>NW_024609835.1:147263245-149691060 GCF_016920785.2 Ixodes scapularis | reverse complement strand
AACTTACTAGTTATTTTGTAAGGGCAAGCGTAATTTCTCCTGAAATCTTGGACGCCAAGGAGCGTCTAGACGCGACTGCATTCGTGCCTTACAGACGTCATATCCTAACACCAACACGCGGTTCTGACGGCATGACGCTGCTGTGGGCGTTGCTGTGGGCGCAGGTGCTTGACACAAAATCTGGTACCTGCGCACTGCCCAAACCCCCGGGCGGGAACTGCTCGTTTGACCACACCCTCGTGCGGTCAAACACTGGAATTGTTTGTAATCAGCGCGTTGGGATGCGAACGCGTAACATACAAAATGACATGGACGTCACCTTGCGAGTCTGCCAGACGTAACAGGCATTGGCTTGATGATATCGCGGAGATCAGCGACAGCAGCCTGCATTCGATCGTGCCAGTTGTGAAAAAAGAAAAACAAAAGCGAAAATACAGGTGACAGCAGCATAGAATATTCCGGTGATTTTTGCACTATAGGTGTTTTCTGAGACTTGGGCATCACTTCAGCCTCGCGTTATCTAACCTGAGAGGCGAACTAAAGAGGTTTCTGTCTTGACCTTTTCATTGCTCCAACTCGACCTTAACCCTCCTGCTCCATGAAGTGCCCCAAAAAGCCCTCTAAATTATTCTCTCGCCCTTTCCGCTTCTGTACAAAACGCGCGATCAAAGTGAATACTTTACCCGGGGGATACATCTTACTTTGCGAAAATCAATGGCCGGCGCGGACGAATTCTGCGTTGTTCAAAACGACTAAACGAAAAAAGTGAAGTTAGTAGTTGAAGTTAGTACGCCGTTGAGGCGTACTAACTTTGAAGTTAGTACGCCTCAACGGGTAAATTGTCTCTAGCTGTAGATGAGACATTTAGCCAGTGCAGTGCAACCGCTAGCCCAAACACGTGCCGGTACGAAACTCATCCAGATCGAACCCAGGAGCAGACTTGTGCCCGTTTCTTGGAAAAATGTAATGGATTACAATGACTAATTACCGAGCCTCAAATGTAATGGAGTACCGTTACAAATTACATTCATTGAAAAGTAACGAATTACTTTACTTGCTACGCTACAAATCACTTTCCCGTTACTTTTCCCTTATACTTATCAAGAAAAAATAAAAACAATTTTGATGTTTTCAAAAATGTTCTGCAACGCTACTTTTCATTTCTCATACGACCGCATTAGGGTTGTTCTTTTAAAAATGAAATATTGTATTTAAGAGAAAGAATGTAGGTGCACTCCGTTCATCCGGAAGCTGACAAGGCAGCGAAAGCTGCAACCAAACTCGCCATCCCGCTAGCTAACGTCGACCGGGAATTATCCCTTGAATTCTGCATACAAAGCTTGCGTTGCGCGGGCTCAGTAGCAGCGTCTGCCTTCGCTAGGAGATCGAGGAGACAACGCCGAGTAGGCGTTTGTCTTTATCTTTGTTTTTCACATAATTGTATATGCATTCCACGTTGATCTAGTAGTTTTAGTGACCGGTCATACAAAAATCGTGTTTTGTTTTCGGTTACTCTACTCTTCATGATCACTCGTGGAATGGAGCGTGCTGGTTAAGTTACGGTGTTTGTGGAGAATAACATAGAGGACGAAAACAGGACGACACGATGTTTTCTATTTTGTTGAACTTGCTATCTTTATGCTGCTGAATTGCCTACTCATATCGCTTAAGTTTGCATTGTGTTCATACTTTTAAGAAATAAACGGTAATTAAAGTAATCCGTTACCATAAATAGTAAAGAAATTACATTACAAATTACCGCCGCCAAAAAAAACAAAAAAACAACAACGTAACGTGGCATTAAAAATTACTCGTAAAAGTAACAAATTACAAGTAATCCGTTTCTTGTAACGGATTACTTCCCCAGACTGCCCAGGAGGTTCTGCAGCGCAAGCTTTCGCTCCACGCTCCGAGTTGAGACGCGTTAACCCGCTCGGCCACCGATCTCTTTTTTTTTAACAAGTAATATTTACATGATGCACATACCGCCCCTTAAAGGACACATGCAAAGGAAAAAAACATTTTTTTTAAACGGCTTAGATGGAAAAAGGACGCCATAAAACGATTTTACAACGAAGAAAAAAATTTTTAGAGCTATATTTACGGCGCAAAACGAATTTGTAGTTGGCGCCCGCGGGCACCGCGGAAAAGTGGTCTGTATTTATCACGTGACTGGTCTTTAATTATCACGTGGTGCTTGCGCTCTTTCGGAAGCTTCCTATGGCCTCTAAAAGTAACTTATTCATCTTTGTTTGAAGTATAACAAAAAACCAAGACGAATAACTAACTTTTAGAGCCCAAAGGAAACTCCTGAAAAAGCGCAAGCAGACGTGATAAACCTGTGCGCCGGTCAGACGACGGCGGCGGCGCCCCGAAGCAGACGAACTTGTGCGGCGGCGGCGACGGCGGCTTGGAGAAACGCGTTGAAGCGGCGTTCGCACAACGCTCAGCGTGCGGCGGCGACGGAGCGCGGCGGCGCGCGGGCCTACCATGTGACTAGCGGCGGCTCCCGCGAGCGCCAACTACAAATTCGTATAGCGCCGTAAATATAGCTCTAAAAATTTTGTTTCTTCGTTGTAAAATCGTTTTATGACATCCTTTTTCCATCTAAGCTGTCTAAAAAAATTTTTTTTTTCCTTTGCATGTGTCCTTTAAGGTCGCAATCTACCATGTCGTGTAGAACACTATATCTCCTGCTTATAGCGCTAGACTTTTTTTTTCTCCCCAGCAATAAAGAAATTTTACTAAAATAACTGGAGGAAACCTAAACAGTTATGAAATTTATAAACGTCAGTATTGTAGACACCCGAATTGCATTACCCTTCTCTGGTTCATGATCTCTCCAGACACGGTATTAGTTTACATCTTAAAGTGCCCTTGTATTTGTCGTTCCTAACTTTGCACCTTATTTTTTTTTTGCGCAGCATTTCCTCTTATTCGTCCATCCAGCCGCTCACTCAACTCTCCACTGTCATCTTCCTCATCTGCCTCCTTTTCGTAATAGTTACGTGCTCAATGATTGTGTATTCCTGCGGCTTAAAGACCTGCAGCCGCAACGAAACTGGCGGACAATAACAACTGCAGGACTCATGTAACTGCAGGGCTGGAAGTGTTCTCGTCAAATAGAAGAAATGTCGCTTCGAGTGAAAATTACGTCGGTGTGACCTAAGAGCTTTATCTCTTGAATAGTGCACATGTATTTTTGTTTAGCGTGATTATAAGCTGACTGACATAAAGTGTAATCGTTATTTCACGTCTCCTGCACTGTATCGAAAAAAAACAGCGCTCCCCGCTTGGGCTTGGAGCACAACAAAGGACAAGAACATAGCCAACTCAACTCTGACGTCACGGCACTGTGGTGGCGCTGCTGTCGGCACTGCGCATGCGCAGACGCTTCATCTCACGCGAATTTGGCTTGCGCGCACGCGCAGTACCGTGGGCCAAGCGGTAAAATCCGCAGAACACTCGCCGGTAAAATTGCCAGTGCGCAGGAGTTGCGGTGAAGTCTGTACCATACCGAGCTCTGATCGGCTGTGATTGAAAGGGTATGGTAACCTCAATGGCTAGACGCCTTGATGTCTACCCAATATATATTTTTTTTAAATCAGCCAATAAGAGCTATGCGTTCTGACGTCATCGCAACACCTCTGCAAGAAGTGGACGAACTTGCGCTCCGCGTTCGAATTTATCCGAAAAACTCCAAATTCCGATGTGGTGCAAAAAAAAACAAAAAAAAACACACACACAGAAAAAACTAGGATGTATTACAAACAAGTTCGGTCAAAGCACAAAGAACAGGCGTCTTGAAGCGATGCCTCTTCAATTTTCTTTCAAATGTTGGACTACTGACAAAAGGCGGTTCACCGTTTACCTCGCCCAGTTTTTTTTTTTTCGACGACAATAAAACACTGTTTTGAGCTTTTAGTTCAGTTTTAAGTTCGGGGTTGTGCTTTTGTATAACAGTGAAATCTATGATCATAGAAGGAAGGGGCAGCTAAAGGTTCTGTCTCACCACTCCACCCCTCGCAGCCGCAGGTAGGAGCGATGAAATTGGATGGAGCGAAAATGAGATTTCCAAAGACTACAGAAAGACTTTGGCGATTTTTAAAGTATCGACGTTTATTACAGCAACACTTGTTTGCAGGTATTGTTGTGGGACAGGTAATATTACCATTGGCAAGGGTGCGAATGCTCAATCCAACCTAAGAAATATCATTCGAGACAGGTTACCATAATGTAGGGCAGGTTTATGCACGGATAATATTTTTTATTTCAGAAAAAAAGAAACATACATTAGACCCACAACAAAATTAAACTTCAAATTCCGGACAATCAGGAAGCTCTCATAAATAAACTCCGATAAACTTCTGATTTCAGGCAACAACAAGCTCCGAAAAGCACCCTCCGAATTTCACGAGAAATAAATTCCGAGAACACGGAATCCTACATATAACGGTTACCAACGCTAAAAGCTATGGCTTCTGAATGTGTGACAGCTCTGGTTTTCTACGCTCTTCTTGCAACTCACTGTAAAAAGAATCAGTTCCTCGTTAGAGTTTATACGAATTCGTCAGGGCAGACTGTTTCTAAAAGCACTTCAATCCCTGGTGTATTTTTTTTACACGGTACATTTTTTTAAATGCCGAAAATGCTTGGCGGAAATTCTTAATAGTTTGGTAGACTAAGATGAAAACGTTTACATTGGGCAGGGGTGAGCTGTATTTCAAATACTGTGAAATACACGTTTAAAATACTTTGAGTATTTTTAGGTTAGAAATGTATTTGCCGATCGTATATAAATACTAAAAATAGAGTATTTCAGAGATAATTTTGGACATTGTTCGCAATGTGAATTTTTTTGTCACTCCGATACATCTTGCCGATGTTATTTTTACCTATTTTACGGCGAAGGAAAGCCATCTGTTTTTAGAGCACTTGAATGTTTTCGCATATAAACACCACTCTTTTTGGGTACGTCTTTTTTTTAAAAATAGGGGTTAAATTTATGTTTGATGTCAAACTATCTGGGAAGCAAATCGACATACCCTGGCCGACTAAACTCACGCTGTCTTAACGTCTGAGGACTAATTTATGGGAACCCGATGTATCTAGGAACCTGTATGAAAATAATAAAATACACCTTGTTTCGTGTGTATTTTGTCAAAGTATTACTTTTTGTATTTAGAATTTCAGATACATTTTTCCAAGTAGTTTTCCCATCTCTGATTGGACAATGCGTAATGAAAGTATCATGGTAGTTATTGTTCTTTATTTTTCTTGAGCAGGATATATATTAAATATACTGCAACAGAGTACAGTGTTACTGAAATTTAACACCGCCACTGGGTTACAGACATTTTGATCTATTGCTGGATACTCAAAGCTGAAGCGATCACTGTAGCAGCTGGGGTATGTTCCTCAGATTGGATTGTGAACAGGGGATTAAAACTCCAATACGTAGTTGGACCGTTATTGCCAGGAATAGCATCAAAAGTGGCAAAAACGAATCGTCTCGTACATAGGCGGAAAGCTCTCGATTTACCGGGGAGGGGGGGGGGGGGGGGGGCGACGAGCCCGACTTATACTTAAACGAGCCCCACACACACACATTTTTTTTTATTCGTTCAACAAGCATAGCTTGATTGTTTAGATTAGGTGCGCTATTTGTGCATCCCGTATAAAACCCAAAAGGGCTCCGGCATGCGCGTTCACTCTTTTCCATTTGTAGTAGTCCTCAGGGGAGGCCAGGTTGAGGCCTTGTACCTGAGTCAGGGGAAGGAGGCGGTGCTGATGATTTGGGCGATTCCAGAGAATGTGTCGGAGGCCAGCTGCGGACGCCCTGGCAGAGCGGTGGGGGCAAGCCGGGCTGGCATCATCGGGGCCCCGGCCCCAGGAGGCCAAGACTGCTGGGGTGACTGCGGAATCCGTCCGGATCCTTGTGAGGAGGACCTCCTCCCGCCGGGGTAGGCCCGTCGGGAGGGGAAATGAGCACGCGGGAATGAGTGCACGCGTAGCAGCCCTTATGCGGGCCTTGCCCACGACGAGTGAGGCCTCCGGCTTATCCGGGATGGGGGCGGGATCAGGGGAGGGGGAATGTTCAATCAGGGCTCGAGCGACTTGGTGGGCTTTGTCCTGGTGAGTACCGTGCTGGTGATCAGGGGTCCAAAGAATCCGGACTTCTTTAGCAGTTGTACGATGTAGGGCATTAATCTCGTAGCAGATATGCAGCAAAGATCGCGTTGACTTGAGATGTCGGATGGCAGAGGCGCAATCCGTGTGAACGCGTACCTAAGTGACATCGGGCATCCGCGTTAGTGCTTGTATGGCGTCTCGAATTGCGTATGACTCCGCGTTAAGCGGATTGTCCAACTGCGTGGCGTAGAACGCCGATGTGTCAATGGAAGGCTGAGATTGACAATGCACTTCGGTAGCGATGCCATGTCGGCACGTTGCTCCTTCGGTGTCGACATCTATCGCCGACTCGTCCGAGCTCGGGGCTGCGACCTGCTGTACTCGTGGTGGCGCGGAGCCGGACGGATGCGTACGGACGGTAGCAGGCTTGTTGGTAGTAATTGTAGTGTAGTACCATAATGGCGGTGGAACTTCAACGTACGCAGAGCAGCGGGGAGGTTCCTTGTGCAAAGGAGTGGTGGTATGTTTCAAATTGCGAGCTTCTCTTCGTTGATTGACAAGTTGTTCAATAGTGTTTAGTTGTGCATACTCGTACAGGGTACCAGGTAGGGGAATGCCGAGGGAGACTAGTCATACCGCGAATGGCGTCGTTATTGCTGATTTCAATAGTCTTCCCCTGAGATGCAGTGAGACGCTCGAATTGAGCTTGGTATATCAATCGAGGTTGAAGGACGCTTTTAACCAGACGTTGGGCTACCTCAGTCCCCGCTCCGCCACATCGTTTAGAGATGCGTCGAATGAGGTGTGTTGTAGACGCCGCCGTCTTGCGTGCCGCTTGAAGCCACTGCTTGGTTGAGCCGGACTGGTGGATTAGGAATCCCGAGGTCTTATTTTGACTAAAAATAGTACATCTCCCTACTTGGATTACAAAAAAAATTAGAACAACGTCTTATTTTGACGAAAACTAGTACGTCTTCCCACTTGGATTACAATTAGCACAGTGTCTTATTTTGACGAAAAATAGTACGTCTTCCTACTCGAATTAAAATTAACACAATGTCTTATTTTGATGAAAAATAGTACATCTCCCTACTTGGATTAAAATTAGTACAATGTCTTTTTGTGACGAAGAATAGTACATCTCCTTACTTGGATTAAAATTAGCACAATGCCTTATTTCAACGAAACATAGTTCATCTACCTACTTGGATTAAAATTAGCACAATTACTTAATTTGACGTAAAAGAGTACATCTTCCTAGGATGAAAATTAGCACCATGTCTTATTTTGGCCAAAAATGGTACATCTTCCTACTTGGATTAAAATTAGCACAATGTCTTATTTTTATGAAAAATAGTACATCTTCCTACTTGGATTAAAATTAGCACAATGTCTTACTTTGACGAAAAATAGTACATCTCCCTACCTGGATTCAAATTAGCACAATGTTTTATTTTGACTAAAAATAGGACATCTCCCTAGTTGGATTAAAATTAGCACAATGTCTTATTTTGACGAAAAATAGTACGTGTTCCTACTCGGATTAAAATTAACACAATGTGTTACTTTGACCAAAAATAGTTCATCTCCCTACTTGGGTTAAAATAAGCACAATGTCTTATTTTGATAAAAAATAGTACATCTCCCTAGTTGCATTAAAATGAGCACAATGTCTTATTTTTATAAAAAATAGTACATCTCCCTACTTGGATTCAAATTAGCACAATGTTTTATTTTGACGAAAAATAGTACATCTTCCTACTTGGATTAAAATTAGCAGCAAGTCTTATTTTGACGAAAGATACTAGCTCTTCCTACTTGGATTAAAATTAGCACAATGTCTTATTTTGACGAAAAAGAGTACATCTCCCTACTTGGATTAAAATTAGCAGCATGTCTTATTTTGACGAAAAATACTAGCTCTTCCTACTTGGATTAAAATTAGCACAATTACTTAATTTGACGAAAAAGACTACATCTTCCTAGGATGAAAATTAGCACCATGTCTTATTTTGACCAAAAATGGTACATCTTCCTACTTGGATTGAAATTAGCACAATGTCTTATTTTGACGAAAAATAGTACGTCTTCCTACTCGGATTAAAATTAAAACAATGTGTTATTTTGATCAAAAATAGTACATCTCCCTACTTGGATTAAAATTAGCACAATGTCTTATTTTGACGGAGAATAATACATCTCCCAACTTGGATTAAAATTAGCACAACGTCTTATTTTAACGAAACACTAGTTCATCTACCTACTTGGATTAAAATTAGCACAATTACTTAATTTGACGAAAAAGAGTACATCTTCCTAGGATGGAAATTAGCACCATGTCTTATTTTGACCAAAAATGGTACATCTCCCTACTTGGATTCAAATTAGCACAATGTTTTATTTTGACGAAAAATAGTACATCTCCCTACTTGGATTAAAATTAGCAGCATGTCTTATTTTGACGAAAAATACTAGCTCTTCCTACTTGGATTAAAATTAGCACAATGTCTTATTTTGACGAAAAATAGTACATGTCCCTATATATCAGAAAAATAGTACATGTCTATATCAGAGAACAATTATTACCCAACCTGACATTCTCGCATACATGAGTTTGCTGGACCACGCTATATTGAGCGAGCTCAGCACAGCTGGCAGCGTCGCGAGCAAGGCCACGATGGGAACGTGATGGTGCTCGAGCCATCCCACCGTGAACCAATATTTCGGTTACCTCACTAACCGCTCATTCACACTGGAAGCGGATCCGCGTTCGCAAAGCGGTTGCGAACGCGGTTGTATAAAGATCCAGTGCAATTGCACGCGCACTCGATGACATCAAGTGCGCGTGCAATTGTACTGAATCTTTATACAACCGCGTTTGCAACCGCTTTGCGAACGCGGATCCGCTTCCAGTGTGAATGAGCGGTAACCGCTCATTCACACTGGAAGCGGATCCGCGTTCGCAAGGCGGTTGCGAACGCGGTTGTATAAAGATCCAGTACAATTGCACCCGCACTCGATGACATAAAGTGCGCTTGCAATTGTACTGGATCTTTAAACAACCGCGTTCGCAACCGCTTTGCGAACGCGGACCCGCTTCCAGTGTGAATGAGCGGTAAAGCTCCTTCATGTTCAGGATAGAGTGGCTATACACCCCACGGGTGCGTGTTGCCATCTGTTGATTGAACTTACGCCTTGTTCAAGATGGCTGCCGTGGGACAGCAGCCTTAAGCACAGTTTATTTAGTGGCTCTAGCTTCCCCTAAATATGTTTCTTCCTAGCCTCCTTTATACTGACAATGCCTGGCAGATCGCCACGAGACGCGGCCGCCGAAAGTGAAAAGAAAGGGCGGCAGACAACATATGAGGAGAGTCTTGTCAAGGGCGCCCCGCTGCGGCGAGACGCCGAAACACACTTTTTCCGAGCGATGGAATGTCCGCTCGCGTTCCTCGCGTTCCTTGCGCTACCGCTTCTTTTCTCGTGGGGTTTGAAAATCATGTTTCGGGTCCTCGTCGCTGCAAAAGCTGTGCGCTGAACAGCAGCTTCCCCCAGAACTGCTCTCTGCTACCAGATACTCGCGCTCCAGACCTTCGACCGGGCACTCTATGGCTCCGCCGTCGAACTGCCAGGCTTTTTGAATATAGAGGAGGTTATGGTCTTTTGCATCAGAATGTTCTCTTTGCGCTCTTACGAGTGCGATATATTGGTGTTTGCCCCTAAATGATTGAGCTCATTACAGGCAAAAGTTCGAGAGGTGCTAAACTAATCGAAACTTTCGACCCAACAAATGCAAGGATATTAATAAAGATCGGAGTTTGTTCCCGTAGGTGTCCTGACCCGAGACGACGTAGCGTTTTACAAAGTTACGAAGAGTTTTACAGATATACGTCGAGATACGACCGCGAGTTCAGACCGATTCATAGCTGTGCTTGACTGGGGTACGGTGGCTTACGACTGCGTTGCCGGGACGTAAGTGTTTCGTATGTCGCGTGCAAGGCCACCATGGTTTATACTAAGCTGCGATGTCCTGGGGGCTGGTGGTCTTAAGTCAAAGTTCACACAACGATAAAGACACTACTAATATTTGTAAATGAACCTTTTTCTATGTTTTGTATGAAGCACGGAGGCACGGCCATAAATTCAATGATTATATAGATGGACACGCGGCATACAAAGCATGGATAAGATATGGGACAGGAATATAGCAAGACGTGAGGTGTATGCATTCTGGCGTAAGAGCCTGACCGTCTTTCCTCGCCACTGTGTGTTAGTGGGTGAGTCACTTTTAAACATTCATTTTTCTTATACTTTACAATGACCTATCGTGAAGCGCGCAGATTCTCGCATTATGGACACAATAAACTATAAAAAGACTACAAGCCATGTTTTTGTTGATATATTCATATTATTAAATATTTTGATATGCCCATAAAAACCTCTTGACCTGGCAGACTCGGCGTTTCATTTCGTGAATGAAAGTGCCATCAACCTTGCAGTATACTGGATGTCCAGCAACGTTTTATTGACACGGCTGCGTTTCTACAACACGATATGATCGCACCGCGGTTCATATGCGACGGTGACGACAGCGAAGTTTATCACGCAGAAAACAAAGCAAAATCATTCGTGAGAGTTGGTTCACAGCTTTTCGCAATCGCGCACTGCATTAATAAGCACAATACCGGGCGTTTGGACGGAATTTACATTTGCACAACAAAACCAAAAACGATTTGGTGCAAATTAAAACCCCTAAAATAAAACACGTTTATTCCTAAACCGAACTGAGTGCTTTGGCATCGAGGTGTCCGGAGAAGGAAAGAACGGAGGTCGCAAAAAAATGACGTATAAATATGTGCCCCTACGTGTATAAGAAGTTTCGCGCAAACAAAAATGTTGGTCTTTATTTGACTGACTTTGATATATCTGAAGATTGCTCGCCCAATTTTTATTATTTTCAAATGGGAATTGAAACGTGTGAACTCTGCTGACCTGCCATCACGCCTTTTGTACATGTAACCATGTATCCGAAATCCAACCCGTAGGTAAGGTTGTGATGTACCCTCTCCAAGCTTGAACAAAAGCAAAAACCCACAAGAACCCCAGTTGGTGCCTCACCAGTAACTTGGAGATATGACATGCCCTATAGTACAGAAAGTAGCATCTCGTGGAATTGTTCGTTTATTTGTTTATAGCGTCTATGAAAAAAGCGTTCGTTAAGAAGATGCGATTCCAAGCTGCATGAATGAAGCTCGGCAGTCCTGATGATCTATTGAGCATAGAATATAGGTATATATATTGACGTCTCGGCTTCAGGCGTTTTTGAATAACCCGGACGTCAGGCATTCGAGTGAAAAATGACGTGTCTGCCACGGCGCCTGCGGCCACTCTGCAGGTAAGGCACCGCAAGCAGGGTCACGCCCGCCACGTAGAGGCTGACTCCAGCCAACAGAAAGCCCGGCATATATGACTCAAACACGTCATGGATTAGACCGTTAAATGGCGGTCCGACAAGGGCAGCCACTGCAATGCAGAGCAGACTCAAGCCGTACGCGTTAGTGAGGTTGTCGAGTCCGACCAGATCAACGACCACAATCGAGCTGAGCGTGATGAAGCCCCCACCAGCGGCCCCGTACACGGCCGTGTAGACTATCAGGCAGGAGTACGAGGTGCACATGACGCAGAGGACGGTGGACAGGCCGCACGTCACGACGCAGGCCATGTACAGCCAGAGGCAGCCTCGGCCCACGCTGTCTGACGCCACGCCCACCAGCACGCGGCCCAATACGTTGCTCAGGCCGATCAGGGACACCAGGAAGCTTCCCTCTGCCCCGGTGACAGCAAGCAGTTCGACGGCCATGCTAGACAGGAACAGGTAGGGCACGCTGTACCCCAGGCCGCAAAGAAAGCGGGACAAGGCGAAGGCCATGTAGACCCGGTCGCCGAATAGACGGAAGTCGAGCATCTCGTAGAATGCGGCCGTCATCTGGTACGAGAAAAGCATCCTGCAGAGAAAGTTCCGGTTGTCGACGAGGGTGATTACGTGACAGTGGTCCGGGGAGTCAAGCAGACTGCTGTCGGTGGCGAAGACAGACATGACGGGCTGCCGCTGTTCCTCCGGCAGCGAGCCCGCGTAGAACAGGTCCTTGCGGAGCCTCACGTGCGTATGGAAACTCTCGGCTCCTTCGCCCACCCTTTGCAGCTGCACGCCCGCGTCCGTTGAAGGAGTGCGAACGGGCAACTCGTATACGGCCAGGTGCCTCGAAAGCGTCGATGACCGCTCCGCGGGCTTGTACGATGACGAGGGCTCCTGGGATGCGAGGGGCAACGCTGGTTGCACCGGCCGCATCAGGAGGCCCGCCACTACGCCCTGGAGCGAGAGCCCTGAGCACACGATGAGCGTGCCTTTCCAGCCGTACAGGCGGATCAGGAGCTGGACGAGCGGTGCCAGCACGAAGGTGCCCACGCCGGAGCCGCAAACCGTCACGCCCGTGGCCAGCGACCTACGCCTATCGAAGTAAGTGACACTGTTGCGATAGGCCTTGGCGAAGGTCACGTCCTTCCTTCGCCTCCCCTTCTTGTCCACCCGGCGGGGTTCGGCCTTCGCATTTAGGATCGGCGACCGGCCGTCTGAGCCGTTGTTGACAGAACACGTCGCCCGGCGCCGCGTGGACGCCGCCACACCTGGGAGCGGAGCTGAGCCGGACTCTTCTCTCTGGCTGCGGGGGTGAGTCCATCCAGGAACCAGCTGCCCTGCCGAGAGAGGATTCCGGGGGACGACGCCGGCGGCGGGACTTCCGGCCGAGTACGTTCGGCTCAAGTTTTCGTCCGGCGCCACTTGCGGATTATCCCGCTAAACCTTTCCCGAGCCAGGACGCCGCATAATGAGGGGATCATCTCCATCACGGTCAACGTCTCACGAGCTGACAGCGGACCCTTCGTCACCGACTCCTGGCGGGGCTTATTGAGGTCAAGAATGCCCCGGCGCCGGATTGGGAAGCCCGTCCGACGCTGCAGTGTGTGCGTGTATGTGTGTGCGCACTCGAGAGGAGTGGGGGCGGGGCCTGAACGTGACGTCCGTTGGCAGTTCGGCCACCATTGGCTGCCAACCGCTGGAACATAAACAGCGACTGTATAAAAAGAGCAAACGAGAGGCCGCGAGTGTGCTCTCCGACGAACAAGAAACTTCTGTACATATGTATTAAAACAGAGTTTATCGCGAGACACCCTCCCGTCTCCTGATGTCCCTGCCTGGAGTCGGCCTGCGGTTCCTGTCCTCGCCTGGCCCTGCCTGAGGCTGCATGGGGAACTCCTCGGTCGCAACAACACGCACACCACGGCCGGCAGCAGGATGAGGCCGAATCCCGTTCCGGCCACGAGCCCGAAGGAAAAGTACAGGTAGAGGATATTTGGCGCGTAGATGCTAAGGAAGAGGCCAACCGCGGACAGGAGCGAGCCCGTGATGACCGTCGTCCGGCAGCCATACTGGATGGTCAAGCCACTTGCAATCGGGCTGGAGATGAAGTAGGAGCCCATGAGGATGGAGGCGATCCAGGAGGTGAGCGCGTGGCCCTCGCCGAAGTAGCTGAGAAATTCGTCAAAGAAGACCCCGGACGAGTAGATTATGCCGTCGACCACCACGTGGCACACAAAGCCTGCCAGCACCACCATCCAGCCCCAGCCGCCATCCGGGGGTTGTACAGGTTGACCCACGACCAGCGTGCGATAAATCATGCTCGTCGTGTCCATGGCCTCCCTCACCGCTGTTTGCGATGAACTTGAATATCTCGAATGGTTCAGTTCTATTTGAATTCGCAGTCTGTTGCTGCGTGGTTGGTCTAAAGCTGGGCTGACATGAAAAAAACGCCGAGTCGATTCGTTCTCTTCCACTTCTACGCTTCAACGTCGTAGCGAGATTTTAGAAGCGAAGCTTCTAACAATACCGCTTGTCGACAATACCGCTTGTCGACAATACCGCTTGTCGAGAAGCACCGTGTGATAGCAGTGTGACCAGCTGTGCGACGAGAGACGGCGACGATGAGAGATGATGAGCGTCGAGCAGCAGCAGACTAATTGAATCGCACTGATATTTTCGCAGCGGGGAACTACAAGGGCGCGGTTGCCACCGATGATCACATAGCTAATGCCCAGTGGATGGTGATCAGAGCCGTGACGGCCGTCGTGAGTATCGCTGTCAACCGGCTGGGAAGAGACGGCTGGGTCGACGAAACCCCCGACCGAGGCAGCTGAGGCATGTGCGAAAGAAGGCTTTCGTTGCCACCACGACAAGCACACCGACGTCGTGGGGTGCGTTGACTGAACCTAGAATCTAACTGAACCTTCGTCATCATCATCATCGGTCTGAAGGAGACCGTCACCGTTCTGAAGGACTCCAACACTTTGCCGCAAACACTGCTTTGCCATTAACAACTTGGTGGTAAGTTGACGTTAAAACTTCAGGGTTTCTACCGCTTCGAAGTTAATGCGCGCTTAGTACGTATGTCTTCAGTTTACGATGTGTTGCGGTTTGTAGCTACTGTCAATCACGCAATAAAATCTGAATGGGTTGCTGATGGCATTTTAGTGTATCAATTAGATATTACACTTTTCGACGCCCTGCAATGAACTACGAACTGTGTCCGAAAATGAATCGTTAGTTGTTTAGACAGCAGGAGTTTAGTATGACAGAGTATGGTAACATGGTTACCCACCGTAGACGAGAAATTCAGCCAGTGCAACCCTGTGGATAGTTGTCATCTCCGTGACCAAGAAAAACAATAAAGATACAATTGTCCTACATTCAACACACGTGTGTTTAATGTAAAGGTTATGATACCAATTAAATAAATTGTCGTTTCAAAGGTGACAGTAACTCATTAAAATGAAAGAGTAGTGTGAGCTGGATTTTTGAAAATTGCCTGTGTTGCAGAGCAAATACGCACAGTTGACTTATCACCATCAAGCATAAACGACGAGCGGAAGCAGAGTAGATGTGTGAAGGAAAAGCGAGCATATGTACTAAAGACAGAACTGCTACGTAACGTGAAGAATGTCAGCAACTATCTTTCCATTGTGGTACGAGCTCAGTGGCTATGCACATGCTTATGGCAGCCTGTGAATGTAGGATGATTCCCTTATAGTATCATCCAGTGGCGAAGCCAGGGGGGGAGGGAAGGGAGGCGAGCGGCTTATGGGGCTTCGCCCCCCCCCCCCCCTCCCCCCCTCAAATCCGGCGGGCACTAGAATATACACACAAGTTCCCCCCCGCACCCCAAGTCATGAACATTCCAGCCACCTCAACCCCCTTCCCCCTCACCCCCTCAAAAGTTCCTGGCTACGCCACTATCAAAAGCAATCAATAGATAGTCAATATTATCAAGATAAGCGAAATTTTTTTTATTTCATGCACCATATAGGCAGTGTTTTTGTCTTTATATGCATGCAGGCAAAGCACACACTTTAGAAAACACTTGTGTGAAGGCTGCGTTCACAATGCGGTCCCCGTCAAACTTTCAAGGCGTTAACGAATTCCACAAATTAAATTTTCAACGGAGCGCGTTAGTTTCGCAAAACGCTGGCAAACTTACGTTGCATTTTACATCATTCACCTTTGTCGTCTGATGAATCAGCAGTCAGCACTACACAAACCGCAATGAGCTTGTCGTTTGTTTTCTTGCGTTGGGGCGATCGCTGGCGGTCTTGGCGGCGGCCCAATTCTTCCTCAGACTCAGACAGAGCGTTGAAAATTTACTTTTCAACGCTTTGTTGAAAAGTAAATTTTCAACGGAGCGTGCAGAAAGACCCCGGTACGCCGTGGTCTTTCTGCACGAGCGACAACCCTCGATGGAGCTCTGCGTGTGTGGAGCATGAGGCGGCACGAGCCGTCTTTGCCGTCTTTGCCGTGCCCACGGGTCGACGAGTCATCTGCCGGCGCCGCTTGAAACCATAGTGAGAGAGAGAAAAAGAGAGGCTGAAAAAGCGAACTTTATCTGCACTGCTCGAGGAGCGCGCTGTCCTCACCTGAAGAGTATTATCTTACACCGTGGCCGAGGCTCAACTCGCCCCGTCGACAGAAAGGACACAAAAGACAAGACCAATCCCGCTGAACTTAAAAGACAAGAACGTGAAGAGAGAAGGCTTCTCAACGAACAACGACAACAAGACAAACACCCGCTCCCCTCGACGTCGTACAGCCGATGGGGGTGACGTGACTCGATTTTGTATATATCACAATTTAATCGTGGAGACGGCAGTGAGCGTTGTAGTCATTCTAACCCGTGTCTCCTCGTGATGATCATTGTCCCGAGGGCTCGAGGAAGACGTTTTCTTCTTCTTCCGCAGCCACCACAGATACTCCCCTCAGTAGAAACGAAGTTATATGCTAGACACATACATTGCAACTAAATGTTTTGGCACTGGACACTGCCATAAGGAATATGTACAATTATTTACACCGCTAGGAAAATTGTTAAGTGTTAATCCCAATGCATATGCAAGTTGCGTTTCACCGAATGCGATGGTTGTAACCGACTTGCTGGTTTGTTTGTGTTAAAGTATTGTTTGTAGCTGCATTCGTCTGTATAAGCAGGTTTCAGTCTATCAGTTGAGATGGTTTCATGACGGTCGTCCATGTCAATGGTGAAGAACTTCGACTTTCGGTTGAGGACCTTGAACGGACCTTGGTATGGCTGTTCAAGTGGCTTCTTTGTTCTATCGATGCGAACAAAAACATGAGTGCTGGTGTCAAGGTCGGGGCTGATGAAGGAAGGGCGGTACTTAATCTCTCGTGGTGCACATGGGCGAAGTTGTCTGAAATGTTGTCTGAGACGGTGAGCATAGTTTGTAAAATCCTGGGCACACGTGGGCACATCAGGTGACGTGTTGGGAAGAAATTCGCCAGGTAGACGTAGCGTAGTGCCGTAGACAAGCTCAGCAGTAGAGACCACAATGTCCCCTTTGAGCGTGGAACGAATTCCTAGTAGAACAATAGGTAGCGCTTCAGTCCAGGGGATGAAGCTGTGAGCACGCAGTGATGATTTTAGTTGGCGGTGAAATCGTTCAACCATTCCATTTGCGGCGGGATGGTACGCCGTTGTGCGAAGGCGTTTGATGCCAAGGAGTCGCATCAGTTCAGCAAAAAGGTGCGGCTCGAACTGTCGTCCGCGGTCCGTAGTGACTACTGATGGTACTCCGAAACGGGCAATCCACCCTGTGACGAAAGCTTGGGCAACTGTTGCAGCTGTCATGTCGGGAATCGGGACTGCCTCGGGCCACCGTGTAAAACGATCCACACATGTTAAGAGGTATGTGAAGCCGTTAGAATGAGGTAATGGACCGACCAAATCTAGATGAACATGCTCAAAACGTCCCGTAACTGGTGGAAATTTCGCGAATGGCGTTATGGTATGACGATGAACCTTTGATTTTTTGACAAGTTGTACATGATCTTGACCACGTTCGGATATCTGTATTCATCTTTGGCCAGACAAAACGGGTGCTGATAAGTTTCTGCGTAGCTCGTATTCCGGGATGGGACAGTCCGTGTAGGGCATCGAAGATTTTCTTGCGGAATGCGGGTGGAATATAGGATCGTGCTGTTCCCGTTGAAAAATCACACAAGAGCGAAATATCTGTGTACGGTATGTTTGTTTTCTTTAGGTGCAGAGATGTACCTTGGTACCCAGTGTCCTGGAGCTGGTGTTTTGCAATAGCCGGAAAATCAATCTGTTCGACGCCCGGTAGCTTCGAAGCAGCAATATCCACTCGTGATAACGCATCAGCAACCACGTTGTGCTTTCCTTTGATGTGCCGGATGTCGGTCGTGAATTCACTGATGAATGCCAACTGCCTTTGTTCTCTAGGTGTATAAGCATTGCCGTTCGATGTTATGGCAAATGTCAGTGGCTTGTGATCCGTGAGGATAAAAAATGTGCGACCTTCAACAAAATAACGGAAATGTTTGACGCTGAGGTAAGTGGCAAGAAGTTCACGCCCAAATGCGCTGTAGCGGGTTTCTGTCGCAGTTAATTTTTTTGAGAAGAAAGCGAGAGGTTTCCATTGTCCACTCATGTATTGTTGTAGTACTGCTCCGACGGCTGTACCAGAAGCATCTACCATAATATTGGTCGGTGCTACAGGCTTAGGGTACACTAGCAAGGTGGCGTTGGCAATCGCAGTCTTAATGGTGCTGGATGCGACTGAGGCTGAATCAGACCACGTGAATGGAGGTTTGGAATCTCTTGGGCCGACCAATAGATCATTCAGCGGTTGGACGATTTCCGCGCAACCGGGAATAAAGCGGCGGTAAAATTTTACCAGTCCCAGAAACTCTCTCAGCTGCCGTATCTGGACGGTGTTGGATAGTCGCGAATAGCTTTCACCTTGTTGTCGAGTGGTCGAAGCCCCTGATTGTCAACATGGTGGCCTAAAAACTCTAGAGTTGGTACCCCGAATTCACATTTTGCGATATTAATAACGACGCCATGTTCATCTAAACGTTTGAATAGTTGATATAGGTGTCGTTCGTGTTCTTCGTTGGATGTGCTGCCCACTAGATTATCATCCAGATAAGCGAAGCAGAAGTCGAGTCCTCTGAGAACTTGGTCAATAAACCGTTGGAAGGTCTGGGCAGCATTACGTAACCCAAACGGCATCCGAACGAATTCGAAGAGGCCAAATGGAGTTACAATTGCTGTTTTTGGAATATCGTCAGGTGCGATGGGTACTTGATGGTATGCTCTGACAAGATCTATTTTTGAAAATACCGACATACCATAAAGATTTGCAGAGAAGTCTTGGAGATGAGGAATTGGGTACCGGTCAGGGATTGTGTTGTTGTTGAGGGCACGGTAATCTCCACATGGTCTCCAGTCACCACTTTTCTTTGGTACTAGGTGTAACGGAGATGCCCAGTTGCTAGAGGAAGGTCGTATCAGTCCCAAGTCCATCATGTGCTGAAATTCTTGACGTGCCACTTGCAGTTTTTCGGGAGCTAGGCGACGGGCGTGGGCATGCACGGGAGGCCCGGTGGTTGTGATGAAGTGTTGCACATCGTGTTTGACTGGTCGCTCCGTGTTGCATGGTTGTGTCAGGCTGGGGAAGTTTACAATGATGGTGTCGTAGTTTGTCTTTGTCCTCAGACGGAAGAGTGTAGGACTCAGCAGCGGTGGATTAGACACGACACCGCGCACGCCAATTTGAGTGGTGGCGTCTAACAGTTTGTGGTGCATCATGTCCACCAGCAGACCGAAATGAGTTAGAAAATCAGCTCCAATGATGGTATATTGAACATTTGCAATTATAAAGACCCATCGGAGCGTACGTCGTAGTCCAAAATCTACAGTTACTGATTTCTCACCGTAGGTGGTGATGGCAGTTCCATTGGCTGCTTGCAGAGCGTTAGTAGTAGTTTTGATTTTGCGGTCTTGTGAGGAGGCAGGAATAACACTGAATTCTGCTCCTGTATCAATTAGAAATCGGACATGTGTTTGGCGATCAGAAACCAAGAAGAGCGTGGGGCGGCCGGAGGGCGAGCCAACTGAACTGACCGCCGTCAGTGGTTGGTCCGGGTGTTTCCCTGAAAAGAGCAGGGGTTCTGGCACTGGCGTGCGTAGTTACCAAACTTGCGATGGTACCAGCATATTTGACTGTTCGGAGACGATGCTCGTGGGCTGCCGCGAGAGATATTTCTACGAGGCGATCGGCTGTCTCGTCGAGTCGAGAAATTATCTGTCTGATGCTGGTTTGTGCTGCGACGGCTCGGTGAGCGAGGCAGTCGCAGAGTTGTCTCAACCAAATGAGTGAGGTGGCGTACTTCCTCTCGGAGTTGCTGAACTTCTGACGTTTGAGTGCTGACTGGAACTAGTGCGGTAGTGGCCACAGAAGGTACTGCAATATCCAAAATTTTGTCCGCGAGCTCGGCTAAGCAATCCAAAGAAATGTCGCTGGACGTCGCCAAAATCATGCACGCGTTGCTCGGGATTCGTTGCAGAAAGAGTTCTTGCAGTAGGGTGTCGTCGAAGGAAGCTGCCCGATCTCCGAGAAGTTGCCGCATTGATCTTAGCAATTGAGATGGCTTGCGGTCCCCTAACTCTTCAGTTGTAAGAAGTTGTTGAAGACGTCGTTGCTCTGGTGCCGTCGTGCGCTTTATGAGCTCTTCTTTGATCTTGTCGTATGGGTGAGTGGCGGGGGGGTTCATAATAATATCCCGTACTTCTCCAGCTTCACTTGGTTGGAGGGCGCTGATTACTTAATGAAATTTTGTCTCTTGTCGTGATATGTTGCGTGTTGCGAAAAGAGACTCAATGTGCGCAAACCAGAGACCTGGATCTGCTGGCCAAAAGGGCGGGAGCTTGACCGTCACGGCAGTAATGGCTGAAGGGGGCTCACCGGCAGCTTGCATGGCCTGTGTTCTTTGTACGGGTCACCACTTGATGTGACTCAATTTTATATATATCACAATTTAATCGTGTAGAGGGCAGTGAGCGTTGTATAGTCGGTTGCAAGCTAAGAAAAAAACGGAAATGCCTCTCAGAGGAAAATGTAATCTTACGCCGAGAAACGCCAGCCAATCGTTTTCATGACGTCACGATTCCGTGGACCAATCGCGATCCTTTTGAAAAAAAAAAAAAAGCTCAACATGGCTGCTGGCCTTAGCAACGCGACGCTAGTTTCTCGTGACAATTATTCTGCTTTTTTTTGCACCGTGTTTTACGTGCCCGAGGTTACGCCACGAAATCTTAATGGTATCGGCTTGCGTTTGCAGCAGTTTTTGCGCGACAATGTGAGAATCCAGCGACGCTATCGCCAACGAAAATTTCGAAGCGGGCGCGAGGCTTAGCGCTGCTGAGAGGTATGTTAGACGGTATGTTAGACAGTATCTTGGACAGAAAATGAATTGGGAAGACGGTACATTGGACATGACTTTCTTTCATTACTAAACAGCTATTTCGTTGACAAAAACGTATTCTAACTTATTTAAATGTCCTGAATGAATTAAATAATTATTCTAGTAGTTTAAGACACGTTTCCTGGAGGAAGAAAAAGCAACGTTGCTAGCGAACTACTTTCTCGACGGCGGAGGCACTTCAGATGTGCGCAATGCGCTTGTGGGTGGAGCTAAAAGATTGTTCTTAGGTTGCAACCCGTGTCTCCTTGTGATGATCATTGTCCCGAGGGCTCGAGGAAGACGTTTTCTTCTTCTTCCGCAGCCACCACAGGGGAAAGTGTGCCTGCGAAGACTCCGCACAGGAACGGTCATGACCCCAGCCAGAAGAAAGTAGTTTAAAAGGAAAGACAACGAAGACCCACAAGCCGTATTATGCGAAGAATGCCTTGTGCTCGCGGATACACAGCATATATTCTGGGATTGTCCTAGTAGTGCAAAAGAAAGAAAGAATGCTTTAAAGTCGCTCTCCCAACCTGTGAGACCAAGCTGCCTGAAAGAATAGATCCTCCCTCTCGGCTGCCCTGAACACCGGAAGGCAATGTTAGATTCCCTGATCGACTACATTAAAGGGATACTGAACCAAGGAATTTGGTGTCCATAATAAGTGGCGCACGTTCTTTCCACGAGCCAGCAGCCGCCGGTGTGCGCGAGCACACGCATCAAAAATGACGTCACAGACCTTCATTCGTGGTTGAGATGACAGTGAAATGTATGGGCTTCGGACCAAAGGAGAATAAAGACAAGTTTTTCATCTACACAGTGGTGCCTGGTGTAAAAAGTAAGCGATGAATTGGTCTAACAAGCACGTAGCTTTCACTTGTAGAGATGAAAAGCCTGTCTTTATTCTCCTTTAGTCCGAAGCCCATGCATTTCACTGTCATCTCAACCGCGAATGGAGGTCTGTGACGTCATTTTTGTTGGGTGTGCTCGCGCACACCGGCGGCTGCTGGCTCGCGGAAAGAACGTGCGCCACTTATTATGGGCACTAAATTCTTTGGTTCAGTATCCCTTTAAGTCAGCATTGCTTGTACATTCAATATAACTCCCTTCACCTTCATACCCTTCCTCCTGTCATCAATATCTAGTTTCAAAGGTGACGGGCATCCCCCCTCTCCAGTTCCATTTAGTCGAGACATTGCAAGACTCCATGAAGGCATCATATCTTTTTTTAGAAGGACAGCTCTGTGTTACAGGTCGTGCCTCAGTCGAACTGCTGAATTGTCGTATTTATTCTACGCGTGCTACGGTTCTCACGAAGGCCTGAGTTTGTTCTCGTAGTGGGAGACCTATAAAGTAAATAAGATAAAGCGCAATAGATGGAAAGGCGGTCAGCAGAGCATGCAACTGATTACTGTTGACCGTTATCAATACCAGATGATCCCAGCACAGGCGGCGACCCAAATAAAGGAGCGCGGTTTTTGGAGCCGATTTTGATCATATTCGCTTAGTGCGCCATCTAATTCCGTCCTCAATCATTGGATTGAATTTATTTATTTATTTATTTATTTATTAGAGTACCTACATCGCCTAGAAGGCATTACAGTAGGGGGGGGCACAAAAATAACATGCAAAATATACATCGTTATACACGAAAAAATGAAGAAAACACTACTACACTTATAAAGACTAAATTATATGAAAATTTAAACAATTGATTGAATTTTCTCAAAGAACAACTCTGGCATCAAAGTTTCTGCAATGTCATTAGGAAGCTTATTCCAATCCTCAACAGACCGTGGAAAAAAAGAGAATTTAAAAACATCAGTTCTGCACTTATATGGACGGATCTTTTTTGAATTGTCAACCCTTAAAGACACATAAGCATGTTCTAGAAGATGTGTTGATTTACATATACCAGTATTATTGTGGAAGATGTTATGCAGAAGTTTTAGACGAAGGCACGGACGTCTGTGCCTCAGCGGCCTCCAGTCCAGCGATGACTTCAGTTCAGTTACACTTGTCCTGAAATCATAATTTCCCGTAACAAACCTTGCAGCACGGTTCTGTATTTTTTCAATCTGCTCCTCCAAGTTGAACCTATAGGGGTCCCAGATTGTACACGCATAATCAAGAACTGATCTAACAAGTGAAAAATATAAGTTTTCTTTCAGTGACGAGGAGGCCAATCTAAAATTACGTTTAATGAAACCTAGCGACGAGGAGGCCAATCTAAAATCACGTTTAATGAAACCTAGCGATCGACTAGCCTTGGCGGTTATATGGTCAACATGTTTATTCCAACTTAAACTTGACGAAAAAATAACTCCTAAATATTTAGTTTCATTTAAAAGGATGAGGGGCAATCCACCAATGGTGTATGAAGAAGGGAAGAAATTCGTTTTTCTTGTGAACCTGATATAGACACATTTCGATATAGTCAAAGACATACGCCATTGAAAACACCAAGCTTCAATCCTGTCCAAATCACTTTGAAGAGCAAAGGAGTCAGCATTACATGAAACATCTGCGTACAAAACGCAATCATCGGCATATAATCTTATTTTAGAAGAAAGTTTTTCGACCAGATCATTAATGAAAATTAAAAACAGGAGAGGTCCGAGTACCGATCCCTGTGGGACACCAGATGTAACTTGGACTGACGGGGACCGAATCCCATTAATTACTACAGACTGTTTCCTGTAGCTTAAGTAGTCACCTAGCCAACACAAAATTTTGGAATCTATGTTTAGTTTCCGAAGGTTAAACATGAGGAGAGCATGTGGAACCACATCAAAAGCCTTATTAAAATCTAAAAATATGCAGTCGACCTGTTTTGCCCTATCGAATTAAAATGCCGAGTCATGATAGAATTCAGTTAACTGAGTAGTGCAGGATAAACCAGAACGGAAGCCATGCTGAGCTGGAGTAAAAAAATTAATTTGGGCAAGGTGACTCATGAGACTGGTGTGAATCACGTATTCCATGACTTTACAAGATTCACTCGTAAGAGAGATTGGCCTGTAATTAACGACTAGATTTTTGGGACCAGACTTGTGAATCGGGACAACATTTGCAGTTTTCCAGTCATGTGGCAATACACCAGTCTCCAAAGACACTGTAAATATAATGGTCAAGTAACGGGAGATAACATAAGCACAGGACATCAGCACAAAACAGTGTTCGGGATATCATCGGGACCTTGCTTTATTTTGGTTAAAAGCTTAAAAATACCATGCACGTCAAAATAAATTTCAGACATGCGATCCACAGGATTAACCGTTACTTCGGAATGATCATAATTACACGTAATGACATCCGAAAATGCAGACCTAAAGTAGTTATTAAAAGTGACAGCCTTTAAGTGGTCATCGGTGACAATGTCACCACTGACACTCAAAGGTGGGACGCCCACAGTATCCTTACGATTTGATCGAATGAACTTCCATAACTCCTTCGGGTTCTGTTTAAGCTTAGTATTTAGCGTCGCGAAGTAATTTGCTCGGGATGAAGTTATGGCATGCTTGAGGGCAGCTCCTATCTCAATTAATTTTCTGTAAGATGCAGAGTCATGGCGTGTGCGGTATTGTTTCAGGGCACGTCTATTTTTATTTGTTAATTTCCGCAATTCAGAATTAAACCATGGTTTGTCACGACGTCGCTTGGACGAAAGAATTTTAGATGGAACGAAAGTTTCAACAAGGGTTGATAATCTCGTTTTAAAAATGTTCCACAATAAATGCACGTCACCCGATACGCTTAATTCTTCGAAAGCCGGACAATATGAACTTAGGTTATTCGATAGGCCAGTATAATCACCCCTATCGAATAAGTACACTTTCTTAGGACGAAACGAAAGATCATGTTTAAAAGAACAAGCCAAATTAGCGACCACAGCCATATGGTCACTAATTCCAGGAATGACTGTTACAGCTGTAATAGCCGAATCGTAATTACTGAAAAGAAGATCTAGAAGACTCGAGCGGCTGGGAGAAATTCTCGTTAACAACCTGTTTAAGACTGTAGTCGTTAATGAGATTAATAAATGCTGCGTATACACCAGAAGAGCTAGTAGTTAAAGGCCGGTGATCTATCCATTGGATTTCAGGTAAATTAAAGTCGCACCAATAACAACAAAACCGTCTTCGACCACTGACAAAGCATTATACAAAGAAAAAACTGGGCTAGCATCACTTGCTGGCGGCCTATAGAAACAGCCTACGGAAAGGTAGTTGCCATTTTCAAGGTAGACGCGGCACCAAACCGTTTCACAAGATAAGCCATTGAAATCAATCTTGCAGCTTTTTAAACTTTCATGAATAAGCAAAAAGACACCACCACCTGAAACATTCCTGCCTTTACGATATACTGTGAAATGCACTGGAAAAACTTCCGAATCGGATATAGACTGATCAAGCCAAGATTCCGTCCCAATAACAATGCTAGCACCAGTGACCAAGATTAGAGCAGCAAGATCGTCAGTTTTGTTTATAATACTTCTACAATTTACATTTAGAACGATAAGATTAGTAAGAGGTGCGACTACATTCTGACGAGGCCTTTTTGATTGTTAAGCAGCAGTATTTTTTACGGACCTAGTGACTGCATCAACGTAAAAGGATTGGTCACCAATATTTAAGCGGTTATACTTGAGTTGAAGTCTGCAATTTTTTGCCTTTGCAAATTCTAGAAGAATTTTGCGTTCACTTCGAATTTTAGGTGAAAAATCCTCGCTAAGTGAGAATGGAGTGTTCTTTAGCCTCGATCCAAGGGACAAAATATCTTGTTTCTGCTTAAATGATGAGAATTTCGCAATGAGAGGCCTGTTACGATTCGCTCTGAAAGCTCCCAGCCTATGGGCACGTTCGAAGCACGAAGAGTTAATTTCAACTCCTAGAACTTCCTGGCAAAGGGAGACAACTTTAGCCTGCGAGGCGGTCCAGGTTTCGCCAGGGGAGTCAGTTATTCCATAAAAAATCAAATTCGACCTCCTTGATTGACTTTCGAGGTTATCACACTGCGAGGATAGACTCTTAATTTGCGCGGCCATATGGCTCGTAGAGACATTAAGGTGATCCATATCAACCCGCAACTGTGGTAGCGAAGCCAAATTGACTTCGACAACCGTAAGACTGTTCGTTAATTCTCCAATTTTTTCGTCTAATGAATTCTGGTTATTTTTTATTGTCTTTAACTCATTAAGAAGCTCTGTTTGACCCGCCTGTACTTGAGGAAGAATAGCCAGACTCTGCAACATAAGCTGTTCCTGAGCTTCCGTGAGGGGACCCGGGTTAGATTCAACGTCCCCAGCAAGCAATAGTAACAACTTGGCACAATCAAACAAAAAACAAAACACACCCCTATTGAAAAATCCGGCAAAAGCTTCCAGTGACATTCGGTGGAAACGGGTTAATTTCCACTCATTTTCACCAGAGACCAGCGTAGTTTACCAGTTTCTTGGCGGAAATATTACCGGCCGCCACTTCCAGTAACCAGATTTCGCTGGACCTTTTACCGGAGCCTCTTACGGTTAAAATCCGGCAAAAGCTTCCAATGACATTCGGTGGAAACGGGTTAATTTCCATTCATTTTCACCAGAAACCAGCGTAGCCACTTTCGCTTGGATTACCCGCCGCTGGAATACTACCGGAAGCCACTCTCGTTTGCCGGTCGTTTGCCGGACACCGAACTTCACTGGAAGCCAAGACGAGCAGGGGGACTGAGTTTGTAATGGCGGCCGCCAATGCAGCGGCATTCTCGTGAGTGCGTGCTTTAGCTCGAAACGACGTTGCAATTCTGCAAGAAGTGCGTGCAGCGAACTGTTTTGACGATCCAAAAAGGTGGGCAGCGATCACCGGCAACTTGCTTTTTGCGACAGGCAAAAGTCTGGGCCAGAGCAGGTACGAGACCACTCGGGCGGCATTCTCGTTGCGAACGTCGGCGTTACGGCGTTACGGCATTCGGCGTTTGGCGAACGCGCTTGAACAGATTTATGGGACGTGAGTGCGAGTTTTAGCTCGGGACGACGTTGCAACCCTCAAGAAGTGCGTGCAGCGAACTGTTTTAACGATCCAAGAATGTGGGCAGCGATCACCGGCAACTTGCTTTTTGCGACAGGCAAAAGTCTAAGCCAGAGCAGGTACGAGACCACTCGGAGACGACGTGAACGGACACGACCGCTCTCGTGTTCGCTGATCTGCAGGGTATTTAAGATGACTCGTAAAAATGAACTTGGGAACGTATCATGCAACGATTTACTACAGGGGTGCCCAAAGGTGGTGGATTCATCAACTGAAAGTATGAAAACCGACTCTCGGAGTGACAAAAAAAAATAAAAAAAGTTTTATAGCGCAGTTTTTAGGCGCCCATTCCCGCATTTCGCGGCCTCGCCGTCGCCGTAACTGGAGGAAGAAAAAAAAAATTTGAATATTTTCCAGAGGAGGAGAGGAAGGTATAGAAGAGGAGCAGGAGGGTATAGAGGCACGTGATTACCTATTTTAATTAATTGGTGTATATATGCACCATTTATAGGTAGAAGAAAAATACCCAATTAAATTCTTTACCAACAGTATATAGGAAAATCAAAACACCGCAAGAGCTGTGCTCTAACTTCGCATTACAGAGAAACTTAAATGTCTCGCAATTTTTTGTCCCTGGAAAAATTCTCGCCGTCCCTTTTTCAAATCATCAAAATATTATTCTGGTGTTTATTACGACTGAAAAAAAAAGTGTAATGGAGAGGAAACAATTTTCTGATATTATTCGCTTCATTTGTCCAAAATAAATACCACAGTGACCCAAATTTTTATTTATGTCTACATGTGATGCATGAGAAGATATATAGTCCGATTTTTTTGTTTTATTGAGGTGAGCTAATCCTTCCACAATTTTACTAGATGCTTCCACCATTATATTAAACCTGTGTATAAAATCCCGTCGGAATCAAAATGGGAAATGGTTTCATGCCATCAATCCAAAAAAGTCAACGAAGCTAAAGATTTTGTTCCAAATAAAAAGCTAGTTTTATTTAGGAATAAGGGCAGAAAAGACTGATAGAAATACCAACCCACTATTTTTGAAATTGTACCGCAAGGAAAGTTTTTATCTCGGTGTCATTTCATTAAATGTCGTCATGCTTGACTTATAGTTGTTTCCACACTTCTCTGTAGAGCATAATATTGAGACCCAGCATCGTCACATTCTATTAAACCCCCCAGGGTGTCACCATCACTATCCTCCTCCTCTTTTATTTTGTGTGCAAGGACACGTGCTCGTTGGTCTATATGGTAATTTCTGCTTTGCATATCTCTTGGCTTTTTTCTGTGATTATAGCAGCCTTTTTACATGACATGAAGTAAATCACAAATGAAGTTTCTTTCTGTAAGGAAAGTTTATGTACATGCAGCTCTCTTCTGTTTATACAATTTGAAACAACTGAAAGGACTCCTTTGGTACCACCTTAGTGGTGCTTTGTACTTGAGAATAAATTTTGTCTTTGCATTCGAGTATACCGTTCCTACAGAAAACAAACACGTGCAAAACATTTTGTAACATGCTTTACAGTATCAAATTCCCCTATCTACAGTGGGTCAACCAAATGTGATATTTACATAGAATAACATATTTACACAAAAGCGAGTTGAACTAATCCCTCTCAATGCTGTTTGGTAAATCACACACAAATGACTTGTTTTCACTGACAAAGTCTATATACAGGCAGCTGTCCTTGATACTACTGGGCTGTAGGACGGTCAGGGCCTCGCTTTCTGAAAGAAAACATTCCTTGATGTGCGGTGGCATGCATGATTCCTCCATCAGGACAATTGGACGGCAGAGGAGGACACATGTCTGGGCGGGAAGTGACAACAGGATGATTTTTTCAATCTTGTAGTACTCCCCATCTTGTGTGGAGACGACCGTGGTGTTGCTTTTTTCTGGCCTAGTGTAGGCAGCACTGTGGAATACCTTACGGTCAAAGACGAAGCGTTCATACTCTGTTCCAGTGGTGCAAGGTAAATCACAGTGCTGCTCAAGAGCACGCTTTTCCACTGCACTCAAGCTTACAGCGCTTCCACATCCAAGCAGACATGTTCCCTCCACATGGCTTGCATTCTGAATAGGAGGGAAACCGAGAAACCTCGTGCACACATCCTGTTCCCTGTCGGGCAACTTCGCTGTTGCCAGGAGACACTCAACCTGTTGAGCCATCACGGCCCGCTCCAAAATCTGGTCAGGGAGTCCTCGCGCGGCTGACACGAGCTTCACAATCCTGCCATTCCCCCCTTCGAAAACGAAGGCAGAGTGGGCCCAGAGTGGGCCGAGCTGACGGACACAGTTGCATAGGTGTAGCAACTGGTGCACATTAAATGTGGCAGAGGTCACGCCAAACAGTGTCTTGCTGCGGCCAACGAAGGTCTCGAGCAGCAGCTCTGAAAAACAAAACAGAAAACAACGAAGTTGAGTACCCAGACATTATGAGCACATTTTCACATGCCTAAATGCTGCAACTTAATGCTCCATTCTTTCATTTCAAAATTTTTGCTGGCACAGACTGCTGGAAAGGAAGAAAAGTCTCTTCCCGAAACGTCGTGCAATAAAGCCTCTGCCGCTTTTCAAACATTTTTTTATGTGTCTGAATTTGTGCCACGGAAACAAATAAAGTGCAGACAGCGTCCTCCGGTGGGGAGGTGGAGGGAACATTAATGTGCAGGCATGAATTTTATCAGGCCCGCAAAAAATGTGAGTTGCGGGCAATCAGCCTCTGAGTGAGGAAGTGTTGTCAGTGCTCATTATGTGGAATTAACAGCACAAATACAAGAAAAAAGGGATGATAAACGTCAGTTGTTAGTCTGCACTCTATCATGTCTCCCTCAACTATCCTTCCTTGTATTTCCGTTGTTAATTCCACATAATGATCCAACCAACTAGCCCACCAGATGATCGTAATCGGTGCTCGTCATTTTTTTTTCCTGCAAAACAGCCGAACAGCTTGAACAGAGGTATTGCATCAAATTTTGGTGGAAGCGTTGCAACACTCAAGTGGAAACAGAAATATTCACCAGAATTTCGGCGGCGATGCCATGGGCATTACAAAAAATTGAAGAGGCAGACAAAATGCTGGATGAGGGGGAGGGAGGAGAGGAGGTCTCCGCAAAATGGAAGATATTGGGGGGGGGGGGGGGGGCCGGGCCCCATGGGCCTCCCCCGTGGCTATGTGCCTGGGTGATTAAAAGACATATCAAACACTCCAGCTCTACATCACTGGTTGCAGTCACCAGATGAAAACTACTCCAATACATCATCGCCCTCCCTGCCCATTGATATATGCTGCTTCACATTTTTTCCATTAGCCTACTTATTTCGTGCAATGCCCGAAGCTAGTGGGACAATATACTGTGAAATATAGACATTACATGGCAACTGTTGCAATGCATATGAACATCCCCTCTGTTATTATCACCACTTTCATAACTTCTGTCTGCAGTAACACTTTTATTAGCATTCCATGACGTAGCATAATGGCCGAGGCTACATCCACGCGCGGGGACGTAGCCAAGTCGGGAGGAGATAAGGCTCCATCCACGCAAAAGGTCACGTGACTTATAATATAAGCACATAATTTCTTTTGATGTACATATTATGCTTTCTTATAAGTAAATATGGGATATAAAAATAAAGAGGTGACATTTTATTGTTGTTTTTAAAGTTAATATGTCACGTGACCTTACAAAATCTTAAACACTTTATTAGTTTTTTTACTGTTTTCTAAGACTAATAGCAAATATCATGCATCAAAAAATAGTATCAATAAATATCTTTATAGTTATGTTGTCCAGGAGTCACACACGTGTGTAGGCGGCATGCGTGCGGGAGCCCGCACGCACACACGCACACATGGGCTAAGGTCCCCGGGGCTTTAGCCCATCTGTACATCGCTGCTGAGGCGGGGCGGTGAGGCTGGTGGGTCTTCGTCGTGTGTGTAGTTGGCTTGGTTAGAGGCGTTTTAGTGTGAGCTTATGTGCATCAAAGGGGACAAGTGCGAGCCCACCGCTCCGTATGTTCTTGACTTGCGCGCACGCTCGCAATCTCCCAAAGATTGTGAGAGAAGGGAAAACATGCATTAGTCCAAGTAATAACAAACATAATGAGAGCATTCAATCGAGAAAACTGGGTAAATGATTCCAGAAACAGGTTATTTTATGACAAATAAAACAGTAGCCGATGCACAGATGCCACTCGTCCACGTGATCACCAATAAACACGAAGCCCTCCTTGCGGCAGAACTCCTGCAGGAGCCAGTTCACGTCTCCGTGTCGATCATTCAACTCCTGGATTTCGGCACTCTGACTACGCTGACACTCCAACGAAGAAAACTTATTCTCCCACCTCGGAAGGACGGAAGAAAAGACGATTTGCATCGCCGGACTGCAATCCAAGATCTGAGCGGCCAGCCGACGGTATTTGTAACGCACGGCCAAAATCGAGCATTGTGTCAGACACCTTGGAAAACAAAGCCTCAATCCTAATGCCACTAAACGCCCGCACTTCGACAGCCATCCGTTTATTCGAAGAGAAATACTGGGACAAGTATTTCACCATCGAATCCCCGGCAACCAAAACTCGAGGCATATCAGAAGCGCGACCGTGCTAATACACAAAAGGCCAAACTCCTCGACCAAGAAAAAAAGAACTGCCTCCGTCCACGCAGGAAGTGACGTGGTGCGCCGGAAGTGACGTAGTGCGTGGATGGAGCCTTATCTCCTCCCGACGTGGCTACGTCCCCTGGCGTGGATGTAGACACTCCCTAGCATAATAGTCGTGCAAAGCAAAAATAATTAGTTTTTGAAATTTTACTCTTATTCCTGAGTGCCAACTTACCTGCCTGTTGGATCTCATGAAGAGCGATACTGTCCCTCAAAAGGATGTGGACAGCCCCACAGAGCTTTGCAAGCAGCTTCCAGTAGTCTACTGGAAGGATGCCCTGCAGGCAGGGGAGCATGTAGAAGAGCAGCCAGTGGCGCCACTCCGATGCTTTCCAGTAGCTCCGCTCACACAATGACCGAGGAAGCCTGGTGATGCAATGCGGAGGCTTTATGCAGAGAAGCCTAGCGTTGACCCTCGCCAAAGTGGCCGCAGTTCCTGCAATTCAAAACCAGAAGGAAGTTTGTCTGGTCAGCATTCGCAAAACTCGGAAGAACTTAAGCACAAGAGGTATGGCGGATAGGTACTGTACCTATGTAGAAATGCTGGTTTGAGTTTGACGAGGAGAAAAGCAGTTCAGCCACCTGCTTTGCCACTCCCTGCAGCACGCAATGCATGTACTCGACACTGTAGCCAGTGACGAGATCAAAACCTGCGAGCAAGCAAACATCCCCCATTAATTCCATATGACCTCTGATAGAAACCGGGGTGTGGTCACTATAAATAATGATCTGTGAGCCTATAGGTGGTCACCAGCTGTACTGCACTTGAGCTATAATTCTGCTTCAGTTATCCATCCAAAAGGTTTGAGATGGCTAATTATTTAGTAAATTGTGAGATCCCAGTTTGTGGCATTGCAAAGAGACTACATATACAATGCTTTAGAATTTTTCTGCATGAAAAATTTGTGAACTTAACATTTTCTAAAAAATATAAATAATTTAAAATATCCCAAAATACAAAACAATTTACTCCAGTTCCTGCACTGTCGTGGCAAAGGCACTTGTGACCGAATGTGCTGTAGAAATGAACTTGGTGCACATTTTGTGCCTCGACGACGCAAACACTCTCGTCGTCATCTCCGAAAGAAAGCCCCACCAAAGTTTCACTCCAGCGGGAGTGAAACACCAATTTTGTTTTTCTAGCTGTTGCAAGTCCCAGCTTTGACCCTGCTGCCTTGTCCTCCCCCTTTACACCCCCCCCCCCCCCCCCCGAGTGTGTACTTCTCTCTCCCCCCTCACCTCCTGCCAACACTGCCTAGTCAAGCTTTAAGCAGCCCCAGTGCTGGATTTTCGTAATCACCTCGAACAAGGTAGCACTTAGCACAGACTGGACATGAGTTCTGCGTCAACATTTAGCTGGGACTTGTGTCTAATCAGTAGGGCCTCTTAGAGTGTCCCTGCCTTTTTTCTAATTCCCTTCAGAAAGCACAATTTTTTTTTTAATCATTTTGCCCCTATTATGCCAATTTAAAGGTCTTACCTCGTCTTTGTTCGCTTCTCTGGCATACCACTATTTTTAAAATATTTCATTCTGCTTGCACCCATGAGCGGAGACCGCTTCAGCAATCTCCGCTCACAAGCGGAAAATGCACAAGGGGGACTTCAAAGTGACAGGCAGGGCACCAGTACCTTTAGCAAAATGGAGGGACAAAAAGAATTCAGGAACTTTCAGCTCTGCTAAAGATAAGAAAGAAGTGCACTAACTGAAAAAGATGAATTCCTTCGAGAAGAGCTTAGTCTAGATGAAGATTTGTGCTTCACATGCACAAGTCTTACATGGAGTAACTTTGAAAGAACTTAGTGAAAGTACAAAGCAATGCTTGGGAAGAATAGAAGAAGCTTTGTTTGAAATCCTGAAGATATCATTCATTGCAGCCCACTCTCACGAAACTCAGTAGTTCCGAGCATTGGTGTGAGGCAGGGGAAGGCTAGCCTTTTCTTATTATTGCCACGACATTCGGTTTCTGTAGCAACTTAAATTGCTTGTTCAGTTCTAAATCAGCAAAAGTGTTACCCTTTGTGGTATTATGTAATGTTTCCTTGCGGCGCAGTTAACAGAATCGATGCCAAGTTTAATGTGCCTTTTTCACTCACTATATCGGGGTTTTGGAGCCTAAATACCTGCCTATTTTGAACGTTTCTAGTGCTTATATATCCGGGCCAGACTAATCAGTAAGAATATTGTCACTAATAAATAGTGGCGAGGCAAAACATGAGTGAAGAAAATGAATGTTTAATGGGGGCGAACTTTTGCCCAAATTAAAAGGGATAACAGGGCGTCACAGGCGTCGAATCTCGGCATAACAGCAGGATCAAAGCTGGCAATGGAATGAATTCGTACGGCCATGCAGAGCTTCTTTTATAGCCACTTCATTTTCTGGAACGTTCTTACCACAATATTTGGCACTAGAACATTCTGCTACAAAACTTGAAAGTATAAAACAGAGAGGACGAGGACGGGAACAGGACATTCTGATCTAGAACAAATGACAAGATTCTCCAATTTTCGAGAACCACAGGTTTTACGAATTAACAAAAAATGTTATCCAGTCCCGGGATTCGAACCTGGGACTTCTGCGTGATAGTCAGGTGCTATACCACCTGTCGACCGCGACACACATGCGGCAATATGAGTTTAAGCCAAATGCTGGCGTGGCGCTCATGTTCAATGTGGGCCCTGTGCCAACATATTTTAGGTGCCACTGAAAATTCAGCGGTGAGGCTTGAAGCTTGTCTATACTCATTTCCCGCTCAAGAACTATAATGAAAAAGGGAGGCATCTTGCGGAGCGATATTAGCTTCTTTTACGTGGTGAGGTTAAAATACTAAGGGTGCATACAGAACGAGGTATTTGTCATTTTGTCAAATTGTGCACATTGCAAATGCAAAAGAGCCTTGTTTCTTTTTTTGGTAACCAATTCTTGTAAGAATTACTTTGTGCAGCACAGGGATCATGCACAAAACATACTTTTTTCTTGAGGTGATATGAGTGTAGGTGGTGTTGCTCATGCACACTCTCGCACCATCTGAGTGAGTGTGACAATGTTTGAAACCTTATTCCACTGTATCCTAGCTACCCCAGTGGGCCCTATCAAGCGACAACACAGACAGAGCAGCACTGGATGCGGTAGGCTCTTAAACTCAAAGTTACAAAAATTTACTTTAGATCAGTGCGTTCGGAACTGTCAGCAGCTGAGAGATGACATATCGAGCTCGCTTTCCTTGTGCCCTCCATTAGCGCCGCTAATTCAGCATCAGGTTCACAACACGAAAGACCCCGGTTCAATCTACGCCTTCTCCAGAGCTTTTAAGGCATTAACATTTTGTCTGATCGACTTCTGTCTCAAACGACACCCTTCCGCTGCAGACTTTCGTTTCCCAGGATTCAGGAAGGTGTCACTACAGTATGTACACCAACTCTTCAATATCGATTTGAACGGTCCGAAAAAATCGGTTTCTCAACGTACCCTGCTGGAATTTACCAAAGAGGTGCGGCTAGGTGGTGCAAGCATAGAGTTAAAATATTAACGCATGAACTTATCTCATTCAAGAAATATTAAAAAAAAGAACCTGTTTTGGGCAATCTACGCTGCCATTTTGCGGGCAACGCAGACGGTGGTTGTTCGCTTAGAGACGCCGCCGACAATGGCACAACTGAGAAACGTTCGCCAAGTCATGTGCTATCAAAACCCGAATTAGATCACCCCGCATTCTTTCGATGCAGTTGCACCCTCTGTTGGCAGCGTCTTCAAGTGAACAAGCACCGTCTGCGTCACCTGCAAAACGGCGCTGTAGATCGCCCAAGACAGGTTTTTCATTTTTCTTTCGTGAACGAGGAAAGTTCATCAGTTTTAAGGGTACGGAAGCGAAATTTTAGCGCCGATCTTTCAGCATAAATATGGGCTAGGGACAGGCACCACCTTGGAAATATCAATATCGCGCTGACTCCATGCTTGCACCACCTAGCCGCACCTCTGTACGAAATTCCTGCAAATACATTGAGAAACCAATTTTTTCGGACCGTTCAAAGTGAGATCAAAGCGTCGGTGTATAAGTGCTGAAACCAGCCCACAAACATATTTTGTGCTTAAAAAGACACTCGGGGTAGATAAACAGCAAAAAGAGACACACCTGGGAGGTTCATCATTGCTGAAGGGCCTTTGATGCCGTTGACACTATCCTTGAATGCCAGTGCCAGCTGCATGTCGCGGGAAACCATAGCTGATGACCTGAGAGCTGGAGGCTCATCAGCGATGTAGCGCATGCTCCCTGTGAGAGACAACTTTAATTAATCCAAAGCGTTGCATACAAGTCCGTCTCATTACTGCAGGCCACCCAAATCATTGCTATACAGGTCTGTTCACTCAATACAGCAAGCAAGTTGTGTGCTTCTCACGGAGAGGGTAGGGGAGGTGTCAATAGTTACGTTACTCTCCCATCCCCTTATTTTACAGTTCAGTTGTGTCAAACTTTGAAATATGACAAACAGATTTTGGCTTTATCGTTCCACTACACCCTAGCGCACAGAGCATAAATCAATTAATTCAGAATGCCCTTCGAGCTATTTCCCCTCCCGTTTGACGAAGATGGAGTCCTAGTCCATACAGAATCGGTAGATCTCTGACAGGCAAGGCAGGCAGGGCAGTCACTGCTATGACTAGCAGACGACAAAGCTATGTTTCTCCATGTCAGCATCGTCCAATCAGAACGCGGCACCGTGACGTCACTCTTGGCACCTCTTCTACCCTCTCCACGAGAAGACAACTTGCTCGCCGTATAAATATAATTTTTCCCTACCTTCACGGTATTCGCCCGTGATCAGACACCATGGACAGCCATGGTAACCGTTGAACAGCACCATGTTCTGAACTGCTGCTCGTGCCGGGGCATCCACGGAGCAGCAGAGGACGAAGGCCTTGGACTGGTACAGGTGGGACCCATGCTTCCACTTGACGGGCTGCATGGAGTTCACTGCTTCCACAAATGTGCCGATGAAAGTCTGCATATTTGGGTGAGTTTTCCCGAACCAGAGGCCGGCAAGGGTTGGGTGCTTGAAGCGCACATGAGGTGGCAGCTCGTTGATGACGAACTGGATGGGCCAGACAGAGGTCTTTGAGGACTCAAAGACAGGACTACCATCCGTGTTGATAGTCAGCGTCAAGTCATCAACTGCCAACTTCGCCTCTTCACGCATCTTTCGGTATCCCTTGCCCGTGGTGATGTCTGTGATGGGGTCATCGGGGCTTGCAGCAGGTCGGAGCAGGTTCTCCCCGAGGGCATCCTTGGTCTTGCCAATAAGGAACTTGACTTGCTTTTCCATGTCCAGCATCATGAAAAATGAGCCTTGTGCCCTTAGCTTCTTTTGAGTTACCTTCTGCTGGCAAACTTCGCAGTGTCCTGCCGCGCCTTCCATCTTCATCATGCCCTCACAACTTGGGCAGAGGTAGTGGTAGTTAACCAGATCCTTAGTTTTGCCAGCCCAGAGTTTCCGAAAAACATACTTCGTCTGAGGCAGGACATCTTTGCCGAAAATGGTATTAATCATGCAGACACACTGCCCAAGCGCAGTCCAAGTTAAGCCATTTCCTGCAATAAATGACATTACCATGGCAATCGCTCCTGCCTTGGTCGTCTCCGTGTTCGGCAGTTTTTCCGCTCCGAACTGTTCGAAGCACGACGAGAGTATGTCCTCGAACACTGGCCCTGGCTGGAAGTCGGGCGGCTCCTCGTCGAAGTCGCTGGCCGCGCTGCGCTCATCGTCAGACGTCGCGATAAAGTCGCGATCACTCGCCGACTCGCTCATCGGGTCTTCATTGACGCTTCTTTCTGCCGGCACTGGGGATGACGCGCACAGATCTTGGCTGTTACCGTAGTCGATCGCCAATTCTGGCGGCACCGGGGACGACGCGTATACATCTTGGCTGCTATCGGAGTCGATCGGCTCTTGCTCGTCTTCGCTCTCCAGATCGCCACCAATGTTGGAGTCGTCAGATATTTTTGGTGAACTTGGTTCTGATATCGGAGTCCGCGAATCTAAAGTTCCTATTTCTTTCAGCCGGCGGTAATACGTCGACTTGGGAATCAGCAATTCTTCGCCCACATCAAGGTACCGCTTCCGTCGCTTATAGGACGGAAGGCTTGTCATATTGCTATTGAAATTAACGAAATGTGATATTACACATCGCGTCCAGCGATTCAAAGTACAAAGTTTTTAAGAAAATGACGTGAAATGCGGAGAGCACTGCTAGTGAGCGTGGATCCAAGAGCACGAATGCGATGAAACGAGCAGACTGCCGCACCCAGCGTTGCCCAACTGCTATGTCGATAAACAAATTATGCTTGTTGATGATGATGCGTTTGTGCTTGTTGAGCCAAATATAAGCTGCCTTAGCAAATATATGGTTAAAATAATGACTACTAAAGAAAAAAAAATATTTAGTGTATATGGATATAGTTTTTCGTTTACTACTCGCGTTGACATCGTCGAAGTAAGCCAATTCAGAAATGTTTTATTTGTTTAGCCAAGCCAATTCAATCCGCACAGCTTGTCGCTTTGTTACTTCAGCGACTTTAGTTTGTTTACGTGGTTTACGTTGTTTGTCTTTCTGAACCTCGTACTGCTCGTAGTTCGTCAGCATGTTCGCGTACGTTCGGTACGCGCAGGACGGGCAACGTGCCATTCTTCCTGTTTCACTGATAAAAGAGTTCAGTCCGGAGACACCAGGCGACTTCGACAAGTTGTCTAGGGTACAGGCGTATTGGCGTGGCGAAGATGGTGAAGACGAAGGCTACTACCCAGCCTTCGTGAACGAAATGGCAGGTAAGTGATAGCATTGCTCCTTTAATAAGTTACTGTGGTAGACTATTTGAAGCATGCGGACGTATTAAATTTCCCAAGTGTGCTATCGTATAAAGCCCCTCGATGTGTTTGCGTTTGTCTTGCAAGTAGCGTCAAATGCGCAAGTGCACGAGGCCCATGTCTCGAGCGGCCCTTGGAAGCAAATGGCGGCGCAGCACGGAAATGAGCGGGCCTTGGAAGCGAATGGCGGCGGAGCACCCGCTCATGGCACGTGTCTGGCGCGCTTCCACAACAATGGTTGGCGGTACTTGTAAAAAACGCTTTTATCAAGGGGCTTTACTATCGTATGTTGCACGGTGCCATCTACCGCGCTCTATTGTTTCCTTTCTTCGAACGAAGTGGACATTTGGCCGGCACGGCATCTCGGGTTTGCGATATTCCCGTTGTTTGTAGTGCCGGCGGTCGCAGTTTTATGGTAGGAGCGTTGTTTTCCAACCCAGATGCCGTTATAGCTCGCGTACGCACGGGTCGCCGATTAGTCCAATGGTGAATTCCACTCGTAGATCCGGAGCGCTTTCCAAGATCCGCGAGGGAGGCGAGATTCCGCTCCGTGGGACCCGCTCAGAATCGACGAGGGGAAGATAAACTCGCATTTTCCCCCGCTTCCCCCTCGGTCGTTCAAATGGCCTCTGCTCGAGCTTGGCAAGCCCACCAACGCCTCAGCCGACTGATGTTTCCGACGACCAGTGAAAACTGTCACTGTTTAGCTGCAGAAATAACACGCGACACGGGCCGGGCGAAAATGTCCGTACCGTGGAGCCCGTTTCACGAATAACGAGGTAGACGTCCGCGTTCGCCACCGTCAAATACCTTTTGGCCGCCTCGACGCTGCGGGGCACGCACAGCGATTGCCATAAGTGGAGTTCAGATTGCTGGTATGACTTGAATAAACACAATGAGGTAACAAACCATCACATGCACGGTCGCTGCCTAATCTCTTCTTGCTTTATTGCACGAGGAAACGCCGGCGGCATGCAGTGTAAAAAGGTAAACAATCATTGGCTGCAGAATGAGCAGGCCTAACCTTGCGTCTGCCTCCAGATTTTCTGTCGTTCTTTTTCTCGTTCTTCCTCTCACGATCACGCATGTCAGCACTTACGATTTACCACGCTCCAGTCCCGGCTTTGTATACCTGATTCATGGGATGTAGAAGCATTCGAGCCGTCACAATCCTGCGTAAACAACCAATGCATCCAAACAGATCCAACCTGACGGCCCGATCGACCGGACCGGTCCGGCGACCTCGCCAACCTCCCCGCGCATGCGCACTGTCCAGTTAAAAAGGAAATTACGTATGCGCTCGGTCAAGTTTTGGATAGATCTGTGAAATCCCGCGGAGCAAGTTCGGCGGGGTTGGAGGCGCTCCATGGAGCGGGTGCTGCCAGAGATCTTAGAGCGGAGGACGGCCAACTCGAGCCAGATCTGCAAGTGGAATATGCACGCTCAAAAGGGGGCGCTTTTGGAGTGCTCGAGATCTGCGAGCGGAATTCACCATAAGATCGTGGGCTGTTCTGTTTCGCATTGTATCAGCGTGAACCGCTTTCCTCTTGCAATGCGCGACTTAAAGTGAAAGCTGACATTGCAACAACTCCAATCTCCCCCTGCTCACCTCAGCCGCTTCAGTGGCCTGTGCATAGAATTTTGATAGCTGAAATTAATTCAGGGTTGTTTAAAACCATCGCGGAACGGCGCACGCGGGGTGAAACTTGACGTTCATGAAACATTTTTAAAAGAGTAAAGCTATTTGCACTATGTCGCCCACCTCGACCGGAAATGGGTATACGCACGACGCAAAACTCGTATAAATCGAATGGTTACAACGAGCTTCCGAAGCGGTGGCGTAGCAGAGTGCAGAGCCGTATACAGAGATATTGGTCAATGGGAGGCGCGGGCAGAGCCAGGGAGTGCACCAGACGCAGAAAGTGGGCTTGACATGCTCTCTTGGCCAATCAGAAGCCGAAAAGAATCCCCTAGCGGTGGTAGCGAGAAACTGTTTTAATCAAAGGTATATGTTTGTATATAGTTTTAATAAGCACATTAGAGTGAGGTGTAGTAACCCTTCATGACTGAAAATATGGTGAACGTGATGTTTCGATCATGATCATGCAGAAAGGTGTAAGAAATGAATGCGTTGCTCAACTCTGTTCTGCTCGGACAGAGTTTGACCGCTCGGACGGCAGATTCTCAGCGCTTGGCGTACGGATTATGTCAATCATTTCGCTCGTCGCACTCTTCCACCATGATTTTGGATGACCGTGATTGAAACATCACGTGTTCCTTATTTTCAGTCACCAAGAGTTACTCCGATGCACTTGGCGCGGCCACGGCCAGGGTATTATTTCCGGCTTCTGGTTGGCCACATTCAAATTTCTGAAGACGCCCTGGAACACGCCCAGCCCACTTTCAGCCAATGGCGCCTCCACATTTGTCTCCTATACTTCCCAACAAATGGCCAAACTCTCTACATATCAACCGCCAGTGTGGGCATACTTTCTTTTTTTAGAACATTTTTTTTGTGAACGTTTGGCGATGTTTACGACATTTCTTTTTTACGATTAACACTGACAAAAAAAAAAAATATTGTAATGCAATTAAATGCAAAGTGCAAGCAAGCTGGACAAGAATGACGAAAATTTTCATCATTCTTGTCCAGCTCGTTTGCACCTTTGCATTTAATTGCATTATAATAATTTTAAATTGCAAGCTTCACCCTTGTTGGTGTTAGATTGGTGGCGGCTGATAGAACCCGTTTGCCCTACTGACGTCTAACCCCTGGTTAGCTTAGTTCATAGAGCGCTCCACCTGTAACGCAGATTGCAGAGGTCCTGGGTTCAATACCCGGACCAGGGGGATTTTTTCGGTCGCGCACCAGTCACCTAGCTGTGTTTGGAGATTTGTGTTTGTCTTTTGTCCCTTTTGTTCCCCTTCTCCAGGGATGATTTTCATCAAAACCAAATGTTGTCGACGAAACTTCGCAGAACTAAATGGTATGGGACTCCCTTTCCGAAGGTGCAATGCCGCAAAGCGGCGTGTACGGTTTAAGTTTTGTAATTAGGAGCCGTACACTGTAGCCGCGAAGGTGAATGCAGGGGGGGGGGGGGGGAAGGGTGTTAACGCGTTCACCAGTGATACACGCACCGTCCGAAAAGGGTGACCCAAATGGCAGGAGCTCTCCGTGTAGTGCGTATAGCCATTTCCAGTCGAGATGCACGGCGTAGTGCGTATAGCTTAATCCCGAGCACTTGTCTCTAGAACCCACACTGCAAAATCCCCGTGTTAACTCCCCTACCCTAAAAATCCCCGCCTTTCAGAAACCAGATCCGACCCGTTACCAGTTCCCCCAGCCAAAGAAAGTGCCTACAGTGGTGACCTAGGGGCCTGCATGAACTTGCTATCCATCGTTGTATTCTCTTCATGTAAACCTTACCACAACTATGATTAATTACCCCCATATCATACCTAAGTTTTGTTATCACTTGATTGTCACCTGTCAAACACAAGCCTGTGTTGTTTCCTATGTATTATTTTAAGTTTAAGTTTTAAGTTTCAGTTTCGTTGGCAGTCACGTTCGAAAGAGGCGAAAGCAGTACAGGAAAGTCAAGGCTATATGGAAGGTCAAAGCACATTTGTCCAGTGGCAAGCCAAACACCTAAAAGTTTGTCAAGCTGATACAGTTAAGCACTGCGACATTTCTCTTATCCGAATATATACAGTGGGTTGTGAATAACTATCCTACACTTTGCAATATTGACGAGCAATGAACTGATATGGACCCACTTGGGAAGACAGTGTCTTCACTAGAAAAAAATAGCTGGGGTGATCAAAGGGATGGCTGCAGGTGCCAAACAAAGGAGCTAAACACAAGAATAGGGCATCATAAGGATAGGGCATCATAAGGGATTCCAACAACAGGGTTTTTCATATGCCAAAAGGGGGATGGCATGTCGTAGGGACAAGGAGATAACTGCAGCTGTGGAATCGTTCTATGACTCTGACGAAATCCTGTGGGATCTGGACAAGCATGCGCTGTAATGTGGTATCTATTTCGTCTCTGGTGAACAAAGTTGCCTAGCACCCGCTGTCTCTGCATGACAGCACTGGTGGTGAAACTTATTACGAATATAGTACAACCATTGCATTATGAGCTGAACCCGGATTTTGTATGAGGCGAGTCTAACTTCAGTCATCCAAGTGCTGCATACCTGACTGCATGGCACTGGCACTGGATTTGGCGAAGACAGATGTCTGGTGTGCACGGTCTTTGGTACCTCGTTTATTCATTCCCTCCCTTGGAAGCCCACATATCACCTGGCATGGGCAGCTAAGACTCCTCATGAGTGTTTTGTCACCGGTGTATAATTATCTATGCCTTGCGCCATGGCTGGTTGGTGCTTGGTGGTGGAGTGGTTAAGCTGTGTAAATGTCTACTTATTTAGCTGCTTTGTAGCTTTCACAACTAAAGTTGACATTTACAGGGCACGACTGTTCCACCACTATGCACCAACCAGCCAAGAAGGCACACCACGGATATATATTCATTGGTGACAGGATACTCGCAAGATGTTTTAGCTGCCCATACCAGGTAATGAATATGCTTGAAACGGAAGAAATGATTAGGGAAGATGCTAGAGACCATGCATACCAGACACCTGCCTTTGCCGAATCCGGCGCTTGTGATGTGCAATCAGGTTTGCAGCACTCGGATGACTGAAGTTAAACTAGCCTGGTACAAAGTCCGGGTAGATCAAACTGATATGTCATCTTTTTTTTTTTTTTTTTCAGAGACTTTGGATAGTTTGCACATGACATTGAAGCGTGGCAGGTCACCTTTGCCACGGATTATTTTGAGCAAGTCACACCAGCCATCCAAGAATCCCTCTGTTGCAAGCAAGGTAATCTCACAAATTTCCGTTTTCTTTTGGTATTATAACCGAATTCTATTGCAATCAATAGGATGCAAGGCAACTTAAGCGGAAGAGGAAGGCGGAGGCCCAGCATGTTCAGCTCTCAAGCATTTTGTCAACTTTCAACCGAAATGGCAAAGCAGCAGTGGTAAGGAAACAGGCTAATGCAGTTATTTCATGATTGTAGTTGCCAAAGCAGCAACACAAAACCAGAACCTTAAGTTTATAGCATCAGTGCTGCTCAACATGTTTTTTTTACATCTAATTATTGGTCCTAATATCCAGGAGTCTGCACCCAGTACAGCCATGTCAAGTTGTGAGAAAAATGTGGTGGGAGATGGAGAATTGGACCTCAAGGAGCTTTTGCGAGCCAAGGAAGAGGAGCTCAAGATAGTAAAAGCGAAGCTCCGCAAGTCTGAAGCAACCTGCAAGCGCCTTCACCTGGCTCTACTTGACAAGATTGGTGTGTATACGTTTTGCACCCGGATGAGAACAATGAAGTGCGACTCTCAGTAACAACACTCTCTTGTATTGTTGGGCAGAAATCGCCAGGGATAGGGCACTCAAAAAGCCTTGCTGCCAAGCCCCCCTTGAAGGAGCTGTGGTGGCGGAATTTATTTCGTTGCCATCAACTTCTACTGCAGGTAAGATTAGTAACAATAGTTCCCTTTCGCCTCGCGTGCTGCCAGAGGGTGGGGTCGAGTTCAGGGCTGGTACAGACACTTGTCCGTGCCAGTCCTCTTCCTGTGTCTTTTACTTCTGTTGTATACTGTAACTGTGGCTTTTGTGTCTTATTTATTTAAATGTTTGTTCTGGTTATAGGTCTTTCTCAAGGTGTGCTACAGGAGCTGGTGGCACTACCATCAAATGCAGGTGCTGATAATTTCACATGCCTTAACGAAATATGCAAATATTGCAGGTAAATTGCCTGTCCTACTTAAAAAAGTACTGACACCCCAAAATGTAATTTTTTTTTTTAATGGCTCATGCGACTGAAAATGATGCCTAAAGGGTAACTGCAAAGAAAAGAAAGTGTTTTTTTAACAGCCTAATTGTGAGAAGCATGTCACAAAACAAATGTTCCGGGAAAAAAAAAATTTTTTAGCAATATTTACGCCACGGGACGTAATTTAGTCGGAAGTCAGAACCTCTCCATATTTGACTTTGTCTCTTTACTCTCTGGCACTGCCCCTAGTTTCAAGTTGCAGTTTCAGTAGACATACGTGCTAGCTGCCAGCAGGTACAAACTGCTCTAAAGCAGGTAAAGGACTGGGAAGTCGGGACGGTGCGGACTCCGTGTTTCGCACTTTTCGCAAGGTGACTAAGGAAGTGCTTTTGCAAGGTACGCGGAATATGCAACCGATTTTGTTATGCCCGTCGTTTGCGTCTTTTCAGCAAAACAAATAAGATAATCTACAGAGCCGCAATCACTAGCCAAGATTTGCGATAACAGTACACATTCATTCAAGCAACTTTACTTAAGATGGTTCGGAAGCAGAGAAAAAAATCTGTCTGCTAACGCAGAATTCGGACGTCCGAAGGCTTCTGCAGACAGCTAATACGTTGTGCCATGTTTTTTATATAATAGCTGTGTCTAGTCTACGGCTTCCGGAGCGATATGACGAGAACGTAATTGGGCATGTTTGTCGCTACGCGAATGCTCGATTGCCTCCAGCCAAAGAGCATTCCTTTCGGGGCGACATGGCTGCTGGAAGGCTCGCTGTCGAAATCACTCATCTGGCATCTCTAAAAAGCCGGCATTTGCACGTGCCAGCAAAAAAAAAAGAAAAAAAGAAAAAAAAAAACGCTAGGCCAGCAAAGAGGAAAACAAAAGAACCGCACTATGAAAGCCAAAACCCCGCGTCTCTTCCTATCACTACTAACACCTGCGACAGCTGCTAAACACACACTTCTTCACTTCAAGAAGTCTCACTCAAGCACCTGGGTCAACACGACACACTGATCACTTGGGCAAAACGACTAGTCGAGGTAGGCGAGACAGGCGGGAGTAGAGACTTCGGCGGCCATGAAAGAATGGCGAAGCTTTTGTTCGTTATGGTATGAATCCAAACGGAAGTGCCCGTCTTGTAAACCTTTTGTAAAGATAATAACTCTCATCACATGGGTTATTCTTTAAACGTAAAAATATGCCGCTCGAAAGGAGATTACATTATATAACAAAGGTTTAACAACCAAGATCTAAGCTGTCAATCAACCTCTTATCCAGTGAGAAGTATAGCAGCCAATCGAAGCTAAGCGTCGCAGAACACCAACTTTATGGCGTGCGATTTAAAACGGACGAAGTAGCCGCAAACTAAAATCGGTCTCACGCAATAAATATTGCTGAATATTGCTGTAAAAAAATATTTTTCCCCGCGGAAAATTTTTTTTTGACATGCTTGTCCAAATTAGGCTGTTTAAAAAAAAATCTATTTTTCTTTGCCGTTACCCTTTAACATCACCCTCAAAATCTGAGGCTTGGGAACTAATTATTTGTGCATCAATGGGCGCATCGATGGCGCATATCCCCACCGAGCGCCGAGCTCGGACGCCTTGTTTCTTTTATCTCTGCCATCATTCCTATGCTCTTTCCGCCTCTGCAGATACACATTCCATGGTGACTTGGCAACTCCTCGCTCTCTTAGGCTACCTTTTCCAATGACCGTGGGGAGTTGGGGAGAAAACGGAAAGAGATGACTGAGGTTGTCACTAACACCTCCCGGCTCTGATTTCATTAATTTCGAAACAATGGGCAAGGTTTGTTCGAAATAGCCTTAAAAAATATGTTTCCCGAATATCGCTGTTAAATGTTGTATTCTTTACGTCATCGCAGTGAAGAAGTGAGGAGGCGTCCGTTTGCGACGCTATCCTGAAACTTCTGGAGCAATCAAATAAATTTGAATTTTGGGGTGCCAGTGCCGTTTAAGGACGTGGGGCTAAGTATGCTTTACAAACCCATCCATCCACCTTTGCAGTATGCTTTGCAAAGGTGGATGGATTATTTTGCTCTTGCCAGTATAGTATTCTCCAGCTTGAGGACCTTCCCTGAATCAACACAGCATCGCATTAGTGTTTTAGTTTGTGTGTATTTAATTGTTTCAGAGCCTCCTCTGGCTCTGTACAAAGGCCAGTGTCATGCTGGGTCATCAAGTAAACATCCATAGCTGAATAGTCTACACAAAATTGTCAAATGAGAATGCTTGTCTGCTACGGACCTCAGGTTCCCTGCCGTACCAGCCGGCGACGCCTGCCGTGGTGGAGAGCCTTGCAGCATCCCGTGGTGCCTTGCCATGTATGTTTTGGGTGCTCACTCATGTAAAAAGCAAAGAAAGAACTGTGCTTTTCTTTGTTTGATTTCAGCGCCGGATAGCCTGCCTGTGGAGATGCAGCAAGAGCCCCCACATCCTTCCTCGGCCGCGATGCTGCCATCATCACCAGGCTGTTCCTCGAATGACGGAGGCATGTGCTCTTCTATCTTGCAATTTTCAACCAAACTTTGTGCTGGACACTGGCTTTACGGTAGCACTTAGAAGTGCATATAGTTTCAGATCAAAATTTTTAGACTGCCAAGGGGTGTACCATATTACGAGGGCTCAGATTTTAAAGTAACGATAAAACATGTAAGCTTTTGGCAGTTTCTGGTTTTTCTCAAGTCAGACTTGTAAAAGCAATAAAACTGTTAAAGGGGTCGGGAAATGTTTTTAAAAAATTTGCGCTATGTGCGATATTTTGATTGCCGGTCTTCTATTAGGTAACCAATGCGCATTTGTTTTATCGTCCGGATTAATTTATTAGCGTAAAACGACAATTTCGGTTTCCTGGTCAGCTTCCCTCTGAATTCTACGGCTACGTCACATCAAGACAGCCAATCGGGAAGTTTTCCTTTCTGACGTCGCGCGTAGAAGTCAAAGGCGAACCAGATATGTTTCTCAGATGCAAGATGTCCGATTGGCTTGCCCTCCCCGAGCTTCAGCGTCGATTAATCGAGCGAAGCAGACTTCCCAGCTTTGTGATTTATGCGGACACACCCCTCCGAGGAGTACGAGACCGCTTACCATCCGACGGCGACAGCGAAGACGGGGCGAGCTCTGAGCAGCGAGATTCGCGGTCAATGGCTCGAAGCCAGGCCGCTCTTCGTTGTGGATCGTCCGGTAACTTATGGAACCGAATGTCGTTCGTTTTACCATACCTCGTGTTGCACTCTCTCACAAGACACACGGTCAGCATGGCGATTGCTGAAGCGCGCACACAACAGACGCCAACGACGCCAAGCACACACAACAACCTAAAGTTGATAAAAACAAAACAGCGCAAAGACAAGGACGAAGTAGAAGAAACCACAGGACACAGCATTGCGCTGTGTCCTGTTGTTTCTTCTACTTCGTCTTTGTCTCCGCGCTGTTTTGTTTTTATCATGTCTACTTACCAACTAGCCCCAAACGTTTTCGTTAATAAACCTAAACTTGCCGCGCACAGAAAATGCGCAGCGGCAAGCAGACGACAGGGCGACAGGAGCGGGGAGGAGCCGACGTTGCTATGGTTCCCGGGCGACGGAAGTCTCGAATGTGTTTAAAAACGAAACTTACCTGCAATCACGTGATATAGAACTTCCGAATTAATTTTAGAACGGCAGTAACTTCCTCACTATTTTCATAACTTACTTTTTATTATTGGAACACAATATAAGGTACAGTAGATCCTCAACTTTACACAGGTCTTATTGTGACGTTTTGTTGCTCCAGCTGGGCAACGATGTCGCATAGTCGTTCCAGGCACCCCAAGAAACACTATTTTCAAACACTGTTCATAAAATGTGGACGGGATATTTGGGATTTGGGATCTTTGAGGCCTCATCAATTTTATAAAATTAAGACTGTTCATATCTATTTTCTTTGCACAACCCCTTTAAGTTTTTCCAGTAAAAATGACCTCAACATTTATACCCATATTTCTTTGTGCATCTTTTCAATGGTCTCTGTCTTGACCTGATATTCTTGTATGCATAAGAAAAGCATCTCTTTGCTAGAGCCTGCCTAATCAAAGCAAGAAGCGGTGCCGTGCACGTGCATAATTGTTTCTTTGCAATTATCGTAGCATACCGTGCATCCGCCCATTCCACATTAAACGCCCATTCCAAAATTTCTAAGATCTGAGGAAGTGTGCACAGTAGATTGATATGTAAAATTGATGACCGGACAAGCGCCCATCCCCTATTTTTTTGCAATTATCTCGAAATTTTGAGTGGGCGCTTGTCCGGTATTTTACGGGAGACCTGCTGCTGTTTTATCCAAGTGTCCCGGCCCGCACTCCGGGAACTCTAAAAACACAGTTCCGCTGCTTCCGTCTTCTGGCTGCTCTCTCTTTGGATTGCCTTCCCGTGCTGTTGACGCTTTCATAGTTTTCTTTTTGCTCGTCGTCCTCCCTGTGCAACTTATGCCAAGTTTAACTTGGGCTCTGCCACTGTACAAACCTTGTGCCGCGACAGTTACCATTTTGAGCTAGTGTGCTGAGATTGTTGTAGGACTTTTGGCTTTGGCTTTGGGTAGGTGTATGCCAGCTCTGGATGTTATTGCTAAGCACACTCTAATGCTATGCTATGTCTGCCACTGCTTTTCTTTTAGGGCCACAGCAGGAGGAGGCTGCTTCCCTAGCTCCGCCAGCTCCAGCAGTGTCTGTGCCAGCGGTAGTACTGCGCGAGCCAGCGGTAATATTGCACGAGCCTTTGCCACCTGGTAAGCATTCATCTTGTGCGATGCATCAAAAGCAGTGCTTCTTAACACGACAGCGTTAAGGAGCTCGCGTCCCAGAAAAGCCGACGTCGGCTGCGTGATGCGAAAATCCTGATTGATCGATAGGGTCATGGCATCACAGCCACATGACCTCGTGCGGGAAGTTCAAACAATGCAAAAATCAATTTGTTACTTTTTTTGCATTAACTGAGCCTGATAGCAACCACTTCACATGCTCCTGAAGGGACCAGACTGATTGGATTGCGAGTGCCATTACAGTGCAGTCCCGAGCATTCAAATTTAAGGGGAACCAAAGCTTTAGTAATGCAGAGTTTGAACTGAAGGTAATCTCATTTAGCAAGGTGCCAATGCTCTTTGCTATGTGAGGAAGGATGTTCTGTTGCAAAAATAGAACTGATTTGTTTTGATCAGATTTGAAATGCAAGGTAACGACATTGGAGACTTGTAGGCCTTCCTGCACATTGCAGCCATGCAGTGCTGAGAAAATTTCAGGTCGCAAAAACTGTACAAATAAGTTAGCATATGAATAATAGAGCAGTCTGAAAAGTGCACAGATTACAAATATGAACTTTACTGCAGACAAACTGACTTAAAAGGTAGCTGAGAGTGCCTTGCCTAATATTGCGCTTTAATGGCACATCTACTTTTATTTGCACGAGCATCACTGGCAACGGTTGTAGGGGCGGCTGGCGCGGTCACCGTCAAGGTCTGACTCGCTTATTTGCTGCGCAAGTTTTCAGATCAAGTGAATGCTCTGCTCTCTTCAGGAACATAGACAGTGGCTCTAGTTTGTAAGTAGCTTGCTGCTTGTGACAGACGACTAAAGCATTCTCTGCCTGCGCAAGGAAATACACTGAGGGTGCTGTCACGTAGCTCCCAATTTGCATTGGATTGGCTCAGCTATTCATAGCTTCTGCTATGTGTAGCTTAGAAGGAAAAAAAAATGCAGGAGAGCTTAGGCAGGATTTCGTCTATCATGTTTCATATAAGAAAGGAGTCTGAATCTTGTTTCATGGGCATTCAAAAGGCAGTGAACAAAATTGCTTTGCTTTTTATTGAATTGGACAAGTGACTTTTGAAGTGTGCTGGTGGGTGAGAGGACGACGAATTGCTCTAAAATACCGAACATCCGCTTATTCCACAATAAGCGCCCACTCCACAATTTTTTAACATTCTGGAAAATATGCCGAGGGCCCATTTTTGCATATTGATGTCCTAAGGACCACCGATCCCCCAGAGCATCATTGAAAACCTCCAAATTGCCTGCTTTGATAAAGATATAACATGCGTGAAGCAGTTTAAGGCATCCTGAAAAACCACCTAACTTGGATGTGAATCTCGTTGCCACAATCTTTTTCGGCCGTCGCAATCCTGGTAAAGGGAGCTGCGTCACCTTAGCTCTTCTCTTATGTGGAGGCATTGTCATGACGATTCGCGTGATTTGTCGCTTTGGCTGCTCAAAGCGGGGCTGCGTTACGCGCAGATCATAGTCAGTAACACATCAGAACTACTTTTTCACGCCTAAGTTAGGAGGCTTTTCAGGACGCCGTAAAAGGGTGTACATGCGTTACGTCTTTCAAAAAATAGGTGATTAGGGGGTTTTCGATGATGCCCAACAACATTCTAATAGAAACCTTTTTCTTTAAATTATAAAAAGTTCATGAGTGAATTTGAGGTAAATACCCGGTTTTTAGCTGCTTTCTCGAACATGTTTACAAACAAACCGGAGCACCCCTAGAAGACGCGCAGTGGACGGTGGGCAAAAAGCCCACCGTCGCCCATAAACAAACCATTGAATTGCGTTGTTTTCGGCGTCGGTGGGAGCCCCCCTTGCTCTTTTTCGCGTTGGAATTGTCGATTCTACGTCCTCCTAACAATGTCTGACTACTTGAGCGGCTTCAGCAAAATCAACGAGGCAAAACTTTGCGTGAATAATGTTACTTGCGGCGATTCATTTCACGTGGACGCCGCAGAATGGGCGCTACAGCCCGACTCGCACGATAAGATTCTGCTCGCTATCTTCAGTCGCGACGTCGCTCGGACTGCAAAAGTGTGGACCGCAGCTGATATGATGGACGTAGATACTGAAAACTGCAAGTAGAATCTGGCATTACAAATCGGCGATGGCCACTGGTAACAATGATCAACATCTTCTTGTATCTACTGTTTACACTTAGCCTACTTACCCCAACGAACCTTCAAATGTGTTTTGAGGCCTGCACTTAGTTCTTATCGCAATTACCGGGTCAACGTTTGGTTTACGGGCCGCTGTCGTTTGAGCGAGCTGACGACAAAAAGCAGACAAGTTCTAAAGAGCAGACGAAAGTTCGAACGATCAGGCGGCCGTATGAATTTGAAAATGCACTGAACCCGCGGGTGGCCCGGACAACTTGGCGGTTTTCTCTCGTTCATGTTGGAACACAACAAATACATCTGGCGACCACAAAGTGTTGCCCGCACAAGCAATCGTAGTTCGACAGCGTCTCGCTTACCCTTTTCACTGCTACTATCCACGCACTCAGACGAACGGAGCGGGCAGAAACACATGAAAACTGATCTTCAAACCTTTCCAGACTCTTTTGGTACAGCCCCCGTCGCAGCATTTTGACGAGAACGCCGGTTTTTCGTGTGGTTTCTCCGAAACGAACACCAGAATGCATGTCTCGCACGGCGACTTCTGCCCACCGCCCCAGACCAAAAATGGGCCCGACGCGCCACCACTGCGGCGTGACGTAGGAAAGTTGAGTTTGTGTATAACAACGCAAACTGCAATTACGTAACTTTCATGTTTTTTTTAGAAAAATCTCTAGTTCAACAAAAAACGCACTGTATATTTAGTGAATGCAATGTCAGTGTGAAGAACTGCTTTCTAGTTGTCTCTCACCAATGATGTTTATGTTAACAGTGCCCGAACAAAGGCTGGAAAATGTCCATCCGGTCGTGGAACCGAAGCTGTTTGAAGTGATTGATGGCCAGGTAAGTTGTCATGATATTTTGTGTACAAGATTTGCAATTCTACAGTTTTTAAGGAGGTTCTGGAAGATGAACCGAAAATGAGAAGTGAGCTTGTGCATGTGTTGTGTTTTGCAGGTGCACCTTAGCCCAGGTGTCTCCATACCAGAGCCAAAATTCAACTTGGCGCTATTGGCCAAAACTGACTCAAAATGTGTTATTGGAGCGTCCCGGTCCCTCTGGACAGATGATGAACTGGCGTCAAGAAGCGTCACCGGAACAGCTTGTCGGAACAAGCCAGGCTCCAAGGCCAAAAAAGAAGCGACGCCTGCAAAGATGGAGGCACTGAGGAGTGAGTGGCCATAAGACTAAATGAGAGTGATGACAGTGGGTTGAATCTCAATCCTGATTCCTTGGCTCTCATCAGCTAGATTAAATAATTGTATTTGGGGTGTGTTCAGATAAGTTTAAGCATGTGTCCCCAGTTAGCATTTTTGTTTTTCTTCATATTTTTATCTGCTACTCCCCAATATATAGAAAAAACAATATCATAAATGTTTTCTAAAAAAGAAACTTGACTGCTTCCATACAGCAACACCGTATTTTCAGGGCTTTGTTGGTTCTGTCACGTTTAACTGCATGTCAAAGCAAATTAAAAAAAAAAAAACGATAACTGATTGTTTTTCAAGAAGCAGTAAATTATAGTTACTGTATTCTTGAATGTTTACAGAATTCTAAAAATTATATATCACAGATGAAAAATTAACAAATTTGACTGCTCTAACATTTTTGTGACTCATTATGTCTTAAGGATATTAAACTGAGATCTTTTTCATATGTCCTTCACAAAAGTGTCGCTTATCAAAAAATAAATTGATGGTCTAGTTTATAATTCAAAATATTCACAGCGCTTCAAAATATCCAAAATTAAAAAGTTTCACAACTTCAATGTAAAAAAAAAAAAAAATTAAATTTGGAGGAATGACACTCATCTACACCTTCGTAATATTTCATTCAAAACATGTTGCATCATTTTGTCTCCTTCAAAAGTACAGCGTTGTGAAATGTACCTCCCACGTGGACATTTTTGCTTAAGGCCATGGTTGAATGGCTGCCTTCCAATTTTTTTGTTCAGAACTTCACACAATGTCTTTTTTTGCTGGTGCACAAGTCCGAATGATACATTTGGACCGCTCTAAATGCATGTATGAAGTGAACGTAGCTCACTCAGGACAGCAGTTCGAAGCATAAAAGATGCAAACTGTGAGGAGCCTGCCCTTCGTGCTTAATTGTTGCCTAGGCCACTGCAAGGTCGCGTGAGCTGTAACATGACCCTCTGCATGAGATACTATGCTCTGTAGAAAGAAAACATGTATAAACAAGAAGCTCCCAACCCTAGACACACAAAAGGAAAAAAAAAACTCTTTCAGATGTTGTTCAATGGGAGAGAAGCTGCTACGGAAGGCAGTTAATCTCTTTCCTAGGTGGGCTTATCAAGGGGAAACTGAATTTGTCCTTGGAATGATGCATGCTCAACGCCTCCATAATCTCTCTGCATATGTGGAGGTGTGACCGCCGATCCTACTGGTCGACGAATAGTCAACCGAGCAACAACCGCAATTCAACTTAGGTTTAGCGGTCAAGTGTTAACTGATCTTAGAGTCAGCAGCGGTTCCCTTCCATACTTTATGTTATCCCTTCCTGAAAGGTATATACATTACCAATATGCTTGTTTCATTCCTTAACGTGTAGCAAGCTATGCCTTTAGTTTGGAATTGGAGCTGCGGTCTCCCCATGTCTGCGTCCAGATTTATTTATTCATTTTTGCATAAAAACCCTACCAGCCCAGCTCTTCCGCCTCCGTCAGTTTACTTAGACAAACAGCATCTGAAAGTGAGCTTTTTTTTTTTTTTTTTTTGCATGTCTGGGATTGCGAATTTCTTGGTTATGTGTGTTGTTTTCTTTCTATCGAGCCAAGTATCTCGTTCGGGGGGTCGTGTTTCAGTTTGCGCGACCGTGCAGTAGCCCATATGCAACAATTAAGCACAAAAAGCGGGCTCCTCACAGTTTGCATCTTTGATGCTTCAAACTGCTGTCCTGAGCTATGTGCACCTCATAAATGTATTTAGAGTGGTCCAGATGTATAATTCGGACTTGTGCATCAGTAAAAAAACAGGACATTGTGAGAAGTTCTAAACAAAAAAATTGGAAGGCAGCTACTGCGGCCATGGCCTTGGGCAAAAATGTCTACGGGGAGGTACATTTCAAAGCGTTTTACTTTTGACAGAGACAAAAGGATGCAACATGTTTTTATTGGAACATTACGAGAGCGTAAAGAGGGTGATTCCTCCAAAATTTTAAAAAGATTGAAGATGTTTTTTTTAATTGCGCATTAAAGTTGCGAAACTTCTCAATTTCTGATGTGTTTGAAACGCTGTAAATATTTTACAGCGAAGCTGTTAAACGGGGACCAGCAGAAATATTCTTCCGCCTGGCGGAAAGTCCTTCTCGCCCTCTTTCTTTCCCTTTCTCTCTTCTATTGTAGCACGGCGAGGCGAGGGGAAAGGTCCCCTCTTGTGCCGGCTTCTTCTGAGAGGATAAGCTGAGAAAATCCCCTTTCTGAGCGACGGGCGATGGGTGCAGCAGCAGCGACCTCGTGACATACAGGTATCTTCAGCTCCTATCGCGTAATCTGCCCTATTTTTTGGTGCTCGCCAAGCCTAGCCCCTCGGGTGTAGGTTTTACGGAGATGCAAGGCTGCGCCCTCGCAGTCACTGAATTTGAGCTGTAGAAGTTCTTTGGTTTAGCCCGTGGCAAAGTAAACGCATACTTGGGAGCTGCGATGCATCCCCGCACCTATTGAAGGAACGTTCCATAGATATTCTCGGTTGATCCAGGAGCTCAAAACAGATGCGCGAGATGTGGCGACTTGAATGTGTAAGGATGACTTACATCTTTACAAAACATTCCATCTTAAAAAAAAACGGCTTATCACGCTCAAACCTGCCTCAAATTGGAATCGATGGAAAAGAAAACGATGTACCAGGCGTGGGCATCTTGCAGAAGGTCTCTGTTTTCTAGCAGCGAGCACAAATTATTGTGTGCGTAACTCACACTAATCCAAACAACCACATGAGGTGAGAAGGCAGCAATGGTGTGTGTCGATACTAAAAACTTTTAGTGGATCGTCTTTAGCTCTTGGATAACCGTACCCTGCAACAATATATAAGCTATAACCTTTCTGTGAGCATTCTTTATCGAGTGCGGCTATTGAAGCGTGTCGTGTTATAGTTCAACGTTGCTTAAATCGGTGCTGTACCACATGCTGCCACTTTAAAGTATTTTTGAAGCATTAAAAATAAGAAAAAATGAATCAAATGTAGCAGATTTTTTTTAACATGAAACACGTTTGTAATTTGTCATTGCAAAGACATTTTAGGTATACTGCCACACAGTTAGCACGGACAAACTATCGCCAGTCTTTCTAATTTTGTTTTCTCAGAAGTGAATGATGTTTAGAAAACTGTTAACGCAACTATCCAGCCTAAGTGGCAGAGCTCAGTGCTAGACAATACATGTTGCTGGGCAGAAATAGTAAAAAGCGCCGATGTCGCGTTCGGGCTAACAGTGCCACGTAATGCACGCATACCGCTACAAGATCAGCGCAAGCATAATATGGCAATGGATGTATTACACATTTTGTTTTAATAGATGAAAAGTTTCAAGAAATTGTCGCAGCGCCTTGATTATCACAGCTGACAAGTCACACTTATTAACGGCTTTGGCTTGCTTTATCAAGTCGTCAAAAGCAGTCATCTCCGTGGTTTCAGAAAAAGCGTGGTTCAGGCTTGGTCGGAGATTGCTACGGTTACGCTCGTATGCTTTTTCAGTTCTATCTCGCATATATACGCTTCTTGCTCAAATAAACGGGCATCTGACTTTTCGCTCATCTTGGCCTTTAGCACGACTGTTAACAAGTTCTGAAACAGACAAAGCAAAAGTAATTTAATTAACTCAGGATTAAGGTTTTGCAAAATATTTACAAAGTTTCCCTAAAGTCGTCTTTTGTATTCCATTCCCCCTCCCCTCACCAACACTTCCTTTCCTCCAAATAAACAACGTAGATTATTTTATGAACCACCAGTAATAGAGCGTACTCGCAAAATGTCTATTTGGCGTATGAAAGGCTTTGTTTAAATGATCGAGCAATGGACTGGTCTTATTAAGGCCCATTCACACTCTTACGACCGCTTACGACCTCTTAAACCTGGGTTCCTTAAAACTTCTTAAACCAGAGAACGCACTGGCGCCATCTATTGGAAAGCATTGTAAAGTCGGCGGTCCGGCATATTTTTTTTTATTTCTCGCGCATTATCCTTTTTTTCCTGGCTCGAAAAACTTTTGTAAATGTTATAAACGAGCTTTTCTATGGGTATTACACACATTTGACCTCGGAAATCCCGCAAAACCCTCGCTCTTGTGAAATGCAGTTCCAGGGTCACCGCATAGATGGCGCCACAATGCCAGTTTGTTCCCTCATTCTAAAAACATTTAAGAAATTTTAAGAGATCTCGTCTATCTCAGTCGTACTCGGTCGCAAGAGTGTGAACGGGCCTTTACTGTGCGTGACACAGCTAGCACAAACACAATATTGACATTTTTGCGCAAGGGCCATGCAGAATTCAGTGTATAAGAACAAATTGATGCCTCGTAAGTTGGTGCCCAATGGAAGCACTCTTTACCGAATTGCTTGTATAAAAATAACAACTTTTCAACCATAAAAACAAAACAAAATAACACCATTTGTTTTTTTTTGGGGGGGGGGCACTTAATTTACTGATTCACTCCGTTAGCGTTGATTGTGCAGCGGTATGCATGCATTACGCGACACTGTTAGCGCAAACACGACATCGGCGCTTTTTGCTATTTTCCCCAGCAATGTATTGGCTTGCACTAAAACCTACAGCTTAGGTTGGATACTCGCATTAACAGTTTCCTAAACATCAATCACTTCTAAAAAAAAAGAAATGGGGAAACACCGGCGATAGTTTGTTGTGCTAACTTCGTGGCGTAGGGCAGCGGCATAGACCTTCCATTTTCGGGGGGGGGGGGGGGGGGGGGCAGGCTGAGAAGTTCTCCGGGGGGGCGGGGAGGGGGGGGGGTGCTTCGTGCTAGCTTCTCGCCAGAACTGGGGATTGAAGCGAGCAAAAGCACGCTGGGATTTCATTTCCCATGTATTTTGTCAATAAAGGCAACGCGGGCGTTATTTTGTTTACATGCCACTACTGGAAGCTCGTTACATGGCGCGTAAACAGCATATCGGTAAAGATCATGGCCCGGGCCTGGGGGGGGGGGGGGAGGGTTCTGCCCCCTCTGGATCTCACCATGGGGGGGCACGAGCCCTAAAGCCCCCCCATAGTCTATAGGTACCCTACGCCTATGGCGTAGGGTACCTATAGGTTTTTTTTTTACAATGTTAAATACAATTCTGTGTCGCGTTAAAAAAAAAGTTTTTGCTTTTGCTTTAGTTTCTTTGGGACACCACAAATACTTCTAAGTGGCGGCCTGTGCTATGGTACCAATACAAGCAACGTTGAACCATAACACGACACGCTAGACTTGCCAAAAACAGGTTTAATATTGTCTTTTCCGCTCCATAGCTGCACTCGATAAAGAATGTAAACAAGCGAGTCTAGCTTACAATTCGTTGTGGGGTACAGACCGTACGGTTATCGAAGCGGCTAAACGCGACCCACTAAAACTTTCTAATATTGACATCCACCCTTGATGCCCTCTCACCTCAGGTGGTTGTTGGGAATCTGTGAACATGAATTTCATACATTTTGCTGGCCATCATGTTGTGCGAGTTAGGCACACAACAGGGCATTTTAGTAAATCGTTTTCAAAGGCCCGCTGCCACTTCAGGGGCGCGCTTCAGAGAATGCATCCAAGTGGCAGCGCAAGCTCCTGCTAAATATAGCGTGGCATGAGAAAATAGTCTGCTAAAGTTCTCCATAATTTATGCTCGCTGCTAGAAAACAGATATCTACAAAATGCTTGCGCCTGGTACATCGTTTTCTTTTCCATCGATCCCAATTTGAGGCAGGTTTGAGCGTGATAAGCCATCTTTTTAAGATGGAATGTTTTGTGAAGATGCAAGTCATCCTTACATATTCAAGTCACCACATTTCGCGCATGTGTTTTGAGCTCCTTGATCAACCGAGAGTATCTATGAAACGTTCCTTCAGTGGGTGCGGGGATGCATCGCAGCTCCCAAGTATGCGTTTATTTTGCCACGGGCTAAACCAAAGAACTTCGACAGCTTAAATTTGGTGACTGCGAGTGCGCAGCCTTGCAGCTCCGTAAAACCTACACCCGAGGGGCTAGGCTTGGCAAGTGCCAAAAAATAGGGCAGATTATGCGATAGGAGCTGAAGATACCTGTAAGTCACAAGGTCGCTGCTGCCGCACCCATCACCCGTCGCTCAGAAAGGGGATTTTCTCGGCTTATCCTCTCATTAGAAGCCGGCGCAAAGGGGGACCTTTCCCCTCGCCTCGTTGTGCTACAATACAAGATAGAAAGGGAAAGAAAGAGGGCGAGGAGGACTTTCCCCCAGGCGGAAGAAAATTTATGCTGGTCCCCCTTTAAGGGCTAGTTTTCCCAGGATTGTGTTCGGTACGAAACAAATATGTCTACACAAAACTCCAGAGTAAGAAGTGTTTGTCGGTTGTCTGCTTGCTGCGGTCGCTCATAGATCGTGGCAACATTTCTTCGGAGGAAGAAGAGCAGGAGGGGAACGAGCAGCGATGTGCGCAGCAGTGCGAATGGTTCCGCAACCGCCGCGAGGCTCCTATTGCCTAAAGTTCCACTGGATCAAGCGCTTCAGAGTCTCTCGCGAAAGAGCAGATCGCTCGCCTGGAAAGCCACCGCCGAGAACAGAAGCTATAGCTCCACTGCTCCTCCTTCTGCACCAGAGTGGAAAGGCTTCAAGTTTTTAATTATAAACTAGACCAGCAATTTATTTTTCGATAAGAGACGCTTTTATGAAGGACATATAAAAAAAGTTTGTTTAAAACCTTTAATGCATAACGAGATTACGAGCCCCAAAAATGGGGCAGAAATGTTAAAGCAGCCAAATTTGTGAAGTGCTTATGTGCGATATATGATTTTTACGATTCTGTGAACATTCAAGAATATAGTAACTATAATGTACTGCTTCTTTAAAAATATTCAGTTTTTTTTTTGCCATCTTGATCATTTTTTTTTCTTTAGAGGTATATGTCTTTTGAGAACACATTTGTGATTTCGTTACCTGCATATGTTAGGGAGTATTTAAAGATATGAAGAAAAGCAAAATGCGAACCGGACTCGCATGTTCGATGAGCTAATTCTCATTAGGTTTGTAAGAGGAAAGTTGCGTCACAAATTTAAGCTGAAACCATAATATGGTTTCAGCTTAAATATTGCTGTATAATAACTCGTGTATTCTGTCCTGCATTAATGAAGAAAGCACTGACAGTTCAAACTTAAATTTTGTTTTTATTTTCCCGGATGCCTTAAAATTTTGGATGGACATCACCCTAAACAAGTGAAGCTTGGAAATTAATTACAAAGAAAAACAAATATTCTCGAAATCCAAATTTGAATTTCCCGCTTGCGGCTGGGCATTGCCCTTTTTGCTTTGTGGCTGTATTGATTGCTGTTGCTGGCATGTATGCAAACTGCTGATGCAAAAGTTCATTGGTAAGAGATTGTAATTCTGCTTTTACACGGAAAAAAATATTTTATGCTTGAATCTAAGAAATTCCTCGTTATACCATTAACCTCTTTAAACAGCCTCGCAGGAAGCAAGTTTATCACGTCTGCGGTATCAGTCCCCTTGTGGTGTAAGTTTGTAGCCGCGGTGCCCGAGTATTTTCCACTTTTATTATAAAATTACGCAGTTTTATCCCGACTGATGGCCAGCCTCATATATTTAGTGTTCATGTTATCAGTTTGGGTGGGCATTTGTCAGGATATTGTAGTAGATATGAAGTGTCTTTAGTCCTAATGAGTTGTGTTTTTGGTTTTCTTGCTTCATTTCAAGGAAATGATTTGTTGTAGAGGACTAATCTACTTGTTTCCCTTGTAGATGTGCTGGGGAGGTACGTCTCACTGCATCCAAGGGCCAATGAGGTGAACGTCGTGAGGGTCGCTGCCTTAAATGATTTAATGACGAACTACCTGACAGACTGTGGCCGCAGGGCCAAAAAGCGGTTAAACCTGCTGGCTGCGAGGGAGGCCATGTCTGCAAAGGAGGCCACGTCTGCGGAGGAGGCCACGTCTGCATGAATCTTTTTTTTTACCTGGAATTTGTGATATGTCTTTTTTTTATTTTTGTTTAGCAGAAATAAAAACCTAAACTGGATTAATGAAACTTTACATGAAAGTTTAATGCGGCAAACTTGTGCCGATAAAAAGAAAAGGAAAAAGACACCATACATGATTTGACAGCGACGGATAGGGGACTGCCTTCAAGCAGCCACAAGAATCTGCTTATGAGTGTGTGTGTATATATATACATGCCGTCTGGAAAGTTCGCCCTATCGAACTTTCCGAGTTTGAAGAAACAACAAGATTGTCGATCCATCTGGAACATCCAGTCACGCAAAGAAGAAAGATAAAAAGAACTAAACGCTGGCAGAATTTGAACCCTGGCCAGCGGCATAGGAGTCAAGCGCGCTGCATGCCGACTTGTGAATGTCTTCTTTGCTTTTTAAAGTTGATCAAAGTATTGAGATGACTGCTTCACTGCCATCATAGGCAGCACTATGTTGCATTTTATGGGATTTTCGATCTTTAAATATCCTATGCATGGACTGCTATGTTTGGTTGTGCAAATTGTTTCACTGATAGCGATCGACCCCTTGAAGTGGAAATTTCGGGTCTATATATGGACCAACCGATTTCAGGTTACCGAACCGTCCAGCATCTAGTAAACATCCACCAACCATGGTTCACAGGCTTCCTCTTAAGTGCCTTCCGTTGACGTCCGAAAAAAGAAAAAAAAACGTAAATTCCGGCCAATCTGGTGATCTTCCGGTAAATTCTGGCAAATTTACTGGAAGTGAAAAGAGTCCCATAATCCAGTAAAATAGATTTTTACTGGAAATAATCTAGTAAAAACCCGGTGAAATTCTGGTACAAATCTGGTAACATTCAGGTAAAAAACCGGCGACATTCCTGTAAACAAACCGGTAACAATCCAGTAAAAATCCGATGACATTCCGGTAAACTACAGCTTTACTGGAAGTGAAAACAGTCCCATAATCCAGTAAAATAGACTTTTACTGGAAATGACATTCCGGTAAAAAATATTTTTTCAATAGGGACTGCTTGGGCACAGCAGCAGGACAAGGCATCTATCATCAGATCGAAACATAGAGACGTTGTATGATTGATTAGCGCCACTAAATAAACTACGCTCTAGAGCAGGGGTGGGTAAGCTGAGGCTTGCGAGCCGCATGCGGCTCTTCGTGTGTTAATGTGCGGCTCGTGGCGCCCTCCCCTCGCCAACCCCCTCCCCCAAACACACACACACACGCGCACACCTGTCCAACGTTATTGGAGCAAGCTCAGTTTCACAGCTCCGCCTGCGACGTGTGCTCAGTGGCGGTCACAAGAGCTAGCAGCGCTGCAGTCGAGTCTTGCTTCCGGATTGTCTAGCCTGCCAAGTTTGAATAGCAATACTTGAGCTTGGGCGAGTTGTTGATTTATACTAATACTTCAGAGCGCAAAAAAACAGACGCATACAAAAATAAATTTCAAACACTCAAAGAAAGAACACACACAATGCGCTCACTCATCTCTGTGGTGTATGACACCTCATCTTCATCATCTTTTTTTAGAGCGCAGCTCTTAGGCGCCCGTTTCCGTCTTGAGCGGCGTCGCCGTCGCCGTCGGCGTAACCGCACGGTGCATTATGGGGAAATTTCCCCGCTAAATTTAGTGGAAAAATTTTCTCGCTAAATCTAGCGGAAAATTTCCCCGCTAAATCTAGCGGAAAAGTTTTCCCGCTAAATCTAGCGGAAAATTACTCTGGGGGGTCACGGGACCTGGGGGTCACGTGACCTCGGGGGGGGGGGGGGGGGACGTGACCCCCCCGCCCTCCCCGAGAACACGTGACCCTCAGTACCTTTCCCTCCTCCTCAAGAGCTGCGCTCTAATTCGGCGTTACAGGGAGTTGTAAACGGCTTTCATTTTCTTTTGCTTGAAATAAAAAAAAAGGAAGAAAAAAAAAAGGAAAGGGAGCTCTCAACGCAGTGGTAGCAGACCAGTGTTGTACACGTTCCTCAAAAAAAGGAACGACAGCTCGTTCCTCGTTCCTTCTGATTTTTGGAACGCGTTCCCGTTACAAGTTACATCTGTGAAAAAGGAACTCGTTCCCGTTACAGTTGAAAAAATGGAACGTATCGTTAGATATACGTTACATTTGTATTTTGCTAATTACTATATTTAGTTCAATCAAGCAGAGTTTTTTTCTTTGTTCTATCTATCCCATTATTAGTCAACATACGTGTTTGTATGTCGTTATGGAAGGGCAATAGGAGAAGAAAACAAGCGGAAGCAGGGTTTCATCTGTTGATATATTCAAGTTAAAAATCTCAGCTTTTAACCAGATTCATGTTTGTAGTGGACGATTCAGACCAGCCGAATGTACTTTTCACAACATCGTATGAGTGTTTTACAGCAACCTCACACGTTTCGATTGTTCGAACTTAACAACAGTTGCTTCTCGATGTTGCCGTCCGAAAGATGAGCAAGTCTAGGAGAGGGTAAGGCTTTTGGAAGGCCAGTCTTAAAAAATACAAATACTTCTTCGTAAGGTTGGCTTTGTTGTTCATTTTGAAGGGGGGGGGGGGGACAAGAGAAGAAATATTTTTTTTGTATCTTTTAAGTGACTAATGTTCGGGATACAAGGGTGTGTTCGATGTCTGGCAGTCTGTGATCTTGTTGTAACTGTAGGTCCCGTTATGGAAGTTCATAAGTGGCTGTAGTCGGCCTTAGATTTCTGGGTGTATGAGGATTCGTAGAACCAGAGAAAGTAGCTGAGCTTCAAACAACCCTCTTTCTTTGTCTTTTCCTACGACTAAAGGTCTTGCTTTTGTACCACAGTTTCGGGCACTCAAAAAAGAATCAATGTCCACCAGCTCTCCTGCACCCGAAACTGTTAGCAAGCGAGGACCACACAAAATAACCTACAAGGTTAGTACCCAAAAAGGCTACGAGATCCTGCACTGCGTAAAGATATTGTTTTTGTACTTTCAAAATTTCCCTGTTTGAATGAAAATAAAAATTACCCCACTGGACGAAAAAAAGGAACGCCGTTACTCTTTCCGCTCCAGTAAAAATGTAACGCGTTCCCGTTCCAGTTCCAGCGATGCAAAAATGGAACGGCGGCGTTCCTTCGTTCCTTCTAAAAGGAACGCGTTCCAGGAACGCCGTTCCTTGGAACGCCGTTCCGCACAACACTGTAGCAGACAACGCTCGAGACTGGGGAGCAAGATTCGACTGCAGGGCCGCTAGTTCTCGTGACCGCCACGTGGGCCACTCGCCTCTGCAGGCGAGAATAGGGAGCTGCGAAGCTGAGCTTGTTCCAGTAACGTTGCACCCGTCTCCCTCCCGGTCACCCGAGCACTTCCCCAAAAAGTGAAATGGAACGCGTTTTAAATCGAAAGACAGGTTGCGGTTTGGTATTCTTGTGCTACTGCTACCTTACGCACAGTTGGACTGCTTTTGACTCGGATAGATTGAAAGTAGTTTGAGCTTCATATATTGCTATGCACAAAAGTTTGCACCCCCCCCCCCCCCTCTTCCCCGCGGTTCTTGTAAGTTTCGTGGTTGCGGCTCTTAGGCCGAGTCAGCCTGGCCACCCGGGCTACAGTGTAATCTTACTCTAAAGCCCCTGTGGCTTACCCCTATTTGGGCTTAAAACCATGGTTACCATGCAGTTATTGTCGAAACCATTAAGCCGAAGCGCTGATGACTACAAGAAAAAAACACTACTTTAATCACCGGTAGGTGCGTTACTCACACTTCCTAGTTCCAAACGAAAATCCCCGATAGAAAAGTAGCTCGCGCTCGGGCCCAGTCCCCCAACGTCCTCGTCTTCTCGCTCCGCTGAAGGATTTCTTCATCCACCCCCCAAAAGGGAACAAAGGTAATTTTAACCACTTTCTAGCCCGTACACAAGCTGTATTGGTTGTTTTTTCAACCGCACCAGCGAGAAGTCGGATCTCGCAGACTCGTACTCTTCCGTCTCTTCTGGAAAACAATGTTTTCACAGCTCCCATCTTCCAAAGCTGGCGTGGTTGCTGGCTTTCGTGTGGAATAACCAGGTCCCCAACTTTGAGTTGTCGGTTTAACCTCCTTGTCTTGTACAGTGATCGGAGTTCCGTTAGGTATTCCTTTGACCATCGTTGCCAGAACGCTTTGAGGAAGTCTTCTCTGAGTTTCCAGAGCCTTCGCAGCGATTCTGCGTCTCCGATTTGCAAGTCGGAGACGGACGGTTTTCGTAACGACGTGTGTCTTTCCTCTGACGTGAAGTGCGATGGTGATAGTGGCTGAGCTTATTGCGCTTCACTATACGCGTAGGTCAATGGTCGAGAATTGATGATTGCTTCCACCTCAGGTGAGGAGAGTCACTAACTCTTCTTCAGTCAGGACTCGTCGTTCGATGGCTTTTTTCAAAAAGTTCTTGACTGACCTAATCAAACGCTCATAAAATCCGCCCCACCACGGGGCACTTTCTGGAATGAACTTCTATTGTATCCTGCTGTTTGCAAAGTAATTCCGCACTTCTTCATCTCGTAGAATATTCCAAAGCTCGCTTAAGCCTTTCTTGCTTCTCTTAAATTCGAACGCATTGTCAGTGTAGATCACCCTTGGCACGCCTCTTCTTGACACAAATCGTCGGAACGCACGCAGGAATGTTTCTGCCGTCATGTCCGGTACCATTTCCAAGTGCACTGCCCTTGTAACTGCACACGTGAACAACGGGAGATATGCCTTCCTTCTTGTTTTCCTCGCTGTGACCCATACGGGTCCCGCAAAGTCAACACCCACGACCTCAAAGGCTTCCGCTTCTTTGACACGATATCTTGGCAAGGGCGCCGTCACTTCTGACATATGTCTGGCGTTCAGCCGTTGACATGCGATGCATTTCTTGATTCTTTTTTTATCATCTTCCGAGCACGCACTCCCGCGTGCAAATCTACGATGTGCTTCAGTTATCAACAACTTCGAAAAGTGGTCTTCTTTCGGTAGCACGACGGGATGCATTTTTTCAAAAAATTTATCGGAGAACTGTAGTCTTCCTTCTACCCGATGTATTGCATCGTTATCCAAAAAAAGAGAAATGTCTCTTATAGAAGAATCTGGCGGTAGTTCCTTGGCGTCTTGCAGATTCTTTATCTCCTGTTCAAAGGCTCTACGTTGTACATTCTTTATTATATATCTTTCGGCTCTGTTCAATTCTTCCGCGGTTAGGGGTCCAGTTTGTGCGCTAATTCTTTTAGACTTCATTAAAAAACGGAGTACCCACGCCATTGTTCGCCGAAGTCGGATAGCTGTGTTAAACCGCTCAATTTCTGGAACCATTGTTTGATCTGCTGTTGCCGTGAGCAACACTGCCACCTTTGTCTTCTCTGTTTCTTCTATATTCAATTCTTGCGGTCCAGACTTCTCTGACCACCGCTCTCGTACTGTTAACCAACTAGGTCCTTTCCACCATACTTCACTGTTGAGCAGCTCCATAGCTGTGATTCCTCTTGTCACTAGGTCAGCTGGGTTCTCTTTGCCTGGGCAGTGTGTCCAAGAGCAAGGATTAGAGTTTCGCTGGATTTCAACGACTCTGTTTCTTACAAACTGTTTCCAGTCGTTTGCTTCTCCGAGGATCCAATGAAGCGCTATCTTCGCATCGGTCCACAAGTACACTTCGTGGATGTTCCCATGCAGCTTGATCTTAATGTAGACGCTTAGTCTGGTCGCCAAAAGGCATCCCAAAAGTTCTAGCCTCGCTACAGAAACTTCTTTTAGAGGAGCCACTCGAGACTTGCAAAGCAGTATCGTGGATGTCGTGGTGCCGGAATCATTAGTCATAGTTACGTATGCTACTGCTCCATACGCCTGAGGACTTGCATCGGCAAAAACGTGCAGGTTTGTCTTGATCGTCGCTCCCTCTCTTCCCTGTCTGTAGAAATGTGGCACCATGACGTCATATAGCAATAGAAGATCCTCACACCATCGGTGCCATTCACTGCGCAGGTCAAGAGGCAGTAGGTCGTCCCACTCCATCGTCTGTCTCCAGATTTCTTGAAATAGGAACTTTGCTCGCACGACAAATGGCACGATAAATCCTAGGGGATTGTAGAGTCTGGCTGTAGTCTGAAGGACAAACCTTTTTGCGTCTGAGTGCTTCTCCACGAAGTTCAGAACATTGCCTGGTGCAAATGTTAAGAGGTCCGTGGCAGGGTTCCACGTTAGTCCCAGCACTTTGAAAACTCCCGCAACCTGCCCCAATGGTTGTTCCTCGTGGTGATTCGAGTCAACCTCATTTAAAAGAGTTTTCGAGTTAGACACCCACTTGTGCAGCTTCATTGACGCTTGCTCAAAAATTGCTGTCGATTCCTTGAAGATCTTAGTGGCTTCTTCTTGGCGGGATGCACCGGTAAGAATGTCATCCACGTAAATGAAATCTTGCAGCAGCACCTCGGTGTCTGGATACTCGTTTTTCATTGTGTCCAGGTGATGTTTTATCGTCGCAGACAATAAAAATGGTCTCGATGTAGTTTCAAAAAGAACTCTCGTCATGCTCGAGACAAGAATTGGAGGAAGTGGTCTTCCTATCTGTGAGGTAGTTTTATACCACAGGATTCGTAACGCATCGCGATCATCTTCTTGCATACTTAGCTGAAGAAACGCTTTCTCGATGCCAGCCACTAGCGCGATACGATGTCTTCTAAAGCCCAGAAACAACGCGACGAGATCCGGGTTCAGGTTGGGGCCACTTTCCAAACAGTCGTTCAACGACTTCGAGCTTTTGTTATGGGAAGAAGCGTCAAATACCACTCGCAATTTAGTGGTGGTGCTCCTTTCACGACAAACTGATTGGTGTGGCATGTAGAACTTCCGAGACCCAGTCCGCTCATCTAACATTTGTTCTGCAATTCCACCTTCGGTGTACTTCCGGATCCCGGCGTCACAGTCCTTCATCAACTTAGGGTTCTGAGTTAACTTCCTTGTTAGCTGCTGAAACCTCCTCTTCGCAACTTGTTTGTTATCGTCTAAAATCACTACGGGTTTCCACGGAAGGGCCACCTCGTACCGAAGACCAATCTTCTTACCTGTTTCTTTGTAGGACGCGATCACAGGTTCTGTCTCTGGATAAGGTTCGTCGGTAACACCAATCGATTCAAGGCTCCAAAACCTTCGAATGATTTCAGATGCATCCATGCTGTTTGTCGTTGCGTTGAGAACGACCATCTGTGAGCTCTCGATGACAGATGCGGAAAGTTCTGTTGTCTCGATTGCTCGAAGTTTTTCCTCGAGTCTCCTAAATTGGCCCGTGACGAAGTTCCAATAGCAATCGCCTCCAATCAGTATGTCCACGCCGTTGGGTCTCTCAACTTCGCAGAAGTCTTCTTAGTTGGCGACGCAAATCTTCTCTTGGATAGGGCAATCGTTGAACACAAATACGGCTTGTCTTAAGTGCTTCCAGAAGGAAAACTTCCCCTCTCTGATTTTCAAGAGTCACAAGAACTCTGCGGAAGTTTTGTTCCGTCTTGTGGTCGCCAAATGCTCCTACCGTCAGCCTTTCGTTTCCCAGGTGCTTGCATCTGAGCTTTCGTGACAGTAGTTTTGTGACAAAAGACCTCTGGCTTCCGCCGTCGAATAGCACCCTTACAAGAATGCGCTGTTTCAGTCTCAAGTTCCACACTGTCGCTGTTTGTAGGAGGACGGTTTTGTTGACCCCGTCTTTAACCGTAGATTGCAGGGCCACTGGACCAACAGAAGTCCGTTTTTCCTCTCGTCTGCTTTTGTCGTCTCTTGAGCTTGACAAGAACCTTGAGTCACACGTGACTGATGCGTGTCGACCTTGGCAGTTGGAGCAAGAAATGTTCTTTCTGCATTGCTTGGCCAGGTGGGTTTTCTTCGTGCACCTGAAGCATCTTCCCGAGCTCGTTAAAATCTTCCTCTTCTCGGGAAAACCTATCGTTGTCGTGCACAGCTCTGTCTCGAGGTCTGCTGACTTGCAGAAAACACAGCTCGGCTTGTCACTCTTTTGTAGAAGTGTCGCGGCCGTTCCTTTTGTCCATGGTCTTCTATTGCGCTTTGTCGCACGAGATGCTACTCCACTCTATTTTCCTGCTTTACTTCTTGTACCTCCTGATTCTGTTTTTTTTTGTGACTGTCGTTGTTTCTCTACTTTCAACTTCAATTCTCAGAAATTGCATAAGTGATGGTAGTTGCCTTAGCTGGGACTGTTCTAGAGCGTGTTGGTTTCCTTCGCCAGCCACGTTTACAGCCACATCTTCCGGGCGACGCAGTTTTTTCTTCCGAACGACATTTCTGTTGAGGGTTAGCACACGATCTTCTGGAATCAGCCGAAGTAGAAGGGGGCAAAAGAGTGTCGAATAAGAATCTTTGTTAACCCCTAGACACTTGGATCCTCTTATATGCGCTTGGAGGTCATCGTGTAGTCGTCGTAGTCCTCGGACGTCTTGCGATGTCCGAACTGGCTGCCTTTCTGCTAGTTTCATCAGGTGGTCATCTACTAGCAGCGCCTCGTCGCCGTAACGGGACTTTATGATCTCCCGCGCATCTTCATAACAGCTGGCCGTTGGTGGCAATCCGGCAATCGCTGCAGCAGCCTCTCCCAACAACGCCGATCTGAGGTAGTGGAACTTCTCGGCTGATGACAGTTCTGGGTTACCATGGATGACCTGCTCGAACTGCTCCCAGAAGGGCTGCCATTGTTAACGTTGTCCGTTGAATTTCAAGAGTTCAAGTTTTGGTAGCTTGACCTTGACTGACAAAGTGGGACTGCGGTGGTTTGTTGGGATTTCTTGACCGCTCGTACTCGCTCTTTCGTGTAGGGTCCGCACCTTGAAGGTCAGTCTTGCCGAGTAGGTGACGATACGATCGCTGTACTCGACGGTCCGAGCATACTCTTGTTCGATGTCACTTGCTGCCAACAATGGTTCGAGGACAGAGTCCGTTTCGGTAAGCTGACCGTGTAGCACATTAAGATAAGTCAGTAGGACGTTGAGCTTTTCCTCAACCGGCACTTCGGTTTGGGTAACTGTATCAATTTTCGTCAGCAGCTTTGTTACCTGTGAGCGCAGGGCTTTTCGCTTCTGTTTCAGCCTATCCATGGCAGCGTCGTTATGGTCCCTTGCGTTCTCGAGCTGGATGGTGTCGTGTCCTGTAGCCTCGATACATAAGCGCTTGTGACACCTTCTCATCTGGCCCATCCTACAGTCCTGATCCCGGGTTTCGGCCACGCACCATTGAGCCGAAGCGATGATGACTATAAAGGCCCGTTCACACATGCAGCGGAGCGCTGCAAGCATAGCGCTAACCTCGCGCTAAGCACGTGCTCACGGCAGCGTTCACCAGCTTTGTATCGCACCGTCAAAACTGTTGCTCATGGCATACGATAAGTAGCTGATGGCACGTGAGGAGCGCTACATCAGCGCTTCGCTGCATGTGAAAACCGGCCTTAAGAAAAAAAAGACACTACTTTAATCACCGGTAACTGCGTTACTCACACTTCCCAGCTCCAAACGAAAATCCCCGATAAAAAAGTAGCTCGCGATCAGGCCCAGTCCCCCAACGTCCTCGTCTTCTTCTCGCTCCGCTGAAGGGTTTCTTCAGTTATCACAGGAAACGCTTTTCCGACCTCCACAAATGTTTAAATAGAGCGCGACGGAATGAAGAAATATTTCCGCGCACGCAGCTGGCGAAGTAGGCCTAACGGTTATCGTGCCCGTGATAGTGCCTTTCTCCCACCCAAAAAGCCAGGGTTCGATTTCTGGGAGCGACATGTCTTTTGTTCATCTCTGCAATTTATTGTTCTGGTAAATTCGAGAATCCTGGTACTTGTTCGATGTCCGAATGTTCTACGCGTCGAACTTTCTGCTCCGATTATTCCAGAAGCCCACGCGCGTATATAAGGGGCTTCGCGTAGTGAACCAGAGTCGGTTTCGCCCCAGCGTTCGACTCTGCTGTCACGCCAACCTTGACGTCCGCGACGCTCTACTTTCTTCTGTTCCCTTTTTATTTTTGGGCACAAGTTCGCCCCATTAAACGTTTAGTTTCTTCTGTTATTATCGCTTCATCAATTGTCATTCGTGACATTTTGGTGGAGGTGGGGGGTAACGCATGTCCGCGCAGCGTTCCCCTCCAAGAGCCCGCGGTGCAAGTCTGATTCCAAGCCCGGTGAGAAGACCACTCTACACGGAACCTGAAACTCGGACCAGCCGCCGCACCAAGGGAGAGTATCCTGAATACGGTTTGCTGCTGGACAAGCCCAAGCCGAAGAAGACCACGATGGCCAACCAGGCGCAGACCCCGGCCGCTTCTACCGTCGTATACCTGCCCGTTGCACCCAGAACTCCGACGCCTTTTCACGGAGACGCCCACGAGGACATCAAGGACTGGTTGCACCACTATGAACGTGTGGCCCGCCATAACGGATGGACAGCTGAGCAGTGGTTGCAAAACATCCACCTCTCGCTGGAAGGGACTGCAAGTACTGGCTGGAGGGCCACGAGGCTTCTCTACTCCGTGGGAGGTGTGTAAGCAAGAACTAAAGAAGGCGTTTACCAGCCAACACCAACGCGAGAGTGCCGAAGACATCCATCGAACAAGGTCCCAAGGCCCGAATGAGAGCCTCACCAGCTACGTCGAGGACGTTCTTTGCCTGAGCGCCCGCGCCGATCCTCAGGCTACAGAGGAGAAGAAGCTGCGACACCTGATGAGGGGTGTGAAAAGCTAGATATTCGGCGGTCTTATTCGCAATCCCCCGACAACTGTCGACGGGTTCGTAACGGAGGCGACCAATATGAAACGTGCCCTACCAGCACGCGCGAGGCACTACGAGCGACTCTGGCGACATCCGGATCCGAGCTTGGTATCGACCTCCCCGGCATCCGTGACATCATTCGTGAAGTCGTCCGGGAAGAAATCCGCAAGATGCTCCCCGCTGCGGATCACCCGTCCTCAATTTCGCTCGCCGAGGTCGTCCGAGAGGAGGTTCACCGAGCCTTACAACCTGAAGTTCCGATCAACACGACGACGCCAGAGAAACCGATTTTGATCTACGCCGCCATGGCCCGACGTCCACCGCAAGCCAACCGCCCGGCCACGGCGCCACCCCGACGAGAACCTCCGAGGCCGCAGTATCCTCGACGCCAGGAAGAACAGGTCCAGGACGTCCGCCCGGAGCGACCCTCGCCGAGGAAGACCGACGTGTGGAGAACGGCCGATCGACGCCCGTTGTGCTACCACTGCGGGGAGGCCAACCAAGTTTACCGCCGTTGTCCCTACCGGCAATTGGGGCTAAGTGGGTATCACCCGAACGATCCACGCCCGAGGTACGGCGAACGCCCTCATGACATCGAGGAGAACCTCCGACGCTCGCCCCCCTCTGTGCTGTCTCTCCGCCGTGAATCCCGCTCGCCATCGCCACGACGTTCAACGTCGCCAGCTCCCCGACTTGGCCGAGAGAGCCCCTCTCCCCTGCGTCGCCGGGAAAACTAAGTGCGGCAACACCTGGAGGTTGCGTTGCCGAAGACGACCGAAGCAAAGAGCCTCCAAGAACGCCAGAAAGCTCCCACTCGCCCGAAGGCCCCCGTGTCGCAACAACGACCCTTCAACGGTGACCAACAACCTAAACGTTGTTATCGACGGCCTCCACGCATCGGCACTCGTGGACACCGGAGCAGATTATTCAGTCTTGAGTGGAAGGCTCTCTTGCCGCCTTCGAAAAGTGGCAACGCCGTGGGAAGGCATTCCAATACGAACCGCCGGTGGGCACCTCATCACACCAGTCGGGAAGTGCACTGCTTCTGTCGAGATCTACGGTGAGACGTGCCCTGTGAAGTTCGTCGTTCTGCAAGACTGTGCGAGGGACGTTATCCTCGGAATGGACTTTCTCTGCGAGTATGGCGCCGTCATCGACCACGGGGCAAACCAGTTGACACTGCGAAATCCTGTTCCTGTTCTGCCGCCGGTGGAGACCAACACGACGTCAACGGCGATCCGAGCTATCGCCCATCATGTGAACCTGCCGCCACGGTAGAGTGTTCTCGTCACCGTCATAACCGACGTAGCCATGCACGGTGAAGCTCTTCTGGAAGGCAGGATCCAACCGCTCCTTGAAAAATGAATTGGCGTCGCACGAGGCGTCACCGATCTTGAAGAAGGGCGCACAACTGTTCTTGTGACAAACTTTTGAGAGGAGCTGCAGCACCTAACGAAAGGGTACCACCGTGGGCCACGTCGAGGAGCTTCAGGTGCCAGCCGTGGTCCCCGCAATCTCCGAGGAAACCTCGACGTCACAACAGAAGAGCACGTCGCGGCCGCCGCAGCTCGACAACAACCCCGAGCTCCCAGTTCCTAAGCGCCGGCAACTGGTTGATCTCCTCGCCGAATACAGTGACTGTTTTGCCACGTCGTCAAAATTTTGGCAAACACCAATGGCGAAACATCGCATTATTACGACGACGACGCGCTCCCTGTCCACCAGTCGCCGTATCGAGTGTCCTTAAAGCCATGGTCCCACTGAATGTGGCAGTTTAGGTACTTTTTGACAGGTCATTACTCATCTCCTTTTGAATACTGTTTTGTGGGATTGATCTCGTTTGAAAGGCAATGCAATCCTCTTTCATTTGATATTATGTATGTATTGGTTTATACTGTTCCTGCGCATTTGTAGCGTTGCGAATATGATGGCGCGGACCCTCACTTGCTCCGCTGGTTCATATTTTATGAACGATCCCTTAAAGATAACTCGGTTTCAATAGAACAGTTTTGTTAAGATGATATCGGAGCAGAATGTAACGATACACCTTTTTGGTATTTATAATACTTTGCTTTGTTCATCTCTCCAAATATTGCCCTAAAATTGCCATTTTTCAGCGCAAATGTGTTTTTAATGACAAGCTCTAGGGCAATGAAATTAGCTACAGATGTAGTTTGAATTGGTAATATGCAGAAAAAATTTAGTACTGTGTAAATTTTTTGTTTTGGATAGATATTCTATATCAACCGTGGCACTTTTTTGTGCTTCGAGTCATGGTGCTTCAAATGCCGCTGAGGAAATAATTAACTATGATAAAATCTTTTATAACATTCAGAACTAAAATGTTTGCATAAAAAGTGGACGATGGATTTTTTTTCATTTTCAAAATCATAACGCTTCAGGAGCCCTTCAAGCTTACCTGTTTCTGACGCATATCTTTTATGGACATCAAACAGGTTTATTGGCATCTAATAACATTTATTGTATGAAATAGGTATACATTCCGATGTATTAGATTTTCACAATGATCTTGCTTTGGTTTTTTGATGGGTGTAAAGCTTAGCTAATTTTAAAAACAATTAAAAACTGTTTGTTTGTTTTGTTGCGCTACCTGGTGGATGGCAGACAAAGCTGCTGAATTCCAATGTTCAAAAAATTTTGGAAGGCGACGTTGGCGTCGGTTCATCATCAATGTCCGTGTCTTTTTACCTTCACATTTAAAAAAAATATACTGGAAGAGTTACTATCGACAAATCAATGGTTTAAGTACTGGGTCGGGTTAATAAATCTAAGACGAATTATTACACAAGCGTAGCGTGATGTAATGTGTTCATTATTCGATATGATTAAAATCAATAAACAATAAAGACAAAAATAAAGAATACACCTGAGTTCACTTCATGCCTAGAGCCGCTAAATGAGCTGCGCTTAAAGTATCGGCACATCGTTCCCCAAAATTGTCTTGGGCGTCGCCATTTTGGGTCTTGTGCAGAACAGACGCTACTGCAAATCGTCTTGATTCAAAAGTGCGACTTCCTCAGCATTAGATCCGGTGCTAGGAAGCTGATGCAATATTGCTATGCTCTGTCGCGGGCTCTTTAAACATTTGCGGAGGACGGAAAAGCGTTTCCTGTGATTTTAGATAAAGCCTCAGAGATTTGGCAACCATGATTTTAAGTCACAATATGGCCAAGTAGAGCCACTAAATAAGCTGCGCTTAGAGTATCGGCTCTCCGTTCCCCGACATTGTTGTGGGCGCCGCCATTTTGGCTCGTATGCCGAACAGACGCAACGGCCGATCGTCATTATTCAAAAGTGCGACTTCCTCAGCATTAGATTCGGTGTTAGGAAGGTCATGTAATATTGCTTTGCTCTGTCGCGAACGGTTTAAACATTTGTGGAGGGCGGAAAAGTATTTGCTGTGATTTCAGATAAAGCTTCAGTTAACTGGCAACCACGATTTTAAGCCACAATATGGCCAAGTGTCGTTACTCTGAAGCGTAGCTTATTTAGTGGCACTATGGCCAAGGTTGTTATTCTGAAGCGTAGCTAATATACTGGCACTAGCGGGGACAATGAGGAAAAGGCAGGCGTCGAAAGGTAGTGGGTTGTGGAATCCACGGGGCTTACGTGTCATGGCCCCTCCAGGCATTACAAGCTTCTTGAACAAGGGCATGAATAGTGTTACTAAATAACCTGCGCTTCAGAGTAGCGACACTCTGCCATATTGTGGCTTAAAATCATGGTTGCCAGTTAGCTGAAGCTTTATCTGAAATCCCAGAAAACGCTTTTTCGTCCTCCACAAATGTTTAAACAGCTTGCGACAAAGCAAACCAATATTACATGAGCTTCCTAACACCGAATCTAATGCTGAGGAAGTCGCACTTTTGAATCATGACAATCGGTAGTTGCGTCTGCTCTGCACAAGCACCAAAATGGAGGCGCCCACAAGAATGTCGCGGAACGGAGTGCCGATTCTCTAAGCACAGCTCATTTAGTGGCTCTAGTTCCCGCAAACCTCGTTTCTCCTGACTGAAGCTGAAACTAAATACGAATAATACACCTTAATTATAGCTTATTTAATTATAACCAACTACACATAATGAGAGGAGGAAGCGGCCGGGTAGGAGAAACGCGGGTTTTATGTGCGACCGTTCTAACCGTCTCAAAAGAGAGAATGCGCGAGCTTGCCCTGGTTTAAAAAAATGCGATCGAAAGAAAAGAGGCGGCACGATGTGTCTTTGTGATTGTGCATCTAATTTATATACAAGTATAGACGCTTTACACACGCGCCAGATTACGGCCCCCATTGCTGACCTTCGTTTGTCATATGAAGATACTGAGCCACTCAAACGGGTGCTGACGAGCCTCCAGAAAGGCCAATGCTGGGTAGAAGGACGCAATAGAATTTAAGATGGCAATAACCTGGCCTGCTATGGTAGTGATGAAGTGAAGAAAATTGAATTAGAGGAATCAAAAACTGAAGGTCAGTTATGGCGGCGCCCATGCACAGCTGCTGCAAAGCGTCTATATTTGAAGATCGACGATGGACGTCGATCGTCTCGAGGTAATGTAACATAATAACATTATATAAATAATAAACATAATGAAGGACTGAACGACAAAATTTTTCAATTCTTGGATTGTAATATTGCCGCGCGCCAAGTAGGCAGCGCGGCCGTAGCCTAACGGTTATCGCGCTTGCCTCCCACGCGAAGGGCCAGGGTTCGATTCCTGGCCGCGACTATGCATTTTTGTTAACATTGTAATGTGATGTTCTGGTGAAATCGAGAACCGTCTAGCTGATTCGAGGTCAGAATGTTCTACGCGTCAAACTTTCCACGCCGATTATTCTAGAAGCCCACGCATGTATACGTAAGGGGCTCCGCGTGGCGAGCCACAGGCAGTCTCGCCCCAGCGTTCGACTCTGCTGCCACGCCGACTTCGACGCCAGCGACGCTTTATTATTATGTTTTGTACTCTTTTATTTTTGGCACAAGTTCGCCACATTAAACGTCTATTCCTTCCTGTTTATTTATTGTTTTTTTTTTTTTAGTCACCACCCGTGAAATTTTGGTGGAGGTGCGGGGTACCGCATGCCCGTGCAGCGTTCCCCTCCCAGGACCCGCAGTGCAAGCCCGACTCCAAGCTCGCTGAGAAGACCACTCAGCGCGGAACCTGAAACTCGGACCAGCCGCCGCACCAAGGGAGAGGATCCGGAGTACGGTTTGCTGCTGGAAAAACCCAAGCCGAAGAAGACGACGATGGACAACCAGTCGCAGGCCCCCACCGCTCCTGCCGTCGTCTACCTACCCGTCGCTCCTCGGACACCGGCTCCCTTCCACGGCGAAAGCCACGAAGACATCGACGACTGGGTCCAACAGTACGAACGAGTGGCCCGTCGTAACGGATGGACACCGGAACAGTGTCTGCAAAACGCTTACTTCGCCTTGGAAGCCACCGCCCGGAACTGGTTCGAGAACCACGAAGCTTCGATCACTTCCTGGGAGCAACTCAAGGCTGAGTTGCGAAGAACGTTCATGAGCCAACACCGAAGAGAACGCGCGGAAGAGCTTCTTCAGGCGAGGATTCAAGGCCCTAACGAGAGCATCGTTAGCTTCGTGGAAGATGTCCTGCGACTGAGCAACCGCGCCGATCCCGAAGCATCCGAAGCAAAGAAGCTCAGAGTCTTGATGCGTGACGTCAAGGAAAGCATTTTCGGTGGTCTTGTGCGGAGCCCGTTGTTGTTGGTCTTGAATCATGAGTCGGGCGAGCTGGCGGACTTCTTCGGCGCGTTGAGCAACCGCCTGGGCGTCGTCGCTCTCATTGTCAGATAGCGCATGGGGCAGCATTGCGTCCAGCATGGTCGTTACCTTCCGACCATGTACCAGCTGGAAAGGGGTGAATCCAGTGGTCTCCTGAACCGCCGTATTGTAGGCAAACGTGACGTAGGGCAACACCTCGTCCCACGTCTTGTGCTCTACGTCGACGTACATAGAGATCATATCGGCGATTGTCTTGTTGAGTCGCTCGGTCAGCCCGTTGGTCTGCGGGTGGTATGCAGTGGTTCGACGATGGCCGGTGCCACTGAGACGAAGGATCTCTTGCGTCAGCTGGGCCATGAACGAAGATCCGCGATCTGTAATCAGAACTTCGGGAGCGCCGTGCCGGAGGACGATGGACTCGATGAAAAACTTGGGGACTTCCACAGCAGTCCCTGAAGGAAGAGCTTTCGTTTCGGCGTACCGCGTGAGATAATCTGTGGCGACGATGATCCAGCGGTTCCCCGACATCGAAGGCGGAAAAGGACCAAGTAGATCCATTCCGATCTGCTGGAAGGGTGTAGTTGGAGGAGAAATGGGCTGCAGAAGTCCGGCCGGCCTCGTCGGCGGTTTCTTGCGTCGCTGGCACTCGTGGCATGATCGTGTGTATAGGTGGACGGTCTTGGGGAGCTTTGGCCAGTAATACTTTTCACGAATACGGGCCAGTGTCCGGCTGTAACGAAGGTGTCCGGATGTCGGGTCGTCGTGGCAGGCTTGGAAGATCTCCTCTCGAAGGTCACTCGGGATTACCAGCAACCACGGTGTGTTGTTGTCGCCGAAGTTCTCTTTGTAGAGTACACCTTGTCGGATGGCGAAGGTCGGCAGTACTCGTGAGAAGACACGTGGCACGGTACTAGTGCCCCCTTCCAGGTGCTCGATTAATGCACGCAGCTCAGGATCGTCCCGTTGACGTCGTGCCATATCGTCGGTGTTCACTGCTCCTAGGAAGCACTCGTCGTCATTGTCGTCGCTGCAGCCGGAAGGGGTTTCGACGGGGGCTCTGGACAGGCAGTCGGCGTCGCTGTGCTTGCGGCCTGACTTATAGACCACTGTCATGTTGAACTCTTGTAGTCGAAGACTCCATCGCGCGAGGCGTCCTGACGGGTCCTTCAGGTTCGCAAGCCAGCAGAGCGAGTGGTGGTCCGTGACTACACGGAACGGGCTCCCGTACAAGTACGGACGAAACTTCGTTATTGCCCAGACGACCGCAAGGCATTCTTTCTCAGTCGTGGAGTAATTTTTCTCCGCCTTGGACAATGTCCGACTTGCGTAGGCGATGACTCGCTCGATGCCTTCTTGCACTTGGACTAGTACTGCGCCCAGTCCCACGTTACTTGCGTCCGTGTGAATTTCTGTTTCCGCATCCTGGTCGAAATGTCCAAGCACAGGAGGAGTCTGGAGTCGTCGTTTCAGTTCGTCGAATGCCTGCTGTTGCTCCTCGGCCCATTCGAACTTCTCGGCGTCTTTCGTGAGATTCGTGAGTGGTGCGGAAATCCTTGCGAAATCCCGAACGAAGCGTCGATAATAGGCACAAAGTCCAAGGAATCTTCGCACGGCCTTCTTATCTGTCGGCGCTGGAAATGCCGCGACGGCGCGAGTCTTCTCGGGGTCTGGGCGGACGCCTTCGTTACTAACCACGTGGCCAAGGAACTTCAGTTCGTCATAGGCGAACCGGCACTTTGACGGCTTGAGTGTGAGTCCGGCGGTTTGAATGGCTTGAAGAACAGCTCGGAGTCGTCTCAAGTGCTCGTCGAAGTCGGCTGAAAATACTACGACGTCGTCAAGGTAGACGAGACAACTCTGCCACTTCAGTCCTGCCAGTGCAGTGTCCATGACACGCTGGAAAGTTGCTGGAGCCGTGCACAGTCGGAAGGGCATCACCTTGAACTCGTACAGCCCATCTGGGGTGACGAAAGCTGTCTTCTCTCGGTCCCGTTCGTCGACTTCGATTTGCCAGTAGCCGCTCTTCAGGTCCATCGATGAAAAGTATCGAGAGTGGCGCAGCCGGTCTAGAGTGTCGTCGATGCGGGGGAGTGGGTAGACGTCTTTCTTCGTAACCGTGTTGAGCTGCCGGTAGTCCACGCAGAACCGAAGAGTTCCGTCCTTTTTCTTAACCAGCACGACTGGAGAGGCCCATGGACTGCTTGAAGGTTGAATTATGTCGTCATTCAGCATCTCTTGAACTTGCTGATAGATCACCTCCCTTTCCTTAGCAGAGACTCTGTACGGCGATCGATGCACAGGGCGCGCGTCGTCCTCGGTAACGATGCGGTGCTTGGCAACCGCGGTCTGGCGCACCTTCGACGACGTCGCAAAGCAGTCGCGGTATTCGGCGAGGAGGTTAACCAGCTGACGCCGTTTAGGGTCCGGAAGCTTAGGGTCAATGTCGAGCTGCGCTGGCGACATACTGTCTTGCTGGGGCGGCGAGGATTCGTCAGTAATCGCGGTGATTTCGGCGGGGTTTCGGAGTTCCTCGACGTGGCCCACGGCTGCACCTTTCGTGAGGTGTTGCGTTTCGTTTCGGAAGTTCGTCACGAGGGCCACAGTCCGCCCATTCTGAAGTTCAGCCACTCTTCTTGCGACGCCTATTCCTCTTTCTAAGAGTAATTGAAGCTTGCCTTCAAGAACAACTTCGCCGCAGGTAGCTACATTGGCCACTACGGGTACGACAACACTTGATCGCGGCGGCAGGTTCACGTGGTCGGCAGCGACTCGGACGGCGGCTGACGCTGTTTGAGGTTTCTCTGAAGACGGAACAGGCTTGCGCAGCGTCAATCTGTTCTCACCAAGGTCGATGACGGCATCGTAGTCGCACAGAAAGTCCATGCCGAGAATAACGTCTCTGGAACAGTCTTGCAGAACGATGAACTTCACAGGGCACGTTTCACCGCGGATTTCGACGCGAGCAGTGCATCGCCCGACTAGTGTGATGAGGTGCCCACCGGCGGTTCGTATTTGAGGGCCTTCCCACGGCGTTGTCACTTTTCGCAGGCGGCGAGAGAGCCTCCCACTCAAGACTGAGTAGTCTGCTCCGGTGTCCACGAGTGCCGATGCGTCGTGGCCGTCGATAATGATGTGTAGGTTGTTGGACACCGATGCAGGGACGTCGTTGTGATCCGTAGCGTCGAGAGAGTGGGAGCGCTCCGGCGTTCTTGGAGGCTCTTTATGTCGGTGTTCTTCGGCAACTCCACCTCCAGGGGTTGCCGCGCCTAGCTTCCCCGGCGTGGAGCGAGGGGCGACAGGCTTTCACGTCGGGGTCGGTGCATCGGCGAGGCTGGACGTCGTGGCGACGGTGACCGGAACTCTCGGCGGGACGCAGGCTCGGGGGACTGAGGTCGTCGCAGGTACTCGTCGATCTCGATAGGGCGTTCTCCATGACGGGGCCGCGGGTCGTTCGGGTGGAACCCGCGTAGCCCGAGTCGTCGGTATGGGCATCGGCGGTAGGTGTGGTCCGCTTCCCCGCAATGAAAGCACAGAGGGCGTCGGTCGGGCGTTCGCCACACGTCGGTCTTGCGGGGTGCGCGAGGCTCCGGGCAGGCGTACTGGACCTGGTCGTTGTGGCGTCGGTCGTGCTGCGGCGCAGGAGACTGACGTCGGGGTGGCGTGACATAGGTGCGACGAGGAGGCGGTGGCCGTCGGGCCACTGCGGCGTAACTCAACGTCGGTGGTTCCGGAGCGGTGCCGACGAGAACCTCAGGCTGCAGCGCTTGCTGGACTTCTTCCCTGACAATCTCGGCGATTGAGGGCGAAGCTGGGCTTGCGGCGGCAGGTAGAAGTTTCTTGATCTCTTCCCGGACGACGTCTCGGATCATCTCGCGGATGTCCGTGGTGTTGCAGCCGGAAGGCGAAAAGGAACCGACGCCGGGAACTCGGTGATAGTGGGTGGCTCGTGCTAGAAGGGCACGTTCGATGTTGGTGGCCTCCGTCATGAAGCCTTCGACGGTGGTAGGCGGGCTCCGCACAAGACCACCGAAAATGCTTTCCTTGACGCCACGCATCAAGACTCTGAGCTTCTTTGCTTCGGATGCTTCGGGATCGGCGCGGTTGCTCAGTCGCAGGACATCTTCCACGAAGCTAACGATGCTCTCGTTAGGGCCTTGAATCCTCGCCTGAAGAAGCTCTTCCGCGCGTCCTCTTCGGTGTTGGCTCATGAACGTTCTTCGCAACTCAGCCTTGAGTTGCTCCCAGGAAGTGATCGAAGCTTCGTGGTTCTCGAACCAGTTCCGGGCGGTGGCTTCCAAGGCGAAGTAAGCGTTTTGCAGACACTGTTCCGGTGTCCATCCGTTTTGACGGGCCACTCGTTCGTACTGTTGGACCCAGTCGTCGATGTCTTCGTGGCTTTCGCCGTGGAAGGGAGCCGGTGTCCGAGGAGCGAAGGGTAGGTAGACGACGGCAGGAGCGGTGGGGGCCTGCGACTGGTTGTCCATCGTCGTCTTCTTCGGCTTGGGTTTGTCCAGCAGCAAACCGTACTCCGGATCCTCTCCCTTGGTGCGGCGGCTGGTCCGAGTTTCAGGTTCCACGCTGAGTGGTCTTCTCAGCGAGCTTGGAGTCGGGCTTGCACTGCGGGTCCTTTGAGGGGAACGCTGCACGGGCATGCGGTACCCCGCACCTCCACCAAAATGTCACGGGTGGTAACTAAAAAAAAACAATAAATAAACAGGAAGGAATAAACGTTTAATGTGGCGAACTTGTGCCAAAAATAAAAGAGTACAAAAGATAATAATAAAGCGTCGCGGGCGTCGAAGTCGGCGTGGCAGCAGAGTCGAACGCTGGGGCGAGACTGCCTGTGGCTCGCCACGCGGAGCCCCTTATGTACATGCGTGGGCTTCTGGAATAATCGGCGTGGAAATTTCGACGCGAAGAACATTCTGACCTCGAATCAGCTAGACGGTTCTCGATTTCACCAGAACATCACATTACAGTGTTAACAAAAATGCATAGTCGAGGCCAGGAATCGAACCCCGGCCCTTCGCGTGGGAGGCAAGCGCGATAACCGTTAGGCTACGGCCGCGCTGCCTACTTGGCGCGCGGCAATATGACGGTAGCCTATTGCGCTTACTGTTGATAAAGAGCAATATGAGGTGACGAGGTAATGATTAAATGATGAGGCTCTATAAGGACGACAACATTAGTGGGTGTCGAATCACAACGTTCAGTGCCAGACTTGTTTCAAGTATCGTGTACCCAAAGACCTTTATTCACCCGCAACAGATTATGGAATCAATGAGGATGCTGCTTTACAACTGTACGTGTAACAGGAAAACTGCACTGTGCAAAAGTGGGGCTTATTCGTTAATATTTAGGACGGATTTCTAGCAGCATTCCCTGATTGACTACTCGGAAGAAATGGCCTCGTTGACGTAAAGTGTTCCCGTTCCAAAAGATTCTTGAAGCATATTTAAACTGCAAAAGAGTATGAGGCGAAAAATAAGAGAAGGTCCAAACCACCACTATAGCTTCTACCACCAAATACAAGGGCAGTTAGACAATATACAAAGAGAGTTTTGTGATTTCGGTATATTTACACACAAGGGCATTGATATCCAACGTATTGAGGGGAATGACACCTTCTGGTCAACTAACAAAGAGCCTTTTCTACTCAAGTTTTCCATGAAAGGCCCGACTTGCGCTGAAATTCCTCACATAGACGAGTTGTCCGACTGAATAAACTGCCATTACTTCCAATCTGGGAAGCTCTCGATCTTTGTTCGTAGGCCACAGTATCACGAGATTGAGGGGTGTGGCTTTTCGTCCGCCGAACATTGCTTCGGCGGGTGTTCTTAACGTGGAAGATGAGACCGTCGCGTTTTGTCGGAACAAGAACCTGACGATTCTTCACTGAACTGCTTCTTCCGTAAGCTTCAAGAAGGCTTTCTTTGTTTCGCACACCATCTGTTCTGCTTTCCCGTTAGTTTCAGGTTGGTATGGTGCACTAATGTGGTGCCTGATATTGTTTTTCTTTATTTCTGTTTTTCAAAAACTTGTTTATTTTATTCGAAACAAGATTTGGCACGTTATCAGAGAAAAGTATTTTCGGTAGGGCAAAAGTAGGGAAGAGAGAGCGTAGAACGTCAATGACGCGTTTGGATGTCGTGGCAGGCATCGTGTAAACTTCCAACTACTTAGAGTACGCATCGACCATAACTCCGCAGATGCGGATACGTTTCGCCACCCACCGACTGAATAGTGGGTCGTTTTCAGTTACTGTTCATGATGGCGCTGGACTCGAGGAAGACTTCAAGTCTTTCCACAAAATTAGCCCAGTTGCCAGCACTTTTGTCGAAACCGGTAAAAGTTCGAAAGGTCGACAACGTCGATAGCGACGTGCTGTGCTTGACACTGTACGCTTATCATTCGCTGAGCAAAAACTTGCTTGTTCGTCTGCCACGAGTCGTCCAATATCAGGTCATCACCGCAACTTCATCTCCCGACAAAACAGGTATTTATTGTCCGCGTATCCATAGTTAGCAATCACGTGAACTTATAAATTTCCGGAAGCTCATTACGTGCCGTCACTAAAAGCCGCTCATTCATAGCGTCTTCATTGCAAATAAACGTCTTCCTATTTATTCTGATGGTTTTCATCATATTCCTCCTAAGCTGTACTTACAACATTATGTGTGTCGGCACTTCCGAAAATATTGCAATAGCGTTTGTTTTCTGGGAACCCCCTATAATGTAACAACCTTTACAACATCTTTCGGATCCCGTGAAACACCATTTTTTGTGACGTCATTTTTCAGTCGTCAATATAATGATGAGGTAAGTACCGTAAATCGCGAAGCTGTTTACTGGACGTCCACTTCCACTGGTGTCTCTGAAGATTGAGTCTACTGAGCGTGCATTCCTGCAGAAGAATGTTTTATTGATAGAATATTGACATGTCGATCAACAATTGATTCCTTCTTGGTTAGATTTATTGCGAAAGCCCGTGACAACCGCTGAACCGCATTATACCCAGCCTGACAGTCTCGCATACATGCGTTTGCTGGGCCACGCTATTGAGCCAGCTGAGCACAGCTGGCCGCGGCGCGAGCAAGGCCACGAGGGCAACGTGATGGTGCTCGAGCCATCCCACCGTTAACCAATATTTCGCCCACCCCATGGGTGCGTGTCGCCATCTGTTGGTTGAACTAACTTTTTGTTCAAGTTGGCTGCCGTTGGACCGCAGCCTTATAAGAAAAGAAGGTGATTTAAGATCAAGTTCGAGAAATACTCGACGATGACATCATTCAACCATCAAGAAGTCCGTGGGCGTCGCCAATCGTCCTTGTAAAGAAGAAGGACGGAACTCAGTTTCTGCGAGGACTATCGTCGACTGAACGCTGTGACGAAGAAAGACGTCTATCCACTCCCGCACATCGACGATACGTTGGACCAACTGCGCCAGTCCCGATATTTTTCGTCGATGGACCTGAAGAATGGTTACTGGCAGATTGAAGTCGACGAATGCGACCGCGAGAAAACTGCCTTCGTCCCTACCGACGGCCTTTTCGAATTCAAAGTGAGGCCGTTCGAACTTTGCACAGCACCAGCCGCCTTTCAGCGTGTCATGGACACCGTGCTGGCAGGTCTGAAATGGCAGAGCTGCCCCCCTACCTGGATGATGTCGTGGTATTTTCACAGGAGTTTGACGAACAGCTGAGACGACTTCGAGCCGTGCTTCAAGCCATCAAGACCGCCGGCTTGTCACTCAAACCAACGAAGTGTCGGTTCGCCTATGGTGAACTAAAGTTCCTTGGCCACGTGGTGAACAACAAAGGTGTTTTATCCTGACCCTGAGAATACCTGCGCCGTAGATGCATTTACGCCGCCGTCTGACAAGAAGGCCGTGAGAAGATTCCTCGGACTCTGTGCCTACTACAGACGGTTTGTTTGGGACTTCGCCAAGGTGTCTGCACCGCTGACGCACCTCACAAAGGACGCCGTAAAGTTTGAATGGACAGGAGAACACCAGCGGTCATTCGATGAGCTCAAGCGAAGACTCCAGACACCTCTGATTCTTGGCCATTCCAACCAGTCCGCTGAAACAGAGATCTACGCGGACGCCAGTAACACCGGACGTGGCGCGGTACTAGTCCAAATGCAAGACGGGGTAGAGCGAGTCATCTCAAACGCGAGTCCGACGCTGTCTAAGGAGGAGACGAACTACTCAACGACTGAAAAGGGGTGCCTTGCTGTCGTCTCAGTAATAACAAAGTTCCGCCCATATTTGTATGAAAGTTCTTTTCGCGTGGTCACGGACCTCCACCTGCTCTGCTGGCTCGCCAACATGAAAAACCCCTCCGGACGCCTCGCGCGGTGGAGCATGCGACTGCAAGAGTTCGACATGACCGTAGTGTACAAGTCCGGCCGGAAGCACAATGACGCCGGCTGCCTGTCAAGAGTCCCAGTCGAGGCCGGTCCTGGGGGGCTATGTTGCACGTTTTGGACTCCCAGGAGACTAGGAAGAAGGAAGTGGCGTCAACAACGCTCTTTGGATGTTGATTGGAGGAGTCACTGATGACGCGTTGCGCGGTGCTGCTAAGATACGTTCATTCACACCCACGTCACTTCATTCTCCCTAGTCGCCTGGGAGTCCAAAACGTGCAACATAGCCCCCCTGCCTGCATCGAAGACGATGACGATGAGTGTTTCCTCGGCGCTCTGGACATAAGTGACATGACAGCGCTCCAACGAGACGACCCTGAACTGCGAGCGCTCATCGAGCACCTAGAGGGTCAAGCGAGTGCGGTTCCAGGTGCTTTCTTGCGAATCCTGCCTCCCTTCTCCATACGGCAAAAGGTGCTGTACAAAGAGAGCTTCGTCAGCAACAACACAGCATGGCTGTTGGTTATTCCTTCCAGTCTTCGAGAAGAAATTTTGCAAGGATGCCACGACGACCCAACGGCTGGACACCTTGGCTACAGCAGAACGCTCGCCAGGATTCGAGAAAAGTACTACTGGCCGAGGCTACCGAAGACCGTTCACCTCTACACTCGATCATGCCATGAGTGTCAGCGACGCAAGAATCCGCGGACCAAGCCGTCAGGACTTCTGCATTCGATTTCTCCCCCGTCCAAGCCGTTCCAGCAGATCGGAATGGATTTACTTGGCCCTTTTCCACCGTCAACGTTGGGAAACCGCTGGATAATTGTCGCCACGGATTATCTTGCACGGTACTCCGAGACGAAAGCCGTTCCATCAGGTACGGCTGTTGAAGTTGCCAAGTTTTTCATCGAGTCCATTGTCCTCCGACACGGCGCCCCCGAAGTCCTCATTACCACCCGTGGATCATCGTTCATGGCACAGCTGACGCAAGAGATCCTTCGTCTCAGTGGCACTGGCCACCGTCGAACCACTGCGTGCCATCCGCAGACAAATGGAGTAACAGAACGGCTAAACGAAACTATCGCCGACATGATCTCCATGTTTGCCGACGTAGAGCACAAAACGAGGGACGCGGTGTTACCCTACGTCACGTTTGCTTACAACACAGCGGTGCAAGAGACCACAGGAGTAAACCCGTTTCAGCTGGTGCATGGCAGAAAAGTAACGACCATGCTCGACACAAAGCTACACCACGAACCAGTTGACGATGGGATCCCCGACGCCCAAGTGGTTGCTCAACGAGCCGAAGAAGTTCGACAGCTCAGCCGACTCCGAATTCAAGATCAACAACGAGTCAACGCTTCCTGCTACAACCTCCGCCGGATCGACGTTCGCTTCAAGCCCGGAGACCGTGTGTGGGTTTGGATCCCGATACGACGACGCGGTCTAAGCGAGGAACTCCTGATGAGCTTTTCGGACCCTACAAGGTACTTCGTCGACTTGGAGATCTGAACTACGAGGTGATGCCCGACGGACCAAGAACATCATCACGCCGCCCATCACGACCTGAAATCGTCCACGGCGTGCACCTGAAGCCCTACTACGCTCGATAGGACTGTGGACCTTATGTGTTCAAAATAACTCTTAAGTTTATTGTTATTTTTTTTTATATCTTTGTGTTGTGGTTGTATCGGGGCGATGCAGTTTTTAAAAGGGAAAGTAATGCCGCACGCGCAGCTGGCATGGTAGGCAGAGCGCGCGTGGCCTAATGGTTATCGTGCCTGCCTCCCACGCGAAAAGGCAGTGTTCGATTCCTGGGAGGGACGTGTCTTTTTGTTTATCCCTGCAATTTAGTGTTCTGGAAAATTCGAGAATCCTGGTGGACTTTGGAGGTCTGAATGTTCTACGCGTCGAACTTTCTGTGCCGATAATGGGCCTTTTTCCAGTAAGCTTCTGCGCATGCGTACACTCCCGATGTCGCCATTTTCGCAGAACACCGGGACGTGGCGCTCCGCAAAAATGGCGACAGCAACATTCTCAGCATTCATCTTCGCGCGTATTTAGCCCATTTCGACGCTTTGTTTTTTAGTATCGGTAGTATGGAGTATAAAAATCACTGAAACCCGATACGACGGCGCGATGCCGATGCGTTTTGACGGGCGGAGGCATGTTGTGCTGCTCTTCATTTGTAGTTCGCAGACAACACCCCAGACGGCGCTTTTTACTCAAAAAAAGTCCATTCCAGAATCGTGCACGCGTGTACATGGGGCTTCGGGTAGCGAGCCAGAGTCAGTTTCGCCCCAGCGTTCGACTCTGCTGTCACGCCGACTTCGACGCCCGCGACGCCCTACTTTCTTCTGTTCCCTTTTTATTTTTGGGCACACGTTCGCCCCATTAAACGTTTAGTTTCTTCGGTTATTATCGCCTTATCAGTTGTCATTCGTGACAATATTACATGAGCTTCCTAACACCGCATCTGATACCGAGAAAGTCGTACATTTGAATCATGACGGTCAGCAGGTGCGTCTGCTCTGCCCAAGAACCAGTATAGTGGCACCCAAATGAATATTAAGAAACAGAGTGTCGATGCTCCAAGCGTAGCTCATTTATACCCCTGTTACACGGGCACCCCTAACCGCGGTTAACTCAGCTTTAACTGCGGTTACGTGGCAGCACAGATGCCGCACTATGCCCTCGGACAGCTATTTCAAAAGAAGTGAAGAGAGCGCGTGCACTGCCTTCATGGGTGCTCAAGATGCTCAAGCGCACGTTCGCCCATAGCTCTGACTGCATCGCCGCAGAATGTTGTCGGCAAGTATTGTGCGCTAATTGTGGTTTAGCGTAACTGCAGTTAAGTGTGCCCGTGTAACAGCGGTATTAGTGGTTCTAGGATAGTTGAAGGGGGAGGTGTGCTCATTGCCTGCGTTGATTTATGGCCTCCGAGATATTTTGGGCGCTGGCTGCGCTCCCCAGGCCGGGTAAAGGTTGCCGTCGGTCAAGTGAGTAAATGTGGGTGTCTGTCAAAAACAATTGTGATGGTGTAAACTCACGTTGCGAAAGTTAGCTGTCAGCACGCGCTTTGTGGCAAGCCCTTGTTCGACAAAATTGTTTTTTTTTTTCAGCAATCGAGAAATAGATTGCTTCAACTTGCTTCATTGCAAGGAATCATGAGACACAACTTACACCATGCATGAATGCAATAAAGTACTAATGCCTGATTCACATGGTGCGAATTTTCCTGCGCTTTCGCGACTGCGACGCCGTTCTTGCGACACAACGCAGTTGCGGTGCAAATTTGACAAATTTGCGATTCCGTATTTTGCCAAACTTTCCTTGCTACGCCGCTCTGCGTAGGGGATGGACAGCCAATCAAACGCGGCTCGTGAAAGACGTCATGGTGGTCATAGTAACGTGGGGATGAAAAATACAAAAAAGGCGTCACATACGTCGTCGTCTTCAAAATTCGCTGTAGGGTAGGGCGGCGAATGTGCTTCTCATGAGTGAACGTTTTTCGCCGGGGGATGTAAGTTTGAGTTCGGCATTAAAACGAATTAGCGTTTGCGTACCACGCGAGGGTTATGGTTGCTTGCTTCGTAAAAATGCAGGCGACAACAATTGAGGCGTGTCTTCGATCACTTTGCGTATGTTACTGATTGCATAATATAGAAAGATACTTTCTTCAAATCTGTCTGGAGGTGGCACGAAGGCCTGTCTAGAAACCGAGAAACGTTGAGCGGCATTTTGTAATTAAAGCTATTTCATAAAAATCGAGTTTCAGATTTTTACGGAGTGCCATCAACTATTGATATGTAAACGCGCGAGACGCGAGCTAAGCGAGTGCTGGATAAATCGACGCGGCGCCTTGATAGCTCCTTCCGGTGCGTCGCAGCAATTTCCCTCCGATGTCCTCACAAGGCACGCGTGGAGTACATTGGCCCATCCAGAGCCGTTTATCGAGAGAGTTTGGCCATACATTGGTTTGAATAGGCGAGCATCTCTGGGCCAACCACAGGCCGCGAAACAGCCCCTAGCGGTGGTCGTGAACTCTAAATTTGTGACACGAATAATTCAAGCCGTTTTAGCGTCGCTAGAGTTAAAAGGTGTAACTCTCAGTGACTGAAAACTTTGTGCGTGCGAGGTTTTCGTCACGCCAATATTCAAGTGTAGAATAAACGAACGTGCGCCCCAAACCAGGGCCAACTTGCTACAAACAGCGCCTCAGCTGAGACGGTGAAAGAAAGCACTGCCAAAGCCAGCGCACGAGCCGAGTGGGACTCCGCGTCTCCAGACGCTCGCGCGCCCAACCCTTTGCACTGTTTTCTTTCCGCCAGTCACTGGACGCTGTTCTAACAAGCCAACATCAGCAGTGCAGACAAAGGCAAGGGCACGATCGCGTGGCTTTGGAAAGTGGCTCCTATGCACGAGTTCTCGTACAAACAAAAGCGTTTTGCTAAGCTAGGTTCACGCGCCTGTACCTTTGTCCTCACTGCCGACATTTGTGAGATGGAGCAGAGAGGCCGAGATTGAACGCCTCTATTTCACGCTTTGAATGTCGTTTGCAATATTTTGACGTCGCGGTCTCCTGATTGGTCGACGCTGTGTCACAAATTTAGTTCACGCTCTAAGCGCGGGGGGAATAATCGGCGCTGGCGGCGGCCTTTGCTCCGCCTATTGGCCAAACTCTCCCAATACACGGCTCTGGGCCCATCTGCCCTGCTTAGAGTGTTGCCCTGCTTCTGTTGTTTATGGTATAAAGAGACATGTTCGCCTTCCATGGATTCACGAGCGACCGTGCCATTTTTTCAAGCGAGATTTTGTGAGAGCTCTCCTGGTGCGCACGCGCTTTCTATTCCCAAAACAGCAGTTTAAATTTACTATTTTTCGTCGAAAGAGCCTCCGTAAAAACAATTCTGTTCCCAGCTGAGCGCTGCCACCCCCCCCCCCCCTCCCTTTCCCCCCCGTCATTTTGGGACGGTGCGACAATGATAAATACCTGTGCATTACTCATACAAATCCCGTGACAATTTGGTTTCGTATATCCTTTGTCATTATTTCATCAACATAATTGTTTTGGCTTTCTTTTACATCTGGCAACCTTTGTACTTATATGTCGTTTACTTTATCTTTATTTTTGTAATCTTCGCAAACGGTAATATTGTTTTGAAAAAGAAAGAAAGCTAAACATCCACGTAGGCTTGTTCATGCTGACCTAGACTGAGGAAGTAACGAATGTGTTTTGCACCTTCACACAATCACACGATGCGTGTCTGGTCCAGCGTCGGTCCAGCGTGGCATTCATTTTATGAAAATCGGCTGATAAAACGCATTCTATGTTAAGTAAAGACACGCTTTGGCATTATAGGCCCAACTAAACCAGGAAGATATCACCTCCCTCTGGGGATCAGCCGGTACTCTGTCGATTTACTTTGGGCGATACCTGCCACAAAAAGTGTCCGCCAGTTTGTCCGTAAAAGAGGGAAAACCACAACCAATTTTATACAAAACAAAAGTTTCTGATTTACAAGCAACAGGTTCAGTGTGAAAATGAGTAGAGGGGTGACATCAGGAAGGGGCGATCCACGAAGAAATATATTTTATTACTCTTTTCAAATGTTGAAATATAACAACTGACAAACCGAAAAAGTTGCAAGTACAAAAGAAAAAAGTCAAGTACTGGCTAACCTTCCTGGCGGACATTAGATAAGAATAAAGAGGAACATAACACGTTGCTAGAGTCTTTGGGTGCTCTGGTGCAAAAAGGCAAATATCTGCATTTTGCGTCGGTGCTCCGAGGCCGCCCACTCAACTACGCACGCCGCCGACGATCCGAGTACCCCTTATCAATGGCCAGACGAATTGGACCCTTACGTGATCCGGAAGCTACAACACAAGGCACTATAAGACGGAAACTCACCATGCCTTCTCTTCGCCATAACCACTTAACTCCCTACTGCCCACCCCCACTGCAGACAGGACAGATGCTAAGCTTCTTCTGCGAGTGCAAGCACACTCCCTCTCAACACTACGTTATCCTCCAGCACGTTTCCGATCTTTCTCAACCACCTAAATGCGCCTACTTCGGAGACTACCCAAATAACTCTCCTACATTAAGTTAAGGACTGCGCGTCAGTTCAGGATCTTGCAAAGCGTGCACTGAAAACACTCGCCCCACTTATCCAACCAAGGAGCTGGCAGGACTGGGTCACTGCTCCACGGGCGGCAGAGTATAAATTATGGACACTTCTAGTTAAGCACATCAAAAACGTACATGAACAAGGAAAGCCCCTAATTTTATCTCTCTCCGGTAGCACCGGTCTTGGTACAATACAGATGTTTCACTTTCTCTGTTCAAAGTCTTAGTGGGCCTGACACGCAGGCCGTCTCACACCACAGCGCCCGTTCAAAAGTCGCTAACTCGCAGTGGCACAGTATTCTTCTAATGACGGCCTCAGCTCCCTGTTCCAACGAAAATAGGCCAGACGATTCTCACACACAAAAACTTGAAAACTTGGGGGTTTGACACAATACTACTGACACTGTTTAGGATTTCAGGCCAACTCGTTTCCTTTGCCATGACAATGCACCTTCATTTACAGAGCTCCTGCAGTACAGGTCTCTCACGGCGGTGTCCACTGTGTTGCGTTTTCGGACAGATTGGCTTAGGTGCCGCAATCTCAGCCAAAGCAGGCGGAACAACGCATTCGTCTGCTGAGAGGCCTCCTTGCGTTTCTGGTCATCATTAATGTTGCCGAAGGGGTCGATTTTATCAGCATATGCATCTGGCATGTACAACTTGTCTCGTAGGTAGTTGTGCAGTACACAAGCTGCGAGGACGACTCCAGTTGCGCAGTCTGGGAGGAGGCCGATTGGCCTGCGGAAGGTGCGGAATCCCGTAACCGAAATTCCGAATGCGTTCTCGACGCACCTCCTGGAAATGGGACAAGGACAACACTGTGTGTTTGTTATCCTAATGCAAGTGTGACAATTCTAAAGGTTACCTCGCTCTACACAGTCGATAGTTGAAATCCCAAGATTATCATTGAGGTATCTGTCGAGATAGTTCCTCAGTTGAAATGCCTTGTCTCCAAAAAAGACATACGGGGCAATAATATGGGAAGATGGCAGGTGATTTGGAGGTGGCAAATTGATTGATGCCTTGAAGACGCCACCATCACTTTGTTGGCCATATGCAACAACGTCTATGGCCGTAAACCTCAACTTGCTGTCCACGATAGCCATCAGCACTATAGAGTAGGTATCCTGAAAAGGCGTATGTTACGTCACTTCATGCGCTCTTGCAAAACGTGATAAATGTTAAAATCAATTTGTATACGCATATGGAGCACCTTGTAGTAATAGTACAGGCTTCCAGAATCGACAGGGGCCTCGACCTGTGCGGGTTTCCCGTCAACGGCCCCAACACAATGAGGAAAATTCCACTCTGTCTCGAAGCCCTCGGAAATTTCCTCCCATTCTGTGATGCTGGATGGGAGCTAGAAGTACAACACAAAGTTCAGACATGAATTTAAGTTGTTATTTAAAGGCAGTTCATGTAATCTTACTTTATGTACAGTAATACTGGCAATAAATGCATCCTCAAATAAGAAAAACCCTTGTTGAAGCTTAAAAATTTCGAATACTTTTGTAACTATAAATCTGAAAATCTGTGTGTGTTTTTTTTCTCCCTCTCTTTGTTTAATCTAAATTCAGCTGGAAACTTTCAGAAATATGTTTAACCAACCAGCTCAGCTCCAGGCACTCGCCACTTACTTTTGTAAGCTAGCATATCGTGCCCAAGTCAGGCCGGTGTCACACTGATTATGCAAAATACAAAGAAAGTCTGCAAACATCGATCGAGTGCGACTCACCGTCACATCCGTGTTTCATAAGCCGCGTGCCAAGCTATTTCTTGAAATGGTTGCCGTGCGACATACAAAGTAGGAATGTTATGTTGATCCGAATTAAAGTTTGCGCACTGTATTCGTAGAATGCGTAATGTGTGACCCCAGCTTTAGGAGGTGGCGCAGTAATAGGATTGGGGCCCTCAACATGCTCAGGTCAGCAGCTCTCCCTTCCCAAGTTCGTTCCTATGATCATAAATTAATGCCTCTCTTTTGTGTAAACTTTTTGAGAAACCATTTTTGACAGTACGGCTTTAAGCATGATTCATTTTCCGGATTGCACTAAGCGGCTTCTGCATTCAAAGCAATGTTCTATGATGCTGTCAGCATTCTTGGATCGTGAGCTATTAGCGGCTAAATTGTTCGGCTGCGGATATAAACCCGTGGGACCGCAGAATTAGCCTTAATATTTGCTATCCTGTCTAGTTAGGAAGAGTTGCAAAGGACGAGTTTGGTGCTGTGATTTGTACACCCCCTAACCCCCCTAATTATCTCCAGGTTAAGTACGACAACCACCCCCCTCCCCCAAAAAATTTCTTGAGCAATTTATATAAATCTAAGACCACCAACTTCCAACACCCCCCTAATTATCTCCAGATTGGGCTCAACACCCTCCTGAATTTCTTGAGCAATGCATACAGACCTAAGGCCACCCCTCTCTCCCTCCGTCCCTCCCTCCCTCCCCCTCCCCCCCCCCCCCCCCCAGAAGAATTGCAACACCCACTGACTTAGAATTCTGGGTAATTCCCTGGTTTGGTAATGTGTGGAAAGAGTACGCCGGGAATATAAATTCATCACTTGCCCAAGACCACCACCGTGAAACTTGTTGTTCCAAATGTTCTACATCTTTAAGGCGGTATTTATGGGACGCCACATTGGCGGGCATTGTTTGCAACGCGTACTTAAAGAGGACTGCTACGTTTTGCTTTCAAAGATGATCAATCTTGACGGTGTGAAATACACGTTGTAGACGTGTTGTGTAAACTCACTGAAAGCACATGCTCAACAGCAGCCGGCGCAAGCTGTGGCCACCAGGGAATACAACCTCTATACGAAGTGTTTGATCATTACGAGACGCCAGCGACTCTTTCACGGCATATGAACGCCATTAAGGACACGGTAGGTGTTGGATGAGCCGCGTTTTTATTGGTTGTCTTTTCGTACCGTAGTAACGTCGCTGGTGACGCCGCAAAAGATGTTTGACAGTCGACGCAGCTCCGAATATTTCGTAATTGCACTGAACCTGCCTGTTCGCTGCAAAAGCGTCGTCGTACCTGCGAAATCGCAACTAAATTCGCACCATGTGAAACCGTCCTCTTTTCTGCAAGTTGCCAAGAACGATATAATGTTTTTTTTTACCTTCATGTATTTTGGACGAAGCACCTTTCATGTATACTGGCATGTCTCATGCACGATATATGCCACTGTTGACACGCCAACCTTGATTTGCAGTGAATGGTCCTGCATTGACGTTCCTGATGACAGGCACCTGAATAAAAACAAAACATTGCTGTGTAGATTAATGTCTGGAAGCCGAGAAACTAGTAATGAGTTCTTCCTATAAACCTGTTTAATTGCAACTCGTATTCACACTAAACGTTGCGGTTTAAAAAGAAGGCCATTCTACTTGAAAGTGATAGCAAGCCGCGCCTGAAACGAAATGGGCTCTCTCACGACATGCTGCTTCGTGAGCTTTGTTTCCAGGAGAGCGTGGAATCTTTCAGAAGTGCTGAGTATCCTCCGGTAATATCTTAGAAACTCCTCCGGGTCTTTATGAAACATAAAGAGGGTCAGCAGAGAAAAAGTATACCAGAAACCTGCTCGCAGAAAAACACAAGTCGACTTACCGATGAGTAAAACTCCGATTCTGTGGCTCTGTTTTGCCAGCACGGCCGGAGCCACCATCGCCGCGGGTTTCCATCTAGGAGCAGCAGTTTTTTCTTCTGCAGAACTAGGTATTTCTTTTTACAGAGCAGCCTGAACTCGTCATCATCTAGAGTATCGGCCATCATGCCCTATGAAGGAAAAGGTACGTTGCTGCTTGCACTCTTTCAATATGGAACATCGTCCACGTGACGACGCCACCGGGACAACTGTTCGCCTTGCGCGACATGCCAAGCAACGCAACAACTAGCTTGCTCAAGCAGTTATGAGCTGCATTTGTCCCGGTGTCCTTGTCGTATTCGTTGTATTCTTTGTTTTCGTCGTTTTCAATGCGGCCAACGCAGCAAATGCAAATGTCTGAATCAGCCCCGAACATAAATATAGCACGTACTTTTTGCCAGAACGTAATAAATTAATAAATTTTTCTTTTAAAATTTTGTTTGATATTGAAAATAGTTACCTTAAACAAATTAAATGCTTCCAACCATGTGCTTGGCAAAAGCGGAAAATCGCATGTGTTCTCAATCAATGTGAAAGGGAACGCGAAATTTCGCAAGTGCGGTTCATCGCACATGCGAAATTTTTTTTTTACTTCCATGTGTATAATAGCGAAAAAAGATGAAGAGGATGAAGTGTAATATACCATAGAGATCAGAGTAAGCGCACTGTCAGTGTTCTTCTTTTGAGTGTTTTAAATTTATTTTGTGTGCGTCTGTTTCCTTTCGCTGTGAAGTGCTAGTGTCAATTGACGATTTGCAAAAAAGCTGCTGCGCATGCGCGAGCAGAGTTTGTTGTTGCCAGCGCCCCCTGCTCGGTTGGAAAACAAATGGGCTTGACGGCTATTCCTAGGCGGCAACATCCGCGGAAGCGGGTTCGATTTGTTTGTCGCCATGCCAGCCCACTGTGTTGCGCCGACACGACGTACACGCCGCTCTTCATGGACGGCGCCAGGGTGTCGAACCGGAACCGAACCGAACCGAAAACCGGAACAGAACCGTTATTTTTAGCCGAACCGGAACTGAACCGAACCGAAATCTTTGCCGCCATCTTGGAACTGAACCGGAACTGAACCGGAAAAAAATATAACGGTAACCGGTTCAAAACGGTTCACGGTATTTTTTTTTTGTTAGTATTACAAATTTATTATTATTGGCACGTGTATTCCTTTACGTATTGATCAAATCGTCATATACAGAATTGCAATGTATAATAAATCCTGTTTTTTGCGGCGCTTTCTTATTGGCACTATGATTAGCCATGTGTCACAATGTCACGTGACGTCATGATGTCAAGACATGCTGTCAAGTAATGACACATCACGTGACCCCGTGACGTCACGTGACTCACCGCGTTAAATCGATTCGATATGAGGACGTCGCTAGATCTATTAACGTTGTTGATACCGTGACGTCACATGACATCACAACTTCGCACTGAGAGTCACGTGACACCATGATGTACCCGATTGTCATGATCCCGAGTCAAATGCTCTGGTTCATGACAACCAGTATCGCCAAACATTCGGGTAACGCTCGTGTTCAACTCAAAGATTATGATGGGCCTGAGTCCCACTAGAGCTAGAAACAGAAACAAACGAAAGCGACAAGCCTCAGACACATGCAGCATGTTCGCGATGGTACCTTTATACGGCTTTGAGTTGTTCGGTGCTCGCGAAGTTAGCACGAGTGTTTACAAGCCTGCAAATGGTACCATCGTGTGCATGATACTCGTGTTTGAGCATAGCCTTCTTTATTCTGCAAAGCCTGTCAAATCGCGAAATACTCTGGTTTAAGGCTGTCGTCTGTTTCTGTTTGTCGCTTTAGTGGGGCTCGGGCATTATAGCCCCACTAAAACTATATCTGAAGATCAGCCCATGCTCTCTGCTTTGCCAAACCTGCGTATGACTATGATAAACACTGACGGTGTATATATTAGGATCAGATCACGTGGCTGATAGTTCTAATTGTGAGTTGAGGAGGGGAAAGCTGTTTCATTTCTTTCTTTCGACTGTCTGCCATTTCGCGGAGGGGCAAACTAATGGATGCTTTTGCAAGTTATCAACGTCAAGGATTACAACTTAGCGGTATTTATTGAACTTAAGGTAAAAAAAAAAAAGATGCTGCACGACCCATTTTACATGTATGCACACCATTGAGGCTCCCAAACATGTTTTCGTTATTGCTGAACTGCCTCAGAAAGTTGTCCCGAGAATAGAAGTGTTAAAGGGTCTAAATGTGACGTATTAGTCGGACGTTACATGGAACTATTAGTGTGTACGGGAGGGATACCTGAAAAGAAAGATCCTAGTGGCCTCACGGGGATAGCCGAACGTTGGCAGCCGCTCTAAGTCTCACAAGAGTGTCGCTCTCAAGTTCTCCAAATTTCGACCCCCCTGTATTTTGTTTAACCTTCACAGTTTGGTGCAAAGTTAAAGCAAGGAAGAATTACTGTTAACAAGTGACACAAATATAATTGTCGAGTGAACACCACTCAATACGGAGCAGGAAATCCCTGAGGAATAAAAAGTATCTTGAGGAGCAACTAAAAAAAAAGTGAGTGGGGAGGGGGGTAGTTTTAAAGCATACTGTGTCGTAAAGATTCCTCTGCCCCACATTTTCGGCGCAGACTAGAAAGCGTGGCCTGGAAACGATAGTGACAGATGGGTAGTTGGTACAACTTTTATTTGTAAAAACACTCTTGCCAGAAAGCACGTTTTCGTCGTGCCAGATACTCGCGCCGTGCCTAACGACGATGTACCAACAAGAAAAATGTCTGCCTCTCAAATACATAGCTTGCACTGAGCGCGAAACTTTTGCAGCGTGCATTTTGCCAAACCGGATTTGATTTTCTCAGCAAGAACAACTCGCAATGACAACCAGTATCTAGTGCGATTACGTCACGTGCAAACCATGTTAAATACTTCAGCTTTCTGGTGAAGTGCGACGTTCGCAACACCAGCAGTAGACGTCCAATGTGTAAAGTTGTGTAGTATTTATAGTAGTCTCGCGATGATATACGGCAGCCTAATGAAATGTTGGAGCACATGACTGATAAAGAACAGAGTCATGAAGTAAGGTCTCAAAACAAGTGCACGTAAAACCTAAGATAACATTAGCCTCCCGAGGTAGTATCCCGCGACGTTTCGAGCCGAGGCAAGCTGATGCCCAAAAGTGATTTATATTAGGATTCTAAAAAATCTTTGTTTGCCCTGCGCGGAATCTATGAATCTAGGAATATCATTTTATGCATTTCTATGCATTTCTTTTTGCAGTAAAGCGTTGTGTAAGGGATTATTTAGGAAAAATTGCGTGTCATCTCCTTATTTCTGCACATTTCGTGTATTTGCCTTCCGATATATCATGTGACAACAGTGTTTTTTGGCATGCCCTGCAACCCACTATTTTACACTGCAAAACAGCTAACAAAAGCACTTTGCCGAAGACACAACAGCTGGCGTATTTTCGAGTATCGTCCTTCCGTGTCGGTCTCAGGCGGTTATGTGAACTTCATAAGGTCAAATTTATCGATGATAATAAAAATATACTTAATTCCTGTCTGAAGATTTGGCAGCATAGATAGAAGATTCTCACCTCCAAAATATATAAGTAAATGCGCCTTTAAATTATCTGAAAGATGTTCGGCAAATATTTTTCGCCGCTTTTGTCCTCTATAGACACGTTATAGGTGATTTTGAAAAGATTTAAATAAAGCTTTTCTTTTATTATTTTGAGGCTAATTTAAATAACCATATGTGTTCCTCACGCATATATAACTTCTCAAATATATAGAAGTTTATTATCGCGTTTTTTATGTGTTTTTACTATCGCCTTTTTTACTGGAACGAATGGTGGAACTATGACGATTGCACACTTAAACCCTCAGAAAGTGTCCAATTAGGTAGCTTCCGAATTGAGTAGAGCATGAAATACCACTTTGTTATATTTAACAAAAATCATCAATTAGCGAGGGTGATGCTTATTTGCAAATTAAATTGACCTGCATTTTGTCAAGAGCAAACCTCAACATCCAGGCTACGCCAGTTTATCCAATATAAGAAAATGTTCACATGGGTAAGCACTGTTTTAGGTCAGATTCGATCTCAGTACTAAGGTGCTCATAGGTTAGAGTGAAGAATTTCAGCAACTCCTTTTCGCATGATTCGTCGCCCGCATCATGGTGCTGAAAGCAAAGAATATGCTAGTTAGAAAAACAAGCATTGCGATTGTCGCTTAGTGTTCCTATAAAATATAGACTAGGACTTGTCCCGTGACTTTCGTGACATTTTGAAAATTATATTCCCTTAAGCTCAGTCGTCTCGTCATCATATATATATTGTGAAACGTATTCCGTAAAACACATTTCATGATATATATGGCGAAGAGGTGCCCATTTCATGACTGTATTCACTGTAATTAATTCCTTAGTTCAAGGGCAAAACCACGATTCACCATCTAATACTGCGACACAAAGTTGTACCAATCACGGGTATTTTAGGCAACCTACTTCACTTCCGAAAACATTTCGATTCAGGTACAATACATGTGACTCTGGAAAACGAAGGGATGTTGAGTCGTATAAACACGACGTTTCGTATGTTGATGTAGATTTTCCTTTCTTGTTGTGTAGGAATAAATAACAGAATTTTATAATTTTGGTACCTGAGAATAAAACTGAATTGAACAAATAAAAAAAAAAGACTATATACTCTAAACGACTATTTTTCGTGGGCTCAATATTTCGCGATTTAGGTCAACGCTGAAGTTTGGGAATAATTCGCGGGTTGTAATTTTCTCGACGCGGTGGAATCTCAATATAAATTTCAATCTGTTTACATTTTACCGAAATTGTTCGCTGGACCCATTTTTCGCGAATTGTAGGCGATTCGCGAAATTCTCAAAAACAGGTCCTCGCAAAAATCAGATCGTTTACAGCAGTTAGTTTCACGGCCTAAATAGCGCCTATTGACAGAACAACGCGGAAAATATATTCTCAATTTAACGGTTCAAACCGGTTCGAACCGGTTCGAACCGGTTTGAACCGTTATTTTTTGCGCCCCGGAACTGAACCGGAACTGAACCGAAAGCCGTGAACCCGAACCCGAACCGAACCAATAAAAATATCGGTTCGACACTCTGGACGGCGCACACGTCGCTCGCACACGACCGAGCTCCTTGTCTGCGGTGTCGAGGTTGAGCATGACGTTCTGAACGTATCCCTCTTCCTTGAACGCCCAACCACGATGTGCCTGACGGACTGTATGTGTGACCGAGTTCAGGTAGCTCCAGACGCTATCACTCGAGATGCTACAGGGCGACACGTCCGACACCCACCCCATGGCCCGAAACGGGACACTGTCATCTTCCATCATTTCGAAGCACCGGGAAATGGAAAAGAGGAAGCACGGAGGACAGCTTGCGTGCACGAGCTCCAAGGCAAACCAAAATCACGCAGCACGAGTTGTCTTCCAACTACCTTTTAGCCTCGCACCCAAGTTTCCGGCGTTGCGCGATAGGTGGCGCGCACTTTTTTGCAAATCGTCAATTGCCAACTCGCTCAGGCTCAAGTATTGCTATTGAAGCTTCGCGGGCTAGACAATCCGGAAGCAAGACTCGACTGCAGCGCTGCTAATTCTCGTGACTGCCGCTGAGTTCACGTCGCAGGCGGAGCTGTGAAACAGAGCTTGCTCCAATAACGTTGCTTAAAAGACGTGTAGTTGGTCTCCGAGATTGTATTGTCGTGCACGTGCCTCGCCATTAGCTGAAAACGATTTTACGCTTTGTTCTGACCCCATTTGCTGGAAACGAGAGGTCATGGCGTAAGCAATCGCTCCATTTGCGCGAGAACAGGTCCAGTCGGGCCGCATTCCACAGGAAGCTCGTGCATTGAGAGGCAAAAAAACGGCCAGGGATGCCAATTTTAGGAAAAAATATACCACGCTGTATTGAAGCGCCACCAATCACGATATATTGCGTTAATTCCCAGGTCTAGAAGGCGATCCCTTCGCCATCTGTTGGTTCAAAATCACACAAACCGAGGGTGGGGTTATACCTTAAAGGAGCTGTGCAACGATTATAAATTGGAATGTTTTTCTCTCTACACGAGCTTACTGGCACACCTGGGACTCAAGGATACTCACACGCAACGCCATTGGCCAAGAAACCCCTTTGTTGCGGTGTAATTTCAAGGACAAAAGCGATCATTTTCATTCAATCTCTCCTTTGCAAAATTTGATGACGTAACTCGGGGATCGCAGTACACCCAAGTGACGATATTTGAATGCGGTTCATGGATTGGACCCGAGCATTGCGTGGACACTCGACTTGGGCTCGTGACAATTGCTAGCTCGAGAAGTATTCGGGTTGTGACCCGTGTCCAATCGCTGCAACGACGACAACAGCCGAGCCATAACAATGTCTGGAACTCAGCGCGTGTCCTGCGCTTTGCCAACCCCAGCGCGTGGCTATGATCAACACTGGCGGCATATAATCGGCTCCAGGTCACGTGGCCGCTTGTTCTGGCTGCGAGTTGAGGGGGTGAACGCTGCTCGTTTTTCTTAAATTTTTTCTGGAACTTATATTGCGTGGGGTGAAAAACGAACGCGTGTTTCATAGGTCATTAACGTTAGGGATCCGTTTTAAGCGGTATTTGTGCACAGTACAAAAATTGTTGCATCGCTCCTTTAATTTTCTGGTCACGCGACACCATGGTGTTACATGACGTTACAAAGTCACGTGACGTCACAGTGATGCTATGTCACAATGTCACGTAACGTTCTTATGTCACGCGACACCGTGACATATTGCCGCCCGCAGAGCCGAGAAGGCAACGCTTGGTCACGGTCTTCTAGAAGATTCCCGGTCATCCTCGCAGCAGACGTAACTTTCCCTCTGCTTTGTTATTCTCGAAAGTGCCAGTTCATCCTCGCCCCGAGCGCGCGACGCTCGAACCTTCTTTGCCGAACTTTCGAGATAGTGACGCAGGGTAGATAAGCGGCTCCCGCGACCTTGTCGAGTCAGTCCCAGTTTCGCTAGCGCTCTGTGTGCCGCCGAACCGCCGCCCGCTTTTCTGCTACCTCGACGCTCTTTCGTTATTTATTTTTGGTTGGCACAAGTTCGCCCATTAAATCTTTATTTTCAGTTCACTGCTCGGCTTTTCGTCACCTTCATTCGTGACATTTCTGGTGGAGGTGCTGGGTAACGCATGTCCCTGCACCGTACTCCTCCGAGGGCCCGCAGTGCAAGTCCAACACCAAGCCCACGAAGACCCAACGAAGACACAAGCAAGACCCGATAAAGTCGCCGCAACCAAGAGCTAACCCGGAACTCGGATTTCTGCCAACCAAGGTCAAGCAACCAACGAGGTCAACGATGGACCCCCAGTCGTCGCAGACCTCGACCACCGCCGGACCACGGCATACCACCTGCAGATTGACGGGCTGACGGAGAGACTAAACAAGACCATCGCCGACATGATCTCGATGTATGTGGACGTGGAACACAAGACGTGGGATGAGGTGGTGCCCTACATCACGTTTGCGTACAACACGGCGGTTCAAGGAACCACTGGGATTACACCTTTTCAGTTGGTGCACGGCTGAAAGGTGACGACGATGCTCGACGCCGTGATGCCTCACGGCACCGACGAACGACGGCACCGACGAACGACGGCACCGACGAACGACGGCACCGACGAACGACGGCACCGACGAACGACGGCACCGACGAACGACGGCACCGACGAACGACGGCACCGACGAACGACGGCACCGACGAACGACGGCACCGACGAACGACGGCACCGACGAACGACGGCACCGACGAACGACGGCACCGACGATGCTTAGTTGGTCACCCAACGAGCAGAAGTACGCCAGCTAGCCCGCCTTCGCATAAAAGACCAGCAACGTGTCAAAGCTGGCCGGTACAACTTTCGTTGCCGAGACGGGGAGTTCCAGCCCGGAGACAGGGTGTGGGTATGGATGCCCATTCGTCACCGCGGCCTTAGTGAGAAACTGTTAAAACGCTACTTCGGACCCTACAAGGTCATCCGCCGCCTTGGGGACTTGAACTACGAGGTGCTCCCCGACGGAACTCGACCATCAGGACGCCGCCAGCCACGACCCGAAGTCGTCCACGTAGTTCGACTCAAGCCGTTCTACGCGCGTTAGGATTGTGAAACTGCATGTTTGTTTTGTTTCGCCGTAATTGTTTTAGCCATTTCCGTTTTCCTTTCGTTTTGCATCGGGGCGATGCACTTTTAAAGGGGGGAATAATGCCGCCCGCAGAGCCGAGAAGGCAACGCTTGGTCACGGTCTTCTAGAAGATTCCCGGTCATCCTCGCAGCAGACGTAACTTTCCCTCTGCTTTGTTATTCTCGAAAGTGCCAGTTCATCCTCGCCCCGAGCGCGCGACGCTCGAACCTTCTTTGCCGAACTTTCGAGATAGTGACGCAGGGTAGATAAGCGGCTCCCGCGACCTTGTCGAGTCAGTCCCAGTTTCGCTAGCGCTCTGTGTGCCGCCGAACCGCCGCCCGCTTTTCTGCTACCTCGACGCTCTTTCGTTATTTATTTTTGGTTGGCACAAGTTCGCCCATTAAATCTTTATTTTCAGTTCACTGCTCGGCTTTTCGTCACCTTCATTCGTGACAATATGACATTCCTATCGGCTTACTACTGATAAGGACATAAGGCCTATATACGTGTAACGCTGGAACGTGCAGAACAATTTAGCCTGTCGGTTTTCTCATTGAATTCGGCTTATGCGACACTCTGGTAATAATAGTCAGAAAGGTTACGACCGTCACATATTTACACCTCCTTGCCCACCACCATTATGATGCAACGAGTAAATAGAGCGCTGGTGCTAATATAATGATAAGCAATATGCCCGATGTAAGACGAATGAACGTGTTACAAGTATATCACGACATAAACAAACTAAAGTGTGCTTAAAGGGACCATAAATAACCTCCAAATACCTTTTACATTAAACCTTCAATGTTCACGAAATGCCGAACCGGCATACGTTTTCGTTTCAGTTGGTTAACTCCTACACAAAAAATTATTAAAATATCTAGTTTTCGTTCCTCTCCAACTCACCGCAAAGAAAGCCGTGGTGTAAGTTTGACGGTCCTGACGTGCTCTGTCACCGGACCCGGAATTTGTTTCGGTAGGAGAATGGGAGCGTTAGCGGAGAGCTGGCGGTGTGCCGGTAGGTTAGGTTAGGTTAGGTAAGGTTGCAACCACGAGCTTTCACTGCGCTGATGGCCCCGATGCCACCGAAATATTTTCTGAATCGGCGCCTTTCATCACCGCGATAGCCATGGACACGTCGCAGCTGAGCGAAATTTAATTAGATATGTTGCGCTACAGCGACAGCATGAGCCCATACGCCAGTACGCCTGTTGGAAAGTGTGGCGACTCTTCCGACGGGGACTTGAGTTCCTCGTCGAAATCGGACGAACAGGACTGGCGACTCAAATGTATCGAATGTTCTGAGCATAACGGACGCGTTGAGGACGACGCCGTTACGCGATATCAAGTCGCGACTTGATGTCGCGCAATGGCGTCGTCGTCAACGCGCCGCTGTGTCACGACCGCGTTACAACGGCGACTTGATGTCGCCTAACAGCGTTTTCCTCAACGCGACTCGATGTCAAGACCGCGTTATAATGGCGACTTGATGTCGCGTAACGACATCGTAGCGCCAGAGAGGGCGCTATGAGCGAAGTAACTTAGATTAGCCCACTGATCTCTAATGTAGTAGGCTGGATCGCGGACCGCGGCCTAGGCAGCTGGGGCCGAGTGTTGCCACTGTCAGCCATTAATTGACACCAGCCAATGCATGGGACTCCATGGGAAGAACGAGGAAAAGTTCCGTTTCCCCCGTTTCTAAGTTGTTGTCGGCACTGAAAATTTTTGGCTGCTTTTCGCTAAGTCCGCCAAATAGCATGCGTGCAAACTATAAACCTGACAGTATCCGCAGTTCTTAAAAATCAATATTTTGTGGTCGAGGGTGACTCTGCTGCGCGAAAAATGTAGTGCAGCTCAATGAGGCGAGAGTTACCTAGAGTTACCGCGAAGTCGGTGGCGGTTTCGTTGAGTTGGGTTTAGCAGACGACAAGCGCGAAGGCAAATTTGCTACGCGGAATTCGCTCACTCCCGGAAAGCTCCTATCGAGATGGAACATCTTTGTCATTCATCAACTTCTGGGCTTCCCCGAGAACGGTCTCATTGAAGGCAAGCTCTTTTGTTTACTCCACTACGAGAGCAAGCTTGCCAGCTCAGCCGTTGGGTGCTCAGGTACTTTTGATTTTTTAAACCGGCGACCGAACATTTGACAAATACCAATTCGTTCTCCAAGCACGCCACATAAGGATCGCAGCACAACATAAAATACTCGCCTCCGAGCACCGCGTACATGCTTCAATGTTCTTACTTTTGTGCGTTTCTCTCATAAACTTGCGTGTATTGCCCAGTGTCAAGCAATGGCCGCCGGTGGTGACACCGACGGGCTCCCGATCCGCGATCCAGCCTACTACAACAGAGATCAGTGGATTAGCCGATTTTTCCCACATGCGGGGTGCAGAAATAGCACTCGTCCTTTCTAGTACAATCCACTCTACTCCGTTCCACCTTATGTTGTACCGCAGACAAGGCTAGATGCGCGAGCTCATAGCGTTGGGAGCTACTCTTAACGCACGAGAGCTTGTGCCGCCTTGATATGCCCTAGAGCAAGGAGCTCGCGCTCGTAGCCTTTTCTGCGGTACATCATAAGGTGAAACAGAGTATAGCTCGGTCTTGGCACGAGCGCATCGCTCTGACCTGCGCTTTAGTCGGGCGAGAAGTCACCTTTGAATCGTCATCTTCGACTTCCCGGATCAAAAACAATTAATAAAACACGATTTGTTGTCCCCACAGCTGAAGCGCACCGCTAGAGGCGCGACTGTTCGGTCACCTTTCAATAGTAGGTGAGAGCAGGCGACATCCTCTCCAGTGTTCACTTTGCTGAAGCGGAACGAGGTGGGAGGAGCTTCCACTTTACCTTTAACCTTTAACTATGGTGCCTGGATTGCGTCTCTGACTGATGTGTTTAGCGTGCTATCCCACCCATTAATCATATGTCCCCAAGTTGCAACAAATGACGTCACAGAAACCGGAGTGTCATGCTGTTGCCTGTCGAGATCCAGGCGGTTGGGCGTAAAAATGCTGGCGGAAAGCACGAGCGAACGCGGGTGTCGCTGTAGTCCCGGCGTCCCAGGCGTGTCAGCTTCCGGCTGCTCTACCTTCTGTGAACTGTCACAGTGGAGAGCGACCTACAGCAGAACAGGCGTCTGACACCGCAACTGTTGGGACGCCGCCGAGATCGCAACCGGCGACAGCATGGCACTTCTATGACGTCATCAGGCGGAAATCGAGGGACCACTTTTTTGGGTGTGGTTAACATACCAGCTGGAGACGCGTGAGAGGCACAATACTTTAACTATAGCGTTGTATCATTCACTTGAGTAGACGACATATAAAGGATGTCGTCTTTTGTTTTTGGCTTCAGACGCTCCGCCATCGTGTTTGTCCATAAAAAAAGCGCACCAGCTTACTGGCACTACTAGTGGGACGCAGGAATACTCACTGAAGAAGCATCTTTGTCGAAATGGCACACCAAGAATAAAAACGGCGATTTTTTTTCAATCTCTCCTTCGCATACTTGATGACGAAGCTGCAGGGACAACATCAAAAATGCTATCCCCGGTTGTATACATAATCAAGGTTGTGGTCTGCGCCATGATGATATTTAAATGCACAACCGGCTGGCTTCCGGTTGAATCCGCCGAAATCGTGGGAGTGACTTTTCTCGGATCCAGATCGAGATCTGGAGCGGAAGCTAATCCAAAGCGACCAGTGAAACACGTCGGTCTCGATCCCGATCACCAGTGAAATAAGCTCGCTCCAGAAAAGTCGATCCGGGCGCGCTCCAAAACGCCCAGTGGAATTCGCCATTAGATTTTTGTTTGCTTTTCTAGGATTTCTCTGCGACTGCCGTTGTGTGGAACAAACAGCGAGTGTTTTATAGGTTATAAATGTCAAGGAAGAATTCTAGACAGTATTTTACCCCTGTTGGACAGAACATTTTAGCTTTCCTTTAGTACAGTCTCCCAAAAACAAAAGTTTGTGCCACTCGGCACCGTAGATGCTCCTTCCTATTAAGTGCCTAGCAAAATGGACAATAGGGCCAGTTGGTAAGAGTTCATAACTTGTAGGGCGACTGGTACAAGGAGAGACAGCCTGTCTGTGCTTGTCCCAGTCGTGCTGCTAGTTACCATGAACTATAAAGTGCACTTTACTGGAGAAGAACTCGCTAGCGTTATGTTGGGCAAGGAGAGGGGGGGGGGGGGAGGGGGGGTGTTGCGCTTGCGAATGTGACTCATTGATTCAGCAAACAAAGCTGGGGTGTGTTACAGCGGTGCGGAAAGCCATCGAAAATTGGATAGCAGCGCCACTCAGCAATGCAGGGAATAGAAGGTAAAATAATTACATCGAGGGGCTTCACAAGCCCACCATAGCTTTATAACAACCTGTTTTTACTGCATCGAGCTCAATAGGACATGCACAATTTCGTTATGGTTAACAAGGAAATGTTCATTGTACGGCACTTCTCGATTGTGATCAACGGTGAAGGCATTTTCTTCCTTAGTGTTCACAAGGCGGCGGAGTGCCGTTGTGGCGCTGCTGCGAGCTTATCGATGCTAACGCTGCGTGCTCAACATCCTTGCCACGTTCTCCGGCTTGTCGAAGCGAACAATTGTCACATCTGCCCTTCTAGCCCACCATGCTAGCGTCCTTTAGCACAAAGGAAGTACTCTGGGCAGTAGTCCCGAACGGCATTGGAGGCAAGCTAGGGCATCATTTTGTCTCCCTGCAGTAAGGCAGGCCTCGGCATGAGTTTTTCGGGCGTTGATTGAGGCGCTGTACTTGTGTGAAACGCTTTCGTTACCAAATATAATTTTAACAGTGTCAGAGACGATCTGTGTATTCTTCCTCTTCGTGCGTCTCAGATTTGCCCTCTCGCTTGCGCGCTACTCTAAATTCAGATAGCGCTGGTATTAAGCATTTAACTCAGGTATGAATAATTACATCAACTATGGTAAGATAGCAATGTCCAATGATTTCAAGGTTTCAGTAAGCAGGCAATAGCCCAATTTTAGTGCACACACGCGGTTGCCAACATCTGGCTATGACACGAAAGCTTCTCGCGAATGTTTCTGATCTGAATTATCTGCGACTGAATAAGTGCTAATAAATAATTATGGACGTGTATTGCCTTAACTTAAACGAATATAAATATTTGAAAATATTTAGAATTTTGGTTTAAACTCTTTGTGGCCACCCCAAAGCAATCTAATCGGTGGCAAATGTAATTTTGCAGGCCGTGTGACAGCCGCTCTCTTAGAGATTATCCATTAGCGGAGTTGACATTTATTGACAAGGAGCTTTGGGGCACCGTCTGAAACAACGTTACTTTGGTTTGAAAAGGGCATTTATTGAAAGCACAAAAAATTGTTGCATCGCTCCTTTAAACGTGGCATAGTGGACGTGACGGTCGAGTCTCGAGACCGATAACACGAGCACGGGATTGGCGCGCGCTTCTGGGTTCTATTCATTTCAGCTGCGGTGATTCTACGTTTCAGCCAGTCGAGCAGCTCATTGAGGGTTAAATTCTCCTCGAAGGTTTCAATATGCAGAAGGCCAACCCTACCGACAAGGCACAGGTTGAGGTGAGGAAACGGTTTCAAAGATCTCCCTCTTCTTTATGTCTTTGTTTAGGGGCAAGGCAATATTGGTGCTGTTACCCATGCAACAAGGGCCATCCTCCTGCAGCGCGATAAATTCCGGTGTGTGATGCCATTATGGGGAAACAACACTTCTGTGTACCGGTCACCGCTAACAGTTAACATTCTTTAAAAAAAAACAGTTTTTAGAAATACGCTAATACAAAATGTAGAGACTGATGTATTTCGGAGGAGATATAAAATATGCCAGTATAATACGAGGGGCTATTTTCTGGCGGTCATAGCTGGGTATGTGGTTGCTTAGCTCCAGCCGACGGATAGCCTCCACGACAATTTCGCCATCTACTTTCCGCAGCATCCACATTACCGGTTTGGCAACTTATGAGGGTAATCACTGAGTGGCTCTTTGATGCACAGGCTCAGATCGCGTTCAGACTTATAGGCTGCTGAGACTGGCAAACTTGATGGGGAAATTTCCACAATGCAAAGGCAGTGAGGAAGCTTAACGTCGGCTCGCGCTCAGCAGCAACAGACTCAGCTATGGCCGTCAGTGAATACTCCTTATAGGCGTTTTTCTTATGACCGATTCACACGACGGATTGATCCGCGGATGGACTCATCAAGTGACGAGATGTCCGCGGTTCATCCGTCTCAAAAGCGCATCCGCACGAGAGAGACGATAATCAGACGCCAGCGAGGACGGACCGAACCTGTTCGCCACCCCACACTGCCACGAAACTCGAACATCACACCATGGCACCATTGTCCAAGAGAGAAATCGATGTTTGCTACCACGATAATAAATGCTACACCACTGTTCAATACAGATCCAGACAGAACACCATGATAGGTTTCGCGTGAAGTGCCAGTAGATTTACTAACCAAAGATGACAGTGAGATAGGCATGGTCCTGATTGAGAAGGCTTCGTCGTAGAAGCGACGAAGTTCTAGGCTCGCGTAGGGACTTTTGGAGATGCCTTCACGCACTCCGCGCTCGTGCTCAATACTGACGTACATCACAGAAACAAGAAAGGTCTTGCTCGATGACAAGCTGCTTAGACGGGCAAGAATTATTGCGGCGCGCTAGACGAGTTTTGACAAAAGCTTCTTGACACGGACCAGGAGGAGTACCGGAGCATGCTTCGCGTCAACCGGACAAAGTTTCTGCAGTTTGTTTTACTCGTGGACCAAAGAATCGCGCGACAAAATTAACCAGCGAACGCACAAAACAAGGATGCGCCATTTTTGTCTTAATCGCCCCCCCCCCCCCCCAAAAAAAAAAAAAGATGAAAAAAGCAACAAGAAGAAGAAAGCATTGGACGGTGGCCATACTGAGCGCTTTTCAAGTCAATCTCACGCCAAAAATCCGCGAGTGAGAAGGCGTTCGACTTTATCAGTGCGTGCGTCCGCGGACGAGGCGCAGAAAGCAGGAATCGGCGACGTGACGGTCACGTCGTGGCGTGACGGCTTAAAACTTGAAAAACCGGATGCTTGTGGAACCACATCTGTTTGGATAAGCAACGTTATGGGTATGGGGAAAACTTGGCTAGACTTGGCTACGGTGGGTATGATTGGAACTTCACCAGCTGAATCAAGGTGACTTATATAGGCCATTAGCTTTTTTCCTCGAAAGAACAAGGACACCGGCGGTGGAGTGTTTCGATTAAATCTCTACAGCAAAGATATATGTGAGCAGTTTAATGTCGTCTATGCGGGTAAACTGCACATATGTGATAGCTGCATCTTAAGTTGCGGCACGTAGACGTTTTCATACCTTTTACAATTTTTTTTTTACATTTTTTTGCATACTACAGTTCCGTTGGGGCTACTGTAAGAGTGGGGGTTAAATTACATTTGAATATTGAATAAGACATAAAATACATAAAACGTAGTCAAATAAGATCAACAACTCTCAACCGCGCACAGAAACTCGTCTGGAAGTAATGTATGGATGTTACTGGGAAGCAGACTCCGATGTTTAATTGATCTAGAAAAGAGAACTGTATTTAAACATGCCATGGAGTATCATAACTTGCAGTGTTAAACTAGTTGGTGCACCTGAACCGGGTAGGAATCTGTCCGCTTGTATTGGACGAATTAGCCATGAGCATGCACGTGACGATGAGTCTGATACAAGGACCCCGTGACTCACGCTCGGAATCGGCTAGCTTTATACATAAGAATCCTTGGGGAACATGCGAAGCTAAATAACGTTGTTGCCACACTCGCGCTGCAGATACTTGTGCTCATCGCACACTTTCCACGATTGTTCCTCAGCTTATCAAAATTATTTGAGCACCCGACAATGATGCAGCTGTAGATTTGAGGGAATTGTAACACAATAAAATAAACACTCGGAACTCGCGCTCGACGTCCGTCTCTAAAGGCCCCTACGCACATCTGCGTTTGAGCGCAGTGCCTTCCATAGCGGCAAGCGGACACGTTGAGTTGAGGAGAGCGGTTGGGCCAAGCTTGTACACACAGTTGCGGTGACACGCAGTCGAGTGCAGTCAAGAGCCAATAAGAACGCACTACCGTCAATAACGGTTCAACAAGAGTAAGCAAAACCCACAGCAACATGGCGGCGCCCAGCGACAGCGTCGAAGTGTTCGATCTTAGGACAATGCCGCTGGCTTCTCAGACATTTTGTTGAGCTTGATCCATCGCAGCCTTAGAAAAAGCAGTCCCCACCGCTCCCCAAAACGAAAAAACAAGTTCTCCAAGTAGAGACCAGGATGCGCCTCGCAGAGTGGCGCGAGCGAACACGTGGCCTTCCTCTGCTCTCTTGGGTTCTGACTGGTGGAACCATAGCCTCCTCTATACTCATAAAGCCTGGCAGTGCGACGACGGAGCCATAGAGTACCCGGTCGCAGATTTGGAGCGCGAGGATCTGCTAGCACAAGGCATCAAAGAACCAATTGTCGGGGAACCTGGAAGTCAGTGCAAAGCTTTTTCAGCGGCAAGGACCCGAAACACACTTGTTCGCTCGGGAGAAGCGTGTTTCGGCGTCTCGCCGCAGCGGGGCGCCAGTCACGTGGCTCTCCTTTCATCCGCTGTCTGCCGCTCTACCTTGTCCATTTAGGCGGCTGCTTCTCGTGGCGATCTGTCAGGCTTTGTCAGTATATAGGAGGCCATAGTCGAACTTACCTCAACGCACCGCAAATTTGAACGAGTCTGTACTCGCTTGCGTCGCGCTACCGAGCGTTGCGGGAAGGCGCGCGTAGCATCGCAAGTGACCGCTCCTGGCTGCCAGGACTCTGCAACACACTCAAACGCGTTCAAACGCGAATGTGCGTATGGGTCTTAAGACTTTTCGTCCAGACCCCGGGCGGTTGCATACCCTGTGCCAGCTTGCAATCCCGCACCAGTTTGAGGGTGCATCAGTTGCGCGCTGGTATGATGTTAGGCGAAAAAGGTGTACAAGTAACTGTAAATCTTCCGGTGTTCATGTATAAAAAAATGGGCGGATATCTTTTCGTTAATAAATTCGCTGTATTTCGTCGAGTTGTTCAGTACCGACAGAAAAAATAACAATAAGCAAAAACAATTTCATGAATTGACAGACTTAGCATGTTTGCAGCTTGAATATACCATCATACGCTTCACACTTACCATAGTATGACACTACTTGGAAACCGCGGACAGCGAGTCCGAACACAAGTAAAAGTTCGAATTGTCTTTAAAAAGGGCGTTCAAAATTGTGTATGAACTACTCTAATTTTAGACAAACTTGTTGGCACTAATGGGACCCAAGTATACTCAAACACAACGCAACGGAAAAGAAGCTTGTTTGTTGCTACGTTAATCGAAAAAAAAAAGAAAGAAAAAAACTTACAATTTTTGTTTATTTTGTTTGTGCGAAATTTGATGACGAAGTTGTGGGGAATGCATTGTTGGCGTTGTAAACCACGCTGTCCCCAGGGTTCCGTCATCAAGCATTGCAATGCGCGCGGTGCCGATGTTAAAACGCGGCTCATATACAAAGGACGCGAGCACTGCGTAAACATTTGAATCGGGCTCGGAAAAAAGACGAAGAGGACTGGTTCGAATCGTTTCCTGGCATTCCTGCGGCCTTGTCCTAATTGTACTGGAATGTAATTGGTTTCATCTCTTCTCTTCTTTGATTTCACCAGCGGTTCGAGAGCTCTACTCGCATCCGTGAGCAACTTTTTGCTCAATTTCGAGCCCTTTTTCACCTTTTATGAGCCTTTCGTTGAACCCTCCGCGCTAAGCCTACTGGCCCAGCGCGGCAAGGAATAGGGCACGGTGTCGGTTGCGCCGCCGGCCCATCGGACCCACGACGCAGTTTTAACTCCCAGACATGACGACGCCTCTGGTTGCGCCACCGCGGCTGCAGTTGCTGCAGGCTACTCAGGATCATGCCACTGTCACTTCGTACGAAACCTCTCCCCCTCCCTCGCAAGAGATGGACGAGGACGCGGAGGACTTCGGCCCGTCCAATAATGCAAAGCGTTTTCGTTCGTCCGACGATAGTCTTAAAGAGGCAGACACGAGTCTCCAGGCTTCATGGGCTTCGCGAGAGCCGGACGCCACTGACTTGGAGGGACTTTGGGAAAAGGCTACAACGAGAACCCAGCGCCGAGCGCAACTCAAGGCATCGGGCCAACCCCTACCCACCACAAGCCGCAAGGAACGTGTAACTCTCGGCACCCATGTAATCAAGATACAGCCCACAGAAAGATGCGACGTATTGGGCTTAGACCCAGAAGAGCTGAAGACCGTTATCAGCTCTTTCGCCGGTGACCCCAAGTTGCTCAAACATCAGATACTGAGGGTGAGCAAACTCTCTAACACCATCGTCGTTACTACGTGCGACTCCACGCAGGCCACGCATCTCCTCCGTATGGGTGTGTTACCATTGCGATCGAGACCACCACTCCCGGTGCGTACGCACCAAGTTCCCACGGACGGTATCTCCCGGGGAGTAATCCATGGCTGCAAACCCAACGAACCCACGGCTAAGCTTCTGGAGGCGCTGTACGCCGACGGAGTGAATGTCCTGACGGCCCGGCCTATGGGCTCCAAAGGTACAGTCCTCATCCACTTTGCATCTCCGCATCCGCCACGCGAAGTTATGTATTGGAGCTTCCCGAGAAGGGTGGAATGCTACGAACAGCGATCTCTCGTGTGCCCGCGCTGTCACCGCCCGGGACATAAAGCCACCAGCTACCCGATTAACCAGCCGGTCTGCAGCAACTGCGGAAAACAACACGAGCAACCCCCGGAAGCCTGCCCGAATGGCGAGGCCAAGTACTGCGGTCATTGTAAACAGGATGGACACGTGGCTACTGATCCCTCTTGTCCCGCTCGAGCTCAATTCGCTCAGCGCGCGAAACAAAGGGAAGGAGCCAAACAAGAAAGACTGGCACGGAGCCGCTCGCGCAAGCGCAGGCAGCGATCCAAGCAACCCTCTGGCACCCCTAACTCACGTCCCGGTTCCAAGAGTACTACCTCCCAGCTGCGCGGGTCGAGCAAGGTTCAGATCCAGGATCCGCTCCACTCCTACGCCGATATAACTGCGAGAGGTCTCAAGGGCGGTCGCAGCCCAAATGCACGCCAGATGCTTGAGACACTCCAGGTCGAGCAAGACCGCGATCAAGCCGATTTCGATAGCACCATGAAACGTCTGGAACAACAACTGAAAGAAATTCAGCGTACAATGGAACAAGTCAAGTGCAAACACAATCAACGGCAGAAATCACGAGCAGATCGGCTCCGGGCGCTGCACTTTGAAGTTAAGGAAGAAGGGAGATTGGAAAACGAGCTCCTTGAGAAAAGCAAGCAAGCCTCCCGTAGGAGAGGCCCCGCCTCCGAAGAGCATGCCACCATGGGAGGTCATTATGGTCAGAAACCCCAAGCCGCTCACTCGCAAACAACACCGCGAAGAACATTCAGAAGAAAGAGCTGCACTTGCTGCGCGGGCAGACCTCGTGGAGCACGCGGTCTTCACAGACGCCGCATGGTGCCAAGAGACGAAGCGGGCCACACTCGCCTACGCTACTGGCCAGGACCGATATGTTCAGACACTTCAATACGACAGCGAACCTAGCACGAGCCGCCTCGAACTGGATACAATACACCGGGCACTATCTCGAATAAGAGAGACATTCGACCCAGTGGACGTACCTACCCGTGTAACCATCTTCACGGATTGTAGGGAAGCCCTTGCCCGTCTGGGGAAAACTCCTCGCGAAGGGACGCTCTGCCAGCAAATCAAGAGTCTGTGCTCGTATTTGAAAAACACCAAAGGTATTGAGGTGAGAGTGGACTGGGTCCCGGGACACGCGGGCGGCATCGGTAACGAGGCCGCACACGCGTGGGCGAGCGAGCAAAGGGAAGACCGCTCCAACCCAGGGATCTTCGTCCCCTTCGCGCCGCCGGACCCAGACCCCATAGAGAAGAAATCTGCGGCCCGACAAGAGGATCGGCGTCGGCTGCGAGATCAAACACCCTACAACCCGGCACCGCTACCCAAGGGTTTACCCAGAGGGGCACAAGTGTTAATTCACAAGGCCCGCACCGGAGCTGCGCTCACCGAAGACATACTCGCTCGGTGGCGTAGCTACGAACCACGGAGGGGCCGCCCACCCGACCAAGTGCCACCGGAAGGGTCCGAGCCCGCTGCACTTGTCGTCTGCACTACGTGCACCGCCGGCGTGAGCCCGACGATCCGACACTTACTCTGGGATTGTGCCGGCTTGCGAGACAAAAGAGCCGAACACCTGGGGCCTCACATCGGCACTTTAGAGGCCTGGATCACACCGGTTAAGGAGGCACGGGCCAGGGAGACGCTGATCTCCCTATGGGAGTTCGCGCGCTCGACAGGAGTGCACCGCCGAATGTAAACTTTTCCTACCTATGTTCCCCTTCCCCCAATGAGGCCATGGCGCCACCCTTTTTGAAAATAAAGTTAATCATCATCATCATCATCAATCGGGCTCGTGACAACCTATTCAACAATATGTGTAGGGGTTGCTGCTCGTGCCCAATTGTTGCGACGACGGAAATGGTCGAACCTTCACAATCTAAAGAGCTCAGCACTTGCCCTGGGCGTTGCTAACCCCAGCGCGAGGCTATGATAAACATTAGGGCATATAATCGTCGTCGCATGATTGGGAGCTTGTTCTGGTTGCGAGTTGAGAAGGTGAACGCTGCTTGTCTCAAACGTTTTTGCGACTGCCATTGCGTGCTTTTTGAGATGTTATGAATATCAAGAAAAAATTCTAAGCTGTATAAAGTAGACATACAAAAATTGCTGCATTGCGCATCTAAAGGGGTATGCACACGAGGGAGAAATCCCGGGGATTTCTCCATGTTACGTGCATCCAGCGACGAAGACGTCAGGCTTTGCGATGTGTAAAAGTCTCGCGTTTTAGTCTCGTGATGCGCGCGCGCCGGGGAGAAATCCCCGGATTATGTCCCTCGTGTGAATAAGGGGGCATTACATCAAAATTTTAATTTTTGACCAGATAATTATTTTAGTAATTTTTATGTATTGCGTTTCTAAAGCTATTAGTGAATCTCCTGCAAATTGTTATTGGAATGTTGGAATTTTTTACGAAAACATAAAACATTTCTATGAGCAGACGATGCGAAAGCATACGTTTTTAAAATGTCAAACCTTGACGTTTTATTTTTTGTTATAATTGCTGTAACTGTATGATGATGACACCATCGTTGTAAATAAAAGTTATGCGCCAGTTTCAGTACCTTAAAATTTTTGTTCGAGAGTAAACTCTTTTGGGGCAAGAACACTACGGAAGTCCAGCTTTCGCGTGGAAGAGGCTATGTACATGAACATTGATCAGAAAGCCTGTCCTTATTAGGAAAAAAACTGAAACTAAAATCAAGATTTATCTATAGAAAGTCTCGCGAGTTCGTCTGCTTTGTTTCTCGACGATGCTTGCACCAACCACAATTCCTGACGCTGGTTCGTGTATTGCAAGCAAATACAATTCCTCACACGTCGCACAATTAATGTTCACATGCCGATACCATAATAGCACTCAAATACAGTGTTGGAAGCTCGGATTCACTCAGCAAATGCACGCAGGAGATCAAGTCTCAGTGGAATTAAGGTACCTTTTATTTGCTACCACCATCAGTAAAATTAAAGGTTGTGGTGTGGAAACTTAAAATAGTTCTTTATAAGTTTCTCTCTTTTCCAGCAACTTTCATTTTAAGAAATCTATAATTTAACTAATTTTCCAAATTAATTTTTTTGTTGGGAATGTTTCTGAACTGAAAATGAAACAGGAATTTGACTAGCAATTTAAACATTCATTTAAATGAGATTCTTATTGCCACAACGGATCTTTTTGATGCGGAGAAAAAAAACCCCTCATAATGTGGAATGCGTTTCAAAATGATATTTTGCATAGAAAAGCACGAAAGTCACGGTAAGAATAGATAGCCGCTCTTTTCATACGTTTTAGTTCAGGATGAAGCTTAGAAATGCTCAATGGTTTGCAGCAGTCTCATAGAATGAATTTCCTTGCTAAGCCACATGACTCGCATAAATAGCCGTATACGTCCCTCCTACGGTAGTTTATTGAATAATTTACCTACAGAGATAAAACAGCACACAGTGTCTTTAAGTAAGAAAATAAATAGGCCCTGAAAATTTCATTAATATTGAGATCTTGGTTGTCTTAAAAGTGGACACATGAATGTGGAGTCGCCCATTAATGGAAAAAAAGCATATTGCATTTCGTTTCTTTTTTATACTGCCGCCTCTTTGTTCTGCTTAATAACAATTATTAAATTGTCAGATAATATAGTAGAAGCGCAAGCGAGCTGGTGAATGTTAACCACGTTGAATAAACCTGAGACTGGGGCAGAAATGAACATATAAGTCGAAGGTTCCTTCGACTTATATGTCCATTTCTGCCCCAGTCTCAGGTTTATTCAACATGATTAAATTGTTCTCTAGCAATATGTTTCTGTAACTAGAAATCCAGATTGATCTTCTTTGGTAGTATTAAACAATAGTGGCTTCCAATGTACGTGCAAATGCTGTCCATCAGTCCTGACATGGAGCAAACACGTTGGGAAAATGCCACTGTCGCCGAAGATTAATAATTCAAACTTTGGAACTGGCAGGCTGTTTTATCCTTCAATTGTGTACAACTCAGGTTCACAAAAATTATAAAAAAGGTTGACTACGCAGAAGTAACAATTCCATTAACAAGTTGTTACTACTTGTTTGTGGCACCGAAGACAATGTGTAGTAGTTTTTATTTATTGCGTCACACAATCGCCGGCGTGTGGTCGAGGGACGAGGCGTTGGCACCGCAGATCAGAGAGCCCTCTAAATGCCAATGTGCTTTGCGTACCTAGACCTTCTGGTGACTAAGAGGTTCGCCACTTCATCGGGAGCACTATGCCAGTTTGCCCCGGGGCTGCGCGGGGCCTGCCAGAAACAGTGGGAAGCAAAGAAGCCGAGCTGATCTGGAGGCATGAATTTTCTTGTGCGGCAATCGGCAAGCGAAACGGACGTATTTTTTATTATATTGTTTCTGCCAGCCATTAGGCCTGGGCAGGTGTGGTACAAAATCGAATACCAAACGTAACAAGGGTATTAATTCCAGGCATAGAAAATATCGAGTTCTTTGGTGAACGACACAAAATCTTCCAAAGTAACAACTCAGGTCGGTAGCTTGTTCCATTCATCAACACATTGAACGAAAAATGGGTGCTTAAAATGATCCCTTGAGCACCCGTACAGTTGGATATAGCGATTATGTTTTGTTCTTAGCTGTATAGGCATGGGTATCATTTTATATTTAGAAATGTCTATCCTATAACATCCCTTCAGAATCTGAGAGAAAGGTTTCATCCGGTTTAACACAAACCTGGTTTGAACGGTGTTAAACTCGGGATTTGAGTGCGGTGGTAGAGTCAGTTGACTTGTAACTAGTGTACATAAAGCGCACTGCTTTGTTTCGAAGTTTTTCTAAGATAGAAATGTTTCTAGTGGTAAGTGGTTCCCATGCAGGCCTCGCGTAATCAATCGTTGGCAAGACCAAGCACTTAAAAGCCATTAATTTCACTTCTGGGCTCGCATAGTCTAACTTCCTTCTGAGCATCCACATATTTAAAAAAAATTGGAATACATGCTCGACATGCGAGTTCCAGCTTAGGTTGGAGCTGAAAAGCACTCCAAGATATTTGTACTCAGTAACTTTATTCAGTACAAGATATTTAAAAAATATAATTAAATTTCCAGATATTTTTTCCGCGTTACGTTCATGTAAACAACATTTTTATTATTCTATTTCATCTGCCAGTGAGCTCACCATTTATCTATTTTACTCAAATGCCTGTTTAAGTTTTCATGATCATGAACAGAAGAAATATTATAATATATTATAGTGTCGTCTGTAAAGTGCTTCAAAGTTATCGCGGGATTGAATCCGTCACTCATATCATTGATATACAGGATAAGTAGGAGTGGGCTCAGCACGGATACCTGCAGAACACCGGCCGATAGCACTGGCAATGAGTTTCTTTTTTTGCCCTGAAGATAAACAAACTGGGTTCTGTCCGATAAATAAGCTTCCAACAAATTTACAATGTGACTATTCTTTATAGTGCGACTAAGTTGATATAGTAACTTCGGATCCGATACGCGATCAAAGGTGTTCGCAAAGTCTAAGACCACAACATCGGTTTGTCCCCCTTTATCAACATCTCTGCTGAGATCGTGAAAACCCTCAATCAGTTGCGTAGTTGTAGAATATCTATATGTAAAATCATACTGATTTGTACCCACAATAATATTGCTTAGTATTAAATCTGTCAAGTGTGTTTAGCTATTACATGCTCTAGCGTTTCACAGAATGTACTGGTGAGTGATATTGGTGGATAGGTTCTCAGAGTCGTTTTATCGCATTGTTTGCAAATAGGAATTAGCTTCCCAGATCTCCAGTCCCGTGGAACCATTCCTTTTCTGAGTAAAAGTGTGAAAATGATCACTAAGTAATGGGAACACCATTCGGCATATCGCCGTAGAAACGTGTTTGGTATCTCATCGGATGCCGAAGATTTTTTTTATCAATTTCTAATAGCAAGTTAAATGGACCTTGCTGACTTACTTCTATGTTTGCAATAGGAGACATGGCCCCAGAAAAACGAAAAGCGGGAAGGGAGCCATCGTATTTAGTAAAACTGCCTGAAAGTATTCATTGAATAATAAAGCAATCACATTTTTGTGTTTTAACACAACCGTTATCAACTATGCTGGCCACAGCTTCTTTCGAATGAGATAAGTGCCGCCACAATTTTTTTTTCTTGGAGAAGTTTTCATAAGGTTCAGAAGAGAATTATTCATATGAGAGCTTCTAGCTTGGAAAACTTCTTATTTAAAACTGATCGAAACATTCCGCACCTCCGCTTTCCTTTCATTAGTTTTACAGTTCTTAAGCTCCCACCGTTCCTTTCTCAACCTGTGCTTCAAGCGAACAATTGTTTTTGTTGTGCAAGGGTTATTTTGTGAACAACGTTTTACCCCAAGTGGGACGAAATTTCCTATAGCACTAAGAATAATGGTTTTGAATTGCTTCCGAATATCATCTATCGATAACGTGCTTTATAAGGAGTTTTGTCTAAAATTACCATTGTTGGAAACTAAAAAACCCAATATCCTTTCGTCATATGCTTTCGAGAAATCCGGGAATGAGACTTTTTGGGGCGTCTGAACAATCAAGCTTCTCCAAAGAGCATTTTACAAGAACCATCTCATGATCACAGATTTCTTCAATAATGTTGCATGAGTATCGAGTTTGTGCTATAGTATCACTTAGAAATACCAGGTCGAGCGTGGATTCGGTTGAACCCTGAGTTCGAGTACCCTCTTAATCAATTTGTGTCAAGTTTTGCGAATAAGCCAAATCCAACAGTGCCTGAGGCGCGGTAACGTCCCCCTGGCCGACGCACAAATTAAACCAATCAATGTTGGGCAGGTTCAGATCGCAGGCCAGTATAAGTCTACTGTTCTTGCTGCGAGCTTGCTCACCCATAAATAGTCGTCAATACATGTAAAATAATCAACTTTTGACAAAGGGGGACAATACACTGCTTTAATATTAATAAGATGTTTGTCAATCATGATTTTGCAAAAAAAAGACAAACACATTCCAATTTCATTTATTTCATTTATTGGTTCCCCTTAAGACCCACGAGGGGTATTACAAAGGGGGGGGACATTTGGCAGGACAGTGTCAAAACAAAAGAACGCTAGTAATATAAAACAAGAAAATGATCACAGATGGAGATGAACGGCAACATTATCGGCGAATTTCTGTGGGTCTATTATTGTGACAATGGCTTCGGGTAGTTGGTTCCAGTCACTAATAGCAAGCTGAAGAGGCGAGAACTTGTAAAGGTTAGTTCTGGGAATGTCAAGGTGTAATTTGCAGGGGTGGTCAAGGCGGCGTGAGATAAAAGGAGCAGGTTTACAATAGATCGACTTACGAGATGGAGAGTGATAAAAAAGTTTGGGAAGCAATTTCAGTCTGTTTAACGTTCTACGGTCTTTCAAAAGAGGAAGCTGTAGAGATGATTTTAGAGAGGTTACACTTACTGGGAAGTTGTAGTTTCGCAAAATGAAACGAGCTGCTTTATTTTGAATTGACTCTAATTCTTTTTCTAAGAAGACTTGGTGAGGGTTCCAGATGGCTGAAGCATATTCCAGAATGGGTCGTATTAGAGCGGTATAAGCTGTTAGTTTAGTTTTTTGAGATGCGAGGTAGAGGGAACGTCGGAGAAAACCGAGCGATTTGTTAGCTTTGGCTGATATATAGTTAACATGATATTCCCAAGAAAGATTAGTGCTTAGGAAAACTCCGAGGTACTTATAGTGCATCACTTGCTCTATGTGGTTGTTGAAAAGAGTATAATTAGATTTTGTCGGAACACGTTTAGTACTAAAGACCATGAACTTAGTTTTTTGAACATTAATCTCCATCTGCCATTTTCCACACCAAGACTCGATCTTGACAAGGTCATTTTGCAAAGTGCTACAGTCATTTACATTATGAATTCTAGAGTACATCACACAATCATCTGCGAACAATCTTAGAGTCGAGTTAATACAGAGAGACAAATCATTAACATAAATCAGAAATAATAACGGTCCCAGCACGGTTCCCTGCGGTACACCTGATCTTACTTGCATGGTCGTAGAAGACTGTTCATGAAGAGAAACATACTGTGTTCTAGATGTTAGAAATGATTCGATCCAATTTATAACGCGTCTGTCGATATGAAAAGAGTGAAGTTTTTGAAGCAATCGACAGTGGGGAACTTTATCGAAGGCTTTTGAAAAATCAATGAAGATGGCATGAATATCTGTCTTGGCATGTAGGCTTTCATGAATATCTGTAGTTAATTCAAAAAGTTGCGATTCACATGAGAGAGACCGTCGAAAACCGTGCTGGTTTGCAAACAATAGATTATTGGAAGACAAGTGATTCATTATTTGTGAATATATGACATGCTCCATCAGTTTACTAGGTACACTCGTTAACGAAATAGGTCTGTAATTTGTTATACACATTTTAGAACCGTTTTTGAAAACTGGGGTTACTCTAGCATGTCTCCAGTCGACTGGTATGTCACAGGAGTACAACGACTGATTGAATAAACTGGATAATAAAACACATGACACTTCTTTGGTTAGCTTAAGTAGTTTAGTTGAAATACCATCGGGCCCAGGGGCGGAATTGAATGGAAGATCATTTATTAGTTTTTCAATGCCGGCTGGTGAAACGTCGAATTTGGCCATTTCATGAACAACTTCATGGGGTGAAATAGGCATAGGTAATGGGAATGCTTCCTCTGTGAAAACACTACAGAAAGCTAGGTTCATGGCTTCACATGCTTCTAATTCGGTTAGATCATTCCCGTCGGGATCAATAAACTTGGAAGGTAATCTGTCTTGGGGGGGCCGAATCGCTAACCAGAACTTTTGAGGGTTTGTTATGAGTAGATTTTGGAGATCGCAATCAAAATACTTATGCTTGGAGTTTTTTATCTGGTACTTATATTGTGAGGCACTCTCGCGATATCTGATCCAAGTATCTGGAGACCCCGTTGATTTGGCGAGTCTGAAGAGGCGTTTCTTTTTCCTAAGGAGCTTTGTGTGCTTAGCAGAAAACCAGGGCTGCTGGGAACTGGTTGCAGTGCAGACCCTGGGCACAAATCTGTTTAACGACTCAATAAGAGCCCCTTTAACCAGTCTCCAGTTCTCTTCGACAGTTCTACTTTGAAACCCTCGAAAAAACGTAGTGGCAAAATTAGACATATATTGGTGAATTGCATCTATGTTTGCACGCGGGTAACTAAAAATCATTTTCTTAAAGGTCAGCCGTCGTAATATTGGAATTGAAAGTACAACGTTAATTGGGATGTGGTCACTAAGCGGCTCTAAATATGTAATTGCGCTTACAAGTTCAGTGTTAGTAGTAAAAAAGAGATCAAGGACAGCTGTGCCTCGTGTTGGCTGATTTACCACTTGTGATAAGGAAAGGGCGGTGGTTTTATTAACGAATTCCTGGCTTGAAGTGGACAAAGACGACCCGTAAAAGGTGTTCCGTATGCAGGTACTGCAGGCCACTCGATGTCCGGGTAGTTGAAGTCGCCAGCTAGTACGATTGTATCCATTGGGAATTGGTTAACTAAGATTTCTAAATGGTCGTTTAGTAAGGATGGGAAGTTAGTAGCTCCTGGTGGTGTATAACAAGCTACCACAAGAAGATGAGCAGTAGGAGTACTTATTCGAACCCAATTAATTGATTGGAAGAAATACGTGGCTGTTCCATTTTATTTTTAATTTAAACCGAAGATTAGAGGATTGTTGCACCTTGAGCGTTTTCTAGATTATCAATATTTTGTGTCAACACTTAGACAGTCTACGCGAATTCCTGGACCAAAGTCTGCAGTTCCGAAGCACACTTAATTGACGGTTCTAAAGTCACCAAGCGAGCATCTAGATTTTTACAATTGTCGGTGCTTTCATTAAACAGCTTTCTGGGTAAATCGCTAATCTCGTTTAATGTCGTTAAGTATTCTCCTGTGCTCTTTCTGGCCGTCAAGAATCAACGTCACGTTTTCTTCAAAAGAATGGTTCGGCCCAGGGTGTATCTCAACGTCACTACTTAAAAGCAGTTGTTTTAGAGTATCTCGGCATCCTAACGTCATAGAAAGTAGTAAGGGGGGGGGGGGGGGGGCTGGCACGGTACAACAAGGAGGACGAGATTATCACTGCGTACACCGAAACTCTTGCAGTTTACCTGCAAGCACGCGAAGACCAGTGGGTTAGGCATCGTGTCGCGAAGCGTACCGTACTCACCACTGGCACAGCGCACTCCGTTATAGCACACTTTGATGCTGATAGGCCTGAAGTGACGAAGTTGAGAACCGCGTGCACCGAAGCCGATGTCTTGTAGATACTAACAGCTCGTGCTGATGACAACGCAAGTCCCAAGGTGCTTGCGTCGGACGCGGGAAGCTCGAAAGGCGCATAGGGCACGCCATGCACGCAGCCGCCCATCGCTCGAAAAAGCAATAGCTGCAAGCAGGCGAAGCGAATTGGGCTAGGCATCGTGTCAAGAAGCGTACACAAAGAAAGTTGTATTCTTACATTCTTTGTCCCATATAATAACCCCAAAACTTCAGTTCGACGTACAGCAAACTGACGTCGATCTGACGGTACTAACTATCACGAGAGGCTTGATAGCCGTGTAGTAGAACTTATTAAAATAGCTAATGTACGTGTTACTGACTACAAAAAACAAAAAAAGAAAATAATCGTTTTTTTTTTGGCCTTACTGCAAAACATTTGTGTTTTCTTTCTGTGGTCTTTGATACGTAATTTAGCTATTTAATATGTTATATCGAACTGTTTTCAAGCCCCTCGTAAAAGTTTTGGGGTGCATTATAAGGCACAAAAGGGTGTAAGATAATAACCTTTTTTTTAGAGTGTACCGTGCCCACCACTGGCACAGCGAAGTCCCTTCCACTCTTTTATAGCCCACACGTGTGTTGCTCGTTGATGCTGATTGGCCTGAAGTGACGAAGTTGAGAGCCGAGTGGACCGAAGCCGATGTAGATACCAACGTCTTGTGCTGATGACAACACATGTCCCACGATGCTTGCGTCGGAAGTGGGAAGCTTGAAAGGCATATGAGCCACGTCATGCACGCGGCCGCCCATCGCTCGAAAGAGCAGTACCTGAAAGGAGGCGAAGTCAAGTGGGTTAGGCGTCGTGTCGCGAAGCGTAGCGTGCCCACCACTGGTGACAGCACCCGCCCTGCCGAGCGGTGCCCCGAGGACTTCACTGGGAGCCTTTGCTTGGACCCGGCATTGGAGTATGGTGCGTGCAGCGCGTCTCCGACTGGTGTGTTTAGCGTACTATCTATCCTGCAATACATCAAACGTGGTCCCGAAGCAGCAACAAATCACTCTACAGAAGCCGGAGTGTTTTGCTGTCGCATGTAGCGACTGTGGCGGTTGGTAGTGAAAATTCTGGCAAAAAGCACGAGTGAAAGCCAGTGTCGCTGTTTTCGTGGCGTCCCAACTTCTGGCTGCATGAGCTTCCAAGAACTGCAACACTGTAGAGAGACCTGCAGCAGAACAGTCGTCTGCCACACCAACCATTCCTTCAGGGCACCGCCAGGATCGCGACCGGCGACAGCATAACGCTTCTATGACGTCATAAGGCGGAATTCGAGGGTCAAAGTTTTGGGCGCGGTAAATACACCAGTCGGAGACGCGTTCCATGCACTATAGGTAAACAGCGGTAAGGTCGAGATGCCAGTGTGGCCAGCACCGCGGGAACAACGGCAGATGCAATGCATATCCCCTAAAGACCTGCATTGAATGTGTCGAATTTATCTAGAGGCACCGTCTGGAGTTGGTCTCTGGCTTAGGCTTTTGATACAAAACTTAGGTTCCTAAAAATTTTAACTAAATTGAAAACCTCTGAAGCGACAAGGCATTAGGGAAGTGTCGCATACCACTGCTACAACAGATTGTATTGCTGGCGGTTGCCACGAAAGAATCGCTTGAACTTTATTGCTGTGCTGATGATTCAACATATAGCATTCATAAATGCAGTATGTTGGTCTTTGTTCATGGAAGGCAAATAAATTAAAAATAATGGTGCACTACTTACCAGTTCAATATTGTGATTTTGCTGCAGGCTCTACTATCGATGTTTGTTTTTATACCTGTATAATATTTGCGCACTAAACGAACTTTACTACTAAGGACGCCCTTTCACTAAGCATTGCAAAAGGAGGCACTAATTACAAGTGTGAGCCAGTTGGCTTACCTGGATATTTCGTCGGCATAGTTCTTGTTGTGTACAAGTGATAGGCTGGGAGACCAGCCGGGGAGGTCAATATCCAGCAGATCGCATGGTTTGCCTGAGAGGTAAATAATGGAGCCAATGTATATGGCAGCGTAGCTGGCGTAGCTGCCAGAGTAGCGACACGACGCAAAATTATCTAGATGCACGACGTCAGAAGCGCCGATAGTGATCTCCGTTTCGGGCCTGGGAGGTTGCCATGGTAACCGTGCTGCTAGTGACGCCGGGCGGCAACTTTTTTCTCGTCAATATCTCCATTCGTTCATTGAAAATTGATAAAAGACGCTTGGCATGGCGGTACGGCACGGGCCTCTGGGGGTGCCTGTTTCTTCTGTGAAGTGAGATGATTTGCAGCCCGGGGGACTCTCGGGCGACGAGAGCTGCTAAAGGAGTACGGACAGGGCGAGTGGTTTTCCGCGCCGGCGGGATGACGGCCGCTTCGTGGGACGTACGTACCACGAAGCGGTACGTACGTCCTTTGTACTTTCGGACTTCGCTCCTATGGAACAAAATCCGATTACGCCGGCCACGACAGGGCGATATCCTCGGGACATGACTGCTGCTCGGGTACCCCACAGTAAGCGAATGTGTGCTTAGCGTCATACTTCTTCAAGACCCAGTCATCCATTCAGGATGAGATTGTCTCAACGTCTGGCGAGGAGCGACGTCGACCACAGTCTCACCCTCGTTTGGGCGATGAGCAGCCGACGGAGTTCAACCAAGAAGGACAGCATGGTAGTCTCCAGAGATTGTTAACGCCATGAAAAGAGACGAACACCGGATATAAGGTGTTCTTGCCGACAGGCCAAGTGGTCGTCCGGAAGTTTACCGGCATGCAAAAAGTCAATATATTTTGTCTGGTGAGCACATATATCCGTGTTAAAGGGGCCATGAAATTATTTTTTAACTTCTCTCTTAGCTGCAATCCTCAACTCAAAAGCGAACGGCGAAATCACGCGGTAGGGGCATGCTAGGGCACCGGTGCGATGACCCCAAGATTCGACCGTGCTTTTTAAGCACACCATAAAACTTGGCATTCGCAGGTGATGATAAGTTGCGCGAGGGCACTCATTGACCACAAACGCGAATTTAATTATTTTTTGACGAATTTGTTGTTGACGAGCGCTTACGTCCGATTGACGCAGTTTTCGTATCCAATGCATGAGCTGGGGTCGGCTGATGTCATTTTGGCCTTTGTAGGCATTGCAAAGAGAATATTTAGAACCATACACACATGATGATAACATCATAGCACACTGACGTTAATGAGCAGAAAACGGGCCCAGCTACAGAAAATACATATTACACACGTAAGGAATATTAATGTCTGTAACTTGTTAATTACAAAGACGAACACACGTCTGAGCATTCAGTTTAATTGTATGTTATATAGCAGGATATTTCATATACGTCATTTGAGCAAACGCCAGCTTGTCAGTTCAAAAAACAAACAAAAAACACTGCGATCAAATGCAAGCTATTGCAACGAAAGCACGTTATATCAAAATCTTCAGAACTGCCGATTCGTAAAAACGTCGATTAGTACACAAGGTTAAAGATCGCAGCCGCTTCCTCGCTAAAAGTTGCTGTGATTCTTCGGTGACCCAGGGCTAAAACAATTTCCACTAGACCCAACACGCGATGTATACCTTTCGTTTTGGTTCTCAGAAATTCAAACTTTCAAAGGAAGCTAGAAAAAGCGAAAATTTTATCGTAAAACCTATATCGTAAAATCGTTGATTAGTACAAAACGTAAATGTTGCAGGAGCTTCCTCGCTAAAAGTTTCTGCGAATATGCGGTTACATGAGGCTGAAACAACTTTCCCAAGACTCAACATGCATCAATTTTCAGACACTACAACGTTGAATACATTTCGCATCAATTCTCAGACACTTCAACGTTGAAACAAAGCCAAGAGTATGCGAAAATTGCATGCTAAACGTCTTACCGATCCTCGAACACATTCGGGAATCTGAGCACCGCTACAGCAATTTGACTGATGTTGTCGCACAGGCGCTAATATCAAGAGCGATATCGCACAGAAAAGGAATAAGGTCTCATTCTTTCATATCTTCACGTTATACCTGCGTCAGAGATCACGAAGAAGTTGGAAATCGTTGGCAAGTCGCGGCACATTACGACTGCCGCGCACCGAACAAACTCGCATCCACCAGCTCTGGGCGCTGCCATCTTACTGGTGACATCACGGCTTTTGCGAAGTCACGTGACGAGTAGTTTTTTGATTGCTATCAGCGCCGAGACGTTTCGATGGTGCCCTCTTATGGTTTCTACCCGTGGCGTCACGACTGGGATTTGCCTTGCCGTGACGTCACCAGTTGCTATCCTGGCTACTTAACATCAGGTGCGACGACGAGGTCGGTGGTGTGTTTCGAAGGCACAGTGGAAACTAGGTGCCATCGCAATCCGAAACTAACACCGTCAAAGTTGACAATCTGAGAATGCTCATATGCCCATGGTTTGGCCAATCGTGGAAAGCTGACCGCAGCGACGCTTTTGGTCGCGCACATAATAATCTTTATTTGGACTCCTTGAGTCGCGGGTGGAGGGGCAGAAGGTAAACAAAGTTTACCTGACGAGGCCCCACCGCCCTCGCTAATGGGCACGGTGCCAGCTCGGCTCGTTGCTATGGTACCGCGTGTGACCAATCGCGGTGAGAAGCGGCACTGGGAAAAGCGTGGCGCTACTCTGGCAGCCACGCTGCCATATCCGAGTGGCTCTAGTAAATAATACATACCTCTAGATCGACACACTTAGAGAATAAGCAAAAGTGCAAATTGGCTACATTTTGGTCGGATTTAGCACACACTGCGACATCAGAGAACTCAGCTCGCTTGAAGTTTTTTAAAACTATTAAGACAAAAACTCAAATCGCACGGTCGTCTGTGTCATTCAGGTTGCACGTAGGTGCACAGACCACGAGGAGAAAGGACAACGACAAACCACTCTTGAAAATTGTTGCTTTGCCGGCGGTCGCGCAATTACACTAGCAGTGTTGCGCTGTTGCATGCGGGAGTTTACACCAAGCAGCACCGATTAGACGTGCGAAATTATAAAAAAATTAAAGACATTTACAACACTCTGTAATGCCGAACCAGAGCGCCGCTTTTGAGGAGGAGGAGGGGAGGGTACGGAGAGGAGCTTATGCCCCTCCTACTCCTCCGTACCCTCTCTTCCTCCTCCTCTCCTCCATCCTCCTAATCCCTCCTCCTCCTGCCCCTCTCTCACTCCCTCCTCCTGACGTGACTTGTGACCCTCGTGACGTCACTCGTGAAGGTTCTGACCTTCACTTTGAAGGTCGTGACCTTCGTCGTGACCTTCACGAGTGTCTTACGTGACGTCACTCGTAACTTTTGTGACCGCCATGACGTCAGCCATGACGTAACGTGCGACGCATTATTAGAAACGTCCCATGATGCAACGCCAGGGTCACGAGTGAGACCCGCGAGTTGCATTATGGGACGTTTCCCATAATTCAACGCGAGGTTACGCCACCGGCGACGGCGACGCCGACGCCGCTCAAACCAGAAACGGGCGCCTAAAAGCTCCGCTCTAAAAAGAAACTCAAGGCCTGTTCACACATGCAGCGGAGTGCTACAAGCATAGCGCTGACCTCGCGCTAAGCGTGTGCTGACGATAATGTTCCCCAGCTTTGTATCGCACCGTCAAAACTGTTGCTCGTGGGAGAATATAAGTAACTGAAGACACGTGAGTAGCGCTCCATCAGCGCTTCGTTGCATGTGGGAACCAGCCTATACTCACGAGTACTCATCCTCAGGAGTCACTCCCGTCGCCTCGCCGCCGAGTATTCTAGCGTTTTTGAATACGCCGACGTTCGGAGAGGGGAATCGAAACGAAAACCGACCGCTGAATAGTTCGTGTCGTCTTTTTTGTTGCTTTTACGACGATTGCAGCAAAATGCTTTACAGTTCAGCATTGCAAAAACGCGTGTACACTGCGTACACTTCTAATTGCCAACCCACAACATGTTCGGCACCGCACCAAGCAGTGCTCCGACAGGCTTCTTTCCATATTGTGTCCACTGGAAATTCGCTACGCTATAAGCCCAAAGCCCCTTCATGTAATGAAAGTACCGCAAGGTGTGTCGATGCAAGAGGCACGTGCAACGTGCAGCCGTTGGGAAGATTATGGCGGCACAGCGCAGCACTGAACTAGATTTCAGACTTTATATTATTCCCCATAGTTTTTTTTATGCTCACAAAGCCCGGCAGTTCCACGACGGAGCCATAGAGTGCCCGGTCGCAGATTTGGAGCGCGAGGATCTGGTAGCACAAAGCAACAAAGAGCCATTTCTCGGGGAAACTGGACGTCAGCGCACAGCGTTTGCAGCGGCAAGGACCCGAACACACACTTGTTTGCTCGGGAGAAGTGTGTTTCGGCGTCTCGCCGCTTCGGGGCGCCAGTCATGTGGCTCTCCTCTCGTCCGTTGTCTGGAGCTCTACCTTTTTAATTTTGGCGGCCGCTTCTCGTGACTATCTTCCAGGCTTTGTAGTATATAGGAGGGTATGTATTTCCAGAAGTGGCGCGAGGCATGTGTCTCTAGCATCTCCACAACAATGAATGGGGCCAATTTTCCCAGGATAGAGGGGCTCTATATCAGCACTCATAGGCAGAAGCAGCAGAGCTTTCAGAACGCATGATGCACATTGTCTGCGGTTGAAAATGAATCGATTGTGATTTTCATAGTAAATAAAAATTTAGCAAAAGTTTTCGCGAGAGGAACGTCGTTTGGAAACTGTCCTCCGCGGCACGAGGAAGCGGTATCGCGGATTGCGTACTACCGCCCTTACCGGGTCGCGTGCAGATGTGTGCTCGTTACTTGAAAAATGTAATGTATTACAATTACAAATTACCGAGCCTGAGATGTAATGGATTACCGTTACAAATTAGTTTCGCTGAAAAGTAACGGATTACTTTACTTGCTACGTTACAAATTACTTTCGCGTTACTTTTTTTGTACACTTATCCTGAAAACAGTAGAAACCGTTTTGATATTTTTCAAAAATGTTCTGCAATACTACTTTTATTTTTATACGCTCGTATTATGGTAATCCTTGTAAAAATAAGATATTCCACTTAAGAGAAAGTGTGAAGGTGCACTCCGTTCCCCTGCAGGCTGACAAGGCACCGAAGGCTGCAACCACACTCGCCATCCCGCTAGCTTACGGCCTCCGGAAATGATCCCTGGAATTTTGCAGACAAAACTAGTGGTGCGCATGCTCAGTAGCAGCGTGTACCTCCGCTTCGAGATTCGGAGCTATAGAAGCGATCTACTAAAGCTCCATTTTGATTCGGGTGTTTCGCCTGTTAGTCACAAGAAACGAAAAACTTGCCAATGCAGAATGCAGGTTACCTTGATGTGTTTCCATAGATTAGAGTTTGTTGTTTATGCTGATGACTATGTGTTCTTCTAACGCCTTGAATTTGGAACAACTCATTAAGAGATGGCCATCGAGACAATGGACACTCCATGACCAAAAACTGGACCACCCAGAAAAAAAGTTGTGGTTACGGGTTATCGATCGTTCATAGGTTCTCACTTTCCTACCATTATTCGTGGAGGCCAGGGGAGGGGAGGGCCCATAGAGCGAGAGAAGTGGTGGCCATCGGTCTCACAAAACAGTAGATCACACCTTTTTTACGCATTCTTTCTGTCTCTCTCTCTCTGTTAGCACTTCTTTTTTGCCCTAACCTCCCCCCCCCCCCCCCCAGCCCCTTTTTCTGGTTGACAGTTGACTGTAAAGTGAGGAGTGGAGTCAAGTTTCCGAGGGGGAAGGGGGCCCGGTCAGGATGGTGACGACCGATGATGACGTTCGCCCGATGCAAGTCCCCCGGGAAGTTGATAATAAAAAAAAATACTAAAAGTTGTTCAATCCCGCTGGACACATTGCGACGTTGGTTGGTTTACGATGGCCAGTGTGGCCACGTTTACTTCAAAACAAAACGACAACTCAACAGTAATATACAAAACTTCCAAAATTAAAACCCCATACTTTAGTCCCCAGTCTCAAGAGCCGAATTCCCCGAGAATCCTCTCGGCAGCCCTTTTCTAGCCTCGTAGAGGCCTCCTTTCCCTCCAGAGACGGACCAATCACTTCAAATTTCACCACTCCCACGGGGTACACTGTCGTCCAATGGTCGGCAAGCTGTCATCCTGGCGCTGCAACCGCCAAACCTAAATTCCTTGTAGAGTTGTTCTCTGCAAATTTCCCAGTCTGACTGGCGCCAACCGCTAAGTTATTGCATCGGGCGAAAAGCGACAATTTTACACTAAGCGGTAAAACCCTCTATATACAGTCACATTCGGTTAAAAGCCGCAAGCCGCTCTTCACACGTGTTCTCCCCGCACCCCCTCTCGAAACCCGAGACGTTTCTTAACGACCGGGGTCCGACTCTTCTCTACCGACCCCCGTGGCTGCTCAAAGCCGCCCGCGCGCGGGGGCGGAAGACGCCCAAAAAGTGCAGACACAAACATAAGCAGATAAAAAAACACTGCGGACGGAACTGTAGAAGGATAGACTTTTCCAAAACAAATCTTACTTATTTCTAACAAAATCCTTCGTTACTTAAAAAGTGGACTCGACCACCATGCCCAGACAAGCAAACCAAAAATAGTATCATCCGTACCCTCGAAGACGATGGACTTAGCCTTGTGCCGTGAGCTTTTCAGCCATTCCTCAAGAGCGTGCTAGAATCTAGTACCGCACATCAAAGACAAAGAGATTTAGACCCCCTCGTGCGAGGCTACATCTTCTGTTACTCGAATTGTAAACCCGCGAATCGAAGGGGAACCGACCCACGTTTGATGTCTGTGCAGGTGGCGGGAGACGTCGAAAGGTTAGAAAGGATGACAGGGTGTAAAAGATAAAAACAAATGAACACGAAGAGCTTTCTCCTGCCCAGGAAAAAAAAAAAACACGATGGAAGGTGACGAGAGCATACACTTGGCGTTGTCTTAAATTGATCTGTGTCTTTCTTATATTTGTACATGCCTAGCCCGTTTTTCTAGTGGATCTAGTGAATGGTTATACAAAAAATCGCGTTTTCTTTTTGGCTATTCTCCCCTCCCTGATGTTTTCTATTTTGTTGAACTTGCTCTTTTTATGATGTTGACTGTACCGCTCGTATTGCTCCCGTTACTGTGTTATGATCATATTTAAAAAAAAGTAAGGAGTAATTAAAGTAATCCATTACCAATATTTTGTAACGAAATTAAATTACAAATTACTTCCGAAAAAAAATAACTTGGCAATTACAAAATTATTTGAAATAATAACGGATTACAAGTAATCCGTTACTTGTAATGGATTACTTTTAAGTCTGGTCGCGTGCAGGCAACGAAACTGTTTTCGGACGACACTCTTCCTTGGAGCTTGGCAGACCTAATAACATTGGGTGAGATCAGTCGATTTGCTCCCGGATGAGTGTTCTTTGTAGTTGTCAAACATGCACTCAATATATTTGCTTTGTTACGATGTTTCTCGCTTTCTATAGTATATTAAACTTTTCCATATACTAAATGGGTGCTTCAGCAAAATTGAAAAAAAGCAAATCCTAAATCTAGGGTGATTGACAAAAACAGTAACTCTTACCAGGATCAAACTTCAAAGCACGGCGGACGTCATGAATTGCAAAAAAAATATTGATTGGCGAACTATGCACATAAAATTAGCTACTTGACTTTTATTTAGGGAAAGGAAACATACTATTCTAAATAGAAACTTGCTGAACGTCATAAAAAAAATCCCAAAAATTTTAAGATGACGTTAAGGACGTGGGAACCACGGGTGTGTGCTAAAGTTAACACTCGTTAAGTAGGCGCAAAACCGGCGATGTGAAGATATGGAAGCTAGGGATAACATTCGCGCTTTTTCATCACCAACCTTGCGCCTGGTAAATTTAAATAAAATTTAACGCATCCCTGCAGTGCCCACGTGCTTCAAGTCGTTTTAAAATTAACTGCATTAGGGGTTTTCGATGATGCTCAGCAATTAAGTTTATAATTGAAACCATACGCTTATTTCTGCTAAACAAAAAAATGCAATTTATTTTTGGTAAATATTTAGGTCAGAAGTATGTGTTTTGTAATTCGCAACTCTCCTCCGTGGCCGGTAGCTCGCTTCGAAATCTTTTTTTTTTTCTAAAACACTATAGTTCTAGAAAATGATGGAAGTATTCACAGAAACATACGGAACATCTTTTCATAATGGTTGGCCACGTTTTCTAGTTTTTTTTTAATTTTTAGGCTGCAAGTAATGCTTACAAAGTGCCCACGACATGGAGAGTGTCTGAGTCGTTATCCGGAAAAAAGACAAAAAAGTCCAAACCGGGGCCCAAAAAGTCGGGGGTGTCCAAGTCTGCGCCCGTATCCGGGAAGGAGTCCGTCGTACCCGGAACAGTGGCGGCGTCTGCTACAGCGCCGGTGTCCCAACAAGCGCCTTTGTCTTCTGGATTGGAACCGGTAAGATATTTATTTATTTATTTATTTATTTCATTTTCCTCTAAGGCCCCCGTCGTAGGGGGTATTACATGAGGGGTGGGCATTACACAGAAAAGCAGCGAGAATTCCACAAACCTGTAGACAAAATACAAAATAATACAAAAAGAGCACATCTATATCAAGAAAGATAGGGAGAGCCCACAAATGCACGCATGAATTTAATCATTATGAAACTATGATTGATCTAACGCTATAAGAGCTTCTCTGAATTTATCCAAGTCCCGGAGCTGTACTATGTTCTCAGGAAGATCGTTCCAATCTTTGGCTGTTTTAATAAAAAAGGAATTTGCAAATCGATCTTTGTTTGGGCGAGGATATGACACTTGTTGGGTGTTGTTAATGCGACTTGAATAGTGCGAACGGAGCGTTATGTAAGGGTTCGGTGACAACGTGTGATAATATCGGTTAAACAGTGACAATCTGTAAATTCTTCGATGGTGATTTAGCAATGGCAGAGCCGCACGTTTGTTTAGTTGGGTGACGCTTGTAAAAGACGAATAGTCGGAGTATACGAATCTTACAGCACTATTTTGAATGGCTTCTAAGTTTTTCATAAGGTAATTTTGGTATGGATCCCATATCGCTGCGGCATATTCTAGTTTGGGGCGGATGAGTGTTGTATAGGCGAGTGCTCTCAGGTGAGGAGGAGCGAATTTTTAGGTACGTTGCAAATAGCCAAGGGATTTACTTGCAGTTTAAATTATACTGTTTTATGTGGATGGGCCATGAAAGGTCTTTACTGAAGTGCACGCCTAGGTATTTGTAAGTACTAGTTGCTTGTAGGACAGAACTACCGATTGCGTAATTATAAGTAAATGGATTGGTGCGTTTATGAAAAGAGACGAGTTTACATTTTGAAACATTTAAGGACCTTTGCCATTTATTACACAAATTTTCTATAGCTGAAAGATCTGCTTGCAATTTTACTTGGTCATCGTGACTGTTAATCTTGGATTATAAGACGCAATCATCGGCAAAGAGGCGGATGTTATTAGATACACAGAGCGGAAAATCATTAATATATATTAAAAAGAAAAGAGGGCCAAGTACTGTGCCTTGAGGTACTCCCGAGAGAACGGGGCTGGTGTTAGAGGGTGTGGTATTTACAAGGACCAACTGATTTCTGTTAGAAAGGAAGTTGTTATTCCAGGATAATACGAACGGGTCTAGGTTAAGGAGGGCAAGTTTAGACATCAATCGGCGATGCGGGACTTCGTCGAACGCTTTTTCGAAATCGAGAAAAGCTGTGTCTGTCTGTGTTTTATTGTCGAAATTAATATGCAGGTCGTGAAGGAATCCGGCTAGTTGTGTTTCACAAGATAACCCCCTACGGAAACCATGTTTTGAAGGGTGTTGAAGTTGTTACGCTCTAAATGATTTATAATGTTTGTGAAAATTATGTGTTCCAAAATTTTTGATCGCACGCTTGCCAAAGATATGGGCCGGTAATTATATGGTGAAGACCTAGAACCGGGTTTAGGGATTGGAATAATCTTACCTAACTTCCACTGAGCCGGGACGTGGCCTGTTTCGAGTGATTGAGAAAACAGTAATGTGAGAATGACGTTGTTTATAACCTTTGTGTTTTCCAGTATTTTGGAATTGATGTTTTCTGGTCCAGCAGCTGATGAAAGCTTCATATTGTTAATCACATTGACTATGCCGTTATAGTTAACTATCATTGGAGACATAGTTTCAGGAATCACTGTGTCGGTAGTAGCTGGGGGGGGGGGGGGGGGTCAGGCTGCGTTCTGGCGTAAAAACGGAGCAGAAAGCGTTGTTCAGCATATTAGCACATTCACTGTTACTTAAGGGCTCATCGGAATTATCATGTAAGGTGATTGAAGTTACGGCTGAAGGGTTTACAGTTTTCCAAAACTTTTTGGGGTTATACTGGGTAGGGTGGTTCCAATAAAGCACTGCTTAGCTTTGCGAACTGCATTTGTAAAATGTTTTTCTGCTTCATAATAGAGTAGCCACGTAGAAGGTATGTTTTTTGCTTTCGCTAATCTAAATTAACGTTTTTTTTTGTTCATTTTTCTAATTGCATTGTTAAACCATGGGACAGATAGTTTGCTTTTAATGGTAATGGTTGGTATAAATTTATCTACCGTTCACGTTGTTACAAAATAGGTACCAGTTTTCATCGACAGCGCGATAGTAAAAACCTCGCTCGTATGAGAGATAGAAGTTTTCGAGTTCTCTGTTTATGGCTTCGTAATTTCCGCGCTCATAAAGTTTGTTTTGCTTGGTAATGGGTTTCTCGTCCTGGAGACATGATTTGAAAGTAGCCAGAATTACGTTATGGTCGCTTAGTTCTTTAAGGTAATACAGGGGTTGTAATTTGCTTGGGCATGAGAATTAAGTCTAGTATGTTCGAAGTATCTGCGGTCTCTCTTGTTGCTTGCGTAATCACTTGAGTGATTTGGTAGTTCTGTATACAGTTTAAAAATTCACTATATTCTTTAGGGCTGACACGAGATACATCTGACCAATTTATGCTTGGATAGTTGAAGTCACCGCAAATAATAAATTGTGCTCTTGGGTACTTTTTATGCAAGTAGTCTAAAGCGTCATTGAATTGTCTTGCAAATTCAGAATCCTGCTTTGGCGTGCGGTAGCACGCACCTAAAACGATAAGATTACATAGACCTTTGCATGCTATCCAGACAATCTCTAAAGGGCTGTTAACGTCTACTCTATGATGAGGGATTGAATTTTTTATCGCGATTAAGACGCCCCCACCTCTCGTTGATGTGCGGTCCTGTCGATATACAAGAAACTCGGGTAGAAGCGGGAAAATTTCCAAATCTGTGATAGCAGGCGTAAGCAACGTTTCTGTGAGTATAACAGTACCACATTCATATGACTGGATTAGATTACATATTTGTTCTTGTTTTGGCATGACACTCCGAATGTTAGTAAAAAGAACTGAAAATACGCTGTCATTTGTGTTGCAGTGCGTTTTATTCATGCTGTGACGAGGACCGGATCCAACTGGGGGTGGTGAAATGCATGCGGCTTGTTGCTATATTGGAAATCTTTCTTGCACCCTCATTTCAGTCGTATCGTAGTAGCACGTTTTGTTTCCAATATCAGCTTTTTGTTCCGAAGTTTGAAAGGGGAATTTTGGTCGCGGGCAAAACGTAATAATTTTCTGCGCGTTATACGAGTCGCTGTAGAATAGTCTTCCCCAACTCTGAAGCTTGTGCCCTTAAACATGATGCAGTTCGACAATACCATATCTCTGGTTTTAAAGAATGTAAATTTTACGACAATTGGGCGATGTTTGTTTGGTTGAACCTTTCTCACTCGGGTGCGCTCTTTCGATTTCTTTGGGTTCGATCGACAGGCCAAGATGATCCTTGCAAAGATTAATGATTAGATTTTTACTGCCAGTCCACGTTTCGAAGGCACCTTCGGCAATGCCATAAAAACAAGGTTTCCACGGCGTGATCTGTCCTCAGCATCGTTCAGTCTATCGTCGACGTTAGCCAGTACACTTGATGTTTCGGCGGCTGAGGATAACAACCTGTCAACGTTGGAGCGGATTTCAGGGATAGAAGAAAATTCGGTTTCAGTTTTAGTTATATGTGTGCGTAATTCGGACAGTGTTTGTTCAACCATTTCGTCGTTTACCCTGAGACTGGGTTTTTTTTTGAAGAGCAGAAGAAACAGAAAAAACAGACAGGTCTCAAACTCAGCTACACGTTTATTTCAAAAACTTCCTCTTATATAGTTCGTTTTCGTCGTCAACAACCAATCACATACGACTAGTCCTTTGCACCGTGACTTTACAGGTTCCACTATATCACAAAAGAAGCGGACACTCCCAACGTTTCCAAGTGAGATCATGCGTGAGATCATGCATGCATTTCGGACCGGAGGCACTAAAAAACCAGTGGGAAAGACTGGTAATGGCAGGATATGGGGAAGAGTACATCAAAAGGCAGATTGCCCTACAGTGCAGGGAAAAAAAGGGGAAGACGCAAGAAATCAGGAATAGGTACGCTGTGGTTCCGTATTTTCACGAGGTGTCCCACAATCTTAGAGCATGTGCAAAAAAATATGGCGTGGATGTCGTATTCAGCACGGATTTTAGGTTAGATAGATTGACACCTTTTGAAACGGCTCAGAGGGGCTGTCAGAAGGCGCATAGGGAAAAGTCGGTGCCGTGTAGCGTAGGCGTGGTGTATGAGGTTCCTTTGGCGTGTGGTTTTAAGTATGTAGGCCAAACCTCTCGGTGTTTAAACGATCGTTTAACAGAACACAAAAGGAATGTTAAAAATAATGCAGCAAATTCGGAGTTGGCTAAGCATCTGGAGGAGTGTAGAAACTGCACAACGGATTGGTCTGGAACGGATGTAGTTGTTAAGGAAAGGAACGATGTTAAAAGGGTGGTAAGAGAAACAATTAGGATTAGATCGTTGGGAAATTGCATTAGTCAACCTTCCATGCAAATAGGGAACCGCTGCAAGCAATTTTTACAATTTTAAATGTTTTTTTTTTTTTTTTTAGTTAGTCATTTTGAAAGGCTTCGTTGGTGTGTATTGTCTGTGGTGTATACCGGTGTGTATTGTCTGTTTTCTACAATTTTGGAGGTGACCAGTTTTGAGTGGGATGTTGTTGTTGGCTGTTGTCCTGTTTATTGTGAGGACACAAAAGAGTTGCTTGGGGCTTTGTGAGGCATATCTTCTGCTAGAACCTTTTCACTTGGAAACGTTGGGAGTGTCCGCTTCTTTTGTGATATAGTGGAACCTGTAAAGTCACGGTGCAAAGGACTAGTCGTATGTGATTGGTTGTTGACGACGAAAACGAACTATATAAGAGGAAGTTTTTGAAATAAACGTGTAGCTGAGTTTGAGACCTGTCTGTTTTTTCTGTTTCTTCTGCTCTTCAAAAAAACCCCCAGTCTCAGGGTAAACGACGAAATGGTTGACTTCCACCAGCTAGCCTGTACTTTGACTCTTTTCTCGTTAGTGTTTGTTCCGTTGCTGCCAGTCTGTTCTTTATCGCTTTTAGCTCTGACATAATTAAAGCTTGGCCAGCCTCCAGTTTTGTAAGAATTGCGTGAATGGTAGAGACTGTCTGGTTGTCCCCGCTACGAGTGTGTGGACCTTGGTTTTCTTCGACGTCTCCTGACTGCAGTAACAGCTCGCGAAGAACATCGACACACATGAAAAACAAAGCAACAAGGCACCGATGACTCGGCAGCTCTTCTAAGAAGCGGTTTCAGCTTTTTCTTGCAAAGAGAGATTCGTTTGTAGGCGCCTGTACAATGAATGGGAACGGCGTTAATCGCTGCTGCATGGCGGTACGACTGCCGAGCCCACGAAGTGGCGGGGGAGGGGCGGGCTCTCTTACAGCCGGTGGTGGCTGCGATGTCGATGACGGAAGTGGCGGCTGATAGTCCACGAGTTTCACGGTAGCGATGTCTCTTGCCTCGTCCGTGTCTTTCTGGGTGGCTGTCGGCGGTGGTAGGCCGCGACGGACAGGGAATCCGCCACGGGAAACTACCCTGACGCTGGTGGCTTCATAAGGCTGTGCGAGGCAGGTAGCAGCAAGCACCTGTACAGTGAATGGAAACGGCGTTAATCGCTGCTGCATGGCGGTACAACTGCCGAGCCCTCTCCTAACTACATTCCCTTGCAATCGTTATTCTGAATAAATATCGTGATAACCCGTATTCGGAACCAAAGAAATTTGTATTCGGGGATCAGAAAATATTAAAACCCCGCGGTATCTCCGGAAAACAAGTAAGTCTTTAATTGTCGGCACTTCATAAATGCGTAAAATAGTTCGTTGGGTCAGCCGGTAAAAGTTATTTTAGTCACTGAATTTTCGTAGCGTTTGCACGCACGGCGTTATTGCAGAAGTCCAACAACAATAAGAACTAGTCGGAATTTGCGTCTCCAGAATTAACTTCATCTGGCGCACCGAACGTTTTAACTGTTCTGGTAAAAAAAAAAACCAATTGTTCCAGAGCTTTGTCTTGGTGTCGTATTCATAAATGTTGTGTACAGGTTATTTTTATTAGAATAACACAAACCGTTGTTAAAAGGTGTGGGATTAAAGCTACCAAGAGGTAGTGCTGACAAAGAAACCAGGGGGTTATTTCAACAGAGGTGGCGATCTCAAGGACATCGAGCCTAGTAGCGCGGTCCCATGTGTCCGTGACAATGGTGGTTACGTTTGCGCTATATTACTGCAGGTCGCTTCAGTAAATGCCTCCATGGTTTCAATGATCGCTAACTTGCGTCTGTTTATCGAATATAGCGGAAGAAAGTACACACGTAATAGAGTACGGAGAGAGTTCAAGAGCGTTTATTAAAACATTCTTTTAAAATAACCTCCATGTCCCCATCCAAAATGCCCGCCGTGTCGACAAGCTAAAAAAACGTTCTTGCCTGCCATGCACGGAGTCCCGGAGAGCCAAAAATTGTGGAAGTATTGCATGGCCCCGAAAACACACCCGCACCCTGCTGCGACCGCCGGGCGAGTCCCCCCCACCCAGAAGCGGAAAAAGAGGCTAAACCACCTCACTTCCCGGTCGTGACCATATCCGAGCGAGGGTGCGGCGAAACGCACATGAAAGAAAGGGAAAAAAAGAAAAAAATGGCGCTTCACAACAGGGGACTCTCCGCTTTACAAACTGGTCGGAGCTCACCGCTAGGGAGGAAGAGCGTTTCGATCCGCGTCCGTAATTAGGGCCATCGGAAATGGGAAATTCAGAAATCCCAACAACCAGTCTTGGGTACGAAAAAGAAAAAAACAAAAAACAAACAGGAAGATCGATTGGTGGATCCTGAAGGAATGCGTTAGCATGACCCCTGGAAAACGCCACAGACGTCCTTTTTAAAGTAAATGCTAACGCTGTCCTTTTCACTTTCCTCTTTTGACTTTCTCCTTTGGCTTTTTCTATTGCTCCCGCTAAGGTTTGCTGCCTTTTTGGCTTTGTCACGGTGTCAGTTCTAGCGTTTCCCAAACGAGGACGTGTGTCGCGTTTCCCAAGGGCCATGCTAACGCATTCTCTAAAGATCCACCAGTGGATCTTCTTTTGCAGCCGATTTGGATTAGCGTTAGTACTTGGTTCACACTCCATTTTGCCGCACAAACCAAAGCATACGCGCTCCGCACACCAACAAGTTCAGACTCGCCCCAGCATCCGCGCGCGCATTTGCTTCCACCCCGTAACGTCGCCTCCCTCTCGCCTTTGTTCTTCACTACACTCTTAGAAAAAAGGGTCAGTATAGTCCTCCCTAAACGGAGGAACGCTCTTGACACATATGTTCCTTCAGAAAGGGAGAAACTTTCGTCCCTTAAGCAGGAGAGCAAAGGTTCCTCCGTCGACTGCATCTCATTATGGCGGCCAGGAATCGAGCAAATCGAGCTCGATAAGGCTTAATGAGAACACTAAGTCTATTGTACGAAGCGAGAGGAGCAGCAAATAAAAACGTAACACGAGCTTTCCGCGAATTGTATTTATTTCCGAAGTTTCTTTACCCCTGCAGGTAAAGAAACTTACGTTTCGAAAGCATGCAGTCACTCAGTCTTCTCATCGTCAGCACTGCGATGTTCAACGGAGACAACCGGCACCCAGTTCGCGCACTTTATGTCTTACCTTTGCTATTCCTCGAGCCACAATGCCTTCTTCAACCGTTGCGTCAACCGCACATCACGGAGGAGTGAAAATCATTCGTCCGCAAAACCAAAAGCCGCTCTAAAAAAAAAAAAAAGCAAATCCGAAGCAACCTCTTGGCTTAACTCAGCACGGTAACACGAAATTATGGCGTAGCCGCGTAGCGTGCGTAGCGTGAAAGGATGTTAAATCGCTTGCCACCAGATGGCAGGGTCAAGCAGAGTAATCGCAAGTAGCTCGGCTAGGTGGCGCTAGGTACCGCCCAATTCATGTTTTACAAAAAAATACTTTATTTTCCTACGCCACAATTACGTTCCCTTTTCTTCGGGAATCTCTAACACATGTAGACACGTCACGCACACTACAAGCATCAGGTGAACAATGTATTGAGCGCATACACAGGCATCGCACATACAAATATCAATACAACAGCACACTACCCCGATCACCACTCCCGAGCCCCGCGTTTCCGTCTTTTATACTGGTCGTTTTGAACGTACGGAATTTTTCGGTGACTCCCTAAGCAATAAAAAATATTCCGAAGATGTTCATTCTTTTCCAGCAATGTCATACATCTGGGACTATTTTTAATGGCTCAGGGGATGAATCTCTTATTAAAAAGAAAACGCTCGATCATGCCGTAATTATTTGAAAGCCAATAAATCGAGCCGCTCCAATGTGGTTCCAAGCCATGAGTTTGTTTTCCCGCACGGCCCTTCGTAGCCAGTATTTATATTGTAGTGTTTGTTTTTCTATTTGTGCTGTTCGCGCACGGCTGCAGTTGTCGTCTTGAATTAATCTTTGTAGAGCGGATATTCACTCAGCAGGAAGTGATGCTTCACGGGCAGAGAAATCGCTTTTCGATCAACTTGAATGCAGTCAAAGCCGCGACTTGGGGCAACTGTTAAGTGTACGGAGCTACGCCGTTGCGAGCTCGAAAACTTCTAGCGCTCATCCCAGCGCGCCACTTGGAAGACAGTTTCTACAGGAACCGTAATATATTTAAACAGTAAAATAAAGGATAGCGTTTTTTTTATGCTAAACTTCCATTGTAAATATACGTACTTTCCGTGATACTCTCGTACTGTTCAGTCTTTTCCCCAGAGCGCAATCGCTCTCGGGGACCGACAGTCACATTGGCCACTGTACGATAGGAGCTTACCGTTCAGACCAGCGTTCCAACATGACTATCCACACGTCGATCGACTGCACCTAATCCCTCAAGTGGTTTTAAACTCTTTAATGTAAAGCGGAATGTCATCCTGCGACACTCCGCCCCCTCCGATCACGGCCCGACCAGCGGCATCAATGCCCGTCAGTTTACGTCATCTCATCTTGTTGTTACACCAGTGATACGAAAACACACGGTCACATCGGCAATAATTCCAGTCTCCTGTTCACAACCCACAACACTGCCATCACGATGTCGCTGACACGCAGAAATATAGAAGCACGTTGACGATATTGCTGACACGCAGAAATACAGAATCACGTTGAACGCCGGTTGGCACTCGGCACGGGACAACAGAACCGAACTCAGCACGGAAGCAACGGAAGGCACCCAGGCAGCCGGCAGGAAAACCTGCCTGCCTTGGACGAAGTTCCCGCGATTTCCATAACGTCGAAAACGTCGACACAGTTCCTCGTGGTTTCGCTGCTGTAGTTCCGCGTGTGTCCCGCAAATCGGAGACGGCCGTCTTACCCAGTGTATGTAGCGCTGCTGGCACTGCTCCGGAACTTCGCTGTTTCTAGCGGCTTCGTTAGCTCGTTTGATAAAATTAGTGGTAAAAACGTCAATGCAACCGAAATGTTCTGCACGTTTGGACTAGAAGACGGAATTACAGGTGGCCTTCGCTGCCGCTGAAGCTCAATCAACTCAACATCAATTTATAAAACAACGTGCGCGATGTGCTCGAAAAACGAAACCGAAAAAAGATGAGTCGGGAGGGCGAAAGCTTTCTCCGGTCTGCCTGGAGGAGGAAAACGTCTCGGTGAATAATAAGGACTTTAATTTTCCTTTCATCGGTCTGGGTTTGTTTATGTGTGTTTCGGTAAATAAAAATGAAAAAAAAAAAACTTTGCGAAAAAAAAAGAAAAAACACCCGCTCCTCTGGGGATCGACCTTTGACCACTTGGTCAGCACTTGGTCAGTAGCGCGATATTTTACCCCTGCGCCAACTGAACAAGGAGGAACTCGCACTCCTCCTTTCATCTGAGCTGCCGTTCCTCCCTTCTCTGGGCAACTTTTCCGCAAAAAGGCGGAACAGTCGCTGTTGCTACCTTGCTCCTCCTTTTTTTCTTAGAGTGTACTTTCCTCCTCTCTACGTGGCCACCCTTCCCCATACACTTCTTATTCACAGACGGATCGCTTTTTCCTGTCATGCGGGTACTAATGTTAACGAATAAATAAAAGAGGCCCAACTGCTCTCACCCAATAAAATATAACTATGCCCTAATATATTGACCCCGAGCCCTCAAAGCCCACACACGTATTAAACAAAGCTTCGCGGTGTCCTGGGGTCAAACAGCTCAAAAACCGCATTGCTCAAGTCTGGGCGGTTAAGGTCATTATCCCAGCACCACACAGCAACACCGGTAGCGCGCCAACGTAGAGGGACGCAGGCGTCATCACTGGATTGGAGCAGAGAGTGGCGCTGTGGTGGTGGTTGAGGGCAGCGGTACCGAGTTGCCGACAAACTGAGACCCGCATCGAAGCCTAGTCGGAAAAACCAAAGGAAGGCTTTTTTGTGTTATATTTTTTAAAAACTATTCAGTAAAGATTGTCACATACCTAGGAGTGCTGAGGGCTGGGTAATAGATCGATGAACTTATCGGTTATTCGATGAATGTTTTTTATAGCGAATAATTTTTAATTCATTATTCGGTTGAAGTTTGACTAACCAAAAAAAGTACGATCTGAACGGTTTTACACACGCAGGCGGGAACGGGCAGACCTGCGTGAAGGGCAAACTTTTGGGTGAAAATTGGATCAAACGTTAGGTGGTTGGGCGAGATTTATAACTCCAAACAAGTGCAGAAGGTTAAACGCGTTCCGGCCACTTCAACGTCGTACGACTGTATGTTTAGTGCAACTGGGATTATTGTGAAAAATAAAAGGATGTCGTTCTTGCCGGTTTAATATAAACGAACCTCTTTGCCTCGGCAGGCGAAGTGATAATCTGTGAGTTTGATTGACTTGGACTGTTTTTATATACAAGACGAGGTTACTTTTTTAATCGGAATTGTACAATGAGCCGTTTATCGCATATTCAGCTAAGGCTCTATTGAAAACGTTCTACAGCTCTGATGTGTTATGGGACACTTTTAGCACTTCAAAAGTAGTTCAGCCAATCAAACCCCTCGCCCTTCAAACCCCTTCAGCCATTAAGGTTTTCAGACGCTTCAGGCGTTCAGTCTCCATCAGCCCTTTAGCCATTTAGACGCCCGAAAGACTGCGAACCATAAACCAAAAATACACGTTAAAAGTGTATTGGAAATTCATTTCGGACATTGAGTTTAACATACGTGTTCTTACTCGAAAATATAAGAACCAACGTTTACTCAAACCCAGGCGCAAGCCGCCGTATACAAAAGTGATCAAACCAAATAACGACAACCGAGTTCTTCGTCGCAAAAAATATATCTCGATGTACTCTCATTGTCGCTGGGTAGATTCCTAGGATGTACGGTAGTTCAACTAATGAAACCGAGCAGGTGCACCACGCTCACAGATACATACTGTCAGTAGTGTCGCGAATGTCAATTGATGGGGCGATGAAAACTGAAGCAAACTAAACGTTTAATGGGGTGAACTTGTGCCCAAAACAAAATAGACAAAGACTAGTCGTCGCAGGCGTCGATGGCGGCGGAACAGCAAGGTCAAACGCTGGGGCGAGACTGACTGCGGCTCGCCACGCGGAGGCCTTTGTGTACACGCGTGGGCTTCTGGAGCAATCAGCGTAGAAGGTTTGGCGCGTAGAACTTTTGGGCCTCGAAGAGCGAAAGGGTTTTAGAATTTACGAGAACACTAAATTCAAAGAAAAAATAAAAGACCTATCGCTCCCACGAATCAAACCCCAGACCTCTGCACGAATGTCAAGCGCGGTAGCCACACGGCTACGCACGTGCACGCTCGCCGACGCGTGTGGCATTACTCCCCCCTTTGAAGAGAAAATCGTCTGATGCCACCCCTATTAAAAAAACCAGCACAAGCTGGTCCCAGCATCCCAGCTTCATGCTGGGTTATTGCTCCAGCATGCCCAGCTTGCCATGGTCAAGCTGGCCCCAGCATCCCAGCTTCATGCTGGGTTATTGCTCCAGCATGCCCAGCTTGCTGTGCTGTTCAAGCTAGTTGGATGCTGGATTGTGCTAGGTGAATGCTGGGCAAATCCTGGGTCATGCTGGGTAAGCTGGTGGACTTCCCTACCAGTTTCAATTAATACACAGGATGAACAAGCCAAACTCTTCAGAAAAGCCAGCTCGGCATCTAATTTATTATTTTCGTATTCGCGGCTTGCTCACATGAGCTCAGATGCTACACATCCTCTGCGCTGACACAATACTAACCGACACAGAGACAGTTGTTCTCGGTGCAAAACAAACAATGCTATTAAAACAGGATTGCTTATCTTTCAACACGAAAAATACTAGACACACGCCAAAAACAGACAATAACAATACAAAATACTACACGGATGAGAGAAGTGAACCTGGGTCCCGCCAGTAATCGGGGCGAAGCGGCCTCTTGCGTAGTCGGCAGAGGCGAGGAAATCCGTGTGGCTTGGATGGAATTGGCGATACTCTTCGGCAGCACCGTAATTCACGAGCACACACATGTTCGAAGACACGAAGCGACGCCTCAGTCGGAGCGTCCGACTTCTTCGCGCGCTGAACGAACTGCCGCTCGCTGTCTTCTCAAATCCCGCTTCGCTTGCACCGCCGTTCAAGTAGTCTCTAAACAACGTGCACACAGCCGTCCCTTCGAAAATCTGCCCAAGATAGCCAAACGTGTTTCAAAATTTCCCGTTCCTACCACTCTCACTCTCCCTTTTCTCGCACACAAAGGAAGCTCGCAGCGCGCCCGAAGCGCCCATTAGTCTGCCGAAAATGAGAGGATAAAGAACAGGACGTGGCCTCGTCCTCGCCCCAGTCGACCTTGGCGCGCGCCCTCCCAGCAATGCCAGTTTGACGAACTCTAGCCGACCTTGGCGTGCTCACTCCCAGCAAGACCAGCATGAACAGCTCGAACCAGCTTGGACCAGATTCAGAACCAACGCATTGCAGCTTGACAAGCTTGAACCAGCTCAAGTACCAGCTCGAACCAGCTTGAACCTGCTTGACCATCTTGAACCAGCTTGACAAGCTTGAACCAGCTGCAGTACCAGCTTGAAACAGCTCAAGTTCCAGCTTGCCGAGCTGCAGTCGGAGCTCGAACCAGCTTGAACCAGCTTGACCAGCTCGAACCAGCTTGATTACCATCTAGACCAGCTTGATTTTCTTGCTGATTTTTTTAATAGGGACGGGAGAGGAATAAAAAAATCAAGACAAACAAAGAAATGGGAAAATACGGAGGCTGGCAAAACACAGCCCTATCAAGAATTGCACGGGATCACAGTTCACAGTTTTATCGAGCGTAGTACTGCTCGAGGCGCACGACTTGGACGACTTCCGGTCGTGGAGGGCGGCGTAATGAAGTCCGTGTTCTGTCAGGCATCACCTCCTAGTTCAGATCCCCGAGTCGACGAAGTACTTTGTAACGTCCGAAGTAGCGCTCCAGGACTTTCTTGCTTAAACCGCGTCGTCGTATCGGGGTCCAGACCCTCACACGGTCTCCAGGGTTGAAGTCAACGTCGATCCGACGAAGGCTGTACTGGGTCGCGTCAGCACGTTGTCGATCTTGAATTCCGAGTTGGGCGAGCTGGCGAACCTCTTCAGCTCGTTGAGCAACCACTTGGGCGTCGTGGCCCCCGTCGTCAGCATGGCCGTTACTTTTCGGCCATGCACCAGCTGAAACTTTATTACCCCTGTGGTCTCTTGCACCGCCGTGTTGTAAGCAAACTAGACATAGGTTGACACCTCGCCCCAAGTCTTGTGCTCTACGTCCATTTGTTCATTTGTCTGCAAATGATATGATGGTACCCCATGTCTTGTGCTCTACGTCTTTCCTTTAGTCCATTTGTCTGAGGATGGTATGCTGTGGTTCGGCGGTGGCTGGTGCTTCTGAGACGAAGGATTTCTTGCGTCAGCTGAGTCATGAACGATGATCCACGGTAGAGCTCTGCATGAAACCGGGACGACCCAAAAGTACGTCTCGGCTCGGCCCGGCCCATGGGTCGGGCCCGAGCCGGGTAGCGCAGGCTGTTTCGGACCCGGGCCTGGGTCGGGCCCGGGAACACGTTAATAATTAAATGTTTCAATCTTTCGTGAATTTAGTTCATACTCTGCTGCGTAGAATATGTCTCCAAACTTTTCTCAATCTTTTGAGCGAGTGTTATTAATATCTCCATGTTGACATTCGCATTTTTATGCCGACACATAACGTCTTGACAGCGTCTTTCATGCCAATAAGGTTAAGCGCATCAAATACACCAACACCTTCCAATGGGAGCATTGAATTTAAAATATGAGGCACGCCTTGGCTTCTTACCAGGCCGGGCCTGCTCAGGTAAGCATTTCATCGTGCTGGGTACGGGCCGGACTTGATCATCTCGTCGGCCGGGTTGGGGCCGGGTAAGTGTAATCAATAAGCTGGCCGAGGCCGGACCGGCCTCAAAACGTAGGCCCGTGCAGAGCTCTAATCAATATACGGTAATGAGGACTTCGGGGGCGCCGTGCAGAAAGACAATTGACTAGAAGAAAAACTTGGCGACTTCAACAGCCGTACCTGATGGAAGGGCTTTCGTCTCAGCGTACCGTGTGAGATTATCGGTCACGACGATTACGAATCTGTTTCCCTGCGTCGATGGCGGGAAAGCACCAAGGAGATCCAGTTCGATCTGCTGGAGAGGTGTGGCCAGGAGAGCGATCGGTTGGAAGAGACCTGGCGGCTTTGTCGGCAGTTTTTTGTTTTCGTCGCTGGCACGTGTGGCACGATCCTGTGTAGAGGTGAACGGTTTTCGGAAACTTGGGCCAGTAATACCTTTCACGAATTCGGGCCAGTATACGGCTGCAAACAAGGTGTATGGACGTCGGACCGTCGAGGCAGAAAAGGGACCGCTTTAACCAAGGTCACGACGCGATAGGGATGGAGGAACGTCTCCTAAATTTTCAACACTCGTTGCGGCCTCCCGATACAAAATTTCCAAGAGTCTTTCCCGACGCATATATCCTAAAGGGTCACGTGATTTCTCCCACAAACCAGATAAACGATTTTGATGGGTGGAGTGGTTTCGTGGAAATGATTGGGAGAGACCCCACAGGCCTCTAAAAACTATTTAATCTCTCTTGCGCTTTTTAGGAATTCTTAGAGGGTACTTGGGCCCCTTAGAAAATTTTGACAAATATTTCAAACCCCTCAGACGTTTTAAAGGGTTCGTAAAACATTAAAAAATCCTGGTGGGTGATTATTTAACAGGGTAAATCGTGTAATTTTAACATTTAGAATAATATGCATGGACACAAGCGAAACAAGTTAATGGATTACATAATCGATTAAAAAGTGGAAATTAAACAGGTTGACAGTTTAATCGACGCCCAGCTCTGCAGTTGACGCATTGCAGTGGCTTGAGAAGAAGTCCATTCAAATTGTGGTGTCTTTGAAGTTCCTCAGATCGAGAGGTATGAATTCGGTGGTGCATCCAATGCAAACATACATTGGTGTGCCTTCTGTGTGCATGAGGACCGCCTGAGCCTCTCCCTCTAACGCAATATCTTTTAGCTTGTGAAGGAGTCCAGACAAGAAAATGCTGCATCGGACAAACGATCTTGTTGGCTCTTGTTCAAAGACTACGATCTTGCTCATTCCACAAAAGGAGTCTTTGATTTGTCGTGGTAATGTTAAGTCCACTGTAGGCCATAAAGGAAATAATCACTCGCAGTCCCTGCAATCACTTTGTGATGCGATTGAACAGGAGTGTCATTAGCTGTTTCTGATTCCTTAAGTGCTTCGTAATGGCGTGGTGCCTGGAACGCGTCTTCGATTGGTGTCTTTACCACGTCGAAAGAAGTGCACCCTCGATTTCCGCTCGATGACGTCATAGAAGTTTCATGCTGTCGCCGGTCGCGACCCTGGTGGTGTTACAGCACCGGTGGTGGATGTGGCAGACGTCTGTTCTGCTGCAGGTCGCTTCCAGCTTGGCAGTCCACGAAAGCTTCCGCATCCAGGAGTTGACACGTAGTGACGACAGCAACATTCACGTCTGCTCGTGCTTTGTGCTGGAACTTCTACGACCAACCACAAGAATCACGACTTCCGACAGCACAACACTCCGGATTTTGTGACGTCATTTGTTGCGACTTCGGGACATTTTTCAATGCATAGGAGAATAGGATGCTAAACACACCAGCGGAGAAGCGCTCCAGGCACCGTAGTGAAGGCCCTGTGTACGAGGCCCCATTCCGTGTTTCAGTTTAAGCACGAAGAGCTTAACTCTACGAGTTACAGTTCACCTTTGCTGGAACAGCACTGGCTGATGCAGAGGCTCGTCGTTTTCTTTGTTTCGAGAGTGGCTTTCTTATACGTATGTTTGAGAAGGTTCGGGAAAATAATTTGAAACGCGTCTTCCGTCAGGGCATGGACGTCTCGTGGCACCAAGATTTCTTGGCCACCCACGTGGTTCCGAAATGAACGAACAATGAATCGAAAATGTGAAAATAAGCCCCACGTTTAGTTGCCTGAAAATATTAAAAGTTTAAAAAACGTTGCATTTAGCTGAACACTATTATTCAAAAATAAATATTTTGATATTCACGATGCTCTGAGACCAAATAGAAAGTTTGAGACCAGAACGTACTCCCTAGAGTTGTGACGTTATACGTCGTCGCCTTATTTCTGAGCCGCTAGAAAATGGGCTGAACGCAGGGGGTAAATTTGGGGGTTTGCATGGCATACCAAGAAAGGCAATCTGGCACAGCGAAGCGATGGACTGAGGATTCATTTCACCACCTATTGTTGTTTTCACGTTGCGAACCCATTAAACGGGGTTATAATTCATAGGCCGGCGATATGCCTTGGAACTCCCAACACGGCTGCTAAATTTCGAAAGTTCTAGTGCGGAGCCCCACCTCCGGATGCTCGGTAGATGCACTGACGTATGCAGCAATATAATACCGGGTGAAACAAGGAGACGGTAGGCTCTTTGAATCGACCAGAAAATTCGGTTTCTTAACCTACCGCGCTACGACTTTGTGCAGCGTTGCCCACAGATGGTGCATTTTTTTCATAAAATTTGCAAAGAGCGAACTTACCTGAGGAAAAAGTAAAGAAAGAAAAAGGCTTAGCTCCTATGGAAACGCAGCGACGCCTCCGGTCTGCAAACAAAACGGCGCCGCTTCGCACGGGAGACAAGAGATGGCGCAAGCGGTCGCGACGCCAACTGCCGCCAACGAACGAGCAGACGACGCCGAGAGTCGGCCCTTTTGCAGACAAGAAACTGCAGTTCCTTGCTGTTACCGCGCCTGTCTTTTTTGTTTCTGCGACTGTCGCCGCCTACGGAACGCGCTCCGCTTTTGAGTCGAAAAGATCGTCTGCTAAAAAGGCCTGCTCTCGGCGCCGTATGATCGTTCGTTGCACCGTTCGTTGCGCCATCTCTTGTCTCCCGTGCGAAGCGGCGCCGTTTTGTTTGCAGACCGGAGGCGTCGCTGCGTTTCCATAGGAGCTAAGCATTTTTCTTTCTTTACTTTTTCCTCAGGTAAGTTCGCTTTTTGCAAATTTTACGAAAAAAAATGCACCATCTGTGGGCAACGCTGCACAAAGTCGTAGCGCGATAGGTTAATAAACCGAATTTTCCGGTCGATTCAAAGAGCCTATTGTTTCCTTGTTTCACCCGGTAGAAGCTGTTGGAGACTCTATCCTAAACTAAATTTTAATTAAGCTGGAGGAAAAACTGCAACTGCAGGAAATTTGTTTACGAAGTAGCACTCCACAAACTAACTGACGTGCTGTTTAAACGCAGAAGCGGACAGCGCTTTCCGAGCAAGCAGGCACAGAAGGGTTTAACGACAATTTAGATTTTTTAAATTGAGTTCGGAAAAACAAACCTCTCGTCAAAATGCCTTTCGCAAACGGAGGCGTTTCCTTGGAGGTCTATGTCCGAGGTGGAGATCGCTCAGGCTAATTTCTTGAATGTTGGAAAATCTTTCTGTGCGCCAAAAAAAGATTGTTGAACCATACACCCCTATATGTTAGAAAGCCCGTCGAATTAACAACGGAACGATGGAGAGCCAGTCGCCGAAAAAGAGAGGCGAGAAATGGCCGAACAGTGAACTCAATTGTAGTGCAGGGGGCGACCCCTCATCGGGTGGTTCTCATTTGAACCCGTTCGTATTTCTACATTCTCGTTTTTACCTTCTCATTTCAATCCAGCGCAAAACAACTTTCGCGTTTCTCCCTTTCTCATTTAAACCATTCTCAAAACAAACTTTCGGGTTTTGACCGTTCTCAAAACGACTTTTCTCATTTTAACGTTTCTCATTTCAAATTTTCTCAAAACGTACTTTCTGGTTTTGACCATTGTCAGAAAGACGTTTCTCATTTGAACCTCTCTCATTTCGAACCCAAATTAATCCAACATCATGATCTCGCAATCTTTCTGCGGTATTTATGGCGAATTCGGGTAATTAATTGCCTTCGAGCCTTTGCCTGTGGCACCGGCGACCAAAAACGCGCCAGCGGCGCATCACGTCTCCACCCGAATGCAAAGCACAATGAACTGACGTTTTTATTTGACTGGGTCGCGAGTGAGCTTTGTTAACTTCTTCGATCATTCTATGGTACCATGAGCCCGCTGCACACGCCAAAAACATAAATTACGACTCTTTGAGATGTGTGTAAACACAAGCGGCTTCACAAAACTTTTCAAAATATTGGCATTACCACAGTCCATACAGCTGACAGAATATTAAAATATAAAATCAATGAAAGGGCAGATGTATAAATCAGTGTGGTGCTGCCCGCACGCGCGTCAAATTTCAATAAACTTCGTTTGGATTTTCGATTAACTGTTGCCACGGGGGCTTGCCAGCATCGCTTTCCATATTCTGTTTACTGTTAGTAGAGAGTTTTTGTAGATCGTTCCCATGACTCCGATAACGATACCCGATACTCCGTCACCGCCTCCCTTGCGCATGCATAGTATCGTTATCGGGGCTATCGGGGGTATTGGAGCGATCTACTAAAACTCTCTAGCACCTTTTTTGGAATCCTCAGTCTTCTCATTGCACACACCCTCCTTGAAATTGTAATGCGTGTTCAAGTTACAAACTGCATCACTATGCATACTTGTTTTTTCAGAGGTGTAATACCTTGTTATTACAGAGTTGTAAAATAAAGTGATGTATGATGCAGCCCGTGTCTCAAAGCAAACATACCTTGCTCAGGCTGGATAAATTCTTCCAAAAATGTTGACTTTCTTTGAAACATAAATTATCTTTCTCTTCGTTGTTTTTGCTATCTTGTCTCAGAGCACAGAAGGGTGCCTGTCTTGATGGCTTCGTTTGCCACTTGAACCCGCTATTTGCCACCTCAGCGAGCATTGTTTCGTTTGGTTCCCTATCCCGATTCGGATGTGACGATACCGGATACAGTCTGGCAGACAAGCTGCCCAATCTCTTGGAGCTCGGGAAAACTTCTGCTAGTAAATTGCCGGTACACGCCTGAGAAGCGCAACCCGAAAAGCTTGCACCCGCCAGCCTTTGACCACGCGAACGCCCTTGCCGAAGATAGGGGAAAACTTTTTTTCAGGGAAAATGACCATCCGAATTGGCCATCACAAGCAATAACACATGACTAGCAAATGATCCATCCGCTACAACCGACGACATCTTAACGACATACAGCGACAGAAGAGAAATGAAGTACCGAATCTGCGCTAGCACTTTTGAAACCACGTCACCATGTGACCGCGTAGCTACGTCAACAGACTCGGGGTGGCACGCAGGCATAAGGAAAATTGTTTCATGTGCTATGCAAGAGATGGTGCCGCTTCGCTTCATCTTCAACCTTCATCCTCAACTGTTTTTCCTTCTCTCTATACCTCACTACGGTGTTCAAATGACAACGGGTTCAAATGAGAAAGGGTCGAAACGCGAGAGGTTAAAATGCGAAGGGTGTTTTGCGAATGGGTTCAGACGAGAAGGGTTCAAATGAGAATGGGTTCAAATGAGACGGGTATAAATAAGAAAGGGTCGAAACGCGAAAGGTTAAAACGAGAAGGGCGTTTTGCGAATGGGTTCAAACGAGAAGGGTTAAAATAAGAATGGGTTGTTTCGAGATACACCCCTCTCATCAGCGCCAGCGGACCTAGAGGCCTCTCCCCAAAATGCATTCCTGTTTCCTTTTTCCCCTTTCGCCTTTTTCCTCCTCTCTCTCCAAAGCGGTGGCGGCGAAGCAACGCGGAAAGGATGCGGCGACCGTTGCACGGAGGAGGAGGAGAAGGGTGTAGGCGAACGTCATACCCTATTGAAAATATTTCTAAAGGGCCCGTCAGCCTTGAAGGATTATGGGACCTCACAGGCCTTCAAAACCCTTCAAAAATACCCAACAGAAAAACCCTTCAAGGATACCCCATAGAAAAACCCTTTAGTCCCATAGCCCTTCAACCCGTCAGACCCTCTAGCCCATCAACCCTTCAAGCGCCCAAATGACTGTGAACCATAGACAAAAATGCAGGTCAAAACATTGAAAATTTATTGCCGACATTTAGTTTTACATGCATATTATAACTCAAAAAGGTAATAAAAAGCAACGCTTGTTCAAACCCGCCGCAAGGAGCTGTAGACGAAAGAGATCACGTCAAACAAGGACAACTGACATCTTTATCACAAAGAAAAATACCTTTCAAAGTACTCACAATGCCGCTGGGTATATTCCTGATGTACGGTAGTTCAGCTAATAAAACCGAGCTGGTGCACCTCACTGACACATACACAGTCTCAGTAAGCACGTTTAGCGAAAACCACGCACTCGTAAGCAGCACCCGCCGCCGTTGAGAAATCCCGAGCACAGTCACGGTTTCGTCCATGATGACATCGCGCCGGCGTCTTCGGCGTATTTTTCGCTCGCTGGTCTGAAGTCGGACGGACGAAAAGGCGCAAGGAACAAGTCCGGACAGCGGCCGTCATCCACCGTCTCAACACCCAAAGTGCCATAGTCCCGGTGCGCAGGCACAAAATGCGGTGGGACGCTGACCCCGACTGCCAGGCTTTGCAGCGAGTAAGCCGACACCGGCCACCATCTCCTTGAACGCGCTGAACACAATGGCGCTCGAGCGGTGCTGAAGGCGGCCTGCGCCGAACTATGGTTCACCTGCAGTACCCAGAAAGAAACTGCACGGATCAAAACAGACCAAGGGGGGAGCCCTCAAAACCATGCATGCTCACCTTCCTGGAGGAAATTGGTCCGCTCCAAACATCCCGGCTCGTGGGATAACCGGAACCGCACACGTGCAGAGAGAAAATGGCTATGGCCTCCCCCGCTTGCACACACCACCCTCCCCCCTGACCGCTGGCCTGGCAGCCCTGCACCCTCTCCCCATCGCCGGGCGGAGAGAGGCGATTGCTTTTTGGGGACAGTCCCCCTTGGAAGGACCGGTTCCCGGAACGAGTCGCTCCCGCGTGCGTCCCTGTTCAGCGGACAGAATTGCGTCGTTCGGCTCAAAACGCCGTTCGGCCAACACCCCTCGGCCCGCGGCTCGTCAATTCTCCACATGGGGCGGTCGCCCTCAGTGGCCTCTTTGGCGACCGAACACCCGGGGCAGTGACAGACGAATCCAGGAGCCAACTCGTATTTGATAGAAGAGCAGTAATATAAATCTGACCGTACGCACACACGATCGGCATTCTCAAAATACTTATTTTTTTCCCCCGTAGCGTACAATAAGCAGCTATGTTCATTAATTCTGCGAAATGTGTTTTTTTCACCTAGGCCGTTGCCACAGACATCTCAAGAAGCCTGAAGATTTTCCCGACCCCATTAAAAAAGTTTTTGACAGGCTTTCAGACATTTCAAGGCATTGTAAAGGGCACTTTAGACATTCCAGGAGAGCCTCTGACGGGGCCAGTGAACCCACCAGGAAATATCAGTGCCTCCTTCAAACATCTTGGAAATTCCTGAAGTCCCCTTCACACCCTTTAAAAAAATCCTGAAGTCCCATCAGAGCGATTTTCAATAGGGCAGTTTTCCTTTCATAAAAAAAAAAGAAAAATAGGAGTGTTTTCGATTTTGACCGCTCACGCTTGGGGGCGCCACCAAGACCTACAGGACACTTTAGCCATCCTCTTTCTTCGGCTCTCCTCTACCTTTTTTTGTAACACTTTTCTTTGGGCTCGAACAGGCTTTCTAGTATATAGAGGGCTAACGTTAAACTCATCAAGGCTTGTAGCCTCCATCTCTTCTAGGTACCAAACACTATCGCAAGGGCCAGAAAAAAGACGAGCAGCTTGTTTCTGAGTTTATTTAACAATACTGCCAGCCTTCATTTGAAGGCCAGTGCAGGAGAGGTGAACAGTGGATACAAAAAGCATACACAATCCTATAATAGTTTTAACACACGACACACGAAAATTTAACATTGTTAATAATATTAGTATAAACATCCACTCAGGTTTTCTCTTATTGGGAAAACAACTGTTCCATGAACGCCTCAAAAGTGGACATATTATCGCGAATGAAAAGTGATGAGGCGACGAAAACTGAAACAAACTAAAAGTTGATTGGGGCGAGCTTGTGCCCAAAGTAAGAAAAAAATAAAAACCTAAGATAACAATAGAGCGTCGCGGGGGTGAATGGTGAGGTAACAGCAGGATCGCACGCTGGGTCGAGAGAGACTTCGGCTTGCCACGCGGAGCACCTTTTGTAGCGGCGAGGGTCTCTGAAATATTCGGCCTAGAACGTTTGGCGCGTAGAACATTCGTAACTAGATTGGAGATGAAAGTTCTCGAATTTGCGAAAACGCTAAGTAGAACGAATAAATAGAAAAACATTCCGATGCCTGGAATCGAACCCAGATCTCCGCGTGACAGCCAAGCACTGTAACCATTTGGCCGCATACGCGTTCGCTAAACGTCGCGCTTGGCATCACTCCCCCCTTAGAAAAGCGCATTGCCTTGATGCGACATGCCGGGATACAAAACAGCAAAACAGCAAGAATAATGGCAAACTGCGGAATTTCGTAAAATACAATCCTATCAAGCGTAGTACAAAACACAATTCACAGCCCTATCTATTGTAGTACGACTTGAGGAGCACTACGTGTATGACTTCCGGTCGTAAAGTGCGGCGTAATGAAGTCCGCATTCCGTCGGGCATCACCTCGTAGTTCAAATCCCCGAGTCGATGAAGCACTTTTTTGTGTCCAAAGTAGTGTTTCAGGAGTTTCTCGCTTAGACCGCGTCGACGTATTGGGGACCAGACCCACACTCGGTCTCCGGGCGTGATGGGAACGTCGATCCTACGAAGTTTGTATACGGGCGGCGTCGTCACGTTGTTGATCTTAAATCCGCAGTCGGGCGAGCTGGCGAACTTCTTCAGCTTGTTGAGCCATCACCTGGGCGTCGTTTCTCCCAACGTCAGCTGGTGCGTGGGGCATCATCGCGCCGAACATGGTCGTTACTTTTCTGCCATGCGCCAGCTGAAACGGTGTTACTCCTGTGTCTCTTGCACCACCATGTTGTAAGCAAATGTGACGTAGGGTAACACCTCGTCCTACGCATGTACTCTACGTCGACATACATGGAGATCATGTCGGCGATGGTTTTGTTTAGTCGTTCCGTTAGTCCATTTGTATGGGAATGGTATGCAGTAGTTCGACGGTGGCTGGTGCTACTGAGACGAAGAATGTTTTTGCGTCAGCTGAGCCATGAACGATCATCCACAGTCTGTAATGAGGACTCCGAGGGCGCCATGCCGGAGGGCAATAGACTTGATGAAAAACTTGGCGACTTCAACAGCAGTCCCTACAGGAACGGCTTTCGTTTCAGCGCATCGCGCGAGGTAATGTGTGGCGACGATTATATCGAGGTTTCCCGATGTTGACGGCGGAAATGGGCCAAGTAAACCCATTCCAATCTTCTGAAACGGCGTGGACGGGGGAGAAATCGGGTGCAACGTCCTGACGGCTTCGTCGGTGGTTTATTGCGCCGCTCACACTCGTTGCATGATCGAGTGCACAGGTGAACGGTCTTTGGTAGCATTGGCGAGTAATAGTTTTTCCGAATCCTCGTAAGCTTTCTGCTGTACACAAGGTGCCAATCAGTTGGGTTGTCATGGCAGGCTTGGAAGATCTTCTTAAGGTCAGCAGCGATTACCAGCAACCATGGCGAGCTGTTGTTTCCGAAGTTCTCCTTGTAAGGTACACCTTGTCGAATGACGAAGGTCAGGAGGACTCTAGAGAAGGCACGGGGGATAGTACCCTCTAGTCCTTCAAGGTTCTCGAATAGAGCGCGAAACTCAGGATCGTCTCTTTGACTTCACACCATGTCGTCGGTGTTTACTGAGCCTAGGAAGCACTCGTTGACATCGTCGTCGTTACTACCAGGAGATGCCTCGACAGGAGCTTTGTACAGGTAATCGGCGTCGATGTGCTTGCGGTCTGACTTGTAGACCACAGTCACGTTGAACTCTTGTACTCGGAGACTCCATAGAGCGAGACGTCCTGAAGGGTCCTTTATTCTCGCAAGCCAGCAGAGCGGGTAGTGATCCATGACAACGCGGAGCGGGCTCCCGTATAAGTGCGGGCGAAACTTAGTGATTGTCCAGATGACCACCAGACATTCCTTTTCAGTTGTGGAATAATTTGCCTCCGCTTTGCACAGTGTCTAAGTTGCGTAGGCGATGCCTCGCTCGGTGCCTTCTTGCACTTGAACCAGTACCGCGCCAATTCCTCCGTTACTTGCGTCCGTATCAATCTCGGTTTTCTCATCTTGATTAAAGTGTCCAACAAGAGCAGGTGTCTGGAGTCGTCGCTTCAGCTCGTCGAATGCGTGCTGCTGCTGGTCGGCCCATTGGAACTTCTCGGCGTCTTTCGTGAGTTTTGTGAGCGGTGCGGAAATCCTTGCGAAATCCCGAACGAAGCTTCGATAGCAGGTACAAACTCCAAGGAATCTTCGCACGGCCTTCTTGTCTGTGGGCTATGGATATGCCACGACGATGCGAGTCTTCTGTGGGTCTGGACGGACGCCTTCTTTACTAACCACCTAGCCTAGGAACTCCAGTTCGTCATAGGCGAACCAGAACTTTTGACGGCTTGAGGGTGACTTCGGCAGTCTGTATGGCTTGCAGAACAGCTCGGAGTCGTCGCATGTGCTCATCGAATTCACTTGAAAACGCTACGACGTCGTCAAGTTAGACGAGACAGCTCTGGAACTTCAGTCCTGCCAGTATGGTGTCCATGACACGCTAGAAAGTTGGTGGCGCCGTGCATAGTCCGAAGGGCATCACTTTGAATTCTCACAGTCCATCCGGTGTGACAAGGGCTGTCTTCTCTCGGTCCCGTTCGTTGACTTCGATCTGCCAGTAGCCGACCCTTTAGGTCCACCGATTAAAATATCGAGAGTAGCGCAGCCGCTATAGCGTGTCATTTATGAAGGGGTGTGGGTAGACGTCTTTCTTCGGTTACTACGTTTAGGTGCCGGTAGTCCACGCAAAACATAAGCGTTCAGTCCTTCTTCTTAACCAGCACGACTGGAGAGGCCCATGGACTGCTTGAAGGCTGGATTATGTCGTCGTTCAGCATTTATCGCACTTGCTCTTGGATGACCTCCCTTTCTTTTACGGAGACTCTATGCGGCGATCGGTGAACAGGGAGCGCGTTGTCCTCGGTAACAATGCGATGCTTCGCAACGGCGGTTTGGCGCACTTTCGGCGACGTCACGAAGCAGTCGCTGCATTCGGCGAGGAGGTCACTCGGCTGCCGCCAATTCGGGCTTGCAAGATGGGGTCAATATCAAGTTGCGCTTTCGGCGTAATGTCTTGCTGAGGTGACAATGATTCTGCAGCTATCGCAGCAATTTCGGTGGAGTTTCAAAGTTCCTCGACGTGGCCCATAGCGGCACATTTCATGAGGTGTGGCATTTCATGCCGAAAGTTCTTCACGAGGACCACGGTGTGCCCATCCTGAAGTTCAGTCGCTCCTCTTGTGGTGTCTATTCCTCCTCCCAGGAGCAATTGAAGGCTGCGTTCCCGAACAGCTTCGCTCGAGGGAGCTCCAAAGCTCCTCGACGTGGCCCAAGCGGCACCTTTCGTGAGGTGTGGCATTTCATGTCGAAAGTTATTCACGATGGCCACGGTGCGCCCATCCTGAAGTTAAGCCACTCCTCTTGCGACACCTATTCTTTCTCCCAGGAGCAATTGAAGGTTGCTTTCCAGAACAACTTCGCCGCAGGTAGCTGCATTGGTCACGACGGGTACGACAACACTTGATCGCTGCGGAAGGTTCAAATGGTAGGCAGCGACTCGGACGGCGGCTGACGCTGTAGGTGGTTGAGCGCGTGGCTTGTTAATTTACGATAAGGAAAGAGAGACATTTAAGACAAACAGACAAGACAGGCTTTCGACTTTCAACAAAGCGTTTACTGGCTCGACTTCGCCTCCTGAAGTTCGACGTGGGCGTCCGGGTGGTTGAGAGAGAGGGTGGTGGGTGAGGGAAGCGTGGCCATGTGGCCGTGCTTCCAGCTACGCGTACACGGCGTAAAATGGGGTCTGCTGTGTGTCAATCGGCACTTCGCCTTTACACGCAGGCCCGAGTGTCAACGGTGCCCTCTTGGGGAAAGGAGGGAGGAGGGGGGAAGGGCGCAGACAAGAGGAGGAGGAGAAGATGCACCGTCGTGCTCTCTTGGGTAAGGAAGGGAAGGGCGGGGAATGCGCGGAGAAGAAAAGGAGCAGAAGATACGGGAATTTCGACTTTTTTGTGTCTTTGGAGGAACCCTCTCGCCCCGCAGGAAGCGCAGGCTGACGCTGTTCGGTTTTTTTTTGAAGGTGGAACAGGTGTCCCCAGCATCAATCTGTTCTCACTAAGGCCGATGACGGCGCCGTATTCAAACAAAAAATGCATGCCGAGAATGACGTCTCTGGCATAGTCTTGTAGAACGATGAGTTTCACAGGGCACGTCTCGCCGTGAATCTCGACTCGGGCAGTGCACGTTTTGACGGACCTAATAAGGTGTCCTCCGGCGGTTGAAATTTGTGGTCCTCTCCATGTGGTCGTAACTTTGCTCAGGCGGCGAGAGAGCCTCCCACTCACAAATGAGTAGTCTGCTCCGGTAGCCACGAGGGCAGATATGTCGTGGCCGTCGATATCAACTTTTAGGTTGTTGGGTACCGTTGCTGGAGCGTCGTTGCATTGCGTGGCGTCGGGAGAGTGGGAGCGCTCCGGCGTTCTTGGGGGCTCTTTATTTTGGTCGTCTTCGGCAACGCCACCTCCAGGCGTGGTCAAACTTTGTTTCCCCGGCGCACATGAGAGAAGCGTTTCTCGGCGGGGTCGTGGTGCTGTAGACGCTGAACGTCGTGGCAATGGTGAGCGGGATTCACGGCGGAGAGACGGCGCTGAGAAGGGCGAGCGTCGGAGGTACTGCTAGATGTCGCGAGGGCGTTCGCCGTACCTTGGGCGTGGGTCGTTCGGATGGAAACCACCAGCACATGTCGACGGTAGGGGCATCCAATGTAGATGTGGTTGGTTTCCCCGCAGTGGTAACAGAGCGAGCGTCGGTCGGCCGTTCACCATACGTCGGTCTTTTTTAGCGAGGGTCGTTCCGGGTGGACGTACTGAGCTTATTCTTCCTGACGTTGAGGATACCGCAGCAGGGATGTGTCTCTTCGGGGTGGCGCCGGGGCTTAACGGGGAGCTCGCAGCAGTCGTCGAGCAACGGCGGCATAGCTCACCTTCGGCTCCTCTGGCGCCACTATGGCGACGGGAGCCTCTGGTTGGAGCGTCCGATGCACCTCTTCGTGGACAACCTCGGCGATTGAGAGGGTTTACGGGCGGCTTGCGGTTGGTAGCAACCTTCGCAGTTTCCGCCCGGATGACCTCCCGGATAATTTCGCGGATATCTGACGTGCTAGAAGCGCTTTCGCCGCTAAGCAGCTTGCATGCAGCGAAGCCTGCATTTCGCTGGTAGTGGGAAGCGCGCGCTTGGAGGGCGCGTTCGATGTTAGTTATCTCAGTGAAGAAGGCTTTGACGGTCGCCGGCAGGTTACGGACGAAGCCTCAAAAGATGTCGCCCCTCACTCCGCGCATGAGGACTCGCAGCTTGTTGTCGTTTGTGGTTTTTGGGTTGGCATGGGCGCTCAGGTGCAGGACATCGTCCACGAAGCTTGTAACGCTTTCCATAGGGATTGGGGTTCAAATTCGGAGAAGATCCTCTGCCCTTTGCCGTCGGTGTTGGTTGACGAAAGTCCACTGGAGCTCGGCCAGACATGTGTTCCACAACGCAAAGGAAGCCTCGTGGTTCTCGAACCAGTGCCTCGCAGTACCCTTCAGCGAAAAGTAGAGGTTCTGCAGGCACTGCTCCGCGGTACATCCGTTGTGGCGCCACCCGCTTGTAGTGTTGCCTCCAGTCCTCGACGTCTTCGTGGATCTCGCTGTAAAAGGGAGTCAGCGTACGAGGAACGACGGGCAGGTAGACGATGGAAGGGGTGACTGGATTCTGATAAGACATCGTCGTCCTCTGGGTCTTCGACTTCTTATGTAAAGGTCCAGACTCTAAATGCTGCCCTTGGGTGCGGCGGCTGGCTCGGGTTTTGGGCTTGTCGACGGGGATCAGCTCTCCGCGACTTGAAAAAGATCGCGTCCGACATATCTTCTGAAGTGTACGTTTTACTGAAATAAAACGCGGTACCCATCACCTCTACCAAAATGTCACGAATGACCAGTGATGAGACGACGAAAACTGAAACAAACTAAACGTTTAGGGGAGCAAACTCGTGCCCAAAATACAAAAAAAGGAAACAGAAGATTACAATGGAGTGTCAAGGGCGTCAATGGCAGGGTAACAGCAGGATCAAACGCTGGGGAGAGACTGACTGCGGCATGACGTTTCATTGTTTTGTAACCAGTCCACTTAGCGTCTCTAGTGGCGTTATTTAGCTTCTGTCGCACGAAGCATAGACTCCGCTATGTCGAAGAGCCAACACTATCAATATAGGTCCGCCATTGTAAGTTGTGTGAGATGCTGACACCAAGGTACTTTAAAGGGATGGTGAACGGAAATTCGGATTTCAGAATACAAATCAGGAGCTGTACCCTACAACCATTCTCGTAAGGCGATATCCTTACAACACTACTCGTAAGGCGATATCTCGAATCGACGGCCGTATTTTTAGAAAAAGAGGTCGAGATTAAGCGAGGCCAAAGAGGGGCAAGACGTCAACATATCTTGTTTTCTCCTCTCTTCGCTTCGCCCCCTCAAGGCGGCGAGGCGGAGAAGACGCGTGGCCGTTCCCTCTCCGTCTCGACCCTTCTCGTAAAAACAAGACGTCAACATATCCTGCAAATGCGCCTCCTTTAGAAAAAAAAAAAAAACAACAAAAACAATACGACATTCGTTGGAGATGTCGCTGTATGAGTGATGTTTTGGTGTTTGTAGCATCCTGTTGCACACTTCTGCCGCCGTGTTTTGTGGAATCCAGATTTCGGTTCAGCATCCCTTTAAACTGTCCACGTTACTCAAGTTAACATCGCCCATGCCATAAACAAATTTCAACACATTATTCTTGTTTCCTATGTTAGAAAGTTTATTTGCATTTTCCAGTCATCACACTACTGTCTTAAAGTTTCCAAATCGCTGTTTAGATTCAATTGGTCTGTAATATTGTTTATAGAAGAATAAAAAAGGCAGGCATCTGCAAAAAGTTTGACTTTAGTTGGCGTTTGAATGTGGGTAACAATATGATTTATGTATATCAAAAACAACAGTGGGCCCAGTACCGAGCCTTGAGGGGCCCCTAATTAACACTAAGAGAAGAATGATAAATTCCTCGTTACAAATGATTACAAACCCCCGCGCTAATTTGGATCTTTCTCACCACTGTGCTTAGGCGCTGCCTTCGAGGACACGTACCCCCAGAGAAGATTTAAAGCCCTCATCGAACGAAGAACACGTTTTTGGTGAGGTCGGCAACTAGAGTTACTCTAGAAAGGCACCGCATGCTCGAGTATTCTGGAGTTTGTCGCGTTACGCCATCTGCTGATGCTCTCTGCTTAGATGCGATCACCCAAGCTCGGTGACGTCGGTAGAGTGCTCCTCAGATATAAGCGAAATAACTTCAGATGTGGCATTTTGTTCGTGCTGGTGCGCATCGGCCATTCAAAAGCGCGACACAGGGGCACTCCCCAAAAAAAGCTTTCACGCAATAGACCGATCTCACCAGCCAGTTTCGCTACGCCACTGCGGTCGCAATGCGTGGAGTGAACTTTAGTTTTCGTGCACGTAGGGGTAACCTCGCCGGAGCTCTGCGCGCGCAGGGCACGAGACGGCACCAACCGTCTCGTGTACTGCCGCCTGCCTCATCTGAACTAAAGTTATGGCCGCGTAAGGGAAGTATGCCACGCTTAGTGAAATCGGTCTGTAGTTCGCTACTAAACCAAAGCCATCGCACACCAACCCGAACGCAAGGTAAACACAAGAAAACAGGAATATTTCTCTTCAGTTCGGCACAGTATTTTCTAATCGTGAAAAGTTTAGGGCCTTTACAGTTTACTATTTTATGTATTACCCCTTCAGCGCATTTGTGAACAAAATTTTGCTTACTTACATTGGCCCAGAAAACTTAGGCTTGTCAACAAGTACATGTAAAAACAGATATGTAATTCACTGTATACCCGACGTTGATTGTAGGGAGTTGAAACTAAAGTATTACTATTTGTATTACTAAAATTCATCCGTCATTTAATTTTTGTCATTAAAAGAGGATTCCTACCCAAAAGTGTGTTTGTAAAATATACAGATAAAGTTATCATTTTTATTTTTACCATAGTGCATCTCACCCGTTTCTCCCGGTTGACTTTCAGTAACAAAGCCTGATTTTAATTTTGACCAGTCTGTTAGTGCCATCCGTCTGAATGGGCTAAACCAGTTAATCACAAGTTGATCGGCTTGATAACTAATAGCAGCTTACTGTAGGACTGGTTAAATTCTTTGTATGGCCAGTTAGATTGTCGTTGGACCACCTTGACCAGCTCAATTACTGTTAGCCAGTTTTTTATTTCGACCATCCTCACTAGTTTAATTCCTCTTAGTTCAGTTTATTTGCCGGCTATGCCATCCTGACCCGTTTATTTGGACTGGTTAAATTCTAAATATGGCCAGTTTGATTCACTGAACCAGCCTGGCCAGCTTAATTTCTCGCTAGGCCAGCTTGATTGCCCAGTTCGACCACCATCACCGATTCCTCGTTAGGCCGGTTTGATTGCCAGTCCGTCCCGTTTGACCAATTTATTTCCCAGTCTGACCAGTTTATATTTTGAACTCTTTTTTCAATAGGGCAACGCTTGTTCACCCCTGAGCTGGGACTGCAGTGGAAGCTACGAATGTTTTAGAGCAGTCATACGTCTATTTTTCGCCCATTGATAGTTCTCCTTGCGTGGGTGTGTGAATGGAGGCGACATTAAGTGATTAAAAAGAGGCGTACGACTGATTCAAGGAATGTGTGGCTATTAAAGTAAACTGACTACTTTTGTAAGGCGCAAAAGATAATCCCAGGGGACAAAAGTTTATGGGTAAACTGACTATGAGCATGCTTTTGCAAGTCACAAAAAATAATCCCAGGGGACAAAAGGACGTGGGACACTCTGGGGCTATGCGGATATGATCCTGATGTGTCGTCTACAAGTGGCCATACGGAAGTCACAACAACAGAGGAAGTCCCTGCTCAAATATTTGAGCAGCCGGCACCTAACTAGAGCCAAGTCGAAAATTTTGAGCAAAATCCGACACCTTGGTTGGATATCCAACATCCCTGCCAACCTTCTCTGGCTCTGTATTTTGTGATGAAACTGCTTTAGACTTGATCTGGTTAAAATTGTGGCATCAGTAAGCCCATAGCAAACTTGACCTTAGAGAACAATGACATTTAGCAGGACTACAGCTTCTTCTTCTTCTTCTTCTTGTTGTGAGGTCCAGAGAAGGAAAGGGAAAGCCGGGAGAGATGTTGGCTTCCTGTACGGGGCGAGTCGCTACCCGGCTTAGGGAAGGGGGAGTAGCCGTAGGTGGCTAAAAGAGATAGTGTGGAAATTTGGAAACCAGTCCAATAATGTGATGGGGGTTTGGCACAAGTGTGGGTTTCAATTTAACAACCTTGCTGTTTGCGGTGTCTGGTATTACAGCCTAGCGCCTAAAAGGACATTTATTGTACGGCAGCAGCATTTTCCTTCTCTGTTAATGAAAGTTACCCAATGTAGCCATCTTCAACTTCGTCTGTATCTCCTGCTATTCTTGTTCGGCTGCCCCATTGAAAACTGAGTCGCATGGGAGAAACAAGCCTATGTTTTACGTCGCGCCGCAGAAACTACCGAATTCGCGTTATAAGTACCAATGGACAGCACTTGTTTGTTTCTTCCCATATATAATGATTATGCTGCCTGATGCCTTACCTTGTTAACTATACACTTAAATAACCAGGTCAAAGCATTACATGATTATTTAGAACCTCTTTTCCTCCGACCCTCCTGGGAGAAGAACTGGTATTATGAAGATAGCTGTCTTTTTTGGCGGCTTCTAGCCACAGGACCACGTTATTTGAGCCCGAAGACTCGTCCATAACGTGCTTACATGACTGATTTAGCACTTCCAAGTCAACTGTCTTGTGCTGATTGTTGGCCGAGTGTTGCTTGATGTTTTCTTTTGTTGAGGCTGCTCTTGGCGTCGTTGATGACTCCGGGGTACTCGCACACCCGTTCATGTTCTCGTTTGGCTGCTGCGCTCTATCCGTGCCTTGTAGCTGCTCTGCAACAGGAACAGCGATGAGGCAGCTGCCTTCCGTGCATTTATTGTGGTCGCAATGCCCGCAGTTGCAGATTCTGCCTCGTCGACGTTCATGATGAAGTTCAAGTCCGAAAATGCAGCTCCAACCAATACACGGAAGGAAACACGACGTTTCGAAACCAACTCGATTCATTCTTCAAGGGTGACTGAAAGCACACAAAACAGCAACAACTCCTAACTTTTTCGGCTTCAAAAAAAAAAAAAAAATCGTGAAAAAAAAAAATGTAGGGTTGGAGACGGTCACCTTTTTTAGCTTTTTTCGTCAAGTCACGGACGCCATGCGCGTACACAGAGGGCAAAGCGCCCAGGGACCTGTTTAGTGTTCCTGGCGCATGCTGGATTTGCCACGATTCCAAGAAAAGTATTCTTCGGAAATTAGGCTCTGTGTCCACCCACCTAACCAGGCAGATTTCTGCCGAATACGTTTAATTTTAAATGATGAAGCTATTTTTTCCCCAATTGAACTGGTTTAAGTGCTCTTACTTATATTCTCACGCAGGCATCGTTTTAATACCCCAACTGGTTGCACATGGTGCATCGAGGTGAGCGGCTTTCATGTCGAATGCGTTGCCCCCGAGGAATTGCAGTTAAAGGGTCATGGCTTTTGTAGTCATCCCTTTCTCCCTAGTCATGTTGATTATTGAGGTAATAAACTAAATTTCATCGAATACTTCGACCCGCCCGGTGTCCCCAGCGATATTGGTTATCTTTCGAAAGTCCGACAAAGCTCTGCGGAGAATATCGTCAGGGACGTGGAACGGGACCCAGTGGAGTCGCACGGTTGCCGGTTGGTTTTCCGGGTTCAAAACTTGGCAACAAAGGTTCTTCACAGTCAGCTCCGCGACTTCACGGTCAGCTCCTCGCAGCTTGTCCCTGCGAGGGACACGCTGATGACTGACAGGGTTCTGGGGCCTATAAATGCATGTACTTTTCGAAATAAACCACAGTTGCGAGTGCACCTTGTGTCGTTCCACTTCTTTGCCCTTGTCTTTTTCGGCGCTTTTAATTATTTAAAGAATCTAGAGTGGATATGACCTTTGCCTGACACACTTCTTCGAGGCAGTCTTCGACGTGCGGAATGGGAAAAACCCTCGTGGCGGTCACTCCGTTTAACTTACGGTATTCAACGCAAGACCGTGGTTCCTTGTCGTTAGCTTCCACGATTATCATCGGAGATACAAAGTCACCCTCACCTGGCTCAATTAGCATGAGAGCGAGCATCTGTTCAACAGCTTCCTTGATCAGTTTTTCTTGTTGAGGCGAGTACCGGTAAGCTTTGCACCTCTTGGTGTCACTCGAAGTCAACTCTATGTCGTGAGTCATTAAACTAGTTAGACCTGGGACTTTCGAAAACAATTCCTGGTACTCGGTTATTAAGGTTACCAAGTCTTTACTCTGACTTTCGCTTAAGCTGGCTGGCTGAACCGTGGTTGCCAGGATCTCCTCTGGAGTGAAGGAGGTTAAATCTCGTGGGATCTCTGGAAGGCTAACTGCTACTTCCTCAGATTCGTTTAGAAAGACGCCCACAATGTAAACTTGTTCTAGGTATGGTTTCAATAAATTACAGTGGTAGATCCTCACTTCCTTCCTACGACCAGGCAAATTAACGACATAGTTCGTGTCCGACAGTTTTTGCAGTACAGTCCCAAGACCTTCCCACTGAACTTCTAGTTTGTTTGCCCTTGCAGTTCGCAACATCAACACATTCTGTCCCTCACTTAAACTGCGAACACTGCTGTTTTTGTCATAGCGCTGTTTTGCCTTGGTCTGTGCTTCGAGCATGTTGGCTTCCACGAGAAGATGCGTGTCATACATGCGTTGAAGCAAGTTACATACGTACTCAACTACTGTCGGGTCGTCCTCCTGTCCTTCCCAGTTATCGCGGAGGAGTCTAAGCGCTGACCGTAATGCTCGCCCGTAGACAAGCTCAGCTGGGCTGAAGCCCGTTGACTCGTGTGCCACTGTTCGAAGAGCAAACAACATGGCAGGCACCGCTGCGTGCCAGTCCCTCTTTTTCTCATAAAACAGAAAGCCCGCAGAATGCGCTTCATCACGGAGTGTACCTTTTCTACGCTGTTGCTCTGTGGGTGGTTGACCGAGCTGTGGTAGATCTTAATACCGCATTTTTGCAGAAAAGCTGTGGTCAACGCGGTTGTAAACACGCTGCGAAGATCTGACTGGATTTCGCTCGGAAATCCAACGCGCGCACAAATGGACAAAAGTGCATCCACGACTTCCACGGACGTTGCGTCGCGCAAGGACACAGCTTTGGGAAATTCAGTGGCAGGGCATACCATTGTCAACAGATATTTAAAGCCTCCTTTTGTTGCGGGGAGCGGACCCACCATGTCCACGATGACTCTGCGGAAAGGTTCGGTAATAATTGAGACCGCTGTCATGGGTGCCTTGCGTTTTTCATTAGGTCGACCCGTCCGCTGACAGACGTCACAGCTCCGAACGAAATGTTCGACATCTTGAAAACAACTTGGCCAGTAGTACTCGCTTAGGACCCTTGTCTTGGTCTTGTTGATACCGAGGTGGCCCGACCAGCCTGTCCGGTGAGACAACTCCAAAAGGTTTTCTCGGTGAATTTGTGAAGACGACCTGGTACACGCCTTGGACGCTTTCAGCCAATAGCGTCTCCTCGTTGGCCGCCTATAGACGCTTTCAGCGCGCGCCAGATTGAACCGCCATAGCCGACCTTCTCTTGTCTTACCGAGATGCCGAGCCACTGAAGCGGACGTTAACGAGCCTCCACAAAGGCCGTGGATACGTGGATACCTTCCTCAAGCCGGTGAGCGGAATATTTTGATTTTAGAGGTGTTTTCGTTTTGAACCCATAAGGAACCTCGCTAAGCCTCGTTGGGCCTTGCTCGACTAGGGGGATGGGCCGAGTACTCTCGGTGCGGCCGCCCTACTGGCCCTAACCGGCTAAGCGTCACCACGTGAGACCGCCTCGGCGGTGGTGGAAAACGCAAGATGGAAGTAATATCGGCGGAAGCTCTCGTGTTCAGCCCCAGGACCGTATACGACCCGGACAGAGTGACTTTTGACTTCATAAATCGAGCGGCGCGGCCCCTTGATAGGGAGGGAATTCGGAAAGCCGCCTCGGAGGAGCAAGTATACGCTACCCGGCAATAGCTGGGTACAAGTTCTGCATAGAAAGAAGACCCAGAAGAAAGAAGTCCATGACCAGCGGAAAGAAGACCGAGGATTTCCGGTGGAGCAACGGAGGTCAAGAAGAAAGAGACAAATAAATCATTTCGACTTCCGAGCCTCAAAGAATTCAATCAAAGATCATTGTGAAGCCACGCAAGACGGCGGTCGACTTGAAAAGCTGCCGGAACCAGATCGGTGAAGCGGTGCAGAACTCGCTCCCGATGGGTCTTTCGGAAAATTGAATCGTCCGGTTGCTCGAAGAGCAAGACATCATTATGATCTGCACGGACATGTGGGACGAAGCCGAAGCGTTGGCGAAGCTTAGAAGTTTAATATTCCCGTCCGGACAACTCAACGTTGAGGCCTACCACGTCTCCCCGAGGGATGAGGCATGCCGCGGCGTCATTCATGGGGTCCGGCCGTAGCTGTCCAACGCACAGATAAGAAAGAAAAGCAAGGCTTCAGGACACAAAATACTCGACGCTAGAAGGCTGGAGAGGTCCAAATCGGCGCTCGTCCCTTTCGCCGGGACCAAAGTTCCGTTCACGGTCACGTTCAACTGTCTGGAAACGCCCTGATTTCTATACAAGAAGACAGAGGCAGCCTGCCTTAACTGCGGAAAGGCCGGCCACCGGACGGATGTGTGCTGCAAACCGACGGGTTACGCGTGTGCGATGTGCGGGGCCGCGCAAGCGATGGAGGGACACTCGTGTGTCCAGAAGCGCGCACTGTGCGGAGGGGCGCACAAAACATAAGACAGTCACTGCTCTGAGAAGTTTTTCAAGGAGAAGAGACAAACTGAGAAAACCAGACGGAGCCGCTCGAGGCACCGCAACGGAGAACAGCAGGTGCGCTGGCTGTCGAAGGAGCGGAGAGGCTCAAGGCCGCGTGCTCGCTCTCGTAGCAGATCAGCAAGCTGCAAAAGAAATTCGTCACGCCCGGCACCTCCTGCCGAAAAGGAAAGGAAGAGTAAAAGCCGTGAAGGCGGGAAGAAGGAAAATTGGAATCAAAAATCTATGTCGCGGGACGGGAGGAACTTGGACCTGGGGGATCAGGAAAAATGGCCCGAGCTGCAGAAAAATTATAGCCATATCAATGCGACGAAGGAAAACCCGCCACCGAGGTCAAGCGGGAATGGCCTGCATACACAAGTCCTCAGGCAGGATATTCCGAGTAAAGGAGTGGAAGATGTGGAAATGAAGAGCATATGCTCTGGAACCCCCGGGTCACTACGGACCAATTTCGAGAAATCGTGGAGGCTGCGGTGAAACAGCCGGTGCAGTCTGCCACGCAGCTTTTTATGGAAAAAATCACGCAGCTTTCCAACAAAGTGGTAGCGTTGGAGCGAAGCCGGGAGTCCATGCTCAAGCAACTTGGGACAAGCGGGAAAAAAATCGACATTCTTGGAACGAAAAAGAAGTTCCCTGCTCCAGGAGCTAGGAGTGAAGAGAAGAACATCGACTGAGGAACGACGTGAAGTGGAATCAACAGAAGACGAAAATAACCTTGCATCGCCTAAAACAACCTTATCTGAAAATATAGCAATGGAACTGCAGGGGCGTGGGTCGGTAGCAGGCCAGTCTCAGCCTTCGGCTGTCGCTTGAAACCGATCTCCCTGCGGTAATACTTCTGCAGGAACCTGGAAAGAAACCCGTAAAGATTAAGGACTACCGGACGGTCGGCGGAACCCAATACTTCACGACCCTCGTCCACAGGACCTTCGCGGCCACGGAGAGGGACCTGGACGGAGGCGGAGTGGAGTGTGGGTACGTGGTGATCGTCCCGGTGAAGAGGGGGGACCGGGGTATCCACATAGTGAATCTGTACGGGAACCCTAAGCTTCACAAGATTAACTACAGAACTCTCCTGGGAAACGCGGTGAAGGCGGCCGGCAAGAAACCTCTCGTCATCGCGGGGGACTTTAATGCCCCGCACCCGGGATGGGGTTACAAATAAGTCACGCCGAAAGGACGCAAACTTTTCGAAGAAATTAACCAGGAACGCCTCACGCTTCTCACGGAACCTGACCAGCCTACCAGGACGGGGACTAGCACGTGCAGAGATACGTGCCCGAACCTCACGCTGGTGAAGAACGTGGGGGGCGCCGATTGGAGGAACCTCGCGGAACAACTTCGAAGCGACCTCTGCATCCTTGAAACGACACTAAGGGAGGCAGGATACAAGAGAAGAACTGGAACCGCAAAGATCACTGACTGAAACAAATGGAGGAAGAAAAGAGAAAAGACGAAAGTGCACCTGGCGGACATTGAGGAGGTTGCTGCGGACGTGAGCACCAGCCTGCGCCCTTTTGTCACGGAGGTTGAGCTTTCGGAGAAGACCCCGGCTGTGCATGCAAGACTCCTCCACCTCTGGGAGGCCCGGCGTGGTCTGACCAAGAGGTGGAAACGTCAGCGACAGAACAAGAAGATTCGTACTAAGATCCAAGAACTAACTAAGGTCGGGAGGACCATGCGGTCGACCTCGCTAGGAACAACTGGTATGGGATTTGTGACTCCATACGCGGTAGCCTCAGTACGGGTCGGTCGTGGCGTCTCCTTAGGGCACTGATAGATCCAACTAAGACTAAGTCGGTTTCGGACAGTCGAATAGCTGAACTCATCTACGAGTTTCCCAACGATACAGAGAAAATCATGGACCAACTTGCGCGCAGATATTTGTGTCTTGAACGCGCGGAGGAAGCTCTAGAATATCTATGGCACGAAAACCCCGAACTGGATAGGCCGGTATCGGTGGCAGAATTCGAGTACGAGCTCGGGGCCATAAAAAAGGACACCGCGCCGGGGCCGGACATCATCATGGCAAAACTCCTTTATAACTTGGAAGAAGGTGAACTCGGGAAGATAGTTAATCATTTTAACGAGCACTACTGGGCTAGGGGGGTGACGCCAGCTTGCTGAAAAACCGCCGACATTCGCTTTATTCCCAAGCCCAAAAAGAACTTAAATCTACAAAACCTTAGACCCATCTCACTTACCTCATGCGTGGGTAAACTTTTGGAAGGGTACTAAACACTAGGCTCATGAGGTACTTGGAGAAGGAAAAGCTCATGCCCCATATTCAATTTGAGTTTAGACCTCATACCTCAACAGAGGACATCCTCCTGGAGATATACAAAACTCTTTTGAAGAACCCTTCCAGGGCACAAACACGGTGTATTCTCGCTCTTGATTTAAAGAGGGCTTTTGATAACGTTTCGCATGCCAGCGTACTCAGAGGCCTGAACGAGGTACACTGCGGACAGAGAACGTTTGAATCCGTACGAAGTTTCTTAACAGACAGGGAGGCGACTCTAAACTTAGGGAGCATGAAATCCAATAGCTTCGAGTTGTGCTCAAAGGGGACGCCTCAAGGGGCTGTTCTATCTCCACTTATTTTCAATCTGGCTCTGCGGGGTTTGCCGGAGGCGCTGGGGGCGGTTCCCGGTGTGGAACACGCCATCTACGCCGACGGCATCACCCTGTGGTGTCGGGAGGGGAACGACGCGGAGATTGAAGAAAGACTATAGGCGGCTGACAAAATTGTAGAAGACTACGCTAAGGAGTGCGGTCTAAAGTGTGCACCGGAGAAGTCGGAATTACTTGTCATGAGGAATTTTTTTGAAAGTGTGTCGGAACAGATCGAGGTTTGAGTGAGCGGGAAACGGGTCTCTAAGCCCACAGAGATTCGTATCGTCGGCCAGCTCATTCGACAGGGCAGGGGCAACAAGTCGACTATCGATAAACTTGACACCATGACCATCCAGGTCTGTCGCATGCTTCGGATTATAAGAAATCGTAGGAGGGTGTTGCGTACCTAGCAACCAAGCTGTCGCCCACACAAACCGGGCAGCGCGAGGCATGCTCTCGAACAAGGGCATGCGCGAGGCAGCGAGCCACTGGGAACTGATCTGGGCGCCATACCGGTCCTGCCCGTTCCGTAGCAATAAAGAACGTGGTGAATATAACAAATGGCGACGAGGATGGGACCGATGACCTCAGCCACGTTCACAGCTGTTATTAGAGAACTGCGTGCTATCTTCACGACATTCGGATTGCCACGGAAGGTGGTGTCGAACAATGGGAGCATTTTTGTGTCAAGGGAGGTACTCGATTTCTACCAACGAAACAGTGTGGAGCCTGTGACAAGCGCACCATATCATCCGGCTACCAACGGCCAGGCGGAGCGGATGGTCTTTGAATTGAAGCAAGCACTTCAAAAAGACAAAGTCGGCAGCTTGTTAGTGAGACTGGCAAGATTCCTCTACAAGCAGCACACCACTGTCACATCCTCCACCGGGAAAACAGCCGCGTTGCTAATGTTCGGCCGTGAACTGGCATCAAACATAAGCCGAGTTACACCAGAACCAGAAACATGCAACAAAGGAGAAGGCGAGGAAGGAAGAGAGGTGACGACCCCTTCACGCCGCTTTGTTGAAGGGCAACCTGTGTTTGCTATCAATTTTCGCGGAAAACCGAGGTGGCTAGAAGGAACACTACTCAAGCAGCTCGGTCTTCGATCTTGGCTTCTCCAAACGGCGTTTGGAGAAATCCGCAGACACGTCGACCACATTCGAAGACGACTATCTGGAGTTACGCCTCCAACATCCGGGCCCCATAGTCTCTTGGCAAGAGGCTTATGCGAAACGATGCCGCCAGCACCGTGGTTCACAGCAGCAGCAGCTGAGGCCAGTCCTGCCACTCCGACTGTTGCTGCTGAGGAGCCGCCTTCAAGACTACCGGCACAGCATCCAACCGTTGCTGCTGAAGAGCTGCCTCCGTTTCTACCAGTACAGTCTCCAGAAGGAGCTGCACCGGATGTTCCCGTCCAAGTTGATCGGCGCACCAGCTCTCGGGCTAGGCGCCCACCTTCAAGATATGGACACTCCATCTAAGGGGGAAGATGTGTTGCGTACCTAGCAACCAAGCTGTCGCCCACACAAACCGGGCAGCGCGAGCCATGCTCTCGAGCAAAGGCATGCGCGAGGCAGCGAGCCACTGGGAACTGGTCTGGGCGCCATACCGGTCCTGCCCGTTCCGTAGCAATAAAGAACGTGATGAATATAACAGAGGGGCATAAAAGAGAAAGAAGCAATGCAACTCGTTCAGGCCTTTATTATCTCCAGAATCAGTTACGCCACACCGTACTTGGTCTTGAGTAAAGAGGAACGGCACAATATTGATGTTTTGATAAGAACATGCCAAAGTGCGCTAGGGCTTCCCGAGAGGACAGCGACGGACAAATTACTAAAGTTAGGGGTCCACAACACGACAGATGAGCTTCACGAAGCACACCTCGTGGCTCAGCTAAAGAAGTTGGCATCCACGAAAGACGGGGCGTGGCTCATGGACAAACTTGGAATGGCGGTTCCGGGAGGAACGCATACGGGTATGGTCCCCGACCACGAGCTGTCAGCAGAAATACGGAAGAAAGTAGTGATGAGTCGTATCCCGAAGAATATGCAACCAGAAAAGGACGACGGCAGAAGAAAGGCCAGATCTGAGGCCCTGTCTAAGACATGGGATCACAAAGAGGGAACGCTATAAGTTGACTGCGGCGGCCCAGTAAACGGAGTCGCCACAATCGCAGTGGCTAACGCCCAGGGTCGGGTATTAAAATTAGCTTCGGTCAGAGTAGAGTCGGCTGGGCAGGCCGAGGAAGCGGCGATTGTATTGGCTGTCGTTTGCAACCCCAGGGCGACTGTCATCTCTGACTCCCAGAAAGCATGGGAAAATTTCGCTCGCGAGATGGTGTGCGCCGTCGCTGATAAAATACATAGCAAGACGGAAGTACAGGGGGTGCATCTGATCTGGTCCCCTGGCCACACGGGTAACACTGGGAATGAGGCAGCAAATGCTGCGGCCCGAGGCTGTATTCTCCGGGTCTCGTCCCAGTCGGGTGGTCAAGTGAACGCGGACCTCTCGTTTAATGAGGCACTCAAAACTAAGAAACTCGACGGACGCGTATTCCCGAGCCCTTGCGGGGGGCTTGGGAAGGAAGAAGAATGGACTTGGAGAAGGCTTTAGACGGCAACTCTCGTGACCCCCGCCAAGTTGCAGCAGTGGTACCCCTACCGGTACACTACGGGAGCCTGCCCCTTCTGTGGTGATCCCTTGGGCGGACGTGCATCACGTTACTTGGAAGTGTAAGAAGATTTGTGGGCTGGCTCCACTGGTGGAGCCTTCTACTCAAGAGGGGGAAGCGGGGCTGCAGAGTGAAGTCATCGATGTGCAAAAGCTGCTGGTGACCCGCGTGCTGCATGCCCAAGCCGCAATTGGAGCCCTGAAATAAGGGCATGCACCCACTCTCTATTTCTAACTCCCTTTCTTTTCCTAACCTTTCCTGTTATATCCAGTAAATTTTTCAACAACAACCACAAAGGCCTCGGCTGGGGAGAAGGACACAGCAGCACAAAAAGTGCTGCTGTGTCCAATGTCCATTGCGACAGCAAAAGTGCTGTCGCAATGATCAAGTGGAGTGAACGGAATAAGAGGAAACAAAACTGAAGGTCAGTTATGGCAGCGCCCATGCACAGCTGCCTGAAAGCGTCTATACTTCACAATGAATGGCCAAACCCTCTGTATATACGGCTCTGAGAAGAGATACAAGGGCGAATTGGCTGTTTGTTTTTTGAGAGCAGAGGGACGATTTATTAATTGAAATTTGTGCAACGGTCAACTGAATTGGAGGATATCCCGTAGGTACGCCAGTTGCACAAGAAGGTATAGATGAAAGCTTTCATACCTACACCTACGCCTTATTGATGGGACTGAGTTAATTATTTGGGTTTAAAAGAAAGTAAAATAACAAAAAAATCAAACTGTGGAAGAGAAGAGTGCAAGAAAAATAAATTTGAGCAATGCACTTGTGATAAAAATAGCACAGTCAAAAGGAAGAGGTTTTTGATAATTGACGGGAGAGGTCATTAGTTTAAGGCGGGAGCTTGAGTGCAAAAGACTGTGGGCACCCTGGAGGCTCCCCAGCCCAGTTGAGTGCAAAAGACTGCGGGGCACGGGGGGCAAACGTTCCCGCGTAGAGGCGGATACAAGCCGGCCACGCGCACATGGCGTGCGCAGCATTGATAAGGCGAATCAGAGGCGGCGCACAGGCAGTCGCTGGCTCGACTCAACCGCCACCGGTGCTCGTTGGTTTCTGTTATTATTCTTCGTCGTCTCGTCCATATCCAATTAAATGTAATTTCTTGTAGTTTAAACCATGTTATTCCTGCGGGTCGGGTATGCAGCAAGGCAGACCGACCACAAGACAGACACACTGGACTAAATTTCAAGATAGACAAATATGTGCGGTATGCCATAGTGATTGCGAGGTGCTAGAAAAAGGTGTTCTAAATTTCACGGGCCTTCGTCCTGCCCTCCTTAGGGGGGTAATGTATTTGAAGGGAATCCGGTGTTTTGTTGGAGCGGATGGAAATCAAAAGAACCAAAACATTAGAGCCACAAATACGTAGGTTAAAATATTGGTGGAGAAGGTATAAAAAAGCGTGATTATACACAGAATTGAGGCGGTAAGTAAAATAACGAGAGACGAATCCCTAGGCTAGATCTAGATGTCGCAAGTTACTGACCAATACAAAAAGTACAGTCAATTAAATCCATCCATTCATTTACTCATTAACTGATGACAATGATAGATGTCTCGTAATAGAGAAGCAAGGTGGACTCGTTTTCACCAAGGGCAAAGTGATAGAACGAGGTTCGTCTCACCCAATTCAGCGGAATATTGCTCATAGGAAAAACTTACAAATGCTATTGCATTTTGACCAGTGTTGTACGGAACGGCGTCCAAGAAACGGCGTTCATGGAACGCGTTCTTTTTGGAACGAAGGAACGCAGCCGTTCCATTTTGCATCGGAGGAACTGGGAACGGGAACTCGTTATATTTTTACTGGAACGGAAAAAAGAACGGAGTTCTTTTTTTTCATTCAGTGGGGTATTTTATTTTAAAGGGAAATTCTAAAGGTATAAAAACATTATCTTTACGGAGAGCAGGATATCGTTAACTTTTTGTTTACTTATCTTGGGGTTTATTTTGTGTGGTCCTCGCTCTTATACAGCCGGGAGCAGGTGAGCTAGTGGACATCGATTCTTCTCTGTGCCTGAGACTGCGGCACAGAAAGCGTAACTTTTAGTCGAAGGAAAAGACACAGAAAGAGGATTTTAATTCAACTAAATGTAAAGGTGCAAGCGAGTTGTTTGTCCTTTGATCCTTCTTGTTCCCCTTCACCAGGAATTATTTTCGACACAAAGGGACGTTTCAAACTCAGCTACGTTTTTTTGCTTCAACAAATCCTCATACACCCAGAAATCTAAAGACAGCTACAGCCGTCATTGAACATCCACAAAGAGACCTAGAGTTACAATAAAATAACAGGTTACCAGATATCGAACACACCCTTGTATCCCGAACATTGGTCAGCTAAATGATGCGCAAAAATTAACCCTTACCCTGTTGGAAAATTTTGACGACAGAAAGAAGATGGAAAAGCCTCATACAAGCGTAACCGCAATATGGGACGTCCTATACCAGCGAAAAGGCGGCTCCAGCATGGTGGATTAAGGCGGAACAGGACGGAACCATACTAGCGTGTCGTATTATGGGACATCCTATACCAGCGGAGTGGAATAAGACGGGACCGTAGAAGCTCGGGACCATGCAGGCTTACGGAACCATACATGCATGACGTAATATGGAACATCCTATACCAGCAAAAATGCGATACCAGCATGTTGCTCCACCATGCTGGTATCGCTGTTTCACTGTTATACAGGGCGATTTTTTTAAGCTTTACACATTTGTTTAAAAAGGTCGTGAAAGCTACACTTCATTGTTTTGTGCAGATTAGTTATACGGCCAGGGGTACGTAGTATAGGGGCCTAATCGTAACGATCATTCGGATAATTAAATAGAATTTGTTAATTAACTTTTTAATTACTGAAAATGAACACATGGTTTAAATTAGAAACTTCCTGAGTGTCATCGAAAACCACTAAATCAACTCTTTTCAGAAGGATATAACGGAGGGGTAGCATTTTACGCATTCTGTAAAAACGCTTTATTTGGATCCATTTCTAGCTTTCGTTTTCTTATCGGAGCGCATCTCTGCGGCTACGGTCCGTTTCTCCAGGGGTTTAGTTGCGCAACACACATGCGCTCTGCTTCCCTCCATCCTACGAGGGAGGCGAGGAGGTGGCTTCGCACTGCAGCCACTGGTCAGCAATATCGCAGGTGCAGAGATGCGCTCTGATAAGAAACTGAAGTCTGGAAGCGCGTCCAATTAAATTAAGCCTTTTTTTAGAACGCCGTAAAATGCTGTTCCCGTCATATATTCACGAAAAGGGTTGATTTAGTGTTTTCCTATGATGCTTAGCAACTTTCTAATTGAAATTATGGGTCTCTTTTCACTAATTAAAAAATTAAGGAACATACTACACTTAAAGGGAAGCTGGAGTGGTTTTGTATTTGAGGAAACAGATTTAAATCTTCTTTATTTGACCTCCAGAATCTCAAATATCAAAATTATTTGGTAATTTGGTGAATCGAGGCTGCATAGAATCATTTTTAAAGTATCACTGGAGGCACTATTTCCTGGCGAGTGACGTCACAAAAGGAGGATTCAAAATCTCTGCTTACGCATCTTTAGCGCCAATCAAAGCTATGCACGCACACGCTATTTTTAAAAGGGGGAAAAAGACGTCACGACTGGTGCCACTGCTGGAGAATACACGTAGAAAGTTTGCGATTGGACGCGCGGCCGTCAAGCGACACATGCTTGGCAGCTGAAAAATCCCCTTACGACGTCACTACTGGTCGGATGTTTTTTGTGTTTTCTCCCGTTTAGTTATATGTTTGGAGAAAATGAGCGTGATATTCAGATTCACGGGATAAAACTACACTAGAATCAACCTCCATCTAGTTTTCTGAAAGAGGTCTTGCACTACCCTTTAATAAGCCGACTCATCATTACAATTATCCCTTTATACCATGCCCCTCTGGCCATATAACTCACATGCACAGACCGCACAAATGTAGCTTTAACGACGTTTTTTCAACAAATCTGTAAAACATACAAAGAAGACCCTGTAGCATGCATGTCCCCTAATACGATACGACTGTACGGTACCTTCCCCGCTTGCATCCTTCGGAAGAGACTCGCAGACATCCAGCGTTCCATTGGAATGCTGGATGTCAGCAAGTCTCTATATCAGCGATTGGTTTGAAACTAGCATGATGTTTGCACACAAATAAGCTCTTGTCCGGGTCCTCGAGGAGCAGTAATAGTAGTGGCGAAATGTAGTGACGTGGTAAATTTGGTAGCAAGTGTTTACTTCTAAAAGATTTCCATGCAGCAAAGCTGAACTTTGCTCAAAAGATGATAATTATAAATTCAATACTGAACAAAGGTGTCCCTTGAGTTGTCAGGCCAAACTCCCACTCTTGCCACTCAGGAGTTCCTGACTTGTGCGTAGAGGATCAGCACAATTCAGATTTGTGCTGCGAGTGCACCTGCGATATAAAAATTGAATAGACATGAGATGAAAATTAAAAGACTTTTAGAATTCTCTGTAATGCGAAATTAGAGCGCAGATGTTGAGGAGGAGGATGGGTGGGTATGCTACTCCTCCCCCTCTCCTCTTCCTCTTCTGCTCCCTCCCATTCAGCAGGAAATTTCCCTAAATTTAGCAGGAAAATTTTCTCACTAAATTTAGCAGGGAAATTGATGTCACGTGACGTCAACACCAATTCAGTTTTCCCACTAAATATATCGGGGAAAATGACGTCGCATGACTTTGTGTCACGTCAGCCAGAAACAAATACAGTTTCTCCACTAGATTTGGCTGAAAAATTGATGTCAAATGACCTCTACATTAATTCAATTTCCTGCCAAGTTCAGCGGGGCAGTTATGCCGATGGGGACGCCACGAAACGGCCACCTAAGAGCTGCGCCCTAAAAAACTAAATGCCTCACATGAAATAAAGTTATAATTAGAGATAAGACAAAAAAAAAAAGAAAATCTAAGATACCGCTTTAATATTATTCCTTTTGTCTGTTCTCAAATATTTTTATTTCAAGAAATGTTTATCTCTTTATTCATACCCATAGAACCCCTCCCAGTTTCAGCACGAATGCAATAAATCAGTGCAGACTAGACTTTGTAAACCATAATGCACATGAAAATGAATGTTTTCCCATAGTCTTGCATGAGTCAGTCGCTCACATCTCTAAATATATTTGTAGTGACGAACGTTCTTGAATAAAACTTTTAGGCTTTGAATTTGACAGTTTAAATATCCAAAGGAACACTGCATGTCACTGATTTTTTAGTGACATATCAGAAATGATGCAGCACTGTCCTTCTTGCATACCTAAAAAAGTTTGCATTTTTAGCATGGCATGGTGCTGTTCTGATACCCATACAGCCCTCTTTCACAAAATTTCGTCTATAGAGCTCTTTCTTGGATCTTAAATCACATGACAGATTCGCTAGCTTGAATTCTCACTCGGCATCAACACTTCTATATACGGATGTAATGGTGAAAGACACGATGTATGGGCTTGAGTACAGCTCGACAAGCACAGATGAGAAGAAAAGTACTGCCGAAAACTCAAATGTCAAAATAAAAACTATTAGGTGGAATGCGGATACAATTATGGATATGGTCATGAATACAGTTAGCACAATCAATATGAAGAATATCTGTTAGACGCACACTCAAAGAAACCTGTTGCATTTATATTCATGCAAATTACTTCGGAGGACCAAGCGCTGCAGTCTCGAGAGGGGGTTCGGTGAATAATTATATTGAAAATGAGTGTAGACGGAATAAACAGTTTGATCTGCCACAATGAGCATTACATAAGCAAGTGGCATGTAATTATTACTGTTACAGTGCCGACTGTTTCAAACGGTCAGTCGCGTCATTCGGTAAGTTCCCTCTGTACGCTACAAGGTTTGGGTCTCTCGCATGCTTAGCGAGGAAGTTGATGAACTGGAAATGTCTAGCGTAGCTATTTCCAGAATCTTATCTCAGCATCGCAAAGAATATAAGAAAAATTGTAGAGACAAGGTTAGTGCAGGAGTTGAATAAAAGAAATACTGAGTTCTGCGAAGCCATCTTGCCGTAGTAAACGTATAAAGTTCCCCTAGGTAGAGCTAGCCATTACGGACGATTGTGCCCATTGCATACCATAAAATTTAATTTGCGACCTACAATATTTACAGGCTCAATCAACTCTGAATAAGTGGAACACTTGACAGTTGAGATTGGTCTCACCATGACTGTCTGCAAACATCCACATAATTTCCATGAGCCTATGTGTTTCAAAAAAATATTTGGTGCAAGCTGTTTGAAACACCATAACACTTTTTAACACTAATAGAAAGCCTGCCGTGGGCCAGGACTTAAGCAGTTTTCACTTCATTATGAAACCTGAAGGGCAATTAGACATATGTGAACCATGAATATAGGCCTGCACTGAATTGTTTTCTTAAGCTCTGTTCACCATATAAATCTTTGCAGAGCTGACAATGTGCAAGCTCCTGTTTTTTTATATTATACATCTCCCGACTGCTGGGCGCGATAGGTACAGAAGACTGATGACAGCAACGTAACACAATGATTATTTTAAGTATTTGTTCGGGTATAGCGTGAGCGAAGCCGTCTGTGGGAAGTTAATTCTGTGAAACCGTTGATCTTACATCCACGGGCTTTTAGGTTCACATGTTAATCATGTCTGCAGACTCATTTTTGTAATTGGAACTCCATCCAACCCACGATTTGAATATGCCTTCTGCATTTTAGGCCTAGTAGTGCTTTTGCTGTTTCACTTAATGAATAGGTAAGAATGCTTATTTCGAGTAGCATATCTAGTACCTGGTGGCACGAGGACTCCCCTGTCGTGACGCTCATCAAAAGTCACAGGCAGGGAGATACTGCGATGCTCTTGTTGCTGGGATTACCTCCCCCATGGTCCTGGCGGGACCACAGAAGATTGAGTCCAAGCTTGTGGCCACTAGGATCTCCAGATCTTGAGGCCACCCAAGTAGCTGAAAATAAAAACAAATCACAATCAAGTACTTGGCAAAGCTACATTAGAATGGCTAACATATCCTTTCGTGATCAGCACATAGATCCTTTTATTTTAGTCATAGTCACCCCCCAAGACAAGGCTACGTAGGCCTTAAAATGATGGGTACCGAATTAAGGCGAATGATCAAATGCATTCATTTAACCCTCTTTCGCCCCAACCCGAGAGATTTCTGTTGAATATGCACATTCAACTGTAAACTCTGTAAAAACAAACTTCTACTGCAATGCAGAGCCGTATACTGGGAGAGTTTGGCCAGTGGGTGTGGCGACAAAGCCGCCAGAGAGGAGGAAAGGGAGGAGAGCGCCAAAGGAGCGAAAGAGAGAGAAGGCAGCAAAATGGAGACGACCGCCATTTTGACGCAACGCTGTCAACGTGGAGCACTGTTGAGGCTATGCGTTGTCTGCTACAAACTTATTTTTTTCGCCTGAATAAAAATTTGTGTTGAAACATGGAGAAACTTTATTCTTTAGCTTTTTAAGCCACCGAAGAATAATACTTTATCATTTTATTGCCAGAGCCTGCCAAATAAAAGGAAAGAACCGCAATTTGGATATCGATCCTATGCCGGCGAATGAATGAAAATGGCGGACATCCCCGCGCAGCTGGGAGCAGCCGAGAGTTCACGCGTATGCGCTCACGCCTCTCGCTCTGTGCCGTGGGCTGATTGGCTCACTCGGGAGGGAGACACTACGGTATCGAAATCATAGGCTGGCCAAAGCCTCCCTATATATGACTGCCTGCAATGGAAAGATTTTCTTACCCTCATGCTCAACGAGTGTCGACGGGGGTACAACTCCAGTTCATACACTCACCGAGCATGAGGGTAGGGTGTACCAGCACAGGGCAGGTGTCTGGATAGAAAGAGTTTAGTTGGCGCACCAAGAGGCTAACCGATAAAAATGGGTATTACTCCGAGAAAAAATGCCAAAAAAAACGCGGATCTCGACCTGGCACTAACAGCGCACACAGTATCAATTTTACTTACTAAAGGGTACTCAATCATTATTTTCACCTACCTAATCAAACTAAATATCGTCTCGGCTTGCTGTTTAGGAAATTCTCTAAATTTACAAGAACTATAAAGACATTAAGACAACGGCTAAAAAAAAAGCAACGGCAAAACCATCAATCGAATTCGCCTGCTCTAAATTAGCACGACATCTATTGCAGGCAGACCTGCAAAATGAGCAAGCATTCTAAAAAACAGAGCACGTCCTATGTATAATTGTTTTTCGTGATGCAAAGCAAGCGCTGGAAAGCACTTTCACGATATTAACAAAATTTTTTGCAATCAGTCGAGAACAAGTTAGAGCAGTGAACTTTTAGTTTTAGTGTTGCCCGTGAAAACTCAAATATGTAAATAAAAACAAAAAATACTAACCTTCATAAAAAATCTGTAACTTTGGCAAAGAAAAGTTATCTTGACACAAATATATGGGATACAGTTGTACCGTGTCCATTCATGTGCTTAACCAATTGTGAGGCAAATCGGCGACAATGAAACGAAAACGCCCGAGTACAATCAAGGGAAAGACAGAAAGGATGCATACCTACAACAAAAAAATTCAGAACGACCACGGGCATGAACCTCCGGTAAGGCTCTCGGAGGGACTCCATGCAATGTACTTGCGCAGACCACAGAACAAGATCGGTCAGAGCGTACAGCCATAAGGTGCTTCATGCCATGAAGTTCCAGAAGCAGCTGCAATCGGAAGCAAAGTGCATTTCATTTCTCTGCAGAACGGAGAGTTTAATAGCTAGTATGCATTCATAAGGCTATACAGTCATGAGTGTACAGACTTCTCAATGCAGCATTATATCACCAAATTGTTAACCGTGCCGGGCAACACTAAAAACCGAGAGCATTATTCCAAACTATCTCAGCTTAAAGTGAACCACGACAGAAGCTTTAAGCCATCCTTGCATATTCAGTGCAGAAATCAAGCCATGTCACCTTCTAGTTGGACGCCACGGTTCGTCGAGCTTATAATCATGTTTCACGCTGTTGTCGCTGCAGTGGCTTGTAATGTCAAAAGTGGTCCACCTTAGGGAGATGCAAAGTATAGACGTTTGTGAGTGGGACCCTGACCTAGTCTTCAGCTACATTGCGAGGTAGGAAGTTCCAACCGGGATGTTTGCTGTGTAACCACACGACCAGCTTGTGCCCAGCGATTGTTCGAGCTGAGTACATGTCCTCGACAGTGCCGTTATTTCACAAGCATTTTCACGGATGTTAAACATGACTGACTTACAGGGAGACTGCACCTCAACGACTAATGACTTGGGGTGCCTATCTGAATACTGATATATTAACTAAATGCCAAACAATTACCTGGCAGGCATAACATTTTTTAACAGGCTTGGTCGACTCCGCATCAAGTTGAAGGAGTCGATGCGTAATATGACAATACAAACAAAAATATGCCTTAGAATTCCTTTTACACCGCCAAAATGATGTGTTTCTGAAGGTAAGATACACAATGTCCTTGATTTAGAAAGTGCCTCAGCTCTCCAAATGCATATGCAGTAAGGGCACTCGCCAAGCCTATTCTCTTCAGCCCTGTGCAGGTTAAGCTGAGTTAGAGTATAGAAGTACACGCTCACTGACACCATGAGAAAGGCAGGGAGAAGTTTCAGTTGTTTCACCACCAGCCCGCCTGCTACCTTAGACGACGTTTCAGCGTCTCATGAGGCTCGAGCGAGCACATCTGTCCAAAGCGGGGTGAAAAGCACAAGCTCGTGCTCGAGGACGCCCAGCCATTCTCTTTTTATCGTCGGCTATACTACATATTTTAGTACGACATATTTTTAAGTGAGAAAAAGTATTGCAAATATGCAGTCCCCCTTTGACCATAATACAGAATTGTGATAAAGATAACAACAGTTGCGATCCACCATTTTCCAAATAAGTGCTCCCGCCTATCGGAACATATACATATGTGGTGCGTGAGTGGGTTCAGGACTGAGAGGCAAGAAAACGAAGCGCTCACAAGGCTTGCCTGGCCCTTTCAACCATGCGGCTACATTCGCCGCAAATCCCTGATTTCTAGCCAGAATGACTTAGAATGAGCAAATCTTGTTCACGGCCGACGTAGACCACTGAATCGGGATTCCCCCATATTGTGCGAACCCTCCTTCAAACTGCGGTAACTACTGCAAATGAGCTATGTTGTGCTGCGGCACGCGTTCATGCTGCCTGCTTCAGAGAAAAACCACTGCTCGTGTTGAAGACGACATCCCACAACGTACAGGCAACATTGTTTAACGAACTAAAATAAAATTTACATCATTCAATAGACACAGATAGGCTCACAAAGTGTCAACACCATGATTGTTGTCGTTGGTTTTGCTCTTGAGTACAAACAAAAGTGACTTCCTCTTTTCTCCAGTGTACAGTAAAACCCCCTTATCTTCGTGGCCCCCATTTCTTCTCGAATCGGTCACACAGGACATAATCGCAGCCACTGAATTTCGCAAAATTAAAGGCCGCGAAAATGAAAGGCTCGCCAACATTAAGGGGTTTACTGTTTTTTTCCTGTGTCACATGATGTTAACATTTCAAGGAGACGGAAGGTATTGGTTTAAGAAAAAAATGACCTATGAAAAAAAAAAGCCCTTCTCCAGGTTAGGCACGCGAGGTTCTTTTGCACTACCTATGAGGTTGGCAAGTTGGTTTCGGCAGAGCTTTTGGTAAAACGGAGTCTCAAAAGTAGCTATACTTGGCGTCAACTATTTTGTGCTGCATTATAAAGCTAGAGTAGATTCCAGAGTGCTTCAGCACAGCACTGCTTGTTGCGAGAGCATATGTGGTTTAGTAATACATTCCATTTGCATGATCTAGAGAAACTAGCGCTGACAGAGTTGGAGCACTCCAGAATAATAACATGCAGACTGTAGAAGCATTGAGAGATAAAACATGGGAACTGTGCATTTCTTAAAAGTGGATTCGGGCAAAGGTAAAAACAATATGCATACTTACGGCGGCCATACTTGCCCTTCCCAAGCATGACCACTTTTCCCTCGGTAGCACCATCCAGTAAGAAGCACCAGCAACACGCCCATGAGACGCCGCCGACTCCTGGATTGAATGACGGCCCGCCTGAGTTCTTGGAAGGAGATTCGGAACACTGCTTTAGGCCAGATGCTGTATCTGGTGGGGCAGGGTCTAAGAGTAAAAATTAACAAATTTATCAGAAGAGCTACATTCCTATAGCATACACTCTAGGATAGTAGTATTTTTTTAGGTCGGTGATGCGTTTTAATTAAACACAAATGGTTGGTTTATATGAATCAGCAGCCTCCGTTTCGCTTTAGTGTAACGCAGTGTCTAACGTTACGTCCGACGGAACCCGAAAGAAAAATTAAAGTTACGCTTAACGTAAAACTGTCAAGCATTCGAGTTACGTGTGACGTAACCCAAAATAAAAATTAAATTTACCGTATTTACTCGAAAATAGGTCGAACCCTATTTACTAAACCCACCAATGAAAAAAAAAAAAAAATCAAGTATTGGTCGACGTTTTTTTATTTTTTAAAACAGGGGAATGTTTGGGCAAAAGAAGGAAACAAACCTTTATTTACATCACTCTCAGCTAAACCACGGGGCGATGCGCAAAACTTAATCACCGTCAGAACTTCTGGACATGTCATCGTCGTCCGAAGCTTCGTCAGCTTGGTAGACATCCTCGCAAATACGCAACAATACTTCACTGACACCGTTGTAAAATGACGACAAGAAGAAACGAAAGAAGGTAAAGACGGGCGAAGCGACGAAAGACGAAATACAAAACGCAAGCAACGCCGCGAGCCGACCCGCCTCAAGCAACAAACAAAAGTGACCTTCGTGTTTTTTTTGTGCGCGTTTGCAACGATGAAGGGCAAAGTGCAAGGCGCATCGCGTTCCCTTCCGTCCCCTTCCCCGTTGTCCAGCGAGGGGAACGCTAGTGGCTAGAGGCGCGATGGCGAAACCCGACGCCCGATGGCGAAACCCGACGCCCGAGGGAAGCACATTATGAAACCGATTGGTGCGAGCGACCAATGCGATGAGCGACGTTTTCTAGAAGCCCAAAGACCGAGCGGCGCAAGCAGCGAGAGTAAGAAATCTCCGTCGCTCGTCGCCGGCACTCGTAGATTCTCACCGTCGCTCGTCTCGTTAATCGCTATATTGCTTACATGCCGTTCAGAAAGGCGCTCTAAGTGCTTACCATTGGGACCAGCCTCGCATACAACCGTAACCAGTCTTGTCTTTTTTTTTTTAAGCCGCCCAGGTAGAAATTAACATCGTACAGACATCGTTTCCAAGCATGGCTCCTCGTTCATTGCTCGATTTACATTTTCGGTAAAAGACAAACCGTAATGAAGAACAATTTTTCTAGCTCAAAATTGTCACGAACACTTGGCACGCATACTTACACTGAAGCGCACCTAACTTAATTTAAAAGTATAACGAAAAGTGGACGAGATTCGCTTACCGCTTCACGGAAAGACAGACGCTTTCGAGTCCTAGGCCTACCGGTCGAACTTCGAAGTCGTCGATGGTCCGGCGTTCGGACGAGGCGAGCCGGCCGCGCGGCGCTAACCCAGGCCACCTGGGTTAGCGCCGCGAGAGAGGCGCCGTCGAGTTGAGAACCAGAGGCACAGTAGAAACAGACGGCCAAACATCTGTCCCGTACAACGAACGAGCCGACGTCCCCCACGCCGCTACCTCTCCGCCATCTTCTCCACGACGACGGGAAGCTGGGGAAGCGGGGAAGCCGAGCAGCGGAAGCGGAAGTCACTGGGCGGCCGCTATACGTTTCGCTTTTAGCCGACGCCGGTTTCAACGGGCCGTTTGCCGATGTCGACCGGTGACGCGGTATCCTGGCTTGGTGTCACGATCGGTTTGTTGCCGTGCATGATGGCTTTGCTATGCGGTACGGCTGGTGCGGTTGTCGAATACTTGAGGTGCAGATTATTCGAGACAGTCGCCCCAAGACGTCGGCGTGAAGAGTTGGCCGAGGAATTTGTGGGGGGAGCTCAACGTTGGTCTGTGTTCCGTTTCGACATGTATGGTATATGTAACGATACCAGTGGTAAACGATGGACGTTTTGTTTGAAGATGGCGGTCGCCTTTCTGCATGTATGATTTGGTGATACCGGTGGTCCTGAGGCATAAGCAACCGGCGGAATCTTCCTATACCTGCCATTGGGACTCCAATTGCAGACGGCAGCGCCAAATCTCCCCTAACCGGCTTTGTGTTTCTCCAAAAGCAATAAGAAATTGACAAAACAATACGCGCGCAGTCGTCATGGCAAGCGCTTGGTTATGGGAGAGGGTGTGAGAAGTGCGGTCTTTCCTCTCCCTCTCTCTTATCCTCGGCGACAAAAGGATGCGAGTTCGTTCGGAGTTCGGAGCAGGCTCCGAACTCCGAACGAGTTTGCATCCTATTGTCGCTGATGTTGAGAGAAGAGGGAACTGCTCCCATTGCCGCCGTCTCGTTCTTCTACAATACAATGTAATCTTTTTTAGAAAAAAAAAAGAAAAAGTGTCTTTACCTTTTTTTGCGAATGTCCGACGCTTCCGAAACGATTGCACTTGACTTTGCGTCGCTCGATTGAGATCGGCTTGGCAACAGTGCATGTTCAGTGACAGCCAGTTCTCATAAAATCGTCAATCAATGAATGCAAAGTACGCCCAGCCGCTGCCGTTTCGCGGCTTAAGATGGGCGCACATCGCCAGTCTGAGCACAAGTCCAAACTCCTTTTGCAAGTTCTCTTTTTATTAGACACGCTCTTCATACAAGAAAAAAAAAAGTTCGCTGCACGGCACAACAAAATAACAAAATCTACACGAAACTACTATTCAAGTATTCACAGACCTGCAATCACACATTTAACTTTGCGGTAGTTAGCGACAGTGATTCGATCGCCACGGTGTCTCGCAGGTTCCTTCTGCAGCGCCAGCTGGTCCACGCAGGTGCTACCGAGCTGCGGTGCTCTAACACGGATACCGCCCACACAGGTCATTTTAAGATAAATGCGCTGTCCCTTGTGAACTTCTACAATAACTCTACAATAGTGAAACATGCACCAGCAAGTTTTCGGCAATCCGAAACTGTATAACCAAAAATATAGCAGCCCGTCTTTACCTTTCGTCACTCGATTGGGAACCCAAAGAACTTGGCAGAGCTGTTGCCACTAGAACTAGAGCACCACTAGTCAAGCAATAGACAAGGTTTCGTTTGCTCTATGCACTGGTAGAAGAAATAGACCGACAACCAATAGGTCAACGCCACCGCCCACTGCCGCAAACGACAACCACCACCGCACCGCTGGCACCGGCTCCGTCGAGCAGCCGACGCATCCGCGAGCGCGGCAGCCGATGCGCAACTGTTCTCAACGGTCAAAATACCAAAAACAACCGGCCAATGAGAGCAAAGTATGAGACGAAACTTTAGCTAACGAAAATATTTGTTTCATCTTACCAGGATAATTTTTTAAATGTGTAAGCAGCAACAATAATATGTATCTCATCCTATTAAATAAACTTTCCGGCGTAAACCGGAACGACTTAATAGAATATCAACGAATAAGAGATGGCGCTCAAATAGCTGTCCGGAAGTCGCTCGAAGTCTCCGCCGGTTGGTATAAGCCAACGTTACTAAAACACTCAGTTGGGAATCTCCCATAGAGACAGCTTTGAAAAAGTGGCCCCAATCTGTCTCCGAGCACCGAGCTAATGACGAACACAACGCCACCATTTCTCCCGCAGCGGCCACTGAAGGAACTGCACGTGACTTCTATTTTGGCTTTAAGAACAGATACAGCGGTAGAAATTACAGGGGTGCCACCCCTGTCTCCCCGGCGGCCTCGCCGCGTTCGACTGTCGACGTTAAAATGCACCTAGGTCAGGACGCGCCACCTGAAAGGCCCGCTGAGGCATGGTTGTATAAAAACAATATTAATTGATCCGCAAAACCTTGCAAACTAAAGATGATAAAAACATCACGCGCCCATCATTTGGTACTAAACTCCAATAAATTTCATACAAAAAGTGTCTTTTCCGTTTGTTTTTACGCAAAAACAGGCTTTCAAAAAGCTCAAGGTGACTACAGTACAGACAAACGAAAAAGAGTGGCGCTGTTGTCGCATTTAGCTCGGTCTCGGTGGACGCCAGCGGCCCAGGTGTCGACGGCGAGTTTCCCAACTGAGTGTTTTAGTTACGTTGGTATAAGCGTTGTGTTGGAAGGTGGCGATCGCCTACGTCATCGGATGCAAAATCATACCAGCCGAACCGAATCATACCGGCAAGCAAACTGGCTGCCAGTATGGAAAGACGCGGAGCCATAGCGTTGCCGGTATCTCCAGTTTTGCAGAACGCCAAACCAAACTAGCTGCATGCATAATAACAAGAAATTAAGTTGGTGTCATACCAGAATTGTGGAAGCAACAGGTATGTTTCTTTTACGCTTTTTTCAATAGGGTATTCATTCTTCCCTTGTCTTCCACCTTCAAACTGAACAACGAATCCAACCTTCACGAAGAAGGGCTTGGAGACTGACCTTCCAAAAGCCCTACCCTCTTCTTCCCTTGCTCGTTTTGCGCACAGCAACATCGAGAAGCAACTGTTGTTAAGTTCAAACAAGGAGCTTTGTTAGATTGAAGCGGGGGAGGTTGTTGTAAAACGCTTGTGAAATGCGGGGCAACTATACATTTGGCTCGTCGGATTTGCCCACCACAAAGATAAATGTGTTTAAAAGCTGAGATTTTAAAAGTTGAATATATCAACAAATAAAACCCTGCTTCCGCTGTTTTTTTTTCTGGAGTCTTTCCGTCCAGCCATTCAATTTCGTTAGTTACCGTTTGATAGGATGGATAAAGATTAAAAAAATCAAAACTTTGCTTGATATAACTAACTGTGGTAATCCGCAAAGTACAAATGTAACGCATATGTAACGATATGTTCCATTTTTTAACTGTAACGGGAACGAGTTCCTTTTTCACATATGAAACCTGTAATGGGAACGCGTTCCGAAACTTCAGAAGGAACGCGGAACGAGCTATCGTTCCTTTTCTTTTTGAGGAACGTGTACATCACTGATTTTGACGTACTGCAGGAAAGCAGCGCAAAACAGCCTCTATTTTTTTCTGGAAATTTTGCAGTGTGTTTCTGTGGACGGTGCTTTCATTCCTTGCAAAAAATTAACTTGTGAAGAAACTCTTCACAATGCTTTCGCGTGCTTGGTCGTGAGCGGAATATAATAATATACGTTCCGTTTACTCTCACACACAAATATACCCGTCGGTAAATGTGTCTGCGCTTTCGTTTATGTTTAGTGCTCTATATACTCTTTACCACGCTGTCATATACTTTATATATTATCAGAATGGCTGATCTCGTGTTCTTGGTGTTTTATTTTAGGTAGCCTCGGATGTTTACAAAGTCCCCACGACATGGAGAGCGTCCGACTCATCGCACGAAAAACCTCATAAAAAGTCCAAGGCTGTGCTCAGAGAGCCGACGATGTCCAAGACTGTGCCTGTGTCCGAAAAGGAGCCTCTTGTGCACGGAGCAGTGGGGATGTCTGGTACAGCGCCGGTGCCGCAGCCAGAGCCTTCGACGCCTCAGCTCGAACCGGTGAAATAGATCATTTCGATCATTTCCTCAATACGTGTTTTTGGAATTGTCGTAAAAAAAACTTACCGAATAAAAAACAAACAGCAAACAAAAAAACATGCTTGCTTGTATAAAAAAAATATCAAAGCACGCGGTAGCACTTGCGAAAACAAGTCTTTGTGTGTCGCCACGTCATCAATGAATGGGAAAACTAGGGAGGTCGAAAAATAAACCGAATGGAAGTATATTGGGTCAATAGTAACTAGAAGCAATGAAGATTATTATTAATGTTAATTTAGCTGATAATAGGTTAATTGGTATAATAGCGCAAAGTAATGAAAGAATAACCAAAATGTCAATTATGCCGAATTAAAGTTGAGTCAGTCAATATTAACGGAAAGTAATCAAGAGTAACCATACTGGAAATTCAGCTCACAAGTATTCAATCAGTTGAATATTAGCCCAAAAATTAAAGAGTCATTGATACGTAATTTAGGCCGAATTAAAGTTCATTTGTTAAATGTAATTGGAAGTATAGTCAAAAGAGTAATACAAATATGATTTGAGATCATAAGCAAATCACTTAGTGATCTAATAAGTCAAAGTAATCAAGTGAATCGGCAATATGTGAATTAGGCTGGCGAACAATGTATTGAGTTAATAGAAACTCGGATTAATCAAAATATTAATGATAACGTCAATCGACCTCATAACAAATCACTTGGTTTATTAGTTCAACATAATAAAAATCATCAAGATGCCAGTTAGGCCAAATTAAAATTAAAAAAAAGTGATCATAATATTACTTGTGGTCGTAATCAATCAGTTAGTTCAATATTGACTCAATGTAATGACAAGAGTGACTATGATGTCTATCTGGCCGAATAGAAGTTCACCCGGTGAATAGTGACTCAAGGTAATCAAAATAGGGATCATGATGTTGTCCGAGCTGAGAATAAATCTCTTGGTTGGAACAGTAACTCAAAGTAATAAAGAGTAATGAATATGTTATTGAGGCCAATTTAAAATCCGAGGTCACTAGTAACTCAAAGTTATCAAGGTGTGAATAGTACATATAGGAACTCATTTTTCTGACTAATATATAGGTTAAATATTAAAAATTAGTTGCTACGTTAATTTGAGGTAATTCAATGCCAGTTGGGTGATTAATGACACGGAGTAATCAATGGAGTAATTAAAATTTTAGCTGAGCTTATATTGTGTCGAATTTGTCAATAATAATTCAAAGTAATCGACTGGGTAATAACAAGTTTTGCTACTCTAAAGTTATTCGTGTCGATATATGTATATAAGCAAAAAGTGATCAGAATGTTAAGTAAGGAGTGAGCTTCTACTAAGTTATATTTTTGTCAAGAATCCCTGGAAGTAATCAAGGGAGTAATAAAAAAATGCTTGTTGAACTTTTATCACGTGAACTATGTTCTTATAATGCTAAAATAATTAGAAGTGGAAGCCGTATGTGCACTAAACTAGGAATGACGTCAGCGTGTCAATCTTAGTGCAAAGTAATCAAAAGTGTAATCAAATAGTGCAATACGACTTATAATATGTGAATTGTATCAATGAAAAGTCGAGTAATAAGCAAGAGTAAACAAAACGTCCACTCAGCTGAAAGAAAGTCGAGTGCGCTATGATAACTCAAGGTTATAAAAAAAGTAGATATCAATTATAGCTCGTCAATTCTGGAACAAGTTACTCAAATAAGTCCAAATAAGGATAAAAATATCAGTTGTTCACAATGAAATTTAACACTATAAACAATTACTCCTAGTTATGAATGGTGTAAACAAAACAAGATCGTTGAAGACAAATATTACAATCATCTGGTGGGCTAGTAAATTATCCTGTCTCTACGTTCTTCCTCTCTTGTCTTTGCGCTAATTTTACCCAGTTGAATACGAATAAGTGCATGTACATATTTTGGACTAGATTGACTGAATCCGGGATTAAGTTGGATAGCGCTAGGATTAAATTGGATAGCGCTTGAAATAAATTGTTTAGCACTTGGATTAAAGTGGCCGTCGTTTGGATTAAAATGAGCGGGAAAACCTGCAGTTTTATTTCGCCCCTATGTGAGCAACCAAATAATTACTCGCTGAGAAGCAACCCTTCTTCTGCCTATTACAAAAGGTGGCATGATTGCCCATTTGGGAACTCTCAGCAATATAGAGAATTTTATTTGGCGGGAAAAAGTAGGGGCAAACAAAAACGGATGCCAGTTGTACGCTTTATAAATGTGAAATTTCTACTCCCAGCACCGTAAATAATTTTATTTTATCTTTCAAGGGACACCGACACCTCCCAAAAATGTGTTTAATTTTTTGGTGGGAGATTCAAGATGGTGTCAGAAGACTACCCAATCAATATTTCGCGACAGCGTCACGCATATTTTTAATAATGTAAGAAACCACAACTGCTCGAAACCGAAACCAAAACTGAACTGGGGAAGAAGACATGTAGAGAAGGAGAAAGTTGGCCAGAAGTGACGTGGCTACACGCGACCGCGTTTTTTTGTTTTTCCCTTCGTTTTTCTGGTTGTGCGAAGCAGACGAAAAGCGCTCACGTCGCACAAAAAGCGGCAAAGACAAGTACTTTGTACTTGGTGTTTTGCGTGTTTTTCAAGCTCTCAACAATTTGTGCTCGTAAGACTAGTGATGTCTTTAGCCAGGAGGAGAAACGACGACTCGGCGACGTCTTTGGGCGAATCAGCTTGGTGGTCGGGCGTGTCGTATGGAATAAACCCTAATTGTTATGATCGGTAAAAGATTTCTCCCTGTAGACAGATTCGCCGGTACCGCGAGCAACAGTTCTAAAGTACAGGCCCCAGGCCGTCGACCGCCGCCATTGATTACTCGGCTTCGTCCAGCCCACGACTCCCGCGGCATGTTGAGCATTGCACAGAGTATGCACAGAGTGCTTATAAGCCACAAGTATGGCAACCATACTTTTTTATTCATAGTTAATATTGAGTGTGCGCCTTCGATGGCCCACGACTTTGATTATGTTTTGTGTGTGTCTCTAAAATACAGGGAACGGCACGTGGCCAAGGAGAAGATAGTTAGCGCGACTCAAACCGGCCAGCTCTTGATCGACAGTTTTGAGGCGGAAAGAAAGGAATTTCGAGCCGCAAATTGTGTTCTGAGTATTTGGGCTACATGTCATGCACAACTCAAAACTTTGGCGAGCATAAAAAAACTATCAGTGCCCCTTTAATGTTACAAAAATAGACATTTACTTTTTTTCAGCTTAAAATGAAGGATACACAGGTGATGTATGCTTTACTCTCTTTTCGGCCAGGCCACTGGATCCGACCCGAGTGTGCCCACAGCAGCACCGGCGGCGGTGGAGAATGGCAAAGTGCTTCCTGGACACAAACGCTCAAAGCCGTTCGACCGGATGCTCCTCGTACCCGGGATACTGCTAAGCGTGCTCCTTATATTGATCTTGACGTTCTCGACGCTTCTTTTCCGCAGACTGGTAAGAAATCACAACGCAAAAAATATAAGCCAAACAAAACACGCGCGTTGAGCCGATGAATGTACTCATCAATTCCTGCGTCTGAACTTACTCGCAGAGTGTCGCGAGTCTGAACGCCTATTATGAATGAAACGAGATGAGCCTACAAAACAACGACTGCGTTTAATCATGGAGTTTCTGCCCTTGTGTCCTCGTGAACGTGTGCTTGGTCACCTTCTGTTCTCGTCACTGGACAGGGCACCTCCCTTACTAAGAACTACTCTCCATAACTAGACGGACATTTTGAAACCCTTTCATGTCCCTTAACATAGATGCCGTTGCAGGAAGGTGAAGTTCGTGGTTCCTTGTCTGCTACCACCCTTGACGTGATGTTTTATTGTGCGGTTTGTGAGTGTCTGGTTGAGCGAAGTGGCGGATCTTGTGTAAAATGTGTGTATTGTATGTGACCGTCGGCCATTTGTCATATGTCAACACAGCACTTCGGGGTGCGGCATCTGCGTGGATCCAAACTGCTTGTGTACACTATAAGATAAAGGGGTATGTTCTTACACCCCTCGTCTCATATAATAGACCCAAAACTTCAGTTCGACGTACAGCGCCCTATAGTCGAACAGACGGCCTAAAATTTTACGAGTGGCTTGATAGCCGTGTGGTACAACTTACTAAAATAGCTAGTGTGCGTGTTACTGACTACAAAAAGAACTTATTGGGGTTTTCCTGGCCCTGCTGCAAAAACTCAGTGTTTTCTTTATCTGGTCTTTGATACGTACTTTAGCAATTAAAAAAATCTTATCGCACCGTTATCAAGCCCCTCGTAAAATTTGGGGCCGTCTGTTCGACTATAGGGCTCTGAACGTGGAACTGAATTTTTGGGGTGTATTATATTGGACAAAAGGATGTAAGGTGATAGATACCCTTTTGTTTAGAATGTAGGTGTCAGTTCAGTACTGCTGTTTCTTCTAATGTGACGCGTTTGAATTTATAGTGCGCTTCTTTTACAGAGAAGCTGTTTATGGGGCTAGGGTTCCGTGGATTGTTCGTGTGCGTGATTAAAAATTATACGTTCGCACCACCGCACGCGCTGCACGCGCACGCCTTCCCCGAACAAAAAATCTCAAGTAAATAACCAAAATAAAGCGCCGATGCACGGGCGTGCAAGGTGTCCTTTGTTTTAGGCTTTTGCTTTAAAACAGTCACTGCTGCAGACGCCCGGCACGTTTGGCGAGTGGAACATCATTCTGTCCAGTCTCCTTGATGCTTGGGTAATTTATGAATAGGTCTATTCAATAGACTAGTTATCAATAGGCGCCTTTTTTTAGATCAGTAGACTCGCAGGCAGATAACAAAGGTTTTTCAAAGATTTGCCGCTGTGCGACCCTCGTCGGCCATGTCCACGCCCGCACCGCCCTCCCTTCGTCGTCATTCCAAGCGTTTGCGCGCCTTGTTTCCTTTCCTTCCGCTCTCCCGGGGTGGCGGTCCCGTCGCGCGTGTCTAGTTTCCTCCTGCACCTCGGGACGGGGTCTGTGTCGTGTCCTAAACAGCTTCGCTGGCTATCCACCTTCACACGCGTGCGCCAGCGGCTTATGGTACCTTTTCTAATGAAGTCCTAGCTCCTAATTGTGACTACAGCAAAGTGGTAAGTTGGGCTATTTTGTGATCTTTAGACGGGATAAAAACCGACACCTAGAGATCGTACAAAAGAAAGGAAGGAAAAACAGCACGCGTTTTTCTTATGTTCCTTCAATTTGTCCTGTGGCTTTGAGCGACATCTTTAAATATGTTCATAATAAGTACATTCGATAATGTTCAGGTGCCCACCTGAGAGCGAGGTCTTCCTATTCGACTTGAACATTTTTTTTTCCTTTCGTCATAGCTTGAGGAGTGAAACCACAGAAATCCTTTCGCCCTCTCAATCTTCTTGCAGTTAAGTGGTTCCAAGTTTGTGTCATCAGGCGTCTTAAAAGGGGTGATGCATGCGGGGTTTGTATTAGGTGAAGACTGAAGTAGTACACAGGCCGGACTCGATTCGTTAAAAGCTGCTCTTTTCTGGTTCCTTCCAGCACCAACTTGCGTCGCTGTGTAGCAAGTTCCTCAATGGCCATGTCTTCATGGCCATAATGGGAAAGAAATTGACAAAATTGTTGACCATTCCTAAAAGCTATCTTAGCGGGTTTCGGTTCGGAAGCCCATTTTAGCGACTGCACCTGTCTTCCCAGAATCAGCAGCAGTGAAATTCCTATTGAGGACGTGCCCTAAGAAGATAATTTTGGGATTTTTTAACTCTGAATGTTTTTTATTAAAGGCCCCTCCACACAGTTGAGTTTGAGAGCATTTGACTGCGTTGCGACTGCGAGAAACCAGGACATCCCTGCTTTTTATGTCGCATGCGATGCTAATCGTTGAATTGGATTCAGCGCTTCGTACGAGACACATGTGCCGGTTACTCCCTTTCGTTTCTCGACGCAACGCAGTCGAACGCACTCAAACGCTCTCAAACGCAAATGTGCGAAGGGGCCTTAAGAATCGCTAGCATTGCGTGAACATTAAGCTCATGTCCGAGGTTCCTGCCATGTTTTTGCTTGTTAGTGGCGAACACCAGCATGTAATTTATATAACAGACGTGACCTGGTACTCCTTGAAAAAGTCTGAGTTTTTTTTTATAAAGAAATTACTTTCTTTTGAAAAGATTACGGCAGCCGTTGGAGCTGTAAGTGTCCTTCGTGAATGCGGAAGATTATCCGCTCCCTGAATTCGGATGCCAAAAAAACCTGTTAGTGTCCCGCGGTTATATCCAGTTTTGTGAATAACCACTAGCCACCACGTTTTGGCAAGTTTTCTTTAACAGTCGACAAACTGACGCCCTCCAAATGATATGATTGTTGAGCTTCACATGAACAACACAGATCCTTAAGCTGTCACCTTTCTTGTTAGCGACCACCATTAGTGCATAAAACCGCGTTGCGTGTTATGCATTCTGGTTTTCTCTCCTGTCCAACGGCTGCTGAATTTCCTGTCGGAGTTTTGGCAGGGGGAAGAGGGGCAAATAGAGAATGTTTTAGTATAAAATGTTGGCCATTGCATGATGTGCAAATTTATATATCTCCTTCATCATTCCCGAGAGACTCTCAAGGAGCAACTGGCATTCCTTCGGACAATGGCTGCTGGTGGCGCTGACCTTGTGCAAAATAGTTAGCACGTTGAGAGCCCGGACTGTTGGGCGTCTAAGTAACGCACATTGGAGACACATGAAAGCAAGAATTATCTGTTATATTGTATTGTTATTCAAATGATTGGTCCAGAAAAACTGTCCAAAGGTGCAGAGTTCTGACCTGCCGGCTGTAAAAAGTATCTTGATGCCAACAGCCAGGGTACCCATGGCATGCTCGTCCTATTCCGTACATATAATCATTGTGACGTCTGCACCGTATTCAACCACGAACGCTAGTGACTTTTGTACAACTCTGATCCTGTCTGTTCACGGTTGACTGTTCGTTGAATGAACTACCTGCTCCAAGAATGACTCTTCCGCGCTGGACTTCGATGGCTTCCCATAATTACTGGCCACGCAAAGAAAATTGAAATGGCCCGAGATTTTATAATCATTGAATTTCTTGTTATTCGCAAGGCCTTGCCGTGCCTCGGCTTGCCACTGCACCATCTCGAGAATCACGATTTTTGAGACGCGGCAGGTCGCCTTGGTCGGTCGTGATGTTGTGGAATTTTCCGACCTCTGTGCCAGTTTCGAATTCTCTCCCCATCAAGGTGTGCGTGTTCGTGGTCACGCAATCTGTATAACTGTAGTTTGACCGTTTCAGAGTTTTGAGCTAATTCATTTGCCTTTAGTGGCGTAAGTTTTACGTCAAATTGTAGCTTTTCGCTTAACATCTTCTCCAGAAGACCTACGACTAGCGGATTCCTGATCAGGCCTTAGATTGCCTTAGTTACAAGCGTCTGCCATCTCCCTTAGGTCAGTTTACGAGGCGCCTTCTGGCATCTCATGAGCTTTTTTTTTCTATTTGGTGTTAAGCCTAACCCTGTTAAGGGTGACATTGTCATGCGGAACAAATAGTGAAAGTGACTACATTGTCTTTCCCGGTTGAGTTTACGTTAAACTAGTCGCTTATCAAATTCAGTGAAAACAGCACGTCATCGCATTTTCGTCCCATAGCGTAAAGTGTTCAGCTGGGCCGATTAGTCTCGGAGACGGAGTCCGGGTGTAATTGAATATCACTTCCATCTTGCAATCTATCTCCGACCGTCATTTGGGTTTCTGTCTGAAGTCGAGCGTCTTAGAAAATTCTAGGTTGGAGGGATTCAAGAACAGAGTGCTTTCTGCTTCGGCCGTGCCCTATCTTGCTTAAAACATCCCAAGTTGGTTCACATTCATTGAAAACCTGCCGCAAGTGCCGTTGACATTTTGGGATCGCTAACTTCATAGTTGCCATCATGTCAAGTGCCTTTGCCCAATCTATGTAGTCTACTGTATGCCTTCGAGATCTTTAATTGTATAAGTTTCTTGTAAGGACGGAGCTTGTCAAGCTGATTTTTGAGCTTTTTTCCCCAACCTTCCGCATTGCTTTGATGAGATATGAATGTATTACTATTATATGAGCACGACGAGACGACCATAGAAACGAAGACTCCCGTTTAGTTTCTTTGCCCACACTTGTGTCCTCGTGAGCATGTGCTCCGCCCGTCTTCGGGTCTTTCCTTACGAAAATCGCATATCTGGACTTATATAAAAAACAAAAACAAATATGGCTATATAAAAATTGCGCATGTCTGGCCATATCAAGCACATCCGTTTATATAAGGTTTATCTAGCCAGATCTGCCCCAATGTTTTATATATACATATCTGGGTCTGCCAGATAGGGGTATATCTGCCTCCCATGTCAGGCCAGATATGTCCCAATCAAATAAGGCAACCTTTATATACAGGGTGTCTTTTATACTTGCAGATTTGTTTTTAAAAAAGTCATGAAAGCTACACTTATGTGCTCTTTGCGAGTAAGTTATACGCCCAGGGGGACATTATGTGGGTGGCTAATCTTTGCGATAAGTGGGCTAATTATTTGAAATTCACTACTTAACTTTTGAATTAGTGAAAACACATATATGACTCCGATTAGAAACGTGCTGAGTGTCGTCCAAACCCCTAAATAAGTAATTTTTAGAAAGACTTTCAGCGCGTGGGAAGCGTAGTAGTGGACTAAAGTTACCACTCGTAGAGCAGGTGCAAGGCTAGCGGTTTCAGTAAGGAGCCCGCGAAATTTTTCCGTCTCTTATCTAGCCCCGGCCTTGTACCTGCTCCACGAGTGGCAACTTCAGCGTACTACTGCGTTTCACACGCGCTCAAAGTCTTTCTAAAAATTACTGCTTTAGGGGTTTTGGAAGACGCTTAACAAGTTTCTATTTGAAGCTATATGTCTATTTTCACTAATTAAAAGATAATTAGAGAGTTTTATTTAATTAGCTGACATATCGCAAAGATTAACAAACCACATAATGTTCCCCTGGGCGTATAACTCACTCGCACAAACCGCATAAGTGTAGCTTTCTCGGCTTCTTTTAAAACAAATCTGCAAGAATAACAAAAAAACAAAACCACCCGGTATATTGTTATTTTCAATAAAGAACTGCCAAAAGTGACTTCTCATATGTATAAAAAAATACCAATTAGATATTGAGCATGTACCAACTTTTGTTAAATTTTTACGTGAGCTGCCCTCTACGCCACTCCTGATTTCGCTCAACTGAATTCCCAGGGAAAGCAGGATTATCGACATTGGCTTAACGAATGTCGATGAAACGTTAATGTCGACAGAACGTGAGTCTATGAAACGTGTATCCACGAGAAGGTGGCCGTGGAACGAGTTATCACGAAACGAAGGGAGAATATAAAAATATCAGTATTCTACCTGAAGTTGTGACATGATTTTAGAATTTCGAAGAAATTATTCTCCCGGCTGCCAGGAGATAGACACGGCCTAATTCTAGAGGTAATCTGGAAGAGTACCTTTAGGAAAACGATCATTTGTCGCGAAGTAGGTTGCAGCGCACTTACGTTGACAAGACGAGACTTGAAAGGTGTAATCCGAGACACATGTCGACACAGCTGCGGCAGAACCACCACTTAAACACAAAAACAAGAAGGAAGGGGTCCGTGAAGATTCAACACGATGTAGCACAAGCTGTCATTTGTAGAACGGAACGCTAAACGCACCACAAAAAATTCTTGGGCTTCTTTGAAGAAATCGCTTGCAGAAGCAGAAATCAGCAGCAGCCACGCAGGGCGCAACACACGCCAAACTAGATCCGGCAGAACGCATGCCGAGATTGCCAACGGCTAATGCGTCATCCGTCAAACCACGTGCCCTTCACCTTCTACCACGGTTTGCGCTTAGGGAGAGAGACAAAAGGAGAGAAGGAACGGCCAAAACGGAAGTGCAAAAACAAAAGACTTATCTTATGGGACATCAGCGACCACAACGAGCAGATTTGTCACTTCTGCCCAAGGTTGATAGTGCAGTGAATGCTATGTGTGGGCCTTGGGCTCCAGGCAGGTGCCGTGTTCTGCTTTATCACCAGCTTCTAGACTGTAGTCACGTGAACCTAACCGGAGATACGACGGGCCTAAAACATGCATAGCGTCTACCCTGCTGTCCATACCGAGTGAACATACAGCTTTATGAAGTCCAGCTTTTGAACTTCCAAAGCTGCTGTCCAGCTCAAAGTTGACCCAAAACGATGCGAGTTTGAAGATACTATGTTTTACATTGTATAACCCACATTATCAACCAAAATGAAGAAATAAGCGCGACAAATTTTTTGGCACGATGTCCACAAATACATAGATAAATAAATATGTAGATATTTTTTACCAATAAATTTAAAATTATGTGTACACTGTTAGGTTTGCGTTTTTAAATTTCAAATTTTTTACGACAAAGTAACACATAAAAGACACTACGGACAGCACATCTTCCGTCTGTCAACAGACAATGAATCGCAGATGCTCGCAATCGGAAGGTTGCGATGCTGCGCGGACGGTTTCTCAAAGGTGCTGCGTAAAATACTTCGGGCGCGACTGCTTCGCAGCCGTTCGAAGGAAAAAAAGATTTGGGACGACGAAGTAGCGTCTTGCATCTTCAGTAAGCTAGCGGTTCGTGTTTCCCCACTCAATTTAGCGGGGAAACATGAACAAAATTAGTTTTACTGCTAGATTTAGTGGCAAAAATTAACTTCACGTGACATACGTACCAATTCAATTTCTCGCTAAATTGAGCGGGGTGGTTACACCGATGGCAACGCCGACTCCGCTTAACTCAAAAACAGGGACCTAAGAGCTGCGATCTAAGGTCCATTATTTGATTAACTCGCTTTCCGATCTTATGCACTTCGTCATTTTGTCACGCGTAAAACATACAACCAAATTTCATTTGTCTTTCAATCTTCAAAATGCGCAAATGATTAATTGGCCCAAGTACTTGGAATAACTTCACTTTAAGAATGTTAACAATAGTTAACCAATTACATGAGACTCATGCAATATAGCTCAATCAACTAGTGTCTTGGCGAGTACATATGACTTATTGCTTGCACGACCGAAATGGGCCCATATATCATTATCAGGGGCTATATTTGCACGCGTATATGGCGATATATGGCCGTATTTACGCACTTATATTGCCACATCTGGCCGTATTTGCCCACCTATATGGCGAAATATGGCCGTATTTGCTCCCATATATGGCGGCATATGGCCATATTTGACTCCTTATATTATTATATAGGGCCGTATACAAACTATATCAGGGCCATATCCGACATTTTCGTACGGGTTGTCACTAGGCACAACGCAGGGGATGCAAGAGGCATCCACTGCAATCACATGAATGTCATAGGGAAATGACTGGACAATGAACAATATGTTTACAATGAAACGAGAACAGAACTGTCACATTGCAGCGTTTCGCGTATTTAGTGACACAGCGCTGTCAGCATTGCTGTACCGAACGCTATGGTGTGTTTTCGTCTTTGCTTGATGGAAGTAACTGGCGCCCTGCAACTGAACGGGTGCTCTTTAAATTGTAACTTATCGCTGTGTAGGCTGGGACAAAATCTCACAATACTTAGTATCTGCAGTCAAAACAAATGCGTCAACTTTGTACCGCATGCCATATTTCAAAGCGCCAAACTACGCATTGTGATCTGGAGCTGCCACTGCTGTTGAAGACAATAATAATGACGCTGATGCAGATATAAGCATTTTTTTCTAAATAATGTAGATATGTTATGCATAGCAAGGGACATTGGATATACTTAGTTCAATTTAAGAACAGCGTTTTTTTCCTTTCGAAATGATTACTAATCTAATGTCGCACATATCATAAAGTTCTAGGTTGGAGGTATTAAAGAACAGACTGCCTCATACTTTGGCCGGGTCATATATTGCTTGAAAAAATCACAGGCTGGTTGATATTTGTTATGGTGTGGGAAGTACAGACAGACGCCGGGGCAGCAGGGCTTACTGCTTTATTGGAAACATGGTCAATCATCAAGAAGGAACAACGATGAAGTGAACGGTCACAGCAGAGGCGCTCCTGTCTTATAGCCAGAGCACCAAGCGATAACACAGGGCACGCGTGCGTGGGGAGGATACATCACACAGCCATGTGACGATGCAAGTCACCGACACAACATTCCTTCCCCATTGAGTTTACAGTCACCATTACATAAACGTAAACACTTTCTAAGGCACTGGTATAAACAAGATATATAAGTAACACAATCAAATTCAATGTTTACACTCAATGGTACGTCAGCCTGTTTGCTGGTCTTCTGGAACGAGTGTTTCATTTAGGGGAGACGTGTGGGTGAACGGGACTACTACGACTAGTTTCTGCGCGACCTGTGTTGTCAGCCGTCTCCAGACGTGTATCCTCGGCGTGAGCACTCTCAAGCAGAGCAGGCCAGTACAGTTGAGCGACTTGCTCTGGCACAGGATTATGTACAGGGTTCGCGTTTCTCAAATAATCTGCCTGCACAAATCTAATCCGCCGCTGTACCGGCACCAAAAATAAAACATTACGCACAACCTAGATTACTTCTCTACTAAAACATTTGTCACTCTCACCTCACGGATTACACCATTACCGCATCCCCCACAGAAAAGGTCCGAGCAAAATCACGGCGTTTATTTGAGCTCTTCCATATGATCTCCATTTTAGTTTTTATTGTTTATGTCGCGTCTGGTTTCGAAATAGATGATCACGTGCTCAGGTTTTTCCAGGGAAAAAGTTCCCTAAGTGTTTTGCCCGTAAACGAATGCGGTGTCATTCTCTATGAAAAATGAAAATTGTCAGCCTTGTGCTGCATGCTTCTTGTGCAGTCACTATTTTGGTCTGCCGACGACGATTTCAACAGAGCCTTCTTTATAGTCTGAACTGTTCGTTCAGCGGCCCCATTTGACTGCGGGTGGTGTGGTAGCGTTAGCATATGGTTGACTACGTTCTGGCGAAGGAATTCTTGAAACTTGTGACAAGCGAATTGTGGGCCATTGTCTGTCACAACTTCGACCGGCAGTCCATAGGACGTAAACACCGGTCGTACAACCTCTACTGTCTGTAGAGCGGTCTTGCTAGACAATAGTTTGACTTCAATCCAGTTAAAGTGCGAGTCAACCATAACGAGAAACGTCTTGCTATCTCGTTCGGCGAAGTCCAGGTGGACGCGTTCCCAATTGTTGGAACACAACAACCACGGTTGTAACGGTGCCACTGGTTCCGAAGTGAGGACATCGGCACAAATATCACACTCTTTGAGAGGCTGTTCAAAGTCTTTGTCAATGTTGGGTCACCACATGACCCCCCAGCAAGCATTTTCATCTTGTCAATGCAGGGATGTTCTTCGTGGAGAGGATCCCTTACACGTCTGTTCAAGAAACTTGGAATAACCACGCGGTTGTTCTATAGGAGACGTTTCATATCCAATCATAGTTCGTACCGCCTGATTAAGTACGGTTTAAGTTCCTTGTCAATAAATTTGGGCCGACCCTGCCAAGTCACTTCGAGAACTTGCCTTAGCTGCTCTTTTTTCTCAATTTCTTTTGCAATATCTTCAGCTGTTAGCGGCATATTTGCAACGGGCGAGAAGTAATGAGTTTCCTTCGCCCGCAGGCAATGTACGGGCACCCTGAGAACCCGTCTGCATTTACAATTCAGTCACCCCATCGATACTGGATGGTGTACTCGTAACTGGGAACTAAGCTAGAACAGAGGTGCATTCTTGCTGCGGCTACAGAAGTAGAATGCTTTTTCAGATCGAAAATGTAGGTGAGCGGTAGATGGTCTTTTACGATGATAAACAGACGCCCATATAGATACTTGTAAAATTTCTGTGCGCCATACACGATCGCCAACGTTTCTCTTTCGATATGAGCGTACCTCCGCTCAGCGGCACTTAACGTTTGAGGCGAATAAGCGACTGGTCTTTCTTCTCCGTTGACAGCATGAGAGATGTTGTCATGGAGAAGCGTTGGCAACATCTCCTTACGGTGCACCAACACCGTAAGGAGATCCATCACAGGTCATTTTGAGAGGTTTTGCTGTGTCATAGAGCTCAAGGACAGCGTTGCGGCACAGTAGCGGTTTGCAACATTCAAAAATTTCTTTACATTCCCGCGTCAAGTTCCATGTGCTTCTTTCCTGAGCCGTTAGTGCATCGGTTCTCGTGGTAACAATTTCGCGTAAAAGTTCAATAAGCCTCAGAAAGCCCTGAACTTTTTCTCGTTCTGTGGCTCTGGCGCTTTAAACACTGCTTCGACCTTTTCTTTTGTTGATTGGAGTCCATTGCTGCTTATGTCATGTCCGAGATAACGGACACTTCTCTGAAAAAAAAGTACACTTCTTGGAATTTACGCCGATTTGGTGCTTGCTTAGTCGGTCCAAAACACGCTCGGTCTTCTTCTGAGCATTCCTTGTGTTCTACAGGATATTAGAACATCGTCGAGGTAGTAAGCAGTCCTTGAAATTTCTTTAAGGATCTGATCCATCACTGACTGGAGCAATGCAAGTGCACTTGTCAAGCCGTAGGGAAGTCGTCAGAACCGGTATAACCTGAGGTTGGTATTCACCGTTAGAAGCTCTTGCGAGCGCTCCTCGAGCTCTAGTTGCAATGAGCTTTCGACAGGTAGAGGACGGTAAAAACTGTTCCCCTCCCTACTGCCGCTAAAATGTCTTCGGGCAATGAGAGCGGGCAGTGATCTAACTTCAAAGGTAGAGTTACTGTTGACACGATAATCCCCACGAAATCTCACTGCCTTGTCTTACTTTGGAACGACGACTAGGGTCGGCCTCCTCAGTACTACGGTTGCCTCCGCTCCTTAGTCGGTATTGTTGTTACGTACAGACACGCACGTTACACACGCCATCGCTAGTGAATCCACGTAATACCGCCTTGCTGAGGTACGTGACGCCGCAATTGTTTTGAACAGCATCCTGCAATTGTAGCAGGCGCCAACTTCAAGACACGCGCGTTTGCTGCTTTGTCACGTACACTCGTTGAAGTTCCGCGTGTTTACCTATTGGGGAGGGTCGGGGATCAACGCACGATAATGTAATGGAGAGGCATTGGATTCTAGGTAGCACTGGCTGACCCGTTTTGATTGCACGTTTTGTTCGAGTAGTTGCGAATTCATCAGCCTGTCAGGTTGTCCAAACAGCACTTTTATATAAATAAAACTGCGGAACATTTATATGTATACACAGGGGAGGATCGTTCGTTCATGTCCTTGCGCTATAGCTCTCAACGATGTTCTTCTTTTCGCAACACTCAGGAACCAAAAAGCCTCTAACAGTAAATAATAATGGACAGTGTTCTTTAAGAAGAAAGGCCATCAGATTCCTTTAAGAAAACGCTCCCTAGAGACCGTTTCAGCGTTTGTCTGTTTCGCGGCATACGGTCATCTGTCACTTCTCTGTGATGTACGTTCAGGACACCAAGCTTCTACGCTCGCTAAATTTATCGTCTACAGCGGTGACATGGGGCGTACTGTTAGGCAGATTAACATGATCTGTTCAAACATACATGCAGCGCAATTACCGCCTGCTTCGCCTGGATCTCCGAAGAGACGAATGTGCGCGGTCTTGGCTGTGAAACGTATACTGAACCATGCTTTGTGAATTATGAGGGATCACATGAGTCGAATAAATCGTTTGCCCTATAAAGTGACTGCGTGAATCGTCTCATTAGCACAACTTGCTAAGATTTTGTAAAGTGGCCAAAGGCGGCAAATTTAATGCGTCAAAATTTTGAAGAATGATCATGCCTCAGTAAGGAGTAATAAATTAAGAGCCTGATTTTACTGTATGGAGAGTATTTTTCAAAACGAGTCCACCTTTGCGCTAATGCTAATTTGCGGGTGCAGTCTTTCTTCAGTGTGTGCCAATAAATTGACACACATTTATTAAACACCATCATGCACTGAAATGGCTTCTATTAAATATATGTATTGTCAGCGAATTTCTCCTTAAAAGTCCTATAATGGATGTAATGCAGTATTTAAGAAGCGATTGTTTTAATAATTTCGAAGATTATATACCCTCGTTTATAGTATATGTCACTTCCATCGATAAACATAAAAACGTATAGATCAAGTGATGTCGTGTCACACGCGTCAATGTCCCTGCTACATCAGGTAGGGAAACTAAATCGGTGTATATTTCACTTAATGTTTGTTCACGTGACATCAATGTCCCCTCGACATCAATGTCCCCTCGACATCAATATCCCCTCGACATCAATTTTCCCCTCCAAGTTTAGCTGGAAACTGAATTGGAGTAGAGGCCACGTCACGTCTGGTCAACTGACATCTATGTTCAGTCAAAAATTAGCGGGCAAAACTATTTGGTGTATGTAGAGTGACCAGACGTTTCTGTTCGGCCGGGACAGTCCGTTGTTGTGTCTCAATGCATTGTAATGTCCAGTTTTTGTGAGAACCTGCGTGCATAGTTGTAACGGTGCTGCTACTCTGGCAACCTGCTGCATCGTGGGCAGTGCCACCGCTGGCCTATTTAAGGGACGCACCATTAAACATTATCCCCTTTTCTTCAATCGCTACACCACGGCTCGTGTCTTTATTCGATACGTGGTGTCAGAAGTGGGGTATGGAAGGATTAAGAGCACGTACAGAGCTACAGCTGACGGGCAATGTTGCCGAGAACTGGCGTCGCTTCAAGTTGCGGCTCGAGGTCTTCATGACGGCAACAGAACCCACCGCTAAAAGGAACGATCGGCAGAAGACAGCGCTGATCCTTCATGTTGCTGGTGAAGAGGCCCAGGAGGTCTACAGCACCTTCCAGCTTGGTGAGCAAGCGACGTACGCTCAAGTCGTAGCGAGATTTGAGGACTACTGCACACCGAAGAAGAATGAAACGTATGAGAGATACGTCTTCAGAACACGCATCCAGGCAGAGGGTGAGCCATTCGAGCAATTCTATCGCGACCTACAGTTGAAATCCAAATCGTGCGAGTTTTCGATGCTGACAGGGTCAATGATCCGAGACCAAATCGTATATTTAACTGCAAGCAAGAAATTGCGCCAAAGACTTCTGCGGGAACCCAATCTGACGTTAGAACAGGCTGTGGAAATGTGCAAAGCGGACGAAATCGCTGCCAAGCAGATGAAGGCATGGGAGGAGCCAGAAAAAAACGGTCCACCTCATTAAGGGTAGAGCGTCGGAGGGGCGAGTCTCTATTCACAAACAAGGCGAACGGAAAGACCGGTGCGAAAAGTGCAACTTAATTCACCGGGGCCCTACTTGTCCAGCTTTGGGCAAAGTTTGTAGAAGGTGTAACAAGAAATGCCATTTTGAGGCTTGTTGCGAGACGGACCGAGTGCATGAAAACATCGAGGAACAAGGAAGTGAAGGCAGCCAAGATTTCGACGTTCTTGAAATCAGCGGATGCAGTGAAGGACGTGGTTCTGAGTGGCTGGCACCGGCAACTGTGGCTGGCAAGGAGATCTCCTTCAAAGTGGACACCGGAGCTCAAGCAAACTTACTGCCGCTCTCGTGGCTGCTGCGTACCAGAAAGAACATTGTGCTGCAAAAGAGTGCTGCAGTCCTGTGAAGCTACAACGGCGGTTTGATTTCCCATAAAGGAAAAACCAGCTTGATGGTGTCATGCAACAACAAGCAAGGCCTACTGGAATTTTTTGTGGTGTAGAAATCCCGCACTCCGATTTTGGGACTCCAAGCCTGCGAGCAGTTTGGTTTGGTAAACCGAATATCAGCGGTCAGCGACAACACCAACGCAGACATTTCTGACTTTCCCGAGGTATTCAATGGCCTAGGCTGCATCAAGAAAACCTACCACATGGTGCTTAAGGAAGGAGCCCAGCCGGTTGTTCAAGTAGCACGGAGGGTTCCTCAACCGTTGCGAAAACCATTGGAGCCAGAGCTGCAACGTCTGACAGCCGCCGGAATCATCCGGAAAGTTGACAAGCCCACCAGCTGGGTAAGCCCGTTGGTGATTGCCCACAAACAAGACGGGAACATTCGAGTGTGCTTAGACCCTCGTCATATTAATGAATGGGTGAAGCGTGAACATTTTCAGCTTCTGAAACGCGAGGACATTGAGGCAGAACTTTGAGGAGCACAGTGGTTTTCTACCCTAGACGCTAACTCCGGTTTTCATCAGATACCGGTAGACGATGAGACCGCAGACATTGGCACGTTCGCCACTCTGTTTGGGCGGTATCAGTACACGCGACTACCTTTTGGAATTGCCTCAGCTCCTGCAGTCTTTCAAAAAACGATGTCAGAAACACTTGAAGGTTTGCCGGGAGTTCGTGTGTATATAGACGACATACTTGTCTGGGGAAAGACCGAAGCCGAACATGATGAACGTCTACGGGCACTGTTAAGCCGAGCAACGCAAGAAGGTCTCACACTTAATTTAGAGAAGTGCAAGTTATCCTGCAAAGAAGTCACTTTCCTAGGAGACGTGATAAATCAAAACGGAATCAAACCGAGCCCAACCCTAGTCCAGGGTGTCCATGACTTTCCGACGCCAGAGAACAAAAATGATGCGCAGCGTTTGTTGGGATTTATAAACTATTTTTGCAAGTACATACCTAATTTGTCGTCGAAAACAAACTTATTACGTGACATCATCAAAGATAGAACTGTATTTGAGTGGACTGGGGCGCATCAAACAGAGTGGGAGGGCCTGAAGACACTCCTAGTGACCGCTCCGAAACTTGCGCTCTTTGACCCTGTAAAACCAGTGAGAGTATCGACAGATTCGTCGCAATACGGATTAGGTGCTGCATTAATGCAACTGCACGAAACTGGGTGGCGGCCAGTGGCGTACGCCTCGCGGGCTCTGTCAGATACAGAGACCAGGTACTCCCAGATTGAAAAGGAGACCCTGGGAGTCACTTACGGGCTCGAGAGGTTTCATGACACTGTGTACGGGAGGAAGGTTTTAGTTGAAACGGACCACAAACCTCTTATCGCCATAGCAAAGAAGTCTGTGGGTGACATGCCCCCACGATTGCAAAGGTTCTTTCTGCGATTAATGAAATACGACTTTGAGTTGAAGTTTTTTCCTAAAAAGGATCTAGTCGTTCCGGATGCCCTCTCCAGAGCATTCTCAAAGAGTAAAAAGGAAGAACAATCGGAATCAGACGTTGAGCTATATGCTGTAGGGGTTGAATACAGTATGGTCAGTCCGAAAACGCGGGAACAGCTAATAGCTGCGACAGCTAGTGATGAAACTCTTGCTTAAATAATCAATAGCCTTGAACATCAAAAACCTATTCAAGGTCTATACAGGGCCTTTGAAGGGGAGTCAACAGTAGTAGAAGGAATTCTTTTCAAGGGCACAAAAGTTGTCATTCCTCACAGCATGAGAAAAATAATTCTTGAAAGAATTCACGCTGGTCATCTCGGCATTAACAAGTGTAAGGCCAGAGCAAGAGAACTGGTTTTTTGGCCTGGTATCAATGAAGACGTCCAGTCTCTTGTTCAGTGATGTCGGGTTTGTCAGCAGTATGCGTACAGGCTGCCAAGTGAGCCCTTCCTTATGCGGTCAGTTCCTGACCTCCCGTGGAATCGAATTGGCGTTGATCTTTTCGAGTATGCTGGTTCCTCTTACCTCGTGGCCTATGACACTTTCTCTAACTTTCCGGAAGTCGAAAAACTTCGAGAGGTCACGTCAGTGGCTGTGGTGGAGAAACTTAGCAGCTTATTCTCAAGACATGGAATACCACTGGAACTATGCTCGGATAATGGTCCACAGTTTTCTTCACACGAGTTTCGGCAATTCGCTCACAAGTACGACTTCGTACACACAACATCAAGCCCTCGCTTTCCTCGCTCAAAGGGACTCGCCGAAAAAGGAGTCCAGATAGTTAAGCGAAATTTGAACAAAAAAGATTGACGCCAACGAAGATTTTTGGCTTGGACTGTTAAATTACAGATCAACTCCCTTGGACGATGGTCGGAGCCCGAGCCAGCTGCTCATGGGATGGAGATTGCGGTCTCCCATTCCCGACTTTGCGCCACGGGCCCCATCACCAGTACAGAAGCGCTCTCAGTGCCGCAATCGGAGATCTACACAGGTTCCTCTTGCTGAGGGTCAAGTCGTGCGAATCCGGGACGATCGGGGGTGGAACAAAAAGGCTCAGGTACAGCGAGGTGTAGCTCCACGTTCATATATAGTAAGCACGGAAGATAAACAAGAATTGAGAAGAAACAGGGCGCACCTCCGTGCCACCTACGAAGACTTTGTGCTATATGCAGACCACCCCGAGACCCGTGCCACAGAACCTGGTTACGCTTCCGGCCCCTCAGCAGAAAGTGAAGAAACTGAAAGTAAAGAAACTTATTTTCAAGCGCCCGCGCAGAGCAACTTCAGGGCAGACACGCCCGTGGAGACAGGGCAGCTGTCCACAGATCAGGGAACTGCCGCGAAGCGAACACGTGCGCGACAACCACCCGCAAGGTTGTGGTACGACGGGCGTTTTCAGCAGCACCCGTGACTTCACTGCTTTCGCCATCCCTCATAAAGAAAGGGAGGTGTAACGGTGCTGCTACTCTGGCAACCTGCTGCATCGTGGGCAGCGCCACCGCTGGCCTATTTAAGGGACGCACCATTAAACTTTATCCTTTTTTCTTCAATCGCTACTCCACGGCTCGTGTCTTTATTCGATACAATAGTTGCGAAATTAGTGCTAAGCGAGTGGAAGACATCTAAAAAATACATAATCAATCTTTAAAACAATAACCATGCAATTTATATGTGACCTTCCGTACAGTAAATGGAAATCACCTCCTTTGGTGCCATCTGCCAATAGCCGTACACACTGGGGTTTGTTCGGGGCACTCTACTACATTGCTATATCTGGCACGCTTCGGCTTTGTTAAAAAATGTAGAAGAAAGGTGGTTGCGTACTCAAGTAAAATGAGAACTTCGAAAGGATGCGCATTTGCGCAGTAAAATGAATAGCATGAAAACTTTCATTTAGCCGTGGGACCATTTATCTCAGGAAATGGTCTTGATTTTTAATGTTGTTTATGTTCAATGTTTATGTATTTTCTTTATGGACAGCCCAGGTTGTATATTCAAGTGTTCTGTTTTTATTTTATTGAGCGTTTTAATCCATGGGCTGTACCTGCTATAATGCCGAAGTTTTTCGGCGCTGAAGGTTCTTTTTCTGTAAATAAAAACCCGGCGGTTGTCCAAGCTGGAATTAGGCCGCGCTACATGCATGGCTAATATTAATCTGAACTGTATGATGATATGTTCTGGAAATACGGTCTGGTAGTTGAACTAAGACAATCTGAATAGCCAATTACTCAGATGCGAGTTTGTCCCAGCCATGAAGTAATATGTATATATACGAATGACCAGAGCAACCGTTTTTTGTTTGGCGTAAACAGAATGCCGCGAGTTGAGTGCCCTTCTTTTAGATCGGACTTTGCTCCCAGGTTATGCCCGATCGACTCTGCAACTCTGCTGACTGCCGCCTGGTTGCCAGTGTCCTGAGCAGCTCGTTGAACCGGAGCGTTCAACCTTGCGACGACTTCTACACGTTTGTCTGTGGATCTTTTCAGGGGCCAGAAAGACACGTTATAAGACAGGTGACTCGTTGACTGTTGAAGTGTGGCCCGCTGGCAGTCGAGAATTATATACGAACACACGACGCAATGTGAGGTCTACGGAAATCGCTACGCCCACGACCATTGCGTAGATGGTCTTGGTTGCTGAAAACTGCGAAGTATCAAGTTTACATATATACCGACAGAATTACGATATAAAAGCCCACTTACTGCGACGAAACTCTAACAAAACTCTATTATGTTGTGTTCGTCAACCTCATCAAATTTAGGAAACAGCGAAACGAACGCATTAACTAGTCAACCCTTGCGTTCGTTTGCTGTGGACGTCTGGTAGGTAACTTGTGAGACACCTAACCTACGAGACTGCTCTTAATGTTTTCGGTGTTGAATAGGTTAAGGTTTAGATGGCGTTAGAAATAAATAAATTATGCGAATATATGACATACCTATAGTCTCTAAGTAATAATATCAATCCCTGTCATTATGGTGGATTTGATAGAGAAATAAACGTAAACAAAACTTCTTTAGACGAAACGAAGGCCGTGGAAAACTCGTTCAAAGTTGGCTTTACAGATACGCACACAAAACATTCAAAGGGCTTGTACAGTCTGAAAACCCTCTAAAAGGCTATAAGACAACTCCTAATACTAGACCGATATCTTCTGTAAATTTTGTTTTATCGCCGTGGACGGAGTGTGTCGAGTTAACTGAAGATTTTCGGCAGACGCGACAACCCCACTCTGGGTCTGCACGAGTAGAGCTGGCGGCAAAAACTGCCGACTATTTAATGGTCCATGCCTCCTGCGACATAGTTACGGCGACGTCGCACATGCGTAGACCGCTTAGTTAAATCGGTCAAATGTATTACCTATCGAAACACATACAATTATCTCAATTAAATGAACATGCAATTAGATATTTCCGGAATTACAAAGCATGCAATTTTTTTTATCTTTGCATTGGCACCAAGTTTAATATTTTCATTTTAGAGCTCCGCGCTACTCGGTGGGTATAAATTAAAAAAGGCAAAGTGGGCTTTAAGCTATATTTATGATACAATAAACTAGATTTTACACACTGCAGTTGCAACGTCGTCATTCGTAAAACTTAGAACGGTTTCGTTCAGCGCAGTAAAGTGTTAATGTAAATTCGTGCCGTGGGCGTAAGCTGAGCGGTTACAAAATCTCACGCTTTATGGAGCCGAGCGCAACTTCAGAAGACAATTCTAAACGCAAAATTCTAGGGGCATTTGACACCAAACCCGCGTGTCGCGGTGGGTATTTTGATTTCAGTCAAGAAATATATTCACTTTTGTAATGAATAAAACAGCTCTTAAAATGTTTTTAAATTTATTTTTGCCCCAAACATTTTTTAGACTGCAAGGTGTAATGGTACAATTCGGCTGCTTGATTTTTGTACCCATTTTCGTCGGTTGTTATAAATGTTGAAAAAAAAAATAACGCGTAGATGTGCCGTCTATTACTTCGTAAAAAAACTGTTTTGGTGTAATTTATGTCAGAAATAAAACGAAAACAACCCGCTAAAAATCAAACTTTTGACGGATTGGTGACATATCTGGAGTCTCGTATTTTTGGATTCATCACTAGTATTGCTTACTGAATAATACTGGTGCGGTGCTCTACATAGGCCCTCTACCGGTATACAAAAAAGGGGGAACTCTGATTATAGCAAAAGATAGGTGACATCATTATAAAGGATAAGAAAAAAAAAAAACAACTAAGAAAGAAAAAAAAAGATGTTTTTAAATAAAGGTAGTTCAAAATATGACGATATTTAATTTGTGATAAGATCTAATACATTATATAGATTACTTCCCGAAATAAATTAAACTAAAGTGGTACCAGTCTGGCACCAAATTAGTTTATATTTTCGGGAAATAATATATACACAGTTTTAAATTTTATTAAACATTAGATTTAGCCTTATTTTGAGCTACATTTTTTTAAATGCTCGTTTTTTTTTTACAGATATTTGCTTTTAGTTTTGATGATGTCACCTATCTTTTCGCATAATCAGTTTCCCATTTTTGTTGCATGTATGTAGAAGTGACCAACACAGATCGGCGGACCCCAATCGACGAAATGATAATAGGGGTGAAAAAGCAACAGAGGTAAAAAGAGGTGTGTTATGTAAACGTGCCACCATTAACGAAAAAAAAAAAAGAAATCTGCCCCGAAGCGTTCGCTGTTTCTACACGACTGGCTGCGCGTGCTTTCTTTTGTTTTAACGTGGGATTGAAATTACTAGTCGTTCGTTTATAAGAGAATCATGATAATCGAGAGTCATGAGCGATTGACACACCAAGAGTGTTACATATTTAAGGTTATACATGATGCTCGAGCCCCACCGGGGCTGGTACGTGGGTCTGTGTGCTGGCACATCACTGAACTGCATAGTTTTATTTTTATTAAAGGACAATTGATTTTACATGGCCGAAAATACCCCCAAATTGTCCCACATACAATGCAAGCTTCCCTTCAAAAAAGAAATACGGGGATACAACACACTATTTTCAGTCTATAAATCAAAACGAAATCAACAATCGGGACCGGACAGGAACAAAACACCAGCCAGCAAATAGCAGTCCTAACCTGGTGGTCTAGGATAGCCTAAGTGCTCTGAGCCCAGCCTTCAGTGTCTCCCAAAACTGTAGTCCTTCCTGCTCTGAAGCCACTATCAGTAAACTGGCAAAAGGAAAACCACCAACCAAATGCATGCACGCTGGCTTCCCTCCCTTGACAACAAGGAGGTGGTCCGTTCTTGACCTCCACAGTGAATTAAGGCCCGGTATGGTTAGAAACTAAAATGCTCTACCACTTTCGCCTGGCCCATGCTCAAGAAACATCGCACACCGCCACGACACATACAGATCCACTCTTTGCGCCCCACGCAATTGTGCCAAAAAGAGTTCTGAATCAGTTCAACAGAGAATATCATGCCTCAACGTTTCTAGAGAAAAAGAAAAAAAAAAGAGTGCAATTAGTGGATCAAGGATAGAACACCCCCTTCTTCACAAACCATGTTTTGATGGTTAAAGCTCCTAAATGCAATCGAAGAAAACAATGTTGCTGCTGTTTTAGGGGGTAATGAAGTGGTATGAAAACGTCTCTCTCAATTGCCGCTCCCTCCGCATTCACTAATGTAGAACTGGAATTTTCATGCCGAGCGCGTTCCAGTAAAACATCTTCTTTTTTACCTTGTCAAGGTATGCTTCAGAAAAAGGGTCCTTAACAAAATTTTCGGCAGATTTAGTTTCTTTATAAAACCTAAGTAACCGCGAACGGGAAGCCGAAGCTTCGCTCTGTAACCATCGTCCTAGAAAATTTCCTACCAGTATCTTTAAGGACGATAAAAAATTTACGTTCCATTGCCAGCTGAAAAACATAAAACGCTGCACTTTTAACTTACGCACGACGTTTACTAAACCAAGGCCACCCTTTCTCTGACCCAGAAACAAGTTGGCCCATTTCATGCACTTAAAAGGTGATTCCCACACGAAAGTGGCCAGTAAATGGTGCACTTTGCAGATTTCACTGGCGTGCACTGCCGAACTTGTGCCGCACACCATTTGGATAGAAAGTAAAAGATCAATGCCCGCAAAGGCCCGAATGGACAGGGACATCTGTTTACCGTGCCATTCTAACATTTTGACTCTTAATCGACTCAGCGCCATTCCCCCACGTCCCGTGCTAATGCCCACCCGGAGTTCGAATATACTCCTAAATAGTTCGTGACCAAGTCAGACAAACTGATGCCGAGAAATTGCTCCGGCTTAAAGTCCTAGTTTCCGAGCCAAACTCCCGTCAACATCATGGCATTCACTTGGGCACCGGAGGCACTGCGGAGGGCGCCGATTTGATGTACCGCCACGTGAACTTGTCCTAGAGCACTGCACGGGCCCGGGCCAGCCCAAAAGCCCGAGCCCGGCCCGGACCGTGGGCCGGCCTCGGGCCGGGTAGCAGGCATTTTCTCGGGCCAGTTCCGGGCTCGGGCTTGAACAAAATATTTTTCGGGCCGTGGCTGGGCAATCGTTTGCCTCAAATTCTAAATTGTTGATAACAAAAAGTCTGCTCAATGATCGTTTAGGTTTTTTTTTAAAACAAACAAGCGAAATGCAAAATCACTTCCGACGCCGTTCAAAAAAAAAAAAAGACGTTTTGTTTTTGGAAAGCTTTTACGTGGATAAAAGGAGACGCATGGATTCCAACAGCACAGTGGGAAAGTGCGGTCAAGAAATCGAGGGCACTCAGGTAGCAGGATACAACATGAGTGTCTTTTTCGTCTGCTTTTCAAACAAACAAAAAAAAAATGGAAGAAAAACTTGAGCTTGACTTTGCACTTGGTGCAGGGAGCCTTACTATGCCAGCAACGACAAGCTAACTACCATTTTATGCTTATACAGCCTTTTGAAAATGCACTAGCGTGATTCTGATTGTTTCTTCACAAAAACGTGTAGGAAGAAAGTTATCTGATAAATGAATTGAACAACCAAAAGTCCTACACCTCTTCAAGAAATGCATAAATAAACTATTGCCCAGTTTTTTTTTCTTAAGATCACCTATGAAGTGCATATTTCGCCCATATTCTCGAAAATTCATTGTGAAGTCGGGATATTTAGCGTGTCAAAAGAAAAAAAAAGCTCGGTCCAAGTTTAAAAGAAATTTAAATCAAATATGCTCGCTTTATGCTTAGACAGTTTTTAGGATAAAGCCTGCAAACTTTTTCGGGCTCATGTATATAATCTGTCGGCCTCGGGCCGGGCTCAGGCTTATATTTAAAATTTTGCGGGCTTGGGTTAGGTTCAAGCTCCTGTCTAAAAATTCTGCCGGGCCCAGGCCCTGTCTTTTCTCGGCCGGGTCGGGCCGGGCCTAGAAATTAGAAATTCTGTCGGGCTCGGGCCGGGCCCGGGCTGTGCTTCTACCGGGCCGGGTCGGCCCGGGCCTAGAAATTCCGGCCCGTGCAGAGCTCTAACTTGTCCATCCAACGAACACAGCACTGTCACATCGTCCGCATATCCAAGCACATTCAGTGATCCCGCCGGCAAAGTTAATTCGTGGTTATTCACATTAGCCGCGATATCTCAGCACAAAAATTCCAGGTAAAGCGCGAGCAGTATGGGCGACATTGGGCATCCTTGACGTACATATCTGCTGATGGGGATAGAGGGAGTCCTGTTCCCGTTCACAAACAGTTAAGTCGAGACGTCTCGGAAGCACAACTGCACGTACTTCAGCAGCCGCGCTCCCACCCCACAACCCTCTAGGATGCCAAAAAGGTAAGAGTGAGAAACTCGATCGAAGGTCTTGCTCAGGCCGAATTGAAGTGCCGCGAGGGACAGCTCGAGCAACTGTGCGGCTTCGCACAAGATTTGCATATTGTGTAGAATGGTGCCGAATTATCTCCCTTTGAGACCGTTGGTCTGGGGTTCGCCTACAACATCCCTTAGACCAACACTAAGTCGTCGGGCGAGTACCTTGTCCAGTATACCTCGTAGTCCGTGGTTAGAATGCTGATGGGACGAAAGCTGTCTACACTCGGGTTTCCCTTTCCCTCCTTCTTCGGGATGAGAACGGGCAGTGCCTGCCGCATGAGTGGTGGCAGCAGATTGCGTCGCAGGGCGTTTTTGAAGACGTCACGAAGGATCTGTGCAAGTTCACTCAGGATCGTCTTATAGACGGCACTGCCAAGACGTTTGATTCTTGGAGACTTCCGTGGAGCGAGTTTTTAGATTGCCCACTTGATGTCTGGGACGAAAATTTTGTTAATTTTATTTCGCAACTCCTCCGACCCCTTCGGGAGCCGCGCTCCTAGCGGCCGGAGAGGCTGGAGGTGTTCCGTTTCCGTAAACAAATTCTTCTACGCTGGGATGAAAGCATTTGCCATAGCTCCTTGCTCCGTCACCGTGATGTCTTGGACGCGAAGTGACGCCACCCGCTGCGAGACGGAATTCTTTCTTTCGTTTTGGATACAATTCTTGGCCCTTCGTCTCTCCAACGCCAGCATGCGACACATAATCCTTGCTTCCTTGTACTGCATGTCCAGGATCTCAAGACGTCACCCCTTGTAGTCTCTGATGTCTTCAGTGAAGACCTCAGGAGTCGTGTTTCCTTTCTTGAGCAGAGTCGAAAGCGTTTTCGTTAATTCATGCTTTTCCACTCGTGCTTGGGCTGCCTTTTGTTTACTGTATATGAAGGCGGATCCGCGAAAACTTCTTTCACCCCTTTTCAGTGTACTGCGTTGATCGGGTGCTTTTCTCGGGCCTCTCGAATGATTTCCCTTATCGTCTCGCAAAGCAGCTCGTCTTCCAAAAGACTTTCGTTCATTATTCAGCTGTTCCACCATGATGGCGCTACGATTTTGTGAGTAGCGTTTACCAAGGAAACGATGACTCATGCATGATCCAAAAGAGGAATGGAGACTGCTTTGTAGATAAGACCGGCGGCAGCGAGATCGCCTGAAACATAGACTGTCAGCTCTGCGACGTTTGATGGTCGAAGTCTCCAAGTAGGTTGCGGAGCTTGATCGAGTTTGAGTCTGCTTTTGCACCCTTCGAACTATCCGCCGCTTTCAAGACACAATTGAAGTCACCGCCAAGCACAGTTTTGCACGGGGTGTCCCCGTACTACTGGAAGGACGCGAAAAGTTGTTTCTGGTTCGCTGCGTCATTTGGAGCGTGGACCGACGGTCCGATACCAACTCGTAAATTTCGTCTTGGTAGATCATTACTACACCGCGAATTCTCCCATTTATATGTTTCAAAACGTCACTTCGCAGAGATTTTAACTTCATAACCCGTCGTCAGCGCGCGCGAAGAATGGAAGAAGCTTTCTTCCCTACCTTTTTTCCTCGAGGAGAGGGAATTTGGGACTCCGTGCGCTGTGCCGCGCGTAGCGAGCGAAGACAAACGAAGAGGGCAGCTCTGAGTCTCGCCAAGAATAGACCGATCTCACCAAGCGTTCGCCGCATCCGTGATGTCGCCATAACTTTAGTTCAAAGGAGGCTAACGGCCGTGCACTAGAGCGCACGTGCTGTCTCGTGCTCCACTCGCGCAGAGCTCCAGCGGGGTTGTCGCACTTGCAGAAAGACTAAAGTTCCCTCGATGGATTGCGGCAGCCGTGGCGTAGTCAAACTGGATGATGAGATCGTTGGACAACGATGGCATACGCGCTTGAATTTTCGTGTCCTCTGCTTGGAGCAGATAACGCGATGATTCATGACGAGAAGATGAATCGTGTCGTCTGATTGAAATATTTCCTTTCAAACATTACTCGCGTTGTGCGAAATTCCACTTTGACAATATCCAGTTGCTACGTAATTTTGGATTGTTTTAGAGACTTTCACCGCGATTACCCACTTCACAGATTACTGGTGGCAGTCGTCAGTGGCATCTGCGACGTCAATCACCACGGCTATGGGAATTAACCACGTCGCACCTCCATCCTCAGGTGCGTGACGGCCCAATTCTAACCGCATTGCGCGACCGTGCTACAGCTATCGCTTCCATTTTTTCACACATTGTGGGTAAAAAATACAATTTTCTATCTACGGGCACACAATTATGCGCCTGCTTTTTCTAACCATGACTGCCGTTCCCCCGCTCTGGCTTTTAGCGGTAGAAATAAAAATCGCGTTGTGCCTCACCACAAAACTAGCAATAATATCAACTTGTCTTCTTGTGTAAAGTTTAGTTTCTTGCAGAAATGTCACGTCTATCTTATTTCGTGAAAGACGTTCAACACCCAATCTTTGCGTGGTTGCGGTAATAAACTAATGCAGTTTTGTGTAGGAAACTTTATACGTTTCATGCTTTAGTTTACCCGTTGTCGTTAAGACTTGTAGCCGGTGAAGAGCGAAAGAAAGAACAGGATTCCCCCATCTACTCTGGTGGTTTCGGGCGGTGTTCTTCCGTGTGAGGTCGTAGCGCTGGCTTGAACCTGGCCCGTCATGAACCGGTGACCTTTCGCCACTTCCGGCCCGACCGCTGCGCTTGGTCATCGTTGTCAACGTGGTTGTCTAGGGGGCGGTTCAGGTTCTCACGGGAGTCGCTCAGGTCGTAGTCGTCGTCAGTGGCCTCCTCGAACACAACATACTACCCTTCATCGGATTCCGACGCCTGGCTCTTCACCGTCACGGCGAGCCCTAGAGCCGTGACTTCCCCGTCGCCGGGCTTGTAGGTGCTACCGGAACATTTGCAGGTTGCTTCGTCGGCGGCCGTTCGAACTGAGCTGTGTAGCAGTGTCCCTGGATAGGTTGATCCCCAGCAGAACGTGTCAATAAGGTGGGTATGACGTCATACAACTTGACCGCTCACCTTACTGATGTTATGCATCGTGCAAGAGCCATGCAAGAGCTGTGCGGAGTGCTTGTTTGCTTGATATCACCCTGGCGGACATCTGTGATGTACAGTAAAAAAATAACTACCACAAACCACACACGAGATATGGCTCGTGCTAATGTCTCGCACGCCTATGGGGCGCGCGGGACAAATTCTGACTTCCCGGCATGGTCTATGTCGCATATTCAAGCAAACCAGTTTTTTTTTCTTTTACTTTAAATGAAAACACTTTATTACGTGTGCATAGTTGTTTACTTGTGATTAGTGTATATAATATTGTTCTTCCTCTCGCCTTCTCTGTGCTTTCCTGCTTGTAATGTCAACCCCCCCCCCCCCCGCCCCCCCTCTCTTCTTTCGGAAGAGTGTACCGACTCGATCCCAACGGATTTTGAAATCCAGAAGACGAGATATACAAAGGTAGACCTGGTGTTGTGGCTAGCATTGGAGTCACCTGCTCCAGTTTCTTTAGAAGTTGCTTGTGTCTATTGTTACAAATGGCCGACGTTCACAGCTTTGGTCGAACCTCCTTATGATGGTCGCATAAAAAAGGAACGCATATTAAAATGAACGTTTTCGCTCTAAAAGTATTCTCAACGTGAATCTTCTGAGGTCACCCGGTCAGCTCACAGCGCTGATGTGATAAAGGGTACTGGATAATCTGCCGGAATTGCTTCGCGCGCATTTAGAAGCAACCTTCTTTGCCCTGTGCCAGCGAGTTGAGCTAAAATTCGTCCGTAACTTAGTGCTCCTTCAGTGCATTACGTGCTCAAAGACTTCCTGAACTTCTTGGCGGCGGAGAAATCACTACTTCACGGAAAGTTCCGTTGGCTGAAAACATAATATTTAGACAGTCAGAGCTAAAAAGGCTAGGCAAGCTAGAAGCGATTTCAAGCCTAAAATTAAAGAAAAAGAAATTAACAACTGCCGTTTAGACAAATGAAATGAACTAAATCTTCACAGTTGCTTGTACTTATTGCGTGGTGAGTGGTGGATCAATGTGCCTGAAGTTGTTGTTGAGGCAGTGTTGTACCGGATGCCAGCGCCAGGTACTTAGTCATGTCAGCGTTACTTTAACTGAGGCAAAAATATTGAATCCCGAAACATCAAAGTACGTGCTGTGAAAGTAGAGAATCTGCAGACTCACCTTGGCGCGTGAAAATGGTCGTATCTTTACTGAGGGTGGAAAATTAGCGTCAAGGTATTGAACTGCACGGACGGCAACATCTAAAAATAATTTACTAAAGAGGAAAAGGTATTACACTTGCCCACTGAGTACTACATTAGAATGGTCTTGAATTAAAGTCCAGACATAAATGTGCCCTGAAAGTTATTAAGGATAGCGACAATGAAGTCATTAAAGGAAACATACGTAATGAAGCCATTACGAAGACTGAATTATTGATACGACATTTCATGTACTCCGTTCATATTATAAAAGATCAAACAAGAGCAAAGCGTATATGCATACGTGTGCTGCACCGATTGCTATTTTTGTTTATCTACTCACTCTAAGATGAGATCACAAAGTAAGAGCTGATGCCTATGACCCTTTGTAATAGCCGACCTCATCAGATCCAGGTTGAGGTGATTCACAAAGCAAAAACTTTCATATCAATATTTCGTATTTTTATGCCGACCATGGGTATGGAGACGCGACGAGATCCCTAAACGCCGGCCATTCATAAATCTAAACACCAACAACTTGAAATGTAAAAAAAAAAAAAAACCTAAAGCAGGAAACTTTAATGCTTGCTACAAAAGCTGGATTGCAGATCCCGTCTTCTGGGGCTCCGGTCCCACGGGCGTCATCTTGATCAAGGCAGCAGTTCAACCAAGAAGGCGGCAATGCACGAACGTACGCGAGAATAATTTTTTGACCCGGGCGACCCAGACTTGACAGGATTTCTTTCAGCCAGTCTCAGCTAAGACGCTGTGTGTATAAAGACGGCACTGGGCTTCAGACAACGGCTGTTGATATAAGGGGCGTACCGTTTTGAATTACACCTTATATTTTGTTGGCAAAACCGGCTACTTAGAGGTCGGTAGATATGCCCACCTTTTCTACATACTCCCTCTGAAGCCGAATGCACTTGCACCACCTGTAAGTGGCCTTTCCATGCCCTGCAAACAAAAAAAAAACACTTTTGGAAGGGCGTCGCGTCTCCGCCTGGACAGCAGTTTGCACCTTATAAATGACCACAGAATGAAATCATTGCAAGACTTTTTTTATGGCACCACAAAAGTTATAACTGGGGACCAGGTTTGGCCGTAAACATGCATGCCCGAGCTTCTGACGACGATGAGGCGTGCGCGTTTTCCGTGACTCCCTGCTCGGCCGGCATCGAGCGCTCCGTGTGCGCGAGGGCCCTTCAACCACTACATGACATTGGTGAAACATGTTTCCAAATAAACACAGCTGGATATTTGGATTATCATGTTTGAAGTGGCTTTGAAGAACCCAACGAGGCAAATTCTCTGGTAAACCGTCGACAGCGGGATGAAACGACTGGCGGAGGTGTTTTCCCTGGGTATAGGGTGCCCTTTGAGCATCAGTGCCGTACAAAAAGGTAGAAGCCCCTGTACGACACTTTGTATATCACCACAGTGTTTATTGCAGTTCCCAGGAATGAACCATCGCTCTTTGTGCTGGCACGCTTTGGTGATGATAATGATGATGATACTACCCTACCCAAAAACCCGGTAGACATTTTTCCAGATTAATTCAGTCTGGATTATGGAACCGGAAATCCATCTCGAAATCTATCTGGATCGACAGCTACTGGAACCGTTCTGGAAATCAATCCGCGTATGTACTACTGGACCCGATCCGGTAGGGTGTCTTCCGAAAATCCAGCCGGATACGTAGTACTGGAATCCAGTCTGGAACGGTGTGTTCTGGAAATCGGATCGGGTTGCTGGCCTCTCGATGCCAAACCTATTATATATATGATAATATAACGGGATAGGAGGATATCACATCTCAAATCGCACCAGGTCAAAAGGCAGCAAACCAGTACTAGGATGCTGACAACCAAGCGTAGAAGAGCACAACCATGACGCGCTACATAAAACACAGTACAAAATATGGCGGCTCTGCTTTTTATTTCACTTGCCCATTCAGTTCTTCTCCTTTGCCCTTCGAGCAGCTGGCTTCTCATCAGCACGGTTCTGTAACACAGGTAGTTAGACAACTTCGTCCGCATTTCTTTTAATCTTTCTGTCCTCGTCAACTCCCCCATGTGGAGTGTGTTGATCCGTTGACCCAGTGCAACTGAAAAAAAAAAGAAACAACAACCGAACGTCAAACTTAAATTTTGTACTTTCATATATAAATAGCAGTTAACATGAAACTGATTAAGGAAAACACAGTACTTGCTGTTTATTCAAAATTCAATTGTCACATTCCCTAAACATAAGATTATCTCGCTAATATCAATGATAATAGCGAGCCAATTATTCCTAGATGAATACCACTGCATTCTACTTTACTCGTCTGAACACTAATTACTTGAGAAGCACCAGCACTGTTTACAATTTATCGTGAAAGCATGCAATAACTAAATACAGTATGACAAAAGTTCTGAACTCAAACCTATTACAGTTAAATCTCGGATGTGATAAAGTCCCGGGGAGCTGAAAACTATTCAATTAAATCTGGAACTTCGTTTTTGGGTGTTTCGATCTGATAACTCCAAAGTTTAATGTCGCGGCTTCAAGAAACCAGGGTTGGCAAGTATCGCGATAGTATTTCAGAAATACATTTTGTATCTGTATTTCTGTATTGGGATACATTTGTTTCACCAGTATCTGTATTCCTGTATCGAAATACATTTTTTTCACCAGTATCTGTATTCCTGTATCGAAATACATTTGGTATGTTTCTGTGTATCGCAATACAATCAGGGTGATATGTTATTTAGCTACATTTCTTGAGAAATACTCCCCCCTCCCCCCCACGAAAAAAAATACAGACAAATCCGAGCGCAATTTTTTTTAGGGCACTCTTGTTAAGGAGATGCTGGGGCATTGTTACCATGCTCAGCAAGGTTCCTTCCAATTCTTCAAACTATTTTCTATGCGCCCTCTTCTCTCTTCTGAGAAGTCTTGCGTAGTCGGGTATTCGAACCAGGTGGTGTGCCAGGAGCGAAGTCAGAGCACCTCCTGCAGCAGGTCCTTAGGTAGGGATTCCTTGAGTCATTGTTTGCTGGCATCCAATGCCCGCTGCTAACCGTCTCTTTTGCCTTAGCGTACACAGCACACCCAACCGGCAAAGCTGAGTCACAGTCCGTCGCAGCTCGAGCCTGGTGGTGGTTGACTTGAAATAGTAGGATGACTCACGCAGTGAAGTTCAACACATATTCGAAAGCGTCTGCGGCTGCGCCCGTAATATTACACGGCTCAAGGGTACGTCACCAGCCGACGTGAAGGTTACCCGGTGCTCTGGTGATCCGAAACCCAGGACGGAGGTCAGACGTGGCCTCGCGGTACCGATCCAGACTTCGTACACCTGCGACTTGTCTCGAGCGCGCTGTTTCTCGGAGAGCTCGCACCTGTGATGGCAGTATCAGGTCGCAATCCACGAAATCTCTGTTTAGATGATGCTAGGCGAAACTTGAGGATTGCAATCCTTGCGTCGGTGGCGGAGGAACGGCAGAAAGGACCTTCACAGCAGGGATACCACCCTATGGTTTTTTCAACCGTAACAGAAGATAACATGTGTTCCAGAATGCTTCAGGTGGTCCACTATTCTCGTAAATTCCAAATGATACTGCCTGCACGATCCTCAACGAGGTATCCTACAACGGAAGTACGTATTGCCCTTTCATACAGCAGCGTGGTAAAGTTTCCTGTTCAAGCCCACACCTACAGATCAAGAATATTAGTTCATTCCACCGTGACGTCATGTGACTAATGTTGACACCCTATTGAAAAATCCACCAGCCCGGGTCTGATGTGTTTTTGACGTTTACATCAGAGCGGAAATTCAGACACGGGTCTTGGCGTGTTCTGGTGTCCTGGTGTGTTCTAGTGTCCTGACGTGTTCTAGAGTCTTGACGTGTTCTAGTGTCCTGACGTGTTCTAGTGTCTTGACGTGTTCTAGTGTCTTGACGTGTTTTGATGTAATCCCGCCGACCTAGTGTCTTCTGGGGTGACCTGGTCATGCGTGCACAATATAATTAGATGCAGAAAGGAGTGCTGATGACAACAGCTAGCAAAGTGTGCACAAAGAATACCATTTTTTCGAAGGTTTGGGCGCTCATTCTGCCATGAAACAAAACTACAAAGACAAAGAGAATGGAACGTACTATTTTATTTTTTTCCCAACATGCACCACTCGCAAACATTCTCCTGCAGACTGGGCTGTCCATGGCTCTTTTCTTCCATGCCACTTTTGCCAGCACATCTGGATGGCTAAGATAATGGCTTCGGCAAGTCGGTATTGCGTGATAAAACCTGCAGCGCATAAAAAGAAATACACGAGCAGTTATTTATAAAAAAAGTGAAAGCCGCTTACAACTCCCTGTAACGCCGAATTAGAGCGCAGCTCTTGAGGAGGAGTAGGAAAGGGCGCTGGGGGGGGGTTAGACTAACCCGGGGGGGGGGGGTCACGTGACCTTGGGGGGTCACGTGACCTTGGGGGGTCACGTGACCTTGGGGGTCACGTGACCCCCAATGCCGATGATGTCATCACTGACGTCACTGATGATGTCATCAGTGACGATGACGATGCGGGTACCGATGACGTCATTAGTGACGTCACTGATGACTTCACCAGTGATGATGACGATGACGATGCGAATGTCGGTGACGTCATCAGTGATGTCGCTGACGACGTCATCAGTGATGATGACGATGACGATGCGGATGCCGGTGACGACATCAGTGACGTCACTGATGACGTCATCAGTGGTGATGACGATGACGATGCGGATGTCGGTAACGTCACCGACATCCACATCGTCATCGTCATCATCACTGATGACGTCACCGGCATCCACATCGTCATCGTCATCATCACTGATGACGTCACCGGTATCCACATCGTCATCGTCATCATCACTGATGACGTCACCGGCATCCGCATCGTCATCATCACTGATGACGTCACCGGCATCCGTATCGTCATCATCACTGATGATGACGTCATCAGTGATGATGACGATGACGATGTGGATGCCGGTGACGTCATCAGTGTCGATGACGTTATCGGGAGTCACGTGACCTCGGGGGGTCACGTGACCTCGAGGAGGGGGTCACGTGACCTCATTGGAGTCACGTGACCTCGAGGAGGGGGTCAGGTGACCTCAGGGGAGTCACGTGACTTCGGGGGGTCACGTGACCTCGGGGGGGGTCACGTGCCCCCCACGAAGTCACGTGACCCCGGTGGGGGGCTCGCGCGGTGCATTATGGGACATTTCCCATGATGCAGCGCGCGGTTACGCCGACGGCGACGGCGACGGCGACGCCGACGCCGCTCAAGCCGGAAACGGGCCCCTAAGAGCTGCGCTCTAAAAGCCTTAAAATAATAAAATCAAAACTACAACACTAAACAAGAGGTTATGTCGTGTCGAGCCTGATAATCAGTCAATTTATCACTCGGCCCGCCCTCCCACGTTCTATCTGATTTCGCCTACATGTGGGCAACATAATACAGTCAAACCTGACTATATCAAACTCTCAAAAATCCGTCTACCACTTTGATATAGCGGGCAATTCTCTATAGAAGTTTTAATGAATTTGACAATGAACAAGCACGCCACATTTAGAAAAGTTGTTCACGCTCGAAGGGGCATCTGTACATCATGAGGGACGCCGACTGCAGTTATATAGTGGCCGCTTCTTCGTTTACTGGCTCACCCTCTCCCCCCACAAGACTTTTTTTTTTTACTCCTGGGCGGCCGACGCGGCTGCTCAAAAGAAAAAAAAGCCAGCTTTCTCTGCAAGCTGGCTCCCCCCAAGGATGATTCTCAAAAAGGGGGGAAGCCAGTTTGCAGAGCTAAACAGCACTCTTGGCAGATCGGTCCATGGGGAGACGCTGCAATTTTCTTTCGATGTAATTGCATTTTTCGCTATGCATTTTTATTGCAGCTACCAGTCATTTTTATTGCAGCTACCAGTTAAACAAATAGTTTAAGGGCACAAGGTAAGTCCTATACTCCCCATGCATTTGAGGCCATGTTGAGGAACAGTTTTTTCGGTGACTATTAGGAGTATTTCTGTCATGCATATATCATTTTGTTCGAAATATTGTGTTTTATCCACTGAACTAGAATTATTTTAACCAATCTAAAATAAGGTTTTTTTATATTTTTTTTATTCTAGTACTGAAATTTTAGTTTTTTTTCATCTAATAAAAACTTTGTAACTCAAAAACTGCTAGGTGCACATTTTTAATTTTAGTTCAGTATTTTTGAACACCCATGTATGTGGTAGAAATAAAAAAATCAACCCTCTATAATGTCAGGCTAAGGAAAAAATGGTACCTATGTACTAAAAAACAGTTTTGAGATAATTGAGTTTAAAGTAAAAAAACTGGTGAATAACGAATTTCTATTGGCACCAACAGCCTTACAGTCATTTTTTCAATAGCCGCCAGCTTGAAAGGCATTGCTAAAGTCATATCTTCACCTTTAGGCTTATCGCCTTGCTTGCCGGGCCTCTTTTGTGACCTGCCATGTCGCTTGGTCCGTAAAGTATATTAGAGTGACGTCAACTTCCCTCAGCCACTTGATGGCTTTCCAAACAGGGTTCCATCCACAAAACTTCAAAACATTGGCTTGTGCAATGCTGCAACCATTCAATAAAGGAACAGCATTCAATGGCGCCATTTTGTCGTTATGAAAACACAAACACTTGAATGTACACACGCTACACACCTGGGAAAAACGTGCACAGCGTCTCGTGATTGTCTTGGTTGAAAAAAAGCTATCCAATAGTTGCAAAACAATTTTTTTAGATTATCTGTTACTGGACAAGCTTTTAGGTCTTGTGTTGATTTTGTTTTGTTGGAGAATTCATCGATAAACAGGGAGTGTATCCCAAAAGGAGGCGTAGTCACCTGCTACTTGCTTTCGGAAGAAGTGATTTTCAGCACGAAACATAGCTTTCCAAAAACACTGGGACAATGGAAAATGTGCAGAAAGAACTAAACTTTTCAAATTGCAAAAAAAACTAAAATAATTTTTTTTTTTCAATTTTACCTTACCATGTGTTCTTAAATTAACCGGGTTCGATAATATCAGGTTTGACTGCAGATCGAACATCGTGGCCTCGCTCCTAGTGAGCAAAGAAAGCGCTGCACCCCAAGTGGCATTTCTCCTGCTCTGTCCACATTCACCTTGTCTGACCTCCTAGTGCCTCTCACTGTACATGTGTGCTGCACAAGGCAAAATCAACAATAGGTTCATAAAAACCCCAAATCATAGTAAATCATAACTCACACTATACAAACATTATGTCTGCCATTAAAGTTGCGACGAGTCACACGCTGCTCATCTACAGCGTGTGACTCGTCGCAACTTTAATGGCAGACCAACTACACGCTGTATAAATATCCCATAACCCAATTTTTTTTTTTGTTCAGAGCTAAGCACAGCAGTTACAACAGGTGCTGTGCCCTTCCAGGTTGATCAGATATACCCACCTGGTGTGGTAGGGGCTGTTTTCCCACCACACCCTCCTAGAGGAGAGGCCTGCAGGCTTGCCCTGACACACCCTTGTCGAAGAGCTCCGCAGGCTCCCACAGTGATCGGCTGACCATTCTGAGAGAGCGGCCAGGAGTGGCAGCCTTTTCCACAGCATGTGTAAATGCTGCCTCTCGTATTTTGATGCCAGGTCCAAGATGAATCTGCAGTGAGTAACACTGTCAAGAAAATGCACAAAAAGTGGAGAAATACAGGCAACACAAATGGACTCTCCACTTTCGTCTGCAATCATGTTCCTGCTTTGTTTCACTGAAATGCTGAACTGTAGATATATATAAAAAATGAAATAAATTAAAGGCGCACTCTCTAGTATTCCAGGATGGCCTATTTATGTTCCTAACTGAACCTATGTGCTCTAACATCCCACAAGTCCAAAACTTACAATCATGTGTGGAATATTTCACTACCGTGCATACCGGGATATCATTGGATGGGATGCAACCGGGCCAATGAGGAACACAAGGGAGGGGGATTAGGGGTGTTAGTTAAGGTTCAGGAATGGGGAAGGGAACGAGAGGGCTGCAGGGAACACATGTGGGTCAAAGGCAATATTCGGCGTTTGGACACAATCCTGGGTTTTGTTTATCTAAAAACAGGAAGTGATGCAGGGGAGGAAAATGCAGAACACTTGACATGTATATCAGGAGACGTTAGGGAAATTGGCACTAGCAAGGAAATAATTATCTTGGGGGACGTGAATGCATATTTGGAAGACTTTGACGGACATACAGATACAACAGGGAGGATGTTAGAGGCGTTCTGCAAAGGTTAATGGGTTAATTTTAATGGGTTAACGCTCAGGTGAAATGTGATGGAAAAATAGCATGGGAAAGAAAGAACTCGCACTCGAGTATTGACTACTGTTTAATGTCGCGTAAAATATACAAGAGATTAGGAGGTATGTAGGTCTAAGGTCTGGGGAGCGACCATAAGAGAATCAAAATCAGATTTGGCACAATAAAACCAGAAATGCAAAATCAAAAACAAGAGGGTAGGAATAACTTAAATGTTAAACAGTTACAAGAGGCATCTAAGCAGATCAAGAACATTGTATCCAAGCAACCGGAAAGAGAATGGACATATGAAGACTAAGTGTTTTCAAAAGAGAGAGAAATATTGAATCAAACAAGGATGAAGAAAACTAAAACGCAAGCCCAAAAGCTGGTGGGATAAAGAGGTTAAGGCAGCAATATCGAGACGCCAAGCGGTATCTAAAGAACACAGATGGGCAAAGAAAAAGGGGGCCACACTAGCCGAAGTAGCGACAAAATGGGAGGAATTTCAGGAAAGAAAGCAGGAGACATTAGCATTAATACAGGCCAAAATTGGGAGAGCAGGGGTTCAGTAGATGATAGAGATAAGCCGAAAGGATAGGAATGCGGCAAAAAGATTCTGGGAACAGATCAGTGCACAGGGAAAAATGACCAAGGCGTACCAGCAGGCACTAACAACACAGGAAGGGACAAAGGTAGAAGGGGATGAGGCAGAAGAATACATTAGACATACAATTGAAGCAGTATTTTCGGAGTTAGAATCAAATCAGGTCGTAGGGAATGGTAGCGTCTACACAACACATGCGGAGGATCATAGTGAGGAAGGGAAAGGACCACAGAGGAATGGGAAAAAAGTAGAAGGAAATTAAGGTTCTAGCTGGCACTGAAACAGGTCCAGACGGCATACCAATGAGATTGATAAAAGTTCTAGGCAAAACAAGCAAATTGAAACTAAGGCAGGTGATTGACCAGATACTTATGGGAGGGAGGTACCCAGTGGACTGGAAATTGAGCAGGATGAGATTATTATATAAGGGCAAGAGAAAAAAAGACAGTGTCAAATCATACCGACCAATCACAGTAACTTCAGAAATATACAGACTAGCTATGCAAATTGTAAAAAGAAGAATGGAAGAATGGGCAAAGAGAAAACAGATTCTGGGGGAGCTTCAAAATGGTTTCAGGAAAGGTAGACGACTGGATGAAAATTTATTCAAAATCACTCAGTGCATAGAGATAGCAATGACAAGTCAAAGGCCATTATGGGTAGCATTTTTAAACATCAAAGGGGCATATGACAATGTGAATCAGGAAAAACTCTGGAACCAATTGAAGGGATATGGGCTAGAGGGAACCATGGTTAAGTTTCTAGAATAGGTTTATACGGAAAATAGGGGTGATTATAACATGGGAAGCCGAAACTACAAGACCAGCAGCAATAAAAAGATATCTCAGACAGTGAGATGGGAAAAAGTTAGAACAGTGCAACCTTGGTTTTGATCTGGCTAACGTGAAGGAAGGACATAAAGTAAATCAAATATTGCCACGGTTAATGTATCAGACGACATTGAACTAGTATCAGAAAGTCGTGACACAATACGGGAACTCATCAGGATTTGCAGCAGAGAAGGGGACAATTTAAGACTAAAATTTAGTATGGACAAGTCGGGTATAATCGCAGTCGGTTGTAAAGACGAGAAGGGGGAACCTCTTGAGATAGAGGACACATTGATAGAACACATAGAAAAGTACAAATATCTGGGAATACGGTTAAGTGAAGGAAGACAGTGCCTAAAAGACCATGAAGATATTGTAATAAAAAAGGGGAAACGAGATTCAGCTGTCATGAAACACAGGGCACTATGGAACTATAATAGATGTGAAGTCGTTAGGGGTGAAAGGAAGGGAGTCATGGTGCCAGGACTGTGATTTGGGAATACGGTATTGTGTATGAGGTCAGAAATCCAGGCAGGTTTAGAGATACAGCAAAGGAGTGTGGGGGGGTTGGCCTTGGGGGCACATGGGAATACTACAAATGAGGGAGTAGAGGGGGACATGGGTTGGGCATCTTTCGAGTAGAGAGGCGATAAGTAAAGTTAAATTTGAAATAAGACTAGGTGAAATTGAGGAGACACGGTGGGCAAGGAAAGTGTACAAGTAGCTATATATAAAAAGTCTAAACACTAAGTGGACAAACCGAACCCGCAAGCTGATATTTAAGTACATTCAACGAAATGGAGCCGATCAGAGCATATCAGAAGAAAAGGGAGTAAAGGAAATAGAAAGGAAATTGTGGGAAGAGAGAATGCAGGGGAAATCAGCTTTAACAATGTACAGGGCATAAAAACAAAAAAATAAAGAAGGAACAGCTGTATGATAATTCAGTGGGGAGCTCTTTGTTGTTTGAAGTTAGAACGGGGGTGCTACGAACGAGAATGTAAAGGGCTAAATTCCAGGAAGTGGACGCTCTGTGCGACGTATGTAACCGCGAAAGGGAAACTATAGAACATGTAATTTTAAGGCGCACGGGGCTTCGTCCCAACCTCTTGAGCAGATAACTACGGATTTGGAGGGGGCACTGGGTTTTCCGGACATGGATAGACAAATGGATAGAGAAAGAATTGCGGTAACTAAGAGGAGATTGGAAGATTTGTGGAAAAGATCTAGGGAAGGATAAACAAAATGATATAAATAAGCAATATAATCACTTTAAAAAGGGACGTGGGGTTGTGTTAGAACAAAATTTATACAATTTAAAAAAAAATAAGGGATGACCAAATGTAAGGCTAGGTGGCACAAGCAGCCGCCCATTACAAAGAATATAGCCCTTACCATCCATCCATACTCTGTCTTCTTTGCTAGTCTATACTAGTGAAGCGGGCTAGCTTACTAACCCCTGGAAAGGTATTATTGGCACTGCTAAACTGTAATTTGTGGGACACGGCTATCAGATAGCATTGATGTCACTGTCATCCGCATGTACACTTTTTCAAAGATAGTTCACCTGCTCGTCCTATGGCAAGACTTAAGTATGTTCTTTTATTTTTATTTTTAGAAGAAAAATAGGAATGGAACGAGCATAATTTTTGGGATATTTAGGATGCTTAGAGCCTGTCGAATGAGTTATCACCAAGAAGAGACAATCTGAGAAACATCTTTAGTGCACCTTTAAGTCAGTACCTGTGTTTGCCTTTTTGTGTGCCTGACTGTTTGCGTCCTTGTTTTTTCTGCCATTAGTCTGTTCTCCTGAACAAGTCAATGAAGTGAAAACAATAAACAAAATGTGTTGTAGGCCCAGATACGTACCTCACCATCTTGGACAGCAAAGAGAGGTGGCCAAGAGGAGGCCACGGCCTCACCAGGTGGAGCAGCCACTGCAGCACCTAGGATACCAAATTAAAGGTTAGAGCGACGAGTAACATCAATGTCTTGATTTGTTTATACGCTAGGACATACTGTAGCTGTAATAAAGAAAAAGATAGCCGCACAACATATTCAAAATGACGTGCAAGGCAGTATAAATAAAGCACAATATTCCTTCACAACGTCAATCTAGCCCTATGCTCAGGAGCTATGTTAGTCAAAACATTGAACCCCATTTCTTTGTTGTAGTAATAGCAGGAACCATGCGTATTCCCAAACAAAATGTATGCTACAGTTGCTAATAGGGTGAGATTTCAGCAATGCATGCCCTCAAAATGTTTCGTAATTTCACTCCACCAGTAAATCACTTTCACTTGTTTTAGGATTTTCAGAACATTAGCAAATCGCTTTAACTTGATTCATTACGATGCAAACCTGTAGAGGTAATGTCAGCTCTTTCTTGCGGTACTTTTAGTAAGGTGACACAAGGGCTGCGGTCACTACCATTAAGGTGGTATTGTTGCTTATGATGTTGCCACAGCCAGGCTGCTTTGTGCACTAAATAAATGAACACTACCTTTTGAAATCACGCCTTTAAGATAGTATTTATTCATGTGGGATACTGGCAACCTTACCAACTCTCGTTATTACAACTACTCGCCTGTCAGGTAAGCAATGACTGTATCATGCTACGCTGCACAAAGAAGTCATGAAATGATGTCTTCCTGTTCTGTCATCAACCATTTGTTGAGTTAAAAGTCTGGCTATAGTAGTATGACAGTGTTGTCCTGCCCCTAAAAAAGCGACTTTTGATCCCTCTGCTCTTGTGTGCAAAGAGGGCGAAACACTATTTTCTTAACGGTAGAAGGGCCTTAAGCATGTGAATAACAGTACTGGGCAGAGCCTCTCCTGAACAATCAATTGACTTGCTCCACTAAATTGAAATTGTCACTACCTGCAACTACATTATCAGCAGTTCAGGTTGCAAATACATAATTAGATTTGGGCCCACCAGCACTGTCATCCTGTCAGTAAATTAATATCTGCTTTTATACAGATGAAAAACAAATTAAGATTTGCAACGTACAGTCGGAGGCGTCTTGGGCAACGACTCAGCAGAATCTCGATAATACAAATCTCTCCCCCCCATTCCACTCCACCCACTCCCCTCACTTTAAGTGACCCAAATATTAACCCGCAATGCAATTTGTCACTACGTATTGCGCCATCTAGCGGCTGCAAAATAAAAGACTGGGTAGGCCAGGATAGCCCGGATCGCAAGGACTGCAGGCGGGTGCATTAAGATACCAAGTGTGAATGTGGCATTTTGGATCGGCATCAGCCTTTTTGGGAACCGTTCTTCTTAAAAGTAAGTCCCGGCTTCACGTCTCCATGAACCCAGCGGGTTTCTGTAGCATCTTGCCTACTCCTATAGAACGCGCTGGGGTTCGATAGGGTTCCCCCAAAAAATAAATGTCGCTACTGCTGCGTGAAAGACTGTCACAGTCACGAAGGCTACTCAAGCGTAAAACTATACCGCTTCCCCTCGAGATCTTCGGAAGTGACACGGCCACAGAAGGGGATCACTGCAGTGTGATGCATCAGGTAAGTAAATTCTACAGTAAATGTTGCTGTTGAAGTGAACGAAAATAGATGTGCAGGCTTGGAAAGTGGTCTGACGAACTTGTTTTGCAGACTACTCAGCAGAATAACAATTTATACAAGTTGTTCTACGAGTCACTATAGTCCGTTGCAACCTAAGAACGAAGGGCGAGGGTAAGACGGGTCGGGAAGGAGGAAGCAGACGGAACGCTGGAAAAGAGAGGGGAAAACCTCCTTCTCTCTTTAGCGTTCCGCCTGCTTCCTCCTCCCCGGCCCGTCTTACCCTCGCCCTTCGTTCTTAGGTTGCAACAGACTATAGACACCACATAGGGAAATACAATAGGAACGATTGGGCCGATTGTTGCTTCGCTGTGACGTCCACAATCAGGCGATCAGGCCTTCAAGAAGCAAGAGGCCCGTCCCGGCAATCGTAGTTGTATGTGCGCATAGCCGTTCGGCACACGCACGGTCGTAACCAAAACCTTCCAAACCTGCGAGTTCTCAAATAGTAAATTTTCGCAGCACATAAAGCTTTGTTTGTTTCGGCAACAAAATTTAACGCTGAATCTGGTAACAAATGTGACGGCATGCAGAAAACAGGATGCGTAAGTTTTTCCTTAGAAAAAGCTCAAGTGAAGCGTAAATATCCTTCTCACATGTGCACTTTGTTGCCTGTCACCTTTTCACACCAGGCTTGCATATCACGGTACAGCCATTGTAACGCGCATACTGTTCTCTAGCATGCAGAGTATGTTTCTAATTACTCACATTTTCTAGCCGGGGGCGAGCGCGAGGAAACAGGAAGAGCGTGCCGCACCAGGCTGGGGCTGCGCAGGAACGATGGAGCCGTTCTGGCTGGTCTGGCTCATGGCGACTCCTGGAGCGTTCCGCCAGCGAGGTTCAGATCAGGACCGGCGGAAACAGCGAGCCCTGGCCACACCGACCTAGGCCATGACGATCCCGGAGTGGTTCCGCAGCGAGACTCGGGCTGTGATAGCCCGGAACAGCTTGCTTACGCAGCGCTGGCGTGGGGAGGACGATCCGCAGGCCTGGACACGGACAGCGACTGCGAGCTCTGAATGACGGGCGACAACCCGGCTCGGCGGGCCGCAGTGCCGGCTCTCGAAGACGGACAACTGGAAAGTATAGTAAACCGATTCGCAATCTTCTCGTTGTATTGTGTCACTCCCTGGGAGACGAGCGAAGCACATGCCGATCGCGCGGCGATTATTACAGAGAGACCCCACAAGTGGTGAAGAACTCAAACTGGTGCCCAAATGACAACTCTAGAATATGCTTGCCGGCTAGCAATACTGGGTAACAAAGACTTTCGCACTGATAGCCGCCCGGAAATTTTTCTTCTGTAAAGCTATACATTCAGACTCGAATCGTTCACTGAAAATAAAGCTACAAGTGTCTCAGCAGACCTAATAATGCGAAATCCCCACATGGTAATGCAGCAAGCACAAAAAGAAACAAAGAAATATCCTTAATCCTTACCTTTTCTCCCACGACCGTTTTTTCCTTCGCGCTCAGCAGCTCGCTGGCGGGGCAAATTGCCCAGTGTGCACAGACGCCGCCGATGATTGCTAGCACTTCTAGCAACACTAAAGGTTTCCTTTCGTTTTTATTTTTATTAACCATTTTAGGTACTTTAAAAAATGTTTGTGTATTTTTAGGACACATTCGATATAAAAATAGTGTTTTTGGGACACAAAGCAATACTCATGCAAAATGTTTAACGTATCTTAGGAAATACATTGTCTGGTTTCGGTTTCGCGGTCTCGACTTTTCGCCGCGAGGGGTTTCCAAATACTCCGTCGCTCCGTCGGCTGCAATGTGCATGGCGGCGCCCAAGATGCGTATCGTCCACGCCGTGCTACGCACTGCGACCTGCTTTTACAAAGGTAAGCAGTACTTTGCTCTGAAATATGCTAATTTTGAATTTTTACAAGTTCTGGATTCCATAGCGCTGACGTATTTTACCCTAAAACGTATGAAGGTCGAGGAAAAAAAAGTACATAGTAGATATGCGAAGGCTCTTTCACATGCTCTGATTCTGGCCCGAAATCGGTGCGATTTCTAGTATATGTGCGATGAAAATCGCAGTCGCATTGTCGCAGCGGCTCTGCAACTGGTTTCCACCAAGCTGGTATTTTGCCGCAGAGCCGGTGCGATCGCTTTCTCGTCAATCAGCCGTTCATTAGCCAGCTTTCATCTGCGCAAATAAATGGAGGCACATAAAAGTTTCTGATTTAATGCTTCGTTATTATAAATTTCTGGTTACATATTGCATTCCTAAAACATGTATGCTTATTAAGACGTTTTTGTTGTATTTTAGACAAAGTGAAACGCGTCGCGTCCGTGCCCGAAGCGCCAGCCGCTCCGACAGAAATCGCGCGGTTGTTGGTGCATGTGAAACCAAACATTGCGATCGCACTCGCTGCGTAGGCTGTCGCACCGATTTTTTTTTTCCGCACAGTCGTTGCATGTGAAACTGTCTTAAGAGAGGAGTCGCATAGTAGCTCTGCGATTTCTGTGGTGTTCCGTTACGTGATTAGATTTGGCAGTGTTTCAGTAGTTTACTTTAGGGGCGGGCGTTCACTCTGAATTTTACATACCTGTGCACGAGGAATCGGCTGTAATTGTCGGGAGAAAGCTTCCTGTTTGGCGTGGTTTAGTACATCCCTGTTTTCTGGTAGAATTTGACGTGGTGCTCTTTCCTTTTAGGCTTCGTATTCTACTGCTGCCCGAAGAAAATTCCATCGGGATCTTTCTACCAGACACGGTGTCGCGATCGTCCCTGTGTGGTTTTGATTCCAGAAAGTGGAACAGTGTCTGATGCGGGACCTGGTGATAGTGAAGTGAGTGACAGTGACGAGGAGAACTTTCCAACGAAAGGCCTAACAAGAGAACTTCCAAGCGATAACGAAACTGAAGGCAGAACGCCCGCCTGTCTACTTCTGTCAACGTCAAGAAAGAAGCACAAGTCACCGCCGCAGGTTTTTGACTGGGGAAAAGAAGACCGGTGTTTTCTGGAGCCTGCGGAACCCATGTTTATAGCCTCTGATGATGTCAAATGCCGACTGAAATATTTTCAAGTTTTCATTGATGACAAGCTGCTGACGATTGTTGACGAGACAAACCTGTATTCTTTCCATCAGGCTATTGCATATAGGTAAACGTTTGTTACACTGTGCCAACATGCTTACGCAAAGTACATATTATTTGAAGTGAATCGCTGCATCGCCCCTTCAATTAAGCACCTTATAAAATCAAATGTGGTGTTTGAGCTCTGTACATCTTATTTAATTTTACAAGAAAACATGTTTTCATTCAACACCATACATATATCCGTAATGTATGCTCACCAGAGGCACCCTGGTGTGCATGTCAGGCCAGTTTAGTGTGCCTTGGTGTGGACATTAGACCAGTCTGGTGTGGCATAGTGTGCACATCAAGCCATTCTGGTGTGCTGTGTTGTGCACAGCAGACCAGCCTGGTGTGTTTTGATGTGCACGTCAGATCAGACCACACTAGGATGATGTGATGGGCACACCAAACCAGCCTAACGTGTTCTGGTGGGGACAACAGAACACGTTAGGCTGGTCTGATGTGCGCACCAGAACACACCAGGCCGGTCTGATGTTTACGTCAGAAAACACTAGGACACACCAAACCGGTCTGGTGAATTTTTCAATAGGGCAGTGGCGTTCTTTTTGGACAGTGGCATTGTGACGTTTTGATGAAGTTCAGGGTGACATAGAATTTATTTAGAGGTCGAAGCCTTTTCGCATTCCTCGTCAGACAGACAGGATGTCAGGGAAGGGACCGCGGTCAGTCCTTGATGGAACCTTTCTTTTGAGCCCATTGAAGACTTCTCGTCGTCTGAAACCACTAACTTCAGAGCAAAGTGCCAAGCTTACGAGAAAGAAATATCGGGATCAAAAACTTCCACCTCCAACTTCAAGCTTCATCTCATTTGGCGTCTCAAACAATTTTGAAAAATATATTGCTGTATCAGTATTTCTGTATTTGTATTTCTGTTTTCCCTAAAATGTATTCTTGTATTTGTATTTCCAAAGAGTTGTTGCCCCTATTTAAAATGTATTTCCCATACGTATCACGATACACTTTTACATACGTATTTCAGTATCAGTATTTTAGCTACTATTTTAATGTATCCCAGTATTTGTATTTCCAAATACATTTTTGGGTATTTCTGCTCAACCCTGCAAGAAAGTACCGTGGTCCTGTAGGAACAGTCTACACACACTGGAAATGTCAGCCGTGCATTTATAAAATCAATCATCAAAAGCAACCCACACCACTTGGGCATAAAACGGAAATAAGCCCTGAACTCTCGAGAAAACGACAGATTTATTTCTTTCAAAAAAGCCTGTGATCTTTGCCTGTTAGCGCCTTTTAAATAGCAGGTGCACGCAGCTTTTGTAGCCTGCAAGCGTTTCCCGAAAGCCAATCACCAGCTTTGAGCCTGTCCATGTCTCTGCTCCCGGTACATTACTTTCCCAACAATCCCATAGCGTTCTTCAAAGTGCGACAGCGAGGCAGGACTCGCCTAAAGTTGTTGCACACCGGCAAGCAAGCAAAAGTGATCACTTTCTTTTGCAGCACTTCCCCGCCTGTTAGAATGCATTATTGCTTTATTTTGTTTCACTGTACAAACTTCCCGATCCAACTGAAAGAACACTCTTAATGCACTGCAATAAATGTAAGCATGCCTTTTACATAGTTCAAGTTTGTACCAGGATTTGTTTTAAGCCACTCACCTACTATGGCATCAAACTTTATACGGGTCAGCTCTTTCTTGGCTGTGGCCCCATCCTTCACCAAGCGCCGGCAGGGCAGCCCCTTGACACTCCTGTCCAAGAGTTCCTCCGGCTCCCACAGACTGCGGGCAATCCAGGCAATAAACTTTGATTCAGTTTTAGCCATCTTTAGGGAAATGTCCATCCGCCTCTTGGTTATGAATACTCCATTCCTCAGGTGCGCCTGAAAGAAGTTAAAGGAAAACAAAGAAGTGTTGGCTCTTTGTAAAACAAAAGGTGTCTACAAATAAATGTCGAAAAAAACAAAAACATTCCAGAGATACACCATCATCCAGTAAAAGGTGTCCAAGAAGCAGAAAGTCTCTTTTGTACGTCTCTTTTGTACGTGTTATATGGGCTCGAATAATGTGCTAGTACTACAAAAGCAAAACATCCACAGGTTAATACTTTTCTACCAGAAACAAATCTTGAGTAAATTGCTCGCCAGAAACTGATTGCTTGTGGAAACCGATATTGCAGTTGTCTCATCGACACTACAAAAGAAAATCTTTCAGTGCCTATTTTCAGACTTATGGGAAATGACAGGTCAAGAAAGTGTACGAGCTGAAGGAAGAAGCAGGCAGAAACTTGGTGTGAAGGAAAGGTTCCTCCTGTCCCATCCGAGCTTCCTCCTCTCGAGCTTATACACCGTTCTTGACGTGCCACTGACAGCAGGAAACCTAAGCTCCTTAAAGTGCCAGTTGCTGGGCGGTGAGAAATTATACATACATGTCAACGTAGGTTTGCAAGAATGCACTCAGAAAAAGCTGATGAAGAGTGCACGAAGGCGTGGCTCCCACTTTTATTTTCACAGTCTTCCGCGCGGGTTCAAATGAGCTGCATAACGATACTGGGTAGACATTGCATTTTAGAGCCGTAACAAGCTGAGCTATACATGATGATTGAAAACCCGAGACTGTGGTTTGAAAAACAGAAAATCGTTAAGTAGAATGAAAAGGGGGCAGACAACGTCTCAATAGGCTGAGCCAGATTTTTCTCAGCTTTGACAACGCGCACATTCAATAAAATAAAAACAATCCAGATGCAGTGGTTGTGCTACGATACATGGCACAAAGATGGTTCGTTGAGCCTTAATTATAAGTTTATGATATCCCTTTTACAGACAGGCTAGTGTAAATTGGGCAGACGGGACAATACTTGAATAATTGATTAAAAGACCATGACAGTTCCTACAAAGGATGCCGGTCCTTAGGCTTGCCGGCGCATTGCCGTGATTGTGCTAGCAAACTGTGTTCGTGTAAATGGCCATATATTTAGACTACAGAAAGCAACTATTGCATGAGAAAGTCAAGGTGTATGTGATACAAGAAAGAAGCGATAAGGGATCTACCTGTTTATGCGAGTCTTCTATAGATGTGTCAGGAAGTAAGGTGGTATTTTGAAGTCCCAGTTAGCATGTGTATACTTTAACTAATGGTTGTCATGTTTAGTTACGTTTGCACGTTGGTAGATTATATTTCAGAATGTTGACATCACCATGCTATAGGCTAGGCTTGCAAACACCACACCTGAGCACAAATGACTCGATCGCGCGTCCCGCATGCCTTGGCTACTTGGGTACTAGTGTCGATTAAAGCGGCAGTTCTTCCAATTCATACTTCTGACTCCTCTGGGACATGACAGGATAAGAGCTAACCGCCCAATCAAGAAATGTTTGGAAAGTACATTCGACTCTAAGTAAGACACAAGAAGAAAGTGTTTTATAACAGCTTTGAAGTTAGTACCAGCCATGAATTAATTATTAAAGGTTATTGCCTCCAGCAATAAGCTAGTATGCTTTTTATGCGTTAGCATTGGGGAAGAACCCGACCACTAGGGCACATCCTTTGGAAACAAACACGACCATGAAAGGGTTAACAGTGTAAAACGTTGACAAATGAGCCAAATATATGCACAGGCCCGCCATACCGTTTAGTTACGCTTTCTGACTTAGTTCTGTAAGTGTAGTTTTATTTTGTACTCCAAGATGGCGCTTTTCGTGCAAGGTGACAAAGTAGTGCACTACCCAATGTACGGCTACAACATACAGAACAAGGCTGAGCAGTAATGAAGTAGAATGCCGAAGGTGCGCAGGATTTACCTCCGACGAACCTTTTAATGTGCAAGATCTAGACGACGCTACAACACGAATGGGAGCCCACGACACTCATAATTCTGCGTCAATTAATGAGAATGTCGTTAGCCCAGAACTGCAAAAGCATGTTGGACATCATCGCCGATCTCACTATGACTAAAGAAGTTGAAAGCAAAGAGGACATAGACAAAAAACCAGTGATCACGCAAAGCTCACGTTTGCAGATGGGATCATGGCCCTCGATACTTTAAAAATGTTTGTCAATATCCACAGCTGCACAGAAAGTGAGGACGGGCCGCGAGTGCTCTAGACTGTTCTTCTTGTTGAAGATTTGATCTAAGCACAAAGTAGCAATCACAACCTCCGGTTCGATGCTGCACCTGCTTGATAAGAAACGTGTTGTTGACCATATGCAGTAAACGCCGGGTAGCGATCATAAGCCGTCTCTAATGCTGTCTAAATTCCCCACAATCGTAAACTTCTATTCAAATTAAATTGTCATGTTAGACTTGCTTCCTACCTCATCTGTAGCCCTGCTGAGCATTATTGGATATTTTGTCTTCCCGAATAATAGGGTTTTTTACGGTACCCCATCAAAAAGACATATAAACAAAGTTTTATTAAATTTGCCCTAGCATTCTAAAAGAAACTTGCAGAGATTGGCAGGGTCCAGTACATTTGGAATATACAAGAAATCAAGAAAGCAGTGTAGCAATGATTCGTTTCTTTCTATTTACCATGCCACCAACTTCCGCCAGCTCATGAGGACAGTCAGAAGGGACTTGCTTCTGCTGTGCTGCAGCACCTGGGGCTATTTCCAGTGGCCGTAGCAGTGCACCGCCCGCCCCCAAGCAGCAAGGATTTCGGCCAAGCAATGGCCAATGTCTGGCGATTGTCTTTTGGCCAGTGGCCAGAGAGTGGCCATTCATTGGCCAATGCTTGGCCGATGGCTGATGGCCAGTGGCCATTGGCCCATGGCCAGATAAAAGCCAGTCACCGGCCAGTGTCCGGCCACTGTCTGGCCACTTGGCCAAGGACCGTTGCCAGCCATTGGACAATGATTGGCCAACTCTGTGCTGCTTGGGCGCCGTGCAACATCCAGAAGTTCCTCAGGCTGTGCTCCACCAGGTTGGAGCCTTGCCTTTGCGATGTGCTCAGGACGAGGACCAGCTGGTAGCGGTGCAGCCGCTGCGACTAACTCTGGTTGAGCACCAGCTCGTGCTTGCCCAGTCTCTGAAACAATCCCAGGCCGTGCGCAAGCCAGAAACGTCGCAGCCATTGCGACAGTCTTGGACCGTGCGCCAGCCTGAGGTGGTGCAGCATCTGCAATAACCACCGGGTAATTTCACAGCAGGCAAATGTCAGTACAGCTAGAAAAAGACATGCAAATGTAGGAGGAAGGCTATAAAGTACTATAAATTATCAAAACACAACATACATTACTTAAGTAACACTTCTATCTGAGCTTACCTTTGCACTGCAGAAGCTAATAGTGGTCATGCAGTACCGATGATGAGTAGCTCAATGGCGTCGTTACTCCCAAATTTTACAATCGGGAATATTTGCATCAATGATCGATTGAAATACCTATAATAAATTTGTCAGGATCATCTGTGATAACAAAAAATGTGAAAAAAACTCTGGGGAGTATTTACACAATTATATAAATTTATAGAATAATAATATAATTACCTAGCTAAAAAGAAAAAGCGATTTAAAGAGAGGAACCAGACTATCTAGTCGGGCTCGCGCTGATTAGTTGCGAGCCCCAGGCAAACACTGACACAGCACTCGTATTCAATCCATGCCATGTGGTGGCCTTTCTTGGTGACACAATGAATTTCAGCACTACGGCCTTGCTATAAGGCGCTGTTCAAAGTCTCTCCCCTCCCCCCCCCCCCTTTTTTAACAGCTCTTTGAAGTTCAATAGTTATGTCTGCAGCTCTAAGGCCGTGTCAGTCAGGCCACCCATGAAAAGACTGCAAAAGGGGTGGCTCCAGCAATAAAATTTAAGCAAAGGCGGATGGGGTGCAGAAAAAATGTACAACCTCCAGATTTTTAACAATATAACGCGACCTCCAACCTGCCGCTACATCAGCGAAGTATCACGGTATGAAGTGGTATTATCAACAAGTAGGCACGTGTGCAGAGGCCACTGTGGAGAACGTCTGCGAGGCTGTTTTCTAACGAAACTTAAGCGCTACTCCTGTTATCAGCTCTGTCCCCTTACCAGTAATCGCCGGTCAGTTTCTTGTATGTGCAAAGAAATAACTAAAAGTTAAGAAAACGGCGTGGAAGCGAGTTTTGCTGGATCACGCAAAACAGGTTTCTTGTTTATTGTAATTTCATAAAATTACGCTGCTTGCTGAAAGAAAAAAAATCTCATTTCATGAATAATTTATTGGTGAATGTCATGCGCTAAATTCGGGTTATCAAAAACATTCGGTCAATGTTAGGTATTAACACATTACTCAGCAACCCTGGAAGGCCCAAGCTGACCGACCAACACCAGCTATGCAGCGTGGGAGATTCGTAAAGTGCAGGTGGAAGGTTTCTTTCATTTCTGATGTAGCGTGATTTCATCACGAAACACACTTTCACGCCCTTTTTTATTTTCAATTTTTAAAAGCGGCAAGCCATATCAAGGGAGAAAAAATGCGAACAGCGCGAGGTGACGCACCCCTCTTATCCCCGATTCAGAGTGGAGAGAGCGCAGACCGGATGACGGGGCAGGGGCGATCATGCTTGAGGTAACAGAGTAGCAGACGATGCCAACATTGGTGCATGCCTTCTGCATACACGCTAGTCTCGTGGATTTCGCCACTTCACGAAGTGGCGGCACGGTGATTAAGCAGCCGGTTCACGCTCAGGTTGGCAGCAATGTCAGAGAAAGCCAATGGCATTCTGCCACGTAAACACTTTAAAAGATCTTTAAAGACCCGTACATATATAAATCTTAATAAAGCCAGTATCGGAGGTGTGGAGGTCACAGTAAACATAAAATAATCGTATTTGAAAATATTCTGCTCAGTTCACAGTCAAAATGTTAGTATTCGCAAACCTCAACTATTTATTACTACCCATATAAGGCAAATAGTTCGAATTAGACAAAAGATGGTGAGCACTATGTTCCCAGCATTGTAATCAATCTTACATGAACATCCAGCTTCCACTAGTTGGCCCTCCATTTCTTCTTCACGGGCGAAACCATGCGGCTCCACAGTGTCAAAGAACCCCCCCGGACAGCTGGTGCAGTACTCCTTGAAGTAGAGTAGAATGTTGTGCTAGTTGGTTTTGGAACTTGGAATACATTTTAGCGCTCAAAAACAAGGACAAAAAGAAGAGAATCACACACCATAGTGTGCTACTAACAACTGACTTTATTACATGAAACGACACTTACATACATCCGAGTTTCTGATATCGCCCATCACTAGCCAACCCGATGCCAGGCCGCGTCATTGAGGAAAGCACGTTCTTTGTCATGTAGATCAATTGAGGCCACGCTGACAAATGCTGCCCCGCCCTTCTTAATCTCATCCGCCTCGACTATCTCCCTCACAGTTTTTTCCTTGTGCCCCGCCAAAATCTTGCACTCGGAAAACAACGGCACACACTAGCAGCTTTGACAATGATCAGACAGATGACCTTCCCAATACGTTCCTACATAAGTTTGTGTTCCCTTAGCGTATCATTAACACACCTACTGGTATGACCTATATACTTGTTTCCGCGTTATAAGGGGACCTGATGCACTACTTTTTCCGCACATTCAACAAAGGGTTCCCTGTGTTTCACCGCACACCGAGAAGGAGCCTTACGAAAAGGATCTGTCATCCTCATAATCTACTAAGTTTGTTTGGTGCGGAAAACACTACTTTTACGTTAATCTATTGGCCACTTTTTTCAGGCCATGCGCCGTTTTGTGAATGAACGGTATCACCGCGACCTTTTGTTTATAGCTGAGAACCGTTGGGCGAGGGCAATCTTCACTACGCAATCTTTTTATTACAAGCTCTGCAACTGACGCCACTACATTTTTCGGGAAGCCATCTGCCAACAACCGCCTATACTTCGTGCCCAGACCTTCTGGCATCACATGGTGGCATGACTTTTTGAGGGCGTTCAAGGTTAGTATAAGGCGGTGCAAGACGTTTTTAAAAACAGTAAAGAGGTCATCCATTTAGGTGGCCAGCGGGAATGTCCAATCTGTGATTCAAGTGCCAGTCCCGGATGATGTAAGACGAGTTCTCGATTTTGGGCCAAAATTCGCCATTTAACCAAAGTTGAGTCCACCAGAACTTATAGGACTTGTTCGTAAAGTTTCGAGATTTGCTTCAGAAGGCGAGATAGAAAGGTGTATTTCGGAGGGAGTGGACGTGATTGTTCGAAACAAATCAGCGGTGTCTCAAAATCATGTTAAAAAAGTTGTGTCGTTTTTAAAAGAACACCGGATTTATCTCCTTCCAGCTGACAAGGAAGGAGGATTCGTAATTTTAACGGAAGCGGAATTTGGTAGCAAAGCTTAGAGGTGATCTCATCAGTGTTTAATCGCCGAGATGATGTGTCTCTAAAAAAGCTGAGATTAGAGGCAGTGAGACGATGCAAAATGTTGAACCTTCAGCTAGCTCAGAGCATCAATAAGAGTAAAGATGGATGCTTGCAGATTATGTTTAGCGCCAAGACCCACAAAGAACAATGTCCCTTGAGGGTCATATTATCAGAGATAGGCTCATGGCAGAAGCCGGTCGCGATTTTTCTCTAGGACAAATTGGAAGTTTTGGGCCTTAACGATCCATTTTTTGTAAGAAATTTTGACGATATTTTAGATTTTTTTGAAAGATAACTCACACAAAGGATTTTCAGCCTGTTCATTTGACATTAAAGATTTATATTATTATTTGCCGCACGACAAGTTACTCATATCCTTGGAACGTTGTATCGATCGCTTTGGCACAGTGACCTTCCAGAATAAAATCGGCATGGCGGAAGAGAGTTTTATTGAAATGCTCTCGTTTTATCTTAAATCGACTTTTGTGGAATGGAATGACGGGGTCTATATGCAAAAACAAGGGCTATGCATTGGCTCATGTATAGCCCTTGTAACCCCCAGTAACATCCAGTCATCCTCAGTAACATATATTTAGCCCATCAGGACAAACTTCTTTTTGAACACTTTAATGAATTCAACGATTTTAATGAAATCAAAGTTTTTAGATTTGTGAATGATTTTTTAGTTCTGTTCAACCATGGGCCTGCAGAATTCCAGTCGAGAGTGGATGACGTCTTTACGGTTTTTAAAAACGTTTTACACCCCCTTATACTAACCAAGGAACTACCGGTAGATGGTGTGTTGCAGTTCCTTGATATCCTACTTACCTTCTCTGAACGACATGTGTGTTGGATGTAGCACCTTAGAGCCCGATAACCCCTCTTGCCTTAAAATTCAGCTCATTCGAAACTGGTAAAAAGTATTGCCAATATGTGCGTATTGAACGCCTTCAAAAAATCATGCCACCATGTGATGTCTGAAGGCCTGGGAACGCAGTAAAGGCGGTTGTTGACAGCTGGCTTCCCGAAGAATGTAGTGGTGTCAGTTGAAGAGATCGTATTAAAAAGATTGCGTAGTGAAGATTGCACTCGCCCAATGGTTCTCAGAGATTAACAAAAGTCGCGGTGATACCGTATATTCATAAAACGGCGCAAGGCCTGAAAAAAGTGGCCAATAGATCGAACATAAAAGTCATGCTTTCCGCACCAAACAAATTTAGTGGATTATGAGGATGACAGATGCTTTTCGCAAGGCTCCTTCTGGGTGTGCGGTGAAACACAGGGAACCCTTCGTTGAATGTGCGGAGGAAGTAGTGTATGAGATCTCCTTATCATGCGAAAACAAGTATATAGGTCAGACCGGTAGGTGTGTTAATGATAGGCTAAGGGAACAGGAAATTATCGGGACGGTCATCTGTCTGATCATAGTCAAAGCTGCAAGTGTGTGCCGTTGTTTTCCGAGTGCAAGATTTTGACGAGGCACAGGGAAACAACTGTGAGGGAGATAGTCGAGGCGGATGAGATTAAGAAGGGCAGGGCAGCATGTGTCAGCGTGGCCTCAATTGATCTGCTTGACAAAGAACGTGCGTTCCGCAATGTCGCGGCCTGGCATCGGGTTGGCTAGCGGTGGGGAGATATCATAGAGTAATATAGTAAACCTAAAGAGGCGGAGACGCCCATAGGGCCCAGCGGTCCACTTAGCCCGCCTGACAGCTACCGCTCATGGCGGATGTTGAAAGACGTTACTCCGTTTCCGCGTCGGTTTCCGGTATAGAAAGTTTCGGTTTAGTATTGGGCGTGTTTAGGTAATGTGCGTGCACACGGCCTGGCGAGTAAAATAGTTTCCAACCGCCCTCAGGACGCCACCGCGCTTCGTCTCACCAAACCTTGCCAACCGCAACCGGACCCCGGGGCCGAAAGACTTCGGCGCAGCCAGGAACGGCACCGAAGTAAAAGCTGCTCGTTCTGCGCTACCTTGCAGTCAGTGCTCGGAGCGCTCGGCGTTGTTCGTGCTTGCACCAAAGCCTCTACACACTCCCTCGGACGCGCAAGTCGTATATCGCAAGGCTTGGACGGAGGCCGCCCTCTCCGTGCCGCTCATATTCCGCTCATTTAGTTTGACAATAAGAGCTCGCGTTTCTTCTCGGGAGAAACTGCGGGTGACCACACTGAACCGCTCTCGACCGCCGCCAAGGTTGCCCGCCGCTATGTTCTCAGCTGTACACTCGCTCCCCCAACGAGCGCCTTCCCATAATTCTCCCCATTCCAGAATGCTATGCAACCTGCTGTTACATGGATTGAGTGAATGCGTATTCGCCGTCTCGATCCACCTCTGTCTAGCGACTTGAATGCGATGCGCTTCCCTAGCGCATTAAGCCGTTTAAATGACCGTATTGAATGCGACAACTGGATTCGATGCGACTAAGTCGCATTCATGTAAACGCGGCTTATGGTAACATTACTGAATATGATATAAGATACTGTACAATAATAACAAAAACTATCAAATAACATACCTTGCTTCCCTTGTCTTCAAATATTTTCGGAACCACCATCCGGGTCTTTTTGCTGAGTACCGTAATCAGAGTCTCTCTTCAATCTGCGATCCAAAAAGAAATATCTTTGAGGCATCGACGCAAGGCAAAGACCAACCACCAATAAGCAGCTGGTCAATCAAATTTAAAGTAATGGCTCATTGGAATTAAAAAGAAATATGTAGTGTCTAGAGTACCGTCCGACGGCACTCTTGCAGAGCCTTCAAGTGCCGTCCGACGGTACTCCACTCACACGTTCAAGTGCTGTCCGAAAGTGTCGTGTAAAGCGCATTGTCAAAACGGAATTTTCGAAGCGGTAGCGTAGCTTAGTGGTAAGATTTTTCTGTCTTTTTTTTCCGCAACATTCTTTTTATTATTATTATTATTTTTTTTTACGATTTACACTGAAAATAAACGAATGTTCTCGACAAAAGTTTGCTGGAAAAAAAATAGGACTTCCTTTCCGGAGATACATGATGGACGGCGTGTGCGACGGGGCCAAGTGTATTAATGGTTTTATAACTAGTAGCCGCATACTGTCGCTGTGAAGCGGCGTGAACGCAGGGGGGGGGGGGGGGGTGTTAAGGAGCTCCCCAGTGATACACGCGTCGTTCGAATCTCTTTCGGAAGGCACTTTAGGCGCGAGTGGAGTGCCGTCGGACGGCACTGTAGACACATTCTTAAAAGTATGGGCTTATAATATCCACAGAACGGATAGGAACAAAGAAGTTTAGGTCAGCCACCTGGCTTTCGAACGTTCTCAATCAAGCCAAGTTGTATCATAGGCTTAGCAAGCCCGAGATTATTCCGATTTTTTACAGCGCTGTAGAGGGGCGATTTCGCCAGCGCTCTACGGCGCCTGAAAGTCGGTCGCGGCCTGAACATAGGTTCATAGTTTATAGGTGTTCATTTGCACAACTTCCACACAGCTAAGTACCAGGCTGCTTCCTCGGCAAGGAACTGACAGGGAACATCTCGATCTTACGGTCTTATAGTTCCGGAATGAAAAGAGCATTATTCTGATGGCGCACAAGGCTCTAAATGACCAGGCAACAAAGCAAAACAAAAAAAAAATTATTAGTTAGAAAAGACGATTTCTTACCTCCAAGGATTACGACGTTTGTATCGTAATATCCTTCTTTTTCTCCATCACTGAGGCACCAATACGCACTAACAACTTTCGGAGGTATGTCTGAAGTACAGTTTAGAGCGAAATTCTCTATTATGCCCGTGTCCCACTAGAGTGATATACAGAAACAAAAGCCAACGACAAGCCTCAAACCGGAGTCGTTCGCGATTTGAGAGGCTTTGTAGAATAAAGGAGGCTATGCTCAAACACGAGCATCATGCACGCGAGGGTGGCTTTATCAGGCTTGCAATCGTTCGTGTTTACTTCAGGAGCACCGAACGACTAAACGCCTGCCAAAGGTACCATTGCGAGCATGCTGCATGTGTTTGAGGCTTGTCGCTCTCTTTTCCTCTGTCTGTTGCTCTAGTGGGACACGGGCCTTAGAGAAACCGGCATTATCGCAAACATAGCGAAAGGTTTAAGGTAACTTGCACAAAGAACTTTCCCAGCCAAAAACAAACGCGTAAGTGCCAACACGTGCATAAACCGGGCTATGACTTTGGCTTGGATTGGATATGGAAGTATCTAAATTCGGGTTGGCGTAAAAATTATTTACACGACTAAATACTACCCATAAAAGTGTACACTTGGTTCTAAAAGTTAACTATTACAGTAATATTATATCATTGCTCTTAAATGCTCATTTTTTTAGTTTTTAAGCTAACTTATTGGTTTTGATTTGCCTCATTTTTCTGTCTTTCCTGTAAAGCGCAGGCTATTCTGAGTATTTCAAAATAAAGTTTTGACCAGGGTGTATGATAGGCAGGTGGGGAAACGGCCCATAGAAGCCTACCGCAGCGCCGTGACCGGATTGTGTACTCGTCTGCCTGCGGTTACTCCCGATTTGCGACAGATGGCGCTGCGGCGAGAGGAAAAAAATTGGAATCTGATTTTGCATGGAACTTTATGAGAGAGTGCGCAAAATAAACCGAGAGCACGACAGCCCTCTATCGAAAATCCACGAGGAACCATGTCCGTCAGTTTAGCCGGTCGCCACCGGTCGCCCACCTGAAGTGAGAGTTCGCGGTGCTCCACATAGATGGCGCCACAGAAAAAGAGAAAACTGAGGGGTACATAATCCGGTCGCTCATTTGGCTCTCGTTTCTCCACCTGTCTATCTTACACCCTGTTTTCGACACTAAAATCACCCGTTAAAATCAAGACCTCAACTTATCAAATAGAAACTTACCTCGAATACGTCTTTTACTGGTCGAATTTACACATCTAACTTTAAGCCTCAATTCCTAATTGAAAAAAAAAAAAAAAAAAAAATAAAAAAGTGCACTAAATGGATTTTTCTTTTATTTTTTATTTGTTTCACTGGTAACGTACAGACGAATTTTTAATGTGTAAATGGTGGTTGTAAAATACGTATTCAATGTAAGTGCAACTAGGTACGTTCTGTCGCTGATTTTTTACTACTAGACGCATTTACACAACTTACCTCGAATACACATTTTTCCTGTCATGTTTACACATGAAGATTTCAATAGACTTTTTCCAACATCGAAGCGTCCCATCGCGGCGAAATACCACGCCGTGCACTCTGGACACTACAGGGTGAAACAAGGAGACGCCAGGCTCTTTAAATCGACCGGAAAATTCGGTTTCTTAACCTATCGCGCCACGACTTTGTGCTGCGTTGCCCACAGATGGTGCATTTTTTTTTTGTAAAATTTGCGAAGAGCGAACTTACCTGAGGAAAAAGGAAAGAAAGAAAAAGGCTTAGCTCCTATGGAAACGCAGCGACGCCACCGGTCTGCAAACAACACGGCGCCGTTTCGCACGGGAGACAAGAGATGGCGCAACGAACGCCGCCAACGAACGAGCATACGGCGCCGAGAGCAGGCCTTTTTAGCAGACGATCTTTTCGACTCAAAAGCGGCGCGCGTTCCGCAGGCGGCGACAGTCGCAGAAACAAAAAAGACAGGCGCGGTAACAGCAAGGAACTACAGTTCCTTGTCGGCAAAAGTGCCGGCTCTCGCCGTCGTCTGCTCGTTCGTTGGCGGCAGTTGGCGTCGCGACCGCTTGCGCCATCTCTTGTCTGCCGTGCGAAACGGCGCCGTGTTGTTTGCAGACCGGTGGCGTCGCTGCGTTTCCATAGGAGCTAAGCCTTTTTCTTTCTTTACTTTTTCCTCAGGTAAGTTCGCTCTTTGCAAATTTTACAAAAAAAAAATGCGCCATCTGTGGGCAACGCTGCACAAAGTCTGAGCGCGATAGGTTAAGAAACCGAATTTTCCGGAAGATTTAAAGATCCTGGCGTCACCTTGTTTCACCCTGTAGTTGGCCAATCAGTTTTGGTTTCGATTATGCAGCTTCATTCCTTGTCATCACGCCGCGGCCGAATGCGCTGCTTGCGTTTTCAATTATCTTACTTTTCACAAATGTACAATACTCTCATTCTCGAGCGATACAAAACGAATAGCGGGGCGCTTTCTTTGGTTCCCGAAACGCCGGATATTGTGCGTGCGTATACAAACGCAGTGAGACGTGGCTTAGTCACTTTACTCCACGATTGCATCTTTGAGCTCAATTTCAATAATCCTGTCTAGTACCAGTGAGCCACAACTGAAATTATGTCACCATGAGCCCTACATGTATTCTGTTTGCCAAACGTCCGCTTCTTGTTACTTCATTCGACGAAAAACCAGCAGCATCCTCACAGGAGTATCAAAGTCAGGCAGCGTTGGCGCATGAACTTTAAGAGACACGCAATCAACTCGACCTCACTACTGCACAAACGTTAATATGATGTCTTCGTCGTGTCGTCATGTTTCGCTCACTGAAATTTTATGCTGATAGGGATTAGATTTTTGCAAACGCTGAGATCGGCTAGCCACGACGGAGGCCCTAACAAGCGTCCCCTACTCCTTGCTAAGCCTTTTTGGACGAGCTTTTACTGACGCCCGAAATCTGTGCCTTAAGGGTGTGTCTGAAAATTGAACTTATCTCGGCATACTCAGGCAGGAAGAAAGCAAACACATAACAAATATTTTGGCCATTAGCAACCGTCAAATGCGCTTTGAATAATTTCGTTCGCTTGGCACACCCCATAGGGGTTGATGCCCGTCCGGCGCACTTCCGGCGAACGGTGCCACATTCTTCACACAAGTGCTCGACTTTTGCTTTCTTAAACGGTTTGTATGTGTGAATGTGCCTATAGGATTGGGCAGGATAACTTTATGCGCATACGCGATGTTGAATATTAGTGGAATGCAAGCGTGTGGGGACTTCGCTTCGTGCAGTGCTGCGGGTCAGTACTGATAAGAGACAACAAGTGTGTTCGATTAGAGCTTTTCAATGGCGCCTCCGAGTTTTACCTCGCATACTTAGGCGTATTAAGAAAAGCAGTAATTGAAAAAAAAGTTATATTTCGTCTATGGACGCACAAAACAAACAAACTTCCTGACCAGCAACACTAATTTAAAGGTGCGAGATCGATGTATGCGTACTTATTGGTTGTTACAGCTTGTTGACTCGTACACAAGCAATATCTCCGAGCTTCACAGCGTCGAGATTCCCAACACTGGCTCGTTCACCATACCTCGAAACGCTAACAGAAAGGCTCGAATACAAAAATACAACAAGCATGCATTAAGACAAGCTATACGTATTGGGCTTGTGCTAAAGCTTCGAGGTCTGGTCATTTAGGTTAGTTTAGAGACCAAAAGTGACGCTCTCGGGACAAGAAAACATGAGATACGCTGTGTATATTCTCTTGTCGACGTGTCGATCGAAACGGAAACCATACCATTCTCCTCCGTGGCCAATGAGTACCCAGAGTGCAACGCGCGCAGTGTTGCATGCAGGGGTTTATGGAAGTAGTCTATTATCTACTTGAAGTGCGAAGAAAAAAACAAATTACCCGTTTAAAAGCATATAAGACTTTTTTTTTTTTTTTTGTACTCTGATGTGAGACTTAAACATTTATTGTGTAAATTCGACCGGTAAAAGACTTATTCAATGTAAGTTTCTACTTGATTCGTCAAACCATGATTTTTTAGGGTGATTTTAGAGTCAAAAATTTATGTTAAAACACCCTGTACATTCGAAGAAAAAAACAAATTTGTATTATTCAGACATTTTCGTCATTGAGTAGCTAACGCTAAACGTCGTCCATTTAAAAGTTTAAAAATAACCCCTACGCACGCATACTGTTTATCTATCCAGCAATGCTCGCGACCGTAACGTCAACGGTGTGTTGATGTAGGCTGTAGAGAGCCGTTGCTTGTGGCTACGTTGATGTGCTCTCAACGCGGCGTCGAACTTTTTTTTTAAATCGCAGTTGGGCTTTCTTTTTGTATGTTTACATCGGTTCAGTCATCTTCTACCTACAAGGCGGACGCGCCGCCAACGCGACGCAGACGGCCGTTGTACATGGAGAAGGGTGGATCTCCTTCTATCCCCAAGTCAACGTTGTGTCGCATGAGAAAGGAAGGACTAAGTGGTCTCGGCAGCAGCTTGGGCAGTCGCGATGCAACCTCCGATGCCTGCAATGTCGGCTCCAGCGGACATGATACTTCATGGGGGAATATCTCTGAAAGTGACATTGCAAGTGACGAGCTGGAATTGAGCGTCGTAGATGTCGAATCGACAAGCTTCTCGAGTGCAGAACCGAGCGGCGGCGATCCTCCTCGAGCTGGTGCGGCGACCAGCCACAGATGCACTAACATCCGCCTTCAAAGAATTCGGCAGGGAATGCTTGCCCCACTGTTATACCCCCAAGGGGACGGCAGTTGTCATGGTGATGTCATTTTTGGTAGCTGGCGGGCCAAGCTGAGCCGACCTCGACCACCTCCTAGTAGTTATGAATACCATGTTTGAACTAGCTGCAGATGTTCTGCCCCGAAGCAAGTATTTGTTCAGAAAGTTATGGTCAAAACAGATTGACGCCTTGATCCAGTATTATTTCTATTGCACACGCTGCTCTGACCGCATGACTGGAACACCTGACAGTGAAGAATTGACGTGCCGAACCTGCAGTCACCACACCAGTGCTCGGCAACTAAAGAATGAGGGTGCCTTCTTCGTGACGCTAATTATGCAGCTGCAGCATGTAATAACGAAGACCAAGACATTCCTTCAAGACGCCCTGACAAAGGTTTTCCCTGCCCCTGGTGATATCTCTGATGTCACAGAAGGTCGAGCCTGCCGGGAGATGAGAAGTTCAGGGATATTGAACAATGATGATGTCACACAAACTGTAAGCACGGATGGAAGCCCAGTGTTCTAATCGTCGGGCGCTTCAGTTTGGCCTATTCAGTTTCTGGTGAATGAACTGCCTGCACCGGAGAGGTTCAAGCACTGTACACTTGCGGGGCTCTGGTTTGGGAGGGGCCATCATAACGTGGCACTGTTTTTGGAACAGTTTGTTGATGGACTCAACTCCATGGATCCTGTGCCGTGGGAGCATGACGGGCGCAGTCATGCCTCTCGGGCGTACATCCTGTGCTGGTGCCTGGCCGCCCCCGCAAGAGCGGCTGTGCGGAACTGCACCCTGTTCAACGATTACATCGGGTGCCCGTGGTGCCTAACAAGAGGGGAGCACCTGGATGGTAAGACAAGTAGCTCGCTGTAGAAAACATTTCTAGATTATTTTTTTTAAATTTAGACATGAAGGGTGGGATTGTTACAATTTTTGCGAAGTATGTTTAAGGCCGGTTCAGACATTTGCATTGACTGCACTGCACTAAGTTGTGTTGTGTTCCATTATGCTTAGTTGCTATAGTAATCCGTCGTACAGTGCTCCCCAAACTATTCTAGCCTGCGAGCCACCAAGTATGTAACTAAGCTTGCCTTGATCCCTCCTCCAAGGAACACACACATGCACACATAGAGGCTGCGGCTTGCGTTCATTAAAATCATACTTCTTTAAAATCATTGTTTCTTGCAATTGTCGCCAGCCTCTGTCAGTGTTCTCAGCATTCTTTTACTCAGAAGGCCACCTTCATCAGCCAGTTTTCAGACGGTAAAGAAGAAACGACATGCAAGCAAATGCTTGCATGTCGTTTCTTGTTTATTACTGCAACAGAAGATAGTGGGATACTTTGCAGTTTCGCGTCGTCGGTTGCGCTCCACTTTCAGCATTCTTCCGAAGCACTCCTTGTGGTCACTCAAGGACATGGGTGACTACGGGGTGGTGCTAGTATCTCGCACGTTCATTCACGGGAGTGGCAGGTGACTCTAATGCAAGCAGCTACGGGGACGTCATCCATGGTTTTTTTATGTGAATGCATTGTGGATGACTTGCACACGTAAAGTATGCTCTGCATCCGAGAAGCGGAACTTAGAGCGGAAAAAGGACCGAAATCAACAACATTGGAAAAAGTTCAAAGTGCGTACAAGGGATGCCACTTATTGCGACTCAAGCGGCAATCTTATGCAGATCCACTGTTGTGGACCCCAGAATGCGCAGCGAAGAAGGAGAGATGACAGGCGGATCCCGAGCTCTGAACACAAAAGCGTAAATAGCCGATAAATTTTTCTCAGACTTCACCACATCTACTTTTTGTGAAACGACTTTCGCATGCCAAATTTGAGGTATATACGTTCGAAACTCGAATTTTGCAAGACCTGCCAGTTACGCTGGTTTTAGGGTCATGCCCTGTACATACATTCTGGAACTTTGAGAGTCTCTCCATTTTGGCACCACAAATGTCTGGATTATACAGTGAAAGTGGCACTGCGTGATGCACCAGGGTAGACGACGTAGCCTGGGCCACTGGGTTTTTATAAATCACGCATCGAAGCTCGCATGCCACTGTGCTCCTCCAAAGCAGAGAAAGACATTGGGGTCCGCGTCTACAAGCTCTTCACTATGCATAATAGCATGCAGCATGGCTCAAGAATGTTTTTGAATTTGTTCCCGACCACCCCCTGGGTGTAGCGCACCACAGTTTTGGAAACACTGTCGTAGTAGCGTCTCGTCGCAAACGGTTGTAACTCAGTCCGTCGTACTTCAACAAATGTCTGAACTAGCATTCACCGTTCAGGTACACAGCGCAACACTGTTATCACGAGCAAGTGATTACCGAGTTTTTCCCTTTAAAAATTATATTGCTGCTGTCAAAACTACTAGTGTAGTGGAAACCGCTTATTTCGAGCTTGTGCGTCAGCGTACCTTGATTCGGCAAAATTTGGAAGAGCGCTAATACCGCGTTCGTGCTAACGGTTGGCATGGAGTGTATATCCAGCCTAGACGCATTTCACTGCTAATACTAAATTTGAGCGCGCTGCAGAACCCAGGGATCCTGGGTTCGAGCCCCACCCCTGCCCGTTTCGATCTGGATGAGCATCGTACAGGCGTGCGGTCGTGTATCACTACTGCGTGATGCACGTTAAAGACCCCAGGCTAGCGGTTGTACTGCACTGGCTAAATTGCTCATCTACAGCGTGTGACTCGTCGCAACTTTAATGACCAACTACACGCTGTATAAATATCCCCACAACCCCAATTATTATTTGAGCATGCTGTATTACACTAGTGCTTTGGCTTTGCGCCTGAATATGGTAGCTTATTGGTTGTCGGCTGTTGTCGCGCAAGATAAGATATTACCTTGCTGTAGCATGTTGGTGTTTCGTGCCTAATGTCGTGAAGCGGTACTGGCGGCGGAACTCTTTTGGGAGATGGGGATTGGGAGGTGGAAAGGATGGGGGGAAGGGGGTACGACCGCTTCCTTCCCTTGTTTTGTTTACTAGGAAACTGAAATGTCTGGTGGGAAAATCGCAACCCCTGTCCCCCTCCTCCCCCCTCCATTTTCCAACGTAATTGTGAAGCGGACTGTGGAGTCTGTGTCCTATCGAGTTCATGGTAGGACTGTTGCTAAGTCGTCTACATTTTGATGTGACAATGTCTTACATGAAGTACGAAGGGGTGCATGCACGAAAAGCTCATGCATCGAAAAGGGACCTAGTTTATTCGTGACGCCGCATCCGGCTCGGAATTTTGAACTCACTCTGGGTGCGCCAGTAGTAAATCGCTGTGATGCGCCATTGTCGGCTATGCACTCTCAACAAAATACTCCCATGTCATTGTTTGCCCGTGTTTCTAAAATAATATAATTGTTTACTATGGTACTTGAAGTGAAAACGCGCAAAGAGACCATGTATTTTCAATGGGCTATAGGCGAAACTGGAACGCCTAGGTGCATCCTGGGAGCGGGAGCACGCAGTGTTTCGGTTTCAGTTTCCTCGCATTATGCATCTATCATCTGTTTTAGAGCGCAGCTCTTAGTTGCCCGTTTCCGGCTCGAGCGGCGTCGCCGTCGGCATAACCGCGCGGTGCATTTGGGTAAATTTCCCCGCTAAATCTAGCGGCAAATTTTCCCGCTAAATCTACCGGAAAAATTTCCCCGATAAATTTTGCGGAAAATTTTTCCCGCTAAATCTAGCGGAAAAATTATCTAGCGGAAAAATTTCCCCGCTAAATCTAGTGGAAAAATTTCCCCGCTAAATCTAGCGGGAAACTTTCTCTGGGGGTCACGTGATACGAGGTCACGTGAACCCTCCCCCCCCGAGGTCACGTGACCCTCCCCCCCGAGAACACGTGACCCTCAATACCCTTCCCTCCTCTTCCTCAAGATCTGCGCTCTAATTCGGCATTACAGGGAGTTGTAAACGGTTTTCATTTTTATCTCGGCAACACCTTTGACGCTGTTGACGGGCATTGCCCCACGTCCCTGCTTGATGAAGTAAGCACTCTTTTTTCTCTTGGCCGTGTCAGATAGTAAATAACGAAACAATTGTTTCGTTAATAATAATTCGTAAATAACGAAATTATAGATTGGCATGTATAATTTCGATTGAATACGCCGCAATGACGAAGACAAGAAAAAGTAGATCGACTTACGATGAACTCCGCACTAACTCGATGCATGTATTTGTTTGCGACCTCAAAAACACCCGCTAAGATTAGTGCGTAATCACTTTTATTTTAGTTTAAAGGAAATACTACAACAACATGACCAGCTACGTAGCCAATGCTCCCATTGCAATCGAAGCATGTGTGCTTGAGGCTATTTCTGAATGTTTTTTAGGCTTGCTGCGAACCACACTTTATGTGAAAATGGGTATGGTCGATGGCAAGATTTTGACTTTGTTATCTGTTATCACATTCTGTCAAAAATAGCACATTTTAATTTTGTCCCCATTGTAATCTTACAGGAAGCATGCGGTACACCAACCTAGAAGACACGACCCCCCGCACATCTGCAGGTGTCCTTAGGGACATGAAATTGGCCCTGAGCTTGGGCGGTACCTTTCCCGTCAATGGGTACTTTGGTCCATCACAAGCTGTGAACCTCCCACATTTCAACCTTGTTTGGGGTTCACAGTTGAATATATGCACGCCGTGCTATTGGGGGTGGTCAGACAGATCGCAGAACTGCTCCTCAGCACCTTCAACTCTCGAGAGCGGTACTATGTCGTTAAGTTTAGAAACAAATTTTGGGCTGCATTTGGGCTGCAACGTTACATTAGACATTTAGAGGCAAATGCCTAAACTTGTCACTTGAGCACTGTCCTCAACGCAAGCTGCAGCTGTCAGTTCTTTAAGGCTCTTCTCACATCATGTAGTGACATTTGCGTCCAGTGTTACATAGTTCTGTTATATGGAAGAAGCGGAGAGGTCAGCTTACTAAAAAGTATATCAACATCAGTGGAATTTTCTTCCTCGTTAGGAATGACTTCTTTCCTTTTTGTTTAATAGGAGTCCTTTGTAGTCCTTTGTATGCTCTTTGCTTATTTTACAAACGTTTCAAAAGCACGGGGTAGGCAGTTATGCACGTATGGTTCATGCACAGTATGTCGCGGTAGCTTAAATAAGAGACTTTGGCAGCGAACATCAAGAAAATCTGCGGTTTCATTCTTTCTAATGCAGGGTGCCAATTTCAAAACTGTTTGTACAATCTTTAAATAACTTTTAGCACAAAGTAGGAAAAAGGGGAGGAGTATTATGTCAGTTCGCTATACAATTCTAGAGATTTCACAACAGAATAGTGCAAGACACCAAGCCGGTTGGAACCAGATTATTACTTCTGTCAATGTGGCTTCTAGGTACTTTACTAGCTTATTAATTTGTGAAAGAGCTCAAAGAATTGTGAAGATTAATCTCCGAATACACAAACCACACTTTATTTGAGGTGCCCCTCCTCTTCCTCGAGGAAGGCGCGAGGGCCGGCGCTGACCAATCGCGACGACGAGTAGGCGGCCACGATTGGCGTGCGCCGGTCCTCGAGGCTTTCTTGAGAAAGTGGAGGGGCGCCTCAATTGGACTGATGTTTGTGAAATCAGCGGTAAGCCTGGAACGACTTCTGCAGACTGACTGGACTGAGCAATAAGACGAATAATTTGGCTAGATTGTGTAACATAGGAAGTTAAAGCGGGAAAAGATCATGAGCAAAACTGGGGAACTAAACCACGCAAGGCAATTTGTGCTTTGTCTCGTCTAAACTGTTTTGCTTTGTTGCTGCGCTTTTTTCCATCCTTAGCAGGCAGTGTGCACTGATTTCACTTACATATTGGGCGGATGCCACCATAAAGCTAGATGTTTGTATTAGAAAAGCAAGTGTATGTTTTATCAGAGTTTGCACTCTTTTATGAGGGACAAATTATCTAAGCCAATTGTTTCATATTAATTGGTAAGTGCGAAAGATTCTGCTCCAGTTTTCAAAAAGAGGCTGCCAAATGCTTTTATTTATTTAGTAACTTTTTAACTTTTTATTTACAGGAAACGCTGCCTCTCTTGCTGTCATCAACAGCCGGCTGGCTGAAATCGAGTCACCACACAGCTTTACGAGACTCCCAAGGGCACTGAGCACACGGAAATTCTGGAAGGCTTCCGAATGGCGCCGTTGGCTCCTATACTACTTCCCTACATGTATGGGGTCTTTCCGGTCCAATACTGGCCGCACATAAAGGAGCTGGTGGAGACCATCCATTCACTTTTGAGGGACTCTGTAACACCAGCATCCACTGATGTTGCTGGTGAGTACTTCCCCCTTCGGTTTCTTTGTGTCCTGCTTCGGGCCAGCTTTAAAGGAATACTACAACGAAACTTCGGCGCTTATTTTTTGGTCCATACGTGTTCAAAGAAGCAGTATTACATCGGGCACACCAATATTCTCTTCAGAAAGACACGAAAGGGAATTTTAAAACAAATTAAACACTTAGCAAAGAGCACCTGGTGGATATCGCTAACGCCCCGTTTGTACTGCTCATCTAGGAACCTTGACAGGCAGTGACAATGCCTGTCTCGCCTCTGGCCACCACAAGAGAAGAGGGGAAGGAGGAACTCCCCTCTCCCCAAGAATCTCTTTTGTGTAACCCAGAAGTTGCTACTGTCCCTCTACAAGATCATAGAAGATTAACCCGTTACTCAAAATGCGTACAAAAGCAGCCGCTCCGGTGGCTGGAACGACAAGGCCATCCTCTCGACGTCAGCCTCGCCATTGCTTTGCTCGTCTCGAGACCAACTACGTCACAATTGCGGGGGATGTCACGTTCTCTCTGCTGGCTGCTCTCCGAGCGCTTGCCAGAGTACGTCGTTTATAACGAAAAATGCAGCCACCAGGCTCAAAATACAAACGTGCGATTGTAATTTGCGGATATTGTGGATCATATTCAACCTATTTTTGAACACGACGGGTATATTTCGTTGAAGTATCGCTTTAATAATGTCATATTGTGCTTTCAGAGAAACTCCTCTGGACCATTGTGGGCATGACTGCGAGGCTGTATGGAGCTGCAGCAATGACATTCAATCTGCACCAGTTACTCCACGGCACGACGATTGACCCGATGTGCCGCCTTCCTCTTTGTTAACCTTTTTGCACAGTCCTTTTAGCTTAAAAGGGGCGGATAGGGCCACTTTTACCTCGTGCGTTTCGGCGATCTTTTTCAGTTGGTGCGAAAATTTATAAATATATGGCATCACTACCAGTGGTTTTTTGACTGAGTCCTTTTCCTTGATTTTGTGATTACCTCCGAGTGTTGCTATGCATTTCTTTGCCACAGCTACTAGCAGGAGTTCTGGGTAGCCGCTTGCTTGTAGTCGGGTGATTTGCCTTTGTAGGCCTTCTGACATTCTGTGGTGGCAAGATTTCTTTATGGCCTCCCATACGCACCCAGAGGCGACGCGCCTCTTCACCAACTTAGTCGTGTCGGGTAAAGCAAAAAAGCAAGTTCGTAGAATGCGTAGAAAGGATCGTCTACATAATACCATTGACGTGCGGAAACTCATACATCGGGCAGATGGGGAGGTGCTGAAATGACAGACTCTGAGAACATAAATATGCATGCGGGCAATTGCAAGCACCTGCCAACTTAGCGGCGCATTGCGCAATATGCAGCTGCGAACCGCTATTTGGAAATACACCAGTCATGGAGAGATAAAAAAATAGAAAGAAGCGAAGAAATCTAGAAGCCTTCCACATGGTGTCAGGGAAGCACGGCACGTGTGTCAGCGATCCATCCATTGCACTGAACGAAAAGGAAATTGAACTACTGGGACACTACACAGCATAACGAGGCGGACACCAGCACCAGCCTCAAGGTCCCCTCTCACACCACAAAAACCGAACGTTTATCAGAAAAAAAAAACAAAAAAAAACACCACAAACATCGGAAGTACACACATCTTCCTGAAGACATTTATCATTATTTCATAGCCTTCGTTCTTTTTCCAAACTCACGCATGAGGAAACTCATGCATTGAAAAGGAGAAAAAGGAGAAGAATAAACAGTTGTTAGTCTGCATCAATTCGTGTTCGTTGTGTTTCTCCTCATCTCAATGTAACTCATCCTTTTCCTTTCACTTTTTGGTCACGCGTTTGTTCTGTAGAACTTCGCAGCGTAGCACGTCTATCAATCTATCAATATACCCTAGGAGTTAAAATATCCAAAACTACATCCTGTTATATTTATCCCTGTTTCTTGTTCGTGTCAACAAGTGAAATCTTTAGAGATTGTGCCTTTCACATGTTCAGACTTTTTATTTTGCTTTTAATGTGTTGCTGCAAGTAAATCTACGTTCATAAGTAATTTTCTTTGTTTACATTTTGTTATACTTTGTATGCTTTATTTGCTTTTCTGAGACTAGTTGGGCTAATTTGATTATCTACCTGTGGAAGATAGCCATTTTTTGAGTAAAAATTTCGATGTCTCAGCCTGCTGACGTGTCTTTCCCTAACCTTTTTGACAGAAACGCGTGAAGCTTGTAGGGGTAGCAGTAGTGTAGGCTTGTTTTTAACTGCAAGAAGGCATATAAGAAAATATTTTTTGTTACTATCATGTAACTTGAAAAAACTTAGATTCGTTATTATGTCTACATTGCATCATAATTGAATAGCTTCAACAACCTTCTGTATTTGTGGACCGCAAAGTGGGCTTTTGTTGATAGCATTTCACATTATGATTTGATTGATTTTGTTTTCATACTTCTGTGTTAATTTTGACTAGTTAATTGTTTTATTAACTGCATGTTATGTATGAGGGTTATAAGTTCCTGGCTCTCTTAATTACTGTACTGTCATTTAATGATTTTCTCGTAGCACCTACAAGTACTTGTAAAAGTCTTGTTCTAACACAAATAAAACTGAGCAGCAAGATAGCTATTGATGTCTGTCTACTGAGTTTTCGACCATAAATATTGTATTGAGCTTGCACGTTAAAACATATAGCAATGTATTTCTGAGGTGGAGTTGTCCTTTGAGGTTATTGCTTGAATTAAGCATTTCTGCAAGTTGTTTTAAATGCATGTATAGTGTCTAATGGCCTTTCAGTGTCTTGGGGGTTCTAGTGATAAATTTTCTTCCTGAGATCAATCATAATATACTCATAAATGTAGAGCGGATGCAGAGGATGCTAACTGCTGTTAATGAATTGCACTAAGGTAGAAATGTTTGGTGAGATCATTATAAAATAAATCTCCGTTTCATTTGAATGCTTCTAGCTTCTGCACTTGCCGGGCCAGCTGCATTCTTCAAGTTTGCATGAATCTGCCTAGGAAGTGCCTTTTTTAGCTTGTCCTGACAAGGCATAGTAGCAGTAGGCGATGCCACAGAAAAAACTGAGTCGACGTTTAGCTAAGACAGCTCTATCTTAATTTAACTATCCACTGGGCTGAGCATTTTCAGTACTAGGTCTACTGTAAGCTTTGGTTGGCAGGAATTCCATTTGTTTTTCTGTATTAATTCAAGCTTCCACAGACTGGTATATATATATATATATATATATATATATATATATATATATATATATATATGTGTGTGTGTGCGTGTGTGTGTGTGTGCTTTATAGTATAGGCAACTCTGCCACTAAATCTAATACCTATGACTTAAATTTCCACAGCTGTTTGGACTTTGTTGGGCCAGTATTCAGTTTACTACTCAGAAACTATATATATAGCTCTCCATCTAGCTGCTCCCAGCAACAGCAGCGAGGCATTTGATTCAAGGGAGAGGGGGAGAGGAGTTGAATCTTTCCCCCTATATCTTTCGCAATGACTGCAAGAGACTAATAGGAAACAGCCTAACGACTAAATTAAAAATATGATTGACATGCATATATCCGAGGTATTTTGTTTAGCGAAATGTTCCTGTATGCCTGAGGGTTTTCCAGCGGATTTCTGTTTAGTGGGTCTTGTACGACACCTTCGGGTTTCTAGGAACCATATTTTCTGTTCAATATTAGTTTCAATTTGCATAAACGGACTTTGGGGATAAGTTAACAGAGCAGGTCCCCTGAATGTAGGTTCCAAGCATAGACCCAGATACCTGGCTGGTTTAAAAAGAAAACAGATAGTTACCACTATAGTTTTTCTTACTGGATTTGTTTTCCCAGAATAGATATCACATGGCATAGCTGGATTTAAATTATCAGGTAATGGTCCGCTAACTTCATTCTGGAACTTAAAACTTCCAGAGCAGAATCCAGATGCACCATTCTGGAACAAACGTTTCCAGAAGCGAATCCATTCTGGATTTTGGGTTTCCTGTTAGCTTTCAGATAAAAATCAAACTGGGTTTTTAGGTAGGCTAAAATAATAATAATAATATTAATAGTAATAATATTAATAAGAAGAAGAACACAAAGAAGAATATGCGTGATTTTAAGACGTTCACAAGTGCAGCGCATTCCTCCTTTCATATAAATTGCCTATAATTAATATAACTTAGATGAATATGGTCAGTTACTGCCGGCTTTCTGAACGACACGCGTTTAATGATATCACAAGTGAAAATATGACATTGCTCAAAGTTATTTTACAACGATTAATAATATAATATGTTTGTACCAAGTAATATGTAACTTATTTAAAGCGCAGCTCGCCCGTTTCCGAGGTTTCGCGGCGAGCTGTCTGCGTAACCGCCCCACTAAATTTAGCGTTAATTTGAATTGGTGTTGAGGTCACGTGATGTAAATTTTCCCGCTAGATCTAGCGGAGCAACTGACTTTTCTCATGGGTGACGTGACACAAAGTCATGTGACGTTATTTACCCGCTAAATGTAGCGGGGAAACTGAATTTGTTTTGAGGTAACGTTGTATGAATTTACCCACTAAATCTAGCGGAGAGTGAATTTGTTTATGGGTGCTGTTACACGAAGTTATGTGACGTAAATTTCCCTGCTAAATTTAGTGGGAAATTGAATTGGTGGTCAGGTCGCTTGATGTCCATTTTCCCGCTAAATCTAGAGGAAAAACTAAATTTCTTCATGGGTGACATGACACGAAATTTTGTGACGTCGTTTTCCCTGCTAAATTTACCGGCGAAACCCAATTTGTGATGATACGTGGCATCAATTTTCCAGCTAAATTTAGCGGAAAAACTGGAAGGAGTGGAGGGTACGGTGGGGGAGGATGGGAGGGTACGCAGGAGGAAGAGGGTAGGATACGGAGGAGGAGTGGAGGAGGAGGGGAGAAGAGAAGGAGAAAGGGGGAGGAGGAGAGAAAGGCGAGGATGGGAGGAGGAAAGGAGGACGGGAAGAGGAGAAGGAAAGGAGGACGGGAAGAGGAGAGGAGGAATGGAGGGTACAAAGGAGGAAGGGCACACCCTTCCTACCGCATCCTCCCCTCCTCCTCCTCCTCAAAAGCTGCGATCTAATTTCGCATTGCAAAGATTTGTAAACGTCTTTAAATGTTTTTTTCACGGTTCTTTTTTCACGGTGTATAAGATGATGTTCACATGCGCATTGAAGTAATTTGAGAGTACACTCCACCGAGAAAATCTACTGCAAGCAGGCGACAAGTTTCGCCGAACGGCGCTCACGGAGTGCGTGGTGTGAAAAAGAGAAAAAGATCTGTTGATTTAAAACACGAAAAGGTTACTTGCACTGAAGGATGGAGGCTGGGTGTAACGGTTGTGCGCGAGGTATATATCCCACTATACAAGCATACATAGCGCAGTTGAATCTCTTTGCAGACAGCCGTGCCACGATGTATTTCAGGGCTAGAAGAGAATAATATACCAATAGGAGCCTGTTGAACGTTTTATTGCAATCTGGAGGTTTGTCGTTTATCCGTAAAAAGAAAAAAATGTGTCTGAAGCGCTAGGAGGAGCATGATGCAAACGATATGTAATGCTTGAACTGCTGATAAAGTATCGACTTCCTTGTATTATAGTTTAAGGTCCCGGGCCCCTCTTATACCGCTGTGTGACAAACAGAAGGCTCAAGTAAAAATTTAGTTTACCATGACTTTGAAATCTAGTTCACCATGATCTTGATGGCGCCATAATCAGTAAACAACTGATTTCAAATAACGTAAACCCAAAACTGCTGTTTATGTCAAAATATATGTATAATAAAATGTATACCCGTCGTCAAATTATAGAGCAGATTACGCCGCTTTCTCTTCTTCTTCTCATGAGCACGTAGCGAAAGTGCAATGGTGGAACCAGGTTCAGAAAACTTGTCTTGAGTAGACCTGCGCTTACCGTACTATAATCGATGCTGCAAGTTCGTCTATAGTTCCTAAAGGACGCCTTTTGATTTATCCAAATGCCATGACCACATACCTCACCCTTCTTCAAGTCCGTGTGTGTCTGTGTGTACATGTGTGCGTGTATTAAACCCCCAGGTTTCCTGCTTGTTATTTTCTTCCTGCTTTCCCTTTTTCTAATATATTTTTTTGCACTTTCTGGGCATTTTGTCCTTTTTTTGGGCGTTTCATTATTGGCGCTATTCCGCACAACATTATGTTTTCGTAATACTTCACCCTTCGTTTTTTAGAGAGATCGCTTTTTCACCGACACGCACGTTACGAACACATTTGCAGCTTATTTGGAACAAAACTCATCATGACTCGTAGTAACTCTAAAATAAAAATTACGAGAGGACACTTAAGACTGCTTATCTCTAGGAATGCGAGAGCATTCGTTTACGTAGTGCATTCCTACAAGCTGCGCGCCCCGCTATTCTCTGCACAGGCTGGCCGGACAGCGTCTGCGGACGCCGGGCTCTGGGGAGCGGCGGGTGTGCGCTACTGCGGCGGCGCGCGGGAGCAGCGATAGTAGCGCTTCTCTGTGCGGTAGAGTTCCTTGGTACTATCCGGCGCGCGGGCCGCGTCGCAGCCATCTTAGAAGCCGTTCCAAGAAGGGAATTTCTCTGCCGTTTTTGCGCGGTTGCGGACAACGCCGGCTCCGCTTCAGGGGAGAGTTAATGCTTTCGCAATAAAATGATGAGTGTTGAAATAATATTTTGCTGAGACTTTCCCCACCCACATAAATCGCGTTAGGCGACTCTAACGAAAACGCAGCAAGACACTGGTATTGAAACGCCCGAAGTTGGCAAAATTGTAATGAGAATTAGTGGCGCAAACCGTATCGTCTTCGGAAACATCATATAGAACTGCTTATTTTTACAAGGCAGAAATGGCCTAAGTGTGCGACACCTGCAGCAGCTGAAATATTATTCCAAAAATAGATCAATTAGTTAGCTTTCGAGAAATTATATTCGTAAAAAGTAAACTTAAATGGATTGAAGAAAATTCACATTAAATTGCACTTTCAAAATAACTCTTATTTTCTGAGTATTGCGTTTTTTTTCCGTAGGTAGTCAAGCTTCAAAATATTGCTTTACTTTGAAATTATTTCAAACGACGTTTAAAACAAATACAAATGCCTTATAGAATATCCATTTAATTCCGCTAGCACACAATTAAAACATGTCGGACCAGATACTAAAATGTTATCAGAGAAAAATTAGATCCCATTGGTTGAAATTTCGAAAGTTAAGCGCTTTTAGCGAGAGTTTACGACTAAACGTCTGGAAATGCGCTTCTCATATTTTCTTATGCTAGGTTGCTGGGTTATCAGAAATAAGCTCTGAAAGGTCTTTGCTCAGTTACAAGACAACACTGAGCTATGACACTTTCAATTTCTGTGAAAAAGACACCTAAAAATACGTGTGCACTAATTGTAAAAAGAAAATGACGTGAATACAAAAATGCACGTATCCTTTATCTTTTTATTATTACAATTAAATCGTGATTTTGTGGCATTACAAAACTAGAAAACTTGATTTTGTAGAGGTAGGTCTTCGAAAATTTCAAAACAGGCGCTTTTTGTTTTTTTCATTGCAAGTTACGTTTGCAGTAATAGAAATCACCTTCTGTAAGATATTGAAGATAAATAAACAATTCATCTGCAATGCGAAAGAAATGCGTTACTTACGCACACACGCAATACTTGTATCGCGAACCTGAGCCTAAACACAGCCACCGGCATTGCTGTTGCGGCCGTGGGACCGCCGCCTTAATGGCGCATTCACACTGGAAGCGGATCCAGTGTGAATGCGCCAGAAGAGCCGTTAGGATCCAGTCATCAACTCTTCGGGAAGGAAAGAACACGACAAGTAGAAAAACACAGACAAGACTAGAAATACAAAATAATATATTTACTAAACTGAGATAAACAACAATAAACACCCCGACTTAAGTGCTCTAGTTCAAATAAAAGTAAAAATAAAAAAGTTTCAGCTTTTCCACTCCGGCGAAGAAGGAAGACCAGCGAAGCTCTACTATGGTGGGAATGAATTAATGGCCGTCCGCAAGTCCGTAAGCCAGAGTGGAAAACCTGGAAAGGTTACCGCAATCTATGAGCGACGGCGGCAAGCAGACAACCGACAAACACAACGCCCTGGACAGCTACCGCCATCTATGAGCGACGGCGGCAACCAGAGTGTTGTGTCGACATTTCTCTGCGGACGGACACGATCCTGGGGAAACTAGCTCTTAACAGCTCCGCTGTAAAAGGCATGAGCAGCCGTCGGTGTCGGAACAGCGGATAGTTCGGGGGAGTCAATTTTTATTATGGTGACACGTCCACAATTACGTTTCTCTCCCCGCTCCCTTCTCCATCGCCAACTCCCGCCACCCTTTCAGCTCTCAAACACTAACAAGTCCACTGCCCTTAGCTTTTTTAACCTAGAGTGTCTTGCAATAACGCTGACTTGTGAAATGACCAATTTGTTGATTTGGGTTTCTGTATGAGTGTCCAATCGCTTCTACAAAAAAAAATGTGAAGAAAAAGAGAAACTCTGATCATGCCAAAAGTTGTGTGCGATAATTGAGAATAATAGCAAAAAACTAGAAACAAACAAAAAAAGAATTTTGTAACAATAAGGGCTAAAAATCTGGCTATCTTTAAATTTTGATGAAATTTACCAACTTTATATAAATAACTTAACAAACATAAATGAAACTAAAGTGGTACCAGCCGATAGCCTATGCAGAAGGCTGCAGGTGTAAATACTTAGTAAGCAATATTTTCGATGAATACTGAGACGCAAGGCTTGAAATATATCTCCAAAACGTGGAAAATAAATGTTTTAGATTTTTTTAAACAATAATGACATGAGCTATATTAGGAAAAGTTTAATTCAAACTAAAAAATAAGACACGTACTAAACAGTTATGTAAAGATTGATTTTTTTTTTGTTTTTACTTGATCAATACCAAACAATAAAACTGGGTACAAAAAACAAGCAGTCGAAATATAGTATTTCGCCTGGCTTTACTTAAGGATTTTCGCGAAAGAAACAATAACACCTTTAAAATTTGAAAAAACGGTTTTGCTCATTACGAAATTTGGGCTACAACATTATTTTTGTAATGCGAATCAAAATGCGGTCCCCGACACGCGTGTTCTATTTAAAATGAAACTGCACTAGGATTATAAACTTATACCCGTGCCACTCGGGTATTATACCCGTGCCACACGGGTAACTGGAATGCCATTTACAACGAATGACATTTGAGGGCAGGGCCAATCAGCGTGCGACATTCTGGGCGTAGCGCATTCCACGCGCGACAGATTGCGAGCTGATTCGCCGATCACACAAATGTCATTCGTTGTAAATGGAATTCGAGTTTCTCCTGTTGCACGGGTATTAGAACATACTGCACCAGCTAAAATAGTTACACGAAGAAGTCATTGAAGCCTTTAAAAAATCTAGTATTGCAATATATGACATAAGTGACGAGCATTCCACGTCCTTGGTAATTACCTGATGTGGCTTTATTTGACTGTTGTTGCAGTGCTACACTGCAAACCGACTCAATCAATGTTCCTATGACTTTTACGTATTGCCACGCGCGTCAGTGAGCGAGCGTACGCGCGACCGAATGGTTACCGTGCTTGACTTTTGCGCGGAGGTCCCAGGTTCGATTCCTGGGTGCGGACGCTTCCTTTATTTTTTTTTAATTTAGCGTTATCGTTAGTTCGAGAACCTTGTCGGTCTGATGAGTTACGAACTTTCTACGCCCCGAACTTTCTACGCCTGATATTCCAGGCGCACACGGATGTACATTAGGGGCTTCGCGTAGCAAGCTGGGGTCAGTCTTCACCCAGTGCTCGATCTTGCTATTACGCTGCAAGCGAGACCTGCGACGCTAGCCTTGTTCTATGTTGTTTTTTGGGCACAAGTTCGCCTCATCAAACGTTTAATTTCCTTCGTTTTTTGTAGTCTCATCAATTGTCATTCGTGATATTTTGGCGGTGATGCTGGATATCGCATTCTAAGCAAGCGAATCATACTCCTCAGAAAAGTTGTCGGAAAGGAAAGTTGAACTCCATCGAAGAGGCCGAAACCCGAACCAATCGCCGCACATAAGCATAGCCTCCTGAGGTAGAACGTTTACTCGGGAAGCCGAAGACCAAGACTACGACGATGTTCCAGCAGAATCCGGCCGCCACTTCCATCGTCTACGTGCCGTCGCTCCTCGTACGCCGACCCCCTTTCACGGCGAGATCCGCGAGGACGTCGAGTACTGAATCAAACACTACGAGCGAAGCAGTGCCTGCAAAACCTCTATTTTTCGCTGGAGAGTACTGCGAGGCACTGGTTCGAGAGCCAGGAGGCTTCGTTTAATAAGTGGGACATCTGTGTGGCCGAGTTGCGGCGGATGTTCTCCACCCAACACCGACGGGAGGAGGCAGAAAATCTTCTCCGGATTCAATTCCAAAGCCATAACGAAAGCGTCCCCAGCTTCGCGGAAGATATCGTGCACCCGAGCGCCCGTGCCGGTTCATAAGCCACAAACAACAAGAAGCTGCGGCTCCTCATGCACGGGGTGAGAGACAACATCTTCGTTAGCCTCGTCCGCAACCCGCCGGTAACCGTCGAAGACTTCGTCACTGACTCAAAATACATCAAGCGCGCCCTTCAAGCTCGCGCTTCCCACTACCTGTGACATTCGGGTGTCGTATGTACACTACTTAGTGACGAAAACGCTTCTGATACGCCGGACATCCACAAAATTATCCGGGAGGAACTTCGAAGGTTGCTGCCAACCACGAGTCGTCAAACAACACTCTCCATCGCCGAGGCTGTCCGCGAGGAACTGCATCGGGCGCTCCAACCAAAGGTTCGCGTCACCATGGTGGTGGCAGAAGAGCCGACGCTGAGACAAGCCGCCGTGGCACGACGACCACCCCAAGCTCACCGCCGAGCCCCGGCGCCACGCCCATGACACACCCCAATGCCGCAGTATCCTTGACGCCAAGAAGAACAAGCCCACTACGTGCGCCCGCAGCGACCCTCGCCGAGGAAGACCGACGTACGGCGAGGCCGACCGACGCCCGCTCTGCTACCACTGTGGGGTAAACGGACCACATCAATCGTGGATACCCCTACCGTCGACTTCGTCTCCGTAGGTTCCCCCACAACGACTTACGCCCGATGTACGGCGAACGCCCTCTAGACTTCGAAGAGTACCTTTGACGCTCGCCCTCCATAGCGCCATCTCTCCGTCGTGAATCCCGCTCACCATCGTTACTATGTTCATTGTCTCTTGCGCCACGACCCCGCCGAGAATGCCTGTCTCCGCTATGTCGCCGGGTAAAGTTAGTGCGGCAACGCCTGGAGGTGGCGTTGCCAGGAACGACCGAAGTGAAGAGCTTCGAAGAACGCCGTTGCGCTGCCAGTCTCCCGACGCCACACATCGCAACGTCGCACCTGCAACAGTGCCCAACAACCTAAAAGTTGTTATCGACGGTCACGCGCATCGGTTCTTGTGGACACCGGAGAAGACTACTCAGTCTTGAGTGGGAGGTTCTCTCGCCGTTTTCGAAACGTTACGACGCCCTGAAGGGGACTACGAATGTGAATCGCGGGAGGACACCTTATTACGCCCGTCGAAGGTGCACTGCCTGAGTCGAGATTCACGGCGATACGTGTCCTGTAAAATTCGTTGTTCTACAAGACTCTGCCAGAGTCGTCATTCTCGTTACGGACTTGCTTAGTGAATTCGGCGCTTTCATCGTCCTTGAAGAGAACAGATTCACGCTAAGGACACATTGTCCGTCTCCAGAGGAACCTAAGGTAACGTCAGTCGCCGTCCGTGTCGCTGCCGAGCCTGTGAACCTACCGCCGTGGTCAAGTGTTCTTGTACCCGTCATGACCGATGCAGTTACATGCGGTGAAGTTGTTCTGGAAGGCAACATGCCCTCCAGAGCAGGCATGCTTCCTCAGAATATACCGCCTGCGACGCCTACTCTTCTGGGAAGAGGAATAGGCGTCGCAAGGGGGTCATTGAACTTTAAAGTGGACGCACCAACGTCCTCTTGACGAACTTACGACAAGGAACGCGATACCTCACGAAAGGTTCCTCTGTGGGCCACGTCGAGGAAGACCGGAACTCCGTCGATAGCGCCGCGCTTGCTGAAAAATATTCGCACCTCAGCAAAAGAGTACGTCGCCTGCGCAGCTCGACATTACCCCCAAAGCTTCCAAACCCGAAACGACGGCAGCTGATTAACTTCCTTGCCAAATAAAGCGACTGCTTTGCGGCTTCGTAGAAGGTGCATCAAACTGTCGTTTCGAAGCACCGCATAGGTGCCCAGGACGCCGCGCTCCTTAAAACAAAATTGGGGTCCTCTGGGAGCAAGTTAAAGAGATGCTGAACGACAATAGAACTCAGCCCTCTAGCAGTTCGTGGGACTCTCCAGTCGAAATTGTTAAGAAAGACGGAACGCTTAGGTTCTGCTTGGACTAGAGGCACCAGAACGCAATGAAGAAGAAACGTCTATCCATTTCTCCGCATAGGCGACACGGTAGACCTTTTGCACCACTCTCGATAGGTTCCATCGATGGACGCGAAGTGCGGCTACTGGTAGATTGAAGTCAACGAATGGGACCGAGAGAAGACAGTTTTCGTCACACCGAATGGACTGTACGAGTTCAAGGTGATGCCCTTCGAACTATGCATTGCCCTAGCAACCTTCCAGCATGGCGTGGACACCGTACTGGCAGGACTGAAATGACAGAGCTGTTTCGTCTACCTTGTCGACATCGTAGTGTTTTCAAGCGACTTCGGCGAGCACTTGCGACGACTCTGAGCTGTTATTCAAACCATACAGACCGCCAGACTCACCACTGAAGTGCGGCTTCGCCTATGACGAGCTGAACTTCATAAACCACGCGGTTAGCAACGATGGCGTTCGCCCAGACCCAGAGAAGACTTGCGCTGTGGCGGTATTTCCAGAACCGACAGACAAGAATGCCGTGCGAAGATTCCTTGAACTTTGGCCTACTGTCCGCGCTTCGTTTGCGACTTCGCTAAGATTTGCGCCCCGCTCACGAACCTTACGAAGTACGCTGAGAATTTCGAATGAGTCGATGAGCAGCAGCAGGCTTTCGTCGAGCTGAAGGGAAGACTGCAGACACCTCCGGTTCTTGGATACTTCGATCAGGATGCGGACACCAACATTCACACGGACGCAAGTAACGGAGGACTGGGCACGGTATTGGTTCAAGTGCACGAAGGCACCGAACGAGTCATCGCCTACGCAATTTGGACGCCCTCTAAAGCGGAGAGAAATGACTGCACGACTGAAAAAGAATGTCTTGCAGTCGTCTGCCCTTACAAAATTTATCAACGAATTTCAATTTAGTTTCTTATGTATTCTATAAGAATATAGTATTTCATTGATTTCATTTCATTTATTGACCCTTAAACGCCCCTTTGGGGCGTTACATAAGCAGGTGACAGTACCGGGAGGCATACATTCAGAACTTTTATACATTGTGGGCACCCTGGCGGCTTCCCAGCCCAGTGTCCCGACTGCGAGGCAAAGGTGCTGAACTTTTCCCGCGTGGCGGCGACGTCACGCCAGCCACGCGCACATCGCGTGCGCCGCCTTGATAAGGCGCGTCAGAGGTGGCCCACAGGGAGTCGCTGCCTGGACTCAAACGCCGCTGGTAACCATGTTAATTGTCTCGTCCATGTCCCATTAAATGTAGTTTCTTGTTGAAACCGTTGGCTCCGTGTTATTCCTCTGGGTCGGGTATGCAGCAAGGCAAGCCGACCACAGCATATAAAAAAAAAAGAAAAAAAAGAAGAAAACAGGAATAAAAAGTGGCCTAACAGTCGCCACACAAAACGACATGTCGCTGGTTAGGCATTAAATATGGATGACACGGCATTTCTAAAAAGATCGGAGTCACTGATGTACACAATGTGATCCGGCAGATTAATCCACTCTATTATAGCGAGAAAAAGAAATGAGTGGTTGAAGCTGACAGTGGAACCAGGGATGCGACGCACACTAAGAAGGATAAAAAAGCGTCGGGATGAACGATGGGGACCTAATAGCAGTGACTTTCTGAGTTTAGGGTGGTGATAAAGGATCTTATGGAAGAGACAGATACGTGAAATTCTGCGGCGAGTAATGAGGGTGACAAGAAATAAAGCAGCCTTCATGGCTAATACACTGGAAGAACGTTATATAATTAGATAAGATGAATCGGGCGGCACGATTTTGAATAGATTCTAAGGTCTTAGTGAGGTAGAGTTGATAAGGAGACCAAATGGAAGCAGCATATTCAATCTTTAGGCGGACAAATGTCTCGTAGGCCAGCTGTCGTAGGGCCGGAGGGGCAGAGTGCAGGCATCGTCTGATTTAGCCAAGGGTTTTAGAAGCTTCAGCATATATGGTTTTAATGCGTAGAGACCATGACATATAAGGAGAAAAATGGACACCAAGATATTTGTATGATTTTACACACTCGATATGTTCAGTGCCCAGAGAATACTGGAAGTGAGATGGAGAGTAATTGCGGGAGAAACAGGCAAATTTACACTTAGAGTGGTTTAGTAACATAAGCCCTTGAACCCACCATTTGGTTATGCTTCCGAGGTCATTCTGAAGGAGGAGAGGATCGTCGGTACAGTTTATTTGGTGATATATTACACAATCGTCGGCGAATAGACGTATATTAGAGGTGATTGAATTTGGAAAGTAGTTAATAAAGATCAAGGAAAGGAGGGGACCTAGTACACTGCCTTGTGGGACACCTGACAAGACACTGGTAAGGTTAGATTCTAACGAGTTTACAACCGTGTATTTGACTCTCGATGAAAGAAAGCTGCGAATCCAAGACAATTAAAGGCTCAATATATATGGAGGCAGAAAAGTTTTGAAAGGAGTCGGAGGTGAGGAACACGATCAGAAGCTTTTGAGAAATCTAGAAAGATGGTGTCCGTTTGGGAATGTGAATCAAGGTTAGCGTGCAGATCGTGAGAAACTCAATCGAAACTCATTGATATTATTGGTAAGGGTGGGTAATCACAACATTTGGTCCGTGCTTGTACGGGACCTCGTTCCGTTTAGCCACGGACGACGCAAGCCATTGCTGGCTTGCGAATCCCGATAACCCTTCAGGACGCCTCTCCCGATGGAGTCTACCACTACAAGAGTTCAACATGACCGTTGTCTACAAGTCACGGCGCGAGCACAGCGACGCCGACTGCCTGTCCAGAGCCCCTGTCGAGACACCTTCCGGCAACAGCGACGACGGTGACGACGAGTGTTTCCTAGGGGCAAGGAACACCGACGACATGGCACAACGTCACGATACGGTCCTGAGCTGCGCGCGCTAACTGAGCACCTCGAAGGACGCGGGGGGGGGGGGGGGTATTATTTACTGCGTTTTCCCGAGAACCTTGCCGATTTTCGCCATTTGACAAGGTGTACTTTACAAGGACAACTTCGGAGACTACTCGACATGGATGCTGGTAATCCCTACCGACCTTAGAGATGTCTTCCAAGCCTGTAACGATTACCCGACCTCCGGACACCTTGGCTACAGCCAAGGTGTACCAAGGCTACAGCCAAGGTATTACTAGCCCAAGCTACCGGAAAACGTTCACCTTTACACACGATCGTACCACCAGTGCCAGCGACGCATCGCACCTGGGACGAAGCCCGCAGGTTTCCTGCAGCCGATTGCTCCCCGACAACACCGTCCCAGGAGATCGGAATATATCTATTTGGTCTTTTTCCACCCTGGACGTCTGGAAATCGCTAGAAAATAATAGCCACCGATTATCTAACCCGGTGCACCGATAAAAAAAGCCCCTCCGTTGGGAACAGCCGTGGAAGTCGCTAAGTTCTTCGTCGAATCTGTTGTCCTTTGTCATGGCGCTCCCCAAGTACTCGTTACAAATCGGGGGTGATCGTTCAAGGCGCAGCTGACCCAGGAGATATATCGTCCTAGCCGCATCGAACACCGTAGAACCACGGCATACCATCGGCAGACCAAAGCACTCACGGAGTGACTCCACAAGACCATCGTCTACTCGATCGCGATGTACGTCTACGTGGAACACAAGACATCGGAGAAAGGTGTGCCTATGTAAAGTCTGCCTACAACACTGCAGTTCAAGAAACCACCGAAATGACACCATTCCAGCTGGTGCATGGCAGAAAGCGGACAACGGTGCTCGACGCAATGCTACCCCATGACAGAACCGACGACGGAACCGACGACGCCCATTTGATAACCCAACGAGCAGATGAGGCTCTGCAGCTTGCCAGACTCCAATTTCAGGTCCAACAACGTGTTGACGGTCGTTGGTACAACCTTCGTCGCCGCGATGTCCACTTCCGACCCGGAGACAGGGTCAGAGTGGGGATACCAATTCGCCGCCGCGGACTCAGAGAGAAGCGGTTAAAACGGTAGTTCAGGCCCTGAAAGGTGCTTCGTCGACTCTGGGATATAAACTACGGTGTGATGCCCGACGGGACACGGGTTTCGTAACGCCGCCCTCCACGACCGGAAGTCGCCCACGTCGTGCGCTTCTAGCCGCACTACGCTAGGACTTTGAACTGCGTTTTTGTACAACTCTCGATAGGACTGTGTTTTACAAGTCTCCGTAGCTCGCCATTATTCTTTTTTCTGTTTTGTTCCCTGGCACGTTGCACCGAGAGGTTGGGCTTTTTAATGTGGGGAGTAATGCCATGTGGTTGGCCGAGCGAGCGCGTACGTGACCGTAGGGTTACCGTGCTTGGCTGTCGCGCGGAGGTCCCAGGTTCGATCCCTGGGAGCGGTCACTTCTTTTATTTCTTCTTCCAATTTAGCCTTTTTGGTAAGTCCTGGAACATTGTCTTCTGATCAAGTTACGATTGCTCTACGAGTTAAACCTTCAACGGCGAAAGATCAAGACGCCCACGCGTGTACATATGGGGCTCCGTGTGGCAAGCTGGGTTCGGTCTCGCTCCTGCGCTCGATCCCGCTGTTATGCCGCCATCGACACCTGTGACGCTATATTTGTTCTATTTTGTGTTGGGCACAATTTTATACTATTGAATGTTTAGTTTCCTTCAGTTATTTGTGTCCTAATCAATTGTCATTCTTGACAATTGTGCAGTGGTAGACACCCTTATGGTAGTGGTGAAAGCGCATTTAGCTCTTTGATATTTGATATTTCAGCAAAGCAACGTTGAATTTTGGCCACTAAAAATTAGTTACCCGTGAGTATACCTTAACATCGAGGAAGACTGTGATGTATGTCTTGTTTTAAGAGGCCATTCTCAAGGTTCCTTGGCCAAAACTAAAGTATGTTTCTTAACGATGCATCTACCTCTTTTTTATTGTGCTAGATGTAACGCTTTACAGGTAACTACGTTACGAATGACCTGTTACTTGGTTTAGTAACAGACTAACGTACTGTTCAGGTTCGTTGATATTTATGTGGTGAAGTGTTTTCTCTAATAATTTACCCTTTTGCTTTACGTTACTCGTTACTCGCTACATTTGATTATTTTTCTAGCTTACAAGCAAATTACTTCACGTTCTGTAAACTGCGCCTAGAAGCAACAAAAAATTCTTCGCTGTGTAATTTTCATATTTTCACTTAGAAATCAGAGTTAACCCAAATGGGAGCAAAATGTCAAACTCTACAGATTTGATTTAAAAGTAAATATACACATAAAATCAATTTGTAAAATATGCATTGTTGTCAAAGTTTGTTTCCGTGTATCATCAGTGACAAATAACACTAATATTCAAAGCAACTCAAACGCTACGTTCCTTAATTCCTAAAAGTGACGGTGACGGTATTTGTACCTAACTAAAGAGTAACGCTATTTTGTTAGTTTCCTAACTCACTAAGGGAAGTTTCTTGCGGCCTTCACAAGTCTTCATCTTTTGCTTTGTTTTGGTTTTTCACGTTGGTCTCCTGCTTACTTCGTTCCAGCTCGAGCATCGCACATATAAAAGCCTGCTGGCTTCCCTGGATCGCATGCCCTGGCGTTTATATGATAAGCAAGCAGCCGCTGGAAAGGCCGTTGGCTTGTACCGTGCCTGTATGTCTCTTGCCTCTACACGTCGGGATGAGGTAGGGAAGGCGCCGAATGGTCAATGACCACCGGACATCTTGCTTTCCTTTAGCACTTTTCGCGCGATAGAGTATTTTCGTGTCGCTAAACACTCATTGCTGGCGGTAATGCGTTTCAAGCAGCGGAGCTGCCGGCAACGCGTTATTTTTATTAGTAACGCAGTAACGTACTCGCTACCTTGGCAAATGTAACGTAAGTGCGCTACCCGTTACGGGTAACGTGCTTACGTTTATTTCGTGTAACGCGTAACTCGTTACGTCTTCATCCCAAGACGTGAAAAAAGTACTCTTTAATGGCCGAAAATGACGAAAATAATCCCTGGAGAAGGGGAACAAGAGGGACAAAGGACAAACACAAATCTCCAAACACATCTAGGTGACTGGTGCGCGACCGAAAAAAATCCGCCAGATCCGGGTATCGAACTCGGGACCTCTCCATTACAGGTGGAGTGCTCTAGCAACTGAGCTAACCAGGGTTTAGACGTCAGTAGAGCAAACGGGTTTTATCAGCCGCCAGCAGTCTAACACCAACAGGGGTGAAGCTTTCAATTTATGGTTAAGATTATAATGCAATTAAATGCAAACGTGCAAACGAGCTGGACAAGAATGACGAAAATAATCCCTGGAGAAGGGGAACAAGAGAACCAAAGGATAAACACAAATCTCCACACACAGCAGGTGACTGGTGCGCGACCGAAAAAATCCGCCTGGTTCAGGTATCGAACACGGGACCTCTCCATTGCAGGTGGAGCGCTCTACCAACTGAGCTAACCAGGGGTTAGACGTCAGTAGAGCAAACGGGTTTTATTACATCTATCGCTTTGCATTTAATTGCATTATACTCTGTAATTGTTTTCTTGTTTCTATAAAGCTTTTCCACAAGTGTGCCACCATCTTAAATATCGCCATTACTTGCATGGGCGAAAACATTGTTTCGTTTTCTCCATGCCAATAGAATATATTTACGATATGAGCGTCGCCGTCACCCATTCTCGTTTTTCCTCCCCACTATATTTTAACCACGTGCAAGTTAAAATGTTTTATTAATGTTTCGTTGCCTATACGGGATATGCCTACAAGGTAAAGAAAAAAAAGGTATATGCTTTGTTTCACCTTAACCCCAGATGCAGCCGACGCTACCAGCTGATGGGACCAATGGAACAGCCTCAGAAGTTGTTTCGTGATGTTCCTGTACGTGTTTTATCATCGTGAGCCAATCATTAACATAAAGGTCCAGTGGGATGCACTTTTGCATGCTTCATTGGCTCATTAGCTCATAGCGTCGGCTGCGTACGCTGAAACGAAGTATAGGGGCCAAGTCATTAGTTATTGCACTCATTCTTGATACCTTCCAAATTTTGCGTGTCTATTCTCCACGGAAAAAGTCTCACTTTATCAGAACCACCATCGGCCACGCCCGTTGTGCCAATAAAACAAAAAAAGTTCTCACGAAACAAAAAAGAAACAAAAAAAAAAACATTGTTGCCGTCAATTTGTAAATAAAGTTTAACGGAAAAGTAACCTGCGTTACCTTTTATTGGTAAAGGTAACCATAACGTGCTCCTTTTAATTTGAGGTGACGTCGGTCGGTAACGCATTGCTTTATTTGGTAAGTAGCCAGTAACGTATCTAGTTACTTGTTTTCGATAACGCCCACAACATTGACTATACTTATGATTTTATTTCTTTAGTTTGAAGACAGTTTTCTAAAACGGCGGAAACAAACCCAACCAGGTGGCTTTGTGAAGATGTTTCCAGCAGTAACAAAAACATTCCGTTGCCTTTGTAGCCGCCTTTCTTTCCAAACGATTCACTACCCTACTAAAAAAACACATTAAATTTGAACGGGTTGTTGAATGGTCGACCCGTTTGAAATTCGCACAAGTTGCCAATAGTAGACCCGTTCGGGTCATAGTATATGCGATACGGACATCTATTTAATACCGGAACCCATTTGATGCGGGTACTCAATCGGTACAGGTACTCGTTCAATACCGGTACCCCTTCCATGGATAGTTTTAGGGAACCGTTTTGCATCTCCGATTGTTACGGATACGATTGTTGCGATCGCCAAACGACGTGTGCAGAAACGCGTACTCGCCTCGATCACAAAAATTCAATTTCGCTCGCGGAAACAGAAAGAGGCTGAAATATGACGAAAATGAACCGTCTTTGCGCAGTTGAAGAGCGGCGCGTATTGTGTTGGCCGAGAAAGATTGTAATAAACAAAATATAATTAAAATAAAAGATGGTCCTAGGTGTACATTGGTGAAATCCTTTTATATATCCTAAACAACCGGAACTAACTTCCACATAGTGGTAGGCTCGTTCTTCTTCTGACAGCGAAAGCGGAAGGTCACAGAATCATGAGCTTCCCAGGAGCGGAAATAACGGTCCCCACCGGCAGCGGTAACTTGACTTTTTTCCGCGACGAAGATTTCAGGATGGTCCTGCCCCCTCTGCCATAATGGTGAGTCGACGAAGCACGGTGTAGTGCTGCACGGCGACATCGCGTGTCGCCCGTACCGCACCGAGGACTTCCGACAACCGCTGCGCGAAGCAGGTGTCCTCGGGGAGGTGGTGAAGGTTGAGGCATATCAGATGTTCCCCATCTTCCTGCTCGACCTGGGGACTTCCACGGCCAAGCAGAAGCCTTTCGATGCGGGTCGACTAGCAGTCAAAGACCGTAAGTGCCTTGTATTCGACCCGTAGTGGCAGGAGATAAGGATCAAGCTGCACTGCGTGTCTCTCGGCGTCACGAAAGGCGTCGACCAGCGGGTCTTCTCTGACTATGGCGAGGTGAAGGAATTATGCCACTAGAGGTGGGGAGTGCTTCTGTATGACGGAGTGGAGCTTACAACCCGTATTTTACGCATCATTCTGCGGGAGGATGTCAGCCTTGGCCGCCTGCCGCAACAGCTTTGGCTTGGCGGTTGTATGGTGCTCGTGGCTGTCCCTGGGTGGACTCTCCCACTATCTGCGGTGCCGCAAGACGGGCGAAATATTCTCGGTATTGCCGGGCCCTAGGTGCAGCGACTGCCGTGCCTTCGGTAACAAGCGGGCTGACTGCGTCCGCCCCTACGTTCGAGCAGCAGAACGAGGTACGGGTGACAACAACACGGATCCCTTTATGGGCGAAGAGGGAGCAGAAAAAGTGGCAGCGCCCCCGGAAACCTCAATTGAGGAGGCAAAAAAGGGCACCAGATCCGTCTCTGCTGGGGTGAGCGCCCCGCCTCCTGCGAGGCCGACAACCGAGGCCCCTGCTCCTCCACCGGCAGTTGAGCACCGGGCGGCGTCGCTTCCAGGGAACGTCGAAGCGAGCAAGGCTCCTGCTCCTGATGGGGACCACACCGTGCCAAAGATCGACGTCGAGGCGGGCTCTGCCAAGCGCCCGTTCGACGAAGACATCAAGTACTCCCAGGGCCGACGGCTGTGTCTGCGATAGCGGAAGTGGAGGATTGGGGAGGGCTGGAAAGGCGTTGACGGCCAGTTGCGGACTTCCTCACTACGTGGCCGGGATAAACTGTGTGAACTGTTGAGCGAGTGGAATATCCTGTGCAACAACGAAGGTAAGCCCCGTACACGTGGTCTGGTCCCGCTAACTCATGGCCTCTACTGAGTGGCCTGTACACCTGGCGACCTCCAGCGTGCGAGGGCTCGCGAACCGCCGTAGGCAAAGACAACTATACCGCCTCGTACTAGAGCACGACTTCGGCATTGTAGCGTTGCAGGAGACAAATGTCGAGGGGGCGGATTAGACCGAGCGCATGGTGTGACCTTTCAAGGCAGGCCACGATATTTTCGTTTGCTCCGCTCTATACTTCGTTTCAGCTTCGGTCCGAGCGCGGCCGATGTTACGAGCCGAAGGGCCAATCAAATAGCGTAAAAAGCGCAACGTCATGGCGTGCTCTCTGCGCTTGACTAGCTGATGGAGGAGCAATGCACAGAGAGACGGCGAATACCGGCTGGTCCTATCAACTGCAGAGAGCACGCCATGACGTTGTGCCTCTTTCGCTGTTTGATTGGCCCTTCGGTTCATAACATCGGCCGCCCTCGGACCGAAGCTGAAACGAAGTATAGGAACGTCGGAGATTCTGTTTTATTTGTGAGACACAGAATATGTGCAACAGTGGAGGCAGTTACGACTTGCAATACTGGAAGGTTGATTGTAGGCGATCTTTTCTTTTTAAGCCCTAGAGTGGCGTTTCATCCCTTTCTGTGCACATAGCAATGCTGAAGGGTGGAAAGCGTTTTTGATTTTTATTCGGTCTTACTTTGACGACGATGGTACGATCATATGTCTTGAAGGATTCAACTGTGTGTGGCCCGCATGAGATAAAAAACAAAATAACGCCTTTCAGAGAGGCGAATAAAAGCATTTTAAATAAACTTGTTAATGAGTATGGGATGGAAGGCGTTGGGGTTGTCTTGGGGGACTCCTTAAACGTTCGTTTCACTCAATTTCAAGGACCTAGTCACGCCCGTTCGAATATGTTTTATTTTTGTTTGAGCTGATGTCTCTATCATCTAGCTACTCTGTCACGCCTGTTTATTTTAGGGACCATTGTTTGGTGTCATTCACCCTTGTTAGAGCCAAAAAAAAATCAAGAGCTTTTGTTAGGAGCTGTGGAAGCTGAAGAGTAAGCTCTTGAACGATCAAATGTTTGTAGGTGCTGTCAAAGGTAGAACAAGTGGAGTAACGAAACAGAATTAACGTAATATCGCTTCAAATTTGGATTTTTTCCCAAAGGGAGGTTAAAATAATAGCAATGGAACGAGGGTGTGCAATTCAGAACAGTGAAAAAACACGGGAGGGACCCTTGCGCAAAACTCTTATGATTTTGTTCGGCGAGGAAAGCCTTACCACCGCTTTATTCATAGGCGATATCTGCACTGTCAAAGCACAGCTGTAATTTTTAGTTAAAGAACGCTATCGTGATGCACTTGTACGGGCGCGAGCGGGAACGATGATGTTCGGTAAAGCTCCAAGAAAGAGAGGACTTGGGTTGGAAAATAAATATTCTTCTCGCAATGAGACAGCGGAAACTGAGTGTAGTGGGGTCCGGTGGTGAAGAATGGTGCGGAAATAAAACTCGCTTTCTGTGAATTTTATAAGTACGTGTTTTATCATCGTGCTATAGACGCAGATAATTTCAAAAGAAAATTCTTGTGTCTTTTGCCGAGTTTGGACGGCGTTGTAGTGACAAGCTTAAAATCAGCGACTACTGTGGGAGAGGTCGAGAGGGCAACCTACGAAATAAATGCATGGAAATCGCCTGGCCCAAATGGCCTAAGTGCTGCCTTCTACAAGGTGTTTAAGAGTGAGATTAGCCCTTTGCTGCTTCAGGCATTCAGTGAAGCGTATGACCAGAAAATGCTGCCTCCTTCCTTTTCTCGCTATCATGCAGGTTTCATCCCAGAAACTGTAATGGTAAAATTAAATTGAGGCGAATGTTGGCCTATCTTTCCAGTTTTTTAACAAATTTTGATTATAAAATATTAATGAAATCGTGGCTAGCCGGCTACAATCCGAAGCGTGGGTGGACCACACAAGAAATGTGGAGTAAAAGGCTGTTTGATTGCGACCAATATTTATAATCGTGTAGTTGTAATACTTCAGATTGATCTAGAAAAATATTTTGACTAGGTTTCGCAAAATATGTTATTTTTAATACATCGGAACATGTAAGCGCGAGCTCCCTCTCTCGTGGGCGTACTAATCTTGTGAACCAGTCAGTTGGTAAGCGCACTCCATTCCAGCGTGCTATGCGCCAAGCGTACCCGTTTCCCCCTTTCTTTTGTGCATTTTTATTGAACCTTTTTTGCAGGAACATTCATAATAGCAGAATCATTCGGGGTTTTCAACTTCAGTTGAGTGAGGTACGCGTATTGTCATATGCTCATGATATTGCCATTATCTTTGTGGATAAATACAGCATAAGAGGGACAGTGAAATTTGTTACGCTTTTTTTAATGCAGTGGCAGCTTGGTAAACTGACATAAATTTATTTATCTCTTGCACGACGATTGGGACTCAGCTCCCAGAGTATTTGAAAATATTTACTGTGTAACAACACCTACAACGTCCCGTTAGAAAATTACCGTGATAGCGAGCCCTATTGAAGAAGACAAACTGTAAAGCTGTTCGACGAAGCAGAAATATTGAAGGGCAAGGACTTATCGATATTGACACGTGTCACGGTGTGTAATTTGTTTTTCTCAGTAAATTGTGATATATACTTCAAGCGTTGCACAGCTCGCGTGTTAACGGACAGAAAATACATAGTCTTTGCAGTTTTTAATTGAGGATCGACTAGGGAATGGGCTAGCGTAACAAATTTATTTTGGCATGTCCGATCCGGTGGTTTGGCATTAGCTCATATATTTCTGAGTGAGCTGGGGAACCGTTTAATTTTTGCCCGCGATGCGAATGATGTTCCTCTCCGCACTATGTGCTATGTGTCAGCTGCGCTTAGACAGAGCTTTGACACAGTATGATGTTTTTCCATGTGTGCTTCCGCGTCTCTACCGCATGGCTACTGGCGAGAAGTCGTTCAAGGGACTCATCTTTGACCAACGTTTTTCTTTGAAGTATTTAACTAAAGCATCGAGGGAAAAAATGCGTAGAGATCTAGTCAATGTTGCATTCCCTGTTTCGTTATACAGGTCGGTGTATCGTGTGGGTCCGGGTCAAAATGATCTGTAGCGCGATGAAAATGACAATGGCGCCAGGCGTGAAAACGTTTTTATTTATATTGCATTCGGGAATATTACCGGTTAAGACAAGGTCGTTTGAGAAGGGTCTATGTGTAAGATGGGAGGGGAGGGGTAATTGCTTTTTTTTTTTGTGGAAGAGGCCAGAGACGATAGCGCATGTGCATTTAGATTGCAGGGGTAGGGTCTTCTTTTAGAACGTTTTCCAACGTACACTGAAAAGAAGGCTGCCTTTGAAACCCACACGACATGCGGAACTTAGCCGTTGAAAACAATAACTATAAAGCGTTCGATCTCGTTTTTTGTGGAGATTTAGAGTATTTGAAGTCGTGTATGGCCGTGCGGCATGCATACATTGTCGTCAGACAAATTCATGAGTACTTTTGCTAAATGATGTGGCAAATTATAGAGGTGCGGAAGGCTAAAAGTTGTCTGTCTGATTGGCTATCAGTGCTGGAAAGTGCTGATTTGACATCCTGTTAAACATGCCATGTTGGGTGCTGTAGGGTCGACAAAACTCTTTGGATTATTCTTGCAGTGCTTTTTGTTTTGACTTGTCAAAACCAGATAGTAAAAAGAAAACAACTATGTGCGTGCAGATTTAGGTTCGAGTCCTCATGGAGGCATAAAACTCTTACTTTTTGGGGTACTTTTTTATTCCAACGCACAAGTTTATAATTATAAACACTGATTTATCTTCGGAAGCTTTTATATTTATTCTTTATATATTATTAGGAATTGCAGCAGCGCCTCGGTGAGACATACCAGGAATGATCTCCCGTATGGCCGCTACGATAAGTCGCTGCGCCTGGAACCTATCGTCACTGCACTCAGTACAGTGTCGTCGGGAAATGGAGCAAGGGTACACATTAGAAACACTGATATTAATCTTATTTAGAGCAAGCGTTAGTACTTTGTTAGCACGTTGTTGGCGTTTTAGTTATGAGGAAGCTAGATACACAATAGCCACGAAAACTGCGCTGTAAACTGCTCTCACCTAAGCGTTAGTGCAAACATAATGTCGCACAAACCGTAAACATAAAACAACTTCCGAAGGCAAGTTAGTGTATAAATTATTTGCTTCTGCGTTAAGATCAAAAATACAAAAATAAAGAAATAAAAGAGGTATATCCTTCGGGGGACACGACTCTAAAACCACTATGGAGACGGTGGTCCCAGTTGGTTAGAATATGTATAAGCATATATCGTAGAAATAGGTCTAGGCCATAGTTTATTACGATTTGTTTCGACCAAAACCAAACTTTACACGCCACTCGTCACGTAGTTAACGATGGTTCATTTCGGTCGTATTTGCAGCCCTTTCATTATGTTTGGGAGAGCGAAATTGCATTTTTGTAATCGAGGCGAGGACACTCTTTGGCACACGTCATTTGTCGATCATATGAATTGTATTTGTACCACTGGGGAATGTAAAACGGTTCACTAAAACTTTCCAATATCGGCACCCGTTTTACACGGTATTCGTTTGAGGGAAATCCTTCGCTAGCCCCAGATAGTCGCCGTCTAAAATGGATTGACTTCGCACACGCAGATATCAAGCACTTTACGCTTTCCTCTGTATACAAATTTATTAGAGTCTGTGACGGAAATTCGAGGGGTAAGAAGGTCAAAGAATATTAGATAGGAATTTTCGTCGAAGAGATACAGCACCTAACATTGTGTCGCTCACCAAATGTGTGTTCAAACAAAGACAAATGGTGAAAACGATGAAGTACACGCGGACACCCACTAAATGATGATTGGGGCACAATCGTGGACGCTACACGAGGACACCCGCTAAAATAAAAAATGCAAGCAACAACATTAATACGAGGAATTAAATTTGAAGTTCAAGGAGCAAAATTGTACTTTTAGCGTTTGGCCGAGGCGTGCAGTTTCAGATGAGGTTGTAATAACTTCAAGACGTAGCCAAGGAACACTCACAATACCGATGCCGTCTTGAAGATTGTGCTGCGTCCACTTTGGGTATCTCCTCTGTGCCTCTGGCGTGCTCACCATCCGGCCGCCATTCACCCCCTCCCCCCCCCCCCCACCCCCCAAAAAAAGAAAAAAAAACCACATACGTTGTCTTACAGCTTCCTTTTTCCCAGCGACTGCCTTTCTCTTGGAATTGCAGACTGAGACTTTCTTTTAAGAAAGACGAACACAAGGGCACCCGTTCCCATCTTGGAATACCGTAAAAAACTACCTTATTCGTTAGTTGTACTTCACGATCCGAAAAACACGGAAAGAAAAAAACCGGTTTCGGGAAGTGACCGGTCACGGTGGTACATTTTCGAGGGACGTAGTCCCGCCAACGCTCCTAATCTGGGCCACCTAGGGAGCCACCTATAGCCATGACACATGAGATCCAACTTGTCGCGGGAAGTTTTGGGGACATCTAAAATTGTCAGCCCGTTTGCCATCCCTTTTTAGGTGGCCCAAAATTTGCCGTGACAAGTTGGATCTTGCCGGCCCATTTCTTAGCTGGCCCGTTTCCTAGGTGGCTCGTTTTCTGCCGGTTATAAAAATTTTCCGTCGTGCATTTCCCGTAGAGAATCTCAGAGCGTCTACGACTGTGATCTAGGAAGAAAGCCAGGCGAATGAGAAGTACAGAAAAAGTTCACCGTAAAATCGAAACTGTGACGTTGTACTGAGCCTGACGTCCTCTTCTGAGACGTCACGTCGCAATTTCATTGTTAAGTCGAAAAATATATAGGAAAATCATTCCCAAGCTCAATTTGTATACTTTAGCGATTGCCTTCCCGAGTTCTCTAAGGGAAAGTAAATACACACGAATAGTTTCAAGGGCAAGGTTACAATCCATTTATTTCTTTATATTATATTCACAGCGGAAGATACAGGTGGCGCTCTGTTGTAATAAATACCACATCCAAACAATAAAATAGAAAAGTATATGAAAACTTGTGTCACTTCCTGAAACATTGGTGGAAGCATGGCCGTTGTTTTCACTTGACACACTTCGTGAACTAGGACCCGTCGCAGTTGTAGGTGCACTCTCCGAGCCAAGTGTGTCGCGGTCAGCCGGAGTTTCGTGCCACAAGACGGGTCTCCGCTGCACGTCCGAAGGCCAGTTGCTTCTGTCGTCAAGCATGATGCTGCTGCGATTAAGAATTTTCAGCATTTTATTATAAGAGCATAAAGGAGAGAGAACAGGTCTTGTATCTTAATTACGTTTTATAATTTAGCAAACACCAGGTTCTTTAGAAAGTAGCTTGCTGGACGTTAGATTCTATTCAGATGCCGTGTCATCGGCCACAAATATGGCCGCTAACATAACGTTTATTCGTGAGCCCTGCGAAAAACAAAATAAGAGAAAACAAATTCGCCAATTAGATTACCACGTTTGCTTTTGGCGGCCATGCTTGTGTATAGTTACTTGACATTCAAAAGCAGTCTGACGTCATACGAGTAGGCCTTGTAGCTTTGGTGGCAGTTTGAAGAGTGAGAACAAAATAGTAAATTTTGACGCCACCAGGAAGGGGAGCTGATGCTGTCCACTTGACAGGATCTACAGGTCTATAACTATATCATACAGGCTGCGTCATAAACACCGGCTAAATTGTTGCCCAAAAACTACATGTCGCACGTAAAAAGGTAATTTTGTTTAATATGAAAACTCTTGAATTTTGACGTTCGGATAATTTTTGCTTAATATGAAAATTCTTAAAATTTGACTTTTGGATAATTATGGTGCCAAAATGTTTGAATAATTAACTTTCTGTAATTGCTAAAATATCACTTAAAAATAGTTGGGTGTTTTGTTTTTAAATATTGTTTAATACAATACAATTCCTAAATTTAGTTAGCCTAATAAAAGCTTATTCTTAGAGTGTCATCAAAACATTATACTGCGTTACTTAAGATGTAGCGAAATGCGAAGGAGTCAGGAATGCTACCTCCGATAGGTTGAAAAGGTGAGTTTCCCCCTCAGACGTTTCAATCGCGAATATTATGACGACAGAAGTGTGTGCAACTTGCGGCTCGCGCAGTTGCACTAACACAACTCTTTTTTTTTTTTTTATAAATACTCCAAATTGGATTCCAACTTTGTGCCTGAAATAAGATCTAGCATGTATACTTCCTTAAATCATGAGCATAGACTTAAAACTTTCGTAAGAGTTCTGCGTAAAATGGTGGACAGCGACAGCTGGAATGAAGCCATCTGAGACGCAGCCACCCGAGTATCTTCTCTTTGCTCGGGCGTACGTAGAGCGGCTGCCCGTCTTTCTCGCTTCCGAGCGCGTACCGATTAGAGTTCACCATGCTTTATGCTTTAAAGCAATCAGTGTGGCACCTATTCACTGCGGACAGCGGTATTTCGTAGGCTGCGACAAAGTGGGCGGAGATTGTCCTCACATGTCACGCTTGGACGTCTGGCGCAGGGACGCGAGTCTCCCCTGAAGGCTCATTCACACAGAAAGGACGTTTCGGCCAACGTCGACTGTCGCGTGAGCAAAGGAGAGTGCACGCACAAGAACAAACTTAGTGTATCCTAAATGTTACATTCATCATCATTTTTAGTATAAATGTTCCTTGTGTGGCCGTTCTCCTTCGCTCAACGCGATCGTCCACGCCGGCCGAGACGCGCGACTATATACCTCGGACGGGCAAGCCGATGAGTGCGCCTGATACGCCGTGCTCTATCGGCAAACACATCAACAAGAGAAAAGTACCCTCATCTAAACTATTTACACCTTGTGGCTATAAAATGCTGGTGGTCACCGTTGAGATATAGCCGGTTAGCTTTCTTTGCCTCACCTTACCATAAGCAAACCGTAAGGGCTGCGGTAGTGACCCGATAACTTTAAAAATAGTCGTCCTCCACGAGTGCTTGTGCGCAGCCGAGCCGGCGTCAAACCCGAAGAGTCCGCGTTTGTAGCCGTTGTGGTAAGTCTATGCTAGGGTGAAATGATGTAAACCTGTTTTTCGCTTTCCACCGGCGACGAAAGCCGGAATCCGAATAATATAAAAAGAGGTGATTCCAAACGTGCTTCTTAGAATACAAGAATATTGTGTATATACACCTGTATCGTCCAGGACAGGGTTCAAGATGTCCTTTGTTGGCAAGAGCAAAAGTTACTAGTTAGGAACTCTCTCAACACTTGAATCTATTCCGTTATTACCCAGCGACCTACATAATTACCCAGCCGGTTGTGCTGAAGAAGACTGTGTCGGCAGTAACAGCACCAGCCAAGTTGGCCCAGAAGTGGTGGTCGTGCTGGTCGTGCCGCCAGATCAGCGGGCCGTGTGAAGCCATTGCATTCACGTGTTTCCTCGTTGTTACACCGCCCGCGTTGAATTCCATTGATATCCTTCGATGTGAACATCCTGAAGAACTAACTCGCCGTCCCGCGGCTTCACCGCACACTGTCACATAGGCTTCCATCACCATAATAAGAAAACAAACGTGACACGTCACCTGCAGATGCTTCCGATTAGATTCGTACTTGGTACGTTCAAAATTCGTCGTCCTTGCACACCGAGAATAGAAATGATCGTTGTGCGCCTCCGTGCCCGCCGGCTGTGCCCGCGCGGCACGCTGGATGGATGAATGGATGGATGAATAAGGCTGAGCCCTTTGGATCGGGCGGTAGCTTACACCACCTAGCCATTTTGTAGATGGCGGGCGGCCGCAACTCCCGCCATCTAGCGGAGAGCAGAGTGTTTTTTCCCGCTATTATGCCCATAATCGGCCCGTTTTCGCCGGCCCTGCACAAACGAGCCGCCAAAATTACAAGTCCGCCTACAGAGCCACCTATATAGCCATTCGCACTAGTAAAGAGGGGCGGGGCCATCTCCAACCGTGACGTTGTACACGGCTATTTTGACGGGGTAGGATCAGTTCGCGGTTAAGTCCTGACAAGTTTGAACGTCACGGCTATGGCCGCGACGTTTGTCGGCCCCAGGTTAAGAGTGTACGTCGAGTGCAGCCAATGACATCCCTTTAGTGGAGGCGAAAATACAACCGTAAAGATAGGCAAAACTAATATAAAATACAGCATTCTTTCCAAAGATTTCCTCGGCGCTCCCAAGGTCGTAACCAGCCGGTCCTGAAAGAGGGGCGACGTCTCGACCCCGCTAGTGCACAGAAAGATACCCCGAGAGCAGGCCCGTTCGCCCTGTATCTCTCTCCCTCCTTCAAACCAATCCGCCACGCAGCTAAGTGGTGTGAACAGGTTAGCATACCTCTACAGTCAAGCTTTAAACCGCTTGACGGGGCCGGTGGACGGGGCCGGCGTACAGTTTGATCAAAACGCTGAACCATTCAAGCCGGACGGCCACCAGTCCCGCATACCACTGCGTTCAAACTTGTGAAAAGTTTTTCTAGGCCTATAAGCAGTGTTATGAAACCTTTACGAAGTTTGACTATACAGCTGAACGACGGTTCAAAACGGTTACCAACACGGTTGAACCAGCGCCTGTCCGATTTTTGAACGAAATTTTTCATAGTCCGAATTCCAAACGTTTTCAGATTAAAGCTAAATCAACAGACCACCTTGTTTTGTACGTTGCAGCCGGCAGGCGGTAGTTAAGCGATTTTCTGTCTGCCTTTATGGGGACACTTCTAAAATTCCAGTGCTGCGGGGCTGCCGTTGAAAACTTCTGTTTCATAGAGTGCATCAGCCGAACGGGAGCTACGCTGGGCTGTTTTCCACTTTGAATTGAAGATTCGTTCTGTGAAGCAAATAAAGGTTTGTCTAATAACTTAATTTTATTGTATATTTTGTTGATTGTATGTGTTTGGGCCGCTTTCAGCTTGTTTGAAATTTAATAGTGTATTTCCCATGTCAAGAGGAGCGTAATCAGTTGTCCTTAGAGAAAAACAAAACTTTATTTTCTGCAATAATTGGCTTCCCGGCCGGGGGCTCCCCGATCATTGCATATGAGGTGAGAAACACCCAAAAGGCCACATTAAAGGCGAAAGGAGCAAGCTAATGTTAGTTTCCAACTTATGATTTCAGACCAATGAATTGCTCAGCTTCTTGAGAGAACTGAATCTGGACATTTCTTACATTCGGAATTCTGAATATGAGGAGTTTCTCACGATAATGATGAGACCATCACTTCATTATGGACTCCACACCCTAGTCCGATTTTTCATGGAGGACGCCGTGAGGCTCAACGGAAAACGCGTTCTTCAGGTATGATTCTTCTATTAAAATAAATATTCAAACACAAGTTTTTCACGGCAAGGTTTTACCAGGCGTTAATATTGTATTTAACAGGTCACTGAAATCGAATATGCCCAGGTTTCTCTTCTTTTTTTCCGAAAAAAACATCGTTTTAAGAATTTATTCCGTAGGAAAGGACTAGTTTATTGTCCTTAAAGGCTGTAGACAACGTCACAAAAAGAAAAAAAAAATATTCTTTCGAAATTTTAATTTTCATGGTAGGTTTCAATTAGGTATATGTTTGCCCGACGTCGAGAGCCACCCTATTAAGAAAACTCAGTATAATTATTTTCGCTTTCTGGATTACGGAACTGTATACCTAAGTGGATTAATCTGGGTTAAAGGTGTTAAGAAAATATTCTTTTGTCTGCAATGTGGATTTTGCGTTTCCAAAAACTATTCCAGTTAGATTATGTAAGGTTAGGCGACGGGCCACGGTATGTTTCGTTTCACCTCTTTGTTAGCGGCCGCGCGTCCGTCGCGAGCGCGCCTGGGGGCGAGGCATGTTGCACACCCCCCGGGGCGGTCGGCGTGAACGAGGAGTGTTTTCTTTTTGTTTGTATGCGGAGGCGGCTGCCACTCGGCGCAACCTTCGCGGCCGATCGGGTTTTGACTGAGGGGTTCGCTGTGGCGCGGCGAAGACGGCGATATCGATGATGATGTCAACTTTTATTTAAATATCGGCTCCAGTGCTAGCCGCCGCTGCCTTGTCCCGCTCGACTAGACGACGTTGGTCGTCCGGGTTCGAACTAAGTAACCCAGCTTTCCAAGTCTCCGGGGAAGGGGAGGGGATGGGGGAAGGGATGGTTGGGATTCGCAGGCCACGTGACGTGGTATAAGGAGGGGTACTCCGTGCGATGTGGGCAGCTAGCAGTGTACTTGGTGGGATAAAGCTTGTGGAGGAGGGCGAGGTGTCTGTAGGTGTGGAATTCGAGTTGGCGCCAGATCACGACCTGTTCCCGCGTTAGGCTCCGATGTGGAGGGGGGTATCTAAGCGGAGACGGTGACCACCATCAATGTTACCGGGCTCTCGCCTGAAGACCGTTGGGGCAGTTGCGCGCATCGGTGCGAGGCAGGTTAGGCAGCCCCCGGGCTGGACGCTGTACACGAGAAGTGTTTTCTTCGTGTCTCTATACGAAGGCGGCTGCTGCTCGGCGCATCCCCCGTGGCCAATCGGGTTACGACTGAGGGGCTCGCTGTGGCGGCACTAAGACGGCGATGGCGATTACTGTTGAAGTTACGGGGCTGTCACCTCGAGTCCGTTGGGAACTTGACGAAATGTGCCTTTATGCGCCATGTCGGCCATTGGACGGGGTTCAGCACGTGACTCCGAAAGGATTCAAACCTATTGGCCAATCCCTTTCCGAGGGCAAGAAGAACCGAGGTTTCAAAAGGTCGTGACGGGGCGGGAAGGGGCGATTTTTATTTTCCTTTTGAAAGACCGTAAGAAAGTTTGACGGAGATGCAAACTTCCCTTACTTGTACACAAAGCTTGTAAAATGTTTGCAACGTAAATAAATGTTTTGAACTCGGAACAAAGATGAAAATTTACTGGCGCAGCCGACAGGGCAGGCGGAAAGCTATCGACGTACTTCTCAGCAAGCTGAGAATAACAAAGGAATCGTGCGCCTGAACCTTCAAGGAAGGGGCGCAACACGTTTCCGGACCGGGACCCTGTTGGAACAAGCTTTTGAAGATGGCGGTAGGCCTGAGAACACCTGAACAGTCAAGGGGTGACAGCATATGAACGCCTGCCGACGTAGGAGCAGAACGGAAACATGGCAGCCCAGACAGGGTGAGCGGGATTTCTTGCGTGTTTCTAAGAGTTGCCCTGGTTTTAGTACACTGTTGAGGGGATTATGGCAGTCTTAACGATAGGCACGGCTGGGAAGTCGGAGGATGAGTCGGAGAGGGGGGACAATGATCGATACGATGTTGAGCTACCGAATGTGGGAAACTCGGGCGAGTCTGGTGCCGTTGCGATGCGGCGACTCGAGTTGGACCACGCGCGAGTCGCTCAGACTCGAGTCGGAGGAGCGCATCGGTATGCGCCGGATCGATGTGAAGGGAAAGACGACTCGACCGGGGGAAGCTCTGGGTCGGACGCTAGTGAGGGTTGTCGCATGGACCCGTTCTCACAATGTGCCAAGGTTCTGAAAGGCCGTAAGCTGCCTTGCGACGCGGACGTGCCAGTTTGGTTCGAGGAAGTCGAAAACATAATTTCGACGTTCGGGGTGCCCCAAAAGAATAGGATGCACCTGATTATGGCTGCACTATTGGAAAGGGTGAGTACCTTTTCTCTAGCCTAAGAGTGGAGGAGGTCACCGACTATGAAGGGGTGTAAGCAGCCGTCTCAGGTGAGCTGAGACTGACGCCAGGGGAATACCTCAGGTTCTTTGAGACCACGTCTAAAGGAAAAAGGCGAAGGGTGGACCCAACTCGCGTCAAGGGTGAGGGGTATTTTACTTATTACCTTGACGCGAGAGGGACCGACACAAAGCAGGGCCTAGTCGAACTGATGGTCGCGGATTGAGTAAAAAACGGTCTGAGCAGGGACGGCTTGAAATATATAATTCTGTGCGAGGGTGAGGGATGGATGAAGGCACACGAGATCGTCAAAAGTCTTCGGACGTTCGAGGAGGCTGAGGTGAAGGGTCGCCTCGCGGATGTGGTAGAGGCTAGCGTGAATAACGGCGCGGCGCCCGCCACAAAGGCTGGCAGGGGTGGCCGCCCATTCCGGCGCTATGAGTGTCAAAAAGAGGGTCACTTGGCAAGGGACTGTCCGACTCGGAAACCAAAGCCGGAATTCAACCCTGTGGCTGACTCGAAGGTATCGCGGATCCAGTCGATATTACAGGGAGTCGACGAGCCGGCACCAGATGACTCGGGGTCATTGGTTTGCGAAGCTGGCGACTGGGCCAACGCGGGCCGCCTGCATCTTCCAGCTTGCAGCGTGTCGAGGTAGTTTCCGTTGGCGTCCCGACGAGCGCGATCCTCGATACGGGGTGCGAGATAGCCGTTATGCGGGAAAGATTGTTGCCGACAAGCGCAGGGAATCCGTCGGAATTGATACGCTTGATTTCAGTTTTTGGGCAGGCAATAACGGCCAAGCTCGCTCGTTTGCCCCTGCAGCTCCGCCATGACGGCACGGTCATGGACGGCACGCAAATAAACATCGTGTGCGCGTTGACCAACGGGCTTGCCCCTTCGGTGGACTGTCTTTTGACTGGGGAGGACTGGACGCTACACTCGGGAGGTGCCGGTTTCTCTTTTGCGTCTCAGCGGGAAGCTTCGGTCGAGTCAAGTGTCGGCGGAGACAGCGGCGGGGAACGTCTGTCTGTCTGAAAAACTTTATTACGGGTATATCACGAGGAACGTAGTTTGAGGTGGCTCAGAGGGGGCCAGCTTTCACAAACACTAGGTTAACTCCTCAATCCAGGAGCCCATTGGCGACCGCCGCGGCTCGGGCTCGGTCAATTAGGGCCCTCTGGCTCACCAGGTTAGAGCAGTCGAGCAGGGCTGCCTCCCAGTCCTCCCGGGTGGGGTTGGGTTTTGGGTCCAGGTTCGGGGTTGATTGGCATGCAGACACCACGTGGAAGATGTCCGAAGACTTCTCTGTACAGTGCGTGCATTTTCCTGTATAAGTAGGGTCAACGTGTTTTAAAACTGCCGGGCACAGCAGGGTTTTGGTGTTAAGGCGGAGGAGTGTGCGTTTCTCCGCATTTGTAAGGCAGAGAAACGCAGGGCTTAGGATAAATTGCGTGGCCGAATTTGTATATTTGTGTAATTTTTCGAAAAGTGAGGGCCGGATTGGGTTTGGGATCCTTTTCGGAAGGGTCTGAAGGTGCTGCCCGGAGAGTGAGCGCGCGGGCGGACTCGTCTGCAGGTTCGATGCCTTCGAGGCCCATGTGAGCAGGAGCCCAGACGATCGTTCAAGACGCGGGGGCGCCAAGGTAGTCGCTATCTTTAAAGATGCGATACGCAAAGAGAGGAATGTACCCCTGTTCAATATTTCTGCAGGCCGCCATCGAGTCGGTGATGATGACTCGCGAGTCCTGGTCTGCGGCGGCTAGAGCGATGGCGATCTCCTTCGCATGCGTTACGTTTTGAGCTCTGAACGTTATGCCGTTCACCAGGACGTCTTGGTGGACGACTGCGGTCGTGTACTACCCCCCACGGTGAGGGCCGGAGGAGTTTACATAGAAGATTCCAGATTTGGTCCCACAGTGGTGGGCCAGTGCCGCCGCCCGCGCAAGGCGCCTGCCACTGTGGTCGTCACGTGTCATGTTGGCTGGAAGAGGGCGCACGTCCAGGGCGTATCTCCAGACTTCGGGAATTCGTACGCGCTCTTCTCTCAGTGTTATGGGGTGGATGTGTAGTCGGGCTAATAAGTGGCGTCCTGACGGCGTCTTTGAAAGCCTTGTATATTGATTGGTCAAGTGGGCCTCCCGGAGCTCCGCGAAAGTGTTTACCATCCCTAGGCCCATGAGGCGCTGGTTGGACGTGTTCATCGGGAGATCGAGGGCACGCTTCTACATCTTTCTGAGAAGCACCTCAAAGGCGGTCTCGTCACACTTGAGCAGGTGGAGGTAAGGAGTCGAGTAGAGGACTCGACTGGTCACGAATGCGTGGGGCAGCCGCAAGGCGTCTTTGCACCGTAAGTCCGTAACCCCACGCGTTTGTTGGAAACCCGGCGGATCATCTGGCCCACCTGGTCCAATTTGGCTAGTGTTGTATCAACCCGTCGATGTTTGTGGATAAAGAGACCAAGCACTCTAATCTCATTATGTTGGGGCATGCGCTGTACGCCGACGACATAACCATTTGGGCTAAACACTGATTGGTTGGAGTCATTGAGGCCAACCTGCAGAAAGCGGCGGAGATCGTGGACGCATACGCCCGCGTCTGCGGCCTTCAATGCTCCACGTCCAAATCCGAATTTGGGCACATTCGCCCGTCGCTTAAACGCACCACCAAAATATAATTATTCCTGGCCAGCGGGGACCGTGACAAGGACGAAGTTCTCGCCGGCGCCGTAACGGACAAGAAAGGAGACGAAGTTGAAGATCCTGACATAGAACGAGAGGAGCCCAGCGAAGCTGCTAACTTCTGTGATTCAGAAAAATTACCCGTGCTTAAAAAGCGTGTGGGAGAACGCGAGCCAGTTCAAAGGAGGGATGTTTGTATCGAGCGGGCTCCTATAACACTGGGTTACAATGTTTGGCTCGAAAGTAAGGCAATTGGTACTTCCCAGCGAGAGGCGACGGGAGATGATGCGCCTCGTGCACGAGTCGTTCTGGGGCGTGCATCTGGGCACAAAGAAAACGAAGCTCTGCATCAAGTACAGCTTCTATTGGCCTAGCTTAGAGAGGGAGGTGATGAAGCACTGCAAGTCGTGCCGCGGGTGCCACATCCGATGGAATACGAGGCGCAAGGATAGGGTGCCGATTACACTACTGGCGTGTCCCGAACATCTTTTCGAGGTTGTGAACGTGGACATAATCGGGACACTCCGCGTTCTCTCAGCGAGAGGTCACAGGTATGCTATTTGCATGGCGGACATTTGTACTCATTGGCCTGAAGTCGTCTGCCTCCGTTCACTAACTGCGAAGGCCACGTGCGAGGTCCTCCTAGAGGTGTTCAATAGTACGGGGGAGCCCCAGACTGTGTGCTGCGATGAAGGGACGAACTTCACCACGAAGCTAACGCAGCAGATGCTCTAAAGACTGGGTTGATCCCCGAGGTGTTCCACGCCAGAATACCTGGAGCATACGGAAGGGAGACACCCCGGTAGTGTTGTGGAGAAATGGAACCGCGTTTTAAAGATTATGTTGTTTCGTGGCATTCAACGCGACCCCAAGAAGTGGGATAAACTTGTGCATTCGTTCTCTGTGCGTATTGAGATGTGCTCCACGACACTAACGGGGTGTCTCCTCTCCGTATGCTTTACGGTAGATACCTTTGTGGGACATTGGCTATACTACAGCAACATGGACAGGTGCGGTGACTGTTCCCGGTCCTCTACGCGAAGAACCCACGAAGAACTAACAACAGTTGCGAGAGCAGCTGGAAGTCGCTGCGGAGATGGCCAGCCTGAGCAGCAACACCAGAGCGATTACGCGGACAGGTGCAAGCTAACGCGCGGGAGAAGTTTTTTCAGGTGGGATGCAAGGTTTCGCTGTTCGATTGAAACCGAACAGGTAAGATGCCGCTGAGGTAGACCGGGCCCTTGACCGTGGGGGAGACAGAAAGACAGAACTCGTACCGGTTGGAGGGATCCGACCGAAAGATTTCAATAGCGCACGAGCCGACTTCGACCTTAGTATGCACGAACAGGGCACGTGACGGTGGCTTTCCACGAAGACGAAGACATTGGCGAGGTCGAGCACGCCCCTCGGTTTGACTCGGCTGGCACGGGAGAGCTCCCCGTGTCAAAACTGGAATATCTCGACGCAGGGTTCAGGAACCAAATCTTAAAGGTGTTGGCTGAACATCGCGAAGTATACGGTGGGGTACCCGGGCGAACCACGGTGGGCCAGCACACGATTGAGATAGACGAGGGGCATAACCCGTACAGGATTCCCGAGCTCCTCAATGGGGTGGTTAGCCGGCCAATCCGCGAAATGCTCGAGCTGGGACTAATTTACCCTATCGAAAGCGCGTTTGCGAACCCCATCGTGTGCGTCACCAAGAAAGACGGCACGGTGAGCTTGTGTGTTGATTATTGGCGGCTGAACGCCGCCACACGCCCGGACGCTTTCCCAAGGACCAACCCAAGAGAGTTGATTTTTAGGGTCGGCAGAGCAAAGTTCATCATCATGGTCAATTTGCGCCGCGGGTATTGGCAGGTGCCCATGGCTCGCGAGAGCGAACATTTAATGGCCTCCGTGACGCACGAAGGGTAATACTCGTGGAAGGTGATGCCGTTTGGCTTAAGAACGGCGCGGCCACCTTTCAACGGATGATAAACCGCCTGCTATTTAGGCAACAGGCGTACGCCTCCGCTTACCTGGATTATATAGCTCTATGTTCCAGTTCCTGGGAGGAACATCTTGAGCAAGGGGATGTGGTGTCGCAGCTGCTTAAGCAAGCAAGCTTAAAGGCTAGCGCTGAGAAGTGCCAGGTTGCTTAGGCACATATAAAGTACTTGGGCACTTAGTGGGGTCGAGCTCCCACGGACCCGGTCCGGAGAAGGTCACGGCGATAGAGGGGCTAGCTGCGCCTAGGACCAAGCTGGAGTTGAGGAGCGTCCTCGGACTTATGGGGTATAATAGAGAGTATGTGCGCGACTTTGCCGAGGTGGCGACACCTCTTACCGCGCTCACAAAGCGAGGGGTGCCCAACTTGATACCGTGGTCCAGCGAGGCAGAGGAGGCATTCCAAAAATTAAAGTCGACGTTCTGTTGTGGCGTGGCGCTCTGCACACCCGAACCGAGTCAACCCTACTGGTTTTTTACCGACGCGTCAGCAACAGCTGCCGGCGCTTGCCTAGCGCAGGTGAGTGGTGACGGCATAAAAAAGACCATCGCTTTTGCGAGCCTCCGCTTCACGCCGACCCAGATGCGCTGGTCGAGCATCGAACGCGAGGCGTTTGCCGTAGTCTGGGCTCTGGAGATTTTTGATTATTGGCTTTTTGGGACGCGGATGAACTACGTTCCGGACGATGACCCCTGACCTACCTCACCGCGAGCACACCGCACTGGGCTAAACCGGCCAGGTGGCTTTGTCACTGCACTGTAACGACGTTGTGCTCGCCCACCGTAAAGTGATAAACAACGGGAATACGGACACCCTGTCGCGACTCCGAAATGACAGTCGGAGTGATATGTAGCGCGGAGCGACGTTACCCTTGGAAGCAGGCGATTGTTCCCACTTGCTTGGGGGGAGGGGGGGGGGGGGCTGCAGATTGGGGCTGCAGGGTGCCGGCCGAACTGTGTACAGCGCGCAAGGGATTGACCCACTAACCGGCGGTGCAGTGGCTGTTTCCTCGTGCGCCAGTGGCGTGGTGTCTAATCGGGATTGTTATTTTGTTTGTTTTGGGTCTCCATAGAAATGTTATTATGAGCGAATTTATGGAACATGTCCCTTTCTGGACCGGTATAGCGTCACTGGTCTTCAAAGTTTGTGTACTGTTGTCGGTCTACCCCGTACAACAGTCTTTGCGTTGGAGGTGTAAGGTTAAGCGACGCCGCGGGGTGTTTCATCTATTTTGTTAGCGGCCGCGCGTCCGCCGCGAGCGCGCCTCGGGGCGAGGCATGTTGGACACCGCCCGGGGTGATCGGTGTTCGCGAGGAGTGTTTTCTTTTTGTTTGTGTGCTGAGGCGTCTCCCACTCAGAGCATCATCCGTGGCCAATCGGGTTTTGATTGAGGGTTTCGCTGTGGCGCCGCGAAGACGGCGACCACCATCGATGTTACGGGGCTCTCGCCTCAAATCCGTTGGGGCACTTTCACGCCTCGGTGCGAGGCAGGTTAGGCAGCCCCCGGGTTGGTCGCTGTGCACGAGAAGTTTCTTTTCTTTATATGCGGGGGCGGCTGCTGTTCGGCGCATTCCCCGTGGCCGATCGGGTTACGACTGAGGAGCTTGCTGTGGCGCACTGAGGACGGTGACGGTGACCACTGTCAGAATTTCGGGGCTGTCACATCGAGTCCGTTTGGTAGTGGTACGCGTTATAGGTGAGGCCGTTAGGAACTTGGCAAATCTGCCTGTATGCGCCATGTCGGCCATCGGATGGGGGGCAGCACGTGACTCCGAAAGGATTCAAACCTGTTGGCCTATCCCTTCCCGATGGCGAGAAGGACCGAAATTTCAAAAGCTCGTGAAGGGGCGGGAAGGGGAGATTTTCGGCTTGCTTTAGAACGACCGTAAGGAATTTCGATAGGAATGCAAACTTCCCTTACTTGGACGTAGAAATTGTACAAAGTTAGTTAAGTAAATAAATGTCTCGAACTCGGAACTCCCAAAAGCCTCCATTGTGCACCAAACTTTGAAGCCGCCAGGCAGGAGGAATGACGACGAAAGTTTACGAATTACCAATTCGCAATCCAGAAAGTGGAAATGTTTTACTGTGCTATGAGATAGGGAAGTCCCTACATCTTGATTATAAAACAAAGTGAAAAGTTATGTGTCGCGCTATAAGTCATTATTTCTACCACCCTCTAGGGCCCTATGATACATGGTGTGACCAACCGGGACCAATGGACCGTGACAACGCCGTGTGCTACGATTGATGAGCGGCGTAAAGTTGACTAATCGCAATTGACAGCCTGACACCTGTCTCCTGGTCCCGCTTGCTTCCGCCGTGTAACGTAGAATTCCTGGTTGGCTCGGTTTTGTCAGTTTGCATGTATACAAATGAGTATCCAGTTGTATCACGTAAAACGTAAGATGATAGTGTGCCATCGAGCGAAGTGTTAGTCTATGGAACCACAGCGGATAACTACAGCTGAGCATAAAACAGAAATTCAAGGCAGTTTATTTTAGTGTTTTTTTCCACATCGTTCTTCATCTAGGCCGTCACTGCATTTTAGTTATGTTAGAATATTAAATACAGGAGCAAGTACATTTTAAATTAGGTTTTAGCTTCAGCAAGGCGATCGTTTCCTCACATATGTGTACTATTCATATATTTCGAGTCATATCTTGCAGCAACCATCTCAAGCAGGCAAACAGTCGTCTATTTAAGGAGCGGTGCCGCAATATTACGTTTTGATATTTTTCACTTTACACAAGCTAGCTTATTGTCACTAGTGGAACTCGAGCATACTTGTACACGTCGAAATCAACCAAGAAACATCCTTGTCGAGGTGTAATTGCAAATATAAAAGCGAACTTTTTTCTTTCAATCTCTCCGTCGCAACACTTGATGTCGTAGCTTAGAATTGGCAGTGTTAGTACTATCTCCGGGGTGCCGATATCTGACTGTGGCTAATAAATTGAACCCGAGCATTGCTATTTGGTCTCATAAATATAGCTCAACAAGCATTCGTGTTGCGGCTCGTGTTCAGTCGCTGCACTGACGACGATACCTGAACCGTAACAATGTGTGAAACTCAGCGCGTGCCCTCTGCTTTAGCAACCCCCAGCGCGTTTGTGATAAACAATAGCGGCGTATAATCGGCTCCAGATCACGTGGCGGCTTGTTCTGGCTGCAATTTGAGGAATAAACTCTGCTTTTTATTTAACTTTGTGTGACTATTCTTGCATGGGAAAAATAACTAACCCGTGTTTTAAAGTTGAAACTAAACACTATCCTCTGGATATGTCAGTTTACAGGGCTGTCCGTCATATTTAACTCTCACGACGAAGTAACAGTGCGCAAAATAGTAGGGAATACACGCGGAACGCAAGTAACAAAGCCACCAGATGGATGATACCTACGAGCTCGTTGCCCGACAAATAAAGACGAATAGTCTAATATCTAGCTTAGCTCGTTAAATCGTTGTTTACTATGGCGAACGGTCTCAAGTAGTGCACCTTGTGCGCAGATACACCTGAACCAAAAGGAGGTCGGCCGACTGAAGCACATCCGCCCGAATTACGATAATAAATATCGGGAGGAATCGCGCAACTTTCTTCACGCCTACGGATCGTATGAACGCTCTGTTGAAAACGAGGTTGACTACATCAGCTCCATCGAAAGCAAAGGTGCTCCTTGATCTTTGTTTTCGGCGTACTTTGTTTATTGCCCTGGTCGTCGAAACGATTTCGTACTCTTTGCATGTGCGCGTCATACGCCTCCAGCCGGCGGAGTTCTAACAGGAGGAATTTTCCGGGGGCAGAAGCACACTAACCTAAACACCAAGGCTTCCCAGCTGCACGAATATACTACTGGTGCGAGAAGAGGTGAGCCCGGGTTTAAGTGATTGTTTCTGTCAATAACGTTCTTTGGTGGGTTCCTCTTTTTCATGATTGTTCTGTTCAGTTTTTTGTACTCCACGCTTTTTTTACCGTTCACAAGATTTTTTGCTATAGTTATCACTCTTTAACCTTAAGCAGTGTTTTAAATTCATATTGATAATAAAAGTAGGAATTTTTTATAGAACCGGTTTCCGTACTCCGTTTAGTCTAAAGTTCGAGGGCAAATAACTCTACGATTCAATAGCGCCAATCAAGCTTATCGGAATGCGTTAGATTGTGGAATGGTTCTTGTTTATTAGTGTGTATGTGACCACCAACTCATTTCATTGTCGTGACTCATTAAATTTTAGTGTTTGTTTTCGTGTTTCTTTTTGCAATGGAATTTAGGAACCATTCAAACTTAGAATGAATAGGGGTATATTTTGACCTTAATTCAAAAGATGCGGTACGTTTTTTTATGATTGCTTAGCCACGAGAAAACATGCACGTTTCTAAACAGAATTCCGAGCCCTCGCAAGTAAAATGGACGAAATACGTGTCGCTCGTGCATCCTACCATTTAAAGATAGCAAAACTAAAATAATCAAAGTACAATGCAGCCTAAAAAGCTTACCCTAATTTACTTCTCAGCGGTATAAGAGAGCAAGAGAGAGAGAGAGAGGGAAGAGAGAGAAGGCTTGTGAAATAGGGAAATGCTAATTTGGATGTCATTGAAGTCCAGATGGTCATCGTGAAGAAAAGGGGGGAGCACTAATTAAAAACAATTTGTCACTTTCAAACATATTTTCCACTGCACTCAACACGCTCTAGTGCCAGTGCCTCGCCAATGCGTCGATACCGCTGGTAAAACAAAAATCGTGCTGCTGACTCCGAATCCAGGGATGAACCACCGCTTTTGGCTCATCCCCCGTACGGAACTTAATTTAGCCGACTGCTCCTCTTCGGTGTCGGAACAAATATAAATCGCTTACTGCCAGATCCGATGGGTGTGGAATAAATTCAAAATTAGGTTCCTAATTATCTACCGCGGTCACACCTGCGGTGTGAGGGCGCAAATCGTCATGCTGGAGCAACGCAAAAGAGGCCGGCATATCACGGCGTTTTGACCTGATCACACTCTTCAAGTTGTCCCAGAGCAGGTCACAATACAAAGGGATGTTGACATGAACTCACCTGGCCATTAAATGTACGACAATTGAACCCTTATAATCGTGAACGACTGTTCGAATCAGCTTACTTTTTGCTGAATGTGCCCAGAACTTCGTTTGCCTTACTGACTACGTGTGGTTCCACTCTTTGCGTGCCCGGTTGGGTTATGGCTGGAAATAGCTGATCCAAGATTAACTCCCAGCAACTGTGCGTCGAAGGATATAAGCTTTATTACCTCTCTAGTGTCCGAGCAGCGTCTCGTGCTCATTCACACAGCGCCTCTTGAAATCTTGTGTGCAATGTTTTGGTATCTAGCTGGGGGACATCTGTCGTACTGTAAACTATCCAGAATGATCTGGTGCATTATCCATGATTAATGTTCAATTGTTAATACCTAAGTGATGGCGATACGCCGGTTTTGGTGTGCGGTTTTGAGTCCGGCATCGGTTTTAGTCTGGCGCCGTCGAAGTGTGTTCCTGGCCGGAGCAAGCCGCGTCAGCCAATTTTGACTCTCTCATTCCTTATACACCTGTCGAAGTGACAAGCTCATGAGTAAGGATAGACGAAATGTGTCGGACAGTCTGTTCGTAACCGCTGAACGTTTTTTTAAAAAACGGCAACCGGTCCCTACCGAAAAATCCGGTATAACTTTTCACTATCCGGATTATGGAACCGGAAATTTGTTTCTGGAAACTCGAAATCCAGATTGCAGACAAAGGAATAATTTCAGAAAACCTAAATTCCAGATAGATTCCGGATAGAATCCAGATAGATTTCCGGTTCCATAATCCGGATAGCGAAAAGTTATACCGGATTTTTCGGTAGGGGTGCCAGGGATTAAACCATCACCTCCTAGGTAAAAAAGCCTAAGTGCTGAAATTTCCTGCGTCACTAAAGAAGGGCATCGTAGGCTAGAGATTGGACACAAAAACGGCGTCAGCGTTCGGCCAGGAGCCGTGCTCTCGCTGATTGGACACCCGTTCCAGCCCAGCGCCGACGCTGTAGTCGTGTTAAGTCTCTGATCTACGGTAGCCTACTTTAAAGACGCAGGAAAATTCAGCACTTAGGCTTTCTTATCTAGGCGGTGCTGACCCCTACCGAAAAAAACAACGGTTAAACAATAAACCGAAATGAATCCGGATTTTCCATCCGTCATTAGGGCCCATAAACAAACCGGATTTCTAGAAACCGTAAAATGAACCGGAAATAACCAGTCCGGAAATCCAACCGTAATTGGTCGAAGCGGAAGCTGAACCGTATCTGGCCAATCTGTAGAGCTTCACTGGAGTTGGTCTAGCCGTATATTAAACCGTATCAGGCAACACCGGAATATAATAGAGATAGTTTAATAGAGTGACATACCTTCTGTTTCACCTTCCGATGTACTGCATCTGATGCTACAAGCCATCCCTTACAAAAATGTCATATCTGGACTTATAATAAAAATACAGATATAGATATATAAGGAATTGGGCAGATATGGCCACATATGCATAATCAGGCGATATCTGGAGGAATATAGCCATATCTGCCCAATTCCTTATATACCATATATAGACTGCTTTATATGATCCCGTGTTTGGGCCTGGTAAATAGGGTACCCACCCCATATAAAGCAATTTTCATGTGATGCTCCTTCTAGCATCACATGAACATTATTGCCATGGGGCAGGTACCATACTTTCAGGTCCAGACATGGGATCATATAATGCATTTCTATGAACATCCACAAATATATACATTTTACTGCTATCCCACACTGCCGAACGTGTGTTTACGTATAGATACATCAACAGAATAGGCAACTCACCAATCTTTATTGGCCTGGTTCGAAATTTCTAATTCCGACAAATATGTATGCTACAAAAATAAAATGCAGGCGATCGCTAGTTAGGAAACATGGTAACATATCATTCGACGTCAAAAAGTCACAGCCCTTTGACGGGATTGGTTGTCGAGGGAGCAGACAGAGAATATGGTTTGCAAAAAAAAGTTTTATGCATAAAAGCCTCAAATTCCAAACACGCACTTCCGCAGATCAATAAAAAAAAATGGTAATATCACACGGACAAACAATAAAATAAACTAAAAATATAATAGCACACAGACACCTATTAAAATAAAACAAAAGGATGGCGATAATTAAGCTGTAAACTATGCGAAAGTTCGAAAGTCGTTGATTCTTACTTACAGGGTCAGAGTCCTGATTCAACTCTCCGGTCGAGCACAGCAGTTTTGACATGGGCTTGCTTGCCAGCCTCGTCGGTGAAATCCTTCCTTGCACCGTGCGATGTTCAAAGTCCTCCAGTCGCTCCTCGCTGCCCTTGTTTTTCCGTTCGGTCCCGAAATCATTCCTTGTGACGAACACGTAGCACACACACACGCACAAAGACACATTTGTTCGCCGGAAGCAATAGAAGATGAAAAGTTCAGGACTGCTCCTTGCACACGACGAGATCACCACCGTTTCCCGGACTAGAAAATGACGAGGGCATCATATCTTTAACTAAAACTTCATAAAAGAAAAAAAAATAATGAACACATAAGTAACAAAAACACGAACTAAATCCTGAGAAAAAATGAAATAATGAACACACCAATAAAAACACGAAGGACTTACACAGACAGCCACATTTTTTCAATTAACAATGACGCTTAAGTCTGATAAAAAAATATTCCTACTCCGCTAACCATAACCAATATGGTGTGTTAACTAGGCGACCCTGAGCAAAGCAGGAATATTTGTGATCATAATTAAATGTCATTGCGAACTCAAAATATGTGGCTGCCTGCCTAGGTCCTTCATATTACTATTTGTCTGAATTCTGTGTTCATTATTGTGGCTGCTCAGGACCAGGCGGAACTTGGTGGTGCTTTTTTCTATTTTGACCTTACTTCGGACAGCTTTGTACCCCATCTCTACATAATCCCACCCCTTCTCTTTGGAGATACCCTCCGTTTATGCTGAAATTGGAAGAAAAAAACCATAATCAGCACAGATACACATTATTAGCTACACTGTTTTGTAAAAATTTTTCTAAATAGGTCCCTGGCCTAGGACAACAAAGACTTTTTTGGGGCGATGTAAAGTTTTGACACAAACGATTTGGCCCGCATTTTGCTGAACATACCCTGCAAAACCTTAAATTGCACCATTACAATTTCAGCATACTTTACACCACCATTGTGCCTCCTATGTGCATGACATTTAAAAGCCAAATCCGCGAATACTTCACAATAATTGATGCTTATTAAGTGATGTGCTTTATTTGGGGGCTTTAAGTGCAAAGCATCCAAAGTGCGTGTCCGTCTGCATTTTCACAGTACACAGAAGAGGGGAGAATGCGGCCGGACTGCTGTTTTCACTCGTTGCAGCATATAGCTCAAGGATTTTCTAATATTGCTTATGCAGGGCATTTCACCACACAAAACGTTCAAACACAAGCTTGGAGGTCGCACACGCAGTCTAAAAAAACGATTACATCGCGTTTTTTTTTTTTTGCCCCATAAAACGCTGTGTAATCCTAATCATAACATCAATGGGACTACACAAGGTTGCATTAACGTTCCTAATTAGGTCTGTTTTATACCGCACAGCCACTGTCTGTACACAAGTAAACTAGCTCTACACATGCCGCTCAGCACACCACTGCTAGGCTGAATCAGATAAGTGTCACACTTGCCGAGCTTGAAGTACAGTCGTGATCTATACGAAGGTGAACAAGCAATCGTCGACTGCTCAGTACTGGGAGCATCATGCAGCAGCTGACTTGCTCTCCTCTTCAAATGCCTTGCGAACCAAGTGTGGTAAGTCGTCTGATAAGGAGAAAACGTCACCATGGACAGAACTGAGCAGTTGATACTTACCTGTTTACCTTCATATGGATCAAGTCTCTACCTGGCCGAAGTAGCCAGTGTGTGTGCAGCACAAACGGCTGTATTGAAATCTCAAGAGGATGAAAGTTCAGAACAGACTTCGTAAGGTTTCACATTGCAAGTATGCCCATGCAAATTTTACTTTCTAAAACATAAAAAAAAACATTTCAAATTGTCACGCAAGACAGGCTGCTCTTACACAGCTCTAATTATAAGGCAGCTTACCCATCAACCACCTTTGCAGACTGCCATGGACCTGAACCTCGGTCTAGTCGATGCTAGCTTCTTTTCGGCGAGGGCTGCACTGAGTAGAAAGGTGAAAAATGTGCTGTAGATTATGTGAAACAAACAAGAAAAAGCAATCCTAGCATGCACAATTCACTAGAGGCACTGACAAATAAAAATCAGAGGTTGGGTCAATTATGTTAATGCAATATACTTTAAACACGTACCATGAGTGCTGGCAAAATATTTGCTGCCTTTATCTAGATAAGTTTGTAAATTTACATGCCAAATAACGAATAACTTAAAATTTGAAATATATTTCGATGGAACTCCAAAAACCGAATACTAGCTCTGCAAATATGGTGCTATCTAGTACACCATAGATGAGTAGAATCGAATTACAGCGTCCCCCTTACAAAGATTGAAACAAAACAAGTATAGAGTCTGCAGTGCGACTACAACAGAAACGATGGTATTCTGATCTCGTGGAGATTAGAGTTCGGAACAAATGTGACAGGCTTTGGCATGACGAATATGCCAATGGCATTATTCATTTTTACATATTCTACAGTGACTGTGCAGGGAAACAATCACACACCAGATACTTAGAAAGACAAGCACACGCGCTAAACGTATAGCTCTTGTGTATTCGACTACGTCATTCTTCTCTTCAACGTCTGGGTTGACTTTCCAGAACGTGATAAGCAGAAGAAATAGCACAAAATACAAGGAACAAAGCGAAAGACAAGACAAAAGAAAAAAGTAGAAAACGAAACGAAAAAAAAGAAATGAAGAAATGGAAAAAAATATCTAAGACGAAACACGTTAACAAATCGTCCCTCTCCCTCACCACTATTGTTTAGATTCAATTCAATTCAATTCATTTATTTACTCCCATTTTTACATATGGGTGACGGAGACAGGGAAAAAGCTGCAAAATGTGCAGCTTGACAAAGCCCCTGCCCCCTATCGGCAGATCGGCAGACAGGAAACGTTAAGAGAAACATTTTAAAGGCGAAACAACAAAACAGGCAGTTCTATGCAGGAGAAAAAAGTTTAAAAGTTAGAAGTGAATATTGTGCGTATTGTTTTCTTATTTAGTGCATCAAGACAGACATGGTGGTCTCTTAAAAAGTTCAGTAATGTTGGCAATGTATGCTGTAACATTTGAAGCCCATAATTTGTTCTAGGACGAGGTACTCTCAGGGACCCGGCGCTACGTACTCCGTATACCGCATTTTTAACACTTCGTCTAGAAAACCGCAGTAATGGGTGGTTAAAATACTTAAGGGATGCCGCGTATACTGTCGCAAGCTTATATTTGTAATATTCTTGTATTTTTCTTACTTTATGCTTACAGAAAAGTGGATCGGTGTGTGCGTAATACGACGCATTGGCTACGACTCGAATTGCTCTCTTCTGCAATAAAAAAAGTTTATTAAGGTTTGTACTGGTCGTGGTTGCCCACACCAGGTTACAGTAGGATATACGAGAATGGAACAATGCATTATAAATTAAGAGTTTAATACTAGATGGTAATGTATGGCGATGCTTATATAGAATTCCTACAATATTTGAAAGCTTAAGTGTAAGATTTTGAATATAGGAGTCCCATAACATATGTTCATGAAAAATTATGCCTAAAGTTTTAACAGTGCTTGCAAATTCAATTTCCGAAGAATTCAACATTAACTTTACATTAGGATTGCACACTCTACCTTTTGATTTAAAGATAACGGCTTCTGTTTTGGTTTCATTTATTTTTAGGGAATTTGAGACAGTCCATGAACTAAGCTTTTGCAGACATGTGTTTGCATCGGCTATCGTTATATCAATATTGTTCCCTGAAAAAAATATACTAGTATCGTCGGCATACATGACAAATGAGGCGTTACTTGCAATAGCGACTACATCATTTATAAATAAATTAAAAAGCAGTGGCCCCAAGACACTACCTTGAGGTACCCCTGTTCGGACTGCTTTCAGCATAGAAGAAAAACCATTAATTTCAACTGTTTGCATCCGACCGCTTAAGTAACTTTCAATTAAAACAAGAGAATGCCCTCGAATGCCATAGAAATTTAATTTTTTAAATAGAATTTTATGATTTATCCGGTCGAAAGCTTTTGAAAAATCGATAAATATCCCCAACGTTAAGAGTTTGTTTTCTATATTATTTAGAATAATTTCTTTTTGCTGTAGAAGAGCTAGTTCAGTAGAGCGGCCTTTCCGAAAGCCATATTGAAAATCAGTAAATATCGAATTTTTTTCACAAAAGTTGTTAAGTCTAGCGTGTATAATCTTCTCTAAGCCCTTAGATAAAACGGGTAAGACTGAAATTGGTCTGTAATTGGACATGTCATTTCTATCTCCAGAGTTATATAAAACAGACACCTTCGCAATCTGCACAGCCTTTGGAAAAACGCGAGTCGAGAGCGACAAATTAAAAATATGTGTGAGGTACGGCGTAATGATGTCAATCACATATTTTACCGGCTGCACCTGTATACCATTAAAATCAACACATTTACTGTTTTTGAGGTTTAAAAACACCGAACGTACTTCACACTCATCAGTAGGAAATAAGAAGCAGTTTTCTGCTATGCGTTGAGTTAAACAAAGATCACCACTTTGTAACTGAACAGGGGAAAATAAATTCGTAAGATAGTCATTAAATTTATTTGCTAACTCTACTCCACTGAAAGTTCTACCATTTATTACAAGTTCTTTGATAGCGTTTGCTTTACCGTTACGATTTAGGTTATTATTAACTCTTTTCCAGATAACGTCACTTCTATTTTCATTATAAAACATTTTATAGTAATATGCACTTTTTGCTTTTCTTAGCATACTAGTTACTTCATTCCGACACTTTTTAAACATTTTAAGCACATCCAGGTCTTTCGTCCGCACGAAACGCTCATAAAGCTTGTTTGTATTTGTTATCATTTTTAGTATATCTCTGGTAATCCACGGTTTTCTAGACTTTATGTGGCGTTATTTTTCGAAGTTTAAAACATTCTTTATATAATAGACAAAATGTATTAATAAACCAATCATACGCTTCATCGGCCGAATCCATTGAGAGTAGCCCGTCCCAGTTTTGAGATTCCACACGGTGTCTAAACATACCTAGCGTTTCCGCGTTAACAACCGGAGAAAAAAATGCAGTATTATGACACGGTTTTTCTAGGTTTTCGAAATCAGAAAAAATATAAATTGGAAAATGATCACTGACATCAGAGCACACAACACCCGCGGTAATCCGGGTCAGAGGTATGTTTGTAATAAATAAGTCAAGAACCGTTTCACTGCGTGACGTCACTCGAGTAGGATGCGTGATCACATTAGAAAAACCGTAAGATTGAAACAAAGAAGAAAACTCAACTTGACAAGCGGTAGCACAACTCATATCTATATTAAAATCACCACCCAAAATTAAACTGTAACCGTTTTCACCAACTAACTGAAATACTCTTTCAAGAAATCTCCAAAAATCAGATAAATCACCATTTGGAGGTCTATACAATACTGCAAGTAGAGTGTTTCCGAGTTTCACACATAGGGATTCGTAATTTTTAGTCATAGAGGTAATGTCTGTCATGAGACTGCACTGAGTATCTTTTCTTACATACATGGCTATTCCGCCACCGCGCCTTGAGCAGCGATTTAAATAAAATGTCGAATAATTATCAAAGTTCAAAACATCTGATTCTTGCATAAACCACGTCTCGGTCAGCATTAGCACGTCAAAAGAAAATCCGAAGTCATTAAGAAGAATGCCAAGCTCATCGCCTTTATTACGTGCCGAACGTACGTTTAAATGAAAAACAGAAAATGGTATTACTTTCTTGTTATCAAAAACCCTTCCCAAATCGGAAGGAAAGCAGACGTCTAGGTTGGTCATCTTCACAGAAACAAAACAAGAAGAACACATAAACGCCTCAGCCTACCTTGTCTATAGTCTGTCAAGGTCATCTCTGTCCTTTATCGGAATGGCACGCATGCCTGCAGACTTTCGAACAAAAACCTTTCCATTCCCGTACCACGCGAAAGCGTAGCTTTTTTCTTTAGCCATGTCTTTTGTGGCCCGAAGAAGTTCTCTGTTGAAACGAGTGAGGTTTTCTTGAATAAATATACGTGGGGTAACGTCCTTTAGAGTGCTTCTTTTCTTCAGCCATATGTCTTTGGTGTCTTGTCTAACAAAGTGAATAATAATTCCGGGAACGTGGTCTTTCCTTGCCGGCAACCTGTGTACAGTTACAACGTCGGAAACCTCTAGGTGAGGAACCTCTATTTTGTCAGCAACTTTATTTAGCTCGGTAATCAAGTCCTCATTTTCTGTCACCGGGATGCCGTGAATCTCTAGATTCAAACGCCTGCTTCGGAATTCTAGGTCATTTACTTCTTTCTGGAGTTCACCGTTTACTACTCTGCTCATTTTTTCTTTTTCCTCCAAGTCTGTTACCCTTTTTCTCAGTTCTTTGATTTCAGCTTCTTGGTGTTTGATTTTCTTTTCGAACTCATCAAATTGCTTCGACAGAAACTGGACAGACAATTCCATACTGTCTACTTTTTCTCTAAGCAGAGGGAGACTGTCCAGCTTCTGGTTGATGGATGCAAGTAAAGATTTCACATCAAGTTCAGGTTCCTCATCCGCACTGTTATTAGCACGCTGTCCGGCGCCTCTACAAGGAGGACACCGCCATGTCGACTTTGCCGCTTCACTTTTCCCATTAAAGGATTTCTTTTTTATACCGGCGCATTTCCCGAAATGGTACCTGCACGCGCACATGCTACATTGCACAGGCCCGTCATCCTCAAGGAACGGTACCTGACAGGATGAACAGGCGTCAGACATCGTTCACAGAAGACGAGGAAACACAACACAAGACGTTACTGCAGTCCCAGTGGCAGCGGCAGCAGTGACAGCATGGATTCGGTCAAGATGAAAGAATAAAGAAGTTTACCAACCTGCAATAGGCGTGTTGTTCGGTTAGCAGTGTTGACAAGACGCTGCCGCCGCTGCCAAATGACTAGCACGGAGAAAGCCGCCGCTTATCTTGCCTCGACGCCCAAAAACTGCGCTTGCGCAGACAAAGTTCGCCACGGTTTCCAAACTCGCTGGCACTGTAGCGCAGGGTCAATGATGACGGGGCAGGAGATAGTCCTCGAAATCAGTAGCGTCGAGGAATGTAGACGACGGCGAAAAGCGGGCACAGGCCTCCGAATCGGCAACTGCAATAGGCGTGTTGTTCGGTTAGCAATGTTGACAAGACGCTGCCGCCGCTGCCAAATGACTAGCACGGAGAAAACCGCCGCTTATCTTGCCTCGACGCCCAAAAACTGCGCTTGCGCAGACAAAGTTCGCCACGGTTTCCAAACTCGCTGGCACTGTAGCGCAGGGTCAATGATGACGGGGCAGGAGATGGTCCTCGAAATGAGCAGCGTCGAAGAATGTAGACGACGGCGTCGAGCGGGCACAGGCCTCCGAATCGGCAACTGCAATAGGCGTGTTGTTCGGTTAGCAGTGTTGACAAGACGCTGCCGCCGCTGCCAAAAATAGAAATAGAAATCGAAGCTCTTTGGTCGACAGCGCTATAGAAGGACTACTTACACACTTGTCCTTCAGATGCTCTATTCTTTGTGCTTTCATTATTTCTCTTGTCAATGGGTCTCAAATCCTATTTATTCTGGAACAATTTTCAAAATTTGCTATGCAACCACAATGTTGACAGCAAATTCCCAAATGTTCAGCGACGACTCGGTGGTTATTATAAAAATGCTCCCTTAAAGGGGCGATGCGACAATTTTTGTACTTTGCGAAAATACTGCTGAGGACGGATCCCTGATGTTAATGACCTGTGAAATACCCGTTCGTTTTCTCACCACACGCAATCGAAGTCGCAGTAAAAAATAAAAAAAAAACAAGCAGGGTTTATACCCTTCAACTCGCAGCCAGAGCAAGCGACCACGTGATCTGGAGCCGATTATATGCCACCAATGTTGATCATAGCCATGCGCTGGTGTTGGCGAGGCACAGGACACGCGCTGAGTTCCAGACATTGTTATGGTTCGGCTGTTGTCGTCATTGCAGCGATTGGACACGGGCCACTACTCGAATGCTTCTTGAGCTATCGATTATCACGAGCCCAAATCGAATGTCCACGCCATGCTCGGGTCCAATCTATGAGCCGCATTCACATATCGTCACTGGGCGGTACTGCTACCGCCCAGCTACGTCATTGGATTTTGCGAAGGAGAGATTGAATGAAAAACTCGGTTTTGTCCTTGAAATTACAGCGCAACAAAGGAGTTTCTTGGCCAGTGGCGTTGCGTGCCAGTATCCTTGAGTCCCACTAGTGCCAGTAAGCCCGTGTAAAGTGAAAAACATTCCAATTGAATATTGTTGCACCGCCCCTTTAAACAACCATTCAAACACCTGCCAGTCTGGCCTACATACCTCTTACCACACTACTTATGTAGATCAGACTGGCAAGTGTTTGAATGATCATTTAAAGGAGCATTTTTATAACACCCGCCGAGTCGCCGCAGGACATTTGGGAACCCACTGTCCAGATTGTGGTTGTGTAGCACATTTTGAAAATTGTTCCGTAATAGTTAACGAGTCCAGACCCATTGCCAAGAGAAATAATGGAAGCGCGAAGAATAGAGCATCTGAAGAACAAGTCTGTAAGTAGTACTTCTATTATGTGATCTACCAAAAAGCTCCAATTTTTATCTTAAGGATAGCAGTGAGGGAGAGAGATAACTTGTAGGAACCTCCTATTTTTGTTTTTTTTCATTTTTTTGTTCTTTGCTTCTTTCCTTGTATTTTGTGCATTTCTCCTTATCCCGTTCTGAAAAGTCAATCTAGACGTTGAAGAGAAGAACGAAGTAGTCGAATACACGAGAGTTGTAAGTTCAGCGCGTGTGCTTGTCTTCCTGAGTATCTGGTGTGCGAATGTTTCTCTGCGCTGTCACCGTAGGATATGGTTCATCAACTCGCCCAAGCATCCATTCTATCATTTCTACAACATTAAAATGACTGAAAGTGCGAGCACCTACAGGGTGTATTCACGCAAGTCTTGAGTTGCAGGTACAGTGCCCTGGTTGTGTCCATGTGCGATATATGACCAAATACCACAAAGACTAACACTGCAAACTTCTCCGAAAACCAATGGGCGCGGTAACGAGCGGCAAAAATGGTGCTTTTCACCGATCTCGCCGTTTGTTCGTGTTTGTGTGTTGCTACTAACAAGCGCACCAATGGGAAGGCTTCAGCCATTATTGGGAACACTAAATAAACAAATACCAAATAAAGATACAACACACAGCAATACTGGATACAAGTAGTGACGCACTTCTGTTGGGGTTCTGTGGATATTTATACAGCGTGTAGTTGGTGAGTCATTTCAAAGTTGTGATGAGTTGCTCGCTGTATATGAGCAATTTAGCCAGTACAGTATGACTGCTAGCCTGGAATCTTCAACCTGCACCACGCAGTAGTGATACACGACCGCATGCCGGTACGATGCTTATCTAGATCGAAATAGGCAGGGGTGGGGATTGAACCCAGGATCCCTGGGTTCTGCAGCGCAAGCTTTCGTTCCACGTGCTCCGAGCTGGTGTGCGCTAGCCCAGTCGGCCACCGATCCTCCAACGCAAGTCAACGCAACGCACTTTTGTTGTAAACTCAGCATTCCGCTTTCAAATGAGAGCCGCGATTCCCCTAAAGGCTTTCATTCCACGTGAGTGGCAACAGAATTGCTAAAGGCCAGCCCACAAATACAGTCTGTGTTAAAAACAATCCTAGCAGCAATAAGTTGCTATTATATTGCTCAATATATAGAGAACCTAACCATGAAAAGCCTTGGCAGTCTTCCATGAAGCCAGGACTTCAGCAGGGGAGACTGTCATTTTGTGTCATCTCAGGTCACTCACATCAGGATGGCGAAAGTGGATGCCAACGTCTAATTGGGAAAGGCTGCAGTAAGTATAAAGATGAAAACACAGATTAGATTACATGATAAAAAATATCATAGACCAACTTGAAAAAAGTGCAGAAAAAGACAAGTACAAAAGGCCAGGAACAGGCAGGACGCAGACTGGTGCACACTCACGACTTGATCTATTGAACACAAAAGAAAATAAGCAAGAGAATGAGAGAAATCAGAAAGGCTGTACCCGGAGAATCTGAGCTCCAGGAACCAAGGCGTGAGGCAAAGATGTCAGGTAGATTGTTTTACAGACACTCTAGAATTAGCAACAGCTTTTTCATGTAGTAAAATGGCGAATTAATTCTGATTTAACATCTTGAAATACAGCACACAAAAAACAAGGAACAAAAGAGAGGAATACATCCACTACATACGAGTGCAGGCTCCCAACACACATAAATTAGAAAAGGAAAAAAAAATAATGCGTTAGGAGCTTTAGCAAAAGTTCGAACGGGTCCAAGTGGGCCGTGCTAATTCACCCATATGCATAATACTGTAAAAACAATTTCCTCGGCAGCTCAGGTAACGGACGAATATGCGGACACATTGGTCGCCTATACTGCGAATAATAAAGGCCTAAAATAATTATCTTTTATGTTTTTATAGTATCTGCTAATTATTCACGTTTTTCCCAAGGATGACATACACGAGCAGTGTAAACAGCGCATAGGTAGGTGACAATCTATCGAAAACCTTAGAGAGAGATTGAGCTCTCTTTATGTACTAGCCATCCATTTGTTACCTTCACTGGCATGGAATTGTTTTTTTAATCGGCTCTTGTTAACAGATAAATCAGCGCGTTCCGCTTGGGCCTGTGCTTGAGCCCTTCCGCATTTTTATTTCTCCCCTCTCTGATTTATGAGAGTTCAGTTTGTACTTGCATGAGGTCTATGTGTTACTCTCGCTGTCTCCTTGATTTTTTGCAAAGTATTCTTCAAGATATTGAATTAGTACCAGATCACCACCTTGCTACAATCATGCAACAACTAAAAACAATCACAACTTACACCATTCGCTAAAGGCAGTACCAAACGAAAAAAACAGGGATGAGATGAGGTATGTCTAATACTATACACTTACACTGAACAAAATAAAGATACCAAAAACTAGCGAGACACTACCTTAATTCAGGACATGCTTGCAAATTTCCCTAGAAGCTTGTAATTAATACTTGATAGCCTCTACAGAAACAGCAGTAGGAAAAGAATAAATGCTTCACCATTTAAAGCAGCCTGAGTGTTTCTGGAGGTGTGAAATTCGTTGCACGTGCGTTGTATCTTACAAAACACGTGTACAGCCAATGATATTTAGAGCTCGACATTTCGCGAGGAATAAGTGCCGGCGTCAAAACTTATTTCACGGGCACAAATGTTTGCGATCGGAAGTGGTATGCTATGCATTAATAACCATGGGGTGAATTCACTGCGGCACCAATTTTTGGCAATTATTCTCTGATTACGAATCGCGAAAATGAAATGGTTTGTAGACGACTGGGCAGTGGAAGCTACGGGCTTGCTCGATCAATCAATCGCTGCTTTTTGTCGGGTCCAGCTCTCCGCACGGAATGGCGTCGGCGATGGAGGGGCACCGCACCGCGCGCTTTCAAGCATTCTATAGTTAACCAGTAAACAATACGGCAGAGGGAGGCAATCAACCCCCCCCCCCTTCCTCTTCAGCCTTTGACCCCCACCCCCCGCCCCCCTTCTCCCAAAGAGTTCCGCCGCTACTGATGGACCTTGAGCGAGTACACAGTCTCTGCATCGGGGAGAAAAGAAGAAAAACAGCCTCGCATGACACCATTCGCGTACAATTAATAATACTGGTAAATGCAAGCGATCTACAGACAATACTTCTGAACGCAGGAAATGAGCTAGCCCTAACGAACAAAGAAACAAACTTACTTCGGATCCCGTGCCATGATCTTGGCTGTTGAGCTGATTTGACGTAGTTCCACGTCTCACAGTCGCTTCCGTGTTTTTCGGACACGTTTGCAACTAAGGCAAACTCCACGCATCACGATTATTCGGGAAATTTAACCGTTAGCCGGTCGTGAACGCAGGCAATCAAACACACACGGCCGACACCAGCCGTATGCAGCTCTGAGGTTCCACGAGTGGCCAAAGTGTGGCGCCACATGAGGCTTCCGTACATCCATTCATTCGTTCCAACCCAGACGTGGTTTTCAGTCTTACCGCCGCAGTTTTGAGCGTCGTGTCGCATAGGTTATCTTCGCCACCATATAAGATCCGTCTGCGCGCTCTCAGCCAATCATGGGCGTTCAGGGAGAGATCCGTTATCGACCGTTATTTTTGTTTGATCTTTCGAAGCGCGAGCGGGCGAGTCGGGCGAGTGGCGTGCGGCGTGCGCGAAACGCTCGAGCGCAACCGAAACCTTCGGCGGTGGGGGTCTGCGCGTTAGATGGTTCTTTCAGCTTTCAGTTCGGCGGGATTGCTGCTGTCTTTGGATATTACTGTGCAGCAAAGTGGTGCCAGCATACGACAAAATCCGCTGACTGCAGTTTTTTTTTTTTTTCGTTTTGCGACGGACAACAGGTGAGAATACAAACTTCGTACGCGCGATACTGAAAGAAGTGAACGCGTTAAGTTATGCGCGCTATTTTTCTTCTTTTACGCTTACTTTTTCAAATAGAGCCAGGAAATGAATCTGCTATGGAAATTGCCCAGAGTTGAAGTTGCTGCCGTTGAGCAAACTCCGCGAACGTCGTCTCTGCGGCGAACGGCTTGTTTGTTTCTTGCTCGAGGTGTGAGTCGTTTTATTGGCTGTGTGCAACTTGGTGCATATATTCGTCACTTAAAATCCTGTAAATACTTCCCTGCATATTGTATATTGTCGTTCTAAGGTTGCTCATATATTGTAAAAAAAATTCGAATGCTGTGCACTGGGGTTTTAGTATGCTTTTTCCTGTGATGACTAGGACGGCATTATGGGGTATAAAAGTAATTTAAAATTTCTTGTAAATGTTTTATTGAATGTCATGGGTAGGAGCTTAAATAAATTGGATGTGCTATTTGTGAAAAATGCTTGTTTAAGACGTATGTAGTAATAAACTAAATATGTAAAATATGTAAAGACTAAGTGAAAGATGGCGAGATGCCAGTGAACGCAATTATTTATATATGATGTCACATGTTACATGTTTGTATATCTATGCTCTTGATCTCGTCATAAAGCTGACTTATTTATTGTTTATGTATTCCTGTAAACTTTCTCTCAATTCTGTAAATAGCTAGGCATTTTTAGAACGTGAAATGACTTCAAATAAAATGCGTCTTATTCAATCTTCCGGTTTTATAACGTTTCTTTGGCGAGGTTGTGTGCAGTGTGCTTGTTGTTAGGCATCGATAAAAAAACAGCAAACACAGATGTCCGTATCAAGCGACGTCCGTGTTTACAGTGTGAAAAAGCGATGCTTTAACACAGACGCACGAGCGCGCGCCGCACGCCAAATCTCAACACGCTTCACCACCCATCATCGTACACGCACGCGCGATAAACACCACGAAGAATGGATAGTTGGGCGAGTTGGTGGAAATTCATCGTAGGAAACAGCGCGAAAAACAGACGAGGACAAAGAAAAAACACACGGGACGAGCGCTCGTCCCGTCTGTTTCTTCTTCGTCCTCGTCTGATTTTCGCGCTGTTTCCTACGGTAAAACACACGCATACATAAAAAAAAAAAGAAAAAGAAAAAAGACAGGAGGGAAGGGGAGAGGAAAAGGAGAAGGGTGAGCACGTTGATGATGATGATAGCTGTTCGCTATAGTGGCGCCGTGGCGCCACTATAGCGAAGTACTTTACAACCCAGACCTAGTTCGCGAGACTGCCGCAGCGCCTAGCGGCGCTAGTTTCGCCGTACCATGGTGGAAGCTACGGTTGCACACGGCTGCCGACACGGCCTACACGGCCGGCAAACCGTGCTAAACATAGGCTGTTGATTCGATGAGATTGTTTTCGTATCTTCAAAACGTTTCAAATAAGAGGATAAGCAAACCGCATTATGAAACTCATAAAAGGCACAGTAATAATAAACTTTTGCGCACGTCAATATTGCCATAATATTATGAATAATCCTGAACACGTAGCAAAATAATAAGTGCTCAACTAAGTTGTCAATGGTTCGAAACGAATTCAGCAATGATGTATCCTTCTAGAAAACACACCAGGTCAACCGGGCGACTGTAGCGTAGTCTGTTAACGCGCTCTCTTGCTGAGCGTGCGGACGTTGGTTGAAATCCCGGTGAACATTTTTTTATTTTTTATGTTTTTGTATTAGTTTTTATTATTTTAATTTTTTTTTACCTTTTGTATTAGTTTTTATTATTTTAAATATTTTTTCTCGCTTTTTTGCATTTGTTTCTATTAATTTAAATATTTTTTCTCGCCTTTTTGTGTTAGCTTTTATTATTTTAAATATTTTTTCTCAGCTTTTTGTATTAGTTTTTATTATTTTAAATATTTTTTCTCAACCTTTTTGTATTAGTTTTTATTATTTTAAATATTTTTTCCATGTTTTTGTATTAGTTTTTATTATTTTAAATATTTTCTATGTTTTTGCAGTCGTCGGCACCGTTCTTTAGAGTAATAATCACGCAGAAGGAGAAAATAAAAAGTGCGAGCCTAAGTTTGAATCGTGGCAATGCACAAACCGTGGCCCTCTTGTTTTGCCTGGATAATTCATAACCGTAGGCAAACAGCACAAGTCCTTTCAAAGAAGAAAGCAATCTAATAATAATGAGCATATTGCGAGCAAAATGGGAAAATGTGTAATGCGTAAAACTGCCACAGTAATGCAGCCGAAGTTTTTCTGAAAGCGGCCATCTTTACCCACTATTGAATAAAAAATACCGCCATTTTAAGGCAGTAATTAAGCTGAGCACATAGCGCGCTACGTATTAAGCACATCTCTTAATATTCTGACTTCCGGAAAGTAGTATTTAATTTGTTCTGGTAGATCAGAAATGATATCGTTCGGCGTTGTAACAATTATTTTTCGTAGCCGTCCAGGGGTCAGATTCACAAACCCTGTAGTGTGAACATCCACAACGCAGTGGTGTCTCTCGCTTTTTTGCGTTACAAAAAGAAGTTTTTTTATATTCGTGTTCCTCTGGTACGGTATTTCGTATAACATAAGCTATCAAAAAGACAGATATCGTTTGGCTATGGGAACATTTGAAATAGTTCTGTTATATAATCGGAACTATCACAGAAAACATTTGATTCCTGCCTGAAATAGCATATTTTTACACTCAATTTCGTAGCGTCAAAAGCAATAAACACATCTCTTACTTTTCTATTGTCTGGAAAGTAATGTTTATTATTATTTTTGTAACTCAAAGCGCGTGCTCAATCATGCCAGGTTTTTGTTTTTTTTTTCATTTTTAGGTTTTGCTATACCGTTTTTATTTTTTATCAGCTTCCTGAAAAACTAAAAATTAATCTAGCTTCCCGAAAAAAAGTAATGCTCGACGTTGTAAAATTTATTTTTCGTGGCGTAGGCGGTCATATTCTGAAATCCTGGGTAGCAAATTTCTTCACCGCATTGTTTTTCTTGCGTTTTTGCGATAAAACACGTCAGCCTTGCCATGCTGGGATAAAATACCCGAGCGTCGGCAGTCATTTAGGAAGGATTGATCAACACAAACATTTCCACTCGCTATTCATGAATTACCGCACTTCGCCAGAATCTCAATGACTTGACTGCATAGTGAAAAAGACAAAAAAAATAAAACGATGCCCGTCAGTAAACTGATCTTCCATGGCGGGGTTCGCCAGTTTGAACAGCAAAGCGCAGATGCCGGCCAGTCACTGAACTTCAAAGGATATATTAGCTTTCACTTCACAAAATACTTTTAATTTTTGTGATTGTTTTTTGTTCAGATAAATTTTGGATCACGTTAATATGAAACATACACTTAACGCCAATGTCAAACCTCTCACATTTTTTTTTCTATGTTGTCTCAAAATCGTCACTAGCGACACGTTTCAGACAAAATGAATACCAGGTTTTCTTTTCCGCCAGCTCTGCATGACGGTCAATTTACCTCGTTTCTTCATACTGGCTACTGCGTGTCAGGAACATCGGTGGTTTTGATAGAACCGAATTGGATGGACATCTGAGAATTCTAACTTATTAGTTATTACACTGAGGGTGACACATACTGATACATGTAGCGATGTAGGAGTGTGATTGATTTATAAATAGAGACTTTTTTATTAAAAGCACGACCACTGATTCCAACTAAGTATCCTTAGTCCTAAAGTTAGATTGAACGGAAATGTATTACCAGATGCACCACTCGTTGAAAGTAACTCTGTCAAATTGCCACGATATTTCATGATCCCTCCTCCAGGTCATACCTGAGAAAAACTATTTTTTTATTTATTTTTCGGCTCATATTGGTTAAAACAGGTTACCGGTAAATACTTTACGGTTACGGTTACGGTTATGTATTTTTTTTTTTAATTTCAAACAACAATTTCGTTCCTGTTACGGTTACTGAAAATTTTCGTTCCTGAATGGTTTTCGGTTTCGGTTACGGTTACGGTTTGAGTCCCTGCTTTCCGTACCTATATTGATGAAAGCTCTTCAAATTGCCTGCATATGCACCATAATAGAATGTTGAGCATGCAGGCATAAACAAGGAGACCGGAGGAAAGCTATCAAAGATCTGAAATGACAGTTTCCGATTGTGTGTCAATCGAGCCGTGGCATCAATTAGTTCTTGTTTTTGTTTGTTTTTATGTGGGGAAAATTATGTGAAAAAGGTTATTTGACAGTTATCAAGCAATTATTTTTAAAAATAATTAAAAAATAACGAAACGTAGTTTAAGCATAATAATGAACAAGTATTGCAGAGTGCACAAAAAAAGCTAGATGGAATTATATGGCGATGACTTGCGCAAAAATTGCCTTGATGTCACTTTTTGGCGCCACGTATCAGCTCGCTGTCTTCTGCGGTCTGAGCTCTGATCGACGCAGCCTGTACGGTATCAGGATGGATTGTTTGCAACTTGATGTTTCAACCATACGCATGAAAGTCTCCGGCATCAGGAGGCTTATCCGATTTTCTTTTGAACAAGAAATGGCAAAGTATATTTTGTGCAAAGCGGATATTTTCAGTCTAGACTTTGTCCAATTTGCCTTTTAACCGAATCTGGCAAGGAATGGTTTGTTCGAACCGCATATTGTGTGTCTGGAATTCCTTCAATTGTACGTTTAACCGGACTCCAAAAATCACGGTTTGTGCAAACCGATTAGGAAAATCACGGTTTGTGTGAACCGGAGTTTCTCTGTCTGGAATTCCTCGAATTGGACTTTGAAGCGGATTAGGAAAATCCCGGTTTGTGCGAACCGGAATCTGTCTCTCCGGAATTCCTACAATTTGACTTTGAACCGGATTAGGAAAATCACGGTTTGAGCGAACCGGGATTTGCCTGTCCGGAATTCCTCCAATTTGGTTTGAACCGGATTAGGAAAATCACGGTATGAGCGAACCGGAATTCGCCTCTCCGGAATTCCTTCAATTTGACTTTGAACCGGATTTGAAAATTGACTGTTTGTGCGAACCGGAAGCCGCCTTTCCGGTGTCACTCCGGTTTGATTTTAGTCCGGATTTCACTTTCCGAACTGATTTCAAATCGTTATTTTTGCTAGGGTTAAACCCCGTTCACCGGCATGAAAGCCGAGTACGCTCTTGATTCAGCCACAGGCCCAGCACGCGGGAACCAGACTACTAGAAGCGGCTGATGTGAGAATGCGCACGAAGCAGGGGGGGTTGGAAAGGGAATAAAACAGGAGAAGAATCAGGTGGTGTAGAAAAACCGCGCAGAACGAGGGGGAGTAAAAAGGGGAGTAAAGCGCGCTTCTGTTTCTTTGCGGCCCCAAAAGTTCAGCGCAATGGCTTTGTATCCGGGTTTTGCTGAAGAGAAGCGCGCGCAGCGTCACAAAGTAAAGCTAACGTGACGTTATCTGTTTCCATAAAAAAAGGAAAAAAAAACTGCCCTAGGTATTACGTGAACTAGGTGCACATCCCACTCCCGGCACTGGAAGACTAAAAGTCATTCTGTCCTAGGCACCATCCGGCAGAACTAAGGGCTTCACCCATTCTGTAAAGCTGTGGTCTGCAATGCCCTGCCCCCTGGCCAATTCTGGCCCTCGGAGGTCTTCCGGACGACCCGTGGCCGACCGTGGTACGTCCAGTGAAATCCGGCCCACGGCTCGCTTTCAGCAAGCCTGCCGCTACAGGGAAAAAAACGCACGCCAAGGAGACGGCGTCGCAACGCGCACCAACCGCGTAAATGAAGACACCGTAAAAATCAAGAAAATGTGCCCATTGATGAGGCGTGTCCTCTCGTCATATTATTCATTAGAGATTTTCATCACCAGCATCACCATTCTTAGTGTCCTGTTTTATATCCTTGTGACTGTGTATGTTAAAATTCCTTTCCGTTTCCATATATATTGTGTTCTGCGTCCTCTGTCGGTATTCACGGCATATTCTCAGCATCAGTTTTATCATTCACATTAGTCTTCTGCCCTGCGCGAACACGCCAAAGCTTAGATTGCCGAGTGCGAATAGCTGAGTCAGGAGCGTGCTCGACTCCTACGGCGCTGGCTGGTGTTTGATCCCCGCCAGCGCTTGTCCTCCTTGTTTTTTTTTGTTTTTTTGCATGACAGGAATGTTTCAGGTGACTCGAGAATCTAGTTGTTTGTTCGAGCTCGGAAAAGTTTAGATACTCACGCGCTTACAAAAGGAGCATCGCAAGGCTGCTGGAGTCAGCCGTCCTTCTGTCGCCGTCATAGTACCGTATTTACTCGAGTAATAGCCGCACTGTTTATCTAGCAATCCTGAGGGTTCGCTTTTCCGCGGAGCGCGCGGATTGCCAATCACCGCGATCGACAGCATTATTCCAGGGTTTTACAGGACAGAGATAAAGTGTTCGCGCAAAGATATCATCGATGAAGATTGCATTTGTACGGAGACTCCTGTTCTCGATCCAGTTATTTGCTACGTTATTTGTGCGCAACGAGATGATTGGCTGCATATATGCTTTGTGGGAAAGTAGGCGGAAGGGCCTTGTTCATGAATAGTGGGGCTATTGCTCGAGTAAATACGGTATGTACAGTTGGGAGCAAAAGTTTGCGGGCCACGGGAGCGCGTGCCGAAATGCATCGCCGCGCCATCCAACGGCGTGCCGCCGCATTAAGGAGCCGCACTTTGCGCATGCGCTCCTTTCGTGCTCGCCATCATGTCACTTTCGCTCGTTTCTTTCCGACTCACTCCTGATAACAGAAGTCGGCGCCAGGGGCGTGAGTTAGCGCTTCGCTGGCTGTCATGCTGCGCGTCTGCTTCAGCCGCCTCGGCCGCCGCGATTTGTGACGGAGCACGCGGGGTGGGGTAACCAGGCGCTTTGTCACTTAGCGTGGCTGCTGAGGTAGCTGAAGAGGTTGCAAGGCATGACAGCCAGCGAAACGGCCACTTGCGCCCCTGTCGCCGACTCCGGTTATCAGGAATGAGTCGGACAGAGACGAGCGAAAGAGACATGACTGCCAGCATGAAGGGCGCGTATGCGCAAAGCGCGGCTTTTTAATACGGCGGCGCGCCGTTGCACGGCGCGGCGATGCATTTCGGCACGCGCTGCCGTGCTCCGCAAACTTTTGCTCTCGACTGTACGGGCTTTGTTTTTTAGGTTTTTCGGCACAAGTTCGCCACAAAAAACTTTAAATTTTGTTAATCAAGTTCATGATCTTATTCGTTACAAAATGTGCTTTAATTTATGCCTTGTGAATTTTTTCTGTTTCGATTATTTTGTAATATCTGAATTAGCTAAATATTGAATAAATATTGAACTTTCTAGTAAAGTGATGATCTAGAATTATTTATTAAGTTGATTTTCCCTATACATTTACGTATTTACTGTCAAGTCCTCGACACTGCAACAGATGCTTGATCCGGCCTCTTAGGCAAAAAGATTGGAGACCCCTGCTATAAAGGTACCGCATTTAAACGCGCTTTTGACAGAATGGCCAAATATGCAGCCAATTTATTACTTAAATATTTAATCGTAAATTGTAACTGCTCAATGCATTTCAACCAAATGCTAGCAGTTATTGAGATCGATTTGGGCCATGTTCCTGCGCACTTTAAAATCTAGAGAAATAAAAATAAGTTATTATATCAGTAGGCGCCTCGCGGATCGATGGGTCCCACCTCTTCTGACCTTGGTGGTCCAAGTTGTTACCGCCGGTCTTGCCTACCACGATCGTCACCTTGTCGGGCTCACGGCTGCAATCTTCCTCCACTTTGACTTTCTTGGCGTCTACTTTTTTCTTTTGAAACAGAAGTTCTTCGTCTGGTGTCTTCGTCCGGGGACATTCGCGGGAATAGTGGCCCAATTCCTTGCATTTAAAACACTTCACCCGATAATTTTCAGGTACGATGCCCTGCCTTGGGCTCTCGCGTTTTTCCTTGAGAGAAGTGGCGGTTTCAATAAAGTTCCTCCAGACCTCAGTTTGCAACAGTCCGAGCTCTAACAAGACCCGTTCTTTGACCGCACCATACCCACTTCTCTCACCCGTGTTCACCCTATTCACTAGTGCACGCATGCTCTCCGTGAAATAAGGTCGCACAAGATATCCTCTGAGCCGCTCAGGGACTTCACATGTCTCGAACACGTTTTCTACGCCATCAAACCAGCTCGGCACTAATATGTCGGACGACGGCCATGGGAGTCAACACTCCCTTCATCAATCTCGAAAAGCGAAAAACTTCATCTCGGAGGTTGAACTCCATGCCGCCTCCACTGGCTCGCCTTCGGTTTTCTGAGCGTAGATGTTCTAGTCTAGTTCGAGGCGTAACAGCCGTTCTTTCGCTTTTACTAGTTCAATCTCCTGTTCGATTGAGCTGTGTGATCGGACTCCTCCGTTCCCATCCCCTTGTGTCTGCGAGTTTGCCCCTAATCCACTCGAAGGTGACGATTCACCTGGCCCGTCAACATTCCTATTCCGACCCCTATTCTGCTCGGGCGTTAGAACCGGCATCCGCCGCTCTGCACTGTCTGTATCCATGGCGGGCACACGTCAAAGAATCACCTTACCGCAAGGTCAACGACTGCCGCTGCATCACAGACGCAGCCCGCTGCTCAGAATAGTCGGGCACGAAAATGATGTCTGAGCTGTAGACTCAGGCGTTCCTCGCTGGAGTGGGACGGCATCTGGTCCGAGGTAGCTCTGTTACCACGAAGTAGGTCGGTGGTCCAGTCTTCAAGAAGCTCGGTGGTACAGTCTTCTCCTTAGAAGGCTCCACCAGAGCCGCGTCAAGTCGCTGTCCGCCGATTCCGTTGTGAAGATTACGCCGCAGGGGGTCCGCTGACGCAATCCTGTCCACTGCGACAGTAAAGATGTTCTTTCTTGGAGATTGCGCTGGGACCCGACGACGGAGGCAGCTGATGGTCGCTGACGATAGAGAAAACCAGACAGGACTCCGCGGATAGGACGAAGAAAAAAAAACACGTCTATTTACAAGCCAAGCTAATTTCCGAATGTCTCCAGAAGGTTACACCACGTGCTGTCCTCGTCTTCTTCTCTTCTCAAAATGTCCCTTGCCCCAGCTCGCACGAGCGCCGCCAGTTCACCCACACACCGTGGCACACGTGCAAACGCAAACACGCCAAGAGAAGAGTCTGTTCCCGCGTCCTTTGACGGTGATGGCGGGCCGATTCTCACACCTCCCGACTAAGTATAATTTTTAGACCCAAAATGTCAAAAATTATATATAACAACTAAACTCAAACGCGTACGCATATCAGACACACCTTACACAGAGATTGCGACTCAACCCGTCAGAATCCAAACTATCAAAAAAATTTACACCAAAATGCAAATCACACGCCATTAAAGTGATTCTTACTCTGCCCCACAAGGCTCCAAAGCAGTGACAAATCTCGCGCCGAGACTAGCGCAGCATCCAGCCTCCTAGCCTAGGCATCTTTGTCGACAGGTTATTCAAGCCACCCAGATTTCGGCGGGGCTTGAATCGGACGGTGTGTAGCTGGTTCCGGAATTTTTCCGCGCAAGAGCGACGACAGTTTATACTCTGTCTCGATTTACGAATCAGGAAGGGGCCTCGCAGGTGGTCGCCGTTGTCGACGTCTTCTGCACTCCCAGCTCTCTCTTACGTGGCCGGCTGGCAGGTGGTCGAGTCTTCATCGGCGTCCCTAGCATTATTCTGGGACATATTCATCTCGAAAACGGTGTCCTCGTCGCTGTCCCCGCTTTCCCTGTCCTCTTCACCGGCCGGCTGTGACGTCAGCCACCCTAACAAGATGTCCGACTTCTTGTCGACACCCACTTCCCTGCCGTGGTCGCTATCAGCTTGCCAGAACGTCTGCCGCCAAAGCAAGATATTCGGTCATTTCTGGTCGTCGACGTTCACGTTCTCGTCGTGATCATCCTCCGCTCGAAGAAACGCCTGCCGCCCAGGCAATAAGTTCGGTCCTTCGTCGTCATCCACGTTCTCGCCATCGTCGTCTTCGGCTCGCCGAAACGCCTGCAGCCCAGGCGATAAGTTTAGCCCGTCGTCGTCCACGTTCTCACCGTCGTCATCTTCGGCTTGCCGGCATTTCCGCCTCTCGGAAGATACCCTCGGTTCTTCTTTGTAACCGCCGCCCATGTTTTCAACGTGGTCGTTATTGGCTTGTAGGAACTTGTGCAATTCAGGTAAGATGTCGGGACCGGCCTCGACGTTGTCGAAGTTCGCACATGGGTCGTCCCCTATTGAAAAAATGTCTGTGAGGCACACTAGGATTTTCTGTGAGGGTCTGAGAGGCCTTTTAGGATATCCTGAAAGGTCTGATGGGCCCACCAGACTCCGTTAGTAGGTCTGTGGGACCCATCAAGATATCTTTCAGAGAGCATGGTTAAAATCGCGCACAAAGAGACAAGGACAAACGAGGAAGGAACACAGAACACAGACAGGCGCGCACTCACAACTCTAGTATATTAAGTGAAGAAGAGAAAGATGGAGCACTATTTTTTACAGTGGACAACGTCACCAGGGGGAAACAGATCATCCGCAGTCAAATGATCGCAAGAAGGCAACTTCTTTTTCACTCAAAGCAACCGACGGCTGGCTAACGCAGCGATCGCTCAGGCTCAAGATGGTGAACGCCTCGAGCACCTCGCGCGTTTGTTTTTCTTTGAAGCGGCCAATGATTGATGTTTTTTCTAAAGATGGTGTGCACATACAGGTTTTACAGTGCACCGAAAGGTGACCTCCTACATTAGATGTTAAAAAAAGTTTATGCTCTCGTAGCCGGTCATTCAGACACCGTCCCGTCTGACCAACATAGCATCTTCCACATGAAAGAGGGATGCTATAAACAACGCCCGATGAACAGGGAACAAATGGCCGCACATGTTTCTTGTGGCACGTGTTTTTGGATCGGGCGTTGTTTATTATTCATCGGGCGTTGTTTATAGCATCCCTCTTTCATGTGGAAGATGCTATGTTGGTCAGACGGGACGGTGTCTGAATGACCGGCTACGAGAGCATAAACTTTCTTTAACATCTAATGTAGGAGGTCACCTTTCGGTGCACTGTAAAACCTGTATGTGCACACCATCTTTAGAAAAAACATCAATCATTGGCCGCTTCAAAGAAAAACAAACGCGCGAGGTGCTCGAGGCGTTCACCATCTTGAGCCTGAGCGATCGCTGCGTTAGCCAGCCGTCGGTTGCTTTGAGTGAAAAAGAAGTTGCCTTCTTGCGATCATTTGACTGCGGATGATCTGTTTCCCCCTGGTGACGTTGTCCACTGTAAAAAATAGTGCTTCATCTTTCTCTTCTTCACTTAATATACTAGAGTTGTGAGTGCGCGCCTGTCTGTGTTCTGTGTTCCTTCCTCGTTTGTCCTTGTCTCTTTGTGCGCGATTTTAACCATGTTCAACGTTTACCAACTCGCCCAACTTACTACTCTTCTTTCAGAGAGGTCTGCGTTCCTTCAGGATCGTCCCAAAAGGTCTGTGTGGCCTTTCAGGGCCGTTCTAAAGGGTCTGTGAAACTCACCAGAGATTATCGGGAGGACCTCGTAGAATTCATCCGAAGACGGTAGTGCGTAAACGTGCTGTATTCATTGGCAGACCGCTTCGGTGACGCGAGTGCGTAAACCTGTTGTCTCGCTCTTTATATTGGTGCAATATGTAGACGCAGTTGCAAGCAAATGTTGCTTTGATCGAACCTATTTGAGTGCAAACGATGAACACATATTGCCGCTCATTGAGAACAGATAGAAGTCTATCGAGCTAGTTTTATCGTACGATCTCTCCCCAAGAATTCGGCGGTGCGAGTTGGCCACCCTGCGGCCCAGCCGCCCGCCCAACAAAAGTAAGCCAAGCCGGTCTGAAATGTGTGACATATGCGACGGACAGCAGACGGACTTATACCTCTTGCCTATTTTTACTAACACTTTCTAGCACCGTCTGCGTGTATACAACGTTTCAATATTTACAAATTCAAGGCCCACCAGCGCTTGGTTGTTGCTTCAGAAACGGAGTGTTGAAAATGCGATTTATTGAGAAGTTGCCGGCATTTTAGCCGGCATAAGATCGCGGCTTCCAAGCGTGTCTTCGGGCTGCTGAAGGAAATCCCGGCTGCACCCCCGCACTGCGAATATCTCTCATTCTTTTTGGGAGAGGGTGTTTGACTACGCAGACCACGGCATCCTGAATGTGGAGTGCCCCGAAAAGCAAACTAGTCTGCTTTTACCAGCGCCCGACTGGGAGAAGCGCCTTGAAATTAGAGTCGCTGTAACAACCCCGCGCCCGGATTGGTCAATTCGCTGCCGGTGGCAACGGTCGTATGTCGGCGGGAAAGTCTTTGTTCGTGTTGGCTATTGACGCTCGGTGAGCTCGTGTGAAGGAGCTGTTTGTGCGAACGAAGTGTGTGCACTCCTGCGGTGACTTTCCTCGGCAGGTTCTTCGAGAGTCTGGGCGGCACGGGGCTGTTTTCGATATCTGAGTGGTACACACGGATGGCCCTACTCACCAGGAGTCGTGCGTCCGAGAACGCAGCCACGCTGGAGGTCGGACAAGCGTCGTCGCCCTGGGCCGAAGCCGCCAAGTGATCCGGCTTCTCATTCCCTCGAATGCCGCAGTGGGCCGACAGCCGCTGGAAGATATTTCTACATTCTTGGCGCTGCAACATGATCGCCGCGTTCGCCAACTCTCCGGGGTTAGCGGTGGTGCACGCTGCAGGTTGGCGAGCTGGGTCAGTGCCGCCTTCGAGTCGCTCAGGATTACCGGGCGGTCAGGCGCACTCTCCGCTTCAGCCAAGGACAGGGCCCGGCGAAGCGCCGCCAGCTCGGCGGTCGCCGAGCGTGCAAAGAGGTGGCGCTCCGCTGCTTGTGCTCCGAAGTTTCTCGACACCGTGCTGCGGCTGTTACTGTGCGTGCGTCGTGGTCGACGGACTCGTCAGTGTAGCATCGCGCCCATTCCTTGAAGCGCTCATTGTGGTTTTGGCCCTCGAGGTTGGTTTTGACGGACTCGTCAGTATAGCATCGCGCCGATCCCTTGAAGCGCTCTTTGTGTTTCGGGCCCTCGAGGTCGACGTTGAGTTCGAGCGGTGCATCTGTTCGGTTTTATTAGTTGAACTTCCACACGTCTCAGGAATTTACCCAGCGGCATTGTGAGTACCTCGAAATATATTTTTTTTTTGCGGAAAACAACTCGGTTGTCCTTATTTGGTTTGATCACTTGTCTGCAGCTGCTTGCGCGCGGGTTTGAGTAAACGCTTTACATACATTTTGATGATGTCGCGGCTTTCCGGAAAGCTGCATTTCTAAGGTATGTTGGCTAACGGGTTAGGCCGAAGGGATAAAGTCTGAAGTTTGAAATCTTGAAGTCTGAAGTCTTGAAGTCTGAAGTCTTGAAGGCTGAAGTCTTGAAGCCTTGAAGTCTAAAGTCTTGAAGTCTGAAGTCTTGAAGTCTGAAGTCTTGAAGTCTGAAGTCTTGAAGTCTGAAGTCTTGAAGTCTGAAGTCTTGAAGTATGAAGGGCTAAAGTTTGAAGTGCTGAAGTCTTGAAGGTCTATTAGGGTCCCATAACACATCAGGGCTGAAAGGTCTTTTTTCAATAGGGTCCTCAGATCGCCGGGATGCCTGCCGCCCAGGCCAAGTGCACGGCCTTTCGTCGTCGACGTTCACCTGCTCGTCGTGGCCATCCTCGGCTCGCTGGGACGTCCTCCAGGGACGCGAGACGTTCAGCTCATTTCTGCCGTCAACGTCCGCCTGCACAGACACGCAGCCGCGATTGTTCTTCGACGACCGCTCCGTGTCGTCGGCCTGTAACAGAATCTGAGGCTCCTCGCGGATCGATGGGTCCCACCTCTTCTGACCTTGGTGGTCCAAGTTGTTACCGCCGGTCTTGCCCACCACGATCGTCACCCTGTCGGGCTCACGGCGCAATCTCGAAGAAAGAACATCTTTACTGGCGCAGCCGACAGGGTTGCGTCAGCGGACCCCGGCGGCGTGATCTTCACAACGGAATTTACGAAATTAACAAGTGGCTAAGCAGCCCCTTTTTATTTTCATATCCGGTAGAGCAATAGAAATTATATTAGTTTTATGTGTATAATTGATTCCCCATGGCCCAAAGTTATTACAGAAGGAGCGAGCACGATGAAAACTTAAACATTAATACAATACTAATAACGAGCTAGGCACAATAAACAATAACATAATTATTATTTCACTTCTAAATTAGAGTCTTTCTGACATTGGTAGGTGTCTTGAGTACGCGGTTTTAGTCATGGAATATGCGGGGGACCAAAGCCGAATAAAACGTGTTCGAGATTGAACTTGGCATGCCATGCTTGAAGTCATTATTTCTCCGGAACACCAAAGGTTTGTTTTTATAAAGAAAATGCAGCGGAATGCATGCATTCCGTCATGCATAAAAAGCACTCGGTGCTAAAACTAATTTTAATAATTTCAGGGTGCGAGAAATTTTTAACGTTGGAATTGCACTTGTTATGTTGTAAGCATACAACGTTTGTGACACTCCTACTTTGTGTTTACTAAACGGAATATCTACCACAGTTCAGGTTTATTTTTTGTGCTCTCAAGTCTCAGGGTTATAATAAAAATTGCAGTGGCCTAAAATGAGGGCACCATGACAGAACAGCACACGACAAAACAGCACGCGACGAAACAGCGCGGTCAAAACAGCACGCGACAAAACAGCACAGCGTCAAAACGGCGCAGCGACAGAAGAACACGTGCCAAAACAGCATGGCGTCAAAACAGCACAGGGACGAAGCAGCACAGCGAAAGAAAAGAACGGCGTCCAAACAACACCATGTCAAGACAGCACAGCGTCCAAACAGGACATTGACAATACAGCTAGGATATGGCGTTTCCGGTTTTTATTATTTTGAAATTCGCCGTACTTTTTCGATTTTATTCCAAACATAAGTTTTCGGTTTATTACGATGAATATTTGTAAACACAAACTTCTCGGTTCTTTTCGGTTTATTGACAAAAACCAGTATACTTACGTAAAGGCAATATTTAGAAGCGTTTGTTTAAAACGTAGAAGGAGTACACCAGGTACTGTTTTTTTTTTATTTGCTGCTGTCTGTGAAAGCCGACGCGACCTGTTCTGCAAGACGTACTGGGGCCCTACCGTGATATGACATTATCGTCGTGTGCTTTTATTTATACGAAGGACGAACATCAGCTTCACTACCATTGCATTGCACTCAGTGCGTTTTCTCCCCATTTTTACGACGGCGACAGGTAGTAAATTCACAGAGACCACAGAAAATAAATTAAAAAAAATCGTATTTATGCCCTCCTGTAATAGATGAAAGCTAGGGGTGTTAAAAAATCAGCGGCATCTGCGGACGCCCTTGATTTTCACTGTTCAGTTCACGATCAAACTCTCTTCTTTGAACAAAGAATTTGGCACACAAATCCCTATCAGATTAAAAACCTAGATTTCATCCTCAAGACCCTGCGCTCCGGAAGCTTTTGTTGAAAGTTGAACCAATCTCAAATACAAGCTGGAAACTGCGAAAGGCAGTGGTCATACGGTCAGTAATGAGTCATGTGCACAGCCCGAATTGGGAAACATGAATTCGGCGTAATTTTACCAATTTTATTCGGTTTAAGCCGCAAACGCTGAACCCTAGATTTAGCGTATGGAGTTAAAAATAGATGTCTCAAAGTAGGCATTGTAAAGGAATGAAGCGTCTAGGTCAATTCGTCGAAAGCCGGCTTGTCGAAAGCCAATCTGTCGAATCCGTTTTCTTGGGAGCAAGTTTGGAGTGGGGAGTACACTCGATGCTTCCACGTAGGCTCCCAGGGCAGTACCGAAACCCCCGCTGGTTTGTATTCTCAAGCAGTTCTGCTAACTTTGACGCGCAAGTTTGGTGGTGATGTTGCCTACAATAAATGAACTAATCACACGGCAATGTGTTGTCGCTAGTTGTTAAAAGAAAAAAATAGAAAGCGTGTTGGGCAACGGCGAGCTCAGGCCATGCTGTACGGCAACAACATTGAGGAGTGCTGTTCTGCCGCTACGCTGTTTTAACGCCGCGCTAGTTTTAGACGTGCTTTTCGGTAGCTGTGCCGTTTTTACGCTGTGCTGTTTGGTCGCGTGCTATTTTGACGCGTCCTGTTTTGTCGCCGCGCTGTTTTGACGCTGTGCTCTTGTGACGCGTGCTGTTTTGACCGTGATGTTTTGTCGCGTGCTGTTTTGTCGTGTGCTGTTCTGTCGCGTTCCCATAATGAGACACCTGATCAAAGGAAACAAAATTTGTTTGTTTTTACTTCTTTAGGTTTTGAATTCGTCAAGCTAGATTTTCAGAAACCGACGTCGATCACGGCATCCTGTTATTGTAGGCATCTAAGGAGCGCCAAATACGTCCACGACAAAGCGGCCGACCCTCATACGAATCTGAACACGTTGAAATATGTGCAATTTGCCTTCGAAATCTACGTCCTAATAAATTCGCACCGTTAAGCTAAATTTTTTTTTTTTGACGCGTAGGTTTTATTGTTGTGCATGTGTCTTGACTTACCATTAGCTCAGGATGGTTTTCGCGTTTCGTTTTACCCCATTTGCTGTAAATGCGGGCTCATAGAGTAATCAACTGCTCCCTTTGCGCGATACCTGATGCAGCCGGGCCGCCTTCCACAGAACACTCGCGCTTCGAGCAACAAGTGAAGGCCAGGGATGCCAATTTTAGAAGAAAGAAAAATACCAAAATATCAACCCGTTTCCAAAGTGACCCCACTTGATTTTTCGCGTTCATTTGGAGAGCTGGAAGGAGATCCCATCACCATCTGTTGGATCACAATCACACTAATCGAGGGTTCGGCAGCACCTAGGCAAAAAAGAACTCGTAGATATCATCTTTACTTCCCATGAACTGCATGGGGGCATAAATGTTGTCAGTTCTCTCAATCCTACCCATAAAAATTATTGAACTTTTTGTACGACATCTCATAAGGACGCAGTCGTGTTTCGAGGATTTTCACCTGATCGTTCTTCAAGTCAATTTCTTAGAGCTTCTGATCCCCATCAGAAGCAGGTGACATGTCACTTTTAAATATATACACTGCACGGTTATGCAGTCGTAATCACTTGAAATCTGAAAATGTCTTGGATCATGCTATCTCTTGCCCTACGATATTTCTCGGCTATCTTTTCTAACATGTAAAAATGTTTTATCCAAAGCCCATTTCTTTTATTTTCTCGGGCAACTGTTTCTTCACGTCTCGTGTATTCCTTTTTGTTATTGAGAATCAATGGCGGAACCTCAGATGTATTGTGCAATATGAAGCTAGGATGTTTTTTTTATTTTTTTTTGTATTCTTTACATCTGGCTGCGAATGAAAACATATTAAATATAAACTTCTTGTCCATCACTCTTACTGTGTGATTAGTTGATATAATGCATGTATTCAAATTAATTACTCTTACTAAGTCAATATAATATTTTCAAGTAGAAATGTAAGACATCGCGAAAGATAATTTCAAGGGAGCCATCGTGCTTTAAAAGCAAAAAAGCATATTAAAAATATTTAGTGTACTAAATGAGTTATGCACTTAAGCCAATAAGTATCGTTGTCTGGGAGTGCTTTACCTTGTAGCGTTTCAGATAACTATTTTTCTTCATTGAGTGCGATTCTTGAGATTTGGAGAAAATGTAATCTGTATACGCAGGAGTGGGTCTCCGAATGTTTGTACCAATGCATGTTTGTTTGAAATTTTTTTTATCTCACCCATATAAGAGCTGTACTAAGGTCTAATGATATATAAAAATGAATAAATAAATATGATTATGCATCACTACTACAAGTTAGCTATAATTTTGACCAATGGATGCTTTTGCTTCGCAAATGCTTTTGCTTCGCAGCTTCCACGCGGTAACTCCAGCGAAATTGACGGTACCTATCGGCTTAAACAGAAAGCTGTAATTTCAAGTTCGCTTGCCATCGTTCTCGAGAGCATAAAATATTCATAACGCCAGGGGGTCTAATGACTAAACCGTTACAGTAGGGTCCAAAACACGTGATGAAAATCGCGACCACTTGTGGACAACTTTCTGTGGCATTACAAAAGTGAAGAGTGCTCGTGGACAGCTTTGATCCGTGTTCGAAGTGCTAGAAAGCCCATGCGCCCATATTTGGGATTGCATAGCCCCAGAAAGCAGTAATGATTACTTTCCCGACTTCCCTGGGTAGTAACGATTTCACTTACTGCGAGTGGCGTAGAAGAGGCTTAACAGCTAGTAAAAACGTAGCAAGGGCCATAGAGAGGTAGTAGCTGCTGCGGCTACCATTTTTTAGCAACTTGTTATAAGGGTGCACCGTTTCAAATTATTCATAGGAAGTCCAATGGCCAATGGCATTCCAACTAAACGTTTAAGGCGAGAAGCACCTCATCAATATCACCTGATGCTCAGCGAGTTTGAACCATATCTTGATATCAACTTTTAGCCCAATTGTCTAAAAACGTGACTGCGTTTCTGCGGTGCTTAGCTGCATTCTACGTCAAAATACAACATCAATTAGACGTTGTTTTTTATGAAGGCCTGTGTTTTCTGATTAATGAACCACAGGCACACTTCGAACAAGTCTTTTTTAATTTTTTTTTTCTGGAGAATTATATGGTATCGGGAGACTACCCAATTCATGTTTTGCTACAAAGTCAACTGCTCGAAACCGAAACCGAAAATTTTGCGCGGAGGCCCCTGGCCGCTGCATATGGACAATGTGGACAGAGGAGGAGGGATAAATGTAGAGGAGGAGAGAAGTGCAGGATGTCGCGTGGCTATACCCGACCTCAAGGTTTTCTTTCCCCGCTTTTCCGGCCCTGCGAGGTGGACGACGACGTTGCGTGCACCATTGGTCGCGCGATTGTTTCGCACTTATAACCGTTCCAATCACTATTCCGTGCTTGATAGATTTTCCGGTACCGCGAACTGCAGTTCCAAAGCTGTGGTTCCACGCCGGTTGCAAAGTTGGTCTGTCGAGTCCCGGCGTCGCGTCGTTCAGCCCCCGGTCCGTCGCCATATTGAGAATGATGTAGTAGATATAGAACATTTCGTGGTCTGTGCAACATTTGTTTTCAATCAACCTATATGTAGAGGCCGTGCTAATTTATCCTCTCTTTATTAACCGTGTGATACCGAGCACCGTTTACTAAATATACTTTTTGCTAAGGGGCCTTAGCTAGAGGTACCTTTATGCTGCAACGTGAATGGGGTATGGATGACCCACGAACTTGATTATATTTGGTACGTCTATCTGAACCACACGTGAGCATGAAGAAGAGGATAAGCACAACTCAACCTTGCCAGTTCTCGACCGGCGAGTTTTGGGGGGAGAAGAAGAAAAAACGAATTTTTGGGCCGCAAATCGTGTTTTGGGTAGCTGTGCTTTCAAGTGTCATGTATAAATAAAAACATCGGCGATAATAAATACCCTGCAAGTGTACAAACCTCAAACCGTCACTCGACAGTAGGTTGATGCTAAAAAAGCCATCTTGCACTTTTGTCCCCAGCCAAATAATTTTTTTAATGGTTTCCGGCTTCTTCTTGGAACAACGAACATTCTGAATTTCTGTTTGCCGCTGGTTCCGGTCAGAAAGGTCCACTACAGTCCAGTCCTTTCTATTGCAAGTCAAGGCATAGCAAGTAAAATGTGCGCCCTCAGTCCACCTTTTCATACCTACAGTAACGTGCTTTTGCTTAAGTACTTACGTCTCGGCCATTTTTCATACTATCATTTTATTTGCCTTTTCAACTGAGCGGAATCTGGAGTGACTCTGCTCGAGCGTGTAGCCTTGGCGAATGCTTAGACGCCATTTTACTCCACAAGTCGCGGAATGAGGGCGCCAGCCCGTCACGCGCTGTCACGCTCAGTGCAGCATAGGATACCTTCACCCTGAGACAGACAGACATGTTGGCACCCTACATTTCCAATATGTGCTGCTGTCTATCGGTACATTTGGTTTGAGATTGAGTGGCTAGAAAACAACCCATTCGCGAGGCTTGTCTTAGTCATTTAACAGCACTATTTGGTAATACTCGTAGCACTTCCTCGATTTCTAGTCACAAACCTTGGTGATGAGCCAATCTGGTCCGCGTTTGAGGCAGACAATTGAATCGTCGTTCCCTCAAACGTGCGAACGCCCTTCTAGGACCGCGGTTCTTTCAAACAAACCCTACGTTGCTGCGGAACGAGTCCATGCCAGTCGTGCTGGACCGTGCCGCTCGTGCCACAGACAAAATTATTTATTTGCATAAAAAATGGCAAAGCATTTCACTGAAAATGATGGGTTCACGAAGTGAGGACGCCATGATTGTTGTTGTAGCTTGTTCCTAACACGCGATAAAAAGCGTCTTCGTCTTCTTTGCCTCAGTGTAACTGCGTGTGCCACCTCGTGTGAATATAAGTCTGAATGGGTTAATACAAATTCGCAAACTCAGAATAAAAAATCATTTCCCGCACAAAGGGGTAGGTAAACGAGATTTGGGGAAAACATAAACGAGGTCGGATCTGATTTGGTTGTATCTCAAACCTAGAAGCTTCGAGCATTACGCTTTTGCGCACTGCGCATTCAAAAAACAAAAAGAACTGGGTTACAAGCTGTGGAACAGCTGCACATCGGAGGACGCAAGAACGAGCTTCTTGCGTTTGATTGAGCCTCTTATGTACGAGCTCTCGGGTAGCAGGCGCAATATTCGCAGCCGCCTTTTCGCGCTATTTGTAAGTTCCGCGCTGTCCGTCGTCGCAAGACGTGTTCTCCCATTTAAGGGCCATCGCTTCCCAAGTCTGCCCTCGGCGCCGATGAAGAAAAAAAGATGTTCAACACTTACGCTACCCGTAAGGTGAAAGACAGCAATTGGGGAGATGCGTTGTAGGAGCCGCTAAGGTGTCATTTCGGAGCAGTTGGACTGAATAAATGTAAAGGTGCGAGAGCTACCATAAAGTCCACATAGGCATTTTTTATTATTCGTGTTAAACCGAATAACACACCGAACGAAAATTATGTAGCGTTTTGGAACTAATGAGGGTGGATTAGGTAAATGAGATTGCAACTGTCTGCGTAAGAGCGTACTGTGTTTTTGCACTTCCAATTCGGTGCACATAGTCACACGTACTAAACGAAAAGCGCCGAATAAGCAGGGACAAGGAAGTAGACAAGACGAAGTGCACTCAAATTAAGATTCATTAAAAAACAAAAGCACTTTTATTATAATCATCATTCTGATGGTTCGTTTAAGAAATAAAACTCTGTATTTGTTAGGTGCATTGACTGGGCACAAGCGCGCTTATTTTCCCCGTGGTTTCCGATACAGAATGCATCAGAAATCCTAAGCCAGTTTTAAATGCGTATTCCCCAAGAATTGTAGTTTGTGTTAATTCTTGGTCACATGGGCCCATATATCAGTGCACTGCCAGATTGCCCGGCGCGGACTGTTTTACTATGTACGTTATATTGCTACCATGCCATACCATGCATGTTATCTTGCTTGCTCGTTATCTTGTTATCAGCGACACGTGGAATGTTTTGGCGGAGTGTCGAACGTGGCCCGTGTGGATATGGAGCGTGGTCGACGGCGCGAAAACGCAAAGTGTCCCCCTAACAGCTATCTATGGCTGTAAAATGGCTGTAAAAAAGTTGGGGACGGCCTCAAATGTTTTGGACCGCCGATTCCATATGGGGGACATTCGGTATTTTTTTTGGTGTTTTTTCTTATTGATTCACATTTCAGTCTTCCTGGCATGCGTATTCGTTTTGTTACATATTCAAATTTTTCGTCGAGAACTGATAAAAGAAAAAGAAACATGGAAATTATACTAGTAAATTAGGCATTTATCTCAGCAGTCTGAGGTCTAAAGTGCTGAATCGACAGTTTGAGAAATAATTTCATATAGTGGCTGAAAGTCTAAAACGTTTCATTTGAGTTTTAATGGTGTCAAGAAAATAACACTCTTTACGGGGCGCTCACTTGAGTAAATCTCTTGATAATATTCACCACATTGTATTGTCTTGAGCTCTGGGCTGGGCCAAAGCCGACGAGCATTAGAAGGATTCACATTACACCTTCAAATGCGCAGCGCACAGTAGGTTGTACATATACAATTCGTTTTGCTTTCCAAACTCACGTTTTTATAGCATTATATGTGTAGAAATACCTCTTAATTTAATCAGGAGAAATAAAATCGGTTTCTGAGTAATGGAGTGCATTTCATTCATCACTGGAGATAGAGAAATTCTAAAATTGAATTCCGTCTCCGCCAAGTTTTGGTATTTCCACTGGTTCTAAATTTCATTTCCGATATAGCGATGTGATTCATTCATCCGCATATTCAACCAGTTTTGTTTTTGTAACAACTTATTTTTTAGCCGGCAGCTGGTTGTCGACCATCACCAGCCTCACGGGCAAAGTGTACAGCGGAGAAGATCGCGTCTACGCTCAAACAAGTGCACTGGTCGCCATCAATGTTCTGCTGAGGGACATGGAATTAAAAGACGTACACTATCTACTGGCATGGTCCATGCTGCGACTGCTGGTGCCATTTGCCAACGGAAATTTTTTTGCGTCCAAGCACTCAGACTCAGCACGCGCATGCGTGGCCAGGGTAGAGGCCATCATGCAGCCAGCACTGTGGGCACCCTACTTTTTCAACGGTAGGTTGTTTGTTTTACACCGAAATCTGTTATGGGCCCTTCCCGCCACTGGAAACGACGTCTGTTGTTGATAATGTAGTTGTTGCAGTTGGCGTATGAGGGCGTGGGGCTTCCGTCGTCAATGCTGCTACGTCCTTGAAGAAGATCGGCCGCCGCCCACGGGAACGGAGCCTTGGCCCGCAGCGTGCGAAGGGGAGGCGTTTAACAACCGGGTTAATGCTTAGGGTTTGTGTTGTATCCGATGCCAACTGCATGGGCTCTCTGACAAAATAAATAAATAAATAAATAAATAAATATGTATATATATATATGGGTGTTTTCATCTCAAATCGGGCAGGCTAAAAGGGTCTAATTTTTAATTTTCACGAAAAATATATATGTTTTGGGGGCATTTCTCAAATGAAGGGCGGCGCAAACTGCATGTCCCTCAGATTTTTTGTTCTCGAGTTACGAGCCGTAGAAGCCGCCGCAGTGGCAGAAACTAGTGTTTTTGCCTGCCGTCGCAGGTCGCGTTTTTTTGCCTGCCGTCGCAGGTCGCGTGTTTGACACCCGCTGCTGCCGCTAGTGTTTCTTCTACACCCTCTTAACGTTTTCGCCTCATTTAATAGGTACTATAAAGATACCTTGACGTATTCAAATATTTTTAGGAATTCTATTGTTTTCTAAAATACGTGTAAAACTCGTCACTCAGGTGGCTTTTTGGTCAACTTTGACAGGTCATTACTTTGTCTGTACTTAAGGTAAATTTTCTTTTTCTGGCTCTACAGAAAGCCCAAAGCAAGCCCATTATAGATATAATAATATCACTATGATCTGTCGACCAGCCGCTCCGCTACCTTCACGTAAACGTTGTAAGAAATAACAAATGTTGAAAGTTTGAGGTCGATTTTCTCAAAAACCCCATTTTTGTAAATTTTTATTTTTTAAATTCGTTTAGACATTTTTGTTTACTACAAGAAGAAACAATCTATAAATGTAATATTTTGGTTGTATGTCCTCTATTTGAGCCGTAATCGCGCGAAATGTGTGAACATTAGTTATTTTTCACAACGTTTACGTGAAGGTAGCGGAGCGGCTACTCCGCAGCTCAATACGATATTACTATATCTATACTAGGCATGCTTAGGGCTTTCTATAGAGCCCAAGAAATAAAATTTACCTTAAGCACAGACAAAGTAATGACCTGTCAATGTTGACAAAAAATCGACTTGAGTGACGAGTTTGACATTTTCTTTAGAAAACAATCAAACTATTAGAGATATTTGAACACGTGAAGGTATTTTATAGTACCTATTAAACGAGGAGGAAAAGTTAAAATGGTGTAGACAAAACACTAGCACCAGCAGAGGGTGTCAGACACGCGAACTACGACGGGAGGCAAAAACACTAGTTTCTGCCACTGCGGATTCTACGCTTCGTAACTCGAGAACAAAAAATCTGGGGAACATGCGGTTTGCGCTTTCATTCATTTGAGAAAAGTCCCTAAAACATATATTTTTTTGTGAAAATTAAGAACTGGACCCTTTCAACCTGCCCGATATGGGGGGGGGTTTTACCTCAAATAGGGCAGTCTAAAAAAGTCTGATATTTAATTTTCACGAAAAAAATATATGTTTTGGGGGCAATCCTCAAATGAAGGAGGGCGCAAACCTGACGTTCCCCAGATTTTTGTTCTTCAGTTACGAAGCGTAGAAGCCGCAGTGGCAGAAACTAGTGTTTTTGCCTGCCGTCGGAGGTAGCGTGTTCTACACCCTCTGCTGGCGCTATTGTTTCCTTTACACCCTTTTATCTTTTACCCCTCATTTAATAGGTACTATAAAAATACCTTGATGTATTCAAATAGTTTTAGGAACTTGATTGTTTTCTAAAAACAAATGTCAAACTCGTCACTCCCGTCGCTTTTCGGTCTAATTTGACAGGTCATTACTTTGTCTGTACTTAAGGTAAATTTTCTTTCTTTGACTCTACAGAAAGCCCCAAGCAAGCCAAGTATAGATATGATACTATCATTATTATCTCCCGAGTAGCCGCTCCGCCACCTTCACGTAAACGTTGTGAAAAATAACAAATGTTCACACATTTCACGCGATTGCGGCTCAAATAGAGGACATACAACCAAAATATTACATTTCTAGACTGTTTTTTCGTGTAGTCGACCCATATTTCTAAAACAATTTAAAAAATGAAAATTTACAAAAATATGGTTTTTGAAAAAATCGACCTCAAACTTTCAACATTTGTTATTTCTTACAACGTTTACGTGAAGGTAGCGTAGCGGCTAGTCGACAGATTATAATGATATTATTATATTTATAATGGGCTTGCTTTGGGCTTTCCGTAGAGCCAAAGAGAGAAAATTTACCTTGAGAACAGACAAAGTAATGACCTGTCAAATTTCACCAAAAAGCGACCGGAGTGACGAGTTTGACATGTGTTTTAAAAAACAATCAAATTCCTAAAAATATTTGGATACATCAAGGTATTTTTAAGATACCTATTAAATTAGGGGGAAAAGTTAAAAGTGTGTAGAAAAAAACACTAGCGCCAGCAGAGGGTGTGAAACACGCGACCTCCGACGGCAGGCAAAAACACTAGTTTCTGCCACTGCGGCTTCTACGCTTCGTAACTGAAGAACAAAAAATATGGGAAACATGCGGTTTGCGCCGTACTTCATCTGAAAAATGCCCCCAAAACATATATTTTCTTCGTAAAAATGAAAAATTAGACCCTTTTAGCTTGCCCGATTTGAGATGAAATCACCGATATATATATATGCGATAACGAATTTCCGTTGTAGCACTGTCGGTAGAAAGAGCTCGGGCTGGTAGACGCGCATGTTCGCGCTCCGGAACAAAACAAAACAAAGAAAGAAAAAAAAAAACGCGTTCGGAACGAAATGGTCAGATGTCTATTTTGTTTAAAATGGTCTTGTTTTCGCACCGTAGTGCGTGAGCAAAAGCGTTGTCTGTCAAACGCGACGCTGACGCCCGACTACTTCGCCGTCACGTGTCGCCGCTGTCGCGGTGATTGTACTTTGGTTTAACAAAAAAAAAAATCGGCTCGATTAGTTTGGTTCAAACATGGCGGAGATTAAAAAAATGCGTGCAAATTTAATGCCGTGAAACTCGCTTTTTGTGCACAAAGTGGAACTTTTCTATTAATAAGATAACTTGCCTCTCTGCAAATAAAATTTCATAGCGAGTTTTGTATTGGAAAGTGTAGAGGACGGTGAAGGTTACTGTGAAATTAAAAATAACTCAACTCAGAAGTTAATATACTATAAGGTGCTATTGTGTTGCATGAAGACAAATGAAATATTATGAAGTTACCTTTGGTTAATGCGGAGCCCATTAATGTGAACAGCCCGCTATACACAGAATAGTTTCGGTACAAACAGGGTAAATACTTGCATGTTTGTTCCGTAATTATGGACAACTCACACACGGGACATTTTGTGGTGGGAACGAAAGTAACAATGTTAACGAGGCATTACTACATAACACTTATGAAGCAAACAACTTTATTCATGATCTACAACTAAAATTGTTGAGCCACTTTACGTTAGCCTCTTGTCCTATTGGAAGCATCCGAATAGACACTCGCGCCCCCCGTCCGGCTCTTAGCACAAGAAGCATTTTGCATCGAGCGTGGCAGGACTTGTGTAGACATTTTATTTAAAAGCCAACATTGGTTTCTGGCTAATGTCAGCTTACCTGAGCAAAGGTAAGCTGGCATACGCAAGGTTTGGGTTCACAGTCGTCACTAACCTTCTTTACACAATACCTGAAAACCGAGAAAATGGATTTCCTCCATGCGTTGAGACAACCGCGGTGATCATCTCAATCCCTGTACGTCTACTCAATCCACCAGCGAGCGCAGAGCAATCTGGTAATGAGAGCTCCGAAACATTTCTTCTCGCGTTGATTTTGATCAAATCACTGGCACTGGTGAATGACATCCCGCAGTGATTTCCGGACTGTGAAACACACAGGCGCTTTCCAGTGGCATTTCACAGCGCAGGCAAACAAAAAGAATAGCGGCATGTTACCCTAGTCGCCGCTTACAACTTGGGAGGACATGATTGAATTTGAGCTCCGACCAACTCGCCTGGGTCAAATGACGTGCAAACCCAAACAGAGAAGGATGGACGCGATTAGATTGCGAATTGTGAAGGTGCCAAACTTTTACTAGAGAGCGATATCGAGAAACGCTGCAGCGGGAAGGCCCAGATGGGACCATGACGCTGCGGACGTACGAGTGGGCAACGCTTCACTATGCGACGGTGAAGCGGACGCGGTGATGGGTGGCGCTGCCCACCGGCTGCCAAAGTGAAGCGACGCGCCCCCTTTAGGCATCGCAGACGGCTGCGTGCACCAAAACAATAAATTGTTACGCATTATAAAAAAAAGCGCCGTTCCTCCTGCCGTTTGAACGACTTAAGACGGAACGGTGGCGCTCCTCCTTTCCTTCTCGAGCGAAAGCGTTCCGGGAATCCCGCTGCGAATACATGAAAGGATATAACATCGAGGAACGGTACGGAAACAGGACATCTTTTATCCTATTTCATCCATGAAAAAAAGTCCCCTTTTCGTTTCCGTCCTCGATGCTTTATCATTTCGTGTATTCGTACCCACTCACCAATATGCTGGCCTTTAATTATTACCGGAATCTCGTTCTTTGGAACACCATTCCGTACAATAGCGTTTGCTTGTGCCTCGGGTGCACGAATCCTCGTGCGGTGGGAGCACAAGTCATAGCTCTTCCGCAAGCGCTATTTGCATGTTCTGCGGTGTCGGTTGTTACGCCATCGTGTTGTGGATCTGATCTTCTATCTACCGGCATGTGACTTTCGAAAAACATCTATGCTGGTACAAAAAAAAAAAAAAAAAAAACTCATTTATATTTTTTGATTTTGGCATTTTTTATGTTTTGTTAGAAAAGCTCGTGCCTTTAGGATTTTCGGTGGAGAGGTGGGAGCCTCGAATTTTGTACTGGGGCCTTGTTGGTGCTACGCAACTGAACTCCCAAATAATTGATCGGATAGAAAAATAAGTGCGCGATCCTCGCTAACTGCATTTTTTCTCATTGTTCAAACCCCAAGAAACTTGGCAAAACTCTTTAGGAGTCATGATATTGTGTCAGCTTCAATTTAATAACTTATGTTTAATCCTTGCCACCTAAAAAGCGAAAATGCTGAAAAAAGCAATTCACTGTGAATATTCTGGTTGCTGAATAATAATGATTCCTAATCAGTGCTAGAGGAGACTGGAGAAGTCCATATTCGCGCACGGCTTGAGTCAGGGGTGTGTGAGCAAAAGCTCAACCAGCTCCACTGGTCACACATGCTTGACTCAATAGCTAGACCACTTGAGAAGACTGCGGGCATTTTGTAGTTCGGCTGGTGTGAAATGAACAGGACCTTCGAAAATCACCTTGACCCAAGTAAAGATGCTGCTTGTTTCTCTAGGTCCCTCTAAAAGCTAGGCACGTAAAATATCTCGTACATTTTGCGGGTTACAATAGAGCGTTGGGCTCCACGTAATACGCACATTGTGCAGTCCTCTAATTGCCTATTTATTGTTTCGTCTTACTTACTTTTAATAAATGCAAAAATGTTCCAAAAACCGGGGATTTATGATTAGAAATCAAAATACCTCCGACTTATATAACAGTATCAACAATTTATAAATAGACGTTTCGTCTCCTCTGCGGGAGACATCATCAAATCAGCCTGTTAATATTTTTCAGAGACTTGGACTGACACTGTCGCAAAAGCCAAATTGACAATATCCGATCTCAGACGGGCGCTCAGAAGCCGTTTGGAAAAGGCCGCCTGGATGGACGCCGATTCCCGGAAAAGTGCGCTGCGTAAGCTTGACAACATGGACATCTTCACGGGCTTCCCCGATGCTGTTACCGACGAGAAAAGCCTGAACAAATACTACGGTGAGTGGTAATCGCTAACTCTACAAAGTAAAAAAAATAAAAGCTAGATATTGTGATTGGAAAGTGGCTAGAGATCTTTGTCTCTTTTGGACGCTTAGAAGGGGTAACTTCGTTTACATTTTCCCCGGAAGGAATGCTGACAACCACACATCGGTCCTTTCTTAATTTTCTCAAGCACTTGAGGACGCCGTAGTAAAACTAGGTCGTAGACTTCTCCGCTTTAACTGAAAAGCACCGACGAACATCTCCAAGGGTTAAACCGTCTAAATACCAACAAACTCCGTTTCTAAAAAAAGAAAAAAATAGTGAAAGCCGTTTACAACTCCCTGTAACGCCGAATTAGAGCGCACCTCTTGAGGAGGGGGGGGGAAGTGTACTGAAGGGAAGGTATATCCTTCCTCCCTCCTCCTCACCTCCTCATCCTGTCTGGTACTCCTCCCTCCGAGCGACGTCGCCGTTACCTCACGAGGTTCACGTCACCTCAGGGGGTCACGTGACGTCACCGGGGTCACGTGACCCCTATGAGGTCACGTGACAATGATGATGACGTAATCAGTGACGTCAACAATGACGTCACTGATGACGTCATCATCACTAGTGACGTCATCAGTGACGATTCCGATGCCGATGACGTCATCAATCACGTCACTCACGACGTCATCAGTGAGGATGACGATGACGATGCGGATGCCGATGACGTCATCAGTGATGTCACTTATGACGTCATCAGTGACGATGCCGATGCGGATGCCGATGACGTCATCAGTGACGATGACAATGCCGATGACGTCATCAGGGACGTCACTGATTACGTCATCAGTGACGCCACGCGTCCCATAATGCACCGCGCAGTTACGCCGACGCCGACGCCGACGGCGCCGCCGACTCCGCTCAAGCCTGAACCGGGCGCCTAAGAGCTGCGCTCTAGAAATGTTCGCTCATCAAGAACTTCCCTTGGGAAACCGGGTGTTATTGCTACCGGGCATTTTTGTACCGGACGATTCGGTGCGGATGTTTCGGTACGTGGTCGGTTTTGGTAACAGACATGTGGGTACCTACATGCCGCGTCTCCTAAAAAGAAGCAACAATGTAGCTTTAGTAATTTGAGTACGCATTATTTTGGCAGTTAATTGTTGTTAACAAATCAAAATTCAATTTCAGATGGATTTTTTAAAAAAATATGCCGGGTGTGACGTATCTCCTAATGCTAGCAGATGGCGGGACATGTTGGGATGCGCGCGGTCACCACGTGGTGAGAGCGCGGTTAGGAACAGCACGCGTCTCGGTAAGCAGGGAGCCATGATTAAAACAAACGAGTCGAGCGACTAACGGCTGCAACTGGGTTCTCACTCGCGATACATCACACTTTAGGCGAGGAGGTCAGTGAATGGACACCACAAGGGCGACTGAACGATGGCGACCCAGGGCAAGCATAAAGCTTAAAGAATTTTATGTTACAGCGTGGCCGTCTTGGGCAGAGCGACTTGAATTCTACTGCAAAGCAAACGGAGTGCTGGAGCCTACAAAGAGGGCTTTACTGCTGAGCCTTTGCGGAGCAAAAACATGATGTTGCACGAGCGCTCGCGGCACCAAAGTCTCCTGGTGAGGTCAGTTTCGACGAGGTCATGACGACACTGAAGAAACACTACGACCCGCGGTCTTCGGAGCTTTTCGAGGAAACGAAATTTCAACGAAGGGACCAGCTGGCGGGGGAGTCGATATCGAGCAACGTCGCAGCTTCAAAGAAGCTCGCTGTCAACTGCAATTTCGGAGTTCTGACGGCACGCCCAGCGGCGGTCACAGCTAGCACCAGCACAAAGGTTCCGCAGGCGAATGACAATCTCCTGCATGACAGCCAGAACTGAACCAAACGTTGCTGCCTCTCGAGGTAATGTTGAGAGATCATTTTGCGTGCGGCCTGCGCAACAAACATTTACAACAGCGACTGTTCGCACAAGTAAACTAACTTTTCAGAAGGCGCATGGCATGCCGCTGTGGACAGAAAGCGCAGCACATCGAAATGATCTTAAAGCAGACATTTCCGAAATGCACAAAGTTCGAAAAAATAGCACAACACTATAAAAAATGTAGAGCCCCTTCAAGTGAAGGAGGACCAGCGAAGCTGACATTACGAAGTCTAGGACGACGCCTAAGGGACGACTTCTAGGGCGACCTCAAGGACGACGCCTTGAAGACGATGCTTAAAGGGCGACGTCTAGGACGATCTCAAGGATGACGCTTAAAACGTCCTCAGGGGCGACGTCTAGGACGACCTCAGGACGACCTCGAGGACAACGTCTAGGACAACATCAAGGACAACTTCTAGGACGCCCTCGAGGACGACCTCAAGAACGACCTCAAGGACGACGTCTAGGACGACCTCAAGGACGATATCTAGGATGACCTCAAGGACGACTTCTAGGACGACGCCTAGAAAAAGTCTGCCTTTCCATTCCGGTTTTCATCAGTGGAAAATCTGAATTTCTCTAAGTGGAATTTCTCTAGGAGAAAAAGGTAAAAACTAGACAACCGGCATGCCGGTTGTCTGGCTGCCGCCGTCGCTCATAGATGGCAGTAGCTGTCCGGAGTTTTGTGTCGACATTTGTTTTACCGTGTACAGGATACTGGGGAAACTAGCCCTTGATAACTCCGCTGTAGAAAAGAGATTAAGGAAAGGAGAACATTCGAATCGACCAGATGTTACATATGTCAGGAACATCATTCAGCCGCTTCCAGCAGATTCCGCAACGCACGATGTAATTTCTGTCACAAAACGGACCACATTGAAAAGGCTAGCTTTCGGAAAAAAAGGAATCAAGAAATACCCGCACTCCTCACTTATGATCGAAAAAAAGAATATCATGCATCTGAAACCGAGGATGATACCCCTGGAACTTAAGCACATCTATACAAGCTTAATGCTCTGCGAGCATCAAGCACATCGCCCAAGTTCATGATCAAGCTTGAGATTGAAAATCGAATCATGGATCTTGAGGTGTACTCGGGAGCGTCCTGTACTACCATCAGCGAGGTTACACATTGTCAGATGTGACCAAAACACCCTCCGAGGCTTGACCAAAAAGATGTGACCCTACACACCCGGTCAGGCGAAGGAGTGGAGGTGCTCGGTACAGCGGATGTCCAGGCACGACACTCGTCCAAAGACTACGTACAACCTCTTCTTGTGACGGGAGAAAGGGCCTGCAACCTACAAGGAAGGAACTGGTTCAACGCACTAAGGATCCGAGTGAGCAAATACATCACGTGGACACCCACGTCAACGTTGCAACCGTTCTAAACACACACGACAGAGTCTTCGACAACAAAATCACCGGACACAATAACCCACCTTAGCACCTGCAGTTGGAAGAAGATGCCAAGCCACATTTTCTCAAGGCACGACCAATGCCGTTCGCGATGCGGACAGCAGTGGAGGCCGAAATTCAGATGCTCTAAAATCAAGGCATCCTCGAGCCAACTCAATACTCAGAGTGGGCCACGCCGGTCGTAGTCGTACGGAACAGAGATAGCTTTATCAAACTCTGTGGTGATTAGCGTAGCGCGGTCAATAAAGAAGCAAGGACAGTGGTGCACCTGGGGCCTATGATTTCAAATTTCCAGGGCGCATCGGTGTTTTCAACTCTGGATCTTGCTCAGGCCTATCAACAACTGAACCCGTTAAGCATCAAGCCAGCAAAGAGACTCTTTAGGGTCAAGAGGATGCCTTCAATATTTCAGTAGCTCCAGCGTTTTTTCAATGATTTATGGAGACAGTGCTAAGAGGGATTCCAGTCTAACTTGCTAAATTTGCTGCGCTGTGAAGCTCTACAGAACAATCGCGTGACCAAAAAATGAAAGGAAAACAATGAGTTATATGGAGATGAGGAGAAACACAAGGTCCGTGGATTGGCGAAGACTAATGCCCCTGTCAGACGGGATAGTTTAGTGCACTTCAAGCGAGTGCACTTCAACCCGCCGAAACACACTCCAAGCGTGTTGGTCCCACACGGGAAATCTTAGTGTCACTCCAAAATGAGAGCAAGGACGATGTGTAAAGTAGTTGGCACGCAAAATATTAAAGTACATACGCATAGTTTCATAAATAACTTCGTGGTCTTATTAAAACACATTACCACGCATTGTTGCTCTAAGTCACGAGCTTTAATCCAAATTTAAGTCCAATTTGATGACTATGGTATGGTCAGCCATTAATAGCCTGGAAAATCCAAAATCTTGACATCCGGATCGAAACGGGCAGGGGTGGAGGTTGAAACCAAGACACCTTGGTTCTGCAGCGCGAGCTTTCGCTCCGCGTGCTCCTAGCTGGTGTGCGCGAAACCACTCAGCCACTTGCCATTCGCCACAACAAAACATCATGGAGTGCGAGGAGGACGAGCTGGAGAGCGATATCTGCGATGTTGGACAGTGGAAGAGCGTGGTGGTGGCACTTTTCTCGGTGAGAGCCCAACGCCTTTCAAATAAGAGGCAGCTAGAGCTGGATGCCGACGCACAGGCAAGAATTTAGAATGACATCGATCAGCCAGCTGCAGGCCAACGCCTTCACCATAGCCACTCTCATGACCGACAGCCTACCCGTGATCAGTCCAGAACGGTGGACTTTCCAGAGGAACGAACGGTGGTTCCAAGACACCTTGCCCCATTTGGGGGAGATCCGATTCAAGCAAGCCTTTCGCGTCTCTCCTGCCACCTTCAGATTCCTGGTGGAGTCTTGCAGGTGCCTCTTGGCCGTCGCTGGCCGTCACGAAGGAGCTAAGGTTGGAAACTACAGGGTGAAAGAAGGAGACGCCAGGCTCTTTAAATCGACCGGAAAATTTGGTTTCTTAACCTATCGCGCTACGACTTTGTGCAGCGTTGCCCCCAGATGGTGCATTTTTTTTTGTAAAATTTGCGAAGAGCGAACTTACCTGAGGAAAAAGTAAAGAAAGAAAAAGGCTTAGCTCCTATGGAAACGCAGCGACGCCACCGGTCTGCAAACAACACGGCGCCGTTCCGCACGGGAGACAAGAGAAGGCGCAAGCAGACGACGCCGAGAGCCGGCCCTTTTGCAGACAAGGAACTGCAGTTTCATGCTGTTACCGCGCCTGTCTTTTTTGTTTCTGCGGCTGTCGCCGCCTGCGGAACGCGCGCCGCTTTTGAGTCGAAAAGATCGTCTGCTAAAAAGGCCTGCTCTCGGCGCCGTATGCTCGTTCGTTGGCGGCGTTTGTTGCGCCATCTCGTCTCCCGTGCGAATCGGCGCCGTGTTGTTTGCAGACCGGTGGCGTCGCTGCGTTTCCATAGGAGCTAAGCCTTTTTCTTGCTTTACTTTTTCCTCAGGTAAATTCGCTCTTCGCAAACTTTACAAAAAAAAAAAAAAAAGCACCATCTGTGGGCAACGCTGCATAAAGTCGCAGCGCGATAGGTTAAGAAACCGAATTTTCCGGTCGATTTAAAGAGCCTGGCGTCTCCTTGTTTCGCCCTGTAGATTAGCCGCTTGTTTTTTTCTACAACGCACTACTTTCTTGCCAACAGAAAACAAGTGGGCATCTAATATTACTCCTATCGAAATAATAATTTTACGCAGCGTTATTTTCTTCTATTATTCTTACTCCTTGAACACTGCTGTCGAGATTACACACTCGGTCTACCGGAGGAAGTGTATAGTGTACTCCCCGAACTCACTTCAACGGAAGTGTGTTCTTCGGGCGGGGCTAGGGATTGAGCTCAGGATCACTGGGTCCTGCAGCGCGAGCTTTCTCTCCATGTACTCCAATCTGGTGTGCGCTAGCCCACTCGGTCACCGATACCCCTTAATAAAGACACGTTTAAAAAAAATTAAACGTTTACAATACTCTCTAATGCCGAATGGGAGCGCAGCTCTTGAGGAGAAGGAAGGGGGGGTACGAAGGGGAGGGTATGCAGCTGTTCCCCCTCTGTACCCTTTCATCCTTCTCTCCTGCTCCCCTCCCATTTAGCAGAAAACTGTTTGCTAAATGTCCCGCTAAATTTAGTCGGGAAACTTTTCCGCTAAATTGACGTGTGACATCACATGACAGGTTACGTGAAATTTCACGTGTGACGTCCCGTGACGTCACACGTCACGTCACAAGCGTAAATTTTTTCCCGCTCAATTTAGCAAAAAATTTGCCGCCAAACTTTTCGAAAATTTTTCCCAACAAAGTTATCGGTAAACTTTTACCCTCGTGACGCCACAAGTGACTACAGACGTGACGTCACGTGTGACGGCATTTTAGAAAACATCCCATGATGCAACGCGCGGTTACGCCGACGCCGCTCAACCCGGAAACCGGCGCCTAAGAGCTGTGCTCTAAAATACCCTTACGACAATTAAATGATTCTTGTCGATCATCGCAAACCAAGATAAAGAAAGAAGCCTATTCAACTTTGTCGTTCCGCTTTGTCCCGCGGAAGTCTATGAGGAGGCCCTGAAACTGCTGAAAAACATGCTGAAACAAAAGTAGACTCTATCCTTCTGTGCTAACTAAGATAGCCTTGGAATGACAGACTTTATCGTCCTTTTTTATCAATTCACCGCGGCGCTAATCTTGGTACAGATCGGCCTAAACTCCGAGTCCACCCCACAATTTATTTTGCAATGACACTCTTCTCTGTCCTCTCTTTCACGAATTTCTTTTTTTTTTTAGGATAAAATTTACGCAGCGTTTTTAGTTTTTTATTGAAACACTTGTATCGATGCCACGCACTCGATCGAGTGGAGTGAGATCGTCAAACTCACTCGAAGCCAAGTGTGTTCCTCAAAAATTTACCGTGTGGCCCACTACAGAAATGACACTAAAAGCGAGGTGCACTTGATTGAAGTGCACTAATTTAGCCCGTCTGACAGGGGTATAACAACTGTTTATTATTTTCTTTTTTCTTTTTTCCCATGCATGGGTGAGTTTGGAAAAAACGAAAACTTGAGAAATGATGAAAAATGCCATCATGAAGATGCTTGGACTTTCGATATTTGTGGTGTTGTTTCCTCTTCTGATATATATTCGGTTTCTGTGGTGTAAGAGGGGACCTTGAGGCTGGTGCTGGAATCCGCATCGTTATGCTGTGGCGTAGCCTCCTCCATACTGAGAAAAACCTGGCATATCGCCAGGAGAGGCGGCCGCCGAAAGTGGAATGGTAGAGCGGCAGACAAGAGGCATGTAACGGGTGCGCCGCTGCGGCGAGACGCCAAAACACAGTTGTGCCGAGTGATGGAATATTTGCTCGTGCTTTTTGCGTTCCTCGGCCTACAGCTTCCTTTCCTGTCTCGTTTGAAAACCATGTTTCGAGCACTCAAAACTGCAAAAGCTGTGCGCTGACTATAGATGCTTTGCAGCGGTTGTGCAGTGGGCGCTGCCATAACCGACCTTCAGTTTTGGTTTCCTCTTATTCCGTTCACTTCACTTGGTCATTACCGCAACAGACCAGGTTTTTGCCATCTTAGATTTTATAATGTCCTTCTCCCCAGCATTGACCTTTGTGGAGGCTCGTCAACACCCGCCTCAGTGGCTCGACATCTCGGTAAGACAAGAGAAGGTCAGCAATGGCGGCTGTAATCTGGCGCGTGTGTTAAGCGTCTATAGGCTCCCTGAGAAACGCTCTGTGCTACCAGATCCTCTCGCTCCAAATCTGCGACACGGCCACTCTATGTCTTCGCCATCGAACTGACAGGCTTTGTGAGTATAGAGGAGCTTATGGCTGTGGAGTGTCTGTGCAATTTTATTCCTTTTCGTTCAGTGAAATTGATGGATCACTGACGGACGTGCCGCGTACTTTGCTGATGCTATGTGGAAGGCGCCTATGATTTCGCGCTTGTTCCTATCTTTTGATCTATCCAAGACTGAGGTAGTTCCAAATAGCGCTTCGCAGCTGCATCTTGCACAATGCGCTGCCAGACTGCCGGGTACTTGCGATTGCCCGCATGCATATTTATGTTCTCAAAGTTTCTCATTTAGGCATGTCCCCGTCTGGCGGATTTATGATTTACGACAGGTCAATGGTGTTTTATAGACTAGCCCTTCTACGCATTCAACGAACTTGCATTTGTGTTGAACCCGACTCAACGACTGACCCGTTGTGTCGCCTTCTTTTTTGTTTACCTTTTTGCACAGTCCTTTTGGCTTGAAGGGGGCGGATAGAGCCACTTTGACCTCGTGTGTTTCAGCTATCTTTACCAGCCTGTGCGAAAATTTGCGTATGTATGGCATCACTACCAGTGTCTTTTTGTCCGCGTCCTTTTCCTTTGTTTTTTTTATTGCCTCTGAGTGTTGTTATGCATTTTTTGCCACAGCTACCAGCATGGGTTCTGGGTAGCCGCTTGCCTGTAGTCGGGCGATTTGTCTTTATAGGCCGTCTGGCAGCCTATGGTGACATGATTTCTTTATGGACCATCAGACGCACCCAGAGGCGACGCTCCTCTTCACTGACTTAGTGTGCCCTGAGTCGTACGGCAGCATGCCTTTCTGGAATCGGAATATACTTAGACAACGTAATTATCAGCGGGTCAACACCATGGCAATATCTGGAAATGCTGAATACGGTACTATCGCGACTTTTCCAAGCAGGTCTTCGTCTCAAAAGGGAAAGTGTCGTTTCGCAGTTGATCGAGTGCGGTACCTAGGACACCTTATAGATGCGGGAGGATTTCATGCTACCGACGACAAGCTCAAAACCACCAAGGAGATGTCTGAGCCATCGGACCGCACAACGTTGCAGTCGTTTCTCGGGCTGTTGGCATTCTACGACCGATTTATAGCATATCGAGCAGCAATTGCAAAGGAGGTTTACGCTCTCCTCGAAAAATGAGACGCTCCATGGAAATGGGACCAAAGGTTCCGGGAAGCTTTCCAACAATCGAAACAAGCCATTACCCAGGAAACGGTGTTAGCATATTATGACGAGAAGAAAGGCATGGAGTTGGGGCGGTTCTAGCGCAGCTAGATAAATACGGTAACGAAGCACCCACTCTGTTTAGCTCGAGAAGCTTACGAGACGCAGAAAATAAGTACTGGCATTTGGATCGAGAGGGACTGGCAATTGTATTTGCCAAGTAACCTTTTCACCGATATCTTGCCGGACGTGACGCGATAGTATCCACCAGCTTTGATAGGAATTATGAGTCCGAAAGCTCCAGTTCCAGGTGTTCTGCCATCGCGCATGACATAATGGTGTGTGAAGTTAGCTGCATACAACTAAAACTTATTGATGAATGAATAAACTTTATTGCAGGTATGGGTTTTAGTACACCCAGTTGGAGCCCGTAGTCCGGGGCCCCATACGTGGTGGCCACCGACTCGGCACGGTCCACCAGCCATTGTTGGGCGGTGGCCGTGTCATCGGTCAGCCGCTCCTCCCAGGAAGTGGGGGAGGGGTTGGGAAGAGGCAAGCAAAGGGAATGGCTTGGCACTGCCACACCATATGGAGAAGGGTGGGACGATCGCCGCAGTGCGGGCACTCAGGTGGACCGCGGGAGGGGTACACGTATGAGTAGAAAAGGGGCGTCGGGAAGGTGTTTGTTTGGAGTAGACGCCACTCTGTCTGCGAGTAAGGGAAGGCTGAGGATGAGGATAATATTGTCGAGCGAGGCGCAACTCAGCTAGGTGAGTTAAGTATGAAAAAAGGGCAGGTCGGATGGTAGCAGAGTCTTCCCCAGGTGCCCGGTTTGAGAGCTCTCGGGCAAGCGCATGCGCGCACTCATTACCGGGGATGTCTGCGTGCCCAGGCACCGATACCAGCCGGAAAGTGTGGGAGGTGGAGGATAGGAAAGAGTCAAATAGGGACGCAGTGTCGGGATGTAGGGTGTTGTAAAGGAAGTGGCGACAGGCCGTCTGGGAGTCAGTCAGAATGTGAGTGGGCGTGGAAGAGGAGAGAGTGGAGGTGGAAATGATTGCCCTTGCAACGGCACGCTCCTCCAGGTGGGACACGTCAGTGAGACCACGTTCCGTGGCAGCGTGGACTAGCCTGAGATCACTGTTCACGACGACTGTGATCCCCCCGCGTGCATCCTGCGGACTGGCGTCCGTAAAGAGGGCACGAACGGTATCGCAGTCTTCAGTACACGCGCGTCGGAGGTAGCGCGAGCGATGGTCACGCCGGGCCGAGTGACGGATAGGATGCATATGGCGGGAAATAGGAGCCACAATGAGCTTGGCGCGAGCAGCGTGGGAGAGACCCGCAGCGGTAAGGGAAGCAGGACAGGGTGGGAAACCAAGGGTGGCAAGGAGACTCTGCCCTTGAGCCGTCGAGCGCAAGCACGTCAACTGGGCAGCCTCATGCGCTTCTATAAGTTCCTCTAGGGTGTTGGTCACCCCAAGCCGCTCTAGGCAAACGGTGGTTGTGCGAACGGGGAGGCCGAGCGCCAGTTACTGCGCCTTCCGTAGTAGGGTAGACGTACGTTTGTGTTCGGTGTGGGTGAGGTTGTGGTACGGTAGGTGGTAGAGTAGGCGTGTATGAATCAAGGCCTGGACAAGGCGTAAGGCATCTGCCTCTTTAAGGCCATTTCGGCGGTTAGAGACGCGGCGTAGCATGTGCATGATTTGGTTGCACTGGGTGGTGAGTTGGTGAAGGGTTTGTGTTACTTTAGCGTTGGACTGCAACGTGAAGCCAAGCACCCGTGTGGCCTATTTACGCGGGACGGGTTCGTCATCTAGTGTGATGGTGAGGGGAAGATCGGTTTGTCCGCGAGCATGTTTTGTCACGCCTAGTAACTCCGACTTAGTGGGGGAACATGTGAGGCCCCCCCGCCGGGCATATTGCTCGATGGTAGTAGCAGCTTCCTGTAACTGAGTTTCGATGTGTCCGAGGGAGCCTGTCGTTACCCAGACAATAATGTCATCCGCATAAAGTGCATGACGGACATCCGAGATCTCATCCAGAAGGGAAGGGAGACCTCGCATAGCAAGGTTAAAAAAAGGGGAGAGAGTACGGAGCCTTGCGGAGTACCACGGTTTGCCGCTGGAGCAGAGAGGGAGCGAAGGTGATCAAGAAAGAGGCTGGCAGACCTGTCGCGGAGGAAATTGCGAATGTAATTGTACACCTTCGCTACGCAGCCAGTGGCTGCCAACTGTTCACAGGTTGTCGAAGGCTCCTTTAAGATCTGCGGCAAGGACAGAGCGATATTGAGCAGTGCTCGGAGCGTCTAGAACTTCGTGTTTGAGGCGGAGCAGTACATCCTGAGTAAAAATACCACTACGGTAGCCATAGAGGGCGTGGGGAAGGGCGGAGGTGTTGGCCAAAAATTCGTGTAGGCGAAGCTGTAGAACCCTCTCGAGCAGCTTGCCCAGACAGGAGGTAAGGGAAACCGGGCGCAGGTTCTGCATTGAGAGGGCTTTGCCAGGCTTAGAAATCAGAACGACTGTGGCTTCCTTCCATTCCTTAAGGAGGGTACCTGACTCCCACACCTCATTCAAGTATGTAGTAAGTTTAGTGGTGTCAGAATCAGAGAGGTTGTGCAGAAGAGAGTAGCGAATCTTGTCAGGACCAGGGGATGTGTTGCGGCGAATGTCGGTGAGTGCAGCGCGAATCTCAATGTCCGTGATGGGCGCGTTAAGATAAGGAAGATTGTTGGGGGGACCCGTGTAGTCCGCGTAGCGTGGAGTGTCGGGAGGAGGAAGGTAACGCTGTCGTAGCTGTGAGAGGCATTCGGAGTCTGTTAGGTTACTGGCGTGGAGAAGTTTGTAAATGCCCTTGGCCCTGTCCGATTTGGCTTGGCCTGGTTGTATTAGATGACGGAGTAGGGACCATGTTCTATAAACAAGTTCTACAAACTTGTTTATAGAAGAGTGAACACAACAAAACGCAGACGCGTTGAGCAGATTACCATCAAGAGAAAGTGAAGACGAGCCGCGACCACCAGGGGACGTTTTTGTGCTGGAAGCTATGACGAAGGCTCCCATGACAGCTAAAGACCTCGCTGACCAGACTGTTGTGGATCCCACGCTTTTTGAAGTTCTACAATCTGTCAAGAATGGGGAGGTCAAGAAGCTAGCGGGCGAACGTTTCGAAGCCTACAAGACAAAGTCCACGGAATTATCGATACACCGATGTTGCCTGATATGGGATCGCGGATCGTTATTCCTACCTCTATGAGCCCAGAGGCGTTAGCCTTGGTACATGCAGGACACAGGTGAGTGGTCACCATGAAGGCTTACGCCTGAAGTTACCTCTGATGTCCAGAGATCGACAGGTAAATCGAGTCCAACGTGGCCCAGTGCGACACGTATCAGCGACACCAGAAGCCAATCCCCAAAGGGGGCAGCCGAACATGGAAAAGACCGTCGACTCCGTGGGACACCCTTCATGTAGACTTTGCGGGATCGGTGGACGGAAAAGTGTTTCTGGTCATCGTGGATGCGTTGACTAAATGGCTTGAGGAACGTGTTATTTCAAGTATGACCTCAGACTCCGTTATCTGGGAGTTACGCAACGTTTTTGCGGCGTTAAGTGTACCAGGAAAGGTGGTATCGGATAATGGGTCGGCTTTTGTTTCCAATGAGATAAAGACACTTTATCACCTAAATGAAGTTTTCGCGGTCACAAGTGCGCCGTTCCACTCAGCAACCAACGGCCAATTTGAACGAATGGTGCAGCATCTGAAGCAGGCGCTTGCTAAAAGAGAAAGGGAGGAATTGAAGTGCTTTCTTCCACGATTCCTTTACGAGCAACTTACCACAGTACACACGGGGGCGACAGGCTAGACACCAGCGTGGAGGATGTTTGAACGAGAGTTGCCATCTTCACTTGAGATACTGGTACCCGTACCTAAGGACGATGTACCAGCGACAACCGCAAATCCACGTCAGTTTATGATGCGACAATCCGTACGGGTACTAAATTTCTCAAACGGACGAACTTAGATCTTGGGGGTCATCACAGAGCGCCCAAGCTCGCTGTCACGGATAATCCAGACAGAAGACGGACGAGTTCGACGGCACACGAACCACATACGACCAAGGTTATTGGCTGCGCATCGGTCGATTTATACACCACCAATAGCCTGGGGCTTGGACGCTCAGGCCGAAGAGGTACCAGCGGAAACGATAGTACAGAAGGTCACGAAGTGTCCGGACCTGTGGCTATGCCCGCTCGGGCAGGTACGCGGGAATGAAGACCCTCTACAATACGGGACCACAGCCAAGTGAGGGGAAGATGTGATGCATCCGCTTATGGTAGCATATAGCGACACATGTTGGGGAGCGCGCGGTAACCGCGTGGTGAAAGCGCGCGGTTTGAAACAGCAGGGGTCTCGGTCAGTCGGAAGGAATGATTGAAACAATCGCGTCGAACGACTAGCGGCCGCCACTGGGTTCTTACTTGTGATACATCACACCGGGGAAACGTTTCTTGAGATTAGAATTACAATTTCGTCTTGCTAGATTACAAAATTTATACCTTGCAAAAATTAAGAAAAAAAAGAAACAACCTCGTGCACTCTATAAAAACAGTTTCAACCTAAAGATTAATGTTCAGAATCCTTTTTGGATACACGAACGCCGCTGCCTGGGAGAGGATGGTGCCTAGGAGGTATACTTGCAGGACTTAGGAGCCTGTTGGAACCGACTCGTCTTCGCGTGTGCTTTCTACGCGCGGTTACTGTCACGAGGCAATGCTTTTAGCGCTTTGCCGCTCGGTGTTGGTTGCCTTTGCCGCCAAAACTGCTGTTTAGCGCCAATATCAACAGCCATCGTGTGGCCGCCGTCCTTGGTGGTCGCCCCATGGTATGTCGCGACAGCGCCGCTCGGTTTCCTGTCACGAGCCGTTTTATAACTCTCAAACAACGTGCGCGAAAGGTTCACGGTCGTCTCCTGCTTGCGAAAAAGCGGAACGTTTAAATAGGCCAGCCTTGGTCTTGAATGTTCTCAAAGTTTTACTGCTTGAGGAAGATTTGATAGCTTCCTTGGTCATTGGGAGCACCCAAAAGTCAATAAAACCAGATTCTTATCCCTGCAACACTCGCTCTTAGCCCCGTGGCGAACAAGTCATTTGTCTCGACCGCTCGCCGCGTCCTTGCGGGATACTAATCCTTGAGAATTCGCGAATTGCGGAAAAAGTGGCTAGAAGCTCAGATGATAAAATGCAACATAAAACCAGGTGGAGCTCGTCCCAGGAACGTTACTCGAAGGACGGCGTGAAAGTTGAGGAGTACTACAACGTTCGGTTTGTTTAATATTTTTAATAAGAAAATGACAACAATTGTTCTTTTCAAAGCCTTATGATTCATCAAATACGGTATCTTTGGAAAAATTGTCTCAATTTATCTAGGAGATATAAAACATACGGCTCGGGGAGTGAAAATAAAAGTTAAGCAGAGACACTTAAGACTGCTTACCTGTAGGAATGCGAAAGCATTCGTACACAGAGCGCATTCCTACAAGCAGCGCGCCACGTCTTCCTTTTTTCACACGGCGCTCCGGCAGTGACATCACGGTCCCCCACTGCGCAGGCGCGGCGAACCCCGCCGGCTTCACGACGGCTTCCGTGAGGAAACATCTGCGCTGTTGTACTTCTCTTGGTGTTTTATTTCTGAGGCGCGTCCGCTTTGACCTTTAGCGCCCCCGCCGGCGCGAATTCAAGTACCGTTTCGCACAGCCAATGGGAATTTGGTCCCGTTTCGCTGAGATAGTAGGAATTTAGGTGCCGTTTTTCGCTGCTACAGATAGCGCATTGACAGAACACCGGCGTTGCTACATGGGACGGTTAATTCTCTCCTATTCAAAAACCTATTATTTTATTATTTTTCTAGTAAATGTAGCAAAAAAACTAACCTGACTGACCGTCATGTGGCTTCAGTTTTCCTAATAAATTAAGGGGAAACTAAGGTAAAGTATAGATCAGGTGACATAATATCCTCTAACATCAATTTTCCCGATAAATTGAGCGTGAAAACTGAATCGGCGTGTAGGTTATGACGTAACTATTAGGCTGAATTTAGCAAGAAAACTGAATCAGCCTAGATCTCGCGACGTCAGGCCACGCGCCAAAGTTTCAAGCTAAATAACACGAAGAAACTGAATTGTTTGGTGTTTAGTGCTTGGGTGTCGGGGCGTGAATTCCCATGCAGAATTTAGCCGGGAAACTGAAATCATTTGTAGGTCTCGGGCGGTTGGACAGACTGACGGGCTCAATTTTATTATTGGGGGTTTTGTTAAAAAGAATTTTAAGTTCCACACTAGCGCGCACAAAAAACATTTTTTTCCTGTTTTTGTCATTGGTGACATATAGAACAATTACACAGCAATAATTGAACAGAGTTCGAAAAATGCTTGCATTGTTTCCCTAAAAAGAACGACAGGTCGAAAACCTGTTAGGTCATGCTGCAATGCTGCCCCGTGGCACTCAGTGAAACTTCTTGGTTAAGTCTTTTCATGCACATAAGTGTTAACGTACCATGTTAACACTTATGTACTTTCTATAAACAAAGCTCAGTATTTATTCCTCGGCATTCATAACCTATGAAACACACGCTAGTTCCTTTTTCTTCACGCAGTAGCAATAACTATATATATATATATATATATATATATATATATATATATATATATATATATATATATATTTATAAACATATATATATATATATATATATGCTTGAGCCTCGACGTTGCAAACGGCAACCAGTGATGGCTTAGAAGGGAGCGTTTAATACACGTCTGGCGGGTACGCCTGCCCGGCAAAAAGAACAGTGCGCCACGTGGGTGGTGGCGCGAGCTTGGGGTCAGTCCTCTTCTTTTGCGACAGCGCTAACACTCGGCCATCCTAATATTCAAGTGTCCTCACTTGATGTTCCTTCAATGTCATCATCAAAGGTGTTGAATCGTCTCAGTTTGTCGACATTAGCTGCCGACGTGTAGAAACGTTGAGTCCGCTGGTGTCCAGATATATCCTCAATGCGGTAGGTCTCATTAGAATGTAGTATCGTATTTCCGCTGCAAGTGCGACTTCTTGTTCTTTTTCTTGTTTCTCGAGATACCGCCGTTTCTCGCGGAAGGTCTGTTGTCGTAGCCGCCGTCGTTGTTTTGGTGCTGTTGAATCGTACTGTGGTGAGGTCGTTTCCTTGGTTGTCTTTCTGCCGACGCGTCTTCGCTGCGCACCCATTCGCGGCTGCCCTTGCCTCCTTTCTGCTTGTTCGGTGGTGCTCGCCCATATCCTTCTGACTGTCTACTCTGACGTTGAGACTCGTAAGGGTCGTCGTAACAAAAGATGTAGGCCGTACCTGGATTGCCCTTCTTCTTCATGTTGCATTGTTGACCAAAGTGGCCTTGGCCTGCGCAGTTGTAGCGGTAGCGTTCCCTAATTAGCCACGTCTTGAAAGGCGCTCGCACGATAGGACCGTCCTTTGTTGTAGGTTGTTATCTCCTCCACAGATCAGGACAAAGCTGAGGTCCTGTTCGTACATCTTCCGCTTTGATCGGTTCCAGAAGATCCGTTGTCGTTCGCTTGATGGCGGTTTCAGACATTTCCGAACACCACGAGCCTCTGGCTGCTACATCGCTTTTTGAAATATTGAGGTTGGAACTGGATATGTTCAAAATTGGCAAAGCCGTATCGCCACCTTCTGTGACGTTGATTACACAAGCAGGTAAACAGTGTTTCTTGCCTTCTTGCATCCGCAACTGTGTGGCAACAAAGACGTGTCTTGCCGCATACTCATTGGTTGTTGGATGAATGAACCCCACGTAGTTCGGTGGAATCACGACAGACTCTTTGGCTCATGTCACTAGAGAGCGTGGTGAAAGATCAGGGACTTGAATGTGTTGGAGCCGGTCATCATTATAAATAAAACTGCCTTGTTCTTTGAAAATGCGAAACGCGTTCCTTCTTCGCACGATTGTAACATGTGGTTGCTTTGTAAACGGCTGTCCAACAAGAAGAGGAATCGCTTGCGCTTCACTGGGAACAACGTAGATTGGAACGCGGGCTGTTGCCTGGTCTAGGGGGACGCTTGCTTCCGTGATTCCGCATGGCAGGCCCTGACCAAAACCGTAGCCTCCACTCTTACATCCTCGGGACGGCTGGTTATAGTCGATTCCCAGATCATCGACATTCACCTTGCGCAGCGTAACGCATTGGCTTCCAAGGTCAATATAAATTCGGACAAGCTTCCCGTCTACGAGAGCATCTTGAAAATACTTTTCGCTTTGTGCATTTACTTGCTCTTTGTTTTCGATGTGATAATTTTCTACGGACACACGTTTTCTGCCGCTGGATCTGCAGTCAGCTGTTTTATGTCCTGTTCGGTGACATTTGCTACAGTGTTCTGGCTTCTTTGGCTTACTGCAGTTTACAGACATATGTGCGTATTCGTCACAGTTGAAGCATCGCGGTTCACCATTAGAGTTGAATGGCGGTTTTCATTTCGAGACTTTGTGGGCATTTTGGTCGCTGGGCGGAATCGTTCTTTCCTGCTCTTGAGCCAGTAACCACATCGGATCGGTGGGACGTTTCCCCGGCGGCGGTGAGTCGGTCGTCCAAACGTTTGGGGCACTCCAGTAGATCCTCTGGGGTTGAAAACTTGACAACGCTCAGGCCCCGAACGAGCGCTTCGTCACTGATGCCTGTAATGACATAGTCTATGATCTGATCTTCCGGAAGTGGCCAAAGGCGCGCCAGGCTGAGTTTCTCATGGAAATACTGTTTCACGGTTTCGTCCGGCAGTTTTCGCCTCGCTTCCGTTTCCTGGTGTCGGCGTTGTAGGTTTACGACTGGTGGAAAAGCCTTTTTCAGCTCCTGCTTCTATTCAAGCCACAATGCTGGACACTGACGAAGCCGTCGTACCACGTTTTGGCGATTCCTTCTAGCTTCGTTAGCGCAAAACACTCCGTCTGTATCTCGGTCCACGAGTATATCGCCGATAGTTCGTCGACGTTCCGTATCCAATGTTCAGCTGTCTGCACCGGGTTCTTGACGGGGTTGAACACTGGTACCAGCTTACCGGACTCTGCAGGTCGTCTTGGGTCGTGCGTGTGCTGGGTTGTGGGACGAAGCAGGTCAGCCATGCCCACGACCGTTCCTCGCACGGCGGCTTGTACAGCCTCTTGTACAATAGTCGGAAGCTCAGACAGGTCACCTGTTGATCCATACAACCCAGTCTGGATTGTTGGCGGAACGCTTGCTGGGCCTGCCAGCAGTATTCGTTGCCCCACGGTGTCGGAGCGTTCCGAATTTTGATCTGCCACGCCACCTTGACTCGTGGTTGCGTCGTCGCTACCGCCAAAGCTCGTGCACCTTGTTCCAGTCGCAACGGTTGCTGGAAGTCGGAGAGGGCCCGCCGCCGCAGTCTGTCGTATTCGGTTCCGCTCGCTCCGCCGCCGCCCTTCCTCGTTCATGTCGAGATGCTGGTTGGTGCCGTTTCTTTGACGATTCATGGCCACAGGATTCGACTTGCGCTCGGTCATGGTCGGTGGATCAGGCTTGGTCCATCCCGATTCTGATACGTTACAGCCTCGACATGGGAAACGGGAACCAGTGAAGGTTTAAAAGGGAGCGTTTGATACACATCCGGCGGGTACGCCTCCCCAGCAAAAGGAACAGTGCGCCACGCGGGTAATGGCGCGAGCTTGGGGTCAGTCGTCTTCTTTTGCGACAGCGCTAACACACACACGCGCACGCGCGCGCGCGCACACACACACACACACACACACACACACACACACACACACACACACACACACACACGCGCGCGCGCACACACACATATATATATATATATAATGAAGAAAGACAAGCATTCGCCTCTTCAACTCGCAGCAAGAACAAGCGGCTACAGGGTCTGGAGCAGACTATATGCCACCAGCGTTTCTCATAGCCACTCGTTGGGGCTGGCAACGCACCGGGCACTCGCTGAGTTCCCCGAAATATTAGGGTTCGACTATTCTCGTCATTGAATTTATTGGGCACGAGCTCCTACCCGAATGCATGTCGAGGCATTGATTGTCACAATCCGAAATCGAATGCTCGCGCATTGCTGGTGTCTATTGTATGAGCTGTATTTAATTGCCGTCACCACCGGAATTGCAAACATTGATGGTAAAACCCAAGGAATTGCATTGATGTCGATGATAATGCGATCACCACAACTTTGTCATCAAGTTTTGATAAGTAGGGACCTAAAGAATAACGTCCTCTTTTTCTTCAAACTTACGCGGCGACAAAGGTGCTTGTTGGTACGTGACGTTGCGCACGAGTAGACTTGGGTCTCACTAGTGACAGTATGATTGTGTAAGGTTAAAAACATTCATACCCAATATTGTTTCACGGCCCCTTTAAGATTGCCATCTGTTTTTACTCACCCCAATACATAATTATTAAGCTTGCAAAACATGTTTTTTTTTTTTACGGGGCGTATTTTTTTGTGTCTAGTGTCCACCAGCAATACGCAATAAACGTTATCTTCACAAAAATAGGACATAGAACGAATTAAGTAATCCGATACCGACTTTATACATAGCGTACATGTAACGTCGTTCGCTGCTATGGCAGTATTCTATGCGGTGCGACCATCCGGTTCGCCGTGTGGGATTCACAGCGCGCAAGTCGTAGTTCGAAGAAAGCAGTAAGTAGAAATTACCGTCAGTACTCAGCATTGCCGACAATTGCAAGCTATGTATACCGCATGTCACACACAGGCAGGAAATGACTCTGGATATACTTTAAGAAAACAATAAGCTCAGAAAATATTTTTTGATCCGTAGTATAACCTCTCATTTATTGCGAGGTGGCTTGGAAGTGAAAAACCTACGCTTAAAATAAAAAAGTCAACCTTAAATTATTTGTCTCAATCTATTTTGTTGCATTCATGCTCCACAGAGAAGTACCAGTGGGACGACAGAGAGTTCTTCAAACACTGGAAAACTGGTGCCTTCGCACGGCATCAATCATTGATATACGAGCAGAAGAACGTGTTCTTCGATGTGAGAGCGCTTTGGGTGTCCTACAGAATGTGGGCCGGCTGGGCCGCTGTTGGGCCCGCTCTTCTTCAGCCGCCGCTCTTCATCAAGGACGGACCGGATTCATTCAACTACGGCAGCCTTGGCCAGGTAATGGCATCATCGCACTGGATGTCAACACAACAAAAACGCCGAACAGCCGAAAGGTGCACGGCGAGCAGGTTCGTCTGCTTATTGCGCAGGAGGTACAGCGACGTCAAAGCACCGAACACTGCTTGGCAGGTGATGCTGGAGACACTCAAAGACAAGAGGCGGTGACAGGTTAAGAATACAATGGAAGTTCCTCCCACCTCTTTTTACTTTAGCAGAGCGAACGCACGAGAGGACGTCGCCTCCTCTCTAGCGTCCCTTCTGCTACAGCGAAAAGAAGTGGGAGGAGCTTCCACTTTACCTTTAACCTGCCATCAACTATAGTTGCCTTTGCCTCAACCTATCGTTTCCCTTCAAACTGGGCAAGCATGGATGTCGTATGCTCCTTGCGCAATCACAGAGGCACCGGAAGTCTTTCTTTGGAGAAGGGGGGGGGAGGGGGGGGGGGCTCGACATCTCTAAAATCCCTAAAGTTAGGTTGGTTGCAAGATGACATTAATTGCCATATTTTATTGAAACTTATTATTGCAACGCGTTTACATATTCATGCACAAATACATGTAAAACAAAGTAAAACAATGGTTCTGTAATATAACATTAAACATCTTGACACTGAAGACTCATACAATATGATTCGATAACCACTAAAAACAACCGCACCATGTGTTCTCTTATTTTTTTTTTAAATTTCCTTGACCAAATATTACATATCAACCGCAGCTATGCCTATGCCTAGTTGGCTTTGTCTGAAAATGAAAACGTCCCTTCATCCCTTCATTTAGGAAATCTCGGGGAACCATGATGTATTAACGCAGACGTAGACACACAAGTGTTAAAAGTGATTGGAATACAATGTCGAAGGTGGCATTGCACAGCCATATTCTTTTAGGTTAACTACGGCTTTGAGGGAGAACTGATTGCGACTGTAAAGCGTTAAGGAAGAACACATAACGGAAATCAGAACATAACTTTCTCCAGTTATGTGAACGCGGTTGTATCCCGTTCCTGCTCTCAGATTGTGAACCTTAAGTAGTGGCCTATGTTACCAAAATGATCGTACTTAGTTGAGTTAACGTGTGGCAAAGATAATTAGAAATAACCTATCAAAGGAAAAAATACGCTGACGCGTTTCGATACATTCGACATACATGTTTCGTTTATTCAACAGAGTGGATACATACACTGTCCAGCGAGAAAACTGTTTCATCAAAAAAAAACAAAAAAAAAAAAACATGACGATGCCAAATTAAGCCGCATCAAACAAAACAAAAGGATCGTCGCAAATATGTACACATGAACATTTCACGGAAAGATACCCCAGGCATCACGCCATATATTGAGACACTAATAATTGAGCACTGTCTGAAAAAAAAAAAAAACGTAATGACGAGAAGGTGACACAAGAGCTTCATTTGTGCGCAAATTAATTATATGCACAAAACGCAAAACAAAAAAAGGCAAGGCAAAAATCATTAATGGAAAGTTTTCAGCAAGGGTGTGTTAATTGTCTCCTATAAAGGCAAATACGTAGTACTTGCGTGCATTTCGTACTTAGTACGAATCGATTATACAATTGATAAACTGTATCAGGCGTTTATATTTAATAATTGTTAACACGTATGGGCGAGGCAACAAACCAACATTCAGCATATTCAGGTTGAGGAAAGCGGCGAAAATCTACACTGCCAGCGAATGCAGAATGTCGGTGAACGGCCGTTCAGCCTGCTGCGGGCGTTTGAGCGAAATCGAGGGACAGTGGTCGGTGAGTCAAATTAATAACATGAAACTGCTCGTTTCGAACACTTTGCCGAAAGAGGAAAAAAATAAACTATCCATCTAACATAAGTCCCACGTAGCTAAGCGTTCGATGTTTCGACGATAAATCCAATCATGAAATTGTTGAGGCACAGCTTTCCACTTCTTTGTCGGTGGGCATGCAGAAGAAAGAGATGCGTGAGGCGGGTCTGCGTGATGCGACCCCGTAGGTAAGTTTTTACTCGCCTCAGCGCACTGAAAGAACGCTCCCCTGATTCCGCCTATGCTAGCACCGTTAGTCACAGCTGCACAAGACTGACAACCTGGTCCAAGATATTCAGAACAGTTCAATACTGCGCTTTCAATGCTTCCGCCTCATCATCGGCTACGCTCACCTCTATGCCAGAAAGAACCGTTGGGAGGAGTACAAGCTGTACATTTAGCCTTTTTAAATCAAAGTCGCTGCCACGGACGCCAAGCACTTTTTTTTTTACTTTTCCGTATTCAATTGCTGTCCACGTGCACCGCTGACAAGCGTGCATTTGAGCTTTACAAGCAGCTCCATGCCAGGTTGGTCGAACCGGCTCTTTATTTCAGACGCTACGCAGTCAACTGCCGCAAAAGAAAAAAAAAAAAAACCTTTTTTTCCAAGGTTGGCCTTTGCATCCATCACCGCTGGGGAAGTGGGCATCCGCGTCTTCTCAAATATTGTGGGTGGCTTTACAGTTCTGGTGGCTGTGGTCTCCCTCTGTTTAAGGCCAAGCTTCACAGAGTCATTCTTGTGTTCGGCCCACGCTCTATCATACCCTTATTTGTTCTCAAATTCATCATAGTTTGATGCAGAGCTTCAGCCGCTTGCATAGTTCCGATTGCATTGTATCTAGGACTCTGAAGAACCCTGACAAGTTGTTCACATGGGCCGAAAGGTTCCTTTGACATGGTCAGTCCGAAAAGTGTTTCAAACTTGTTGGGCAGTTTTTCGTACCCTCTCACGATTGCTCTTCGATCATCTTTATTGAATCATGGCGTTGCAAAAGATCGTAGACCATAACTTGAACCCCCTCGTAGTTCTGCAGAAATCGGTTTTCGGAATTCACTCGCACTGTCCACCTCGCTGGACAGAGTGGCAGAAGATTAATTGCCTTGACGGACGTTTCCTGTGACGCGTCCACGAATGAAGGGAGGACTATTCCTATGCATGTGTTCTACCGTTTTGAGGACGCTGGAATGATGTTGGACACAAAAATTTACAGTAAACGCTTCTGCGACTTTTCTGCTGCTTCCCTCGAACCTCCGGCAGAGCCAAAATTAAAAAAAAAAGTCTGACACAATGCACGTAAACGAATTTCAACTGAATGTCGGTTATCTTCTTCTGAAAACCAGAGAAACGCCCACGCATCTTTCCTGCACCATCAAAGCAGTGTCCCTAGCAAACTAATCACGTCCAGCACTAGACGAGCAAGCATATCCTTGACTTCTATGAACAGCGTGTTAGCCTTAGAGTCTGGAACTCTTCCTTGATCTTCAGCAACACATTTTCGACCCAACGCAACCATAGACTAAACTGCTCGTCTCCGGCAACCATACTTCGGAAAACCTCACTCATGAGGGCCCTCACTCACCCTCACACACCCTCATCTCCACAGGTGAGGTGAGGGTGAGTGAGTTTCTGAACCAGGAAAATTCATGAGTGTGAGGGTGAGTGAGGGCCGTGAAAGCTGTGAGGACCGTGAGCGCGTGAGGGGTGTGAGGGCTGTGAGTGCGTGAGGGGCGTGAGGGCGGTGAGCGTCGTGAGGGCCATGAGTGCGTGAGGGGTATGAGGGCCGTGAGGGCGGTGAGTGCGTAAGGGGTGTGAGGGTGATGAGTGCGTGAGAGGCGTGAGGGCGGTGAGTGTGTGAACGGCATGAGTGCGTGAGGGGTGTGAGGGCCGTGAGGACGGTGAGTGCGTGAGGGGTGTGAGGGCCATGAGTGCGTGAGGGTCGTGAGGGCGGTGAATGCGTAAGGACAGACGAAGCAACTTTCTCAGCATTTTTGGTGTTGCTGGCGGGTTGTTACATGGCTTTCCCTAGATCGACACGAATTGCTGCGATCGGGTCCGGATCAAAACAAGCGAGCAACTCGGAGCAATCCGAAGACGTTTGAAGCGATTGCATCCAATCAGGGACGCGATATTTTCACGTGATACCTCGTGCCGGTGATGATGACAACAAAAGACTTGGTTCTGGTTTGATATTGATCGTTTTTGGAAATCAAATATTTCAGAAAGACGCCTTAGTATTCCCAACGAGATTTAAATGCATAAAAACACGTTTATAGCGCGTAATTGTGTGTCTAAATAGTCCGAAAAAAAATTCATAATGATAAAGCCAAGTTGCAGCAATTGGTTACTGCGTGTGAACGCGGGCGGCCTATGTTGCTGGTGTTGCGAAATCAAGTTTCTGGGCGAAATTGCCCCATCTGAAGCGGGCCTGAGTGGCTTGAGGGCCATGAGTGCGTGAGGGGCGTGAGGGGAATGAGTGCGTGAGGGCCATGGGGGCGGTGAGTGCGTAAGGGGCGTGAGGGCTATGAGTGCGTGAAAGCCGTGAGGGGGTGAGGGACGTGAGGGCCATGAGGGCGGTGAGGGCGGCGAGTGGCGTGAGGGCCATGAGTGCGTGAGGGGTGTGAGGGGTATAAGTGCGTGAGGGCCGTGAGGGCGGTGAGGGGCGTGAGGGCCATGAGTGAGTGAGGGCGGTAAGAGGCGTGAGGGCTACGATGAGTGCGTGAGGGGCATGAGGGGTATGAGTGCGTGAAGGCTGTGAGGGCGGTGAGGGCCATGAGTGCGTGAGAGCCTTGAGAGTGGTGAGTGCGTGTGGGGCGTGAGGGCCATGAGGTTCAGTCAGGGTGAATGTAGGGCTGAAGGTGAGCGTGACTGTGAGGATGAGGGTGAGTGAAGGGTTGAAGGTGAGTGTGGTTTTGAGGGTGAGGGTGAGTGAAGGGCTTATGTGAGTGTCGCTGTGAGGGTGAGGGTGTGTGAGGGCAACCTAAAATGCCGACCTCTGCCGGGAACATCATCGGTGATGTTGCCGGTCCCGTCGGCGATGATTCCAGAAAAAAGGTCCCTTTTCACCTCTTCTACATTGTGGTGTTGTAGTGTGGGAGCCATGATTTTGATTATTTCATTTTAGATGTCACTGCTCAGCTACCTGTCTCTTCGAGTTAACCAGGTCTCAAGAGCAGGCACATCCTGGGAGCGTTCCTTAATAAATCAACTAGGTTGCCGTCCTGTACAGTGTGCCCAAGCAGAGCCTGACTTGTGCGGAAGAGGTTCCGAATAGACCTCACAATGACGCAAAAAGCGTCCCTGGACTCTTGGTGCTGCTTCATAGAATTCCTTGAAAGGAGCTCAACAGCACGTGCACCTTTTGTTTTCTGAAGTTGATACTGCACGGCTTCGAGGTGATACGTGCTATTTTCATGCCAGAGAAACTTCTCAAGCGCGTTCTTCCTGTTTGAGAACCCAATATGTATAAAGCTGAGCTCTAAGCCCGGGATAGTGACCTCTCTTTTCTTAAACGGAATACTGCATTCGTGACAAAGAGCGACATACCGATCAGTGACGTAGTGTAGCCAATGAAACATTTGAAACTATGCATGCTGCAGGACCTGTTACCTTTGCTCTTTTTGAACCGTTAGTTTTTTGCTGGCACAAATTTGCCGGCGGCTGCAGTATCTTTCCCATGATGGCGTTGCTCATCCGGCAAACATAATGTTGAAGGATCCTCCACGCGTTCAAGATCATCCAAAGCGTCAGTGAAGTCAGGGTTAGGAGAAGGTCTGTCGGTGTTGTCTGAATTTATAAACAAGAAACAATTTGATCAAAATATGAATAAGCAATTCTTGCTACAGGCAGACGCGTCACTAAGATGTTTTAAAGAGAGCATATGACGATCTGATGTTGTTTTAGTTTTCTTATGAATGACTGCCCGGCATGCGCGCAGAAGCGCGTTTATCGCTCATGAGCTGCTACCACATTCAAAGACAGTTTGATCATAATTATCTTGAATTGGAAAATCCACAACTTTCTCAAAATTAATGAGGAACGAAGGAAGCTTCTATAATACAACATCCGAAGAAGTGCTCAACCTGCGCGACATAATTCGCAGAAAACTCTTTTAGCGCATTCCTCAGCTCGTCGCAGCATTTTCGCCAAAGTGCACTTATCTTGAGCCTTACCGACGGTTGGCTTCTTTGAGAAATCACTGTATAGGGCTGGGCAAGCATTTGGAGTCCTGCAGTTGATATCGGGAGCTTTTCGCTATCTAATGAGGCAATTTTCCATAGTGGTCCGAAATCTTCTGAAAAAGTACAAAACAAGATTATTCAGTTGCACGTAATAAAAAAAATGCTTTGAAAATTAAGTATCATATCAAAAGCTTAAAATACTACATTCCCAACTTCTTTTCTTAGACCCCGGATATGATATTGATGCAGTAGGAGAGAGGGGGTTAATACTGGGGTTGGCGGAAAATATTGGCCACACATATTTCTCACTTATCGAACTAGGTATTGCCGCCTGTCCTGCACAGTTTCTCATCAAAGGGACAACATGTAGGTACACACAACTCACTCGATCTCTAAAAAAAAAAAAAAGAATCCATATTAATTTCAAAACTGTGTTATAATGTTTTGACTTGAGAGATTTTAAAGTGAAATAACTTTAAAAATATACTCTTCATCAGCACAACATCTTACTCGCATATTCGTTGGTATATTGGAGTTGCGCGATAGCCGTTTTTGCTCGTGGCTTTTCTCGTGAGGGTGTAATGCCAACCACCAACAGGATGGTAATATGATGGGAGAGATAATAGGAAGTTTTAGCCGGCCGTTCCGATAACCCTGCGGCTCTTTTCCTCGTCGTTATGCGGTGTCAATTTCAGAGCAGAAAGGGGGTCGGCTAAAACTCCCCAATGCTTCTGTAGCGCGTTCGATGTTGCAGACGGAAGAGATGGTGCGACCGACTCCGAGCTTAGGTGAAAACGTTCTGTTTATTCTCTCGTGCCACCGGGCTCGTATCGACGAGTAACGTCGTCGTCTTTTATCTGCTGCTTGGTAGGCCGGTGGACCGCCACAGAGCTCCCCCCCTAGAGCCGTCGCCTGCAGCTATGCAGGCTGTAGGGGGACGGAGCGATTGAGTGGTTGCGGCAGCAGCAAGTGAGTTGGGCTGTTGCCGTTGGCTAGTGATACGAGCCGGACGACGTGGCAGAGAGTGGTGCAGAAGACAGCCTGCGCAAACCACGCAGGGACTTGACGCTGAAGTCAGGCTTATTATAGAGCAATGCGGCAGCAGAGAAAGGGCACAGCGATGCGTTCGTGCTGTGCAGCCAATGTGGAGTGGGCTCCGTCGCAGCTCGGGCTCCAAGGGACATGGCGGTCAGCTGTGGGACCGATACAGCGTCATCCCTGGAGGTGACGCACCGAGCGGAGGGAAATGCATGACCAGCGATAAAGAGGCCCTGGTCGGTTAGCGAAGTGTCTTGTCAAGAACAGTATGGTCCGCCGTGACTTGCCATGCCCCAGCGTGGCGCGGTGCGGCACGCCCCACATGTTGTGGCAGCACGCGACCGTGCCAGGCCAGCACCACACCACGCAGATGGGCACGACTGCCGGGGTGACACCAGGGGCTGCGGCAGTGGTGGAAATGCCAAAGAACGTAGACTTGCCGTGCCGGCGGGGTGAGCGAGGTGGTCGCAGCCCGTTGCTGGGAGATGCCGGCGGCAGACGCGACGGGGCGGAGGCAGTGTCGGAGGATCCGGATGCGGGGGCCGAGGAAGATGTGTTCCCGCATAATCGTCCAAATCCCAAGCCGCTGCCGTGACCCGTGCCGCGGAGAACGTTCCCCTGGATGGCAGGTGCTCGGAGCCGATCATCACGTCCGGGTCACCATTTTGTAGCGCGCTCGATGTTGCAGACGGAATAGATGGTGCGACCGACTCCGAGCTTAGGTGAAAACGTTCTGTTTATTCTCTCGTGCCACCGGGCTCGTATCGACGAGTAACGTCGTCGTCTTTTATCTGCTGCTTGGTAGGCCGGTGGACCGCCACACTTCTTTAACAGAAGTAGTAGATTGCGACAGCACACAACGCGCGACGGCGTCTAAATGCGGCTCTTCAGACTTCCTAGCTTTTCAATTTAACGGATAACCTATTTCAGCTTCTCCGCTAGAGCTAGCGCTAGTACTGAAAGTAAAAAAAAAAAGTATAATTTTCAAGTTCGCCTAGACCACTTTACAATTTCTTTCTGCAAGTACGCATAATTAGGATTCCCGCTTTGTACACTTTCTCAGGCAGATTCACCTGACAGTAATATTGGTAAATAAAATAAAATAAACACATGTGCTCAGTGACTTTGAGGTGAGACGACTACCAAGCAAATTTTGAGCTTCTATTTTTCTAGTTAATAAAATAGTAAATTTTTTGCATGCGCAGTGCCTTCCTTGAGAAAAGGAACTAGCTAGCCCAAGATGCGTCCACCAGTGCACGTAAGATTAAGTCTATATGTTATTAATTTGTGGCCGGAAATACCACCGTGGGGTAATCTCAGACAGTGAAGTGTTTTGAAAAATTCATTTTATGGTATTGCTATGTATAAAATTTACTTATATAAACAAATATCTTCATGAAAAAAAAGTATTAACATAGACACGACACACTGATACCAGACTGTTGGCCAGTAACTCTGCGAATAGTTTGAGGAAAGCTTAATAAAGGATTATAGCCACAGAAAGAAAGTAAAACATAGGCCGATGTTTCCCCACTCTCCCCTACGCACTAATATGTTCATACGTGTATAATTGTGAAAATGTGTTCTAATATAGAATTGGATGTCGTTGAAAAAAATGAAACGCAGAGAAATCCAATGTTTCAACGCGACTGGAAAGTCCAATCACGTTAGAGGCCAAAATCTACCCTCTGACTTTGCTTTGCGTTACCGGAAGTCATAGCAATAACCATAGTCGCGCATGTTCAACTCATTTTTTAATATAAAAAAGAATCAAACGGGAGAATCTTTCGCCACTTAGAATAACTCGATTTTCATGATTTCGGCTAGGACTAATACTTCAAGTTTTCAGAGGACTCGGCTGCCTTTTACGTCGGTTTACCTTTTCGGGTATTATGCATCGTCAAAGAGAAAAAAAGAATGACGTTTGGTAATTTTGACCAATATAAATCCAAATGACGTGTTGCCACTTTTCCAGACCGTTGATTGCAATGTCTCTCATAAAGTAACTTCTTTCAAGAAAATTAAATTACAAGGCGCAGAAACTACTGCATATCGGAGCACACGCAATACATACAGCACCCATTTGGAAGAGGAGCGAGAAAAAAAAAACACTCACCAAATTCGTGCTCGCAAAGCTGCGAATAAATATGTAGAGACCAGGATCGGTGTGTTTGGATTCAGCGGTTGTCCTGCTGGATCAGCTCGATTAAGGCCAGGACAAGGGCTGTACTCCGAAGAGGAACGTCCTGCCGGAGAGACGGGTCTGCCGATTAAAAAGTGCTGTCTATTGATATTTCGTATACGGTCCTATGTTCAGTTCAGAGGGCACAAGTCAACACTTTACGCCATCCTTATTGAAGGGAAGGTTTCCCCCAAGGCCCTAGGTAGGATATCTGCATTATGGAAAGGGTAGCCAATGCCTGTAAATGTGGCCCTTCCAAAACATCAGGCTCCGCCTCTGTTTCGTCCCACATTGCACACACTCGAACATCACTCAGCGGCAAAGCTGCGATCACCTTCGTTGACTCGGAAAATGGTGACCTTGCCGAAGATAAAACATAATCTCTCGTCTTCACAAGCCGCCCAGTTTATTCAAAAATTTTGGGGGCCTTCTTTCGGTAAGAAACGCGAGCCGTCGGCTTCAGAATCCTTTAGTGAGGCCTTTCCAGTTGACATGGAGGCGATAGTCAGACGCTTCTGAGCGTAAGCTCCTCGGCGCCGTCTGCCACCACTCTTTCTCTCCAGCTACCTGGATTATCTGATACGCCGCAGTCTGTGGTTTCGACAAAGTCAAGACGAGCTGATGCCTTTCCGGTTTTTTGTCCAGGTAGTTAAAAGAGACCCCACAGCGCTGGCCAAAAGCTCCTCCAGCTCCTCAGCGTAATCTCCTGGGCGACGTCTGCCGCGAGGTGTCCACATCTGCGCTGCATTCAGGAATATGCTGTCTCCGGAGTATTTGGATCAGGAGCGCGGTCAATCAGCAGGCTTCCGTGAAGGCAAAACTACTGGAGGATAGGACGACATGAAACCTCGAGGAGCTGATGTACCGGACTGTCAGTGAAGACAGCAGTGAAAGACTCATACTGGTCCCAGTTTTGCCCATCGAGGTGACAGCATTATCTCGACATGCTTATGTCGTGAAAGTTATCGGTAATGCGGTAAGCAGAGGATTGGACGTTGATTTCCGTCAGTGTTCATATTAAGTGCCATCAAAATAAATCTCAAAAAGAACTTCAAGCGAGCACATCTTAGAATTGCTTTCAAAATGCCCCCGATGGGCGTGTGGCAGTGTTTTCTGGCTCCAGGATTCGCCTATTTTAGTACTCATTTAAAGCATATAAAAGTTCCTGTACATGGCTTGTACGTGCCGTCAAAGCCGTCCTCCTTGCTGGTAGTGGAAGCCTGCAGTTAATGCAATGGAAGCTGCAATGACTCGTTTACGCTCGCTTGCAACGCTTGTTTCTTGTTTGTAGAATTAGTACAGTAAAGGCTACGCTTCATGATTAGAGATGATGACCAAATCACGCCAATGCAACCTATGTATAGTTTCTGTTTTTTTTGTTTTGTTTTTTTTTTTGCATTTTTAGTTCACTCAGGGGCGCCCATCTAAACAAACTTACAGGAGACACATGTTTGCTTCTGGGAGCACTTCTATTATTATATCTGATAAAGAGAAAGCTACAACAGCTTGTCAAAGCTGCGCTCGTAAATTGTTCACCGAGGTAAGCCGACGGTCTAAACCCGAAAAATAAAATAGTTTTTCCATCCAAATCGGTTTTGACGTGTCGCCATCACGTTTAGCTGCCTCTTCATTAGTTATTTTATTCTCATTTATCACTATCTGCCAGTATTTTAGCCTGACTGAACCGGTTGCACCTACCTCGTGCTTCCAGATTCCACGATACACGAATAGCATTGATCACGCATCTTGACGCTAACGGCGCTAAGTAATACTGTCAATATCGTCAGCTTTTAACAGCCACCTTTTAATACTTTGGTTTGAAAAAGGGTGTCGAGATGAGAATAGGTATATACAGTGGTCTTTTCCAACCTTAATAACATCCCTTGATTTCTCAGATATTGAGCTATTGCCGCTTGCTAAGAGATAAATCCGACAACGAACAAACTTTATTGCCGTACCTGGATAGGGTAGTCCTCGACAAGTCAGAGCGTCAGCAGAAAAGGCTCTCTCGTGGCGGCGTTAGTGTTGGGAGAGGCTGTACCACCCAGTTTCCTTCCTGCGAAGTTTCAATTCATAGTTGAAAAGCCAAAACCCTTTGACTTTCGTGCGCACGGAAATCTCCCCTTATGTTGTGCTTCATGAAGTACAGTTTAGAAGCCTCCGCGTTAATTTTTTTGAAAAACAGAAGGTTCGTCCAATCGCAGCGAACAACGAAGGAATTTGCGCAAATAACAAAACAGAAAGGATGCCTTGCATTGACGTAACATTGTACTGCAAACAGGCGTCCTTCACACATGACAGAGTGACGTTGGGTGCGCAAATGTATTATGATTTGAAACGCCCGTTGAGGCAAGTGACAACATAGCTTCCACTGCATTAATGAGGCGCTTGGTACCAAGGTACACTGGTAAAGAACATCGTACGTCACGTGCAAGGCATATAAAGAATTAGATATAAAAAAATCAAAGCCACAATATGACAATCATGTAAGGGAAACGTCATGCTCATTTTCGCAGCGTACAGGGCATTGCGAAGTTTAATCTTTACCCACTCTTAGTAATTCGCTACAATTTCTCGGTTGTTAGCGGTTAATTTCTACGTAACCATCATCATCATAAAACTTTTATTTGAGCCCTGCTTTCTGGTTAGTGAACCCCCTTCCCTTTGTTGAAGTGAGCGCTTTGTTTTTTATAGTGCTATCATTGCCAAATATTTTATTCGTATTCCTTCCTTGTAAGTTGTGTTTTGTTAAAACATGTAGCGCTTGGCGAGAATAATAAAAGAAAACGTCTTCGGCAAAAAAAAAAAAAAAATCCGACGGTTGCAACGAGAGAGTGGATCATTCCAACCATTTACCTATTTACTGATTTTTTGCCTTAAAAGCATTTTCCCGATAGGATCTCAAAGTGAGGTCATAGAGACGAAACACAAATACTATAAAATCATGAACTCTTCTTGTGTATGCATGCAGATCGGGCAACTGTGAGCGATAGCAGCGCCATCCTCCAGTAGGCGGACGTGGAAGGACTCACTGTTCGCCATTCCGTTCTCTACCTCTTCGACTCTTGTACGCGGCCAGAGTCGGCCTTGTAAATAAACCCGTGTTATGCATACCTAACATTTGGCGACGAGGTCACAGACCAACAGTAAGCGACGGCGGCCGCATGAAGAAGCAAAAACAAGCGGCGAGACTCCACACGAGGCAACGAGGGCGAGCGGCTGCGGAACGGCGGCGGCAGCGGGCAGAACCAGATGGCTTCGGAAGCTAAGCCTAGCGTTTCGAACGTCTTCATGGGTCGACTGGGCCACATGGAAGAGTTTTCGCCGGACCACCCGGAATCCTGGCCTACGTACAAGGAACGCCTGGGGTACTACTTCGCGGCGAACGACGTGGTAGAGGAGCAGCAGCAGAGAGCAGTGCTGTGCAGCGTCTGCGGTCCGGCTACGTACGCTATCCTTCGCTTGCTGTGTTCGCCGGCGACGCCGGCAGAGACGCCGTACGCGGACATCGTTTCAAAGCTCACAAGCCACTTCACGCCAAGGCCTTCGGTAATCGTACAACGTTTCTCATTCCACAAACGAAGTCAGCAGCCTGGTGAAGACCTCGCGGAATTCGTCGCGGACTTGCGCCGACTCTCCGAGCACTGCGAGTTCGGCGTCTTCCTGGAAGACATGCTCCGCGATCGTCTCCTCTGCGGCGTTAGGGACAAAGGGCTGCAACGGCGTCTCCTGGCCGAGACTACGTTGGACTTCAAGAAAGCGTACGATAAGGCTGTCGCTGCCGAGTATGCCACGCGGCAAACGGAAAACATCAGAGGAGCGTTGCCTGCGGCGTCCGATTTACATTGGATGGATCAAGTGCCCAAGGGTGCCAAGCCGGGTGGAAAACAAGAACCCTCAAAAGAGCCAAAAGCGACAGGAACAAGGCGGTGTTTTCGCTGCAACGGCGACCACGACGCTACAAGCTGTGGATTCCGCAACGCAGAGCGTCATTTCTGCAAGCGAAAGGGGCACATCGTTCGAGCCTGCCGTCAAAAGCAACAGGCAAGGAGCAGGGCTAAGAGCGACAATAAACGCCCAGGCAAGTTGGGACGCTCAGGAGTGCACGGACTTTACCACATCGCCAGTGGACTGCCGGCTTTCATGGCAACGGTCACCGTGAACGGACAGGAGGTATCGATGGAAGTGGACTCTGGATCCGTCTGTTCCATTGTCAACCTGGGGATACTGAGCAAGCTGGGAATCTCGAGGAAGGCACTTCGACCGTGTTCCAGAGGAGTGCGGACCTACACACAACAGCCTGTCCGGATCGTGGGTGAAGTGGAAGTTCTTGTCAAGTACAACGGTGGAGAGTGCAAGCTACCTCTACTCGTCACAAAAGGGTCTGGAATCAGCATCCTAGGGAGAGACTGGTTTCAACCGTTATGCATATCCCTGGAAGGACTGCACTAGCTCAACGGAGCTCCAGTTTCCAAGAGTTCCAGCGGAGAAGGCCAGCCAGCGGTACGCAATGTGGTGACGAGTGTCAAAACTCTGCTGGAGGACTACCCAAATGTGTTCAAGCTTGGGTTAGGGAAGAGCACAGGTCCTCCGGTGCGGATTGAAGTGGAGGAGCAAGCCACACCCAAGTTTCACAAGTCGCGGCAAGTACCTTTCGCTCTTCTGCCGAAAGTAGACGAAGACATAGAGAAGTTAGTGGAGCAAGGGATTTATGTTCCGGTCAAGCATTCTCGTTGGGCGACGCCTATTGTTCCGATTCTAAAGAAGAATGGAAAGATGAGGATTTGCGGAGACTACAAGGGAACGCTCAACCCAGTCGTCAACTAGGAGACTTACCCACTGCCCACTCCAGAGCAACTGCTCGCAAGACTGGGAGGTTGCTCGGTGTTTTCCCGGCTTGACTTGGATCAAGCTTACCAACAGCTCTGTGTCGACGAGAACACCGCCATGCTGCAGACTGTGACAACACACAAGGGCCTGTTCAAGGTGACGCGATTGCAGTTTGGTGTGGCAGTGGCAGCAGCCATCTTCCAACGTTACATGGAAGGAGTAATAAACTGACTCGAAGGAGTTCAGTGTTTTCTGGATGACATCCTCGTTGCTGGAAGAACAGTCGCCGATCACGAAGAACGGTTGCGTAAGGTGCGGCAGCGCATCCAAGACGATGGGCTTCGTCTGAATGCCGACAAGTGTGCATTCAGGGACAAGGAAGTGACGTACCTGGGGTACCGTATCAACATGGACGGAGTAAGCCCTTTGGTTGAAAAAGTTGAAACGATCAAGCAAGCTCCGGAACCAGGGAACAAGAAGGAGCTACAGTCGTTCTTGGGAGCCTTAAATTTCTATGGCCGTTTCCTGAAAGGAGCTTCACATGTGTTGGAGCCACTTTACCGCCTCCTGGACAAGGACAAGGCATGGATTTGGACAAAGACTGAAGCAAAGGCGTACCAGAGTGCCAAGAGCCTGCTGGAATCATCAGCCGTCTTAGCACACTATGATGTGTTACGTCCAATAAGGCTGGCCTGTGACGCGTCTCCGTGCGGGCTGGGTGCTGTGCTGAGCCAAATGGGAGAAGACGACGTTGAAAGACCAGTGGCCTTTGCCTCGAGAACTTTGACAAAAGCAGAACGTAACTATGCGCAGATAGACCGGGAGGCTCTGGCTTTGCTATTTGGTGTTCGGAAATTCCACCAGTACGTTTTTGGTCGGAAGTTTCAACTCTTGACAGACCATAAGCCGTTTCTGGGCCTGTTGCATCAGGCCAAGCCTGTTCCTGCCGATTTGTCACCTCGGATGTTGCGCTGGAGTCTGCAACTTTCTGCATACAACTACGAACTGTTGTACGCACCTGGCTCCAAGCTGCCACATGCCGACGTTTTTGAGTCGTCTTCCGCTTCCTGTCAAGAATGAGCACGAGCCACCGTTGGGAGACATCTTGCTGCTGGAGGCAGCGCCGGAGGTTCCTCTAGATTCTACCAAGATCGCAGCATTAACACACACTGACCCGGTTCTGTCGCGTGTGCACCGCTGGATTTTGCAAGGCTGGCCTTCAGGGAAGCTGCCAGAGGAATTCCGCCCCTTTGTGGCCAGGAAGAACGAACTGTCCAGCTACAGAAACTGTGTGCTCTGGGGATCTCGTGTTGTGATTCCGGGTCCCGCACAGGCTCAAGTCCTTGACACCCTACACACCTCGCACCCTGGAGTAGTGCTGATGAAAGGTCTTGCAAGCAGCACAGTGTGGTGGCCGGGCATCGACAGTTTGGCAGTCGCGTCGAATGCAAGGTTCGACGCGACTGCCAAATGTGCCGAGAAACTCGACAAGCTCCCAGCAAGGCACCGGTGCACCCATGGGAGTTCACGAAGAACCCTTGGTCTTGTTTGCACATTGACTTTGCCGGTCCCTTCAAAGGGAAGGTTTTTCTGCTGGTCGTCGATTCGCATTCCAAGTGGTTGGAAGTTTCTTTGACTAAATCAATGTCGAGGAACTTCGAGCGATGTTTGCTCGCTTTGGCATTCCCGAAGTTTTAGTGTCGGACAATGGAACTGCGTTCACGTCAGAAGAGTTTGCTGAGTTTGCAACCCAGAATCAGATACGGCACATTACAGTCGCAACCTATCACCCGTCCTCCAATGGGCAGATTGAGGGGATGGTGCAGGAAACAGAACAAGTGCTACGCAAGTTGTCTCAAGGAGACTGGGCAACAAAGCTGTCCTGTTTCTTGTTGGGTCCCCCCCCCCCCCCCCCCCTCAGCACATCTTACCCAGTACAACTACGGGGAAGAGTCCGGCTGAACTTCTGATGGGGAGACGACTGCGATCTGCCATAGACCGTCTGCATCTCGATTTTCATCTGGATGGGTCATCTCTGGAGCGTTACTTCCGAGACGGTTCTCAACGAGTTCGGGAGTTCTGTCCCGGCGATGCGGTGTATGCGCGGAACTATCAAGGAAGCACCAAGTGGGTTCCCGGGTTCATCGCTTCAGTCACAGGACCCCTGTCGTACCGAGTTCGTCTGTCCGACGGTCGCGTTTGGCGAAGGCATGTTGATCAACTCCGCAACCGTGCCAGTCCAATAGACCTTGGTGGAGCTGCCAGTGACACTTGTGGTGACACGACCGATGGTGATCACTCCCCTGTGGTTGGCCAGGACCCACAACAGCCGGGGGTGAATGAAGATTCTCCAAGTCCAAGTCCACCCGCCAGCCCCACCACCTCCTTGCCTAGACCCGACTGTCCTAACCTGCCTGGAAGCCTTTCACAGGAGCAGAGCTCTCCCAGCTAACCTGCAACAACAGGAGCTTCTAGGTACCCTCAACGTGAGAGAAGACCCCCACGGCGTTACCAGGACTACGTTCCACAGGGTGGAAGGGATGTTGTGTATGCAGCAGATCGGGCAAGTGTGAGCGATAGCAGCGCCATCCTCCAGTAGGCGGACGCGGAAGGACTCACTGTTCGCCATTCCGTTCTCTACCTCTTCGACTCTTGTACGCGGCCAAATTCGGCCTTCTAAATAAACCCGTGTTATGCATACCTAACAACTCTCATTGCCCCTGCCCATTGGCACGCACACCGATTTTTTTTATCAACGCCGCGCAGCGATTGCAAGTGATAGCGCTAGACTTGGATAGTCACCGTAGAGGCAGATTATCACATACTCGTGGGCCACAGTTTTTAACTGTTTACGTCCTCATCTGGCTTACATAAATTAGTAATTACCTTTCTCGTGCACATCGGGTAGGTTCGAAACGCTTTGTAGCGTCTAAGAGTTTGTCATTGCGCAGCGGCTAAGTGCGGCTAAAGATGGCATTTCCATGCATCCACCGAAAAAGGACACAACCGAGTAAAAACGATGGATGCTTGTTATGTGAGATAAACAAGCTATATCACAATGATCTCCCGGAATAATAGCCTCTCAGTTACGAACTCAGAGAGCTCCCGACCACCTACCAAATTTCTCTATCCTGTCGGCTTTTCTTAATATTTCTCCTGAGTTTGTAAACATGTTTCACCTCATTCCTCAACACCCTCCGGGCTGGACGCCGCATGCGCGCAAAGCTTTCGCCATCGAAGGCGCCTTGTCGAATGTGGGAGCTCGTAGATTTTCGCCTCTTCTACGTACTCCCGAATCCCGGCTCAAGCTCACCCGTCCCCCCCCCTCCCCCACCCCCTATCCTTCTCCTAATGATGGCCTTTAAGCGCCGCGGTAGTCCCTCCTGCCTATGTTTTGTCCGTGGGTCTGAAGCACCACCTTCTGGATTTCCAGCTTCCACACAGGGGAAGCAGACACTCGCCGACCTCGTTTTGTCGGGCTCCATTAATATCTCTGTCCCATCTGTCCTCGCTCTGAACCTGTCGTCAGTCAGTCTTACAAGTCCTGCCTGCCATTTTTTTGTGTTTTTGACTTTTCAAGTAAGCCTCTCCGTCGCCCCGGTGCTTTTTGTGTTTGGCGGAGGTTAGGAGGGCGGTAGGTCAGCATGTATAGAAGCGTCATTTCACTCTAATTTTCATTTTCATCTTTATTTAACTTATTTCGGCTCAGGAGAGACGGGGTGCAGCAGATAGGCCGAAGGCCCTTGCCAGGTGAACTGCAAACACCCAAACTAGGAACAAAAAAAGAAAAAAGGGGATTGGGGGGGGGGGGGGGGCGTACAAGCACAGCCTGCCCCCCCTCATGCGGGGGACAAATCGAAGTGTTTAAACTATCTTCCCGGCTCCCCCATAGATTTTTTTTTTTTTTTTGGGGGGGGGGGGGGGGGGCGTGGGGCAGGTATGTGGCTTCTTACCCGCCATATTTGTTTGTTGTGTAACATGCATGTTTTGTTGTCTCTTGTTTTTTTTTGTGCTACAGATAGATGGTTATTTCTGATTTGTGTACCAGCCCCCTCAGACTCAACTAGGCATGTATAATGATGACACCTGTCTATAGTTGTGTGTGTGTGCCTTCAGCACAAGTAAATTGGTTTTGTGTAATGATGAGAACCAGAGTGGTGTTAGCTTTTCTCTGTAGACAATTGTATTGTTTTGTGCTTAGGCGTAGACTACGAGGGGGGGGGGCAGCGGAGATCATGCCCCCCCCCCCCCCCCTCTGGTGAGATCCAGGGGGGGAGAGCCCCACCCCGGGCCATGATCTTTACCGAGCATACCGAGACGCTGTTCACGTGCCATGTAACGAGCTTCTATAAGTGACATGTAAACAAAATAACGCCCACGTTGCCTTTATTGACAAATGAATGGGAAATGGAATGCCAGCGTGCTTTCGTTAGCTTCAATTTCCAGTTCTGGCGAGAAGGTAACGCGGCATTCATCACTTTTACGTCCGCTTGGTCTTTTTCCTTAGCAGCCTGCCATCTTGCGATTTCCCACAAAAAAGAAAAAAAAAGAAACGGAAGTTTATATAGAGGGCGCCTACTCCATTCGGAGCTGTTCAAAAAGTCCGTTCAGTAGCGACTCCGAAGGAGTCGCTGCTAAAGATATCAGATTTTTGCTCGCCAGCGCGTGCACCGTAATACCGGCGATGAATACAAAGCTGCGCTCGCACGGTGATTGACATTGACACACAGCGACAGACACATGGCGATATACATATACTGTAAAATGTACCCCCTAAAATAAGGTATTGCTAATTGCCGGTGTAAAAAAAAAATGCGCAGAAAAGCACCCCCCCCCCCCCCCCCCCCCCCCACCCGGGGAAAATGGAGTCTACGCCGCTGGTTTTGTGTATGAATGCTTTGTCGTTTTCCCACACTTGGATGCATCACGGTGATTGTGAGAAAAAGGTTAAGCTTCCTTAAAAAGCGAACGAGTTAGATCCTTCCAATAAAAAGTTGGCCCCAGCAGGAAATAGAAAGACGCACAGCGGTGGCGCAGCGGTGGCCAAGGGCGGGGGAGGCATAAAAATACCTTTTCGTGGGATTTTTGAGCGACTTTGAGGAGGAAAGTGCTGCAAAAGTTACTGCATCTTAGCCTCCCTTTGTCCATTTGAGAGGGTTCCCGAAAAGCGAGCAACGCCCTTCACGTCTGGTCATAGCGGGGCGCCGAAAGCTGAAATATTTTCCAGTCTGATTGCGGCTTGCGAATCCCTGAATGCGTCACCGGTGACGTCATATCACTAAAGAAAATATTCGTGTTTTGGCGCCCCACAAGTTCCGTATATAGGTTTACAAAAATAATTCCCCTGGCAGGACGACGCTCCTACTTCCTTAAAAAATATAAGTTTAGCTTAATTTTTAGCAAAACATGTGCTTTCTTGTGAGGCCTCTCAAAATATTACATCGCGAAGAAAATCAGAAATCAGCATTAAATTGGCGTTTCAATGATTTTCGGACTTCAACCAATTAACTGCGGAAATTAATCTGTATCACCTATGGAACGAACAGCAGAAAACCGTACTTTCTTAAAAGCGCTGGTTTTACTAAAAAAAAAAAAATAATGAAACAAATTGACGGTCGAAGGGCTTCTCAAAACTTCAAATGGCCTTTCGAGTGACGTACTCTGAGGGATCACATTATTTCCTCATGGGTTACCTCTTCAGAGACACCACCGGGTTCCTCCGCGATGGTCAAATTTAAAGGGTTAGCATCGTCAAAGGTCGGGGCGAGCGATCGACACAGAAGACGGTTCGGACGGAGCGGGACAGGCTTCTGTTGATTTCCGCCTATCCCCCAGCAACGCTGTCACTGTAATTACCGTTACCACCACATGCAACTGCAGATCGGGAAAACATTTTTTTTGTTGCAATTATTCAACGAAATAGCAGATTATCAGGACAAGGTGATGCGTTTTTGGTCACTTGAGCTTGGGTAAACACTATACAAAAATACAAACTGCCAATTATTTCAACATTAAAATCGTTGCACTACCCCATTGATTCCTCATACTGAATATTTTTGTTCGCGTTGCGCTCAATAACGAGAAGACCGATGCAGGCACATGATCTCACCACACCGCCGTGTTCTTACACACGATAAAGTCCGGCTGCTATGGCCACCGTCACCATGGCCACGAAGCGTTTTCTTTATGGGTGCACAAACGAGCCCAGGGTCCAAAGCCAGCACAAACTCACGCCATTTGCCGAATATCGTCTGCTAAAGCCAACACGCAATGCTAGCCAAAACCGGACGCGGCGGTCGACGCTGAGGGCAGGAGGCGGTCACCTGCCGAACCTTTGAGGGTTCCTGCGAGGCTTGGCGCAAGCTCGGGCTTAGATTATGCGAAGCGCGAGTTCGGCTGCTTCTTGCGCAGGTATTGCGGTGACGTCAGAACGCCGAGTTCTCATTAGCTCTGATTGGAAGAACTGGGGGAAGACCTCAATGCTAAATGCCTTGAGTCTACCCCCTATTCTTCCAACACACCAATCAGAGCTCGTCGTTTTGATGCCGTTGCCATCCCTGGGCAAGAAGCAGACAAACTTGCGCTTAGCATAACCCATTTTCCCGAGCCGAGCGGAGCGTGGTTTGATCGTGCTTAGTGCGGTCTGCTTGGAAGCTTAATTTGGAGTCCTATTACTTGCGTTGGCTGGTTCTCGTTGCTACGATAAATAGTACAAGCATTATATTCTTCCATGGGCGTACCAACCGTCGGGCAAGGGGGCGCTTGCCCCCCCAGTTCTCAGAGTGTGGGGGGGGGGGGGGGGGTAAGGCATATGTTTCGCCCCCCCCCCCCCCCCCCCCCGAAACAGCCGTCACTGGGCTGGGCAAACACTGGCCGGCGGCTACCAAGGGATACCAATCGGCCCTGGGGGGGGGGGGGGGGGGGGGGGGTGGAGGGGGGGCGGTCGGGTGTGGTTTGCTTCCCCACTCAAAAACAAGTTGCTCCGCCACAATATTCTTATATTGAAAGTTTGATTTAAAAATTAAGGTTAGCTTTGGAAGCACACCTTACTTAAAGTGTGTCTCGCAGCATAAATATTTCTCTAGGTTGGTTTCGTCCGAGAGGAAATGATTCAGTGTCATAAATGTTCTATTATTCCTAGCCCAGAACCTAAAGCTAAATGTCTAATGGTTTTGATCTCCTTTAAGTGAAAGTAAGTATGACTTGGTGCGAGTAGTTGTGAAGCATAAAAGTCGAGTATATGATCCGCTTTTGACATATGCGGTGAGTCTTTATAGTGTTAAAAGTATTACTTATTACCCTATATAAACGGAGAGGATCGACCTGGAGTCTATTACCACTGCTCGCCCTGACTACTTCGCTCATGGTATCAACGCAGTTGGTGGTGAGCGCATTGATGCGTGGCTATGGTGCCACAGGCAGCAAGATCGACGAGACAGGTGTGTGGAAGCCCTGGTGGACGGATTCCACGCGTGAGCGGTATACGAGGATACTCGACTGCCTGCGGACGTCTGAAAGTGAGGTAAGAGGATGTCAATCTAAAGGCCGGTTTGCAAACATGTGTCCATAGCGACCGCAACGACGGGAACGACCGAAACGACCATTGCAAGGGTCTGCAACCGTCAGTTGCCATAGCGACGGAAGGATGCACGCACGTGTCGTTCACGTCGCCAGGAGTTGGAGCAACACCTCCTAGAAGAGAAGGCCGTAGCGCTCTGAGTGGGAACGTCGCAATGGCGGAGGAAGGAAGGCCATGGCGCAACTACGTAAGAAAAAGCCGCTGTCGACGCGTATCGGCGTACTAATGTTCGTGCGCGTTTATCTGAGATTAATACACGTTTTAAAATCGCAGTCGTGTACAATTTATTATATATATAATATAAACGCGATATACAACGCGTTACCAAGGTTGAAAGTACCGAATTTATCGTTTTGATTATCCCCGTAACCGTGGGATTAAGCGCAGTCCCGCATCTCCCCACACTTTTCGAATGAACTGGCTCCGAATTTCCGATGCGACATCTTCCCTCGTACGGGCTCTGATTCTGGTAAATTTACGTTGCGTGTGAGCTGCTGACTGCATGCAAAGGTACGCTGAGACATTTCAGAAGGGAAAGGAACCGAAAAAAAAATCCATTCATCGCCGCTAGGAGGGAGCGCACACGAGGAAGAGATGGGTCGACAATGTTAAGCCTCTCGTCCCACACTGCTCGTGCTGCTCTCGTGTGTGTGTGTGTGTGGTTTTGTCCTACCCATCGTTTTTTTTTTATCGTCACCGCAGTCTTGGGTATAGACATTTGTTTGTGTGTGTGTTCGCTTGACACTACCGCATTTACGTGGATTCGCGAAACAAAGTCCTGCTACGGTTTGACTGACGTGTGTGGCAACTAGTCAACGATGACACTGGTCGATGACCTCTCTCGACAGAGAGAGACTTCTTGTAGTTCGTGTTAAACTTTTTTTAGTAATGCATCGCATGGGACGTATGGATACGATCGACAGGTGAGGAACAACTTATTTACGGGCTTTCTTTGTCATGTAAGACGCAAGTAAAATGCTCCAGTCGATTTTTTTAAAATATTGTGATAGAATGGAGTTTTGTTCTCTCATTACCCGTTTGCTATTGCGTCGACATTTATAATTATGCCTGGTATAATTCTAGTTTTTACTCGAAGGTAAATAACAAGTTTGTGTGATTATTTAAAGTGCGTTGTTTGTGGTTATGCGTTTATTTATACTAATGTTATTTTGTTGCCTTTACCGCGTTTATACTAGAATCTTAACTGTATTAAAGGGATACTGAACCAAAGAATTTAGTGCCCATAATAAGTGGCGCACGTTCTTTTCACCAGCCAGCAGCCGCCGGTGTGCGGGAGCACATGCAACAAAAATGACGTCACAGACCTCCATTCGCGGTTGAGATGTCAGTGAAATGCATGGGCTTCGGACTAAAGGAGAATAAAGACAGGCTTTTCATCTCTACAAGTGAAAGCTAGGTGCTTGTTAGACCAATTCATCGCTTACTTTTTACACCAGGCACCACTGTGTAAATGAAAAACTTGTCTTTATTCTCCTTTGGTCCGAAGCCCATACATTTCACTGTCATCTCAACCACGAATGGAGGTCTGTGACGTCATTTTTGTTGCCTGTGCTCGCGCACACCGGCGGCTGCTGGCTCGTGGAAAGAACGTGCGCCACTTATTATGGACACCAAATTCCTTGGTTCAGTATCCCTTTAAGGTAATAGTATTATTGTATACAGAATAGGTTATATTTTGTTCTTAGGCTTATCGAGCCCATAGGGAGAATTAAATTAGTTGACTGTAAATGGTAAGCTTGGTACCCCTGCCACACGGAAACGTTAATATATTTTGATTAAATAATACGGGATTTAATTAGCTCGGTGTTTTGAGTGATTATATGAGCGTCGCAAGCTGATTTGTCGGCCCCATATTTTCATTCGATCGAAATGACATTACTTTTGCCATGTGGCCGGGGCATGATGCAAGAATTCAGTGACTGCACGCGATAACATCGCTTACATGACCGTAAGTGACATTCCTCTAGCCGTGTCCGCGTTGACTACGTCTACCTGATTTTTCAATGTGACCTGTTTTGCTGTGTCCAATCGCTGCGTGTCTTGCCATTTTATCGAAGTATTTCTGTGTAAAATATGCATTCCTGCAGCAATAATTGCGTGAATCAATGTTTTCTCTTATACGCCTTCCTCGTACCATTCCATACCCATCACTTAGAGTTAGTGGTGTAATATTTTGCCCGTGTAATGAAATGTTTTCGAGACCTGTTGCTATGTGCAGCTATCAATTTAGCTAATAAGACACGCTTATGTGACTAAAAGCACGTTACGACGATCGATCCACGCGCGTTGCCTTCGCTTCGCTGCGCGCCCCCGATGGCCTTCCCTCGCGACGTCACGAGTAGAGCGCTACGGCCTTCTCTTCTAGGAGGTGCTGGTTGGAGCGAGCCCAACTTTTTCCGCTGCGTTGGAAATAACCGAAACAACCGCAACGACAGACAAATCGCAGGTCGAGGAGAACTGGTCGCGCGCGTTGCATGACGGTCGTGCCGGGCTCCTTTATCTGCCAACATGGCGTCGGTGGTGATCGTCGACGTAGACGGCGTGGTGAAAGCTCATCGTTCCGCGGAAAGTGCTATCCTTGACTGTGAATTTTCGTCGTGTGTCGCTATGGTAACCCAGCACGTACTTGGAGGGAAAATTTACCTACTCGTGCGGCGATGTCGTGGCGGCACTCTCAAGACAGCAGAAACGCCCATGCCGTCGTTTTTTTTTTACTTCGACTACAGTGATACTTTCTAAGCATTTGTGTCCTCGAACATCGCCCGGATTTCTTATTTGGCGCATTTCATGCGTGTGCTGGTATTACTGGCGCGTACCGTATAAAGGGTGCGAATTTTCACGCGTTGTCATCACCGGAGAAAAGTGATTAATGTTAGCAATCCTGAACGCTCGCAACGTGTATCTGATCACAAAATCATATTTTTACTTTGCTATATAGCTGATAAGATTAAGTCGTCTATTATAATTGTAGAAAAGGCGTGTGGTGTGATTTATACTATTGGCAAAGTCGTTTATTAGAGTCTTGATCGTCCAAGACGGCGTACGGCATATTTTTTTCTTTTCTTCGTCCACTGTACCCTGCAAGCCTATCATGAAAAAAAAAAAATAATAAAGCTTTAGCCTATTGAGAACTGCCTGTTTATATTATTTTACGGCATTGAGTAACAGTGCGTCCCCTTTTTAGAGGCACCGCTGAAACAGCTGACAGCGGCGTAAAAGCGGTCGCCGTGCTGACGACCTGCTGCGCTTGGTGCAGTGGTTGCAGGTGTGTGTACGCGCGGCGCAGAGCGGTCGTTCCGGTCGCTCCGGTGGCAACGGACGCAGTCGCATGCAACCGACGTGTGTGAACGAGCCTTAAGGCAGAGATAGCAAAATTATTTTTCAAGAGTAATTAAATTACATTATTCATTACTTTCCTCAGAAATGCGCAATTGTAAATAAATAACATTACAAATTAACGCAGATTAGATTTAATTGCATTACATCACAATTACTTTTTAAATGTTATGAAGTTACCGCGAAATTACCCTTAAATTCCTTTAGGCAGTAATTCGTGCCCGTGATGATGGAATTATTAAACGCCATGTAAAGCGTCCTAAGATAGGATTAAAACACAGTTCACCGGTTTCGCTGTTCGTTCAACAATGAACTTGATCGGTTAATTGCTGATGTGATTGCGTCCTCCTAATTTTGGAAAAGTCGTCCACTTCGGTTGCTCGAGCCACGTCAGCTCGTTTTTACATGAAGTTGTAACGACTGTTGTGAGATGTTCTAAACTGACCTTTATGGGGCCTTAGCTCCATTGTGCCCGAATGTATTTTGCACAACGAATCGAATGCAGTGGAATCGTTTTTTCTCAAGGGCTGCGGTCGGTGCATTCTCGGACATTCTTCTCGATGGGTATTGTTCCATGACACCAGGAGAGCGCAAATTATCGTGCGTTGTCACGCATGGGGGCCGAATGTTTTCTAGGGAGAAGCGCTATCAGATGAGGAAAAGGGTGAAGGCCGCCTCCGGAAATGTGTCCTTTCCCGACAAAACCGCGGTTCTATCTGCGCGTTTGCTTTTCCCTGACTTAACTTCCCCGGTGAGGCTGCTTTGCTCGCGTTTTGCAGTTTACAGCTATATTTCTTTCACCCCTAAGCTGATAGTGCAGTGGTAGCAACGCGCTCGTCAGAGCAGACAACCGCCTCCCTTTCACCACCTGACTTCGCTCTCTGCGCGTGGCTGTTGGCGGGGCGTAATCAAGCGGCAAAGGATCGACGCAAGACTGCTTCAACACTCTAAAAAAAGCCCGTGAGTCTGCTTTCCTGCATAACACTCGGAGAGCCAATCACCGCAACTTACGGAGGCAGCTCAGCGAATGACAATGCCGAAACATATGCTTAGACAAAAAAAAAAAAAAAAAAAAAAAAACGCAGTCTGAGTTGTGACATTAAGCGATGCAAGCGTGAGGTTTGCATTGCTGTCACAACTCAAACTGCGTTTTTTGGTCTAAACATATGTTTCGGCATGGTCATTGGCTGAGCTGCCTCTATAGGTTGCGGTGATTGGCTCTCCGAGCGTTGTGCGCGAAAGTAGACGCGCAAACTTTTTTTAGAGTGAACGAGTGTGCAGGCTTCCACCGCACTGTCGGCTTAGGAGTGAACGGGGCACGAAGCATAAAAAAATCACCTATACCCACGAAGAACAAGGCAACTCACGAGAAGTTTTGGATTCCTTGGCAAAATATTTAGGATTATCTCCCGATTCCTGGTGACAGGTTTTAAAATGTGTTGATCTTCGTAGTGACGTGACCTCCATATTGTAGCCTGGAACGTCTCCCGATTACTTTTCGCCGTGAATCCGTACTGACTGGAGTTTTGTGAACTGTGGCCTTCCAACTATGTGTTCACTCAAAAGCCTTTCTTCATCCGTTTCGCCTTTCGACCCCGTCACTCTCGATTCCCGCGTCACATATTTTGTTCTCAGATGGGCATCGGAAAAAAGGAATGACGAAAGCAATGAGTAATATGTTTTTAAAAATTACTGCCTGAAAGGAATTCCTTACATTGCTAAATTACCAGCACTGAAAAGTAATCAATTACATTACTCATTACAGCAAAATGCAATTTATTTATAGTAGTTTTATTGCAGTAGTGTCATTACTGCCATCTCTAAAATCTGGGACAGTGATCCACAGGCGACTGAAAGCGCGAACTTGACAATTTTGTGTCCACTTTTTCATTTAAAGGGATACTAACACCTAAACCCCCCCCCTCCCCCCCCCCCCCCCCCTCCAAAAAGAAAAAAAACGCAACTGCTCGAAACCGAAACCTAAACAAGTGTACGGAGGCTAAAAGGAAAGAGATGCCGGAAGTCACGTGACTCTCGCTCCCTACCGAGTTTCTTTCCCGTTCCTCCGCTTCTCGGACGACGACACTGAGGACGTTGCTCGATCCGTTTGTCGTGGGATTGCTTCGCATTTATATCCCTCCCCCTCGCTGTTCTGTGCTTGAAGATCGATTAGCCGCTACCACGAATCACAGTTCCGAAGTAGCGGGCTCCCGTCCGTCGCAACGGTCGTCCGTCGTGCGCCGCCGTCGCGGCGTGCAGCCCGCCTTGCGCGTCGCCGTATTGAGAATGACGTGTACATCTACTTCCAGTGATCTGTGCAACAGCTTTTCTAGATCAACATATTTGCAGCCTTTCGGAAGACGCAAAACATAAATTTCATATTCTCTTCTTTTTTTTTTAATTGATCGTGTACCTTAGATGACCCACGACTTTCAATATTTTCGGTACGCATCAGTTTGGGCGACACGTGACCATGGATAAGAGTGAGCGCGCCTAAAACCGGACAATTCTCGGCCTGCGGTTTTTGGGCGGAAATAATACAAGTTTCGAGCCACTGATTCTGCTCTGTGTAGTTAGGCTCTCATAGGTCACGTTCAAATATAAACGTCGGCTTGCTTAAGTACCCTGTCACTGTTCCTTTAATGGGCAACTCCGCTTCATTTTTGGTTTTGGAAAAACAATGCAGTCCTCTTCAGTATCAACTAAAAAGACCACACGTCAAATATTATGACGCAGTCCGGTCATAATGTTTCTTAAACGGTCCAGCAAACTTTGCAACTCGCCAAGTTGCCGAAATCGACTAAATCGAGTGGGCGAATTCAGCCGAATTCAAGGCTGCGGCACGGGCGTAGCCAACATTGACCTAAACGTCATCACCATTAGTAATTAAACAAATCACCAGAGATTCAAATTCGGACAGATTCAGAAATTTTCGAACTTCCCGCGACGAGTATTCGGCAGATTGGGAGATTTGTCAGATTCGTCGATGGTTGCAGACGGGCGGCGTGAACCTTGTCTTAAACCTCGCGAATGCGGTCAGCTGTGTTTTTTCTAGGTAATTTTGCTGCCTATAACCAGATTCCGTCTTGCTCATTTCAACGTATGGTATGTACTGTTCTGTCATTCTAAACCAGGCATGGGCCCAGGTCCAACTGAGCTGATCGATGTGGTTGACACTGGCGCTAGTATGCACAGTATCGGTTTCTGAGCGGTTTCGCGATGATCGGTAAAATGTAGCGAAATGCCATGTATTATTCATAATGCGGTGCAATGCACAGCAAATATATTCAGGAAAGGAAATGATTCGTCTCTTTCACTAGAGCTGCGTATGTCTGTACCTGTAAGGCGCGAGAGCGAGATGAATGTTGCTCGTCACAACTTCGACCCGGCACCGGTGGCGAGGAGAAACGTCACAGTGTCATTTCTCTGTTCTCGGGAGCAAGGTTTGCGTACTTGAACTTATTTGATGAAAAAGGAACTCAACACAGGGGTGTACAACGCAACTTTATTGTTCGGAAAAAAAAATACTAACTAAATTGGATATCCTTAACCAGAAAGGTAAAAATGCAGTACATGAGACTGTAATAGTACGGCCCAAGGAGTTTCAGATTGTTTCCCGTGTTCCGATAACAATACCTCAGTGGACGCACGTTGAGGATAATCGAATGAAATATACTCACTTCTGTGGTGTGTGCCACTATGACCGTAATTGTGGGCACGAAATGTGTCTGTACCGAACAGCAGGTACGACATTGATATCTTGCGGCGATGAAAACATGCACTTGTATTTCTACCTGCACCAAGCACGGTGCACGTTGGTCGTAATCGGGAACCGAGGCCAATTTTCCCTTGATATCTAGCTACCGTTCTCGACAAACATCCAAAATAATATAAACAAAGCAGAATATTTTATTTATTAATATGATATGACATATTACAATATGATTTTGTGCGCTTCGTAGAATTTAGTGAATTTAATATCACGAAAATTTGAAACACTCATTCACATGATCTAGCAACAATTGCAACGCTCCGAATCTTTCCGAACTGTTCCGAATCGCTCGAGATTCGGCTACTCTTCCGAATCTTCCCAAATCTTCCCGTCTCTCCAGGTTCGGCTCCGAATCTCGATTCGGATAAAGATTTGTCCCATCACTAAATTCACCATCGCCCCTTTTTTGCTTGTTTTTACTTGTCCTGGCGAGCGTAGCGGATGACGTTACCAACGGTTCCTCTCGGCGCTCAGCGGCGTCCACGTGACTGGTGTAACGCGTCTGCGCAGCGCGCTTCATGGGAGCCGTCCGGCCGCCCCGCCGTGGTCTGCCGTTTCCCGCGTCACAACCGCCGTCGTCGTCTCACCGGTTGTGGTTATTGTATCTCGAAGTTTCGTCCACACTACGCACACTACGTGTGCAGACTTATGCCGCAGTTGTGCAGACGACGTCGAATGTCGTAGACACCGAAACGTAGTAAAGTGTGCGGAGCAGACGACGATTGCTCCTGGCACACGCCCGTCCCAATCCCGCCCGTCGTTTCGTAGAGGATTACGTGACGTCTCGTACGACGTGATGGCCATGTTCTTGGCGGCCCGAGGCCAATGTTGCCGGATTTAGCCGAAGTTTCGGTTTCGGTTTCGGCTCGTGTTTAAAATTAGATTTAAAAATATATATCCCATTTTTCGAGAGCAAACGACGTAGTGTCTTTTACTAGGGCTTTTTGATGCGAAATCACTCATTATCCCGAAATGTTCAGAATTGAGCGGAGTTGCCCTTTAAAGGGGTACGAAAACGAATTCCAGCGCTCATTTTTAGTTTTAATGTGTTGCATGTTGCAGCGTAACCTCAAAAATACCAGTGTTTCGTTGAAAGGCATAACAAAACTAATTTTAAAGCTAATTAAACGATCTTTCAATGTGCATCTGGTGAATGCATCTGGAGCCCATTTGGCACGTAATCTAACAAGGTTGGGGATCTTGGTACGTAGTCATGACGCACTAAGTTCCATCGGAGCAGCGCCGCTCTTTGGAATTCAATATTTTCCTTTCTTAGCTTTGCTCAACTCACAAATCGCGCATTGTACCAAAATGTTCAAGAAGACGGAAAGGGGGGACTCCCCCTTTTCTGGGACCCTTGTTTGTGTACAGGGACACAGTCATTCCCCCTAGAATATTAGCCCGTCACTAGAAATTTGGACAGAAGTTTCTGTTCCCACCCCGTTCACCCCTAAGCTCACAGTGGTGTGAAAGCTACGTGCTCCTTAGGCTAGCCACACGCTCATCACGCCACAGGTACTTCGAACGGCTCGGTTGGAACGTGTTGACGCTATTGACACCACCACAATGCTGACAACAACACCAACGGCAAAGCTCGTAACCACGCCAGCCCTGCTACGTCACGAATGCAAGAAATTTTTTTTTTCTGCTCTTGTTTGTGCCAGGTATCCCCATTACGCACCGCGCTCTCCGTTCGCTTCTCTTCGAGCGCTTGCTGGAGTGCACGGTTTGGACCGAAAATTATGGCCAGTCGTTCAAAAAACAAATGTGCGATTACCATTTACGGCAATTATCCGTCATGCTTGACTCATTTCCGAACGAAATTTGAATATTTTAATTTTCGTTTCCGTACCCCTCTAAAAGTATTTTCACCTCATGCCCTCTAAGCAAATTTCGCTGCAAAAATATGAGTTTAAAAAATGCACCATAGTACTGATTTTGTTGGAAGTTTATTACGAATACATAATAAAGGTCCCACTGTCCTTAGATTTTGCCTTGGAAGCGCTCGCTATTGTTAATAAAATGTATAACTATTACCCTTTGGACTGTTTTGAGCAAGGTTTGAGTCGATTTTTAGATTAAAAGATGAATGGTACAAAACATGTGGTAGTACGGACTAGAGCAGTTTTCTATATTAATTTTAAGACTACGACGAGAATAATTAATATGATATTTGCGTGTTTGTTTGTCTAAACAATTTCGACAGGACAGTTTTCGCTAAATTTATCTTATCTTCAGTAAGTTCAACGAGATGGCGACTCCAGCACCACTTGCCCCGCGCAAGGGCATTGTTCTTGTTTTCCATAGCTTGCACTGAGGGTGGTTAGCGGCACGCGTTGTGTGCCTCCCACCGCCAAGATAAAAGATATTGCGAAGAGTTTGTGTGCAGTCAGGCACATTATTCGGACATTTTTGCTGGGCAACGAACTCAGTGGCGCCATCTGCCCGGCACACTTCCGGTTCGCGTATTTTTTCTGATTTTGTGCTCATCATTCTTTGATCATATGAGTGGATTAAATCTGACAATACCATGCGTAGTCATTTCCAGAAGATAGAATGTATATTTGATTTCGCAAATACTGCCAAACCTGTTGTCAGGTTCAGAACCGGAAGAGGTGGGCGGCTATTTGCACACTGGCGCCTCCCCGATTCAACTCACGCGAAAAAGAGCGAATATGGTGGACTAGTCGACTACTACCTTATCGCACTCGATAATCAAATTTTTTTTCCTTCTTAAATTTTCACTTGCCTGCCTTAACTAAGAAACGGAGGCGTAGAAGTGAGAGGGGGAGCCCCTCCTTTCCCATGGGTTTTACTTTCAAACTTGATAATCTGAAATTACTCTTAATTCGAATGTTTGCAGAAATTTCTCAGATTGGGGTGAAATGTTGTAGAATGTAACACTTCGGTTCAGGATGGTGAAAATACACATCTGGGGTAACGGCAAATCTCGGGAGTCTTCGCGCCTATCCCAAGTTACACTCCGCGGCATGGGGAACTGTGGGGCTCCTCCGATGTACTCTTGGGTCAACGCGAACGTTGCGTATATCCTGGAAGCTTCACAAGTAGACCTCTCTTGTCATTGCGAGTTCAGAACTCACAAAATATAAAATGGACGCGAAGGGAGGTCATTTTTGTTTCCTTCTGCCCTCTTCCCGTTCTGAAATCTTAAAATGCTAAGCAAACTCAACTTTGTCTTTGATTTCCCGGTAATCCTTCACGCGCCGCACATCGGTTCTTTATAGTGCACCAAGCCGACAATAGGGGCGCCAGGTATTTCCGAAATGGTGTACAGCCCATCAATCACATCACTGGTGTGCACATCCCCGCACCCTTGCTCTCCCGGCATACACCATAGTTATTTCGATGAAGTCCCCTTTGGACTGAACACAAATGTATGCATTGTTTGTACAAAAATCGCTTCATTTAAGGTTTCCATCTACGTTCTGAAGTTAAGCCATCATACAGAAGTATACGGCATATGCTATAATGTTTTACAGTTACCCTATCCACTAGATTACTTAGCTCTTTGCCACCCTCATTTTTCGCTTATTATTATTAATAGTTCTATTATTATTAATATTATAATATTTCTATAACTATTTTACTATTAAAAATAATAATAATATTAATATTATTATTATTATTATTCATTGTCAGAGTTACGTAATATTGGTTACGGAAGAAGGCAGCAATAGCTTTTCAAATGCAGCACACTTGTTTTATATATGTGGCTTTTCTTTCGCAACTGAGTACAAGATCTTTGAACATGTGGCTCAGAATACTTCATCAGATAAGTTTTTGAGACACACGTTACCATACAAGTTTTACGGCAAGAGCTGGAAGAGTAAAATGCAATGCACTGAAATATTTAAGGCTTCGGACCTTTTAGTTTACCAGAAGTTGCCGCACTTTCGAGAGGTTTTCTTTCCGCAAACTACACTGCTTTTACAGCCTAACAGTTCCATTAGTTTAAGGTTATAAAACCCCAATAGTAAACAGAAGATACATCAGATCCCCCGCAACCGACCTTCCGTGACCACTGAATAACAAACACCTTGTCAATAGAGCAAGTCGTTAACATAGGGGTGTCGAAAATAGTAGCATATTTGTTAGTCCCGTCGCACACATGCGATAGCCATATGCACGACACATCCTTTCTTATGAAAGCCATTCCCAATTTCAGGTCCAGCATCAAGAAGCGGGTGTTCTCGAAGATTTGTTGGCTGAGATCGCATCGCTGAGCGTGGCTTACAAAGCTCACCTAGGGCTTCCCGCGTTCAAGAGGAGCGTGGTGCTGCCGGGATTACAGTTCAGCTCAAGCCAGATTTTCTTCGTGGCCCACTGCGCCAAGATGTGCGAGCTGAGTAAGGGCCTTGAAAAGGACCGCCTGTCTTCACACGCAAAGTGCAACGTGCCCCTCAGGCACGAAGCAAACTTTGCTCATGCTTTCAAGTGCTCCGCCGGCTCTCCCATGAATCCTGAACAGAGGTGTTCCGTGTGGTGAACAGGTCGAGGTCCGTCCAATCTTTGATGTTGTAATTTTGGAAGCAAGATCGAATATATATATATTTAACCGACTTTCGGCAACATCCGGATGACTCGGAATCGGTTACTTTGTGCAATGGTATCGTCTTAAATTGACCTGCAACTTCGGGTAGGCTACACCACAGTAATAGAACTCAAAGCACCTGGGAAGCCCATTGGCCAGTGTTCCGGTTTCGGTTTGCCAACCTCACTTGAAGACATCCCGCCACGACCAAATACAGTGCTAATATCTGACTTCCCTTAAACTTATAGTGCTGTAAGTGTTGCATGCACCAATAAGGACAGAAAGCGGAGGCACGTTTGCGTTGGTATCCCGAGGTGCAAGACTTTGAGCTCAGATAAACACTAGACAGCGGTAGCACATGGAAGAGGACGAAGTATATTGAGCCGATTTCCTGTTCCATCGTCTGATCAATGTCCTAGGTTTCCTACACTACCCGTCAGCCGGGAGGGTCATGCTGTGCGGCTGTGCACACTGGAGTGGTAGCAAATCAGCCAGAGGGATATTGGTCGAGGGCGTCCGTGCTACTACTCCTCGCTAACTATAGCCAGGTCCATACCGCCGCTGGAGGACCGTATTTTAATGGGCCTCTCACGAAGATGAATGGGTGCAATGCAAGTGAACGCTGAGTTTAGTTTCATGCGGATCGGAGATGCACTACTTCGTAAACTGGGCGGTCGAAACCGAAACCATGCCACTCCACTTTATGGACAAATGGGTCTTAAAATACAACACGCGCTGTATTGGGTGCAAGGATGTTTGTAAGTAGTCTCTTAATTTGGCTTTATGTTGAAGGTTTTTGCTTTATTGCTTGCCCTAATTATTTTTTTTTTCGTATGCTGCCTAACGTATGTATTGAAACGAATATAAATTCAACGCGATAAATTATTTTTTCTTGACACCAGAATTTATTTATTACTAGTCGCTTCGCGTGGATATAAAACAGAGATATGTGGGAACCACATGTTTAGCCAGTTGTGTAATAAATAAAACTAGTTTATCAGGGTTCTGCGCTGCTTGTAATTTCTTTCGACGATGCCGACTTTTCGTTATCATTTACTCAATACAAGAACGAAATAAAGCTCACATGTATAGACAATAATATTGGCCTTGAGCAGAAAACGAATCAATGTTGTTTTTTCCAATTTACAGTTAACATATAATGCCTTGGTACCTGCACCATTAGATTTTATTTTTGTTTAAGATTCTTTATTTTTTATTGTTTTTCTGTTCGACTGTCTCCTGCATTCACGGTATATTTTGTGCTAAAACGACAATTAGAAGGTTTTTGTGCCTCGATGATAAGCCATTAATTCTAAGGAATTTCACGATGCTATATTTGATATAAGCGTTTAGGTTATATTTGTTTGGTTTTAAAGAATCGTGCAATAGTTTTTGTCCTGTGAAGTGGAGCTTATTGTTGACCGATCTGTGGTGCTCGAAACTAACAGCATCGAGGCAGATTTTGGTTTACTGATGGGTGCTTACATCGTATTCAACATGAAGTGCCCAGACGGAGGAGCACTCACTCTTGACATTCTTCAAAGGTACTGTCTTGTCATGGTTTGCTCAGCATTATCCAAATGTTTGGGTGACGGAATTGTTGTCAGTTAAAATAGTTAGAAAACTATATCACATGAGTGCATGTTCAATTCTTCCAAATATGCAATATAGTTTTGCAGAATCAGTTTTTTTTTAATGAAGATGCACTGGCAGGCTAAAAGGTTTACATTAATTTAGTCAGAAAAATTATTTTACTGCAAGATAAGGACATTTATTGTATTAGTGTATCATGATTGCTAATAAGCGATCAGATATTGAAAAACCTCGAAATATACTGCTCGCTTCTGTTAATGCTTTCTATCTTCAGTAAAGTGAATGTAGTCAAACATATTGTATAACAATCTCTCTGTTGTGACATGACAAGAGATGAATATTGCTTTATTTCTGTGCCATTGTTTTGTTTCTGTTCATTATCCTTGAATAGTCGTAGCATGTTTGATTTCAAAGGTTTCTTCACACATCAGTCGAACACTTTGCACTCATTCTGAGGACGGTGAACATGCATACTACTCGCGGTGGTTGCAGGTTAAAAAACCAAGGTAAGCTCCTTTCACAAAGCCCTCCCTCTTTCCCGTTCTAGCAGAAAAAACGAAGGAGAGAAGACGAAGAGGGGCCCGCCTTCTCACCGGCGTTTGGCCTGTTAGAGTGTAAAGAATAGGGGATGACTTTGTGGGAGGAGCTTACCTTGGTCTCTCGACCTGTCCTTGACTACGGATGTCGAACCAACGCAGTATTGATTATTCTTATTGAGCAAGTCGATATATTTTGCGATCCACCAAACTGGCCTATTAACAGAGATAATTAGATAACTTCTTAAATATTAATTTGTGATCAAAGCATCCACGTTGTCGGGCGTGGTGAGAAACATCTCATCGTGTGGTTTCCAATAAAGTAGCGTTTCTGTGTCTTATTTTTCTCGAACTTGAAAAAAGTGCGCAGGGTTCTAAAACAATTCCACACGACAACCCGCTAGCGAACTCCGATGTTTGTGCCCATAGTACCGTATGACCTTTCCAAAGGACACGTCAAAGTGCGTGGTATTCGCCCCAAGGTTCTCACCTTCACAATAATTAATTTAGCTTTATATATTCTTCATTGTGTACTCTTGAATTGCTTATTAATACTTTCTTTCTTTTTTGACAGTTCTCAAAATGCATACACAAATAGTAAATGCAAGCATAACAAAACAAAGGCCCATCCTATTTAAAAAAGCCTTCTTATAGTTGCTTTGTTCTACACGTAAGTTCGGTTTACAGAAAGCCTGTAGCAATTTTCAAAGGATCATGTGATGATGTTTCCCGAGGCCTTGCCTTTGTTCCCCCGTCCTACATGCCGTACAGATGAGGAGGGACGTGCTTTTATTTGAGTTGCGTTTCGTAAATCGTTCGCACATGTGCCTGCCCTGGTAGCTTCCATAGTTCAAGTGCTGAGTATCCATACAAGGCTTCTGATGTCTTTAAAGTAATCAAGACATGCTTGTTGGTGTACATTACACATTGGGCAGATTATTTTCAGGGGCCTTGCCCGTGTTCTTCCGCCACGCATGCGGGTGATAAAGGACTCTCGTTGCTCTAGATCAGGGTTCTCCAAACCTCGGCCTGCGAGTCGAATCCGGCCCGCAGAGGTCTTCCAACCGGCCCGCAGCTGCCCGTGGTCCCAGTGTTGTCAGGTCTACTCATTTATCAGTAGATCTACTGATTTCGTTCCGGGTCCACTGATTCACTGAAAAAAAGGAAAATCTACTGACTTTTTTTTTCTTGAGTAAACATATTAAAATTTATTATTTGGCCCCTTCAGTTCCCAGGGTCGCCCATCAAAGGAAACTCATATTCTCCCAGAATTAAAAATGAAGCACTGGCTAGATGGCCCAGAAGCCCGTCCTATTCGAGTGACTTAGCCGTATATTCATCTATCTATTCACCCAGAGCGGGTTTGACGGTGTCATCCGGACCCATAGAGATTCCGGGCCAGAGACATATAGGGGGAGAGTTTGGCCAGATTTTGAACTCGCCGCCGTAACGTCCCTGTTCCGAGTGAGCCAATCAGCCTGCGGCGCAGAGCGAGAGGTGTGAGCGCATGCGCGTGAACTCTCGGCTGCTCCCAGCTGAACGGAGAGGGCTGCCATTTTCATTCATTCGCCCGGCGGAATGCAACGGATCGACATCCAAATTTCGGTTCTTTACTTTTATTGGCAGGCTCTGGCAAGAAAATTATATAATGTTATTTCTCGGTGGCTTAAAAAGCTAACGAATTAAGTATCTTTACGTTTGAACGCAAACTTTGAGTCAGGCGAAAAAGAAATATGCCCGTAGCCGACAATGCGTACCCTCAACAGTGCTCCGCGCCGACAGCGTTGCGTCAAAAACCTTCCATAGCTCAGAAAGGAAAAATGACAGCTTGCAGAGGACTTCCATTGGACATGCACGCACGCACTTGCCGGAACGTCTTGTTTTGGTTTCGTTTTAATATTAGCGACAAGTGAATGTCGCACTGTCACCCTCATCTGTTAATCGCGATTTCAAAGAATAATCCTCGAAGTCGCAAAACTAATCAATGCTAATAAAAAAAAACAAAAAAAACATTTGCGGTGCCATTTTATTTTGTCCTTCATAACGAATTACTCGAGAACCGGTATTTTTTTTCATTTTTATTTGTGTTTATTACCATGTTATTTGTTACTCCATACTATTTCTATGAAGTATGGTTTAATGGAAATTGCAAAACATGGCAAAACGCAGATTTCGTAGAATCTACCGATTTTTGTGCAAATCTACTGACTTTTTGGGGATCAATCTGCTGACTTTTTTTTTCTCCGTCTGGCAACACTGACTGAGCTTGGCATGGCACCCGTGCCTCGAAGCCCTCCGAGTAACAGGTAGCTCGAAGCCAGGCAACCGAGCTTGTTCTTAGCAGCGCAATTTACGACTCTTCCGTAATCATGACACGTCCGAATCACATCTGGAATTGTATGCTTGCCGTGCGAACAGACCAACTATTCATACTAACAGTACAGATGCCTATCTAGCACCGTTTTCACGTGGTAATTAATGAGTGCGTTATTCGCAGTAGATTATTCGCAGTATCAGATAACACTCTTCGCAATTTTGAAATTAAAAAAAAGAAAAAAAGAACGAGCCATCACCACGAACAACAACGCAAATTTTTATATTAGTCATATCGCTTATCAAAGTAAAGCAACTTCTCGCAGACGCAAAAGTGGCTTCTCCCTTTAGGAAAGCGCCGGACTAGAAGTGTTAAAATAAAAATTTTCTTTCTCTCTCTTCCTTTATGAACACCGACGGCAATCAGCTCTGGCCAACGTTAATTAGGTCAGTTACGAAACTGCTCATAGATGCAGCATGCACGAGCAGTACCCTCCCTCACTCACCACGACTCGCCTCCCGTCATTCGACGCGCCGGACGGCTGCTTGGGTAACTGCAGTGTATTCTATGAGATACCTACGTGTCGAAGCGCAGCGTGTACATGGCGTTCAACCGAACTCTATAAAACTCAGAATTCGTAAATGAAAATCTAGATGGCGCTTCGAACCACGGGAGTCGATGAGTATGATATATAAGGGAAAAAGAGATAAGTCTGATATTAGGAATTATTGTCCCATAACCGTGACACCACCCAAGCAGCATCAAGAATTGACTTTCGATCGGCCGACGGTTGGCCAGTGTCTGGACAGCTTGGCCACTTTAAGTTTTTGGCCAAAGGAGACATAAACAAGGCCGGCAAGAGACCGGCCACAAACTAGCTGTTTTAGCTTAGCCGCCGGAGACATAAACACTGCCGGCAAGCGCCTGGCCAGAAATGTTGGTTTTCAGCTTGTTCGCCTGGGATATAAACACGGCCAAACAGGGGTTTGGCCAGGAGTGCTGATTTTCAGCTTGGCCGCCGGGGACATAAACACTGCCGGCAAGTGTTCGGCCAGAAGTGCTGATTTTCAGCTTGGCCGCCGAAGTCATAAAAACGGCCGGCAGATGTCTGGCCAGAAGTCTTCCTTTTCAGTTTCGCCGAAGGGACACCCATAACCATAACTTTCATCACGCTGACGAAACTTTGGCATGACGACGGGCAGCGACAGAAGCATCATAAGCGAGTGGTTGGCAGGATTGTAGTGCGTGCATCGCGCGAACACTGTTAGCACAAGCAAACGTTCGCCGTCTTATTCAGTTTTGTTTTTCGTTAGACTTGAAAGGCTATTTATTCTCTTAACTAGCACTGTCGTGTGATATGTTCTTTTGGGACATTACCAGAAGTGGGAAAATATTTAGCCCGTTGTTCTTTGAAAATAAAATACGAAAACAGCGCCGATGTCATCTTCGCGCTAATAATATCGCTCTGTCTCTGCGCCCCACTCTCAGCGCGAATACCACATCCGCGATGTTTTGGTTAGTGCTCCGCATATTTACTTCCCAACTGCACCCTTAGAAAAAAAAAGTTGTAGTCGGGTGCATCGGGCGCACATGCACCCTTTGCTGGAAGATGCACCCTTCGTTACCCAACCAGTGTACTTGTACACCGACCATGAGCCCCCTCCTCCACCTTAAAATCCTATAGGTGTATAAGTGCGCCCAGCTTAGTACACCGCCACGCTAGCCAGGCGCCCCGATCAGCTTGTGCTTGGATCGGATAAGATTGGATCTTTCGGGCTTCGTGTTTTGGATGAGCCTAAACATGACGTCTCTCATATATTGATTATAGAATAAGGTTGCGATGCTGCGCGGGCCGTTGCTAACAGGCACTGCTGCGTAAGGTAAGCCCGGCACGAGAACGTTTTTGCGTTCGCACGGCAAAGGATTCTCAACGACAAAGCAGCGTACAGAATCAACAGCAAGCTAACGCTGCTCGAGAGTCCCACGCTCAAATTTTCGCAGAGCGAACGCGGTCAGTCAACGTAGTCGCGGTCGACGTGGTCTCAGTTAATTCTTCATTTTATATTAAGATCTTCAAGCTTCCCGTTTTGGGGGCCAGTTTCGGGCTGCGGAGTTCCTTTGGAAGTATGGAGCTGTCCTGTTCACTCGGTATTGACAGCAGAGTAGACGCTATGCCTGTTTTAGGCCAATCGTGACTCCGGGTGACCACAGACTCCAAGGGAAAGAGATAAGAAAAAGCACGGCACCTCCCGAAGGCAAAGGCCACGGATAACATCCACTGCACTCTCAACTTTGGGTCGAACTTTCAAGAAAATATGTCACAAATCCTCTCGTTGTGTTCATTGATGGGATACCCCTGAAGATAAGCCTTTGTTAGCGCAACCCCCTTTTGACCTTGAAGGAGCTGTTACTTTCCTATCCTTTCTCTTTTTTCCCCTCTCTTCCTAAGCTGAAAGGGTGGAAGAATGTGCGAACTCGCCGAACCAGTGAATAGGAGACTTTTTTATCACTTTACTCCGCTCTCTGGGCGCGGGTAACTTCCGGAGCGTGATCACGTTGTGAAAGTATCCCGGATGACGCAGTAGCTTTTTCCAATCCCGGAATGCCTGCTTCCTGGCCTAGTCTCTTTTGGGCTATGCTGCGACCTGCGAGGCTGCTGTAGATTTCGTCCGTGACAACGTATCCAAGGCAACCAGTATTTGAAAAGTCCTTTGCGTATAACGGCAACAAGCGATTTCTTCAGAGAAGCCTAAGAAATCCTTGTGACGCGTTTAGTGTGCGTTCGGCAAATGACTGCCTCTGCCACATCGTGCTAAATGAATCTTAACGGACTCCTTTCTTCCCGTTTTTGTGAGGTGGTTCTGCAGTGCCCTTATCGACATATATCTCGGAATACATCTTTCAAGTCCGCTAAGTTTATGGTAAGCGTACTGAAACCGAGTTGTTGGAAACGAGTGACCGCTGTTCTGCGGGTACTCTTCAAGATTATTTATAGCATCAGGCACTGTCTATTCTCCCGGCAGACGGGACAATAATTTCCCCGAAAGTCTGCCCGCAGTCGCCTCCAAATAGCTGGCTGAAATCATGCGCCAATTACACCGGACAATACTTATTTACTTGTTTTCTCGGCATTTCGTGGAAACATGTGTCATAGGCGACTTTTCGTGAATGCACGTTTGATGGACACGTTTTGTCGACACTAACATATCACCGACACTCATTACGCGAATTTCACACTGCGGGGACATTTTTTCGCGGGTGTATCGATCATTGGCCGGCAGTCCGTTTCAACGCAGCTTCGCGGCGACATTCTGCAACGGCTCATTACAGAAACGTTATCCTACAGGAAATTTGCGGCGACAATCTGGGGTGACTTCTTACAAAAAAAAAAGGCTACTCATAGTAGCTGTTTATAAAACAATCTGTCGATGAAACATCCTTCGACGAACTGATTTTTACCGCCAATGAGAGGCGTTTGCAAGTAGAATTTCGGGGAAAATATTTTTCCAGCTGCCGGGAGAATAGGCAATGCATACCTTAAAATTACCCCTGTTCTTGCATGCTTTGCAATCTTCTTAGCTGTATAAAAGCTTAGAAGCACCTTTTTACATTTCGCAGAGCGCTTCCAAGTTTGTACTTATCTATGGGATATGCTATGCGTAATAAACTTCTAGGAGATTTGAAAACAAACTTTTGTGTCTGTCTTCCTGCCCGTTTACGAACACCTGCGCAAGTAATTTTTTTTACGGGTTTCCTTCATGTTTTAAATAGGTTAATTCAGTTCGGGACATCTTTAATAAGTTTCAGATATCCAACCTTCCAGATGGTGCCCATTTAGGGTTAACGAATAATTAGCCCGGGTGGTAGATTCTAGTTTGAGAGCGATTTATTTCAACAAGCATTGATCAGCGAAGGGAATGCCGCGGCTATGCTTCTGCTAGAGCGAGTGAGTCAACCCTGCCTTTCGTGGCTTGATCGCGTCTGTTCATTTGCTTTTGCGTCATATATTCAGCTGCATAGTTCAGAAAGAGCTGATGGTGGCCAGTCATCCTTGACGTCACGACGACTACGTTCAGGCAGTGTTGTACGGAACGGCGTTCCAAGGAACGGCGTTCCTGGAACGCGTTCCTTTTAGGAGGACCGAAGGAACGCCGCCATTCCATTTTGCATTACTGGAACTGGAACGGGAACGCGTTACATTTTACTGGAACGGAAAGAGTAACGGCGTTCCTTTTCGTCCAGTCGGGTCATTTTTATTTTATTTCTAACACGGAAAGTATGAGAGTACAAAAACAATATCGTTACGAAGTGCAGGATCTCGTTAACTTTTTGGCTACTAATCTTATAAATTATTTTGTGTGGTCCTCGCTTGCTAACAGTTAAGGGTGCAGGAGAGCTGGTGGGCATTGATTCTATTTCGAGTGCCCGAAAGTGCGGTACGAAACGCAAAACTTTTAGTAGTAGGAAAAGACAAAGAAGGAGAGTTGTTTTCAACTCAGTTACTTTCTTTGGTTCCACGAATCCTTATACACCCAGAATTCGTATTCCGACTAAAACAATTTCTGAACTTCAATAACGAGACCTACAATTACAAAACCACAGATTGCCAGTTATCGGACTTACCCTTGTATCCCGAACATTGGTCACTTCAAAGATAAGCAAAAAATAACCTTTAATCCTTCTCTTGTCCCCCACCTTCAAACTGAACAGCAAATCCAGCCTTCACAACGAAGTATTTGTAGCTTTGAAGACTGACTTTCGAAAAGCCCTACCCTCTCCTTTACTTGCTCGTCTTGCGAACAGCAACATCGAGAAGCAACTGTTTTTAAGTTCTAACAGGGGAGTCTGTTAAACTGAAACGTGTGAGGTTGTTGTAAAACGCTCGTGCAATCTTGGGTAAAAGTACATTTGGCTCGTCTGAATTGTGCACTAGAAGCATGGACATGGTTAATAGCTGAGATTTTTAACATGAATATATCAACAAATCAAACCCTGCTACCACGTGTTTTCTTCTCCGGGTGCCCTTCCATCACGACATACAAACTTGCATGTTGACTATTAACGGGATAGATAAAAAAATAAGAAAACTCTGCTTGATATAACTAAATATGGTAATTAGGAAAAAATACAAATGTAACGTATATGTAACGATACGTTCTATTTTTTTAAACTGTAACGGGAACGAGTTCCTTTCTCACAGATGGAACTTGTAACGGGAAGGCGTTCCAAAAATCAGAAGAAACGAGGAACGAGCTTTCGTACCTTTTTTTGAGGAACGTGGACAACACTGGGTTGAGGTTACGGAAAAATTTCTAGCCTATTGTGAGCCAAGCTCTTGGGAACATCTCGATGATAGATAAACGAGTGAACTTATGTAGAACCTTGGACGTCGTCAACTTATGCGGAAGAAAACTGGAGTCATCGATAGAGTTGGATTACAAACAATGCTCGAGAGAGAGCGGTATGCGTGTGTGTATGCGGGCATATTTTTTTCGATGACAACCCGCATGCGGATACTTTTTAATAGGTAAACGGTACCTTGGGTAAGTGATTTTGAAGTACTGATACTTATTTGAGCAATTGCGTTCATTTCTGTTTTGCTTCAACTTCATTCAATAAAGGGAAAGCAACCGTTCATTCCAACATTACTTTTAACTTCGTAATGAGCTAGGGGCTCCAATAATGCCATTTTTACTGTAATTGCATGTACTGCCCTGTACCAGTTCCTCTTGCTGCGGGCTGCAAACAAGCACTTGAATTACAATTATAAAAAAATAGCAGTATCAGTAAAAAAAATCAAGCTGCTTTGACTTCGTTAAGAATGACGTGAACCCTTCCTTGATCCAAGTTTCTTTCTTGTTTTATTTTGGAATAGTACAAAGAAGTCAATGCACATGAGTAATTTTCATTGTCTAAAGGGAGCACATGCAGTGCTTGCAAGCTGCTCAGATTGAAAAGCATCGAATGAAAATATTGAGGTTGAAAATTTGTCGCGATTCTTCTATTTCATGTTACTTTAACGCATACGCTTCGACTACATTCCGGGAGTATCAGACACCGTACCGGAGCTACACAGTACAAGTTTTCACACATTGAAGGGTGTAAAAGGGGTGTTGTAGAACTTACGTCGTGGGCTACACTTTTTGATAACCTTTAAATCTAGTAATACACCCTCATAATTTTACCAAAAGGCGCGCTGTTTAATGTTACACCCCCTTTAGTGAAGGGCGTAAGAAGGGCGTAGAAGAGGGTGCTAAATAAATAATACGAAAAGGTTTTGGAAAGCTTATAGATGGCTCTCTTTAAAATGTACAGGTTAGATTTCTGCTTTAACACCAACGCTTGTTAGCGGTCTTCTTTTTTATTATGTCAGTTTTAATTCATGCAAATAACTGATATTAAAGTGCGTTTTTTGCATAGAATTTTTATGTTTGCCAACAAAATTTTATACATGAGTTTATACTTAATTTTCTTACAAATTACTCCGCACTCAGAAATTTGAAACCATGGAGAAATGCTCAATAATTGCGTTTTTTGCAAATATTTATTGATGGAAGTGTATAAGTAAGAAATACAGTTAGTCTCGAGTTTATATCTGACAACACGACATGAAATTAAAATAAACTAAATATGTTCGACAAATATTCTTCACGTGCTGCTAAAACCTGTCACATGACCATGCCAACCTAGGTAAAATATTCATTTGAGCATAGGATTGCATACTCAATAAATCACAGATATAAAGGGGCAGAACTCATAATAAACGAGTCCGAGACATCCCATAAAAAAATGGTCTCTGGTCGTGTATGGAAAATTAAAAGACAGGCTATCACCTCTTATAGCCTTGTATGGTCGGCCTTAGAAATCTATAAATACAGCTACAGCCAGCTATAGAAAAGTCTAGGGCCCTGTGTCCAAAGCCACGGAACCAATAAATTTTCTTTACCCGCCTATAGACAATTCTACGGTCCTGAGTCTTAAAAATCAGGGCCATCCTTCAATCAGAACGACAGTATTCTTTATCATAATAATAATAATAAATAAGTGCGTTTTTAACAGTGGCCAGCTGGCGCAGTTCAATAGAAAGCACAAACAAACACTTGCGCGCGCAGGCACACACATACACGCGCGCAGGCACGTACACACGTATGCACGCGCGGAAACGCACGCCCACGCGCAGACGCACACGCATGCACAAGCACAGATGCACACACGCATGAACGCGGACGCATACACGAGCGCGCGCTCACACATGCACGCAAACTAATACGACGAAGGAAACGTTGCCTAAGTTAATTTCGGTTTTGCACAAAAAAAAAACAGCCTAAAGTTTAAATAAAACCTAATATTTAGTAAATTTTGTTAATATTTTACATTAGTATTGTAGTGAAATTCTTATTGTTACTAATATAATCATGGTTTGCTTCCTTACGTTCTAAAAAAGAAAAAAGAAGTCTCTTGAAGACTGCGCAAGACCATCGCTATTGCAAATAGTTTCGGTTGGGGCTGACCAACGTTACTAGAACCACTCAGTTGGGAAACTGCCATGGAGACTGCTCGGAAAAAGTGGCCCCAATCTGTCCACCAGAACCGAGCTAAGGCGAACACAACGCCGCCATGTCTCCCACAGCGGCCACTCGAGGAACCGCATGTTACTTCTATTTTGGCTTCAATCGGCCACTTTGGTGCCGAAACAAATACAGCGGAAGTGGTTAGAGGGGTGCCACCCCCATCTCCCCAGTGGACGCGCCGCGAGTTTCTACCGAAGTTAAAATGCACCTAGGTCGGGACGCGCTACCTGAAAGGACCGCTGAGGCATGGTTGTATAAAAGCAATACTAATTGTTCCGCAAAACTTTACAAACTAAAAATTATAAAAACATCACGCGCCCTTCCTTTTGTACTAAACTCCAACAAATTTCATACAAAAAGAGACTTTTCCGTTTGTTTTTACGCAAAAACATGCTTTCTAAAAGCTCAAGGTGACCACAGTACAGACAAATGATAAAGAATGGCGCTGTTGTTGTATTTAGCTCGGTCTCGGTGGACGCCAGCGGCCCAGGTGTTTCCCAACTGAGTGTTCTAGTAACGTTGGGGCTGACGTTGAATGGCCGTTGGAGTTGCAGTGGCTTCAGAAATCTCCTTTCTTTTTACGTTTTAGCCGTTTTAGCGGATATTTTAGTTATCTTCCTTACGAGGACCGTGTTCAAGAATAACAAGCGATGACTGAGAGTTGGGAGACGCTGCTTCGTCCCAACGCCCGTAAGTTTAGGACAGCATGGACGACTCGTGCAAACGCCGGTAAGCAACTTTCTTCTGTTTCTGCGAAGTGGGCTGCTGTTTCAAACTTTGTCGTGTACCGTGTGCTTGCTAAGCTATGCTTTATTCTAACTAAGCTTCTGCCATGTGTTGTTTCGTTATTTGAAAAGTGCGTACCTTTTTCAAGACCTGTGGCTCTCTCCGCAGTGTGAGAAGGACTGTCGTGCAGCGGAACTGTCGGCATGTTCTGGGCGCCGTCCCCGTCCTCCGACGCTCCTCCGACGACGCTTTTGTGGAGCGTTCAAGTGCCGTCTGACGGCAGTTCAAGCATTCAGTCGCCGTCCCAAAGTGTTAATCACAGGTCATGCTAGTTCTGACGTCTTGTCCGAACAGCAGCTCGCCACCGATTTGTTTCATAAAGCGGGAGCGAGAAAAACGTTACAAGAGCGAGCAGCATGATTTTTGGCCTAAGCTTAACGCCTGTGCCGTAGAGACGCGCGGTTTCTTCGCGTTTGCCGAACCGGCACATTTTCCAAGTTTAGGATTGTGTGATGTAAAAAAAGAAGAGTTCAGATGTCACCTTTTTTAGTGGTGGCGAAATTCCTTACAAAAAATAGAGGAGCTAGAAAAAGCAAAAGACTAAAGATATACGCACTCCGGAGTGCACTTTGAATTGAAATTGCTATACGCACTCCGCGGAGAGCTCATGCCGCTCGGGCCACCCTTTTCGAACGGCGCGTGTATTCACTGGGGAGCTCATTAACACAGCCCCCTGCCTGCGTTCACGCCTCTTCGCGGCGGCAGTATGCGGCTGCTAATGACAAAAGTGAACCAGTACACGCCGCTTCGCGGCGTCCAGCCGGCAACCCAAGCCCCGCTGTCCCCGATCGCACCTCCGAAAGGGAGTCCCATACCATTTAGTTCTGCAAAACTTCGTCGACAACATTCGTTTTTTTTCTCAGTGTTTATTGTAAAAACAAAATGTCATAAATATCGTGAAATGCTTCGAAAAAACAAAACGCTCGAAAAAAAAAGTAGGCCTACCGCGGATCGACCTGCGTCCACTTGCGTATAAGCGGACACCTTAACCCCTATGCTATGCCACTATTTTTTTTCTTTATTGCCTGTTTCTGGCTTAGGCGACAAACAGATCACACATACAATAAAAACAAAACAAAAGCCTCAAAGGCTATTGTGCACATACATATATCAAACTCATCAAACACCTTCACAGACCAGTGATGGTCGCCAGCTCCTCAAGAAGTGGCAAAAAATCTGGGGGTGGCTGCTGAACCTTAAACACTTCTTTCAAAAAACACATCATTTCAACAAAATACTTTTGTGCGGGACGCACGTCGACGTCCGCGTGTCTTACAGCCATGCGGCAGCGCCACAAGCCATGGAGACCGACCAGCATGATCATGTCATATGGTGCAATGTTGTCTCCTACATCAACAGGCAAATAACGAATTCCGTGAGGTGTTAATGGTAGGTCCTTTTTAAGGGTCCTTTGAAGGACGTCCCAAAGGAACACTGCGTCCCAGCAGTTAAGAAAAACGTGTTCTATTGTCTCTGGCATTTTGCAAAGTAAACAGTTTACAGACCATGCGACGGGAATACCTTTTTCCTCTAAGAAAACTTTGACCGGCAGGGTTTCACTGTGTAATTTAAAGAGAAAAGATTTCGTGAAGGCGGGTACCCTCATTTGCTTGACATGCTTCAAAACATCCTGACCACTTTCCGCATTGTACAAGGAACGGTACAGTGGAGTGGGAAAAAGGGAAACAACCAAGTCTTTGGTCAAACATTTTCGCGACACACTGGACAAATACTCGAGCGAAGACCGCGTTGCCAAGAACCGATAAGCAGACACAACTTCCTTCAGAAAACCGTGTATGCCATAACTGGAATGCATATCAGTCGAGACAATAATATCGGGCAATGCTCTGCATAGCCGCACCTAAATGACTGAACGCAGTAGAGGGTCCTTCTGGTCTCTTAGAAAACAAAACCTATTAAGGAGTTGTCTGACAAAAAGATGCGACAGACCCAGCCCGCCATCCTTGACACGCCGAAAAAGATTAGTTCGGCTTGTTCTCTCCCAAGTCGAGCTCCAAATAAACACAGCAATAACACGGTGTATGCGCTGGATGTTGACCCGCGAGCAGTGCAGTACCTGCAGCACGTACCAGACCTTCGCAGCTAAAAAGGCGTTGCACACTGAGGCACGTGCAAACATTGAAAAGCCTCTCCCCCCCCCCCCCCCCCCCCCCACTTATCCGCCCTTGCGCGCAGCGCTTGAGCTTCTTCATTCCAATACTCCTCGCTGTCGCGGTATTGTTCCAGTGGAACTCCAAGATACCGCGCCGGCGTGTCAGACCACGTGACACGTTCAAAAACAGTGGGCTTGGCGGGCCAGTCTCCATGCCAAAACCCCTGACACTTTTGCCCATTTACAGCACTGCACGTGCTCTCGCAGAACTTCTCTGTTAGTTCTACAGCTTTCTTTACACTCTCTTGGTCAGTACAAAAAATAGCCACATCATCGGCATATGCCAAAAAACGACCCTCGGTCGCTTGTAAATTAAAGCCGCGTATATGTTCACTACGTAACACACTCATACAATACGGTTCTAGAAAAATACAAAACAGCAGCTGCGAAAGCGGGCATCCCCGCCGCACAGAAGAATAAAGGGGGATACGTTCACTCACACTCTTATTCACAACCAGACGGGTGGCGCAGTTAAGGTAAGCCATGCGTACCCCATCGCACAGCACCGAACCTAAATTAACATGTTCTAAGATGGAAAAAAAAATTTCGTCTGATACGCGGTCAAAGGCTTTCTCGAGGTCTATCTGTAGCAGCGCAACCTTTTGTTGGAAATCGTCGCAGCACTCCAAGATGCTTCGCGCTACATGCACGTTTGTAACAATTGTCCTCCCCTTAATACCAGACGTCTGGTGAGGACCGACTATAAGGTTGATCACACCTTGTAGTCGTTCCGCCAGCACCTTCATCGAAATCGTATAGTCCACATTCGACAGAGTAATCAGGCGGTACGCTCCAACCGTGCGTAGCTTAACTCGATCCTCGCTCTTGGGGATTAAAACAGTATGAGTAAACAAAAAAGATGGGGGTAAAACATTAGGTCGGAACGCCTCGGAAAAAAACACAGTGCAAAAAAGGACCTACACGATCTTTAAACGCTTTATAAAACTCCGCTCCGAAACCATCAGGACCCCCCAGGCGATTTTCCCCCCTTCAAATCGTCTATTGCCTTTTCGACCTCACCTAACGTGATAGGCTGTTCTAGCCTTTCCTTAAGCCCGTCTGCCAGCTTCGTCGTGAACGGTAAAAAAAAACTCCGAAAATCGTTCCTCTTGCGTGCGCAATAACTAAAAAGTCCTTCGCAATGCTCAACAAACGCTTTTTCGATGCTTTCCTTGTCACTAGACAACGTACCCCGATACTGAATTTCACTTTTCTATTTCTTGGCGGCATATCTTCTTTCAATGCCAACTGCCCTTTTGGTGGGAATCTTCCCATCAGATATGCGTTTCAAACGCGCCCGTACAACAGCCCCCTGATACTGATCAGTATCTAGCGCTTCTAGACGTTTTTTTAGACTGACAATATCATCAGCGAAAAGCCCAGGCGATAAACATTCTTCGTGCAATAACTCTTTCAGCCGGCCATCTAGTTCCTGCCTTGCCTTTTCCTTCTTGTGTTTCAAAATACTTGAGCGTTCAAGCGCTATCATTTTTACATCCTGTTTAAAAAGTTCCCACTTTACACCAAAATCGTTCCCCTTGGCCCTTGCCAACTCGTCTAGAGTTTGACGAACTAAATTAACGAAATATTCATCGCCAAGGAGCTTAGTGTTACATTTCCAAAGATTCCAATCAAACTTTTTCGGCTTTTCCTTAGATGCCCATAGCATAAAAGAAACGAGGCAGTGGTCACTAAATGACACATGATCAACAGCATACTTTTTACACACTCTCAGCAATTCAAAAGAAACATACTCTGTCAAGGCGAGCGTGACTTGCTCCTTGAAAGTGTGTAAAGAGCAGAACCCCTCCACCAGACACGCGGTTGGCAACGTCTTCTAAGCCGTAGCGTTCGACCATACTCCCCAAAAGTAAAGCACTTTCATCATGAAACCTTCTGCTGTTCAACCGATCACGCGACGCGCACACACAATTAAAGTCCCCAAGCAAAATGACACGCCGATTGGTCCGAACATACTTCTCAAAACTCTTAAAAAAAAGCACTCTTTCATCGATTCTATTCGGTGCGTAAATGCGCAAAACACGGAAAATGTTACTAGAAAAAAAAATCACAAAGGACAAAACGCTCTGACTCATCACTAATAAACTGCACTACAGTAAACAAACCCTTGCGCAAAAAACAAAAGACACCCGCCAGACGTTCCGACAGCGTGACTAACACAAACGTCGTACCGCGACTCAAACATCTGCACCATTCTCTCCGTCTGTCTCTCGCCTTCCATCTTTGTCTCTTGAACCGCCACAATATCGAGGTCGTGCTCAATAAACAGGCGGCTTAGTTGGCACTGCCGGCGCCTTGAACACAGTCCCCGTACATTTGAAGTGCCTACGGGCAAAGACTTTTCTAGCATGCTTAAATACTAGGTAGGACCAACGGAAAATAACTGCGTTTAGAAAAAAAAAGAAAAAAAAAATAACTGTGAAGAAACCTTTTACAACAGTAGACGTGACAACTCACTTCGGTTGCTCCTCCCTGCGCTGGCGAGACCTCAACCGTTGAGGGTTAAGTCCCCCGTTGCCAGCCCACACGCGCTCGAGGCGTCGCAGTTCCCTGTCGGCGATCTTGGAGCTTACGCCTTCGTGCCGTCGCCTCGCCGCTCCAGTCTCCGCGTCCTTGAGCCTGGCGTCGACGCCACCTTCGCCCTCGGGCTTGCCGTCGTCGTCACCCTGGCCCTTGACTTCGTCGTGAACGGTTGTCCCGACGTCTTCGTCGACATGGTCCTTGCCGTCATCGTCCCCCGGCACGGCGGTTGCCGCTGGGAGGTCTGGAGTGTTTGTCACCTTTTCAGCCGCGACTTCTTCGAGTACCTCGGGGGCCGCCTTTACTTGTGATGCCCAGGGCGAGGGTCTTGGTTTCGCCTCATCACAGACTCTGTCGTTCTCTGCGGGCCCACCCTGGGTTTGCTGGTCTGTCGGCGTCGTCGCTGTTGCTGCTCTCTCGGCCACGAACACGTCCATGCACTCGGCGTCGTCCGACGCCACGGCGGTGTTGTTGCCAGTGACGCGGGCGTACGTCTTCACGCACGACGAGGCCTCGTGTCCGAAGGCCTGGCACAGGTTACACCGGGGCACCCTGCAGTCTCGGCGTATGTGCCCCGCTCGGTGGCACCGGAGGCAGATCGGCGCACGACCAGGGACGACGACCAGGACGTTCCCCCCGCAGGTCCGCAGCTGGTGTGGGAGGTTCTCCAGGGAAACGCCGTCCTTCAACGTCATCCGCGCCACCAGCGTGGTGGACTCGACGCCGACAAAGCCTGGCACTTTCCACTTTTCCCGGATGATTTCCTTGACCAAGCTGAAGGGCTCGAAGGCACGACGCACCGTGTCCACTGGGACGTCGAACGTGACCCAGTGGAGCTTGATGCGCAGTTCCCTCCGACTCGGGTCTACGAGATGGCAAAAGCGGCCCTTTACTTGTAAGCTGCCTGCTTCCAAAAGCATGGTCTTTGCTTCCAGTCAATGAAGTTTCAACAGCCAGACGTGGCTCATCTGGAAGGCCCCCAGACCAGCCAAGCCTGGCAAAACTCCCACCTTGTCTAACGGTTCACGGAAGTCTTCAATCCGTAGGGTCTTTTTTGAAGATCAGCCTGAAGAATCACGCTGAGCTTAGCAGCATCTCCGGTGGGCAGAGCAGGCAAAAGTAGACGGTAATCATTTGGCAGAGAAGAAACATTCGTTTCACCGCGGCCCCATCGCCTCTTTCGGGGAGCGATTCATAGCGCCGTCCGCTCTGGCTGAAAGCCGGAAGTGGAACCCTATGCTATGCCACCGCTCAGAAAAACTCGTTGTGACCATTTGTTCTATACGAGATTAGCGGAGTGCGTATAGCCATTCCCGTCGGAAGTGCACTCCGAAGTGCGTATAGCTTTCTTCATAGCAAAAACATAAAGAAATGTAGAAAAGAATGAACTTAAACGTCTAATGTCCAATCTGATTATTGCGTGGAGTCGGAAGACTACCATCGTACCAACTCGCCCGGTTATTCTTTCTGTCAAACAATAATAGCCAATAGTAATAAATAAATAAATGCCAACTGTTAATTGGTTACAAAAATCGTAAATGATGCAGTGCAGCCCTACCCTGCGCTACTCTTTTTTTGATATCAGATAATGTGTAAATGTATAGGACAGTTCTTAGCAACCATTTATGTCCGACCCATTATATTGAATCTTTTCTCTAAGAGCTTGAAGTTATATAAAAAAGTGTTCTTCATGAATTAAGCTGCACCACTGAGGGCTGGTTGCACCAACGTCGCTTACCTTAACCCAAAGCGGCTCTTTCTTAAGTCGGCTTAGCGTGCTAAACCGAGCTCGGATAAGCACGGGTTTAAATTCCGGTTGCGCCAACGTAAACCCGGCTTTACAGGCGCGTCCCTAGTTAAACGCTGGATTTGCGTAGGGAATGTAGGGACAAACAGAGCAAACTAGGGAACGCTCAGAGGGACGAATACGATTGGCGGAGAGGAAACACGTGATGTAAACAAAAAAACTGCCGTAGTAGTCGTCGTCGGCGTCTGCTTTTCACTGTATTTCTTCGGTGACTAAAGGCGCATTCCCACCGGCGATGTAAGCAGCCGCACGATACGAATTGAAAGTTAGATGGTCACACCGGCGTGCGCGATGAGCGAGTCCAATCCCTTCGTTGGCGAGTCGTTTTTCGAAAACTCTCGCTCCGAACGCCGTTGATTGGCTCAGCCGCTCCGCGACTAGATCGCATCGCCGGTGGGAACGCGCCTTAACAAATTAAAGGTCTCTAAATTCAGTCATTTTTTTCGCTTAACTTTCAATAACAGAAGTCAAAGCTTTAAATAAACACGAATGCTCTTTACATCTGTGATTGTTTGCTTAATATCGGTTGATAACAGGATATTTTGACAGTGGCAGTAGTTTTCGTGCTCACGTTTTGAGGTGAAGGAGCCATCGGGGGCCCCAAATCTCACCGAACGCGAGAAGGACACTCTACTCGCTGAAGACAAAACATCATCGAGAATAAGTAGGCAGGTAAGATGACTACTAAAATCAAGTCATGCCTGAGACCGATGAAGTACAAAACAGTGACGAACTCGCCACGGCAGCTGCGAAAATGCCCGGAAATCGTCGAATAGAAGTCGTCGAGAGGTCAGGTCACGAGACCTTGCATCGACGGTACTCGTTGTTATCAGCAAGGTGACAGAACTGCGCTGTAGCGTCGTTAAACATCCGCTGCAGCCTCAAGCGGACATCAGTTTCACACTGTCGAGTTAAAAAAAAATACTCCCACTAATACAACACATCGTGCCGATAAGAACGGTCGTCTCTTCGCATCACCTGCCCCAGCCTGCCCCGACACAGCAATAGACAAATCTAGCATAGTAGTCGTTACGATTTGTCGTCGCCACGAATGAAAGATATAAAGCAAAATATTCCTAAAAAATCGCGATCACTAAAAAGGTTACGGTTGTGGAACGATACAGTTTCCTGAAGCCAAGATTCTATTCGCGAGATTAGAAAAATTCACTGAAGATTGTTTCAAAACTCAGAAAACTAAAGAAATTGAATTTTTGCTGTTTTATTACTTAAAAGCGCCGCAATCGAATGCAAACGGCAGAGGTGTCGACAATCAGCTGATCACCGAGATCATGTACTGCCACTATTCAACGCGCTGATCGGATTGAAGGATACGCGCTGCAAGTGTAAATAAACAAGGTGGTAAATAACAATGCGTTACAGTTATGCGAAAATTAGTAAGTACATACGAATAAGCTCGTTGAGAGAAGAAAAAACGGGAAGACAGACGTGAGCCCTACAGCTCCGTACGTATCTCGGTTAGGGCTAACGCGCCCTGAGAGTGGAGAGCCAAACACTTCATGCGACAATATTATGCATCCTTGTCACAATCGAAGGTCATTCAGTCGAGACTTTCACGCTGATGTTGTTGCAGTTGTGAAGTTTTTGCTGTGTTCTTTTTATTTTGTTCCTTCAGTGTTTATCAAGTTTTTTTTTTTTCATGCCCTCCCTTTCATAGTCCCATGTAGGGACTGATAGTATTTTGAAATAAAATAAATAAATAAAACATTTTGCACTACCAATTTCGTCCACCGCGTCGACCGCGACAAACCAGCCGCCATGCTTTAAATCCAGGATTAAGAAACAACCAAAAGCAAAGCGCCCAATGTTGAGCGCTCAAGTTAAGCGTAGTTTAGTGCTAGGTTTAGCGATACGCGATTTCGGTACAACCGAACGAAACCGAAACTAAGCTTATGTTCCCGGCTAAGCTCCGCTTTACGCTAAGCGGCGTTGGTGCAACCGGCCCTGAATGTACAATAGCATGTGCCTTGTATGTATGTTCTCAGCGAAAGAAAAAGATGCATTCAAAAAGCGCCAATCATTTTGTTTCTTCTCTGTTAGAGCTTCTTTCAGGTATACACAAAATATGGGTGCCTAGGTCTAAAAGAGTGGAATTGACTTTACCTGCAGGGCTGGAAGGCCTCACTCAATTTGGCAAGCTGCAGCATGAGACCTATGGGAACCTGGGGAACCGAACCACAAGAGTGAGAGTGACATCCGCCTTGCACTTCCTCAACGATGGCACCATGAGGAACGGGGAACTGCCCTAAAGTGAATGCACTGGCAGGTGGGCCGTTCCAGTGAACCCCTATGCCATGCAAACAATTATTGAAAAATGTATTATTAAAAACATGGAGTGTGAAGGGCACGGACAAGAAGGAGATCAACACAGCGCTGTGTTGTGTTGGTATCCTGTGTTTCCATATTCTTCATAATTTCTTTTAATGATTGGCTACCAACTAATTCAATCATCAGCACTATAGTGCTGATGCTTGAACTAGTTGGTAGCCAGTAGCAGCGTGCTTTTATGGACTATCTTCAATAAAAGTATGCTGCTATTTATTAGTATGCATTAACACTGTGCTTACACTTGAATCCTAGTCATTCATTAATGAACAAAAATAAAAACGAGGGACAAGCTAGCTATACAGGCTAAACACAAACAACTTATTCAAGACGGGTTCTCAGGAAGATAATACAAACGCAGAAAAGTGTCCATCACAGCTGAGTTTTAATTGACAAAAAATGAATAGGTGACCCAAAAGAGGAAACAAAAGGGAAGACATGAAGTCACCCTTTACAATTTTGTCGTCTGCTTACCACCACTTTACAAGGGGAATTCCCTCGTGGACCTTAGAGCGTAATGCTGTTCACAACTCCTAACATACCCAAAAACAGTAAACGCAAAGAAGCAACCTACTAACCATCTGGGTAAGTCTGATTAAACAAACAACAGGAAATGCCCTTGAGCTTTCAACAGGAAATAAAGGATAAGCACAACATGAAGATTTCAAAACACAGACGGACATCACACCTGTTTCTAATGAAAAATAGAGGCCAAGAAACTTCTTCCACTCGATGGCAAAACACAGGGAAGGCATTCGACTAATATCTGGGTTTCATCATTGTTATTGATTCTTTCAGTATACACTTGTGGTCACTCTCGCTAGTCAAAATGTTTTAAGTAGTGTTCTATAAGGCCATACACTTATTACATAAGATCACGTGTTTTGACACAGCTGAATACAGATCCTTACTTTTCTGCAACATTTTTACTAAGTTCAATGGTTTTGGGGTTTTGTCGCATGAAGTGTTCTATGAATCAAGTGAGACTTTCTAGCGGTCCTTGGGACATGTCGCGCTGTAGACTTATGTATTACTGGCTTTTCTTTGTTACTTTGTGGGATATGGCAAGCGGTATTGAATTTATTGCAGGTCCCAGCTGCACCAAGCGAGTAGACTCACCGTCAAAGACCGCAAGCCGCTATCTTCAAGACGCGCAGAGTGTTCTATGAGGTGAGCGATCATTTCTAGCGGTCCATGGCACATGCTGTGCTGGGGGTTTATGTAAACTGGCCTTGTCCGCTTTGATCCAGTGTTTCTTAACGAAAAAGTTGACCTCTATAGTTTGATGAAGCACGGCTGCATGCACATGCACCCGGAATTAATATATATTTTTATATACATATATACAAAGCTTTCTACTTCAATTCAAACAAAATTAAAGAAAAAAATAAACGGCGTGAGTGTTACTTGGATGCCGCCTTCACCGTATCTTTGTGGGGCTCTGAGGACATTACATAAGGGGAAAACCGTTCGCAGTATGTTATTCAAAACTATTTAACCAAAATTTTAATAATATTTTTAAATAATGGTTTTATGGGATATTTTTCAATTCTAGTTTCAAAGGCAGTGAATATTGAACACTCACCCAATTGACACAATTTGCGAGTGGCAACAATTTTGAGATATTCAATCCTAAACATCTGCCTTTTTGTCGCCCAATAAAAAAAATGAAAGCTGCTTACAACTCCCTGTAACGCCGAATTAGAGCGCAGCTCTTGAGGAGGAGGAGGGAAGGGCACTGGGGGTGGGGGGGGGTTAAACTAACCAGGGGGGGGTCACGTGACCTTGGGGGGTCACGTGACCTTGGGGGTCACGTGACCCCCAATGCCGATGATGTCATCACTGACGTCGCTGATGACGTCATCAGTGACGATGACGATGCGGGTACCGCTGACGTCATTAGTGACGTCACTGATGACTTCACCAGTGATGATGACGATGACGATGCGAATGTCGGTGACGTCATCAGTGACGATGACGATGCGGATGCCGGTGACGTCATCAGTGATGATGACGATGACGATGCGGATGCCGGTGACGTCATCAGTGACGATGACGATGACGATGTGGATGCCGGTGACGACATCAGTGACGTCACTGATGACGTCATCAGTGATGATGACGATGACGATGCGGATGTCGGTAACGTCATCAGGGATGATGACGATGACGATGCGGATGCCGGTGACGTCATCAGTGATGATAACGATGACGATGTGGATGCCGGTGACGTCATCAGTGATGATGGCGATGACGATGTGGATGCCGATGACGTCATCAGTGACGATGACGTCACCGGCATTGGGGGGTCACGCAACATCGGCTTGGGTCACGTGACCTCAGGGGAGTCACGTGACTTCGGGGGGTCACGTGACCTCGGGGGGGTCACGTGCCCCCCACGAGGTCACGTGACCCCGGTGGGGGCTCGCGCGGTGCATTATGGGACATTTCCCATGATGCACCGGGGTCACGTGACCTCGGGGGGGGGGGGGTCACGTGCCCCCCACGAGGTCACGTGACCCCGGTGGGGGCTCGCGCGGTGCATTATGGGACATTTCCCATGATGCACCGCGCGGTTACGCCGACGCCGACGCCGACGCCGCTCAAGCCGGAAACGGGCCCCTAAGAGCTGCGCTCTAAAACTCTTGCGCTCAGAAGGCCTCAGGATGTCGTGCGGACGTGGTTGCTTCGGACGCACCTTCACTATTCTGGAAGTATGACGCCGATGCTTCCACTAAGGACACACAGTCGAGATAGTGACGACGTACCTCCCGGTACGACTTTTTTCACTGTTCTACCCACCCTTAACGGCACGAATTCTTGAGCTAAAGCTGAGCGCGATTTTTGCACCCGACATTAAAAATGCAAAAGTTTGACAATGAATACCTCGAAGCCGCTTGGCTTTTCGTGATTGATTTGAATCGGTATAGCTTTTCATATTGACTGGCTTTTAACACTCTAGTTGCAACATGGTCCATGAAGCCATTAATTTCAAAGCTAACAGATTATCGTCCATTAGTCAACATACTGTGACAATTATTCACTTTACTAATGTCCGCCGAGTCTTACGAACACGCAGTGAAAAAGGCATCAACGTAACTCTCACGTCCTTTTTTTTTTAAATTCTATTAGCTTTCAAATAGAGTGCTGTGTATGCATGTAAAACGACTTGTAGAATATGATCATGCACACAATTGTTACAATGGTTTGCTTTTCACCCAATTAAGTATTGTATTTTTTATCGCAACCTTTGAAACATAAGCCAACCATCCAGTTACTGAAAATGTATTATATTTGGCAATAAATCAACAGAGAACTACATTGTTTGCCTTTGGCTTCATACTTAAAATAATAGGCATGTGCGAATCATAGATTTTGGGCTTAAGCTGAATAATGATTTGAGCTTATTAACTTTTCACTTGAGTATCACATAGCTTCTGCACCTCTCTCTATGCTCGCGAATTCTGGGTCCGTTTACAGCAGGTCATCCAGCAGCCGCAGGTTACCTTTAAGGCCTCCGAGATTGCTCTTCTCTTGACCTAGACAGCTCGTTTTATATTTTGTCAAAACACTTTTTGTCTGTCACGAATTCAAGGGGTGCAGCGAGGTTCAAACTCAACAATGTCTCATAGACAGCTGTAGAAAGAAACTATTACGAGCACCTTTTTATGTGCAATCCCCCCCACTTCCTCCACCGTTGATAACTAGGGATGCCGCGAACTTTTTTCGAATCGAAGTTTCGATGATCGAATCAAGCGGTTCGAAAGGTTCGAAAGATTTCGATTTTTCGAATTGTCTATATCGTAAAATTCGACGGAGGTCGAACTTTCGAACTTGTTAAGCTAAGAAGTTCGACGCTTTTCGAACCGTCGAACTTATTACGCTAAAAAATTTGATCTTTTTCGAACTTTCGAACTTATTGCGCTGCAAGGTTCGATGCTTGTCGAACTTTCGAACTTGACTGACAAAAAAATTCGATGAATTTCGAACTTTCGAATTTATTTATCAAGAGAATTCGAAAAGTTTCGAACTTTCGGATTCTGAAAAGTCAGAAGTTCGACGAACTTCGAACTTTTAGGGTAAAAGTTCGACGTTCGTCGAACTTCGAAAGACCGGCGGACGGTTTCATTTGATTTCAAGTAGTGGGGTACATTCGTAATTTTTTTTTCTCGAACTTTTACACGCGGTGCTGCGTTCCTTACGAAAGACAATGTCGTTTATTTCAATGTTCTGGCATGCTTAGGTTTAAAGAAAGAAATCTCCGAAGGGGCGAGGAAGGACGACGGGTTTTTGACGATTATCGTTTATGCCAGATTTGAAGCACGCTGCAGCCGGAGCTATTTATGGTAGATATGTTATACTTTTTTTTAAGAATGATCTATGTATAGCCTAGGTAAGTGCCGTCTTAAGATGTGATTATTGTTATTCAACGTGAGTTTCGAAGAAATGTCCAAACATGTATCTGCATGCAATTATAACCTAAACTTGATATTTATTTTCGTCTAAGTTGTTTGAGGTATCGCATTTAAATTAACATCACAGACAGTACATATCATTGCCATCTGCAGAATACGAAATAATATATTTATTGTTTTTTCACGTTAAGGAATAAATTAACTCATGGGAGAAGATTTCTAATAGTGTTCAAGTTCAACACGTCATTAAAAGAAAACTTTTTTTTTTTTTTTTCGCTTCACGTTCCTTGGACGTGTTTCTTTTAGCCTGTACACATTTTGGTAAAAGAAACTTGTTTCGAAGTTCTGAACCTCTGAATATGCAAGAATAGAACACTTCCGACGAATTCTTGATAGTTTTTTTTTTTCTCCTGCTTTTTATTTCCGCATTTATTCTTCTTTTTTTTTTTTTTGTTACTATCGGCACAGGTGTTTAGGTCGAAAAGACAGCTTTGAACTTCTGAACCACTAAGCATGTGACGAGCAGTGCCTTCTGACAACGAGTTTCTAACAATGACCTTTTATGCAGTGAAGAGCGACAGTAGCTATACATATGCATAAATAATTTCAGATTAAAATAAGCTCGACCACGCCCTCTTTCCCCGTATTGTTTTCTTTAACAGATCGAAATTCCTGCAAGGGGGAGAAGGAGGCTGAAGCCCCCCCCCCCCCCCCCCCCCCCCGCTACCCTCTTTCCCCCCGTTTTTCCTCTTCCGACGCCACTTGTATGGTAGAACGCTCCTCGACCTCGAGTTGTGTCGGCTTTTGTGCTTTCTGCGAGGCGATTCCTCCGTCCCAGAAAATAAACCTCCAGGACAATTATAAACTTCACCGGATCGGATTACTACCAGCGTGCAAGGGGTGGCGAGGTAGTTTGCCAGCTCGCTTCAAGGTTTTTCTGAGCCTCAACCTCCTGCTCGCCCCTGGCCGTTTCGAACTGGATGAGTCTCGTAAAACAGTGTGTTCGTGCAATCACTACTGCGTGATGCAGGTTAAACCCCCCCCCCCCCCCCCCCCCGGGGCTGGCGGTCACAATTCTGCACTGGCAAATATTCTAGCACGTCCGGGACACTCATCGTCTCATTTAATTGCCTGACCAACTTCGCAGAATCTAGATATCACACCCTAACTTTTCTAAACTTGATTTTGTGAAAACCAGTGAGTCGTGAAAACGTTATTTGAAACTGAAACTGTGGAAAAACTTGAAAATCGGACTTCGAACTTTGAAAACTTGGATTAGAAAAAAATTTAAAATCTTCGAAGTTTTTTTTTTTTGTTTTTTTTTAATTTAGCGTTAAAAGAGAATCGAAACCTTCGAACTTTTCGAACTTTATGTAAAAAGAAATTCGAAATCTTCGATTTGTTCGAACTTCATGTCTATAAAAATTCGAAGCGTTCGAAGTTTTCGAATTTTTTTTACAAAGAATTTCGAGATCTTCGAATTTATCGAACCTGAAGTAAAAAAATATTCGAAATATTCGAATTCGAAATTTTGGAAACCGTGAAAGCTTCGAAATTTTCGAATTCGAAACTCCGCTGTGGTCAAAAGTTGCGAATTTTTCGAAATCGAACCTCGGTCGGTACGAAAATATAGAAATTTTTCGAAATCGAACCTCAGTTCGCTTCGCAAATAACGAAACCTTTCGAAATCGAACCTAGGGTGGTTCGCGACATCCCTATTGATAACCACAACCGTCAACCTCACCAGGCTCGACGCGCTGCGCGCTAAATTTCCGCTGCTCCGGTTGGTGTTCGAAGGGGGAGCTCATATGGCCAGCGACTAGACATAAAATGTAGCTCGTGAAAGTTAATTTCTACAGCTACACATGAGAGACATTACGTTTGCTGTTTCCTGTAACCTTCATCTTTGGGTTTTTCAATGTAGAAGAGGAGGCAAAACATTAACATTGGCCAAGGGACAAATATTAGCATGTACCGTTATGGTCAGTCGGCGGCCCTATACGGTTCATAATGCAGAGTGGCGTGGTGAGAAGGGTGCGTCCGTGGCAGACATAGATTGTAGCACCTGAGCTCCCCACCTTCTGTCTGTGTTAGTCCTTTTTTTTACTTGCCTTCCCTTGGCTATGTCCGCTGATACCGTTAAAGGGGTAGGGAAACGAAATTTCAGCGCTCGTTATTTAGCTTTAATCTGTTGCATGTTGCACCCTAACCTCAAAAACCCCAGTCTTCTGTTGAAAGGCGCAAGAAAACTAATTGTAAAGCTAAATAAACGATCTTTCAATGTGCACCTGGTGGATGCATGCGGAGCCTATTTGGGAGGTAGTCTAGCAACGTTGTGGAACCTTCTGCGTAGTCGTGACGTAGCAGATTCCTTCGGAGCAGCGCCGCCCTTTGGAATTTCAACATTCTCCTTCTTAGCTTTCCTCCTATAGTCAGTTACAGGTTAAGAAGGTACACTCTAAAAAAAAGCGTGCCAACTAGCACCTTTTAGGGTTCTTTCGCTTGTCCAATGGGCGGCACCCTTAAAGGTGCAGAAAAGAACCCACAAAAAGGGTTCTTTCTAATGAACCCTATTTCGGGGTTCTTTTCGGATCGTTCATTGGTTCTTCTTAATGAACCCTATTTTGGTTCTTTTCAGAACGCTTCTGGGTTCTATTTAACGAACCCTATTTAGGGGTTCTTCTAGGATCCTTTTTTGGTTCTTCCTAATCAACCCTATTTCGGTTCTTTCCCGAACCCTTTTTGGTGCTCTTGATGAACCCCATTTCGGGTTCTTTCCAGAACCCTTTCTGGTGCTCTCAATGAACCCTATTTCAGGTTCGTTCCAGAACCCTTTTTGGTGCTCTTAATATACCCTATTTCAGGGTTCTTTTCGTATCCTTTATTGGTTCTTAATGAACCCCATTTGGGTTCTTTCCAGAACCCTTCTTCATGCTCTTAATGAACCTTATTTCGAGGTTCTTTACGGATCCTTCTTTGGTTTTTCTTTATGAACCCTATTTCATGTTTTATTCGGAACCCTCCTTGGTTCTTTCAATAAATCCCGAGTTCTTTAGATTATGTTGGCGTTATTTTAGTAAACCATATTTTGTACTTCTAACCCTCTCTTATGACAAATGAGTTTTTTTTACATTCCTTGTTAGTTTTTAGTAAATCGTATTTTGTATTTCTTGCTCCACAAGGTGCATTTTTTTCTACCAACCAAAGTGTCTTTAGATTGTTCATTAATCGCTAGCATTTGGCCTTTTCGACAGGTTGACAAACATCAGTCTGGCCAGAGTCAACACACTTCATTCCTGTACGTAATTAACTAGGTGACAGGCAGAACAGTAAACATCATGTCCAATCATATACTTTATTGGAGTAGCAAAAATTAATTCTTCTGTTCGCAGTAAAAAAGCTAACAAAATTCGAAACAGTTTCAAGACGAGACGGGTATCACTGCCAGCAATGTGCACACAGCTTCTACTGTCGTTCTGATGTCGCTCACTGTCAGGACACCGTCCAAAAAGATGTCAAATTCATTTTCCTGGAGATGGATGAGTGGCATCAGTGTCCGGACTTCCTACAACAAGAAAACAAGATATATGAACACATGTGTTTTCCTCTGTATTATTATGCTGCGAGTTGCTCATTCGCCGCGCTTTCAGATCAATTATAATTGTATAGGTTTCACTAAGCATTTTATTTCTCGTTTAGCCTTACGCTCTAAAACATACCCGCAGATATGATTTCCTTCAAAACATTTAGTGTGTCAATCAGTGCCATCTAGAGAGCGCGACCAGCGGAAGACGAAGCGTCCCCTTCGAAGCCCCCTTCGCTACAACAATGTGTAAAAGCGAAAAATGGTACGCAGCATCAAGCGTTCCCTTTCCATCCAAGAAGTAGTAAAGGAAGAAAATCGGAAGTCAATGAATTACAATATATGTGCGGTACACACGTAAAACAATGCCCAACGTGCCACCGCATTTTCTCTGCTTTTAAAAATGCCCGTGCGTCCACTTCCCTTGAGAATACTCGAGGGGCCGATCAATGCAATCTACGAAGAAAACTCGGCCAATGGAGAAGCTGAAAATATGTTTGACTTAAAAATGAAGTCTGTAACGTGACACTGAGCGTGAAGTCAGTACGTGAACCGTCATGCTCAGTGACATCTCTCGCTTCATTCATATGTCTAAACATGCTTTGGCCTTTTTATTCGCCGAGCTCTCTTCGTGGATTGGTGTGATTGGCTTCTTGAGTGTTCTGCGGGAAGTAGATGCACAGGAATTTTAAGCATGTTTCAAGAAACGTTGGTTCTACCCATATTTAATCCTTCTTGCCCTACAGTCAGTAACAGGTTAAGAAAAAATCTACGAGCTGGAGAGGAGGAAGCGGACAGAAGCTTGTAGCGGAGAGGAGAAACCTTCTCTCCATTATAAGCGTCCATCGGCTTTCTTCTTTTAGATTTTTCTTAACCTGTCATTGACTTTAGTCGCTTATATTTCCTCTATATTATTTTTAGAAAATAAAGCAAGGATATGTTTTATATTACTAGCTCGTATATTGAAGATATAACCCTGACAAGTTTGCATTACCATCTGTGACAATGCACTATACTCGGGGGTGACTTGGGCAACTTTTTTGGCTATGTAGTCGAAGTTAAAAACGCCCGCGCATCTTAAGCGCCAATCAAGGCTAGGCACACGCACTCTTCACTTCAGAAACGCCACAGAAAGTTGTTTCTGAGTATAAGTTAACCCTGTCTTAAACGAATGGCCCCGATAAGCGGTCATCAGTTCGTAATGAGGTAGTAAGTTAACCCAGCATATTTATGGTGGACGAAGGTAAACCTCTGCGTCGTCGCAGTCTGAAACTTGTGATAGATTACAAAAACACCAACTAAAGTATACCTTCAAGCAGCTCTTCGAGGTTCAGAGTGACGTTCTTTTCCTTTGAGGAACACCTGTGTAGAAGCTGTAAATGCCTCAATCTTGGCTCCCATGTCCTCCGGATGTCTTTGCCGAACGGCAGTTTAACGTCTTGTAGTAACTGAAAAATAAACGAATGGACAGTGTTGCTGGTTTACAAAAGTACATTTATACGCTATGAATTTGTACACACGGATTGTTTACACACACACACACATATATATATTGTAACGGACAAGGAAAAGGAAGAAAAGGAGAAGAAGACGAGGTCGGGTGGAGAACGGGGGACTGAATTCTGGGTTGCCCGTTTAGCCCATGAACTGAAACGCCCGCAACATTTGGTGGCAGCGGTGGGATTACGAAATGGCAACCCGATCGGAGGCAAGTGGCGTCATCTCAACTTCCGCGGCGATGCAAATCACGGAGCGGTTAGCTAATCTGCTCGCCGAAAGGAGTGCTACGGACATTCTGAACCCGCTTGGAACCCTCGACGATTGCCTCGCCACCCGTCTGTCTCTGCTGGAATCTGCAGTCGAACGTCAGGTTGCCGATGTAGGGCAACGCCTAAATGACGGCCTTTCGTCCGTAGAATCTCGAATTCGACTGCCTGTGCACCACGGACCGCCACTCAAGCTGCCGACATTCGATGGGCAGTCGTCATGGCAAGCCTTCATCATCCAATTCGAAACGGTTGCGGACTTTTACGGGTTCGACTCAACGTCCAGAGCTCGTGCAATGGTGGCCCAGTTAAGGGGGAACGCTGCTGAATGTTTGGAGAGCATGTCAGCCACAAGTCGTTCCTCATATCAACTACTCATAGAAGCTCTAAAGTCCCGCTTTGGTGATGAACATCTCCAGCAATTTCACCTGACTGCTTTAAAGCACCACCGCCAAGGCACGGACACACTCCAGGAGCTAGCTGACGTAATCCAGGGGATGGCGAGAAGAGCGCTCGTCGGATGTACGGAAGTCGACTTGGAGCAGATAGTAACCACTGCTTTCATCGACGCAATCGAAGACACCGACATCCAGCTTCTTGTACGACTCGCCCACCCAACCACGACTCGTGCAGCACTGGCCCGCGCACTCGAAGTTCAAGCAGCCAACAAAGCAATGGACATGGTGTCGACATCTGGAATCAAGCTTTCGCGGGTGGCTCACCGATCTTCTCCGGTACGTTCAAGTAAACGTCGTTGCTTCACGTGTGGTGACATTGGGCACTTAGCTCGATCCTGCCCAAATCACTTGGCCCCGTGCAAAATGCAACCTATACCAACGCCAAACGTTTCAAGTGACAGTGAGACTGGCAAGGTTGAGTCTCATGTAGTGCATCATGTTCCTCTGGTGACAACGCCACTGCGCACCTCGCCAACGCCATGTCTTTCAGTTCATATTCATGAGTTGGGACAACATGTGAATGCTATCGTGGACACCGGAGCTGCAGTAAGTCTAATCGATTATGCATTACTGCAATCAGCAAAGTGTACCACGCCCAAAACACTTCCTGGTACCGTCTGTCTTATATCAGCCGACGGTTCTACAATCGAACAAGAAGGACAGATCTCGTTGACTGTAGAAACTTTAGGAACAACAGTCAACCTCCCCTTTGTAATTGTGCGCAAGTTACAATGGTCAATGATACTCGGCCGTGACTGGTGTTCAAACGTCCAACTCTCCCTATCGTTTCGAGGAGATGAGCATTGTTTGTCAGCCGTACCAACTTTCAGCACTGGCGATCAGTCCAGTTGTTCTGCGGCAGAGTTGCTTCAAGGAGATAGCGGGGGAAGCAAAGAAGCAATTTTCTGGAATTTTGAGAGCTTATTCGATGGATTTATCCTAGCGGTGTCCAGCTTGAAAAACCTGACGAAGACCGCTGCAGCCCAAGTGTGTTCTACCGTCGCAACTGCTACGACATTTGTGTCTATACTAATGGCACCGATGGTCAATCGAAAACCACAGAAGGTCTTCCGTATGGTCGCAGCATCGGACATTGTTGTACCTAAGTTATCTGCAGTTTGGGCTACAGCAATAATTCCAGGTTCAATGACGTCAAGAGATATCCTAGTTGAATCACTGTTACAATCTCGTCCTGGGATGGAGTTTGCTATACCTCGCTGCCTTGTTTCCTGCGAAAAGGGGAGTTTGATGCTTCCAGTTTTAAACCTAACGAATGGTGACCTGCTCCTGAAATCCGGTGAAGACTTCGGACCTGTGACATTTGCCCTGTCACATGCCACTGTCGCAACAATTAGTGCGGCACCAACAATGTCTGTCCCGCAAGATTGCCTTGAAAAAGCTAGTGACCTTCCATGGTCGGAATTTAATTTCGGCCACAACTTAACAGAACAACAAAAGGCACAGATACAAGAACTGCTGTTGGACTTTCGACAGTGCATTGCTATTACACCAGAAGAGCTAGGGTGCACACCACTTGTGCGCCACACCATCAATACTGGTGATCAGCTCCAGTACATCACAATCCAAGACGTGTTTCGATGAGAGAACGGGAGGAGATAAACCACCAGGTAGACGACATGCTTTAAAGGGACATTATAATTAACTCTAAAAGTCCTTGGTCGTCACCAGTTGTCCTGGTTAGGAAAAAGGACGGTTCTACAAGATTCTGCGTGGACTACCGAAAATTTAACAGCATAACAAAACCAGACGTGTATCCTTTGCCACGACTTGATGATGCCCTTGATCGCCTTCATGGTGCCAGCTACTTTACTACTCTGGATCTCATGTCCGGATATTGGCAAGTGCAGCTGGAGCCGAAAGATTCCGAAAAAACTGCCTTTGTGACTCCTGACGGATTGTTCCAGTTTAACCGTCTTCCATTCGGACTCTGCAATGCACCTGCGACCTTCCAACGCCTCATGGATAGGGTGCTTGGACACCTGAAGTGGACGATGGCGTTAGTTTATCTTGATGATGTCATCGTATACGCTGACACTTTTGAAGAACACCAGCACCGTCTGCGTCTAGTGCTGAATGCCCTCACCAATGCGCATCTCCGTCTGAAACCATCGAAATGCTTCTTCGGATGCGACACAGTCATTTACTTAGGGCATGTTGTCAACAAAGAGGGTATTCGCCCGGATCCAACCAAGCTGGCAGCGCTAGCCAATATTCCTGAGCCCACTACCACAAAGCAGTTGAAAAGCTTTTTAGGCTTTGCGTCCTATTTTCGTCGATTTGTAAGAAACTTCTCTCTAAGAGCAGCTCCACTGACTGAGCTTCTTAAAAAAGACACCAAGTGGCGTTGGTCCACAAAAGAACAAGCTTCTTTTGCTGATATCAAAAGAGCACTTCTTGAACCACCAACCCTGGCTCATTTTTCAGAAGAAGCACCGACGTTCATTCACACTGATGCCAGTGGCGATGGGCTTGGCGCTGTTCTTCTCCAGAGAGACAGTGCAGGAGTAGAACATCCCGTATTATACGCAAGCCGCAAACTTAGCGAACCAGAAAGTCGATGCCATTCTTCAGAACTCGAGTGCCTCGCTGTTGTTTGGGCAGTGGAAAAGTTCCGTCCATACATCTACGGAAAGCATTTTACAGTCGTGACAGATAACTCTGCTCTCCGTTGGCTTCAGTCAAAAAACGATCTAACTCCGAAATTGACTCGGTGGGCAATGAAACTGCAAGAGTTGGACTTCTCGATCGTTCATAGAAGTGGGAAACAGCACCAAGACGCCGACTTCCTCTCACGGCACCCCATCGAAGACGCCAGAGTTGCTCCTGTACTCGCACTCCTAGATTTGCAGTCAGCGCAAGCAGAAGAATGTGACACATACAACATAATCCAGTTGCTTTCTGACGAAGTGAACGGGAGACCGCGACTTTCAGAACGTCGCTTACGGCGTCTACGAGCGTACTACCAGCTTCGGGACGGTCTGCTGTGTCATCGAGCACATCCCTCAGGAGCGTGGCTCCCCGTAGTTCCCCCAAAATGCGTCGGAACGTTCTTGAGATGTGCCACGATGCTCCAACTGCGGGTCACCTCGGGCAACACCGGACGCTCGACAAAGTCGCCAAGAGATTTTGGTTGCCGCACCTCAGGACGGATGTGGCGTCTTGCGCAACATGCCAACTGCGGAAAACACCACCGCACCCGGCGAAGATCGAACTACAGCAAATACCACCTCCAGGCAGCCCGTTTGAGGTAGTTGGAATCGATCACCTGGGGCCCTTTCCAAAATCTGATGATGGAAACAAGTACGTCATTGTCGCAACAGACTACCTGACGAAGTGGGTCGAAGTGGAGGCGGTCCCCGACACTTCAGCTGTGCATCTCGTCGCCTTCGTCAACAAACCTTGTATTGAGGCATGGCACACCCCGCCGGATAATATCTGACAGGGGAACGTCATTTATGTCCCGTACTTTCAGTTGTGCTTTGCGAGATTACGGAATTGAACATGCGGCCGCTTCACCCTACCATCCTCAAACGAATGGCCTAGTAGAGCGCACCAACCGCAGCATTGGAGATATATTAGCTGCGTTCGTCAATAAATCTCACAAGAACTGGGACACATTCATTGGTACAGCGGCGTTCGCTTTGAACACGTCACAACAGGAAGTGACCGCCAAATCTCCATTTGAGCTTGTTTACGGAAGACTCCCGACGCTTCCGCAGGAATCATCGATGGGCGCTGCATGGACCCGTCGGGCGCGAGAGTATGGAGAGAACTTCGTTGAACGACTAAGTGAAGCCAGAAAACTGGCTCGGCTGGCTATTCTAAATAAGCAATCAAAGTTGGCCGAACGTCACAACAGAGAAACTTCATTGCCGTCGTTTTCACCAGGTGATGTGGTGCTTCTTCGAAGGAACCTAAGATGTCCACAGCACTCGGAAAAGCTTTTGCCCAGGTACTGTGGACCTTTCAAGATTAGCAGGCAACTTGGACCCGTAACATACCGTCTCGAACACCTTGACAGCCTGCCTCAGCGTGGGCGACGCCGCACTTTGACAGCCCATTCAAGCCATCTGAAACTTTATGTCACACGTGGTGACTATCTTAGCATCGTCCGGGACGGACTTCCAAACGGGGAGGGGCGAGTGTAACGGACAAGGAAAAGGAAGAAAAGGAGAAGAAGACGAGGTCGGGTGGAGAACGGGGGACTGAATTCTGGGTTGCCCGTTTAGCCCATAAACTAAAACGCCCGCAAAAAAAAAAAAAAAATATATATATATTAACTAAATGACCACTTACTGTCACTATAGTGGAGTAGGGCTTGGCATCAATTAAAATAATTTCGATTTACGTTCTCTTTTATATTGACTAGTTAATCAATTTATAGGTCGCGCTGATCTCGAGGCAAGATATTGTGCCCAGAAAAGGCCTAGAACAACCGATTTTTTCTTTGACAAGTTTTTACTACGTCTTATAAGGCTTAGTACATAACAACTTGTCATTGCGCCTCATACAGAAGTAAGGCATGGCTAACATTTAAAATAAAATATATGTACATATTTGTACAATACCAAGTTCAAATATCAACTTGCCGCTATGCTCATACACAAGAAAAGCATGGAAAACATTTAAAATAAAATATTTGTACGTTATTATTTAAACTTCAAAACCACTCTAGATAATAATCATATAAAACACTTAAGTAGCCATGAGAGACAATTGTGTTATAAACACACAAAAACAATTAAATGAATATTCTTTTTACTTTTTTGTTTATAAGACTTTTCGTAACTCTAAATCCAACCAATATGCCAGTTAAACTCACTTGATTCAGAGTAAAACAATAGTCAACTAATCGGAATGTTAACTAATTGATTGCCTAGCCTTATTACGAGGTAAAATTATTTAATTTAGCACGTATCAAAAGCCCCTATCTCATTCACAGGCGATAAAACGGGTAGTAAGAAACTTTTGAAGTCCTGATGACCTGTAAAAATCGCGAAACTTTAAGTCTAAATATAGAGAAGACAATATTGAATTACCATTCCGGGAATCGTCATTGCTGGAAATTCCCCAAGGACTGTGAGGACTCCAGCCTCGCTGAGGATCAATTCTTGGCAAGACTGAAACGTCCGCATCATGCGGTCTTGTATCAGGTCGACGTTCAGGGGCACTTTAGTTATCTCTTCTTTCATGAGCAAGACATGACGGCGAACGCTCACGGCGTCTTCACATTTGTCCGTATCAACGAATCCCTAAAACAAAAGCAATTTGTCACGTTTATGCGTCGTTTACGCATCTAAGCTATTGACATAATAGTTGCAGCACTGAATATAGGACCAAGTAAAACAATTATTTTTATCAAACATACATCCACATTTGTGCCAACACAAAAAGTTCGCGCCTGTCAATTTCCGCACAACACTCCGAGAGCCAATCGTTGCAACCTGCGAAGTCCCCTCAGCGAATGACGACGTGGAACATACGTTTAGACCAAGAAATGCAATCTGCGCTGTTACATTAAGCAAAGCAAGCGGGACGTTTTGCATTCCCTGATGTCGCAGACAGCATCTTTGGGTCTAATCAAATGTTCGGCATCCTCATTAGTGAGCGGTGCCGTAAATTGCAGTGATTAGCTCTCAGAGTGCCATGTCCCTGGCCGGTCAAAAAACAAAAACGTTTACAGCACCTATTCGCTCACGTTTATTGGGGCCATAAATACGGATACATTAGCTAATTAAAGCCCGGTAACATACGTTTTTACATTTACGAAGAGATATCATTGCTCATTTCATTCGCGCTGTAAACTCGAAGTTCTGTTCTTGAGATCTTTCTGGCGGAAAGCTTGAGCTCAGTATTTTGTCATATTATATATAGTCAGTATTGTAGTAATGAAATCAGTGTTCGCTTCAAAAACGTTTTTTTCTTGTGTAGTTCAACATACAAGACTGTAAAATAATGTTTTTTTTGCAACGTGCTTGGTTGGACAACTCCAAGTTAAAATAGCATAAAAACAAATTTCAAACGACAAGTAGCTTAATTAATAAGAAGCCGCCCCCTGTCCTACTTATTTTACCTATGCATCAAACAATTTCCGGCCATATTGAGCACTACTGTACTTATAACAATTTTCAAGATAAATTATAAATATTGCCTGATTAGAAGAAGTTTTACCTTGAAATGGTGAACAGGCCGATTGCAGTTCGTTTTCAAAAAGCCACCAGCAGACGTCTCCAATCGTCCATGTGCTCACGTCCGCTGACATGTTGCAAGTGATGGCTAAGAGGAAAGGGAGGAAGGTGCTTCCTTCTAGAGCTTCAAACCCAAAGGGAGAGGAGGTCAAACATTGTTCCGATCCGCCACTCGTACGAGCGAGTGTGGCACTCCCTCGAGCAACGAAACTAGATCCTGTTGGCTCTAGTGACCTTCAGCGACCCATTCCTGTTCACCGCTAAGCTGACAGCGCGGTGGAAGCTACGTGCTTGCCGGACCAATTAGTCGCCTGGTTTTTATCACCTGACACCTTTCTCTGCGGTTGTGATCACATGGTGCAAGGCAGAAGGTTCACTGGTCAAACGAGCATGACGTTCCCAACGAACTGTGAGCCCAGTGGTTAGCAGATTAGCCCCCGAAACGTCGCTTTTGAACACATTACGGCTTATCTTCTGGGGTGCCGTTGAGCTGCCTGAACCATGGTTCGCTGGCGAAGATAATATGCAGATGTCATCGCTTTTCCGTCCTTGTCTGCCAGGAAACACGGCGATCACGTCACCAAGCATGTCCGTCAGCCGCCGGTAAAATTGTTGGCAGTTCACTCTCTTGCCAAAAATAAACACAAAATAAACAAGAGCGAAATTCTCGATTCGGCGTGACACCTTCCGGCAACGGAAACAATCAACACACCGTGTTGAGCAACGCGTGTAGGCCTATTTGGTGGCTGAGCGACTTTTGTGCCGGCAGTACGACAACGCACCTAGATTCGATGATTCAGTGTCCGGTCAGTGACGTGTTTTCTATAGGAATTTATCAAAACAGAGGGCTTGGAAACAAGATTGAATGATAATCGAGCCTATTTTGCAACTCGAAGGAGAAGTGATAATAAATCAATCAGAGAGAGCGAATTGATGTCGCTGACAAAGAATTTTTCTTCCAATCGGAGCCACCTCCCAACCGTCGATTGCCATTTCTGAACAAATTTTAGCTCAGTTAAGCGCCACCTCACGCAAATGCTGGGCGTGCAGGCGGCGCTTATCCCTTTTACACTAGAAATGGGAATCGAAAACAAAATGGTTCAAATAAATTTTTTTCGTATTTTTTCTTGCTCCTTATTCTTATTAGCTTTAATTGGTACAATCCCAACATATAAAAAGATAAATATTCGTATAATGCAATACCTTTTTTTTTCGTGAAATAAACATTTCATTACACAAAGAAACTAGTTGTAAATGTGTGCTACGTTTGGCTTCACTCAAAATGTCTTCTTGTAGCTCTGTTGAACAGAGCTACAAGATTGAACTCCTTTAAAGTAAAACATTAAGTTCACAAAATGTAACTGTACCGCATCAATTTAAAGCTTCGAGCGGGAGATCGGAAAGAGTTGTATCAAGCAGTAAAGTAGATTGTTGGGCTAGTTGGTTGATCGGCATAATGAAAAAGAGTGCAAAATAAACGGTACAAAGTCGAAGAAAACACACACGAGACAGGTGCCTGCCCTGTGTGTGTGTGTTTCTCCAACATTGTCGCGTCTATATTGAGCTTCTTTTTTTTTATAGTCTCTACAAAGGTTGCATTATAAGAGCATTGAATGTACTTAACAGAACTTCAGAGTAGCACCTTATTAAAAGATGAGTGTCTAAAAATCACTTGGGACCATTCTCTCCGGGATTGCACTTGGGACCATTTTGTCCGGGGCCGTTTCGTCCAGGGCCATTTCGTCCGAGGCCATTTGTTCTGCATCCTACCATGCCATATTGCTCGCGAAAACTACGAGAACAGCAACGACCACGTTTCTGTGTTGTTTTTTTTTCCTCATGCCATCCCATTCTCCTAACTCTTGGTGGGCGACCTCAAAGTAGCGAGCGGGGTTCAACGGCGGACGGAGCACTCATTTCTTACACTGCACATAAATTTGAACGCACAACATATCGAAGTTTAGTTTTGCTTCACTCAAAACGCACTTATAGAATATGCCTATGGGATTATTTCGGGGTATCCTTCTAGACATAACTGCTCCTTGAAATCGAAAAACCACCATTTACAGACTGATTTATTTTTGAAGATAAAGATGACTGCAACACATCACTGGAACCTTCCGCGCAGCAGGATTTTTGATGCCCCTCGCGGATGGGTCCCAACTCTATTTTTGCGGCTTGACGCGTGCCGCGAAACAATCAGAGGCGCCGTATTGGGAGACGGGTGGTGTCATGACTCATGACCACAAGCTAGGACAACTTCATTCTATACTAAAACAACAAAAAAAAAAAAACGTTTCTATGTTCTATTTTTTTTTCATTCATACGCGCAGTTATACGTATATTGTTTAAACACGAAAGCAAGTTAAAAAATAGCTTTTCTTACTAAAAAACACGACGCCGCTTAATCACCGTATCACTCATTCATCGCAACATGCACTTTTTTGTGTGTGTTGCTCATTCATCGAAGTTTTGCACCTTTGAAAATTTGTATGCATTTTTGGGGGGTTGGGGGGAAATAAACTACACAATCGATTTCCGGAGGTACAGATTTCTTCAAATAAACTTTAATTCAATGACCCGTTTGGTTTATACAAATGAGTACCTAAGAGTAGCTTTATACTAACATTTCTTACTAAATAAAACACGGCGAGCAGTTACGCTTGCAAACGAACGCCAGTGTTCAAACCGCTGAAGCAGGTGGCCCGGGAGTCAAAGGCATCGAAGCCTGTTCATCTGTGATCCGAGGCGAAGATTATCTCGGTTTGGTAAATAACACAACGCGACTTGGTAAATAACTACGACATTCCACCTCTCTAAGCTTTCAAGGACTTGACAGCTCGCACGGGCAGCTTTGTTTCCACAGAATGGCGCACCCAATTTCTCGCGTGCAAAGCCTTTCGAGCCTGGTCATTGTGTCCCTCTATCCGGTAGAAGACTTAAGTGACCTCCTTTTTCCAAAGATCGCTTTATCTCTTTCCTGGCTGCAACAAGAACCCTTTTCGCTCTCTCCAGGCCGGAAACTAGCTCTGCATTTCTTTTTTTACTTTGCGAGGGGTGCTTTTGGTTGAGAAAGCACGCTTCTAAAGGATCTTCCCCAAAGTCGGATCTTGTTTAGCGAAAAGACCCCTTTTTTGCTCATTTGGCTCCTTTTTTTCTGAGAGTGTAGCGGCAAATGCCCCTCAAAGGGAATTGGATATCCCTCCGCCACCTCCGCATCCAATAGCGTCCCACCGTTTCCGTGACGTCGCGGCCAACGCGCGAGGAGGGCCTTGCCTTTCTGTACATATTTGCTTTATCTTTCGACTTTGACTTAGCATTGTGAAAGCCACGAGAGGAGATTAGAGTTCTCCCCCACCGACGGAAACAAAAACGACTTTCGGGGATTACCTTCCCCCCCGATGGATACAAAGGCTGCTTTCAGGGGCTCGGTTCCCTCTCCGATGAATACAAAGGTCGCTTTCTTAAAAGTGGGATCGGAGACAAGTGGGAATCCATTGAAGCGGAACAAGGAGCGTTTCCAGTGAACTCTTCTTTCGACTGCGGAGAGATTTGAAACGGGCGCATCACACTTGCGGGAGGAGCTTCTCCTACCTTCTTGACTTGTAACCGACTATAGCTCAACTCCCAAATCGCGCATTGTATTAAACGGTCCGAGAAGACGGAAAGGAAGGACTCCCCTCTTTCTCGGACCCTCGTTCGTGCAACCGGACCACAGCCATTCTCCCCCTAGAAGATTAGCCCCTCCCTCAAAACTCGAACAAAAGTTGCTTTCCCCACCCCGTGCAGCCCTAAGCTGACACTGTTGTGGAAGCTACATTTGACGCTACTGACACCACTACATCGCTGACGACGCCACCAAGGGCAAAGCTCATAACCACGCCTGCTTTGCTACTCCACGACCGCGGGAAATCTTTTCTTTCCGTTTTTGTTTGCGCTCGATATCCCATGACGCATCGCGCTCTCCGTTTGCTTCTCCTCGAGCGCTGGCTCGAGTGCACTGTTTAGAACGAAAAATAGGGAGCTTTCGTATATCGTTTCCGCTTTCCCGCAACGCTCTCCGCAACCAGCTAAGCTAGCCGGAACTCTACAGTCAAGGCCATGGGCGCGCCGGCGCAGTAGCCGCTTCTTCGTTGCGGAGCGCTTAGCGGAGGGGGAAACGCGGTCTACGAAAACTCCCTAATATGGCCAGTAGTTCAAAATACAACCGTGCGATTATCATTTACGGTTATCCGTCATGCTTGACTCATTTCCGAACGAAATTTGTATATTTAAATTTTTGTTTCCGTACCCCTTTAAGAACCCATAATCGCACCCAATGACCGCTGGCGACCGATGACACCGCCTGGCAAAGTGTGTCTACCCAAACGTCCTTGCTTTTTGTCTTTTGATTCTTTTGGACTTATTGTTTCTCAGGTGTGCATCCTTTTACCCAAACAGTAACCTCAAATGTTCACATGGAAGGCTGCTGTCTGCAGAAAGAAAACCGGCCACTGTAAAGGCGAAAGGTGAGAGCAAAGCAAAAAACCACTCTCATTGCGAAAATGAACCAGTGACGCGTCGGATTTTTGGCGTGGCTTCTATTTCGTTTTTACCTCCGAACCTGTCAGTTCATTTCCAACAATAAATGCAACAAGATACATAAAATTGAAAGAATAAAAAGAATAGAAAAAGATACATAAATCTAGCAGCGTATCATAATACATCGCAAAAGTATTTCCCTACTGAAACAAAAATAGATTTCGCAAATGCATCGTGTTACAGAAATAGAGATACTGAAAAGTGTCGAAGATTATATAGCAATACTTTCATGTCGTGATGTTGCCCCGATTGCAATTCCTCATTCGTTTTACATTGCTGCAGACGCCGGTTACTTGTTTAAACATAAGCACTGTATGTCTGTGTGGAGGCTGATGCTCATGGCCTTAATGGCAGCGAATAATAGCAGTTGACGAGAGCAAACATGTTTTGGCCTTCTACATTAAAATATATTGTCCTTTATCCTTTTACCTAACGCAGGGCGAGAACATCCCACCGACACCATGTGTCCTCTACACCAAGCAGGAGCTGGACAATGCAGTCTTTCTTCACCTTGTAGTGGATCGTGAGCGCTTGTTCCCCGTTTTTAATGCAGAAGAGGGGCTGTGCATGTTGTTGGCAGCATATTGGCTGCTCAGCATCCAGTACGAATGCAAGGCCTTCAACACGCTGGTTGCTCTGGGGAGGCTTTTCCTTGGCTTGAGTGACACAACTCCAAGGACAGTCGTAATCAAAATTTTGAATAAAGTTTGCAGACAGGTATGGGGACGAAGAGATGTTTTTTGAGCCGTTTTAAAAGTTTGTCATGCACTTTTCTCGCCAGTATTATCAGGTTCATTTTTAGTTTGCTTCCAGAACAAATGATAGAAGGTTTTTTGGAGGCATGTTTTATTTTTCTTTCTTTAAATGTTGAGCACTTTCTGTGATAACTTATGCTGACTTCCTGAAGGCAAGGCATGCTTAGAATTTAGCTCTACGAGTTCCTTATTCAAAGTCGTCTTCCAGAACTTTATAATTTCCCTCGTACGTGAGCAAGAGGATAGCGTCTTCTACCGAAACATTTGCTTGTTTTGCCGTAGAGTGCAAGTTCATTATGTGATATTTTTCATTACATGTTTGCAGATGGCATTCCTAATGCCATGGAATGGCATACATTGTATTTTTCATTTGTCTCTTAGGGTTCAATAAATGTTCAATTCAGCACATTCTAATTGATGCCGTAATGAGCTTCCCTTACTGAATTACTGCTGTGGTTCAGTCAAGGGCTAGACCACTTCCCTCTACCCTGTTTCCAATTAGTAATTAGATGCTCATAAAGAGACAAGTGATAAGTGAAGCGTGTTGCCTGCAATCTTCTGAAACAAACAAAACCTGTCACTTGATCTCCTAAAAGGAGCTTCCCTTGCCTCGTTTGTGGCAACCCATGATGCTTACAATGGTTCAACCCTGCAGTACGATGCTTGGGGCCACTGCTTGTTCATTTAGAGTTCGAGAAAGGGGGGCGCCGTATCACTTCCCAATTGCCCCCGGGGTTATGACCTGGCATAAAAGGAGCTGTTTTGTATTACTTCATAAGTTGCGTTCAGCGTGACTCATTATTTCTTCATCACGTGCCTCGTACGTGGTGGTGTGGCTATCCCCGTAAGTGAAAAAAGTGTAAATGTGTTCAGTAAACGTGATAAGCTGTAAATCATATCATAATAATATTATAAGATGATGCAATACCATATATGATTTTTGTACAATTTACACATTCTGATATGTGTATTGGACACATTCCTATAATATTTTCACTGGGTCCTATACTTAATTTCACCCTTCGTCCGAGCGTGAAGGACACTACCAGCCAATCCAGCGTCGAAAGAGCGTCATGTGACCTTGAACTCTACATAACCAAAACTTCGCGTGATACTCTCCTGGCGCCGGATTGGCTGGGGTGGCTCAGCATCCACTGGGCCACCCCAGCGGGCGCCCATCCATGCCAAGCACCCTTTCCCAAGGGTGTTATCAAGCACCCATTATGAAGGGTGCTTGCCTGAACATTGTGAGGATGTTAGCCCTTGTACAAACTGATTTACACCCTTAAGTGTGTAAAAACTTACTGTGTAATGAACGCTTCGCTATCCCATTCGTGCCAGTAAGCTTGTGTAAAGTGAAAAATATTGTAACTGAATATCGTTGCACTGTCCCTTCACCTAAAGTTACTTTTTTTTTTACTGCTGCATTACCGGGGGATCTTAATGGTGGGACCACGGACGACTGAAATGGTGGTCGCAACCAGTGTCGTAAGACGTAGTACTCAAAACGTCCAATAAACATTGAGCAACCTTGCAGCAGCTTCGCTTGTCATTAATATGTAAAAGATTTTGGGGTTGAGTTCTCAAACTTGAGCGCCCGAAATTGTTGACAATCGTCTGAGGAACACCTAAATTTTCTGGCAGTCTGAGATATATTATATATGAAGTATACAACTACAGCCAGTTTCTGCCAGTGACTGGCCGAAAGTCAATGGCCAGTGGCTGGCCAAATGGGAATGGCCAGGGGCTGGTCACACGTGAATGACCACTGGCTGGCCAAAATGACTAGCCAGTGGCTGGCCAAGATCGAGTGGCCAGTGGCTGGTCAAAAGTGACTGGCCAGACGTGAATGGCCAGTGACTGGCCAAAAGGGAATGGCCAGTGACTGGCGAAAGGTGAATGGCCAGTCACTGGCCAAAGGTGAACGGCCAGTCACTGGCCAAACGTGATTGGCCAGTCACTGGCCAAACGTGATTGGCCAGCGACTGGCATAAAGTGAATGGCAAGTCACCAGACGATGACAAAAACACTGCTATTGCCGAGCACTTTGGCCAAGCTTGGTCCATCGAAAATCTGTTTGGCCATAGTACACTTACCAGCGATGGCCCACTCACAACGTGCTGCTTGGGCATCTGGCACCTAGTGCGTGGTAAACAAATTTTCCACCTCAACAAACGATAGCGGAACGTCCGCGTCACATGGCAGGCTGTACCCTTTGAGAACTTTTGCGCATTGTGCAACCGGGTCTAAGCCTGCGTGCCGTTCATCGCCTGTTTCCGACCCAGAGGATGAAGGTCGACCACCCACTTTTCCTAACTCTGCCATGCGCAACGCGATCCGCTCTTCGGACTCAATCTGTAGTTGCGCTCTGCGCAACTCAAATTCTAGTTCGAGCCTCCAAATTGTGACCGCCTCCGATTCTTTTTCTGTCACACCCTGTGGCGACTCCTGCCCCTGACCAGAGGCCCCTGTCCCCTGTGAGTTCTCTCCATTTAACCCGTTCTTTATGTCGGCTAGCATCTGACGCGTCAAAACCCTAAGTTCCGCCAGCTAACACCCCTGCCAGCCTCGACCCAACACAATAAATCCCACTCAGCCGGCGTAAACGTTGCAGCAGTTTGACGCTTAGAGCCCGGATATTGCGTCCTCAGTGGTCCTCCTTGGTTTCGGCGCCGGAACTCCTGACCCTTGAGGTTCCTGATTTCAGCCACCGGTCCTTCAGCGTCACTGTCCGAAGACCCAGGTGGTTTTCTCTCGGTCGTTGTGCCGAAAGCGCCGCTTTCCACCGGCCAGACCGCTTCGGCAGTGCCGCTCCCTGACGGTCAGCGTTGCTTGTCGACGGATTCCGTAGGTCGCTCCGATCAAGCACCTGGCCAGCCAGGAAGCTTCGGCTGGACCACCACTGTCGCTTTCTTTATCCTCCGATCCTCACCGAGGCTCGCTCATCCTGTCGAGCTGCGCCAGTAAAGGTTCATTCCTTGGGTGAATAGATCATGACTGCCCAGCAGTGTTTTTCGGGGCCAAGCGTTTGATGAGGGTGGTTTGGTGGGTGATCGGAAGAGTGCGACAGATGCGGGAGGACTTCGTCTAAACCGTTTATTTAGACGTTACGAGCTATTGTACAAGGTATATGCAAAGCAAGGGAAAATCCGCGTCCTCCAAATTAGTCCAAGCCCAAGCCAGAAAAGTCTTCTCACTCCCCAGTCACGGGCTTTTTGAGGGCGCTGAGCCCCTCACTCTTGGGCGAGGAACTACCAATCATTTTAAAGTTTTGCTGGAGCCACGTGATATCCACTGTCCAATAGTCGGCAAGGGCGTCGATACACATTCGTTAACTTGCCAACGGACTACAGCCGACAGCTCCGTAGCTTTGCGCATGCATCCTGTTTCAGAAACAGCGTCGCCTCTCCGGAACCCCCAGGTTGAAACCCAAGAACTCCCGTCAAATGCGCAAGCCTTCAGATTCAAAAGAAAAACAACATATTTTCCTGAGGGTTCATCCCAATGGAAAAGACACAGGAAGACGGTCTCCGGGGGGGGGGGGGGGGGGGGGGGGGCGTCGGCGGAAAGGTCCACCCGGTCCCTCGTAAGAGAAATAAACCCACACAAAACGACCGGGGAGGGAGCATCATACACGCCGCCAGACAAGACGACCGTCGCCCGGCCGATCGAGAAACCGGCCGTCTTATCCAGAACCCTTACACTGTCTTTTTGCTTTGAGCGCAGACTATGTGATCGTTTCATTACCCGAAACGTCCTGGGGATTTTTGAACCAATTCAAGTGTCTGGCAGCGGTTGTTCTTAAGATACAATCATAGAAAGAAGGGTATTTATAATCGTCCCTAAATGGAGAAACGGTCTTGTAATCTATGTTGCATCAAAATTAACTGTTGGGCTAGTTGGCTACACATTGTATAAAAATTCAAAAGCGCAAACACCAAGGAAAAGAAGAAGGGACAGGACAGAGCGCTTACTCCAACTGGAAGTTTAATGCATTCCCCGAGGAAGACATAAAAGAAGAATTAGCCATGTGAAGGTAAAAAAGAAGAAAAATAAGAAAAATTATTATTATAGTTTATAGATGCATTAAAAAAAATTTTTAAACTAAATCTGACCCCTTGACACAAGCGAAAAAAGAATGTGATAAAAATTCAGAAGTATAAACAAAATCAGCAGGTCAAAGATAAGGTTAGAAAACATTAGAGTGACCCGCGTTAAGAAAAAAGGTCGAGGTATCTCATCTCTTTCTCGGACAGCGCTATTGACGGTGCGCTTATGCAAGCTTCCCCGAGAGACAATATTGCTTTCGCTTCATAGAGTTCTCGGGATCTTTTTTTGTGGCGACTGCCACTGCACACCCATATTCCAACAGACTAAGATCCTCAAGCATTACCACAAAAAAAGATCCCGAGAACTCTATGAAGCGAAAGCAATATTGTCTCTCGGGGAAGCTTGCATAAGCGCACCGTCAATAGCGCTGTCCGAGAAAGAGATGAGATACCTCGACCTTTTTTCTTAACGCGGGTCACTCTAATGTTTTCTAACCTTATCTTTGACCTGCTGATTTTGTTTATACTTCTGAATTTTTATCACATTCTTTTTTCGCTTGTGTCAAGGGGTCAGATTTAGTTTAAAAAATTTTTTTAATGCATCTATAAACTATAATAATAATTTTTCTTATTTTTCTTCTTTTTTACCTTCACATGGCTAATTCTTCTTTTATGTCTTCCTCGGGGAATGCATTAAACTTCCAGTTGGAGTAAGCGCTCTGTCCTGTCCCTTCTTCTTCTCCTTGGTGTTTGCGCTTTTGAATTTTTATACAATCTATGTTGCTTCAGAAAGAGAAACGTCCGTCCCTGAAGCAGGGGAACCAAGTTCCTCCGTCACCTGCATCTCATTATGACGGCCCTGAATTGAGGAAATCGAGCTCAATAAGGCTTAACGAGGACGCTACGCCTCTTGTACGAGACGAGAAGAGCAGAAGATAAAAGCGTAACAGGAGCTTTCCGCGAACTGTGTTTATTTCCGAACCCAACTACCCTCCGCAGGTAAGGAAACTTGCGCTTCACAAGAAGTTTACTCAGTTTTTGTGTCGTCAGCACTGCGATGTTAAACGGAGACAACTAATACCCAGTTACCTCGCGGTATTTGCGTCTTACCCTTGCTATTCCTCGAGTCACAATTCCTTTGTCAGCCCCACATCACGGAGGAATGGCAAACTAAATTCGCGAAACCAAAAGCCGCTGTTGCACGGTAACCAGAAGTTATCGCGTAGCGTGAAAGAAAGTTAAATCGCTTGCCACCAGATGGCAGGACAAGCAGAGTAATTGCAAGTAGCTGGGCTAGGCGGCGCTAGGTACCGCCCAAATCATGTTATACAAAAAATAAGTTCATTTTCTCGCGCCACTATTGCGCCTCGGGATCGTCGGGAACCTTCATTACACACACATGTAGACACATTAAGCATACTAAAAGAATCAACTGAACATACACATACAACGGCACACTAACAGAAACACTACACCCGAGCTCTGCGTTTCCGTCTTTTATACTGGTTTTGAACGTACGAAATTTCTCAGTGACAGCCTAAGCAATGAAACATATTCCGAGCATGTTGATTTTTTTCCAGCAATGTCACCTCCGAGAGTATTCTGAACGCCTCAGCGGATGAATCTTTTATTGAAAAGTAAACGCTCATGCCGTCATTATTTGAAAACCAATGAACCAAGGCGCTCCCATGCGGTTCCAAGTTATGTGTTTGTTTCCTCGCAAGGTACGTTGTAGCCAGTATTTCTATTGTAGTGTTTGTTTTTCTATTTGTGCTGTTCACGCACGGCTGGAATTGTCAATTTGAATTAATCTCTGTCGAGCGGATATTTCCTCAGCTGGAAGTGATGCTTCTCGGGCAGAGAAATCGCTTTTCGATCAACTTGAATGCCGTCAAAGCCACGACTTGCGGCAGGTGTTAGGTTTACGGAGCTACGCCGTGGCGAGCTCGAAGACTTCTAGCGATCATCTTAGCGCGCCACTCGGAGGCATATCTCGGTAAACCTCACTCATGAGGGACCTCACTCACCCTCATTCACCCTCAGCTTCAAAGGTGAGGTGAGGGTAAGTGAGTTTCTGAATCAGGAAAATTCATGAGTGTGAGGGTGAGTGAGGGCCGTGAGGGCTGTGAGGGCTGTAAGCACCGTGAGTGCGTGAGGGCCGTGAGGGCGATGAGTGCGTGAGGGGCGTGAGTGGCGTGAAGGCCATGAGTGCGTGAGGGGCGTGAGGGTGGTGAGGGGCGTGAGGGCGGTGAGTGGCGTGAGGGCGGTGAGTGGCGTGAGGGCATTGAGGGCGGTGAGTGCGTGAGGGGCATGAGTGCGTGAGGGGCGTGCGGGGTGTGAGGGCCGTGAGGGCAGTGAGTGTGTGAGTGGCGTGAGGGTGGTGAGTGCGTGAGGCCCCTTTCATACGGAGCAACTCCCTCAGCAATTTATGCGTTGCTGGTGAGTTGTTCCCTAGCTTTCCCTAGATCACCGTGCCCTAAATCGACACAAATTGCTGAGATCGGGTCCGGCTCGAAACAAGCGGGCAACTCGGAGCAATTCGAAGACGTTTGAAGCGGCTGCATCTAATCAGGGACGCGATGTTTTCACGTGATACATCATGCGGCTGATGATGACAACAAAGGACTTGGTTCTGGTTTGGAGTTTATCGCTTTTGGAAATAAACTGTTTCAGAAAGATGCGTTAGTATTCTCAACGAGATTTAAATGCAGAAAGACACGTTCATAGCGCGTAATTGTGTGTCTAAATAATGCGAGAAAAATAAAATTTTATGATGATGACGGTAATTTGCAGCAATTGGTTGCTGCGTGTGAATGCGAGCGGCCCGTGTTGCTGGTGTTGCGACGTCAAGCTTCTGGGCGAAATTGCCCCATCTGAAGCGGGCCTGAGTGGCGTGAGGGCCATGAGTGCCTGAGGGGCGTGAGGGGTATGAGTGCGTGAGGGCCGTGAGGGCTATGAGTGGCGTGAGGGCGGTGAGTGCGTGAGGGGTGTGAGGGCCATGAATGTGTGAGGGGCGTGAGGGGTATAAGTGCCTTAGGGCCGTGAGGGCTATGAGTGGCGTGAGGGCCGTGAGGGCGGTGAGTGCGTGAGGGGTGTGAGGGTCATGAGTGGGTGAGGGCGGTGAGTGGCATGAGAGCCATGAGTGCGTGAGGGGTGTGAGGGGTATGAGTGCGTGAGGGCCGTGAGGGGTGTGAGGGCCATGAGTGAGTGAGGGGCGTGAGGGCCGTGAGGCTCAGTGAGGGTTAGTGAAGGGCTTAAGGTGAGTGTGACTGTGAGGATGAGGGTGAGTGAGGGGCTGAAGGTGAGTGCAGCTGTGAGGGTGAAGGTGAGTGCGGGGCTTAGGTGAGTGTGGCTGTGAGGGTGAGGATGAGTGAGGGCGACCTAAAATGCCGACCTCTGCTTGGAGGGCAGTTTATTCAGGAACTGTAGTATTTATAAGCAGCAAAATAGAAGATAGCTTCTCTTTTTTACAGCAGAGCTGTTAAGGGCTAGGTTCCCCAGGATCGTGTTTAGTATCAAACGCCTGTCGACACAAACCTACCTGGGCAGCTACCGACATCTATCAGCGACGGCGGCAAGCACACAATTAGTCTGGTTGCTGCCGTCGCTGGTAGATTGCGGCAGCCTTTCCAGCTATCATAGAAGAATGAATAGTTGGGCGCGTTAGTGGGAATTCATCGTAGGAAACCGTGAAAAACAGACAACGACAAAGAAGAAGCACACGTAACGGGCGCGCTTGTCACGTGTTTCTTCGTCCTCGTCTGTTTTGCGCGCCGTTTCCTACGCTCTTATCAGTTTTGGTTTGGAGTTAGGATGGGTTGGCCGCGCGTCCTTTCGGAGAAAGAAGACTGGCTGCGGAAGGAGCGGCGACATACGCAGCAGCGCGAATGGGTCCACAACCGCCGCAAAGCCGCTCTCGCCTCGACTTCCACTGCGTCCAGCGCTTCAGATTCTCTTGCCAAAGAAGAGAACATCGCTCGCCTGGAAAGCCTCCGCCGAGAACAGAACCAGCGATGTAAAGGGCGCCGGCAGGCCAACGCCACGGACGACGATCGTACCACAGAAGCCAAGCGCAAGCGCGAGGCCCGGCGACGACTGCACTCCACGCCGGCTGAAGAGTTCTCGGGCGCGACAACGAGGTTCTGGAGGGAGTTCGTGGGTTACCCATTTGGCGTCACGTGCGCCGTATGCGGCCGACTCTCGGTCGCCGGAGACGTATCCAGGATCGGCGGCGTATCGGACGAGAAGAAACGGGAAATGGGCGCGTGCGCGTTGAGGCAGTGTATCGAGTAGAGCTCCGCTGGTCTTCTTTCTTCACGAGACTGGAACAGCTGAACGTTTTTGTTTTTTTTCGATTTTGCCTACGATTCTTCCTTAATGCTAAAATTCCAAACTGCAAATATACGTAGTTTCCGTATCGTTTTTATAGTGTTCACTCCTTTCCCCAGAGCGCAATCGCTCCCGGGGAGGAAACTACCGACAGTCGCAATGGCCACTGTACGATAGAAGCTACGGTTCAGACCAGCGTTTCAACATGACTATCCGCACGTCGGTCGATTGCACCTAATTTCTCAAGTGGTCTTCAACTCTTCAAATGTAAAGCGGAATGTGAAGCTACAACACCCCACCCCCTCCGATCACGGCCCGACCAGCGGCACCAATGTCCGACAATTTACGTCATCTCATCTTGTTGTTACACAACTGATACGCGAACACACGGTCACATCGGCGATAATTTTAATCTTCTGTTCACAGTGCACAACACTGCCATCGCGATGTTGCTGCTATGTTGCTGACAAGCAGAAATAGAGAACCACGTTAACTGCCGGTTGGCACTCGCAATCGGAAAACAGAACCGAACTCTGCACAGAAGGCACCCAGGCACCCGGCTGCAAAACCTGCCTATCTTGGACGCAGTTTCCGCGATTTCCATATCGTCGTTAACGTCGACACGTCCACTGCAGACACATCGTGGGTTCCGCAATCCGGAGATGCCCAGTGATGCTGGCACTGCTCCGGAACTTTGCTATTTCTAGCAGCTTCGTTTGCTCTTCTGATAAAATTAGTGGTAAAAACGTCAATGCAACCGAAATGTTTGAACTGGGAGACGGAATTACAGGCGGCATTCACTGCCGCTCAAGCTCAATCAACTCAACAACATACAATAAATAACGTGCGCGACGTGCTGGGAAAACGAAACCGAAAGACGATGAGTCGGGAGGGCGGAAGCTTTATCAAGTACGCCTGGAGAAGGGGAAAAACGTCTCGTTCCTCCCTTCCCAAGCAGCACGTTGTGAATGGGCCATCGCTGGCAAGTGTACTATGGCCAACCAGATTTTCGATGGCCCAAGCTTGGCCAAAGTGCTCGGCAATAGAAGTGTTTTCGTCCTCGTCTGGTGACTTGCCCTTCACTTTATGCCAGTCGCTGGCCATTCACTTTAGGACAGTGACTGGCCATTCACCTTTGTCCAGTGGCTGGCCATTCACTTTAGGTCAGAGACTGGCCATTCACCTTTGGCCAGTGACTGGCCATTCACATTTGGCTAGTGAGTAGCCATTCACTTTAGGCCAGTGACTTGCCATTCACCTTTGGCCAGTCACTTTCGGCCAGCCACTGGCCATTGACTTCCTTCCAGTCACTGGCCGAAAGTGGCTGTAGTTATACACTTAATACATAATTTATCACAGACTGCCTCAGTGTTCCTCAGAAGACTGTCAAGAGTTTCGGGAGGTCATGTTTTATAACTCAACCCCAGAAACTCTTACATAGTAATGACACGCGAAGCTGCTGCAAGGCTGTTCAATATTTATTGGACTTTTTGAGTACTAAGTCTTACGACGCTGGTTGCGACCACCATTCCGATCGTCGTAGGTTCAGGGATGGTTTGTTGTCCCACCATTAAGATCCCCCGATAGTAAAAAAAAATTAGAAGTAACTTTAGGTGAAGGGACAGTGCAACAATAGAGAGTTTTAGTAGATCGTTCCGATACCTCCGATAGCCCCGATAACGATACCATGCATGCGCAAGGGAGGCGGTGGCGGAGTATCGGGTATCGTTATCGGAGTCATGGGAGCGATCTACTAAAGCTCTCTACTGTTCAGTTACACTATTTTTCCCTTTACACAAGCTTACTGGCACTAATGGGAAAGAGAAGCTTTGAGTACACCGTAAAGGTTTTTACACACTTAAGGGTGTAAATCAGCTTGTCCCTGGGCTAACACCCTTATGGCGTTCAGGCAAGCACCCTTCACAAAGGGTGCTTGCTAACACCCTTGGTGAAGGGTGCTTGGCATGAAATGGGCACCTGCTGGGGTGGCCCATTGGATGCTGGGCCACCCCAGCCAATCTGGCGCCGGGAGAGTATCATGCGACGTTTTGGTTATGTGGAGTTCAAGGTCACATGACGCTCTCTTGACGCTGGATTGGCTGGTAGCGTCCGCCGCGCTCGGACGAAGGGTGAAATGAAGTATGGACCCCAGTGAACATTTCATTGGAATGTGTCCAATACACATATCAGAACTTGTAAATTGTACGGAAATCATATATAATATTGCATATTCTTATATTATTATTATATGATTGACAGCTTATCATGTGTACTGAACACATTTACACTTTTTTCACTTAGAGGGATTGCCAGATCACCACATACGAGACACGTGATAAAGAAATAATGAGTCACACTAAACACAACTCACTTCATGAAGAAGTAATACAAAAGAGCTCCTTGCAAGCCACATCATAACCCCGTGGGCACTTGGGAAGTGCTACGGCACCCCCCTTTCTCGAACACTAAGTGAGCAAGCAGTGGCCCCAAGCATCGCACTGCACGGCTGAACCATTGTGAACATCATGGTGCCACAAACGAAGCATGCAAAGCTTTCCTGTTTGGAGATTAAGTGACATGTTTTGTTTGTCTCAGAGGATTGCAGGCAACACGCTTCGCTTATCACTTGTCTCCTACGCGCATCTGTTTACTAATTGGAAGCAGGGTAGAGGGGGGTAGTTTAGCCCTTGACTGAACCACAGCAGTATTTCATTAGGTGAAGCTCATTATGACATAAATTAGAATGTGTTAAATTGAACATTTATTGAACCTTCAGAAATGGAAAATACGATGTATGCCATTCCATGAAATAAAGAATGCTATCTGCAAATATGTAATGAAAAATATTACAGAATGAACTTGCACTCTACGGCGAAACAGCAAACGTTTCAGTAGAACACGCTATCCTCTTGCTCACGTACAAAGGAAATTATAAAGTTCTGGAAGACGACTATGGATAAGGAACTCGTACAGCTAAATTCTAAGCACCTCGTCTACAGGAGGTCAGCATTAGTTATCACAGAAAGTGCCCAACATTTAAAGAAAGAAAAAAAAAACATGCCTCCATAAAACCTTCTATCATTCGTTCTGGAAGCAAAATAAAAATTAACCTGATAATACTGGCGAGAAATGTGGATTATACACTTTGAAAACGGCTCACAAAACGTCTCTTTAACCACATACCTTTCTGAAAACATTGTTAAAAAATTTAATTACGACTGTCCTTGGATCGGCGTCGCTCAAGCCAAGGAAAATCCTCTCCAGAGCAACCAGTGTGTTGGAGGCCTTGCATTCGTACTGGATGCTGAAAAGCCAATATGCTGCCAACAACATGCACAGCCCCTTCCTTCTGCATTAAAAACGAAAAACAAGCGCTCACGATCCTCAACAAGGTGAAGAAAGTCTGCATCGTCCAGCTCTTGCTTGTTTTAGAGGATACATAGTGTCGGTGGGGTGTTCTCGTCCTGCGTTAGGTAAAAATATAAAGCAAAACATATTTTAATGTAGAAGGCCAAAACTTGTTTGCTCCTGTCAACTGCTATAATTCGCTGCAGTTAAGGCCATGAGCATCAGCCTCCACAGAAGCATACAGTGCTTATGTTGGAACAAGTAACCGGCGTCTGCAGTAATGTAAAACGAATGAAGAATTACAATTGGGGCAACGTCACAACATGCAAGCATTGCGATGTAGTCTTAGGGGCACTCGTGAGCATCTCTATTTCTGTACCGAAATGCATTTCCGAAATCTATTTCTGTTTCAGTAGTGAAGTACTTTTGCGATGTATTATGATACGCTGCTAGGCTTATGTATCTTGTTACATTTATTGTTAGAAATGAGGTGACAGGTTTGGAGATAAAAAAAAGCCACTCGAAAATTCGACGCATCACTGGTTTATTTTTGCAATAAGTGATTTTTTGCTTTGCTCTCACTTTTAACTTCTACAGCGGCCGGTTTTCTTTCCGCTGACAGCAGTCTTATTGTGTAAATTTGAGGTTATTGTATGGGTAAGATGCCACCAACAAATGCACAGATGAGAAACAATATGTCTGAAAGAAGAAGGCAAAACGCAGGGACGTTTGGGCAGACACGCCTTGTCAGGCGGTGTCATCGGTCGCCAGCGTTCATTGGGTGCGATAATGGGTTCTTTTCGGTATCAGCGAACATAGCCAAGGGAAGTCAAGTTGCAAAAAAAAAGGGACAAACGCCGACAGAAGGCGGGGAGCTTAGGTGCTACAATCTATGTTTGCCACAGACGCACCCTTCTCACCTCGCCACCCTGCATTTATGAACTGTATAGGGCTGCAACTGACCATAACGGTACATGCTAACATTTGTCTCTCGGCAAATATTAATTTTTTTGCCTCCTCCTCTACACTGAAAAACCCAAAGATAAAGGTTACAGAAAACAGCCAACATAAAAATGTTTCGCATGTAGCTGTAAAAATTAATTTTCAAGAGCTACATTTTATGCACAGTCGCCGGTCATATGAACTCCCCCGTCCAAACACCAACCGGTGCAGCAAAAATCCAGCATGCAGCGTGTCGAGGTTGACGGCTGCGGTTTTCAACGGTGGAGGGGGTGATTACACATTAAAAGGTGCTCGTGATAATATATTTCTACAGCTATTTATGATACATTGTTGCGTTTGCACCTCAATGCACCCCTCGAATCCGTGACAGACAAAGGTGTTCTGACAAAATATACAATAAGCTGTCTGCGTCAAGAGAAGAGCAATCTCGGTGGCCCAAAAGGTAACCAGCGGCTGCTGGATGACTTCATGTAAATGGACCCAGAATTCACGGGCTTGGAGAGAGGTGCAGAAACTATGTGACATTCAACTGAAAAGATAACAAGCTCAAATTATTATCCATTTTCAGCCAAAATCCATGATTCGCAGATGCCTATTATTTTCACAATGAAGCCAAAGGCGAACCAAGTAGTAGTCCGTTGATTTATTGTCGAATAGAATACACTTTGAGTACCAAAGTGGGGTGATTTCAGATAAGATCGACCAAAGGATGGCTAGTCGACATTTTCAAATCAACTGATGTTTTTATATGTTATTGTCTAGTGTCTGATATGAACGAATCCAAACTTAGTTTTGACTAGAAAAAATACTTGGGGACAGGAAAAATCGTAAGTCATGAGGTGGTGGACAGTTGCATTAACGCGCACTGATGGAGGGGGCCCGTTTGAGAGTGAATAACTAAAGCGATAACATTAGGAGAACTCTAATACGTTTTAGGCGCAAACTATGGGTATAGCTTGCTTGTAATATAAAGTAATCATATTTATTTAAAATTTATTTATTTTTCTAAAAATTGACAAACATGCCTGCTCGAACGACAAATGGCAAATTTGGAGGTCTGTATCTCATGAAATAATTTAATCATTATGATATAATTTGCAGATATTATTCTACTAATATATAGCTAATATTTAAAAAATAACTAAGGTATCTGTGTGATACAATAGTTAGGATATATTTAGTCAAACATGGAAAAAAAATCAAACAAAGAAAAATTCCGATGCGAATAAAACAAAAACACCACCCTCGATTTTTTTTAAATTTAGGTAACCTGTTACACTCTATTTCGGCATTCATTTGCATTAAAAACATGTTGCATCATTTTATTGAGAAAGAAGATACAACTCCCCAAATTAGGGTCCTTTTTCAAAGCCTCCACTTAGCCGTGTTTTATACAAGAACTGACTCTGAGTTCCAGTTTCATGAGACCAACACACATCTTTTATATATTCTTATTCAGATGAGGCCAATGATAACTAAAGAAATCGTTCACACACTTAAATTAAGGAGAAACTACTGTGTACAAAGAGGTATCATATTACGGACTAGTGATCCGAGAAAAGATCATGCAGCCATCGGCCATTAGGAACTTTGTTTACTTTATTCTCCTGCGACACTATATGCTATTCCCTCTTCCGCTCTACCTTCATCTCTCTCTCTCTCTCTCTCTCATATATATCCCTGATATATATCCAGAACAAAAACATGTTCAAGCATTCCCTTTCTGCGTGGTAGTGTTCTGTGGCTAGCAAAAATCATTTCCTCGCTAAGCTCACGATTATGGCAAAATAGTTGCCGGAAACCGCAGACGACACTCGTCGCTAGTTCTGGCAAAACGGCCGATACATTCTTTTTTTCGCATTTCCCCGCTCGCTGTCAAGGACAAGGGGGTTCGCTTCACCCAGCAAAACATGGCCGCCGACGCCTGTGTACTGAGCAGTCATGCCTGTCGCCATCTCACTCGCTGGCGTAACGGGCGATAATATCAGGCACAAAGGGGCACACCAACCGGCAGCATTATCCCCAAATACTCGAGCCTCGCGTAAATACATAGAGTGTAAACGCTGTCGCCATGTTATTGTAGTAAGACCGCCCCCCCCTCCCCCAACGGGGGACTGCAGTACGCGACGGCGTACTAACACAACGGCGACGATATCGACATCGCGGGCTCCGAATTTTCCCATAGTTCTACTCCACGGGCATTTCTCGAAACGCTTGATATTGTGTACGCCCGCCTGGAAGGATTTCAGGCGCGTAGTTAAGATAAGGCGGTTCTCCGCGGCAAAAGAAAGCAATTTCACAAAAGCTTAAAAGCGGCGGCGACGCGTGTGCGGTGAACGCTTGTAGTTTTGGTGTAGACAGGGTGTGTGTGTTCTCGTTGTTGACACCAGCCGGCGATAAGGCACTGCAGGCGGTAGCTCAGTACAGCAAGGGCTAATCCGAGTGACCATCAACGTAACCCCACCGCCAACCCCTCGCGAACCGGTCGCCGACATGGCTCAGGCTGTGTCATGAACCACGTGGTAGAAGCTCGGGTGCTTTCATATCAGCGCGTGGAGGGACGACAGTGCGATTCTGGAAAGTCTTTTTCGAAGGCCGCTGACCACAATATTTTGTCTGGAGACTTTCCCTCTTTCTTCCTTTGACGTGGATCAAGCTTTGCCGACAGCCTCAGTTGTGACCTCTTTTCAAATGTACGTTTGCAGTGAGTGAGCTCCTCAGCCTCGGACTTGTCACTTGTGCACCCAGTAGTTCTTTCACTTGGCAATTATATGCCATCAGTTGGGGTTTAATTTCTATTTTTTATGTATACATTATGAAGACGTCCTGGAGCTCCGAACGAGTGTTTTGTGCAGATTACTTTGCAAACACAAAAAGACTATACCAAAGCAGCGGAATTTTCGAAGTGTTGGAGAGTTGGACCTAAACTCGTTGAAGCAAATTCTTCCGCCTTACTGTTCCACCAAAGTGAGTGCGACGGACTACCTGTGATACCATTGCTTCATGCACATCACTAAGGAGATCTCGATGCGAAGCTCAGAGCAGTGCCCTGACATATTTGTGCCAGCTGAAGAAGCAATTGAAGATCTAAATCGCAGCATACTACCTACAGATGTGTCGCCGCTGAGACAACCAAGCGTCGTAAGAAGTCGGGACAGGCCTGCCTATGTCAAGAGAAAGCAGACAGAACTGGAGCAGGTTGCTGTCAAGAATATACGCTCAAGGCTACGTATTGCGTACGACAGGGACGCACCATCGGGGTCGTCCGAACCAACATGCTCCACATGCACTGAGTGGGTGGACAACTTTCGGCAGGCCTTTGAAACCGCCACCTTAGAGTTCCTGTATAGCTACCTACGGTAGCAGAGTTGCGCATTCAGCCTCGGCGCGTGGCCGTAGCGTCGGCTTTCCCGCACGAGAAGGATGCTTTGCTCCTCACGTGACTAAATTTGGCGAAAAGCGGCGCCGCCCGCGCCGCCGCGCATGGAAAACAGGAGAGGAGGAAAAGGAGGCGGAAAGCAGGGAAACATACGCCGGGGTAAGAGAAACGTCGGCGGAGCGACCGTAAAGGTGGCTTTCTTGCACGTCAACGGATGCTTTGCTCCTCACGTGATGGATCTCGGCGAATAGCGGCGTGGCGGCGCGGGGAAAACAAATGCGCAACTCTGGCTCCCGTAGGGAGCCTATACAGGAACTCTACGCCACCTCTCTCCGGGAACGTTGTCAACTGCTTACACTCCCGCCGTCAACACTGACGAAGAATGAGGTTCAAAAGATAATTCCACAGGCCTCAATGTACCTCATCAGTAAATCCCGAAAACTCAAGGAAAAGCATGGCGTGTGGTATGAGCCGGATCCTTACACGAGGTGCAAGGTGAGCCCTGAGAACCTGTCTGCTGCCCTAGAGTAGTTCACGAAAGACGAGCTACAATGTTCGCGCCAAAGTCCCAACCAGAAGGACGTCATCTCTGTCATGCTCAACGGAGAGAAAACGTTCGTGCCAAAGCGCTTCATGACACGCTCAATACGAGAGGCCTTCCGTATATACAAAGACAAGCATCCCGATTCCGGCGTTGGCTAACGAAATTTTATTCGTTGCGCCCTAGATGGGTCTCATGTATTCCACACCAGGAAGTGTGCGTTTATGTGCGCTGCGCCAATTATTATCTTTGTATTGCCGCTCTAGAGAACGTTACAGGCTCAACATTCAACACTGGTGAAATGAACTCGGCATTTCTGTGTGACCCAGCAACAGAACTGTGCCTTCAAGGAGACTGTGATCACTGCCCAAAAGGCCAGTTTCTTACACTCCAGGAACTTGATATCCCGGAGGATGAAGAGATTGTGCTTGCAACATGGGAGTCCGGCGACCTTGTGAAAAAAACTTTGGAACCTGAGACTTTCCTAAAAGTCATCCAAGTGACGGTTGGAAGTTGGGTACTTCACAACCATATCCGGCAAACGCAAGGTAAAGCGATCTACGATGAAAAACATGCATGCAACGCGGGAGCATTGTCTTTCATTTTGACTTTGCTGAAAACTGGACCATCGTGCTTCCTGACGAAGTGCAAGCATATCACTGGAAAAAAAAAAAAACAAGTTTCAATATTTACATGTGTAGTGATGACAAGAAAATCTACAAACAGCTTTGCCATCATCAGTGAGGACCTGTGTCACGACGCCGCTCACGCTTGCTTGGCTCTAGAAAAAGTGAAGGAGTGGGTTGAAGACAACGTTGCGGTATACTCGTACGTGACGTACGTAAGTGACGGCGCCGCCAGTCATTTCAAGAATCGCTACCAGCTTCACTAATTAGCATAGGACGATTGCCCACAAGCCCAGTGGTTATTTTCTGCATCTGGACATGGGAAAAATGCATGTGACAGAGTTGGCGGACTCGTGAAGCACCAGGCCACGCTGAACAACCTGAGAGAACGTTCAGTAAGCGCAATTCAGACGGCCAGGACAATGGTGAGCGTTCTATCAAAGAAACTGAAAGGCGTGCATCTTGTATATCTGGACGAAAATGAGGTTGTTCGGTATCGTGAACAAAAAAAAAGAAGAGTGGCTGACGGTGCGCGCCTTCCCTGGCGTTCAGTCTTGGCACGCGTGGCGGCTCAGCAAGTCATCAACAGAAGGGACATGTGACGTATATGTAGCACGGACAGTCGGATCTGCTTGGAAGCAACTTTTATTAAATGGGTACAGCGAGGAAAACCTTAGCGTAAAGTGCCGAATTTGATTTCCCAAGGACTGCTCATTTTGAATGCAGGGACATCTTATTTATCACATTTTTCTTCCCGGGGTATTTAACCTACTGTTTTTGTTGGTGGTTACTAATAATTTTTATCTGATAACTATAAAAAAAATCCAAAAATGTTATCCTCGAGCAGGATAAAATATATCGGCTTGCCACGATTCATTCATACACCGAGAGCATCGAAGCTGCTCCAGTTAGGCACTATGGCATCCGTCCCCTGAAATTGTTTGTAATCGTAAATACACAGCCAACCTAAATATCTTACTATTATATCCTTGTTTTTGTGTGTGGAAGTAAAGTTATTTATTTTACCCTAGATGTAAAATATACCGGAAGGTACAACTTCACACTGCATCATCTTTTCTCAAATCATTAGTCTCTAATATGATACCACTTTGTACGCTTATGTAAAATGCTGTATATAGTTTCTCCTCCCTTTTACTGTGTAACCGATCGCTCTTTTTATCAATGACCTCATCTGAATAAATGTATATAAAAGATTTGTGCAAGTTTCATGAAACTGGAACTCAGAGTCACTTCTTGTATAGGACACTGCTAAGTGTAGGCTTTGAAAAAGGACCCTACTTTGGGGAGTTGTTTCTTCTTTCACAGTGCAATGATGCAACATGTTTTTAATATAAATGAATGCCGAAATAGAGTATAACAGGGTACCCAAATTTAAAAAAAAATCGAAGGTGGTGTTTTTTTTTATTTGCATTGGAATTTTCCTTTGTTTGATTTTTTTCCCATGTTTGCCTAAATATATTGTAACTATTGTGTCACTCAGATACCCTATTTATTTTTTCAATAATAGCCATATATTAGTAAAATAATGTCTGCAAGTTATGTAATAATGATTAAATTATTTCATGAGATACAGATTTCCAAAGTTTTCCATTTGTCGTTCGAGCAGGCATGTTTGGCAATTTTTAGAAAACTAAATAAATTTTTAATAAATATGATTACTTTATATTACAAGCAAGTTGTACCCATAGTTTGTTTGTAAAAAATTTTAAAATTGTTTTAATTTTATTGTTTTAATTATTCACTTTCAAACTTGCCCCCTCCATCAGTGCGCGTTATTGCAACTGTCCACCTCTCCCTGCCTTACGATTTTTCTTGTCTCCAAATTTTTTTTCTGGTCAAAACTAAGTGTGGATTCGTTTATACCAGACACTACACAATGTCATATAAAAACATCAGTTGATTTAAAAATGTCGACCAGCCACCCTTTGGTCGATCTTATCTGAAATCACCCAGTAAATGCTTTGCTTATGTTTGGAAGGTTGCAATGACAAATGCAATACTTAATTGGGTGAAAAGCAAAGTTTTGTAACAATTATGTGTATGATTACAATCTACAAGTCGTTTTACGTGTATAGACTCTGCACAGTATTCTATTTGAAAGCTAACAAAATTTAAAAAAAAGCCCGCGAGAGTTTTGTCGATGTCTTCACTGCGTGTTCGTGGGACTCGGCGGACATTAGTAAGGGGGATAACTGTCACAGTACGTTGACTAATTAACCAAAATCTGTTAGCTTTGTAATTCATGGCTTTATGGACCATGTTGCAACTGCAGTGTTAAAAGCCAGTCAATATTAAAGGCTATCCGTATTTAAACCATTCACAAAAAGCCAAGCGGCTTGGAGGTATTCATTGTCCAACTTTGGCGTTTTTAATGTCGGATGCAAAAACCGTGCTCAGCTTGAGCTCAAGATTTCGTGCCGTTAATAATGGCCAGAAGAGTCCCCTAGTCATACCGGGTACGTCGTCACTATCTCGACAGTGTGTACTTGGCGGAAGCATTGGCGTCATACTTCCAGGATAATGAAGGTGCGTCCGAAGCAACCAGGTGCGCACGACATCCTGAGGCCTTCTGCGCGCAAGATTTTGGAATTGGGCGACGAAAAGGCAGATTTTTATCACTGAACATTTCGAAACTTGTTGCCATTCGCAAATTGTGTCAATTGTGTTAGTCTTTAATATTCACTGCCTTTGAAACTAGAATTGAAACATACCCCATAAAACCATTATTAAAAATTTGGGCTAATTAGTTTTGAATAACATTCTGCTAAGGGTTTTCCCATTATGTAATGTTCTCTGAGCCCCACGAACACACATTGAAGTCAACATCCAAGTAACACTCACGCCGTTTTTTGTATTTTTTACGTTGTTTGAATCAAAATAGAAAGCTTTGTATTTATGTATATATATAATAAATACCGGGTGCATGTGCATGCAGCCGTGCACCATCCCACTATAGAGGCCCACTTTTTTCTGAAGTAAAACTGGTTCAAACGGACAAGGCCAGTTTTACATAAACCCCCAGCACTGCATGTACCAAAAACTGCCAAACATGATTGCTCACCTCATAGAACACTCTGCGCGGCTTGAAGATAGCGGCTTGCGGTCTTTGACGGTGAGTCTACTCGCTTGGTGCAGCTGGGACCTGCAATAAATTCAATACCGCTTGCCATATCCCACAAAGTAACAAAGAAAAGCCAGTAATACATAAGTCTACAGCACGACATGTCCCAAAGACCGCTAGAAATTCTCGCTCGACTCATAGAACACTTCATGCGACAAAACCCTGCATTAAGGACCGACTGAACTTAGTATAAATGTTGCAGAAAAATAAGTATCTGTATTCAGCTGTGTCAAAACACGTGATCTAATGTAATAATTGTGTGGCCTTATAGAAGACTACTGAAATAATTTTGACTAAAGAGAGTGACCACAAGTGTATACTGAAAGAATCACTAACAATGATGAAACCTAGAAATCTATTAGTGCCTTCCCTGTGTTTTGCCATCGAGTGGAAGAAGTTTCTTGGCCTATATTTTTCATTAGAAACAGGTGTGATGTCCGTCTGTTTTTTTAAATCTTGATGTTGTGCATATTTTTTATGTCCTAGGTTGAAAGCTCAAGACATTCCCTGTTGTTTGTTCAATCATATTTACCCAAATGTTAGTAGGTTGCTTTTTTATGTTTACTGTCCTTGGCTATGTCAGGGGTTGTGAAGAGTAAAACGTTGTAAGGCCCAGGAAGGAATTCCCTTCGTTAAGTGGTGGCAAGCAGAAGAGAAATCGTAAAGACTGACTTCATGTCTTCCTCTACGTTTTCTTTTTTGAGTCGCCTATTCATTTTTTGCCCATTAATACTCAGCTGTGTTTGATACTTCTCTGCGTTTGTGTTGTCCTTCAGAGAATCCGTCTTTAATAAATTATGTGTTTAGCCTGTTTAGCTAGCTTGCACCCTCGTTTTTGTTTATTAAGAAATGACTGTAGGATTCAACTGCAAGCACGGTGTTAATGGATACTACTAAATAGCAGCATACTTTTATTGACTAGTGCTGATGATTGGACTAGTTAGTAGCCAATTATTGAAAAGAAATCATGAAGATTATGGGAGCGGAGGATGTGAACACAACACAGCGCTGTGTTGATCTCCTCCATCTTGTCCGTGCCATTCACATTCCATGTTTTTAATAACACATTTATTAATAATTTTCTGCTTGGTATCATCTGTATAGGGGTTCACTGGAACGACCCACCTGCTATTGCATTCACTTTAGGGCAGCTCCCCCTTCCTCATGGTGCCCTCGTTCAGGAAGTGGAAGGCGGGTGTCACTCTCACTCTTATGGTTCAGTTCCCCAGGTTCCCATAGGTTTCAAGTTGCTAGCCAAACTGAGTCAGGCCTTCTAGCCCTGCAGGAAATGTCAATTCCACTATTTTAGACGTAGACACCCACATTTTGCATGTACGTGAAAGAAGCTCTAACAGAGAGGAAACAAAATGATTGCCTTTTTTTAATGCATCCTTTCTTTTGCTGAGAGCATACATAAACGCTACACGCTATTGTACATACAGTGGTTCGGCTTAATTTAGGAAGAGCACTTTTTTTCATATAAAGTTTATATAAAGAAAAACTCAATATAATGGGTCGGGCATAAATGGTTGCTATGAACTGCCCTATACGTTTACACATTACGTGATATCATCAAAAGAGTAGAGTAGCGTAGGGCTGCACTGCACCAATTACGACTTTGTAACCAATTAATAGTTGGCATTTATTTGTTTATTACTATTGGCTATTATTCTTTGACGGAAAGAATAACCGGGCGAGTTGGTACGGTGGTAGTCTTTGAACTCCATAAAATATTCAGGTTTGACATTAGTTAATTTTTTCCGCCTTTTTTCATGTTTTTGCTTTTTCCAGCTGCTCTGATTTTTGTAAGGGATTTCGGCACTACTAAAAAACGTGACATCTAAACTCCTTTTATTTTTTGCATCACACAATCATAAACGTAAAAAGTGTGCCGGTTCGGTAAACGCGAAGAGACCTAATTTCCGAGGGTAAAAGCTCTAAAAACAACGGAAAAGTAAAAGAAACAAACAACACAGGGCGTTGTTTGTCTGTTTGTTTTCAGCGCTTTTACCCTCGGAAATATGACTAATAGACCGCGCGTCTCTACGGCACAGGCATTAATTAGCTTATGCAAAAAATCATGCTGCATACTCGCTCTTGTAACGTTTTTCTAGCTCTCGCCTTATGAAACAAATCGGTGGCGTACGGCTGTCAGGACAAGACGTCAGAACTAGCATGACCTGTGATTAACACTTTGGGACGGCGACTGAATGCTTGAACTGCCGTCAGACGGCACTTGAACGCTCCGCACAAGCGTCGTCGGACGAGCGCCGCACGACGGCGCCCAGAACATGCCCAAGGTTCCGCCGCACGAGAATCTTTCTCGCACTGCGGAGCGAGCCACAGGTTTTGAAGAAGTTACGCTCTTTTAAAATAACGAAATAACACAGGGCAGAAGCATAGTTAGAATCAAGCATAGCTTAGCAAGCACACGGTACACGACAAAGTTTGAAACAGCAGCCCACTTCGCAGAAACAAAAGAAAGTTGCTTACCGGCGTTTGCACGAGTCGTGCATGGGTGGTTCTGAACAGACGGGCGTTGGCAAGACGCAGCGTCTCCCAGCTCTCAGTCATCGATTGCTATTTTTGAACACGGTATTCATAAGGAAGATATCTAAAATATGCACTAAAACGGCTAAAACGTAAAAAAAAAAGATTTCCGAAACCTCTGGAACTTCAACCAGAGGAGTGCAACTTCCTATACCGCCCATGTAACGCAAATTGGAAAACCCTGGGAGGCCGCAGCGCCACTTGAATCCCCTGGTATCTGGTGGCTGTACTAAAATCAACATGGCGGCACAGCGAAACCAAAACCGAAACTGCACAGCAGCGCCATTGTGTTTGGATGGATGGGCGGTAGCTTGCGCCACCTAGAGTTAAATATATATATATTGTAGCTTTATTTTTTTGCCCGATTTGCGCGCTGTTTTGCTAGGCTTCTGCTGCTTTGCGACTGGTTTTCGCATTTCAATGCTGGTTAATGTGCGTTGAAACGCACACAAGCCAGCACTGAAAAGCGAGACCATCAGCAAAGCAGCAGAAACCTAGCAAAGCAACGAAAGTGACACATACACAAACAATATGCAATGCTTGTCCTTTTGTGTTCATTTTTATTTAATAGACAGTAGAAAATACAGACGAAATTTCTCACTGTTTCGCACACGAGAAACAAAGAAATGAACAACAAAACAGGATAAAACGTTAAGGTTACGTGCGACTACGGTGATGATATGCGTCCTTGCAAATTTGATTATATAAGTAAGCATATAAGTAAAGACCGACGACGGTGTGTTAATTGCAACTAAAGGAAACTAAGCAATGAGTACCAAGAAAAATAGCTCAGCTCTTTGGTATTGAGTCTTCATCGAGAACCTTCCCATTCGTTTTTAATATTATCACTTAAATTTAGGAGTGAGTCACTGCTAAACGAAGCGGGAAACCAGAGCGGATCGCTCTATCGCTCATCCTCAGTTAATCGAAAAATATTTAGGCTCATATTTTCACTCCTCGCGAACAGACGCGTGAATCGCTGACAACAGTGCCAAATAAACAGCTCACAGCAAAAAGTTTGCCATCTTTTAAAGTGAGCATATGTGCTCGATTTTGATATGACAAAGTCTTCACAGAAGTCTCCAGTAATTTGACAATGACATATTTCTCGCGGCGAGTGAAGAGCATTCCTGAACAATGATAGGATTTGGTTTTGTGATTGGAAACCACGGTAGCTATTGCCAAAATCAAACAATTAATACTCACTACCACTGCGACAGTTAGGTTTTGTTGCAAACATCTAATCAGAAACTTAAGCATGAGAAGACCAAAAGAGCGTACACACGTCCATTCGAACTCGAAACCATTGATATCCCGGCTTTCGGCAGTCATTGTTTCCCCACTTGGCACATCAGGTGGTGTGTTGATGACGGAAATCCATGCTTGATCACATTACACCAAAAACAAGTTCCCACGAAAAAGAAAAGATAGCCGCGCGCGCACGAACGCGGCATGAATCTCGCGCCGCGACGCACTCCCAGGAGCGAAACAACTCGCCGGCTCGCGTCCCTCGCGCGTTCTAACGGTCCACCAACTTCCCGGCGCCAGCGGCCAGCGCATCTCGAGGCGCGAGGCGCGGGTTCGGAGAGAGAGAAAGCGCGCCCAAACACGTTGAAAGAGTGAAAGAGGAAGTTACGATAACAAGCTTCAAAGCCATTCACACCTTCAAAACAAATTCGCCTTTATTTCGCTTCATTAAATATATGAATCATATTTATTTAAAATAAAATAACAAGTGCCAACACCCGCTTGGAGCGCGGCAATCGGAAGCAGTTTGCCGGACCGGACAAACGTCATAAGTATACGCGGCCGGACGGAAGTAGCCGAGAGCTTCACCCAAGGACGTTTAAACAGACAGGACCCGGCATGACGTCAGCCTGAGTGAAGCCGGAAGAGGCGTTTAATCCCAGACTGCCTTGCGCACCCGTTCGGAGGCCGTGGGGTAGCGCACCGGCGGTTCGTCTGCTTTCGAATCTGCTCCGGCGTGTGCTTCACGAGGCTAGCTTTCGATGCGGTCGGCGTCCGCCCTGGGCGTCCACGATGCAAATGCTTTGCAGCGTGAGTGTTTATACTTAGTTCCACATTATGTGCGAGCGAAGTCAGAACTGGAAGCGCGAGCCCGTTGCTCTGTGCGCTCCTGGCTTGCATGCGCGCTACTGCGATCTGTGCACTGTCCAAAGCTGTATGCTCGTGCTCGAAGCTCCGGCTCCGCTCGGACCGCTCGGACCGCTCGGACCTATGATGAAACGTACTATAATAACAACATAGGAATCAAACGCAGGTGTCCCAAAACGCCAAATACTGGTGCGGTAGGCAGTGGACAGTGAAATCTGTCCGCGTACGACTACGATAAGCAGTGCGACAAGCCGCTGAGCGTAGAGACTCCCTTCGTTCAGAAAGTACGTGATCAACCCAAAATCGATTCAGTTTGAGTTGGAACTTCTCTAAAATCTAGGCATTCTAAGCTTACGAGGCGAGCTGCGCGGGGCCACTATTTGGCTTGAGACGTGGCGCGGTGAATCGAACAATAAAATATGAACACAAAACAAGCTGTTTTCGCTCTTCGTCACTCTCAATTAGATCTAGATCGAATTCTATACAATGATGGTAGCACGAACGAAAGGTCGAGGTCTTCCGTATACATAAAGGTAAGACACGAATTAGTTTGAGTTTATAAGGAACAACGACAAGCAGCTTCACGAATCCCACTAAAGAGCAAGTTATCCCCATCTAGAAGAATAATTCAAGCTCTGTTTTGAATTATCAGGTGAGTAAATATATTTACATATCTAGTGAGATCAAACCCCGTCTTGTTTGATCCGGATGAGCATCGTATCGGACACGGGCTCGAGAAAATCGTACTTTGAAAGGTAGACCGCGGTCGCATATGCTCTATATGAAAACTCGAAGAGGGGGATCGGTGGCCTGGTGCGCTAACGCGTCGCAGCTAGGAGCACGTGCAGCGACAGCTCACGATGCAGAGCCCAGGGAATCCTGGGTTCAATTCCCACCCCTGCCCGTTTCGATTTGGATAGGCATCGTACCGGCACACGTTCGTGTTTTACTACTGCGTGACGCACGTTAAAGACCCCAGGCTAGCGATTGCATCTCTTGAAGGGCAGACAAACATCCCACAAACCAATTTAATTTTTTTTTTTTAACTCAAAGACTTTGTTTTGCATTTCCCTATTGTAGAAGAAAATTTTAAAATCAGAAGTGTGATTGTGAAGCATTGTGAAGTCAACGTGATTGCATCGAAGCAGACGCCCAGTGGATGTCATGTGACACATTTTGTCCGCGAAAAAAGTACATGCTCAGTGGTCAGAACTGCTCACGTGACACATGGGCGCACTGACTCAAGGGAAAAGAGCGCGAGATTCATTTCACTTCCCGCCTCAGTCGTCTGCTATAGACGTGCTCTAGCTGAGCTTAGCAATTGCCTTTGCTGGAGCACTTGCTATGCCGAGCTGCTGTGTGACAGGTTGTCATTCACGTTCGTCGTCACAGGAAAAGGTCTCGTACCACACGTGAGTTATTTCTCTTTGCGTAACGAGATTTCATTGACGCTATAGATTCCACACTATACTTCGTCTCTAGCCCGGACGCGCGCGGTTTCCTTTCCCGTGCAATGTAAAACACCCACTCTTTGGTCATTTAGGCATCCCCTAACCACAGTATGTCGTGTATTGTATTATCAAAATGGATATTTGTTTTAGCCTAAATCAAAACCTGCGATTTTACCCAGTTAGACTAGTATACATATGTATACATTGCAACACGCATATGTGACTATCTTGAACACGCAATAATTATTGCAAAATTATGAACATCGGGCCGCGTACTGTACCTTTTCGGTCCACTCAGCTACCTTCTGGAAATAGGAAGGTTCGATTGGCACATTGTTTCCTTAAAAGACAAACCGTATAGTGTACAAATAATATAATCTTCCTGAAATTTCTTTATTGCCAAAAAACGAATTAAATACATTAGGCATCATTATGCATAGCCCCTAATTTCGACAACTACAAGGTGTGAATCATAAAAAAAAATTCTGATATGCTACATGCAATTTTATTCACTGCTTTGCTTCAAACGCCTTTATTTTGAAACCTTATGTATGGGCGCTCTAGGCACACTGCTGTAAGGCAGGCACGTAGCCAGGGGGGAGGCCCATGGAGCCTGGCCACCCCCCCCCCCCCTAAAATCTTTCATTTTGCTGGGACCTCCTCTCCCCCCTCACCCTCATACAGCATTTTGTCATGGGCGCCCCCCCCCCCCTTCCCCCGAAACAAAATCCTGGCTACGTGCCTGCTGTAAGGTCATATATTGGATCGTCTATATTTACCACCATTTGAAATTCAATGACAGCAGAATTAGGGAGATGTAAGCTATAAGCATACTGGGCCATAACTAAAAAAAGGATAGTGCCATCAAGGTTTGCAAAGTTATACATTTATTCTTAGCAATAAGGCAGCATACTATATCTGTGACACCAGAATATGAGAGAAAAAGTTTGTCATCAATCCTAAACAGAATGTTAAAAATGCATAAGATGGTGGACCGCTGCTCACGCAAAGATGATTTAGTGACAACTAATAATGTTTTACAGCTTTCCAAGAAATCCACAACTTCGAGCTTAATGGGTCAAGACTTTAGGGAAAGAGGATGGCTGGGAACCACCAAAAGACGGCAGGGTGTGTTCTGAGCATTTTCACCCTAATAGCCTGGACCATACCTCGAAAGGATGCGCTCGTCTACGTCAACATGCAGTTCCATCATTTTTTTTTTGCATCAGGTACATATTCAGCACAGAAAGAAACAAAGATAATAGTTAACATTATTAATATATGATTCGAAAGATTACTTGGAAAACTTATATATTTCATGTTTTTATAAAAAAGAGTGTATGGTGAAAACAAAGAAATTTCGTAGTCATATTGGAGCATTAATTGCAGTGGTTGATTGTTTTGGTGGCACAGATGATGGCCAATTGAATAAGACGTTCACTAGTTCAATTTACCAAATGCTTACCATTCATTAGACAGTCAACAGCTTAATTTGCATTAATTTCTTTAGGAACCCTCCCATCTTCTGGCCGTGCAGTCCCCAGTGGAGCAAGGTTTCGAGGTGACTACTTTGGCGAGATCAACCCTCAGAGCATACTTTTCTCCTTAGGTCAGGCTACACATAATGTGTATGTTTCTTGTAGGAGCAAACCGCAACAGACCAGGTCACCGCTGCCGAGGAGGGACCACAGGTAACTGTGTCGCATAGGCCAAACAAAGCTCAGCTGATAGAAACCCTTACAGGAACCTGCCCAGCCACTGGCCGTGCAGTTCATTCTGCAGGCTCCAATGGAGCAAGGTTTCGAGGTGACTACTTTGGCTAGATCAACCCTCAGAGCATACTTTTCTCTTTAGATCAGGCTACACATAATGTGTATGTTTCTTGTAGGACCAAACTGCAACAGACCAGGTCACCGCTGCCGAGGAGGGACCACAGGTAACTGCGTCGCATAGGCCAAACAAAGCTCAGCTGATAGAAACCCTTACAGGAACCTGCCCAGCCACTGGCCGTGCAGTTCATTCTGCAGGCTCCAATGGAGCAAGGTTTCGAGGTGAGTACTTTGGCTAGGTGAACCCTCAGTGCGTACATCTCTGTAGACCAGGCTACACCATAATATGTATGTTGGATGTAGGTTGAGACTAAGCTAAACATTTTCACAAAACAAGTGACTTGCCCAGGGACAACAGGCTAATACTAACAAAGGGACATGACAAAGTAATGTATGACTTGTTCACAATCTAGATTGGAGGTTATTATTTTCCTGTCTAGCCTTGCATGTCGTTGCATACAGATATTTTCCTTGAGGAAATAAATTACTTAGAATTAAAATTATTTATTTCAAACTATATATGTATACCAGATTTTTTGGCATTAGAAATTGAAACATTTATGTAGAGAGCAAATTTATATACCGAGTAGACTTTAACACAATAAAATAAGTATGTTATTATTATCTAGATATCATGCATAGAAAATAATGTACAATAATCGTTCACTGTTTCTTTTTGTTTTTTGTTTTTCACTTTCTAGACACCAGGGACAAGCCGTGTCTTCGTGCCTCAACCCTCAACAAGTCACTAAATTCCATTGGTAAGAAACTTGGGATGATCAAAAATGTTTCAGAGGTGACCCAGCAATATAAAACAAATTACACCAAAATTTACTCAACAAAATCAACATTTTAACCCAAAATAAATTGTGTCTCTGATCTTTTCATTTCTTGTCATATCACAATAATCGTTCACTGTTTCTTTTTGTTTTTTGTTTTTCACTTTCTAGACACCAGGGACAAGCCGTGTCTTTGTGCCTCAACCCTCAACAAGTCACGAAATCCCAGTAGTAAGAAACTTGGGATGCTCAAAAATGTTTCAGAGGTGACCCAGCAATATAAAACAAAATACACCAAAATTTACTCAACAAAATCAACATTTTAACCCAAAATAAATTGTGTCTCTGATCTTTTCATTTCTTGTCATATCACAATAATCGTTCACTGTTTTTTTTTTCACTTTCTAGACACCAGGGACAAGCCGTGTCTTCGTGCCTCAACCCTCAACAAGTCACGAAATCCCAGTGGTAAGAAACTTAGGATGCTCAAAAATGTTTCAGAGGTGACCCAGCATTATAAAACAAATTACACCAAAATTTACTCAACAAAATCAACATTTTAACCCAAAATAAATTGTGTCTGGTCTTTTCATTTCTTGTCATATCACAATAATCGTTCACTGTTTTTTTTTTCACTTTCTAGACACCAGGGACAAGCCGTGTCTTCGTGCCTCAACCCTCAACAAGTCACGAAATCCCAGTGGTAGGAAACTTGGGATGCTCAAAAATGTTTCAGAGGTGACCCAGCATTATAAAACAAATTACACCAAAATTTACTCAACAAAATCAACATTTTAACCCAAAATAAATTGTGTCTGGTCTTTTCATTTCTTGTCTTATCACAATAATCGTTCACTGTTTTTTTGTTTGTTTGTTTCACTTTCTAGACACCAGGGACAAGCCGTGTCTTCGTGCCTCAACCCTCAACAAGTTACGAAATCCCAGTGGTAAGAAACTTGGGATGCTCAAAAATGTTTCGGGGGTGACCCAGCATTATAAAACAAATTACACCAAAATTTACTCAACAAAATCAACATTTTAACCCAAAATAAATTGTGTCTGGTCTTTTCATTTCTTGTCATATCACAATAATCGTTCACTGTTTTTTTTTCACTTTCTAGACACCAGGGACAAGCCGTGTCTTCGTGCCTCAACCCTCAACAAGTCACGAAATCCCAGTGGTAAGAAACTTGGGATGATCAAAAATGTTTCAGAGGTGACCCAGCATTATAAAACAAATTACACCAAAATTTACTCAACAAAATCAACATTTTAACCCAAAATAAATTGTGTCTGGTCTTTTCATTTCTTGTCATATCACAATAATCGTTCACTGTTTTTTTTTTCACTTTCTAGACACCAGGGACAAGCCGTGTCTTCGTGCCTCAACCCTCAACAAGTCACGAAATCCCAGTGGTAAGAAACTTGGGATGCTCAAAAATGTTTCAGAGGTGACCCAGCATTATAAAACAATTTACACCAAAATTTACTCAACAAAATCAACATTTTAACCCAAAATAAATTGTGTCTCCGATCTTTTCATTTCTTGTCATATCACAAAAATCGTTCACTGTTTTTTTTTCTTTCACTTTCTAGACACCAGGGACAAGCCGTGTCTTCGTGCCTCAACCCTCAACAAGTCACGAAATCCCAGTTGTAAGAAACTTGGGATGCTCAAAAATGTTTCAGAGGTGACCCAGCATTATAAAACAAATTACACCAAAATTTACTCAACAAAATCAACATTTTAACCCAAAATAAATTGTGTCTAGTCTTTTCATTTCTTGTCTTATCACAATAATCGTTCACTGTTTTTTTGTTTGTTTGTTTCACTTTCTAGACACCAGGGACAAGCCGTGTCTTCGTGCCTCAACCCTCAACAAGTTACGAAATCCCTGTGGTAAGAAACTTGGGACGCTCAAAAATGTTTCAGAGGTGACCCAGCATTATAAAACAAATTACACCAAAATTTACTCAACAAAATCAACATTTTAACCCAAAATAAATTGTGTCTGGTCTTTTCATATCTTGTCTTATCACAATAATCGTTTACTGTTTTTTTGTTTGTTTGTTTCACTTTCTAGACACCAGGGACAAGCCGTGTCTTCGTGCCTCAACCCTCAACAAGTTACGAAATCCCTGTGGTAAGAAACTTGGGACGCTCAAAAATGTTTCAGAGGTGACCCAGCATTATAAAACAAATTACACCAAAATTTACTCAACAAAATCAACATTTTAACCCAAAATAAATTGTGTCTGGTCTTTTCATATCTTGTCTTATCACAATAATCGTTTACTGTTTTTTTGTTTGTTTGTTTCACTTTCTAGACACCAGGGACAAGCCGTGTCTTCGTGCCTCAACCCTCAACAAGTTACGAAATCCCTGTGGTAAGAAACTTGGGACGCTCAAAAATGTTTCAGAGGTGACCCAGCATTATAAAACAAATTACACCAAAATTTACTCAACAAAAGCAACATTTTAACCCAAAATAAATTGTGTCTGGTCTTTTCATATCTTGTCTTATCACAATAATCGTTTACTGTTTTTTTGTTTGTTTGTTTCACTTTCTAGACACCAGGGACAAGCCGTGTCTTCGTGCCTCAACCCTCAACAAGTTACGAAATCCCTGTGGTAAGAAACTTGGGACGCTCAAAAATGTTTCAGAGGTGACCCAGCATTATAAAACAAATTACACCAAAATTTACTCAACAAAATCAACATTTTAACCCAAAATAAATTGTGTCTGGTCTTTTCATTTCTTGTCATATCACAATAATCGTTCACTGTTTTTTTTTTCACTTTCTAGACACCAGGGACAAGCCGTGTCTTCGTGCCTCAACCCTCAACAAGTCACGAAATCCCAGTGGTAAGAAACTTGGGATGCTCAAAAATGTTTCAGAGGTGACCCAGCATTATAAAACAATTTACACCAAAATTTACTCAACAAAATCAACATTTTAACCCAAAATAAATTGTGTCTCCGATCTTTTCATTTCTTGTCATATCACAAAAATCGTTCACTGTTTTTTTTTCTTTCACTTTCTAGACACCAGGGACAAGCCGTGTCTTCGTGCCTCAACCCTCAACAAGTCACGAAATCCCAGTTGTAAGAAACTTGGGATGCTCAAAAATGTTTCAGAGGTGACCCAGCATTATAAAACAAATTACACCAAAATTTACTCAACAAAATCAACATTTTAACCCAAAATAAATTGTGTCTAGTCTTTTCATTTCTTGTCTTATCACAATAATCGTTCACTGTTTTTTTGTTTGTTTGTTTCACTTTCTAGACACCAGGGACAAGCCGTGTCTTCGTGCCTCAACCCTCAACAAGTTACGAAATCCCTGTGGTAAGAAACTTGGGACGCTCAAAAATGTTTCAGAGGTGACCCAGCATTATAAAACAAATTACACCAAAATTTACTCAACAAAATCAACATTTTAACCCAAAATAAATTGTGTCTGGTCTTTTCATATCTTGTCTTATCACAATAATCGTTTACTGTTTTTTTGTTTGTTTGTTTCACTTTCTAGACACCAGGGACAAGCCGTGTCTTCGTGCCTCAACCCTCAACAAGTTACGAAATCCCTGTGGTAAGAAACTTGGGACGCTCAAAAATGTTTCAGAGGTGACCCAGCATTATAAAACAAATTACACCAAAATTTACTCAACAAAATCAACATTTTAACCCAAAATAAATTGTGTCTGGTCTTTTCATATCTTGTCTTATCACAATAATCGTTTACTGTTTTTTTGTTTGTTTGTTTCACTTTCTAGACACCAGGGACAAGCCGTGTCTTCGTGCCTCAACCCTCAACAAGTTACGAAATCCCTGTGGTAAGAAACTTGGGACGCTCAAAAATGTTTCAGAGGTGACCCAGCATTATAAAACAAATTACACCAAAATTTACTCAACAAAAGCAACATTTTAACCCAAAATAAATTGTGTCTGGTCTTTTCATATCTTGTCTTATCACAATAATCGTTTACTGTTTTTTTGTTTGTTTGTTTCACTTTCTAGACACCAGGGACAAGCCGTGTCTTCGTGCCTCAACCCTCAACAAGTTACGAAATCCCTGTGGTAAGAAACTTGGGACGCTCAAAAATGTTTCAGAGGTGACCCAGCATTATAAAACAAATTACACCAAAATTTACTCAACAAAATCAACATTTTAACCCAAAATAAATTGTGTCTGGTCTTTTCATATCTTGTCTTATCACAATAATCGTTTACTGTTTTTTTGTTTGTTTGTTTCACTTTCTAGACACCAGGGACAAGCCGTGTCTTCGTGCCTCAACCCTCAACAAGTTACGAAATCCCTGTGGTAAGAAACTTGGGACGCTCAAAAATGTTTCAGAGGTGACCCAGCATTATAAAACAAATTACACCAAAATTTACTCAACAAAATCAACATTTTAACCCAAAATAAATTGTGTCTGGTCTTTTCATATCTTGTCTTATCACAATAATCGTTTACTGTTTTTTTGTTTGTTTGTTTCACTTTCTAGACACCAGGGACAAGCCGTGTCTTCGTGCCTCAACCCTCAACAAGTCACGAAATCCCAGTTGTAAGAAACTTGGGACGCTCAAAAATGTTTCAGAGGTGACCCAGCATTATAAAACAAATTACACCAAAATTTACTCAACAAAATCAACATTTTAACCCAAAATAAATTGTGTCTAGTCTTTTCATTTCTTGTCTTATCACAATAATCGTTCACTGTTTTTTTGTTTGTTTGTTTCACTTTCTAGACACCAGGGACAAGCCGTGTCTTCGTGCCTCAACCCTCAACAAGTTACGAAATCCCTGTGGTAAGAAACTTGGGACGCTCAAAAATGTTTCAGAGGTGACCCAGCATTATAAAACAAATTACACCAAAATTTACTCAACAAAATCAACATTTTAACCCAAAATAAATTGTGTCTGGTCTTTTCATATCTTGTCTTATCACAATAATCGTTTACTGTTTTTTTGTTTGTTTGTTTCACTTTCTAGACACCAGGGACAAGCCGTGTCTTCGTGCCTCAACCCTCAACAAGTTACGAAATCCCTGTGGTAAGAAACTTGGGACGCTCAAAAATGTTTCAGAGGTGACCCAGCATTATAAAACAAATTACACCAAAATTTACTCAACAAAATCAACATTTTAACCCAAAATAAATTGTGTCTGGTCTTTTCATATCTTGTCTTATCACAATAATCGTTTACTGTTTTTTTGTTTGTTTGTTTCACTTTCTAGACACCAGGGACAAGCCGTGTCTTCGTGCCTCAACCCTCAACAAGTTACGAAATCCCTGTGGTAAGAAACTTGGGACGCTCAAAAATGTTTCAGAGGTGACCCAGCATTATAAAACAAATTACACCAAAATTTACTCAACAAAAGCAACATTTTAACCCAAAATAAATTGTGTCTGGTCTTTTCATATCTTGTCTTATCACAATAATCGTTTACTGTTTTTTTGTTTGTTTGTTTCACTTTCTAGACACCAGGGACAAGCCGTGTCTTCGTGCCTCAACCCTCAACAAGTTACGAAATCCCTGTGGTAAGAAACTTGGGACGCTCAAAAATGTTTCAGAGGTGACCCAGCATTATAAAACAAATTACACCAAAATTTACTCAACAAAATCAACATTTTAACCCAAAATAAATTGTGTCTGGTCTTTTCATATCTTGTCTTATCACAATAATCGTTTACTGTTTTTTTGTTTGTTTGTTTCACTTTCTAGACACCAGGGACAAGCCGTGTCTTCGTGCCTCAACCCTCAACAAGTTACGAAATCCCTGTGGTAAGAAACTTGGGACGCTCAAAAATGTTTCAGAGGTGACCCAGCATTATAAAACAAATTACACCAAAATTTACTCAACAAAATCAACATTTTAACCCAAAATAAATTGTGTCTGGTCTTTTCATATCTTGTCTTATCACAATAATCGTTTACTGTTTTTTTGTTTGTTTGTTTCACTTTCTAGACACCAGGGACAAGCCGTGTCTTCGTGCCTCAACCCTCAACAAGTTACGAAATCCCTGTGGTAAGAAACTTGGGACGCTCAAAAATGTTTCAGAGGTGACCCAGCATTATAAAACAAATTACACCAAAATTTACTCAACAAAAGCAACATTTTAACCCAAAATAAATTGTGTCTCCGATCTTTTCATTTCTTGTCATATCAACTTTAGATAGAAAGCTGATATTTTTCACTGTTCAAGTTGTGGAACTAATATTTAGTACATCAACATGTTCCTTGACAAATATTAACAATAAATATATAATTATTAACTTGGACAGCACGATACACATAGAGCCACGAGGAGTGCCTGCCTTGTCCTTCTTGGCTTTGAGCAATACTGCCACCTGTATGTACCAATAAGTGTCAGTGCACCCAAAGACTAGAAACTAAATGATTGGCATAAGTGTCGCCATTTTCTTATACACATGAGAAGCTCACCGATGCTTCATTCGCCAGTGTTGGTTCTCATTCTGTCTGTTTTTTGTTTTTTTTTTGTACTTCTGTCACAAAATTAACTAATGTTTTAAACTTTAGCACTAGGGAAATAAGCTAAGAGAAATATTTGGCCCCGTTCAGTAGGCTTCTCAGCAAGTAAGGGTGCATTGCGGAGAAGCGACACGCATGAAGCGGACACCGCGATCGCGCGAATCGCGACGAGCCTTCACTGAGGCTTCACCACAGTGCAGTCTCCTGCTTTATGACGAAGCATACCTCCAGATTCAAAAAGAAAAAAAAAATGGTGGGAACGTGGTGTGGTAAATGTTGATTATGCCTGATAGATGTTGGTTACCTGTTTACCTACAAAATGGATTAGGCTACAATATCCTGACAATTAAGCTGTATGTGTGCACCAATATTGGTCATCTCTTTTAGTTTGCAACAAGGCGCTCTCCTTTGCTTTCTAAGGTTGTGAACGGCTTGGGGTCACAGTGATTGTGATATCTGGAGTATGTTATGTTGCGATCAATGTCACATGTCTGAAGGACAGTTGTGGGTTTCCTTATAAACCCAGAAGGGGACGTTGCAGCGTTTCGAGAATGTTGTTTGTGTCGTCCCTTTTTGTCCCTTGATCTCGAAGAAAATATATTCTTGAAGAAATTATATTTGGGTATAGCGAGCGGCCTATCAAGTCTCACATGTACCTTCAACCTTTATAGGACTATATAGAATGCCAGAGACATGAAATAATTTAGATTAAACTTAGTTGGGCCTTGGTGGTGGAGAGACATATACTTCACAATAAGTCAATAACCATATTTAAATAGACTCTGCATTTTCATTTAGAAATATATTTATGTACCTACATTAAATTAGAAAACAATTGTTTGTTGCCTCGGTTAAAATGTGCAGTTTAAGCACATTCATAAGAAATTGAGCAAAACATTCAAACTATTAAAAAAATATTAACTTTCTTCTAAGCTCCTCATTTCAGTGGATTACTATTTGCACCTTAGTATTATAATACCTTTGATATATCATACCTAAAATTACTATACACACAAGTTCACGCTCTCATGTCTGAAATATTAATGTTTTAAAAAATCTGTACCAAATCAAAGGTGTACAAAGCTAAGAAGAGTGGTTGTGTGGGCTACTTTGTTGGTCATTTCATAAAGCTTATGCACTTCATAAAGCTCATAAAGCTTTTTTTTTGCATAAAGGCTATGCACAAAAATCAATTCCCATGCAACTTAAAATTCTGATTTTACTCTGTGTGCAACTGTAGCCATTACTTCACTGATTGATATGATATATGCAACATGTAGGTGAAACTAAACACACTGACTGTTTCAAATATTTCTTACTGTAGGTCACGCCTGCACAAACCAAGAAAGAAGCATTCCTAGAAGCCCGCATGCGCCACTTCACCGAGCAGCACATCAAAGATTCTAAGGCGATCAAACGGCTACAACAATCCAAGCGTCGGCTAACCAAGAGGAATGCTGAACTGAAGACTGTGGTCAGTGACCTGGTAAAGCAAAATATTTTGCTAAAAGAAGACGGTGCTGTCTTGCAGAGCTTTGGTGCTGCAAATCAGCAGCTGTTACAACGACAGCTTGCCAAGCACACAGGAGCACCTGTACCAACGCAGTACTCACCAGAACTACGAGCCTTTGCCTTGACCCTGCATTTTTACTCTCCACGTGCCTACACCTACGTGCGCAAGGTTTTTGATACATGCCTACCCCATCCCAGGACTCTAACTAAGTGGTACCAGTCCATTGATGGCAAGCCTGGCTTCTCTGAAGAGGCCTTGAGGGCACTAAAGCTGAAGACCAAAGCCAACACAACCTCAGGCATTGCCACCATCTGCAGCCTCATGGTGGACGAAATGTCGATACGGCGACACTTGGAGTGGGATGGCCAAAAGTATGCGGGCTACATGGACGTGGGAAGCGGAGTTGACGATGACAGTTTGCCGCTAGCAAAGAATGCATTTGTCATCATGGCAGTGGCCATCAATGGCAGATGGAAGATTTCTCTTGGATACTTCCTCGTTGATGGCCTTGGAGGAGAACAGCGCGCCAACCTTGTTGTCCAGGGCCTCACCCATGCCCATGAAGCTGGAGCTCTTGTTGTCTCGCTAACATGTGATGGAGAACCCGCAAACTTCTCCATGCTTCGGGAGCTTGGATGCGACTTCAGTAACATGGCCAACCTGAGGACAACATTTCCACACCCGGTCACACAAGAACCTGTGGCAACGTTCATGGACCCATGCCACATGCTTAAACTTGTCCGGAATGCACTTTCTGATAAGAAGGCTTTCATCGGCCCTGACGGTGAGGCCGTTGCATGGCATTTTATCGAGCAGCTCCATGTCCTGCAACAACACGAAGGGCTACACCTTGCAAACAAGCTCCGTTTGTCCCACGTTGACTGGAAACGACAACCAATGAAGGTGAGCCTGGCAGCTCAGGTCCTGAGCATGTCAGTCGCCGACGCCCTAAATGAGTGCCGCAGCCTCAGTGTCGCAGGATTTCTGGGGTCCCAGCCAACAGAGACATTTTTGCGGATCTTGAACAACCTCTTCGATGTCCTGAACTCTAGAAATGTGCACCAGAAGAACTGGAAAAGGCCTCTCTTTCCCGAAAACATCAGGCAAGTGGAGGACTTTTTCAGACAGGCAGATGCCTACTTGTCATCCTTGCGAGACTCCCCAGGTGGGCCAACCCTGCTTCTCACTAACCGCAAGACAGGATTTCTCGGCTTCAGGATATGCATGAAGAGCCTGTTGGCTCTGTACAACTTTCTGGTCATTGAGAAGCAGCTGCTGAAATATCTGCCAGCACACAAAGTAAGCCAAGACCATCTAGAGCTGTTTTTTGGCACAGTGAGGTCTTTTGGACGGCAGAATGACAACCCCACTGCTCGACAGTTCAGTGCAGCGTTCAAGAGGCTCATCATACAAAATGAAATCAAGGATGTAGAGACTGGAAACTGCCTACCATTGGATGAGGTTGGCATACTCCATGCAAGCAGTGGCACAGTCCCAGCCGCAGACGTTCTCAACTACACAACTCCTCGTTGGAAGCTGCTGCCACCTCAAGATGAGGCAAGTGAAGATGCCAGTCACGACTGCTGCCTCAACCCTGGCTACATCACAGAATGCTGCGGCCGGATTGTGACCTACATAGCAGGTTTTGTTGTACGCAGCCTGCGCAGATCATTGCTGTGTGAGATATGCCTCAGCTCGTTGACAACAGAGTCCAATGCCAATTCAACTTACTCACTGGTACGCCGCAAGACCAGAGGAGGACTGCTTTATCCGTCGTAGAGTGTGATAAAGATTGCACGAAAATGTAAGCAGCAAGTCCGCACCGTCATCAACAGTGGAAAACTGTCGGGAAAGAACATTGCCCACAAAATGGTTGCCAATGTGCTTGAAGCATTCATTGACAAAAGCCTGTTTGTCTCGATTCGTGACCACATATACGATATTGGCCCGCTCGAGAATCATTACGTCCTTCTTGTGAGAAGTGTTGCAGAACGCTACATCAACCTGCGACTGCATCATGCTGGAAAACAAATGACACAGGACACCCACCTGGAAAGGGTGCGCCAGATGTATAGGAAACTTACACAATTTAAGGGCCAGTAGTTTCTACTGGTCCATAACAAAGACTGGCCAGATGGAGCAATACCTTGATAACAAGAATGAAAGCACTAGACCATTTCCACTTCGCCATCAAATATAAAAAAGCCTCAATTCTCACTCCCGGTTTATGATGCTAAAGATTCAGTGTTCTCGAACAGCTAAGGATCCTTATGTGCATCCGCACTGTACCTGACATGAAGGCCAATGTTTCTACGCTGCCACCACATTATTTATAAAAAGCACCCTCGATGCAATCATTTTTTTCTGAAGTGGATAGATACAACTGTTCTGTTTTTGTTTATTCTTTCCATAACAAGTTGTGAAGGAATTCTGTGCATATTCCTGTTGTGTACTTGACATGACCGCCAATGTTTCTGACTTGCCACCACATTATTTATGACAAGTACCCTGGACGCAATCATTTTTTTCCTGGTGAAGTGGATGGATACAACTGTTCTGGAACTGTGAAGGATACTTATGTGAATCATATTGTGTGTGTGTATTTCTGTTGTGTACCTAATACGACAAGCACTTTGGATGCAATGGTTTTTTTACAAAGATAAAAGATTTAACATTCATTACATTAGAAGGTACTTTTTTCCGTAAGCATGAATTTAGAGGTCAAGTTATTATTTTGAAAATTAATTTCAGGGGAGACGGCCCTCAGAATTTTGCAAAGTATTTTTCTATATTCTACTTATACAAGGTGATACAGGGTCCACTTATGCAAGCAGACGTCCATGGCGGTTGGGTTTCTAAATTTGTAAGAGCCGAGATACTGGTTTTTTGGTGTGTGTCGAAAAAACAATGAGTGTGTCACTGACAAACAGGGATGGAAACGCAAAATAATAAATCTCCGAGCGTCGGAACTGAAAACCCCTCCGGAATCAACGACGTCTCGCGAGTGCAACGGCCCTCGACGCATTCGGCACCAACCCCAGCAGCCATCCCCGACAATGACAACAGTGCCAACCCAACAGGCGATGACCATCAACCAACTGAACCACCAACCGACCCGAACGGCGATGATGATGAGGAATCCGGCGACAGAAAAGTGGCATTTGCGGCGATCGTGAGGCGAGCCAACAGGGAGACGACAACACCAGAAGGATGGTTGGCCCTGGTGATCGAGCGCAGTAAAGGACCACATGGACGGATGCCCAACGGTTGGTGGCCAAAAATAACAATCGAGTATAATCGGAAGCATAACCAGAATGTAACATCGACAACGATGAAAAACAAGTATACCCGCTGGAAAAATCGACAACTGCCTACTCAATCGGGCAATGGTATAGGTGACCGAAGAAAGAGACCGGCCGCTGCCAGCGACCATAACAAATAGCCAAGTGTACACCAATGTGAAAAATCTGCTGGCCAATAACATTGAGCTGGCCCTTAATCACCAAACTGACCGAAGAAGAACAAGCAAGGTATACAGTCAGGAAGTCTAGATGCTCAATCTGGTGATCGAGCGAGAGGAGCTGGAAAAGAAGGCAAATACTCTAACAAAGCTGAATGACTTGATCTTTGCTTGCCAGCTGACATATGAGGAGGTTACAAAGAGGCCTATCTAAGAAAAAGGTGAACTGGAATTGTAGTGAGTGGAAGGAGTCTATAAAAAAAAAGATCGAGAAATTTAGTCAACAGCTGCAAATTGTCACCAGTCAAACAGAACGAGGCTCCCTCGAGAGCACTAAAGCGAATCTGCAAAGCCAATCAGTACCCCTCGAGCAACGAGGACCAGTTGAAGAAGCTTGAGGACCAGATTGAAGATAAAAGGGCGGTCTTTGAGAAAAAACTGATGATTGCGGCTAACCGGACAGGGTATCGGAGAACGAATAAGCTGTTCGAGTTCAATCGGTCCACCTTCTACTGGAGACTTGACGAAGACCAGAAGGAGATTGACGAGAACATCGATGTTGATGAGGTTATTACTTTCTGGAAAGGAATCTGGGTGACCGATGACGAAGAAGGGGAGTATTAGGAAATGATTGACCTATTGGACCCAGTGGAGCTTCAGACCGAAACTGAGGAGGAAAAAGTCAAGAAGGTCATCGAGGAGAAGATCAGGTTCCTACTCAACTGGAAGATACCGGGGCCTGAGGGCCCGTATTCCGCTTACTCATTAAAAAAACTGACTGCACTCCACTTTCGTCTCACCGACCTTCTAGTCAAAGCAGTTGATGACCCTGAACAAATTGACGGGCGACTGTACATGGGCACGACGTACCTTATTGTGAAGACGAAACGAGCAAGCAAGGGCAAAGAGTTACGTCCCATAACTTGTCTCCCAAACATCTACAAGCTGCTGAGCAAGGTTGTCACAGCCCTGGTGACGGACCTGTGCGAGGTGAATGAGGTGATCTCGGCCAACCAGATGGGTACTCAAAGAGGCTTCCAAGGTGCAAAACAGTAAACCCTCCTCAACAAAGTGCTCAGCCAAAAGCACAACAACGAGCTGTTTACGTCCTGGATTGATATCCAAAAAGCGTATGACAGCGTCAAACACGACTACCTGGTAGCCGTACTGACGAAGTTGGGCATGCCGGAGAACATCATCAAGTTCGTCAAGCGGACGCTTGCCTTCCAACGCACCAGCTGGTTTGTCACCAGAGTGACATTGGCCAGGTGAGGATCAACAAAGGACTCCTCCAGGGTCATAGCCTTTCATCTTTGCTGTTCGTTCTCGTGTTGGAACCCTTGAGCCGCCGACTTAACCAGAACCGCGAACAATTGCAGATGGGCAACATCGAACGCAACCATTTGATTTTCATCGATGACATCAAATTATTTGCTGACACAGAAGAGACACTGATCAGGCTGTGTGGCCTAACAAAAAAAACGCTCTGTCAGATGGGACTAAAGGTGAGTCAGCAGAAGTCGGCGAGTAACGTCGGGAACAGTGGAGTCTTCGAAGGGATGGTGGACGATCACAGAGGTTACAAGTATCTGGGCATCTTGGAAGACTCACGAAATGTGGTGAAAGATGAGAACAAGGCCATCGTTACCAACAAGGCCACCGAACGAACAAGAATGCTTTGCAAGACAAAGCTCAATGCTGCCAACCTATTTAGAGGAATCAACGATTCTGCCCTCTCGATACTCCATTACTATATAGGTCTCCTACGTTCCAAGCCGAAAGAATACGAACGATTGACAAGGAGGTCAGGAAGATCCTGAGCGAGTACAAGGTGACCAGGAATGTGGCGAATATGGATCGGTTATACCTGAAGCGCGACCAACTGGGAAGAGGACTCGCTTGCGTGGAGGAGAAAGTTGACATAATGCTATTCCAAATGTTAAAATCTTTTGAAAAGAATCCGAAGACAAGACCGCTGATGGACCAGGAGAAAAAGGGAAAACCCAGCTTAGTTAAATACGGGATTAACTGAAGGCAAAGTACCAACTAGAAGAGACCAACTTGACAGAGAAAAATATAAAGAAAAACAGGAAGACAGTGAAATGACGCGAATAAAGGAGAAGGTGCTGCATGGCATTCTTTTCAATAATGGAGACAATGCCAATGAAGATGCCCAAGCCGAGGATAACGACGATGACAACAGTAGTATGGTGCCCAGCATTTATGACCGAAATATGTCATCAATGTGGGTGACGAAGGGCAACATGTCGCCACAGCAGGAGGGGATGCTCACCAAATCACAGGATCGTAACCTGTACTTTGGAGGAACGTCAGAAAAATGTCCCCATTGCTTCAAGGGCTCAAGGTCGGTGGAACACCTGGCGACACATTGCAGAGTAGATTGTTGGGCTAGTTGGTTTTGGAACTTGGAATACATTTTAGCGCTCAAAAAACAGGGACAAAGAGACGAGAAACAGACAGCACAGTGTGCTACTAACAACTGATTTTATTGCATGAAACGACACTATTTTATACCATTCAAGTTTCTGATTTCGCTCCATCTCTAGTCAACCCGATGCCAGGCCGCGTCATTGAGGAACGCACGCTCCTTGTCCAGTAAATCAATCGAGGCCACGCTGACACATGCTACACCACCCTTCTTAATCTCATCTGCCTCGACTATCTCCCTCACAGTTTTTTCCTTGTGCCGTGCCAGAATCTTGCTCTCGGAAAACAACGGCACACACTTGCAGCTTTGACAATGATCAGACAGATGACCGTCCCGATAATTTCCTACTTTAAGCTTGTGTTCCCTCAGCCTATCATTAACACACCTACCGGTCTGACCTATATACTTGTTTCCGCATGACAAGGGGATCTGATATACTACTCCCTCCGCACATTCAACGAAGGGATCTCCGTGTTTCACCGCACAGCCAGAAGGGGCCTTACGAAAATGGATCTGTCATCCTACATAATCTACTAAGTTTTTTTGGTGCGGAAAACGCTACTTTCACGTTTGATCTATTGGCCACCTTTTTCAAGCTATGCGCCGTTTTGTGAATGTACGGTATCACCGCAACCTTTTGGTTATCTCTGAGAACCATTGGGCGAGGGCAATCTTCTCTACGCAATCTTTTTAATGTGATCTGTGCAACTGACTCCACTACATTCTTCAGGAAGCCAGCTGCCAACAGCCGCCTATACTGCGTGCCCAGGCCTTCTGACATCACATGGTGGCATGATTTTTTGAGGGCATTCAATACGCACATATTGGCAATACTCCTTTGTTTCAAATGAGCTGAATTGTACGGCAATAGGGGTTTCTGGGCTCTAGGGTGGTACATTCAACACACGTCTTTCAGAAAAGTTTAGTCTGATATCAAGGAACTGCAAAACCCCATCTACCGGTAGTTCCTGGGTTAGTATGAGGGGGTGTAAGATGTTTTTAAAAATAGCAAGAGGTCATCCACTCTCGCCTGGAATTCTGCAGGCCCATGGTTGAACAGAACCAAAAAATCATCCACAAATCTAAAAACTTTGATTTCATTAAAATCGTTGCCTTCATTAAATTGCTCAAAAAGAACTTTGCACTGATGGGCTAAAAATATGTTACTGAGGATGGTTGCCAAACATGAGCCAATGCATACCCCCTGTTTTTGTATATAAACCCCGTCATTCCATTCCACAAACGTCGATTTAAGATAAAACGAGAGCATTTCAATGAAACTCTCTTCCGTCATGCCGATTTGATTCTGGAAGGCCACTGTACCAAAGCGATTGATACACTGTTCCACGGATGTTAGTAACTTGTTGTGTGGCAAAGAGTAGTATAAATCTTTAATGTCAAATGAACAGGCTGAAAATCCTTTGTCGAAGTTATCTCTTAAAAAATCTAAAATACGTCAGAATTTCTTACCAAAAATGGATCGTTAAAACCTAGGTTTCATCTAAGTCTTAAGTCACCGACAGGCTGCTGGCGTACGCGCAGTTGGTAGTCTTAAAGCGAACCTGCGAGAGCATCCTGGAAGACTGCCGAAAAATACAAAGAGGGGACTGGCTGGAGGATGAGGTGGGCGAAATGATGGCTCAGCTTGAGACGCAGCCGGCAGGGTTAGAATAAGGAGCTTAATTAATGCCTAGATGACCTTCATCTGAAAGGAATTAATTTGACGCATTAAACAATATGAAATACAAAGTGATATTTTTTAATCAAAACAATTTTTCTTTTTAAAAGTTGGCTCACCGTTACGTGCATGGTACCTTCACTGTGTGTTTGTCAGGCACAGCAGGTAATAGATGGGTGGATAACCATCACAATAGTTTGGCTAATTAACCAAGATCACTGCAATATCTTTTTAAATAATTAGTTTGTGGGCCATATCAATACTGCAGTTTTAAAGGCAGCCATTAGTTGAGCCCTACCCACATTATACAATACACGAAAAGGTAATGGACTTCGAGATACCTATCAGCTCCAGTGCTTGATGTGTGATTCCAGAACCACACATGTAAAGAGCACAGGAAGTTCTGCACCTATTGGTGCTTAACAGAGTGATGTAATCATTTGGGGAAGTTTGTCACTTGCCTCAACAGCATGTCCTTGGTGGATGCACCGACGTTACACCACCAAGGTAAAGACAAGTGCCTGAAACACGATAAAAACAGAGCAAAAAAATTACACCATCTTCCCGAGGGGAACCATGGGGTGATGCGGAGCATCGTTCCATCGCACTTCATCGGAAGAACGGAGGGAAGTGAACAGCGTTGAACTGAACGCGCGCAGAAATTGGTTTGCTCTTTATGTTTATACAACCTTGATGGAGATGCGCCTCAACGGGTAATCGGTCTCTTAGCTGTAGATGAGAAATTTAGCCAGTGCAGTACAACCGCTAACCTGGGATTCTTAACGTGCATCACGCAGTAGTCATCACACAAACCCGTGCCGATACGAAACTCATCCAGATCAAAACAGGCGGGGGTGGCGGGGACTCGAACCCAAAAGGTTCCCAGCGCAAGCTTTCGCTCCACGCTCCGAGCTGAGACGCGTTAGCCCACTCGGCCACTTCCTCCCCTTGAACGCGCGCAGCGCGCTACCGCTGCTTATATTCAAACTTGAAGGAGAAGAAACTAGAGGAGGAGAGTTGCGCCTGCGCGCGCGGTGTGAGTAGAAGCGAACGCACGCGAAGTGCACGCAGCTGGTAGCTGTGTGCACTTCGCGCAGCTGTTGAAGTGAGGGAGAATGCACGCGCAGCTGTTGGAAAGAGAGAAAATGCACGCGCAGCGAGGAGAGTTGCGCATGCGTAGTGCGAGTGCGGACTACGACGCCGCGGGACATAGCCCGAGCAGGAAATGCTTTGCATCTAAAACACAAAAGACAAAAGGAAAAGAACATACAGGACAGCACAAGGAGCTGACTAGCAACTATTGTATATTGAAAAAAACACAGATCCTCATAAACCTGAAACACCTTCGTCGCTGTTCATTACCTGCGCTAACCACGCATGGTTTTTGAACTGCATGAATAAAATACAACATTTCATCTATAAGCACCTCAAAGCCCGTTGCAGTATCATGATCTATCTAAATTGAGTTACCCTCTGATATAATCACTGCCTTTGAAACTATTCAGACATGGCCTGTGAGACCCTTAAATAAAAAGTTAATCAACTATTTTTTGTTAATTGGTCATAATATGGCTACAGATATCCACCAGTCTAATTTTCCACTGAGTCGCACAAACACACCGTGAAGACAGGACCCACACAGCAGTGAGCCTTTTTTATTAATCGGTTTAAAAATGGTACCTAGTCTACTAGTGTAGTGTGCCCTTGACTGTACTGTTTCCAAAACTGGCACCCCAATAGACAAAATGAATATTCAATAGAGTTACATACCATAATTTTATAAATGATTGTTTAATTAGGGGATATTCAATGAAGCATTCAAAGCCCAACACTCAGCAAGTATGAAAAATCTAGAAGCCCTTTCTCGCACTATCGTGGACAAAGCAGTGACAAAGAATGTATCATATCCAGCACTGAGCATGTGTAAGAGCGTCTTGGATGATGACATCAAGCCATTTCTGTTTCACAATGCTTCTTTCTCTTTTGTGCTCTTCAGCATGTGAGAGAGCGTTTCCCAGCTCAAGCTCATAGTAGGACGGCAGCATTTCATTTCCTGTATTATTCAGTCTGTGCGTTGTATAGGCATCAGGTACTACAAAGAATGGCACCAGCCCAAGCCAAGAGTTCATAAAAAAGCCCTAGCACCTTCATGTACTCTCTGCTTGGGCTGGTACTATTTATTTAAAAAAGGCACATACTCCTTGTCGGTGCTAGTACTTCAGTGGTTAAGGCGTTGAATTCACAATCGGATGGATGATTGGTATCCAAGTTCAGCTGGCATTTTTTTATACTGCTAGAATTTTTTTGTTTTGACTTCTGTAACTGAGGAGGCATCACACAAAGTGCTCAAGGCCATCCTGATTACACGCTCCACGTTAAAATTAGGATAAACAGAGAACAAAGTTGATATGTACCTTGTTTTGTTACTTTCCTGCCTTTTTTGTATTTTCAAAGCACAATACAGTATACCACAGTCTTGGTATATAATACTCTTCTATCCAGGGTTGCTTTATCGTGCATTGGATCATCATAATGTGGAAGAAAGGGACGATGAAGGCGTCACTTTTTCCCGAAGAGTCTATAAACCTCTTTGCTAAATTTCCAACCACCAGGGAACATAGTATGCCAGAGTCGATTGTAGTTAGGTGTGCCGCATGCTGAAGTGCACTAGTTTGTTGGAAAGACTACTACCACATACAACCTGTATCGAAGCATGGTTTCCCTGCGGGCCCTGGTAGTCACAGTATGATGACTACCGGTTTGAATCCCAGTGCTATGCTGTTTTTATATTGTAACCAAGGGATTGTACAGGAAGTGCTGGAGGTCATTCCTATAACAGATTTCGTGTTAATGAACCAGTATAAGTCTGCCGGTGATGGGGTACTGTGGTATCTTGCACCATTCCAAGCCTACCATCTAGTCCCAACAATGCTTGCAACAATAATGTGGTATATTTATGAACACATTAATCATATTACTGCAGTAACAGCCACAATAAATTTTCTACATGAAAACATGCATGGATGAACACAAAACACAAAAGCGTTGATCAAATGCTTACCGTATAACCTACACAAATTTTCCGAAACTGGCATGCGAACAAAAACAAAATATTGTAAGAACAAGTTAACATGCCTTCTTATTTCTTATTTTCTATACTTGGTTGTACGGATACAATGAGCTTGAGTCCCCAATAAACCATCTGTGTTCGACCTAAGGTACTGCAATAAATTTAACTATCCCCACCTCAAAACGAAAGATACGGCAACACGCTCTAAATTTGAAGCTGCCCATGCACGGTTTTGTGCTATCTGCATCAAACATATTTCAACGCGTGAAGGATGGAAAACGAAAAAATAAAAGAAAAATTGATTGCTAGCATTTATACAGCCTGATATAACAACATTGTTACATGCTGTAGACGAGCAACCTAGCCAGAACGATGTTCATCCAGATTTAGAACATGAATGAACCTTTTCCGAGAAGCGTTCTGCGCACGCGCGAGTGCCCGATGCCAGGCGGCGGAAGTCGGAACGAAAAATCGAGGAAATTCGGAAGGAGGCTGTATATCAGCGAGTAGAACACGTAACTGCAGCATATATACAAATGTGTTACACAAAAAAAGAACGTCAACGGAAAGGAAAACACGACGTTTGGGTGGATGCTACGGATGCTCCTCTCTAAAGTAGCGTTGGGCAGGCGCCGCTGATCAGAGAGCGAAGAAACTGGTAGCCTAGCTCCCTATATCGATTGGTAGCGCAGGTAGGTCACTTCCTCGATTTTTAGTTTGTGCAGCCACCGCCTGGTGCCGTCGGTATGTGGAAAAGGTGCATTCGCTGTGGTGGAGCCATGGCGTTGTAAACCTCAAAGCGAGCGAAAGAAGGTATGGTAAGGTGAAGTGTTGTCGGTGGGCACCGTGTCAAGGGAAAATTGCAGCTCGCAGGGGAGGTGAAGAGAAAACAAGTGAAATGTTAGTAGTGCGTGTACATAATTACCTATACAGTCGCAAAGGACAGATTCACACAAACCATGGCTTCTATTCTTAAGCCTCATTCACACACTAGCACTGCTCAAGACCACAGCGACCAAAACGACAGCAGTGACCCAGGACGACTCGACTCGTCATATCATGTAGTAAGGTACGTTACTGGGCTAGTTGGTTTATCATAATACATATAAAATAGCACGAAAAATACAAGGACAAGAAGTACCTTACTGGATTATATTTCTCCTAAAATAGGCCCTCTTTTATGTTATAGCGCCTGTCCTGTTTACTTCTTGACCTTGTCTTTTTTTTTGCGCTGTTTTATATGCGTGGTCATATCATACACGCGCATATACGCTTATATCTTTTGTCTTTGTCATTGCTGTTGACTCGGCTGCTCTGCGCAACGCTAGTGTGTGAGTCAGGCTTTGTGTTCATTTTAGGGTGCGTCTCTATCTCTCTCTTTCTCTCCCTCCTTTGTCCTTTCTTTCTCACCCAACCCCGCGTCGAGGGCAAGCAGTTTAGAGAAGCTCGTTTTAGCGAATGCTCTAGAGAAAATGGCGGTTGCCGGCATGCTATTTCTGATTGAATAATTAGCCTCGGCGATGAACTCTTGGCGGTAAACCTTTGGGGGTGCACGCTCGAGCTTGAGATTAGAGAGTTTTAGTAGACCGTTTTCATCTTCCGCTCCGCTCTGAGGGTGCCAAACTGCGCATGCGCGGCCCGCTTCGCCCGAATGGAAAGCGGAGGTCCAAAAACGCGTTTTAGTAGAGCGTTTTTCTTCAGCGTAAGAGCGTTTTGAGCGGGTTCGAAAAATTTGCTTGCGTAGCCCCACAAGTGGACGTTTATAGTACTAGTAAGACAAAAAAACCTATGCGTTAACACCAAGAGAGTAAAAGGGAGCGTGATTGTAGAGGTAGTAAAAACGAAGGCGACAATATTGAACACAAAAGAGTAGGCACACACCTGAAGAAATATTAAGCTATAAAATGTAAATATGATCGTTCCACTTTGTGTGCGAGTGAAGCCGAAGGTATAAGCATGAGCATGTTGCTCTAAACGGTACTTGCACTGCACGAGCGCGCGTGCTTATCAAGGACGCTGAAGGGCCGGCACTCGCTCTTGTAGCTTCTGCTCCACTCGAATTAAAACTGAAACAGATTTACTTATTCGAAGTAGAAAAATAAGAGAAAAGGACGAAGTTTGCGCATTGGGAGTACATCCTTTTGCGTTGTACGAGTACAGTGTTGCTCAAGGCTAGCAAGGCAACTGCACGATGAATCCCCGCTGTTCTCAAGGAAGGAGACTTCTACTAACGAGATTAAGATGGCGAGACATCGAATCTATGATTTGTATCCCTCGTGCCATCAAGCGCCGAAGTTTCCTTTCCGAACGCGGTTTGCTGGATATTTCCAACGTAGAAAACAAACCCTTTAGGAAGCTATCCTGCTTAAAGAAGGACCTGGCTGTTCTGCATGCGGGCCTCCAAATACCAGCACCCGACAGATCGGCGCAGGGTGTTGCCAATCTGGCGAGACGCTTTGCATGGTTCTTCCTCGACTGGCCTATCCCAACCGTCTGTTCGTGCTTGGATGAGCGTTTGGACGGAACTTGTCGGTATTCTTCAGTTCTGTGAACCTCATCGTGGGTCACATCAACGAGAGGTTCGGCCACCTGCTTGCTGACATGAACAAACATAGGTGGTTGACCCTGGCGAAACTAGAGCTGTGCTCACAGGTGAGACCCTGCATGGTTTGTGTAAATTTCGCGTTTCCATTGTTTCTAGCACAGCTGCTTTGTCTGGTGAAAAGTTACTTTTTTCTATACGCCAAAGGTGTACATGGGCAGTGTCAGGAGAAGTCACGACGAGCGCGTTCGTAATCTATGAGTATTAGTAGGCCACTTTTATTAGCCGTCTTTGCTCTACTTTACGCTCTGCGAGAAGCATCGTCCCCACCGCGCATGCGTGGCCCGCTCTGAGTTGGAGCGTAAAGTTAGCGGAGTGAGCGTGCGCTCCGCTTCACAAGTTGTAGAGCGGACTGCCCTCAGCGTCCTTAGCGTGATCGCTTAGATCTCAAGATGGCGGCACTTACTCAATACGCGTCGATGTTTTTGACCGTGACCTCAGCTTGAAAGAGGTCGAATCAAGAAGTAAAGCGTGCACCCCGCGCGTAAAAAGTAAACCATTCGATTTGAGTTCTATGTAACACAAAACAGCATAATCAAACGAAGTGAACGAGTATCACTTTGCAACCAGCACGGCGTCGGTAAAGTCGTCGCGTTTTGTGGACGGCCTATGGCTATGCAGTCAGATGTACGGGTGCGCGTGCTTGAACGACGATTATATCTGTGCATGCGCCCTCCTGTCGAAAATGCCACTGAAAGCTGCCCACGAGCATAGCACTCGCAAGCTGCACCAAAGAAACCATTCCTCTCAGCTTTATTTATTCACACTCGCTCGCAACTTTTGAATTGTTTAAAGGAGATGTGCAACGATATTCAGTTGGAATGTTTTTCCTTTACACGAGCTTACTGGCACCAGTGGGGCTCAAGGATACTCGCACGCAACTCCGCTGGCCAAGAAACTCCTTTGTTGCGGTGTAATTTCAAGGACAAAAGCGATCATTTTCATTCAATCTCTCCTTTGCAAACTTTGATGACGTAACGTGGGCATCGCAGTACACCCAAGTGACGATATTTGAAAGCGGTTCATAGATTGGACCCGAGCATTGCGTGGGCACTCGACTTGGGCTCGTGATAATTGCTAGCTCGAGAAGCATTCGGGTAGTGACCCGTGTCCAATCGCTGCAACGACGACAACAGCCGAGCCATAAAAATGTCTGGAACTCAGCGCAAGGCCTGTGCTTTGCCAACCCCAGCGCGTGGCTATGATCAACATTGGCGGCATATAATCGGCTCCACATCACGTGGCCACTTGTTCTGGCTGCGAGTTGAGGGAGGTGAACGCTGCTCGTTTTTCGTTAATTTTTTTCTGGGACTTCTATTACGTGGGGTGAAAAACGAACGCGTGTTTCATGGGTCATTAACGTTAGGGATACGTTTTAAGCGGTATTTGCGCAAAGTACAAAAATTGTTGCATCGCTCCTTTAACTTTCCTCAAGAAATGTTTGCGTTGGATTTCCTTGGTAGATTTAGAAAATAATAGAAACTTGAATACAGCCCTTTTAAAAGTGCAACCCATGGTGCCGCTAGTCTTCGAGGCCGCCTTATTTTGGCCAAGTGTCTAGGGGGCAAGAGAGCTACGTCATTGTTTGTCGCGGATGCGAGTCTAAATGTATTAGACACGAATGCTGCGTCAATACTGAATATGAAATGGGTTCTAGTCACAAGTCTCGCACTAAAAGCGATGCCCAAAATATGGCGGCCGAATATGTTACCCGGTGGTGTTTTGAAAAGAGTTACCAATAACGGTCGAAAGAATATTCCACGTCAATTTTTTGTCTGGTGAAAACCAGACAGGCATAAACAATGCAAAATTTAGCAAACACAACCCTGGACTTCTAAGCAATAGTGGTATATTAGAACAGTTTTCAGAAGTTTCGTTTTGAATTCCGGCGTAGCGGGCCTCGCATACAGTTTGACGGCCTCAAACCTCAGCAGAATTAAGAAACAACTATATATATATATATATATATATATATATATATATAATAATAATTTACGATACCCAGTTTTTTACAACCCTACAATGGAAATACGCTTTATCTTAGAGGAGTAACAAGTCCCATATCACATGTTTTGGTATGGTGTTTAAATACTGCCGTGTTGTAAGAGTGTTTTCTTTGTCTTTTTTATTAGGCCGTCAAGGACAAGGGAACGTCAAGGACAAGGGTTTTGTTGACCGCACAGCGTGCCCATATGCCGTCCATCAAAAAAATTAGAAGAAGACCACAAGAGGGTGCTCGTCGTGAAGCACCAGGCAGTGATGTGCGCAGACGGCATAATTTGACGGCTGGACGAAACCTACAAAGACCATGGGCATTTTTTTGTTTGTTTAATATTAGAATGCATAAAATTATCACAGTAAACCATGTTCAAGCTTTTGTACTGAGCGAAATACCTGTCCAACTGGGCTGAAAGGCATCTAGAAATATTTTAATAAAAAACGTTTACTAACGACTCCCATTTTACTTCTCAGATGTGCGTGTGAATATTGCATCTAACCAAATTACAGTGTTACTGTTGAATTCAGCATTGTAAGAGTAGACTATGTTGCGTGGCCTTCTATTGCAAGAAAAGACCGTAGCACAAGTGAGGCAGAAACTGGGCAGGAGCTTAAGCTGAAAAACGCACTTTCATAAACACACAAAAGAAATAAAATTAAGTGTATAGTGAAGCAAAATGGTTTCATGTCACCCCCCAAGGCAGATACATACACTGCGCTCCACTGTTAATACGAACACGAAAAAAATCGCTTTTATTTGCAGTTTATTTCTTTGACAGCTATTGAAAAAGCTGAAAATTTGTCGCTCAGATTGGTGCCCCAAACGAGCGCTTTATTCCACACCAATAGGCAAATGTCAGCCCCTCGAATTTAAGATGAAAACTGAAACAGGATATTGAATGCTCCCGCTAACAGTGTCGCGCAGTGTACATAAACACCAAGGCACCATATCACAAACCGAAGCATACGAAGAAGAAAAGACTCATTTCATTGGGAAAAAAAAAGTAGAGATATAAATGGAGCACTCGCTTTCGCTATTTTCACTGACTTGCTGCCTGAAGTAACCAAACAAAATATCTGTCCGTTTGCCGACTGCTTTAGTCTTCGGTCTTTAACCTTTAATTTTTGGCTCTGGAGAGCTGCGGCACCGCGGAAAGCAGCAGCCCGTACCACCGAGGCCCGCGGTGCCGCGTCTAGAGAACATGGTAATGTGATGAGTATATACGCGCAAGATGACGACGACATGGGTTGTTGGTATTGGGGAGGGTGGCAGTCCGATTCGCAGAAGTCTAGACTTCGTGGAGGCGGGTTGGGCGGGTTGGGCGGGTGAGCAGCGAGCTATGAAGATCTTGCACGCCGTTCGATCAGTGCATGAAGGAGCACCAGGAACATAATGGCGCTATTGCTCACTGGGGTCCACTGGGGCCAAAGAATCATGCTCCAAGGAGGTGGTCCAGCCGAAGTAGAAGCTGCCGCCTCCGAGGAACCGAGGCCCAGGGCTCAGATTGAGACACCGCCGTCGCCCGGTGTGTTATCCTCTCAACGTCGTCGTCGTCATCTCGCATAGAAAAATCGAGCCCACTGGCTTAGACAAGGCAGCACCTGTTCACACCGTTCAGGGGCCGTGTAAGGATTGCGGCCAGCGATTTCTCGAAGCAGCCAGAGGTTCTTGACTACCGTGAAACGTTTTCTGGGGGACGCCTTTTCAAACAAAGTCTGCGCAGCTTCTTAGTGCAGCGAGGTTCATAAGGGTCAAGCGCGCTCCCAAGCATGATTTCAAATAGCGAGCACCCACCTTTCCAGAAAAGCACCATCTAGTGAACCTTTACTGAGAGTGGAACGTACTTCTCAAAATGGCGACGATAGCGGAGCTGACGCTCCACGCTCAAATCCCAGAGCGGGTCGCGCATGCGCGATGGCGACTCCGCTTTCCATAGAGCGGAGCGGGAAACCGAAAACGGTCTACTAAAACTCTCTATTATATTCAAATTTCCCCGAGCGTAGCGAGCGGTGACCGTGCGTAGCGCGGTTTTTTTGGAAGCCTCTTTCGTATTCTCTAAACTGTGCTTCTTTAAAATGTACTTCTTCCACTGAAACGAGCTTCGATAAAACAGCGTTCGTTCAACGGTAGTAAACCCGCCCCGCGCTATTAAATTTTACGCGTGTTGAAACACTGTAATATAAAAGTGCAAGCTATCGTTCAGACACAGAACTGCTGCTGTTTATGAAAAAACGCGTTGTGCACCGCCAAGTCCTTCACGGTGCGTCGTCTAGAGCGTCTCAATTCTAGTCACTTACTTTCTGCTGGACAACCAGGCGTTCGTCTATAATAATCTCATCCAATTCCGACCATAACGGTTTAAAAGTCTCCCGTTAAGCCCTGTTTCAAATAACAGTGGGTGCCGCCATTACTTTCGGTGCACACAATCGCGTTGCCACGGAAATGTCATAGCAACGCGGTTGTTTGCACCGAAATTAATGGCGGCGCCCACTCACTAGGCTTCCCATTGGTCAAGAAATGCTCGTTGCGGCTCGTGGCCACGCCTACTTCCGTTACACTTCGCTCCATGCATTGGGGATAGGGACGCCACCTCCTGCCCATTATAACCTCCTTGGCTTCACCCCACTGCTTCAACAACCATTCAACCGAGCCCAACGGAAACTGATTGCAATAGCGATTGCCTTGCGCAGTCTTCAAGAGTCTCTTTTACTTTTATTTATTGTTTTTTTTTCGAACGATACTAAGCAAATTATTATTATATTACTAACAATAAGGATGTCCTTAGAATAAAAATGTAAAACATTACAAAAAGTGAGTAAATCTTAGGTTTTATTTAAACTTTAGGTTGTTTCTTTTTTTTGAGTAAACCGAAACCGAAACTAACTTGAGCAATGTTTTCTTCGTCGTATTTGCTTGCGTGTGTGTGCGTGTATGGGCGCGTGCGTGTTTGTGCGCGCGCGAGTGGATGCGTCCGCGTCCATGCGTGTGTGCGCGCGGGCGTGGGTTTGCGCGTGTGCATGCGTGTGCACGTGCGTGCGCGCGTGTATGTGTGCGACTGCGAGCGCGCGTCTGTTTGCGCGTTTTATTGCACTGCGCCCGCAAGAAGAACAATTGGATGTCCCTGGACACTGTTAAAACACTAACTTATTGATTATTATTATTATTATTACTATTGTTATTATTATTATTGTTGTTGTTATTGAACCAAAGCCCTGAGTCTTTAGACACAGGGCCCTAAACGTTTCTATAGCTGGCTGTAGCTGTATCTATAAATTTCTAAGGCCGACCATGCAAAGCTACAGGGGGTGATAGCCTGCCATTGAATTTTCCATAGACGACCATAGGCAATTTTTGTATGGGATGACTCGGTCTGGTTTACTATGGGATTTTCCTCTTTATGTGTGTGAGTTTTTGTGCATGTCACCATATTCTCAAATGAATATTTTACTCAGGTTAACATGGTCATGTGACAGGTTCTAGCAGCATGTCATGAATATTTGTCAAACATTTTCACTATATTTTGATTTCATGTTGCCAGATATAAACTCGAGACTGATTGTTTTATGTACACTTCCATCAATAAATATTTGTAAAAAATGCAAGTATAGAGCATTTCACCCTACTTTGCAATTTTTGAGCATGGAGTGATTTGTAAGAAAATTAAATATGAACTCATACATAAAATTTTGATTGCAAAGATAAATTTTGTATGCAAAAGAGGCACTTTATTATCGGCTATTTGCATGAATTACAACTGACATAAAAAACTAGACTGCTAACAACTGTTGCTTTTCAAGCAGAAATCTTAACTGTACATTATGGACAGAGCCATATATAAGCTTTCCAAAACCATTTCACATTATTTATTTAGCACCCTCTTCCTGCACCCTTCTCACATTCTTCACTAAATGTAGGGTGTAACACGATACAGCACCCTTTTCGTTAAAGTTATGAGGTTTTATTCCTAGTTTTAGGGTGTTAAAAGGGTGTAGACGAGGGTGTAAGTTGCTACAACACCCCTTTTACACCCTTAAAGGTGTAAACACTTTTACTGTGTAGTACGGCCGAGCATCACTGGCGTCAATCACCACAATAGCGCCAATAGCGTCACGGCGTTGCCCACCACCCGCCAACAACCACGTTGTTAACAACAAAACCAGCGTTCTGCACATCTAGGTCGAGATGTTCATTTTCTTTTTCTTTTACGTGTGGTTCGATTTTGAACGTTTCCATTGCGGTTTTAACCGGAGCTGTTAGCTTTCGTTGACTCAGGAAATCAGTATCCTAGCACCTATATAAAACATTGCTGAGACTAGCTTAAGTTTAATCAATATATGAGAGACGTCTTGTTTAGGCTCTTCCAAAACACAAAGCCTGAAATATCTAATATTATCCGATTTAAGCACAAGCTGATCGGGAAGCGTGTCTAGCGTGGCGGTTTACTAAGCTGAGTGCATTGATGCACCTATAGGTTTTTAAGGTAGAGAAGGGGGCTTATGGTCGGTGTACAAGTATACACTGGCTGGGTAACGGAGGGCGCGTCTTCCAGGAAAGGGGAGTATGTGCGCCCGATGGACCCGACTACAACCTTTTTTTCTTCGAATGCAGTTGGGAAGTAAATATGTGGAGCACTAACCGAAAAATCGCGGATGTGGTATTAGCGCTAAGAGTGCCGCGCAGCGACAGAGCGGTATTGTTAGCGCGAAAATGACGTGGGCGCTGATTTCGTATTTTATTTTCATAGAACAACGACGGGCACAATATTTTCCCACTTCTGGTAATGTTCCAAATGAACATATCATACGACAGTGCTAGTTAAGACAATAGCCTTTCAAGTCTAACGAAAAAAAAACTGAATAAAACGGTGATCGTTTGCTTGCGCTAACAGCGTTCGCGCGATGCACGCACTAATATCTGCCAACCACTCGCTCATGATGCTTCTTTCGCTGCCCGTCGTTATGCCAAAGTTTCTTCAACGCGATGAAAGTTTAGATTATGGGTGTCCCTGCGGCGAAACTGAAAATCAGCACTTTTGGCCGAACACTTGCCAGTCATGTTTATGTCCACGGCGGCCAAGCTGAAAATCAGCATTTCTGGCCAAACACTCCCCGGCCGTGTTTATGTTTCCGGCGGCCATGCTGAAAATCAGCACTGCTGGCCAAACACTTGCCGGCTGTCTTTATGTCTCCGGCGGCCAAGCTGAAAATCAGCACTGCTGGCCAAACACTCGCCGGCCATGTTTATGTTTCCGGCGGCCAAGCTGAAAATCAGCACTACTGGCCAAACACTTGCCGGCCGTGTTTATGTCTCCGGCGGCCAAACTGAAAATCAGCACTTCTGGCCAAACACTTGCCGGCCGTGTTTATGTCCCCGGCGGCCGCGATGAAAATCAGCACTGCTGGCCGAACACTTGCCGGCCGTGTTTATGTCTCCGGCGGCCAAGCTGAAAATCAGCACTTCTGGCCAGGCGCTTGCCGGCAGTGTTTATGTCTCCGGCGGACAAGCTAAAAACAACTAGTTTCTGGCCGGACTCTTGCCGGCCTTGTTTGTGTCTCCGGTGGCCAAGCACTTAAAGTGGCCAAGCTGTCCAGACACTGGCCAACCGTCGGCCGATCGAAATTCACTTTCTGGTGCTGCTTGGGTTCTTCTTGAGTCCGCTTGGGGGCGCGTCAGTAGAGGGGAGGAAAATGTGCGGTTGCTACCTTTAATTTTCCTCCATTTTTTTCTGAGAGTGTACAAACATTAAAAATTATCATCAGTGCTATCGTTTTCATGCTTCAATCCTTTAATCGTTTGCTTTCGCGGATAGATGATTAGTTTCTAAAAATTATATCAACAGTACCAATTGAGTAGGCATGCCATTTTCTTAAACTAGCAGTAATTTGAGCTGTTACCTACGCAGTTCCAATTTCAAGGACCGTCTGAAATTTATCGAACGTAGGTGTGAACATTTCGATTAATCTGGTTCTGCCACGAAGGGCTAACTTATTTAACTTTTTCTTTACCTCATTTTTATGTTAATTTTAGACGTGTGTTATCTCATGCTAATGATGACATGTCACGTTGTTCAATTTATGACTTTTTGTTCTTTGAGCTGTTCTAAATTATGTTATAATGTACTTATGCATCTGTTCAACTCATGGTATTTCGTTTTTAGAGCGCAGCTCTGAGGCGCCCGTTTCCGCCCGTTGGGGTCGTCGTTGGCGTCGGTGTAACCGCGCAGTGCACTATAAGACGTGTGACGATGCCGATGACGTCATCGGCGACTTCACTGATTACGTCATCAGCGACAATGACGATGACGTCATCAGTGACGATGACGATGCTGATGGCGCCATCAGTGACGATGAAGATGACGTCACCTGTGACGACGACGTCATGACGTGACGTCACTGATGACGTTCCTGACAACGTCATCACGATGACGTCATCACATCGGCATCTTCACTGATGACGATGCCGATGCTGCTCCCTCCGATCGACGGCGACGCCGCTCGGAATCAGGAGTAGCAGACAGGATGAGGAGGTGAGGAGGAGGGAGGAGGGTATATCTTCCCCTCAGTACCCTCCCTTCCTCCTCCTAACCGCTGCGCTCTAATTCGGCTTTACAGGGAGTTGTAAACGGCTTTCATATTTTGATGCACTACCAGTACTCGGTGTTGCTTTGGCCTCTGTACTGGCTGCCGGCAAGTCCTTAAATAAATAAATAAATAAATAAATAAATATTCGCTTTCTATATTCACGCAGTAAAAATATTGATCAATTAATTTCAGCTGCAGTCAACCTTTAGTTTCTTCTAAGAAACGGTTCTCTGGCCTTTATTTGAGTAAGCTAAAAAAAAAAATAGGTGTTTGATAGGGAAATCTTATATTGAACCCATCTGTGTTGTGCTAAAGGCACAACATTCGCTCATCCACTGATTTAGGCAACGCTTGTCATACAACACAAGTTGCTGCTGTATTGTTTGCTCTAAGCTGTTATATCGAGTAAACATTGTTGCTGTCGCCTGTGTTCTGGTGATGCTCCAACGATGTGAATGGTTCGTCAGGCAACAGTGCGACCGATAACTAAGTCGACCAACTGTTGAATAACATGGGTTGATATCGTCGCAGTGCTTCCTCAATGTGACAGGGATTTGACACGAAAGCCAAGGCAACATCACCCATTCCCCATAACAGGCGATACATACGAATCTAAAGCATACCTAGTGATAACAATTCATACATACCCGTAACTACAAACTATTAGTCCCAACCACCGAGATTCTCCAAGGGGCTCATCAGAAATCGAACCTTGGATATGCACGCAAGCTTCTGTTCGACGTTTTTGCTTGGCATCACAAGGATGAGATGAACGAGAGGGCAAGCAGCTGCACTAGGTATGAATTTGCCGCCGACGGCCCTCTGCTGTAGTGCGCGACTGTCCGCGGCGAGTAATACTTAATTCAGCATACTTAGGCGTCAGGCGACCATTGCACGCGGATTATACTTAGTCATCATACTAAGTCTGTAGGCTACCTCTGGCGCACACAAAAAGGATACGTCCCCACGTAGACTAATGACATCATGGTGTGGATTATAACGTAAAAGGAATATAGCAGTGGGCATATCACGTCATAACTTCTGACAGCAGTCAAGTGATAGCGTAAAAGGCGCGATTATCGTCCTCCTCTTGGGATTACTTCAGTTGCCCAGCTTCTCGGAATTACTAAGTACTTAAGGTCCTTAACGCATCCACCAAAGAAGCAGCACCCACAGAAAACACGTCGTTAAAGCATTTTCGTTTCACGCCACGCTCCTGAGCATACATGAGCATGTCTTAAATATTTTCATGAACATAGAGAACACAAGTGTGCGTCGTGTGTACAGCGGATTCAAAACTAGCCATCGCTCCCTGCAACCGAGCATAAAAAATCATAACGCACGTTTGATACACGCACAAAACATTCTGCGCTCTCCGAGACTATCAAAATGATCAAAGCACCACACAGGAAAGATACCTAGCGTCACAGGCAAATAAATGGCTGCCGTAAAAACGTCAACGCTATGACAATGAAAATCCGATTTGTGCACAAAAACAAGCTGAAGGGGCTTAAAATATAAGTACCATGCATCGCATTCACGTACGTTGTTTTCGGGAAAGGTCGCCTTAAGCGAGAACTAAAGAAAACAACAGGCGAGGGTTACGTCTGCTAGGCGGAATTGGCAGGAAAGGTAGATACTTCCTCCCCACGGAATCGGTCACGTCACCTAAATGCTCCTCTTAAGTAACTACCGGCAGAGATACCCGCATTGATCAGCAAACCAGCCCTGGCTTGAGCGGTAGAGAGAGGAAGGGGAAGGGGTGGGGGGGGGGGGGGGGGGGGAGGGGGGGAGGGAGGTGCTTAGGTTAACAGCCCAGTGTTTCATGTGCACACGAATGCTGCATCTGAGATATTCTTACGGTCCTACCGGTACCGGCCATCTTCACGCGTGTTACTAAGAGCGATGTGTTGACGCCAAGACGCACTTGCGCACAGGCGGGGGTTGTTCTTGCCGCAAAAACTGTTGTTTACTGCCATATTGGGAAGCCATCGTGCCGTCCCCGTTCTGTGTCTTCGTCACGGTACGTCTGGTATCAACGCCGAATTCGCAAACTTTACTCCTCTTCGTTATGCAGACTGCACCGCTGGGCTATCATGAGCTATGGCCTCCGAGATTTATAGCGTGCAAAGCTTTTCTCCGGCTGCGTATTTGTAAACGGCGGAAAATACGCGGCATGGCGACGCCGCTCGCGCCGGATTGGCTACTCCTCGAAGAGGGCTTTGTGGCGTCACACATAGCAACGGGCAGTTGCTACGCCAGCCAGCAGGCATTGCGCGTGTATAGGCCCATACGCTCATTCGTGTTTCAACCCGTTTGAGTGTGGAGTGGCGTCGTCGTGGCCAGAAGCGTTTGCTTGCGGTACGATGCGCTCCGTTGCACAACGCCTCGGAATGCACTGCAAGGGAGTAGAGACGGGCACAACTTTGGACGCGTCTGTAACGGCAGCGCGTTGCATCAGACCAATCAGAACCCGAGAAAGGAAAGGAGGGTCACGTGTTCGCTCGCTCCACTCGGCGAGGCGTTTCCGGTTCTTTGTTCCCAGAACTTGCTTTTTCGTTTTGGGGGAGCGGTGGGGACTGCTTTTTCCAAGGCTGCGATAGTTCAAGCTCGTCGACATGTCGGGGAAACCAGCGGGATTGTCCCAAGATCGAACACTTCGACGCAGTCACCGGGCGCGCCATGTTGCCATGTATTTCTCTTACTATTGATGCGCGGCTACCGACGATAAGCGTTCTTATTAGGGATTTTTAGCAAGTCGTTTTAGGAGGTCACGGTTCCGGAGTCATGAATGGTGCAGCTCTCCCGTCCCGTCACGCCGTTCGTGAAATTTCATGTATTGTTGTAGCAAATCATCAAACTGTCGCAACCGTGGAAACGATGTTGATGATTGTGTTCGACCGTTAGGGCCATATTCTAGTAAACATGTGAAACACTCTGCAACGTGTAAATCCGTGGCGGCTCGTGTTTCCGGCGTGCGACTGATGTAAACAAGACGGCCAACGTAACATTTTACGGTCGGAATTTTAAGAACTGCGAAGCTATATAGAAGAAAAAGTGTCTGAACGAACGTAAAGGTACGTGGTGTGTCTCAACCATCTTGGACTTGAACGATCGGTCACGTTGTGTGCCGTCGAACCAGATCATTTCGTCTGCTTGCCGCCGCCACGGCAGCTAGTCTGTCCACAGATCGCAAACCTTTACTAGCATGCGCAGTTTACAACATTCACGATCGCTTACCATTGCGACCCGTCCTCAAATTGACTTGGTTCAACCTCTCAAATGAAGCAGAATAACAGAATGGCAAATCGCGTCCCTTTGTCCTAAGCCTAACGCACGGCTGGATCGGCGGAGTCAGTCGCGAAAGCGACCGCCATTTTTTTTTTTACCCAAGTCGTGAACGGGGCTGACATGCTGCGTTGCGGCGACGACTCCAGCGGCCGGAATGGGAGAAACGAACGAGAATAAACACCCGACACCCCGAACAACTCGCGCGCGCATGCGCAGTGACGTTTCCGATGCGTTCAAGAATGAACCGTTCGTGTGGAAACAACTCGCTAAAACTCCCTGGCCGTGTTCCGAAATTGACTCGATCTTACTCCAGGGTAAGGGTTTTGTACCCTTGGCGTTCTAAAACCTACCCGCGTCCAACATTTTTCAATCTCTGCTGTCACGTGATACGATCCGCCGGAGTAACTCGGATCCATTTGGGTAAGATTTGGAACACAGCCCCTATTGGCTCTTGACTGCGATTGACTGTGTGTCAACTCAACTGTGTGTACAAGCTTGGCGCAAGCGTTTGTCGCAACGCTACGCGTCCGCTTGCCGCTACGGAACGCATCGTGCTCAAACGCAAATGTGCGTAGGGGCCTTATCACTGCGGAGCGTTTTATCCACCCCTCCCCCGCATATTTGTAAACTGTAGACGATCAGCAGCATGGCAACGCTGCTGGAGCCGGATCGGCTGCTCCACGAGGAAGACGCTGCGTCGTCATGCATATACATAGCAACGCGCGCCTGCTGAATCCGGCGCGAGTCGCGGTGCCATGCTGCGTATCGACTACCGTTTATAAATAAGCCTCTCCCCCCCCCCCCCCCCCCTCGCCTCCCCCCAGTTCACGCCTCTTCACGGCGACGTTGCGCATGTATCAATGGAACGCGTTTTAACCCACCTCCCGATCCCGTTCACACCACTTCGCGGCAACGTTGCGCTTGTGTCACTGGTGCGCGTGACTGTGCTGACTCAGACTGTCACCACGAAGCGGCGTGAACATGGTGGGGATGGGGGAGGGGAGGGGGGGAAGGTTAAAGCGCATCGCAGTGATATACGCGCAAAGCCCATCCGGCCGGGGCAGCAAACGCGATAGGCGTTGCCATGCCGCGTATCACGCACCGTTTATAAATATGCTCTCCGGCCCTCCCGAACGCTCGGCAACCTTGCAAAAAGAGCTTATAGCACAGTTTCTCCATCTCTCCACATGCTGGGGCAAGTAGGGGAGGAAACACCAACATCGCAAGCATAAAATTTGCACTTGCGGCAAAGAACATCATAATTCAAAAGCACTGCCGAAGGTAGAGCACGAGCGGTGTGGCGTCTTATCGACTTTAAAGTAAAGGCGCGCACCCACATTTTCTTATTGTGGGAGAAGCGCTAAGTAGATTCACTCACCCTCAAACTCACACTCACACTCACACCAGAAAAACGGTCATTCACGTCGCGCTGACTTTCAACTCAAATTGTATTTTCGTCTTCTTTCGTTTTTCTTTTACCCGTTTTAAAATTGTCATCCACTTCGTTCTCTTCTCTACAAAACAATTAGCAATGTCTATCGCACATTACCTTCGAGAATCAAGAAAAAACAATTCTTTTTCCGTTAGCGTTATGGATGGACTGCTAACACAGGTGTCACTTCTTTTTATGATGTGAGCTGCCTCTATTATCTCACGTGTTAACTGATGATGGTTCTTAGCGATTATGGTGCTATTTTCGAAGCCCGCGGCGCACCCACAGTCACGGCAGTAAATGCCCAAAAGTCCTGAATTAGCTAATCGGGTGTTGTTGTTGTGTTCCCTTAATCTGTCGTTAATACATCTTCCAGTTTGTCCTATATACTGTTTGCCGCATGATAGGGGAAAGGAATAAATCACTCCTTCTGAGCATGGTATGTATGGGGTTTTATGCTTTTTAGTGCAGACGGTATTAGTTTTTGGTGTGGCGTTAACTTTTTTTACAAAGGCCTGATAGTTTGATGGGGGCGGAAAAGACTACGTCGATGTTTGCGCGATTTCCAATCTTCTTCAGGTTATGAGAAATGTTATGAATGTAGGGGATGACTACCGGTCTCTGGTTACTGAATCTTTCGCGGGGCTTGCGGGATGTGATTTGACCTTTTTTAATCTGTTTAAGGAGACTTTCGGCGACTGAAGTTAATATATGTGAAGGATATCCCGCATGTACTATCCTAGATACTTGTCCTGTGAAGCTTGTTAGGCCTGAATGTGGGCAGGACTTGAAAATAGAGTTTTTGAAGCACTGATTAACTATGCCTCTCTTTACCAGTTTGGAATGCGCCGAATTATAATTGAGGAGTGGTTTTTTCCCTCTTGGCTCATACGACCAACAGACATGATGGGGCTGAAAAGACAATCTTAGGTCCAGAAATCTTAAGGATCCTGGCTCTGGAAGCTCGTGCGTAATCTCCAAAGGGTTTAAGCATGTTTTAAACTTGACGAGCACATTGGGCACATGAAACGGGAGGTCTTTTTCGTTGGTGTCCAGGAGTGTCAAATAGTCATCAACGTAGCGGAACATTTTCACAACAGTCGAGGAATCTAAGCTCTTTTGAAGCAGTCTGTCGTGGTGTGCTAGGAATAAATCACTGAGAATTGGCGCTATGCAGGATCCAATGCAGACTCCTTTTTTTGAAGGTATGTGTTACCGTTCCAAGACACCAAGGTAGATCTGAGGTAAAACCTGAGCAAATCAAGAAAGTTGCTTTGGGAAAGTCCTGAGGTATTCTGGAAAGCTATGGCACCATACGAGCCAATGCTGTCTTCAATGCACTCTAAAAGGCGTACCTGAGGTAAAGCATAGTATAAGTCTTTGATGTCAATTGAGAAGGCCTGGTATTGGTTGGCGCTGTGTTCTTGTAAAAAGCTTATGACCTCATATGAGTTTTTTACCAAAAAGGGGTCATCAACTCTTAATAAATTAAGTCTTTTTTGTAAAAATATAGCCAAAGATTTTTGCCATGTGTCTCTTTCTGACACAATAACTCGCAAGGGACACTCAACCTTGTGCGCCTTGGCGCTGAAAAATATTTCTAAGCTAAGGTGTTTGCTTTTTTCAAAAGAAGGGCAAGGCTCTTTTATATTTAGGTCCTGAAGGAGCCTTTTAGCTTCACATTTTACTTTTGTTAATGAGATGCCGTCATGACGTTGGAACACAGATTCGATTGCTAAAAGGGCTTTTACCCCGAACTCCTCTTTGGGCATGACAACAAAACCGCCTTCTTTTTTTGCTGGTGTTAAGGTTAAGGAATTCTCCTTCAAGTAATTTTCAACCTTTTTGATTGGCAGATGCCTTACAGAAGGTTTATATCGTGATAAAATGTCTACGCCCTCTGAAGTCCATCTATCACATATGAGTGTGATAAATGCACTTCAGAGGGCGTAGACATTTTATCACGATATAAACCTTCTGTAAGACATCTGCCAATCAAAAAGGTTGAAGATTACTTGAAGGAGAATTCCTTAACCTTAACACCAGCAGACAAAGAAGGCGGTTTTGTTGTCATGCCCAAAAAGGAGTTCGGGGTAAAAGCCCTTTTAGCAATCGAATGTGTGTTCCAACGTCATGACGGCATCTCATTAACAAAAGTAAAATGTGAAGCTAAAGGACTCCTTCAGGACCTAAATATAAAAGAGCCTTGCCCTTCTTTTCAAAAAAGCAAACACCTTAGCTTAGAAATATTTTTCAGCGCCAAGACGCACAAGGTTGAGTGTCCCTTGCGAGTTATTGTGTCAGAAAGAGACACCTGGCAAAAATCTTTGGCTATATTTTTACAAAAAAGACTTAGTTTATTAACAGTTGATGACCCCTTTTTGGTAAAAAACTCATATGAGGTCATAAGCTTTTTACAAGAACACAGCGCCAACCAATACCAGGCCTTCTCAATTGACATCAAAGACTTATACTATGCTTTACCTCAGGTACGCCTTTTAGAGTGCATTGAAGACAGCATTGGCTCGTATGGTGCCATAGCTTTCCAGAATACCTCAGGACTTTCCCAAAGCAACTTTCTTGATTTGCTCAGGTTTTACCTCAGATCTACCTTGGTGTCTTGGAACGGTAACACATACCTTCAAAAAAAGGAGTCTGCATTGGATCCTGCATAGCGCCAATTCTCAGTGATTTATTCCTAGCACACCACGACAGACTGCTTCAAAAGAGCTTAGATTCCTCGACTGTTGTGAAAGTGTTCCGCTACGTTGATGACTATTTGATACTCCTAGACACCAACGAAAAAGACCTCCCGATTCATGTGCCCAATGTGCTCGTCAAGTTTAAAACATGCTTAAACCCTTTGGAGATTACGCACGAGCTTCCAGAGCCAGGATCCTTAAGATTTCTGGACCTAAGATTGTCTTTTCAGCCCCATCATGTCTGTTGGTCGTATGAGCCAAGAGGGAAAAAAACACTCCTCAATTATAATTCGGCGCATTCCAAACTGGTAAAGAGAGGCATAGTTAATCAGTGCTTCAAAAACTCTATTTTCAAGTCCTGCCCACATTCAGGCCTAACAAGCTTCACAGGACAAGTATCTAGGATAGTAAGTGCGGGATATCCTTCACATATATTAACTTCAGTCGCCGAAAGTCTCCTTAAACAGATTAAAAGAGGTCAAATCACATCCCACAAGCCCCGCGAAAGATTCAGCAACCAGAGACCGGTAGTCATCCCCTACATTCATAACATTTCTCATAACCTGAAGAAGATTGGGAATCGCGCAAACATCGACCTAGTCTTTTCCGCCCCCATCAAACTATCAGGCCTTTGTAGAAAAGTTAACGCCACACCAAAAACTAATACCGTCTGCACTAAAAAGCATAAAACCCCATACATACCATGCTCAGAAGGAGTGATTTATTCCTTTCCCCTATCATGCGGCAAACAGTATATAGGACAAACTGGAAGATGTATTAACGACAGATTAAGGGAACACAACAACAACACCCGATTAGCTAACTCAGGACTTTTGGGCATTCACTGCCGTGACTGTGGGTGCGCCGCGGACTTCGAAAATAGCACCATAATCGCTAAGAACCATCATCAGTTAACACGTGAGATAATAGAGGCAGTTCACATCATAAAAAGAAGTGACACCTGTGTTAGCAGTCCATCCATAACGCTAACGGAAAAAGAATTGTTTTTTCTTGATTCTCGAAGGTAAGGTGCGATAGACATTGCTAATTGTTTTGTAGAGAAGAGAGCGAAGTGGATGACAATTTTAAAACGGGTAAAAGAAAACGAAAGAAGACGAAAATACAATTTGAGTTGAAAGTCAGCGCGACGTGAATGACCGTTTTTCTGGTGTAAGTGTGAGTGTGGGTTTGAGGGTGAGTGAATCTACTTAGCTCTTCTCCCACAATATGAATACCCAACTCGCCCGAGCATCCATTCTAAGAAGCCACATTTTCTATTCTATATCTTTTCATGTTTTAAGACAGACAGTAGAATTTCAATCTATGACATAATCAGAAAAGCAATATATGTTGTGATGAGAAGCAGCGATTATTATTTCCTTAAACGAGCGCGTTTTCAGTGTCCACCCGGCAAACATACTATCCCTGCATGCCAGCAGGGCCAAGCTGCCTAAGCAAGCGAGCAGGCCCGACGAATACAAAAAGCAGTCCGCTGTGTGGCGGGGCAACGGACATAGCCACCCATTTGGTCAGTCTCTCGCGGGGGGAATGGAACGGCCTGAAGAGAGCCCTGCGCTTCAAACATTTCGGATGCCATGGCGAGTCGTCTCATCTCAAACAGCGGGACGAAATGATGGGCTCTTGTGCTGCTTCCGAAATAGCGGGACATAGTCAAATCAGGGATCATGATTTCCAAATGGTTGTACTATGTGAATGAAGATGACACGAACGTTTTCTTTACTAAAAAGACTCGAAGACATAACAAACAGCTACTTGGTGAATTTGTCTCATTGATTAATATCAAATAAACTGCAACTGAACAAGTCTAAAACCAAGTATGTAATATTCTGGCTTGTCAATAAACGCGATAACGATGCCGCCATTATTGAATTTAGCAATGTAATCTTAAAACAAGTAGCGGAATAAAAAAAATTTGGGGTTTAAATTAACGAAGAACTGACATGGAATACACATGTTAGGCATATCAAGACACAGATATCAAGGTATCTTGTGTGCATTTACAAAATAACGAATGTAATATCGCTCTGGCTGAAAACGTGCCTTCATTACTCACCGTTCTATTCTCATTTTTCATGTATGGCGTTATTGTATGTGGTACAACGACCAATGGAAACTATAATCAGCTTTCAGTACACCAAAATAGAGTTCTACGTATGTGTGCTAATTATTCTGGAAACCTGCAGGACTTTGACTGCGATAAACATAACACCTTACAAAACATGCTAAAAGCAGACCAGATTTGTTATTTTAAAGCAGCGCAATTCCTACACAAAAATAAACTCTACATAGAGTTTAATGGAACTCGGGACGATTGTGGTTACTCCCTCCGGCACACCAAATGGCAGATGCCTCGAATAAGGACTAACTATGGAAAACAGAACCTCGACTACAAGAAAACCGTTCTTCGTAATACGTTGGGAGCAGAATGCAATTATTTGGACAGCTTTGTACAATTCAAAACCGACATCAATCGTTTTTTGAAGTGTAACAGTATTGCTTTTAGTGGGTAGTGAGCTAAATTTAGCAGAAAAAATTCCCCGCTAAATTTAGCGGTAAAAATTCTCCGCGAAATTCAGGGAAAAATTCTCCGCTAAATTTGGCGGAAAATATTTCCCCGCTAAATTTAGTGGAAAATTTTCCCGCCTAATTTAGCGAAAAATTCTCCCCGCCAAATTTAACGGAAGGAAAGTCGCTTACAACCCCCTGTAACACCGAATTAGAGCGCAGCTCTTGGGGAGGAGGGAAGGGTACTGAAAGAAGTCTCTACCAACACCTCCTAGAAATAAGGCCGTAGCGCTCTTCTTGTGACGTCGCAAAGGAAACCCATCGGGAGCTCGCGTCGAAGCGAAGGCAACGCGCGTGGATCGACCGTCGTAACGCGCTTTGAGTCACATACGCGTGTCTTATTAGCTAAAATGAAAGCTGCACATTGCAACGGGTCTAGAAAACTTTTTTCACACGTGCAAAACATTAAACCGCTAAATAATCAATGCCAAATTGCACGAGGTACGCGTAGAAGACGTCTATAGAAAAATGTGATTGTTTTAAGTAAAAAAAATATTGAGTCACCCAAATATTGCTGTAGGAACGCATATTTTATGCAGAAATATTTAGACGAAATGGCAAGACACGTATTGATTAGACACAGCTATGCAGATCAGTTGAAAATCAGGTAGACGTAGCCAACGCGGACACGGCTCGAAAAGTGTCACTTACGATCATGTAAGCGATGTTATCGAGTGCAGTCACTTAATTAAAATTAATGTAATTTCGATCGAATGACAATTTGGGGTCGACAAATCAGCTTGTGAAGCTCAAATAATCACTCAAAACAGCGAGCTGATTAAATGGGCAGTGCTACGATATTAAGTCTTTGGCCAATTAACTGCGATAAATTAATCTGCATCAGCTATGGAACGAAAAACAAAAAAACGCATTTTCTTGCGAGCGCTAGCTCTTAGTTAAAACAAATGAAACAAATCGATGGTCGAAGTGCCTCTCAACTCTCCACGCCGACTTTCGGGTGAGGTACTCTGGGGGCTCACGTGGTTTCCTCTTGGGCCCTTTCTTCAGAGAGCCCAGCCGTTTCCTCTGCGATAGCTGACTTTTAAGAGACTAGCCTCGTCGAAGGCCGCGGCGAGTGATGGACACTGTCATGATTTATAAGAAAAGGAAAAAGAAAAGGAACAAAGGAGATATTTGTGGCAGCATAAAAAAAAGAAGAAGAATAAAGGGGCGCGAGAAGGGTTCGAAGCAGTCCGACGAGGGGAGAGATTTGACGGCTGTCTTCTGGGGTTGCGGAGCTCGGGTCGGCTATGTACCGTCCTCGAAATCGACTCCGCCAGGCTTGAACCGGCCGGCTACGTTCCGTCCTCGCAAACGACTCCGCCAAGCTTGGATCACCGCGCTCGGCATCGTCATCTTGGTCCGAAGGGCACCAGCGGGCCGGACATCATTCTCCGACGATCCGCCCAACGACGATCCACCCGCCACATCCCATGATGACTATACAGGGTGATGACTATTTGTGTTGACAGTATATGTCTTTACTTCTGAATGCAATATTTATTTCATTTCTCTGACGCTGATCGTATTTCAGTTTTTTCTTTTTCGTTTTTTTTCTTCTTCTTACAGTAAAGTACGTTTGAGTTCTCCCGCTGGCTCTGGCTTCCATGATTCTCTCTCACCTTCCCGAACGAACCTGACAGACACAAAGGACGGTTCGCCACGGGGCTGACGGCGAGTGTAGCGGCGGAGGAGGACAGGGTTTGTTGACTTCAGCGTACCCCCAAAGACGCCATCAGATCGGCGAATAATTTGTTTTTTTGTCTTGCGATTACGCAGCAGAATAGCAGTTTTTCGGGGAAAGGTGACGCGTTTTTGGTCACTTGGGCTTGTATAAACAATATAAAAAATGCAAACTGGCAATTCTTTCAAGATTAAAATCGTTGCACTGCCCCCTTTAATCCTGTATTATTTATTCAAAATATATTATCTTTTCCGTGTGGCAGGGGTACTAAACTTACTATTTACAGTCAACTAATTTTTACTTTTTCATATGAGATTTAGCTGCCTAAAAACAAAATATAACGCATTTTGTATACAATAGATATAACCTTAATACAGTTAAGATTCTAGTATAAGCGCGGTAAAGGCAACAAAATAGCATTAGTATTAATAAACACATAAGCACAAACAACGGACTTTCAATATTCAGACAAACTTGTTATTTACCTTCCAGCAAAAACTAGAATATTACCTCGCATATTTGCAAATGTCGACGCAATAGAAAACGGATAACGACGAACAAAAATTCATTCTATCACGAGATTTTAAAAAAATTAAACTGCAGCACTTTACTGCGTCTTACATGACCAAGAAAGCCCGTAAATAAGTTGTTTCTCACCTTTCGGTCGTATCCATACGTCCCACAAGATCCATCGCAAAAACATTTGAACACTAACTTTTAGAAGTCTCTCTCTGTCGAAAGAGAGGTCATCGGCCAGTGTCATCGTTGACTAGTTGTCACACGTCACTCAAACCGTAGAAGGACTTGTTTCGCGAATCCACGTAAATGCCGCAATATCAAACGAAAAAAAAAAAAAAAACTACTTCAGACTGTGGTGACGACGAATAAAAAAACAAAAAAAGAAAACAACGCGTAGGAGGATCAAAAGAACCACACACACACACACGAGAGCAGCACCAGCAGTGTGGGACGAAAGGCTTAATATCATCGACCCATCTCTTGCTCGTGTGCGCTCGGTCCCTGCGGCGATGACTGGATCTTTTTTCGGCTCCTTTCCCTTCTGCAATGCCTCAGCGTTCCTTTGCAGACAGTCAGCAGCTCACACACAACGTCAATTTACCAGAATCGGAGCCCGTACGAGGGAAGAAGATGTCGCATCGGAAATTCGGAGCCGGTTCATTCGAAAAGTGTGGGGAACCGCGGGACTGCGCGTTGTCCCGCGGTTATGAGGATAGTCATAAATATAAATTTGGTACTTTCAACCTTGCTAACGCGTTGTATATTACGTTTATATAATATATATAATAAATTGTACAGGACTGCGCTTTTAAAACCTGTATTAATGTCGGATAAACGCGCACGAACATTACCGCGCCGCTCAAGAAAAAAAAACATTTTTTTCTCACGTCGATATTCGTTGAGAGCAGACATTTTCTCACGTACTTGCGCCATGGCCTTCCTTCCTCCGACATTGTGACGTACCCGCTCGGAGCGCTACGGCCTTATTTCTAGGAGGTGTTGGTATACCCCTCCTCCTTTCTCCGCACCTCCTTATCCTGCGTGCTACTCCTCCCTCCGAGCGGTGTCGGTGTAACCGTGGGTTCACGTGACCCCCATGACCTCACGGGGGTCACGTGACCTTACGGGGGTGACGTGACGCCAACGTGAAGACGTCGTCGCCATCATCAGTGATGACGTGACACGTGGCTACGACAACGATGTTGTTAGTGATGTCATCGTGATGATGACGTCATACCTGGTGACGTCACTGATGACGTCGTCAGTGACATCCCCAGTGATGACGTCATAACTGATGTCACAGATGACATCACACGTGACGTCACTGATGATGTCATCAGTGAGGTCATCGCGATGATGACGATGAGGATGACGTCATCGTGATGACGTCATCAGTGATGTCACCAGTGATGACGTCATCAGTGACGTTATTGATGACGTCACATGTGACGTCACTGATGGCATCATAAGTGAGGTAATCGCAATGATGACGATGACGATGAGGATGACGTCATCACTGGTGACGTCACTGATAGCGTCATCATTGACGTCACCAGTGACGTCACGCGTCCCATAATGCACCGCGCGGTTACGCCGACGCCAACGCCGCTCAAGCCGAAAACGGGCGCCTAAGTGCTGCGCTCTAATATTTCCCTGCTATATTAGCGAAAACATTTTCCCGCTAAATATAGCGAAAAATTTCCCCGCTATATTTAGCGGGGAATATTCATCTAAATGGAAGGAAAGGAGGAGGGCCTCTCCGTACCTTCCCCTCCTCCTCCTGAAGAGCTGAAGGAGTCCTCCTAAGGGGATTGTAAACGTCTTTCGTTTTTTTCTTTCCCCTTCCATCCTGCAGGCCATGGCCTGCAAAATCAGTAAATAAATAAATAAATAAAGAAGGAAGAAAGAAAGAAAGAAAAGAAAAGAAAAGAAATAACGGAAGAAGAAAAGAAAGAATGGTATTAGCATCACCATTGTCTTCGCTTGCTCAGTATGGGTTTAAAGCCGGGTACGAAGGTGATATTTCTTTTCCCGCAGTAACCCTAAGAATCTTAGTGCAAAGTTCTCGGCACGTATAAATAATATTGAAAAGTCGAAAGTTGGCTCTCCAAATAAGTAGTACGTCCAAAACTAAGTATGTTTGATGCGAGGTATCATTAGATAATATATTACACCCAATTCGATCAAGGCACGCTCCAGTCATTACCATCGAAGTCACACAACACAGCAAGTTCGACCGAATCTGTTAGAAAAAAGACCGTTTAAGTAAGGAACATATCCCTGCTAACCTTGTTGCCACAACATCTTCCATCACTGAATTATGGAAACATGCACCATCATTCCCAAGTACGGGAAATGCTGTGGTACCAATATTAGCATGCCTGTGTCCCGTACAACCCAAGGATAGTATGGTAGTGTTTGGTACTAGCTAAGTAAAGTGTGCCAGTATGTTCAAAGCAGCACAGGTTATGTTGGAAACGATGCCAACATGTTCTATTTATACGTGTGACTGCAGACTCACTGTTTTGAACAAGGAAATCCCCAAAAATGCGTTGCTTTGTTTACTGCAGTGGCAAACTATGCATGCTTTGGCAAAGGCTCAGTATGCAACAAAATTAGCTCAAGCAGCCTTGACCCAACGCCAAATTTTCATGTTGGTTTAAACGTTATAAGTGACTTTCGTAAATTTGTTTATACCGAAAGGCTGCCTACAAATAAAAAAAGGTGAATAGCATGAGCTCACAGGAACGGGCCTTACTTCCCCACTGAATCTTTCCGAAAATCACGTATAAGTTTGCAAGTTCTGAAACCTTGGCGTCTGGTCTAGACCGCTAACGCTATTTATGAAAGGAAACTGAGCGTTTGACAATGCATGGTTTGTCTTTGCGGTTAAACAACAATGCAAATGTTCTAGAGCACATGCTGTATCATTGGATTGGTGTTGTAAGTCAAGTTCTCCAAGATGTATCATTTTGTGAAGGTATTTGTGTGCTCCTGTTGTATCACACATACATGCACATACAGTTGGTGAAGCCGAAGTTCCTCATTGTGTGAAAACCGGATCTTTTGTGCAAGGAAGTTCCGTGGTTACCTGCCGTATGAGCATGTACCAAGAGAAAAATATGCTTCTAAATACATAAAGATTCGAAAAAAGTTTAAATACACATTTTTGGGTGTATTTAACCATTAAAGTAAAAACATTGTGAAAAAAACCAAGTGATTATGGCCTCAAAATTTCAAACATTTATTTTAAAAATGAATATTACCAGCTGACTAGATAGAATGATATTTTATAAACTTGCAACTGGCGTTGGAAAATAAACGGTGAAGAAATCTGACTTAATGATTGAACAAAGAATTTCTCTGGGATCAATATTAAAATCTTCATACGGGGATAAGTAGTGTTGATAACAAAATTGAATATATAAATGAAAAACATCTAACATATAGTATGCCGCAGGTTAAGAAGCATGGCCGAAGGCGCTCCCATCAAGCTCTCGGCTCACCATGATTAGCGGTGTCCTTCTTTCGACATTGCCTCCTCCAGCGTATTCTCTGTTCAAGGGGAAAAGTGGAAGGCTTTGTGGGAGGAGCCTATCCTGCGTTTCTTATATTGCAACAGGCTATAATGATAAACCCTCCCGGCACTTCTTCTTGAACTTCGAAAGTTCTTGAAGGGCTCCTTGACCTCCGGGTGCACCACAGCCATCTTCCGTGAAGACCCCCTCCTCCGAGTTCGTGCCCACGAGTCGCCTGCAAAAAATGTTATGGTAAAATGTGGGATGGGCTTAGTAACAAGCTATAACCTTTTTTTACTACTTCTTCTTTAGTTAGTGCTCCTACTTGGAGAAACGCATAGGTTTCATTTATCAATTAAATTATTTAATTATTTAGTACATATTCAAGTATTGCAAAGACATTTATCTGCACTAGTCTGTTACATCCTCTGCTAATCTAGCTACAGATAATCGCCGGATGTCGAAAGCCACGCCAAGTCGCAGATCACCTGGGGTTTTCAGGCTTAGTCAATACCGATATAGCATATGCCCTGTGACCAACAGACAACACAACTCAGACACCACTTTGAATTAGACAGTTCGAGTGCGTACCATAAGTTGAACTAGTTCGAACTTTAACTACAGTTATGTTTTTTGGTGAAAGCTGGAATAAAGCTCACAAATGAGTGTCACCTTATTTTAGATATACTTTTCCAGCATGAAATCCTCCTTTTCTGGTTCATTTTATGATTATTTTATGGTAAAGTGTTCAGTGATTTGATTGGATTAAATCGTTTTGACGCAACCTTTGTAGAAACTAAAAGTTCCTTTTGTTGTAGTTGATAATAAAACAACATTCGTAGCACAAGATTATATTACATTCTAATTTGTTGCACTGCATATTTTAGGATAAGCATAACTATCGTCCTATTGAATCAAAATACACTGCCTTTCTCACTTTTCCGCTCCTCATTAGCCTGAAGCCACTCATTAGCTTTCATTAGATGGCACACAGTTTAATTGCCCCAAACTGTCAAGTAGTGGTTAAGTCATGCTTTAAAGCACTAGGCACAGCAAGAAGAATATTTTAAAAACCCACATTTCGCTCGCGACGTTTTGTTTTGTTTTTGTTTTCCTCTAAAGCGCGTGAAAGGGCTTCTCCAGGCACGAGCTCTCGGTATTGACAGTTTTACGGAATTTGGTTTCTAGGTTTTCTCGCTTGTAATAATCCAAGTGCCATATTCCAGCGTGTCTGAATTTAATAATGCTACTCTCCAATTTAGTCCAAGCAGTCATTAATTTAATGCAAGCACAAATTAACTTAACTCAAGTTATCACCAATTAAATACCTACGTCCTCCAAACCACTCAATTTAGTCAGACGCCTGAGGTGCTTGCAAATCATGAATACATTTTAAATGTATATGCGAGTTTCATGATTTCTTTTACATATACCCAAACCATTCCCTCGCGCTATGCTTGAGCTGTGGCGCGGTTCCAGATGTCGCATATCAACTAAACTATATTTTGATGACACGTCGTTCGGCGAGTTGATTGCCATTTGGAGTTATCCCGCCTTGGTCCACGCAAAACAGGGTCATTATATCCAATGCGTGCGTTTAGCCATCTTACAGAGTGAAGGTGTTTTGGGGTCGGTAGTCATCGGGTTCTTTCTTGGGATGAAGCTTCTTTATAGGCCGAAGGGGGGTTCAGGCGTCTTTGAGATGACCAAGGACCATGTCGAGCACCCCTGTGCAGTGGTGTAGCCAGGGTAAAAAATGACAAAACTTGACCCTAACCACCCCCCAGGAAAAAAAAAAAAAAACGAATATATATATATTGTAACGGTGCTGCCGAGGCGCGTGCTAGAATCCACCGAGGACAAAGACGAATCGCGTGCAGACGGCGCGTGAAACACTTCTAATCCGGTCTAATTTGATTATGGACGTCCCTTGTAAATTAAGAACGTAACATTTGGTGTCAGAAGTGGGATTTCTGGCATGGCGCCTTAAGTTACCTGGAAAGCTCCTCTCGGGAAGATTATCCTCTGCAATGTGGTCAGCGCCGGCGTCTCATGGAGCCAATGGCTGGCGGCTGGATTGCCTGACGCAGCAAATCTTCATGCCGGAACCGCAACGAACAAGTGACCACTTCGCCATGTTCCCCACGACCACCCTGTGTCCGTGCAATGAAGATCCTGCATTGGCCTATGGCCACATCTGCATCCGAAAACTTCAAGGCATTGGGGCGCGTAAGTGCGCGCTGGACTTGAATGTTTTTCTGACTGTCGTTCTGGACATTCGGCGGATGAGGTTGTGAGCATGACGTTCTATCTTCTAGACTTTGGCCTTACCGGCACATTTCATTTTCGGTGTTGGTTTTCAAAATGCGCAAATGTGCAGTGATGCTTTGCACCGATATGATATGTGCCGGCATCAGAGTTCTGATTAGACATGTCACCAGGGGTGACGAAAACAGGAGCCAGCGGCGGCCAATTGACAAGTGTCCGGGCATCAACTTCAGAAAGCGCCAAGGTGCTGGATTTTGGTGTTGCGGAGGAACTGTCGCGATGAGCATCGGCAACGACACCTGCAAAAAGAACTGTCTATCTTTAGTGGAACGTGGCGAGGTTGTAAAGCAGGATGAACCAACCTACGAAGAAACATCACTAAAAAACTCAGAGGGGAAATAGTGTAACGGTGCTGCCGAGGCGCGTGCTAGAATCCACCGAGGACAAAGACGAATCGCGTGCAGACGGCGCGTGAAACACTTCTAATCCGGTCTAATTTGATTATGGACGTCCCTTGTAAATTAAGAACGTAACAATATGTTACCATTTTTATAGGCTTGTAGATTTCAACCTCTTTAGGAGGACCTGCCACCAACACTATGTAATATTTTAGGTCGCTTTTCGTTTGCGTGTCATTATACTCCTCTGAGTTGCCCATTAACGCTGTAAAAATATAAGCAAAGGAGCTGAAAGGTACGCACTCTTAGCGTTTCCATAGGGCGCTGACGCCGCGACTTGTATATCATTTTATTGATACAATTTTTTCCCGGCACTGTTTTCGCGCGGATAGCCAGACACTGATAGACGCGTGTATCTGTACCTACTTCGTTCATTAACTGACAATACAGTATCGCCTTTACGGTCGCGTCTCTCAGACGCTACCGTCAGTATTACATGGTGGCGTCTGGAGGACCCTCTGGCAAAAACTAGCCGGCAACTGGGCGAAAAAAATAATCTACAATATGCACGTGCACCTTGGCACCCCCCCCCCTCCCCCCCCCCCCTCCCCCCCGAAGAAGTTCCTGGCTGCGCTACTGCCCCTGGGCCCCTCCGGTTAGGCTTTGCTGGGCGTCCGGCTTGGTGGTGCGTCAAAGCCCCCAACGGGGCTAAACTTTAGAGTGTAGTCCCCGAAGAAACTCACTGGGTTAACCGCTGAAGTTCCTCTATGAGGTAGTATCCAAGATGCGGCCACTAGTGGTCATAAAATGTCAAATGTGTAGATTTTTTGGAGCTCAATGGCTGCTGCTGCTCTCCAGAGCGGTCGCTGAAGCGCTCGCTCTGCAGAAAAGAGGTGCACATGCAGAGTGCGGTATAATGCAAATGGTTAATTGAATGGATACCTACATTGGGAAAACAGTGGTTCAAGGCTTCACGCCGGTGCTCACCGTACTCAATGTGTTATCCGACGGGCGGGCCAGGAGCTGGTTCAATTCGCCTGATTGGCGTGATGTTGGGGCTGTCGTCCTTCGCGCTTTGCGCGCTGCGTGCTGTCGTTTGCGTGGTGGTGTGATCTAGCGGAGTGATTAAGTTCGATAAAAACGAAAATGTGTGGCACTTTTAAACACGCGCAATGCGCGGGGAAGTTGTAACAGGCACATAGATGCTCTTCTATAAAGTCCTTCTTATAGTTATGGTGAGAATTTACGCTCATTATCTAAATAGCTCACTTGCACTTCTACGGTACAGTTCCTGTTTGTGAACGAGAACGGTACATTGGATATAATGCCTGTTTGTCTTTTCTCGGAAGATTGATTGATAGAACAGTTCCTTTTTGTGAACAAAAACTGTACATTGGATGTACTGCCGAAAGATGAGATGTGTTTTATTCGTCTCTTCCCTGTAGATAGATTTTTAAACAGTGTTTATGAACTCACATTCCGCCACCCCACCAAAGTCGCTTTCTCCTCTGCATGCGCTAGCAGCTTGTTGGCTCCCTCAATGTGGACTCATCTACCAAAGACTTTAATTGAAGACCGTCAAATGAAGATCCTCCGATGAAGACTCTCATATTAAGACTCCCAGAAAAAAGACTGTTTAAACCCCCCCCCCCCCCCCCCCCCCCCAGTATATCCGTTTATAGCTATCACGACCCCTTCGCCTCTCGCGCCCTCTCGTTCCTATCGAGACTCTCATGCCCCTATAAAACCACGGACGAGCGCCACGGTGCCTGTCTGGCGAGAAATACCGCTTTGGTACTGTGACGGGAACCTCGGCGGATATTCGCCGGTAAGCAAGCGGGTCATACAATCCTCGGCAATGTTTACGTGGCGGGGTTCAATGGTTCCGACTGGTCGAGAATGTTGGCTTGGCACTGGAGACGTTGGAGGAGTCAACAAGTGTTCACACCGGTTGGAAATGTGGGCTTCGGCACCGGGAACGTGGAGGCAAAGACAAAGGTTATCTAGGAAAGGTAATTTAAAATGTTAGTCTATTATAAGATCAATTAAATGCGTTTGATTATTTTCTAGTGGATTTAAGGGTTGTCATCTGTCCCGGTGCTCAACTTACCATGACGTAAGTTAACTTCCGTCATGGTAAGTTTCCAATGTTCTGAATGGGTTTAAATACTCATATATGCAAATGGCCCAACCCCAAGATTCTGGGACGTGCGTGCACGATGAAATGTGCGCGATCTGTCGTCCTTCGCACGAGCAACCAAGCTTGACTGAATGCACGGAATACTTTAATTTATTCGCTCCTATGGACCTTATTGTAGTTAGGGAATCCGAAAACTGGTAGAATGACCCACGTGTTTCCAGAACTTTAAAGTAATGGGACCTTTATGTTAACGTGAAATGTTCTCTGGCTATGTGTTCGGAATTTTGTGAAGCCCAGATAAAAGTGAAGCCTGGATAAAAGCGTGGCCGCGAGGCTTGACACTGATCGGTTTACGGCTGTAGAGGAGGCGTGAGGTGTTCGACGCTGGTTGGTTAACGGGGAGCTTACGTGACAGAGGGTTAGGCGAGGATAAGTGAGGTAGGCGAGAAGGATTTTGACCACCTGTGCGCACTGAGGGAAAAGAGCTCAACACTATGTAAGGCTCTGGATGGTCGCCAGGTTTATAACCCGATTAGCGGTAGTATCGTTTCGTTCTTGCAACGACTATCAAGTGTACATATAATACGCCTTAAGCTATATAACGAAGAGAGCCGTGAACGTAAGAGTCTGGCGTCTGGAAACTTAGAGTGTCGCTAAACGTTTGTGATGCTAGAACGTATCACCTATTCAACACGATTGCCTAGCAATTTACCCTACATGTTTTATTTCCGAGAAAGGTGATGGGAATCCCATGCGTACCAATGCAAAAATGAACAAAGAAATTTAGCCTCCGGGAAAACTTATAACGATTTCAAATACTATAATTAAGTGCTCTCAATTTATACCTACGTTTTCTAGTCTATTCTCGAGAAGAATATTTAAAGTATCCTTTATTGCCGTGCTAGCTATGTTTTAATTTCACCCAGAGGAGGGTTTCTTACTTCTCCCCAAAGCTTGCTTTCTTAGGCCCGCTTCAGACGGGGCAACTTCTTTTAGCAATTTTGAGGTCGCTGGCGGGTTGCTCCCTAGCTTTCCCTAGATCGACACGAACTACTGAGATCGGGTCCGGCCTCGAAACGGACGAGCAACTCGGGCAACTCGGAGACGTTTGAAGCGGCAGCAGCCAATCAGGGACGCGATGTTTCCACGTGGCACCCCGGTGGTGGTGATGATGACAGCTAAAGACTTGGTTCTGGTTTGAAATGGATTGTTTTTGGAAGTAAACCTTTTCAGAAAGGTGAGTTAATATTGTCAACGCTATTTAAAGATATAAAAACACGTTTTTAGCGCGTAATTGTGCGTCTAAATACTAAAAGAAAAATGAAGGCCGTTTACAATTCCCTGTTACGCCGGTTAGAGCGCAGCTCTTGAGGAGGAGGAGGAGGATGGAAGCGTACTGAGGGATAGGTGACTTTTTGAGGTCACGTGAACTCAGGGGGGGTCGTGTGACGTCAGATGGTCACGTGACCTCGAGGAACGGGGGAGGGGGGGTCACGTGACCTCAGGGGGTCACGTTGCTTCAGGGGGTCACGTGACCTCGGGTGGCCACAGTGACCTCGGGGGCGGGGGGGGGGGGGTCACGTGATTTCAGGGGTCACGTGACCTCGGGCGGCCACGTGACCTTAGGGGGTCACGTGACCTCGCGGTTACACCGTCGGCGACGGCAACGCCGCTCAAGCCAGAAACGGGCCCCTAAGAGCTGCGCTCTAAAATAAAATTGAATGATGATGATGGCAAGTCTTAGCAATTCGGTTGCTGCGTGTGAACGCGGGCGGCCCATGTTGCTGGTCTTGCGACGTCAAGTTGCTGGGTGAAATTGCTCCGGCTGAAGCGGGCCTTCCTCAGACCCTTCCGCGATGGTCCTCATATCTTATAACGTCACGTGTGTAGTCCGGAACAGTGCCATCTTGATATCGTGGCACTACTGGTCGAAGAGAAATTTCGAGTGCTAAAATCCGCGATTTTTTGTCCTACAAATTTTTTTGGGCAGGTGCGCAGCAGGCCGGAGGCCGCATTTAACAACACATTACATTAAACGTTTGCGGATTCTGTAGCAAGATATAGTTGCTCTGTATACTGGAAAATTATTTCGATATCTAGCCATTCAATATTTTTTGTTATTTGTTGGATATAGTTCCTAGTGTCCGAACCCGCAAATCTTTTCTATGTAGACCAAGTCCGTCGGAGGGGTGGGGCAGGTGTGCCTCGAGCAGAAATCCACGATTAAAGAAAGAAGAGATCAAGTTTTCACCTTATTTGTAGCTGGATTTTTGCTGCACCATATTCCGGGTTAGAATTTCGATATCTCGCCTATTTGTTATTTGAAGAGTTTTTGAATATGTTTCTTAGCGATGTCAGCATCGATCAGGAAGTCATAATAAGCAACTGCGAAGATCAACGATGTACCTCTTCTGTAGCTGCATATGTGTTGCACAGTATCCCGTGATTACATTTTTATATCTGGCCCATACGTTGTTGTGCGATTTCCCAAAATATGATAAATGGTGCTGACTACGCAATTCATTGCTCACGACCTCTTGGGTGAGTGCGCTTTGAGTAAGAATGCATAATTGACGACAGCGAAGGACCAACACTTTACCTTTTCTCTATCTCGATATGAGTTCTGCTACATCGCGGAAGAGCATTATACTTCGATTCTATTGTTATGATTTTTATTAGGATTCCTAGTGCCGGAACACGCGAATCATTTCCCGCTGACCGTTTGGAGAAGTGTGTCTTGAGCAGTAAGCCAGAATTAACGATGAAAAAGTTCAATATTTTACCTACCCTGTAACTGGATAAGTTTTGTTCTGTGTTCAGGGAGATTATTTTGATAACTGACCTAAGCGTATTTGTATTATTTAAAAAAAAATGATACCTGTTGTAGCAACGCGCGATTCATTGCTTGTGACATTCTTGACAGGTGCGACTCGAGCAGGAAGTCATAATTTACAACAGAGAAGATCAACTTTTTACCAATTTTTTAGCTGCATAAGTTTTGTAGTGTATCGAATGACAGCCTTTTAATATATAGCCTTTGAGGGTCTGCATGAACGTTCTTTGGTTCTCTAACCTCTATTGCGAGCTCTATTCTTAAAGACAAGTAGGTAATTTTGGAACCATTGGGTGTGCTCGCTAAGTCCGGTACCAGATGCATTGAGTCCGTGCTGCACGATGAGAATTAAAAAAAAGCGCCTGGAAACAACAGTACCTGACTCTGGCATCTCATTGTATTGATCTTTAATAACCCCTTTAATACTAATTGTACTGATCAAGTCGATACATTCTGTACAACAAGATATGTGTTCACCCACACGCGCACGCGCACACTCTGGCTCACATACGCATGTTTTAGGCATCATAGAATAGTTGGTGAGTTGTGCCGTATTCATAAGGGGTTGTGGTACTCTTCGGTAAAATATCAAAATAGTCTTTTGGCAAACATCTTTTTAAACTTTGAACTCCGGACTCCAAATGTAAGTAATAGAAGTTCAAGCATTGTTTGTTTTGTAACAGGCAATGGCATTTTAATTTATCTTGCAGTATCACTTTTCTATTCATAAGTTTTGCCTTATGTACGGATGTTGTTCTTGTCTGGCTTTTGTTTACTGATATATTCAATATTTATTTGTTTACTTGCGTAGTTGATTTAGTTTTTTTTTTTAATATTTTACCCTGAGTCGGCCTTTGTGGTGTATATTCAAGAAAAGATGCACTTTGTGATATCCTCACCATCAATTACCAATTTATTCCGTTGAATTTTTTATTTCGCATCGAAATATTTATTTTATAGCCGCCACGCATGGTCCCCTTGGTGGCGATGCCGGCGGATCAAATGTGGCGGCGAATCGTCTGAAATATAGTGCTGAGAATCTTAATACCTTTAATGGTTATTGCTTGACTGAGACAAGCTTGATGGATCCTCCCTTGTACGATCGCGACCGCGTTGACTGCTTGTGATACTGGATGAAACAGGTTCAAGCTGCCCATGTGCTAACGTTTATACATCTGACATTACGACAAGATGGCGTACCAGTAAGTTTGCAGGTTAGTTTCGGTTTTGGTTATATCAGTTAAAACAGTTTTTAGCAGAGCAGCAAGTACATTTTTTCTCAAGAACTATTCAAAACAACTTTTAATCAAAGAAATTTTATATAACCGAAACCGAAGCAAACCACCACCAGCAAACTTCACTGGTCCGCCATCTTGTTGTGACGTCAGATGTTGTTTAAACATCAATGCATGGGCAGCTTGAGCCTGTTTCGCGAGCGTCAGAAGCAGTCAGAAGAGTGTTGCGATCGGCCGTGGTAAATATCGAACTAGGATTAATCAAGTTTACCTTAGTTAAGCAACGACCAGAAAATGTTTTAAGATTTTCACTACGAGGTTTCACTCGATTCGCCATTCGCACTCCATCCGCCGGCATAGCCTTCCAGGGGACTTCCCGTGGGGGTTGCATTCGCGATGCGCCCGACATGTGGACCAAAATTCCAATTCGAAGCAGAATGGCATAGAAGGTTTTAGTTCCTAGAAACTAAAAACTTCCATTTTCCAGCCCGACGCGGACGATAGGAGCTAGCGTTCGCGTCAGGCTGCTAGGGTCCTCTTCTGTTACAGAGATTATTCAGTCGGACACCAATGAGATGTCACACGCTTACAAATCTTCGTAATGTTATTGCACCCACCGCCAATCCCCAATTCCCCCACCCCCCAATGCAAGCCGGAAACAACCTAAATGTAACGAAATTCGCAATACACCACGTAATGAAAGTCATGAAGTAGAGAGCGTCGTCTGCTCTCGGATAACTGACATCACGAGTGCCGCTGCTCGTTGTTGCCAGGAGAGCTGCAGCAAGTGATTCGGAGGTGTACCCGTAAAATTCAAAATTATTTTTCCCAAAAGGAAAAATAATATTTCTATGAAATATTCCGAAGACATACTAACGGGTATATATTTACTACATAGCATATAAATATATATTTATAGTTAATAAAAATCCATGACCATCCATATTTAGCCGGACCTCGCCGTTACTACTAGAAGCGGCGAACCAGCGATATGCAGATGCCATGGATGCATTTCGTGTAAAGGGTATTAAAATGTTCGGGAATCAAGTGTAACGTTTAAGATGTTTGGAACCTACACTTGGATCCTAGCACGTTATTTAAGAACCAGGACATTTTTAGAATAGTCAGCTAAAGAAGGTGCCACTGTAAGCCGCAGAGAATTTTGTTATGTTATCCACATAAAATAATATTCACAAATGAGAGCATCACAGAGATCAGATTCATGAATACTCTTCAAAATTGACGTCCCACACTTTCAGGTACAGATCGTGAGTTTTTCCAATCTCAGTCCCCCACCTCCGTCTTTTTTCCACTTGTCCACTTTGCGTGTGTGTATTGACAATTCTTGACAACGCACGCTGCAGAACTCGTGTTAAGGGTGGTGTCCGCATACGCTACCCAACCTTTTCCGTGGTTTCCTAGCACCACAACCGGTTGTTCCCACGTAGTGTTTCCCAGACGACTTCAACTGAAGGCAGAAACGAGACAAAAATAACGGCCTATGCATTTGCGCTAGCCTACTGAAAAAAACTATATGAATTTATTTGTGATATGTTTATTGGACAGCTTTTTCATATCATAACTTGTTATATCATACCAGTTTCATATGTCGCATATCAGTATCAGCTAAGCTATGTGGCGCTCGGTACCCCCAATTCATCTGCTACAAAAAATATTTTCATTTGCTCACGCCACCGCGTGGATACATTACGCATACCACCAGCGTCCGCTAAACTTATATTTACATTGAGCAACACACATACACGGCACAACAAACATGAATACAACAGCACACCCGATAACTACTTCTTAGCTCTGCGTTTCCACCTTTTATACTGGTCGTTTTGAAGGTACGAATTTTCTCGGTGACCACCTTAACATTAAATAATGTTTCCAACATGTATATTCATTTTAAGTAATGTGATACCTCTGAAAGTATTTTGAACGGCTCAGGGTATGAATATCTTAGTAAAAAGTAAACGCTCATGCCGTAATTATTTGAAAGCCAATAAATCAAGCCGCTCCACTGCGGTTCCAAGCCCCGTGTTTCCTTTCTCGCGAAGCACGTCACACACTGAAAAAAAATATGTGAATGTATTTCTGACATGTTTATTGGACACATTGTAAGTTCTGATATGAAAGTCATATAAGTTATCATTTTAATCACACATGAACTTGTATGCTGCGTATCAGTTGGCATATGTTGCATATCAGTTCTCATATGCCGCATATCAGTATCTGAGTATTTCATATCAGTTTCATATGTCACATATCGGTTTTTGGATAATTCATATCAGTTTCATACGTCGCATATCCGCTTGTGATAATCTTTACAGATTCATATAATTTTTTTTTGAGTAGGGTAGCGCGTATCAGAAGCATCTGTCGCCCAACATATTCCTAGTGATGACTATTAGCTCTTGGCGCTGCACCCCCCGTTAGTGCCGTCAAGCTCCGCCTCCGACACGAGCATGACGTCACGTGTAAAACATCTTTGGCCGAGTTCTGCCACTCGAGTAAACGTCTTAGATGCTGTATACGCTATATAATACTAAGAAACTTGCGCAACTACATATTATCCAGTTTTCAAAAACCGGAAACGACGGACGAAAAAGGAGACAACACACGAAACGTCTCAAATGCAGCTACTAAAGTTTATTGGCACAGTCATTAACATACCATCTCTCGCACACGTCTCCTGGAAACTGCACACGACCCTATATAGCTTCATAACTTTTCAACATCCGTTGTTTCAAACAAAAATCGTTATTATTCAGAAGCGACTGTTCAATGGAGTTGCCTTCAGTAGAATAAGGTGATAGTAAATTGAAATATATACGCAAGCTACAAGTAACCTGTCTTGTTATATGCAGTATCGCGACAAAATTATATTTAAAACAGTACAGGGAGAAAAGAGACCCGCGTTTTTCAACTTGGGTAAGGAAACTATGCATGACAGAAAGCTGAACCTCAGTAAGAATGTGACCCTAGTGGTTTGGATAAAATGCGAATGTTTGAGAAGATAACGTTACCTGAACCAAAAAATAATAGAAGAGTACAATGTTTCCCTATGAGCCGACGTCTACGTAAGCCCACTATCGTCAAAACGAGAAATAACGTTCCGGACGATTGCGGAATTTATATAAGTCAAAATCACTTGTCAGCAAGAAAAAGAATATTTTTTTTCTTTCTTGCTGACAAGTATTTCCCTGAAATAGATGCCAGAGGCGCCCTCGATTCTTGATTTGACAAGATTTCGCTTACGCGGACGTCGGCTAAAGACATATTTTGTTTTTCTCTATTATCTTTTGATTCAGATAACTTCGTCGTCTCAAACTTTCACTTTCTGTCCCTACCGCTAGTGTCATATTCTCACGGAGTTTGAGTTTTCTGGTATGCATAGCTCATATATGCAGGGCCAAAAACACTGTTTTCTTTTCTCGACAGCTCCCAGTATTTCATGCTTCTTTGACGTACCTACAAGCTTTTGAGGGAGGTGTGTTCCGAACGAGGAATGGCATTCGCAGTTGGGCTTTTATTTAATTATTTCAAAATACTATCACTCCTGCATGGGACTATGACAGGAATGAGCATATATCCTTTCTGGCAAATTACAAAACGAAAAACAACACACACTTGAACAAAAAAAAAAACAACAGTAAAATGACTTAACAGATTTTCAGAAGGGTTGGCGAAACTGCCAGAAACAAGACAATGAATCATGCAATATTTTTACTAAACTATTACGATGCTTAACGATACTTCGGACTGCTTGAAAAATTAGACAAATTGAGATATAAAAGGGCTTATGAGAACCGCAGACGCAGAACAGAGCCGGATAAGGTGCGTCAACTATATAGGGAACGATCAATTAATCTGTCTCTTTTCTCAAGGGGAGGGCTATCCTGAAGACACCAAAGAACCGATTTATGACGTAGCACTCAATACAGCACGCAGCGTGCGTTGGGGTGACCTCTCCTTCAAGGTCAAATTAGCGGCTGCACCGGGGACAACGCAGTATTTTTGCCAGCCACGTGATGTTTTTTTGGCTGGAATCAGTATAGAGCTTTCCGATTTAAGACACATTTCGCTCATTCCCTTCGGTGTCAACTGTACTTACATCCTTTCCGTCAACACTTAGGCCTCTGCATTCTTAATATATGAGTTATTAAAACGTAATTGTACCACGGGCATACACTGCAATAAGATGTAGAGGCCTGCTTTTCGGAAATTCTTCATACACTGATATTTACACAAGAACGGGGTAGGTCTAAAGTGCAATAATATCAAAGTGCTAGAGTGTATTACCTAATAAAGAAGGAGACTGTTCTAAAAATATTTTATGTTCATAAAAAAACACTTCACTCATCTTCTGTTTTTTATGCTATTATAACGTCCAGACAAGTACCTTTAAATTGTCTAGAATGTTTCTTAAAACAGGAAATAAGATGAATGCAACAAATTATGGGACGTGTAAAGCATTTTGCAACAATTTTGTTTTCCTATCATATTCGTGCTAGTCGCTTAATGCATTCTTTAAAATAAGAAAGAAAGGTATAATAAATCAAGGTTCTTGTGGTAGGTTTATATTCTTTTTTATTTAAATACGCACTTTTCGTCGTGATACGATACCCATTTTTTGTTGACGCACAGTAGACTGAACTGGTCGCACACAGTTTTCCCAACCGGTGACCATGTTTTATTGGGTTTTGCGTAGTACCAAATCTCGCATTCTGAAAATTCAAGAATTAATGGCATTACTGCAATTCCTGTTTTACAATTTACGCGAGCGAGATATCGATGTGGTCGTCAGTAGCGTATAAGCCGTGTTCGGGTATGCACAGTTGATTTAAAAGGGTAGCGAAATTGCGAGTTTTCCTGGCTCTAACAAGTACCCCACCGGACGTCTTCGTTAATAATTTTGAATGGCATATAGCGCAGACTGACTGAACTCGTACAGGCATTTCGAAAAGGCGTTCTAGCTATTGAACACCTGTGGGCAGTAATTCCTTTTTGTTCTTAAGATCTTGCCTCCTATAACTTTGTGTTGCAGGAAGGGGAGCAATATTATTTTCTTTTTCTTGGTTTAATTTTCTCGTTTCTTGAGCATGTTTAAGCGGCCCGGGGAGGGCCGCTTCTACATGCCCCTAAGATTCACGAACATGGTAACCCAAAGCGGCCAATCATATCCGAAATAAGCACAGTAATATATATATACAGGGTGTTTCAGAGAACGCAGGCCAAATCGCTCCCGCGAAAACTACTCATCGCAACGAAAAAAGGCTTGTGGCGTTTGGGTCCTGGGCCAAGGGTCCATTTAGGAAAATATTAAAGTCCGGTATATTTAAGTTGTTATTTATTTTTGCGTAAATAAATTTTCCATATTGTGCTTAAGGGCATGGTTTAAATTAGAAAATTGCTCAGCATAATCGAAAAACACTAAATCAACAAATTGCAGAACGACAGAAGGCACCCGAAGCATTTTACGGCTTTCTGAAAAACCGCACAAAATCGACGGGTTTTTAAGTTTCGGTTTGCTATCAGAGCGCATCTCAGCCCCAGCGGCATCGCGCCCCGTAGAGAGATAGTGTAGCCAACCTCTGCTGCGCTGTCATCGCGCGACGCAGCACAGGCTAATTGCACTATCTCTCCGCGGGGCGCGTGCCGCCGGGGCTGAGATGCGCTCTGATAGCAAACCGAAACTTAAAAACCCGTCGATTTTGTGCGGTTCTTCAGAAAGCCGTAAAATGCTTTGCGAAAAACACTAAATCAACAAATTGCGGAACGATGGAAGGCACTTCCATCGTTCCGCAATTTGTTGATTTAGTGTTTTTCGATGACGCTGAGATATTTTTAAATTTAAACCATGCCTTTAAACACAATATTAAAAAAGTCAATTACGCAAAAATAATTAACAACTTAATTATTCCAGACTTTAATAATTTTCCTAACTGGGCCCCTGGCCCAGGACCAAAACGCCATAAGCCTTTTTTCGTTGCGATGAGTACTTAACGCAGGAGCGATTTGGCCTGCGTTCTCTAAAACACCCTATATATTGTAGGGTTCGGTGCTACTGCTCGCCCGCAAGAAGAACCACCGAGGCAGATCTCAGAAAAACACACCTTTACTTTCTGGTGGTAGCCAACGGACTCCCAAGCCCCGAGCCTGGAGCGTGTCTCGCGCGCACGGTGCGCGCCGGGCGCGGAGCGCGGGTCATTTTGCGCCGTGATGGGCCGCAATGCCCACAATATATATATATATATATATATATATATATATATATATATATATATATATATATATATATATAGTTTAATTAAACATATACCTACAAGTCTCGATTCGTACATTAAAGACAAACCCACTGCTTAAGGGAAAAAACAAATTTATGCCTGCCAAAAGAATCATATTATGTCACTCACGATGTGTAATCGCTGTATACAAATTTCCATAGAACGATGAATTAAGTTAGTTAATTGACATGTAGGAACTCCACAAACAACGGGACGCCGCAGACGAACACGTCGTCCCTTTTCTAGCAAGGCTTGTCATCGAACTTAACACGTTTGACTTCAACAATAAATACTTCAGGCAAATTAGCGGAACTGCGATGTGCACCAAAATGGCCCCAAACTATGCCAACGCATTTCCTGGAAAAATTAGTCTCAGTGCCTTTCTGAATGTCCTGTGAAGCCGCTACTACATACAAATGGTTAATAATTACCCAAGTAGCACAGTTCCTCGGCCCAGGTTTGGGCCAGACCGGCGCGAGCCATAGCCAAATTGGTTCACGCCTGGCACAAGCTTGCGCCAAACTGGCCCAAGTATGAGCCGCGTAAATGCGCTGCCAGGGTATAGATGATATAATTCTTGACTGCTCACACACTGAGGAAGAGTTGGTAGACTACATAGATCGATACAACGCTGCTCATTTGAGCCGTCCTTTTAATAATTTGTACTCACAAACCAAAATATACTTCTTAGACGTCATTGTTAAAATAGACAAAGGTAAACTCGCCACGAGTTTGTTCTGTGAGCTAATAGATCGAGAGCAATACCTGCTTTACCAAAGTGACCACCCACACCATTGCTAGAACAGCATATTCTTTATCGCCACGCTCATCGTTTCGAAAAAAAATTGTCCAAAAGAGAGATTTTGATGCCAGTAGCCAAAACGTAAAGTCAGCGTCAGAGAAACAAAAGCTAACAGTGGCTTAGCTCGGCTATTGCAGGATATACGTAGCGTAAGCTTAGGTTCAGCTGGTTATTCCTAGCTTTCCTGGTTGTCTAGGATTAGCTTGATTATCATGCTTACTGCCGCTTCAATGACACACACACGGTATACGCATTATGTGACTACTTCGGGATCCGATGACTTAAGCTGTGTGCCGTGTTGTTATGTATCAAGCAACCAAGCTGCCGCCGAGAGCAACCGGACAGCGCCAACCATGATCTCGAACGGGTGCATGCGCGCGGCGCGTGCATCGGGGACTGACAAGTGTGACGTCACTGGTCGTCGCGCATGCGCAGCACGACTCTCCAGGAGCCACGCGAAATTGCTCAACCTGGGCCAGTGTAGCTTACGCTACGAAAATATCCACTCCCTATAACTGACGATTCAATCAGACAAGCCAAGCAACTGAACCGCGCAGACCCTATCAGCCCGCGCCCTACGCAAAGCGACACGCAACGCACCAATCTATACTTAACTTATAGCATGAACCATCCTAATGCAAATATTATCTTAGGAATACGCTTATAACATTCTCGAACAAAGCGAGCGCCTTAAACGCGTGTTTCCATCCGCCCCTGGCGCAGTCCATAGACGATCGCGTAACCACAGAGAAACGCAAGTGAATTCTCGGATAAATTCATCGCCGCCACCTAACGAATAAAGGCCTTGCATGAAATCAGAGTGTCTAATTTGTAAACACATGCAACACACACAACCGGCCTGCTGTCCGCACTGGCAGTTCTGGATCAAAATTAAAGGGCATTTAACATGTGCCTCGTCGAATTTTGTGTACTTATTAGAGTGTACCAAATGCAAAATGCAATACCTAGGGCAGACAAAAATGGCATTTTGACTGCGCCTTACTAATCAGAAAGCTCACGCCATATCCTTTCCGAATTTACCTCTATCCAAACGTCTCGCTCTCCCAAACCACTCGTTTGATAAATTGTCAGTGACGATCCTAGAATCCGGATCGCTGACGGGATGAACGTGAATTATACCTAAATTACCAATGCAATCCAAATAAAGAAGGAATAAATGAAAGCCCTGGTGCGCTGGCATCAATAGAATACTGTCAGACGAATAGCAACACAGAACAGACTATACTATAGACGCTTTCAGCGCGCGCCAAATTGAGCCGCCATAGCCGACCTTCTCTTGTCTTACCGAGATGTTGAGCGACTGAAGCGGGCTTTGACGAGTCTCCACAAGGGCCTATGCCGGGGAGAAGGACACGGTAGAACCTGAAATGGCAATTACCTGTCCTGCTGTGGTAATAATGAAGTGAATCGAACGGAATAAGAGGAAACAAAAACTGAAGGTCGGTTATGGCGGCGTCCATGCACAGCTGCCTGAAAGCGTCTATAAAAGGCCAGCTGAACTTAGGAAAATAGAATATAGAAAGAAAAAAAGGCAGGCATACCGCTGGACTAGCAACTGTGGTTTCATACTTCCTCTTCAAAAAAATCGCAAGGGTGCAGGCGAGCTGGTGAATATTAACCATGTTGAATTAACCTGAGACTGGGGTAGAGGAGAAGCATCAGAACTTTTACGTTTTGATGCTTCTTCTCTACCCCAGTCTCAGGTTAATTCAACATGGGTAACTTCCTCTTCGTTTTAAATCTTGACTTCGTGTTTTTTGTAGAAACCACATAAAAACACATCATATATCCGGCACCGAACTAAACTTAAATTTGAATCACCCGCATTTCGCCGGGACACAAAACACCGCAAATATTGTTTTTCTTTGTTACCAAGCTTGAGTGAGGGCTCGCTGACGCAAGTTGCTCCGTTTTCGTCGCTGGCCAAGGTCTCGAGCATCGCTCGCGCATACTGGTTCTTGTGTTTTGCCATGATGGTAACGCTGTTGAACTCTGCACTGCACGCACAGTTGCGGCAATGTGCCAGTAGATGACCTGCCGTTGTGCCTTTTAACGATGCGGCGTGTTCTCTTTTCCTGTCGTTGTTTTTATGCGGGTTTTAAAACAAAAAAGCACCAAGTCAAGGTTCAGAAAGAGGAGTATGTATTAAACTACGGTTGGCAGTCCAGGGAAATGCCTGTCTCTATTTTCTATATATTCTAATTTCATAAGTTCAGTTGGCCTTTTATACTATTATGCACCAACAAGCCGAACTACAGTCTGTTACAAAAAACAGACCACAACATTTTTTCAGGTCCGAGACGCTATGCGTTAGGAGTGGTACTGTGTCTCTGTCCAGAACTCGAACACGAATATTTCTCTTTTGCCTTCAATTTTTTTTTATGTTCTCACATATTTTTAGGTCTAACAATGTTCCCTTCGAGCTCTTTGACTCATGCATGCCTCACGGTGCATCCCGAATGCCTGTGATTTTCACTTTTTCTTGTGGTCAGTACCTTTGTTCGGTATGAGCGTGTAATTCTCGAGTAGTGTGCGCAATCATCTAGGTCGTGCCTGCCTGCCCGTACACGAACTCACCCTACGCACTCCCTCTCAAGAAACTGCAACCGTCATCCCAGAGTATTGAAACTTGAACCCCATTATCAAGCCTCCCAACCCGTATACGAACTGCTCCCAACGCTTCCCTCTCACGAAAACTCCAACCGTGATAAATACAAGCTTTACAGCCAACTTTACAGTATGGACGGTGCGTCCATCGCGGTTATCGCTCCAGGAACATCCGGCCGAGCTCCGGTGGCAGGCGATTGTCCCGAGGCTCGCAGCATCGGCTCCGTAGTTCACCTGCCGGTGGCGCCGGTACATAACACCTCTTCATCCTGAAATGTGGCTCCCTTAGCATTTTGGAAGGTGCCAATTTTTAATGCGAACGCATTAACTGTCCCATGGAGCGAGCCGACGTCATCAATTTGAAGCGCGCCAAACGGCACCTTAAATCCTTTCTCCAAGTGAAGCAGGCTCCCAGCTATAAAACCACACGAAACACTTAAACAACGGCACCCAGTTTCCCGGATCCCAAAGGATCGGAGCAAAGCTGATGAACTTCGCCTTCGTCCCCATTGGTCACTGCGCGCGTCAACGAGGCTCCCATCTGCCGCTGCGAGCGTCACTTTCAACGACGGCCGCCCCACGGCGCCGCGTGTCCGTGCCGCGAGCGCGCCTGTGAAATGAAGCGTCCAAGGTGAGAGCTGCGAGGAGAGTTGGGAGAGCGCTCGCGCGGTTGACGCAAAGAAGCCGCATGCGGAACACGAGAGCGGAAGAACGGCACACGTGCTTTAGCAATCAGCAATCGCAAGTCATAAGAAGTGCTTAGGTGTACTTTGAGCCTCTTTGGAGGTTGCTCCTTTCTTCCGCTTTCGTTGTCTATAGTGTGTTTCGGTGTCGTCTCGAAATTATCTTGGAGTGACGCTCTCGGTAGGGTGATCCTGTAGGGAGTCCGAAACCGGAGCAGGAGCAGACAACTCAGCCGATGGAATCGATGTCGTCAATCGACGGATGATTTGATCCACGTCACGGCGGGTTGATCCAGTTATTATCTCCACCACACAGGAACGACTTCATGTCTTTTGGTCAAATTTCCTTGGATCCACTTGGGGGTTCCTTTGAAGTTGTCCCTCTTGGAGCACCTTGGACGGCGGTGTCTTTTCCGTAGCTTGTTCCTTATGACTACTCTCTGGATGAGGAAGGAGTCTACTGATGTTGGTGACAAGTTCCCTCTTGAACATCAAGCATGTTGATGTCTTTCCTGTTGAGCTGCAAACTGAGTTGCGTTGTTCGTAAAGGAATCTCGCAATTCTCAGTGACAGCGGCCCTGCTTTCTTTCGTGTCAAACTCAGCTTTAGTTCGCAAAACATGCGCTGAGCTTGGCCATTTCTCGGTCGATGGTACGGATCGATGGTTACAAACTTCACGCTATTTGTTTTTTCATAAGAGTGTATTATCTCCTTGGATAGGAAGACGCTTCCGTTGTCGCAAAATCTTGCGAGGCAGTCTAGAAGTTATGAACATATATCAGAGTTCTTTGATGACGGCTGCAGAAGTGGCATTGGTCATGCTTCGAGCTGCAAGCCCCTTTGTTCAAACGTTTACAACGACAATTAACATGTTTCCTTCAAGAGGGTCTGCAAAGTCCAAATGTAGCGTGTGCCAAGAAAGTGATGCCTGATCCCACGTAGGAAACGATGCCTTGCTTGGTATTCTCTTGGCCTCCTGGCGGATGGGGCAGCTGCCAACAGCTTCCTCTATGTCGCGGTCGATGGCAGGCCACTGACACATAGTTGCGAGCAGATGACTTCATGGCAACGATTCCCCTGCGTCCAGCATGCACTAAGTTCATAGCTTCAGGGCGGATCAAGGCTGGTAAGACCACCCGGAATCACCGTATGACACATCCTCCTGGACTGGACATCTCTGCGTCTTTTTAAGTGTATGCGGTAAAGCCCTTCGTGAGTTCATGAAGCTTGCCTTGCTGCGCATCCTCGTAGATGCGGGACATAATTGGATCCCCACATGTCGTGGCTGCTATTGTCTCTGCTGTCAGTGGAGCACTTGTAAGAGCTTCAATCATCAGGACGCCTCCTGGTGAGCAAGGCTCGACGTCTTAGAATGTCCGCGTTATGGTTTCGTTTTCCCAGGCCTGTCCAGGAGTATGTAATTGTACGCCGATAGTTTGACTCACCATCGCCGGATTCGGGGTGACAAGACTTGTGGCACCTGCTCCTCCGATTCCAAGATGCGAAACAGTGGTTGGGGATCGGTGACAGTAACCACGCTTCGTCCGGCGATGTATAGGTAAAAGTGCATCGCCCCGAACACTACAGCTAATCCTGCTCAATCAAGCTGTGAGTAATTTTTCTCGGCATATCCCAGAGTTCTTGGCGCAAATATGATTGGAGCTTACCTGCTCCCGTGATCGACCTGCGCGAGAACAGCGGCAACGCCACATGTTGATGCATCACAAGACAGAAGCAGTGGTTTTGAGTCATCCTTGTGAGCCAACGTCTTGTTCAGAACTGCCAGCTCTTTCAGCTTCCGAAAAGCGAAGCATGGTGCTCTTCCCAGTGCGAGGAGGAATTTTTGGCTAGTAGTCTGTACAGATCGCAGGCCACAGTCGCTCGGTTTTTTAAGAACCTGTCGTAGAATGTCAGCATTCCGAAGAACGACTACAGCGTGGCTTTTGACGTTGGTCCTGGCAACTCTTTAAACGCCTTGATTTTGTATTTGGTTGGATGAACACTAACCGCATCGATCCTGTGTGCCAGGTATGTCACCTCAGGAACGCCGAATAGGCCCTTCTCTCGGTTTGCTCGCCAGCCAGCTTATTGGAGTCTTGACAGGACAAAGTTCAGACGCTGGGCGTGTTCCGCGGTTGTGGCACCGCTGACGATGATGTCGTCCAGATACACGCTGACACCTGATATCCCTGCAAGTGTTGTCTCCATGCATTTTAGGAAAATGGCTGGTGCTGCCGAGATGCCGAAAGGAAGTGTTATGAATACCGTGAATGATACGCTAGAAAAAAAATAGCCAGAATGAGTAAATCTAAAGCTTTAAAATTAAACATAAATAAGACTGAGGATGTTCGATTTTGCCCAAAGAATAAAGATGTTGATATAAAAAAGACCATTCACGTAAACTATTTTAGAATTGAGTTAGTCTCTTATAGCGGTGGGCTTTTTTTTTTTCTTTAGAGAAAATGTCATGGGAGGATCACGTTAATTATATTACATCCAAATTGTACAGCACACTTGGCTTGATATAGTGCTATAAACACATATTTCCACTTAAGGTAAAGTAGCTAATGTATAATTCATTATTCTATTCCCATATAGACTATGGTCATCTAGTATAGGGCACAACTACTCTTACTAACTGTAATAAAAAATATTAATTTGGCAAGAAAAGATATTGAGAGGTATTTGCAAAGTCCCACTCGAATATTAAACGGATTCACTTTTTACTCAACTAGGTGTAATTAAAATTTTTGATTTGTATAGATATCGCCTTTGCGAGAATTTTTTCATTGGAAAAAAACATGCATTTACATCATTTACATCAAAAAGTACACTCGTAACAGACGCGCATTCTGTAACCCTGGCAATCGGTGCCTCCTTTTAGAAGAAATTACGGCCATTATACCACAGCAAACATGCTACTGACAATACTTAACCACCTTCATATGCACAACAAATAACTTGACAAGCTATCGGTGGGTGCCTTGTGAGACATAATACTTTCTGGGCAAATGGGCCAAGATTGAACAATCACTTTGCGGCGTTTCTTTTTTTTGTATTCTTTTGTAAAAGCGAATATGCTTGTGTATTGCATATTGTGGAATTATTTAAGGTTGACTATTTTTTATGGTTTTTTCCTTGAATGTTTCCGGGCAGTGCTCTTTTTTGTCTTTTCTTAAAGGGGAATGCTCAACTTGGGCAAAGGTCTGGCAAACATAAAGGCCCAACTTTGGCGCAGTAAGGTTTTTGCACCATGGCACTCATCAGTGCCAAAGTACGGTGCCTAACTATAGCCTATTATAGTTGGGCGATCCAAGGGCATGCCAAAGTTTGGCTCTTCTCTGGTACGCCAGAGGAGTGCCAAAGTTGGTGCCATACTTGAGCCATAACTGCCATAGTTAATCCTAATCTGGGAATTCGGATCATGCCAAAGTTTGACTTTCTCTGGTCCGCCAGAGGAGCGCCAAAGTTGGTGCCATACTTCAGCCATAACTGCCAGAGCAACGCCCAATTTCAGTATTTCGGACACGCAAAGTTTGGCGTTTCTCTGGTAATAAATAATAATAATAAATATTTTATTGTCCCTTTTCAACACAGTACATATACCGGCCCGCAAAAGCATGGGTATGCTTGTCCGCGGGACCTGGCGTCCAACAGGTTGCTTACATAGTTATAACAAAGCATGCATTTTTTGCATGCAACTAAACAAACCCAAACAAAGAAAACTATACCCGACAAGAGAACAAGGGAAAAACGTGGTCCATTTCAGTCACCTATCGTCTGGCAGCACCATTCTCTCAGGTCTTGTTTTAGTCTTTTTAGGGAATCCAGGTTATGAAGCTCTTCTGGTAACTTATTAAAATAAAAAGGAACACGCCACAGGAGTGCCGAAGTGCGCCATACTTGAGCCATAACTACCAAAGCGACGCTAATTTCGGTATTTCGGCCACGCCGAGTTTGGCTTTTCTCTGGTCCGCCACAGGAGTGCCAAAGCAGTGCCATATTTGAGCTATAACTGCCAGAGCAACGCCTAATTGGGGTATTTCGGACATGCCACAGTTTGGCATTTCTCTGGTCCACCAAAGGAGTGAGAAGTTGGTGCCATACTTGAGCCATAACTACCAAAGCAACGCCTAATTTCGATATTTCGGCCACGCCGAGTTTGGCTTTTCTCTGGTGATCCAGAGTTCTGCCAAAGTAAGTGTCAGACTTGAGCCATAACTGCCGCAGTTAATCTTAATTTGGTGATTAGGGGCATGCCGAAGTTTGGCTCTTCTCTGGCTACCCAGTGAAGTGCCAAATAAGTGCCAAAAGTGGCAAAGAAAACCGAGATGCCTGCCCAAGTTTCGAATATGTCTGGTGTGTCACAGAAGTGCTCTTTCACGTGTCCCAGAAGAGAACTAAATTAAATAAGCGTTGGAAACACGATGGTATGATGTCATCACCTCCGTTCCCAAGGCTCACGGCAATACTTTGCAGTATCATGCCAGTGCCGGCCGAAAGTCGGTTCCAATATCGCTCAAATGTCCAGTTTTGCACCACCGTTTGGTATCCGGCAGGTATTGCCGTACAACTGTTTTGCCCCGGCCTAGCGTTCGCGCAATACTGTGCGAACACTCTACGATGCGTCTGCTCCGTATTGGCCGAACGTCGTGCAAGTGTGTGTACGTTGTATATCATTTGCTGCATATCCAATCACATACACGGACAAACAAATTTTTTTTGATCGCTCTCAGAAGTTTATTAAACCACTATTTTTACACACACTGTATTCTCGACATATTTACAAAGGTCACACTTCTCTTACTCTGTAAAACGAGAAGAAAACTATAAAATATAATTAACACTGTGCTCATGCCAAGCAAAACTTATCACACAAAAAAACGCGGAGATTGAGAGGAAAACAGGACTACTATCAGAAGCATGCTTTCAGTGTACTTACTAATAAAAGAGCGATATCATGTAATTCTTGATACATGCATAATCCAACTGAGGCACCCCACAAACACATTCGAGAAAGAAGGTTGTGCACACTAAACTGACGTCTCGTCGTCGGCGAAGAGCAGCTTTTGCCGAAGCGTGTCCAACAAACACATCACAAGAATTCCACGAACTCCGGTGAAAAAAAAATGCCTGTTACCGAACAATTGGCATGGACGTATTCCGACTGTTTACGACGAAAAAACACGGCCGCGTCTGCAACCCACGAAACCAACAGAACACTGAAGAGCGCAGTTCGAAAACTGGACCTACGTGGCCCACCTATTCTATAACTAGGCAAACGGCGAAAACAACAACCCCAGAGATCCCATCAGCGTGTCAGAGGAAGCCACGTGACAAATTTTCGTCCAAATATTTTTGCCCTACGCGTCCTACGTAGAAAGGTCACGCCGGGTCACGCGTTTCGCTCCACCCTTTTGATTTGCCTAAAGCGGCTGTCGCGCTCGCTGACAACCACACGAAGACACAAAAGCAGGTGGGGAGGATTTGCGAAAGGCGAGGCCACTTCTGCCGGTGACCTTGTCGCCTTGCCTAATCTGTCAGCGTTCGGCTTCCATTCTGGGTTTCAGAAAGATAATCTCCTTTCTCGGTGCTTATGTTTTGCGGGCTTGTCGCCATCCGATAGGCCTCAATTATTTCTCTCCCGACTCGCTCGCAGTGGCCTCCCATGGCTGTCGTGCCGGCGAAATTAGGAGCGCAGCCAGGACATTTTCTCCCGTGAATGACGATCGGGTGCTTAGAATCCGAAGCAGCTCTTTCGGCGTCCATTTGATGTTCTCGGAGTCGGTTGTTGAGGCATCGCCCCGTTTGCCCAATGTACCTGGCCCCGCAGGACTGCGGGATCACGTACACTACCTCCGCTTCCTGTCCTTCGCCCGAGATTTTCCTCTCCCGTATTTCCACGGAGCGGGCGGTCTTTGAGCTTGAAGCCGAAAATAAATGTTTGTTAAAGTTTAGAGATTGTCCTGTCTGTATCCTCCCTTTTGTGTCTCCACTTTCTAAATGTTTAAAAAGTATCAACACGCTAAAATAGTACAAGTTCCGGGATTTCATTTTTCTTCCCCAAGTGTGATGCGGGAACCGCGCCACAGAGCCCCGGTCGTTTCCGCTCTTTGTTATCGCTAGGATTTGACAGCGCTCAATCACAATGCAAGACACGCAGAGAGCCACACTCGCTTTTGCAATGCACCGCCTAATAACATCTTTTGTGGAGACGTGCGCACATCAGTCTCGCGCAGTGCTAGCTTAATGGCAAACTTTCTGTAAAGGCGGATTCACATCGGGGATGTAAGCAGTCGCGCGATCCGACTAAATCGCATTGCAAAAAAAAAAAAAAAAAGTAATTAGATGGTCAATCTGGCGTGCGCGATGAGCGAGTCCAACGCCTTCGTTGGCGAGTCGCTTCTCGAAAATTCTCGCTCCGAACGCCGTGGATTGGCTCGGCCTCTCCGCGACTAGAGCGCATCGCAAGAGGTCAGGTCAGCAAGCGATGGCTCAAATCCCGTCGCTTTTTGCCCTCGATGGTCGCTTTTTCGATGAAAGTTATCGCGCTTCTATATCGCATCGCCGGTGTGAACGCGCCTTAATGTCGAACCAGTCTCACGTCGCGTCCCGATATTGGCGTGTGTACCTACGCGCGAGTACAACATCCGGCACAATTTCCGTTTGCAAAGCCTGGTCCAGGCGAATCAAAACATTTAGCATACCTTTGAACTGGAGAAATCAAGAGACACCCAAAATAAGATAAAGTTGCCAGTCGAAAAAACTTGATTTCTATTTAATTAAAATTACGACCACCCGCGTGCATCAAATGCCTCATCAGCCGAACTCCAAGGCACTAAGCCTAGTTCTGGCACTTGTTTGGTAACTTTGGCCCGTAGCTGCCAGATGATAGCCGAACTATCGGGAAGCGAAGCCTAACTTTGGCACTTGTTTGGCGACTTTGGCCCGTAGCTGCCAGATGACAGCCGAACTATCGGGAAGCGAAGCCTAACTTTGGCACTTGTTTAGCGACTTTGGCCCGTAGCTGCCAGATGACAGCCGAACTATCGGGAAGCGAAGCCTAACTTTGGCACTTGTTTAGCGACTTTGGCCCGTAGCTGCCAGATGACAGCCGAACTATCGGGAAGCGAAGCCTAACTTTGGCACTTGTTTAGCGACTTTGGCCCGTAGCTGCCAGATGACAGCCGAACTATCGGGAAGCGAAGCCTAACTTTGGTACTTGTTTAGAGACTTTGGCCCGTAGCTGCCAGATGACAGCCGAACTATCGGGAAGCGAAGCCTAACTTGCGCACTCGTTTGGCGATTTGGGCCCGTAGCTGCCAGATGACAGCCGAACTATTGGGAAGCGAAGCCTAACTTTGGCAGTTGTTTAGCGACTTTGGCCCGTAGCTGCCAGATGACAGCCGAACTATCGGGAAGCGAAGCCTAACTTTGGCACTTGTTTAGCGACTTTGGCCCGTAGCTGCCAGATGACAGCCGAACTATTGGGAAGCGAAGCCTAACTTTGGCAGTTGTTTAGCGACTTTGGCCCGTAGCTGCCAGATGACAGCCGAACTATCGGGAAGCGAAGCCTAACTTTGGCACTTGTTTAGCGACTTTGGCCCGTAGCTGCCAGATGACAGCCGAACTATCGGGAAGCGAAGCCTAACTTTGGCACTTGTTTAGCGACTTTGGCCCGTAGCTGCCAGATGACAGCCGAACTATCGGGAAGCGAAGCCTAACTTTGGCAGTTGTTTAGCGACTTTGGCCCGTAGCTGCCAGATGACAGCCGAACTATCGGGAAGCGAAGCCTAACTTTGGCACTTGTTTAGCGACTTTGGCCCGTAGCTGCCAAATGACAGCCGAACTATCGGGAAGCGAAGCCTAACTTTGGCACTTGTTTAGCGACTTTGGCCCGTAGCTGCCAGATGACAGCCGAACTATTGGGAAGCGAAGCCTAACTTTGGCAGTTGTTTAGCGACTTTGGCCCGTAGCTGCCAGATGACAGCCGAACTATCGGGAAGCGAAGCCTAACTTTGGCACTTGTTTAGCGACTTTGGCCCGTAGCTGCCAGATGACAGCCGAACTATCGGGAAGCGAAGCCTAACTTGCGCACTCGTTTGGCGATTTGGGCCCAAAGATGCCAGATGTCAACCGAACTACAAGGTAGTAAGCCTAAATCTGGCACATCTGTGGCGATTTTGGCTCGAATGTACCAGATGACAGCCGAACTATCAAAAAGTGAAGCCTAATTGTGGCATTAGTTTGGCGATTTTGGCCCAAAAATGCCAGATGACAGCCGAACTACCAGGCAGTGAAACTTAAGTTTGGCACTAGTTTGGCGAATTAGGGCCAAAATACTCAGACTGTTGCCAAGGAAGGTCAGCTTTGGCTCTACTTTGGCTTCTTCGGGCTTTTTAATGCCCTAAGCTCCCAGACGCAAGCAAAGTTTTGGCCCAGAACTCGGTGCTGCCTGGGTTCGTTTTAGTGCCTCGAATGATGTATGCAAGTGACTATTTGCTATGTCTGCTTGTTTTCTTTAGTTTTACATATCTCTTTGCCGACTGTTCAGTCTCTTTTTTGTTTAGTGTTATCAGTGTATTTCCTTTTTTCCATGCACGCTGCTTGTCGCTACTGGAGTTATAGGGGCTTAGGACTAGTGAAGCTGTATCAACAGCTTTTTTACAAAGCCCCCCCGAACACTGTACCTTTTGTTGGAAAATAGACCTATTATCATTATTATTAAGTCGCTTGACAGGACAAATGCCCTTTATCGTGATGATGGTAACAACTTCAGCTGTGTTCTCGTTGACTCATAAGTGTTAATAAGCTTAAGCCAGGTCAATAGGGTAGAAAATTTTCCCTCCCCGCAGCTTTGCGAGCACCTCTGTCACTGTCGGCAAAGGATATGACGCAATGAGCATCACAACATTAACGGTGCTGCGGTACTCAACACAAAGTCTGATGCTATCGTTTTTCTTCCTCACTACCTACAACGAGTTTTGCCCAATTCGGGTGGTGAGTTTGATCAAAAATGCCTTGATCTGTAAAACGTTGCAGCTCGGCTTCCACCGCTGGTTTGAGCGCGAACGGCACAGTGCTGCTAGCTTGTAGGAACTTGGGCGACGCGTTGTCTTCCAGTTCCAGGGTTACCGCTGGCCCGTTGTCGCCGTTCGGTTTCCCGTCAAAAACTGACCCGTACCTTTCGATAGTGGCTGTCAGGCTTCCATCCAACACCACCTGGTGCACGCCGCTGAGGCCAATTTCCGGGGCAGCAAACCAATTCCGTTCAAGGAGGTTACATCCCGGGTGCTTCATCACAAGAAGAGGCAAGTTCACTTTCAGTTTCTTGAACTAAACCATGATGTGAATTATTCCCAGAGATTCGATGCCTTCCCCGGACCAGGAACGCAGAACGATGTTATCGTCTGTAAATTCCGGAGGCCTTTTTGACCACGCTGCTCGGAACGTTTGTTTGGTGATCAAAGATGTCGCATCCGCGTTGTAATCACTACAGCCCGAATAGCCATTGGTACAGTTTCTAAGACATCAGAGCCTGGCTTGCGCCATCAGCCGCTCGCAGCTGTCCAGTCTGTTCTTTATAATCTGCATTACCAACCTGTAAATAACTGGTTTCACGGTTATGGGACGATACTTCCTAATATTAGACTTATCTCCCTTTCCACACACAGAACCTGTGTGACATCACGTGAGCACCCTCTGTCGGACGCAACTCGAACCCGGAGAAAATCACGTGGTTGTCATGACAGCGGTGGTGACGACGTCTCTGATACGTGTCTTTCCCACGCTTCTGACACGCGCCGCGTACGTGACTGGTAACATCGGCTGTTAACACTTTGTTAAGCATGCGCTAACATCGGCTGTTAACACATGCTAAGTGCCGCGTACGTGACCTCACATCTATACCACGTACGTGACTCGAGGGCGGGACCTTGATGAGCTCCGATTGGTCACTGGCCAACGCCCATGCCCTGTCATTGGTCCCTGGGGTGGGAGAGAGGGAAGAGGCCACGACCCCGCGGATCTGTGTTTGGTCAGGATTGGCCCTGCCCACCTGGGGCTATGATTGACAGGTTGCCGAGTTGGTGCACTTTTGCTACTACTCATTCAAACGTCTCGGTGTCCTTCGTGAGGTTTGTGAGCGGTGCGGAAATTCTCGCAAAATCCCGGACGAAGCGTCGATAGTAGGCGCAAAGTCCAAGGAATCTTTGCACGGCCTTCTTGTTTGTCGGCGCTGGAAATGCCGCAACGGCGCGAGTCTTCTCGGGGTCTAGGCGGAGGCCTTCGTTACTAACCCGTGACCTAGGAACTTCAGTTCGTCATAGGCGAACCGACACTTTGACGGCTTGAGTGGGAGTCCGGCGGTCTGTATGGCTTGGAGAACACCTCGGAGTCGTCGCAAGGCGCGTCGAAGTTGCTTGAAAACACTAGGACGTCATCAGGGTAGACGAGACAGCTCCGCCCCTTCAGTCCTGCAAGTACAGTGTCCACGACACGCTGGAAAGTTGCTGGCGCCGTGCATAGACCGAAAGTCATCACTTTGAACTCGTACAGACTATCCGGCGTGACGAAGGCTGTCTTTCTTCGGTCCCGTTAGTCGACTTCGATCCGCAAGTAGCAGCTCTTCAAGTCCGTCGATGAACAATATCGAGAGTGTCGCAGCCGGTCTAGCGTGTCGTCGATGCCGGGGAGTGGATAAACCTTTTTCTTCATCACCGCGTTCAGCTGCCGGTAGTCCACGCAGAACCTAAGCGTTCCATCCAGCAACTCTTCAAATTTCTCCTGGATCACCTCCGTTTCTTTAACGAAGACTCTGTACGGCGATCAATGCACAGGGCGCGCGTCGTCCTCGGTAACGATGCGGTGCTTCGCCACAGCGGTTCGTGCACCTTCGACGACGTCGCGAAGCAGTCGGTGTGTCCGGCGAGCAGGTTAATCAGCTGCCGTCGTTTCAAGCCTGGAAGCTTGGGGCCAATGTCGAGCTGCGCTGGCGGCGTGCTGTCTTGCTGAGGTGGCGAGGATACTTAAGAAATCGCGGCGATTTAGGCGGAGTTTCGGAGTTCCTGGACATAGCCCAGGGTGCCGAATTTCGTGAGGTGTTGGGCTACTTGTCGGAAGTTCGTCCCAATGACCACAGTGCCTCCATTCTGACGTTCAGTTACCCCCATGCGACACCTATCCCTCTTCCCAGGGGCAACTGAACTTTGTCTTCCAGGACAACTTCGCTGCAGGTAGCTGCGTCTGTCACGACGGGTACAACACTTGACCGCGGCGGCGGGTTCACGTGGTCGGCAGCGACTCGTACAGCAACTGACGTTGGAGGCAGAACAGGTGTCCGCAGCGTCAATCTGTTCTGTCCAAGGTCGATGATGCCGCCTTATTTACACAGACAGTTCATGCCGAGTATGACGTCTGTTGCACAGTCTTTTAGAACGCCGAATTTCACAAGACACGTCTTACCGTGGATCTCGACGCGAGTAGTGCATATCCCGACGGGTGTGATAAGGTGCCCATCAGCGGTTAGTATTTGAGGTTCATCCCACGGCGTTGTAACTTTTCTCAGGCGGCGAGAGAGCCTCCCACTGAAGACTGAGTAGTCTGCTCCGGTGTGCACGAGTGCCGATGTGTCGTGGCACCGTGGATGTGTCGTTGTTGTGCACCTTTGCAGGGGCGTCGCTACGATGCGTGGCGTCGGAGGAGTGGGAGTGATTCGTCGTTCTTGGAGGCTCCTTACTTTCGTCGTCTTCGGCAACACCCCCTCAAGGCGCTGCCGCAATTCGTTTTCCCGGCGAAGCAGGCGAGACAAGCTCTCTCGCCGTGGTCGGGGCACTCCAGACGCGTCACATCAGGATGATGGTGAGCGAGGTGCACGGCGGGGAGGCAATGCTGAGGATTGCGAACGTCGAAGGTACTCCGCCATGTCGTGAGGGCGTTCGCCGTACCGCGGGCGTGGGTGGTTTGAGTGGAACCCACGCAGCCCAAGTCGGCGGTGTGGTTGGCTTCCCCGCAATGGGAGCACAGCCGGCGTCGCTCGGCCGTTCGCCACGAATTGTTTTTTTTTTTTTTTTTTTTTTTTTTTTTTACGCAGATCCTGATCTTTCTGGCGTCGGGGATGCTGCGGCTCGGGAGGCTCACGTCGGGGGGCCGCCATGTACGGGCTCGGGGCTGGTGGCGTTCGTCGGACCATCGTGGCGTAAATAAGAGTGGGCTCCTCCGTGCTGCTACAGTGACAGATCGATCGCTTATGTTCTGTCACCCTCGATCGCTGATAATCTGTTGAGGTGCACCGTGGCATAATCAAAAGTTGTGTAGAAAGAAATTAGCGACTTCTTGGGCATTGGCGAAAGGAACCACGGCAGATGATCGATGGCTACTATGACCCATTTGTTTTTCATTGCCGATCGAGGGAAGGGGCCGAGAATGCCAATGCCAATGCGTTGAAATGGCCGATCAGGTGGCACAAGAGGTTGTAAAAAGCCTGGTGGCTTTGTGGTCGGAGTTTTTTTTTGTGTGACACTGATGGCATGCTCGAACGTATTTACAGATAGTGCGGGACATTGCGGTCCAAATGTAGTTTTCTTCAAATTTCAAGTAGGTTTTGGAAAATCCCAAGTGGCCGGCTGCAGGAACGTCGTGATGAGCTTAAATGATTTCTCGCTGTAGGTTGGACGGGACAATAAGAAGCCATGGGCGTTCTTGGGGCTCGTAGTTACGCCGGTAAAGAATTCCTTTGCGAAGTACGAAGAGGCGGGAGCGACGTTGCGCTCGTATTGTGGGGCGGTGCAGCGTTCCGTTCAGATGGTCAATAATAGGCCGCAACGTTACGTCGGAGGATTGGGCGGCGGCGATGTCAACGGTTTCGAAGGCTGTGGTGGTATCCGGGTCAGTGACAGGGTTGAATGTACACGGAGAAACAGGCAAAGGACACCTGGAGAGGCTGTCAACGTCGAGGTGGCGTTTTCCAGATTTGTACAAGACGGTAAATTCATAGTCATGTAGTTTGAGCGACCAACGTCCAAGGCGTCCTGAAGAATCTTTGTGAGTGGTTAACCAACATAGGGCATGGTGGTCAGTGACAATAGAAAAAGTGGGTGCCGCAGAGGTAACGGCGTAATTTGGATATTACCCATACGACGGCTAAGCACTCGCGTTCGGTTATGGGATAATTACATTCGCATTTGGTAAGTGTGCGGCTGGCGTAGGCGATGACGTGCTGAGTGCCAGATATGTTTTGTGGAAACACTGCACCCATTCCATAGCCGCTAGCGTCTGTACGAATCTCGGTGTCGGCGCCCGGGGCAAAATAGCCGAGTACTGGGACGATTGTTGGGGATGTTTTGAGTCGTTTGAAAGCGTTGGTTTGCTCCGTACTCCAGTGGAAAGATGCGTTGTTCCGAAGCAGTATGTTCAATGGTTCAGCGAGAGGAGAGAATCCTTGTATAAATCTGCAAAAGTACGTACAGAGGCCAAAGAATGAGCGTACGTCTTTCAAGTTCTTCGACTGGGGAAACTGGGGACGGCGGCTGTTTTCTGGGGATTGGGACGAACTCCATCATTGTTGACGATATGTCCGAGAACTTTAATTTCGCGAGCTACAAAGATGCACTTTAGTGAGGTGAGCTGCAAGCCAGCGGATTGAAAACAATCAAGGACTTGTCTTAGACGGTGTAAATGTTGTTCGAAGTTTTGTGCGAACACAGCGACATCGTCAAGATAACAAATACATGTTTTGCAAGTGAGGCCGCAGAGTAACGTATCCATCATTCCCTCGAATGTTGCTGGCGGGTTGCACAGACCAAGTGGCATGACACTGAACTGGTAGAGCCCATCAGGTGTGATAAAAGCTGTTTTAGGTCTGTCAGCATGAGCAACGGGGATTTGCCAGCATCCACTGCGAAGCTCCGTGGCGGAGAAAAAAGTAGATCCTTGGTAAATGTCGAGGGTGCCGCCAATGCGCGGCAGGGGATAGACGTCTTTCTTGGTTATGTTCTTGAGGCGACGGTAGTCTCCACAAAAACGCGAGGTGCCATCTTTTTTCTTCACAAGTACTACCGGTGACGACCAAGGACTTTGGGATAACTCGATAACCCACTTGTCTAACATATCTTGGACGTGTTCATGAATTTGTCGACGCTCGACTGTCGAAACTCTGTGCGGACGACTGTGAATAGGTGAAGATGCTCCAGTATCGATGTGATGCTGGACATGCGTCATCTGCGCGAGTTGACGTCGGTTAAAATGGAAAAGGTTGTGGTAGGTCGTAAGTAGGTTGGTCAAAGCTTCATGCTGCGCGGCGGTCAGAGAAGGGTCTATTATTTTAGAGCGCAGCTCTTAGGGGCCCGTTTCCGGCTTGAGCGGCGTCGGCGTCGCCGTCGCCGTCGGCGTAACCGCGCGGTGCATCATGGGAAACGTCCCATAATGCACCGCGCGAGCCCCCCACCGGGGTCACGTGACCTCGTGGGGGGCATGTGACCCCCCGAAGTCACGTGACTCCCCTGAGGTCACGTGACCCCCTCCTCGAGGTCACGCGACCCCCGATGACGTCATCGTCACTAATGACGTCACCGGCATCCACATCGTCATCGTCATCATCACTGATGACGTCACCGGCATCGACATCGTCATCGTCATCATCACTGATGACGTCACCGGCATCCACATCGTCATCATCACTGATGACGTCACCGGCATCCGCATCGTCATCGTCATCATCACTGATGACGTTACCGACATCCGCATCATCATCGTCATCATCACTGATGACGTCATCAGTGACGTCCCTGATGTCGTCATCAGCATCCGCATCGTCATCGTCATCATCACTGACGACGTCATCAGCGACGTCACTGATGACGTCACCGACATTCGCATTGTCATCGTCATCATCACTGGTGAAGTCATCAGTGACGTCACTAATGACGTCATCGGTACCCACATCGTCATCGTCACTGATGACGTCATCAGTGACGTCAGTGATGACATCATCGGCATTGGGGGACCCCCAAGGTCACGTGAGCCCCCCTGGTTAGTTTAACCCCCCCAATGCCCTTCCCTCCTCCTCCTCAAGAGCTGCGCTCTAATTCGGCGTTACAGGGAGTTGTAAGCGGCTTTCACTTTTTTCCTACATTTTCAGGAACATCTGTTGAAAGTGGGAAAGCGACATGTGTCGTTGCTTTAGACAAAGTAGCGAAGTTGTGCTCATATGTGCGGTGATCGTAGCCAAATGAGTACCGCGGGGTAAAACCTGTGGTTGGGGAGAGGGATTGGGGGCGAAAAAAAAAAGTGAAAGCCGTTTACAACTCCCTGTAACGCCGAATTGGAGCGCAGCTCTTGAGGAGGAGGAGTGAAGGGTACTGAGGGGAGGGTAGACCCCTCCTCCTTCTCCTCCTCCTCCCCTCATTCTTTAATATGCTCCGGGTTGGTCACGTGACCTCGGGGGGGGGGGTGTCACATGACTTCGGGGAGGGGGGTCACGTGACCTCGGGGAGGCGTGACCTGGGGTCACGTCACCTTGGGTGTCTCATGGGGGTCCCCTCAAGGTCACGTGACCTCAGGGGGTCACGTGACCTTGGGGGTCACGTGACCTCGGGGGGTCACGTGACCTCAGAGGGGTCACATGGGGGTCACCTTGGGGTCACGTGACCTTGAGATGACCTTGGGAGGGGTCACGTGACCTTGGGGAGGAGACCACATGACCTCGGGGGTCAAGTGACCTCAGAGGGGACACGTGACCTTTGGGGGTCACGTGACCTTGGGGGCCACGTGACCTTCAAAGGGTCACGTGACCTTGAGATGACCTTGAGGGGGTCACGTGACCTTGAGATGACCTTGGGAGGGGTCACGTGACCTTGGGATGACCTTGGTTACGCCGACGGCGACGGCGACGGCGACGCCGACGCCGCTCAAGCCGGGAACGGGTCCCTAAGAGCTGCGCTCTAAAAACCTTTGTCATCTGTTGGTGCGACAAGGCTGTACGGAATAATAAAGATCTTTTTCGTGAAAGCATTTGACCGGGGTTCAACGATGCAGCTTGGGGCTGAAAGCGAACGACCCGGCACAAGGGCAATGGAGAGAGCGGGGTGAGGGGGAACGATGAAGGCGTCATCGGTGTTGAGGGGAACGGAACAAGAGAGTGAGGAGCCGTCTATGATGCATTGTCAGCAGAACTCAAGTGCAGTTCGCGGCTAGCACAATCGATGAGGGCATCGGCGGCTGAAAAAAAATCCCATCTTAAAATAAGGTCGGCCACACTACTGAAGAGGACAGTGGACACAATAATATGAGTGATGCTACTAATATATATCGTCATGGTGCAGCATCCAAGAGGTTGTGTGAGCTCACCATTACCCAAACGCAAGAAATGTCCAGAACTTGGTGGAGTCAACACCTCGTTTAAGCGGCGGCGAAGGTGGTTAGACATGCAGGATTTTGCGGCCCCTGCATTGACTAATGCTGGGATTAGCTGTTGATCCACTGTTACCAATATAGTTGTTGGATAAGGACGAAAAGTATTGGCGACAGTTCGTGCTGATGCAGCCTGACCTGCGGCGCCAAGACAGGCTGCAGTTTTTAGTTTGACGGCTGGTTGGCGACGGATGTGTTGTTGAACGGCGACACGGAGCGCTGACGTCTTGGGTATGGAGAAGGTGATCGAGCTTGGCGCGGCTGGAAACCAGAGGAGCATGGGAGGGGAGGGTAATCGACGTTTCGACTGGCATTAGTGTGGTCAGAGGTCCTAGGATTATTGGCTGAGGAACGGCCGTAAGTTTCGGTGTCGATGCGGCGATGACAGTAGCGGATGACGTGACCGGGGTTATAACAGTAGAAGCAAACTGGTCTGCGGTCTGTCGTTAGCCACACTTCTGTTCATCGTGGTTGTGCATAGGGTTGGGGTGGCGTCTGCATCATATTTTTTGGTTGCACTGGAGCACATAATGGCGGTACATGCTAGAGAGCACAGAAAGGTGGCGACGAAGCAGCTGCTGAGGCGTATGTGCAGGGTAAAGGAGACTCCCGATGGGATGGAGTGCGGATCGAAGCTCGTCCTTGATGATCTGTTGTATGTTGGACACGGGCACCTCGTCGGGTTTGGCAAACGAGTCGACAGGCGTTCTTGAACCGGGCAGTGAGGATAAAAACTCACGTAGTTCTTCGCGAATGTTGGTGCGAATCAGCGTCGGAAGGTCGGTGGCAGAAGTCGGACTTGAAACTTCTGGGAGGCGAGCAAAGGGTGGCTTTAGGATTCGTCCACTCTGAAGGTCCTCGTAGTGCTTACACTCGGATATGAGTTGCTGAACAGTCGTAGGAGACTTAGGGGCCACGACTGAAAACAGTTCTTAAAACAAGCCCTTAAAAAGGTGGCGGATTTTGTCGTCCTCTAGCATATTCCAATCGACACGACCGCAAAGGCGTAGGACGGCCTCGATGCACGTTGTGTAGGATTCAGTAAAGGCTTGGTATCTGCACGAAAGCGTGTCGCGAGCTGGTTGCCCACGGCGCTCAAGTGTGGCAAAAATGTATACGAAGGCGGCTTTAAAGGCGTCTTACGAATTAATTTCATCTTCGTGGTTTTCAAACCAATGGAAAGGGGTGCCCTTAAGGTAAAACACGGCGTTGGCTAGTTTTAAGGTGTCATCCCAGCGGTTGTGCTCGCTTACTCGGTCGAAGGTTTTGAGCCAGTCATGAACGTCGGCATCAGGAGTACCTGCGAAGTCGTGGGGATCCCGTTGCTGGTTCTTGACACGGGGCCATTGTTCAGGTGCGGCTACCTGTCTGGTTCGTCGGGCATCTGGGTGAGGGTCAAGCGGCCGCTGCAGAGCTCCGTGACGACAAAAGGGGATCCAGAGAAGAGGGCGGGGACTGTTAAGCAACCTCCACCATATGTGAGGATAGGAATACACGGATATGTAATGAGGGATGTTTAGGTACAAGGGATATGATCGGTGATCGAATCTTTGCAGTCCACAGTAAGGGCGCGAGCCTCCCCACTTCAGTGTCCTTGTCGTCGTACTTTCTCCGGCTTCTTAACAATATATTACATACAGTCGAATCTCGTTAATTCAGACACTCTTAATTCAAACTGACATGCAGGTCCAATCCTATGTGTCTCCTATGGAAGGAAACTCCCGATAATCCAAACTTTGCTTTATTCATTTAAATGTTCCGTCCACCATGTATATATATATATATATACATATATATATATATGTGTGTGTGTGTGTGTGTGTGTGTGTGTGTGTGTGTGTGTCCGTGCGTGTGTGTGTGTTTGTTTGTTTGTGTGCCTGTGTGTGAGTATGTGTGATAACAAATTACTTACGATGTTTTTTCCCCGTCTATATATATATGCGCACTATTTTACATATCAAACCCTGCTTGCTCGCCAACTAAATGGACAATACCAGCTGTTAGGTATGCCAGAGGACAAAATTCCCTGCGCTATTCAACGAGGACGTTAGGCTGCGAGCCCGTCATACAAAAAGTAAGCAAGGAAAAAAAGCGCCGAAAACCGAGGAGACATGAGTGGGGCGGTGCGCCTATCTTTCGACCACTTGACCCTTACGTAACACGTCACTCTCGGATTGCCCCGCGATGAATCGCTCCCTGCGCTCGCTGCGGAAATGGATGTCCGGTTGGGTCTTGCATGTAGGTTGTGGTATCTAAGTCCCATTCGGACTAAACATTGCCAGGGAATAGCGCGGATCAGAATTTGTCTTAATTCTAGCACATATGACATAATTTTATAATTAGCAAGAAATGGCTAATTAAAATGCTTCTGCTAAGGCAAGCATTTCAATAGATGATTAGTGGATATTAGATAATTGAATCATTATTTATCACTTTACACTAGTTTATAACACCAGCCATTCTCGATTACATAATCCCGAAGAAATGGAAGTTTAAAACTTAAAGTGCTCGTTCAGTTTATATGATCAGTTGATAAACACCCCGGATGATTAGCAGAGTTATCAACCACCCTGTAAACAGAAAAAAAAAAAAAAAAAAACATCCTGGATGGTCAGTAGATTTATCAAACATCCTGTTGCTTTGTCTCTTTGAATAAGAAAACGTTAGTTAAAAGTTTGTAATCTAAAGATTTTTCGCTTACCTTCCGAAGGTTGGTGTCCAAACAGTGCGCAAGTTTCGTAATCCGAGTGAAGTAGAAACATCAAATCAACGAAAACTAAAAGAACGGTTAGGATTGTGTATTTAGAATTAATCTTAAATACAATTATGTTTAATACTTACTATGCTCTCGGGGCGCCGGGTAATATTTGTAGACTGCCATAAAGTTTCTCGTTGGCCACATTCCTTTTGAAGAAAATGCCCTTAACAGGTACTTTGCTGTGACACTAAAAGAAATCGTAGGTAATTAGCTTAAATGTGCCTAACTTCTCGTGGCACCTTTGCATCTTCGGTAAAAAAGGCCAAAAATGTAAATCTTTGCACTTTCACAAATAGATATGATCATTATTTATGTCGGCTGTACTCCGTTTCACTTTGAGTCCGACTGTAGCCCAGGCATCCATCTGAAGAAGTAGATCAAGCAGTGGCAGAAGGGCAATGTCAGGGCAGTCGTGTTCTTCGTCGGTTTGTTCTCACCGGTTAAACCAATGGGCATGTCAAGGGAAGGCGGCCGAGCGCGCACCAGCGGTAAAAGTAAACTCCAGCGAAATTAAACGACATCGTCTTCGCTTGGTGCACGGTGGTTAATCGTGCTCCGCGAGCTCCGTCGTCCGAGGTGGTGCGTGGCAACGTTACTAGTTATAATTGCTGAGTTTTTGAACTATACAGCAGAGGGGCCTACCCGCCTCTTACCCCCTTCGGTCCACCTGCCGTCATTTGAAGCTCCAAAAATAGGAAAATTGGCAACCAAAGGGACTTCCACTTTAGGTGTCTCTTTTAATATTCAGGTTTCATTGACTTTGCTTTTACAACGTAAATTTTTAGTTCTATACACCTTCCCAAACACACTCGACCCCAGTGGCAACAAACCGTTTTTGAGCCGAGTCACTCAGTTTGAGGCTAGACTCTCACCGGCGTCCCTCCTAACCCTAACCGAGTCGACTGTGATTTCAACAGGCGCAGCCTGCGTAGGCGCAGTTTCAAACGCTGCTGACGGCTAAATTCTCGTCTTTACACGCTATATCTTGTGTTTCATGGTACATGTATTTTCCCGAGGACATTGGGAAAGCATTGTGCCACATTGTTGAAAAACAAAAAACGCAAAAAAACACAAAAAAACTGTAAACTATTTTTGTTGGGTACGTACGCGACAGAACGAATGCGACTGGAATGTATAGTTCTAGTTATTTGTTTTTTTCTTACGATAAGTTTTGATGGCGCCGCGGGATTCGCCGCATGTGAAACGACAAAGCGCTTTGCTGTCAAAAATAAATTACAACAGAAGAGGGCCGAAAGGCATGCATTTTTCACGCTCGCAAATAACGTGTTTACCGATGGACAGGATACGGACATGCAGGATACGGACAGGATACGGACATACGGACATGCAGGATACGGACATAGACAGGATACGGACACGCACACGATGCAGCGTTATCCAAAAAAAAATCTATTTGAGAAAGATCTGAAATAACACAATCACAGTCGACGATAGTCATATCTTGACGATCGGACGGAATCCGAGATGACTTCGTTTTGGGGCACGTTTTGTGTAGTCACGGTAGGCACATGAAGTCACTAGGGTGACTTCATGTGCGCTTTGCTCACATGAAGTCACCTTACTTTTGAGGAGAGCTTCGTTTTTTCACAACCGCACCAAGGAAAAAAAACAAAAAAACAAAAACGTGGCTGACCCGCTTCTCACACCAACCCGGACGACTATTTTTGGAGATGACTGAGGATTCTACGCGGATTATCTCTGAGCGGGGGGAGAACAATGTTCGCAAATTCGCGTCGAGGGTCGTTCGACGTCCTTCACCTCCTTCGTTTCCGTGAATGTCGAGCAGAAAAGCTTGAGTGGCAGGCACTTACCAGCCTTATTTCTCACAATGGAAGATAACACAAAAAGGGTACGGAGCACGCATAAAAAAACAATTAAGTCGAAACTTTCAAGAGGTGTGAGAAAACGTCAAATGCAAAACCGCAAAAACGCAGATAGAGAACCGCGCTGAGCGGGTCGTCACAGTCCCAGAGAGTCGCAGAAAATTTCTAGCTGATAGAGGGCGTTAGAGTCGCACAAGCCGCATCAGCATCAGCAACATGGCGGCTGCCTAGGAGCGTTTTTTAGAAAGGTGTATACTGCGGATGCGCATAGATTCTCTTCTAGCATTACGTCCCGCTGTCTCCGTTTCCACTGGGCACCATCCCGCACGACCAACATTGCCAGGGCCTAACTTTCAGAGTATTTCGTCTTTTTGGCAATTCTTTCAAACAGGTACGGGTATATTGGGGCATAAAACGCAATGAAAACCGATACAACGGCACGATGTCAATGTGTCTTGACGGGCGGAGTCCCGTTGGGTCGACCTTCATTTTTAGTTCGGGGAAAACCAACACACGGCGCTCGCTACTCGAAAAAAGGTTTATTGTGTCGAATTGTAGTCCGACGCACATTTTGGCCGTTTCAAAAGCAAAGCGCGTAAGCCATATCTGCAGAGCCAGAAACCCGTACATACGAAGAGTTATATTAAGCGCACACCGTGCATTACTTGCGGCGGCTGTGGCAGACCGTATTCTGGTGGGTTTTAGGGAACCGTTTTTGCACATCCGATACCGTACTATGGGCCCTCCGGTACGAACTGCGCATGCGCTACCGCAGAAGACTCGCATATGCGCAGTGCGGTCCGGAGGGCCTATCGTACCGTGTAGGCTGCTCAAAAAACGCTCTCGGAAACTCTCTACTATACTTCGTTTCACCCTAAGTGCAAGCGTGGCCGATCTTATGAGCAAAAGGGCCAATCAGACAGCGAAAGAACCACAAAGCCATGGCTTGCTCTCTGCAGTTTATAGGACTAGCCGGTATTCGCTGTCTCTCTGTGCGTGCTCCTCCGCCGGCTAGTCCTATCAAGCGTAAAGAGCACGCCATGACGTTGTGCTTATTGCGCTGTTTTATTGGCCCTTCGGCTCATAACATCGGCCACGCTCGGACCTAAGGTGAAACGAAGTATAGGCGTCTTTTTCCCCATTCGCACAAAGCCCTAGAGCAGTCAATGGTCCGATGGCACCAATCAAGCAGCCTCCAAAAGTGCATCATCACGGCACTCGTCTTGTTAGCGTGTTCTCTATGACGGGTTAAAAGCGGCTCAGGCACAAAAATGCGAAGGATTGCGACGCACTCGCTGCGCCTAATTGCTTCCCCGGTGGGACCAAATGCAAAAATATAACGAACGCGGTTACCATGCACTAGTGGCACAGCCTGATTGGCTCATTCGGATTGTGCAGCATTGGCCGTGCTTGTACTTGGATGGAAAATTAGAGAAAGCAACAGTGATACGAGCAGCTTCAATATAGCTACTCCTTTATGGCCGCATTTATCGTTTCAAAAAAGCGCCTGTTTCAGAGGTGAGTATAGTGCCACCCACTGGAAGTGGTCCTACGACGAACAAGAACTCCGAGTAGCCCACCACGAAGCCTCGGCTACCATGCTCCACGTGACAACCTAAGTTTTGAGACGTGGTTCTTCGTGGGTTATGTAAAAGGTTTCAATGAAAGCTTAAAAAAAAAGGATGGTTGAGGGAAAAAAAAATTTTTTTGGGAACAAACTGCCAGCCGCGGTCGGTGTCAGTCATTGCGAAAGGGAAAGATATCAGCTGAGTAACGAAGATAAAAATACATACTAAGTTTTATAATTACTGAAACTAAACTAATGGTTTCAATACGAAACTTACTGAGCGCTATCGAAAAACCTTAACTTAATTTGTTTACCTACTTAAAGAACACGTGGAGCGGCGGAGAGTGCTAAAGTTAACACTATAGTGTAGCAGGCAAAAGGCTGGCGGTATGCAAACGCGGATGATAAGAATGTCATTTATGTATTCGCATTGTCAGATTTCTGCCTGCTGCACCATTGGAAACCTTAGGTCACGCCCTCGATTAACACGTTTTTTAACTCTTTCTAAAATTTATTGATTTAGGGGTCTTCTATGACGTTCGGCAAGTTTTTAATCGGAACAATATGCTTACTTTCAATAGTTAAGAAGCTAATAAGTAATATTTCGTACATTAAAATAGCTACTCTCTTCAATCTCTGACGTCCGTTGTAGCAGGCACCTTGTTTCCGAATTTTGTTTTTTAACCACCTTTTTGTGCGAAGTTTTTAACCTTTCCTAAAATACCCAGTAGATGAGCGTAAGCCGTACATATTATTTAAATTTCGATGGTAACTGTCAACGCCATGCTTTTTAAAAGACGTGACAGCTTTTTGCGTGCCAGTAGAGTGACAGCGCAGGTTTAAGAAAGAAAAGAGCGGCGTGGAGTTAGAATAAACTGTAAGAGGGGTACAGACTTCTCACAAAATATCGTGCGCCGTGTAAATTTGCTTCCTTTACTTTTAAGAAGAGGCATTTTCCAAGTTTAAACCTTGAATCTATCGCGTTAAAATTACGCAAGTAGAAGCTAGTTCACACATATGCGTCTGAGTGTGACCGAGTGCATTTTGTTCGCTTGCAACCGCTGAGGAGGAGGAAACAGGGAACCAAATTGGAAGAAAGGGTCCATCTCAAGCCGTGGGGAGCGTTTGCAATTTAATGGAAGACGCCTCGTGCGGAGATTGACCCCAAGTGCGCATGCGCTGCGCTTTCGCGTGGCGAGGAGGAAAGCAGGTGTAGAAACGGATACATCTGCAGACGATCCCCACTTTCGGCACTCCCTCGCAGCTCGTGTTGCAAGCGCGGCCCTTAAAGCTCGTGCCCTGGATCAGGCAGTTGGAAACTCTTTGTAATATAGGTCCTCAAATGTAGCACACTGGCATGCTGGCACCAACTACGAGGTGGCCCTGGAACACATACAGTTTGTGCAAGTGGTTCTTAATTATTTTTGGTGTCATTCATAAATTTCTGACACTCATATACGTTACAATTTCTTGTAGATTGTGGGAAGACGTTATCTCGATAATGCTGGTAAACATTCTGTACATACACTCATACCGAAAGTGTACCAGTGCTAGCTAAAAGGTGGTACCAGTGTGCTTGTAATACAACAAAAAAAGGGATCACCAGTGGGGACAATGTGCTTGGTCACACCCACACGCAAATGTCTAGGCTGAAATAATGGGTGAAATATTGGGTCATACCTCTGCTGCGGGAGCCCGGTGCACTTGAAATATCTACAATATGAACTTAATCTCGGAAAAAAAAAAAAACTCCAATGTTTAAAACTTTAAATGCACTTGTTGTCTTGTTAATTCTGACAATATTTTTTTCAAAAGATTCGGAGTGCTTAATAGGCTTCGATTGCCCGGAGGAAATTAGTTGTTGAGAAGTACCTAGCAACGTGCGAGCGACACACACAAAAAACACATAAATTCCGTAATAAAGTATGTTTAGAACAGTTCAATGTTTTATAAAGAACCAAACGATAATTCAAAATCAATTGGTCCCCCCCCCCCTCCCCCCCCTCCGCCCCTCGGCCCCCCCCCCCCCCCCCTCCACCCTCCCCCCTTCCCGGCCCGGAGGTGCTTCCTTGAATTTTTGTTTAGCATAAATGGAAATTCGAAATCTTTAGGGATCGGCATGTATGCGAAATTTTCACCAATTTCCGACTCGTACAAACACAAAATGTGGACGCATGATTGCTATTATTCATTGCATTTCGAAACCCGCACTAAAATAAAACTAATATGGAAGACCGCTATTACTGATTGCGTTCTTTGGAGCCGTATATTTCATTTATATATCGAAAGCTAGGTGTCATATTTTAATTATGGCTTTTAGTAAATTTGTCGAAGTTTTAAGATACATTTATTGCTCATGCTGAGTTAGCTTTCTGCATTTACCTCAAAGTCCAGCAAAAAAAAAAAAAAAATATATATATATATATGCAAACATTGAAATTTCAGCTGGCGTGGTTATAGTAGCAGCGAATATCTCCCTTTTATTTATTTTCTCAGTTATTAAAGGCAGTGCATTTTTAAATCAATTATTAGTTTTAATGGAACAACTAATATTTTCTGATGATAACACTTTTCCTATTCAAACATTTTGAATCACTGCAAAAATAATGCTAGGCACCAGAAGAACAAATACCTCAACATTTTAGCTAAATACTAAACTTTTAATAAATATTATTTGTGTACTGGCGACAAGAGCGATTAATTTAGTCCACATTTTTCAATATAAAAAAGAGCTTACTCAGCCGTACTGCGTGGGTTTTCGAACGACACGAGTGCCGTGAAGTTTGTGGGTGAAATACGTTCCAATATTGTTATTTTTCCGCACCTAAATCGGTAGTACGAGTATCGTATCATAGGACTTTCTTCGGAGGAATAAGTACCCCTCAAAATGTAGTAGGTCTTGTCAAGTCTATTGAGTATCTGAAAGAGGTTGTAATCACGACAATGCAACACAGTTATATTTTAAGAGCACTTTCGGTAAATAAGCGGCAACTTATTTAGGGACCCTTGCATTTTGGGTTGTCATTTACGATCCGTACACCTAAATGTACAGTCGCTCGCAGACATACAGAAATAAGGGCTAGTTAATAACATTCGTACGTTTGACTTGGATTCAAACTCACTATACAACATTTTCGTTGCCCGAAAAATGTCAGCAAAGAAGAAAAAAACAACAACATATCTTTAATAAATTGTAGCGCGTTCCCGCGTTTAAGAAATGTAGACCCATCTTTTGGAATCAACATTATGGAAGCTCCCAAAAGCAAAAACAACTTTCAGCGAATTAAACGCAAAACATTAAGCGGGAATTAGGGCGGTTAAATAGCCAATCATTAACATAATAATTGTTTTTCTTTGTAGCGCGAACTAAACTGGCCGAGGTTGAGCAGTTTCCCGTTTCTCGCACAATAAGCCGTGCTCCGTGCTGCGCAAGCGCAAGGAGCAGCGACGTCACACGGCGCACAGCTGGCGAGGCGGAGCCGCCGTCGCCGCGGGCTCCGCCGCCACCGCGCGCGCCTCGCCGGTCGTCCCATTCCAGAGGAGTGACGTCATAGCTGCGGCAGACGCACTGGCGCCGCCGCGTGCCCAGCTGTGTGCCTCCGTTGCGCAGTAGCCAAGTCTGACGCTACACTGGAGCTGCTTGATAGCGCCTCTCATTTTGTGCGCATAGGCTCACGCTACGTATATCCTGGCATAGCCGAGCTAAGCCAAAACAATTTTTTTCTAAAATCTCGGTTTGAATATATTCATGGCCCAGAGACTCTCCACCCCAAGACATGAGTGCTAAATTCAATATCTAGCTCTTCTAAAGACAATAAAGTTTTAAATGGATGCTGAACCGAAATCTAGATTCCCCAAAACACGCGGCAAAAGCGTGCAACGGGATGCCACAAACACCAAAACATCACTCATACAGCGATATCTTGAACGGATGAACGTATTTTTTAAAAGAGGCGCATTTGGCAGGAATGTTCACGTCATGTTTCTCCGACAGGGAGAGGGTAGGGCTTCGCGTCTTCTCCACCTTGCGCCCTTGAGGAAGCGAAGCAAAGAGAGGAGGAAACGAGGTACTTTGACGTCACGCGCCTCGTCGGCCTGGTTCAATCTCGACTCCTTTTTCCAAAAATACGGCCGTCCATTTGAGATATCGCCATACTAGTAGTGTTGTAGGGATTGTAGCGTCCCGCCTAGATCTCCAGCATTGTTTTCTTGAAATCCAAATTTCGGTTCACCATCCCTTTAAATCTAAAACAACTATAGTAGGTGACAGGTTAATGGTAAATTAGAAGCTCCTTCTACCTCTTTCCACTTTAGCGGAGCCAACGCTGGAGAGGAGGTTGCCTCCTCTCCAGCGTTCGCTCCGCTAAAGTGGAGAGCAAGTGGCAGAAGTTTTCCCTCAACTCTTAAATTGTCGCCGCCTAGACATTTAAAGTAAAATAATAAAAAAAGCGCTGCTGTCTACGGTGGTTCTGACGATATTTTTCCGGGTAGATTTTAGTAAACTTTGCGTTACTGAGGAACACCTAAGGGATAAGATACAGGTTGTACGAGGAGGCGACGTACACTTTCTTTAAAGTGAAAGTGCACTTCATACGTCGTCCCACCCTTGTCTTATCCTTCGAGTGTTCCTCAACTCAACCAACAGGCTCGTAGTATACATACATATGATTGTTTTCTGTAATGACTAACTGCACCCTAAAGCTCTACTTTTTGCCGTATACTCATAGAGGAAAAGGAATTAGTTGCAACTTAAGGTAAGTTTGGGCCCACCTATGTTCTTTTGAAAACTGTAATTGATTTGTATTATATAACTCCGCATTATAAATATTATATTAGCTTTAGGATTCATCGCAGATTCTTGAAATCGAAATGTGTAGTTGGAAGAAGGAAACTAGTAGTAAGAAAATACCCTGACCACCCATAACAAATGTTTAGTTTTGATAGCAGATCAATAATTTCCAGGTTGGTACAAACAATATTAAAGAACTCTTTTCTCCTCTTAACTAATATTACATGATTAATTATTAAGAAAATATAAACCAAAACAGCTGTCATCTAGCAACAAAAATATATCTTAACATTTATTTAAGAATTTCTTAAACACAATAATATTTTTGGGTAGCGTTCAGACAACGTTTTCACCAGCTTCACAATCGTTTACCGCACACTCGCCAACGCTTTTGACGTTCGACATTTTAAACTCTGCAATTTCATGCTAAAAAAAAAAAACGCTTAACGGGGTTTGCATTTCGGGCACACAAACGCATCACAAAAAAACAGCAACTAGGGAAAAGAAACATTTCTGCAGACCTGCTGGTTAAACCCGAGGTATAGAAAACATTGTATGATGGAGGAGGTAAATACTTGAGGTCGCATAGAGACAATAGGTACCTCAGGAAATAAACCAACAAGCCCACTACTCATTCTGCAAAATTTCCATTTAAGCTTTATCCCTATAATCGCTGTTCGCACTTTACCTTCGATTTTAGTGCCATAGTGAACTATACAGTCTACCCCTTAGATAATTTGAAGGTAGAAACAAGATATGAATAAATATTGATGTAATCTATAAACCTAACAATCTAACTGCATGCGTTCCTGTACATTAATGAGAAAAGCTGCTTTCGTTGATTTCTGCTCTATTTCAACATAGAATTACAGTCTCTAACCTTTGTAATGTTCTGACCCCCAGCATTTTCTTTCTTGACGTTGTGAAGAAATGAAGCGGCTGGAGAAGCAACGCCAAACGCAGCCATCAGACAGAATCCATAAGCTGGTTTCATTGCTTGCAGAGTTAGAAACTCTGAAAAGTAAAAAAAAAACGACAACAAAACCGACGTAGTTGTATAGCTTCATCATTAATTTAAACTTATTTTCTATTGTCACGATGCCGGTGGACGCTTACTCAGAGTCAATATTAGGATCGTGTTATCACAATGTGCAGAGAGTGACGTAATATCGAGGCTCCGGAAAATACTTCCCATCGATTTTCTACGCAGAATACCGAACTTGGTTCTAGAAACATGGCGCCTGCACTATGCGGTCATTCGAAAGGGGTTAATTTATACTTTTTAATTTTTTATGAATACTGATTGTGATAAGTTCCTCAAGTGCACGACATTCGAATGCGCGTTCGCTTTTCACTCAACGCCTTGCAGTAGCAAAAAGAAAGGAAAAGAAAGAGCTATAGTAATTGCTTGCCCCTTCCCTTAACTTCTCAAATCAAAGAAATGCTCACTTGAGAGGCGTATATTGTTTTTGGGTAATCCGAAAATGTTTACGGTTAAATTTATTTTACTTAAGGATGACGCAATTGAGCGTTGTGAGATTTTCACGTAGATGTCGCAATATTCCTTTGTTTGCAGGTTGGGCGATTACTATATCTCTGGATTGGTTCAGATATACTAGTTATTATTTCGCTAGTGGTAGTGAAAACATTTGTAGAACTAGAAGGTTTCGTAAAAACAGGTTTTTAGTTATCTTTGTTTATCTCTGTACCGCGCAGGGTGGGAAAAGTTATGACTTTTTATAATATAAATTTGTTCATTTTATTTAAATCATATGAATTTGATTTACATGACTAACTAGAAAATAGTGAGTCTTTAACAAATATTGTATATTTAAACAAGAAAGCATGTTTCATCCATTTTCGTGATCACTGAATATTGCGAATGCGGAAAAATAGTTACTGCACTTTTAAAGAGCAGTTTAACAACGTTTTATTGATGTAACCCCATCATACCAGAAAAAAAGAAAAAAAAAACAGCTGCCTTTTTTAGCTAGGGAAATCATTACTTGTTCTTTCACCTTTTGATTTGCTTTCAATACGCCATTACTTTTCTAGTTTTGGTTTCTTTTGCGTTCTGACGTGCGTTTCGCAACTGAAGAACGAAGTATAAGGTAGAAAGAAAGCTGAATGCTCCAATTTGCTCAAAGGAGCAATGCTTTCTGCTCATATTCAGCTTTTTTACCTTGATGATGCTTTGATTGTAGTACAAAAAATATCCTATAGAAACCATAAAACGATATAAAGGTAAAAATTAAAGCTCCGGGATTATGTTTCCTGGAAAGATTAGGTTAAAATAGTGGTAGCGAAACAACTGTGATTTAAATCACTATTTAAATCACGACTTAAATTAGGACTAAAGTTGTAATTTATTTTCCACTCCTGTACTGGGTGTTTTACTGAGGACAGGGCTTTGTCCTGTCGAAAAAGCCGAAGAAATCACGACGATGCAGACCAAGTTGCTGCAGAGCTCGGCAGCTTCCGCCTATGTCCGCCTGGCTTCGAACCTCGGACGACTATGACATTTCACGGCGAGTTCGCAAAAAGGATCGTGGCCCGGATTTACCTGTACGACCATGTTTCCCGCCATACCTGTTGGGCAGACGAGCAGGGCCTGTAGAACTTATGCATAAAATTAGAAGGAATGACGAGGTACTGGTGTAGAAATAACGGAGCTTCTTTGACCTCGTGAGATGTTTTCAAGTGCGCGCCCACGCTGATGTTCGTCACGCAACACCGACAGGCGAGAATCAAAAACCTACTCCGAAAGAGAACTTAATGTCCCAACCAAAATGACATCAGCTTCTTTGATGATGTTTTGTGCCCGAGCGCGACGCCGCCTCTCAGGCCACAAATAAGAAGAAGCTGCGGGACGTCATGCGTTTAATGATGCTTGACAGTTTTGACGCCTTTGTCCGCAACTTTGTGACAACAGTTGACAGAATTGTGACTGACCCCACGCCCATCGAGCGTACTCTGCGAACCCGAACCATCCCCTAGCAGCGACTACAGAGACTCCCTCCAATGTCTAGTTCCTGCACGGACCATATATACGAATTCTGTTTCTCAGCTAAACTTTGTAGGGAAATTGATGTAACCTGATATGACGTAACGGGACATATATATATATTGGGGAAGTTGGCGGCACGTGACAAATGTCAACTGAGTTTCCCTGCTAAATTTAGAAAGAAAATTGTCGTTTTGTGGAAAAAATTTAATTCATTTTTACCTATAAATTTAGCGGAAAATTCACTTCACGTGACCTACATACCAATGTGTTGTTGCCTGTTGTCGCTTGCCTATGTTGTTATCGCTGGCCCGTCCGCCCAGCGTCATGACTACGTGATGTTTCCGGTGGGGTGTATTATAGGCCCGCTCAATAAACGGAGGCTTTTTGGTTCCTTCATGACCTAGAGCGGCAGTTCGTCGTCTGACCTCTTTCCGGCACGCATACGCCTAGTATGCGGTATCGCTACATGATGCCAGGAGTGGGGTGTGGTCATCTATCGCGCTGGAGGCCGCGGACGGCAGCATTCCTGGAAAATGGAAAACAAGCCCGCAACGGTAATCCCGGCCCTCCAGCAACCGCCACCGCTGGACTTTGACAAGACGTCAGAGTGGCCGGCGTGGATCGACCACTTCGATGACTACCGCTTCGCAACAGCGCTCAACGAACGCTCGGAAGAGGCCCAGGTACGCACGCTACTTTACACAATCGGTCGCCAAGCCCGCGAAATCTTTGCTACATTTGGGCTGACCGACGAAGAAGCAAAGAAGTACGATGTAGTCAAGCAGAAGTTCGACAGTCACTTCGTCAAAGAGCTGAACATCATTTACAAAAGTGCGTACTTTCACAGACGCCAGCAATGGCCAGAAGAATCGGTGGATCAGTTAGCAACTGCACTTCACGTTCTTGCAGACCGCTGCGACTTCGCGGATATGAAGGAACCCGGGACAAGTTTGTCGTCGGGCTTCGTGACGCGAAACTATCCGAGGCCCAGCAGATGGATCCGCAGCTGTTATTGGCTACAGCACTGGCCAAGGCTCGCCTCAAAGAAACCGTGCGACAGCAGCAGCAGAGCCTCCGACCGGAAGGTCTACACTCCGGGAGTTCGCCGGAACTTCAGGACCAGGGCGCCAACGTGGACGCTGTGGACCACCAGAGACGTCCACAACGCAACAGGGGGCGGTGCCTGTACTGCGATGGCGACGCCCACCCGAGGTTGGCGTGCCCGGCCAAAACTTCCAAGTGCCACAACTGCGGCAAGAAAGGACACTTTGCGAAAGCATGCCTCAAGAAAGTTGAGTCAGCGCAAAGAAAGGTACGCGTCTCGGCTGTCCAACGCGACACCGGGGAAGCTTTCATTGGCGCGATTGACGCGGATGGGAAAGCGCGCTATGTGCAGGTTCGGATAAACTCGGTGCCCATCCTCGCTAAGGTTGATTCGGGCGCGGAAGTGTCAGTTTTACCGTCTACTTTTCCAGGATTGCCCACCCACCTTGATAAGCAGACGAGGTACTGGAGGGGGCTGGCGGCAACAAGCTCAATGTATTAGGCAAATTTGTAGCCGAGATCGCGTGGAAAGAAAAAACTGCCCGTCAAACGTGCTACGTAGTTAGCCCTCTCAGCGACGTACTTCTCGGGCTGCCAGCCTTGGAGGAACTAGGTGTCGTTAAATTTGCCGACTCACTTACTGCAGATAAAGAGCGGTACGAGACACTTTTTCCGCACATGAGTCGTAGCCTAGGAACTATGCCAGGAGAATATACTATCAGGCTACAACCTGGTGCAATTCCCCATGCCATGACCGCTCCGCGGCGAGTGCCGATTCCGCTTATGGAAAGACTAAAACACGAGATTGAGAGACTCGTGCGCATGGAAATAATTAGAAAAGTAGACGGCCCCACAGAGTGGTGCGCAGGAATCGTGCTGGTCACGACACGGTCGGGGGAACTAAGAGTATGCGTAGACCTCACGAAGCTAAATAAGTGCGTTGTTCGCGAGCGCTTCACGCTACCTACGGTCAACCAAGCTTTAAGCTCTCTGGCAGGGCGAAATGGTTTTCGAAGCTTGACACTTTTTCGGGCTTCCACCAAGTTCGTCTAAGTAAGGACTCCGAAGAACTGACTACGTTCTTGATTCCATTCGGAAGGTACTGTTTTACCAGACTACCATTCGGGATTACGTCCGCTCCGGAGTATTTCCAAAAAAGAATGTCCGAAATCCTATGTGGCCTGCCAGGAGTTGTCGACGTCATGGATGACGTTTTAGTGTTTGGCGAAACGAAAACCCAGCATGATGAGCGTCTAGTTGAGGTTATGTCGTGCCTTGCTAGCGCAAACGTGACTCTGAACAAAGAAAAGGGTCTGTTTGGGGTTAATCAAATGCGATTCTTGGACCATATTCTGAATGAGAATGGCATTGAGCCTGATCCAGCGAATGTCAGCGCGATTAAGAATCTAAACGCACCGAAAAATGTCACCGAACTAAGAAGCTGTCTCGGCATGGCCAATCATCTAGGTCGCTTTTTGCCTCATCTTGCGCAAATTACGGCCCCGATGCGTGCTCTTTTGCACAAAGATAGCGAATGGCTCTGGGGGTGTGACCAAGAAAAAGCACTGAACGAGCCGAAAGGGCTCATTTGTTCTGCGCAGTGTATGGCCATGTACGAGGCAACGCTTGCAACAGTCCTTTCAGCTGACGCATCCTCTTTCGGGCTGGGAGCTGTCCTTTATCAAGCGCAGAAAGACGATCACCGCAGGCCGATAGCTTTCGTATCTCGTTCCCTCACGAACACAGAGCGACGATACTCCCAGATAGAAAAAGGAGCGCTGGCACTGACGTAGGGGCTGAAAGGTTTGATGAATACATACGTGGCCTAAATGTTATTTTCGAAACGGATCACAAGCCTCTAGTGTCGTTGCTGGGTCAGATGGCCATTGATGATATGCCACCCCGAATTCAACGGTTCTGGCAACGAGTAATGCGCTATCTTTACAGTGTCCAGTATGCTCCCGGCAAATCGCTAGCCACGACCGACACTCTTTCGCGGTCCCCTGTCAAATGCGGCGATTCCGAAAAGGGGTTGTGTGTGTCGGAGGTCACAGCATATTTTAAGGCGTGTTTGCTTGACTTGGAAACGGGGGACAATTTTTTGTCTACAGTGAGAGAATGTCAAATTAATGATCACATTTGTAAACACCTCATCAGACTGTGTAAAACCGGTTGGCCAAAACAACCAAATGTTCCTTCGTTTCTCACACCATACTGGTAAGATAGAGCATGCCTTAGCGTGGTTGATGGTCTCTTGTTGAAAGGAACAAGGCTCGTAATCCCACAGTTTCTAAGAACAGAAGGGCTGCACAAACTGCACGATGGGCACCAGGGCATCGGCCGTTGTCGCAGTGTTGCTAAAGGTTCTGTCTGGTGGCCAGGATTGAGCACCGAACTGGCACTGTCCGTGAATCGGTGCACTGTTTGCGCACAACATGCTCCGCAACAAGCCGAACCGATGATGGCAACCGCAACACCATCGTTTCCTTGGGAGAGAGTGGGAGTTGATCTGTGTGTAATCAACGGCCAGGCATACCTTGTCGCGGTTGATTGTCTTTCACGTTACCCTGAGGTTGCTATCCTGCCTTCCACAAGGTCGGGAACTGTCATTGAAAGACTGAAAAGTATTTTTGCTAGACATGGAATCCCTGAGTGCGTTGTTACCGATAATGGGCCTTAGTTCGCGTGTAACGAGTTTGAACAGTTCGCTGGGTCGTACGGGTCCCGCCATGTCACCGTGAGTTCGAGACACCCGCAGGGGAACGGAGAAGTAGAGCGAATGATCCAGACGGTTAAGCATCTCGTTTTAAAGTCCAAGGACCCTTACTTGGCACTGTTGGCTTACAGGGCAACGCCCGGCATTCTGGGGTCAGCCCTGCTGAAATACTTATGGGTAGGCGACTGAGGACCAGGGTCCCATTGCTGCCACGTCATCGAAATCCGGGAGAAAGCCGTCCGAAAGAAGTAGTGGCCAGTGACCAGAAGGTTAGGAGGCAGCAGTGCCGCTACTACAACAGACGCCATCGGGCCAGACGGCTTCCCGAGCTGGAAGCAGGTGACTCGGTCTGAGTGACAGACATGCAGTCCAAGGCCACAGTCCTTGCACTGGCGCCGAAACCGCGGTCATATGTGGTGCGGACAGACGACGGCGTTGATCTCCGCCGAAACAGAAAAATGCTTAACCGTCTCCCAAAAGAAGGTGAAAACACGGAGGCATACGAGTTTCCGGACAATAAACAGCAGCCGAGTACTGCACAGTTGGGTCATATTATGGACGACTCTGCGGCTACCGATTCGGCACCTCCATCTCGCGCGGTAGCCAATGGTGACCCTACTCGCACTGTAACGCGGTTTGGAAGAGTAGTGAAGAAACCCATAAGGCTGGGTATTGATGACTATGTTTTGTTTTGAAGTTCTGGGCAACGTATATTCATTGTCTTGTATGTGCGACGGTTTCCTTTGTTCTCGAAAAAAGAGGGATGTGTTGTTGCCTGTTGCCTGTTGCCTGTTGTCGCTTGCCCATGTTGTTATCGCTGGCCCGTTCGCCCAGCGTCATGACCACGTGATGTTCCCGGCAGGGTATATTATCGGCCCGCTCAATAAACAGAGGCTTTTTGGTTCCTTCATGACCTATAGCGCAGTTCGTCGTCTGACCTCTTTCCGGCACGCATACGCCTAGTACGCGGTATCGCTACAGTTACCCGCTAGATTTACCGGGGGAAATCGACGACGCGTGACCTGACGTCACGTGACCTATACAACCGTTCAGTTTCTCTGCTAAATATGGCTGGGAAATTTATGTCACATGACACAGCAATTATCCCACCAATTCCCCCACCATTTTCCTATTTTTGGAGTTTGTGTTTTCGGATAAATCCGAGAAACTTCGACAGACACCCGCCGGTAATATTTTGGTCAACTCGAACTCGCAACAAAAAAAAAATATAAGAAGAAAAGACTGTGTTTTACAATTACGAATGTTCAGCGCAGAGTCAATGGTCCTAAAAAAAGTGTTACCACAGTTATCTTCCAAGTCTCGGACCACTGTCAAAAGCGTTCTTATCGCTTATTCCGTCAAGGTTCATTCAGGAAAACAGGTCATTGCACCTTCGTGTCACCACAAAGCCACTGTTTCGATTTCCAGTTAAGGCCAAACTATTTGCGCTTTGGAGGTAGAAGAGCTTTTGTTTTTGTAACATTAAAAACAATGGACCATACAGGGTGCATAAAACAGGGAAGAGAGGCAGTTGACACTTCTCTATTTGATCATTTACCACTCCACCTCGCGCGGCCGCGGGGTAGGTTGGTGGAACAGGAGGGGACGAATACCAGCTTCCCAGCGACTACTTACAGGAGTTTTTATTTTACTTGAAGTTATCGGCGCTTATCGAAGCAACACTTGTGTGCAGCCCTAGTCCAGGGGCAAATCAGTATTGCCAATGGCAATGGTCACCAAGGCCTTATCTGGCTGAAGAAATATTAATTGATTCAAGCGCGATTTATTTTTATCTCGCATACTTGATGTTTGTTTATTTTAAGAGGAAACACTCCGAAATTTAACTCAGAATTTCGAAGAATATAGAATCAAACAGAAATAAACTAAGAAACTCAGAACTTTAGGCAAAAAATAAACTCCATTAAACAACCTCCGAATTCAATGAAAAACAAACTTCAAAAACACGGTATCCTATTTGCAATGCGTGCATTCTGGGACTTCGGAGATAGAGATCGCTGCAATTTTTTTTTTTGCTTTGGAAATTAACGTTACTGCATTATTGTTTTTTCTTTAGCACGTACAATATTAAAAAAAACTGGGTACGGATCGTACAGATGAACCGTATTCAGAGCTCTGCAATTATAGATTACTTTGTATCTAGATTTGCACATCGTTTGTTTTTCAACCGTCTTGCGGATTTTTTTTTTTTTTTTGTGCGGAGAATAGGTTGTTTATAACTAGGATATGTTTCAGGAAACTAAAGGTCACAGAAAATTATTATCTTGCGATGTACGCGATTCCCCATTTTCACGTGCCACTTGCGCATCACATAGTGAGCGCGTGCGTATTACAACTGCGGAAAAATAAAGAAGTCATGTGCGTTCGGAACGTGAGAAAACGTTGGAGACAGCCGAGCGGAAAGAAAAGGCTGTGAGGCAAAGAACCCGTCCTTCTGTCCTGACCTCCGTCTCGAAAAGCGCCATTCACACATCTGGAACCGAGTAGGACGGAGAGAGACAAGACCGGTTTTTAGGGCGCTTGTGCCGTCTTAGGACTGGGTGCGCTGCTGCGGAGCTGGTCCTAAGACGTTGTAAGAGGCTTAGAAACCGGTCTTGTCTCTTTCGGTCATTCTCAGTTACAAGTGTGAGCGAGCCTTAAAGCGCCGTTCACACACTTGCAACCGAGTGAGACCAAGAAAGACAAGACCGGTTTTTAAGCCTCTTGCAACCGCTTAGGACCTGTCCCGCCGAAGCGCATCTGGTCCTATGCGGTCGCAAGAGGCTGAAAAACCGGTCTTGTCTCTCTCAGGCATACTCGGTTGGACGTGTGAGAACGTGCCTTAAGAGGTGTTCTACTTGAGATGTAGGGGCGCATTGGAAAGACAAAATATTGTGGGGAATGCAACACTGCACCTCCGCCGAAGGCTGCTACGTGTGTTTGCGCGTGCCTGTAAATATCACCGCACCGCACTTTCATATACGGCACCCCTAGAGCCGTCACCACTCATTTTTGACTAAGTCAATGCGACATCAGGTACATCCTCAGCACGTCAGCAGCGAATCATCAGAGCACCAGGCGTTGCACGACATTCCGTTCAGCTTAATCACGAGGCCTCAGACAGTAAAGTAAGATAAAAATGCAAACAGATTTGTACATGGCAAGAATATTGAGAGCAACATGAAACGACGGCTAGAAATATGACAAGCAGTGCGCTATTGCACTCGGTATGGTTTTAAATGCCAGCGGCAACCCCGGCATCGATATTTGAAACAATGATCCCTAGGGATCGTACCGAACATTTCAAGCTTGAAAACTGCGTATATGCCAAGACAAAAATATGTTCATAAAGCCCGATTCGACTTTCCCTCCCGAATCCATGACGTAGATGGCAAAATGGCACACTTCCTGCCTATTTGGACGACTTCAAACAGGAAGTGTCAGTTAACTTTCTCTCTTTTCCTCTCATCGCACGTGACAGTCACGGCCACTCGTGTATCAATCAAAAAGTGAGCTTGTAGCTTGTTATACTCCGTGTCACTAGTTGTGTACAGTAAAAGCGAAGGCAAAGCCTGGCGAGGGGAGAAAGGGAAGGTTGGGGAGGTGCTGAGAAATTTCTCCTCTCTAACGTCCCTAGTGCTCCCTTTCTCAATTCAGCCTCCCCTGCCCTCGTCTTACCTCTCACCCTCCTAGTGTTCGCCCTTTTTTTTTTTTTGTTCGCCTTGCGTTGTCTTCGCATGCACTGCACACAACTAGTAACACGAAGTATAAAGCAGTTTTCTTTTCTTTCTTAACCCGGGGACAGAATTTGAATACTGCAGCTCTCAGTTCCGACTCAATGTTGAGCTGCCACTTATACTTTGTTTACTTCGACGCCACCACACGAAAGCCAAGTTCGTGTTTGCAGCGACAGCTGTGATGGGCTCTTCTCTCCAATGGAAATGGCTTCCGTTGTTGATGTTTTGCTTGGCGTTGTAGAGTGCCCGTCGTCTATTTTGCCAAATCCCTTTGAAAGATCGCCGACCACCCGGCGGGAATCGAACCTCGGTCCGCTGCGTGCGGAGCGGAGGCGTTACCGCACACCTACGCGACAGCTTTTTTTTTTTTGTTTGTTTTTTTATTGCCTTAGAGCTGCGGTTCATTGATTACAACCACCTATACATTTTCGGTTTTGTTCATAGCGCCCGATACCACACCGCACGTGCTTTCTAAGAAGAAAAAAGAAAAAAAAAGCCGGTACGGAATATTATTGTAGCACTGTCAATGCCAAGAGCTCGTGTCGAGAGACGAGCTTTCACGCGCTCCGGAAGAAAAATATAACAAAAGCGAGCGAAGAAAATGGTCGGATGTCTATTTAGCTCCGAACGCTTTTCTTCGCGCCTTCCATGGTGCAGGAACGCAAAGTCGATTCCCAACGACTTCGCCGTGACGTGTCGCAGCTATCGCTGTGACTGCACTAGGAATTAACACAAAAATGGCTAAATGAATTTTTTTTTTTTCAAATTCTCCAGCCATTCAGAGACCTCCCGCGGAATCGATTGCGAACCCCTTTGGAGTCACAAACAACACAGGACACGCTGGATAAATTAAGGTTTTAATGGACGCCTAATTTTTTTATCTACTAGGCGGCAAACCGTTTGTTTTTGTGGTCACGGGCATGATTTTTGTCGCTGTCGATGTGAGCACCAAGAATTAATAACTGGTGAGACTTCTGATTTTTAAAGAAGCCATGGTTTCCAAATACGTAACCGCAAGGTTTTCTTTTATTTTTTTTTTTTTTGAAACTGTGTTTTAAAGTGCACTCAAGACCTTTTGAAGCCAAGCGTCCTAAACAAACTGTAAGGAAACGATTAATAGTATCGGCAAAACGCTTTTGTATCGCCCGCCTGGAAAACAATTAACCTTATTTGCGTTCTTTTTTATGCATTACATTTTTCAATTAATTAAATTGTATTCGGTTTGCTGTCTGACGTTACTAAAATGGTGTAGTACATATTTCGTTCCGTTCTCAGCCCTCTCATCTACTTCTTCCATTGTGTCCATGGCATTTGCAAGTATGGCAAGGACAAAAAGTGTTTAATTTTTCAACCAATATTTGAACTTCCTCCGGGTTCTCCTTCTGGAATGCTGTTTTTTACCAGGCCAACCAAACCAGCAATCAACTCTAAAAATACAGGTTCTTCAGAGTAGCCACATTATCAACCCTATTGAAAATTCCATCAAGCTACGTAATTTGGGACACTGACTGCCAGTCAGCAGCCTTGGTGGAACGTGATGGACCATCAGACGCCATCTGATGGTCCATCAGATGACGTCTGACTGCCACTGACAAGGGAATTTCATCAACAAGGGCAGCATTTATATAAGAGTAAAGCTATACGCACTCATAAATATCGCCAAATGCCTCGATAAAACAAAATGTTCGAGAGAAAAAAAAAAAAAAGCAGGACTATTGGGCATCAAACCCGCGACCACTTGCGTACATATCGGGAACCCTAACCACTATGCTATGCCACCGCTTCGGATACTCGCTTTGACTAGTCGTTTTATACGTGATGCTTCGGCTGCAAATGCAGTTCAGCCGTCAGCATGTTATGCAAAGCACTCGTACATCACTCGCCGTACTTCAGTTCTACTCACCTGCCCTGTAAAGTACTTTCGCGTCGTAGAACGATCCTTCTGTTCGCGCGTCACCGGCCGAGTAGACCTGGTACACCTTGTCTTCAACTACACCGCTAAAGTCCCTTACATCGTCGGAACTCACAACAGGCTGGGTCTTGTCGAGTAGAAATTCTACTAAAACATAACACATTGTAGAGCCCGGGCAGGATCGACAGGTTGGAGCAAGCGGGCAAACAAAACGAGTCGAGAGCGATCGTTCATGAAAGCTCGGCGAAGCCTCTATGGGCTAAGCGAAGTCAGCGAAGTGTCGTGTTCGGCCCTTGTGTTCGGCGCTTCGGCGGGCTTCTGATCAAGGTTGTCGGTCGGTTGCGTGTCATATCTCTAACGTCAGCGGGTTTATGGGCTCACGTCCCGAAATCGTTTTCTCGTGCATAGATTACTTTTCGTATTCATAGACTTGACGAAATAGTGGTATCCGAACGAACTTTACGTCCTCTGACCGTACGTCTGTCTGCACGTCAAAGCTTTTTGACGTAAAGTCAGAGACAATCGATGTACAGTCAGAATCGCCACCAAGACATCCTGATGGCATTTCGCGGCGGCCGACTGCCACCAGGAAACCATCAGAAAGCCGACAAGCGGAGTCTGACTGGAGTTTGACTGTCGGTCAGAGTAACTTGTTGGCCAATCAGACATGCTTAACGTACAGTCAGGCACAGTCAGGGGTCCACTAGAAAACATTGACTGCCAAACAGGGTTACACTGATGGATTTTTCCTTCGGGAACTAATTGTACAGGACAAATATCTAGAATTGACGTCAAAAGTTCGCAATATTACTAAAAGGTAAAACCAAACTACTAATAATAAAGAGCATGAGTATACATACGACCAGTATTCTGGAACACGTATCTTTAACACTTGGTGTCGTCACTCTCCGTCCAGTCAGCAACAACTGAAGCACATCCACACTAGAGATTCCACGATATTTATCGCCTTGTGAGAATAAACTTGCTAAAAAAAAACAATAATATTTTTTAAGCATTCCTGGGGAGGAATGTTACAATGTTTACTTCCGTGCTCCTATTTGTCTTCCGTGTTAGTCTCAGGCAGGTGAGTAAAGCCAATGAACGCAATTGACTTTATACATTGTTTCTTAGATGATAGGAATAGTGCATTAACTTCGTCATTATTTAGCTTTGTTACGACTTAACCCTACGTTTTTCCCCTTAATGCAGCTACACTTTAATTATAAAGTTTGAACACAGTGAATTGCATAATATAATTATCGCCTACAGCACAGGCACAATAAAGAGAGAAAATCCAGCGAAGTTTATTTCATCCACAAAAAATCGTGAGAATGTATTACGCTGAATACGATTAAAAGAGGACATTTTATCCCCTACAGAGGGATAAACTCAGGCCTTATTCTCAGAAAGATTGCATGTGTATAGCCGAATGGTTAAGCTTAGCAGTTATACTCGATTCGGTGGACGAAAACCGCACTCCACAACTAAGTAAAATGCGGCGCTAAAGTGTTTTTTTTTTTTTTCATATTGGCATCGCTAAGAGCACTTGAGGAAAAAATGAGTATTAAAAATCTCACATAGTAAATACGCTTTTCAAGTCCCTTTGATATTACCAAAAGGAAAAAAGAATATTGTAAAAGCATACATTGTCGCGTATGTTATACAACTGCAGTCATGATTATAAGCAGTAATAGCTTATATTTCACTTAAAATCATCAATTTCAAAATAATTTAGTAAGTGAAGATTGTGCGAAATTTTTTTTAAACCAATATTTTGAATGGCCCCCCATTCTCCTTCTGCCATGCGGTTTCAATGTGAGAGCCGCTATTGGGGAGGTTTTACAGGGTATCCCACAATGGGGGGTTTCCTCTATCGTGCAGGCTCGTGACCCACAAAAGTTAGCGGGAAAGGCTTCCCGCTGAAATCAGCGGTGAATGAGTCTCACGTTACGTCGTCACTTGACATCACACTTCTCCGGCATTATTAAGTGGGAGCGCCTCTCGAAAAGCGAAGCGGAAAGACACTCACACTTAATTTGGCAGAAAACGTTTCTTGCTAAATTTAAAGCGGAATCCGCTCTCAAATCACAATGTGACATCACATAGTCACGGAAGCTCATGTTACTTCATGTCAGATGACATTATAACTTTCCCTGTATATTGGGCGAACATAGTTATTCGCTTAAATTAGTGGGGAAACAATTCACCTAACATAACTTCACGTCATAATTTACCCGCTAAATGTATTGAAAAAGATGGTGACGCCAGGAGGCACTGGGATGCAATATTGACATACTTGTCACGCTAAATTTGGCAGATAAGATTTATTCTCTAAATTGAGCTAATAAATATACGCACTAAGTTAAGCTTGAAGCCATAAACCTTGTTTAGTCGGACAAGGCAATGAAGTGCAATTTGTTTAAAGTTACTCCGACCTTATCATCACGCGACCACAAAACTCAGCCCCTAAAAATAGACTGAACGTTAACATATTGAATGGCCATAACAATTACAAAATTTGACGTCAGAATTAGGTACCTGAATTTTTGTTAAACGATACTAAAAGGGTTCACGAAAATATTAACATTTCACAAATATGAGAACACAGAATCCATATATTCAAAATGTATCTCTCAAAAACAAGCAGCACAGCATTACCGAAATTTGTTTATATGTATGTATAGAATTATCGAATGTATATGTATATGTAATGTATATGTATGGAGTTATGTATGGAGTTATTGAATATATATCTATGGATTTATCGAATGTATATGTAAATGTAATGTATATGTAGGGAGTTATCTAATGTTTGTTTATATGTATGCACTCCGACTGTATTTTCCAATACACACCTCTCTCGTTATATTTCTTGGAGTGACTAGGTCATACAAACCGTAATACTACTTGTTTTCAAGATCGCGGAAATGGGTGTTATCAGTTACATTCCTGAGTCTACGATTCTTCCCCCACAGTCAGGGGCACTGGAGTTGATAAACTCAATGAACACTGGGTGTTGTTGCTTGAAGCAATGCCTCCGGTGATGGGTCTGTCTGTTTCCTCAAGTCTGATGTCATCTCTTGCCTAAAATAATGCTATAAACACGTAAATTTCTTTAGTATTAATGCGCACACCAAGCCAACTGCATGGTTGTTGAGCCAAATGGAAAGGGTAATATAAAGCTAGGCTTCATTCCATCCAACGAAGAGCTTTTTCAAAAGATAGTATACGCATAATAAAGGTTTCAAGCCATGTATTCACTCGCAGTGAAAATGAGTCACTGGAATGTATCTAAATTTTTTTGACCGTTGGCATACCCAGAGAGCAAATAAAATATAATTAAGAGATTTTAAATATAATTGTAGATACAATCTTGATATTTGGCTTCGGGGTTTAAAAACGAAAAAGAAAAGGAGCAGGTTATCAATGTAAGAATAAAAGTTGCGTCTTCAAGCGGAAACGTTAATTCAAAGCAAAAGCAAAGTGTAGCATATCTTTTTAAGCGTTTCGGTAAAAACGCAACGGAAATACTTTACTAGTTAGTCAATTACTATTGTAACGACTACGTTAGTTTGCAACTGACAAAATATATATGCGTTACCAGCAACGTCGTTGTTTGTAAAGCTATACTTCCGACACTGACCGAACTGGGTGCCAACTGGTTCTTGTTCTGGCATTGATTATAAAATGGTCCACCAAAAAGGTGTCTAGCAGGTGCCATGTTAAGTGTTCCTGCGTAGAGCACTTGCATTGCTTGCATTCCAATGCAAAGATCACGCGCGCGCTAGGCTGGAAAGCATGACGCTGGGTTGTACCATAGCCTCCTATTGGGAGGGTGCGTCCCCGAAAGTCGGCGCACCGCTCCGCTTTGGGAGCTGGTTGGCTTGACAGTGCACCAGTGATAGCGTCCATGTTTCGCCGCATAGTGAAGCGCTGCTCGCTCCGACTTCTAATGCGCCCGCAACATCTTGGCCGCTTGCGCAACTTCCCGCGGCTGTTTCTTGTTTTCGCTCCGAAGTAAAGGTTTCGCACCTTGACATTAAAAAACTTATCCGCGCCGAGCGTTGCTCTCGCATCATTCGACCCGCAGGTGTAGCGCAGCGCCTGTATCCAAATGTGTCCCTAGAAGCTGTAAGCGGAAACGACGGCAACACACCACCATGTTTTGCGTTTGTCTGTGCTCGCATTACCTGTATCGAAGCTTTTGTGTGTCCGACGGATCGGAAGTCGCTACGGAGCGCCATTCACCAGTTCTAGTAACAATTAAAATCTGCATGAAACTTATCTTTACTCGTCTTATTATCAGGTTACTCTTCGCTCGCTTGCGGATTCAGTAGACGTACTAGTATTGAGATGATCGCGGATGTTTATGTTAACGTATAAAGGGGATTCGTCTTCTCTATCGTCATATCTCGCGTACAAAATACTATTAGCTTCAGCTGTAGCTATGTTTGTTTATGCTTGTGGCGCAAACATCACTGTAAGGAAAACTTCATCAGTCGCCCATTGGCTGCTGCTCCTCGGGATGAGCTGTGACGTTACAGTATTTCTGGCGATAAAGTTTGGCGCATGCTCATCGAAATCGTAAAGTCTGCGTGAGGTCACAATCTCGTCGCGATAAAGTGTTTTTTTGGGAAGAGAATTTTTACCACATGGAACCTGAAAGTTGGAAAGCCCTTCCGCTAAAGATGATGGAACCTCGGTGCACCCTGCTCGTCTCTAAACGTGCAGAGATAATTTTTCGGCAGTACCGCGACGCTTTCCTGGTCTCCGAGGAGACGTTTGTCGCAAAATACCGGCTCACCAAGAGCGCGACGAGGAGGCTGTGCAATCAGCTCCGCTTCGTTTTTCAACCGGATCACACAACTGCGTGTGATCGGTGTAGAACGACAAGTGCTTGGTGCCCTGCGACTATACGCGGCCGGCGGATTTCAAAGGTCTCTAGCCAGCGAGGAACGCCTGGCGATGCAACAAAATACGGTGTCTCGGGCGCTCCACACCGTCACGACCGCGATCGCCGAGCGCCCAGGACTCCTAGATGATCGCAGGGTTCGCGTCCCCACAACGGAGGACAAGAAAGCCGAAGGAAAAGATGGCTTCTGAAAAGCCGCGAAGATCGGCAGCATTATGGGTACGTCATAGACTATTTTGTTGCTTTGACGTTTCAGAGATTGCGGCAAAAGGTACGCGCATTCGAGAGTGACCTTCGGCTCGCGGAGTGGTCGCGACATGCTCGTGGAAGGATCGGGTTTTGCGCTGGTCCCTAAGCTTACCAAAAGAGGCAAGCACGCGCCACCGTCTTTTACTTTTTATGACAGAATTATCTATACTTTGAAATGATAACCTCATCATGGCACAGGATGCGTTGACAACATTCCTATTGCCACCATGTATCCTTCTAAAAATGAAAACGCGACTCATGAAGGCGGCAAACTGGTGTAGGAAAAACTACTACGCCTTTAACGTAATGATCGTAAGTACCGAGTTTCACTGCTGTTCGTCTAACCTGGCTCCGGAACACATCAGTGTCTGGTTCGGTTAGCTCGAGTACAATTGGCTGTCGTAAGTTTGCGACAGAAATTACTATCGTGTACCTGCCGACCGCGCAAAGCTCTATTTTGGTGGTGATGAGATTTACAGCTGTGAGCCTTCCTTCCCAAGTCCGTGATGCTGACCTGCGGATTCAGAACGTAGATGCCACATTTCCTGGCTCAGTTCATGACTCTTTTATGTGGGGGATGTCGTTCCTCAATGACGCCTTTCTCCAAGGTCACTTCGTGCGAGAGGTCGAGTGCCTACTTGTTGAGCCTGTACAGACAAGTGCTCAGCGTGTTTAGTGTCCCCTGTGTAACGCATGCTGTTCGAGTGATAATATATCAACCCTTCGTCAGTGTGTGCGCCCGTAAGGAGTTAGGCATGGTACAATGAAAGATCTCATTATGATAAAAGCTGCACAACAAAAATACTCTGTAATATCAGTGTCTTGTGGCCACCACCTAAATATTTGCACATTTGTATACGTCAGTCACCTTAAGTTGCTATAGCATGTCCGTTCTATACCGCGACTTCTTGCAAATGAAGACATCTAGCTGTCTAAGCTGCATGTAAAACAATCTTATTCGTCATAAAAAAACAAAAACATTGCAGCTGTCAACATGCAGAACCTGGCAGAGTGTCAACCACTATCTGAATAATAAAAAAGCCATTTGATAGCCTGCCTTTTTCGAACAATGTTGGATTGATGCCATAACAAGCGTTATCAAAAACGTTTGTTGTGTTATCCCATTTATGCATGCTGCACAAAAATGCGCTGTTTGCAAACAAGTTCATGTTTGCCCAGATAAGGTGTGGGTATAATACTGCGCAAGCACCAACACACAATAAAAAGATAGACCCTTTCCGTAATTCAGTCTGGCCATGAGAGTGGTCAACACTATCATCATCTGTGGAACGGCGTCTGTGCCGTACCAATGGCGGCCTCCTAAAAACTGATAAAGGAAGACGTTGAAGATGCTCCTAAGCGAATGATTCGAGGCCTGTGCATTTGGGGGTCGATACCATGCGACGTACGAATGGAATAGAAGAGCTATGTAAGCATTCATATCTAACTCAGACTCAGTAAGTCTGTGGGCGGCATACAATTAACTTTAAAGCCTCTGGTGCATAAACGTTTAACGACGCGCCTGTGTGGGTTGAAGTTATATTCTGACAACACATTCTTTGTGACCATCGAGAAAAAATGCACAATGCAGAATTCCTCGACTGCCGATGACTTGGGAAAGTGGCGGTGCCCGATAAAATACACGTTCATTATCGCCATTGGTATGGCAAAATTTATACTGCTATACGAGCCACCAGACGGCATTAAATTTCGGAAAGGTTCTATTGAAGCGGCTATGCATGAACTACCCCGACGGCGGCGTCACCGCAGCGACGAGACGTCAAATCGCACTTTGGTGTATGCCTATCAGCAGTCCAGTCACATTTGTGTTCAGAAAGCTGTGTCACTTGTAGGAGCTGAAAAAAACGGTACAGTGGGAGCACGGGTGTAGCCAGTGAATACTCCCTATACTAGGAGCGCGTGGCACACCGTAACGGATGGACTGCCGAGCAATACCTGCACAACCTCTACTTTTCCCTTGAGGGTACTGCGAGGCACTGGTTCGAGAACCACGAGGCTTCGCTCACGTCTTGGGACATCTGCGTGACCGAGTTGAAGCGGACCTTAACGAGTCAACACCGACGACAGCGGGCAAGGGTCTGCTTCAAACACTGATTCAGGCCCCCGATCAAAGAGTAGCCAGCTTCGCTGAAGATGTGCTAAGCCTAAGTGCACACGCCGACCGTGATGCCGCCGACGAGAATAAGTTGTTGTTTCTCATGAAAGGCGTGAAGTGCGAAATCTTCGGCGGACTTATTCGCAACCCCCCGACGACCGTTGAACCATTTGTGACCGAGGCAACCAACGTCGAGCGAGCGCTCTCGGCCAGAACCGGATATTATAAAAGATACGCCGGCGTATCGACTCTTCCCGCCTCATCAACATCTCGTTTTCACATCGACGAGGCCGGTATCGAAAACCTGCGCCAGATCATCCGCGATGTCATCCAGTAGGAGCTCCTAACGTTGCTACCTGCCGCCAGTCCTCCGGCACCCCTCTCCATCACCGAGGCTGTCCGCCAAGATGTTCGTTGTGCGCTCCAAGCAAAGGTTCCCGTCACCGCGGTGGCGCCAGAGGAACCGACTGGCTTACGCCGCCATGACCCGACGACCGTCGCCTGCTACCCGTGAATACCAGGCGCCATTTCGACTGTACAGTGTAACGCCGCAATATCCTCGACGCCGGGAAGAACAAGTAGGGTACTTCCGGCCAGAGAAACCCTCGCCGAGAAAAAACGACGTGTAGCGAACGGCCGACCGACGCCCAAACACGTGTACCGGCGATGCCCCTACCGGCAGCGTGGACTATGTGGGTCCGCACCAAGCGCCCCCTGCCCAAAGAGCAGAGAACGACCACGGGACATCGAGGAGTACTTCCATCGTCCGTCGTCACCAGCACCCGCTTCCCCCCGGGAAACCAGTTCGGTGTTCTGGCGTCGCCACTTCGTAGGCCCCGCCGAGAAAGCCTGTCTTCCCAACCACGTCGGGGAAACTAAGCGCGACAGCCACATTAGGTGGAGTTACCGAAGACGAGCGTCAAAAAATGCTTCGCGAACACTGGAGGGCCCTCACATTAGCAACGATACACATCGGAGGGACGCTTCTGCGACTGTGTCCGGTGCTTAAAGTCTCCAGTAATTTTCGGAAAGTCTATAAAAACGCTGACTTAAGTGTGTGTTTGGCGGGAGGGGGCGGGCGGTCATATTATACACACGCAAAACCGACTTGACTAGTGTTTAAGTGTCACTCGCCATTTCTTGTAGAAAACAAGAACGCTTGACAACGTGATGTATCATGAGGGGGCAATCATATCATGTTTTACTATAAGACTCAATAGCTAGATTCTGCATTTCTCAACGCCAAAGGTATGACGGGGGTCTCAGACCCCCATAAAAATGGTTGGGGGGTCCGAGATCCCCCGAGAAGCGCTGACTTTGTCGAATAACCTCCACGTTACCATCGACGGCCGCGACGCGACGGCACTCATCGACACCGGAGCAGATTATTCCGTTTTGAGTGGGAAGCTGCCTCGTCGCCTCCGGAATGTGGTGACGTTGTGAGATGGCCCAAAAATACGGACCACCGGCGGACATCTCATCACACCAGTGGGAACCTGTACTGCACCCGTGGACATCCACGGGAGACTTGTCGAGTGCAATTTGTCGTACTCAAGGACTATTCGAGAGACGTCACCCTTGGCGTGGATTCTTTGTGTTGATTAGGTGTTGTGATTGACCTTGGGTCGAACAGATTGACACTTCGAAAGACCGTCCTAACTCCGGAGGGATCCAAAATGACGCCAGCAGCCGTCCGAGTCATTGCGAACCACATGCCCCTGCCGCCGCGGTCGAGTGCTTGTTTCCGTCGTGACTGATGCAGTCGCCTTCGTAGAAGATATGCTGGAGAAAACTTCCAGCTGCTTCTGGAAGAAGAATGCGAGGCGTAAGGGGCGTAACAGAGCTGCAGGATGGGTGCGCTGTTGTCCTCGTAACTAAGTTTAGACAGGAGGCGCAGCACCTCACAAGAGGTGCCGCTGTAGCAGGCCACGTCGAGGAAATCCGGAACGCCCTTGAAAACGCCGCGATCTCCAATAAGCCAACGCCATCTCAGTACAGTGCGCCGCCGCCGTATCTTGACATTAACACCTAACTCGGTGCCACGGAACGACGACAACTTAAAGACCTCCTCGGCGAATACAGCGACTGTTTTGCAAAAACGTCGAAATTGCGCCAAACAACAGTTGCGAAACTTCGCGTCGTTACCAACGACGATGGGCTCCCTTGCATCGGCCGCCGCACCGGGTCTACCCATGTGAGAGTGCGCTTCGCCAGCCACGTGCACCCTCAGATTCCGCGTTCCTCGTGCAAATAAAGATTACGATCAAGCCTTATTTTATCTACAAAGGTCTAATTGTAGTCAAGAGAAAGAAGAAAAAAAGCCTTCACAAATCTTGCGAGCACCGGTCCTCGGTTCTGCGAGTATAACCAGTAGTTTCAGTTCATTTCATGATATCGTTACGGTCTGTTTGGACAAAAACTGTGATTTAATAGAACCATTCTAGCTCAAATTTGACACGAACACTTGACGCAATTGTTCATATTGAAGTCTACTTAACGTAACAGTAGAACGAAAAGGACGCAGCTCGCTTACCACTTTAGGGAAAGTCGCCTTCGGCCCTTCGATGTCTTCGGTTCGGTGAAGAGCGTATACGCCTAGCATACACTTAAGTTGTGATTCGTAAAGAGTGGCCACCACTGATATCCACTACAGGAGAAGAGATCGCGCATTGAGCACACTGGTGTGAAGCCACCGTAAGTAAGCGGCTTGTCCCGGAAGTGAGCGTTTGACAGGATTTTCAAATATTCCGAGTGCTAGATCGAACAGCGCTCAGGGCGCTGGATTTTTTCTTGTAATCCCAAGAGAGCCTGCTTGTTGCGGAGTAACAGCGCATGCGGACCCAAGACGTGTCCTGGAAATCCATTCGATGTGAACACTTCGAGATTCTAGTTGATGAGGTGTGCGTATGTCCCCCGTTCAAATGCATGATTCTCGGGATATTCTCCTGAACGGGAGTATTCAAACCCAATAATAGACACAAAAACATGGACCAAAATATCGACTAAATGCACTAGGAAGCCCAGCATACGCCCGACTTCCGGGAACAGCATCGAACTTCCTGTGGCTTCACTTGAGCCATGCTCGGAGAGCAGCTATGCGACCATCCAGCCCCCGTATTCGCAACTCCAACGCCTACAAGTGGCGGGGTGGTAGTTCCAAGATGGCGGAAGAGACGGGGATAGTTTCTCCAGGATTTCCAGTGCGCCTACTCGCTGATGCCATTCAGCGCGCTAAAAATGATTTATTTGTCTACAAATGCGGAGCGCTTTGGGAGGCTTCATATTACAGGTAACAAAGATGTTGATGCACCTTAGGAAAACGAGCATGCTGATTTTTTAAGGTTGCAGAAACCTCAATTTGCAGAGCTTTGTGGTGGGCGAGTGCGTGTTAGGCACCGGGAACGTCACTGTTTGTCGCAGAATATTTTTGAGGGTGATGAAGATATGATGTTTTCGCTTTGCCTGGCCATGCTCTAGAAAGTGAGCCGAGCGCAGTGACTGTCAAGCTTCGGAAGAACTGCGTTCACAGTATTGATAACTTCATGTCAAAGACTCACAACTCGCTGCTGACTGTCTCGATTTTAGTGTATTGCAACACGTGATCAAGATTCTCTATGGTTTTTGATAGAAAGTTTGTTACCGCGGGTTAGCGTGCGGTGTCGTACTACAACCAGAAGCTCGCGCTGCGCCTTTGAAGCACAATTTTCAGCGCGCGCCTAGAGCGTTGCCGTGCTAAACTCAAAAAAGAAAAAAAGGTAGTAGCTATTTTTTATCCGTTTTTACATATACGACACAACAAAACTTAAGTTCACCGTGCAGCGCACTTACGTCAAATTGACGGCCCCAGCTTTTACCAGAGACTTGATGAAGGCGCGATATAAGATATAAACAGCTAAAGTACGCATCAAAAAGTACAGAAAAGAGAAAAGACACCGAGGTTTTTCAGTAGGGCCAAGAAAACCCCGATTACTTTTTTTTAGTCATTTATACTTACTTAAGCTTTCTTAATAAGTTGTACAACTCGAATATTAAGCCGCTCGTGAAAGCTGGTAGCGTCGGTTGAACGTCAGTGCGCTGTACGTCCAACCGAAGTTTAGGGCTGTCGAATGCTATGCTAAAACTGCCTATTAACATAATCGGTGTGTTTAAAGGTTTTATTTATTGATCTATCAAAAATAAATATGTTAATATACCGTACATTTTTGTACAGTGTTATTTGCAGTGTTGCGGCCCCCCTCGCCGAAACTGCCAGTTCTAAGCTGTCTTCACGAACGGCCATCTAACACAGACGTGCTTAAAATGCTTCGAGCATTTTTTTATTTGCTTTGTAATTACCTGAAATCAAGTACGGGTATTCTGTATTTTTAAAGTGTTTGGAAAAAATGGCTATGTTTCTTGTAACGGCCTTAAAACGCGAATCCATTCACAATGTGTATTGCACGACATAGCCGATGCGCGACGAGTTTTCTCCTACTTATGGCGAAGAATAGGTTTTTTGTAGACCGCACTATAGAGCTCTACATTATTAGCGGGAGCGTTTGCCGTCACGGTGAGCACAGATTGAGCTTGCGGCCATGCACAAGATCACAAGTCCTCAGCGTATGCGATATACGAAAAGTCCTTAATGAAATTAGACATCCCGGACCTTCGTGCAACGCTGTTGCAAGACGGAGCACAGAAATTCCTATTTTAACGTGCTCACGTTTTTTCGGTTAAACGGCTTTACTCATCATGGCCGCCAGTCCCTGCCACCGTTGCCGCGCCGCCGCCGCCACTGAGTCCCCGCTCCATTGGTTCTCCGTTCGTCCGCGAGAGGGCGAGCGGCGGGCTGGAGTTGCTAATAGTTGATATCAGTGGTGGCTGGCCACTAAAGCTTCATCGCGGCCCAGCTTTCAGGAGTCACAACTGTTGACGGAGTGGAGCCTACTTATTTTTAGACTTGACATATTCGCAACATTAGAAATAATTCACCGTTAATATCCAAGTTTCCAAAATTATTAGTAGGCTTGAACGCAATAAAACAAATGTTAGATGACTGGGGCCTTGCAGGCGGTAGTAACCTAGTGACGTTTCGTCGAAAATCGTATCGTGGACAGCACCACCCTAAAACGTTTAGTCGACAAACTTTTTTTTTTCTTTCTCTTTTTTTTTTCCGCGGCTGCGAAAGGAATGTTGGAAACTCAAGCTAGAAGCGGTTGTAACAGATGACAAAGACGATCCCTAGCGCAGTTGCTCTCCAAGGAGCGGAGCGTTTAGGTGAGCAACTGCGCTGCCCTCTCGTCTCATCCGTGTCACGTGGGATAAGCAAGAGCGCGCAGGACTTCGCGCGCGGCCTTTTCGGATATTTGCAAATTCCGATGCCCTTTCATGCAACCGAAAGTTACTGAAAGAAGAAAAGTGGCCGAGAGAAATATGCGTAGGCGCAAATCAAAACTTTGATTCAATGGTGGATTCCGAAAAAGGGTGTGGACACTAATTTTTTTTCCAAATTGGTTAGTTTTAGAAAGAAATACAACTTGCAGCATTTTATTGCTACATTACAATCCTAATAGGTCAATTTAAATTAAACATGTACATTACCCTCAATTATGCAAAAGGAAAAGTGATGCAAAGTTTTACTGGCTACTACGACTTGTACGCGAAAGTAACTGTTCACTCGAATTCGTTTCATCGTCATCTATCCTTAAGGGCAGTTTAAAAAGGACAGTGCATAAGAAGGGGGCTTTAAACGTAGTCAAATAAAAATAAATAACAAAAGCACGGAAAACATTGACACTCGCACTCCCACAAGCACGGTGCCCGCGAGTAAACCTAGAAAACGCTATACTAAAGCGCAAAAAAAAAAGCACGCGAGAATCGGTAATAGATAAATAAAACATTACCCCAAGTTTAGTCTTATTCCACAAAATAAACCATAGTTGATATCAAATTTGAAACTTAGTGCATTATATAGCTTCTCTCAAGCAGCCGCCGCATCCAACGCCTTGGAGGCGGTAGTACCACTAGACGAGATCTGTCAGCAGCAGCCGACTGGTCCCCACGCGCGACATTCAATTGTTTTTTATCGATGCGAGCAGACGTATACAAGGGACGAGTGTGTGACCCAGCTCTTTGCATAAAAGAGCGGTTTCCAAATCTAATGTTCTTTGGTCACACATTGGTTTATGTTCATGCAAATTTTCAGCACAGACATAACATGTGCAGAACTATTGTGTTATTTAATATCCAGAATCTAAATATGCTAAAGTCTAAAAATTGTATGCGGTCTGGTAAGTACAGTGCACTGAATACCCGGTGTTTGGAGGAAAAAAGAACAGTGTTTCATCACCGTAAAAGTAAACTACGCGTAATCGAATGCTCAGTCTCCTCTAAAGTTTAGTGCTAGCGGCCAAGACCAGATGCCAATTAGCTTAAAAACCGATTTTATGCCATTTTCAACGCTAGAATGGCTTTGTGCACCGCGAAGAGGCCTAGTATGGGGACTCCACCAAAAGATGCGACGCGCGGAAAGATACACTTGCTCTGGAAACGACCCTGCCACTTCGTCAAAACAGTCGGCGGCTTGCCCGTGAAGGGTTGCATTCGATGACGTACAGGTACCTCGATCATGTATGCTGCCGAACGCGAAGCCCTCAAGAGCAGCGCATATTGTTGAATCTTTTAAGAATCAAATTTGAGAAAGGACAGAGGTCAACAGCAAAACTTTCCGGCTTTGACAACGCTTCCCTAAAGGTTCGGGCAAAGACACGAGCGAAACCATACAAATCGGAAGTTCCGACATCGATGCAATCAATCCCCCCCCCCCGCCCCCCCCACCCCCCCTCAAAAAACAAAAAAAATAAGCAGAAGAAAAAAATTGAAGTGGTTCAAGTCGGTGAGGTAAGATGGCTGCGCACTTGTTCGCCCTACTTGGCCCAGTCGGCCATGTTTCATCCATTCATCCATCCATCCAGCACAAGGCCGCGCGCCGCGCAGGCGCAGAGGCCGCGAGGATGTGCAGCTGGCGGAGCTGGCACAGCGAGCTGTCGACCAAACCTCGCAACGTCTATCAATGAAATGAGTGGGTGCTCGTCTCCATGAAACGACCTGTCGATGAAACGTCGCAGTGTCGACGAAACGATTTGTCCATGAAACGTCGTTCGACGAACTGATTGCCACCGGCGCGGGACTGGGTGTCGCATATCAACACGGTGGCGGCGCAGTGCAGTCCGAGTGGAGCGGTGGAATAACACTCGCTGTTGCGTCATCGAAGGCCAGCGGGACGGCTCGAGTGGCATCCAAGGACCGGGAAGCGACTGGAAACCTGGTCAAAATGAACAGAACTACAGATGGTGTTCCCCGATGACGACAATTCGCACTCTACGAGATGATGCTCCGGCAGACACAAACCGGGTGAGTCCGTTGCTGATTATTTTTTCGACAAGAACTTCCTCTGCTCGAGTGTGACGTCAAGGAAAGCTCACAATGGCGCAGTCTTATAATTGAGGAACTTCGGAACATGAACCACGCTGTGATCCCGCGGCTTCAAGCAGCGACGCTCGCAACGTCTTGCGATATTTTGCAAAAACTTCCTAATTTTTTTTCTTGAAATCACTCGTTGCAGAAGAAGCAGTCCGCAAGAAAAAAAACAAGAAACTATGAAGGACAAGTGACTCAAAAAGCTTTGCCAGGAGCTGAAAGGTCACAGGGTGTGTATAAAAGCATTTTTGTTAGAAAGTGTTAGTTTTATGGAGAGCATATCATTATTCATATAATGTTGCCATTTTGGTGCTTGGGTAGATATCTTTTTATCGATGTCATTGATTTTTCAAGTGTACTTATCATTTATTCATTCATATCAACTGCAAGCTGTTCATACCACTGAAGTAATTGGAGACTAGGTACACTGCTTCAGTAACCGTTGCACTGTGAGGGCAGATGACATATGTTATATTCGTCAGCATTAGACAAAGTTGGTGGACAGCGGGAATGCAACTTTGCAGGTTTGTCAGAGGTCACTGCTGTTAACCAGTTGCTTTGGACTTCCAATGTCCCACTTTGTTGTACAACCCTGATAATCTATCATTACTGCTTATATTTGCTGTTTGTAGCTTGGTGCATCTTCTGGGGACCCTGAGGACGTTGCATCACAAGCTCAAGGGCCCTTCTTCGCTGTACTCGCCCAGGCCTCTGCTGGTGAGGCCAAAGCTAGGTCCAAGGAGGCCCGGATAAAGGAGGGCAAGACCAGGGACGGCCAGACCTGGGTCAACGATGTCGAGACTAGGGCCAGCGAGCCTGAGCCTGAGATTGGGGCCGAAGCCAGTGCCGATAAGGTCAAAGCCAGGGTCAACGAGGCTAAAGCCAGGGCCATGACAATGAGGTGGAAGTCAGGGCCAACGAGGCCGAAGCCAGGGCACCGAGGCTGAAGGCAGGATGAAGCAGGTTGAGACCAGGACGGACCTGACAGGGGGACGCTGACGCTAGGGTTGCCGAGGCCAGAGCACAGGAGGTCGAGGCTGTAACGTAGCGTCCTTTGCATTCGGACGTAAGATGAAACAGTATAACCTATTTGACAAGGCCTAACTGCTCGATGTCGCACATTCAAGACATAACAGATTTTTTACTTAGGATATCATTTGCACCAAAAATAACTTTAGTAATCGATTTTATATACAGGTTTGCAGGTACATCCTCTGGGTGCCGCCATCTTCCTAGCTGGAGAGTGCGCGAGCTGCACCATAATCCAATTACGATGCCTTGAGACGGCGTTGTAGTCTGATCATGGCGCGACCCACAGCGCACCTAAGTACCCCACGGCAAGCAAGATGGCTGCGTCCATAGGCCGTACTTAGAAAGATGTATACAAAAAAAATATTATTATTTTTTTTAGGGACACATTGCTTTCATTTTTTGCGTTAAATTGTTAACAAGCTTCTCCGTATCCCGAAATAAGTACTACTGCTACTACCATTCTTTGTGATTCCATAAGTTTTTTCTTTTTAAATTAAAATGAATGCTGATACAGAAAAGGCTTTTTTGAAATCAGGGTAGGCAACATCTGTGACGGTGAAACACTGAATTGCGGTGCGAGAGCCGACCCTGCTTGGGTTTGGAGGTTTACTGTCTCTATGTTGACACAGAGTGTCAATTTTCATGCCTCAATTTGGTGTTTTGCTTACAGAAATAGCATGTGCATGGCTCTTTAAAGTTGCAGCTCTACATAGGTGAAATAAGGCCACTCATTGTATGATAAGAGTGGCAGCAGCAGTCTGTTTCGATTTGGGAGCTGTTTGCGAAGCGGCATGTTGACAGTAAGTGCCCGTGTCGAAAGCAGTAAAATATGCACAGAAACACTGAATGTGCTCTAGAGGAGCAATTTCGAAAGCAAAAGTGGCAGTCACTGAACTGAGCTGACTAACGTCAGGGAATGAGATTTGAGGGGTATTGGGGTGCGAAGCAGTCTGAAGGGAGAAAAATATTTCTCGTGCAAGTTAAAGGGCTCGAATAATTTCACAAACGGTGTCTTTATGGTGAGCATACACATGTCCAGCACTATGATGCTAGTGTTGTCTGTTGTTAACCAGTAGTTTTCCTACAATTTAATGCTTCCTACCGGCAGGTCTGCCACCCCTTGTTGCGGCTATGGAGACTCGTACAGTGGCAGCATACCTCGGCAAACCTCACTCATGAGGGCCCTCACTCACCCTCATCTTCACAGGTGAGGTGAGGGCGAGTGAGTTTCTGAACCAGGAAAATTCATGAGTGTGAATGTGAGTGAGGGCCGCGAAGGCGGTGAGGGCCGTGAGGGCTGTGAGGGCGGTGAGGGCCGTGAGGGCGGTGAGGGCCGTGAGGGCCGTGAGGGAGGTGAGGGCCGTGAGGGCCGTGAGGGCCATGAGGGCCATGAGGGCGGTGAGGGCGGTAAGGGGTATGAGGGCCATGAGTGCGTGAGGGGCGTGAGGGCGGTGAGTGGCGTGAGGGCCATAAGTGCGTGACTGGTGTGAGGGCGGTGAGAGCGTGAGGGGTGTGAGGGCCATGAGTGCGTGAGGGCAGTCAGTGGCATGAGAGGCGTGATGGCCGTGAGGGCGGTGAGTGCATGAGGTGTGTGAGGGTCATAAGTGCGTGAGGGCGGTGAGTGCGTGAAGCCCCCTTCAGATCGAGCATCTTTCTCAGCAATTTTGGTGTTAGTGGCGGGTTCTCTAGCTTTCCCTAGATCGACACGAATTGCTGAGATCGGGTTCGGCTCGAAATAAGCAAGCAACTCGGAGCAATTCGAATACGTTTGAAGCGGCTGCATCCAATTAGGGACGCAAAATTTTCACGTGATACCTTGTGCCGGTGATGATGACACAGAAAGACTTGGTTCTGGTTTGAAATCGATCATTTTTTTGGAAATAACCTGTTTCAGAAAGGTGCATTAGTATTCATCACGAGACTTAAATGCATAAAAACACGTTTATAACGCGTAATTGCGTCTAAATAGTGCAAGAAAAATAAGATTTTATGATGACGATGGCAAATTGCAGCAATTGGTTGCTGCATGTGATCGCGGGCGGCCCGTGTTGCTGGTGTTGCGACGTAAAGTTTCTGGGCGAAATTGACCCATCTAAAGCTGGCCTGAGTGGCGTGAGGGCCATGACTGCGTGAGGGGTGTGAGGGCCGCAAGGGCGGTAAGGGGCGTGAGGGCGGTGAGTGGCGTGAGGGCTATGAGTGCGTGAGGGCAATGAGTGCGTGAGGGCCGTGAGGGCGGTGAGGGCCGTGAGGGCCGTGAGGGCGGCGAGTGGCGTGAGGGCGGTGAGTGGCGTGAGGGACATGAGTGACTGAGAGGCGAGAGGGCCGTGAGGGCGGTGAGGGGCGTGAGGGCCGTGAGGGCGGTGAGTGCGTGAAGGCCATGAGGTTCAGTGAGGGTGAGTGAAGGGCTGAAGGTGAGTATGACTGTGAGGGTGAGGGTGAGTGAGGGGCTGAAGGTGAGTGTAGCTGTGAGGGTGAGGGTGAGTGAGGGGTTTAGGTGAGTGTGGCTGTGAGGGTGAGGGTGAGTGAGGGCGATCTAAAATGCCGACCTCTGAGTGGCAGGCCCCGTGGTTCAAGAGGATGTTATGGAGAACATGGTACGTAAGTATTTTTTTTTTCACATCGCGGTTAAAGGTGTGAATTTTTTATCTTGTCTTGTTGACTGTTGTTAACCAGTTGTTTTCCTACAATTTAATGCTTCCTACCGGCAGTTCTGCCACATCTTGTTGCGGCTACGGAGACTCGTGGAGTGGCAGGCCCCGTGGTTCAAGAGGATGTTGTGGAGAACACGGTGCGTAAGTTGTTTTTCTTCAAATCGCGGTTAAAGGTGTGAATTTTTTATCTTGTCTTTTTCCTAACCCTATAATGGCTTATTCACACCAAATTTTGACGCCGGGCGTCCAATTTTCAGCAGATTATTTTGATGCTCGAAGCACAATCGCAGATTTTTGACGCTGGGCGTCTGAAATCTGTGGAATATCCGGTGGCAAATCGGTCAGACTTTTCTCCCTTTTTTTGTGAAGGAGAAAACTATTCATTTATAACAGAAGGCAGGAATTGTAGTGCAAGATGTCACACCAGGGAATGCCAGCTTATGTTCAGCAGGACAACGGATTTCGGCGACCCGAAGAAATCTCGTGCAAGGCTCTGTCTAGTGCCTCCACAGCTTGCAATGGCCTTGCCGTTTGCCCCCCTTATCTTGCTCGACCTTTTTCTGTCGTCAGTCACAGCCGGTTTGCGACAGCTCACTGCCTTTTGGTGCCAAGGGAGGCGGGTGCAGCTTCAAAAAAATGTCTATTGCATCCTTTGTGACGTAGCAGACGTTCACAAATCGTTTTAAAACTCGCTTAGCAGACGACACATCAATGTCTGTTTTGTTGTGTTTTCGTCATTGATTGATACTTCATGGCAAGCGAAACCAACACAATCTAGACGAACTCGATGCCTTAGCTCCGATTTTCCATGTCACCTAAAATGAGTCGGTGCGAAGCGCGGATTGGACACGAGTGTCATGTCAGCCCTGACTGCCCATTGGGTGAGAACACAAGTCGCACCTGAACGATAATGCTTCACTAATGTTTAATCTTCAAATCTGTGCTCTGCTCGGTCCCCCTTTTGGTCACAGAAAATCCAGCGCGTCGACTCCGCAAACTCTTTTTCTCGCAGTGGCAGGCGACATGTTTGCAAACAGTCTTTTAGCTCTTTCACTCTCGCCAAGACGAAAATGGGACCCCAGTGCTGTGGACAGCTTCCGTTCCATGCTCGCATATTTCTTGGTTGTCACTGAGCAATCAATGCGCATAGGTAACCTACTCGAAATAATTGATGGTGTTTGTTAAAAGCTGACCTCTAACTTCTCCCGCCGACGAGCATTGGCACGGCAGGATTGTACTAGGGAAACTGATTTCCCAGGTACATCATACGGGCACGGCAGGAGGTAGTAAGCCCGAACAGTTCAGTCTTTTTTTTTTGGCGAGGAAATTCGGTGGGCAGCGAGTCTGCTTTTTAGAAGTATGAACGAGCCACAAGTTCTAGTAAAAAATGTGTCTTTTAGAGAGGTTCAACTATTAGAACCATAGATATACTTACTGCCCTTATAATGTGAGGTCTAAGCGTCTATATTCCACTAGGATGTGCCAAGAGGTAGGCATTGGAATTTATGGAAGAAGCTTAGCAATGTTAATGCATGGATAGATAATGGTTCTTGAAACAGTGCTAACTGCATTGTTGGTTTTATTTCTGATTTGTGCCTTGTTGTCTGTTTCTGTCGTGTTCTTAAATCTCAGTGATTTGCTTTGTTCATAGTTTGCAAGGTTTCAGCAGACCCGTCCTTGATCTTTAAAAGATCCTCTCTTTTTATTAAGGGGGAACATGGGTCCTTGGAGCCAAAAACGTCCTAAAACTGTATTCTTTTGAAAATGGCGATGGCTGACGTTCTTCTGAAATTCCCAGGCTTTTAATTTTGTGGGTGAATATTTGGGCTATAAATCAACTAATAATGTCTATGCAGGCTGAATGTGAGTTGAAGTTGACTCTAAAACATTGCTTTCACAAGACACAATTTTTGGACTCGTGAAAAATTTGCAGAAAAATCTCAGCATCCAGAGCAGATAGAAATATAACCTTTCCGGAAATGTGTAGCTAAATGTGTGAAGGATACAATGTTGAGAGCAAATTTTTTAATAAAAGTCTAGAAAATTTTCTATTTGATCTTTTGTTTTATTACTTGTTAGCCATGCATTGAGCACTGAACTTCAATGTGTGGTACAATCACTAATGGTGGGTTTATCTTAAAAGTACTTACAACATTGTAGGCTCAACACTTTCTAGTAATCTAGCCATGTGTCAAAAAGGATATTTTGTTGAGCAGTTTTTTTCCTATCGTTCCTCCAAACAAAGGCAGGCAAGTTTTAATTACCTTAAGGACAATTCTCCTGACTGAGAAAACGACCAGATATATGAAATCAGCACAGAAAGCTGAACAAGCTTATGCAGTTTCACTGGGTTTGGTCAGAGAATAAGAAAAAAAGCTCCAAGACCAGTGTACCCCCTTAAATACTGTATATGTCTGTTCATCCTAGTTTAGGCCATCCCGACAATGTCAGGAATGCTTTCTGCTGATCATTTTCATAACCTAATCAAATTCTGTTAGAACTCAGTGAACAATTTCTGCAACTTAGATATCCCTCATTGCTCTTATGAATTCTGAGAACTGGATGAAACCAGTGTATTGGGTTCACTATCTTTCGATGTTTTTCCGAGTGATGCTGCCGTACTCCATGAATGTGGCCACCGGAAGTTCTCATTCAGCCACTTTAGGGCATGTAGCAATTAACTGGGTGAGGCGTTTTCAAAGCCCGAGGATATAGTGGTGCCTCAATTATAAGACTTTCAGGAGACTGCGCGAAAACATTGGATTATCCGAAAAACAACAATACACTGATCTCACTAGGCATTCGGCGCATGCGTCACGCCGCCATGACGCCGAAGGCAGTGCATGAGAAAGCTCGTGCTGCCTCGTGCTCCGCACGCGCAGAGTTTTAGGGAGGTTTCCGCACGTGCAGAAAGACTAAAGTTCCCTCAATGCATTGCGGCAGCGGTGGCGTAGTCGAACTGGCTGGTCAGATGGGTCTATTACGGTGCTCAGCCTCATGGGATAATAATATGCAGGACTTCTAAATAGCCTTTAAGCCGATAATCTGGGCGTTGCCTTTGAGTGCTGGCATTTCAGAAATAAAAAAAAATAAACAGAAAACTGCTTCAATAAACGTCGCAGATCAAGCCTGGAATGTGCTCTACAGCGGATGTTTTGTTCAGCTTCAATAATACTTCCCCAGTCGACTGCTGCATGCTGCAAGATTATCAATTCAGAACTTCCGGAGGCTGCAATCACAGAGTGGAGAAGCGTAATTATAGTTGGGGGCCCATACTACAGGCCACTTGCAAGCTCTCTTAAGGGGACACTTGCATGGCTGTTGGGGATATTCATAACTATTAGCCATTAAAGGCGTAAAAGCGCCAAAAAACACAAAAACTAAGGCAAAGCTAGACAATTGTCTACCTTCGTCTTAGTTCTTGGCCCACTCGCAACTGTTGTTTATTTGGATAGAACATTTACTATATAGGCCCCATCGGCCAGCCCATCATCACTTGGCGCAAATTATTTTTGTTTATTAGGGCGATTGATGCCTCACTTACACACTCTTTCCATTTTTCCCAAATATCATATTCCTTATGCAGTTATCTGCTTGTTTTGTCATTTTATCTTATACTTAGTGTCACCATAGTTATACTTAGTGTCACACAATTCAAGGAAGCCGGTCGGTGGTACCGCATTACTGTGGTGTTCTCGGCACACAATAAGATAGCTCGGCTCTGCCACAGAGCCGACAGGCCCTGGACGCCGTCTTAGCCTTGCAGCATAAAACACAAGGATAAAATTGCTGGGTGTGCCTTGCGGGTTGTGTATCAGATACCACTATTGTGAGGAGCAGTGTATATTGGCCAGATGGGCAGGTGTGTGAATGACCGTGGCCGTGAGCACGCGGCTGCCACGCGAGCTAGCCTGTTTGGCCACCTCGCCATTCACTGCAACAAATGCCCCTGTTCCCCGGTATAGTATTAATAATAATAAAAATAATAATAATAATAAGTTTATTTCGACTTGCATATGTCTGGGAGGCTGCGGAAAAAGAAGACGCGAAGTCCTGTGACGTGGCCACCAGCTCCCATTACCGCACTCGGCACGTACCTCTAAGGATACCGAAAAAAATGAACATCAATTACCTAATTTACATCAAAATAAGTTTACGGATGAAAACATTTGAAGAGTCGCAAAGTTGAGTGAAAAAGAACAAACACTGTTACACATAATATAATTGATCACATTTGCACATTTGAACTAATGGCACAAGTGGCAGGTGCGTATTGTTAGATTGACTGAAAATATAATTTGACCATTTTCCAAAACATCTGTACATTGCTAGAGTTGTGTACCGTTTGAACTATATTTGCGTGATTATTCAGTTAGTCAGCAATTTGATAAGGAAGTGTTTGAGTTCCATAGTTTGTTCTGACGTTTTGTTTGAAGTAAAAGGTGTGTCTAAGAGTGTAATCGGCAGGCTTATGATGGTAGGCGTTGAAGAAAAGGTCCCATCCCGCTTTATCTCGTCAAATATAATGTTCGCTAATTTAATAGAAAAAACATGTCCGATGGGTAATAGCTTGTATTTTTCGAATGTCGGCGATGTATTGAATATAACTTAAATTATCTATGAACCTGACGGCCTTCTTTTGTAAAAGAAAAACTTTTTCTATGTTTGTTTTTGTCGTGGTTCCCCAAACTAAAAGACAATACTGTAGGCGGAAATACACAAGAGCTTAGTAAAGCTGCAGTTTAAGCCAGTTTGGTAACAAATGTTTGATTTATTCAGCATACCAATTGAACGTGATAAATCACATCTAATTTTATTTACATGGTTCGTCCAACTTAAGAACTCCTCAAACCAAACCCCAAGGAACTTATGAGCCGAAGTGCTTTCTATCTTAGAGTTTAAAAATGTAACATTCAGCTTACGCTGAACAAGTTTATTTCTGGACCTGAATATAACATATTTTCTCTTCGCTGTGTTTAACTCTAGTTGGTTAGACCGCAACCACTGAGATAGCTCATTAAGCCAGCAATTTGCACACTGTTCAATTTCATCGAGATTTGTCCCGGAAAAGAAAACGTTGTTGCCGTCCGCGTACAGGGCAATATCGGGGGTTCGCGGTATTTTAACTATGTCATTTATATATGCCAAAAATAAGAAAGGTCCGAGGATTGAACCCTGAGGAACGCCGTATTGTATCAGGGAAGTTTGTAATTTAAAACCGTTTAGAGATGTGAATTATCGTCGAGATGATAAGTAATTCTTGATAAGTGCGAGAGCTAACCCCTTATACCATATCGCTGTAGTTTTCCAAGAAGAATATCATGCTTCATAGAGTCAAAAGCTTTCCGAAAATCTAGGAATATACCGAGTGTGTAAAGTCGATTTTCTATGTTACTTATTATTTTGTTTTTTATGCATAGCAGAGCTTTTTCTGTAGATTTTCCTTTCTGAAACCCATTCTGACAAGATGTTATAACATTATTGTAAAGAACATATTTGGAAAACCTACTGTTGATTACCTTTTCTGCTATTTCTGAAAATAATGGAAGCACTGATATGGGCCTGTAGTTGTTTAGGTTAGTTAATGTACCGCCTTTGTGTATAATAGAAACTCTAGCTAATTTTATTTTATTAGGAAATGTACATGTTTCAAGAATTCTATTGACTATATGAGCTAGAGGAGAACAAATCCAGTCTTTTACTGCTTTGATGGGGGCTACCTTCAATTCATCATATCCAGAGGCGCTGCTGCACTTCAACGAGGCAATTATATCATTAATTTCTGTTTCATTGGTGTGAGTAAAAAATATAGAGTTAGCTAAGTTAATGGTTATGTACGTTTCATGGTTGCTGTAGTCCATTAATGTGGGAACGCTGCCACCTGCATTCAAAAAATGCAAGTTGAACCTCTCGGCCAGTGACACGTGAGAATATGTCTGATCGTCTATTGTGAGTTCATTTGGTATGACATTAGGGACAGGGGATAGTACAGTCGCCGGCCATATGAGCTCCCCCGGCCGAACGCCGACCGGAGCAGCGCAAATCCCGCATGCGGCGCGTCGAGCGTTGCCGCGTTCTGGGAGCCGGGCTATTGGGACCAAACTATTCCGCTATCAAAGGGGTGGACGCAGGAAGTTTAATAGCATTCCGCGTTTTGGAACGTGAATCTGAAGCACGGCCGATTACAATCCCCCTTCCGGTTGAAGATAAACGCAGACGGCCTATCGAAATTCTTCACTGCATAATATCTCTGACGTGTTATATGCTATTTTTTTTTCGAAACCGTTTTGTCATTTTAAATAGTTCCTACCCGAAGAGTAAGCGTCCGCACAAGCCACCCCTTTCTTACAATCTTTCTTAAACCTTGACTAGACAATGACAAGCGATTTAGAAATAATTTTGTTAATCTATAAGGATATGCTATAAATAAAAAAAAAGATTTGTGTCAAAGCAGAATGAAGATTCAGGCACTTTTCTTGAACGCGTTTTATCGAGGAGAACCTATTGTTCTGCGCTCAGTAGCGTGTTGCTTCGCCATGGGTGACTCTCTACACGATGATTTTGCAGATGGCTTCCTGGTCGGCCACTTCTCGCTGGCCGAGGGATCATTGTTTTCATTCCTAATATCATATCAAACAAAGGGAATTCTACATTTGTAAGCATCGATCGAAGACTGCTGCTTTATCTACGCCTAAAGCAAGCTCCAGTTTATCAGCAGTTGTAATATCATCTCCGAACACTTGGGGCCAACACCCGAAGACGGCAATTCTAATTGGCCATGCTTTTGTGATTCACACTTCTAAAGGCTGGAATCACGATAAAAGCTATGCGTCCACCCCTTTGATAACGGAATGGTTTGGTCCCAATAGCCTGGCTCCCAAAACGCGGCAACGCTCGACGCGCCGCGTGGGGGATTTTCGCTGATTCAGTCGGCGTTCGGCCGGGGGTGCTCATATGGCCGGCGACTGTACGTCTTTACCAGTCTTCCATACTTTTTCTGTGCTGTTTTTTATAGATACAAATTTATTTGTATAATATCTAACTTTCGTTTTTTTTTAAATCCACAGCCAGTTTATTACGTTGCTTTTTGTATGCAGTCAATATGTTAAGGTCTCTAGTTTTGATAAATTTATCGAACAGCTTATTCCTTGCTTTTATTCTTTTGTATAACTCTGCAGTAACCCATGGTTTCTTTGATTTGTTGTGCTTTTTACATTGAACCCAAGGAAAAGCTGAGTCATAACATTCTCCTATTCTTTCCACGAACTTATCATACGCTTTATCAGGGTCTAGTTCGGTTAGAACATCGCTCCAGTTATCGTTCGAAATGAGTATGGTAAACTGTTCAATATTTTTTTGGTGACTAGTATGGCGATAAGTCAGCTTTTCATGTGCGCTAGTTTGCTTACTGTCCGAGTTCTTCCAGCAGATAAAACAAAATATAGGAAAATGATTGCTTAGATCCACCGAAAACACGCCTGCTTTTGTGCCATGAGTTTCATAATTGGTTATACAAAGATCAATGAAAGCTTGAATGTGTTCCGTTATGTTGACTAAGTTCCGTTATGTTGACTAACGCATGTTGACTAAGTTTGTACAACCAAAAGACTGTATTTTTTCAAGAAATTCAACTTTCAGCGGTTCATGAGACAGTAAGTCTATATTAAAATCGCCTTCTAGGACAATCTGAAAATTCATGGAAGTAACATACTCCAGTAAGCCTGTAATGAAACTAAAAAATATACTAAAGGATCCGTTCGGTGGCCTGTATATTGCAGCAATAACGGTTCTAGAACTTTGAACTACTAATGATTCATAAATATAATCAACACCCGTGAAGTCTGGAATAATTTTATATTTCAGACCTTTGCGCAAATAAAGTGACACTCCACTTCCTTTCCGGTTTGTACGATAGATTTGTTCGCTCTTGAAATTTTGAAGTTAATAACATCACAGTCTCCGGTAAAAGACGTCTCCGTGAATGCCAAAATATCAAAGCTATGAGTTAGTAAACTTAAAGATATTTCAATCTCATCACTTTTATTTCTAATGCTTCTCGCATTTAAATGAAACAGAGATGTGTTTGATTTGTTCATCAAGATTTCGCATCGTTTTAGTTTATTAAAGGATTCACAGTTATAATAACAGTTATCAATAGAGGATCCTTCCATTTCGTAGATAACACATCCCGATTGGTTTGAAACCTTCAGTGTATCTCTGCAAAATAGTCTTAGCTATTGGTCTATTTTGTACAATACAAGCAGGAAGTGCGTGACAGATTTTTTGTCCTGGAAAAGCAGGGGGAACCCGCCGCACGTACGTCACGGGTCACATTCATAACTTTGTAACAGAACATTGTTTGGCTCTCTCGGATACCAGGTATCAGTAATAAAACAATGTAGAACATGCAACAAAATAAATTAAGATGTGGACATGTATTTTCAGTGTTAGTTAGAAGACTTGGTGCGCTTAAGTTAAACATTTTAAGTTTTTTAACTGATATGACATCACGTAGACAACGTTTGAAAGAAGTGGTGGGATAACAATCGCACACCATGATTATACTCCGGGTAGCTACAAGTGCTTACTCGATTTTTCCAGGTCACTTTCATTCTTGATACGGATGGGACGGTCATTCGTTTGCTTCCTAACAAAAGTCTTTCTGTCCTTCTGCCAAACAAACTGGTAGTGCTTCTTCGCCACCTTTGTTTTGGTCAGCCACAGTAGCCTTTTCGTTTGGGGTGTCAGGTTCTCCATTATCCGGATATGCGACGGGCTTTCCTTAAGCACAGCCCTCTTCTCGAACCACCGACCTCTTGTGAGTCGGGAAGTAAACCTAATCACACAGAAGGAACCTTGTCTCGTTTGCCAGGCAGTCTATGTAAGGCCTCAATGTCTCCCTCGGTTAGCTCAGTAACACCCAGCAGGTTCGCCACCTCCTTCAATCTGTTCAGCAGGTTTTCGTTTGCGAAACATGGAAGATCATGCACCTCTGGGTTCTGCCTTCGGCTGTACTGTTGCAGTTCATTTATTTCATGTTTTAGGTCCCCAATTTCTTTTTGCGTTCCGCTGTTTTCTTTTCTACACGTTTCTTCAGTTCTTTTATGTCTTTATCTTGTTTCTTTATCTCCGCAAGCACTTCATCGTAGCTATCGGACATGCTTTGCAAGGACTGCTCAATCTTATATACTGTTTCCATCATGAAAAGAAGAGAGTCTACTTTCTCCCTGATTGACATGATTAAGTCTAGCTTTTTTATGATTTCATCCATCTGACCACCTCGCTTTTCTTCTTCTAGATTCGTTGACTTACTTGAGTTACTTCCTCTTGTTTTCGCGATGGTGCATGTGGCACATTGCCACAACTCTTTTGTTGCTTCAGAAACTTTTTTTTTTGTCAGCTGGGCTTTTGTAACCATTATGTTCAGATTCCCGCAGATACATTGACAAAACAAGCAAAGAACTGCATGAGGCATATGAAATTCGGAAAAAAAGAAAGAGTGTGTAAGTGAGGCATCAATCGCCCTATTAAACAAAAATGCTTTGCGCCGAAGTGATGATGGTTGGGCTGGCTGATGGACCCTATATAGTGAATGTGCTTTCCAAATAAACAACAGTTGCGAATGTACCTTGTGTTGTCTACCTTCGTCTTTGTCGTTGTTGTTTTTGGTGCCTTTAAGCCTTTAATAAAATTAACGAACTATCCTAATGAACCACTTTACTATTAGCTAGCTATGTTCATCAAACACTTCCTTATCACCAGCATGTCACGGCCCTTCGTGCGCATGCGCCCATCTAAAAGGCGTTCACATTGATATATTCACTATATTTGGTTCCATTATTATGTTTCAGATAACCTTTGATGACACTGCGGTTCCTGAACTGCAGTTGAAGCATGTCGACACGAAGCAGCCGTCCATTTATGCCCAGGAACATGCAGTCATGGTGTTTTGAACCGAGGCCCTGACAAACTGCTGCCTTACTGGGTCGGCAATGAAGGGAAAGCTTCCTAAAGAGGGAGTTAAGGACTTGATAAGTGAGTAAATTGCGGTAAAAAAAGAAATGGCAAGCACAATTGCAATCAAACTTAACAGGAACAAATGCTAAGTCTACTCTTGACATATATTAGACTTGAATCCTGGACAAAAGCTCACCAGGTGAAAATTTTATGTCGGTCTTAACACGAGCGCAGACAACTTTGGTGCATGCGTGCGACACTAAAACACAACTATGAATTAACTCTGACAGGCACATGGTTTGTTGATTAGAGTGGAAACAAGTTTATTTATCGATTGGTTTGAAGCAAATGCAGTCCCCTACTGCCTCCAGCAATCTTGGTTGGTCTCGGTGTACCTGGAATTCCTGTCAAATATTTTCCAAACGGTTCTGGCATACCTTGAGTCCATCCAGATTGTTCTTATCAGCTTCAGCTCCACTCAGTTTGGTGACAAATTATGGTCCCAAATCGTTGCTTCTGTGCCTGTTATGGCTTACCTGTCGACACCGTTGCATGCAGTTCGGGATACGCCGTCGAGTTGAAATCCAGAGTCGGAGCAGCACCGGCCGCACCACCCACCTAACCGAGACCGACCAACCGAGAGAGGCTCCAGAGCAGCCTTGCTTATCTAGCCGTTATAGCAACTGCTCCGTCTGCGGAAGCGGCAATCGGTAGCATCGGCAGTGGGCAGCGTCGGTTCGAGTTTGTCGCGATCGGTAGTGAAAGTTAAACGATCTACGGCCGGAAGATATGTTTGGTGGGTCACTGCTACTTCTCTCACTTCAATTTCAACTTCGACCGTATCTCTTGCAGTTCAGCTGGGCACGGACAGCGTTGCGAAGCTGACGCGCCGCATCCGACCAGGCAACAACGGCACCTATGTCCTAGGCTAATAGGGTAATATTGTCACGAATGACAAGCCGAAACAACGAATAACTGGGGAAAACAAATGTTTAATGGGACGAACTTGCGCCCAAAAATAAAAAGGGGACAGAAGAAAGCAAAGCGTCGCGGGCGTCGAAGTCGGCGTGACAGCAGAGTAGAATGCTGAGGCGAAACTCACTCGACAAGGTAGCGGGCGGCCTCTTATCTAAGAGTGAGTCACTATCTCGAAGATTCGGCGGGGAAGGTTCGCGCGTAGCGCGCTCGGGGCGAGAGTGAACACGCGCTTTCTAGAACAACAAAAGCAGGGATATACGACAGAAGTTATGTGTTAAGCAAGAATAAACGAGAGCCTTCTACAAGTCCGTGAGGCTGCGCGCGGCAATATAATATAACGTAAAGAGTGGCCGCAGCCATATATGCCTCAGCGGCCAACTGGACTGTTATTGCACCTAGCAGCTGTAGTGAAGTTTGTTTCGGGTCCTGTTTTGGCGCTTCCGTTCATTTTATTTATTTATTTGTAAATACTGTGCGCCCTTCTGGGCGCTTTACAGGAGTAGAACGTCAGTTTTATATCATGCAATGTTGTATACATTCCTTAACACATTTTATATTTCATATGAATTTGCAAAACCGCAATGGTACACATCACGTTACACAAGCTATCAATGAATCTAACCAAGAAAATAACACTTCTTTTACACATTCATAAACAGAAATGGAGAGTTTACTATAAGTCAAGTAAACATTTCTCGAATAAAGCTAATGAGTCACAATTCACAGCACTTTCAGGAAGCTTGTTCCACCTTTCAACTGTTCTAACAAAAAATGAATACTTGTATGTGTCATTATTAATTCGCGGAACTTGCATAGCCTTATTGTGTACCCCCCTTACTGGTCTAGTAATATGTGGTTGTCGAAAATCCGATGTGTCCATATTTAGTAAGTCCTTTGAAAACATATAAATAACCTTTAGCCTTGCTATCTCTCGGCGGGTGTGAAGAGGTTGGAGACTGAGCTGTTCAAGCATGTTACTAACGGAGTCCATTCGACGGTATCTCGAAAGGATGAAGCGAGCAGCCTGTCTTTGTATTTATTCCAATTGTTTTATTAGATTGTGTCAGTACGGATCCCACACCGCGCGGGCATATTCTAAGGTGGGCCGTATAAATGTTGTGTATGCAGTCAATTTCACCTGACTTGTGGTTTTGCCTAGGTTTCGCTTCAAAAATCCCAACTTTTTGCGAGCTGTAATGCACACAATGTCGATGTGGCGATTCCATGTGAGGTCGGTTGATATCGTAACTCCTAAGTACTTAAAGTGATCAACTAGGGCTATGTGATCGTCTCCAACCCGATATGTGTAGGGTAGGATGTTCGCTTTTTTGCTAGTGATTCTGGCGGATACAGTTTTATCTGGATTAATTTTCATACTCCATTTTTCACACCATTTCTTAACAGAGTTGATAGTCGAGTTTAAGTTTTTACATGTCATTACATGTCTAGAGACGGAGGTGTCTGCTATTGGAATCGGTGGATGATTAATATCAGTGATTCCGTTCTTATTATGCGGTATTTTTGCGCCACCTAGTCTGCAATGACTAAGAAGTATATATATTTCAGCTAGTAATTCATTGCTCAAACGCACGTGTAAATTCGTAACTAGAGCAAATGGGAAGCCCGCACAAAATGTAATATAAAATAAAAACCGCGTCACTAAACAAAGAAAGGAGACAAAATGAATGGCTAACCGCCAAAGTTGTACCAATTCACAAATCGGGCAACCTTCTTAGCGTCGAAAACTACAGAACGATATCGTGGACATCAAATTCATGCAAATTGCTCGGGCACATTATTTGTAAACGGCTCGTAGATTTCATTGAAAACAAAAATCTTTTCTACAACAAACAGCACGGTTTCTGCAGGAAGCTCTCGACTATTACTCAGCTATTTGAATCAACGCATCAGTTTGGTGATGTACTAAACGCACGTGGCCAAGTCGATGTTGTGTCTATCGACATATCTAAGGCATTCGACAGAGTCATAAATAGCAAGTTACTGGAGAAATTACTGCGTCTCGGTGTTGATAAGAACTTCGTTTCTTGGATCAGGTCATATCTTTGTGATCGGAGGCAGTATGTTGAAATAGACGGTCATGCGTCATCTATTTTGACTGTCTTGTCTGGCGTACCCCAGGGTTTTGTTTTGGGGTCGGTTTTGTTTTTAATTTATGTTAACGATATCGCTCAAAATATTGATTCGGCTGTGGAAGTACGATTGTTTGGTTTACATTATTGTGGAAAGTGCGGACGATCAAATCTTGTTCAGTCGTTTCTTGTTCTTGTTGACTATTTTGCGATGGTGTGAGAGGTAAAATTTGCGCATCAATTTTGATAAGAAACTGCCGCAAGTATAACTAAAATGAAGTCTCCTTTAAGGTGTTTGTACGAGATAAGTGGTATAAACCTGCAGCGTTCTAACATTTTTAAGTATCTCGGTGTTACAATATAAGGTGATCTCAACTGGAACACGCACATTGGAAATGTATGTGATTCTGCGTATAGAATACTTTGTTTTTTAAAACAAAGTTTCAAAAAACAGTGTTTTTGAAACTTTGTGTCAGCAACTGTTTTTGAAACTCCGATGTCAGAACCAAAGTTTATAAAACCTTAATGCGCCCAAATTGTTTATTTGGTTTCGTGCGGAAGACACACGAACCCAAATAAACAAGTTGGAGCGTATTCAAAGGCTTGCTGACAGGTTTATATTTTCTAGATATAATAGACACGAGTCTGTTTCGGCACTGTTAAGAGATGCCCAGTTATCCCCTTTAGCATTAAGGCGGAAAATTGCACGACTAAAATTTGTTTTATTTGCGGTATTTTAACCATTGTATTATCGCCACGCAAAACTACATAAGACCTCCTGGTAGACGGTCCCGACGCTTAAACAATGAATTTTCAGTTGATCCTTGTATACACAGAACTGACATCTATAAATGCTTGTTCCTTGTGAAGACCATTGAAGAATTGAATACGCTGCATCAAGTGATCTTTCCGACGTCTCTTCTGTTGAAACATTTGAGGGAAGGTTGATGGATTGGTTTACTGATGATTAGCTCCATCTCTTTATTGTCACTCTCAGCAGCAGTGCATTTATGATTATCAAATGTATATGACTGTGTACGTGTCTTTGTGTATTTTATTTCTACCCCCTCCTGCAATAACCCGAAAGGGTTGGCAGTATTTGAAATTAAAAAAAAAGTTAACAAGATGATTGAGTAATGAACACCTATTGTAAGCACAAAAACAGCATGAACAAAAGTAACCGCTTTGCAGGCTTCCTTTGCTCGCACCACCGTAAGTGCGAGCAAATGAGATTCACGCGAGCGAGCTCGACGCTTTAAACGAACATGTAATGCAGGCAGGCACCTGAAATGAAAGCGTCGTTCAGGAAATACGTTCGTGTTTGTAGCGTCAGCTCGTTTGAATTTACGAGAAGCAGAGAGAGCTTTTTGGCGGGAAAGCGTAAAGAGACCCCTTAGCAAAATCCGCGGCTCTTAAAGTATAGAAAAACTCGTAAGGATGCAGGCGAGTTGGTGAATATTAACCATGTTGAATATAATATAAGACTCTATAAGGATGTGGACTAAATAAACGAGTTATCTGAGTTTGAGACGTCGTCCTGTCTATTTTCTGTCCCTTCTACGTTTTGATGTTTCTTCTCTACCCCAGTCTCAGGTTAATTCAACATGGTTCTTAAAGTATACTTTTTTTTGCACTTCCAAAAGTATGCTTGATGCTCTAAATTGGCCGGATTTTAGCATACTTCTGACACACTTGAAAAGTAACATTTCACCATCCTTTCAGGATACTTCGAAGCACACCTGTAAGAGGCGTTTTAGTATACTTCCTACGCACTTCGAAAGTAACATTTTGCCATCCTTTTAGGATACTTCTAGCATTCTTGTAAGCGGCGTTTTAGTATCCATTTAGGCAATCTTTCAGCACACTTCTGAGCAGAATTTTAGTATGCTTTTTACGCAGGCCTTTAATATTATGAAGTGTACCCCAGATTAAGCTTGGAAGAAGGCTTTCAAATATAATCCGGGGTACACTTAGTAGAACTTTTAAAGCATTTCACCAATTTATTCCTGACAAATTCCAGATAGGATATATAGAAAATTATATTGTCTTAGCAATTGCCGTAGTTTGCACGTATCGAAACTAAAATGCATTACGTTACAGGCTTTAATGTGGACGAAGACTTCAATGTGACGACAAATTAAAGTAAGAAGTTTTTATTAAACAAATATATTTTTGAAAAAAACAGACACATGTTGCCTCCAACGAACACACTTACGATGGAACAAAAAACATATGACTTTAACTGGCATACAAATATCACAGATGCACTTAAAGCTTTAAACATGTTCTTATTAGAAGTAAAAAAAATTACAAACTATCATGCTCAAAAAAACGAGTAAAAACAGTATGGCGCCTGTTAAAATAAAACCGAAAATATTTATCATCTACCATGACTGAAGTAACATCACCTACATGACTGAAGTAAAATTAATAAAAATTTAATGCACTTGTTAAATAAAATCTAAAATAATAATCGCTAATCAGGTTGAAGAGAAAAAAAAGCCAATGCACAAAATAAATGAAAATGAAAGCTAATTCTTGCTCTCATTTTGTAGTTTTCTTCTGCGTGTTCGATGCTTTCTTGTGAGTGTAGGGAGTATTTCTGCACTTCCTTTGCTGGTATCCTTTCACCGACTTCTGAGTTTCCCCAGGAGATTCGGCAATAACAAAAGCCGGAAAGGGAAGAGAATGGACAATTACGGAACTTGCCTTAAAACTTCATACTTAGCTAATACTACTTCATGATACTTTATGTCCACATAATTTTAGCAAATTTCACAAAAACAAATCAACGACAAAAAGTTAATCATCTAAATAGATTGAGCACGGGGACCAATTACTATGTTTATTAGCAACTGCGAAATATTGCTGCTGTGAAATAATCTAAAATAAGGCATTTTTTCAATTTGCAATGCATTAAAGTGATCATGAAACAATTTTACTGTGGAAAGAGTCTGGAGCTCGTTACTTTTATTTCTTCTACCTTATCACAAGTACGAGAAAACAGACCATGATCCCTCGAATTGTTGCAAGTGCGCTGTGTTGTCAGAAAGGAAAAAAAGGTCAATTTTCTATCATGCAGCTTATGGTAGCCACATGAACTACTGGCATGGCGCCAATAGTGGTTGAGTTTGCGAGTTGAGTCGGTATCTACCCTTTTTGAAGCTAAGGTTTTTATAAATGTTGTCATTCACTCATTTGGCTTCCCATTCATGTCACACGCATGTGACCTGGAAAGGACTTTAAAAGTTGAGGATCCCCCCAAACTTAAGTCTATTTAATTTTTTTAATAAAACTAGTGCACCTTGGCAAAAATTGTTTCCTGATCTTCACTGCACATGTGACGGTGAGCCACTGCCGCACTTACTTGGCCGAAGTCTGAAGACTATTTCGTAACCCGATTTAAAAGTGTACACGCATAGCATTTTTTGCGACAAGGACTCTATAACTTTCCGATATCAGCGAACAAAAATTTATTGTTATTGTTAGCCGAGGAGCCCCCTCCACTCTTGACATTGTTGCAATTGAGAAGTTGAGAAGCCTAGACGCCTTGTAAACAATAATGCAGATATATGGAGTTATCAGAATGGTGTAGGAACGATTGAGGAAGTTCAGGTGCTGAGAGCATCCTAAGTATACTGTACAAGGAACCCTGTTTGAGAACCCGTGCTTCAGAATATTTGGCTAGAAAGTCGGAGATAGCGTAGGCTAGACAATAATTTTAAACACACAGCTGACCACATTTATTTAAATTTTGATTCTGCCATCTTTTTATAATTCAAGATTTACTGATGCAAAACCAACTGAGGCCATACTGTACCAAACAGTTACTTTAAAAGCAACTGGACAAGCTGAAGGTTTTGAAACATTCAGCAGCCTTAAGCAGGGGTAAAAAGTCAGCTGTCTTCAGAAAATTGTACACAAAGGTAAACAATACTGAAGGTTCGTTAAGTTTAATCGCTGAGATACATCAGCGATCAAAATTAGCCGGAGGAATATCAGAGTGAATTTTAATATAGACAAAAATTAAATTATGCTAAAACTGGGGCACAGTATTGGAAACCGGAGGTGTAGCGCAAGATGTAATGACACAAGAGGACAAATACCTCAACATAAGCACAAATAACATTCATGGCCACCGAGGCACAAGTCCAATGGTAATCAGACAAAAGCTCACCGGACAGAAGCTTACCCAACAAAAGCTCACCCGTTTTTTTTTCGCAGACTCGAGCAATTGCTCACCTTTCTTTTTTGGCTACCCGGTGAATCACGAGCTTGGCTAAAGTGCGGACGCAATGGACATTGCACTATTTTTAGAAGTGGTACCCCATCGCATGGGCAAAGGGCCTTACTGGCAATGGTAGATGACCCACGTTGATCACCACAGACGAATGGTATAGAGTTACTAGGACTGCGGACGTAGATAATCAAACTTTTACAATGCTGAAATTCGCGACGCTGACCTGAGTTCTTCGGTAGGAGTATGCTAGTCGCCGCAGGTCACGACCGACTACCTTTTGACATGTTAGTGGAATCTTAACGGCTGCATGTGTAGTAATTGTAAGTATGATGTCCCCTTACTGGGAATCTAGTTGGTTACATATAAAACGTTTGTAAGCATGACGGCGGAATACAGAACTCGTGAGTGTCGCATACATAACAAAAAAAAATATGATGGAATCTTGTCGGAATTGCAGACTATGCTTGTTTCTTGCAGTTCACTTTTTCAATACGGCAGCCACGCGGCGCATTGGTTGGTAGTTTTTTCCATCGTTTCCTTGCATTTCTCGAGTAGAACGCATGACAGAAGATAAAATTTCACATTCGAGATCTGTTGCCATCAGATTTTCTTTTTGACTGGTTCCTGCAACCGATCACTGAACAGCTAACTATATGGTGAACACACACACAGAGGACGTTCAAACGCGATCGGAATTCGACCCCTTTGGTGGAGGTGGAGATGAACCTGCTCTTCTCATTATGCTGCATAATGCAGCGTAGGATATGTTTCAAAATAAATGCCGGGGTGCAAGGCAGGGTGTCGAATCCAGGTTTTACAGTAGAAAACATTTTCATATCATTGACTTTTGCATTTTCTGTCAATGTCTAGGCTGCCCAGTGCGTAAAACGCGGAGGAAGTAAAAGCTGCCATCGTGAACACCCAAGAGAGTGCGCGAAAAGCCCGTCCGTGCATCATCTAGCAAAAAAGAAAAAAAAAAAAACAAGACATCCGAGGACATCTAAGCAATTCTTATGAGTTGTGAATGCGAAAGCATAAATGCAGTTCTTCCTCTTTCTTAGTTCGTCTGCGGCGCACTGGCTTGGATGGCCACGCTTCGCTACTGCGGAGATTGAGGCCGACGGCCGAGCGAGCCGTGTCGTGAAGTGACCGCGCCGCGCTGAGCTCGGCCGTGCACCTTGTCGTGATTGAGGGTTCCGACGAAGGCTCCCAGCCCGGCGACGCTACCTTGTGCCGGGTAGGAGACAGGATCAAGGAGCCGGGAGGCGACGAGCTCAGCAAAACAGAATACTCTATATTTACAACATCGTTTCAGTGTTCGTACAACAACTTCACTGGTGTCCTTCCTTTATATATCCGCCTCGCCATCTCGCCGTCCACTAGCTTGTCCAATCGCAGGGGCCTACGTGATCCTCGGCAGCCAATGCGGAAGCAGTTCGTGTGCCAGCGGCCAGCCAATGCCGAAGAAGTTCGTGTGCCAACGGCCAGCCAACGCCGAAGAAGTTCGTGGCGGGTCCCTCGGCGTGGTGGCTCGCTCGCTGAAGAGTCACCCACACGCACACGCAGACACGGACACCCAGCTTGTACAAATAGTTGCCTCGAGAGCCCAGTTCTCCAAAGCTCCCGCACGAGCCGCCGGTCGGTGCGAGAGCGTGCTTTGGTCGACGTGAGCCAGGGGCACGCGACTCTCTCGTAAACGTGGTACGGGTGTGTCGTAGCCTTTCACAATTGCTTTCTCCGGAGCTTGCCCCAGCGGGCTGTGCGCTGTTTTGACCGAGCGGGGTCCGTGGTGGTGGAGGGGCGACTCGAGCCAGGCACTGGGCTGGAGCTCAGCGGGAACAACGATGAGCCGTGATCTCTCTCGAAAAGTACACTGTTTATTTACATGATGTACAGTTGGTTCAAGACCAGAGAAGATATTTGCTTGTCAAAGTTTGTTCATTTTAAGCATTTGGTTCTCCCCAGGTCCCTAGGTAGGGACCCCTACATCGGCGGATAGTCGGCCAATCATAGAAAGGTGTCCCGTTCAAACACCGCCCCACATTCCATTATTACGCACACTGAGCCGCCGTAAACACTTTACCGTCGGTCCAGACGGCGCCGAGAGTCTCACCAAAACACCGGCTCGTTGGAATTCACGCAGCTGGTCAAAACACCGTCCGGGGCCGAGACGTGACGTGCCGACATTCGATTCTTCGTGTCTACGCGTTGAATGAAGGCGTCCTGATGATTTCATCGCCCCGGATCGTGCCCTGGTGTTAAACCTGAGACGTTGTTTTCCCTCTTCGGATGCTATATCCAGACCTGTACACGGTAAAGTCTGGCTATATCACGGTGCCCGTCTGGTCCGTCCGCGGGGCAGGCGTGCTTCCGAAGCGATGCTTGCGCCAGGCTCGCTGAGTCAGATGACCTTGAACCCGCGGGAGACGCTCGACGAAAACAAACGGCCAGAAGTATACATTGTGAAAATGGTCCGGGGGCCATTCATAACAGCTCTCCGCCGACGGGGAGACGGTCTAGAGGTTGAGCGGTCTGCAGCTGCTCTGCCGAAAGCCGTAGAACTGGTGCCGTCTCTTGAGATCCCAGCTCTTGCGCTGCAACTTGGGTCACTTTTCCACCACGTGGTTAGCTTGCGACTCCAAGAATCACAAAACACGAAACACGGGAAGCAAGCGAGCGTCCACCCCGCCCGGAAATTCGCCAAGTGAAAAAAAGAACATTGTCACTAATATATTTCTCTAACGTGAGTGCGTCACGATCAAGGTAGGACAATACTGAACTATAACTTCATTACGAGAAACCAGCCTCCATAAAATATCAGGTTAAGGTACAATAAAACGTAGTAAAACCGGACTCCCGTGAAAATAAAGCCACCAACTATTACTGAAGTAACACCGCGTCTCCTATACTGAACAAATAAAGAAAAAAAACAGCAACCGTGTTACAAAAACAAAACTTGGCTCGCATACAAAACGCTCTGAAGCTGTACAAAACGGTATTACCAAGAAAAGGGAAAGAAAAGCCCCAAACGCATCTTACATATCTTAACTAATATTGTCACGGGTGGTGAGTCGTGACCAATAAACAAGAAATAAACAGAAAAAAATAAACGTTTAATGTGGCGAACTTTTGCCAAAAATAAAGAAGGAAACTGAAGAAAGCAGAGCGTCGCGGGCGTCGAAGTCGGCGTGTCAGCAGAATCGAGCGCTGGGGCGAGACTGACTCGACAAGGTAGCGGGCGGCCTCTTATCTAGAGTGAGTCAGTATCTCGAAGATTCGGCGGAGAAGGTTCGAGCGTAGCGCGCTCGGAGCAAGAATGAACAAGCACTTTCTAGAACAACAAAAACAGGGATGAACAATAGTTATGTCCGCAGCAAGAGTGAACGAGAACTTACTACAAGTCCGTGACCCTGCGCGCGGCATTATCCCCCCCTTTAAAAAGTGCATCGTCCCGATGCAGCACAAAACGAAAAACAACAAACAGAAACAAATCCAAAACAAAAAGGCAGCAGAATCGCGAGCCGCAGTTCACAGTTCACACGTCGACGAGAGTGGGAAGTTCTATCGTTCGTAATACGGCTTCAGCCGGACGACGTGCACCACCTCGGGTCGCGGCTGACGTCTTGCAGATGGGCGCGTTCCGTCGGGGAGGACTTCGTAGTTAAGATCACCGAGGCGACGAAGCACTTTGTAGGGTCCAAAGTATCGTTTCAGCAATTTCTCACTGAGGCCGCGTCGACGGATGGGCGTCCATACCCACACCCTAACTCCGGGTTGGAAGCGGACGTCCCTGCGACGAAGGTTGTAGCGGCCGGCGTCGACACGTTGCTGGTCTTGAATCAGGAGTCGGGCGAGCTGGCGAACTTCTTCGGCGCGTTGAGCAACCGCCTGGGCGTCGGCGCTCTCGTTGTCAGATGGCTCATGGGGCAGCATGGCGTCCAGCATGGTCGTAACCTTACGACCATGTACCAGCTGGAAAGGGGTGAATCCAGTGGTCTCTTGAACCGCCGTATTGTAGGCGAACGTGACGTAGGGCAGCACCTCGTCCCACGTCTTGTGCTCTACGTCGACGTACATAGAGATCATATCGTCGATTGTCTTGTTGAGTCGCTGCGTCAGCCCGTTGGTCTGCGGGTGGTACGCAGTTGTACGACGATGGCTGGTGTGACTGAGTCGGAAGATTTCTTGGGTCAGTTGTGCCATGAACGATGATCCGCGATCTGTAATCAGAACTTCTGGAGCGCCGTGCCGGAGGACGATGGACTCAATGAAAAACTTGGCAACTTCCACAGCAGTCCCCGAAGGAAGAGCTTTCGTTTCAGCGTACCGCGTGAGATAATCTGTGGCGACGATGATCCAGCGGTTCCCCGACGTCGAAGGCGGAAAAGGACCAAGTAGATCCATTCCGATCTGCTGGAAGGGTGCAGTTGGAGGAGAAATAGGCTGCAGGAGTCCGGCCGGCCTCGTCGGAGGTTTCTTGCGTCGCTGGCACTCGTGGCATGATCGTGTGTACAGGTGGACGGTCTTGGGGAGCTTGGGCCAGTAATACTTTTCACGAATACGGGCCAGTGTCCGGCTGTATCCAAGGTGTCCGGACGTCGGGTCGTCGTGACATGCTTGAAAGATCTCCCCTCGAAGGTCGGTCGGTATTACCAGCAGCCACGGCGAGTTGTTGTTCCCGAAGTTCTCTTTGTAGAGTACACCTTGTCGAATGGTGAAGGTCGGCACGGCTCGTGAGAAAACACGGGGTACGGTACCGCCGCGCCCTTCCAGGTGCTCGATTAAGGCTCGCAGCTCCGGATCGTCTCGTTGACGTCGTGCCATGTCATCGGTGTTCACTGCCCCTAGAAAGCACTCGTCATCATCGTCGTCGCTGCTGCCGGAAGGTGTTTCGACAGGGGCCCTGGACAGGCAGTCAGCGTCGCTGTGCTTGTGTCCTGACTTGTAAACCACAGTCATGTTGAACTCTTGTAGCCGGAGGCTCCATCGAGCGAGGCGTCCTGACGGGTCCTTGAGGTTCGCAAGCCAGCAGAGCGAGTGGTGGTCCGTGACTACGCGGAACGGGCTTCCGTACAAGTACGGACGAAACTTCGTGATTGCCCAGACGACCGCAAGACATTCTTTCTCAGTCGTGGAGTAATTTTTCTCTGCCTTGGACAGTGTCCGACTTGCGTAGGCGATGACTCGTTCGGTGCCTTCTTGTACTTGAACTAGTACCGCGCCAAGTCCTGCGTTACTTGCGTCAGTGTGAATCTCGGTGTCCGCATCCTGATCGAAATGTCCAAGAACCGGAGGCATCTGGAATCGTCGCTTCAGCTCGTCGAATGCCTGCTGCTGTTCCTCGGCCCATTCGAACCTCTCGGCGTCCTTCGTAAGGTTTGTGAGCGGTGCGGAAATCCGTGCGAAATCCCGAACGAAGCGACGATAGTAGGCGCAAAGTCCAAGGAATCTTCGCACGGCCTTTTTGTCTGTCGGCACTGGAAATGACGCGACGGCGCGAGTCTTTTCAGGGTCTGGGCGCACGCCTTCGTTGCTAACCACGTGACCTAGAAACTTCAGTTCGTCATAGGCGAACCGACACTTTGACGGCTTGAGGGTGAGTCCAGCGGTCCGTATGGCTTGAAGAACAGCTCGGAGTCGTCGCAAGTGCTCGTCGAAATCGCTGGAAAACACCACGACGTCATCGAGGTAGACCAGACAGCTCTGCCACTTCAGTCCTGCCAGTACGGTGTCGATAAGACGCTGGAAAGTTGCTGGCGCCGTACATAGTCCGAAGGGCATTACCTTGAACTCGTACAGCCCATCCGGCGTGACGAAAGCTGTCTTCTCTCGGTCCCGTTCGTCGACTTCGATCTGCCAGTAGCCGCTCTTCAGGTCCATCGATGAGAAGTATCGAGAGTGGCGCAGCCGGTCTAACGTGTCGTCGATTCGGGGGAGTGGGTAGACGTCTTTCTTCGTCACCGCGTTCAGCTGCCGGTAGTCCACGCAGAACCGAAGCGTTCCGTCCTTCTTCTTAACCAGTACGACTGGAGAGGCCCATGGACTGCTTGCTGGCTGGATTATGTCGTCGTTCAGCATCTCTTGAACTTGCTCCTGGATCACCTCCCTTTCTTTAACGGAGACTCTGTACGGTGATCGATGCACAGGGCGCGCGTCGTCCTCGGTAATGATGAGGTGCTTCGCAACGGCTGTTTGGCGTACCTTCGACGACGTCGCAAAGCAGTCACGGTATTCGGCGAGGAGGTTAATCAGCTGCCGTCGTTTTGGGTCCGGAAGCTTAGGGTCGATGTCGAATTGCGCTGGCGAAGTACCGTCTTGCTGAGGCGGCGAGGATTCATCAGTAATGGCGGATATTTCAGCGGAGTTTCGGAGATCTTCGACGTGGCCAACGGCTGCACCTTTCGTGAGGTGTTGCGTTTCATTCCGGAAGTTCGTCACGAGGACCACAGTGCGGCCATCCTGAAGTTCAGCTACTCCTCGTGCGACGCCTATTCCTCTTCCCAGGAGCAACTGGAGGTTACCTTCCAGAAGAACTTCGCTACGGGTAGCTGCATCGGTCACGACAGGTACGACAACACTTGATCGCGGCGGCAGATTCACGTGGTCGGCAGCGACTCGGACGGCGGCTGACGCAGTTTGGAGTTTCTCTGAAGGCGGAACAGGTGTCCGCGGCGTCAATCTGTTTTCTCCAAGGTCGATGACGGCTCCGTATTCACACAAAAAGTCCATGCCGAGAATGACGTCTCTGGAACAGTCTTGTAGAATGACGAATTTCACAGGACACGTCTCGCCGTGAATTTCGACGCGAGCGGTGCACCTTCCGACAGGCGTGATGAGGTGTCCTCCGGCGGTTCGTATCTGCGGTCCATCCCACGGCGTCGTGACTTTTCGAAGGTGGCGAGAGAGCCTCCCACTCAATGCTGAGTAGTCTGCCCCGGTGTCAACGAGTGCCGATGCGTTTTGGCCATCGATAACAACGTTTAGGTTGTTGGACACCGTTGCAGGCGCGTCGGTGCATTGCGGGGCGTCGAGAGAGTGGGAGCGCTCCGGCGTTCTTGGAGGCTGTTTGCTTCCGTCGTTTTTGGCAACGTCACCTCCAGGCGTTGCCGCACTCAGTTTTCCCGACGCAGGGGAGACAGGCTCTCTCGGCGGGATCGTGGCGCTGGGGAGGCTGAACGTCGTGGCGATGGGGAGCGGGCTTCACGGCGGAGAGACGACACTGGGGAGGGGGAACGTCGGAGGTACTCCTCGATGTCGTGAGGGCGTTCGCCGTACCTCGGGCGTGGGTCGTTCGGGTGGAACCCACGCAGGCCCATTTGCCGGTAGGGACAACGACGGTAGATATGGTCGGCCTCTCCGCAGTGGTAGCACAACGGGCGTCGATTGGCCGTCCTCCACACGTCGGTCTTTCGTGGAGCAGCTTGTTCTGGGCGGACGTACGCCCGATCTTCATGGCGTCGTGAATACTGCGGCGCTAGAGGTTCACGTCGAGGTGGCGCCGTATACGGGTGAGCAGGGGGCGGTGGTCGTCGGGTAGCTGCGGCGTAGCTCAGCTTCGGTGGTTCAGGAGCGGTGCTGGCGAGAACTTCTGGCTGCAGCGCCTGCTGAAGTTCTTCCCGGACAATCTCGGCGACTGAGGGCGTATCCAGGCTTGTGGCAGCAGGTAGCAACTTCTTCAACTCCTCCCGGACGGCTTCACGGATAAGGTCACGGATGTCGGGGAGGGTGGTGCCCAGGTCGGATCCAGATGTCGCTAGAGTAGTTACGCCAGGGTGTCGTTGGTAGTGTCTAGCGCGGGCTAGCAAGGCCCGTTCCATATTTGTCGCCTCCGTGATGAACTCGTCGACTGTTGTTGGGGGATTCCGGATGAGACCGCCGAAAATCTCGCTTTTCACACCCCTCATCAGGTGGTGCAGCTTCTTCTCCTCGGTAGCCTGAGGATCGGCGCGGGCGCTTAGGCGGAGAACATCCTCCACGAAGGCGGTGATGCTCTCGTTGGGGCCTTGAGTCCTGGTACGCAGTAAGTCTTGGGCTCTCTCTCGGCGGTGCTGGTTGACAAATGTCGCCTTCAGCTGGCTCTTGAAAATGTCCCAGGATGTCAATGAAGACTCGTGATTTTCGTACCAGCTTCTGGCAGTCCCCTCGAGCGAGAAGTACACGTTTTGCAGCCGTTGCTCGTTGGTCCAGCTATTGTGGCGGGCGACGCGTTCGAATTGGTCGATCCAATCTTCAACGTCTTCGTGGAGTTCGCCGTGGAACGGAGCCGGCGTCCGAGGAGCGACGGGTAGGTAGACGACGGCAGGAGCGGCGGGGGTCTGCGACTGATTGGCCATCGTCGGCTGCCTGGTCCTGGGTGGTAGAAGTTCGTATTCCGGGTTTAGCCCTTGGGTGCGGCGACTTGATCGAGTCTCGATCTGGTCTTCGTTGGGTCCTCGGGAGCTTGGATTCGGACTTGTACTGCGGGAACTCGGAGGGCTGCGCTGCACGAACATGCGGTACCCAGCACCTCCACCAGAATGTCACGGGTGGTGAGTCGTGACCAATAAACAAGAAATAACAGAAATAAATAAACGTTTAATGTGGCGAACTTGTGCCAAAAATAAAGAATGAAACTGAAGAAAGCAGAGCGTCGCGGGCGTCGAAGTCGGCGTGTCAGCAGAATCGAGCGCTGGGGCGAGACTGACTCGACAAGGTCGCGGGCGGCCTCTTATCTAGAGTGAGTCAGTATCTCGAAGATTCGGCGGAGAAGGTTCGAGCGTAGCGCGCTCGGGGCGAGAATGAACAAGCACTTTCTAGAACAACAAAAACAGGGATGAACGATAGTTATGTCCGCAGCAAGAGTGAACGAGAACTTACTACAAGTCCGTGACCCTGCGCGTGGCAATATAAGCTTAACTCCACTTTTCTATCTGACGAGTGCGGGTGGCATTTGAAGCAAGGCCCAAAATTCAAAATCTGTACAATCACTGGAAAACTCTTCAAGCTTTTTCAAGAACGCTTTTAGTACATGCGACTTAGGCTGTCGGCGTTAGAATTCAGCTTTCCTCGCTTGTAAGTTACGCGGAAGTTAAATTCCTGCAACGCTAAACTCCACCGCAGGAGCCGTCTGTTTTTGGGTGACATCTGCTGCAGCCATGTCAGAGGACAGTGGTCCGTTTCGAAGGTGAACATGGCACCTGCCAGGTAACAGGACAACTTTTGCGCGGCCCAGACCAAACAAGCACACTCCTTTTCAGAGGCGCTATACGCCTCCTCCCTTGTGGTTAGCTTGCGGCTCGCGTAGAGGATGGGGTGCTCCTCGTCCTTGAGTTTCTGGCACAAAACCACACCCAGTCCCCGGTCGCTCGCGTCGCACTGGACGAAAAATGGCTGAGCATAGTCAGGTGCTCTTAGCACCGGTCGGCGCGTGAGCGCGGTCTTTAGGTTCCGGAAAGCCTGCTCCATTTTCTCGTCCCAGATGACCTTGTTGGGCTCATGCTTTCTGAGAGCATCCGTGAGTGGGCTAGCTGTCTGAGAATAATTTGCGATATATCGCTGGTAGTATCCCGTCAGGCCTAAAAACGAGCGGATCTGCGTTTTTGTTTCGGGTCTCGGGAAACCGTCTACGGCCGCTACCTTGATTTCCGAGGGTCGTCGGCGCCCTTGTCCAATGACGTGACCTAGGTAGGTCACCTCAGCACGCCCCAGCTGACATTTTTCGGCTTTTACCGTAAGGCCCGCTTCAGGTAGCCTACCAAACACTTGACGTAAGTGCGAAACGTGTTCTTGCCATGTTTCCGAAAAGATCGCGATGTCGTCGAGATATGGCAGTGCGAACCCCTCCATCCCGCGAAGGACGCTGTCCATGAGTTTTGAAAAACAAAATGGGGCGTTCTTAAGCCCGAAACTGAGCATCAGCGGACGGAACGTTCCGAGTGGTGAAATAAATGCCGCATAGCGGCTTGCCCGTTCCGTCAGGGGTACCTGCCAATACCCGCGAATCAGATCCAATGTGGAAATGTACCTGGCTGCACTTACACGCTCTACCCTCTCCTCTATGTTTGGGATGGGGTAAGTTTGGTCTCTGGTGATCGCATTTAGTCTCCGATAATCGATGCACGGGCGAGGATCTTTACCTGGCACTTCCACGAGTATGAGGGGAGAAGTGTAGTCACTTTCGGCGGCCTCTATAACTCCGGGCTCAAGCATGCGTCTGATCTCTTCGGCTAGTATGTCACGTTGTCTTGGAGAGACCCTGTATGCTTTCGATCGAACTGGGGTGCCGTCTGTGAGTTCGATGTCATGGCACACCAGATCAGTACGACCAGGTCGATCGGAAAACACTTTATCGAATTCCTCGATCGCATCGCGCAGGTCGCTCACCTGATCTTCAGTAAGAACTTCGGTTTTTACTGCCTTGGCCACTACCGTATCTACATCGTACAGTCCCCGTTTCCCCTCCCATCTAGGAATATCCGTGGGAACTTCCTCCGGTGTGTTCCAAGCAAGGCTAAGCTTCTCTTTCCTCCCCACGTAGGGTTTCATCAAGTTAGAGTGGTAAATCGTTACCTTCTTTCCCGTCCCTCCTGATTCTACAGCGTAGTTCGTGTCAGAGAGTTTTTGGAGCACTTTGGCTGGGCCTTCCCATTGCACCTCCATATTGTTTTTCTTTGAAGCTCTCAGCAACAATACCTGATCTCCAACTTCAAACTTTCGGGACCTGGCCCCCTTGTCATAGTAGAGTTTCGCCTTGAGTTGCGCCCTCTGCATGTTTGCCTCTACTACTTCCTGCGTCTCATACAAGCGATCTAGCAGCTTTAGCACATACTTCACCACCGTCGGGTCTTCCCCGTGGCCCTCCCATGATTCGCGAAGCATGCGCAATGGTGAGCGCAGCGAACGCCCATACACGAGCTCGGCCGGGCTGAAACCCGTGGCCTCGTGTGGCACGGTGCGCAGGGCAAACATGGTGGCCGGCACACAAGCCTCCCAATCTGTTTTCTGCTCGAAGATCAAAGCGCGAAGAACTCGCTTAAAAACGGAATGCCATTTCTCTACAGAGTTTGATTGGGGGTGGTAAACTGAACTGTGGACCACCGAATGCCACATTTCTCCAAGAAAGTGCCCGTGAGAGCGCTAGTGAACACGCTGCCCTGGTCCGATTGAATTTCAGCGGGAAATCTGATTCGCGCAAAGACAGACAGTAAGGCGTCCACTATCTCCGCCGAACTCAACTCTTTCAGAGGACATGCCTCCGGGAACTTTGTTGCGGGGCACAGTAGAGTGAGCACATACCTCTACCCCGATTTGCTCGTGGGCAGTGGACCCACTGTGTCTATGACCAGCCGGCGAAAAGGCTCAGTGATCAGCGGAACGAGCCTCATCGGTGCTTTTTTCTTATCGTGTGGCTTCCCTATCCGCTGGCACGTGTCACATGATCTTACGAAGTTTTCCGCGTCGCGAAAACATCCTGGCCAGTAATATTCCTGAAGCAGCCTGTCTTTGGTTTTCTTTATGCCAAGGTGGCCCGACCAAGAGCTCCCGTGACACAACTCCAAGAGATCCGAGCGGTACTTCTGAGGCACGACCAATTGGTCGAGGTTCCTTCCTTTACGGTCTTTGTAAAGGCGATAGAGTACTCCGGCCCTCATCTGATACGAGATGTTCCGCTTACTGATTCCCTCTTTCGCGGTGTCGTACAGTACAGTAAGGCTCGGATCACTCTTTTGTTGCTCCATCAGAACCTCTCGGTCTACCTGAAGCAAGGTCTGAAAACTACGCGAGGAAGTGGAAAGCAGAAGCCCCCTGTCGTCCCCCGTTTCGCAGTCCGCCCCAGCGTCTCCGTCTACCCCCTCCGTGTTTTGGCTTTCCGGGGGTTCTTTGGCCGCGCCTCCGCGTTGCGTCGGCATCGTTTCAGTTTTGTTGGCAGAAGTAATCTCCTCTTTGTCGGAGGGAGACGGACCGTCCGAGGTCGATCTACACCTCGGTGACACTTCCTCCTCTCCCCGACTCACTACCTCTGCGGCTATTTGGCGCGCTTTTGCCCTCGTGAGTGCCTGCACCGCCCTTTCGCTAAAAACGAGGCCCCTCTTCCGCAGTATCTGATCTGATTTGTTCGAAAACAAATACGGGCAACTAAGCGACAAATTCCGAGAAACTGCTGCTTCGGTCTCTAGTTTCACAAAGGGACCCTCTACACTGACGCTAGCAATGGGGAGGCAGACTTTCTGGTCTTTGACTGCCTGCTTAATCCAGGCACACTCCCCCGTGTAGTCCCCGGGCCTAACCAATGACGGGTGCATTACATCTATGGTTGCCGCGCTGTCGCGAAGAACGCGGCAAGGCCTTCCATTTACTCTCATGTCATGCACGTAGGGCTCCAGAAGCCTCATGTTCTCATCGTCATCGGCGTAATGAAAGACGACTTTTGGTTTCCGGCAACCCGCCGCGATATGGCCACTTTCTTGGCAGTTATAGCATACAAGCGGCTTGCGTTTTTTCAAACGCCTTTTTTTCCTCGGGCTTCTCTTCTCATTGAACCTGGGCTCCTTAGAGCCGTCCTCGTTTGGAGACTTTCCTCCGTGTCGCCAACTTTCCCCATAGCTGTCTTTGCCGGCCTTTGCCGCATGCCATTTGCCGGTTCCATAGGGCTTATTAGGCTCTCCTCTAGCTTCCCTCTTGAGCGGGCGCTCCTCTCCCGCTTTTCTGCGTGAAGCGTACTCCTCGGCCAGCTCCCCCGCCCTCTCGACGGTGTTCACGTCAGGCTTGTCCTGCAGCCAGAACCTCACAGCGTCCGGGTGGCAACGGTAGAACTGCTCGAGGGCAACGCATTCTACAACCTTATCGTGCTGCCCGTAGACGTCCGCGCTTTTTAGCCACTCAATCAAATTTGCACGCAGGTCGTATGCGAGCTCCGGGTATCCCTGCTCTGGTTTCTTTCGCATGGTACGGAATCGCTGGCGAAAGGCCTCTGTTGTGAGGCGATACTTCCGGAGCAGGCTCGCCTTTACCTTTGCGTACTCTTCGGCGTCCTCCCTGCTCAATCGCGCGACAACGTCCGCGGCCTCACACGGAAGGAGCGTCAGCAGTCTTTGCGGCCAAGTTTCTCGCCCGAAACCCATTTTCTCGCAGGTACGCTCAAAGTTCACCAGAAAGAGACCAATGTCCTCTTCTACTTTAAAAGGCCGCATAAGCTTCGACATTTTGAAACCCTCGACTTTCCCTTGACTTGAGCGTTCTGAGCTAGCCTGCCCGCTGTCGAGTTTCTTTTGCTCCACCTCAAGTTTTTGACGCTCAATCTCGATCTCCTTTTCTTTCAAGTCCTGTTCCCGCTTATTGAATTCAAGTTGCTGTTGTTGTTTGGTTGCTCTTTTCTCGACCTCTTCCCAGCTCTCCAAGATCTCCTCATTTTCAAAACCTAATGCACAAATCTTATCAATGAGCTGCTGCTTTTTGGTAGTTTTTGCTACTTTTAAGTCCCAATTCCTCTGAAAGCTGGAACAATTCCGGTTTCTTTAATTTTTCCCACTCCATGCCTGCCATGAATGCCACTCACGCTCGGGATATCTCTCTACTGAGAAGTATTATCAAACACTCTTCTCTAGTAGCCCCCTAAGTTCGCCAAAACGTCACTGACAAATTCCTAGCTAAGGAACGACACTTGGCGAACCCCCGAACGAAATGAACACTCACCGACCTCCAATGTCCGATGCTCGTGAGACCATCCCACCGCTGCCAACCAGTTGATTTGACCGAGTGGGGTCCGTGGTGGTAGAGGGGCGACTCGAGCCAGGCACTGGGCTGGAGCTCAGCGGGAACAACGATGAGCCGCGATCTCTCTCGAAAAGTACACTGTTTATTTACATGATGTACAGTTGGTTCAAGACCAGAGAAGATATTTGCTTGTCAAAGTTCGTTCATTTTAAGCATTTGGTTCTCCCCAGGTCCCTAGGTAGGGACCCCTACATCGGCGGATAGTCGGCCAATCATAGAAAGGTGTCCCGTTCAAACACCGCCCCACATTCCATTATTACGCACACTGAGCCGCCGTAAACACTTCACCGTCGGTCCAGACAGCGCCGAGAGTCTCACCAAAACACCGGCTCGTTGGAATTCACGCAGCTGGTCAAAACACCGTCCGGGGCCGAGACGTGACGTGCCGACTTCGACTCTTCGTGTCTACGCGTTGAATGAAGGCGTCCTGATGATTTCATCGCCCCGGATCGTGCCCTGGTGTGAAACCTGAGACGTTGTTTTCCCTCTTCGGATGCTATATCCAGACCTCTACACGGTAAAGTCTGGCTATATCACGGCGCCCGTCTGGTCCGTCCGCGTTGGAAGGAGTGCTTCCGAAGCGATGCTTGCGCCAGGCTCGCTGAGTCAGATGACCTTGAACCCGTGGGAGACGCTCGACGAAAACAGACGGCCAGAAGTAGACATTGTGAAAATGGTCCGGGTCCATTCATAACAGCGCCCACCTCTCTCTCTTGCTGGCGGCCAGGCCGCTGCGTACGCTGCGCCGCCATGGAAAGTGCTTCTCTGGTGTTTTTTATTTACTACTCCGCGTGAGAGCCAATGGTAGCCTCGTTCCTTGATGACGCGCGCCAGCCAATGGGAGCCTAGCCATCAGATCGCAGCTTCACTTCGCTCTAGGGTGCCTACATGTTTCCGCTCCGCTTTAGGGTGGCGCCAACTTCTTGTTACCCTTTCCCAGATCCTCTCCCACCGCCATTTTGACCCACTTCTTATTTGGCTAAACGTACACAACGTTGAGTTTTCGTAGTTTGGACACCGGCAACACTGTGAGGCCACTTCCGTTTCCGTTCATAAGAGGAGTCGGACGAGTCGGAGGCTCAGCGGGATGGCGGTCGTCGTGGCTGTCGCTCTCTTTATTCGGGTGTTTTATACTTTGAAGTTGCGAGCAGGAAGTATGCGTTGCGTTTATCGAAACGTGGGTCCCCTCGACAAAATGGAACGCAACAGACCGGCATCGCACGCCGAAACCTCGCCGTCGGAACGGGAGAGGTGGGCGCTCCCTAGCCCTAACGAGGATTAGTGGAGTAGGGCGAGCGCACGACTGGCGAGTGTGACAAAATGGTCGACGAAACAGCGGAGGCTGCCATGGTAACGAGGTAGGCAACACTGGTTTGTCGGCAACAGGTATCACAAACGTTGTCGCCACCCTAAACAGCGGAGCGGCGGGAACATGTAGGCACCCTACTTCGCTCCATTGCGACAGGGGAGTTGAGATGCTGTTTGGCGCGGCTTAAAAGCTGATGACGTCGGTTCGCTCTATGGAAAAGTTAATGCTTTCGAGTTAAAAAAATGTGTCTTGCCCCCACCTTTTAGAGGGACAAAAAACTAAGTATGCATATAGTTTGTATATCCGATAAGAGATGGCGCAAGTTGAAATTGTCGAGCGTCACTCGACGCCTGACCGGAAAGGAGAAATGGGCCTGTCGGGGGAGCCCCAACACTTCTCCAGAACGGGAATCTTTCTTCGTCGTGAGATAACCGACAGATGACCTAAAAGGGTTAATGTAGGCTACCGCCTAGAGCGGTATTTGTACTCGAAGCTCTTTCTGTAACTTCGAAGCACGCTCTTCAGTCCGCGCCAGGAGAGGTACTGTGGCCTCAGGAACCAGCTGTAACACTCTGTTAAGACATTCTTACTAAGTTTTGTTCGCATAGCTATTCACTCTACAATCTGGTTCACACTGTTGCGATGGATGAAGACCAAGTCCACACAACCATTTTTTAAGACACTTATGACAGCCATCACCTCTGCGCGGCCCGCCGTAAGTTGCCAGAAATGGCTTAAAAATCGGTTGTTTTGGAGTCGGTGGTAGGCCGTCGCAAAGGTGTGAACCCACCTTAACGGCATAAGGCAATAAGTACTAGAACGAAGTGGGTCAAAATGTAACAGAAATTTTGCTGGTGCCTTCTCTTACAAGGTTTCAATATGGCAATTTACTTTTTATATCAGTTTTTAGAAAGCTTACGCTGCTTATTCCATTTTAGAAATAGGACTGGACGTCCGAGAAGGCTGAACGACCTTTGTTCAGCATGGACCTTTGTGACGGAACGCGGAGGCGTGTTTGCAAGCAGTATCCTGCTGGAAGGACCTCAATTATAATATTAATTTCAGACGACATAACTTTGTATAAGTTTATAATAGTGTACAGACAACAGATGGGCTGCAGCATTTTTATTTACTTTCACGAAACCGGTATACAAACTCGAAGTGAGGCTTAGAGTAGACCGTAAATGTCATGAGCTGGTGATGAGTGCGGCTTTTTATTTTGTTTTCTGATCACATTTTTCGGTCCAGTACGTATAAATTGTTGCTGCCCTACATGCTTGCTCTAATGTTCCCTCGCAGGCCGCGATCTTCTTTCCGTTACCAGGTGCTGTTGGCTTGATGTAGTACCAAATCTCACATGTACCTGCATTGAAGGAAACGCGATATGCGAAATCAGCACCGTAGTCAAAAATATTATACGTATAAAAAGTTTCTTGGTCCAATAAACACGTATGCTTGGATAAAATCATATAACAGCAAATCATAATCATATACGAACATATAAGAACAATACATTGTATTAGAAGCTATAGGCAATTTTAGAGCGCAGCTCTTAGGTGCCGGTTTCCAGGCTGAGCGGTGTCGCCGTCGGCATAACCGGGCGTTGCATGATCGGACGTTTCCCTTAATTACGTCCTACGTGACGTCCCGAAGGTCTCGACGAAGGTCACAACCTTCACAGTGACATTCACCAGGCCTTCACGAGTGACCTTCGTGACGTCTCGCGTTACGTCACGAAGGTCACTCATGAAGGCCTCGACGAAAGTCACGAGGGTCACAAGTTACGTCACGAGCGAGGAGGGAGGCAGGAAGGAGGATGGAGGAAGGGGGAGGAGAAGGGGAGGAGGAGGGGAGGGGGAGGAGGAGAGGGTACGGAAGAGGAGGGGAGGATACCGTCCTCTCCATACCCTCCCCTCCTCTTCCTTAAGAGCTGCGCTCTAATTCGGCATTACAGATAATTCTAAACGTCTTTCTGTTCTTATGAGTTTCTTATAAATTTTTCTATACTGTTGTATGAACTTATATGTTCTTATATAAACCTATTTGATCTTATGCGTGCATTGAACCAATAATTTCCTCATACAAATCAAATGTTTCTTTTGGTAATGTTGTGTTAAAGAATAGTTCGCTCGAATCAACGAATCCTACGTAGTAGCCGAAAGCGAAAATAGAACCAAAAATGATTAGGGTTCAAGTGGCTCACTTCAATCCTAGAAAACATACCGTAATAAAACTGATGTGTATACTCGCAATGGCTTGGACTGAATAGTCACTATATGCTCACACATTGCCGAACCAAACAAGCCTTTACTTCCGCTTCTTTTATTGTGGATGCTGGGCCTACTTTCAAAATAAACTGTCGAATGCGAATCTAGAGCACAGCACAATATATTACATGTCTACGATTGTCAAAGCATATATTTGCTCCTTTCGGTACACTCTACATATGCACTAAGTGAGGTAGTCGAGACCACTAAAAGGACAGGTGCTTACAACTGGCAGAATTCAGCTTTTAAATCAAATTAGCTTAAGTGGCGGAAGAACTTTACTTGCACAAAACATTTACCGGAGAGCACATTCTTGTGCATAAATTCTCGTAGCGTGGTAAAATACACTGGCTTTAAAATGTTTGCTAGTAATTCTGTTAGGGGAAAGCCTAACAGTTGCCTGCTGTCGGGATTGTCAGGTCGTACTTCGCCTTCATGCTTTTTAAACTTCTGAACCTGACTGCAACAATAAAGCTTTCACTTGCTAACGTAAAATGGCATTTCTTGTATACTTGTAATCCTACGGATTCGGTACTACTGAGGCACTGCCGCCTAATCGCAACCAGTCGCATCCAAATTCCCCACCTCCCCAGCGAGTTTTGATTGTTAATGCTAAACCTCTGGTGAATAGAACTTTAAAGTTTCAAAGTATTCGATGTCTTAAAATGCTGACGATAATATATCAGGTGACAAATTCATTCCTTGTAATTGCACTATTGTTCGAAAAACATCAAACCTCTAGCGTGGTTGGGTTGCTACTGCTATGAAAGAAATGTTTTCAGTTCACTGTGATAACAGTTGCGAGTGACGTCAAAGTAGTGTGGGTTATATTAAAATTTCGTGTTTTAAGGTTTGCTTTGGGTGCTGTGTGTCTACCGCCAAACGCAAGCATTGACGTTTTAGGTTCACCTTATAGTTGTTTTCTGCAACCAGTCAAAACATTTTTCAGACATCAATCCAGGTCGGTCGCAATCTTAATCAAAAACACGAGTAACCCAAACTAACAGTTCAATTCAAGACCATATACCTGTCTCTCAGAAAATTGTTTTCTCCGATACAAAATGATGAATGCATGTGTCACTAATTGCATACCTCTTTATAAAAAGCAGTATTGTTGGCTGAATATGTCAGTGACTAGGAGAATATTGCAGCTAAAACGCCGTGTGAAGCGCTCCAGTAATACCGCGATCAAGAAAAAGTGTTATTAGTCCTTGTTAACATCTCTTAGAAAGCGCCAAGGATAAACCATAAAACTGGTTGTTAGATTGTTAACGTGCAATTATTGATATTCTTCGAAATGATCCCCAGATGTTTTTGCGCCGTCTCTTGACCGCTAAACGTCAACGTCTGTAAGGTTAGGGTGAATGGCAAAGAACTAACAAAAGAACCCTCCATCTCAAAAACATCGAAATATTCTTCTTTTTCAGTGTGCACTGGTCAAGCGATCACTGCACCACCTTATAATACAAACCAGTAAAACATAACAAACATTGCTTTCCCAGAGAAGGCAATATTTGAAGCAGATATCATTTCAAAGGAAGAAATAGTGTTGACCCAATTTTATACCGAATATTTACACCGTATCGCTTAGGGTTGCTCAAAATTTCTCTATGCAATTTACAACTTTAGCTTGAACTCGGGTAAGGTACCAGAAGAATGGAAGGTCGCGATAGTTTTGACAGTGTTTAAGTCTGGTTAAAAACAAGGTGTGATTAATTTTTGTCCCGTCTCAGTTCTATGTATGCACAAGTATTAAATTTCTGTGACACTTTATCTCACATCTTTTAAGGAAGATACTTTAAAACAGCGGGTCTTTTTTACCGAATATCATGAATTTTGCCGAAGTCTGTCAACAGAGACACAGTTGTTTTACAGTATCGACGAATTTGGAAAAGGTAGGTGCATAAGAGGAAGGGGGGGGGGGTGTCAAACTGGTGCAGTTTTTCTAGACTTAGAAAATGCACTTGATTGTGTTTCCCAATGTAAACTTCTACAGACAACAAAATGCTCGCTGGAGAACAATAAAAAGTATGTTGGCTAGTCTCGAATTTACGTTGGCGCCAACAATCTGTATAAATAGAAAATGTTTCCTCTGAGACTGACCCCGCCCAGAGACCCTGTCTGCCTTGCGTCGCCGGGTGAACTAGGTGCGGCAACGCATGGAGGTGGCGTTACCGAAGACGACCAAACTAAAGAGCCTCGAGGAACGCCGGAGCGCTCCCACTCTCCCGATGTCACACATTGCAACGACGCTCCTGCTACGGTGCCCAACAACCTAAAAGTTGTTCTCGACTGCTACGACGCATCTGCCCTCGTGGACAACGGAGAAGACTGCTGAGTCTTGAGTGGGAGGCTCAGTCGCCGCCTGCGAAAAATTACGACGCCCGGGGGGGGGGGGGGGGGGACCACAAATTCGAACCGCCGATGGACACCTTATTACGGCTTCGGGTGGTGCACTGCTTAGGTCGAAATTCACGGCGAAACGTGTCCTGTAAATTTCGTCGTTCTAGAAGATTACTCCAGAGATTTCATTCTCGGCATGGACTTTCTCTTCGGATACGACGCCGTCATCGTTTTTAGTGCGGTCAGATTGACGCTGCGGACGCCTGTTCCGCCTGCGGAGATACCCCCAACAGCGTCAGCCGCCGTCCAAATCGTTGTCGACCACGTGAGCCTGCCGCCGCGATGAAGTGTGTCGTACCCGTCGGGACCGATGTAGCTACCTGTTGCGCGGCTGTTGTGGAAGGAAACCGTCAGTTGCTTCTGGGAAGAGGAATAGGCGTCGAAAGAGGAGTAGCTCATCTTCAGGACGGCCGCACTATGGTCCTCGTGACGAACTTCCGAGATGCACGTCAAGGAACTCCGGAACTCTGCCGAAATCGCCGCGATTACTGAAGAATCATTACCACCTCAGCAAAACAGTACGTCGCCAGAGCAGCTCGACACTGACCCAAAGCTTCCGGGCCCAAAAAGACGATAGCTTATTATACTTCGCGTCGAATTTTGCGACTGCTTTGCGACGTCGTCGAAGATGCGCCAAACCGCCGTTGCGAAGTACCACATTATTACCGAGGACGACGCGCGTACCGTGCATTGATCGCCGTACAGAGTCTCCCTAAAAGAAAGGGAGGTGATACAGGAACAAGTTGAAGAGATGCTGAACGACGACATAATCCAACCTTCAAACAGTTTATGGGCCTCTCCAACCGTACTGGTGAAGAAGAAGGACGAAACGCTTAGGTTCTGCGTGGAGTACCGGCAGCTGAACGCGGGGACGAAGAAAGACGTCTATGTACTCCCCGCACCGATGACACGGTACACCGGCTGCGCCACTCTCGATACCTTTCATCCTTGGACCTGAAGAGCGGCTAACTGCAGATTAAAGTGGACGGACAGGACCGAGAAAAGACAGCTTTTGTCACGCCGGATGGACTGTACGAGTTTAAGGTGATGTCCTTCGGACTATGCACGGCGTCAGCAACTTTCCAGCGTGTCATGGACACCGTATTGGCAGTACTGAAGTGGCAGAGCTGTCTTGTCTACATCGACGACGTCGTGTTGTTTTCCGGCGACTTTGACGAGCACTTGCGACGAACCCGAGTTGTTCTCCAAGGTATACTGACCGCCGGACTCATCCTCCAGCCGTCAAAATGTCGGTTCGCCTATGACGAATTGAAGTTTCTAGGTCACGTGGTTAGTAACGAAATGCGTTCGCCCAGACCCCAAAAAGACTCGCGTTGTCACATCATTTCCCGCGCCGACAGACAAGAGGGTTCTGTGAAGATTCCTAGGACTTTGCGCCTACTATCGTCGCTTCGTTCAGGATTTCTCAAGGATTTCCGCGCTGCTCACTGACCTCACAAAGGACGCCGAGAGGTTCGAATGGGCTGAGGAGCAGCAGCAGGCATTCGACAAGCTGAAGCGACGACCCCAGACGCCTTCTGTTCTTGGACATTTCGATCAGGGTGCGGAAATCGAGATTCACACTGATCCAGGTAACGCAGGACTCGGTGCGGCACTAGTTCAAGTGCAAGAAGGCACCGAGCGAGTCATCGCCTACACAAGTCGGACACTGATTAAGGCGTAGAAAGATTACTCAACGACAGAGAACAAATGCTTTTACGGTCGTCTGGGCAATCACGAAGATGCGTCCGTACTTGTGTGGAAGCCCGTTCCGCGTAGTCACGGACCACCCTCGCTCTGCTGGCTTGCAAACCTCAAGGAGCGTCAGGACGCCTCGCTCGTTGAAGCCTCGGACTACAAGAGTTCAGCAGACTGTGGTTTACAAGTCAGGACGCAAGCAGAGCGACGCTGACTGCCTGTCTAGGGCCCCTGTCGAAATACCTTCCGGCATCAGCGACGACGATGACACCGAGTGCCTCCTAGGAGAGTGAACACCGACGACATGGCACGACGTCATCGAGACGATCTGGAGTTGCGCGCCAATCGAGCCCTGCCGACCTTCGCCCTTCGACAAGGCGTACTCTACAAAGAGAACTTCAGGAACAACAACTCGCCATGGCTGCTGGTAATCCCGACCGACCCCCGAAAGGAGATCTTTCAAGCATGTCACGACGACCCGACGTACAGACACCTTGGATAGAGCCAGACACTGGCCCGTATTCGTGAAAAGTATTACTTGCCCAAGCTCCCCAAAACCGTCCAACTCTACACCCGATCCTGCCACGAGTGCCAGCGACGCAAGAAACCGCTGACGAAGCCGGCAGGCCTCCTGCAGCCAATTCCTCCGCGGACTGAACCGTTTCAGTAGATCGGAAGAGATTGACTTGGTCCTTTTCCGCCGTCGACACTGAGAAACCGTTGGATAATCGTCGGCACAGATTATCTCACGCGGTACGCAGAAACGAAAGCCCTTCCTTCAGGGACCGCGGTTGAAGTCATCAAGTTTTTCATTGAGTCCATCGTCATCTGGGCATGGCGCTCCCGAAGTTCTGATTACAGATCGCAGATCATCGTTCATGGCACAGCTGACCCAAGAAATCCTCCGGCTTACTCACACCAGCCGTCGTCGTACCACTGCATACCAACCGCAGACTAACGGACTGACAGAGCGACTCAACAAGACAATCGCCGACATGATCTCTATGTACGTTGACGTAGAGCACAAGACGTGGGACGAGGTGTTGCCCTATGTCACGTTCGCCTACAATACGGCGGTTCAAGAGACCACTGAATTCACACCTTTCCAGCTTGTACTTTGTCGAAAGGTAACGACCATGCTGGACGCGATGCTGCCCCATGAGCCAGCTGACAATGAGAGTGACGACGTCCAGGCGGTTGCTCAACAGGCTGAAGAAGTCCACCAGCTCGCCAGACTCCTGATTCAAGACCAGCAATGCGTCTACGCGAGCCGCTACATCCTCCGTCTCAAGGACGTCCACTTCCAGCCCGGAGACAGGGTGTGGGTGTGGACGACCATCCGTCGCCGCGGACTCAATGAGAAACTGCCTAAACGGTACTTTGGACCACACAGGGTACTTCGTCGCCTCGGGGAGCTGAACTACGAGGTGCTTCCCGACGGAACTCGACCATAAAGAGGACGTCAGCCGCGACCGGAAGTAGTCCACGTCGTGCGCCCCAAGTCGTATTACGAACAATATAACTTTAGACTTTCGTCAAACTGTGAACCGTGCCTCGCGATTCTGCTGTCCTTTTGTTGTGGAGTTCTGTTCTCGGTTTGTGCTGCATCAGGACGATGCGCTTTTAAAGTGTAGGATAATACCGCGCGCAGGGCCGTGAAAGCAACATTTAGTCACGGACTTCTAGAGGGTTCACGTTTATTCTTGCTCCGGACATAACTTCTATAATTTATTCCTGCTTTTGTTGTTCTAGAACGTGCGTGTTCATTCTCGCCCCGAGCGCACAATGCTCAAGCCTTTTTCGCCGAATCTTGCAGATAGTGACTCACACTAGATAAGAGCCCGCCCATGACCTTGTCGAGTCAGTCTCGCCCTCGCCCCAGAGGTCGACTCTGCTGTTACGCCGACTTCGACGCCATGACGCTTTCCTGTTTTCTTGCTCCCTTTTTATTTTTGGACACAAGTTCGCCCCCTTAAACGTTTCGGTTTCCCCCAGTTATTCTTTGTTTCCTCGTTTGTTCCTTCGTGACAATATACTTGCTGTTCACTCTCTGTTTCATCAATTCACACCAGGTCATTCATATGAGTGGACGTGTTACATTCAATGTCGCTTCAGTAGTTCGTTGAGTATTTGTTAGATATTAAAATATAGTTTCGACGATAATACAACATTGTTTCGTCTGTTGCATTGCCTCCACAGTTTGGCAGTGGATGTGCTAAAGCGAATATTGTTTACGTCATATGTTCTTGTTGGTACTTACGATTTATATATTTTGCCCTGTTTACTTTTACTATCTACAAAGCAGTGTTTGCCCTTCGCGTTGCCACCGACCAGGCCACTGGCAACATTGTTAATTAAAAAGTAAATAAATATAACACCCCGCTCTTCTGCTGCCAAGGAAGCGTTATAATAAAACCTTAACACTGTGTCGGTTAAAGCTGGGTGGGGGGGGGGGGGGGGGGGGGGGGGGGGTGTTGTGACGGTAGTGACCCGTAATTTGCACCTTAGCATCACTTTTACTTGGCTTCGAAAGTTTATCACCTTATTGCGGCCATTAATTGTTTTCTTCTGACGTGAACCAGAGGACGATGTGCAAAGCTATTTGAACAAAGCCAACGCGGACCCTTATCCGCACTTTTGACGATCGACTTTCTGAAGGACGATACTTCGTTGTTTTACATTAGCTTATCACTCCTCCAAGACGCTGGGGGCTTTTCAATATCTGCAATCTTGCAAAGTGTAGACCCTAAAAATAAAACAGCACTCGAACTTCAACGAAGCGCACAAACCGAGCTGTTGAATAAAAGCATAAAAATACATTGTTTTCAGCAAATGTTTTAATATAATTATAGCGCGCTAGCATGCCCACATCGAGTGGGCATGGTAGCGCATCTCGGAGCATGACGACTAAATGGCTCTTCCAGATTACGCTCTTGATGCTGGCATCGGTCGGTTGCCTTCCAACATGTGACCAGCACCCATCGGTTCAAGTGCAGCATCAAGATACTGACTCACCTTGCATCTGCGATAACTACACAACGGGATTACGTGTCTCTGTGACGTCAGCACCGTTCCCGACAGCAGCTACATATCCTACAAAAGCCACGTCCCGACTGGATTTCACCAGTGGGCATGGTAGCGCATCTCGGAGCATCACGACTAAATGGCTCTTCCTGACTACGCCTGTTAGTAAAAATAAGTCAATTTATTAAGAGTTTCATAATAATTATGTTTGCCTTATTGTGCTGGCATGCCCCGGCACTGTTCTTCGCATTCTTGTAGAACGTGTTCGTACGGTAAAGTTGTGGTTACTACTGGCCGAAAACGTGGAAACTAACCTAGGCCCTGATGAAACTAGTAAAGCTGATAGGCAGGATCCCATTCAGCAGATTTTAAAAGCCAGAAGCACGTTGCAATGACATCAAAGAATCGCGAAAGGAACAACAAAGCGTTAAGGAAATGTTTGTAGGAGTGAATAAGTGACTATGCGCTATTGAGGCTACCATTGATGAGGTCCATAACACGGCGAAGTCCTTTTAGGATTACGAGGTTAGTGTCGCTGAGCTAAATCACACTGTTTGTGACTTAAGAGTGACTGTTTCTCAAATTGGAAAGAAGCTTGATGACTATGAAAATCGTAGTCGACGGGAACAAAGTTATTGTTTTTGGCATACCTGAAGATTGTTTAGAGAGCCCTGTCCAACTGAGGCAGAAAGTTTGCAGTGATGCTTTTGTTGGTAAATTGAATTTACACGTCACCACCATTGAAAGGGCCCACCGGCTTAATTATAACAAAGAAAATCGCCCGAGGCCTGTGATCTTGAATGTTCGTGGTTTTAAGGAAAATGACAATTTATTTAAAAACACGTATAAACTAAAAGGTTCCGAAATTTCTATCTCCGACGACTACTCAAGACAAGTACGCTTACTTCGAAACAAAAATTGTGGGATAGTGTGGACGCTAACAGGAGGCAGGGTGACAGGGTAAAACTCGTCTACAACAAATTGATAATCAACAACTTGACTTACACGTGGGCAACGGAAAGTGACACTAGAATTTGTATTTATAAACAAGAACGTTCCATGGCGTCTATTGAAGGTGCCTTTTCACCGTGACACGTCGTACCTTGTCGAAATATTTGAAATTAATAAACGTCAATGCCAGAAGTGTTGCTAACTAAATCGTTGGCCTTGAGTATTTGTTGTTTTATCACGAACCTGACATCGTTGCTGTAACAGAAACGTGGCTGCATAGTTCTATTCATGATTCAGAGATCATTCCCCCATCGTATAACATTGTTCGGAACGATCGCGAATCACGTGGTGTGGGCGTTGCCGTTATCCTTAAAAGTTATTTGGATTTTTGTTGTAATCGATGACGTTCCTGATATTCAGTGTTTATGGCTACACTCTAAGGAAAAATTACTACCCTGGGTACTCAAATGGCGCTTTGGAGGCTTTGACCACCACAAAAGGCAAGTTGCTGGCCTTTAGGCAAAGTGACGACCCCAAACAACTGTGGAATGACCACCTTTCTGCAGGTGACGGCGAGGGGGTGGGGTAACTTTCGAATCTGATATTCACGTGCAGGCAGTCGCAAATATTATTAGTAACTTAGATAACTACAGAAAGACTCTAAATTATATCCTTCCTCACCTTTCGTAATCCTTTAAGATCCGCCAAGATCACATCTGTTCTGCGGTTCGCGTAGATTGGTGGAATAAACATTTTGTCAGCGCGAGCAGCAACACTGGTCTCGACAGCTGTGGACCGTGGTATGATGTACTAGCTGTGGCATCATAACAACAACAAACGACGTGGGTGTTTTCCGAACTGAGGTGAGGATATTTTTTTGCGGTATATAATTGCAAAGAATGTTTTAACAAAATGATTAGTTGTATACCTGATTGCGTTGAACCACTGAACACTGAGCCAGAAAATAGGCAGGGTAAACATGCTCAGAGGTATGTGATTGTGTCGCCCGTACTGTTTTCATTGATCTCGGACTGGTTGAATTTCTGAGCTGCACCCGCCGTGGTTGTAAGCTCCCGGCTTTACGTACGTATTGCGTGAACTTTCGAATTCTGTAGCACGTTGAAATTCAGTGGCAGCGTAGTAATTGGCTTTTACTATCGGGTGGTTCAAGCAGCGGCTAGGCTCTTTAAATCGACCTGAGAATTCGGTTTCTTAACCTATTGCGTCCCGATTTTGTACAGCGTTGACCACAGGTGGCGCATTTTTTTCTATAAAATTCGCAAAGAGCCAGCTTACCTAAGGAAAACGTAAAGGAAGAAAAATGCTTAAATCCTACCGAAACGCAGCGAAGCCACCGGTCTTCAAACCATTGGGCGCCCTGTGGTTTGAAGACCGGTGTCGTCACTGACTTTTCCATAGCAGCTAAGCATTTTTGTTTTTTTCTTACTTTTTCCTCAGGTAAGCTCGCTTTTTGCAAATTTTATAAAAAAAATGCATTACCTTTGGCCAACGTTGTACAAAATCGGAACGCTATAGGTTAAAAACCGAATTTGGCGGTCGATTTAAAGATCCTGGCCGCTCCTTGATATCACCTAGTAGATTGTTGCGTCGTCGAGGGCGCTAGTGGTGCTTTTACAAGCGCCAGCGCGAGCCCGAACTTGCGCCTCTTTCGCCGTTTGCGTTCTTCAGTTTTAAAGCCTCTGCTCTATGATTTACTAAACCTAAACCTAAAAGTCAATCACATCTGCCTCGTCACCCGTCACGGCACCCCATAGCGCTGCCGCTCTACCGGCCTGTCCTGGATGTCGCCTTCTGCCAAGTAGCAGCCGGATCGTTGAACCACCACCATCGTCGCATCTCCACCACAGGATCACTACATTTTGGTGCGTCAGCTACCACTATATTTCGGCGAGTCAGCTACCGGTATTATTTGGTGCGTCGGCCAAGCCTGTCGGCCCATCCCGTTTTTTCGACTGTTTAACTCTTTTCTGGGCACAAAGAGAGCCCCTGAGGTTTTTCACAACGTTCTTGTGCTCGTGCTCGTTCAGTTTTTTTTAGGGCAGTTTATCAGTTTCTGAGGTTCTTTGCAGCGTTCCAACACGTGTGTTCCTTCAGTTCTTTCAGGACAGTAAATAAGCCCCTGATGTTCTTCACATTGTTCCAGCGCTCGTGATCGTTCAATTTACGAGTCTGCCCTGCAAGAAGTGGTCTTTCAAACCTTCTGATCTTTTCCCCTTGGCCGGTCGCTCTGCTGTACCCGGTTTTAGACTTTACGAAATTTCCTTGCATTGAGACATGGTGCCCTATACTCCGTTCACCCCTAAGCTGAGACAGAGCCAAGTATGTAGAAAGTTTGGCCATTCGTTGGGAAGTATAGGAAACAATTGAGGAGGCGCCGTTTGCTGAAAGCGGGCTGGGCGTGTTCCAGGGCGTCTTCACAAATTCGAATGTGGCCAATCAGAGGCTGGAAATAATACCCTGGCGGTGGTTGCGAGAAAAAAAACTTAATAAGTGCGTCGGAGTAACTCTCGGTTACTGAAAATGTGGTGAACGTGATGTATCAATCACGGTCACCCAAAATTATGGTGGAAGAGTGCGACTGGCGGAACGATGAACATGACCCGTGCGCCGAGGGCCGGGAATCTACCGTCCGAGCGGTCGCACTCTCCCCGAGCAAAACAGAGTTGAGCGGCACCTTTTTTTCTTACATCTTTCTGCAAGATCATGATCGTAACATCACGTGCACCCTATTTTCAGCCATGAAGGGTCACTACACTTCACACTTACGTGCTTATTAGAACCGTATAGCAACATATACCTATGATTCAAACAGCTTCTCGCTACTACCACTAGGGATTCTTTTAGTCTTCTGCTCAGAGAGAATGTCAAGCCCACTTTCTGCTTCTGGTGCACGCCCAGGCTCTGCTCGCTCCTCCCATTGACCAAACTCTCTCTATACACGGCTCTGGGCTGAGACAGCAGTGGGAGCTAAGTGCCTCGGTGTGTGGGAATGAGCGGAAGCGTGATCCCGTGGCGAAAGAGGGGTGTATGACTGGTCCATTGAGGGCGTAGCTTTCACCGCAGTCTCAGCTTATAAATGAATGGAATATAGTCAGCTTAGGGATGAATGGAATATAGCTGGGTGGCGCAAAATGGCCGCCCAGCTCCGGCCTCCCAAAAAGTTGGTGTTTACAAGATGGCCGCTGTCTTCATTGGCCTCCTCGCTCGAAACCCTATGTCGAAAAACCAGCGTGCACTAGCACGCGACACAAAGCTTCATCGACGGCTGCCCGTACGCGGAGAAGCTAGAGCATCTCCTCTGTTCAAGATGGGCACTTTCGGTGAATCGCAGTGCTGTGAAATTAATTGTTTCTCTTTCGGTATTTCGTCTAAGAAATCATTTTTATCATAACTGCCTGTGACCTCAACAGCAGCCGTTAAGCCGACATTTTCCTCTGACTGCAACTATCTCAAATATGACTAGCTTTCCTCGGATATGAAGCTTTTCCAATATAATTTCTCATTGGCTACTTTTGTTTATTGGAAGATAAATGTCGTCTTCTGGTATTTTTATTATTGCAGTCTTCCTATAGCTAATGTTAAAAAATATTAAAAAAGGGAGAGTAGTAGCTTTTCGTTCTGCTTTAATGGGGAAAGGAAGCAAAAATATTAGCGCCTATTCCTTTCTGTAGACGGTCTGCTTCATGACAGCAGCTCACAAACAGCAGTCTTGCTCTTGGAAATGCAAGAAAAGCAATTTTAAAACAAATAAAACAATTTCCTAATACCACCTGGTAGTTGAGGTCTGAGCTTTGTTGGAATGTCTCACGTCACGGGCTAATCAGGATCTACGCCACGGTGTGGCGTGTTCGATGGAGGCGTGCGGGAGCGTGTGGCGACTGGCGCTCCTCTCAGGTCTTGTCACTGATCTCTATGTCCATTTGCTGGACCGCGATTGCCCGCTCCGCGAATGCGGCCAGTGGCGGCCATCTTTTTGGTATAGTTATATTACATCTAGCCAATGTACAGCTGGTGCAGCTACTACCATTCATCCATGGCAGACAGCGTTGTGGCAAAAGTAACGGTGGTTTATATTTCGTTCTTGATTGAAATTGTTTCACGAAACATACGAGGGGGGACCCAAAAGAAACCGAACTAAATTTTTTTGCACTTATTTATTCCCATTTCAAGTACAAACGTTCAATCTCCTTCAAAGTACTGTCCACTTGCACTAATACACTTGTCTAATCTTTTAATCCATGAGTCAAAACTTTGTTTAAATTAATCTTTTGTGATGTGTGGTGTTACCGGCATATGCGACCGGCTCGAGTTACCTAGCGGGCGCGGCCGTTTCGAGACCTCACGGGGTTTCGTGTTAGCCGGCGGCCGGAGGCGCCGCTGAGTCGGAGTCCAAGGCCACGGCCAAGGCTGCGCCGGGTCGACTAAAGATGACGCAATGTTCTAGAAAGATCGCAGCCTGTTGCCAGGCTCCCGGCTGTATGTATATATACGTAAGGAAGACGAATAAAGGGGGTTGTCTGGTTGGGCCTTGAGAGCGAGTCTCTGTCTTTTCTTTGGCGTCGTAGGCCCGAGCAGCGGCCTAACGCTACATGGTGTCAGAAGTGGCCAGTTAATTTTGCATTTCAGCAGGCATGGAAGGCGACGAGCGGAAGCCACTTTCATCAGGCATGTTCGCCGTCCAGCAGCCACCAGCTTTCGATTTCGACAAGACGGCGGAATGGCCCACATGGTCGCAAGCTTTCGACGACTACCGGTTTGCGTCTGGCTTGAACGAGCGCAGCGAGGAAGCCCAAGTACGAACTTTGCTGTACACGATGGGGCGACAGGCAAGGGAAATTTTTAAAACCTTTGGCTTGTCAGCCGACGACGAGAAGAACTACCAGGTCGTCAAAGAACGATTCGACAGTCACTTCGTCGCGGCCCGCAACATTGTGTACGAAAGCGCTTGCTTCCACCGTCGCAGTCAGAAGCCAGGCGAGACCGTTGACCAGTTTGTCACGGCTCTGCACACTGTGGCAGAGAGGTGCGACTTCCAAAACTTCAAGGAGCGGATGATTCGCGACCGCTTCGTCGTCGGACTTCGGAACGCGAAACTCTCCGAAACCCTCCAGATGGATGCAGACCTCACGCTGGCGACCGCGCTTGCCAAAGCGCGACTCAAGGAAACTATCCACCAGCAACAGCAGGAACTTCGACCGGGGGCCGGTGACAACGCAGTCATATCGGCAGCGGAAACGGAAGTGGACTTCGTCGCCAAGATGTCCAGCTCGGCACAGGGCCGGTACAAGACGCAAGACTCAACCCGTCGCGGCGTCGCGACGCCTCGACAAGGCAGTGGCCAGCGGTGTTTGTTCTGTGGAAAAGCGTCGCATCCAAGGTCGGCCTGTCCAGCCAAGTCAGCGAAGTGTCACCACTGCAACGTGAAAGGACACTTCAGTGTGGTCTGCCGCAAGAAAGCCGTCACTCCTAGGAAGGTAGGACTTTCATCGCTTCAAACGGACAATGGGGAGCATTTCCTCGGTTCTGTTGGAAATGATTCCGCGAAAGCCAGGTTCATTCAGGTTTCCATTAATGGGACCCCTGTTTTCGCGAAGGTAGACACGGGCGCAGAGGTATCCGTGGTACCATCTACATTTCCTGGCATCCCGTCGAGACTAGAAAGAACAGGTGTTGTCTTGACCGGTCCTAGCGACGAACGCCTAAAGGTTCTGGGAAAGTTCACCGCAAACATCCGCTGGAAACAGGCAACGATAAGGCAGACGGTATACGTCGTTACGTCGTTGCGCTCAGTACTCTTGGGACTTCCAGCGGTGGAGGAACTAGGAGTAGTAAAATTTGTTAATGGAGTGGGATCTAGCGAAGCTTATGAGTCTCGGTACCCTCAGCTGTTCCAGGGGCTAGGAACTTTCACCGGAGAGTACACTATCCGCCTTAAGCCGGGCTCTGTTCCGCACTCAGTCCATGTGGCACGTCGAGTTCCTATTCCGATGAGGGACGCGGTCAAGCGCGAACTCGAAAACATGGAACGTCAGGGGGTGATACGAAGGGTAGAAGGGCCTACAGAGTGGTGCGCTGGAATGGTCCCAGTATTGAAACCCTCGGGCGATGTTCGCATTTGGGTCGATCTAACTCAGCTGAATCGATGTGTCCTCAGGGAGCGTTATGTACTGCCCACCGTCGATGACACTCTGGGTCTTTTGAGTGGGGCAGCAGTTTTCTCAAAACTAGACGCCAACTCAGGGTTCTATCAAGTTAAACTGTCAAAAGACTGCCAGCTCTTAACCACTTTCATAACTTCCTACGGAAGGTACTGCTTCGAACGTCTACCTTTCGGAATTACTTCGGCCCCCGAATATTTTCAAAAAAGAATGTCAGAAATCTTGGCGGGTGCACCGGGCGTTGTTAACCTCATGGATGATATCTTGGTTTATGGTGCCACAAGGGCTGAGCATGACAAGCGCCTCCAGCAGACGCTTGAAACACTTGCACAGGCGGGCGTAACTTTGAACAAATCCAAATGTTGTTTCGGGGTCACCGAAATTTCGTTTTTGGGTTGCCTCGTCAGCAGGGATGGAATAAAACCCGATCCGGACAAGGTAACTGCTATCAAAAACTTAGAAACGCCACGAACAGTAGCTGATGTGCGTAGGTTTCTTGGCATGGCTAATCACCTCGCACGATTTCTCCCGCATCTGTCGGAAACGAGTGCTCCCTTGCGGCAACTACTGCAAAAGGGTCGCGAGTGGACCTGGGGTCCAGCCCAGGAAGATGCACTTGCTAGCATAAAAGAAATGATATGTTCAAACCGCTGCATGGCTAAATACGACCCGCGGTATCCCACAATACTCTCCGCAGACGCCTCTGCATTTGGTCTAGGCGCAGTATTGCTCCAAGGGCAAGAAACGAATGAACGCCGTCCAGTGGCGTTCGCCTCAAGGTCTTTAACACCGGCTGAGTCGCGTTACGCTCAGATTGAGAAGGAGGCTCTTGCCTTGACTTGGGCGGCGGAGACGTTTGAGGCATACCTGAGAGGGCTCGAAGTGCAGTTTGAAACGGATCACAAGCCGTTGGTGACCTTGCTGGGGAAAGCTCCACTTGACTTGCTTCCTCCGCGAGTTCAGCGGTTTCGAATGAGGCTCATGCGCTTCAGTTTTAGCGTTGTCTACGTGCCTGGAAAGAACCTTGTCACTGCGGATGCTCTATCGAGAGCACCCCTCCGAGAGAAGCGAACAGATTCGAGCGGAATGTCTGTATCGGATCTCACAAAGTTCGTGGAGGGCTGCATCGCTAGCGTGGCCGAAGTTAGCCATATCGAAAAAGTAAAGCAAGGCCAGGCGGTAGATGAAATCTGTCAAACTCTAGTTCGCTTCTGCCGGAAAGGGTGGCCTAGCTATCAGTCGCTGCCGGTTTTCTTACAACCGTACTGGCAAGCGAGAGCGACAATCACCATTTGTAATGGAGTACTGATGAAGGACACACGGCTCATCATTCCTCAGTGTCAAAGGGCCGAGGTGCTGCGTCACCTGCATGACGGCCATCAAGGAATTGTAAAATGTCGATCGAGGGCACGTGAGTCTGTGTGGTGGCCGGGTTTGGGCTCGGACCTTTCCGCTTTGGTAAACAACTGCCGGGTGTGCGCGGAATCCCGCGAACAGAATGCGGAACCTATGATTCAGACCGAAACGCCAAAACTGCCTTGGCAGAAGGTTGGTGTCGATTTGTGCCAAATCGACGGTGCTGACTACTTGGTAGTTGTCGAGTATCTGTCCCGATACCCAGAGCTAGCCCGCCTCACCAGAATCACCAGTGGCATTGTAATCACCCACTTGAAAAGTATTTTTGCACGGCACGGAATACCCGATGTAGTTTTCTCGGACAATGGAACGCAATTTATCTCCTCAGAATTCCAGTGTTTTGCGCGAGAGTATGGATTCCAGCACGTCACGTCGAGCCCGAGGTACCCGCAGGCTAACGGGGAGGTAGAGAGGATGGTTCAAACCATAAAGAGCCTTATCAAAAAGTCTAGTGACCCCTACCTCGCCTTGTTAGATTACAGGGACACCCCGGGACCCCTAGGGAAAAGTCCGGCCGAACTGCTTATGGGCCGACGGCTGCGGACTACGATTCCGCTGCATCCCAGCAAGCTGGAGCCTAAGATTGCGAACCAGAACCGTGTTCGCCAAAAAGACCGTGCCGCAAGAGCAAAGCAAAAACAAAATTTCGATCGCCGTCACGCGGCTAGGGGGCTACCTCCACTGCGGCCAGGTGACCAACTTTGGGTGAAAGACTGCAAAGAAGCAGCCACAGTCCTACGACCTGCAAATCGGCCAAGGTCGTACGTTCTTAGAGTGCCCTCGGGATCGGAATTAGAACGAAACAGGAGATTTCTCGTGTACCTCAAACCAAACGAGGGCAGTTACGATATTCCCGGCGGCGTTGACTCGCCTACCACGAGCTCTAGTTTCTCTGGGTTACAAGAAGAGCAGTGTGGCAATTCTGATGAGGGTGTCAAGTCACATAGCTCGTTGCCCCGTGGTTCACCTCCCGTTCATGTGACACGCTCGGGACGCGAGGTGCGAAAACCGCACCGCTATGGGGTTGCTTGTTAACCTTTCAAAACTGTACTTAGCGAATGTCAAATGTCCTGTCACTTTCTTTTGTACTTTTGTTGAGTTACGCGTGTGCAAGACATTACCTTGTGTTTTCTTTGTGTATCAAATGTTCAAAAGAAAAAGAAAAAAGAAAGGGAAACGTGGTGTTACCGGCATATGCGACCGGCTCGAGTTACCTAGCGGGCGCGGCCGTTTCGAGACCTCACGGGGTTTCGTGTTAGCCGGCGGCCGGAGGCGCCGCTGAGTCGGAGTCCAAGGCCACGGCCAAGGCTGCGCCGGGTCGACTAAAGATGACGCAATGTTCTAGAAAGATCGCAGCCTGTTGCCAGGCTCCCGGCTGTATGTATATATACGTAAGGAAGACGAATAAAGGGGGTTGTCTGGTTGGGCCTTGAGAGCGAGTCTCTGTCTTTTCTTTACAGCGCCTCCGTCGTTTTTTTCTTCACCTCAGCAACGTCAGCAAAACGCTTTCCTTTCATTTCTCTTTTCATTCTAGGAAACAAAACAAAAGTCGCACGGGGCAAAGTCGGGTGAGTATGGGGAGTGAGGAACAGGGGTCATACCATTTTTTGTCAAGAATTGTCGTACAGACAAGGCAGTGTGAGCCGGGGCATTGTCATGATGGAAAAACCAGTCACCCGACTTCCACAAATCGGGCCGCTTCCGCCGCACACTGTTGCGCAATCTTTTCAAAACCTCCAAGTAGAAAGCCTGGTTAACTGTCTGACCCTGCGGAACAAACTCTGAATGGACGACTCCTTTCACATCGAAAAAACTAATCAGCATTGTTTTGATGTTTGATTTCACCTGACGAGCATTCTTGGGGCGAGGTGAACCTGAAGTCTTCCACTGGCTTGATTGTTGCTTCGATTCAGGATCGTAACCATAGCACCAAGTTTTGTCACCTGTAATAACTTTTGAAAAAAAGTTTGGGTCACTTCGGGACTCTTCTTTCAAAGCACATCATGCTTCCACTCGACCTTGCTTTTGTTTCAGCAGTCGTGGCACGAATTTCGCCGCCACCCTTTTCATTCCCAAATCTTCCGCCAGAATTCGCTGCAATGAACTCCAACTCACTCCCGACAGCTCTACAATTTCGTCAATGGTCCGTCGTCGATCTTCGTTGATGGTTGCACACATTTTTTCAACGTTTTCATGTGTTCGTGCCGTGGAAGGACGACCGGAACGAGGTTTGTCATCAATTGACATGTCGCCATTCTTGAAACGGGAAAACCACTCAAACACTTGAGTTTTCCCCATGGAATCGTCCTTGTACGCCGTTTTTAACAGTTCAATAGTTTCTGTTCCACTTTTTCCGAGCAAAAAACAGAATTTAACCGCCGCACGCGGTTCATAGAAATCAGACATTGCAAAAACGACGCCCACACGAAAAACTTGTCACTATAAACCCAGCCGCAACTAGTCCTAACCTTCTTCGAGGACGGAATTAGGCCTACCCTACTGAAAAAAATCATTTGGCGCCTATATGAAAATAAACGGGTCCATACCGGTAACAGTTTAACCATACCGGTCACCAGTTTGTCAAAGGGGTCGCCCGTATGGCTCAAAGGGGTCCCCCGTATGAGCCATAACGGTCACCTATTTGGACGAACAGGTCACTCCTTTGGCAAACGGGTCGCTCGTCTGGGCAAATGGGCGACTCGTCTGGGCAAATGGGCGACTCGTTTGGGCAAAGTTGGCGCACGTTTGCTCAAACCGGTGACCATGTTGCAAACTGTACCGGTTTAATCAAACGGCTCCGGAGCCCGTTTTATATTGAACGTACAGATCGGCGGCGTGGGCACGCCTAGCGTTTCAGCCGTGGCAGCCAATGTTTCCGGAAGACTGGGAGCGCCGGTTCATCGATTTCAGAGCGTCCGCGTAATGCAAGTAATTATATTTATATTGCAATTGCGCTGATGTTCGCTTATACTGCAACTAAAACTAACACGTTTTTTGTTGCTGTTTTACGTAAACGCGCGACGCTGGTGAGCCGATATTTTTGACTGAACTTTAAAACTTTGTCCATCTTTGTTGCCTCAATTTACTTATTCAGCTCGAATCTCTCGCAGAAGGCGCGACCGCGTGAAAGAATGTAAGTCTAGACTCCGTTTCACTTTAATTCAAGACGCAGCGAAGGTAGCACGCGTACGCGCGGCTGCAAGAACATCGAGCATTGCGAGAGCACGGCCGCCGTTGCAGCAGTCAAACTACGAACTCGGGCTGAATACTTCCTTCGCCCGGGCGCAAGCCGAGCTTCTGGCCGCCCCGCCGCCATTTCCAAAGTTCGAGCGTGCGAAAATGCGCGCGCGCGCGCGCGTGTTTCTTTTTCGAGGTTACAAAAGCACATCTCACTGGAATGCCCGGGGAGAGGGAGAGGGGCTGTCCTTGTGGTCCTCGCCCCCTCCCTCCTCTCTTGTCACCCGTCACGTGACCCTCAGCCGCGCGCGAGCTACACGCCGATAAGCATCGAGATCCGGAAGGGTGCGCCTGACAGCCGCTTTTTTCTTTGCCTGCTTGTTGTCAGTTCCAGCTCGAACTTCGCGCGTCCACCTGCTTCGATCTGTCGCCTAACCCTGCGGTCTTATTAGGCTGTCTCTCGACAACGTATTTGATGTGCACCAAAGCTCTCAGTGTTCGAAAAGTCCTACGCCTATATCGGCAACAAGCGATTCTTCAAAGAAGTCAGGAATTCTTGCGGTTTGGTTGGGTTCGGCAAATGACAGCTTCTGCGCCACATCGTGTTGAAACTTCCAAGGAGCCGTTCCCTCTCGTTTGTGTTTGTGTGGTTGTCCTGTGACCGTGTCGACAAATATCACGGATTACATCTTTCAAGTCCGCTATTTTTATGGTAAGTGCACTGCAACGTACTTCTTGGCAACGATTGACCGTTCTTCTACTCGTACTCTTCCAGATTATCTATATAATTATGCAGCCGCTATTCTCGCGGCGGCCGGGCGAATAATTTCCCGAAAGTCTACCTTCATAGTCTAGAATTACCTCGGTTCCTGTTTGGTTTGCTATCTTCTCAGTTGTATAAAAGCTTAGAGTGCCTCTTACATTTCACTGATCGCTTCCTTGTTTGTACTTGTCTATAGAAGACGTAATAAACTTTGAGGAGCATTGAAAACAATCCTTTGTGTCTGTTTTCCTGTCCATTTGCAAACACCTACGTGAGCACATTTCTACGTGTTTCATCCATGTTATAAATAGGTTTATGAGTTTCGGAACGTCTTAAATAAGTTTAACCTACCAGACGATTCCCATTTAGGGCTAGCGCATAATTTCCCGATTCGAATGGCACGTTCAAACGTGTGGTCACGTGCAAGGTCGAACGGGCACCCGTATCAAACGGCACCCGTATCAAACGGGCACCTGTATCAAATGGGTACCGTTTCGAGCGGGTACCGTTTCAAACGGCTACCCGTATCCCATAATCACGTTTGATCCAAACGGGTCGACAAGTTTGCACCCGTTTGATTTACCAGTTTGCCACCCGTTTGAATTTCAAATGGTTTTTTTCAGTAGGGTAATGACTCAGCAATGTTCGCTCTATCAACTCCTGGCGGCAAAACGCGGTACTGCAAAAGCTCTGCTTAAAAAAGAATTAGTTCGGTTTCTTTTGGGTCCCCCCTCGTATTGTTGAAACCCGGCGTGAACGGTAGCTCAATCTTTGAGGACCCCGTGAAGGTTTCACGAAATCGCAGCACCGCGGAAAAACAGCAGAGCACGCATCGAAAGTCGCATCGATAGAAGCATCGAAAGCAGACGCCGGTACGGCGTGTGCTTTCAATGCGAGCTGCGCTGGTTTCCCTCGGTACTGCGCTTTCGTAGAACTTTCGCGGGGTCCTCAATGATGGGGCTACCGTTCACACCGGGTTTCAAGAATCTGCTTTGTCGAGCCACTTCAATCAAGCACAAAATATCACCCACGGTACAGTGTACTAGATCCACGGCTATTTTATGGCAGCCTGCCGCCACAGTGCTGTCCGCCATATTACTATGATGGCTAGAGATAATATAACTCTACCAAAAAAATGGCCGACCGTGACCGCATTCCCGTCCATAGGCGGAGCTGGTCAAACGCGATCGAGCAAATAGACATCGAGATCAGTGGGTTTAGTACACCGTACCTCGTGCAGTCCCACTTGGCAGAATTGTAACGCGCTGACGATAAAGCTGGCGCCACCTAGTGACGACGATCGTAATTACTATACCTTTGGCTTCGTATGGGCCCGTGACTGTGCGAGCGTGACGTCACGGGCAAATATCCCGAGATACGGCGTGCCGACTCGATGGGTGATTTTGAAGCGCTCGCCAGACTCTTTAGGTTGGAACAAAAAATATAGTCACCTGCTGAAAATACAAGGGTGTGATTATCATTTACGAATATCGTGTATCATATTTCACTCACTCCGAAATGTTCCAGGGATATTCCAAGTTTTGATTCTGTACCCCCTTAATGTCTCTCTTGGGGTTTTGTTTAAAAAAAATTCAAGGAAAGGAGAGTCTAATAATTGGCTTTTACTAGTTTGTTACGTCATCACAGACACTTTTTGTACTATTATGAGTGCAAGTTCGAGCCGGAGCTTGGGCCTCTTTTGCCATTTTTGTTCTTCAGTTCTGATGTTCTGCTCTATAATTAATTAAACCTAAACCTTAAAGTAAATCACCTCTGTTTTGTCGCCGGCAGGGTTCGCGCTGACTGTAAACCCCGGACACTACTCGTCTCCCATCAGGGTACCCCATCGCCTGGCCGCCCAACCAGCCCTTTTTGGATGTCTCCTGCTGCCAAGGAGCAGCCTGATCATTGAACCACCGAACCTCCAACATTGTTGCCTCTCCGTCAAAAAATTACTACAGGCAGCCGGTCCACTTGTGGGGAAGCTGTGTCCAGAGATGATCCCCCTACTGTTGGTGCTGTCCTCTTGAAGTGCCTACTGCTGTCATTGGAGTACCATCAAGTGAGCAGACGATTTCAGGAATCCACCATAGGCATAAACTGCGCGCCCACACAGTCTTTCCCACACCAAAAGGATGGTTGCCTCCCATGTGCGGGGACGAGTTCCAATGCCTATAGACAGAGATCCATCTGGCATCTGATGTGGTAGCCAAATAACAGTTAAGAAGACTGCTTATACTTCCTATCTTTTGCTGAGTTTCTGCAGCAGTGGAACTTCAACAACAGTGGGGATGTGCTTGCAAGCCTGGTTCCAAGACTGTGAGGTTGATCCTCATAAATGTCCCCTTGTCTCCACATATCGCATGCTTCGATAACCCGATGAACTGTGGGTGATGCAAAATGGTGGTGGGGTGATGTACATGACCGTTGTAAAAACTGTTTGAAAATAGTACTATTAATCTGGGTCCGTTGCCACACACGAGTGTCCTTGGCTGTCTAAATCAATCAAAGATGTCGCGCTGGGCTTCCACTGTGGTCTCAGCCGATGCTTCTCTCTGCTTTGTGTCCGAGTGGACCACAATCAGTATTACCTAACTCTCCAGCAGTACGGCATAATATATGCCATGTTCAGCGTTACTTGGAATCCAATCAACTGACCCGATCCTGCACCAGGGGCACTTAAAGGCCGCCGTACCCTACTGAAAAAAAACATTTGAAATTCAAACGGGTGGCAAACTGGTAAATCAAACGGGTGCAAACTTGTCGACCCGTTTGGATCAAACGTGATTATGGTATACGGGTAGCCGTTTGAAACGGTACCCGCTCGAAACGGTACCCATTTGATACAGGTGCCCGTTTGAAACGGGTGCCTGTTTGATACAGGTGCCCGTTCGACCTTGCACGTGACCACACGTTTGAACGTGCCTTTTGAATCGGGAAATTATGCGCTAGCCCTAAACTGGGATCGTCTGGTAGGTTGGTTATCTTAAACTTATTTAAGACGTTCCGAAACTCATAAGAGCGATGCTATATGCACTACGTAGTGCACTTTGGACGGAAATTGCTATATGCACTACGCTGAGAGCTCATGCCACTCGGGCCACCCTTTTTCGAACTGCGCGTGTATCACTGGGGAGCTCGTTAACCCAGCCCCCCGGCTGCGTTCACGCCGCTTCGCGGCGACAGTATGCGGCTGCTAATTAGAAAAGTTAAGCAGTACACGCCGCTTCGCGGCGTCCAGCCGGCAACCCAAGCCCCGCCGTCCCCGATCTGCGAAGTTTTGTCAACAACATTTGGTGTTTTTTTTTTTTTTAGTGTTCATCGCAAAAAAGAAATAGATAAATATCGCCAAATACCTCGTCAAAACAACGTTCAAGAAAAAAGAAAAGCAAAAAAAAAAAAAAAAGGGTAGCATCACCGCGATTCGAACCTGCGTCCACTTGCGTACGAAGCGGGCACGCTGACCCCTACGCTATGACACCGGTTGGAAAATTCGTTGTGATCATTCTTTTTATACGAGACAAACGTAGTGCATATAGCAATTTCCGGTCGAGCTGCACTCCGTAGTGCATATAGCATTACTCAACTCATAAACCTATTTATAACATGAAGGAAACACGTAGAACAAATGTGCTCGCGTAGGCGCTTGCAAATGGACAGGAAAACAGACACAAAAGATTGTTTTCGATTCTCCTCAAAGTTTATTAGTCTTTTGTAGACAAGTACAAACGTGCAAGCGATCTGTGAAATGTGAGAGGCACTCTAAGCTTTTATACAACTGAGAAGATAGCAAACCAAACAAGAACCGAGGTAATTCTAGACTATGAAGGTAGACTTTCGGGAAATTATTCGCCCGGCTGTCGCGAGAATAGTGGCTGCATAATTATATAGATAATCTGGTAGAGTTCGAGCAGAAGAACGGTCAATCGTTGCCAAGAAGTAAGGTTGCAGTGCACTTACCATAAAAATAGCGGACTTGAAAGATGTAATCCGCGATATTTGTCGACACGGTCAAAGCAGGACAACCACACAAACACAAATGAGAGGGAACGGCTTCTTGGAAGTTTCAACACGATGTGGCGCACAAGCTGTCAGTTGCCGAACCCAACCAAACCGCAAGATTTCCTGACTTTTTTGAAGAATCGCTTGTTGCCGATATAGGCGTAGGACTTTTCGAACACTGATAGCTTCCGTGGACATCCAATACGTTGTCGAGAGACATCCTAATAAGACCGCGGGGTTAGGCGACAGGTCGAAGCAGGTGGACGCGCGAAGGTCGAGCTGGAACTGACAACAAGCAGAAAAAAAAAAAAAGCGGCTGCTCGGCGCACCCTTCCGGATCTCGGTGCTTATCAGCGTGTAGCTCGCGCGCGGCTGCAGGTCACGTGATGGGTGACAAGAGAGGAGGGAGGGGGCGAGGACCACAGGGACGGCCCCTCTCCCTCTCCCCAGGCATTCCAATGAGATGTGTTTTTGTAACCTCGAAAGAAAAAAAAAAAAAAAAACACGCGCGCGCGCATTTTAGCACGCTCGAACCTTGGAAATGGCGGCGGGGCGGCCAGAAGCCCGGCTTGCGCCCGAGCGAAGAAAGTAGTAGTTTGACTGCTGCAACGGCGGGCGTGCTCTCGCAATGCTCGATGTTCTTGCAACCGCGTGTACGCGTGCTACCTTCGCTGCGTCTTGAATTAAAGTGAAACTGAGTCTAGACGTACATTCTTTCACGCGGTCGCGTCTTCTGCGAGAGAGATTCGAGCTGAATAAGTAAATTGAGGCAACAAAGATGGACAAAGTTTTAAAGTTCTGTCAAAAATATCGGCTCACCGACGCCCCGTGTTTACGTAAAAAAACAACAAAAAAAGGTGTTATTTTTAGTTGCAATATAAGCGAACATCAGCGCAATTGAAATATAAATTTAATTACTTGCATTACGCGGACGATCTGAAATCGATGAACCGGCGCTCCCAGCCTTCCGGAAACATTGGCTGCCACGGATGAAACGCTAGGCGTGCCCACGCCGCCGATCTGTACGTTCAGTATCAAACGGGCTCCTGAGAGCCGTTTGATTAAACCGGTACAGTTTGCAACATGGTCACCGGTTTGAGCAAACGTGCGACAACTTTGCCCAAACGAGTCGCCCATTTGCCCAGACGAGCGACCCATTTGCCCAACGAGCGACCCGTTTGACAAAGGAGTGACCTGTTTGTCCAAATAGGTGAGCGTTATGGCTCATACGGGAGACCCCTTTGAGCCATACGGGCGACCCCTTTGACAAACTGGTGACCGGTATGGCTAAACTGTTACCGGTATGGACCCGTTTATTTTCATATAGGCGCCAAATGGTTTTTTTCAGTAGGGTACAGTTCGCGCTTTCCACTTTTTCTGCGTTTCCTCCTCTCCTGCCCTCCTTTCCTTCCTTCACCGCCCTCCCCCACCTGTTTACAGCCCTCCCCCGAGGGGACAACATGGAGAATGGATTAGGAGACGCCTCCGTTGATCCGGCTTAACCCGCCGAAGAGGGGGCCCGCTGCTTGACTAAAAACTATTTCGCTACTTGAAAAAAAAAAAGAAAAGAAAAACGCCGCGGGCAGCGACCGTATGCGGTTTGCCGGATGCGCAACGCTCGAGTCCGCCTTGAACAAGCTTATATGCATTGGACTAACATTTTTTGAAGTGCGGCAGGTTTAGTGTAGGTCCTATCATATGGTCCTGCAAGACTTCCCTGTCCGCCACAAGCTAGCCAATAATTCAAGAACATAACGACGGCAGCGCAGTCAAACAGTGTAAAATAAAATGTATATAATATTTCTCAGACACCGTTGTCTTCACTGCTTGGCTTTCAAATTCTTAGCGCTGCCAATAATCGTAATCAAACTATTTTTATGATTGAAGACAACTCGTCGTGCATCGACCCCAAGATTACGCTTACGTGAAACATGATTCGGCGCGGGAGCGGCTCGAATCACCGTAAACATTTTTTTTTTTTTTTTCATCGTGGATTTTGCTTTTTTAATTTAGCTGAGGCACTACTGGCAGAACACGAATCGCATACTTGGAAGGTATATACCGTCTGAAAACTCATATAGCTGGTTCAGTGAATGCAATACTATCGCATTCGTTGAAGCTTGATTTGTTGATTCGAACTTCAACAAATCACACGCACCCATTCTCCCTATTCCTGTTTACCCAGTTATAGTCGTTCCCTCACGATGCAATACGAGTACAAGTAACTGCAGTTTATGCATTGTTGACGTTAATTGGACAGCCGTGATCACACGGTTTTTAGAAGCGCTATAGAACGAGCACAAGCGTCAAATTCCGGTACACTGATTCATTTCTGTCTCACCGCCGTGACGCCACACGAGGAAAGCGATTTCGTTCTGTCTGTGAAATTAGGAACACAGAAATCAAGCTATAATCCCGGTAATAAAACAAAGCGAAATGGATCTCTGCAGCCAATACCCAACCGTTTGCGAGGTGACTAGGCGAAAGCATATATTACCTCCGTGCCTTTACCCTCTGCACACTGCCAGGGAGAGTCATACAAACTCCTTGGAGCTATTGTCAACACGATTGCGTTTGCAAGCCTCTAGTTTGACTCGGCTGGGATTCGTCCCTTTCATAGCTCTCTATGAAACGAGAAAGGTAGATACCTTTCTACATTGGGTGGGTTTGCCCGGGGCCTCCAGTTATTTACGGCCAAAATCACACTGGAGGCGCTTCAGCAATGATCACTCTGGTCGATACACGTGCACACTAAAAATGCCAGTCGTCTGCCTTCCCAAAAGATACTTGAAGAGCCAATCATAGAGACCGACGGATAACGAGGCCGAAATTATGCTTATACCTCAAAAAAATTATAACACAAATTCGGCCTCGTCATTCCCAAACTGGTTGCCGGACGAAATTCTCTATGCGTATTGTAAGCCAGGGTTGGTAATAGTAACATAAGATACGTACGGCAGAATTCCCTGCCATAAATAAAATGATTTGGCCAACGCTAATGTAACGCGAAATAGGTGCAAAGAGTTTTGCAAAAGGGAGCGTAAACCGAAAAAAGGGGAAAAAAAAAAGACAGAAGAAAAGGAGAAGTAATAATAATAATAAAAATCTCTGGCGACGTGGCCAAAAAAAATTCTGTTCATGTAATTTTTATTGTCACGTGACCGAACAAAAAAAAAAAGATAAACGAAATAAAAAATGAACACGAGAAAAAATCATCCCCTGCCCGGTTTCGAAGCTAGGCCCTCTTGATCGTGAAACTAGCGCGCTATTCGTTGCGCCTAGTTGCGCCGACATAACTTTTTTTTTTCTTTCTTTATTGAAAGTTGCGCCAACATAACTCTGCCTGTAATGCTCGCGCATTTTCACATCATAGGAGAAAGCTTAGGTGCCTTCGTAGTTTTTCATGCATGTGTTATTTTTATTTGGGGCAAGAGTTCACGTTCCAGAATGCTTTTAGAGTTTTGGAGCAAAACGAGTTTTCTTCATCCGAGTCACCTTCTAGAGCCAGTAGACCGCACTGGGTCGTCCAGCTAATCAAGCAGCTATTTTCAAATTCTCTGACGTGCCCGTCCTCGCATCCGAGGTCGCCGTTTGACAAGCTTATCTTCCACCTGTTAGCCGGAACCCCAACGGCAGCTATGTTCCGTCCCCACTCCCTCTCGAGAGGATGGCCTCGCCCCGAGGCTAATCCCCTTCTCTAGACACCCTTTCCACCCAACGCTGGCCCTTTCCCTCCCCGTCTCCAGCTTCGGGAGAGAAGGTTCTTCCCTGCAGAACGTCCCGTTTGTACAGCGGCCTTTAACAGGACCTGGCACATGTTTCGTACCTCCTTACATGGTCTTAAATGTCTTTATCAACACCGGGGTACCAGAAGATAGTGCGTGCCAAGCTCTTCATGAATGACCTGCTTGGACAGGTGTCATGAAGCATAAGTAAGATTAAGATTTTAGTGGTCATGCCTGCTCAATTGCCAGTTGCCCTCTATCACCACAAGGGTGCATCGCTTTCCTATACAAGGCAGAAAATGTGAATGAAAATAAGCCTCTCTCGGTGCATTCTTGTATTCTTGGTGCTGTTTTTGACATTTGTCGTGGTACCTGTGAGCAAGAACTTGCCAATGCTGTCATTCCACGAGACCCCCAGCAACACCCGGGTTCATGGAAAGTGACTGAAGCTTATTTGAGGAAAGACTGCGTCCTAAATTGGACCTCCTATATACTTAGGGTTCGGAGTTTTCGGTTTAAACCGATAAAAACTGATAAAAGTACGCCGAATTCATCTTTGGAAATTCGGTTTTCACCGAAAAAGGTCAGTTTGTAGGTTTGGCGTTTTCAGTTTAAACCGATAAAAACCGATAAAAGCATCTCTAATCTGTTTTCTAAAATTCGGTTTTAACCGAAAAAGGTCAGTCTTTTAGGGCCGCATCAGGTGGGTGGGGGAGGGGGGGGGGGGGGGGGGGACAGAGGGACAGGGCTTTGCTAGGTTCGACATCGTGTGACGTCTTCGCGATTGGCCTTCGCGGAATATCTGTCTCCTTTCTGTGACCGGGCTTGACGTGTCAAGTTCCCGGTCCTAAAAAAAAGTTCGGATGTGGGCTAGTATAAGGTTTTTCACTTCATGCACTTCAGAGGACATCGAGGAAAGCCGCTAATGCCTTTTTAACACTCTCTCTCAACGTTCCATGTAATTAAAAACATAAATACAATGGATTTTTTTTTCTTCATTCCGTTGGTTCTTGTATGGTCATCACCTCAGATGGTCACGTCGTCAGAATGGGAAGGAAAAAAAAGCGCGCTACAAGTTATGCCCGCGAACTCCGCAATTTTGAGGTGTGTCCTGACGGAAGTTGTAGCGAAGACCACGCATGTATATGTGCCGTTATTCTTTGAGTGATCCCAAATATCACAGCTACAAGGATCATCTGATCCGGTGTCCGATGTTTTTTTTTTCTTATTCACAAAAAAAAAAAAAAAAAAACGGTAAACGTTTTTGGGAAGACATATACACCGAAAAAAAAACGAAACTTGAAGTTTAACATAAACACCGAAAAAAGTATGCCGAATTTAAAAAAAATAGAAACCGAAAACGCAGAACCCTATATATACTTAATAGTGTGCGATAGGCACCTTTCTGTGACGTACATGAAGGAAGGCCTGTCCGGTCCTCCTCCGTACATTCTGCTCAGGCTCCTCTCAAAGAGCAGCTTGGCTCCGGCCTCTCTGGTGTCAAAGCTGGATGAGCCCATGTACCCTTCCAGGTCCTGTTTTGGTGCTGCTTGACTGGCTTTCACTGTTTACATACGCATATCTTTCTCGCACTGCTCAAGGTATATAGTGATGGGCGCCTGACAACAGGCACATGCGTCATTACGAAATGTGAGCCCCGGCACAGCTAACACCTTCCACAGTGCTTACGTGACTTCGGAGCGGTTGTTACCCCAGGGGAACCTGGGCGCTGCAATTCCTCTTCACCTTCTGAGCTTTAAAGCACAACCAATTATGCAGCAAAACCAAAGCATGCACTACCTTTCAGCATTCTAGCACCGCTTTTCGGAATCATTGTCGTTGTTGCAATGCTTTGTTTGTTCGTAGTTGAGATGGTAATATCACAGCATCTTCCGTTTCACTCATGGTGCTTGTAGTAACATCGCAGAACACGAAAACATTCAAACTGCATACAGCTGACACTGCAGTGGAATGACCAAAATATGCGGTTGCAATTTCTGCTTGCGTCGGCCAGCTTACCACAATGTGACATCGGGACGTGCTATGTCACAGTGTCATAGGACGCCAGCTACGATTGATGTGGGAACCCTCATACAATGCCTGTCTTTGTGCTGCACATGTTTCACATCTACTTTGCCAACTGATGCAATTAAAAGAGCTTTTGTTGAAGGCTACCGAGTTGGCAGGTTACGACCGCCTGAGCATTCAGCTAATTGGTGATTTCATTTGGCTACTCGTTTCAGTAGAATGTTTAATCTTGATTCTGTTTGTCCATAATCTATTTATTGGCTGGTTTGTTCGAAAGTAACTCAGTCGGTCTATCTAAGGGAGCCTCAATAAAAAACTTTGCCAAGGCAGCAGCAGCCTTGATAATTGTTTTTCTTGAGACCAAGTTAAGGCCACCCAATTTCGTTTTGAGCAAACCAGCACACTGCACAGGAGGAATGACCCAGATTTAGCATGTAGTTATAGGTTTCACATGAGCAGATTCCATTTGTAGTTGAAAAAGAGGCGTCACTTAATTAGAAAGAGAAGTGAAACAAAAACATTATTAGGTATGTCGGTTAAGAAAGCTGTGCATACTTACGCTCAGCTTTCAGTATTTTGGGCGTTTGTTCTGCCTATATTAGAGTATGCGTCCGGTGTCTGGGACCTGTTTACTAAAACCAACACAAATTTACTTAAATCCATGCGAAGAAAAGGCTTGCGTTTAATATACAACAAATTTCACAGACGATACCCGGTTTCAGAACTATATTTCTGTTCCATCATTAGGCAATTAACCCATAGACGCATGTTTCGAAGATTAAAATTTTTACTTGACCTGCTAAGCAACCGATTTAGTACTGACACCTCTACATATGTTTGACATGCACTTCATAAATACCCCACGCGAAATTGTCATTGTAGATTATTACAAGATTACAGCTGTAGGGTCGATGTATTTAAGTTCTCATTTTTCCCTAGGACCATTCATGATTAGAATGCCCCAGCAAGTCATATAATAAATGCCTCATCTGAGTCATCACTCATTGCTAACCTCCGCAGTTTCTGTAACTCCTGCGATTTACGGTATTTCTTGTAGGTTTTTGTTGTTGTTTGTTTTGCTTTCATTTTTATTCAATATGCATAATAATGACATTGATTGCCTTATTCACGTGTGCGAAAATGACTAGAAATGTATGCCTTTATAGAGACCTTATGTACCCCTCCTACCACGTCTCCCGAACGAGATAGCAGTATTAATATATAATAAATAAAAAATAGAAATGCTTACGGATTGAAGCTTTTACTGACTGAGAAAAAGAAGGTTTTCCTGCTCAAAAATCACTGGGCTTTCATTCAAACCTCGACTCTACTATAAAGCGTATGAAACCAATAGTGTTTCGTGTGCTGAGTGATGACAAGGACGTTTTTTTGTCCACCATTTTGCCTGACCAACGCGTCCCCTTTACGTCCGGCGGCGAAGAAAAGCTAACCGAAAAACAGTTCACCGGAGAAATGCTCACAGGAGATTTTCTAGTGGGCCCAGGGGTTCGCGTAATCGGCTGTAAAGGGTCGGTCCAGAATCAATTACCACGACGCAGTCCAATAGCTCAGTTCCAACGCTGCAATGAAACACGCGCGTGCCCGCTCCCACTGGGCACAGGTATTCACGTAGCGCTTGCTAAAACTATTGCAGTTCAGACATATCATCTTGCACGTCAGCTGCCTCCTGCCTGTCCGAGGCAGCTGAAAGCATCGCCGCGATTTGTTTACATGTGCGAAGCTTTGCTAAGAAGCCATGCTGGCCGTCTCCTTTAGCAACAATGGTAGTTGTGTTGAGTTCGTTGCGGTTGACCAAAGCATTTATTCAGGCCTCAGTAAAGCTGGGTATTATTTCCACGTAAATCACGGTAGAGCCGACTTTTACTACAAGGACGCGCTCCCCAAGCACACGTTGCCGGAAAGGTTGCCTACGTTTGTTGTGATCCAAAATCCACGTGCTCTGAACCATGCCGAGTTCTCCGATTGGTTTTTCGTCATCTTGTAAACCCTGAGATGGGGAACGATAAAAAAAAACGGACGAACACAACAAAATCTCGAACGCAGCTGAATTTTATTGATATGATCAACCAATCAATAGACTTTCAGACAAATGAAAAAGAGAAAGGGCAAAAAAGGATTGAAACATATAAACAAGATGACCAACGAGTTTGCCCCAGACAGCCTGAGCCACTCCCTGACTCCAACACTTTCGGAAAGGGAGCTGACCAACCGAACAACAACAACACCAAGGGCAACACAGAAGGCGACCTCCGAAAACGCTAAAGCCTAATCTCCATTTCCTACATCCAAGCAAACGCTTCCCGATTTTCTTCCTCCCCCCCTCTCACACAAGCAAAAACTCTTTCATCGGATCACTGAAAACCAAGGACGGCTGGCTACCACAATTTCCCCGCTTGCGAATGCACAGTCTCCTTAATTAGCCTTTTTTATCGTTCCCGATCTCAGGGTTTACAAGATGTCGATTAATTACCAGCTCGCCTGCACTCTTATCACTGCTTACAGGTTTTTTGTGTGGCTGAAGGCCCTGTCGCTTGGTATCGGTGTGATCGGGAGGTTAACATGGTATTAAAACAGCCAGCGTAGACAGACTGGGGAAGAGGAGAGCTTACGGGTCACCGCAATTTTGCATTTTTCCATACGTCAACGTCGCTTTTCTCCTCTCTCTTAAAGAATTATTCGTAAATACCAATTTCTCGACTTCTCACGATGTGCGTCCTTCACGAACTTCTTAGCTAAGTTAGCTTTGCCTTAAGTTCTTCACGAATCTGGCCTCAATACTTCAAGAACTACCAGGTAACTTCATTGCAAACGCTTGTGCAAGTACTTAACCTCCAATCAATGGCAAGAAACACAAACAAATATGTCATAAGAACAACCGTCCAAGTGCACAAAGATTTTAACAAATCAACAAATTTAGCTTAGTAATACCTCCAGAAACACTAGATACATTTCTTCTAGACGGAGAGCAGTGCATGATCAAAAAAGAAAGTTTCAAGATAACACTTTAAACAAGTGGAAAAATTGGCAAAAATAGCTGCAAAAGAGCAATTTGGGAAGTGCAGTCTTGTCGGGCAGAAACGCAATGATCGAATTGCTTCCTGTGTGGACGTAACCGCTAGCCGAGAAGCAACTGACGGGTCAAATGAAGGTGGGGAAGACTTACTACATCCAGTCCGAATGTGACGTAGGTATATCAATAGCGCCATTTCTCCTTACGACAAGGATGCGTTCACGCGCGTAAAAGAAGAAACTTCCTTTCCCTTTTCTGTAGGGGACGTGTGGCGAAACGGCTTGCCGTTTCTGATTGGGTAAGCCAAAGATGAGTGAGCTTAGTTCATTCCCACAATCAGCAGACAGAGATTAAAAATCGTATCGTTATGGTGATTTAATTATGGAACAACCGGATGCTAAGAGTAGTAACCCCCATAATCATCTTCTACTATTCTAACTACAACGATGTGCATTTAATCCCTATTTCCATGTTTCGCATTCTGGTCGCCAAGCCGCGCCAAATCTCTCTGCCGTCACCTGCTATGAGTTGGGAATAAGACAGCAGTTCCTCTCGCAACAGAGAAAAGTACGAGCACCGTCATTGCATGCTGGGTTCGCTTTATTTTTAGTTTATTATTAATATGAACAGAAATACTGATCGGGCGGTTTCCAAATATTCGCATTGAAACTGCTATGTGGTGGTGTAATGTCGCGCGAGTAAATAAAAACATATGATCTCTTATATCACTTTTTGTCAGGTTTTCCTCTTCGTGATAGATTTTTCGAGATTCATTAGCTGTAACATTTTTATTTTTATTTTCTTATAATCCAGCAAATGATGTTCTACTATCACCAATGTCGAATAAGTACTTGTCCATAGCCATTGACGTCAAGGGCGAGCGCGTAGTAGTGGGCACAGGCAGTTAGAAATTAGTACGAAAACTTCCTTCCTCGTGTTCGCGTGGACATGATGGTTGAGGACTGCCACTAAAAAAGAAGAAAAAAGAGGCAGTCCAAGTAAAACTTTCAACGAAGCCGGTCGCATTGTTCGTTTCCCTCTTCGAGTGTACTCTGTGCGCAGCACAGGCATTTTGACCGCCGGTCGATGCCATTCCAACACTCGTTTTTAATCTTTCAAATTTCCTAAGAAATCACAGGCATATGGTATTGAAAGCAGGCCATTGGTTGTAAAGCAAGCCCGCTCTTGACGTCCTATGCAGTCAATAAGATGAATAAGCAGAAACAAAAGAGCCACTACCGACGAAATTTGGGATTAAATATAGATGTTACGCATAATTGTTTTTAACTAGAGTAAGTCTTCGAAAGGAGATTAGACGAAAATAATCATTCAAAAGAGAGTTAGGTTGTGAATATTTGTAATCTAAAACTTGAGAAGGGGCATATACAGAAGGAGATTAACACATGAAGATCCAGTGTGCACTTGGTATGTGTTACCAGGTCTTAATTTTTGATAATTAATTGACAAAATTAACATTATGAACTAAGAAACAAAACAGTTTTCAAATTCAAACAGTGAATTCTGGGTGTTATAAATATCAGCAAAAGTCACTTTCATCACCCAACGAGTTGTATTAAAAAAATAAGAAACGCGTTTGGTGGGATTTCGTACGGTTTAACCCCCCCCCCCCCCCCCCCCCCCCCCCCTCCGCTCTCAAATTATGTATGCTGGAATGACTGTAGACCAGCCGATACTTCAGCTTGGGTGAGTTGGTGAATCATGCTAATACTTCGCAGCGCAAAAAAAAAAAAAAAAAACACTATAAAGCAATGTGCTCAAGAAGAAATATCTCAGGCAGCGCTGCGTGAGAGTTATTTCTTTGTGTGCAAGTATTTTTATGTCGTGTTGTTTTCTCTGCGCTGTGAAGTAATAGCATCTAGACCCGTGTTCTGCACTGTCGTAGCTCCTAATTCTTTCGGCGCAGCATTTATTTCAAATAGATTTCTAAGTTAATCACCGAAAAACAAAAAAAAACACCTGTCTTCGGACAATACGCGTAGCGTTTGAGTCTTTGCGTGCGAAGAGGAATGCTTACGAAACCGATCAGGAATAGGCGATTGCTTGAGAGTTCTTGCTGTTTACTTACTTGGATTTATTTGGCCATCGCTGTACATGAAGACAGCGCATGCGTTTTCAGCTAAGAATATCAGATGCATATCCGCCATTTCTGTTAATAAAAGAAGCATCGATAGTTACAAATATAATTTCTTTCAATATGCTTTATAAGAGTCTCACCAGTACTTGTTGCAGCGTCCCAGACAAACATACTTTCATACCCTTCGGTCCTATTTTTTTTCTCTAGGAGAAATAATTGCATGTTCCTAGAAAGAAACAATGTTTACGGTATCGCATTATCGGTTAAATATAACTCTTTGAAATTCGTTTATTCGTATACACCAAACCTGAGAGACCTTTTTTACGACAATATATATAGGCTCGTAAATCTGCAGTCGATCCAATCCTTATGTAGGCCATTGCAGCGCCAGAAAAAAATATGTTACACACAATAAGAGACAAACGTTTCGAAGTACAAAGTACAGATTTGTTTATTTTGTTATATTAATGAATCCGATTTCGCGAAAAATTTAAACGCCCCCGCATTCAACATTTTTTTATGTTGAATGCGGGGGCGGGATATATATATATATATATATAAACAAGGACACCTCACACTATCCTACGTGGTCTCCGAGGAGGAAACGCACATACGCAGATGAATAAACCGTACTTGATCCAATGAATCAAAGAATCAAAATTTTCAGGAACCCGCCGAAAGCCAAAATAACGGCGGCGCCAGGAATTGAACTCTGGACCTCCCAATGTCCGGTAGGGTGTGCTACACACTACACCACTCCACCTTGACTTTCCGGCGATTCCTACCTGTCTTAATAATGCACAAGAAACGAAAGGTATAACTTTCATTTGTATCCATTGTATCCATTTCCATTGTATCCGAATGTATCCATTTGAATTCTCGGAGGCCCAGAGTTCAAGTGGATATATCGAGAGAGCAACGTATTGCAAACGCGCTGACGGCAGTTCCTGCACCACAGGTGACGTCACTGCTGTGACGCCAAGCGAGGGCGAAGATGTCGACGTCATTGACGCTCTTGTTTTGGTCAGTTTCGGTTTGAAAGAACCTGCGGAAATAGAGTAACTTAGCCACAAACGCGCGCAGAAATTGTTTGTGTCTTTACTTCGCTGTGGGGTTGGAGCATATTAAGGCTGGGCTTCAATTTCGTAAATGCAATAGGCCCTCTAAAAACAATAATTAAAATGTTAATTAAGAGATCTCCGTTAATTAGTCGCCTAGTTGCACAAAATACTTGGTTCCTAGTGGGCGCCAGGTCGGGTATGCTAATGGCATAGCAAAATGTGCCGTAACGGAGCTCTTGTTTTCGGAAAATTTGGTTCTGACATATATATATATTTGGCGGGCACTGGCTATGACAATATATTGGTTACTTCTAATACAATTTATTAAATTACAACACACGCGAGTGCTTTATTACTACTTTTTTTAGATAATCGCATAAATATCATAACGAAAAGGTTGTCGACGTGCGCATAGCTAACGTAGAAAACTCGAGAAAATTCAAGCCCCGAATAAAATTGGCGAGATTCCATCGGAAAATCAAATAAATGTGTGTGTTGTATATACTAATAATATAAACACGGTCCAGAACTTGGTCTTTTTCATGTCAAAGAAAACATTATTCGTCATTTTTTATTGGTTAAAGGGGCCCTACAAGGACTTTTTACCGGTTTTAATCTTCACCGAACCTGAGCGCACTGAACGTAGCGACTTAAGGAAACTTTTCTTTTCTCGAATTTTGCTTTGTATTAAAAGTTATAGGCAAATTAAATTCACAAAAACCAGCAAAAAACAACCTCCTTCATGACGTCCTTGGTCGCTTGAGTGACCGTGAACTAGAGGAGGGGTAGTAAGCTGAGGGAGCGCTCTCGGCTGCTGCACTCCGTGCAGACGGCTCGAGAGGGCGCCACTAAAGCATGTTCTGGACAGGCTGTATGAAGCGGGCAGCCGGGACGGCTCGCATTGCATCTGCTCCGCGATTAAACACTAATTCGGCATGACACTTCGTAGGCCACAAACGACAGCAAACACAGGGTAAAGATCAGTCCAGAACGGGAGCCACTTCACCCTGCCATGCCGCTAAATCGCCCAACTGCAAGACAAACCTGCTCGCCGAAAGCATTCGGAACGCTCAGAACCGGCCGGATCCTTAAGCCCGTATACGACCGCAGCGCCGCCGCGTACATCCGGGACCTCCCTACGCTCGCTGCCCGTCAGTGCCTTATCCCACTACCGCTTTATAGTATGCGCCGCCTTTTTCACCTATTGGTGGCGGGTATGTCGACGGGTCATTTTTAGTTTCCGTACTTTATAAACTGCATTTGTTTGTTTTATGATGTAAAATACTGAACAAAAACTACTTTCATAAATAATTGAAACGGCTCGCTCCACTTACATTTCGTATTTCGACTAAAAAGAAGCTTTTAGCTGTTCTGACCAGTAGTAAGCCCAAGACCAATGACTTCACACATCGCGCGCTTTCGGCACCGCGGGTCGCCTCCGTAGGTGGAGGAGGAGGTTTCCGCGTCGACCGTTTAAAATATAACGCACTGATATTTAGTTACTCTCTCCGTGTTCGCTGGAAAACCCGAACCCCAATAAGTGTGGAAACCACAAAAAATGTAGATGCTTAAATATGATGGCAGGGCCCCTTTAACCTTATTCGTAAACTTTCACCGATCATATACCGTTCCTTTGTGTCTACCCCAGGTGTAACCTACATAAGCGAAATAGGCACGAAATGAGTTGCGCTTCCTGCGCTCTCCTATGTTCCGTTCGACATTAGGAATGACCGCAGGCCGCGGCAAGATCCGATGGAGTCAATCACGCAGTTCCAAAAGTGCGTCGTCATGGTGCTCATCGTTCTCGTGCGGTCGCTATCGCTGGAATCACGCGCAGGTAATGCTCCGCGGTCTGTGCACTTTTCTGCCTGATTGGTTAAACCGAAAATAATAAAAGTAAAAAAAAAGATCAGCGCTATAGTAGGTATTCACTGGACACTGTATTTGAGGGCGTTGTTTAGAGCGCAGGCTCAGAACGAGCTCACATTAATAGCCTGCTAAGACCGGCAACCTTGATGGTGGTAAATGGACGTTTCAAAAGGACTGCGGAAGCTCGCCGTGAGCACGCGCTCAGCAGCAGCGCACACGGATATGGCCGCCAGTGCATGCTCCCTACAGCAATGCATCTTCGGCACCTTTCGACGGGGTTAACTGGATTGTAGCATTGGTTACGGTCGAACCTAAAAAGGGTTTTAGGGAACCGTTTTTGCAGACCCGATACGGTACAGTGGGCCCTTCGGCACGAACTGCGTATGTGCTACCGCATAAAAATCGCGCATGCGAGTCTCATGCTTAATTCGTCCCGGAGGGCCCATCGCACCACATCGGATGTGCGAAAACGGTTCCCTAAAACTCTCTAATGTGAAACGGAGCATAGTTTTTGCTTACCGGTGCTTGTTTTGATATCTTCAGATATCGGCTTTAATTGGATAACCGAGCTAAATAAGAAGATTCCTGCACTGATTTCTGTTTTTGATATACAATTACTTGAACTGATACGTGCTGCGTGGCTAGCGGCCGTAAGGACGCTCTTGTCGCGTTCGTGAATGCGTGACACAGTTTCGATTCTGCGCCGCCGTTGGCTCTTTACTCTGCCAAGCACGACCAGTGGAGAATTTTACCCGGTGCTCAATGAACAGCGTTAGACGTTATGCGCTAGATAATATCAGTCATAAAAGTCGCCCTTAAATGAGGCCTGACAGCGTGTGTGTGTGTAGGGAGGGATGGGGGGGGGTTACTCTTCGGGTAGCAGCGGACGGGACATAGCTGGTCGAATATGGGCAGTATCAGTAATCAGGTTTTGAATAAAAAAGACACGACCTGTCCCAAAAAGATTTTTGTATGAGAGATTTTTTTTTGTAAATAAGTGACGGGGAACCCATGCAAAAATATCAACCCAACCCCCCCCCCCCCCCCCCTCAAAGAGAAAGGTCGGTTTATAGGTTTCCTTTGCATAACTTTCCGTAGAACTACGGCCACAGCTGCAGGGACGCCCAGGCGCTACAGCCGACGATGTCGGGTGCGCATTACGTGAATGCCCGTGGCTCGGTGTCCGGTAGAGGCAAATGTGCACCACCCGCGCCGTCGTCTCCGAGGCGCAAATGCTGACTTCCCTGCGATTGTAACGCTTCGGCCAGTCGGGGGAGAGATTCGCGTGAACTGCCCGTGCCGCGAGTTCGGCCGCTTGGCCGCTGTCCAGAGAATTGAGCGAAGATTGCCGAATCACGGCTGCCGGAGCAGCATCCATTGCCGTTTCAAGCAGCCAGGAGCGCGTGGCGTTAACGCGAGTAAACGAGCAAGCCATCAGATTAAAAAAAAAGGCGCGTGCGCACTGCGCGATTCTCGGCAGTAGGTGGCGCGCTGTCAGGGAGTACTTCGGTGTTATCTGTGTGACGTCACTTCCGTGACAAAGTTTTCGTGACATCGACCTCTTTACTTTGCAGCCCGTTCCAAGTGCAGAAGAAAACGCACGGAAAAAATATAGTACATAAAAAAGTGACAAGGCAGTGACCTCAGTACTGTGACGTAATCAGTGCCATTTGAACTTAACACATGACGTGGCGTATTTGTTGCGTTACGCGTCATATTGCATCACCTGGTCCACTTGAGGCGATGCGACATGAGCCTTCAAGACTTCGTAGAAACGAGATCGGAGCGAAGTTAACGGCACCTTTGCGCATTTCATTCTGAGATGCAATGCAAAGGCGGTATTTTTTTAATATTTTAAATAAAATATTTATGTTCAATGATAAGTGCACATTCTTTATTTTACTGAAAGTAATTGCATTGGTAATGTAATTGCGCTTTAGTCTGAGGAATCGCAACGTCTAAATTAACCTTATAGTATTTTCCTAAATGTTTTGTCAAACTGCAGCTTCGTGCTTTAGTGCCACTGGGAGAGGAAAATAGAATCAACTTCTGGGGGCCTTATTTTGTTTCTGGCATATCGGGGAAGAAGTATTTATGAGCACCAACACTGCGTCAAAGCACCGACTACGGACACAGCTGAGCAACTATGAAACTCACAGTCCCACGGGAAGTCACGGAAGGTGCCTTGGGGGTTTACAAGTTACCCTTTTCGGTTTTCACCCCAGCCGTCGTCTGTGACTTTCGCGGGAAAAAAGCTCCAACAAGAAATTGCAATTATGGAGATGTTAATGTAAATACTGCGATTCGTACAATGAATATCCTATCATGACTCGTGACAAACCTTTACATTATATTTAGACGTTTCAGCCTTGGTTACATTACTTCAACCTCCACAATATTATTATATCTCTTTTACTTTAGAGCAGGGTTCTCCGAACTTTTCCAATAGCGAGACGGATTGGGGTCAGTCGCGGTCCCGAAGGCATAAAAATAAATAATACAGTACAAATTTGTAAATATAGAATATATAAACCCCGATAAGTATTTAAATACAAATATTTATAGCAAAAAAAATAAGATGAATTATTAATTTATATGAGTTTTCATTTCAGTATGTGGCTAATTAAGACATTATAAAACAGTTCTGAACCTAGATCCTCACCGGGCATAAATCAAGGTAGATACAAACTTTGTCATATTCCCATAGGGTAAAGGCTAATGAAAATTGAAGATGTGATTACGGCAATATGCGATAGTTATGACAGAAGATTCTAAGCACTTTATACACGACCAGGCAAAACAAATGAAAATAGCTACGCATGCATTAACAGTGGACCACGAATTGTAATGCTGATGAGACAATATACAATTATTAATATGGAGAGAGAACCCGAGTTTGTATGCAATTTCTCCCGTTCATTTTTATATCTTCGTCTGCATTTTGACGCGCCTAGTGGCGTAGCTTTTTTCATTCACTTATGTTACGATGAGAGCAGCCTAACTTCTATGTAATGCATGTCAGTAACGCGTTACTTCTATCTGGTTACTATTTCCGTAACGAAGTAACGACCCGGTTACTTTCCGTGGGAAGGAATGATTAACTTGCTTTCAGTCCTTTTATGGACAATCGACTAAAGGTGTTTGGTTACTTCTTGATAGAAAGACCCACTTGCCCTTTTCTGTTTTTTCCCCCAGCCCGCGTCTGTGACTTTCGCGGGAAAACGCCCCAACAAGAAAACAAAAGGAAATTATTCTCGTGAACGCGTGAATTGCTATGCATTATTAACGACGCTGGAATATTAGAAGTTGGCTACTGGTTCAGAAGAACGAAACACCCAAATTAACGAGAAAATAACATTACTTTTAAGCTAATAACGCGTTCCTTTTCAATCTCAGTAACGAGTAAAATGCTTATTTGCTTTTTGAGCGAGTAGCGTTTAATGTCATTTATATATTATTTTTTTTTTATAACTAGCGGCTACATGTCTGGTAGCATGAAATAGCGGGTCGGCCGTCGCTCGAGAAATGGTGGCCATTGGCGGCCCGGCTGGAAAGCCACTGCGGGTCAGAAGTGGTTCGCAGGCGTAGTTTGGCATACCCCGGCTTTAAAATAACGTAATTAAAAAAATATAAAGATTGTTTGTGTGGAAAATATACCTTAATGCAGTATGAGGCAATAATACTAACATCAGTGAAGTTGATTAGCTTTTCATGTTATTTTCGAAGAAATAGCATTTTATTATGAAAACATGCGTGAATAAATTAAGTGATGCTTTCTGCTAGTAATTCTAATTTTAATTAACTGGTTTTGGAGCCAAGTAGTTTTGATTGCAATTAATTGGGATTTCAGAAGGAATTTATTGGAATATGATGCTATTTACACAGAAGAATTTTTTAAGAGTTAAAATAGACCTACAAGTGCTTTTTTTAAATGTAACCAAACGATATTAAAAGTAAACGGCCTTGGCACAGCTACTTTTTTAAGTTTTCGGGCTGTTGATGCCCCTTGGTGTTGGATATTATCAGTGTAGAGCGGTCCCAATACCTCAGTGCAGGAAAGCGACAACAATATTAGGACACCGCAAAAATAAGGAGTCTCGTAAGTAAAGAGTATAAAAAAGTTTTTGTTTTTTTTATCTTTTTTTTATACACATGGCTGTTATGTATTATACGCTCGTTTTGCACTTACTTCTTTTCTTTAGTTAAGTTTATGCTGGAACGGAGGGCGTCGAACTTGGACCCATTAGGACCTTGAATTTTCACTTCGCGGCAGCTAAAATCATCTGTTAGGTCTGGTCGCCATGGGTCTCGCAGGAATGTCCCTTTTCCAACAAAATACGTCTTATTTGTAACATTGATCAGCTGAAAAAAAAAAAGAAATTGATATATATCGGCGTTTCCTTTTTTACCGAAACAGTTATTTTGTACACGTTACGGTGTTTAAAAGCGTCTACGGTGCGCAAAGAGAGAAAGTGTAATGGTTGCGCGTGCTAGAGCTCTCTTGCGATTCAATTTAAATGTCGAGGTGCTTGCTGTCAGAAACGGAAGCAAGGCGAAGAGTGGGAAATACAGTTATGTTGCTATTTCACAATTGGAGATGATTATCCGCTTTATTGGCCAAATATCTAACCACTCTTTTTACTTGTACGTAGCGAACGATCGTTAAAGCTTGGTTCACACGTTGCAATTTTACTTCCAATATCGCAGTAGCGACGTCGCTCATGCGGTACAACAAAATGTGGTGAAAGCTGCGGTGCTGAACGTCGTAGTTGCCATATCTCAAACAAAATTAAACCATGGGAATGTAGATTAAGTCTCGTCACTCCACGAATTTCCGAGTGAGAATCAAACGCTTGATAATGGATCGGAAAACCGCGGGAGATTGCCGTGAAACTCTTCGTAATAACACACCACTATACTTGCACATGCGTAGAGATTTGAAGTTTTGTCATATAAATGGCTGCAAGCGGGGAGCGTACGAATACACGAAACATGCGTCGGTTGCTTTTCGATAAATCGACACTTGCAGCATTTTCTCCAAGCAAGTTTCATGAACCCATTCAAAAGTGCACCTTGTGAAGAAAAAAAAAAGATAACACAGCCGGGGAAGTTACCTTTCGAAGAGTTTAGTACGTGAAGATGGAGCCTGTTCAGTTCTATAAATATATCTTATTAATTTTTTCCAGTGCAAGAGCGCGGAAGGTAAAGAAAAAGGCTTCTGTTGCAGCTTGATGACCCCTTCCCCCCCCCCCCCCCCCCCCCCCCCCCCCCCGTCCCCCATCCCTTTACAGTTCTAAGCTGGAACAAGACATAAAGGGGCACATAACTCTATTCTGAGATCTTCCTTTTGTGGTGACAACTCATTCCCTAGACGTTCTAGTCATCCCAACAAACCCGAAATCATAATCGAGCGTACCTTATTTTATCGTTAAAAACGTGCTCAAAGATCGCCACACGCCCTTTTTGGGAATATTTTCTTCCGAGCGGAGTGGTCGACGAAAAGCGCTTGTCAGCGATTTGCAAGCGATGGGTTCGCCCCCGGAGAAAAATAGGAGTCTGATTCGAATGAGTACCTATCAAACTTTCTTCGAAACAAATTCTAATAAAATCATTAAGAATCTCCGCGTATTGTAAAGCTTTCATTGGTGCACACAATGTAGTCCGCGAAAAGAAAAAAAAAAAAGACTCCCCATGTTTTTCTATTCCACTGAGATGAATAGGCGGTTTTGTAATATAAGACTTGGTATATGTGAGATCCAGGACATTTTAAACAATATAAAATCAAAAACGACATTTTTCAGAAATGACCTTAGTGCCCCTTGACAAAAATGTAGGGTGAAAAGTTTAATCAAATTATAAAATATCTCGTACTCAATTATGTCATTTTAAAACAATACTAAACACAAATAATATTGACGCTAGGAGTTTTTACTTACATTCCAATCTACACCTTTTATACAAAAACGATTTCACTAGTCAGGTAAATCTCCGGTATGTTTCTTAAAAATGGGAGAGAAACATTGAAAGGCTATATAATCTTTAATTTTATTTATCAGTAAATAAACTTGGTAATCAAAGTGTAACTTGCCGTAGTTGGTTCTTATTTTTGTTTTGTTTGTCGAGTGCTTTTCTCCAGTGTTTTTAATAAGCTAACACATTTTCGGTTGAGGTGCAGCTTTTTGTGTCTTCGCTGAAGTAATTTAAAGTCAGCATATTTGGTTGGCCTTAAATGTAGTGCATTTTTAGAAGAACGGCTCTGTGCGTAAGTGTTTCTGTTTCTCCTTAAACTAAACCAACATAACAATAATTTTTTTCTTGAGTACTATTACTTGTTATAGTTAATTGGTTGCTGTACCCCGCACAAACACACCATATGACATTTTTAAATAGTATAAAGAATATTTTTATCCATTCTGGGAGTAAATGAATTCTAAATATGCATAATATGCCGAGATGCAAGTTGTCTGCTTCTTGCGCAGGAGTTGCAGTGACGTCAGAACTTCGCCGAGCTCTGATTGGCTTTGATTGAAAAGATAGTGGGTAGACCTCAATGATAGACGCCTTTAGGCCTACCCGCTATTTTATTCTATCAGGCAATACGAGCTCGGCGTTCTAATGTCATTTCAACCCCTGTGCAAAAACATACGAACTTGCGTTTCTCATTGCATTTGACAAGGATAGAGTTTGTGTATTTGGGTCGATCAGTTAAATTTTTTATCAAACCATCTGCCTAAGAACTTTTGCTCCGTGACTTCTTCTAAAGACACTCCATAAATATCAATATGCACATGGAAGACTCATTTTGTTCCTTTATTAATATAAAGATAATGTATTGAGTTAGTTTCTTTTAAAGCACTATATAGCCAAACGGGACATATATTCCATTTTGTATAGTGTACATTTAGATTGTGCCCTAAAGAATCCGTTAGTATGATCTATGTATATCGATAATTCTGGGGAGCCTTGTATGGCTATAATATAATTTTCATAAACTATAAAAAAGTACTCAGAAATGACCCTCAGTGTACTCCGTGTCGTACTTATAATAAATAAGTATCGACTTTATTGAGGTACACATATTGATATCAATATTTTAAATGATTTTTATGTTACTGCCACCCCTTGCACCCCATAATATTGAAGTTTCTTCATTAAAGGGGCCGTGCAAGGACTTTTTTTATTCTTTTTTAATTCGCACCGAGCCTGAGCGCACTGAGCGTAGTAACTTAGTAAACACCTTTATTTTCTCCAATTCTGCTTCATTTAAAAGTTATAGGCAAGTTAAAATTACCAAAACAAGAAAAAAATAACCTGCTTCATGACGCCTTTGCCGCTTGAGTGGCCGTGAACCAGAGAATGGGTGGTAAGCTCAGCGAGCGCTCACGGCTGCCGCACTCAGTGTCGACGGCTCCAGATGGTGCCACTAAAGCATGTTCTGGATAGGCTGTATGAAGCGGGCAGCCGGGCCGGCTCGCATTGCATTTGCTGCGTGATTAAACACTAATTCAACATGACACTTCATTGGCCACAAACGACAGCAAACACGGGGTAAATATCAGTTCAGAGCGGGAGACACTTCACCCTGCCAAGCCGCCAAACGGCCAAACCGCAAGCCAAACCTGCTCGCCGAAGGCATTTGGAACGCTTAGAACCGGTCGGATCCTCAAGCTGTATACGACCGTAGCGACGCCGCGTACATCCGGGACCTTTCTACGGTCGTCGCTTGTCAGTGCCTGATCCCACTACCCCTTTCTAACATGCGCCGCCTTTTTCGCCGCTGGGTGGCGGGTATGTCGACGGGTCATTTCTTGTTTCCGTCCGTTCTAAACTACATTTGTTTCTTTTCTGATCAAAAATACTGAACGAAAACTACTTTTATAAATTACTCAAACGGTTCGCGCCACTTTTATTTCGTATTTCGACTAAAACGAAGCCTTTAGCGGCTCTGACGAGTAGTAAGCCAAGTACCAAAGACGTCACATATCGCGGGCTTTCGACACCGCGGGTCGCCCCCGTAGGTGGAGGAGGTTTCCGCGTCGTCCGGTGAAAATATGACGCACTCATATTTAGTTACTCTCTCCACTGGCTTGCCTAAACTGCCCGCTGGCTTGCCTAAACTCTAAGAGATTAGAAAACACAAAAAAGGTAGACGCTTAAATATGGTTGCGGTGCGCCTTTAAAATAAAATGATGAATTTTATCGAAGGTCCTGACAGAGTCCGAAAATACACCTAGTGCATAAAGTTATCTACAATGTTATGCTTGTTCTTTAGATTTATGTTTCTGAATGTTTAATTTGCCCTACTTATTATATGTTTAAAGAAAAACTGCTCCAGTCCAGTGTTGATTACACTTTCGAATTTTTTGTGTAAAACCAGCAGAAGCGATATTGGTATCAAATTTTATATAGTACAAATCCCTCGTCGCTTTTATATAATGGCAAAATCTTACAGTTTTCATTCGTTCGGAATTATTCCTGTAAGCATCATGATGTTTTCTCTATCTGAATTTATGCGGCAGAGCGTATTTGAAGTGTGTTTCACTGGGAATTACCTAATCCGATAAAAGCCTGCTGCAACGTGATTAGGATACCCTTTCCACCATTCCGACATTCCTTCGCGTTCGTTTCCACCATGGCCCGTATAACTTTCCACAATGAAATGTAAGCAGATTTCGCGCATGTGTGAAACTATTCTCGCGAAATATCATTTCTAGAACCATATGCTTGCCCAATTAAAATGACACAATGAAAACTGCATAGAAAATTATATTCGTCCTTTTTTATAAGATATAATCGCACATTAACAATTAACACATTATTAAAAAATTAATAATACATTAATTATTAAGTGTTGAAAGAACCTTGAATTATTGTTTTGAACTGAAAAGGAGATGAGCAGCTGCGATCGCGGACATAACAAGGCTGGCAAAAAAAAAGTGTAAGCCGTTTACAACTCCCTGTAACGCCGAATTTTATTGCGGAGCTCTTCAGGAGGAAGAGGGAAGGGTACTGGGGGATGACGGTGACGTCACTGACGACGTCACCGTCATCCGCATCGTCATCGTCATCACTGATGATGATGGGATGACGTCATCGCATCGTCATCAGTGATGACGATGACGATGCGGATGACGGTGACGTTGTCAGTGACGTCACTGATGCCGTCATCGGGGGTCACGTGACCTCGGGGGGAGGGGGGTCACGTGACCTCAGGGGAGGGGTTCACGTGACCCTAAGGGGGTCACGTGACCTCGGGTGGTCACGTGACCTCGGGGGGGGGGGGTCACGTGACTTTGGGTGTCACGTGATCTTGGGGGTCACGTGACCTCTGGGGGTCAGGTGACCTTGGGGTGACCTTGGGGGTCACGTGGCTTTGTGATGTCCTTGGTGGTCACGTGAGCGTGCGGTGACCTTGGGGGTCACCTGACCTTGGGATGACCTTGGGGGGTCACGTGACCTTGGGGTAACCTTAGTTACGCCGACGCCGACGGCGACGCCGTTCAAGCCGGGAACGGGCCCCTAAGAGCTGCGCTCTAAAAAAAATGTCGCATCACGTCTCGACGAACTTCAATGACGCACAAAAAGCGCCGAGATATCCGCTTACGACACCACCTTCAACAATTCCAGGGTGCTCTTTTTCCCAACTGGTGTGTTACGAGCAGCGTAGAAAACTCGATGTAGAAAAGCTTAACGCAAAACCGTAAAATCGGGTGAAAGGCTGAATGGTATTCTGACAAATGAGGAGAAAAGCTCACTTGTGAATTTAAAAATTGAGGATGACCCCAATCAACAGAACTCTGCTTGGATGTCTTATGTACATGTGGTCATTATTCACATTTCTACCAAAATTATTTATTAAGTTTGCATGACACATGCCTCCCATATTTGTAAAATAACTCTCATTGAGAATAGCCGGGGAAAATATAACTGATGTAGAAGGCTGCAGCTTCTGTAATACTTAGATACGTATATATTTTATTATATTTCATGAAGTATACCAAGAATGCATTGCCGGATCGCAACATTGTACTATTTATATCAGAATCTATGCTGTCAATTGTAAGCTCATGCGATTGGCAAATAAAAATTACACCCTTTTCTGCATACCGCACTCTTAGAAAAAAGGGGACCAAAAGGAGGTAACAGACCGCCTTTACCACCCTCCTCCCGGCCAGGGGGGAAGCGCTCCGCTTGTTACCTCCTCAGGTGCAGCAGACCCTAAGAATGCGTTGCTACAAGGTGAAGTTCGCCGCGAAGAAGCAGCAACGAGGTATCTATTACCTCCTAGAGGGTTCACCTGTTTGGGCACTGCCAGAGCCTGGGCGCTGCGATAGGCTGTGGAAAGGCGCAAACAAGTTCGCTTATTGGTCTTCTCGTATGACACGTCATTCTTCGCGCATGCGTGGAAGAGCGCCTGCCCTGTGCCGAGCGCGTTCCGCGCCGACGCTCCCCTCCGGTCATAACAGTCTTCCTTCTCGTACGTTCGACGGAGGCGTCCCAGCGCAGGAAAGGTCTTTATTGTGGTCTTAGACTTAGTCTCTTCTAGCGAAGTCACCGAGAGCGCTGCATTGACTTCAGTCGAAGATTTAAGTCGTGTGCACCGTATGCAGGTAAGGAAATATTCTGCGTGGGGCGGCAGTGGGCGTCGGCTATGACCGCCGCGGGAAGGCGAGAAAGGGTTGGCGGACATGTTTGCACGTTTGAAGGCGTCGAGCGTTCGATAAAATTAGTGTTGCGCGAACGCAGGCACGGTTTAGACCATCAAAGTTCATAAAGAGCAAGAACAGGAATGACTGTCGCTTGCACTGCCGCATGTTTAGAAGGTTGACATACGCTAACCAGTGGCGTAGCCAGGGGCCTTTCCCGGTGTATCTGTGTGCGGGTGGAGGAAGGGGGGAGCGGCGGCCCGGCGAGCCTGGAGCCGGGCGACAAGACGCCTTTTGAATCGGGGGTCGCCTACGTTTAAGGCGTGAGGGGGTAGGAGGTTTTCTCTTTTGGGGCCGTTGGTGTGTCGCGTCGGACGTTAAATTGAGGATCTGATCAACTATTTGAAAATCTCATAAGGTGGCTATTGTCTTTTTTTTTTCTCAGAGCAGTAATCGATTAGGCATTCATTGCCGGCATCGGCCAACCGGCGCGATTATTTTTCAACGTCGTTGATAATCGTATAAGTCAGTGTTGAAGAGCGATTTTTAAAATCAACGTTTTTTTTGTCTTTTTATTTGACAAGGTTTAATATATATTTTGTTAGATTGTCATGTTACCATGAAATACCGAATATAAATGTCTGAGCTAATTATTCGTGCGCTTCACAAACATTAATAGTAGTATATTACGGAATAAGCTCATGAAGTTGTTACCGGCAGCGAGACTAGCAATTATATTGTCTTGGCATTTTCTGCGTGTGATCAGGCATTTCTAAAAGTCTGATCATTCAGTAGGCGAGTTAGATATGGCTCAAGTCGGCACTATTTGAAGTTGATTGAATATATTTTTTTCATCCTTCGGCAACGTTGTAGGATGATTTCGTCAAGGGTACTGGATGCCTGCTACCTTGGACTCATCTCGTGTTAGTTCTTAACACTGTTTACTGCAGGTAAGCGTAGTCCGATATTTTATTCTCATTTCCTTGTTCCCATTTGTGCACTTGAAATGGGGCTCTTGATTTTTATGTTTATTGTATGTGTGTGCTGTTCGTTCATTTCCGAAAAAGAATTGAGAGTATTCTATGAGTAGATGAATTAGAGTAAGACACACAAGGCGCTTGAATGGGTCCTTTTCGATGTTCTTTTTTGTGTTTTCGTCCTTGTGTGCTGTTCTTCTCATGTCTAAATTAAACAAACATTCAATTTTAGTCTGGCAAATTACTTCGGCGAAAATATTTATATATTTGTCGAAGTTCGACATTCGGCAGTTGAATTATTTGTGCGCTTCGCAAACATTAATAGTAGTATATTACATAATAAGGTCATTAAGTTATTTCCAGCAGAGAGACTAGCAATTATATTGTTGTCTTGGCTTTTTTTTGCGTATGATCAGGCTTGTCTAAAAGTCTGATCATTCAGTAGGCGAATTATATATGGCTCAAGTTTTCATTATTTCAAGTTGATTGAATATATTTATTTTGTCCTCCGGCAACGTTGTAGCGTGATTTCGTCGAGTGTAGTGGCTGCCTGCTACCTTGGACGCAACTGCAGGTAAGCATAGCCAGATATATTATTTTGATGTTCTTGTACGCATTTGAGCACTTGAAATTACGTTCTTGATTCTTTTCTTTGTGTGTGTATGCTGTTTGTTCATTTTCCAGAGAAAATTGAGGGTATACTTTGAGTAAATAAATTAGAGTAAGACACACATGGGGCTTGAGTGTGTCTTTTTCGGTGTGTCCTTTTTCTGTGTTTTCGCCCTTGTGTGCTGTTCTTCTCATGTCTAAATAAAACATACATTCAATTTTGATCTGGCAGAGCACTTCGGCAAAAATATTTGCATATTTGCCGAAGTTCGGCAGTTAAGGTTGGCGGTCATGGCAGTCTGCTGTTGTGCTGAGTAGCTAATGTGGAGTAGCGCTCTGCAGTCTATGTTCTTCCTCCGTCGTTTTCTTAAAAAGCGATCATGTTTATTCACGTACAATACGAACTCGCTCAACAATCAGCACTTGTATGTACTAACCTGCTACAGTACTTAGTCCCCTTTGACTAAGATGTGTTAGTCACCTAAGTAAATTGGGGTGACAAATATACACATGACCGGTGAATACAAAGTGCTTACTAGTTTATGATTACCACCCTTTATGTGATAATTTTAGTCAATTGTTGTTAATGAACAGTTAAACTGGTCACGTCTGGTAAGTACAGTTGATGCTTTATAATGCTAAAATCAGTGGCCCATCAAATGCTCTAAATGCGTCTTAGAAAAATCTAATATTTCATCTCAGTTTCTTTAAATTGGTGATGATAGGTTTAAACTTCATATCACACGATTTCCACATTTTTTTGGTTCCAGTAAGGCAGTGCAATCTACCCGGTGGCTGTCAGCTCAAGGCTAATTAATCCTGAGGCGCCCAGCTATGTTGCAGTGGAGGGAGACCTCGAAGCCGCATCGCCTGCTGAGGCAGTCCTGGTTGCATTCTGCCTCTACTTCATCTTTAACTACGAGTAGCATCACCATTTTAGTCGCAGATTCATTGCACTAGAGTACTTAATTGATCTGAAACACTCAAACGTGGAGTCACGTGCTACACACTGCTTTGAAACCTAAAAGAAATGCCAAAAAGTATTTTCTTTTTTAATGCCTTTGTAAGCGGGTTTAGGATTTTTTTTATGTCGTTTTCTTAATGCTTTTTTTTTTCTGACATAAGGCAGGTTGGTTGATTCTGAGGGTTACAGAAGGTCAATGATATTGCTTTAGAGTCACAATTTTGTAATTTCCAAAATCACAGCTTTTTGCTTTGTGCAGCATCGGCATAGTTAATTTATTTCAGCGTCCTTCGAACTCGGTGCCTGAAAGCATTCGACGGTTGTGGTTCCATGTTCACAGTGCTTTGTGCTTGCAAGGTTTAAAAGCACAAGGTTTAAAAACACAACCGATTTTTGCGATTCATTTGAAGTGGGTTAGATATTTTTGGCCCTCGCGGTAGTTTGTTGCAGCTCATTAGCAGCAGGAGATACGAGCCCTATCTTCTTTCCATATTAGCAGAGCAAATACCGGAGTCTGCTTTCCTCTACTCTAGCGTTCATTCCACTACTGTGGATAGGACGGGCATTGTGTACTGCTGTCCTTGAGTTACAACGCACTAGTCATTGCTAGTCGTGTCTTGGTTTGTATTGCTGTCTGCAATATGTGTAATACTGAATCTATGTTATATCACAGTGCGTTCATTTTCATTCTGGTTTTTACAAGACTCGGTGATTTGAGTTTACCCCGGTGAAGCTTCGCTATTCCGAGCAGTGTTCTAAGCAGTCACTGTTATTTTCCGCGTAGACACTGATTGCTTATGTACCTTTTGTAATAATTTTTGTAGACTGTCGCGAACTAGAGCCCCGAAGGTGTTGTTCCTGATGCCTTTGTTGCGCTTAGTAGTTTCACCTTAGAACTTTTATAAGATGTCTAGTTAAAAGTCTAAGTCAAATTGGACGTTTAGTGATTTATACAGCGTAAGGCCGGTCTGCCAGGATGAGGCGACACTGGTGTACACTGTACATGAGCAATTTTGCCAGTGCAGTACGACTGCTAACCTGGGGTCTTTAACTTGCTCATGCAGTATTGATACACGACAGCACGCTGGTATGATGCTCATCCAGATCGAAACGGGCAGGGGTGGGGCTCGAACCCAGGATCTCCGTGTTCTGCTCGCGTCGGGCAGGGTGTGCGCTTTAGCCCACTCAGCCACCAATCATAAGCTTCTTTTTATTTTTTTTAAAGTTTATTAATGTTTAAATGAACACTCACGCAGTTTTCAGGGGCAGGCTTCTGTCTCTAGAGCACAAAACCGCTAACGGTCAGGTGACAGCCGTATAGCAGCAGTAGAAAAGGGGATATTTTCTCTACCCCGCCGAATTCAGGATTACATATGGCCGATCTCACGGGAAAATGATTTCATAAGACCAGAACGAGCACTACTGCAGAGCGTTCCGCCTTGATAGGGCGACACGGCGCGGCAATGTTCGAATAAATGAACAATCGGCAGTGTTTATTCGACTTTCTTTCAGATTTGAGAGGCTGCCATCAAAATTAGTGATGCGCTGGAAAGTAATAATTCAGTGCATCAAATTATGTGGCAAACATTTTATTCTGGTTACCACCTTTCCTTTATAAATGGCGACGATTTGCAAACAAATTGAATTCGAGGGGATATTTTAACCGGGTCTGTCATTATAGTGGTGACCTTATATACGGACCCTCACAAAAGTGGACGAAATTTTCTTCGTTGAGGTTTACTCTGATAAATTTATCGACAGTGAGCTTTTCTCCTGCATTCATCTGTCATAGACACCTAGTTTTTCCTCGTAAGACTTTCATGGTAACCACTGTCTTCCCTTCTCCACAGACGTTCTGCCAAGGTTGACAAACACCAAAGAGAATACTGAGAAAGGAGGCACACGCGGTGCGTGAACTCGCCTTATCAGGATAAAAGATCACAAGTAGATATCAAAATCAAGGTATCGAGTAACTTGCATGTTTTCATTTTTTTTTTTAAACGGTTAGTACATCAGATGTCACAAGTGTGTACCAAGTTATAAGCGCTTCACGTGACGGCGTCCGCAGCCGTAACTGTTCTAAAAGTTACAAATATAAATCAAATGGAACTTTACATCTGCGTTTGTTAACAACATACTTTTTTATCATTTCAAATCTTCTATTCAGACAATATGACCTCGTGCAGTGTGTGTATCAACGTTTCCAGCATTATTCTTGTTCCTTGAGTATTATGCAAAAATGTATAGTCATGTTTTGGTCAGACAATTAATGGTTTCATTTGATGCCTTTAAGGAACACGTGTTTCCAACTCGACTTACCTTGTCTATTGAAAATTTTGTTTCAGGATTTGCGGCGCAGGTCATTCTCTCAACATTTAATAAAACTTGAAAAAGAAGGACCACCGCTATGCTTATGTCTCCAGATATCGTCATTTCGGTTCCCATCAATCCCTGAAAAACAAGAGGTTTTCACAGCTTATATTAATTAACCGACTTCTGTTAACCCTCCGATGCACTTCCATTAATACAACGATGACATCAATGATGCTTGACATTTTTTTTAACTTCATATAGGCAGATCGCACCTGCGTGAATACTGTATACATATGTGTATACGTTATTTTTTAACCACATTCGGTTATGTATATCCATTATGTTCACGCAAGATAAAATCAAAATGCACATATTGTCCATAGGTTCCTAACGCGCAACAAATCCAACTAACCAAATTACCACAGTTTGCAACCCTGCAGCTCTCCAACGACAACTAAGACAGATGTATTATTATTGAAGGTTGTTAATGAAGGACGACGCTTAACGTCGTAGAATTGCCTCTGTGAACCCGTCTGGATACTAAGAAAAGAATATTTAAGATATTAGTAGTTTCAGGCACTGCCACAAGGTGCCTCCGCAATATGTGTGCGCTCGCATGCCTAGAATTCAGAGCGATTCTAATTGCTCGATCTGCGTCACGTGGTTCTTGGGCCGCGTTTGCGATTTAAGCTTCAAGTAAGTGGCGAATGCCCCGAGCGTCTCCAGGCTTTGCTCAGCCTCACCAACCGCTCTTCCCCTCACCACACGGCAACGTCCTCAAGGCTTCGAATAGCCCCATTTCTTCGATCTAGGTTCACTATGATAACTATCAGCCTAAGAAGCGACCCGCGTTGCCTATTAGCATCGCGGCCACGCGGCTCAAATTATTACTTGAATGTCCTATCAACCAATGTCGTAATATCATTGGCTGGGGTATGATAATAACACACTCGGGGCTCGCCACACCTAGCGTTTTGCTAAGCTATCTGTGATTATGGTGTGTGCGATAAGTGCAAGCGCCTGCTGTGAGAGATGTTAAATTCTAAGTGCAACCTTGTGTGGTTGACCCCAAACCTAAGCGATTATGTTCCATTCAATTGAGTGCTTACTAATATGGGCACATTCCATAATTACTAGCATTTTAACATTTTGAAAATATATCCCAAGCAGTCTTGATATGACCATCTCAGGATAAGATATCTTTCTCAATAATGCCTAGTCGTCTCGCCATATATAAAACGGTAATGTGTTCTTAGTAACAGTGTCGGGAATCGCTACGTGCATGACGGAATAAGTAGAACAGATAACTTTGACGATGGATCACGTAAATATGTGCTTCCAGGGAGATCTAAAGTACGGTCATTTTAGGTGTATGGTCCTGGATTTTTTTGAACTGTTAGTTGCTACACCGTTCTTCAGTGCTACGCCATGTGTAAAAGGTGTCTTCGGCATTCGTAATCTTAATAAAAGCGCCTAATTTTCATCCGGTTGCAAACAAATCGTATTATGCAGAGCATTGAAATGGGGCCCTATATCTTTGTACCTGCTAGTTATTTGCTCTGCCTTTTTTAATTTAAGCCTAACATGCTTGTTACACCTTTCAAACGTAAAAGAAATTCACGGGTGAAGAATTCAGGGAAAGCTCCTCTAACCTCTTTCCACTTTCTAGCAGAGCAGACCTCCAGCTTTCGGTATGTTAAAGTCGAGAGAGGTGGGACGGACCATATCGGAACAATTAAACTGTCACCTACTAAAGACACACGTTGCCCAATAAGTTTTTGAAACTCATCCCCATCATTTCTGTACATGGTCCCCTTGCGCCTTATCTTGGCTATTCTCAGGAAAACGCAGTAGAATGATAACTTCAGCCAAACTACTTCAAAAATCGTTGAGTTCCCCGGGATATCTATAGGGGGCACAAATACACTCTTACTTAATAGGTACTTCAACACTGGCATTGTATACTTTTTATTCATGGTCCGAGATATTTTTTTTCTTACATTGGGGTTGTATGGGCCATTTAGACCAATCTTTAAATTACTTCAAACTGACAAAATGAATTCTAATGTTCCCGAGGAATAAATAGCACACGCCTCAGTTATTTCCATATTTTAATTAATACTTTTTTATTCCTCGAGATTTTCCGTGTTCGGCCTGATCTTTGCCCCTGTAAAGTTTGCACTCCGCGGTGCATGAAAAGCTTGCGGCAAAGCTACTTTTACGTAGGCTAATCGAAAAACAAAAAGCTATTTGTACAATTCGTTTGAGACTACAGATTGACCGAGAATGTGGAGTTTATAATAAGACTATATAATAATTAGAGGATTACAATCAAAATTTGTGCCCCGTATTTGAAATATAAGCAACTTTAATGTAGGGACAGAAACACTTGCATTGAATCTATTTCGATTTGAATTTGCCCGTGCACGTAAGGGTTTAGATCGGTTATAGCCACAAACTGAACACAATTATTTCGGGCGTGCATAACTAGAATTATTCTCGGCGCGACGAAAGGCTGCACACAATTCAGGGAAGTGCGCCTATGGGAAAAACGTCATAAATGAGGAAGAGGGATCGGAGGTCCCAGCAAAACTCAGGCTTTCGGGCGAGGGGGTGGAAAGGGTGAAGTCGGTCGGGCTCCTTGAGCCACCCCCGTGGCAGTGTTGGAGGTAACGCGTTACTAGTAACGACGTTACTGGTAACGGGTTACATTTTTCGCTAACACAGTAACGTGCTCGTTAGTATTCTGAACGGCTAACGAGTAAAATATTTTCGTTACTTTTTTACGGTATCGGCTATCAAATTACGTTACTCGTTACTTTTGACCAAAACTGGTGAAATACATTAGGTATTTGGGAAAAGGTCACGACGCCTGATCTAACGCTTAGAATAGCCAATTTTGTGCATAAAACTGGGGACGTTAGGGGAACTAAATTTACGCCACTAAGCTCAATGCAGGATCTAGCTTCTCTGCTCAAGGGGCAACTACTTGCGCTCGAGCACGCAATGCCCACGCAATGCCGTACCTTGCTGCTAAGACTTCTAAACCTGCGATTTCCTTAAAATGGTGCTTTTTCCACTTATCAGTCCATCTATTCACCCATCCATCTCAAAATCCTGCACAAGCTTATCGCTGCACGAAACGAGCATCACCTAAAAAAAGAAAAAAAATTGACCAAAAGAGACCTTCGTTAAATGGCAACATTATCTCTCTTCTCAAAGGCGAAACAGCGAAAGAAACCTTCGGCTACCAGCTGATTCCGTTCGTCCTCCTTTTTTTTATTTTTTATTTCATAGTGCCACCATTTACAAAGCTTGAACGAACGACTGCGTTACAGCCCCCCTCCCCTCCCTCCTCTTTTTCCTCTGCTTTGTGCAGCAGAGATGAACAGCGGGCGGGGGGGGGGGGGGGGGAGGGGGGGAGAGAGACGTCCGTTTAAAACAGTGGACAACTATAGTAAGTTACCGGTCAAGAAGGTAGCGGCAAATGCCCCCGAACGGTATTCATATATCCTTCCGCCACCTCCGCATCCAATAGCGTCCCATCGTCTCCGTGACGTCGCGGCCGACGCGGGAAAGGGTCTTGCCATCCTGTGAATATTTACTTTATCTTTCGACTTTGACTTGGCGTTGTGGAAGCCACGAGAGGGAGAATAGAATTTTCCTCCTCCTATGGAAACAAAAACGACTTGGGGGGTTAGGTTGCCGCTCCGATGAATGGAAAAGATTTTTTTAGGGGCTCGGTTTCTTTTCCGATGAATACAAAAAGGGGGGGGGGGGGGGGGGTCGGAGACAAGTTGGCATCACTCTGCAGCCATTATCTATTCACTGAAGTGGAACAAGGGGAGTTTCCAGGGAACTATTCTTTCGACTGCGGATGGATTTAAAACGGGCGCATCACGCTTATGGGAGGAGCTTCTCCTACCTTCTTGACTTGTAACCGACTATATTAGCCCCGAGAGCGAACACAAGCGTCGCTGCGGTCGCCGCGCCCTGATTGGGTGAGGTGTACCATGACGTCAGGGGGATGAATCCGCTCCGCGATCTCGCATCGGCTCGCTTCCCAGCACCGGTTTCCTGGTTTGGCGTTTTGTGCCACAAGACCTTCGAGGAGCTGGACTTCGTTTACCCGGTTTACAAAACGTTGAGTTAGGCCGATATTGACGTGCTTCCGCACATTTTATAAGCCTGCTTGCCCCTTTTACCTTTAATATTGGGTTACAAATCCCGAAAGCTATCGGCGGAGGCAATTCCGCCGATGAACCTCCCCGTCCATCCACACGACACAAGGCAATTTTGCGATGGATCGGTGAACCGGTGGCGCAAGTGTTTAAGGCGCTGGAATTCTGTTCCTTGCATGTTCATGATTTAGGACGATATTACATCCCGCTTTCAAGGCATTTGAAGTGGCAGTTATATTATGGGCCTTTGGGTGGTCGGCAAATTAGCTCGCGACCCCGACTTTGCACTGCCACTCTGCATGCGCTGATTCGCAGATGTTTTAAAGGCCCTGTGTCTGATTATCTTTGAAGTGCTCGTGGAACAGGGTTGTTTTACATAAATGTAGCTTCTTCATGAATGAAATATATAGTTTATACACTACGCAGGCATATTTCTTACAAGATTCACAATTACTGGAAATTACTTTGTATGGTAACAGCAAAAACGGCCGAATTGCCCCCGATTGCCTGTATGATATGTATTGAAGTGCCCAAAATATGCACAGCAATGGTGCCATAATTTGGAATGTTTATACTTTTTCCTGACAGGTTTATTCCAGCCTTGGGTATTCGGAAAATACACCGTTCAGTCTGAATTATCATTTCCAATTAAAAGAGACACTGCTGCATGTTTCCAAAAGCGTTCTCAGCCTCGAAACTCCCAACAGCTGGACTCTCTGAAAACCGAGGAAAGCAGGAGTAAAAGCAAGCATTCGAACGTCTATTCAGTGGTAGATGCAACACTAGTAGCAAAAAATGTGGAACCTGTGAAAGGCGATAGTCTGCGCGAGAAAAGCTTCTGGTATTTTAGCTTCAGGACAATTCGATGTAAGTAAAATCTAAATTTTAGTGCTTAAGGGACTAATAACGAGCTAGACACCTTCGTTTACTTTTGTTATACATTACTTGAGGGTTGATATAAACAAGTCCACAGATACCACCTGTGTATTCCATCAAAATACTATCCGAATCAAGCAAAGGTAAAATGCGAGCAATGTATATAATAAATATTTCTTGTTTTTTTACTTTGCCCCTGCACTTGGGCTGTCTTACTTGTGATTCTCTCCCCATGGCCTAGACTGTATTTAGCATGTTGCTCGAGCAGCATGCAGCTTTTCTGCTTCGGCGATCTTGTTTAAAAACAGAGATACAAAAAAAGTATAAATAACCTGCTAATTTATTTAGATCATCAGCAGCACTTATTGTGCGAGATGTAAAGCTCTAGTTATGCTCCTGCAATTGTGGCCATATTTTTTTATTTTCATATTCCAGCTGCGATTCATGCGTTGCCTGCCCTGTCAACCATGCTTACAATGTTGCTTGAAGTTTCGCCTGTAGCTACAGGCTATACCTCAAAGGCACATATAAAAATTTACACTTCCTACGAAAAAGACGCAAAAAAAAAATTAAATAGAATCGAGCGCGCCGATAGCTAGCGTCGTCCCAGCTTTCACAGCAGGAGCGGGGCGAGTCGGGGAAAACTTCTCTCCTCGCCGTGACGGCACCCCAGTTCAGCGTAAGGGGGCGCCACGCGAACGTCTCGGGGCTAATAGTGGCGAAGCAATTTGCTCGTTTCTCTAGCTACAAAAAAACAACAACAACCTTTGTGAAATTTTTTGCTCTCGGTCTCCCCCTCGCTGCCTGAAAGTTCCTGACTCACTGTTGTACACAGACGAATCTGTCGCTTGATTAGTCTTTACTTCACTAAGGTCATAATAAAAAAAAAAAGAGTTTTAAATCTGGAAAGAAAACTTACAAACACAAAACCTTTTTTTTTTTTTCGCAGAAAAATTAAGAGCTGTTGCTGGTAAGAGGCAGCAAGTGATTATAACCCCTGCGCTGGTAACCGGTGTCCTGTTCCACATGTAGTGATGTAAATCAGTCTCTGGTAATAGTATGAACCGGACTGTTACTAAAACCGGCATAAAGATGAGGGGTGTTGGTGGGCTGGTTGTGTTCCAGTGGTCCCCGTTTGCATGCTGTAGTTTATAAAAGCCGATTGACTTTCTATTGGTCTCGTGAAAGTTTTCTCTTTCACGAGTCCGAAAGCATGTTTGTAAGCAAACACATCTCTGCCAAACATATGTACTGGAACGCAAAAGTAACTTAAAAGTAACGTTCGTTATTTTGAAAAAAGTAACGGTAACGGTATATTGTTACGTTTGTAAAAAAGAGACGTAGCTCAATAATGTGTTAATTTTGACCAAACTAACGAATAACGCTATTTCGTTACTTTTTTTCGGTAACGGGCACAACACTGCTTGTACCCACTCCACGACTGGTAACTTTAGTGCGCTACTACGCTTCTCACGTGCTCAAGGTTTATCTGAAAATTACTGATCTAGGGGATTTAGATGACGCTCCAAAAGTTTCTAATTAGAACCATATGTCTATTTCCACTACATAAAAAGTTAATTAACGAATTTTAATTAATTAGCCGATTTATCGCAAAGATTAGCCCCCACATAATGTCCGCCTGGCCGTATAATCCACCTGCACAAACCGCATTAGTGTAGCTTTCACGTTGTTCTTTAACAAATCTGACCAAATATAAAAAAAAGACGATATATATATATATATATATATATATATATATTGTTGTTGTTGTTACATTTTATTAAGATAAGGATGGCGCGACGGCCTGGAGGTGACGGTGTATAGGGGGGGATTAAAGAAAACGAAAATTAAGGTTATATCCTTCGGTCAATGCCCGTCGTGCGCGCGAAGTCCCAGAGGGACAGCAGCGTCTCTTTCGCACAGGCACTGCTCTTGAAGGGCAATCCTCAAGAGTCTCCCTCCATGGGAAGACTTCATGGTGCGTCTCCCCAAGCCTCTCACCCGAAGAATCAGCCGGGAAGAGCATCGAGAGGAAAGCGCATCCCTAGCCGACCGCAAAGATAGAACACCAATCTTTACCGACATTGCCTGGTGTGAAGCCACCCAACGAGCCACCCTTGCCTGGGTCACTGGCAATGACGCGCATGCCGAGACATACCACTACTCACAAGGCCCCAGCACCTGTCGCCTTGAACTAGATGCCATTCATCTGGCACTAGCCCATCTGAAGGCTAACAGACCACAAGCCAGCTCCCCTGAACCCATCCGGGTTCTGGTTTATACGGACAGCAGAGAGGCCGTCACTAGGCTTGGGCTTACACCACATCAGGGCTCCCTCTGCCAGCGCATTAAGACCCTATGCGCTGAACTGCTCTCCACCCATAACATAGAGGTGCGGGTGGATCGGGTACCGGGACACGCGGGCGGCCGAGGTGATGAGGCCACTCATGCGTGTACGAGCGCGCAGCCGAGCATCCGCTCCGACCAGGATATTTCGGTCCCACCTGCACTACTCGACCCAGATCCCTGGGAAAAAAAGGCCGCAGACATGAAGGCGGATCGCCTTAGTCTCAAGGCCGGTTCAGACACTTGCGTTTGACTGCGCTCCAGTGCGGAACGGCATGCTTGCGGTCGACTGCAGAAGCGGGTCGCTTAGCAACCGACGACGCATGGCGTTCCGCAACGCACCGCAACAGAGTTGGGCCAGGCTCAACTTTCCGAAGCGCATGCGCGGCGCTGGCAAGTACATCCGGTTCGTCCCGTTTTTCCGGTCGGGGACGTCTGCTTCTTCGTCTGCTTCTGAAGTTTCTTCTACGTACTCACCTCTTCCTCGTCATACGGAAGTATTGAAATAAGTCCTGGCCGGTTGTCCAGGCGCATGTCGCGCACCAGATGGTGGTACTCCCCGAACGTTTCGCGGGAGCGCACGAGTGAGCGCACCCACTCGCGGCCGAGGTGGCGTCGCCGCTGGAGCAAAATCATCGCGGTGGTAGCCCGCACAACCAGGGGCCAGTTCGAACACACTGCCCGCCTGTGCAATGTATCACCGCACGCAGTCTAGGAAGAGATTTCTCAGGATTTTTGTTTCTTCCAGTCTCGACAACCCCGACGAACACGGAGAAGTCGCGGCCATACCGACGCTACCGTCGGACGCCGCCATGTTCGTTGTGATCATAGTTGCTTGACTTCATTCGCTGCCAGTCGTGGTTTCGATTGGTGCTCCGCAAGAGCCGATAGCAAGCTCCTATTGGTTCTTGACTGCGGCGGACGGCGCTTCGACGCAACTGTGTGTACAAGCCATCCGCAAGCGCACTCCGCATCGTTCCGCAGTCGCGCTTCCGTAACCGAACGCACCGCAGTCGAACGCAAGTGTCTGAACTGGCCTTCAAGGAGCAGACCCCAGCCAACCCTTCACCCCTACCGAGAGGTCTGCCTAGAGGTGCACACGTGCTCATTCATAAAGCACGCACAGGGGCGGCCCTTATTGAAGACGTTTGAGTTTGATTGGGTTTTTATGGCGCAAGGGCTGCTAACGCCAAAGAGCGCCAAAGAAGGAAACTATTGCATTGAGGGTAAGCGAGAAGAAAGGACTCTAGTGGTCAGGGATAAAAGTAAAGGAATGAGACATGAATCGGATAATGTCACAAACAAAAATGGACGTGAGTGAAAAGCTTTGAAGTTCACAGTCGATGCAGAAGACCAATAGCTTCTAAAAACTTAAAAACCTGCTTGTGAGTTACGAATGGTTCATCACCCAATAACAGCATTGGGTGTAAGGGAATGTGCTTTGTGTATAACTCTGCAAAGTGAGATCGGCGTTCCCGTTCGTAGAAGGGGCACTCAATTAGAAAATGGATAACACTTAGAGGTTTGTCACACTGTTCACACAAAGGAGCATCCTCCCCATGGAGCAGGTAGCCATGAGTCAGATGAGTGTGGCCAATGCGCAAGCGACACAGTACTACTTCATAAAAGCGTTCCTGGTGCCGGGCGCTCGCCCATTCACCCAGGTCTGGCTTAACGAGATGCAGCTTGTTGTAGATCTCCTCATTCCACTCAACTTGCCATTGTGCTCGTATGCGAGACTTTACAAAAGTGTGATAGTCCATGTAAGGGATCTTTTTAATATCTACCCCTCTGCTGACGCATGAGCGGGCAGCACGGTCGGCTGCCTCATTGCCTGGGATACCAACATGGCTGGGAATCCAACAAAAGACAATGGTGCAATGCTTTCTGGCTGCCACAGTAATTTTCTTCTGAACTTCCACAACAAGGGCGTTCCTTGTAGGCAGCAGTGAAGAGATGGCTTGCAAGGCACTAAGAGAGTCAGTGAAAGCCACTGCCAGGGGTATCCGGTGACGCGCTATGTGTTCCGTAGCCAAAAGGAGGCCATACAGCTCTGCTGTGAGGATGGCAGCAGCATTATTTATCCGCCTTACAACTTCCACTGAAGAGCCAATGACAGAGCAACCAACGAAGGTCTCAGATTTTGTTCCATCTGTATAGAACTTTGTATAATCGTCATACAATTGAGCAAGTTCATGAAATTCTTGCAAAAGCACAGAACTTGGAGTGCTTTTCTTGTTATACTGTGCAAGAGACAGGTTGCAGTGTATGTCAGGGTGCTCCCAAGGTGCTATGATGCCAGGGAATTCGACTACCTGGGATGCCACATCTAATCCGACAGACTCGGCCAAGGTCTTCAATCGCATACTGAATGGAGGGATCATGCTAGGTTTTGCGAGAAAGAGTCGTTCCGAGCGTGTTTCTTGAACAACTTCTCGAGTGGGGTGCTAGAGGACAGATCGGATGCGAAGAGAGTACATCATGCCCAATGTGAATCTGCGTCTTTCGAGGCAACTCTCATTAGCCTCTGCATACAAACTGGGCACAGGGACGTACGAAACGCACCCGTAGCCAAACAAAGCCCAAGGTGATGAATGGGATCCAACATCTTGAGCACAGATTGCCTGGCAGACCCATAAACAAAGCAGCCATAGTCCAATCGGGAGCGCACGAAAGAGCGATAGATTCGCAGGAGGCACAATCGATCCGAGCCCCAAGACCGGTGAGAGAGAACTTTAAGGATATTGAGAGACTTGTGAGCTTTCAGTTTCAGGCTTTTTACATGAGCATTAAAATTCAGTTTACTATCAAACGTAAGACCTAAAAATTTGTGCTGAGGTTGGACACTAACATTACTATTGTAGATTGTTAGGGATGGTTCAAGAAGGATTCCACGTTTGCGGGTGAAGCAAACACATGCAGTCTTTTCAGGAGAGAAATTAAACCCATTACTGTCAGCCCATTCAGTAAGCTTGTTGATGCCTAGCTGAACCCTGCGTTCACAGACTGAGAGGTTACAGGAGGAAACTGAAATTTGTAAATCATCGACGTAAAGTGAGTACTGAACCGACGGAGGGATTACAGAAGCAATGGAGTTAATTTTAACTATAAACAAAGTGACACTTAATACTCCCCCCTGTGGCACTCCATTTTCCTGCAGAAATTCGCGGGAAAGTGTGTTTCCCAGCCGGACTCGAAAAGCGCGCCTGTCTAAATAGCTCTGAATTGCACGAAGCATGCGACCACGTAGTCCGAGGTCCAACAGGTCCCTCAAAATGCCAAAGCGCCAAGCCGTGTCATATGCTTTCTCGAGATCAAAGAACACGGAGAGGCAGTGCTGCCTGTGTGCAAAGGCCTCACGTACAACAGTTTCGAGACGGACCAAGTGGTCGACTGTGGACCTTGATGAACGATAGCCGCACTGAAATTTGTCGAGCACATTACCATGTTCGAGATAGTACATAAGTCTATGATTAATCATTCGCTCCAGTGTCTTACAGAGACAGCTGGTAAGAGCAATGGGCCTATAACTAGAAACACAAGAAGCATCCTTACCAACATTCAAAAGTGGAAGGACATGTGCTACCTTCCAAGATGAAGGGAAATAGCCCTCCTGCCATATGCGGTTATAAAGATATAAAATGACATCGAGTGTAGAAGGATGAAGATGCTGTAGCATTGAATAATGTAAACCATCTGGTCCAGGAGCTGAGGGCTTTTTGTTATGAAGAACTGCGAGGAGCTCGTGCAAGCTGAATGTAGCATTATATTCCTCCTGTTCACCTCCTGAGATTTTCAAGGGATTGCTCTCGGCCTTCAGCTTGTGTCGAAGGAAAGTAGATGAATATTGATGTGAACTGGATATATATTCAAAATGTTCTCCAAAAATATCAGCTTGTTCCTCGAGTGTGTCTGGGCATGTTCCATTCCTAAAAAGCAGGGGGATTTTAAATGCATGATAGGAACCATTGATCTTGTGTATTCGATCCCAGACCTCCTTAGGTGAGGTACTGCTATTTATAGTGGAAGCATAGCCTTGCCAACTTTCCCGTTTGGCTTTTCTTCGGATGTAGCGTGCACGGGCCTTCATTTTCCGAAAGGATATCAGGTTATCTCTAGTGGGGTATCGTCTCAGAATACCCGAAGCCCGATTTTGTTTCTTGCGTGTCTCTTCATATTCCAAATTCCACCAGGGCTTTGGCCTCCTGGGAAGAAATTGAGATGTCTGTGGGATGGACAGCTTGGCTGCTGTGATAATGCGCTCGGTTAAAAGATGAGTGAGTTCGTCAATTGTAAGACTTTCGAGACGAGAATATGCTAAAAGCGATGCCTGCTTGAAAAGGCCCCAATCAGCCTTGTCAAGCTTCCAACGAGGCGAGCGTGTATGAATTAAAAGAGGGGCTACGCTACAGGTTAAAAGAGTAGGAAAATGATCGCTTCCACGTGGATTGGAATCCACACTCCAGGAAAAATCTGGAAGTAAACTAGCAGAACCAATTGAAGGGTCGATGGAAGTTGATGACAAAGATGATGGACTAAAATAGGTTGGCTGGCCCGTATTAAAAAGACAAAGACTTCGTGTGGTTAAAACTGACTCAACAATTTTTCCTCTGACATCCTGACGTGTGCTCCCCCATAAAGGGTTGCGACAATTAAAATCGCCCATCAAAAGGAAAGGCTCAGGAAGCTGGTCTAACAGCGAGTTAAATACTGAACATTTCAAAGTAAAGGAGGGTGGCAGATATAAAGAGCATACTGTTAGAGCCTTATGGTGCAAGAACCGAACAGCCACTGCTTCAAGTGGTGTGGACAATGGAACCTCTGTGCAGGGAACTTCTCTCGGGAGAACCACCGCAACTCCCCCAGATGAACTGACAGAGCTCGTACGATCCGTCCGGAAAACCTGGTAACGTCTGAGGAAATTGGTATGGCTGGGACTCAAATGAGTCTCTTGCAAGCACAGCGCTCGTGGCTTGTACTCCTCCAGAAGGTGCTCTACATCATCCAGGTTTCTTAGAAGGCCACGACAGTTCCACTGTATGAGTACTGAAGCCATTTTAGGTACAAAAACTGGAGCACATGGAAAAGTGAGTCAGTTGCCTCACTTCGGAGGAGTTACGAGTTTTTTCGATTTTTGTTTCTTCGTAGTCTGCCACTCCATCTCATCCTGGTCAGAACCCGGAGTCGATGAGGGGGCAGACAAGGCAGTGCCAGTGTTCTCCTGAGCCCCGCAGGCAGACATGCCTGCTAGCCCGGGAGGGTCTGTGCCGCGGGGCCCCAATCCGCGGCCACGACCAGAACTAGGTGGAAGGATGGTCGATGTACTGGGGAGGGGTTCTACTCCATCCATCTGTTCCACCTCTTTTCCCGACGAGGAACCTGCGTGCGAGCCACGCAGCTCCTTCGTTGCTGGCTGCCTCTCCAGGGACTGAGGCCGAGGGCCTCGCTTCTTCTCCTTAGGAGAGCGGCCAGTGTTGACAGGTGCAGACGGTGCTGGCCTGTCCTGAGCAGAGGAAGCAGCTAAGGCGCCCTCCCTACGAGAAGGGGGAGCCCGCTGACCCTGCTCCATTGTCTTGAAGGGGAGGGCGGGCACGGCTATTGCTGGCCCGTCCTTGCCCAGGGGAGCAGCATGCCGCTCCTGTTGATGGGATGGGGCCCTTAGGTCAGCCGCCAGGATCTCAGGAGAGACCTGAGTGGCCCTAGTCTCCGAGCGTGATGCAGGACCCCTGCGCACCACCTCGGCGTAATCTCCCTTTGAGAGGAACGACAGCTTTTTCTTAGCTTCCAGGTAGGGGATATTCTCCTTCGCCTTTAAGGAAAGAATTTCTTTTTCTTGACGCCAAAGGGGACAGGTGCGGGAGTAAGCTGGGTGGGGCCCACTGCAGTTACTACAGCGGGCCGCCGCCTCGCAGATGTCAGCAACATGCTCCTGGCTTCCACATTTCGCACAAGTTTCTTTTCCTCGACAACTGCGTGACCCATGCCCAAAGCGTTGGCAGCGGAAGCACCATTGCGGGTTGGGAACATAGGGACGAATGCGACACTGGAGATAACCCGCCTTCACAGTTTCAGGGAGGGTGTGTCTCGCAAAGGTCAAGATTACATGCTTTGATGGAGTTTCCTTGCCATCTTTCCGGAACATACGTTTGACAGCGACAACACCAGCATCTTTTAGTCCTTCCAGAATTTCTTCCTCGCTAGCATCGAGGAAGTCTTCTTCAGAGAGGACTCCACGGATCGTGTTGAGCGTCCGGTGAGGACTCGCGGACACTTCGACGTTCACTATGCTGGTCATCTTGGAGAGTGCCTCACTTTGAACTTTTGTATTTACTTCAACGAGAAGGTCGCCGGAGTGGAGTTTTTTTCGCTTTGTAAGAGAACCCAATGAGGTTTTCTAGCACCTTGGCTACTACAAAGGGGGACAATTTCGACACTGGTTTGTCTTCAAGGCTCCAGTGAATGACGAAAAACTTTGCAAATGTTCCCAATTCAGGGGCTTTTTCAGTGACATGGGGCTCAGGGCGAGGCCTCTTGGAAGCCTGCCTTGAACCGGGTTTAGAGAGGAGGGCCGCCCTATGAAGGGCAAAAAACTTCGGCATCTGTAGTGCACCACCCACCACGGAGTCCAACGAGGGGATAGGTAACATCTCATAACAGGTCTGGCTTGTCTGAGTATGTTACTCTACCAGTGCTACTAGGATGCTATAACCAAGTGTGGGTAAAGAGAGGGTTCTGTCGCCACCCAAGGTTAGCCCTTGCCGCCAAAGGAGTTGAAAAAGGAAAGAAGAGAAATGAGAAGAGTGAAAAGAAGGAGAAGATAAGAGTGAAAGAAGGGAGGGGATAGTAGAAGTGGCGACTGACTGAATCATCCTGGTCGGGCCAAGCCAGGACACCCGTCTACGGGAAGTGGGGGCCGAAGTGGTGTATTGCCTCGCCCAGGGGGCCCCGAAGGGTCCAAACCTACCCCTGGCTCGGCTCAACCACCAGGATGCCCTTTTCCCCGGACACGGGAAAGCCACGCACAGCCAGACGTGGGCGGGCGAACCCGCATGGCTTGGGGTCCGTGGAGACGCCACTCTTCAAACACCTGCTTTCACAGGTGCCCCCTGCGGGGCTTATTGAAGACGTCCTGGCCCAATGGAGAACCTACACCCCCAAGAGAGGGCGCCCGCCTGCTACAGAATACTCAGGCGATACACTTACCTCACACACGAGTTCCCACTCCGAGTCAGCGCAGTCAACCGAGGCTCTTAGCCCGGCGGTGACCTGCTCTACATGTTCTACAGGCGTTCCCCCTACGATCCGACATCCATTGTGGGAGTGTGCGGAGCTCCAAACTGAATGGAGTCGTTTTCTAAACCCCAATGTGCGTATCTACGAGGACTGTATATATATATATATATATATATATTGTGACGAAGAGCAAGAGTCGACGACCGTTTTTATGTCCGCACTGTTTAAGCATTCAGCGCGCCTCTGCCCGCGCATTCAGTTCAAGCGCACGCGGGCCTCGTCTTCCTCGGCCAACATGCTGAAAGACGATGAAGGGGACATCGTGAAGTATGCACGTCACAATTACCCCCCCTCCCCCCCCCCCCCCCCCCCCCCGGGAAGGAAGAGGTGGTTGGGGGCGGTGTCTGGGTGAAGTAGGACGCAGCGAGCGTCTTTATGCACAGGAAGGCGGTATGGGTGTTATGCAGTTGTATGGTGAGGAGCATCTCGGAGATTAGTGTTTGGGAGGGGTTGGCTGGGGCTGAGCGTATTTCTTTAGCCAATTTACATGAATAATGTCGTCGTTTCGGAAGCGGGCATCGGCTGGTGGTGAGAGCGGTTCGACATGGCATGTGACTGGTGTCGTTTGTTTGATGACGCGATATGGCCCGACATACTTGCGTAGGAACTTGTCTGCTAAGCCTTGTCGTTTGATGGGTGTCCACACCATGACGAGGTCTCCTGGTGCGTAAGTAGCGGCTGTATGCCGTAAATCATAGCGAGTTTTTGCCGTATGCTGCTGCTGAGCAGTTCGAAGTTGGGCCAGTTGGCGGCACTCCTCGGCACGGCATGTCAGCTGCATGAGAAGGGCGTCCTGATCGCTCGCTGAATAAGGGAAGATAGTGTCCATGTTGCACGATGCTTCTCGTCCATAGAGAAGGAAGAAAGGAGAAAAACCAGTCGTGTCTTGCTGTCCGGTATTGTATGCGAATGTGACGAAGGGCAATATAGTGTCCCAATTGCTATGATCAGAAGCGATGTACATTGCTATCATATCCGCGAGGGTCCTATGGAAGCGTTCAGTCAGTCCGTTAGTTTGAGGGTGGTAGGGAGAGGTGGTGTGATGTACGACGTTGCAAGCTTTTAGGATGGCCTCTACGGTTTGGGATAAAAACTGACGGCCTCTGTCGCTTAAAAGAAATTTCGGTGCACCGTGGCGTAGCAGGATGTTGGTAATAAAAAAAACTGGCAACAGCTTCAGCGGACGCATTTGGGAGTGCAGCCGTTTCAGCGTACCTGGTAAAGTAGTCGACCGCGGTGACTATCCAACGATTCCCTTGGGAAGAGACTGGGAATGGTCCGAAGAGGTCAATGCCAACGCGGTCAAACGGACGATCTGGGCAAACTAAGGGTTGGAGTAATCCTGTGGGACCGCTTGTGGGGCGCTTGCGTTGCTGACATTGGAGACATGACTGTACGTATCTAAAGACAGTGTCATAAAGTTTCGGCCAAAAATAACGATGTTTGATACGTGCGTATGTTTTTGCAAATCCCATATGGCCAGCCGTAGGGTCGTCATGGAAAGCGCGAAGAAGGCCAGGCCGGAGGTGCGTTGGAACAACGAGAAGCCATCGATTGCCATCTGGAGAAAAATTGTGGCGATAAAGGATTCCATCGCGCAATGAAAAGGACTGCATTTGTTTTCGAAGTGTCTTATTAAGATTTAAGAGATTGGTTGGTCGTTCTAAATACCCAGCAATGCCCCTAATCCAAGGATCTTTCTGTTGTTCGGTTGAGAATGAGGTTGTAGTAATTGAAGCTAAGTCAAAAGCGTCGTCTATATGATCTAGGCGTTCGTCTGGACCCTCGACAGGACAGCGTGAGAGTCCGTCTGCGTCGGTATGCTTCTTACCAGATTTGTAAGCCACTGTGAATGTGTATTCTTGTAATGCCAGTATCCATCGACCGAGACGTCCCGTTACGTTCTTAAGTGAAGAGAGATAACAAAGGGCATGATGATCGGTGACTATTGTGAAATGGCGTCCATATAAGTAAGGTCGAAATTTGTTAATGCCCCAAACGACGGCTAGGCACTCTTTTTCTGTTATTGTGTAGTTATTCTCTGCTTTGGAGAGGGAACGGCTGGCGTAGGCGACAACGTACTCGTGCGACGTTTCGGGGTGACGCTGAACTAAAACGACGCCGAGCCCATAGCCACTTGCGTCTGTATGGAGCTCTGTTTGTGCTGCCTCATTAAAGTGGCCAAGTATTGGGTCAGACTTAAGGGCTGGCTTCAGGGCACTAAACGCGCGTTCACATTCTGGAGACCACACAAATTAGACATGACTTTGAAGAATACGAGTAAGAGGGGCAGCTATGTGAGCAAACTGTGGAATAAAACGACGGAAATAGGAACATAACCCAAGAAAGCTCCTGACCGGTTTGACATTGCGCGGTGTCGGAAATGCCGTAACAGCGAGTACCTTGTCTGGGTCAGGTCTGATGCCCTCTTTACTAACCAGGTGACCCAGAATCTTAATTTGACGAGCAGCAAAATGGCATTTCTTTGTATTAAGCTGCAATCCTGCCGTTTTCAGACATGTAAGAACCTCGACGAGACGGTCTAAGTGTTCCTCAAAAGTACGAGAGAAGACAATAATGTCATCCAAATAACAAAGACAAGTTCGCCATTTCAGTCCCCGTAGCACGTTATCGATCATACGCTCGAACGTAGCAGGTGCATTACACAGGCCAAACGGCATGACATTAAATTCAAATAGACCGTCAGGTGTAACGAAAGCCGTTTTCTTTTTATCTTCTTCGTTGAGAGGAATTTGCCAATACCCAGATCGTAGATCAAGAGACGAGAAAAATTCTGCACCCTGCAACGTGTCAAGTGCATCATCAATTCGGGGAAGGGGGTACACGTCTTTCTTTGTGATAGCGTTAAGACGCCGATAATCAACGCAAAAGCGAATGCTACCATCCTTCTTCTTAACCAGAATCACAGGAGAGGAAAAAGGACTGGATGACGGTCTAATGATGCCTTTGTCCAACATGGCTGTTACCTCTCCATCAATAGTGCGTCGTTCGGATAAAGACACACGATAAGGGCGCTGACGTATGATTTGTCCTTCGGCTGTTTGGATGGCGTGTGAGACACACGGGGTTCTGCCTAAGGTTGACGTCTGAACGTCAAAGGAGGATCTGAATGTGGAAAGGACTTCAGAAAGACGCGACCTTTGATGTGAAGTTAAATGCTTGTCAATAGTCTCAAATAAATTCTCAGATAATGTAGAGGGTTCCGCGGGAGGCAACGTTGTTGCGCACTGAATGGAGGCTATATCAAGTGAGTTATGAGGCTCTGCTTCTGCAATTGCCATCCCGGTAGGAAGTAGTATGGGTTGAGATGTGACGTTAGAAGCTGCAATGAGTATCCTTCCTTTGTGAGACATGGAGACGCAGTGCGGAAGTATTACACCACGAGGCAACAAGACGCGTGAGAGGGGCGTTACGAATACACTTCCCGATAGTGGAGTCTGAGGAACTACTGTGACTACGGACGATGACAAGCCAGGTACAACCACATCTTCTGAAATACGCAATTTTGTATTAGGGATTGTTAGAGAAGCCAAACTATGTGTCGCGTTTCCCAGTGAGAGTTGTGGAGGGTCGCAGTGGACTATAGCATCAGCGGACCGCAGAAAATCCCAACCAAGTATTAAATCGTAGCTACATGACGGCAATACTGTCAACGGAATGTGATAACGAAAACCCTGAATACAAACACGAGCTGTGCAAAGTCCACTGGGGCGAATGAGTTCAGATGCAGCACCACGTAGTGTATGAACGAATGGAGGTGTTCTAACCTTACGAAGCTGAGTGCATATAGTTTCCCGTATGACAGAAATTGCGGCGCCCGTATCGACCAACGCGTGTAAATGGAGTCCTTCAACAACAACTTCTACAACATTCGGTGGTCCAATCGGAGGGTGTCCGGTGGTATTACGTACCGCAGTTGCCCCTCCGAAAACTGCGCCGGCTAGTTTCCCGGATGGGAACGCTCGGCTGACCTTGGAATCATAGGAGAGAGTGAGCGGCGGTGTGGAGAAGGGGAGCGACGTCGAGGTGAGTCGGTGGGCGGCGGTCGATATGTGTCCGATGACGGCGAGTGACGGCGACGCCTGTCTCGGAAACCGTCATCATAGTCCCTGGAATTGTCCCTTCTAGAAGAATGCTGGTAACTCTCGTAGTGGTACCGAGCCTCGTTATCTTGACGTCGGCGCCGACAAAGGCGAGCGACATGGCCCATGATGCCGCAGTAATAGCAGACTGGTCGCTGACGGTAAGGTTGTTGATAACTTTGGTCCTGGCGCCATGGGGCCAAAGGTGGTGCTTGGGCGGTTGTGAGAGATGCCACTGCGGGGTTGAAGACGAAAGACCTCTGTGGTTCTTCAGAGCTTGGTGCAGCTGGACGTGAAGGGTAGGGAAGCACGTTCGCTGTGTGCTGGGTGCTAGGGGTTGCCAATACTTCGGAATAGCTAGGTCTTGGGTCAATTCGTGCGCTTGGACCAGGCAAACTGGGGATGCCGTTCTGATGAAGTTCATCGCGGATCATCTGCTGGATATCAGTAAGCGGCCTTTGCAACGTTGATGGTAGAGAAAAATAGATCTCGAGTTCTTTTTTAACAATATCCTTTATCAACAGACGTAGTGACTCCTGTGTCAGTGTAAAGGAGGGTGATGCTGAGATCGGTTGTCCTCCCACTAGCCCTGTGTGGTAAGGGAAGAGAAGACGCTGCTGTCTGGCCTCCTCTAGTCGAGTGCAGGCGTCGACAATTGCGGTGACGGTGGTCGGAGGCTGGAGGATGAACAAGGTAAAAGCCTCTTCGGCAATTCCCTTGAGAAGGTGGCGGATTCTTTCAGCCTCTGGCATATTCGGGTTGGAACGGCGGCATAGAGTTAACACATCCTCGATGTAGGCCGTAAAGCTTTCATTTGGCTGCTGAAAACGGGCGTTGAGGCGTCTCTCCGCGGTGGCTCGTCGGTTTTCAGGGTGGCCAAATACTTCTTTTACTCGGCTGGTAAATCGTTTCCAGGTCGAAAACTCAGCTTCGTGATTTAAAAACCAGGTTCTCGCGACATCGGTAAAATAAAATATAATATTGCTAAGCTTTGTTGCGTCGTCCCAGCGGTTGTGTAGTCCTATGCGGTTGTATAAATCAAGCCACTCGTCTACTTCGTCTTCGCCGAGGCCGGTGAAGAATTTAGGATCTCTCTGGCGGGACGTAATATAGCAGCCGGCAGGACTGACCTGACTTGGAGTGCCTGTGGCAATCGGCGGTTGGTTATTGCCTTGCCTTGGTGCTTCTGTGGCGATGGAGTGGTGATTCTGGCTGGTGCCGCTGAATGTTGTCTCTGATGTCATAGTGGTTGGCAGTCTGCGGTTCCTCAACTCCAGGATTGAGGACCAGCGCTCGCAAGATGGGACGGGTATGGGCTAAAACCGCACCTCCACCAATATGTGACAAAGAGCAAGAGTCGACGACCGTTTTTATGTCCGCACTGTTTAAGCATTCAGCGCGCCTCTGCCCGCGCATTCAGTTCAAGCGCACGCGGGCCTCGTCTTCCTCGGCCAACATGCTGAAAGACGATGAAGGGGACATCGTGAAGTATGCACGTCACAATATATATATATATATATATATATATATATATATATATATATGTGTATATACAGAGTGTTTCACGAAAGGTGGACAAATTCGGTATTGCGAAAACTACGCGTCGCAACAAAAGACTTGTGTAGTTTTGGTCCTGGACCCGGGGCCTATATAGGAAAATTTTTGAAGTCCGGGATAATTAGATTGTTAATTATTTTTTCGTAATTAACTTTTTTAATACTGTGTTGAAAGACATGGTTTCAATTGAAAAATTGCTCAGCATCGTCAAAAAACACTAAATCAACAAATTGCAGAACGATAGAAGGCACGTGAAGTATTTTACAGCTTTCTGAAAAACCGAAGAAATTCGACGGGATTTAAGTTTCGGTTTGCTATAGTGCAAGCAAGTTGCAACCTATGCTGCTCTGTCATCGCGCGACGCAGCAGTGGCTGGTTGCCATGGGCGTCCGCAGAAGGGTGCAAGGGGGTGGGGGGGGCAGTTTCCCCCTCTGGAATTTTGAGGGGGTGCAAGAGGGAGGGGAGCTGTTCCCATTGCAGTTAAAGGGTACACCGGCGTTTTTTTAGCTACCCAAGCCAACTACATCTTCTGAATACCATGGATTTACTGTTCCCAACATGCTTTTTAGTATCTGAAAATTATAAAAATGGTTATTAATAAAAAAAAAACTTAAACGCCAAAAAAAAAAAATTGCCAAGAAAGTTTTGATTACGCCGCGCGCGAGACCGACGCAACTTGCTTTCTACGCGTTATGCTTTTTTACTTGGGCACCGCGCTTCCGTAAAAATTTAGACGTGTTCTTAACGGCAAGTCTCACGACAAACACTGGGTTTAAAAGAACTTCTTCGGCGAATGATGACGAACGAGTAGAAAATGTCTTCAGCACGCTGCCGCCAGCCTCCGTAACGCTCCGAAAACGCAATTTTTCGACATGCAAGATGGCCGTCAAAAGGCGTCACTCGCGGGAGCGGGAAGCGCGATCCAGCAATTGTCATTGAGATTGGTGGTTTGTAGCCCCAAAACCAGGGTGCGGCCGTGAAGGCAGGTAGAGAGTAACGTGGAAACGTGCTGGAAATAGCCAACATCGTCAACAATCCGGGAAAGGGGGGGGGGGGGGGGGGGGGTAAGTATGCACCCCCCTGAGAAAAGTTCTGCGGGCGCCCATGCTGGTTGCACTATTTCTTCACGGGGCGCGGTGTCGTCGGGGCCGAGATGCGCTCCGATAGTAAACGCGGAAACTGAAAAACCCTTCGAATTTTTGCGGTTTCTGAGGAAGCCGTAAAATGCTTCGCGTGCCTTCTATCGTTCTGCAATTTGTTGATTTAGTGTTTTTGAAGATGCTGAACAATTTTCTAATTCAAACCATGCCTTTAACAGAATATTAAAAAGTTAATTACGCAAAGATAATTACAATCTAATGATCCCGGACTTTAATAATTGTCCTAAATAGGCCCCGGGCCCAGGACCAAAACGACACAAGTCGTTTTTTGTTGCGACGCGTAGTTTTCGCAATATCGAATTTGCACCATTCGTGAAACACCCTGGATATATATATATATATGTATATATATTCCTTAGAAAAGGCAAAATGCCCACCCGACACACATGTTATGTTACCAATGAGACCACCTAGTTAATAATATTCCCTCTGCTCGGCTTTCATGGCATACTGTCGTAGTGCTCAGGGTTAAAAGGTAGTAAATCTTATAATTGAGACTGCGGCGTAAATTTAGAACCCCAATAAAATAAGTTGCAGAATATACGTTGTACTGCGCAGTAATATTATACTTCTGACATGCATGGCTTTGGTTCTTCATTGCCTAAAAACGTCCCCCAGTAAGGAAGTAGAAACAGGTCTTGACAAAAACTGAGAAAATATTAAAGGGGCACTCAAGTGGTTTTTAGGGAAGCTACGTTTTGGTACGATGGCGTTAAAGGAGTCATGAAACGCTTTTCCAACTTTTTCCTGTTTTAGCTTTCCTGCTCAACTCATAAATCGCGCATTGTACCAATCAGTCCAAGAAGACGGAAGGGGGGAGTCCCCTCTTGTTGGGAATCTCGCTTGGGTAGCCGGACACGGCCATTGTCCCCCTAGAAGATTAGCCCGTCGCTCAAAATTCAGACGAGTTGCTTTCCCCACCCTGTTCATTCCAAAGGTGACAGTGCTGTGGAAGCTACGTGCTCGTTGGGCCCGGCCACACTTTTGCCACGTGATCACGCTCTCTCGCGCATACCGACTCTCAGAGAATGAGGTCAGGTGATGAAAGGGACGCGGCTGTTTGGTCCGGTGCGCGTAGCTTCCACCACAATGTCAGCTTAGGGTGAAGGGATTAAGTGAGGTCCGGTGCCATGCACGGGCTTTTGGGCCCGATGACGCGCTGTGGGTGCCCGGCGACGCGCTGCGGGGTCCACGGATGTATCACACTGAAAAGGCTTACAAAAGGAAGGATGTACAAAATAGTCCGCTGTTTATTTCAAACTTTTCGTACCAAAAGCCGGGCTTCTGGCTTTCTACCTTTTTTTCTTTTGGCCCACTGAACGATGCGCCATTAGTAAAATCCCATTATAAATTTATCTTTTCCAGTCCAAAATTCGTTTCCTGGGCCCTTTAAGGAAGTGTCAGTGAATGAGTATCTTCAGTTTTAGAATGCAAAACCGCCTATTAAACACGCAGGAATAAAATACATGTGGACTCTTTTCTGTTCCAGCCCCGAACAATGAAATATCGTACGTTTGAAAATTTTTAGCGGCCTTTGCAAAGTTTTGCTAAAGAAACAATTTTCAGTTCATTTAGATATGTTGTGCATGATAATTTCACAAGACGTAAAATAGTTCTAGTTTAGAATACGCGATCTGTAATTATCGTTTCACAAACAAGGCACTCCGTTTTCTCCTTGCCTTCCTCCTTCGGGATGGGCGGAAGCGGACGTAACATGAACTGCAAACATGGCGTCGATGGTGATCGTCGACGTGGACGGCGTGGTGAAAGCTCATCGTTCCGCGTAAAAGCGCTATCCTTGACTGTGAATTTTCGTCGTGTCTCGCTATGATAACCCAGCACGTACTAGAAGTGAAGATCCACCTACTCGTGCGGCGATGTCGTGCCGGCACTCGCAAGACAGCAGAAATGCCCGTGCCATTGTGTTTGTTTACTTCGACTACAGTGGTGCTTTCTAAGCATTTGTGTCCTCGAACATCGCCCGGATTTCTTATTTGGCGCACTTCATGCGTGTGCTCAAGTTCAAGGTATTACTGGCGCGTACCTCATAAAGGATGCGAATTTTCACGCATTTTCATCACCGGAAAAAAGTAATTAGTGTTAGCAATCCTGAACGCTCGCAACGTCTATCTGATCACGAAATCATATTTCTACGTTGCTATATCGCTGCTTAGATTACATCGTCTTTTAGAGCGCAAATCTTAGGGGCCCGTTCCCGGCTTGAGCGGCGTCGGCGTCGACGTCGCCGTCGGCGTTGGCGTAATCAAGGTCATCCCAAGGTCACGTGACCAACAGGGTCACGTGACAACAAGGTCACCCCAAGGTCACGTGACCCCCAGAGGTCGTGACCCCGAGGGGACATGACCACCCCCCAGGGTCACGTGACCCGCCGCCGAGGTCACGTGACCTCCCCGATGACGTCATCGTCACTGATGACGTCACCGGCATCCGCATCGTCATCGTCATCATCACTGATGACGTCATCAGTGACGTCACTGATGACCTCACCGGCACCCGCATCGTCATCGTCATCATCACTGATGACGTCATCAGTGACGTCACTGATGACGTCATCAGTGACGTCACTGATGACGTCACCGGCATCCGCATCGTCGTCATCACTGATGGCGTCATTAGTGACGTCACTGATGACGTCAATGACATCCGCATCGTCATCGCCATCATCGCTGATGACGTCATCGGAGTCCGCATCGTCATCGTCACTGATGATGTCATCAGTGACGTCACTGATGACATCATCGGCATCGTCACGTGACCCCCAAGGTCACTTCACCCCCCCCCCCCAGTACCCTTCCCTCCTCCTCCTCAAGAGCTGCGCTCTAATTCGGTGTTACAGGGAGTTGTAAACGGCTTTCACTTTTTTATAATCGTAGAAAAGCCGTGTGGCCATATTTGTACTATTGGCAAAGTCGTGTATTATTGTCATGATCGTCCAAGACGGCGTACTGCATCCTTTTCTGTTCTTTTTTTTTTCATCCACTGTACCTTGCAAGCCTATCATGAAAAAAAAATAAAAGTTTAGGCTATATCAAACTGTCTGTTTATATTCTGTTATGGCATTGAGTGGCAGTGCGTCCCCTTTTTAGAGGCGCCGCTGAAACAGCTGACGGCGACGTTGAAGCGGTCGCCGTGCTGACGACCCGCTACGCTTGTTGCAGGTGTGAGCACGCGCGGCGCCGAGCGGTCGTTCCGGTCGCTCCGGTTGCAACGGACGCAGTCGTAGGTAACGCGCTCGTTGCAAATGTCTGAACCAGCCTTCCCCGTCCTCCCGAGGCGAAAGTCAACGTGGCGACATCGTTTGACATCACAGAGGTAACGCTGCGATGTGAAACGTTGGTTTGGTTACGACTTGCCCCAACCGCAAATAGAAAAACGCCCGAAAAGGTCTGTGTTTCGTCGTCCCCGGAACCCGAACACGGCTCCGAAGCGCTGCTATCGTCCTCATCGCACGTCGGTGTGGCGGCATAGGAAATCATGCCCAGGTCGGCTGTCCGCCGAATAATGTCAACCTCTAACGGCGTCAGGTCCTCGAGCGTAGAGAACTCCGCCATGATCGAAGCTCGAATTACAAGAAAGTTCGGCCGGTTCGGCTACCTCGGGATCACTGCGCGACGGAACGTCGTCCAATGCCATTAACCCAAGATCGTTTTGATATGCGTGCGATGACCAATGAGAGTGGTTTCGTTTTCGGATGAATCCGAGGTTTGGCGGCCTTCAATTACATTTTTATTACAAAAATAATCACCGTATGACTGTATTTTTTTTTGTTTTTCTAGGGATACTTTGGGCGTCTCAATTCAGTTATCATCACCAAAACACGAACTCGAAAACCACTTGAGTGCCCCTTTAACAAATAAAATCAAATACGGGGAACTTTCGGGTATAATAATCTTTTTTTTTTGTTATTACGTTACGCAAAATAAAACTTAATTCAAACTTAAGGTGACGATCAAGTTTAACTGAACTCACCTCAAACTCAGAAAAGTACGCTCTTTTAATGCGCTTCTTCTAAGATCGATAAAGTAGGAGTGAAAGTTTCATTAAGATAATTGTATTTTTCATAATCCAAACTCATCATTTATAGCCTATGTGATAAAACTAGGAAATGAAAAGATCAAACTAAAGAAATTGACGAAATAAAACCGGCAGGAGCAAGGGTCAAGTGTGTATGTGAGAGGTTAGAAGAGCGACGTGATTGGGAGTGTCATTGGGTATTTCAAGGTTGTGACTTTTATTGTGTTGATTTTGAAATGACACAATACACTATAATCACAAGAATATAAATGGCCAGAGCGAGCTCGTTTGGAAACCTTGTGCTAAGACTCAGAAACTAGAATAGAAAAATGTGGCATTGATTAGTTCGATAACAAGTTAAGACAAATAGGAAAATTAAAAGAAAAGTGAATTAAACATCATCTGATTATTGCCGACAGATCTCTTAGGTTCGCGTTCAATACTTCCGGATTATTTGGAAAACGTAATGAAATTAAAAAATTAAAACCTTTAAACATTAATAGAAGTCAAAGACAAAGGTTATTTTTTTGCAGAAATTGGCCTTAGAATAATGCAGAGTACTAAAGCTGTTCTTTTCCCTCGTCGTTCGAAGAACTAAGTAAACTGCTTAAATGTTTGCCAAATGTCATAAAAGGTATAAACTCACTCTAGCTACGTCTACTGATAGTCATCGCAGAGATTAAGAAACTATTATGTCGTGGAACAAAAAACTTCGATTGCCTTCCACTAAGAAGTTTGCCGCCGGGTTTTCGTTCAGTCCGTCCAGCGTCAGATGGACACTCACCCGCCGCATAATTGTAATATGTATGGAGGAAACTACGTCAGGCTTCTCGAAGGAACAACATTAGGGTGTGCGAATATTCAAGTTTCGTAATCTAACCTAATAATAATTACTAACTGAATAATTGAGAAAAACGTAATTTTTCTATGAGCTGACCTAAGCATAATGTCGTCAAAACAAGAACTGGCGTTGTTTATCCTTCCATGATTTATATTATGTAAAAAACAGTTATAAGCAAGAAAGCGGATATTGTTTTCTGCCTTGATGAACACATTGATTACTGAAATAGATAATACAGGCGCCTGCAATTTAACTTTTTGTTTTGATGAGGTTAGGCTGAGGTGTACGTCCGCTCATAGAGAAATTTCCTGTTTCTCGATTATCCTTTAATCCAGCTAACGTAATGAGTCAAACTTTCGCCTTCTATCCCAACCGTTCGCGTCACATACTCATAAAGTTTGGGTTTTCTGCGATGTATAGTGTCCTGACCCGGGCCGAAAAACACTGCTTTTATTTCTCTGGAACTCCTTGTTCATCAAGAGCTCATCAGAAAACTCGTCAAAAAATTTAACGAATGTCACTTGAGATTTAAGCCATTTAGCTGTGACGTCTTAATATACACTGAAGACGATTTGAAGCCAAACTTCCTGAACAAAACGTAGGAAAACGAGGAGCAGTATCGTCAAAATGATTCTATATCGTCCACCGGGAAAAAAAAAATATTTGCGTTCTGTTTTATGTATTACATTTTTCAATCAATTAAATTGTATTCGGTTGACACTCTGACGTTACTAAAATGGTGTATTTTGTAACGTCCTGCGTCCTCTCATCTACGTTTCGAAGGATAGTAAGGACTGCAAGTTTTTAATTTTTAAACCAATATTTTAACTTCGTCCACATTCTCCTTCTAAAATGCTTTTTTAAACAGGTTAATTACACCGGCAATCAACTCTAAAAATTCAGGTCCTCCAGATTAGAGACACAATCGGTAAATTACACGGGACAAATATCTAGAATTGACGTCCCCGATTGCACATCGAAAGTTCGCAATATTACTAAAAGGTAAAAGCAAACGACTAATATTAAAATGCACAAGTATACATACGAGGAGTATTCTTGAAAACGTATCTTTGACGCTTGGTGTCGTCAATCTCCGTCCAACCAGCAACAACTGAACATCTCCACAGTACACACTCTACAATATTTATCACCTTCTAAGAATAAACTTACTAAAAAAACAACATTATTTCTTAAGCGATCCTGGGGAGTAATGTTACAATGTTTACTTCCGTGTACACATTTGTGTTCCGTGTTAGTCTTAGGCCGATGAATAGAGCCTGTGAACGCAATTAACTTTATGCATTGTTATTTGGCGGATTCGAGGACTGCTTTAACTCCGTTGTTATTCACCTTTGTTATTACTTACCCGTGTGCTCCCCCCCCCCCCGCAATACAGCAACGCTTTAATAATTAATTTGCAAGATAGTGAGTTACATAATAGAATTATTGGCTACAGTATACTCACAAGAAACACATAATATCCAGCAAAGTTTATCCCATCCATTGAAAATCGGGAATATATATTATGTTGAAAACGATTAAAAGGGGATATTCTATCCCCTGCAGAAGGATAAGCTCGCGTCTTATTTTCAGGAAGATGACATGTGTATTACCAAATTGTTAAGTTTAGCAGTGACGCTTAATTCGCTGGACGAAAACCGGATTTAAAATCTAAGTAAAATGCTGTGAAAAACATTTTTGTATATATTGGAATCTCTAAAAGAGCACTTGAGGTAAAAATGCTTATTAGGTAATGCACTTAGTCAGTACATTTTTCAAATCCCTTTCATATTGCCAAAGGAAAAAAAAATATTACGAAAGCATACATTGTCGCGTAAGTTATAACACTGGAGTCAAGGTTATAAGTAGTGATAGCTTATACTTCACTAAGGACCACCAATGTTTAAGATAATTTAGTGCGCGAAGACTGTGAGAACTTCTTTTGTAAACCAACGTTTTGAATGGCTCCCCGTTCTCCTTCCGCCATGCAGTTTCACGGTGAGAGCCGCTATTGGCGAGGTTTTGCCGTGGATCATGGGGTGGGTTTCCTATATCGTGTAGTGTTGTGACCCACTAAACTTAACGGGAAACACTTCCCGCTGAAAGTGGTGAACGTGAGACTGATTCACACCGGTGAATCAGTCTCACGTTTCCTCGTCACTTGACATCACACTTTTTTTGCATTATTAGGAAGGAACGCCTCCCGAAAAACGGAGCGGAAAGACTCCGAAATTTGGTTTGGCAGACAACATTTTTTGCTAAATTTAAAGAGGAATCCGATCTGAAGTCACAATGTGACATCCCATAGTCACGCAAGCTCGTGTGACATTATGTCACGTGACATTATAGCTTTTCTTATATTTTGTGCGAACATAGTTATATGCTTAAATTAGCGGGGAAGCACTCCACCTAACGTAACTTCACGTCATAATTTTCCTGATAAATTTAGTGGAAAAAAGGTGGCGCCAGGAGGCACTGGGATGTAATGTGGACCCACTTGTCACGCTAAGTTTGTCAGATTACATTTATTCGCTAAATTGAGCCAATAAATGCATCCAATAAACTAAGCTTGAAGCCGTAAACATTGTTGAGTAGGGCAAGAAAAGGAACGTGCAATTTGCTTAGTGTTACTCCGATCTATCATCGCGCGACCAAAAAGCTCAGCCCCTGAAGAATCAACTCAAAATATATATATATTTGAATGGCTATAACAGGTACAAAATTTGAGGTCCCAATTACGTAACTAAATATTTTTAAAGGAAACTAAAACGGTTCCCGAAAATATTAACATTTCAATATTATGAGAACACAAAATGTTTATATTCAAAACGCATCTCTCGTAAACAAGTGCCACAACGTCTGTAGGAGTCATCGAATATTTAAATATGCGTAGGCTCTCTGGCTATATTTCTCAATACCCGCCTCTCTCAATATATTTCTTGGTGCGACTTCAATGTAGAAAATGTGATACAACTTGTTTTCAAGATCGCGGAAGTGGATGTTATTAGTTACATTCCTTAGTCTACTATACTTCCCTTATTGTCACGGGCACGATAGTTGTTAAACTCAATAAACACTGGGTGTTGTTACTTGGAGCAATCCCTCCGGTGATGGGCTTGGCTAATGTTTCCTTAGTTCTGATAGTTTCTCTTGCCTAAAACGCTGCAGTAAACACACATAAATCACTCTAGCATTAATGCGCACACCAAGGCAATATTATGGCGTAGTTCAACTTGGTACATATAAGAAGCCAAATGAAAAGGGTAATATAAAGCTAGGCTTTATTTCATTATTTCATCTATTGAATAGCTTTCTGGAAATATAGTATACGCGTCTGAAAATTTTCAAGCCAAGTAGTCACTCGCAGCTAAAGTGACTCACTGGAAGGTATCTAAATTTCAGTGACAGTTGGCATGCCTAAAGAGGAAATAAAATATAATTAAAGAACAGTTATTAAATATAATTCGTAAATGCAGTCTTGACAGATGCCTAAAGTCGTACTGCTACAATATAGTCAATTAAATAATAAAAGTTGTGTCTTCAAGCGGAAAAGTTCTCCATTTTAATTAAAAGCAATCGTAAAGTTACTGTGCTCGTTAGTCATTTAATATTGTAACTACTCTGGTAGTTTGCAGCTGTCTGACCTATATGTGTTACCAGTAACTTCGTTGTTTGTAAAGATATGCTTCTGACACTGAGCGAAAAGCTCGCCGAGCGGTTCTTGTTATCGCAGTGATTATAGAATGTTCCACCGCAAAGCTTCTGACAGGCGCCATGTGAAGTGGTCCTGCGTACGGTAATTGCATTGTGTTGCATTCCAATGTATATATCATGCACGCGCTAGGCTCCGAGCTGGACGCTGGGTTGTACTATTGCCTCGCATTGGGAGCGTGCGACCCTTAAAGCCGGCGCGCCGCTCCGACTTGGCAGCTGGTTGGCAGTTCACTAACGAAAGCGTTCATGTTATGCCGCATAGCGAAGCGCTGCCGGCTCCGACTTCTGATGCGCCCGCAGCATCTTGGCCACGTCCGCACCTTCCCGCGGCCGTGTTTCTTGTTTTCGCTCCGGAGTAAAGGTTTTGCACCTTGACATTTGAAAACCTACCCGCGTCCAGCGTTGCTCAAACATCCTTCGACCCGCAGATGTTGTGCAGGGCCCGAATTCAATTATGTTGTCCGCAGCTGTAAGCGGCAACGACGGCAACGCAACGTCATGTGTTGTGCTTATTTATGCTCGCATTGCCTGTAACAACACCTGGGTGTTGTTACAGGAACCCTTGTGTTTCCGACTGCTTGGAAGTCACTACGGTACGGCATTCACCACTGCTAGTAACAATTAAAATCTGCATGAAACGTATTGTTGCTCGCCTTATTATCAGGCAACTGTTCGCCCGCTTGCGGATAAGGTAGTCGTCATGTCATTGAGGTGATCGCGGCTGTTTTCGCCAGCGCACTAAGGGGATTCACGTTCTCAATTCCCATATTTTGGGTAAGAGCTAATAGCGTCAAGTCAACTGTGGCTCTGTTGGACTCTCCTGGTGGCGCAAACATTATTTTAAAGAAAACTTAATCAGTCGCCCGTTGGCTGCTGCACCTCGGGATGAGATTTTACGTCACAGTACTTCTGGCGATGAAGTTTTCTGCATGTTCGTCAAAATTCTAAACATTGCGTGAGCTCAAAATCTCGTCATGACAAAGTGTTTCTTTTTTTTAAGAGAACTTTTACCCCCTGGGACCTGAAAGTTCATAAGTTCAGCGCTAAAGATGGTGGAAAAATTGTTGAGCTAGGCTTGTCCCTCAACGTGCGAAGGTAATTTTTCAGGGAGTACCGCGGCGCTTTCCTACTCTCCGAGGACAGCTTTGTGGCATGCTACCGGCTCACCAAGGGCGCGACGAGGCGGCTGTGCGATGAGCACCGCTTCGTTCATCACCCGGATCGGATGACTGAGTGTAATCAGTGTAGGACAAGCAGTGTTAGGTGCCCTGGGATTACACGCTGCTGGCGGATTTCAGAAGACGCCGGCCAGCCAGGAACACCTGGCGGTGCGCCGAAGTACGGTGTCTCGGGCGCTCCACGCCGTCACGACCACGATCGGCGAGCGCCTGGATGATCGCTGGGTTCGCATCTCCTCAACGGAGGACAAAAAAGCCAGAGCACTGGAAGGCTACTTGAGAGTCGCGATATTAGCGGCGTTACCGGTACTTGATATACGAATTTGTTGTTTGAACGTTAAACGAGCTTTGGGCAAAAGATATGCGCATTCGCGAGCGGTTTTAGGGTTGCGGAGTGCTCGCGACATGCTCGTGATAGGATCGCGTTTTTTGCTAGTTCCTTCGCTTACCACAGGAGGCAAGCACGCGCCATTTGCCTTTTATTTTAATGAACAATAGAATCATTTATACTTGAAAATAATCTCGCCATGTATCAGGATGGGTTAACGACATCCAGGTTGCTACGAAGAATCCCTCTGAGAACGAAACGCGCCTCATGGTGGCGGCCTACTGGTGTAGGAAACACTACTACGCCCTGAACATAATTATCGTATGTACCGAGTTTCACTACTGTGCGTTTAACCCGGCACCGGAACGCGTTAGTTTCTGGTACGATTAGCTGAAGTGCAATTTGTTGTCGTAAGTTTGCATCAAAAGTAACTATCTTCTACCTGCTGATCGCGCAAAAGTATATTTTTAGCGGTGGGGATTTTTACAGCTGTGAGCCTTCTTTCAAAGATCCGTGAGGCTGACCTGCGGATTCAGAACATTGATGCTTCATTTCTTTACTCCGTTCATGACTTCTTTGTGTGCAAAATGACGGTCCTCAGGGAGGCCTTTCCCCAAGTGGCGGGTTCGAATCCCAGCCGAGGTGCCCGCAATCTGACGGAGGCTTATTGCGGAGAAGACGCTGTGTAACCGAGCTTTCGGTTGCACTTCAAAAGATACCCAGGTGATCGAAATTAATCCTCAGTCCTCCGCTGGGGCGTGCTAGATGCCCGTCGTTGGTCTGGCACGTAAAACCCCCAAATATGAATTTCTCAGGGAGGCCTTTCCGCAAGGTCACTTCGTGCGAGTGAACGAGTGCCTACTTGTTGAGCCTGTACCGACAAGTGATCAGCGTGTTCAGTGTCCCCTGTGTTACGTATGTTGTTTGAGTAATAATATATCAGCCACTGTGCAGTGCGTGCGCCCGTAAGGAGTGAGCCGAGGTACAATGAAAGATATCCTTACGACAACACGTGCACATCACAAATACTCCGTGATATGTCAGTGCCATGCGGCCAACACCTAGTGGTTTGTAGGTCTGCCTATGTCAGTCGTTTTAAGTTGCCATGGCATGTCCGTTCTATACCGTGGCTTTTTGTATATGAAGGGATATGGCCGTCTAAGCTGCATATAAACAAAAACTTATTCGCAATAAAACAACATTGCAGCTGTTGACACGCAGAACCTTGCAGAGTGTCAACAATTATCTGATTGACAACGAACACATTTGATAGCCGGCTTTGGTTGACTCAAGTTGGATTTATTCTACAACTAGTGTTATGAAAGTAGATCGTTGTGTTATCCAAATTATGAAAACTAAACATCGATTCACTTGTTTGGAAACAAGTTTATGTTTGCCCAGATCAGCTGCGGGTACTGCGCAAGCACAGATCAACACTCAAAAAATTGAAGCGTCTATATATGGATTACCCTGACGGCAGCACCATCGCAGCGGCGTAAAGTCAGAGTTGCACCTTGGTCTGTTCCCAGAATCAACATACGATGGGACGGAGGTGAGCTAGTTGGTTTTTTTTTATTTAGATGGCAGAACCAGATGAACTTACAGAATAAATGCGAGCAGATAAAATAAAAGACACCCGATCGCTGGACTACCAAAAGTCTATTGATTTTCTGCTTCTTCTGCTGGTGTTGTGGCTGTCTTTACAGGTCTTATTAATTTTCTGTTTTCTTGATCTTGCTGTACGATCAGGGACATTTCGGACTCGCAGGAACTTTTCTTCACTTTCCTGTAGTGGACTAGAGGGTGAGCTGACAGTCATTATACTGATTTAAAAAAAAACGAGGTAACTTTCAGCAAGGTTCACAAGCTTAGTTTAATAGTGATATTATTGTTGCCAATAAAACCAAGGAAACAATATGGGTGCGTTCTCTCCGTGCGTGAAATAACAAGTTTCAAGGCGGAATTTGTATGTGCAAGGACCAGAGTAAACGCGCTTATTAGGCGTGCAAAACGACGTTGTTTCCAAGAAAGTATTTGACTCTAGGTAAACCGCGGGAGAAACATGGGGCCTTAATAGTGATTTCAGAGGACGCGCATCGAAAAACCAGTCATCGACTCTGTGCGGAGGCAGTTCGGAATTGATTTGCAATCAGTCGCAAATGATTACAACAAGCTTTTTGGCATCGTCAGGTACTGCAAGATATCATGGGGATGTGTCAGCCAATTTAAGTGGTGACCTTAGAATGGCGACCTCTGCGTGATTACCGCCTCTTAACCTATGCACATTGCGCTCCATTGCATTTTGTATAAGAAGCAACAAGGCGCCTGGGAATGATAACATCCGGGTTGGCGATTTGTGTCTAAACTTTGAGGCTATCGAAGAGGCCCTTGTATGCATAGTAGTTTGTTGTTGTCCGGTGTCATGAATGCAGAGCTCAAAAAGGCGCTCGTTAAGCCGATTTTTAAGTGAAGAACGGCAGATAAGCGCGCATGTTACCGCCACATCTTTTTCCTGCCATGCATCAAGGAAATACTTGAAAAAACATCTGTTCATTGTGATGTCTAGTTACAATGATAGCTCTGACGTTCTTTCCCGTAGTCACGATGGCTTCGTGGCAGGAAGAAGCACACAGCTGCTGCTTGAAGGCTTTTTTGATTTAATTCATAGCGCATTTGAAAGCAACCTTTTTTCCTGTGCCATTTTCTTGGGCATAGCGAAATCCTTCGATGCGGTTATCCACAACTAGCTCCTTCAGAAACTATGATTCCAGCTTCCGTGACCCCTTTTTCTATATACGGGAAAACGTTTTATCGATCGCTCCCAAATAGTATCTGTCGGGCATTTGAAAAGTGCACAGGTAATGATATTGGTGGTGTCCCCCAGGGATCCGTCTTGTCACCGTTACTTTTCAACCTCTATGCGAACGAGATTTCCAACAGAGTATCTAGTTGTGCCATTTTTCAATATGGAGACGACACCGCACAAGTATCATATCGTCTCGGATATGATAATGCCGTAGGGCTATTGCAAAATGACGCGAAGCGAATAATGACCTGGTTTGGCGAGAATTTATTTATAATCAGTGCGTCGAAGACGAAACTGGTCTTCTTCAGGAACCTACAGCAAAATGTGAACCTTGACTTGACAGTAGTATTATACTACTCGAGTTGTCTTGGTTGTGTCTTTACCTCGCGTATGTTGATCACGTGCAATATTTAGACGTGTTATTTGATTCTGACATGTTATGATGCTCGCATTCGTCTTCCGTTCGTGGGAAACTTCGGAGTGTCCTTAGCGAAAAATACAGCAAGCCGAGGGCTGGTGTGACTTGATGTTACACGGGACTATTTCACAGATGTGAATTGGTACATTTTCACATCAGCAATTTGTTGTTCTGGTGTGACACCAGAAATCTGGTGTGTTACCAGAAATTTGGTGTGTTGGTGTGATACCAGCAATTTCGTGTTCTGATGTGACGCCAGCAATCTGGTGTTCTGGTAGGACATCAGGTTTTGTTGTGGTGTGATACCAGAGCACCAGTTGACTGGGTGTTGCTTTACTAAAAAAAAAAGGTACAAAGATAAGTTTGAACACAACACTGCTGTCATAATTAGTTTATTCAAAAAAGCGGAATAGTAAAGCTTCGGAAGCTTTACTGTTCTAGGGAGTTGGCCGTGATCAACTGGGGTTTGTCCGCAGCCACTGCCTTGCGTCGAAGAACCGGAAGCCCTGTCGTTTCGCAATTCTTGGCCTTTCAGCTTGCGGTTGACTCGTGTCTTAGGTACGGTGATTCGTTCCGGGTACCGCTCCGCGCGAGAATCTCCTCTTCTAAGGCATCATAGTCGGCAGATGACTCAATTTTCTTGTCCAGCTCATTCAGGGAAGCCTGCTTAAGTAGAAGAATATCAAATGTTTCTTTGAGGTCACCGATGTCGGTTGGATCCGTGGCCAGCAGGACGCCAATCTGGCTGATGATATTTGTTGTGACGGCTCCCAGGGTAATCTTCTTTCGCTTCATGCGGTCGACGCCCTCCTCGCTCGTAGTAGGCATGATCCGGCCGCTAATTCCCGGTTTTCGGCACCAAAAACTGTAATAATTACTAGCTTTCTTTGCTGTTTTGCTACGAAACCAAGCTCGTCGGAAGTCAAGAAAGCTCACCAACACACATTTTTTCGGCTTCGACTCACAGAGAAGACTCCTTTATTTTCTCTAACTTAAACAAGAATACCGGCGAAAAAGGAAAGGGAAACCCTCAAAGAGGCGAGCCTGCGAGCGCCCCAAGCTGCTCAAGGCCGCCCGGAAAAGTGCTCAGGACGAGGCGGACCCTTCTTGAGCACAAAGGAGCCCGGCGCGGGGTCTCCGGCGACCACCAAGACGGGAGGAAACACGGCACCACGTCGGAGGACGGGTCGGCACACACAGTAATAGAAAACACGCTCGCGGACGGGGGAGGGAAGGGCGGAAGTAAACAAGAACACAACTCTGGTCTCACATCAAAATGCATGGTGTGCACACCAGGCTGCCTGGTGGGCACATGAGCCCTTGCAATGTGACACCAGACCTCTTGGTGTACCCATCCGGCTGGTTTGCGGGTACACCAACATTTCTGGTGGGCACACAAGGCTGGTGTGCTCGATACACCAGCATTGCTGGTGGGCACACGAGGTATTCTGGTGTCAATTCAGGATTCTCTGATGTCACCCCAAGATTGCCTGGTGTATTTTTCATTAGGGGTTAGCTGCAGACTTTTAAACCACGGCTCTTAGGCGCCCGTTTCCGGCTTGAGCGGCGTCGGCGTAACCGCGCGGTGCATGATAGGTAAATTACCCCGCTAAATTTAGAGAAAAATTTTCCCCGGTAAATTTAGCGGAAAAATATCCCGCTAAATCTACCGGAGAAATTTTGTTCGCTAAAATTACTGGAAAAATGTCTCCGCTAAATTTAATGGAAAAAATTCCCCGCTAAATTTAGCCAAAAATGTTCCTGCTAAATTTAGCAGGGAAAATTCCCCGCATCTCCACTAGATCTAGCGGAAAACTTTCCCCGCCAAATTTAGCGGAAAACGTTTCCCCACCAAATTTAGCTGAAAAATTTCCCTGCCAAATTTAGCTGAAAAAGCTCCCCGACAATTGTATCGAAAAAAAAGTCCCCGCTAAATTTAGCGGGAAATTTTTCCGCTAAATTTACCGGAAAACTTTTCCCTAAGTGGGAGCCGAGCAGGAGAGGAGGAGGGGCATAGCCCCTCTCCGTACTTTCCCCTCCTCCACCTGAGGAGCTGCACTCTAATTCGGCGTTACAGGGAGTTGTAAACGGCTTTCATTTTTTAATCATAAAGGGTTGATGCTATTCTTCGTAAGAAAGTCTATCGGATTTCCATGGCTATAGCTTACTTGTCTATTGTATTACAGTGTTTGGGAATTGCGCGGAACTGTGGCAAAGTAAAAGTGACCTCATATTAAAGGCTTTCTTAAAGAGCGTAGGATATCAGATAGATGTTATACCTGACAATAATTTTTTTGAAATCTTACAGATGCCAAATTTATCTTCTCGGTTTGTGCAAAATGTGGTCGTGCGGCATTTCTGGAGTAATGATTTTAAGCGCCCCTTCGTACTTCAAAAAAGTCTTTGCAGCACACCGCATTTTATTACTCCCTCATGTTTTACGCGTTACGCTACAGGAGTTTGGTCTTACTATCTACCCTTCCTTTCCAATAAAATTTCGAAGTGTCTTGAACGCCAACACACGAAGAAAGTCAAAAACAATGTAAACCAATATAACAATTTAGTGTGATTCCCCGAAATCTGTCTTTGGTGCTGTTGTGCCCTCTCCGTTGTCGAAATATTAACTTGGTGTTTTCAAAATAGTTCGGCCGACCACGTCCGGTGAACATTTCTAATTTTTACGAAAAAATATATTTTGTAGACTCATGCAATACCCATCATAACAAAACCAAAATCAGTTTTGCGAGAAAAAAAAAAAAAAACTTGCCCTTGAGGAAACAAATTACAAGCACACACTCAGTGCGAAGCACTTTCTGCGAATTGCGCGAAGTTGGCATCTGAATAACGCTCCCCCCCCCCCCCCCCCCCAAGAAAAAAAAAACTGTTATGCCTGCCGGTCTAGAAATATTTACTATTGCGTATAAAAAGCATTGACTCCAAAGATTTATCATTAAGTATCGAAGTTTGTTAATTTCTAGAAAAAAATCACAATCGTATCTCATTCCGCAATGGTACTTTAATTTTATTAATTGTTTACTCCGAATTTATAAACACCAGAACTTTCAAACTTCGCCAGTGTGTTATCCTGTATCTTGTAAATATTGGCGCTAAATATAGTTATCCTGCACGCGAAATAAATTTATGAGAGACGCTCAAATAGTGTCGATTTCATAATTACGAGTTATTTTAAAACTGAATTAAAACAAAGGCCATCTTCGATTTTTTTAAACTCTTCCAGAATAAGGCCAATGATAGGTACTATCAGATACTGCAAAAACATGATGCATTATTTTTGTTTATTTGAAATTATCAAGCTAGAAATATGACCAAATTGGGGCTACCGTACCACCCTTAATGGGGCGTCTAGATATACGTAGATGACAAATTCGCTATTTTTACAGAGTGTAAAAATGTTTGAGTGTGGTCAGAAAGAGAAAAAATTGACGGTACAGAGGCGGACGGACGGTGGTTTTTAAAGGCTAGCCCACATGGCGCGTTCTTCCGGGCGTCTAGAAGCGCGTCTCGGCTTGCCGCGCGCGTTCAGCCAGATGCGTGCGCCCAGTCAAACCACACGCCGCGCCACCGCGGGCAGCGCTTCGGGTTTCTGTTTGCGAAGCGTCTACCCAACGTAGCCAGACGCGCTTAAGAAACAAAAGCAAATTTGAAATAGAGATTGCGTGTTAAGTGATGGCTGCATGCCATAATAATATTTTATTAATTGTAAGCAAGGAATTTTACTACAGCAATCGCAATGAAGCTCAATTTCACTCATTTTTGGCCTTTTTAGCGCGTACGCCTCATCCACCTTTCGGTATGTCATATGCATCACCATCGCCCGCGCGAAAAATGTACAGCTGGCCGTTACAGAGGTTGCGTTGGTGTGGTTGTTGCCGATAGTATTAATTTTGTACCTTTGTCTTTCGGTGTCCTTGTATTCTTTACATTTCGCCTGCCAGAGTGCAGGACGGTTTTGTACTTTGCTAACTCCTCTCTGCTCCACTCAAGGAGCGTCAGACTCTCCCGCGAAGCGGAAATAGGAGTCCCTGGACTTGTGCGAAAAATATGGTAAACTGATGTCCGCGGGGGGAAGTACCCATGTTCGCCCTGCTGCGAGCGTTGGCGGGGCCTAAGCCGTTTTTATTTAAGGCCGCTGGAGTGCAAATTACGTTAACTCTGCGCGCGCGGGTGTGCGTGCGTGCGTGCGTGCACGACAGCCTTCCACCCTTCGGCTAACGGAATGGTGGAACGTCTTCACCGGCAGCTGAAAGCCGCACTCACAGCACAGGACGACCGCAGGCATTGGCTCCAAAACCTACCGCTCATACGTCTCGGCATCAGATGTGCCCTCAAACCCGGTTTGGAATGCACGTCGCGGTGCTCATGCACGGCCTAGCACCACGGCTACCGGGAGAGTTTTTCAGCCCCTTGAACAAGCAAGACTTGCCATATGTTCATAGAGGCACCGTGTGCCTATATGAACCTCTTGCGAGAAGCGTTCCACCAACTGCAGCTAACGCCCCCAATGAAGTAAATTCGGAAGACAAAATGAAGGAGTCATGTCCGCCTAGCTGGTTGGCACAAGACTGAGCGTTTATTCGTCGTCGTCGTCGTTTTGCCTTATTTTTCGGCGCGGCCGATCTTGATAGATCGGCGGTTTAGAGTAAAAGAAGAAAACAAAAACAACTTCGGTCAGCCGCGTGAACCGCAGCGCGTGCAGCGTCATTCGCTCCCCAACACTCCTTTCCCCTTGTAGAAGAGACGTGATGGCGAGCGACGACTTCGCGTTGATCGTCGCGGAGTTGGAGACACGGATGTTGGTACCGCCTCAGGTGGGACGGTCTCAAGAGCGGGGTCTGGCGCGGAAGCCGCCTCAGGTGGGACAGTCTCGGAAGCGGGTGCTGGCGCGGGAGGCTCAGTAGCTGCGTCACCGGGATCACGACGGCGAAGCTGGTCGGCGTGGCGCCGGTGGTCCTTGCCATCGCCTGGGGACTGAACTTGTACCAGGCGGGAACCAGTTGTTGCCTTTACGATTCCGGGGCTCCACTTGTCGCCAGGACCGTAGTTTCGGAACCACACTGGCTGACCTGGGCGAAAGGGACTAGCTTCCGATTGACTGCAAGGAGTGGGTAATGGAGGCAAGGCGGCGTCCAGACGTGAACGTATATCGTAGCCGAGTAAACGCTGAGATGGGGAACAACCGTCTTTGCCGGGTGTACGACGATACTCATGCAGAAATCGCGCTAATCGTGTCACCATACTGCCCCTGCTCAGCCGTTGGAGCCCTTCTTTTACAGTGCGGACGGCTCGCTCCGCAAGTCCGTTTGATTGGGGGAAATAGGGAGGCGAGAAAATGTGTCGGATATTGTTCCGCTCGCAAAATCGTTGGAACTCGGCGCTTACGAACTGGGGCCCATTATCGGAAACCACAGTCCGTGGTATTCCGAATCGGCTGAAGATAGAGCGTAACGCGGACGTGGTTGCTTCCCCTGACGTGCACTTGAGTGGAACTGCTTCAATCCACTTGCTATGAGAGTCAACGAGAACTAACAACATGAACCCGTCTATTGGGCCGGCGAAGTCCACGTGCACTCTCGACCATTTCTCGTTCGTCTCCGGCCATGGCACAGGATCTCTGGCCGGTGGAGCTGGAGAAACTTGGGCACATTTCGTGCACTGACTGACCATACGCTCCAGATCTTGGTCAATTCCGGGGTACCATATAATGGACCGAGCTAACGCCTTCATGGCCGATGCGGCGCGGTGGCTTTCATGCAAGAGAGCAAGTACAGTCTTCCGAGCCCTTTTGCGGTATTACGACTCGAGATCCCCAATATACCAAGCCGTGCGAGGTGGTTAGTTCGCTCCGCCTTTCCAGGAATGGCTTTAGGGTCATTTTCCCGTTATGACTCTTCTGAGGCCAGGACCCACTTTGAACCCACTTTTGGACCTGCCTTAAGTCATTGTCTTCAGCCGTCAGCCGCTGCAGGTCTGCCGTTGAAACGAAGTTTTCATCGAGCTGCTCCATCAGAAGAACATACTCCGACAGCTCCTCGGTTGATGATTCACCTTCCCTTGAGCACGGCAGCCGGCTGAGGGCATCTGCATTCAGGTTCTCAGTTCCTTTTCGGTACACCAGATCGAATGAATAAGCCCGCAGTAACAACGACCAACGCTGTATGCGAGCGGCGGCCATCGATGGGATTGGCCGATCCGGACGAAAAAGGCCAATCAACGGCTTGTGATCGGTGACCAACGTGAAATGGCGGCCCAGCAAGTACTGCCGGAACTTCGTTACTCCAAAAACCAGAGCTAAAGCCTCCCTTTCGAGATGAGCGTAATTACGCTCGGCTAGGGATAGCGTACGTGAACGAAACCCGATCGGTCGATACTCGCTTCCAACCTTAATGGACAATACCGCCCCAATGCCATAAGGCGAGGCGTCACACTCCACTCTTAGAGGCTTGCTGGGGTCAAAGTGGGCAAGAAAATTTGCGTTTTTCAAAGCTGCTTTGCTACCTTCGAAAGCCTTGTCGGCGGCGCTAGACCACTGCCACTTTTGGCCTTTCACTAGCAGTGCATAAAGCGGAGCTAACAGGGTCGACATGTTCGGCAGGAACTTGCTGTAATACGTTATGAGACCGAGGTATGACCTCAGTTCCGAAACGTTCTGCGGTCTAGGGGCTTGCATGATTGCTTCCATGTTCTCTTCCTTGAGATGAAGACCTGCGGCATCTATTTTGTGACCCAGGTAATTGACCTCTTTCTGACGGAACTTACATTTGTCCCTGTTCAACCTGACCCCGTACTCCCGCAGCCTTTGTAGCACTTGCCGCAGCGTTGACTCGCCATGTTTCTCGGCTACCAGAACGTCGTCCAGGTAAACTTGTACTCCATGGAGATCTTTCAAAATAGACTCGATTCTGCGCTGGAAGACGGCCGGTGCGGATGCGATGCCGAATGGCAATCTATTGTAGCAAAACAACCCCTTGTGCGTGTTGATCACGGCCAACTGTCTCGCGTCTTCGTCAAGGCAAAGCTGGTGATACGCGTTTTTGAAATCCATCGTGCTGAAGACCTCACCACCACAAAGAGATGCAAATATGTCTTCGATAACAGGCAATGGGTACTGTTCGGTATGGCATGCCGCATTTACCGTGAGCTTGAAATCCCCACAGATTCTGATGTCACCACCCTTTTTAACGACCGGCACTATCGGGGCAGCCCAAGCAGAATAGGGCACGGCAGATAACACGCCCTCGGCCACTAAGCGATCCAACTCATTGGATACCTTATCGCGTAGCGCGTAAGGTACAGGCCTTGCTCTCGCGAACCTGGGTTGCGCGTCTGGGCGTACGAGCAGACTCACCGGCGGGCCTTCCACGGTTCCAAGTCCAGGCTCAAACAGATCCGAGAACTCCTCGAGTAGCTTTTGAAGGTTCCGATCGTCCATTGGTGCTCCGGGTCCGGCGGCAGGAGTGGAAGTAGGCGTTCTAGCGCCTGAAAGACTAAGGACAGGAACTCCGCGAGCATTCATGTCAGTAATCAGGTCCCGGCCACACAAAGAAGGACCTGAACAGCCGAGCACAATAAGACTACCCTCTGTAGTCTTGTCCTGGTACTTCACGCGCATGTTCAGCTCGCCTAACACGGGCAATGTTCCAAGGAAACACGACAAACGAACAGACGTTTTCTGAAGTTTCGGCCACGAGTTTCGGTACTTGTGGTAGACGTCTTGGGGAATTGCGCTCACGGGAGACCCTGTGTCCACGAGCATCTTGAGGGGCACGCCAGCCCAAACAAACTTTCGTATTACTGGTTCTACTAAACCAACCAAGTTGTCAGACCTAGCGTGAGAACATTGGAGCGTAAACAAGCTTCCTTCCTCGCCTGATAAGCTGTCGCTGTATTCGACGGCGTTCATTCCAGGTTCGTGGTTGGCTTTGAATCCACGGCCCACTTTCCTGGGAGTAGTAAGGTCTCGGCAGCACCTGGCAATGTCCCCAACCCGACCACAGTGATGACACGAGGCTCTCTTAAATTTGCACGATTCCGCGTCGTGCGTGGAGCTTCCGCAGCGTGAGCAGGCTAGCGTCGTACGCCTCCGGGAGCTCTGAGGAAGTGGCGATCGGCGATGTGGGCCTTGTGTAACCGCGTTGATATAGGACTCCGGCGTCGGCTTCATGGCTGCGATGTTTACGGTAGCGGATTCCGCGGCGAGCACTATGTCCTCGGCCACTTGTAGCGTTAAGTCTCTTTTCGTGAGCAGCAACTTCCTTACATCTTCGTTGGTGATTCCGCAGACGATGCGATCACGGAGAAGGCGTTCGCGAATGCCACCGAAGTTGCAGGTCTCGGCTAGACGGCGAATCGCGACGAAGTATTCCGGGACGGTCTCGTCTGGCTTCTGATCTCTTTTAAAAAACTTGAAGCTCTCAGCGATTTCGTTCAGTTTCGGTGCGTAGTACGTTCCTAAGCGCTCCACGACTTCGGTATATGTAAGCGAATTGACCGCTGTCGACGAACTGGACGCTTGCAAGACTTCAATTGTCTTCGAACTTAAGGCGGACACGAGCAACGCTCGTTTCTGCACCGCGTCGGTCACTGCATTCCCCTCGAAGAACGCTTCCAAGCGTGTCAAATAGGTGGTCCACTTATCTGATCCCTCGTTGAACTGGGGAACAGAGAAGGCCATGGTGTGCTTGGTCGAGGTGGGTTGACCGGTTTCAGACATTGGGTTCATCCTCGTCGCCAATGAAGTAAATTCGGAAGACAAAATGAAGGAGTCATGTCCGCCTAGCTGGTTGGCACAAGACTGAGCGTTTATTCGTCGTCGTCGTCGTTTTGCCTTATTTTTCGGCGCGGCCGATCTTGATAGATCGGCGGTTTAGAGTAAAAGAAGAAAACAAAAACAACTTCGGTCAGCCGCGTGAACCGCAGCGCGTGCAGCGTCATTCGCTCCCCAACACCCAAGAAATCCTGGCTCCCGCAAAGTGTTCATGTCCCAGGACCTTGAGACACGTACGCATGCTTTCGTGCGTCGCGATTTGGTCAAGAGGACGCTAGCACCGGCGTACGATGGCCCTTTTAAGGAATCGGCACGCGCATCGAAAACAAGGACTTTAGATGTTAAAGGCCAGCAGTGCCTTTAGCAGGGTACAATCGACCGCATAAACCTGCCTTTCTCGACTTCCCCCCAGATGATTCTTCAGTCATCTCCTCCCCCTCGCATACCGGACCCGGCCCATCTCTCCAGCGCAAAGTCCGGGCAATGACATGGGCCCTTCCGCAGCTTTGAGTTTATTTTTGTTTTTCGCATCGTCTCCGGGCTACTTAACTCGCACGCCAGGAAACTGGAGGGGGCCTCTGTGGCGGTCTCCTCACCGCCAGTCACAACGATAAGCAAAAAGTGGGGTCCGCGCGGCAAGACCTGCGCGACCCCTTCCCTCGCGGGGTGAAAATAATGGGCACGTTAAGTCCGTTGTCCGGAGTGCGAGAGTTTGGCGCTCCTTCCACTAAACGGAGAGGAGTGCCGTCGGAGACTGACACTCGAGCGGGCCCTTCGTGCACCCAGAATTTCTCGGAGCGCGAGTGACTTCTTCGCGCTCTGTGACGTCACGTAAACAAACAAGATGGCTGCGTTGCTGTTGAGATCGTCGAGGCGAAAGACGTAGCCGGACCGCTGCCCCTTTTCAGTTGATTAGTGCTTAATCCAGCAGGTAAAAACGATTTGATTTGAAAGCCAAGACAGCAATTAGCGTCCCGAAAAAAATTTGTTCGTGCATCTCGCCTGAAAAGGAAATTCATCTATCAAACTAGCGTGCCTATAGCACAGCGACAGAGAAATTGTCGAGAAGAGGAGACATTCGGACCGCTCTGTCTTTTTTTATGATGCTGATCCCAGCGAATAAACATACTTCGATTTGAAAGCCGAAACATCAGTGAGCGTCGAGGAAAAGGCTTGTTTGTGCGTCTTGCCTGACAACTAATTGATCTGTCGAACGAGCGTGCCGATAGCTCGGCGACAGAAACGTTGTGATGAAAAGACAGTCAGACCGAATGCTTAGCCCAGCCGCAGCGAATAAGGATACTTATACCGAATTCCAAGGGCGTTTTGAAGCGCGCCGGGATCAGTTGACAAGATCCGGAATGGAGCACACGATCCGAACGGGGTCGCGCCGCCTACGAATCCCCTGTGGAACATGACTACTGCTCCGGGATCGGCGGGTGCCTTCCCGTCATTCAACTGCCCGGGAATCCCCTTTCCGCGGCCGCCGCGGTCCTTTCGAAGACGTTTTCGCAATCGCGGCGCTAACACGTGTTCGACGCACGAGCGGCAGGAATGGCTCAGGAGCTTCTAGCGAAGATTGCAGGAATGCCTGTAGCGCGGCAAAGCCTTCTATTCTCCTTCCTGGAAAACGAACCGTCTGTCGAGCCAAGGGGTAAGTAAGCGGCCATTACGAATTCTTCTGAGGCGAGATCAGGCGAGATGCCCCGCGAGAAAGAAAGTCACATGTGTGCACCGAGGGCTGGACCGGCTGGCTTCCGGTCGAATCCGCCGAAATCGTCGGAGCGACTTTTCTCGTATCCAGATCAAGATCTGGAGCGGGAACTAATCCAAAACGACCGGTGGAACACACCCGTCTCGATCCCGATCGCCCAGTGAAATAGGCTCGCTCCAGAAAAGTCGATCCCGGTGAGCTCAAAAACGACCAGTTTGAAATCGCCATTAGACTGGAAAACCGAAGCACCATATAGCGTTGCGGGAAAGGTTTGTTCATGCATACCGCCTAAAAACGAATTGACGTGCTATCGAACGACGGTGTGCCAGTATCGGAGTACACTGTAAAAACAAATCCCGTCAGATTACTGAAATCGCCAGTTAATTTTTGATGCCGGCAAAATTTTCGTTATCTTGCATATCGGTCATAGCATTAACTAGGGATTACGTGCATGAGAGTAATGAGGCCCTACGGTTTTTGCCCGTAACTTGACTCGTAGAAGCATGGCAGAAAACTGTAACTCTCATGCACGTGATCCACAGATGCGGGAATTGTTCCGACATCAAACATTAGCTGGCGTGTTGTCCGTAACTTGCGACGGCAAAAAACCGTAACAGTTAATGACTGAGCTGCACGTGATGTGCAACGACGGAAATCGTTCCGGCATCGAAAATTAGCTCGCGTGCTGTCCGTAACTTGCAACGGCCAAAAGCCGTAAATCTCAATCACTGAGCTGTACGTGATGCGCGACGACAGGAATTGTTCCTACATACAAAATTAGCAGGTGTGTTGTTCGCACCTTGCAGCAACGGCCACAGCCTGTTGAACTGCTAGCCGCAGTGATTTAACAAAACGGATGTCTAAGTAAACAATAAACATAGCAGTTTACTGCTTATTTATTGTTCACTGAGATATCCGTTTTGTTAAATCACTACAGCTAACAATTTAACAGGCTCTGGCTATTGCTGCAATGTGCGTACAACACGCCAGCTAATTTTTGATGTCGGAACGATTCCCGTCATCACTCATGACGTGCAGCTCAGTGATTGAGAGTTACAGCTTTCTGCCGCTGCAAGTTACAGACAACACGTAAACTAATTTTTTATGCGGGAACAATTCAAATTAAATATCTAGTGCCCAGGGAATGTGACTAGGCTGCGGGTCCAACTTAATTTCACGAGTTAATGCCAGCTTCGCATCCCAGAGATTAACAGCTGCATAAACACTGTGTTAGACATTTTGAGGAAGTGCACACAAGGTACAGTATTAAGTAAAACATGTTCATACCTTTATTCTTAAGAAATATTTAGTGGACCATGTCCAGCTTTCATGTGGAAGGCAATCTATAATTTCCTGGGCAATCAAGTCCATATGAAGCATCACAGAACCTGGAAAACAAAACAAAGAATGTGGAACGTGGTTAGGTTATGAACAGAACATGATGACAGAATAAACCTCCCAATTTCCGCAAGCTATGAGTTACATCTAAGCGCATTGAAGGAGCCTCACCTGAACTATTGCGCGCACTAAACAGTGAAACCAACTTGTGACATATGATATGAAACCATATTAACAAGGGGAGTTAGAAAAATTCCTTTGAAGACAGAATTTTCGCATCCAGTGAGTTACTTCAAGCCTGTTGTCGCGACTTAATTTCAGAAGTTACTGCCAGCTGTGCCTCCCAGACATAATTAAACACCGTGTTAGTGGGGTTGTGCGAATATTTGCAATTTCGAACAGTAGTTTCAAATTATACACTATTCTATATTCGCTTTGAGAAGACTACACTATTAGTGTTTTTCAAAGTGTTGGTTGCGGCAGGCTAGTCCCGTTGAGTGCGCTTCTTACCGAGCATTATAGCACTCCGGAGAAGCAATACCTGTGGAAGCGAGCTCCGCGGGTGTTGCTTCTCCGCATTGCAACGGTGCTCGGCAAGAAGCGCACTCAACAGGATAACCCGCCACGATAAACACTTGGGAAAGTAGAAATATGACAATTGCGTGCTTGGAAGAAAAGCATACATTGAACGCGGGTGGCACACGCGTGCCGGCTGTATCTGAAGATAAATGGAAACTTTGTATATGTGTATGTCTACCTTGTAGTAAAAGTTTCAAAATTAAACTGACTGCTATGCAAGAGTATACTATGTTAGGCAGAGACGCCCTTACAACCTGCGTTCCTCATGCGCGATTAATTATTTTGGAGCGCAGCTCTTAGGCGCCCGTCTCGGGCTTGAGCGGCGTCGGCGTCGCCGTAATCGCACGTTGTATTATGGCAAGTTTCCCATAATGACGTCACGAAGGTTACCCTCATGAGGGTTACGAGGGTTATCCTCACGAACGTCATGAGCGTTACCTTCACAAGGTTTGCGAGAGTTAGTTACCCTCGAAAGGGTTACCTTCACGAGGGTTACTCTCACGAGGATTACCCTCACAAGGGTCACGAGGGTTATAAGAGTTACCCTCACGAGGGTCACCCCCTGAGGTTACGTGACCCCCCCCCCCCTGAGGTCACGTGACCTCAGGGAGCCACCTATCCGTCAGTACCCTTCCACCCTCCTCCTCAAAAGCTGCGCTCTAATCCGGCGTTACAGGGAATTAATAAACGGCTTTCATTTTTTAACTCAAATTAATGAAAGATTATTTTATATAGCAAGATTTGTAAATTCACTCAATTGGGAATCTCTATAGGATTATGTAAAATCCATAATTTACTTGCGATTCCAAGAGATCAGAACTTCTGAGGTCACAGTTCATAATTATAGATAGAATATACTTGGCTTATAAACGAACAAGAGGAACAACTTTCACAAGTTTGGCTGGGTTTCCGTCTAAGGATTATGCAATAACTGTAAAAAACGTGGAAAATCTATTCGATATTCAAATCAAATATATTCAGCCAATACCTCTATTCGATTCTAACTCAAAATCATCTATTTGCACAAGACTACGTGTTGGTAAGAAATTTGAAGCAAGTGCACGTAAGATGCAGTACGAAGTAAAACATTCCTATTGAAAAAAACATCCCAAGCTGGTCCCAGCTTTAAGCTGGGTTATTGCCCCAGCATGCCCAGCTTGGCATGGTGGTCATAGTGGTTGATCTGGTCATACTGGTCATGGTGGTTGATCTGTTTATACTGGTCAAGATGGTTGATATGGTCCCAGCTTCAAGCTGGGTTATTGCCCCAGCATGCCCAGTCTGGCATGCTGGTCATGTTGGTTGATGTGGTCCCAGCTTCAAGCTGGGTTATTGCCCCAGCATGCCCAGTTTGGCATGCTGGTTAAGCTGGTTATGCAGGTGAATTTCCCAACCAGTTTAACCTGCTTAAATTAATACACAGGATAAACAAGCCAAGCTCTTCAGAAAAGCCAACTCGGCATCCAATTTATTATTTTCGTACTTGCGGCCGCCTCACATGAACTCAAATGCTACACATCCTCGGCGCTGACAGAGTACTAACCGACGCACAGACAGTGGTTCTCGGTGCAAAGCTTACAATGTTAACAAAACCAGATTGCTTATCTTTCAACACGAAAAATACTAGACACACGCCAAAAACAGGCAATAGCAAACGAAAATACTACACGGATGCGAGAAGCGAACCTGGGTCCCGCCAGTGATGGGGCGAAACGGCAACTTGCGTGGTAGGCAGAGGCGAGGAAATCCGTGTGGCTTGGATGGCATTGGCTATACTCCTCGGTACCACCGTCATTCTTGAGCACACACACGTTCGAAGACACGAAGTGACGCCTCAGTAGGAACGTCCGACATCTCCCCCACACTGAACAGACTGCCGCTAGCTGTCTCCTCAAAACCCGGTTCGCTTGCCACCGTCGTTAAAGTAGTCTCCAAATAACGCGCACACAGACGTTCCTTCGAAAATCTATCCAAGATAGCCAAACGCGTCTCAAATTCTCCGTTCCTGCCACTCTCTCTCTTTTCTCGCACACAAAGGTTGCTTGCAGCGCGCCTGAACCGCCCGGTCGTCTACCAAAAACGAGAGGGCAAAGAACAGGACGTGGCCTCGTTCCAGCCTAAGCAGACCTTTGCGCGCTCCCAACAATGCCAGTTCGGCTATCTCTAGTCGACCTTGGCGTGCGCGCTCCCAGCATGACCACCACGGTTATTAGTTCGACCAGATTCACCAACTTGTCTCCCAGCATGACCAGCTTGTCTCCCAGCTTGACCACATTGGCTCCATGGAAAACCAGTTTGACCAGTTAAGACCAGACTGGCTCCCAGCTACACCAGATTGAATCTAAAACCAGATTCTAGGGCGACCATGCTGGTTTTTACTTAAAGCAGACTGACCAGCTTAAATTCTAACTTGCCCAGCTTAAACCAGCTTGATTGTGAGTTAAACCAGTTTGACTACCACATTGACCAGATTGGGCAGCTTAGTTACCAGCTTGGCCGGTTTGATTTTCATACTGATTTTTCCAATAGGGATATGTTCATACTTTTATGCTTGAGAAATAATTAGTGGGCCACGTCCAGCTTTCAATTGGAAGGATATCTAACTTCCAGAGCAATCAAGCCCACATGGAGAAATACAGAACCTGGAAAGCAAAAAAAAAAAGAAAATGTGGAATGTGATTAAGTTATGAACAGAATGCAATGACACAATAAACATCCCGATTTCAGCAAACTACACGTTACATGTAAGCGCATTGCAGAAACCTCATCTTAACTCTGGCGGGCACTACAGTGAAACTAACTAACTAGCGACTTATGATATGAAATCATTTTAAAAAGGGAATCTTGAAAAATGCCTTTTACACGGAATCGCCGCGTTTAATGAGTATCTTCAAGCCTGGTGTTCCGAGTTAATTTCAGAAGTTTCTGCCAACTGTGCCCTCAAGAGATAATTAAACACCGTGTTAGTAAAAAATTTCAAGCAAGTGCACATAATATGCAGTACGAAGTCAAACATGTTCATACCTTTATTCATGAAATAATTAGTGGGCCACGTCCAGCCTTCACGTGGAAAGCAATCTCTAACTTCCTGAGGAATCAAGTTCACATAGAGAACCACAGAACCTGGAATACAAAACAAAACAAAAAATGTATGTGATTAGGTTTTGAACAGAATGTGATGACAGAACGAACCTCCCCATTGCTGCAAACTACGAGTTACACATAACTTATAAGTGCAGTGCAGGAACCTCAGCTTAATTCTGGCAGACGCTAGACAGTAAAACCAACTGGTGACTTATGCTATGAAACTAGTTTAGCAAGGGAAGTTTGAAAAATGCCTTCGAAGATGGAGTTGCCGCTTTCATGGAGTTTCTTCAAGCCTGCTGTCGCAAGTTAATTCCAGATGTTACCGCCAAGTGCACCTCCCACAGATAAACACGTGCTTGAACACCGTGTTAGTAAGAAATTTCCAGGAAGTGCACACAAGATGCAGCAAGGAGTAAAACACGTGCATACTTTTATTCTTGAAAATTAATTAGTGGGTCACGTCCAGCCTTCATGTGAAAGGCAATCATCATAACTTCCAGACCAATCAAGTACATATGAACAACCACAGAACCTGGAAAACAAAAACAAATATTGTGGAGTGCGGTTGGGTTCTGAATAGAATGCGATGACAAACTAAACCTCCCGATATCTGCAAACACTGAGTTACACAAAGTGCACTGCAGGTGCCAGTGTGATTTAAGAAAGCTGTAAACCCCAAATGAAGTTACTTGAAAGGGCCATGGACACAGAAATTAGGCAAGTTAGAGTATTTGTTACTTGACAACACCTATTGGACATACACGAACCATTTCAGAATATTTAAAACTCCAATAATTACAAAATTATTTTTGTTAATGTTCATTTTTATCTGGTGACCAGGATACCTTGACACAACTCCTACTGTGGCGACAGCAGTTCGTCTATAAACCATGTGACTCTGATTGAGACGTTGAACAATCTCTCTTTCGTTGTTCTCTACCCGCGTTCGCCACGCATGTCCGTTACCCAGGCTCTGTACCTCTTTCTTCCTCTTCCGTCTCCCTCCATAAGTGACGTTGAATTCGAAGGAGCAAGCTGTGCCAGATATGCCAACTGCCCAAATCTTGGGAGGGAAAAGTGGGATAAATGAGCTTAGTTGGAGGCGAGGGACACTTGGGCGCTTTCTGATCCAAGCCTGGAAGTGCATACAAGAGATCTACGAGTGGCACCGCCTCGCCGCTCGGGACTGACTAGGGACACTAAAGACACAGGCATATGTCACCGACGCCTCCAAACATGGCTGGCTCGCTGAATATGTGGACCCGAGGGTCCTGCAACTAATTAAAATTTGTGTGTGAAACTAATGCATTCTTTGATAAACAAATTTGGTAGTTGTATAGTAACATGTAATGGGCTTCAGTGACATACTTAGATTTCATTTTTTGCATTCCTGAAAAGTCTAGAAGCATTTGAATGCTAAAATAATATCTAGAGCTGTTTTTTCTTTGTTTTACACATACACATAATTAATTGTTTAAGTGTATGTGAAATCAATGCTTAATCTATTTAGTATGTTGTTATTGCCTTTACGAATTCTTGTCTCCTCCCATATAATGCATTCCACGAGAATGCCCTTGAGGGTAATCAACTTGAACTTGAGCTGAAGTAACTCCCTTGAAACGTAGAGTGGATTTTTGTGGTGCTCCAACAACCAAAACAGAGCCAGAAATGATTGTACTCATCAATATAATTAGGATAAAAAAAATCTATGGTGACTAAAATAGTAGACTGGCTTGTTGATACGTCACAAAGGAAACATAGAAAACAGGTACGGATAGAAGTGACTCGGCAAACAAAAGGATCTCTCAGTGGAGGTTGCTACCAGGAATTAAAAATAAAACAAAACATAGAAGACAACTTAAATCATATGGCACCACCTACCCCACATGGATATCAGTTTGCGTATTGACCAGAGAAGGGGAGTAAAAAAAACGTTAAAAGAGGAGACACCTCCAGGTGCATTGTATGGTGGCAACAATATATGATCCGCTTTTGCATAGCCTGTCAGGTCAAGCAAAGCCCTTTATCAAAGACAGCCCTCGGTGTCGTGTGAACATTGTTTAGTACAGTTACCAGACGCGGTTGCATGTCAGAGTTCAATAAAATCAGATAACTGCAGGCTATCAGGATAGAACCACAAGGATATGTGGAAGCTGGTGAAATTTTGGGTCGTGACAAACACAACTGCTTCCTCATCCGGACCATCACTTTGTTAAAAAAGGATCTTGATCGCCCTCAACCAATGAACAAAGGCAAGAATCCTCAGCATTCACATAAGGTAGGTGGCACAGGTTGATTACTTGTTGTGTAGTACATACCATAGAAATAAACCAGAGATGCAAATGGTAAACTGTGAACTTAGAAATAATGTGTCACTTCAGTCTTTTTTTCTGGTTTCTTGGGAATCAAATTATTTACAATCTTTCTCATCTGTGCCACTTATATATAATTGAAAATGGAAGGAACCAGATTTGTGAACATATGAAGAAAAACTATTGTCCTTGTACCGAACCACACTCCAAGTACAAATCTTAGCTAATAGAGTAGCCTATAAATGAAATAAAGTAGTGCTGTATCCTGCATGCCAAAAGATGCGCAAAGGCTTGCCCAGTGTGATGCAGATGGACGCTGCGGGAAGCTCTTTGAGTTCAACATTGGAGATGCGTGTTGCATTCTAAAAGAAAACAATGACCCCCCCTTCCCAGTTCAACTTCAAATTATATCATTATCTGAGCATGTTTTAAAGGCAAGAAAGCACAAGTGGCTAATATTTCCATGCATTACCAGACAAAATTTAATCAACAGTGGTGAAGCTTACAAAAGAGCTGCTTGTAGGAGCTTTTGCAGCAAAAACATGGCTTTTGTAGCACAGATTTCATTTAATTTATTTCACACTGCAAACTTAAGGACATGCCATCCCGAAACCAAGACCCCACGCAACGAAAACGGCACAACCAAGCACTGGGGCAGGATACCACTATAGTCAGTGACTGGTCAAGAAAGAAGTGGAAGCTCCTCCCACCCTTTTCCACTTTAGCAAAGCAAACGCTGGAGAGGAGGTTGCCTCCTCTCCAGCGTTCACTCTGCTATAGTGGAAAAAAGTGAGAGAAGCTTCGACCTCCTTCTTGACCTGTCACCGACTATAGCAGACAATAGTTCGACGGCAAGCTAAAATATTCAAATAACAAACCTGCAAAAAAAGATGTCCGAGCGTTCCTTCATGGCTGTGGTAGCGTGCCTCGAATGACTGGCGTGGGGTAGCGGCTTTTGTAGAAGCATCGTAGCTGAAGACCAGTGCTGGCAGGCTCCTAATGCTCCCAACTTGAAATTCACCAAGATGGGTCCCAAGAACCACTGTTTTCCCATGGTTGGCTCGAGAACAATCATTTCCGTGGCGTCCTGTGGTTCGTCCAGCGTATGGGCCCCGTTATTGCTGGCGATGCTCAGAAGTATAATCTGCAGCAAAAAGATGCGTGAGTGCTTCATCACGGCTGCGGTAGCGTGTCCCCCACGTGTGAGCTCTTGGAGCAGGCGATTCCGGTTTATCACATTGTAAAAAGCGATGAAAGTACTATAGAAAGTCCCGCAGTTCCTCAAAGTGCCATAAAAACTATTATAACTGCAGTTATAACACCTAATTATTCGCAGCAAAAAGATTGCTGTTGGAAGTGTTGTAATAAAAGGGGATAGAAAGCAAAAACACAGAACTTTGGCAAGGAAATCATTGCTTTTAAATCTCGATGCAATTACTAAGTCAGTCCAATCTTCGACAACTGCAAAGCAACAAAACTATTTTAACATAGCGAATAAACCACACGTCACAACAAGTATTTTTCCCTAAAATGAAAATAATGGGAGGAAGATTCATAGGACTGTTCCTCAAGTAATCGGTGCCACCGGAAGAATGATTGACACCGCTTTTCCTCCCACGCAAGGCATCAATAATCGTTCCAGCGAATGAGAAGCTACTACAAAAGGGAAAGTAATGGTTCGACACTCGTCTCGGAAAGTGGCCACTTTTTTCTTGAGCACAAATTTTAATAGTTGCTTTTACGTAGGCAAATATACGCGAGTAACTCGGGGTACCTCAACTTCTTGAGAGGAAAAAATTGTTTTCGTCTATGGAAGCTCACCGTGGGACGGAAGTGGTTTGTGTACCTCAGTCCTATTTATTATCAAGCGGTAATACATGTCATATCTGCTGAAAGTATTTAATAAATCATAGCGGAAAAAGCAGGTGGCGTGTCGTCATCTGCTTCCAGCCAGCATCTAATTGAGAGCCTCAAGTAAGGGTGTGTTAAATGCTAGATCGGGTCATGTGTTTATGGGCGCCATAAAATTGCAAAATTTTGCTGTTGGTTTATGGGACTATAGGTGGTTTTTCAATACAAATACGGTTATAAACAGATGCTTGAAGATTTTTTTGCGAAGAATAAAATAACACTTTTTTATATACACCATTTTTGTTCCGAAAAGATAAGCATTTTTTACACGCAGAAAAGTGTATAATGTGTGTACATCTCTAACCCGACCATTAAATGGTAAACGCTCTCCATGGTTTAAGTTGAACGCACTCTTACTTGAGGCTCTCTAGCATCTAATGAGGTCGGTGGTGCCATCCCGTGGTATGTTATGTACGCACGGCCGTCGTTCGCCCGGTAGACTTACCTCACTGATCTCTAATATAGGGGGCTGGAAGGCGCTTAGCCTCGCTCCGAGTCGGGCGCGAGTGAAGCCATCGGAAGTTTGATGCCTGTCCCGGAAGCCGAGTGTTTGCTGTGTTTTATAGTGCATTTAGTTAATTTTTTGGTTCACGCTTTTCTGCATTTTTACGAGGGTTTTAATAATCCCTTCTAGAAATCAATCTTGAGAATGAGGCAATTGAACTTGGCTCATGTACACTTAATGAATTAGAATCTCCAAATTCTTACACATCAAATGGCTTCCACGAAGACTTCTTGGGCCTGCATGAACTGCTATTGCGCAACAAGCAGGCTCTCTTGATATAACAAAAGCAAATCAACCGCCTTGGACACTGTTTTGAACACCGCTCGTAAGAGTGGGAAAGCCTGTAAAGTGCTCACTTATGGGACAAGCCGCTTACTTCCGGTGGCTTCGAACCTGTTTGCTCAATGCGCCATTAAGCTCTCTAGTGGAGACTAGTGGCCTACCTCTAAACAAACTGCCATAGACATGAACTTTTTTTACACATGAACTTACTGATCTCTATTACAATTCCTAAATTGCGCATCCCCACTCCGCGAGTGCGGCCACCAGACGGCTATCTTGCATGTTGAAAGATCGCGTTTTTGGAGCGTTGCGGAGGCTGGCCGGCAGCGTGCTGAAGAAACGTTTTCTACTCGTTCGTTTTCATTCGTCAGAAACGTTTTTTAAAACCCTTTGTAAGGTGGATACTTGCTGATGAGAACACGTGTAAATTTTTACAGAAGCACAGTGCCGCAAGAAAAAGGCACAACTCGTCGAAAGCAAGTTTCGCCGGTCTTGCGGCGTGATCAAAGCTTCCTTGGCATGCCGAAGCGCTGAGTCTCTGTGCCTTCGTACGCTTGGATACTCATCAAGAATCGGTGCCGCGGCAAAGTTTTGAAGGTGTGTCACGCATAGATTCATCGCATCAGCTTATACTCATGTCATCAGTGTAACCCAACTTAAAGAAACTCTAGAACTACCCTTGCTGTCCAGTCGAAGATTGAATTCTCGATTATGTTTATTGCATAAATTCTACTATAATTATCCATACTCCCATACCAACCCTCCTGCTGCTCCTGACCGAGTATCATCCCGCCTTAATCACAGTCAATGCATCAAGCGTATTGCAGGCAAAACGCTTGCCTTCAACACTTCCTTTGTCCCTCATGCAATAGCCATATCAAACTCCCTTCCCGACAATATTGTAGTCATTACTGACACAATAAGGTTTCGCCAGGAAATCTCTTACACAACCACTAATCATTCCCGACTAAACCATATCAGTACTTTGTGCTTTTTATTATTGTAATTTTGACTCTCTCCTTTTTCTATTTTGTCGTTTTCAAGTGTCAAAGTGTATTTTAGATCTCGTCTATTCCCCCCCCCCCCTCTTTATGTAATGCCCCACCCGGGCCCTTAAGGATAAATAAATGAAATAAATGAACCATGCTTAATACAATGAATCAGTTTTTTTACGAACCCGCCAAAAGCCAAAATAAACGGCGGAGCCGGGAGTTCAATATATGTCTATAATATATATACATATACATTTTTAATGAAATTTAGGATGATGAGTACACTGTTAGGTTCGCATTTTTAAACTTAAAATTCGGGAATGTTTGCATCGGTGTGGCATTTCTTATTAGAGAGTTTAAGAAATATTTGCCGTAATATATTTTTTCATCTATGAGCTCAGTCTATAGCACTGCCATCAATTAGAATATCTGCGCACCACGATAACACATGTTGGGGCCGTGTGCTCCAAGAAGCTCCTACGACTTTAATGTCTTATCATTAAAAAAAAAAAAGAACATCTAGCAAACACGCTTGCTTATTTGTGGGATTCACAGAACAGGGAGGTAATATGACGTACCTGGGGTAGCACGTGCCTAACGATATTAATTATTTTTTTTGGCTTTTAACTTGTGTCTACGTCGACAGTTGTAAGCAGTGGTGCAATGTACGTCGACGCGGGCGTCGACGTACATTGCACCACTGCTTACGCCCCTGCCGGGTAAGTTTTTCTGTTGTTACGACACTCTATCGCCCTATAGACGCGTCTAATTTATGCTCATGAAGTCTCGGGAGAACTGTGTGTAATACCAGTGCAAATGTTATTTGTTTAGTCAGAGCAACGACGCAGCAATCCCGAAGCGAGAGACAACTGCGCTTTGATCTGACTGTCCATGTTCGCTTTAATAAAATGTGAGCGTGAAACTCTCGAGCAGCCTTAGCTTGCTCATGATGCAGGACGCTGCTTTGTCGTTGAGAATCTTTGCCTGCGATCGCCGGCGAAAACGTTCCAGTGCTTGGCGTACCCTAGGCAGCAGCGCCTGTCAACGACCGCCCGCGCAGCATCGCAACCTCCCTGGCGCCTATTGGCAGTCTGCGAGTGCCGGCAATTCATCGTCGTGGCTTGAATGTGAGCATTTTATGGACCCCCGCGAACATGAAACTCCGCGAACATGAACCCCCGCGAACATGACCCCCGCGACGACGAACCGCCGGCGCTCGCAGACGAAAGGTTCCGATGCTGCGCGAACAATTCTTGAAATACTCTGTTTAGGGTGCGCCGGGTGCTGGAACGGCTTCACACTCACAGCCATTCGAAGAGAAAAGGATTTGTGAAGACAAAGTAGCGTCTTGCATCTTCGGTAGGCTAACGTTTCTTGCCAGGTAGCACCAAAATATTATAATAATGTTATTTTTTTGTTTGGCCCAAACGTTTGAAAAATGTCATTAATGTCATTTAATTTAATGTTTTCACAACGTTTATGTGTACATCAGATTAATGTTTTTCCAAACGGTATTTGAACACACAGGCAGCGTTCGTACAACATAAATTAAATGTTTGCAAAACATTAAACTAACATTGAAGGAGACATTATATTAACATTCGTGAAACACTTTTACAACCGGTATGCAACTTTTGTAAAACATCAAATTCACATAAAAAAATGGTACTGCTACACTAGCAGAATATCTACAAAATGTTAGAAAGAACTTTTCAGTTGACGAAGACAAAAATATTGTAAATCAGACGCAACCGCTATTCATGCGCTTACGCCTCTGCTGTGAACGAGGCGAACTGCATGGCTAGCAATTGCGCCTAGTTTACAATACTTTTGTCTTCGTCAACTGAAAATTTCTTGCTAACATTTTGTGGGTATTCTGCTAGTGTAGCAGTACCATTTTTTAATGTAAATTTAATGTTTTACAAACTTGCGGTCAAACAAAACCGTAGGTAGTCAAAGCTAGAAGAAAGGTGTTGGAAAGGAGTCTCCTTGAAACCCAACGAGAGGCAGTGTTTCGCTACAGACATGGCTTTTCCAAGGGCTGAAAAAGCTAAGACTTGCAGCAAAATATTGCGTCCTAGGTCTTCGAGGAGGTCCTTTTTCGCATACGTAGCAATCTTCTCCAGAAGATGAACCACCGGACTTCAGTGCACTATATACAGAACTGCAGATAATTGACTGTACGCATCTTTTGAAGAAGCTTGATCATAGCATGTTGGTTAACCGAGGAAAATAACGTTTGTGAAAGGCACAATGCTGCTCACTATTTACAAAAACGCTAGAATGCACGATCATTACCAAGCTGCTTTTCATCACAGAACATATTGAGACGAAATCAATTGCAATTTACTACCCTTGCAAAGAAGAAATCAGTCATGTACGTGTACTAAAACCGTTTTATTGTGGTTTCAAATTAAACCAAAAGAAGCATATACATACGAGCAAGGATGCTGCTAGACTCGGCTTTTAAGAGGACTCAGCAATAATTTAAAACAAATCTGTATGTGTTACAGCAACAAGCTTGAAAATGACTAGAAATGGTGACTAGAGCAGGTGATTAGAAATGAACAAACAGGAGTATATATTGTGACGGTTTGAAGCTGAGCCATACCTACTTGCCACAATGCCTTTATTGGAAGAAGGCATGCCTTGCTTTCACTTTGGAGAAAATTTACATTATAGTTGTCCATGCGCTGGCCAGTTAGATGCCCCTCCATGCTTGTGCTTATAGTTGTCCTTCAGTTAAAGACTTCTTCGATATCTTCGTGGTGCATGCAAGTGCAGCTTGAAATAAGGAGCAGAAGAGGATTCGAAATCAATACACTATCACAATAAATTGTATGTGACATATGGTTAAAGTAAGGGAGCAACGTGCTTACCAACTTGCCCAGCTCCCCAGCTTTCTACTTTACATGACATATAAAACAACTTTTATAAATTGAACCAAAAAAAAAATTAGATTGATTTAAATACCCCAAACAACAAGTGCTTGAGAAATAAAACCAGCAAATTAAAATTCCACGAATATTCAGCGATATTAAGCACAATAAACTGAGCCAGATCTCCTTTTGTGTATTCACGACTCCAGCAAAATGGACGCCACCAATCGGGAAAACCGGGAACCAGCCAGACCAGGTCACTCCGCGCCCCTCCGCGTCTCTGGTGTCTTTCGCGGACACGTGTTGACGGCGCGGTGGCGAACAATGTAATTTGACCAGGGTCTGAAAATTTCCTAAGTTTGCCTGAGTGTTGATTAGTGTGGTGAAGCCTCAGTAGATTGTTTCCTTTCATCGCGTGTTTGCAAGCCCGTTTACTCCACAACACACGGTCGCGTTCTTTCGATTTCTTGGATGGGGAGGAATCACGGAAAAACGTGTTGATTTCTTGTCTGTCACCAATCACATTCAAAGGAACGACTACTTGCTAACTGGTAAGTGGCTTTCTTATAAGGATGTAAAACAGTGGACTGAGGACGACAGACGAGGTGTTTCACTTGAGGGAACACCAATGTTGCAGAAAAGTGAATGGGAAGGTTCGATAGCTGATTTTCTTGAGTTTGGTTGTGTTCGATTAGCTTTAAGTTATAGCCACTCACGCCGGTCGGTGTGTTGGCTATTCATCTTGGCTGCTTTTCGCCGAAAAAACCCTTGGACCAAACTGAAGAAGTTGGGCTGATTTCGCAATTACTTGATTCAGGAAAACCTGCTTGCTGCATATGATTGATGAGGGAAATTATCTACTTTCAAAAGGTGGCCATGGGGGATGCGTCTCGCAAAGCTTGAAGCTGTCAGGGCATTATGATCTATCGCGCCTCCAATATTCATATTATATGACCGTCGAAGCCAGCAGCAATATACATCTACATTGCTCAGGTTGACCGGCCACAAAAAAGACTAATTTTTTACGTTTTTAAATTTGCCCAAGGAAGGAGACAGAGCCCCCCCCGGGCACGGGCCATGATCCTTACCGAGACGCTGTTTACGTGCCATGTAATGAGCTGCTAGTAGTAGCATGTAAACAAAAGAACGCCCACGTTGCCTTTATGGAAAAAATACACGGAATCCCAGCGTGCTTTCGTTAGCTTCAATCTCCAGTTCTGGCGAAAAGGTAACGCGCACCATCCCCCCCCCCCCCCCCCCCCCCGGAGAACTTCTCAGCCTGACCCGTCACCCCCCCCCCCCCCCCCCTTCCCGGGAAAATGGAAAATCTACGCCGCAGGTCCCGTTGTTTTGGGCTTGGTGGCAGCGCAATGATCAAGTCGATGAGATTTTTCTTCTTTACTTTCCAGATTACCTTGTCTGCGTCGCATGCTGAATGTCGCGGCAGTGCAGTGTTGTTACTGTCCGCATCTCCTGGTTTTCTGCTGACTCCGCAGAATTTTGGTATCTTGCTAATGCCGGCATGTCATCTGATTATCGTAATGTTCAAGCACCAGAGTTGGATCCGCTTCTGGACGGAAGTCCTATGAAGACACCAACTTCCGTCGTCGAGGCTGCAAGATCCTTGTTCCAGGCATTTCTCTTTAGTGGGCTTGGTGAAACTGCAATGAACAAGGTGCTGAGATTCTTCCTTACTCTCCAGGTCAATTTTACTCGTGAGCCTCATTCAGTTAAGTCTGATAACCTACATCTATGTGCTGCTACCGGGTCCACTGAGTATCATCAAATGTTCTTCTCTGTTCACCTGGTATAGAATGTGTTCAATACATTTGTTGTGTAGTGGGGATGTCAACTCAAATCCCGGTCCGGATACGCAGGTTATTCTCAAACAACTTCTTGATGGGCAAGCGTAAATAGTTTCCGATGTAACCTCGATAAAAAGTAACCAAGCAGCCCTGCAGAATAAGATTGACGGCATGGCTCTTCTGTTGACATTGAATCTGGTTTATCGCAACTGTTAGGTCTTGACAAAAGGGTGCACTCTCAAGGAGGTAAAGTCGCCACGCTTGAACATGCACTTGCCGAAATAACTGACAAAAATAATGACTTGGAGAATCGTCTTAGGACGAAAAATTTGATTATTTATGTTTTACATGAAGATGAAAATGAATGGTCAGGGTCCATACTTAAAATCGTCACTGATCTCTTGTCTTCCAAACTTTCTATTTCTTTTGCGATGGCATCAATTGTTGTCATCGCCTTGGCTCCCGCATTTATAATACGACTAGACTTATAATCTTCAAAGTGATTGACTACGGAGAAAAAGTGTTGGTTCATAAAAACGCATCGAAAGTGAAGCCCGCCCCCGTTTGTTTATTAACGAAGATTTTTCCCTTCGTGTTCGAAACATCCGTAGGCAACTCTGACTTGGTACGGCTGATTTATGACGGAACGGTGCGAATGTTGTTTTGTGTTATTATTATTCAGTAGTTGATAACATTCGCTACACGTGGAATGCGCCTAATAACTGCCTTTTAAGGGTTCCTGCACCTCGCCTTCCTAATCATGATAATTGACATATGCAGAAAAACTCTTTTAGTTTACTGGACCTTAATGACAAGAGCATCATTCCAAAGTCCATTGAATTTGCTAGCATGGCAGCTGCATATTTTCCTTATGTGATTTGTGTTAATGAAGTTGGTCACATGACTCCGTTTTCTACTGTGTATTTACTCCACCTAACTATGCCGTTGTATGTTGCGATAGGTCCTGCGAAAGTGTTGGCGGCGTTGCTTTGTTTAGAGGTCTAAAGTTAATCTTTTTGCCCTCCCTAGCTTACCAAACACCGAGTCACTGTTGTGCAAAGTTCATGTCAATAAATGTGTTGTTAATGGGGCAGTTTACAGAGCTCCCGGTATTGCATTTAACGTTGTTTTCGCTATTCACGATTAGATTTTAAAGCATCGTTTTGGGAATAAAAAAATTCCTCTTGACAGGAGGTTTTAACGCACCTGACATTGATTGGGAAACGCCAATGGCCGGTAGTCGCGATAAAACTATATGTGATGCCCTAGTTGACTCTGCTGTGCCATTCTACTTAGATCAAGTTGATTGCGACTGCGAAATAGGTAATTCAATTCTTGACCTTGCCTTTATTAGTCACAGCATAGTTATGAGTGTAAAGTGGCAAAATGTCTTTCAGACCACAACGCTGTTCTTTTAGCGCTCTATCCAAAACGCTAAAAATCCCGAGATTTTTAGCGTTTTGGATAGAGCTGATGACATATCTATTCTTGATGAGCTTAGTTTTGGCTTTGAGACGATTTCAAAGCCCTAAGTCTTGACTCTAGTGTAGACATATTGTTTAGAAAAGTTTGTTTATTACTAAGTGGCTGCATAAAACGACTTGTCCCAGTCAAATCCACAAAGACATATACAACCCAGCTTTGGATTACTAGAGATGTATTGCAATTAACTGGTAGACTAGACAAAAACTCGTAAACCAAGGCATAGTGCTAATTCTCTGAATATAACCCGGCTTTAAAGCTTAAAAATAAGTTAGTGCAAAAATAACAGCTGCAAAATATACTCACTTTAATGTTAGGCTCAATCAGTTCGTGAAGGGAAATCCAGTAAAGTTTTGGAGGACTATCCTTCCTAAAAATAATATTTCACGCTGTTTTATTATTCAAGATCAATGTGCCTCTGCTGCTGTAAACATTTAAAAAAGTTTTAATGCATATTTTTAATTTTTATTTATTAAAAATAATGGTTGTTAACCTTCTTATATTTTTATTTTTTGAATTTCATCGTTAGAAAATAGTCTGATCAGTGTTTTTTTTTTTTTTTTTGCCCCCAATATGTTCTTAAATATGAACTGCAAGAAGAGCTCAGGTTCTGGAGATATTCCCAATTGATTTCTTCATTGTTATTCTCTCTGGAATTATACCTAAACTTTAGAAATCAGCCAGAGTTTTTCTTATCTTCAAATCCGGTAACAAACAGAGCCTTATCAATTACAGACCGATTTTATTGACTTCTTCCCTGTAGCAAGCTCCTCGAGCATATAGTCTAAAGTATTATTTTTCAATATCTCGAAAGCAACTCAATCATCTGCCTTCAACAGCACGAATTTCGTCGTCATTTTCCAACAACTCCTGGATTTCACTCACGATATTGCTTCATCCTTGAATAAAACCGGACATATTGATGCGATGTTCCCATATTAATCGAAAACAATCGATAAAGTTTTGCATTCCAAACTACTTTTGAAGTTAAAAGTTATACCTAAAAATCCTGTTTACTTCACTGGATCACTGAATATTTAAAAACAGGTTACAGTTTGTTGCGTTTAGTACTGATGTTTCTTCAGAAGTTAGTGTCAGTTTAGGTGTTCTACAAGGGTCGGTGTTAGGACCCCTTTTATTTCTTATGTATATTAATATTATTGTAAAAACACTCAGGTTAAAATTCGCCTTTATGTCAAGGACTACGTCCTGTATAACGATTCTAATTTGGTTAATGATCATCTGTTACTTAATGAATCCTTCGCAAGCTTCTTTAATCAGAGCGAACAACGGCAAATCGATATCAACTTTTGCAAGACTGTGATCATAGAGTTTACGAAAAATAAATCGCCTTTTGTTTTAGCTACGGCATTGGCGAAATAATCTGGAGAGGTTTATGAGTTCAAATATATTGGTATTATTTGTTCTTCTAACTTTAAATTAAACAGACACGTTGGCTTAATTTCTTCTTGAGCCCTCAAGAAATTAGGATTTCTTCAAATGTTTTTAAGGAGAGGTTAAATTAACGAAGAAAGGGTAAAAGCACAGGCGAGCTGGTGAAGAACTTCCATCGTAAACCGGAGACACGGAAAAAAAAAAGCGGACAAAACAACAACAAGTCTTGTTGTTGTTTTGTCCGTTTTTTTGTTTTTCCGTGTTTCCGGTTTACGATGGAGGTTAAATTAACCGCTTTTGAAACCCTTGCTACGCCAATTTTGGAGTATGGTTTTCTAGTTTCGGACGTGTATCTAAAAAACGATATTAATCTTATTGACTCTGCTGAGGCCAAGGCGGTCCGATTTATTTTCGATAGATATGAGCGACACGTTTCATATTCAAGCACTATGCCAACATTAGGACTAGAGTCTCCGTCATTGGGCGAACTGTCGTGTAGTTGAAAATTATACAAAGGACTGTTATTGAAGATAGTGACATCCAGTCCATGAAATGCATTTATTTTTCAGACGTCAGGAGCACTAAGTGATCCCATCCTTTAAACATTGTGCCCTTTCAGTCTCATATTAATTGTTTTAAAAAGTCCTTCGTGCCATTCACGGTTAAGTTCCAATATGGTATGAATGGATCTACGTGTATGCTTCAGTACGCCGAGTTCGTTTGAAAAATTTGTGCAACTTGATTTAGTTTGATGTGTGACTGGGGAATCATTATTTTATAAATGTGCTTGTTTATTGTTAGCAATACTCATCTCTTTTCCTCCTGTGCATTCCACTTATGCAATGACCTCAATCGAGGTCGCAGTATGTTCGAATAAATAAAACGGGTGCTGAGAAAATGAAGTGTAAACCCATTTTCATCTGATATGAAGTTTTAATGCAAACTGAGCAATGCTCTTCTTAGTGCAACTGACACTTTCTCCTCACTAAACTTATATGTAGAATACAAATTTTTTTTTTAGATATTGTGATTGCGAAATTTTGAGTTTATTAGATTTTATCGAATTGATAACACTTTTACTAAGCTGTGATTTTAGAGCTTTTTGCAATTATTAAAATATACAGAACAAGTATCTCAATATGCACATGTCCGATAGTAGGTTGTAAGTTTGTTCTTTTTCTTGGGGTAGTTTTTAGAAAACTTGTATAGTCCCAAAATATGCTTTTTTGTTAAAACAGCATTTTATGCATGTTTACACTTTCCTGTCCATTTAGGCAAGAATAAGTTTGCACATGAAAACGTATCTTGGTGGAAAGTATTCTTCTTTGATATACCTACTGAGCGGACAAATAACTATGCACTCACATTCCTCTAGCCGTATCGGCACAGACGACGTCTGCATTATTCATAGTAATTTAGTGACGCCGTACATAGCAGTAAAACTGATTGATGCATCAGCAGTTCTATTTTAGCTTTAAATTGCACATAAAATTGTTAAACTCGCGAGAGAACACATTTTTATTTATAAAAATACAAGAGCTAGAATACACGTCGAGATTACGAGCACAAAGTAAGGCGACAATCTAAAAAAAACGTGAAAATAGTTCCTGACATCATCATTATTTTGTAAAACAAGCTTCAAACGGGTTTATTACGCAAAGAAATTGTAAATATGCCTCTTACAAGAACGTATTACATTCCGATTATTAAGTCATCAATACAGTGCTGCAGCATTTTTACATGTTTTGATTTAACTAATCATGGATGAAGATAGAATAAAACAATTAAAACTGGGACAACACAACCACATCTTTCAACTAGCAACAGACGAGTAAACTTTCAAAAGCGAGCAGCCGACTATACCCAATAGGAGTAGGGGAGAGCAGGGGGAGAGAAGGAAAGATAAGAAACGCGAAGTGCAAGTCAGGGTGGTAGGGTTATCTCGGATTTTAAAAATTCAACCTCAGTTTTCGCCAGCAGGAGGGAAGGCTTTGACACGTTGTTTTTTGCTGTGGTTATGGCGAATGATTCTATGATTTCCCTGCCGAATCTGCTGTCATGCCCCCCCAGGATTTTTGTGTCATCAAAGAGGGGATGAATGATTTAACTAGTATTATGCTCTTTATTATACATGCGTTTCCAACATTATTAAGGTGGTTGAACGTAGCCTAGTGTTCCAATAGTTAAGAAATGGTTAGCCAAGTTGAGAAAAATCCTTCTCAGGGGGCTACACAACCTTCAATAAAAAACTTGCGAAGGTACATCCCAGCGGTTTGGACTTTTTTTTTTAAATCAATCAAGAAACAAACGGATGCTCACCAGTCCTCAGAGGCAAGTCTCGCATGGAAAACAAGCTCATAACATTAATTTTGCATGTTAAGGAACGCGTGGCTTGACTTAGTAACTTCACGCTCCTTGCCTCGTTACTTCTCTTCGAAGTTCCTATCGGGTAATGGCGCGATATCATTAGCTTTTGAGAAATATTGTATCATTGTGTTTCATGCTGAGAATGATATATCTTGTGTTTTTGAAGGTGCCAAACCTTGTACATCTCCGCGAGTGCCACAGTCAGTCTCGTTTGCGACTGACTATGCACACAGGTTCGATTTCTTCTCAATATATTTTGCTGCACTCCTATGCAGAGATGGCAGTAATGACATTACTGTGATAAAATTACTGTGATGAAATTACTTTGCTGTAATGCGCAATATATTTATTTGCGTTGCGGCGCTGGTAATTATGTAATGTAATGAATCATTTTCAGGGAGTAATTTTGAAGAAAATACTCTATATTCTCATGATTACTTTTTTTGAAAGACCGTCTAAAACAAAATCTGTGACCTGGAAGTCGAGAGCGAGACAAACACACTAAAACAGGATCAGAAGACGAAGCGGATGAAGAAACGCTTTCGAGTGAAGACATTGCTGAAAGGCCACGGTTCACGAAACTCCAGTCAAGACGGATGCACGGCGAAAGTAATTGGTGACTGTTTCAGGCTGCAATGTGGCGGGCACGTTGCTACGAAGATCATCATATTTTAAAACCTGTGACGAGGAGTTAGGAGTTAATCCTAGACTTAGCAGGGAAAATTTTCCGCTAGATTTATCGGGGAAATATTTCCGCTAGAATTAGCGGGGAAATTTTCCCGCTAGATTTAGCGGGGAAATTGTTCCGCTACATTTAGCAGGGAAATTTTTCCGCTAAATTTAGCGGGGAAATTTACCCATAATGCACCGCGCGGTTACGCCGACGGCGACACCGACGCCAACGCCGACGGCGACGCCGCTCAAGCCAGAAACGGGCGCCTAAGATCTGCGCTCTACAATTAGTTAATTATTCCAAAATGTTTTGTAACAATGCGACTAGACAATTATGACTAGAGTTAACGATATATAATTAAATAGATACAAACGTCACTACATTGTTAGAATGCTAAGCATAATATCAAGGTTCCCGTGGATGCTGAACATACAATCACAGTTCACGCGGAACTAAAAAAAAAAAAAGAGGAATCTTATACTTTATCAGAGTTATTTTCACTAGCTGTATGTGAGTGAGGTGACATCTTTTTTTTCGCAGACCGAAAAGTGAGAAGGCTTGTTACGTCAGCTTGAAATGCTGATACTTCCAGAGAGAAAAAAATATGTGTTTTGCCGCAAGCGACTTTGTCGGCTTGTCACAGTGTCCGAGCACGTTTACAGCAGTCTCTCGTTTGCAACCTGGGTTGCGAGAACTGCCAGGTATTGTCGCACCTCACATGCGAGGTTCTTGTACTTTTGTTCGCCTACGGTTTGCCGCCAGTAGAATGGGCTGTCGGTACTTGGCAAAACTGGAGACTGAAGGTAGTCGTAGACCTCTTTCTCTAGACATCTTGGTGCATCATTCTTTTTCGACAATGCCAAGCTGTTCAATATCTTCAACACTGAAGGCAGCTTACTGGTTTGATATTGCTGTTCGGCGCAACTTTCTTTAGACGTGAGCTGTGTTCAGTCCTGGTACATCCTGAAGCATTGTACCTAATAGGAACTCTACGTTCTATTTTTTTCCCTTGTTGTAGCAGATGTCTTTAAATTGAGAACCAACGAAGGTGGCAAGGGCATGAGGTGCCCGTGTGCTTACATCCAGGAAGCTTGTTTTCACTGATCTGAGAAGATTCTGGGAAAACGCCTCGTCTTGAATTCCAGTTGCTCGCTTAGAAAGCAGCATCTGCACATAGTGAACAAGTGGAACAACCATCCCCGCTCCAAAAACCGGCAGACCCATGGGGTTATGAAACCGTGTGGGTCCCACAGAAATTGTGTGGGTGTTCGGGTCCCTATGGGTCCCCGCACAGTTTGTTTGGGTGTGCGGGTCCCCACAGAGTGTGTGGGTGTATAGGTCCCCATGGGTCCCCGCACAGTCTGTGTGGGTCTACGGGAGTTGTGTGGGTCTACGGGAGTTGTGTGGGTCCTGCAGAGATCCTATAGGAGCTGTGTAGGAAGTCCCGTGGGAGCCGTGTGGGTAACCCATAGGGTTTCATAACCCTATGCTCTGTAGGCAGTCTCTGTGGGAACCTGTGAGGAAATGCATGCTTGACACCGTATTTCACTGCAGACCATTGCCAAGAACCGGCTAGTTCTATTTTTATTTACCGATTGGCTCTTCATTTCTCTTGCTTTCGCCGGTCGTCCATTTTTTCTCCCAGTATGTGGTTTACTTTTGCTGTCCTCGACATTACAGCAATGACATCTGCATGGTGCTTTTGGCCACGGAGCTTCATCATTAGGCATTTTGAAAAATATGCAATGACAAAATATTTAAAGGAGCACAATTTGTAAACGTAAGGCTTAAACTAATGTTCATTAAAATCACATGCCATATCACTTTCATGAACAGTTTCATTTGGAATAGCCTTTAATAATGACGCACTTGAAGAATGCAATTGCAACATGCCCTATAAGATCAATAATTAAAAAGTTAATTTACAAATCTGGGTTAATTAGTCAACATATTGTGATGGTTATCCCCTTATCTATGTCCGCCGAGCCAAACAAATCTCTCGCCCTCTTTTTTTTAAATGGCACATTCTGTATGATGCATAACCCGATTATATCGAACTTTGTATCAAACTTTGTGAACAGACTAGTAGCTGCTATAAAAATGCATAGCGAAAAATGCGGTTACGTCGAAGGAAAATTGCAGCGTCTCCCGATACATAGAACTGCCAAGAGCGCCGTTTAGCTCTGCAAGCTGGCTTTCCCCCAGCACGGGGACACATTCGGGGAAAGCCAGCTTGCAAAAAAAGCTTGCCTTTTTGGGGGGGGGGGGGGGGGGGGGGGGGGAGGGAGGGGGGGGAGGGGCAACCGCGTCGACCCCCCGGAAGTGGGGAGAGGATGATCCGGTGAGATCTTGAAAAACGAAGAAGCGGCCACTGAATAGCCATGTGGAGCGTCCTTTATGACGTACAGATGCTCCTTCGAGAGTAAACAACTTTTCTAAATATGTCGTGTTTGTTTGTTGTCAGAGTCATTCAAACTTTCATGTAGAATTACCCGCTATATCGAACTGGTAGACAGTTTTTTGCGAGTTCGACATAAGTGGGTTTGACTCTATAGCAATTCGCAATCATCGCCATTCGAAAGCTTTTTATGTCCAGTTCCTGGTTTTGACAAGTATCGGGCTTATGAAAGATACCGTCACAATGTCACCGTTTTCCACCATCAAAAACCCTAGAAAAAAGTGCTGGTTATACCCTTAATGTAATTTTTTTACACTTATGCCTGACTGCACGGGCCGCTAGCACACGCCAAGCGGGCCGCGTGTTTGAGACACAACATATGGTGCCCCTCTCCTATCTAATGTTTGAGCAAGCCAAGATAAAACCATTAAAAAATAAGTACAATGCTGATGCAGAATTCAGTTTAAAGAAAGTGATTAAGAGTGTTCAAACATCCTACCAGTCATTGAGAGTACTAATATACATTACATATTATAACCCTGCTTTTGTTTGCCACTGCATGACAATTACTTTGAGCTACTGTAATTTTACACAATACCTACTGGGAGTTAACAATGTTCCATGGGCACATTGAAGTGACCAGATAAATGGGCATATTTCGCTGATATATTACCAGAGAATGCCTGAAAGCGGTGGTTTTAATATTTCAATGATAAGGACATAAACCCCCTTGCGTCAAAAAGAAGAAAGAAGAGAATTGTTGCAAATTGCAACAATTCTCTCCTCGAGAAAAAAATTTCGCAGTTTTTTTTCTTTTTTTGGGGGGAAGACATCAGTTTATTCAGGGTCACTGTAGCATGTATTGCAACTGCAAATGATTGTAATAAAAAGGAAATGCCCTACGCATTGCTTACTTCATATAGCCGAAATAAAGGCCAGTGGCACAAAAGAAAAATCTGGTGTTGGCACGCAAAAAAATAAAAAAAATATAGCTTTTGTGTTTTACCGAGGTTACCTAATCTTCCTATAGTTTTACTGGAAGTTTCCACCATTATGTCACAGCTGTGTGCTCAATCCTATCAGTTTTATGCGGTCCATCCAAAGATCACCGAAACATTGTGAACTCCCAGTATAATACCAACTAGCTGCCAAAATACTGCCTTGATTGAGAAGATTTTTCAAATAACTGCTTAGGTTACGCTTACGTGAGATAATTTGCACTCGCCTCTTAGGAATGCCGTTTTCTTGGGTGTCAGAGGCAGCCTGCTGTCCTTGTTAAGACTGACATTCGACGCCATTTCGGCCACAGTCCTCTGCAGGACACTGGACCCCCACAGAGCAATGGCCAGGTTCTTCACAGCAACGCTTGACCTTGTGTCCTGGTTCACTATGTTGTCACCCCAGGCTTTCCACGTCACCTTGACATCAACCGTCGTAGAAATGCATCTATAAAAAATTAGAATAGGAAGCGAAACCGGTGTATTCGGTGGTGAGATCCTCCTTTCATGAAATGCTGCTTCGTGCATATTGATTAAAGCAAGTTTCGTTAGTTTAACTCCTTTTTGAGTTGAATCATTTTCGAAAATCCTGCGAAGCTCCCATACAACACTACTACGGTGCTCGAGCTATCAAGTTCTTTTATTACGTTCCCTGATTTTGCCGCTGTCAACTGCAAGGGGTACTGGGTGGCAAGCCCTCTTGTAGTGTCGGCTGCTGGCGAAGATTATTTGGCCGGCTCAAAAAAACCTGACAGTGCCATCACTGGCTCGCCTTGTGATTTCGCTCTTCCCTTTCCAGCCCCCTTTGCCTCCTTAGATGGTGTTTCATGAATCCCCCCCCCCCCCCCCTGAACTTTTCGGTCGGCGTAATGGACAGAGAACACGAGAAGATGCGCCCACTGATTTGAGTTGCCGGTGCAAGGCGCGCCACTTTTTTACCTGTGTGCGGGGTTATCAAGCAACCTCGAGCGTGGCTGGGACTATAAAACTAACGCTTTAAAAGAAACGAAGCCACTTTATGCTCCAAGAGTGCTGAGTTTCAATCCCATGCACCTGGTGAACATAGGAAGAATAGACCATATTAAAAACCTAAGCAAGCAACATTGACAGTCGCCATTTGTTGGACACGAAAGCTGTGATTGGATCGAAGACCACCTGGAACGCTGACGTTGCACTCACGTCTATCCACGCCAATCACTGACACGGCGCTTGTTTCCAACGCGTACTCGGAATCCGCGTTTAAGAAATGGCGGCCTTGGACATGCACACACTTCTGAAAAGGGTTTATTGTATGGGCCAAAGGTAATTAATGGGGAATATGATGCTCCAAATCTTTCGACCTAATGCACTCAAAATGTTGAGCAGAATGTTAGAGATGCAGGTTTAAACTTTCTACAAAGAGATGTCGCCTTAGATATGTTTTTCAAGACACTAAACTTGGGTCTTACACCACTGCTGAAGTGATGCAACACCAAAAAACAATAATTTGTGGCGATGGTGCTGAAAGAGAGATCTTATTTGAGCAACATTTATCGAGATCTACATGGTCAATGACAAATTGTCAAGGCCTTTTCATTTTGAAGACATTGTGCAAGCATAGAAATGCCTTCTATCCAGAGGTATCTCTTATAAAGCAAAAACTTCCCAAATCAACTTACCATTTCACATTCTAGGAAGTTTAGGAGCTGATATGGCTCCACCTCAGTGGGTTCTTTAGCAGCTGCCTCAGCGGATGCAGGTCCGACTACACCAGCTGCTCCATCTAAGGTTGCAGGTTTTGCAGCTGCACCACCGAAGGCTGCACCTGTGTTGCACATGCTCTGCATCACAGGAGCTGGTGCTGCTGCCACTTATTTTGTGAAAAATATAAAGAAATATATGACATGAGTCAGAACAATGTGCAGGACTGCCACATGATGTGTGTAATGCTACAATAAAAGCTGAGAGTGGGGTGGCAAGTATATACCGATTCAACCGACCACCCACCAGCTTGGAGCAATGCGGCTGCACTCCTGCCCCTGTGTATACATGGAGAGCAGTGCCATATAACACAAGGCTGATTGCAGTTTGGTCCAGCCCATGCACAGCTTCTATGACACTGTCAGCCAAAAACTTAATAGGTATAGTAAGGGTCGTAGACATGACATTTATGATGCTGTAGCTTGTCAAAGAGAGTATGTTGAATGCATATTATGGTCCTGCAGTCAAGTATTCGAGGTTAGGAAATAGCACGGAATATTTTTCATAAATATCTACTGCAAAGCTTCGCAACTCAGGAGTGTTCTGAAGAGTTTTATAGATTATAGCTTTTTGACTACACGGTTTGATAGACCGAGTAAAATGTTTTTGGGCATAAGTGAGGCAGAGATGTAGAAGAATCAATGACAAAAATTCCGCAGTACGTGGAGACCAGAGTTCGGAACAGGTGTGACAGCATTTGGCACAACAAAAATGCCAATGTCATTATTTATTTTCGCAACATTAAAATGACTCTGAAAATGCGACCAGCTATGGGGTGTATTCACGCAAGTCTTGTGAGTGTTGAATTGTAGGTACAGCTCCTGGTTGTGTCCTTGTGCGATATATGACAAAATATTATAGATATTAATACTGGAAACTTCTCTGAAAACCAATGGGCACGGTGGCGAAGGACGTGAGAGGCACTGTTTACCACTCTTGCCGTTTATTTGTATTTGTGTGTTGTTACTTATGCCCGAGTCCCACTAGAGCGACAAACAGAAACAGACGACATCGACAAGCCTTCAACACATGCGGTATCCTCGCGATGGTATACCTTTGACAGGCGTTTATAGTCGTTCGGTGCTCGTAAACTGAGCCCGGGTGATTGCAAGCCTGCCGAAGATACCCTAGCGTGCGTAATACTTGTATCCGAGCGTAGCCTCTTTTATTCTATGCACAAGTCTGTGAAATCGCGACAGAGACTCTGGTTTGAGGCTCGTCGCTGTCGTTTGTTTCTGTATTGTCGCTCTAGTGGGACTAGGGGCTAACAAGCGCACCAATGGGAAGGCTCTAGCCATTATTGGGAACACTAAATAAAGAAATACAAAAATATACAACACCCAGCAACACTGCATGCAAGTAGTGCTGCGCTTCTGTTGTCAACTCTGCATTCCGCTTACGAATGAAATGCGCAATTTTCCTAGAGGCTTTCATCCCAAGCGAGTGGCATCAGAATTGCTGAAGGTCAGCCCATAAACACAGTCTATGTTAAAACAATCCCAGCAGCAATAAGTTGCTATAGTATTGCCCAATGTATAGAGCACCTTACCATAAACAGCCTTGGCAGTTTCCCATGAAGCCTGGACTTCAGCAGAGGAGACTGTCATCCTGTGTCGTCCCAGGACACTCACATCGGGATGGTGAAAGTGAATGCCAACTTCTGCTTGGCAAGGGCTGCAGTAAGTCTAAAGATGAAAACAGAGTACAATATACAATAAAAAATATTTTGGACCAACTTGAAAAAAGTGCACAAATAAAAAAAGACAAGGACAAAAGGACAGGAACACGTAGAACACAGACAGGTGCACACTAGCAACTCAATCCATTGAAAACAAAAGAAAGAAGAGAGCATCAGAGAAATCAAAAAGGATGTGCTCGGAGAACTGAGCTTCAGGAACCCTGGCGCGAGGCAAAGATGTCAGGTAGATTGTTTTACAGACGCTCTAGAATTAACAACATCCTTTCCATGTAGTAAAGTGGTGAGTTCATTCTAACTGAACATGTTAAAAAATAGTACACAAAAAACAAGGAATAAAGGGTCGAGGAAAACATACACTACATACAACTGCTGACCCCCAAGTCACATAAATTATAGCAAAAATAAAAAAAAAAGAATGCGGAAGGAGTTTTAGCAAAAGTCTAAACAGGTCCAAGTGGAACGTGCTAATTCAACCATAGCCGCAAGGCTAAAAACAATTTCCTTGTTAGCTCAAGTAACAGACGAATGTGCGGACACCTTGGTTGCCCATACTACGAATAATAAACGCCTAAAATAATCCTCTTTTATGTTTTTCATACTATATGCTAATTATCCACGTTTTTTTCTAAGGATGACATACACGAGCAGCGTAAACAGTGCATAGATAGCTGACAGTCCATCGTGAATTTTAGATAGGAATTGAGCTGTTTTGATGTATTAGCCATCGATCTGTTACCTTAAACGACGAGAAAATTGTGGTTTTAAAATCTGCACTTGCTAATGGGTAAATCAGCGCGTTCCACTTGGGCCTCTGCTCGAGCTCCTTCCGCATTCTTTATTTCCTTCTTCTCTGTTTATGCGAGTTTAGTCTGCGCTTGCATGTGGTCTATGTGTTACCCCCCTTGTCTCTATGACTTTTTGTGACCTAACTTTCAAGGTGTTCAATTAGCCCCAGCTCATCCCCTTACTACTAAAAACAATTACAATCTACACCATTCACTAAAGGCAGTACCAAAAAGAAAAAAACAGGAATTGGGTGAGGTATGAACACTATATACTTACACTGAACAAAATATACCCCCCATAAATTGGCGCGACACAATTCAAAATAAGGACACGCTTGTAAACTACCCCAGAAGCGGTGTCAAAAATGTTTTCGCGGGCACAAATTTTTGCGATCGGGAGTGGAATGCTATGCATTAATCACCGGGGGGCGAATTTACCGCGGCACCAATTTTTGGCAATTCTTTTCCGGTTATAAATCGAGAAAATGAAGTCGTTTGCAGGCGACTGGGTGGCGGAAGCTACGGGCCTGCTCGATCAATCAATCGCTGACTTTTGCCTGGTCCAGCTCTCCGGACGCAAATACGCACACAGAATCCACCTGTGGTGTCAAACCTAGAGTTTCGGCGATGGAGGGGCACCGCGCTCTTCCAGACATTCTAGTTTACCAGTAAACAATACGGTGGAGAGAAACAATCAAACCAACCCTATTGGAAAAACGTACAAGAAACAAACCTGCTGCTTGTACAGTCCTGGTATGACACCACTATAATTTATTGTTATTATACATGCAGCTAGTTTGGTTTTGCGTTCTCCATAACTGGAGATACCGGCACCGCTATGGCTCCGGGTCTGTCTATACTGGCAGCCGGTTTGCTCGCCGATATGACTCGGTATGGCTGGTATGATTTTGCGTCCGATGACGTAGGCGACCGCCATCTTTCCAACGAAACGCCTATACCACAAGACCACCGGTATAACTAAACCATACATGCAGAAAGACGACCGCCATCTTCCTACAAAACGTCCCTTGTTTACCACCGGTATCGTTACATACATCATACATGTCGAAAAATACCATAAGCCGCGTTTACATGACTGCGACTTAGTCGCATTGAATCCAGTTGCCGCATTCAATATGCGGTCATGTAAACGGCATAATGCGCAAAGCGAGTGAACAGCTGAGAACATGGTGGCGGCCAACCTCGTCGGCGGCGCGGAGAGCGGTCCCGCAATTTTTTTCCCGAGAACAAACGCAAGCTTTTATTGCGATCATAAGTAAGCGGAATTTAGCGGAGCTGCTCGGTGAGGGCGGCCCCGTCCAAACCTTTGCGAAGTACGACTTGCGCGTCCGAAGGGGTCACAAAGGCTTCGGAGCAAGCACGCATGACAACGAGAGCTCCGAGCACTGTAGAGCACTGCATGGTTGCGCAGAACGAGCAGCTCCTACCTCGCTGCCGTTCCTGGCTGCGCAAGAGCCTCTCGGACTCGGGGTCTGGTCGCGATCGGCGAGGTCTGGCGCGGCGAAACGTGGAGGCTTCCTCAAAGCGTGCACACACACGTCGCCTCTCGTTCAGAGTGGACCGGCGGCCCGGACTGGAGTCCTAAACGCCTTGGTTTTGATGCTTCTTCCGTCTCCCAACTTCTTCCACAGCACCGAAGACAGCGGGCGCGATCTTTACGTTCACTGAATGCGTCGAAAGGCCTCCACGTGCGATGCACCGGAAAACGTGGTGCGGCTGGTGCCTGAACGGAACTGACGGAACTGCATAACTTCGAGCTTTGAGTCAACGTGCACGGCAACAAACCGATCGTGACACTAAGCCGCGGATACCGCATCGCCGGTCGACAGGGGCAAATGGCCCGTTGCTCGTATCGTGGGCCGTGACTCGTACTCGGCCAACTCGGCGTCTTTTCGTGGCCCCTCGCGTCGTCGCAACCAGCCGCAAACATACCAGCCCGCGACCGTGGCCGATGTCGGAGAAAAGCGAAACCGAAACGTAAAGCTTCCGCCCAGTGGCTTCCGCTGCCGCGCCTTTTCTAACTTCCCGGCCAGTCCCGGTTTACACGCTTCCGGTCGTCGCGGAGATGGCGACGCAGCCAGACGTAGCGGCTTTGGCGCTGGCTCCTGCGTTTTACGGGACAGATGTTTTACGGTCCGTTTCTACTGCGTCTCTGGCTCTCAACTCGACGACGCCTCTCATGGTTCAACCAGGCGTGGTCAGCCGGGGTCAGCACAGCGCGGCCGGCTCAACTCGTTTGATCGCCGGACCGCAGGCGACTTCCGATTTCGGCCGTTAGGCCTAGGATCCGAAGGACTCTGCTTCCGTGAAGCGGTAAGCGAATCTCGCCCCGTTTTCGTTCTACTTTTAAATTACGTTAGGTGCGCTACAGTGTAAGCATGCGTGCCAAGTGTTCGTGACAATTTTGAACTAGGATAATTGTGCTTCATTGCGGTTTGTCATTTACGAAAAAGTAAATCGAGCAATGAACGAGGAGCCATGCTTGAAAACGATGTATGTACGATGTTAACTTCTACCTGGGCGGCTTAAAAAAAAGTCAAGACTGGTTACGGTTGGATGCGAGGCTGGTCCCAATGCAATGGTAACCACTTAGAGCACCTTTCTGAACAGCATGTAAGCAATATAGCGATCAACGAGACGAGCGACGACGAGAAGGTACGAGTGCCGGCGCCGAGCGACGAAGATTTCTCACTCTCGCTGCTTGCGCCGCTCGGTTCCTGGGCTTCTAGAAAACGTCGCTCATCGCCTTGATCGCTCGCACCAATCGCTTTCATAATGTGTGTCTCGTCGCGCAGCTGACTACCGTGTTTATTCAAATATATGTCGACCTTTTCTTTCTTTTTTTTTTTTTTTCCGGAAATCGTGAGTAAAGAATTTCGACCTACATTTGCGACCAAATTTTGCGACCCTACCGGAGGCATGAAGCTATCGAGTCACCGAGCCGGCGTTGCCGTAGAGCTGCGCCGCTTCTTGTTTCCAAAAGCTTTTGTTAAACAACCGAAAACAACAGCGGTGGCTGGTGCCGCTATCGCGCGCACCTCTTGGGGCATTAGATTTCGCCATCGCACCTCTAGCGTTCCCCTTGCTGGGCAATGGGGAAGGAGAGGAACGCGATGCGCCATGCACTTTGTCCTCCATCCTCGCAAACGCGCACAAAAAAAGAAAAAAAAAAAGATGTTACTTTTGTTAGTTGCTTGAGGCGGCTCGGCTCGCGTGTTGCTCATGGCGACACGGCGGCTTTGTTTGCGTCTTTGTAGTTTGTCTTTCGTTGCTTCGCACCTTCTTTCGTTTCTTGTAGTCATTTTACAACGGTGTCAGTGAAGTATTGTGGCGGATTTGCGAGGATGTTTACCAAGCTGTGAAGTGATGTAAATAAAGGTTTCTTTCTTTTGCCCAAACTTTCCCCCGTTCTTAAGAATAAAAAAGGTCGACCTATATTTGAATTGTTTTTTTTATTCTCGGTGGGTCCAACAAATAGAGTTCGACCTATTTTCGAGTAAATACGGTAACTTTAATTTTTATTTTGGGTTACGTCGGACGTAACTCGAATGCTTGACAGTTACGTTGGGCGTAACTTTAATTTTTATTTCGGGTTCCGTCGGACGTAACGTTAGACACTGCGTTACACTTAAGAAAAATAGGGGCTGATGGTTCATCATATAAACCAACCATTTGTATTTAATTAAAGCGAATCACTGGCCTAAAAAAATACTGCTGTCCTATAGGAATGTAGCGCTTCAGATAAATTTGTTAATTTTTGCTTTTAGTCTCTGCCCCACCAGATACAACATCTGGCCTAAAGCAGTGTTCCGGATCTCCTTCCAAGACCTCAGGCGGGTCGTCATTCAATCCAGGAGGCGGCGGCGTCTCATGGGCGTGTTGCTGGTGCTTCTTACTGGATGGTGCTACCGAGGGAAAAGTGGTCGTGCTTGGGAAAGGCAAGTATGGCCGCCGTAAGTATAGATATTGTTTTTACCTTTGCTCGAACCCACCTTTAAGAAATGCACAGTTCGCATGTGTGCATCTCTCAATGCTTCTACAGTCGGCTGTTAATATTTGGAGTGCTCCAACTCTGTCAGCGCTAGTTTCTCTAGATTATGCAAATGGGATGCAACACTAAACCACATATGCTCTCGCAACAAACAGTGCTCTGCTGAAGCACGCACTGTGGAATCTACTCTGGCTTTATAATGCAGCACAAAATAGTTGACGCCAAGTATAGCTACTTTTGTGACTCCGTTTTACCAAAAGCTCTGCCGAAATAAACTTGCCAGCTTATACCTCGCGTGCCTATCCTGGAGAAGGGCATTGTTTTCATAGGTAAATTTTTTCTTAAACCAATACCTTCAGCCTCCTTGAAATGTTAATATCATGTGACACTCAGAAGAACAGTAAACCCCTTAATGTTGGCGAACCTTTAATTTTCGCGGCCTTCAATTTTGCGGAATTCAGTGGCTGCGATTATGTCCTCTGTGACCGATTCGAGAAGAAATAGGGGCTACCAAGATAAGGGGGTTTTACTGTCCATCGGAGGAGAGAGGAAGTCACCTTTGTTTGTATGCAAGAGTAAAACCAACAACAACAATCATGGTGCCGACACTTTGTGAGCCTATCTGTGTCTATTGAATGATATCAATTTTGTTTTTGTTCGTTAAAAATTGTTGCCTGTCCACTGTGGGATGTCGTCTTCAACACGAGCAGTGGTTTTCCTCTCAAGCAGGAACCATGGACGCGTGCCGCAGCACAACATAGTTTATTTGCAGGTGGTACCGCAGTTTGAAGGATGGTTCGCACAATATGGGGGAATCGCAATTCAATGTTCTACCTCGGGCGTAGACAAGATTTGCTCATTCTAAATCATTTTGTCTACAAATCGGGAACTTGCAACGAATGTACCCGCATGGTTGGAAGGGCCAGACAAGCCTTGCGAGCGCTTCGTTTTCTAGCCTCACAGTCCTGAACCTACTCACGCACCACATGTGTAGATGTTCCGGTACGTGGGAGCACTTATTTGGAAAATGGTGAATGGCAACTGTTGTTATCTTTAAGGTGGACTGCATATTTGCAGTACTTTTCCTCACTTAAAAATATGTCTTACTAAATATATGTAGTATAGCCGATGACAAAAAGAGAATGGCTGGGCGTCCTCCAGCACATGCTTGTGCTTTTCACCCCGCTTTAGACAGATGTGCTCGCTCCAGGCTCATCAGGCGCTGAAACGTCATCGAAGGTAGCAGACGGGCTGGAGGTCGAACAACGGAGACTTCTCCCTGCCTTTCTGATGGTGTCAGTGAGCATGTACTTCTATACTCTAACTTAGCTTAACCTGCACAGAGCTGAGTAGAATAGGCTTGGCAAGTGCCCTTATTGCATATGCATTTGTACAGCTGAGGCACTTTCTAAATCAAGAACATTGTGTACCTTACCTTCAAAAGCACATCATTTTGGGGTGCAAAAGGAATTCTAAGGCATATTTTTGTTTGTATTGTCCTATTACGCATCGACTCCTTCAACTTAATGCGGAGTCGACCCAGCCTCTTGAAAAATTTAATGGTTGCCAGGTAATTGTTTTGCATTTAGTTGATATATCAGTATTCAGTTAGGTATCCCAAGTCATTAGTCGTTGAGGTGGAGTCTCTCTGTAAGTCAGTCATGTTTAACAGTCATAGAAATGCTTGTCAAATAATGGCACTGTCGAGGACATGTATTCAGCTCGAACAATCGCTGGGCACAAGCTGGTCGTGTGGTTAAAGGCAGCAAACATCCCGGTTGGAACGTCCTATTTCGCAATGTAGCTGCAGACTAGGTGAGGGCCCCACTCATAAACGTCTATACTTTTAGTCTCTTTAAGCTGGACCACTTTTAAAACTACAAGCCTTTGCAGCAAAAACAGCATGACGCATGATTATAAGCTCGACGTACCATGGCGTCCAACTAGAAGGTCACATGGCTTGCTTTGTGCACTGAATTTGCAAGGATGGCTTGAAGCTTCTGTCGTGGTTAACTTTAAGCTGAGATAGTTTAAAATAATGCTCTCAGTTTTTAGTGTTGCCCGGCATGGTTAACAAGTTGGTGATATAGCGCTGCATTGAAAAGTCTGTGCATTCATGACTGTATCACCTTATGAATGCAAGCTACCTATTAAACTCTTCGTTTTTCAGAGAAATGAAATGCACTTTGCTTCCAATTGCACCCACTTCTGTAACTTCATGGTATGAAGCACCTTATGGCTGCAAGCTCTGACCGATCTTGTTCTGTGGTCTGCGCAGGCCCATATGAGGGAGTCACTCCGAGAGCCTCACCAGAGTTTCCTGCCCGTGGTCGTTCTAAATGTTTTTGTTGTAGGTATGCATCCTTTCTGTCTTTCCCTTAATTGTACTCAAACGTCTTCTTTTCATTGTCGCCGATTTGCCTCAAAATTGGTTAAGCACACAAATGCACGCTGTACAACTGTATTGTACATATTTTTTTCAAGGTAACTTTTCTTTGCCAAAGTTACAGATTTTTTTATGAAGGTTAGTCTTTTTTGTTTTTATTTTCAAATTTATGTGAGTTTCCATGGGCAACACTAAAACGTTATGCCAGAAGCAAGGACAAGTTCACTGCTCTAATTTGTTCTCAACTGATTGCAAGAAATTTCGTTAATGTCGTGAAACCTCCTTCCAGCGCTTGCTTTGCAGCATAAAAAAAAATTATACATTGGACATACTCTGTTTCTTAAACTGCTTGCTCATTCTGCAGGTCTGCCTGCCATAGATGTCGTGCTACTGGAGAGCAGGCGAATTCGATTGCTGGTTTTGCCATTGCTTTTTTTTTTTTAGACGTTGTCTTGTCTTAGTACCCTACTGAAAAAAACCATATGAATTTTCCATACGGGTCTTCATATAGCGTTATGGGATACGGGTCATACGGTTGGTACGGGTCATATGGTTCGTATGGGTCATATGGTTCATACGGTTGGTACGGGTCATATGGTTCATACGGTTGGTACGGGTCATATGGTTGATACGGGTTGGTACGGTTTGTATGGTCCATATGGTTTGTATGGCCTATGGTTGTTATGGATGATATTGTTCATGCAGTTTAAATCGTTGATATGATCTATAGGCCAACGCACTATTTACCAACAAGCTTTCACGAGGTGTGAACAAATTCAGTTTCTACACGAGGTGCAAGCACTGCGTGTGCGCAAGAGCGACATTCACGTGACGTAAAGCGTCTGCACATGCGCCCTAACAGTAGCAGCGCCACCGTAGCAACGTTACGTCAGAGCCGCGTATTGGTGTATATCGATCGTGTTAACCACATGGTTCACTCATCAGTGAAACATGAAGTTCAGCAGGGAAACACTTTCCTTTTAAAGCCTATGCCAGATAGCAGAAAGTGCATGCACAGAGAAATGCTCGAACTTCGAGAAATTGTGAACATGCATTCCACCCGCAGGCTCGTTTATTTGTCCTCCAGTCTCAGGCTTTGAAGTAGCTCGTGCATGCTAATGAGGCAATTCTTTGAGGCGAGCTGCATCTGCTTTCCCAGTTGGTCACAGGCTGACGCACCTCCGTCGGGGCATCTGAAAGTAATGTAAACAAAACCGACAGTCACATTACATGTTCTCGTAAAATAATTTGTACAATATCAATCTAGTCAGTAAACCCTTTTCAAAAGTCTATCAAGCAACAATGGCTGTCAGTACTGCTTGCTCACGAAGTGCGTGACTGGATCTGAGTTCTCGCTGAACGCTGACGCAGGGCTCGCTTTCAGTTTATGCTCAGAGTATGAGAGCAAGCAATGGCGGACAGGCGTTCGCACTGACGTTGGAAAAGGGTCTATTGACTTAAATTTTATGACTGACCTAATATTTAAAATCATCTACCTTCTGCAACTTTCACATTTGAAAACAATCACAAACATTTATCAAGGCAATACATCACCGCATGACGGAAAATACATAACATACAACTTTCGTCAACTTACATAGCATACAACTTTCGTCACCACGGGACGTCTCTGCAGTCTCCCGGGACGCAGACCTCCCACGTGGTCACACCCCGGTCCAAGCATCCCTCTCGTCCCGTTTCCCAGAAGAACGCAGGAACAGGCAGCTGTCCCGTTCATACGCCGAGACCCAAACGTCTCCACTTGTCTCCATCGTTCGTTAGCACCCGGTCCGAAGGCAGAGGAAGCGGGCCTCTGTTTCTCAGCGGGGTGTCAGGGGGGTCAGCTCCCGCTGTGCCGGGTGGCCCGCTCGGCGTCGCTCGGAAGCTGCACCCCACCCACGCCGCGTCGGTCAGCATGTTCGGCGGCGCCAGAATGCCGAGCCCGAGACTCTGGTCAGTCGATGGGAGGTCGATGGCGCTGCCAGGAAGCCGAACCTGCTCTCTGGGTGGCCGATCATAACAGAATGCATCCACCAGGTGCACATTGAAAGTCGTTTATTTAGCTTTAAGGGGGGACACTACCTTGAATTGCACCTTTTTTTTAAAAAATGCATATTTAGAACTTTCAAAGTTTTGGCATGTATGGATGACAAAAAACACTCTCACAAAGCCTTGTCAATGTGCGCTAACAAACAGTGTCACAAAAAATTATTCTTTATATGTTGGTGAGGTGTGCTGCACTGCGTAGCACTCGTCATCCACAAGGGAAAATAGCTGAAAGCAATGTCAGTATATCAGAAGACGTTTCAAGAAGACATCACCTACAATGGTGGAAAGAATTTCTGACATTTAAGACGCAAAAATTAATTTTTAAAGCGTTATCATGAAACTTCAAGTGCATTTATCTCAGGTTCACTTTTCAGTGTCAAATATCAGTTCAGGGAAGCTATCATTTCATTATCAAATTATGCGTGCAGATATATTTTGGTTTTTCTATATCGAAATTTTCTGGAGAACACGACTGTGAACTTACTTTCTGCATTTTTCTGCTCTTTTGTTATGAAAAGTTTATATTTCTTTTAATCAAATGTACACCAAAAAAAATATTTTTTTCCATATTTTTTTTTTGTGAATAAATTTTATAATTTTTGAAATTTCTTTTCATAGTTGTCTGAAGCAAGTATTCTGCTGTATGTTCCAGCAAAAAAAACTGGCCATTTTCATTACCCTTTCTAAACTATAGCTTTCCTCAGCAGATACACTTTTTTTATTATGAACTTTTATGTAACTCATCGTGGGATAAATTTATAGGGTTGAACATTTCCACGGCATCTTTGTCCAGTGCCCTGAGTACACCCTGCAAATTTCATGCAAATAAGACAATCGGTTCAAAAGTTAGCCTTCCGGAGTAGTGTTCCCCCTTAAAATTAGTTTTCTTGTGCTTTTCAACGGAACACTGGTGATTTTGAGGTTAGGGTGCAACATGCAACACATTAAAGCTAGAAAATGAGCGCTGAAATTTCGTTTCCCTACACCTTTAATGGAAGTGTAGCCACATAATCTTAGTATAGTATAATGAATAAATTATTCTATGCATGAACAGGAACTTTTAGTTAAGTAAATCATCCCTGCAGTCCATTAAGCACAAAATTTTAGTTTAGACTAGACAAATGTAAGCCAGAAACACTCAAATCCTGGAATTCATAAGGAAATAACTTTATTTGTGCTTACTGCAGACTTATTTTTCGCGGGCTCCATATTTCGCAATTAAGGTCGAAGCTGAAGTTTTGAAATAATTCGCGGGTTCTAATTTTTGCGATGCAGTGGGATCTCCATATAGATTCCAATGTGTTTACACTTTACCGGAATTGTTTACGGGACCTACTTTTTCAGCAATTGTAGGCGATTCGTAAAAACGATTCGACAGCAATCTCAACCAAGCGATTCGACAGCGACCTCAACCATGGGGTTGCTGTCACGTGCCTTGCTTCGACGCTCTTATTGGGTCGGGAAGGCCGCAGCCTCCACAGCTCGTCAAGTTATTGTGAAACACAGAGTATAGTTGCTGCACTCGGAGTAAGGGTAAAGGATCGCAAACTCAACATGCCCAGCACCTGGAAGAAGGCATAGGACATACACCTCGAGGTTAAAGGGATACTGAACAGAAAATTTGAACTCACAAAACAAGGCTGGACAGATAGGCGGGACGGTGCAAAACCCAAGAACATCACTCATACAGCGATATCTCTAACGGATCGCCATATTTTTAGAAAAGAAGTGCCCGGCCGAGGAGGCCGACGAGACAAGGCACGTCACGATTCTTATTCCCTCTCCTCCTCGCTACGTCCCGTGTCAAGCTGGTGAACCGAAGCGAGGAGGAGAGAAGCGAGGCCGCTTCCCCTCATTCTCAAATTCTCCCGGAGAACAGCGATGTCAAAGACCTCGCTTGATCGTGCCCTTCTTTTCCAAAAGTGCAGCGATCTGTTTGAGATATCGATGTACGAGTAATGTTTTGGAGTTCGTAGAGTCCTGTTCAACGCTTCTAGAGCCTTATTTCGCGAAATTCAAATTTCGGTTCAGTATCCCTTTAACAAGCCACACGCCAGATAAGGTGCTCCATCTGTGTTTAATGGTTCCAGAAATCTATCGATGCCCTTGCACCAACAGAGTTGAATCGTTCATTATGAAAAGCAAACCAACAAAACTGCAAGATGTTTGGCAAAAATAGGTTACAGCCTGTGCTTTTGATTTGGAACTTCAGAAAGATGAGCTCAATTCTCTGGAAATTAGAAACTATGTATATTCTGAAAGAATTACTGTTCTACATTTCAAGGTTTTCTCGTTAAAATAAAAAAATAAATACCAGAAAAAAGTACTAACCTGATATGCACCTATGAAGTCTTGTTTTGGCTAGCAGTGACCGGTCCTGGTTAGCAATGACTCCATGTCCCCAGGATTGAAATGATGGTTAAGTAATGTCCACCCCTTATGCACTTTTTGGTACAACTGGAAGAGACAAAACATCTTGTTAAAAATTACCAATCCTTTTCACGTGCGAATTTTGCAGTTCATGCTTCCTGAAAGTCATTTCCCACAATAGTGTTAAATTAGAACAATGAGAGCAAAGTTGTTTCAGTAAAGGGCCCCAGAAAAGAAAAACAAATGTTGTTTTTAAACAGACTTGTTGGGACACACGTGTCAAATAATTAATTTTATGTGAAAAAAAAATTGGTCAGAGCAATATTGACGGCGCGAGACGCAATTTAGTCGGTAGTCACCTCCATTCCACCTGTTTCCTCTGGGCACTTCGAGCGAGTAGAGGAGAGGGAGATCAGCTTCGCCTTTGTGTTGAGGTGGCGAGAGCGAATGACCATTCCGGGACGTCATGGACTTTGCGCGCAGAATTTAAAATAAATTTCTTGCCGTCAATATTGCTCTAAAAAATTAATTATTTTCGCATAAAATTTATTTTTTGGCACGAGTGTCCTTATCAAACTGTTCAAAAAAACTTTTTTTTTTCCAGGGGCCCTTTAAAGGGGCACTGACACATCAAAATCATTATTTTTTTTTTTATTACCCAAATTATTGAAAACGATGCCGGGACATTACCCTCAAAATTTGAAATTTGGGAATTCAGTATTTGTGAAGTAAAAAAACAATTTCCAAATGCCGAATTCGAAGTTCCCGCGCGATCGGCGCCGGTGCCTTGACGTCAAAAATTGCGGAGACCTGAGAGTCGACTTTCTTTCACCACTCCCTGCTGTTGCCATGGCGACCCAAAGCGAGGAGGAAAGGAGCGAGCGGCGGCGTTGCGGCGGACCGGTTTTGAGCGGTGTCGCCTGTTTTCCGTTTGAGGATACAAATCCAGGAGACGGCACCACAACAAACTCCCGATTTTTGGTATTTCAAAAAGAAGGGCCGTAGTGCGTTCGCAATTGCGTTAAAAAACATGTTTTAGGATTGCCGTAATTAAATGTTATAGAGATGTCGCCTACAAAGCTTCTAAATCTCCTGATTTTTGACGTCACCGATCAAAAGAAGCGAGGAGGCGAGAGGCGGGAAAATCAAACGCCAAAAATAAAAAGGCGCGCGCGCGCGCAAAAATTTTTTTTTTGCGATGCGTTTTTTTTTTGCGTGTCTATGACTGCAACTTGCATCGTTTTAGACAATAAAAATAAATACGACCTTTGGGGTGTCAGTGCCCCTTTAAGAGGTGTTTGCCTGATATGCATCAGTGGAATCAGGTATTGACTAGCAATGACTTATTGCCCCCAGGACTGAAGTGCTGTTTCAGTAAAGTGCCGTTCACACTCTTGTGACCGAGTAAGACCGAGAGAGACCAGACCGGTTTTTAAGCCTTTTGCGAGTTCTTAGGACGGGATGCGCCAGAACGCAGCTGGTTCTAAGAGATTGCAAGTGGCTTGAAAACTGGTCTCGTCTCTCACGGTCATACTCGGTTGCAAGAGTGTGAACGGGCCTTAATGCTTCCTGCACAAAAAATTCAAATGTAAGAACACAAGCCCCAAAATGTTTGTGCCATTCTCCTCCCCCTACTTTTCTGTGCATTTTTTTTTATCCCTTGGCAAATCCTAAAGAATTCAAAATGCTTATCCTACATCCTTCCGTTAGACTGAGTGGGTAACCCGGAGAATTCATTGTTTGTGAGAACACTTTTCCATTCACCCCATGCTGTTCTTGAAAGCAGAAACTCCTCTCTCTTAACCACAGTCATTAAGCACTTTTCATAGACCATGCACACAAGGTTGGCAATGCCAGCACAAGCTCATGTCTTCACTTTGAGCATGGATTAAGCATATATAACTAAATATGAGACACCGGAAGAAGGAAAAAGGAGGACACAAAAAAGAGGACGACACACATAATGTCTCGAACACAGCTGCAGGTTCATACTAAAACCACACCATTTTATAGGGGTACACCGCAGTCAATGCCAAGAACCCTCACACTAAGTCACACCCCCAGATTGTCAGCAAGGGGGAAAAAAGAACTGCCCTCAACGTTCCCACACTTGCCAAAGTCAACCCACCGACTAAGAAGTAAAAAAAAAAAATGCAGCTGTGGTTGAGACGTGTTGTGTTTGATGTTCTCTTTTTCGCGTCCTTCTTCCGGCGTCTCAGGTTTAGTTATGTATGCAATTCACCACCCTTGCCTGTACTTTTACTCTTCTCTCAATTAAGCATACGCCTGCAATTCGTAATATCTGATCTATGGAAAGTCTCTGATCCACCAAGCCTTTTCCATTATGAGCAGGCATTATTTATAAAAACCTCCTTTCATTACATTGTTTCAGAAAACAATTGTTCTTTCTTAATTAGGATCAACTGATCATATTAGGATAATTGCCAAATAATGGCAAATTCACATGATACATCGAATTGCAATTTTCATCCGTGCACCATTTGTCAAGTTGCCATCATGTAGGCTATTCCTGAGATTTGTCCCTCGTCCGCGGACACCCATACTGAAAGGGCAGAGTGCCTCCTTAATCGCAGATTTTTGGCAAGTGAGTAACTCGAAAAGCGTTTTTATGGTGGAGTAGCAACAGCTCACGAATATTTTTGTTTTCAAATCAGTCAAACAAAGAGAGTGGATCATTGCTTTGTCGCGCCACTCTTAAATCTCCACGCGTGAAAGAAGCTGCAAGAACTTTGCCCGGCTGACACGCCACAGGTCCTGGTACTCCTCCGGGTTGGTGTCAAGAAGCTTGTCAAAACTCGCCTAGCATGCTGCAATCTGTCCTGCAGATCCACCCAGTTTTCCATCCAGCAAGACCTTTCTTATGGCTTGTGCTGAAGAGTGGTGCACAAGCGAGCAGTGTGTAAAGGTATTTCCGAATGCCTCTCCGCGACCCCAGGACTTTATCGCTATGATGCTGAAGCCTCCTGAAGCAGGATCATACTTGTGTCATGTCGTTAGTAAAGTAAGTGACACTTCGCTCTAAGCCTGCAACTATGTTTTAGCCCACTTGGTATGTAACAGCGGCACACAACGATTCCTCTTCATGATAGCACCGTGATCCTAGTCGCAAACATCACTTCTGCTCTTGGAAAACAGTGCCACACTGCGATGTAGGCGTTTTGCAAAATTGCAAGGCTGCGAATAGGTATAGTATGTCCTCGCTGTCGCCTGCTCGTCTCCTTAGTGTGGATGCGCTTGGGGGACTAACGTTCCATGGACGTCTTGTCACGTGATAAACCCATCCGCGGATTAGCACGTCGTGTAAATCAGCCACAGATGGACTGCGGAGTCTGCAATCACTTAACATTTTTGTTGACGTTGCCTGCACGTCATGAAAATGTGTTTCGTATCCAATTAGATATTCTCGAAGAAACAAGGAAACTGCATAATGATGTCGCACAATATTCACCTTAACCACTTAACCGGTTTTTGTTTTACAGTTTTTCATCCTAAATTTTTTTTTTTTTTTTTTTCCTTTTTTAAAGTTTGTGCGGCTTGGGCCGCACGTGCCTCCACAATCGGTCGCCATCCTTAAAAACGTGTACAATAAAAATATGCGTGCTGCCATCTCTCAGCTGCACCGCAAAATAAGCTCGGAGCGGGCCTGGGACGTCCAAAACAGCCAAGGGGCAAGGTAGGATGCGTGGACGTGCTACATTCCTCCTAAACCCCTAGGGAACGGCTCTAGGTGGAAGAGCTAGGCTTGCTTAAAACAGTTAAAGGACACATGCAAAGAAAGCAAACTTTTTTTTAAACAGCCGGATTAGGAAAAGGAAGTCATAAAACAAATTTACAACGAAAAAGAAAAATTTTTAGAGCTATATTTACGGCGCTAAACGAATTTGTAGTTGGCGCCCGCGGGCACCGCGGAGAAGTGGCCCTTATTTATCACGTGATTGGCCGCTATTTGTCACATGGTACCGTAAAATACCGAGCAAGCGCCCACTCAAACTTTGGAGATAATCGTGAAAAAATGGAAAAAATGTACTTTGTGTATTTTCTAAGATCCTACAAATTTGGGAATGGGCGCTTAGTGTGGTGTGGGCGGATGCACAGTATTCTACGGTACTTGCACTCTTTCGGATGCTTCGTATGGTCTCGAAAAGTTACTTATTCATCTTCAATTGAAGTGCAACAAAAAACAAAGATTAATAAGTTACTTTTAGAGCCCAAAGGAAGCTCCTGAAAAAGCGCAAGCAGACGTGATAAACCTGTGCACCGGTAAGATGACGGCGGCGGCACCCCAGAGCACACAAACTTGCACGACGACGGCGGCGCCGCCGTAGAGAAATGCATTGGAGCGGCAGCGCACAGTGCTTAGCATGCGGCGGCAGCGGGTCTCCGCGGCTTCGGCGACACAGCGCGGCGGTGCACAGGTCTAACACGTGACCAGCGACGGCTCTCACGGGCGCCAACTACAAATTCGTTTTGCGCCATAAATATAGCTCTAAAAATTGTACTTTTTCGTTGTAAATTTGTTCTAAAGCAATCTTTTTCCATCAAGGCTGTTTTAAAAAAAAAAATGTTTTTTTTCCTTTGCATGTGTTTTTTAAGGGTTTAAGGAGCTGCAGTACCTTCCATGTCATTGAATCTTATGTAGTAGTATATGATTCTAAGTCACAAGACTAGGTTACAGAAAGTAACAAGAAAGAGGAAGACAGGACGTCATATTGTTTCATATTCTAATTTTTTCATGTCTAAAATACAAGTACTTGCACTTGTATTTTATCTACACTTCTCTTTCTCACAATGTCCTGTCTACCAAATGGACCAGCGAAGTAAGCTCCCCCCCCCCCCCCCCCAAACATACACACAATGCACAATTGAAATTTCTGGACACAATATTCCATGAATGTATTGGGCATCTGAACCAAGCTGAAGAAAAATTTTTGGTCTGAGGAAATAAAGGGTTACAAAACTGAAAAACATAGCAGTAGCATACTTCTCACTTTAGCACGTGTGGAAGAACCATTCATTTCTATTAGAAAGGTAGAAAAGACAAAGGCTCAGGTTACTCACCAACAGCAACTACCAGGAAAGCAGGGGGGGGCATGATTGTGGAGGCAGCTGGTCTCCAATGCTTGTGCCTTTCTGAAAATTGGAAGTAAGACTTTTAAAGCAAAATGACCCTAACTATTGCCACAAAACATTCTTTCATTCCATTTCTCATATCAAAAAAGTTGGTATGAGGAACTTTGCCGGGCTGACACGGTGCAGATTCTGGTATTCATCTGCGTCAAAAAGCTTCTGTCAAATCGTGTCTAGAACGACGGAAGCGCTTTGCATCTCCAATGAACCGTTCAGCCAGCAAGACCTTTCTTGTAGGGGTGTCACAAACCAGCCGACGTTCGAGTTTGACCAGGTTCGACTTTTTCCAACTTCTTGCGAAAAGTTAGAAAAATGTTCGACTGCTGTTCGCACGCGCGACATGCTGGCCAGTTGGCTTCGGATTGGATGGTGATGGCTAAGGGATGAATTAAGGGCAGCACCTATTGGTTATTCCAGTTAATACAGTACAAAAAAGTAAGTTATTAACTTGTTCAGTAGTTAGAGTTAGTTTCTTTTATTTGCAACTGTTTATAAAATTAAAATAACCTTTTGAGTGAAACACAATTTTTGTAGACCTAGGCATGCTTGTATCATGGTCTTGCCACGCTGTCCACAAAGTCGAACAAGTCAAATCTGGTTAAAAGTTTCGAAGGTTTGTCGAACCGGTTTGACACAGTCGAACCCCAAATGCTCGACCTAAAAATCCGGTTTGCCAAAAGTTTGCGGCACCCCTACTTTCTTGTGGCTGTGGTGTATTGAAGGCGCAAGCACGGAGTGAGTGAAGGCGTCTCCAAATGCCCCGTGGCGAGCCCAGGACTTCGTCGCTTCTACGCCAAAGTCTCCTCGAGTAGGACTACGCTTGTTTTTATCATGACTTTGTTTAGTAAAGCTAATGGTGCTTCGCACTAAGCCTATCATTGTGTTAAGTCTCCCTCTGCACGTAACAGTGGCGCAGAGTTCTTTCCTTAAAGTAGAAAATGTTGATTTCGATTTGTGACAACTGTGTCACAGTGTGATCGCACAATGTTAGAGTTTCTCAGCAGTGTGGGGCCGCGAACATGTTTGGTACGTCCTGCCTGTCGTTTGTGAGTGTGCTCCTTTGTGTGGATCAGTTCGTCGTATGAATCAGCCATCAATGAAGAGTGCTGTTCATTTTGAACTTGATATAAATTAACTGAGCAGCACCATTTTGTAGGATGGCTAACCCGCCTAAAACCCCCTGACGTGTTTGTGTTAGTTTTGGAACTGGCGTGTAAGTGCCAGTGCACGAGGCCCATGCAGCACTTGTAAGCAAATGGCAATAGAGCCCTGAAAGGAGAGGTACTTAGAAGTGAATTCTTTGCAGCTCGGCATAAAGCTATCTCGCCTCTGCCTCCTTCATAAAGTCGACTATCATTGCCCCGACCTCAAGAACTCTTTGTTATCACCTCCGGAATGAACATCATCTTGTATTTCCAGTTCCACAAACGCATTCAATCAGTCTTTCCTTTCTCAAGCCATCTGCGACTGGAACAGCCTACCATCCACCATCGTAATCCCAGAAGTATTTTTAGCAAGCTTACGGATCCATTTTTCTTGTTAAAAGTATTTTATTGCCACTGTGTATGATTAATGAGCTTCCTTTTCTTGTTTGTCTTTATTTGTATAACAATGGCATGTAAGTGCCAGTGCACGAGTTGCACACTGCACGAATCCTGACCATGCCCTTAAAGGGAAACTCCGCTTCATTCTCGGTTGTTAAAAAACACTGCGACCCTCTTTAGTATCATCTAGAGAGACCGAATGTCAAATATTATAACGTAATACCGCCTAAAAGATCACTAAACCGGCCGACAAAAACTGAGACGCGCGAAGTCACCAAAATCCGCTAATTTAGCGGGCGACGTGCGGCGCAGCCAACGTTGTATTTCCGTTTTGACTGACGTCTGTTGCATACGCAGTTTTTTTCTTGGTATTTTGTTTTCCAGGGAGAGCTTACCAGGCGGCGCTACGGACGCGCTCCACGTTTGAGGAAGCAAAGAGGCGAGACAGATGAAGAAAAAAGAAATGAACGAGAACAAGAGAAACAAAACGAGGGAGAGAGAGTTGTACGGGATGAGTTTCGCTGACATACGTGCCAACCGGTGCCAACAGACTAACCGCAAATACTATTTGCTAACCGCCTGGGTTGCCGCCTACATAGCCTGCTTCGTCGCTGCTTGCGTTGCCTGTTCGCCGCCGCGTCCTCCCTCCTCACTCCTCGCCCTTTCCCTAGCTGGTAGATCACGTGACCCCTTGTATTCCACGTGGCTGCGTATGCAACTGACGTTGAGGGTACAATGTTGCCCGGCTGTGCCGAAGTTTCAGTTTCGGTTTGCGATTATGGTAAATAACAAGATCGCACGAAATATATTTTGCTTTTAATTAGACAAACGGTCTAGGGTTCTTTTGAAGTACTTTTTACGTTTATATCACCCATTATCTCAAAATTTCCGAAATCGAGCGGAGTTGCCCTTTAAGGTGAAAATAAATTAAATGAAATGATTGGCAACACAGCACTCACTCGTGGCACGTCTCTCTCGCATTCGCACAATAAAGGCTGAAACGCATGTAAGCGGTTTAGCAAGCAACGAGACGAGCAACTGAGACTTGTCACTGTAGCTCGGTTTCTGAATTTCTAGAAAAAGTCGCTCAATTACTTGACTGCTTGCTCCCATCGCTTTCAAGCGATTACCTTGTCGCGAGACTGACTGAGTGATAGCAAAATGGTTGCCATTGCTTGTCGCTTCGCTCGCTCAATCGCTTACACGTAATTTATACTTTTTGGCTGTTGGTGCTTGCAAAAATGTAAAGCGTGAATTTTATCAAAGGCTTTGTTCTCGCTGACTCTCAGACTGCTGCGAAAACTTTGGGTTCCAGTGAAATAAGACCACATGATTTCTTACTTTGCTTATGAACTGAGGAGGAAAGCTGAGGAGGCAGTAGCTTGAAAATCAGCTCATGGTCTCCTCAAGTTGTTTGGAACACCTTTTTTTTCTGTTGTTTGGCACTACTCAATGCGCGTTTTTTTTCTCCCGACCTTCACAATAAAGTATTGCCAGAGGGTTAGTAAATGAGCGCTACATATACAGCACTTTGTATAAAAAGTCAGTGCCACAGTCGAAAAATAACTCCTTATACTCTTCGCAAGCAACGTCACCAATACAGACGGTACTTCCAAAGGCGCAGGTCACGCAATATTTCGAGTAGTTTCCCAGGACGAAAATCGAACTTGGATCCGACCTCCCACAGAGGAAACAAACGGGGTGCAAATACGAGCGCTAGGACGCAAACTGGTACCTTCAGCAGTCATGGGTTCCGCAAAACACACCGCCTAGCTAGGTGGTACCAAGCCACCACCCGATTTGCAGGACTCAAGCCTTGAACACCGATCTAAGAGATAAAGCTCCCCGATCACTCACCAAGCGCCTCGCTCGGCGCCCCACGCCCCCGTGGGACCTTGCCTCTGGGTCCGTTCCCGCCATTTGACTGCTCGCTCAGTGACAGGTCGGTTCCGGTACTTCCTTGGAAAAAGCTTGAGGGTCATCCAATGCGCAAAGAATGTGTGCGACAAGGAACCGCACACGTCCGCTTTCACGCTGCCTGCACACACAAGAACACGCCATACACGCTCCGAAAAGAAAGGGCTGGAAAAGTACTCACCAAGTAGACTGAAACCCACAGCTGGCTCTATGGGCACGCCGGCACCTGGGACACTTTGTTTCTTCCAGAACGTTCTTCGATGTTTTTCCGTAAGCCTAAAGGCCTGAAACCGCCCGAAATACGGTGGCCCGAGAGTTTGCAGCTTGGTTTGTTTTTGATTTTGGTGACGATGGCGATGGCGATGCGGCGACGTTCGCTGGTTTGACGACAGGTGTTACGACGAAACTCATTTGACGCAACGTAAATGTTCCTGTTTTAATCGACTTACATTACAAATTTTAAACATAAATAAAAACTGTTTCAACATTTATATATTTATTTGTAATAAAGTATGCGTGTACTAAACTAAAGCTTGGCCTGGCTCAGCCTCGTTTTATTTTAACATGGCGGCGACAATCGTCTCTGTTCGTGCTCTGTGCCGTGCTGGACCTATTGGCTGTTCACTGATCGTCCTGTTATCCACCTCTTGCGATCCGCATCAGCCGCAGGCGTGCTGTCTAAGTATTGTGTGCCCGCCGGAAAGAATATCCAGTCTTCTCGGAGGCAAGGCTGCAACTAGGGCTTCTCGGATCGTGGCTCGGACTCCGCGAGCCTCACGTCGTCTGCTTGGTTCCTGCACGTTTCCGGCGTCGGATCCCCCAGCCTTGGCCTCAGCCCTACATGACCTAGCTGGTGAAAGGCAATCTACGACAACCCGGCGTCTTTGGAATGCGATTACTACGATTAGTGGCTCTTAAAAACTCGGTAGGCCTTCTTCAGTGGTGAGCTCTTCGATGTGAATGGTGTTACCTTCAGTGTCCCGACGCTCCGAACGGTCATTCTACAGGTGACGCTGCGAGACGCGAGCCTTCTGTGTTGCTTCAACTCTCAGTGTAATTCTCAAAATGGGCACTTGGTCCCGAATAAGCTGGTGCACCTTTACTCACTCTCGAGACTCATCCCACGACGGTTCTAGCGGTACGTAAAACGTGGATGCACGATTCGGTTTATGGCGGTCACCTTGTCGATTGATACAGTGGAGAACACTGCTTACAGAAAGGATCGTTCTAAGAAGTGTAGAGCTGTGCTGGTCCTGGTACCTTTCCGATTACCCTTTTGGCGACGCCGTAACCTGGAGTATGAACCTCCCACAAGCATGGCAAGGTGCTGTTATGCTGCGAGTTCTGCCCCGCCTTTCGTGAAAGCTGAGTCCTACGGTGCTCCACTGGTGCTCATTAACGCGAATTAAATGTGTGCATACTAGAAGTCTTGAAGTTGAGTCGCTCAGAGTGCAGTACATACCATGGAACCATTTCCAGTGGCCCAAGTGCTGGACAGTTCCGTGAGACAGTGTGCCCAGTCCAATTGTTCTCAACATATTTATTACTCATAATAATGCCTCTCTGCAATCGACTCCACTGCTGTTACGGACAACTGGATGTTGGTGCCGCTTATCAGGTGACCCCAGAAACCACGAGGGTTTGCAGAACACCATTGAGAAGGCCTGCAATAAACATTCAGCTACATTTCTTCTCACAGCATGTCAACAATTTTGTCCAAAACGTGTGGAACGCTGAATTTTGTACTTCGCATGCCTAGTAGAACAGGCCATAACACACTTAGGTGCCTTTCACAGCCTTGGTCCTGCAACACCTAGAGTACTGCAGCTTCATACAAAACTCCAATGAGGTTTATCTTGTAAGATCAGTTGAAAGTGTTCACCAAAGGGCAACTACGTATGTTAAAATTTCTTTATATTGTATATTGTGCTTGTGTCCTGTGTCGTATCTATATGTGGTATACACTGGATGCCATATTTGAGGTGACTGCTCGTAATGCATGCACGGCAGGGGAGGGAGAAATTATCTTCTCAGCAGGGCTCTCCTTTGTGTGTTCCAGACTCGCCCAGACGGTCCTATTCTCTTTTTGAAGACTAACCTGTCACTCAAAATTCGTACAAGAGCAGCTTTCTGCTCTCAGTCTTCCGTGGTGGTGCGAAATGGATGATGCGACGTCAGTGCAAGGCCTGTAGGCATGTTGGAAGCTTGCCAATAGTGCATGCTCAGCATTAGCGAGCTCAGCTATGACCGCTAGTGAATGATGATGCGACGTCAGTGCAAGGCCTGTAGGCATGTTGGAAGCTTGCCAATAGTGCATGCTCAGCATTAGCGAGCTCAGCTATGACCGCTAGTGAATAACACTTATTGCATATTTTCAGCATCCCTTCTGTCATTCTTATTAGCCTCCTGCCGTCCGTGAACATGCCGAAGTTCCTATGCACATTGATTTATGCATTGTGAGTTTTCTGGCTTCCAGTAATTGTGTAATATAATAATTAGCTAAATATTGAATTTCAAAATAAAGTGCATATTTTCATCCACCTTAGACTTCTTCTTTTTTTACTAACTCAATTTTGTATATAGGCGCTGATTTAGGATTTTTGATTAAGCTTATTTCTCATTTATATTTACATATATATTTTCCGGCCCTCCAGACAGCAACAGATTCCCAATCCTTAGCCAAAACGTTTGGTTGTAGGCCGATGAAAATATCGATGGGTCGTAGCTTGGGTGGGTGACCTTGTTCTGCTCCTCCTTCCTGGTGAAGTGTTTGCTGCATATTTTGGTTTGCTGTAGGTGTCCTTGTTCCATTGTCGCTAGAAAAATTTTATTGTATTATTCGTCAGCAGCTTATAGCAAGACGTGAACTGCAAGGTGAGAAACGCTTCTTAGAATAGAATAGAATAGTTTATTATAGGTTTCTTTCAAAATACATTTTCGAGAATCGTTGCATTTATGCTCAAGTCGCACCCAGCTCCAGGTCGCGCGGCGCTTTGCCGCGTACAGATTCGAAGAGAAGCTGGGAAAGCCATAAAACTTTGGGCCGTGCTAATTTTTGTATCTAGTGTTTCATCTAACCACGCAGCAACTGTTCTGGCTTTTTTAGTGCGGAATAGCCATCTCAGAAACTACACCGCTAATCCACTACTACAGCTGCCGCTGCAATGTACAACCAACACAGCGACTGCAGAAGCTTCCCGATTGAACCGACCTGTTTGCCGCTAGGGGTTCCCTCCGTGGTGGGGGCTTGTACATATTATGTCTGCTCGGTTCCTTATGTATCCTCCATCCCTAATGTGACAATATTCAAAAATATTTTTAAACCTAAAAGTACAGGGAGATTCGCCGGTAAAAGTGATTTAAGCGGCGACATTGCTGCAATTTCTCTCATTCGTAACTGACTGCTTTTGTCAAAAACGCTCTGCTGGTTCCCCAGTCTAAACCTTGCCCACGACATGGCATATTGGTGTGATATTGATGTTTTAGATGAATGAAAAACGTGCCCCCAGTAAACTACCAAGATGCTGCTACTGTAGCCAATGTACTATATGGGTCTTATGGTTCTCTATGGTTTTAATATGTAGAGTCCTATGGGTAGATAGAGTTCATACCGGTTATAATGCCACGAGTGTCACCGACCAAACGCGCTCATGGCCGAATGGTTATCGTCTTTGGCTCCTATGCAAAGGGCTCAAGGTTCAATGCCTGGGAGTGGACGCGCCTTTTCGTTATATCTGTAAATGTTGAGTTCTAGTAAATTCGAGAACCCTGTTGCTTATTCGAGGTTAGAATGCTCTACGCACCGAACCTTCTATGCCGATTTTCCCAGACCGCAAGACATTCTTCTTCAATTGAGTAATTTCTCTCCGCCTTGGACAGTGTCCGACTTGCATAGGCGATGACTCGCTCAGTGCCTCCTTGCACTTAACCCAGTACCGCCCCGAGTCCTGCACTACTAGCTTCTGTGTGAATCTTGGTTTCTGCGTCCTATTCAAAGGGTCTAAGAACAGGAGAAGTCTAGAGTATTTGCTTCAGCCCGCAAATGCCTGCTGTTGCTCCTCGGCCCATTCAAACATCTCGGCATCTTTCGTAAGGTTTGTGAGCGGTGCAGAAATCCTTGCGAAATCCCAAACAAACGTCGAAAGTAGGCACAAAGTCCAAAGAATCTTTGCATGGCCTTTCTGTCTGTCTGCGCTGGAAATCCCGCGGCTGCACGAGTTTTCTTGGGGCCTGGGCAGACGCCAATGTTACTAACCATGTGGCCTAGGAACATCAACTCGTCAGAGGCGAAAGAACAGTCTGACGGCTTGAGTGCGAGTCCGGCGGACTGCATGACTTGGAGAACAGCTCGGAGTCGTCGCAAGTGCACGTCGAAGTAACTTGAAAATGCTATGACGTCGTCGAGGTCGACAAGACAGGTCTGCCACTTCAGTCTCGCCAGTACGGTGTCCATGACACGCTGGAAAGTTGCTGGCGCCGTGCATAGTCCGAAGGGCATCACCTTGAACTCCTACAGTTCATCCGGCGTGACGAAGGCTATCTTCTCTCGGTCCTGTTTGTCAACTTCGATCTGCTAGTAGCTGCTCTTCAAGTCCATCGATGAAAAATACCGAGAGTGACACAGCCGGTCTAGCATTTGGTCGATGCAAGGAAGTAGATAGATATCTCTTCGTCACTGTGTTCAGCTGCCGATAGTCCCCGCAAAACCAAAGCGTTCCGTCTTAACCACTACTACTGATGAGGCCCACGGATTGCTTGAAGGCTGGATTATATCGTTGTTCTGCATTTTCATGTACTTTCTCCTGAATGACCCCCTTTTCTTTTATGGAGACTTGGTATTGTGACCGATGCACAGGGAGCACGTCATCCTCGGTAATGATGCAGTGCTTCTCAACGGTGGTGGCTTTGCTCACCTTCGATGACGTCGCAAAGCAATCCCGGTATTCGGCGAGGAGGTTAATCAAGCGCCGTCGTTTCGGGTCTGGAAGCTCGGGTCAATGTCGACCTGTGCGGGAGACATACTGTCTTGCTGAGGTGACGAGGACTCTTCAGTTCTTGCGGTGATTTCGGCTTAGTTCCGGAGTTCCTCGACATGGCCCACAGTGATATCTTTCAAGGGGTGTTGCTTTTCTTGTCGGAAGTTCGTCATGAGGACCGCAGTGCGCCCATCCTGAAGTTCAGTTATTTCTCCTGTGATGCCTATTCGTTTTCCCAGGAGCAATTGAATGTTGCCTTCCAGAACAACTTCTCCGCAGGTAGCTGAATCTGCTACGACGGGTACAACAACATGATTGTGGCGGCAGGTTCACGTGGTCGGCAGATACTCGGACGGTGGCTGACGCTGTTTGGGGTTTTTCTGAAGGCGGAACAGGTGTCCGCAACGTCAATCTGTTCTCTCCAAGGTCGATGACGGCGCCGTATTCACACGAAGTCCATGCCGAGAATGACGTCTCTGGCACAGTCTTGTAGAACGACGAATTTTACAAGACACGTCTCGCCGTGAATTTTGACGCAAGCAGTGCATCTTTTGACAGGCGTGATGTGTCCTCGAGCGGTTCGTATCTGTAACCCATCCCACAGCATGAAGGCGGTGAGAGAGTCTCCCACTCAAAACTGTGTAGTCTGCTCCAGTGTCCACAAGTGCTGATGCGTCGTGGCCCTCAGTAACGTTTAAGTTGTTGCGCACTGTTGCAGGAGCGTCATTGCGATACGTGGCTTCGGAAGAGTGGATGTGCTCCTGCGTTCTTGGAGGCTCTTGACTTCAATCGTCTTCGGCAACACCACCTCCAGGCGTTGCCGCAGCTAGTTTTCCTGGCTCCGGAAGTAGATTTTGAGTGGGGGGGCTGAAGTCAAGCATTTTGTTTTTGCATATTTTATTATAGGAGACAAGGGCTGCAGCCAAATTTCTGTAATTTTATTTTTACTTACTGTTTAATAAAATATGAAATATTATTTGCATGAAGTTCCTTACTTAGCATGTGCAATCACTTTTCCTTCCTGCTCTATAAGAACAGTAGGGAGTTTTAATGGCTCGTACGCAACACAGTTGTGGGTCAGAAATGCACACGCGTAGAATGCAATACAGTTGAACCTCGATTTAGCGAAGTCGCCGGGACCCCCTAATTATTTCGTTAAATCGGGAACTTCGTAAAGTCGAGAAAGACATTCTTCGGGATAGGCTGCGCGGGGAATCCGAATTTGCTCGTTAAATCGGGTTTCGTTAAATTGAGGTTCAACTGTACTGCTTTTTTGCGCATGCACATTCTGACCCTCAAAGCTTTTACGTACGATCCACCAAAACTCACTAATATGGCAAAAACACTTACGCACAGTGCTTCAGACAATTTTAAAATTCCTGCGGGGATACACAGCATTGCAAAACTGAGTTTGCAGAGAATCACGTTTATTATTCTTGAAATGCTCATTCAAAAAGACATCCACACTATGAAATGAACAAGTAAACCAAGATAATTACATATATACAATGACATCTTAATGCATATTTTGAAAATGTGCACAAAAGCGTGCTGAAGGAAACAGATCCACATGTAGGCCCCAAAGCCACGTGCGTTGATCGTCTCGAAGAAGACTAAAGGTCGCCAATCGCTCGGCGGTCCTGGAGACAAATTTTTTGATGATGTCGTCCAGGTTGAGCTCGACACTCTTCCTTTTTGAATGCGCAAAATGAGGAGGCATGTTAGCCTCCCCTGAATCATGCGGCTGCATAGATGCATTTTTATGCGGCATAAGGCACTAAACGAGCGCTCCCCCGAAGCGACAGATGCAGGCTCAGAATGAAGAAGTTTCATATATTTTACGACTTGGTCCAGGAGGTCACGAATTTCGTCGGATTTTGCCTGTAGTGTCCTCAATATGAAGTCAATTGTGAGGGAATCAAGGTTGCTTAAAAGAGTCGGCAAAAGTAAAAACTGCGCAGAGTCGGGCCAGGTCAAAATCACATGCATGCAGCTCCTAGGGCCTTTTTCAGGTCATCTGTAGTGAACTGTCTTCCCCCATCAGCGTTAAAATGCTCTCTAGTTTTACTAGCCTGCTTCATACCAGGCTATATTCAAACCCCCGTTGAGTTTCACTCGGAATGCAGTCCATATATCCTCCAAGTACTCCTTCCGTAACGCTGCCTTGCAATCGAGTACAACTGGTAAAGAAGGTTTGTTGCTCATTTTGAGCCTTTTTGGCGGTTTTGTTGGCTTTGCGCTGCGCAGGTCCTTCAAACTAGCCGCATTGCAGTTGAGCTTGCGCAGTCCCACAACTCTTCAAACGCGACATCAGACCGCAGATGGGACATTGCCTCTGATACCTGCGGCGCAAAACGTTGAACGTTGCAGTACCCTCGCAGGCTCTTCGCATGGACCGAACATAGCTATGGAAATGTTTATTCCTAGCAGTGTTTCAAACATTTTCAGAAGCCTCCCATAACCATTCAAAATGGCCCTGCTGTTGTCTGCAATCGAATATTCTGTTTGTAGCAGCTCGTTCAGTGTCTCCTGAACTAGGTTTTCAGCGAACCTTTTCATTGACTTCATTCTGACAGTCCACCTTGTTGGGCAAAGCGGAAGAAGGTTATTTGGCGTTGATCCGGCCTCTTCTGCCGCCTCGCTGACTGGAGTAATTACAATAGATGAATAAACAGCTTTGCGTTTCTTTGAAGTCGGAGGGGGGGCCTCAGCCCCATCCTGAGAAATCTTGGGGGGAATCTGGACCCCCCCTGCCCCCCCCCCCCCCCCGGTTCTGGAGTCCCTGGGATACAGGCTCTGTCGTCGGGGTCGTAGCACTGGACACGCTGAACGTCTTGGTGATGGTGAGCGGGATTCACAACAGAGAGGCGGTGGATTCACAACAGAGAGAGGTGAGAATGGCTAACATCGGAGGTACTCTTCGATGTTGTGAGGGTGTTCGCCGTACCTCGGGCGTGGTCGTCCAGGTCGAACCCACGCAGCCCAAGTCGGCAGTAGGAGCATCCACGGTAGATGTGGTTGGCTTCCTTGCAGATGTAGCAGAGCGGGCGTCGGTCGGCTGTTCGCCACAGGTCAGTCTTTCTTGACAAAGCTTGTTCTCGGCGGACGTGCGCCCAATCTTCCTGGTGTCGGATATACTGCGTGGTGAGGGAGCTTGTCGGGGGGCTGCCTCGTACGGACGCGGAGGTGGTGGTGTTCGGCGGACCACTGCGGCGTAACTAATTGATCAGTGATCTCCTCCGGTGCTGATACGGTGACAGGAGCCTAAGGCTGGAAGGCTTGGTGAACCTCCTTTCGCACGACTTCGGTGAGTGAGAGAGAGGACGGGCGATCAGCAGCGGTCTTCCCGGACGATGTCGCAGACAATTTCCCGAAGTCTGTCGGCACCGGCACAGGTTAGGTCCAGTCGGAAAGATGTTACGATTGGAGAAGCAGTCACGCCAGCAAGTCGATGGTAATGGCTTGCACAAGACGACAGCGCGCGCTCGATGTTGCTGGCTGCAGTCACAAGACCGTCGACGGCTGTCGGGATTGCGAACGAGGACTTTGAAAATTTCACCCTTCACGCCATCCTTAAGGACGCAAAGTTTCTTTCCCTCAGCTGCCTCTGGATCGGCTCGGGTACTGAGGCCCATGACATCTTCAAGAAAGCTGGTCATGGTATCGTTGAGGCCCTGCACCCTTCTATTTGGAGAAAGTCCTCCGTTCACTGTCGATGGTGGTGGTTGATGAACGTTTGCTTCAATTCGGTGGGCAGGACTTCCATGTAGTGCAAGAGGCTTCGTGGTTATCAAACCAGTGCCTCGCAGTGCCTTCAAGCGAGAGGTAGAGGTTGTGGAGGCACTGCTCAGTCGTCCATTCGTTGTGGCGGGCTACGCTTTCATAGTGTTGCAGCCAATCCTTGATGTCCTCTTGGACCTCACCGAAGAAAGGCGTTGGAGTCCGGGGTGCGATAGGCGCGTATACGACGGCGGGGCAACCGGGGTCTGCAACAACTGGTTGTCCATCGTCGGCCTCGTTGGTTGCGTGTTCTTGAGTGGCAAAAGTCAGAATTCCGGGGTTAGGCCTTGGGTGCAGCGGCTTCCTTGGGTCTTGGTAGTTTGTGCGGATGGTACTCTTGAGTGGGCTTTGGCTGTGAAGCCTCGGAGGGGTACGCTTCATGGGCTGCGTTAGCCCGCACCTCCACCAGAATTTCACGAATGACGATTGATGAGGCGATGAAAATTGAAGCAAACTAAACGATTAATGGGGCAAACTTGTGCCCAAAACAAAATAGAAAAAGACTAGCGTCGCAGGCGGCGATGACGGAAGAACCGCAGGATCAAACGCGGGTGGGGCTATTTTGCGGCAGCTGGCACAACAGCCCGGGGAAAAAATGCCAGCAATTTCGGACGGCGCGTGTATCACTGGAGATCGTGTTAACCCCCCGCCTGCGTTCGCGCCGCTTCGCAGCGACAGTCTGCGGCTGCTCATTAGTGGGCGTTCGCTAAAACGTCATTCGATCAAGTGAGTGCCTCCCGTCCTCCACTTACCCCACTGTCCTCCACTTACCGTTTAGGTCAGCAAAGTTTCGTAGACAATATTCGTTTTTTTTTTGTTTTTTTTTTTCATTGTTAATTGTAGAAAACAAATGCTGTAAATATCGCCAAATGTCTCAGCAAAAAAAAAAAAAAAAAAGAAAGAAAATTAAGCGTTGCAGGGGACTCCAAACCCTGGCCCGCTGGCCAAATCCGGCCCGCGGAGGCTTTCTGACCGGCCCGCGGCTGGCCATGGTGCTTATATATTGAGCTCCGGCCCACGGCCCGCTACCAGTATAGGCCCGCTGCTACCAGTGCGGGCAGAAGTGCGCGTAAAGACGCGACGGCGCGACGAGCACCGAACATACCGGAAAGAGAGAACACCTCATCGTATTTCTCGCTCGACGCCGAAGCGAAAAAGGCATTTTGAATGCTCGGTTCACACGAAAACTGACAGTGCGGTGGAACCTGCGTGTTCGCCGGACCAATCAACTGCATGTCTCTTTTCGCCAGATCTCGCTCTCCACTCGTGAATAATATGCAGAAAGGGTGTGATCACGTGGCAAAAGACCGGGAGTTGACTGGTTTAGCGGGTATGCAGCTTTCAGTGCACTGTCAGCTTAGGGGAGGACGGAGGATAGAAGAATCTCGAACGCGGCTCCAGCCGCGCAAGCGGTGCGTTGGGGGGGGGGGGGGGGGGGGGGTAAGGGGGGCTGTACGATTCTTCAGCAGGCACTCTGTGGGAGATATGTGGACATGTCGTGTGTTTTAAAAGCTGTGGTTTCAGCCGTGAATTACATAAGGTCGCATGGGCTTAATCATAGCCAGTTTCGTGAATTCCTAAAAGATGGTGAATCGGAGTTTGTAGACGTTTGGCGTGCGATGGCTGAGTTGCGGTAAACTGCTTTCGCGTTTTTTCAACCTTAGAGAAGAAATAAGGAAATTTCTCGCAGACAAGAATTAAGCGGCCCGAACCGCTGCTTTCGAACAGTAAGTGGCTTTGGGAATTGTCGTTCTGTGTAGACCTGACGGAGCACGTGAATAAGCTGAATGTGAGATTGCAAGGCGAGACACGTCTTATTCATGACGTCTCCATGGATATTAAAGGATTCAGGGTGAAATTACAGCTCTTCGAAAGACAAGTGTGAAACCAGACCTGGGATCACTTCCCTGTGCAAAGCTCCGTACAGAGACTGATGTGGAATTCCCCTCATTCTTCGCAATGGAAATCCTCAGATGCCTTCAGAGGCAATTTTTCGAACGGTTTTTTGACTTCGATAGGAGAGTTAGTTTGTAGTTTGACTTACAGTTTGTAGTTTATTCAGAATGGTAGTTTGACTTACAGTCAAACTACATTCTGAAGGAAAACTACAAGGTAGGAAATTTTATACAGTTTTACAAATCCTTGGGCTCTGAGCAATTTCCAAACCTGAAATAAACTGCTTTTTTGCACTACATACCTTTGTGAGCAGACATTTTCAAGGATGAAGTACGTAAAATCTAAATACAGAGCTAACTTGTCTGTTAAACACTTGAAGTCCCTCCTAATTATTGGCTCATCAAGCTTGAAGCCGCAGTTCAGTGAAATAATAAAGCCGAAGGATCAGCTACACCGCTCACATTAGTCCTGCACCTCATGTCCGAGTAAATGTGTCGAAATTCTGATGCATTCCGGCTCAAATACTGCTTAGTGTTTTGTGGCATATAGTCGTATGTTGTCATCATCAGGGTCACCGTGCTTAGTCTCCTGCTTCATATCTGTAACTACGTTAAAATTCCTTTGCGTTCTCGTGTATATTGTGATATGAGTCATGTGTGATAACTATTGCATATTGTCATCACAGTTTTACCGTTCTCGTTAGTTTTTTTATCTGTGCGAATATTCCAGAGTTCATATGCGCTTTGATTTGTGCCTGGTGGGTTATCTGGGTCACACTTATCGTATGTCACAATTACCTATATGCTGAATTTCGAAATAAAGTATATGTATTAATCCACCCTTGATTTCTTCTCGTTTTTACTCTAACTTGAGTTCCTCTATTTAAATGCTCATCAGGGCTTATTAATATTGTTTTAATGATTTATCCCTCGAGACTGCGAGAGGTTCCCAATCCGGCCCCTTGGCCAAAAAGTTTGGAGACCCCTGCGTTATAGGGATTTGTCACAGAATTCGACTATTATTATTATTATTATTATTATTATTATTATTATTATTTATTTATTTTTTGGAGTTCTCGCGAGGAAGCGCATCCGATCGCCGGACGCTCCTTTGCCCCGCGCGTTGAGCGGCAGGGTGGTTCGGGCCTCGTTCGCCTCGCCCGCTTTCCGTTTTATGGCCCCCGGGCCCCTCCCTCGTCCCGAAGACATTTCTCGCGAGGTTGCTCCGTTTCACCTTCCGCCCGAGCACAGGGAACGCTAGGAGCCATCCCAGCCAATGTGGCGTTGAGGGAGTGTCATGCGACCTTGAGCTCCCTGTGTCGCCCCGCCCCACCGGCAGGTCACGCGACTTTCTCCCGGCGCTGGATCGGCTGGGATGGCTCGTGGCGTCCACTGCGCTCGGTCTGAAGGTGAAACGGAGAGTTGGTAGCGATGGGCGACTCGCTTCCCGGAATGTTGGGAATAGCTTCCAGATGTCGGAGTGGGGGTGCTCTTTATGGTTAGCTGGGGTAGGCTCACTGCGGGGCTTGCCAGTGTGACGTGTTTTATTTTTTTTTTTTACGTATTTTGTTGTTACAACTGCAGAAAAACATTTTTTTTTTTTGGGGGGGGGGGGCGAGGGAAAGTGGGGTCTGTAGCTAGAATTTGGGAAAGTGAGGACCTCGGCTTGATTCCGAGCCGAGTCAAGGGAGTGTGCGCGAAGACTTGGCCGGGGGGTGAACGCAACGCGAAGTTTGGGCGGGACTGCGGTAGCGACGGAAGGCTGAGCGCGGGAGGTGTTTGGGCTCCCTGGTCCAAGCGCTGCTTTGGGCGCCCAAGTGTGTGTGCGTTCGTGGGTGAGTGCCTGCGCCGAGGAGCCACGCCGACAGCACCCAAGCGCACATCGACCTCCCGAGTTCGGTCGACATCGCAAGAGGCCGCGTCACCCCCATATCACTCACTCACCGGACTCAGGTTCGCGCCACTCACCCCCATATTACTTTGTATAGTTTATCCCCCTTTTAATTGTTTTTTTTTCTTCCTTTGAGTTTGCAGAAAATGTTCTTTGAACGAGCGCCGTGTTTCCATGATAAGTCGCGCCTGAGCGCTTTCTCTGTGGGGCGGTCCGTTGTGCCTCGCTGTCGGGAGTTTTGTTTGTTTTGTTTTATGTCTATCGGATTTTCAGTAAACCATCCTGTGGTTGGAAAGAAAGGAGTCTGTGTTCCTTCTTCCCTCACTGTGAGTCCGTCACCAGGGCGTAGACCTATCGTCCGGTTAGCGGTCCTATCAAAATTAAAAATTTGTTTGCATAGGATATCTTTTTTTTTTTTTTCACCGAACCTGTAACAGGATTGAACCAGTGTCGCCAGTGTTCTACTGATTATGAAACAGACACCTTACCACTGCGCCACTTTACAACTTCGAATTGCTGTTTTCACAATTTGTTTTATACGAGACCGATATAGGACAACGGCCGGCATTTCTTTTCCCTGGTGTGCCAGCTACCAGCAGAATATCCACTTCCAATCAAATGCTGGGGCGAGACTGACCCCGGCTCGCAACACGGAGCTCCTTATGTACACAAGTGGGCTCCTGAAAAAATCAGCGTAGGAGGTTCGGCCCATAGAACATTCAAACAACAAATAAGCAACAGGGTTCTCGAATTTACCAGAACTCAAAATTTACAGAAACAACAAGAAGGCGCGCCCGCTCCCGGGCATCAAACCTCGAGCCCCTTGCGTAGGATTTAAAGATGATAAACAATCGGCCACGAGCGCTTGGTCGGCGACGCGCGTGACAATAAGGTGGAATTGTTTGCAGTCATATGAACGTAAACGGTTCAGTATATGGTACTGGTGCGACCATATGAATGAATATAGTTGTTATGGGCTAGACTATACAACCATACGGAACCACATGTGTATGGTATGGCTCGGTATGGTTCAGTCATATCCAACTATACGGAACCATATGTGTATGGTATGGCTCCGTATGGTTCAGCCATATCCAACTATAAGGAACCATATGTGTATGGTATGGCTTCGTATGGTTCAGCCATATCCAACTATACGGAACCATATGTGTATGGTATGGCTCGGTATGGTTCAGCCATATGGAACCGTATGAATCCATACCATGCCATACGGTTGGCCATATGGAACCATATAGATCCATACTATTCCATATGGTTTGCCGTATGGGTTCATATAGTTTTTTTCAGTAGGGTAGTTCTTGTAAATTTGGAGATTTTCCTAAAAAGCAAGCCGGGAAGAATATTTAGTTTCGTTAGGAAGCTGAAAATAATGATTTAGTACCCCTTTGTCAGTAAAATAGATACTGTGTGCCGCTGTTAGTGTCAAGCCGAGATCCACGCTTTTTTGGCATTTTGCTCAGAGTGGTACCCATTCTTATTTGTTAGCCTCTTGGTGTGCCAACTAAACTCTTTGTATACAGACACCTGCCCTCTGCTGGTACACTCTACCCTCATGTTCAGCGAGTGTATGAACCGGAGTTGTATCCACAGTCGACACTCGCTGAGCACGAGGGTAGGAAAATCTTTCCATTGCAGCAGAGCCATATATGGGGAGAGTCTGGCAGTCTATGATTTCGCTGCCGTAACGTCTCCCTTCCGAGTGAGCTGATCAGCCCGTGGCACAGAGCAAGAGGCGTGAGCGCATGCGCGTGAACTCTAGGCTGCTCCCAGCTGAGCGGGGAGGGCCGCCATTTTCATTCATTCGCCGGGCATGGGATCGATATTCAAATTTCGGTTCTTTCCTTTTATTTGGCAGGCTCTGGCAATAAAATGATATAGTGTTATTCCTCGGTGGCTTAAAAACCTAAAGAAAGAAGTTCCTCCATGTTTGAATGCACTTTTATTTAGGCAAAAAGAATAAATAAGCCCGTAGCAGACGACACGTAGCCTCAACAGTGCTCCGTGCAGACAGCTTTGCGTCAAAATGGTGGTCGTCTCCTCTTTCTTTCTCTGCTGCCTTCTCTCTCCCTCCTTCGGCGTTCTCCTCCCTTTCCTCCTCTCCGGCGCCTTCGTTGCCACACCCGCTGGCTAAACTCTCCCACTATACGGCTTTGCATTGCAGTAGTAGTTTTATTTGTAGTCTTTACAGTTGAATGTGAATATTTGACAGAAGTCTCAGGTTGGGGCGAAAGGGGGTTAAATGAATGCATTTGATCATTCACCTAAATTCGGTACCCATCATTTTAACGCCTACGTAGCTTTGTCCTGGGGGGTGACTATGACTAAAATAAGAGGATCTATGTGCTGATCACGAAAGAATATGCTAGCCATTCTAATGTAGCTCTGCCAAGTACTTGATTGTGATTTGTTTTTATTTTCAGCTACTTGGGTGCCTCAAGATCTGGAGATCCTAGTGGCCACAAGCTTGGACTCAATCTTTTTCTGTGGTCTGGGCAGGACCATGGGGGAGGTAATCCCAGCAACAAGAGCATCGCAGTATCTCCCTGGCTGTGACTTTCGGTCTGCGTCACGACACGGGAGTCCTCGTGCCACCAGGTGTTAGGTATGCCACTTGAAATAAGCATTTTTCTTACCTATTAATAGAACAGCAAAAGCACTACTAAGCCTAAAATGCAAAAAAACATATTCAAATCTTGGGTTGGATGAAATTCCAATTACAAAAAGGAGTCTGCAGACATGATTAACATGTGAACTTAAAGCCCGCGGATGTAGGTTCGACGGTGTCACAGAAATAACTTCCCGCAGATCGCCTTGCTCGTGCTATACCCAAACAAATTCTTAAAATAATCATTGTGTTTCGTTGGTGTCATCAATCTTATGTCCCTACCACACTCACCAGTCGGGACATGTGAAATATAAAAAAACAGGAACTTGCACATTGTCAGCTCTGCAAAGATTTATATAGTAAACAGAGCATAGCACGTTCAGCTTAAGAAAAAAATTCAGTGCAGGCCTATATTCATGGTTCACATATGTGTAATTGCTCTTTATAATGAAGTGAAAACTGCTTAAGTTGTGGCCCACTACAGGCTTTCTATAAGTGTTAAAAAGTGCGGTAGAAAATATGATTGCGCTTGGAAGACGGGGACATAGGAAGGACAGACACAACAGAGCGCTAACTTTCAAGTGATTTAATTCAAGAACCTCAGCGTAGAAACGGACTGTGTCACCGCACCACATCTCAACCAATCCGTGGCCCTGCCACGGACCGCAAGTACGCCAACTCCTTATCCGCCAAGTCAATTGACGCCACACTGACACAACTTGTGCCGGAACTATTTATAGTGTCAGCCTCCATAATCTCGCTAACAGTCCTATCTTTGTGCCTCTCAAGAACAATAGACGAAGCAAATAATGGTTTGCACCCGCAGTCATGACAGTGACACGACAGACCATGACTGCGAGTGCAAACCATTATTTGCTCAGTCTACTGTTCTTGCTAGGCACAAAGATATGACTGTTAGAGAGATTATGGAGGCTGATGCTATAAATAGTTCCGGCACGTGTTGTGTCAGTGTGGCGTCAATTGACTTGGCGGATAAGGAGTTGGCGTACTTGCGGTCCGTGGCAGGGCCACGGATTGGTTGAGATGTGGTGCGGTGACGCAGTGTGTTTCTACGCCGAGGTTCTTGAATTAAATCAGTTGAAAGTTAGCACTCTGTGGTGTCTGTCCTTCCTATGTCCCCGTCTTCAAAGCACAATCATGTTTTCTAACGTACCGTACCAACTTGCCCAACAATCAGCACTTGTTAAAAAGTGCTATTGTGTTTTAAGCAGCTCGCACCAAATATTTTCTTGAAATACATAGGTTCATGGAAATTATTATGTAGATGTTGGCAGACAGTCATGGTGAGGCCAATCTTTAATGCCAAGTGGTCACTTATTCAGAGTTAATTGAGTTTGTAAATATTGTAGGTTGCAAATTAAATTTTTATGGTACGCAATGGGCACAATCATCCGTAATGACTAGCTCTACCTAGGGGAACTTCATACGTTTACTACGGCAAGATGGTTTCGAAAAACAAAGTATTTAGTTTATTCAACTCCTGCACTAACCTTGTCTTTAGAAACTTTTTATATTCTTTGCGATGCTGAGATAAGATTCTGGAAATAGTTTTTCTAGAACTACTCTAGATATTTCCAGTTCATCATTTTTCTCGCAAAGCATTCGAGAGAGCCAAACCCTGTAATGTACGGAGGGAACTCACAGAATGATGCGACTGACAGTTTGGAACATTCGGCACTGTAACAGTAATAATGACATGTCACTTATGTAATGTTCATTATCGCAGATCAAACTGCTTTTTCCGTCTACACTCATTTTCAGTAGACTCATTCAGCGAACTCCCACCCGAGACTGCAGCGCTGGGTTCTGCAAAGTAATTTGAATGAATATAGATGCAACAGGTTTCTTTGAGCGTGCGTCTAACACATATTCTTCATATTGAATCTGCTAACTGTATTCATGTCCATGTCCATAATTCCACATTCCAGCTTATTTTTATTTTCACATTTGAGTTTTCTTCAGTACTTTTCTCAACATCTGTGCTTGCTGAGCCGTACTCAAGTCCATACATCTTGTCTTTCGCTATTACATTAATATATAAAACTGTTGATGCCGAGTGAGAATTCAAGGTACCGAATCTGTCGTGCGAGCTAAATAAGAACCAATAAAAAGCTCTACAAAGGAAATTTTGTTAAAGGATGCTGTATGGGCATTAGAATAGCACATGCCATGCTAAAAAAAAAATACAAATTCTTGTTAGGTATGCGAGGATGACAGTGCTGTGCTGTTTCTGATGTGTCACAAAAAAAAAAATCAGTGCCATACAGTGTTCCTTATGGAAGTACAAACTGTTGCATTCGAAGCCCAGAAGTTTTATTCAAGAATGTTCCTCAATACAAATGTATTTAGAGATCTGAGCCACTGACTCATACATGACTATGTGGCAAACATTAATTTTCATGTGGATTATAGTTTACAAGGTCTAGTCTGCATTGATTTATTGCATTCATGCTGAAACTGGGAGGGGTTCCCTGGGTATGAATAAAGAGATAAACATTTCTTGAAAATAAAAAACATTTGAGAACGGACAAAAGGAAGGATCTGAGAACGGTATCTTAGATTCTCTTCTTTTTCTTACAGTATCTCTAATGTTCACTTTATTTCACCTGATGCATTTAGTTTTTAGCGCAGCTCTTAGCACCCGTTTCCGCGTTTCGCGGCGTCGCTGTCGGCGTAACCACCCAACTAAACTTGGCAGGAAATTGAATTAACGTTGTGGTCATGTGACGTTAATATTTCCGCTAAGTCTAGCTGAGAAACTGAATTTTTTTATGGATGACGTGACACGGTCATGCGACGTCATTTTCCCCGCTACTTTTAGCGGAAAAACTGCATTTGTGTTGAGGTCATGTGACATCAATTTCTGCGCTAAATTTAGTGGGAAACTTAACCAGCTAAATTTAGTGGGGAAATTTTCCCGCTAAATTCAGGGAAGTTTCCTGCTAAATGGGAGGGAGCAGAAGAGGAGGAGGGGAGGGGGAGGAGGGGCATACCTTCCCATCCTCCTCTTCAAGATCTGTGCTCTAATTTCACGTTACAGAGAATTGTAAACGTCTCATATTTCATCTCATGTTTATTCAACTTTTATATTGCAGGTGCGCTCACAGCACAAATCTGGGTTGTGCTGATCCTCTACGCACAAGTTAGGAACTCCTGAGTGGCAAGATTGGGAGTTTGGTCCGACAGCTCAAGGGACACCATTGTTCAGTATTGAATTTTTAATAATCTTCTTTTAAGCAAAGTTAAGCTTTGCTGCATGCAGTTCTTGTAAAAATAAATACCTGCAACCAAATTTACCAGGTCACGACATTTCGCCTCTGCTCTTAGTGGTCCTGGTGAGCCTCGGATAAGAGCTTACTGGTGTGCAAACACCATGCTTGTTTGAAACCACTCATTGATGTAGAGACTCGCTGACATCCAGCATTCCAATGAAACGCTGGATGTCCACAAGTCTTTCTTGAACAATGCAAGCGGGGAAGGAACCATACAATCGTATCGTATTGGGGGACATTCTACAGAGTGTTTTTTCTATGTTTTACAGATTTTTTTTAAAAAAAGCCGTAAAAGCTATATTTACGCGGTCTGTGCACATGAGTTATATGGCCAGGGTGGCATAGTATAAAAGGCTAATTTGTAATGATCCGTCGGCTTATTACAGAGATATGCCAGACTTCTTTCAGAAAACTAGATGAAGGTTCATTCTAGCGTAGTTTTATCCCGCGAATCTGAATATCCCGTTCGTTTTCCTCAAAGATATAACTAAACGTGAGAAAACACAAAAAACATCCCACCAACAGTGACATCGTAAGAAGACCTTTCGGCCGCCAAGCGTGTGTCGCTTAAGGGCCGCGCGTCCAATCGCAAGTTTTCTAGGTATATTCTCCGGCACTGGCACCAGTCGTGACACATTTTTCTGCCCTTTTAAAAAATAGCACGTGCGTGCATAGCTTTGATAGGCGCTGAAGATGCGTGAACAAAGATTTTGAAAGCTGCTGTTGTGACGTCGCTCTCTAGGGAGGTGCTTTCACAGCGCTTTAAAAATGACTATGCAGCCTTGATTAATTAAATTAGCAAATAATTTTGATATTTGAGATTCTCGAGGTCGAATGAAGAAGATTTAAAAGTGTTTTCTCAAATACAAAACTGCTTCAGCCTCTCTCTAAGTATAGTAAGTTCGTCAAATTTTTAATCAGTGAAAATAGACCCATGGTTCCAATTAGAAACCTGCTAAGCATCATCAAAACACACTAAATCAATTTTCTTTGTAAAGATAGACGAGTAGCATTATATGGCGTTATAAAAAAATGGTCAATTTGGACGCATTTCCAGACTTCGGTTTCTTACCAGAGCGCATCTTTGCACCTGCGGTCCAGCTGCCCGGTGACCGCAGTGCGAAGCCGCCCCCTCGCCTCCCTCGTAGGATGAAGGGAAGCAAGGCGCATGTGTGTTGCGTGTCTATGCCCCTGGGGAACAGGACCGTGGGCGCAGAGATGAGCTCTGATAAGCAACTGAAACCTAGAAACTCGTCCAAATAAAGCTTTTTACAGAATGCATAAAACGCTACCCCTGAATTATATCCTTCTAAAAAAAACTTGATTTTGTGGTTTTCAATGACTCAGCAAGTTTCTAATTGAAACCATATTTTCATTTTCACTAATTAAAAAGTTGATTAACAAATTGTATTTAATTATCTGACTGATCGTTACGACTAGGTCCCTATACTACGTACGCCTGGCCGTATAACTCGCCTGCACAAACCGCATTAATATAGCTTTCACGACCTTTCTAAACATATATGTAAAGCTTGAAACTAAATCGCCCTGTACAACAGTGAAAAGGCGAAACCAACACGCTGGAGCCATATGGCTCCACCATGCTGGTATCGCCTTTTTGCTGGTATAGGATGTCCCATATTACGTTATGCATGTATGGTTCCGTCCGCCTACATGGTTCCGCCTATATCCACTATGCTGGTATAGGATGTCCCATAATACGACACGCTTGTATGGTTCCGCCCACCTGTATCGTTCCGCCTTATTCCACTATACTGGAGCCGCCTTTTTCGCTTGTATAGGATGTCCCATATTACGGTTACGCTTGTATGAGCCTTTTCCGTCATCTTTCCATCATCGAGATTTTCCAACAGGGAACCCCCCCCCCCTCCCTTTATTTTTCCGTCTTAGCATGCCTGCCTGACTGCCCGCCCGCCCGCCCGCACCCATGTCCCGAAAATTTCCGCCGCTACTGATCGACCTGGAGCGAGTATGCAGCCTAAGCGCTCATCTGTGACCGCTAATTGGAGCGAGGATGGACTGCTCTGCATCGGGGAAAAAAAGAAGAAACACAGCCTGGCATAACACCATTCGCGCACAATAAGTAACAACGATACAAGCAAGTGATCTAGAGACAATAACAAGCATTATGAAGGGAGGAAAGAATAATCTAGCCATAACGAACAAAGAAAGGAACTTACTTTGGAACGACCGTGCCCCGATCTCCGCTGTTGAGCAGATTCGACGTAGTTGCACGGCTCACAGTAGCTTCCTTCTTTTACAGACACATTTGAAACTAAGGTGAGCTCCACGCATCACGAATAATCGGTAAATTTACTTTATGACGGAGATTTGAAACACACGGACAACACGACCGGCAAAACGTGCAAAATAGGATTGTGGATTAGATTGGATCGCATTAGTTGTCTATTATGGATGCCTAGTGACTTTACCGAGGCTATGTTCGCGTATCTTCAACACGCTTGCAATAAAACGATCAGAAAAGCGCTTTAAAACGATTAAGAGACAGTAATATTAAATTATTGAGCATGTCAACATCACCACAATGTTAGAAATACAATCCTGAACAGGTAGCAAAAAATTAAATACGAGACTAACCACACCATGTTTAAAAACGAATTCAGCAGACATATAACTTCCAAGAAAAACCGCTGTAACCGATGGGGCGCGTGGCCTATATTGTTGACGCGCTATGCTTGTGATCGTATGGTGGATGGTTTGAATCCCAGAAAAGTGAAGTTTTTTTTTAAGTTTTTTTTATTATTATGTTTTTCTTTGTATTTATTGATTTAAATACTTGCTATGTTTTTTTGCGGTCGCCGGCCCCCTACTTTCGGGTAAAAATCACTGAAAATATGAAAACAGAAAGTGCGAGCCCAAGTTTGAATTTTGATACATGCACAAGCCGTGGCCCTCTTGTTTTGCCGAGATAATTGGCTCCCCCCGTGCTAATAGGTGGGTCAGTGTAATAGGCAAGCGCCGCAAATCCTTTCAACGAAGTAAGGAAGGTAATAATAATGGGAATATTGAGAGATAAATGGGAAAATGCGTAAATGGTCAAACTAGCTGCCACAGTGAGGCAGCCAAAGTTTGTCTGAAGGCGGTCATCTTTACCCACTATTTAAACGAAAATACCGCTACTTCAAGGCAGTTATTTACCTAAGCTCATAGCGCGCTACGTATTAAGCACATTTCTAAATTTTCTGACTACCGTAAAGTAGTACTTAATTTTCTTCTGGTACATCCTGGTTTCACTTATCGGGGTTGCACTCCGCAGTTTTACTTCTTTATTAGGCCTAGACATGTTTTTGTTTCTTACATCCAAGAACTGTGCGGATACTTAAACTAGCTTTCAGAAACGGTATCGTTCGGTGTTATAACATTTGTTTCGTAGCGTCAAGGGGTCTTGTTCACAAATCCGGCAGGGCAAACATCCACAGCGCATTGGTGTTTCTCGTTTTTTTTTCTGCTAAAAAAAAAAAATTATATTTTTGCTTTACTGGTGCGATATGTCTATAACATAAGCTATCGGGATTCGGGCGACAGTTCGTCTGGCTATGTGAACATTTGAAATATTTCTGTTAGATGATCGTAACTAAGACATTTGATTCCTGCTTGAATCGGCATATTTTCACACTCAATTAAAATCACCAATAACATGGTCTGAGGAGAGTTACGTATCTCTCGTGGCGTCGTGAGCACTAAATACAATTACTTTTTCTGGTTTCTGGAAAGTAATGTTTATTATTGTTTTTGAAGCTCAAAGCGGGTGCTCATTCCTGCCACGTGTTTTTTTTTTTTCATTCCGAGGCTCCGCTACAGTGGCGTCACGAGGGGGCGGGGGGGGGGGGGGGGGGGGGGTCGCGGCGGGCTACCGCCCCGGGTGCTCCTGACCCTCGCGACGCCACTGCTCCGCTATACCGTTTTTATTTTTTATCTGTGTCAAACACGTGCGTATACCACCGGACGTCAAGTATAGTGCATCAAATTAAACTAGATTCCTAAAAAAATATCGTTCGGCGTTGTAAAATTTATTTTTCGTGGCGTACGTGCTCAGATTCTCAATATCCTGAATGTGCTTTCCTCGCCGCATTGTTTTTTTTTTGTTTTTTTTTTCTCGTTTTCGCGGTAAAACACGTCAGCCTTGGCACGCTGGGATCAAATACGCCAGCGTCGACAGTCATTTACGAAGGATTTATCAACGCACACATTTCCCCTCGCTATTCATGCATTCATGCCGCAGTTAGTCAGAATCTCAATGATGTGACTGCATAGTGAAAACGGCAAAAAAATAAAAATAAAGCGATGTCGGTCAGTAAACGGAACTTCAACGGCAGGACTCGCCAGCGTGAAGAGCAAAGCGCAGATTCCAGAAAGTTACTGAACTTCCATGTAAATACTAGCCATCAAAGACAGCAAAATACCGATGCCGCCCAGTTACTGGAACCTCCATGGAAATACTGGCCAGCAAAGACAGCAAAAACACAATTCCGGCTAGTCACTGTAACCTCTGCTAAACTGGCCAGTGCGTAAGACGAGACACCAACGCCGGGTGGTGCCGGTAGCTCAAGGGCGCCCATGGCCGGGCGCCGCATCCTGTTACAGGACCGGCCGGCGTAGTCCCGATACCGACCGACGCGGTGTGCTACCTGGGTACATGCATTTTGCTCAGAAAAAACTGCTTGTTTTTTATTTTTCAGTCTGTCTCCATATTTTGTCTTTTTAAAACATCCTCTTCTTTTAGACTTAATCACTATTCTGCTGCAAGATGATTGCATTTGTTCATGTATACTCATCAGTGCACTAGCTTTTTTTCTTGTTTTGTTTGCGCTTCACTGGATATCTGTATAACCCTGTTGGAAAATTTCTATGATGGAAAGATGATGGAAAAGGCTCATACAAGCGTAACCGTAATATGGGACATTCTATACAAGCGAATCGGGGGATGGAGTATAGTGAATTAAGGCGGAATGATACAGGTAGGCGGAACCATACAAGCGTGTGGTATTATGGGACATCCTATACCAGCGTAGTGGAATATGGCGGAACCATGTGGAACCATACATGCATAACGTAATATGGGACAACCTATACCAGCGAAAAGGCGATACCAGCACGGTGGTATCACCAAAATGTTGGAGCCATATGGCTCCATCATGTTGGAGCCATATGGCTCCAACATGCTGGTTTCGCCATTTCACTGTTGTACAGGGCGATTTAGTTTTAAGCTTTACATATATGTTTAGAAAGGTCGTGAAAGCTAAATTAATGCGGTTTGTGCAGGCGAGTTATACGGCCAGGCGTACGTAGTATAGGGGCCTAATCGTAACAATCAGTCAGATAATTAAATACAATTTGTTAATTGTTAATTTCTATGTTTACAATTGTTAATTAACTTTTTAATTAGTGAAAATGAAAATATGGTTTCAATTAGAAACTTCCTGAGTCATTGAAAACCACAAAATCAACTCTTTTCAGAAGGATATAATGCAGGGGTAGCCTTTTACGCGTTCTGTAAAAACGCTTTACTTGGACGAGTTTCTAGGTTTCAGTTTCTTATCAGAGCTCATCTCTGCGCCCAAGGTCCTGTTCCTCCTTAGACACGCAACGCACGTGCGCCTTGCTTCCCTCCATCCTACGAGGGAGGCGAGGGGGCGGCTTCGCACTGCGGCCACCAGGCAGCAGGACCGCAGGTGCAAAGATGCGCTCTGGTAAGAAACCAAAGTCTGGAAACGCGTCCAAATTGATTATTTTTTTAGAACGCCATAAAATGCTGCTCTTGTTTTATATCTTCACAAAGAAAGTTGATTTAGTGTGTTTTGATGATGCTTAGCAAGTTTCTAATTGGAACCATGGGTCTATTTTCACTGATTAAAAATTTCAGGAACATACTATACTTAGAGAGAGGCTGAAGCGGTTTTGTATTTGAGAAAACACTTTTAAATCTTCTTCATATGACCTCCAGAATCTCAAATATCAAAATTATTTGGTAATTTTATGAATCGAGGCTGCATAGTCATTTTTAAAGCGCTGTGAAAGCACTTCCCTGGAGAGCGACGTCAGAAAAGTGGCTTTCGAAATCTTTGCTCATGCATCTTCAGCACCTATCAAAGCTATGCACGCACGTGCTATTTTTTAAAGGGGCAGAAAAATGTGTCACGACTGGTGCCAATGCGGGAGAACACACCTACAAAACTTGAGATTGGACGAGCGGCCCTTAAGCGACGCGCTTGGCGGCCGAAAGGTCTTCTTACGATGTCACTATTGGTAGGATGTTTTTTTGTTCTCTCACGTTTATTTATACCTTTGCGGAAAACGAACGGGATATTCAGATTCGCGAGATAAAACTATGCTAGAATGAACCTCCATCTAGTTTTCTGAAAGAAGACTGGCACATTTCTGTAATAAGCTGACTGATCATTACAAATTAGCCTTTTATACTATGCCGCCCTGGCCATATAACTCACGTGCACAGACCGCATAAATGTAGCTTTTACGGTTTTTTTAAAACAAATCTGTAAAACATAGAAAAAAGCACTCTCTAGAATGTCCCCCAATACGATACGATTGTATGGTTCCTTTCCCGCTTGCATTGTTCAAGAAAGACCTGTGGACATCCAGCGTTTCATTGGAATGCTGGATGTCAGCGAGTGTACATCAGTGAGTGGTTTCAAAAAAGCTTGATGTTTGCACACCAGTAAGCTCTTATCCGAGGCTCACCAGGAGCACTAAGAGCAGAGGCAAAATGTTGTGAGGTGGTAAATTTGGTTGTAGGTATTTATTTTTAGAAGACCTGCAAGCCACAAAGTTTAACTGTGCTCAAAAGAAGATAATTAAAAATTCAATACTGAACAATGGTGTCCCTTGAGCTGTCAGACCAAACTCCCACTCTTGCCACTCAGGAGTTCCTAACTTGTGCGTAGAGGATCAGCACAACCCAGATTTGTGCTGCAAGTGCACCTGCAATACAAAAGTTGAATAAGCATGAGATGAAATATGAGACGTTTACAATTCTCTGTGACGTGAAATTAGAGCACAGATCTTGAAGAGGAGGATGGGAGGGTATGCCCCTCCTCCCCCTCCCCTCCTCCTCTTCTGCTCCCTCCCATTTAGCGGGACATTTCCCAGAATTTAGCGGGAAATTTTCCCCATTAAATTTAGCGGGTTAAGTTTCCCACTAAATTTAGCGCGGAAATCGATGTCACATGACCTCAACACAAATGCAGTTTTCCCGCTAAAAGTAGCGGGGAAAATGACGTTGCATGACCGTGTCATGTTATCCATAAAAAATTCAGTTTCTCAGCTAGACTTAGCGGAAATATTAACGTCACATGACCACAACATTAATTCAATTTACTGCCAAGTTTAGTTGGGCGGTTACGCCGAGGGCGGCGCCGCGAAACGCGGAAACGGGTGCTAAGAGCTGCGCTAAAAAACTAAATGCATCAGGTGAAATAAGGTGAAAATTAGAGATAAGAAAAAGAGAAGAGAATCTAAGATACCGTTCTCAGATCCTTCCTTTTGTTCGTTCTCAAATGTTTTGATTTCAAGGAATGTTTATATCTTTATTCATACCCAGAGAACCCCTCCCAGTTTCAGCATGAATGCAATAAATCAATGCAGACTAGACCTTGTAAACTATAATGCACATAAAAATGAATGTTCGCCACATAGTCATGTATGAGTCAGTGGCTCAGATCTCTAAATACATTTGTATTGAGGAACATTCTTGAATAAAACTTCTGGGCTTTGAATTCGATATTTTGTACTTCCATAAGGAACACTCTATGGCACTGATTTTTTTGTGACATCAGAAACAGCAGTGTCATCCTTGCATACCTAACAAGAATTTGTATTTTTTTTTAGCATGGCATGTGCTATTTTAATGCTTATACAGCCTCCTTTAACAAAATTTCCTTTCTAGAGCTTTTTATTGGTTCTTTTTTAACTCGCACGACAGATTCGGGACCTTGAATTTTCACTCGGCATCAACAGTTTTATATATTAATGTAATAGTGAAAGACAAGGTTAATGGTCTTGAGTACGGCTCGACAAGCACAGATGTTGAGAAAAGTACTGAAGAAAACTCAAATGTCAAAATAAAAATAAGCTGGAAGGTGGATACAATTAAGGACATGGTCATGAATACAGTAGCAGATTCAATATGAAGAATACGTGTTAGACGCACACTCAAAGAAACCTGTTGCATCTATATTCATGCAAATTACTTCGCAGAACCCAGCGCTGCAGTCTCGGGCGCGAGTTCGCTGAATGAGTCCACTGAAAATGAGTGCAGACGGAAAAAGCAGTTTGATCTGCGACAATGAGCATTACATAGGCAAGTGACATGTCATTGTTACTGTTACAGTGCCGAATGTTTCAAACTGCCAGTCGCATCATTCTGGAATTCCATCCGTATATTACAGGGTTTGGCTCTCTCGAATGCTTTGCGAGAAAAATTATGAACCGGAAATGTCTAGCGTAGTTCTATAAAACTACTTCGAGAATCCTAACTCAGCATCGTAAAGAATATAAAAAGTTTCAAGAGATAAGGTTAGAGCAGGAGTTGAATAAACTAAATACTTAGTTTTGTGAAACCATCTTGCCGTAGTAAACGTATAAAGTTCCCCTAGGTAGAGCTAGTCATTACGGATGATTGTGCCCATTGCATACCATAAAAATTTAATTTGCGACCTACAATGTTTACAGACTACACCAACTCTCAATAAGTGGAACACTTGGCATTAAAGATTGGTCTCATCATGACTGTCTGCAAACATCCACATAATAAACCTATGCATTTCAAGAAAATATTTGGAGGGAGCTGTTTAAACTGCCATAACACTTTTTAAACTAATAGAAAGCCTGTAGTGGGCCACAACTTAAGCAGTTTTTACTTCATTATGAAGGGCAATAACAAATATGTGAAGCTTAAAACTAGGCCTGCACTGAATTGCTTTCTTAAGTTGAACGTGCTATGCTCGGTTCAATATATTATCTTTGCAGAGCTGACAATGTGCAAGTTCCCATTTTTTTTTACATTTCACATCTCCCGACTGCTGGGTGGGGTAGGTACATAAGATTAATGACACCAACGTAACACAATGATTATTTTAAGAATTTGTTTGGGTATGGCACTAGCGAAGCCATCTGCGGGAAGTTATTTCTGTGACTCCGTCGAACCTACATCCGTGGGCTTTAAGTTCACATGTGAATCATGTCTGCAGACGCCTTTTTGTAATTGGAACTTCATCCAACCCGAGATTTGAATGTTTTTTTTGCATTTTAGGCTTAGTAGTGCTTTTGCTGTTTCACTTCAAGAATAGGTAAGAATGCTTATTTCGAGTAGCATACCTAACACTTGGTGGCATGAGGACTCCCTTGTCGTGATGCTAATTGAAAGTCACAGGCAGGGAGATACTGTGATGCTCTTGTTGCTGGGATTACCTCCCCCATGGTCCTGGCCGGACCACAGAAGAAGATTGAGTCCAAGCTTGTGGCCACTAGGATCTCCAGATATTGAGGCAACCAAGTAGCTGGAAATAAAAACAAATCACAATCAAGTACTTGGCAGAGCTACATTAGAATGGTTAGCATATTCTTTCATGATCAGCACATAGATCCTTTTGTTTTTATACTTTGTACTTGTACCTATTAAAAAACTGCTCCTTCACAGCCACAGTCATAGACACACCCCAGGACAAGGCCACACAGGCCTTGAAATGATGGGTACCGAATTAAGGCGAATGATCAAATGCATTCATTTAACCCTCTTTCACCCCAACCTGGGAGATTTCTGTCAAATATTCACATTTAACTCTAAAGACTATAAAAAAAACCTACTACTGCAATGCAGAGCCGTATAGTGGGAGAGTTCAGCCAGTGGGTGTGGAGACAAAGGTGCCGGAGAGGAGGAAAGGGAGGAGAGCGCCGAAGGAAAGAGAGAGAAGGCAGAAAAAAGGAGATGACCGCTATTTTGACGCAACGCTGTTGCCGAGGAGCACTGCTGAGGCTATGTGTCGTCTGCTACTGGCTTAATTCATTTTTGCCTTTATAAAAGTTTGCGTTTAAACATCGAGAAACTTCTTTCTTTAGGTATTTAAGCCACCGAGGAATAACACTATATTATTTTATTGCCAGAGCCTGCCAAATAAAAGCAAAGGGCAGGTGTCTGGATAGAAAGAGTTTAGTTGGCGCACCAAGAGGCTAACCAATAAAAATGGGTACCACTCTGCGCAAAATGCCTAAAAAGCGTGCATCTCTACTTGACACTAACAGCGGCACACACCATCTATTTTACTAACTAAAGGGTACTAGATCATTATTTTCAGCTAACTAGTCAAAATAGACAACGGCTAAAAAAAAAAGCAATGGCAAAACCAACAATCGAATTCGCCTGCTCTCCAGTAGCACGACATCTATAGAAGGCAGACCTGCAGAATGAACAAGCAGTCTAAAGAAGAGTATGTCCCATGTATAATTTGTTTCCATGCTGCAAAGCAAGTGCTGGAAAGAGGTTTCACGACATTAACAAAATTTCTTGCAATCAGTTGAGAACAAGTTAGAGCAGTGAACTTGGCCTTGCCCTTGGCATAACGTTGTTGCCCATGGAAACTCAAATAAATTTGTGAATAAAAACAAAAAAAGACTAACCTTCATAAAAAAAATCTAACTTTCGCAAAGAAAAGTTATCTTGAAGAAAATATGCGGGATACAGTTGTACAGCATCCATTTTTGTGCTGAACCAATTTTGAGGCAAATCTGCGACAATGAAAAGAAAACGCCCGAGTACAATTAAGGGAAAGACAGAAAGGATGCATACCTACAACAAAAAAATTTAGAACGACCACGGGCAGGAACCTCTGGTGAGGCTCTCGGAGTGACTCCCTGCAATGGGCCTGCGCAGACCAGAGAACAAGATCGGTCAGAGCTTGCAGCCATAAGGTGCTTCATACCATGAAGTTTCAGAAGTAGCTGCACTTGGAAGCAAAGTGCATTTCATTTCTCTGCAGAATGGAGAGTTTAATAGCTAGTATGCATTCATAAGGTGATACAGTCACGAATGCAGATTTTTCAATGCAGCACTATATCACCAAATTGTTAACCGTGCCGGGCAACAGTAAAAACCGGGAGCATTATTCCAAACTATCTCAGTTTAAAGTTAACCACGGCAGAAGCTGCAAGCCATGTGACCTTCTAGTTGGATGCCATGGTACGTCGAGCTTATAATCATGTCTCACACTGTTTTTGCTGCAATGGCTTGTAGTGTCAAAAGTGGTCCAGCTTAAAAGAGATGCAAAGTATAGACGTTTGTGAGTGCGGCCCTGACCTAGTCTTCAGCTACATTGCGAGGTAGGACGTTCCAACCGGGATGTTTGCTGCCTGTAACCACACGACCAGCTTGTGCACAGCGATTGCTCGAGCCGAGTACATGTCCTCGACAGTGCCATTATTTGACAAGCAGTTTTATGAATGTTAAACATGACTGACTTGCAGAGAGACTGCATCTCAACGACTAATGACTTGGGATACCTAACTGAATACTGATATATTAACTGAATGCAAAACAAATTACCTGGCAGGCATTAAATTTATCAACAGGGTGGGTCGACTCCGCATTAAGTTGGAGTCGATGCGTCAGGCACGTAGCCAGGATTTGGTTTCAGGGGGGGCCCCCTCATAACAAAACGCTGTAAGAGGGGGAGGGGGAGAGGAGGACCCATGCAAAATGGAAGATATCGGGGGGGGGGGGGGTGAGGGGGGGGGGGCCCCATAGGCTTCCCTTTGGCTACGTGCCTGCGATGCGTAATAGGACAATACAAACGAAGATATGCCTTACAATTCCTTTTGCATCCCCAAAATGATGTGTTTTTGAAGGTAAGATACACAATGTTCTTGATTCAGAAAGTGCCCCAGCTGTACCTCGGCTATTCTACCTCAGCATATGCAGTAAGGGCACTCGCCAAGCCTATTCTCCTCAGCTCTGTGCAGGTTAAGCTAAGTTGGAGTATAGAGGTACACGCTCACTGACAGCATGAGAAAGGCAGGGAGAAGTCTCCGTTGTTCCACCACCAGCCCGTCTGCTACCTTCGATGACGTTTCAGCGCCTCATGAGCCTGGAGCAAGCACATCTGTCCAAAGCGGGGTGAAAAGCACAACCACGTGCTAGAGGACGCCCAGCCATTCTCTTTTTGTCATCGGCTATTCTACATATTTTAGTATGACATATTTTTAAGTGAGAAAAAGTATTACAAATATGCAGTCCAGCTTTGACCATAATACAGAAGTCTGATAAAGATAACAGTTGCCATTCACCATTTTCCAAATAAGTGCTCCCACCTATCGGAACATCTACACATGTGGTGCGTGAGTGGGTTCAGGACTGAGACGCTAGAAAACGAAGCGCTCACAAGGCTTGTCTGGCCCTTCCAACCATACGAGTACATTCATCGCAAATCCCAGATTTTTAGACAAAATGACTTAGAATAAGCAAATCTTGTCTACACCCGAGGTAGAACATTGAATTGTGATTCCCCCATATTGTGCCAACCGTCCTTCAACCTGCGGTACCACCTGCAAATGAACTATGTTGTGCTGCGGCACGCGTCCATGCTGCCTGCTTGAGAAGAAAACCACTGCTCGTGTTGAAGACGACATCCCACAATGTACAGGCAACAATGTTTAACGAACTAAAACAAAATTGATATCATTCAATAGACAGAGATAGGCTTACAAAGTGTCGACACCATGATTGTTGTTGTTGGTTTTACTCCTGCATACAAACATAAGTGACTTCCTCTTTCCTCCGATGTACAGTAAAACCCCCTTATCTTCGTGGCCCCTATTTCTTCTCGAATCGGTCACAGAGGACATAATCGCAGCCACTGAATTCTGCAAAATTAAAAACCGCAAAAATTAAAGGTTCGCCAACATTAAAGAGTTTACTGTTCTTCCGTGTGTCACATAATGTTAACATTTCAAGGAGGCTGAAGGTATTGGTTTAAGGAAAAATTGACCTATGAAAAAAAATGCCCTTCTCCAGGTTAGGCACGCGAGGTTCTTTTGCACTACCTATAAGGCGGCAAGTTTGTTTCGGCAGAGCTTTTGGTTAAACGGAGTCACAAAAGTAGCGATACTTGGAGTCAACCATTTTGTGCTGCATTATAAAGCTAGAGCAAATTCCACTGTGCTTGTGCACAGCACTGTTTGTTGCGAGAGCATATGTGGTTTAGTGTTGCATCCCATTTGCATGATCTAGAGAAACTAGCGCTGACAGAGTTAAAGCACTCAAAAAAAAATAAAATAACAGCCGACTGTGGAAACATTGAGAGATGCCCACATGCGAACTGTGCATTTCTTAAAAGTGGATTCGAGCAAAGGTAAAAACAATATCTATAATTACGGCGGCCATACTTGCCTTTCCCAAGCACGACCACTTTTCCCTTGGTAGCACCATCCAGTAAGCACCAGCAACACGCCCATGAGACGCCGCCGACTCCTGGATTCAATGACGACCCGCCTGAGGTCTTGGAAGGAGATCCGGAACACTGCTTTAGGCCAGATGTTGTATCTGGAGGGGGCAGGGACTAAAAGTAAAAATTAACAAATTTATCTGAAGCGCTACATTCCTATAGCATAAACTCTAGGATAGCAGTATTTTTTTTTTGAGGTCAGTGATGCATTTTGATTAAACACAAATGGTTGGTTTATAACTTTATATGATGAACCAGCAGCCCCTATTTTCCTTAAGTGTAACGGAGTGTCTAACGTTACGTCCGACGGAACCCGAAAGAAAAATTAAAGTTACGCCCAACGTAACTGTCAAGCATTCGAGTGGCGTCCGACGTAACCCAATATAAAAATTAAAGTTACCGTATTTACTCGAAAATAGGTCGAACCCTATTTATTGGATCCACCAAGAACAAAAAAAAAAAAAAAAAAAGAATTGAAATTTAGGTCGATCTTTTTATTTTTATTTTTAAGAACAGGAGAAATTTTGGGCAAAAGAAAGAAACAAACCTTTATTTACATCACTCTCAGCTAAATCACGGGGCGATGCCAAAAACTTCATCACCGTCAGAACTTCTGGACATGTCATCGTGGTCCCAAGCTTCGTCAGCTGGGTAGACATCCTCGCAAATTCGCAGCAATACTTCACTGACACCTTTGTAAAATGACGACAAGAAACGAAAAAAGGTGCGAAGCGACGGAAGAGAAACTACAAAGACGCAAGCAAAGCCGCCGTGTCGCCATGAGCAACACGCGAGCCGAGCCGCCTCAAGCAACTAACAAAAGTAACATCTTTTTTTTTTTTTTTGTGCGCGTTTCCGAGGATGGAGGGTAAAGTGCATGGCGCATCGCGTTCCTCTCCTTACCCGTTGCCCAGCAAGGGGAACGCTAGAGGCGCGATGTCGAAATCCGACGCCCGACCGGCCACAGCGGGCGGCGAGCCATTTCGGCAACCAAAAGCTTTTCGAAACAAGAAGCGGCGCGGCTCTACGGCAACGCCGGCTCGGTGACTCGATAGCTGCATGCCTCCGGTAGGGTCGCAAAATTTGGTCGCGAATGTAGGTGTCGAAATTCTTTAGTCACAATTTACGAAAAAAAAAAGAAAAAAAAAAAAAAAAGGTCGATTTATATTGAATAAACACGGCAGTCAGCCGCGCGACGAGACACACGTTATGAAAGCGATTGGTGCGAGCGACCGAGGCGATGAGCGACGTTTTCTAGAAGCCCAAGAACCGAGCGGCGCAAGCAGCGAGAGTGAGAAATCTTCGGCGCTCGGCGCCGGCTCTCGTAGCTTCTCGCCGTCGCTCGTCTCGTTGATCGCTATATTGCTAACATGCCGTTCAGAAAGGCGCTCTAAGTGCTTACCATTGCATTGGGACCAGCCTCGCATCCAACCGTAACCAGTCGACTTTTTTTAGCCGCCCAGGTAGAAGTTAACATCGTACATACACCGTTTTCAAGCATGGCTCCTCGTTCATTGCTCGATTTACATTTTCGGCAAATGACCGCAATGAAGCACAATTATTCTAGTTCAAAATTGTCACGAACACTTGGCACGCATGCTTATACTGTAGCGCACCTAACGTAATTTAAAAGTAGAACGAAAACGGGACGAGATTCGCTTACCGTTTCACGGATCCTAGGCCTAACGGCGGTACTTGGGAAGTCGCCTGCGGTCCGGCGATCGGACGAGTCGAGCCGGCCTGACGCAGGCTGACCACGCCTGGTTGAACTATGAGAGGTGCCGTCCAGTTGAGAGCCAGAGGCGCAGTAGAAACGGACCGCAAAACATCTGTCCCGTAACCGTAAACGAGCCAACGAACCCCCACACCGCTCTATCTTCGCCATCTCCGCGACGACCGGAAGTGGAAGCCGCGAAGTTATTAGAAAACCCGCGGCAGCGGAAGCCACTGGGCGGAAGCTTTAAGTTTCGGTTTCGCTTTTCTCCAACGCAGGCTACGGTCGCTACGGTTTCGGGCTGGTGGGTTTGTCGGGTTTGTGGCTGGTTGCGACGACGCGAGGGGCCACGAAAAGACGCCAAGTTGGCCGAGTACGAGTCACGGCCCACGATACGAGCAACGGGCAGTTTGCCGCTGTCGACCGGCGATGAGGTATCCGCGGCTTGGTGTCACGATCGGTTTGTTGCCGTGCACGTTGACTCAAAGCTCGAAGTTATGCAGTTCCGTTCCGGCACCAGCCGCACCACGTTTTCCGGTGCATCGGACGTGGAGGCCTTTCGACGCATTCAGTGAACGTAAAGATCGTGCCCGCTGTCTTCGGTGCTGTGGAAGAAGTTGGGAGACGGAAGGCGTTTAGGACTCCAGGCCGGGCCGCCGGTTCACTCTGAACGAGAGGCGACGTGTGTGTGCACGCTTTGAGGAAGCCTCCGCGTTTCGCCGCGCTAGACCTCGCCGATCGCGACCAGACCAACCGGACCCCGAGTCCGAGAGGCTCTTGCGGAGCCAGGAACTGCACCGAGGTAGGAGCTGCTCGTTCTGCGCTACCATGCAGTGCTCTACAGTGATCGGAGCTCTCGGTGTCATTCGTGCTTGCACCGAAGCCTTTGTGACCCCTTCGGACGCGCAAGTCGTACTTCGCAAAGGTTTGGACGGGGCCGCCCTCACCGAGCAGCTCCGCTATATTCCGCTTACTTATGATCGCAATGAAAGCTTGCGTTCTCGGGAAAAAAATTGCGGGACCGCTCTCCGCGCCGCCGACGAGGTTGGCCGCCGCCATGTTCTCAGCTGTTCACTCGCCCCCGCAGCGAGCGCCTTTCGATAATCCTCCCCGTTCCAAAATGCGATGCGCTTTGCGCATTATGCCGTTTACATGACCGAATATTAAATGCGGCAACTGGATTCAATACGACTAAGTCGCATTCGTGTAAACGTGGCTTATGTTCGTTTTCGACATGTATGGTGTATGTAACGATAGCGGTGGTGAACGATGGACGTTTTAGTTGGAAGATGGCGGTCGTCTTTCTGCATGTATGATTTGGTTATACCGGTGGTCCTGTGGTATAAGCGTTTTGTTGGAAAGACGGCAGTCGCCTACGTCATCGGACGCAAAATCATACCAGCCACACCGAATCATATCGGCAAGCAAAGTGGCTGCCAGTATAGACAGACCCGGAGCCATAGCGGTGCCGGTATCTCCAGTTATGCAGAACGCCAAACCAAACTAGCTGCATGCGTAACACAAAGAAATTATGTTGGTGTCATACCGGAACTGTACAAGCAGCAGGTTTGTTTCTTGTACGTTTTTCCAATAGGGAACAAACCTAATAAGAGTCCAGAGAAGTCATGTCCTGCATCTAATTTGTCTGTTGCCTATAAACATATAGATTTATTGCTCTGCATTTTGGCAATACGCTTTTTCGCTAGAATACAGAACACACAAGGCTCATAAGGTCACAACACAGAACACGAAACTGACTTCGGAACAATGTTGACATAAAGTATTGATGCCTGTGCATTAGAAGCCCCATTTCGAAGAAAAGCCCGCGTGGTCGACGTCGTCGGCGTAGTGTTTTGCGCACTGGGGTGAACGATGTAATTAAAAAAAAAGACTTGCAAAAAAGTTATATTTTGCATGATTTCTGTAGAATATATCTTGAAGGGCACATTCACAGGCTTCCCATAGGCCTCACACATGTCCCCTGTAGCTACACAGAGCGCCCCCTAGCGTGTGGCATCCCTACAGCAGCCCGCACAATGTCGCACTTGTCCTATGGGATGCTAGGCTCTATCCCCAAAGGCTGCAGGGTACCTACATCAACCCATAGAATTTCCTACATGTTCCATAAAAGCCAGGGTTTTATCCCCACAGACTCTGTGGGTCACCTAAACAACCCCCACGGGCTGTGTGGGTTACCCAAAGGAGCCCCCACAGGCTGTTTCGGTTACCCAATGAGCCCTCACAGGCTGTGTGGGTTACCCAAAGGACCCCACACAGTAAGCCACATGTCCCATAGGCCCACAGGCCTGACCCCACAGAGATTTCAGGACACCCATACAACCCCATGGGTGCCCCATAGAGACCTCTAGGACACCACACAAATTTTCTGTGGGTGCTCTGTGGGCATTTGGACCAGGGATGGAAAGTGCTGGGAAAGACTGGGCACAAGCAGCTGTTGTGGCTTCTTCAATTGGTTCCAGCACTGACACCTAGGTCGTTACAAGACGCCATTCGTCCGGGTCAAGTTCTCAACGGTATCGTTTTCTGCCAGGTCAAACGCAACAGCGGCCTTCAGCTTCAGCAGGCGCGCCAGCATGGCATACTCACTATTCCATCTTGTAGGTACATTTTGCACCAGCTCAAGAGGAACTACTATGCCCATCTTCTTTTGTATATATTGCAGTCTTCCTCTTGCACTTCTACGTTCGTAGTGCCCCCTATGGCTCGCGCTTTGGTACACAGATTTGCGAACCCCTTGGTTTCTTCCTTGGCATCTTGAACACAAAGCTGCAAGGCATGTGCAAAACATGCATTGTGCACCCACGGCATTCGGGCAATTGCAGAAACGAAGTTCCGAGCGTTATCAGTGACCCCAAAGCAAGAAAGTGTCAGAGGTATGCCCACTCCTCAAAGACGTCCTTGATCAGAGAACGCAGATTCACCACAGTGTGGCGTTCACGCATGCAGCGGCAGGCAAGCACAAAAATGTAAGGCACGAAGTCCCACTCAGCACGTGGCACGTCACTGACATATAAATGACGCCAGCTGGTGACGTCCAGCTGTCAGTGGTGATTGCGAGACAGCCCACGTCCTTCCATAGGACGCTGTGCAGCTAAGTGTGGAGAGCACACTTAGCAGCATCGTGCATTTCTGGCACGACAGTCCTCGAAAGCGTCGTTCGAGAAGGTACGTTGTACTCAGGCACTGCACATCTTATGAGCTCCAGAAAAGCTGGTTCCTCTACCACTGTGTGGCTGTGCAGGCCAGCTGCGATGAAGCAGCCAATTTTCTTTGTTAGTGCCCTGGCGCGAACGCTTTGATCATTCAGTCGGGGCTTGAAAGCCGGCATCATACTTGCGTTCTTGGACTTCAGAGCACCGCCGCAGCAGCTGCGCTTTCATATTCCTTGTGGGCCCCCGGTGACGCTTCAGCGGATTCAATTAAGGTGTCGTCGCGTTTGTTGGCGCTTTTAAGGATGGCGCCACACACAAGGTACTTCGACAATGCAGCGCAGGAGCGATCGAAGAACTTCCACACTCCGCTGCGTTTTCTCTTCAAAGAACTTCCCGCTTCATCCACTTCTACGTAGCTCGTACTGAGCGGCGGCACCTTTGCAAAATGTCCTGGAACGTCTGCACGACACGCTTTCCGAAAGTGTGCACGATCAACCTCTTGCCAAATTGGAGGCGACAGCAACGTACGAATAAAAAGAAACTCATGCTGCCTATGATGACCATTATTGCCTAGGGGAAGAGGGTACGTATTGCCATCTTACTGCCCGTATGGTAGGCGCTCCGGCGCGGTGTGGGAAGAATAGTCGTTGCACGACACCATAACGACTCTTCGGAAACTATTCGAAAATATTCGAAACTTTCGAAATTTATTATTCGATTCGATTAACGAATCGAATAGAGCACTATTCGATTCGTTATTAAAAATTGCGAATATTCGCACATCCTTAGAAACTATAGAGACGTAACCTCACGTGGCCAGACTCCTTGGTGCCTTCACTGGCTTTACCGCCGACGCCTCGGTGTTGAAGGCATTGCGTTTGTGACCGCGCGCGGCTGTCGTGCATTGTTTCGGATCGAAAATCGTCGTCGCTGCCGTTTCATGTGGATTACTCCAAGACGCCGAATCTTCACAAGGTATGCCTGACGTTTGGCTAGTGAGAAAGACGTTATACTCGCTAGTGAGAAAGGTGTTATACTTGACGCAAAATTGAACCTGCATCACAGCTTCATTCTTCGCGTTTATTCAGGTCACCATGGAGGCTTTGACGAACAGAGACGTATTTGGGATCGTAAAAGAACGGTGTAAATAAAAGGGCTGCGAGTGTACTGGCTACAAATGTATATTGTCAGCACGCACCTTCGACGCATGGGTACCTGGGTACTTTTGGTAAGTGGATGGTCGCCTTTTACATGCGATTGGCAAGGTTATATATGAAAAGAGTGTCGATCGCCATTCCCAACTGCAGGAACAAAACAGTATATGTCACGGATTTAGCATTTTGTTTGACTAGAGCGTGAACGCTTCTGTTGCCGGTTGGTTCTGCTTGCTACGTTTCCTTCGATTCTGTGAGCTCTATTTACCAGGGGTTTGTATCATATGAGCGAATGATGTTTAAGCAAATGACACTTTAGCGAATAGGAATCATTTGAGCGAATGGACGTTTTCGGAAACGACGGTTGGCGAATAGGCTATTTGTAAGCGGCGGTACGTGGAGAACCGTTTCGTCGCGCGTATATCATTGAGACGCGCGTTCACCCATGAAAAACACCATATACGCCGCTTCGCAGCTAAACACAAAACGACTCTTTACAAAAAAAAAAAAAAAATGTAATCCAAGGTTTTGATGCAACTGCTTACTGCTTGCTGTTCGTAGAAGGCGGCATCACAAAAGAGAGTGCGATGGCCGAGCTTCTGGTAAAGCGCACATCTTTTTAGTACGGCTATTTATGTGCAAATTTAGTTCTATCACACTTTCCATCGTAGGTTCTGTTGTCGTCACCATCCGCACATGCTACAATGTATATCGCAAGGCTAAAAGAACTTATGAAGGTGACGTTTGATCAGCGGGCAGCGACCTTCTTTGATTCCCTCCCAAAGTACACTCATAGCGAAGAAATGGTAAGAGTCTAAGCCTTCTTTAGCAATTTCATAGGGCCGAAAAATATTATGTCCTGTGCCGAATTGTACAGGATCACAATGACTATGCCAAAGATATTAAGGAGTTAAAGACTACGTTTTGTCTCGTACTCGTTTTCGGAGCTATGATAGGCAAAACCACATGTGCATGAAAATAGCTTTCGTGACGGCACATACCTTTACGCACAGCGCGACATTGTTGCCTGGTCTGCTAGCGCGAACAAATTGTAACTGCTATCCTTAAAAGTATAAGCCTCATAGGAAGTGACCATTTTGGCCACTACTTCGTTTGTTCACACATGACCCGCTTAATCTATTTGAGGGAAGCTAAAAATGGGCCGCATATTGTTCGCATTAACAGTGTCGCACAGTGTGCTTAGTCTTCTGTGCGAATTCAATACAAAATGTTGGTTCACAAATGTTTCATTTTGATTATACTGCTGTCACGTGCTGTAAGACTTCAGTAATGTGGTAAAGTATGTTCCATAAAACATACAAATTTTGATAAAAGTGACCGAATTTTAGCATATATGCTTAACGGTCGCCGAGATGCTTTGTGTTCGCGGCATTCCGTACATTCTATTTTGCTTTAGTCCCTCACCCCGTATTTTTAAATAAAGTATTTAGTGTGCTTCTTTGCATATATTGAACTAATTCCGGAAAACTGTCCCAAGTCCATGGCCATAAGCGCACTCGTGCCTGGTCCTTTAGTGTTATAAACGCAAAAACAAATTTTTTAAACTAAACTTTTAGCACAGATTATACTTTATACCTGACTTTCATGAAAACTTTGTAACGCTGAACCGTAACGGTAGACTGTAACCCATGATTGTAGCAGAAGATTAAGCGTTTGACCATTTCAAGGCTGAAGGTAATATAAAAATACATAAGAAATTGCTTGATTGCTAATATGTTGGCTTTAATAATTAGAAATTGAAATATCGCCGAACAGAATTCCAACCAGGGATAAAGGGACCGCTGGCAAGGCGATGCCAATTAAACTATCAGCGGTCTTTACAACGGATCTTTCAACAGATTGGGCCACACTAACCTGATATCAAGTTATAGTCATATAAGGCGAAGTGGATCATAGATCCCCGCATTCTTAGCCTATATAACGAGCAGCCAAAGTAGAATGCGTTGCAGTACAACGGCTTCTACAAACCAGACGAATGTCGAACTTATCTGCCCTTACAGAAATGTCATATTTGACCCAGATATATTTGATATAGGGCCGTATATGGGCATATAAGTAGACATATACGGTCATATATTGCCATACAAGGGCTGAAATCAGGGAAGATATGGTAAGGTGACACCATATATGACGACATATATTGCCAGATAAAGTCATATATGGTGCCAGTGGCTGCCATATATAATAGTATAGGATGCCTGATGCTCCTGTATATGGCACTATATGGTGCCAGTCAACATGTAGATGTAGGTAGCACTCCGCGTCGGCCGGTATCGGGACTACGCCGGCCCGCCCATGGTAACAGGATGGCAGCGGCTGGCCATGGGCACCGGGGAGCTACCGGCCCCGGCCGGCGTCGGGGTTTCGTCTTGCTCATTGGCCAGTCCAACTGTAGAAGTTACAGCGACTGGCCGGCATCGGGTTTTTGCTGTGTTTGCTGGCTAGTCTTTCCTTGGAGGTCCCAGTAACTGGCCGGCATCGGTATTATGCTGTCTTTGATGGCCGGTATGTACGGAAGCTCAGTAACTGGCCGGCACCGGTATTTTGCTGTCTTTGATGGCCAGTATTTACATGCAAGTTCAGTAACTGGCCGGCATCGGTATTTTCCTGTCTTTGATGGGAAGTATTTACAAGGAAGTTCAGTGACTGGCCGGCATTGGCGCTTTGCTGTTTGCAGGCTGGCGAGCCCCGGGAACGTCCGTTTACTGACCGGCATCGTTCTATTTTTTTTGCCTTTTTCACTATGCAGTCACGTCATTGAGATTCCGACGAACTGCGGCGATTCATATGTAGCGAGTGGAAATGTTGGCGTTGATCAATCCTTCGTAAACGACTGCTGACGCTAGCGTATTTGATCCCACCATGGCAAGGCTGACGTTTTTATCGCAAAAACGCGAAAAAAAAAATGCCGTGAGGAAAATTTGCAGTCCAGGATTTCAGAATCTGACCCCCTATGCCACGAAAATGAAATTTTACAACACCGAACGACACTTTTTTCAGGAAGTTAGTTTAATTAGATGTACTATACTTAAGGTCTGGCGTTATACGCAGGTGTTTGGCTCTGATAAAAGATAAAAACGGTATAGCGGAGCCTCGAATGAAAAAAGAAAAAAGACGTGGCGTGATTGAGCACGCGCTTTGAGCTACAAAACAATAATAAACATTACTTTCCAGGAACTAGAAAAGTAAGAGATGTGTTTATTGCTTATGACGCTACGAGAGGTACATAAATCTCCTGAGAGATCATTTTAATGGTGATTTTAATCTAGTGTGAAAATATGCTATTTTAGGCGGGAATTGACTGTTTTATGTGGTAGTTACCATATAAAGCGATCATCTAAGAGAAATATTTTAAATGTTCACATAGGCCAAACTGTATCTGTCTCTTTAATAGCTTATGTTATACGACATACCGTACCAAAGGAACGCGAATATATAATTTTTTTCTTTACTCAAAAAAGCAAGAAACACCAATGCGTTCTGGATGTACACACTGCTAGGTTTGTGAATGTGACCCCTTGACACTACGAAAAATAAATGTCACAATGCCGAACGATAGCATTTCTGAAAGCTAGTTTGATTATCCGCGCTGTACTTGAATCTCAGGAATAAAAGAGTGTTTAGGCCTAACAATAAGTAAAACTGCGGAGCGCAACCTGTATAAGTAAGACCTGGCGGCACGCGGGGAATAGCGCTGATCTACCAGAACAAAATCAAATACTACTTTCCGGAAGTCAGAAAATAAGAGATGTGCGTATGAGCTATAAGCTCAACTAAATTACTGCCTTAAAATGGCGGTATTTTTGTTTCAATAGTAGGTGAAGATGGACTGCTTTCATGACAAACTTTGGCTTCATCACTGTGGCAGTTTTACCACTTACATTTCCCCATTTTGCTCTAAATGTACCCATTATTATTAATTTTATTTCTTCGTTGAAAGGACTTGCGCTGTTTGCCTACTACACTGACCCACCTATTAGCACGGAGGGAGCGAATCATCCCGGCAAAACAAGAGGGCCAGGTTTTCTGAATTGCATCAATTCAAATGTGGGCTCGCACTTTTTATTTTCACGTTCTGCGTGATTGTTACCCCGAAGAAGGGTGCCGACGACAGCTTAAGAGGGCGCGGTACCTCTATTTATTCGTCCGTTTCAGCCACCAGATGGCGCGCGGCTCGAAACGTGGTTGAACGCGCAACTTCTAGATGGCGCCAGTATCGAGGTGTGAAAAGGCCCGCGTTATCCGCTGCGTGAAATAGATCCAGAAATCTGCCGTGTTCTCCCGGCGGAGGAAGTTTCTCCCTCCCTCGCGCGCGCTTGGTATGTACGCGCGGTGGCCGAGTTCGGCCTCTGCGCTGTGTGATGCAGTGGGTGGCGCTCGTTTCTGTTCGGAGGTAGGAATAAAAATGCCGGTCCCCTTTTTTACGACGCTCGTTTCTATAGCTTGTTTTTCTTTTCTTTTCTTTTTTTTATCTCAAGTGACCTACAGTACCGCCTGTTCGAAATCGTCCTTTGCGGTGAGCGATTGAGAGTCAGGTTAGCATTTTATTTGGGTCAGCACTACACGTTCAATGGAGACCTCGGGCGGCGATGTAAATGTGCATTGCTCCCCAAAGTGTGTCCAAGGTGCGCAATGACAATTGGAAAGGGTATTGAAGGCGTGCGACCGTCGGTTGGTAAAATACGTGCGTTTGATTCACTTATTCAGTCTAATCATTTTTGCCAACGTCTTTTATCTGTTTCGACAAATGACATGGTCGAGTCTATTGATAACCTTAGCTAGATTGGACGTACGGAATGTCCGGGCTTTAAATAAATTTGCTTCGTTTATGTGAATGATTAACTGTTTTCTCTTTTCCGTGCTCGGTGCTATGCAAAAATCGCTGAGATGTTATGGTAGCTCAGTATGGCGGCGTTTTGCACGCTGACTCGCTATTGCATTCGCTGTGCACAATATGTGTTCAGATGGAATGTGCCAAATCATATTTCCGATCGATATGACAGATTTACTTTGCTACAGTGTTAATTATATTTTCCTGATTTAAACTGGTTCGTCCCTGATCTGAGCCTAAGTTCAAATTCGAAGGGCAGACAGACTTAGCGTCGTAACAGCCGTAATGCGCAGAAAGAAATTAGTACCATGAAAGAAAAACATAAGGATACGAGGTGGCTCAGTGTTATAGAAGTAATGAGTGTGCAAAGACTGCCATCATACGTGTTTTTTTTGTTTTTTTTTTACTTTCCGCATCGCTGGGAAACGCTCAAGGTACCAGCAAAGACAGCGAGCTGGCGTGAAATTTCCATCGAGCGGAAAACGAGTGTCATTTTTATTTCATCATGCGCTTTCATTTTAATATGGCTCAAAATGCGCGCGAAATAGTAACAGGTAAGGCAGCAAAATTTAGATGTTAGGTCTGGAGCACCGCCATACTCAGCCGTGTTGGGGGCATCTCTCGCGAGTCAATACGGCAAAGGTATTGCGCGTCGAACTGTACGTGAGAGTTATCCATTTCAGCGAAACCTTGATTTCGCAAAACTATTGTGGCTCGAGTCGTGGCTTCCAGTACTTGGAAGCGACGAGCGAGAAATAAATGACAGTTGATTTTGAAGGACAATCGCGACGTGGAAACCCATAAAAGAGAGTTCCAATAAGACGAGAGCTTCCCCTTCTCTTCAAGTGCGTGGGTTACGCTCTCAATCCTGCACCTGTGGTAACACTGCAGGCTCCTAAAATCGCTTTGAAAACGTTCCCAATCGCAACAACTTTTTTTTTTTGTCGAGGCGTTATTTTTTTTTTGTCTACCTTGATACCCCATCAGCGCAAAAACTTCCATAAACTAAAAAAAAAAAAATAGTGGGCATACAACGACAACGCACCCACTGCGACCCGAGTCAAGGCAAGAACAACTAACTACTAAAAGGGGAAAAAAATCATGTTCGCATACACAGACAGAACGCCTTCATCGAAAGAAATGAATCATGCGCTTGTTCTGCCAGTCTCGTTGTGAGTCTGTCAAAAGCCACAAAGGAGGAAGACAATCAGCGCCTACACCACTCCCCTCCCCTCCCCTCCCCTCCCCTCCCCTCCCCCCCCCCCCCACCACCACCACCTTTAAAAAGAAGAAAAGAAAGGTTTCTTAAGCAACCGGAAAGAATAAACACAAATTCGGGACGCAAACAGACGATACAACTCTAAGAGTTGTATCGTCTGTTTGCGTCCCGAATTTGTGTTTATTCTTTCCGGTTGCTTAAGTATTTACCAACACGCTCGTTTTTTAATGTTAAAGGTTTCTTGGGCGCGCGCGCGGTCGCCCAAGCGATGACCTTGGAAGGGTATGCGATTGTAGCACGTTTGTGACGGTTTGTCCCCCGGTAGTGCCCCTGTCTCAAATGCCACGGTCCGTTTCTCCCAAGTGCCCGTCTTATCTTCCCGAGTATCAACTCCGCAGTGATTCTGAATCATTCCGATGCTTTCCAACGTTGCAAAACTGTTAGACGAATATTCGCACAGAAGTATACACTGTTCGCAGAACTATCTACGGCGCTAAAATTCAAAAGCGCCGTGTTGGATTCAGGAACTCGTGTAGGTTTAGCTCATTGTTGGAGCATTCTTATTCTCTCGATGAACTCCACAAAACGTGTAAATATTAGAATGAACTTTCCAGAGAACGATAGTTGTTGTCGGGGTTCCAGGCGACCGGACAGGTCGCAATTATTGGCTGATTAAAAATTTTATTTCATAATCACAATCGTATCATCAAGGGCACGCCATTTCCTCATCACTTCTTCTACGAAAAGGGTTGCTGTATTCGTAGCACACACAGACGGAAACGGTTGAGACTGTGCCCAAATAATATCTTCTTTTGGCAGGTACTGCGCAGCGATTACACACAATGCCTCTAACATAAACATGCTGCTCCACATGTCTATTCACAAGAAGCAATACATCGTTCTCCCAACTTTGTTGAATTTGGCATGAAAGCGCGTAACCGTCACTTTTTTGAAGTTCTACTTAGAGGTGAAGTTTTTACCGTAAAAAGTCATTAATTATTTATTTTTTTCCGTTCCACTACAAAGCTCGATTCACTTAAATTTTTGTTTTTATATCGTCTCTACAGCGCTTTTACGTCGGTACTTTCGTGTTAGAGGACATCACATAATGTGCACAAAAAAAAACAAAAAAAAAACGGTAGGATCGATGCTGCATAGCTTTTTTTTTTGTGGACATCAAGAAGAAAAAAAAAAGATAGTAGTTGTCTTCACTTCGCACTGCATGTTTTAGCACGGAAGTTCCTATTTGGTTATGATGTCTTTACTTTCTTAAAAATTGTATACAGTAATTTAAATTACCGAATTACAAAAACGACGAAATTGTATAATTGCTTTTCGTTGGGACGCCATGAGGACAGCGACACTCGTGTTCCCTCGTGGTTTCCGCCAGCATTTCTACGATGAATTGCCAGGATCGCGAGATGCAACAGCGTGACACTCCGTCTTCTGTGACGTCATTTGTTGCACTTCGGGACCACTTTTGATGTATGGCCAGCATAAGACGCTAAACACACCAGTCGGAGACGCGCTGCAGGTGCCATAGTACTGCTCCTAAAAGCAGCTGTCACGTGCTTTGCTCCGCGACTGTGATTCCCTCACAGCAGCTCTGACTGAGGGTTGCCAAATGACGGTGAAACGGAGTATAGACAAAACAGACCGGAAACGAGCTGCCAGCATACGATAGTCAAACTCCAACAAAAAGGATTAGTTTCTTCCCAAGCTGGACGACATTTACCGGGCATCTTTAGAGCTGCGAAGCTCAAAATCACGCGTACTCATAAGATTTATTTTTCTCGCGTGTTTTTGATTTTTATGATGTCCTGCAAGCAAGAAAAAAATATATATGGTGAAGTCACTCCGAAGGGGTACCGATAACTGCGAGCCACGAACATGAAGGATTCGCTAACATCCGTCAGGAGTGTGAACGGTAAATCGTCACGCAAACATATTCTCACAAGCTGCAAATATTTATTTGGCTTAGCAAGTAGAATACTAGTATACTAACGACATGTGATTATTGTACACAAGATACCATTTCTCGGTTCTTCAAAACCATTTCCCTAGTCTGAACGGTAGCGCTACGGGCCGCGGCTAGCCGTGCCCTCGATAGACTACGGAGCTGCGTTGTGTCGTCTGCTACTGTACCGCCAACAGGAGAGCGATAGCTCTGTGTGCTTCACAGATGCGTGTTGCGGTATAACTCTGTACGTCAGTCCTAGAGGAAGACAAAAAGATAGGCACTGTGACTCCTAAGCTAACAAAAACAAACAGAAGTATACTCGTTTGGACTGAAAGGTTTACAAAATAGTGACCAGACATTGGAAAAGCATATGTCACAGAACTTGGTTTGTGAAATGGCATCATTGTTTCGAGCAAGAAATCACCTGCTCACCACTGGGACGATGAAATCGTCACTATTTCTTGCGTCAGGTATATTTGCGCTCATGAAGAAAAATCTGAACACATCCTTCTCCCAAAGACCTATGTCGAATAATAAACACTTTTTTAAACATCTATGCGCAAATAACTCATTTTTTTCTACACTTGTATATACACGTTAATTAAACGACGTCAAACCGCATTTTTGATTAGATCTTGATGTCCACACCAACTACATTCATATTTTTTAGGGCTTTATTGAACGATAACTTCAACTATAGTTAATGGAACACGATGGCTCGATCTCAACAAAAACCTCAACGTGCGAAGCTTCCACAGACGGTCGCTCGCGAGTATTCTCAATGTGAGACTTCAGAAGCTTTCGCTTGCCATAGGGAGCTTGCTTTTGACTACAGCACTGCACGGGCCCGGAAAGCGCGGAGCGCGCTGCTGTGGGGAGAGGTTGACTTACAAGATGACGTGTTACGTGGTCACGTAAGATGGCGCCATTTCGTGCAGCGTGATCGCGTAAGATGACGTCATTTCGTGTAACGAGAGCATGTAAGATGACGACAGTTCGTATGAACTGACGTCATCTTACGACAACGCCAACAACATTAGTGCCGTCCGGAACCATTGACCTTAGAAACGCGCCTCTTCGCTTGAAGAGCTGATATGCGTTGATTGTTATTTGTTTCTTTTGCCTACTAGAGACCATTCAAAAACTCGCCTTCTGGGTGCCACCAACTTCGTCTACTGGACTGTGAAGCGCGTTTGAGCGTGCGCAATACCTCTCTAGGCCGAAAGATTGTACACTGAGTATGCGTTCACAGCTCAATGACTTAGGCATTTTTCGTCAAGATAGATGCTCCCACGAGAAGAGCGTAATGAATATGTGAATAGAATTGGAAATTTGAAATGTTCTTGTCCAATCGCATTTTTCTTTGGTTATCAACGCTTTTTAGCGTCATCACAAGACGTTCAACCCATAATACACTGGTGATTAAAAAATAACCACCGAAAAACATGCACCGATTTTCGCTCAAAAATAAACACCGGAAAAAACATACCGTAATCATTACCCATGTCACCTTTTTGGGTGATATGTGAATTTCCAGAAGAACAGCGAGTTATCACCCTCCCCTAGGAATACCCTGACTACAGAGCAGGCGACCCGTTTTTCCCCGCGTTAGATTGCGGTGACCACGAACCGTACGGAGGTCACAGGACGTCCGTGAAAAATAAAAAGGAGGAAAACAACGATCTACTCTGTGCACGCTTCATCCCCGATTTCCACAACCCCAAGGCCGAAGGACGTTTGTGTGAAGGATAACAATAAAATAAAACTTTGCGTCAAAAAAAAGCCCGTTTTTAAAAGAAAAAAAAAAGTAGAAACAAGCACAACGCGTTGACGGACCGCGAGGTTGTGGAACACCTCGCGGTCCGCTTGCCACAGGACGGTTGTCTTCGACCCATAGCTCCAAGGTGAATTTGCCACTTGCGAAAACACGGAGACCTACCCAGCGAGAACCAGGAAAGCAAGACACGCACACTGACGCCTCGGCGTGCAGAATGAAACAGGATACTGGCGCGGAATACGGCCGCGGAAGAACACCTCGCACAGTGCCGATCCGGCCGATCTCCGAACGGACGATTTCGCATTTCGTGGACAGCGAGCGCCACCGCACGGGAGGGAGAGGTACCTTAAAAACGACGAAAACAAGCACCGACACCTTGGTTCTTTATATTTGCTGTAGTTACGGAACAAATCTACTTACATGAATAATTTGAATATTATTCGATTCCGTAATAAATTTAGAAGACATTAAGCGCAATACTTCTTATGTTTGAATTTAGATAATTTTGTAAATTCGCTCCGAACGCAAGAGTGCCGAATTAGCCGATTTTGACCATTTTCATGATTTTTTAAAGAATATAATTAAATTTATGATGAAACATTTGTTGCGCTTAGTGTCTCGATAATGACTCAATGTCTTTAAAGCCGAAATTTTCAAGAAGATCCGCGCAGCCGTTATTATGTGAGAATTTTTTTAATTTGGTGAAAAACCTCATGTATTCTCTATGGGGCTCTGAGGTGCGCCCCCTCTTAAACATAGAAAATACTTAAAATAATAAAAACTAATACACAAAGGTAAGAAAAATTTTAATATAATAAAAACGAATTAAAAAAGGTGAGAGAAAAATATTTAAAATAATAAAAAGTAAAACAAAAAGATGAGAAAAATATTTAAAATAAAAACTGATACAAAGAGGTGAGAAAAAATAATACAAAATAATACAAAATATTACAAACTAATACAAGACGGTGAGAAAAAAAAACTAAAATAAAAACGAATAGAAAAAGGTGACAAAAACATTTAAAATGAAAAAAAAAGTGTAAGAAAACAAACAGCGTTTACCGCGATTCGAACCAACGACCACAAGCTCAGGAGACCAGAGCGTTAACACGCTACGCTACCGCCGCCGGGATTACCTCTGCTCTCTTTCTGGAAGGTTGCATGTCTGCTGAATTTGTTTTTACCATCGTAGGCTTAGTTTTGTGTTTATTATTTTGCAACATGTTCAGGACTTATTCATAATATTGTGGCGAAATTGACATGTGCAAAAATTTATTATTCCTGTGTCTTTTATAAGTTTTATAATGCGGTTTGCTGATCGTTTTATTTCAAACGTGTTGAAGATACGAATACAATCTCATCGAAGCAACGGCCTATGTTTCGCACGTTTCGCCGGCCGTGTGTGTTTGAATGCCTTTGTTCACGACCGGATAACGGTCCAATTACCCAATTAGTGGTGATGCGTGGAGTTTGCCTCAATTTCAAATGTGTCCGACAAAGACGGAAGGGACTGTGGGACGTGGAACTACGGCAAATCTGCTCAACAGCCGAGATCATGGCACGGGATCGAAGTAAGTTCGTGTTTTGTTCGTTTGGGCTAGATTATTTCCTGCGTTCAAAAGGCTTGTTATTGTCTGTAGATCGCTTGCTTTTACCAGTATTTATTTATTTATTTATCGATACTACTAATCCTCATAGGAGGATTTTTGTAGGGTGGTACAAAAAACAGAGATGCATGACCATAGTGCAGAAAAAACAGTTATACAGAGGATAAAAAGTATATGAAACAAACGGAGTGGATGAGACATAGTATGTTCACATCATGAGCGCTTCGACATCATCCATGAACTGTTTCAGCGAGCTAGCGTGAACAACGTGTCGGGGCAAACTGTTTTATTCCTGGACTGCTAGCGGAAAAAATGAAAATTTAAAGCAATTATTTTTAGGTTGGAACTCCCTGAATAATTTCCCATGGTTTGAACGGGTTTCTCTTCCATCGTGGGGAGTAAGGTATTTAGACTTTTCTATTTTAGTCAAGTTATTGGCTATTTGGTAAATCAATTTTAATCTCGTGAGCTTAGCTCTTATTTCTAAGGGCTGCACGCCGAGCACTCTACACAGCTCAGATGGTGAATCTCGCGTGCCAAACTTATTAGTAATAAACCTTACAGCGAGCCTTTGCACTTTGTCTAACTTTTGTATGTTTTTGTGAAGGGGAACCAAACAGGGCTGGCATATTCAAGCACAGGCCGAATAAGTGTCGTGTAGGCCAACAGTTTGGTATCGCGGGAAGCGTATTTTAATCGCCTTCTTATGCACCATAATTTCGTTAGCGCTTTTTTGGTCACTGCGTCTATGTGCATGCCCCAGTCAAGATCACTTGTGAACAGGACACCTAAGTACTTGAACTCATGAACGTTTTGTATATTGTTTCCATTGATCTTATAAGAATGATTAAATATGTTTTTTTTCCTACTTATGGACATGGCTACTGTTTTGTCTGTATTAATAAGCATCTGCCATTCTTTACACCAGTCTGAGATCTTGTCTAGCACGCTTTGTATTTTTAAGTGGTCCGAAGAATTTGTTATTTCAGAATATATTATGCAATCGTCAGCAAAGAGTCTAACGTTAATGTCGATGTTATCAGTTATATCATTAATATAGAGCAGGAAGAGGAGGGGGGAGAGTACTGAACCTTGAGGTACTCCTGAACACACGGCCTTATTAGCTGAGCTATTTCCGTTAAATTTCACGAATTGAGATCGTCCAGAGAGGTAGTCTATAATCCAATTTACAACTTGTCCGTCGCCTAGGATTTTCGTTAACTTGAAAATTAGTTTGTTGTGGGAGACTCTGTCAAACGCTTTTGACAGGTCTAGAAAAATGACATCCACTTGGCTTCTTCGATTTATAACCGAGGAAAAGTCGTGCACGCTTTCAATTAACTGGGTGATGGTTGACAATCCGGATCGAAAACCGTGCTGGCATACACCTAAAACGTTGTTTTCTTCGACGAAAGCAGTGATATGCTTTAGAATAACATGTTCCAATAATTTGCAACATGTTGATGTAAGCGAAATGGGCCTATAATTTGAAATGCTCTCTCTACTGCCCGATTTATGAATTGGGATAACTTTAGCTTGCTTCCAGTCGGGTGGAATATTTGATTCTTGCAGCGATTTCCTATATATTAGTGATAAGTATTTTGACACCCATTCTGCGTACCTTATCAGAAATGCGTTTGTAATATTATCTGGCCCGGCACTTTTTTTAGGGTCAAGATTAAGAAGAAGACAGAGTATGCCGGCCTCAGATATTGTTATGTTGCCCACGGTATCTTGTAATTGCATATTTATGTAGGGTGGCATAACGCCGTTGTCGCGTGTAAAAACTGAAAGGAAATAATCATTGAAGTTGTTTGCCTTGTCCGGGCTATTGGAGATTTCTGTATAGTTTTTTCCTTTTGCGCGCGGATTTATATACCTCCAAAAGTTATCTGGGGCTGTTCTGATGAAGGAATAAAGAGTTTCGTTGTAAAACTTCTTTTTAGCGCACTTTATTTTGCTCCCGAGTTCTTTAGTTAAGTTCGTGATTTGTTCTTTCTTCGATGCATTTTTCGTAATCTTTGTTTGTTTTTGGAGTCTGTTAATTTTTCGCTTAGTATGAATAATTTCACGCGTTATCCAAGGATTTTGCTTAGCGGTTCTTTTGATTTTAGTTGGAATATAGGTATTCATACAATGGGAAATTATTGACTTGAAGGAATTCCAAAGGTCATTTGTGGAACTATCTGATCGTAGGGAAAGTTCATAAAAAGGGTCAAAGTGAAAATCGAAACAATCCAGGATGGCTACATCATTAGCACGATTTAAGTCTAAAACTTGAATAACTTTGCTTGTATTTTTTGGCACCGTATCTAGTCTAAGCGAGGCTACCACAATGTCATGGTCAGATATTCCGTCAACGATGTTCACGTCTAGTTCTTTTAGAAAGTAGCCGCTCACGAATATCAGGTCCAGGACACTCTGCGAGGAAGCCTGTGTACGCGTAAAGTCTGACACAATCTGGGTCAACTCATAACTAAAGCAAATATCGCACATAGGATTTGTTCCGTCAAGGCATGCTAAGGGGTCTTGAGGTTCGGGCCAAGTAATTTCAGGCAGGTTGAAATCGCCCGCCAGTATTATTTTATCATTTGGCTGAACATTCGATTGCATGTACTTATACAGAATGTCAAAAAAATCAGCAGTTTCGTTTGGGGGCCTGTAAGCAGCACCAACGTACAGGGTAAAATCATTAAACCAAAGTCTACACCACAGTGACTCAATGCCCGTCACGTCCGGCATCGGCGTGGCTTTAAAACACGTTTTGTACAAGATAGCTATCCCACCCCCGCGTGACTGTCGATCTTTTCTTATTACTAAGTAGTTGGGTATATCAAGCTCGTTATCTTGAATATGCGACGAAAGCCAGGTTTCCGTCACTATCAAAACATCTGGATCGTGAGTCATGGTTATGGCTTCAAGCTTTTCCAATTTGTTCAACAGGCTTCTTGCGTTAACGTTTAGTATTTTTATTGCAGACTTTTTAGTATCATCCCTCGGACGCCGTCATTTGTGGGTAGTGCTTCCAGGCAGGGGAGTGATGTCGTTTTTGTTTTCATCCCATGCGTACATTTGGTCATTTATTTTCACTTTGTCGAAGCGTAGAGTGACCTTATCTCCGGACGTTTTGTTTGGTTTCGTTCGCTCTAGCATCTTTTTTCTGACTTCTTGTACGTTTTTCGAAAAGTCTTCGTTTATCGAGAATTTGGATCCTTTAAGCTTCTGACAGTTTCGTAGGATTTTCATTTTGTCTCGAAAATCTAAAAGTTTCCAAGATGACGGGGCGGGGCTTTTCAAGCGAGAATTTACCGATGCGGTGAATTCTTTCGATAGGTACAGGTTGTAGCTGCAAGCGATCTTCTATTATTTCTTTCATTACCCTTGCTTCAAGAGTGCTGCTGTCATTGCGTCATGATTCTTCAATTCCATAAATTATTAAGTTGTTCCTACGACTACGGTTATCTAAGTTGTCATACTTGAATTTGAGGTCGTTTAGACTGGTTTCCAGAGCCTGTACATTGCCGACGCAAGTATCAAGTTTTTTTTGCATCATTCCTAGCTCTTTGAGGCTGGCTTCAATATTGTCTAACCTAATCGACGTGGTTTGTTGGTTTGTTTTGATTTCATTGAGCTCGCTACCTATTGCGTTCAGCTTAATCATTACATCCTCAAGGGTAATAGGGCCGGGGTTGCTCTCAACGTCTCCGCAGAGCATAAGAAGCTTTTTCAACAGTTTGAAAACAGTGCACAAAACAGCAAGTTGGCTCCGTGGGCACGGCAGCAGGACTAAGCAAACGTCGTCACTTCTAATCGAAAATGTGTGACCCCCTCTTACCTGCATGAAAAACAGGAACGGGTTTGTGGCCGTCATCCTTGCAGAGCCACCGTGCCCACGAAGCGTATGTTCCCGGGGAATCGCCTTTATACGATCCAGTGCCGTTGATGCATCCGTCGATGCCGTTGACGATTTCTGAAGATAGCCGAGGAAACGTAGTTGCACAGAAGTATCCAGTCCATGGTACGACGTCGGCAGCAGCTTCGCTGTTGGGGCGTCTATCACAGTAAAGCGTTCGTCACGAAAGGCAGAATATCGATGGTCCTCCGTAAGATGACCAAGCGAAAATGTGGTCAGCACCTGCATGAAAAACAGGAACGGGTTTGTGGCCGTCATCCCTGCAGAGCCACCGTGCCCACGAAGCGTATGTTCCCGGGGAATCGCCTTTATACGATCCAGTGCCGTTGATGCATCCGTCGATGCCGTTGACGATTTGTGAAGATAGCCGAGGAAACGTAGTTGCACAGAAGTATCCAGTCCATGGTACGACGTCGGCAGCAGCTTCGCTGTTGGGGCGTCTATCACAGTAAAGCGTTCGTCACGAAAGGCAGAATATCGATGGTCCTCCGTAAGATGACCAAGCGAAAATGTGGTCAGCACCTGCATGAAAAACAGGAACGGGTTTGTGGCCGTCATCCTTGCAGAGCCACCGTGCCCACCGCGCACAATTACTAATTGTGCGCGAGTGGTGTTATGCGAGGCTGTTTTTCTTTTTTCCCCGATGCAGAGGCTGTCTACTCGCTTAAGGTCGATCAGTTGCGGGGGAACTCTTTGGGAGACGGATTAGGGGTGCGTGGGGGGGGGGGGGGGGGGCAAAGGCGGAAGAGGGGGGGGGGGGTTGATTTCCTCCCTCCGCCGTATTGTTTACTGGTAAGCTAGAATGTCTGGAAGAGCGCGGTGCCCCTCCATTGCCGACGCCACTCTCCGTACTTGCGTGCTGAGAGCTGGACCCGACAAAAACAGCGATTGATTGATCGAGCAAGTCCGTAGCTTTCGCCGCCCCAGTCGTCGGCAGACGCCTTTATTTTCGCAGTTCGTACCCAGAAAAAAATTGCCAAAAATTGGTGCCGCGATGAATTCACCCCATGGTGATTAATGCATAGCATATCACTTCCGATCGCAAGATTTTGTGCCCGCGAAATAATTTTTGACGCTGGCATTTATTCCTCGCGAAATGTAGAGCTCTAAAGATCATTTGCTGTAGACGTGTTTCGTATGATCCAACGCACGTGTAACGAATCTCACACCTCCAGAAACACTCAGGTTGCTTTAAATGGGGAAGCATTTATTCTCTTCCTACTGGTGTTTTTTTAGAGGCTTTCAAGAATTAATTACAAGCTTCTAGGGAAATGTACATGCATGTCCTCAATTAAGGTAGTGTCTCGCCAGTTTTTGCTATCAATATTTTGTTCAGTGTAAGTATATAGTGTTAGACATACCTCACCCCATCCCTGTTTTTCGTGTGGTACTTCTGCGTATCACGATCTGGAATGTCCACCTAGACGTTCAAGAGAAGAATGAAGTACTCGAATACACAAGAGTTATACGTTCAGCGCGTGTGCTTGTCTTTCTGAGTATCTGGTGTGTGATTGTTTCCTTGCACTGTCACCGTAGAATATGCAAAAATGAATAATGACATTGGCATATTTGCCGTGCCAAAGCTTGTCACAATTTTTCCGAACTCTGATCTCCACGAGATCACACTACCATTGTTTCTGTTGTAGTGGCGCGGCAGAGTCTATACTTGTTTTGCTCCAGTCTTTGTAAGGGGGACGCTGTAATCCGATTATACTCAATTATGGTATACTAGATAGCACTATATTTGCAGAGATAGTCTTCGGTTTTTGTAGTTCCATCGAAATACATTTCAGCTTTTAAGTTACTTGTTATTTAGCCTGTAAATTTACAAGCTTATCTAGACTGAAGGCAGCAAATATCTTGCCAGCACTCATGCTACGTGTTTGAAGTATATTGCGTTAACATAATTGACCCAACCTTTGATTTTTATTTGTCAGTGCCTCAAGGGAAGCAAGGAGAAGGAGTGGATCCCCGCCCCTGCCCGTTTCGATCTGGATGAGCATCATACCGGCGTGCGGTTGTGTATCACTACTGCGTGGTGCGCGTTAAAAACCCCAGGCTAGCGGTTGTACCGCGCTGGCTAAATTACTCTACAGCTGAGACAGCAGACGCCCACTGAGGCAAGCTAACTTCTGACTGTATAAACATAGACACAATTTTTTTTTTTTTTTGAGGAGTGGGATTATGTAGAGAAGCTAGTGGGTTTTTCTATGGGTACGAAGCTGTCCGAACTAAGGTCAGAATGGAAAAAGCACCACCAAGTTCCGCCTGGTCCCAAACAGCCACAATAATGAACACGGAATTCAGAAGAATAGGAATACGAAGGACTTACGCAGGCAGCCACACTTTGAGTTCGCAATGACATTTGATTACGATCACAAATATTCCTGCTTTGCTCAATATGGCCTAGTTTACACACCATATTGGTGACCTTTAGCGCAGCAGGAATATTTTTTATCAAAATTAAACGTCATTGTTAACTGAACAAACGTGGCTGTCTGTGTAAGTCCTTCGTGTTTTTATTCTTTTTACTTCTGTGTTCATTATTTCATTTTTTTTCTCGTGATTTAGTCCTTATGTTTTTTTCTTATGTGTTCATTATTTTATTTTTTATTTTTATGATGTTTTAGTTCAAGATATCATGCCCTCGTCATTTCGTAGTCTGGGAAACAGTGGTGACTTCGTCGTGTTCAAGGAGCAGTAATGACCTTTTTATCTTGTATTGCTTCCGCGGCGAACAACGGTGTCTGTGTGCATGCGTGACGTGTTAATCACACGGGAAGATTTGGCGACCAAACGGAAAAACAAGGCCAGCGAGGAGCGACTGGGGGCTTTGAACATCACACGGTGGAAGGAAGGACTTCAACGACGAGGCTAGCAAGCAAGCCCTTGTCAAAACTGATGTGCTCGACCGAAGACTTGAATCAGGACTGTGACTCTGTGAGTAGGAATCAACGACTTTGAAGCTTTCGTATAGTTTACAGCTTAATTGTTGCCTTCCGTTTGTTTTATTTTAATAGGTGTCTTTGTTCTATTACATTTTTAGTCCATTTTAATGTTTGTCCGTGCTATATTACAGTTTTCTTTCTTACCATTTTTTCTTAAATGGGGGAAGTACTTGTTTAGAGTTTTAGCGCTTTTATAAATAAAACTTTTTTTTGCAAGCCATATTCTCGGTCTGCTTCCTCGACAACCAATCCCGCCAAAGGGCTGTTTACTTTCCGACGTCGAATGATACGTTACAATGTTTCCGAGCTAGCGATCGCCTGCATTCTATATTTGTAGCATGCATATTTGTCGGAATGGCAGATTCCGAACCAGACCAATAAGGACTGGTCAGTGGCCTATTCTGTAGATATATCTACGTAAACACACGTTTGGCAGTGTGGGATAGCAGTAAAATGTATATTATGTGGATATTCATAGAAATGCATTATATGATCCCATGTCTGGACCTGGAAAGTATGGTACCTGCCCCATGGCAATAATTTTGATGTGATTCTAGAAGGAGCATCACATGAAAATTGCTTTATATGGGGTGGATACCCTATTTGCCAGGCCCAAACACGGGATCATACAAAGCAGTCCATATATTGCATATAAGGAATTGGGCAGATATGGGTATTTAAGGAATTGGGCAGATATGGGTATATAAGGAATTGGGCAGATATGGGTATATAAGGAATTGGGCAGATATGGCTTTATCAGTCCAGATATGGCCTCAGTATGCATATCTGGCCATATCTGCCCAATTCCCTATATATCCATATCTGTATTTTTAATATAAGTCCAGATATGACATTTCTGTAAGGGTGGGCTTACATAAAATTTGCAAACTCCTTGTCATGCTGACAAAGCTGAACGGCACAGAATGTGTGCGCAAAGGCTCGCAGATATTAGGGTTTTACAAAAACATTCGCAAGAACCTTCGGGCGCGGTAAAAAACAATCACTATAGGATTTATATAGAGACACTATTATGGCCGCGCCTATACGAAAGTTATTTTAAAACTTGATCTTCACATATGGTGTGCATTTGCGGTTCTAGACACACGTCGGAGCACCCATGCAAACTGTTAATGCTTAACTTTAAGCAATGGTCCCACGCCCGCAATCTTTAATGTTAGATTTTAACATTTCGTTTTTGAATTGCTTAGGAGACAGTACCGAGCTGTCGTTTTGCAGGTATTTTTCTGATATCGGTAGGTAAAGTTCCAGCAATACGTTCTTGACATAACTAATTTGTGTGAACCGAAAATTACAAATTTAGAAGTCGCTTACCGCTTCCAAGATTTCTCCTTTAAGAACATTTGGACTATCATTTTTTTTTTCATTCATATTGTCATGGCGGTGGGCTTGTTCTGAATAGAGCCCATTTTTTGCGAGTTTAATTTTAAAATTGGCTTAAAATTAATCTCTTTATTTAAGAAATTGTCTTAATTTGTAGACGTATTTTAAAATTGGTCACAAAAAAGGACTTTATACAGAACAAGCCCACAGCCATGTGAATATGAATGAAAAAATAGTAATCATAACTTTATTATTAAAGAGAAAACCCTGGAAGCGGTAAACAATTTTTAAACTTCTAATTCCCTGATCAGATAAGTTAGTGAACTCAATTAAAATTTGCTTGTAACTTACGTACCAATTACAAAAAATGCCTGCAAAACAGCAGCTTTGTAGTTACTTTATAAGTAATTTAAAATTGAAATGTTAAACACCAGTATTAAAGATAGCGGCTGTGGGACCCCAGCCTTAAAAGCGTAAGCACATAACACCCCACCATGCAAAGCTGGACGTTTATCACTTGAAGTATAATGTCCTATCACGGAAAGCTTACTGAACCGCAGACATCATTGCCAGTCTTTGTACACACACATTTTGTGCCTTTCAGCATTGTCAGCACGACCAAGTATGCCATTTTTAGTAAGTATGTTGGTTCAAGTTTCTATACTGAATTTTCTTTATGTGCAGCTTGCTTTTGAGTCCGAGTTGACGTTCCAAAGGCAAATGTCTGCCCACGTGGACGTCGTGATCAATCCACTCAACGTCTTTTCGGGCATGCACGGAAAACGCTGTACCTTCTCCGACATTAGGCGACACGTGCAGCCAGCCGGAGCGAGGTACCTGTTGATCAACCTGGTACGAAAGGTCTTAAGATTCATTTTTGTGCATTTCTTGAGCGAGATTTCCGATGACAAGTTTAATATTTTAATGTACATAATTTACGTAAGTAACAATAGGACGCCTTAGGCTCGCAAAATATTGAGAATTGAAAGATTTATTACATTAAATGAGACAATGTTTCCTTGTAGTACTTTTAACGAGAGACAGAAAACACATATCCCCAGACCAATCTTCATAAACGTTCAGTACAACGATATAAAAAAAGCCCTAAGCTTAGTGAGTTAAATTATTTTTTGTCCGTTCATACCGCAGGCAGAGGTGCAAGACAAACCCACTTTTTCTGTCCGTCTCATATATGCAACTGCTGAGAAGATTGTGATTTACGGCGGAAAACCAGGAGAACTGGTTCCACTGAGTGATCCGTGCACACTGGAGAAAGCCCTCGTGGTGTGCCTTGTTATCTATTACATTAAAAACATCCGCTACCCTCTCGCACTTGCGAAGCCGTTACTGCTCCAAAAACTGCTTTTGCCCAAGGACACTGCAACCGAAGGGTTAATGAACAAAAAAACTGATATCATTGCAGGCTAAGCTGGGACAATCAAGACCTGTGTGACCTATGTCGACATTACCTAGCATAATAAGTTTATTCATTTTGGAACATCGTTCTGGACAGGACGTTTCATTCCTTTTTGTAATTACTTTAATGGTTTGAAAATAAAGAGAGGAATTTTCAACGCTTGCTGCATTATTTAAGCCGTCCAAGCGCATACTTGTATGCGGAACGTCCATATCTGCAAATAAGAGAGCCTTTCTAAGAGTAAAAATGGCAGTAGTCAAAAATAGTATTTACTATAGTCAACTTTAAATGATGGCTGATTTTAGGGAGACGGACGTGCTTCGTGCTTTAATTTTATTACGAAATGTTATATTCCAGGAGGGTCTCAAATTGGCAAAGACGTCTTGCTGGAAAGTATGCATAAGTTGTTGCTGTTGAAAACTTTACTTGACATAACAGGAAAGATTGGGAAGGGAAGGGGGAGTTAAAGAGATAGAGAGTGGGTGTATGCCCTCATTCCAGGGCTCCGATTACGGTTTGGGCATGCAGCGCGCGGGTCACCAGCAGCTTTCGCACATCGATGACTTCACTCTGCAGCCCCGCTTCCCACTCTTGAGTAGAAGGCTCCACCAGTGGAGCCAGTCCAGGGATCTTCTTACACTTCCAACTAATGTGATGCTCGTCCGCCCAGGGGTCACCACAGAAGGGGCAGGCTCCCGTAGTCTACCGGTCGGGGTACCACTGGTGCAACTTGGCGGGGGTCGCAAGAGTCCCCGTCTGTAGCCTTCTCCAAGTCCATTCTTCTTCCTTTCCAAGCCCCCCGCACGGGCTCGGGAATACGCGCCTGTCGAGTTTCTTCATTTTGAGTGCCTCGTTAAACGAGAGGTCCGTGTCCACTTGACCACCCGACTGGGACGAGTCCCGGAGAATACAGCCTCGGGCCGCAGCATTTGCTGCCTCATTCCCAGTGTTTCCCATGTGGCCAGGGGACCAGATCAGATGCACCCCCTGCACTTCCGTCTTACGTAGTATTCTATCAGCGATTGCGCACACCATCCCGCGAGCGAAATTTCCACATGCTTTTTGGGAGTCAGAGATGACAGTCGCCCTGGGGTTGCAAACAACCGCTAACGCAATTGCCGCTTCCTCAGCCTGCCCAGCCGACTCTACTCTGACCGAAGCTAATCTTAACACCCGACCCTGGGTGTTAGCCACTGCGATTGTGGCAACTCCGTTTACTGGGCCGCCACAGTCAACATATAGCGTTCCCTCTCTGTGATCCCATGTCTTAGACAGGGCCTCAGATCTGGCCTTTCTTCTGCCGTCGTCCTTTCCTGGTTGCATATTCCTCGGGATACGACTCACCACTATTTTCTTCCGTATTTCTGCTGACAGCTCGTGATCGGGGAGAGTACCCGTATGCGTTCCTCCCGGAACCGCCATCCCGAGTTTGTCCATGAGCCACGCCCCGTTCTTCGTGGAGGCCAACCTCTTTAGCTGAGCCACGAGATGTGCTTCGTGAAGCTCATCTATCGTCTTGTGGACTCCTAACTTTAGTAATCTGTCGGTCGCTGTCCTCTCGGGAAGCCCTAGCGCACTTTTGAAAGCTCTTCTTATCAAAACATCGATTTTTTGCCGTTCGGCTTTACTCAAGACCAAGTACTGTGTGGCGTAAGTAATTCGGGAGATAATAAAGGCCTGAACGAGTTGCATTGCTTCTTTCTCTTTTATGCCCCTCCTATGATTTCTTATCCTTCGAAGCATGCCACAGACCTGGGGTTCATGGTGTCAAGTTTATCGATAGTCGACTTGTTGCCCCTGCCTTGTCGAATGAGCTGGCCGAGGATACGAATCTCCGTGGGTTTAGAGACCCGTTTCCCGCTCACCCAAACCTCAATCTGTTCCGACACACGTTCATAAGGGTTCCTCAAGATAAGTAATTCGGACTTCTCCGGTGCACACTTTAGACCGCACTCCTCAGCGCAGTCTTCTACAATTTTGGCAGCCGCCTGTAGTCTTTCTTCAATCTCCGCGTCGTTCCCCTCCCGACACCACAGGGTGATGTCGTCGGCGTTGATGGCGTGTTCCACACTGGGAACCGCCCCCAGCGCCTCCGGCAAACCCCGCAGAGCCAGATTGAAAAGAAGCGGAGATAGAACAGCTCCTTGAGGCGTCCCCTTTGAGCCGAGCTCGAAGCTATTGGATTTCATGCTCCCTAAGGTTAGAGTAGCCTTCCTGTTCGTTAAAAAACTCCGTACGTATTCGAACGTTCTCTGTCCGCAGTGGATCTCGTTCAGGCCTCTGAGTACGCTGGCATGCGATACGTTATCAAAAGCCCCCTTTAAATCAAGAGCGAGAATACACCGTGTTTGTCCCCTAGAAGGGTTCTCCAAAAGATCTTTGTATATCAACAGGAGGATGTCCTGTGTTGAGGTACGAGGTCTAAACCCAAATTGAGTATGGGGCATGAGATTTTCCTTCTCCAAGTACCTCATGAGCCTAGTGTTTAGTACCCCCTCAAAAGCTTTACCCACGCATGAGGTAAGTGAGATGGGTCTAAGATTTTCTAGATTTAAGTTCTTTTTAGGCTTGGGAATAAAGCGAATGTCAGCGGTTTTCCAGCAAGCTGGCGTCACCCCCCTAGCCCAGTAGTGCTCGATAAAATGATTAACTAGCTTCCCGAGTTCGCCTTCTGCCAAGCTATAAAGGACTTTTGCCGTGATGGTGTCGGGCCTCGGCGCGGTGCCCTTTTTCATGGCCCCTAGCTCGTACTCGAATTCTGCCACCGATACCGGCCTATCCAGTTCGGAGTTTTCGCGCCCTAGATATTCTAGAGTTTCCTCCGCGCGTTCAAGACACAAATATCTGCGCGCGAGTTGGTCCATGATTTGCTCTGTATCGTTGGGTAACTCGTATATGAGTTCAGCTATTCGACTGTCCGTAACCGACTTAGTCTTAGTTGGATCTATGAGTGCCCTAAGGAGACGCCACGACCGTGCCGTACCGAGGCTGCCGTGTATAGAGTCACAAATCCCATACCAGTCGTTCCTAGTGAGGTCGACCGCATGGTCCACCGCGTGCTTAGTTAGTTCTTGGATCTTAGTACGAATCTTCTTGTTGTGTCGCTGACGTTTCCACCTCTTGGTCAGACCACGCCGGGCCTCCCAAAGGTGGAGGAGTCTTGCATCCACAGCCGGGGTCTTCTCCGAAAGCGCAACCTCCGTGACAAAAGGGCGCAGGCTGGTGGTCACGTCCGCAGCCCACTCCTCAATGTCCGCCCGGTGCACTTTCGTCTTTTCTCTTTTTTTCCTCCATTTGTCCCAGTCCGTGATCTTTGCGGTTCCAGTTTTTCTCTTGTATCCTGCCTCTCTTAGTGTCGTTTCAAGGATACAGTGGTCGCTTCCAAGTTGTTCTGCCAGGTTCTTCCAGTTGGCGCTCCCCACGTTCTTCACCAGCGTGAGGTCCGGGCACGTATCTCTGCACGTGCTAGTCCCCGTCCTGGTAGACTGGTCAGGTTCCGTGAGGAGCGTGAGGCGTTCCTGGTTGATTCCTTCGAAAAGTTTGCGTCCTTTCGGCGTGACGTATTTGTAACCCCATCCCGGGCGCGGCACATTAAAGTCTCCCGCGATGACGAGAGGTTCCTTGCCGGCCGCCCTCACCGCGTTTCCCAGGAGAGTTCTGTAGTCAACCTTGTGAAGCTTGGGGTTCTCGTACAGATTCGCTATGTGGATACCCCGGTCCCCCTTCTTCACCGGGACGATCACCACATACCCACACTCCACTCCGCCCCCGTCCAGGTCCCTCTCCGTGGCTGCGAACGTCCTGTGGACGAGGGTCGTGAAGTATTGGGTTCCGCCGACCGTCCGGTAGTCCTTAATCTTTACGGGCTTCTTTCCAGGTCACTGCAGAAGTAGTACCGCAGGGGGATCGGTTTCAAGCGACAACCGAAGGCTGAGACTGGCCTGCTTCCGACCCATCCCCCTGCAGTTCCATTGCCATATTTTCAGATACGATTGTTTTAGACGACACATGGTTATTCGTGTCTCCTACTGATTCCACTTCACGTCGTGCATCAGTCGGCGATCTTCTCTTCGCCCCTAGCTCTTGGAGCAGGGAACTTCTTTTTCGTTCCAAGAATGTCGATTTTTTCCCACTTGTCCCAAGTTGCTTGAGCATGGACTCCCGGTTTCGCTCCAACGCTACCACTTTGTTGGAAAGCTGCGTGATTTTTTCCATTAAAAGCTGCGTGGCAGACTGCACCGCCTGTTTCACCGCAGCCTCCACGATTTCTCGAAATTGGTCCGTAGTGACCCCGGGGGTCCCAGAGCAAATGGTCTTCATTTCCACATCTTCCACTCCTTTACTCGGGGCATCCTGCCTGAGGACTTGTGTGTGCTAGCTACTCCCGCTTGACCTCGGTGGCAGGTTATTCTTGGTCACATTGATATGGTTATCATTTTTCTGCACCTCGGGCCATTTCGCCTGGTCCCCCAGGTCCAAGTTCTTCCCTTCCCGCAACATAGATCTTTGATTCCAATTTGCTTCTTCCCGCCTTTACGACTTTTCCTCTTCCTTTTCTTTTCGGCAAGAGGCGCCGGGCGTGACGAATTTCTCTTGCAGCTTGCTGATCTGCTGCGAGAGCGAGCGCTTGGCCTTGAGCCCCTCCGCTCCTTAAACAGCCAGCGCACCTGTTGTTCTCCGTTGCGGTGCCTCGAGCGGCTCCGTCTGGTTTTCTCAGTTTGTCGCTTCTCCTTGAAAAACTTCTCAGGACAGTGACTGTCGTATGTTTTCTGCGCCCCTCCGCACAGTGCGCACTTCGGGACACATGGGTGTCCCTCCATCGCTTGCGGGGCCCCGCACATCGCACACGCGTAACCCGTCGGTTTGCTGCACACATCCGTCCGATGGCCGGCCTCTCCGCAGTTAAGGCAGGCTGCCTTTGTCTTCTTGTATAGAAAGCAGGGCGTTTCCAGCCAGTTGAAAGTGACCGTGAACGGAAATTTGGTCCCGGCGAAAGTGATGAGCGCCGATTTGGACCTTCCGAGCCTCCTAGCGTCGAGTATTTCGTGTCCTGGGGCCCTGAATTTCTCTCTGATCTGTGCATTGGACAGCTCCGGCCGAACCCCATGAATGACGCCACGGCATGCCTCTTCCCTCGGGGAGACGTGGTAGGCCTCAACGTCGAGTTGTCCGGACGGGAATATCAAACTTCTAAGCTTCGCCAACGCTTCGGTTTCGTCCCATATGTCCGTGCAGATCATAATGGTGTTTTGCTCTTCTAGCAACCGGACGATGGAATTCTCCGCAAGACACCTCGGGAGCGAGTTCTGCACCGCTTCGCTGATCTGGTCCCGGCAGCTTTTCAAGTCGACCGCCGCCTTCCGTGGCTTCACAATGACCTTGTGCTTGAATTCCTTGAGGCTGGGAAGCCGAAACGGTTTCTTCGTCTCTTTCTTGTTGCTTTACCGGTAGGTCCTCGGTCTTCCTTCCGCTGGGCATGGACTTCTTTCTTCTGGGTCTTCTTTCTATGCAGAACTTGTACCCAGCTATTGCCGGGTAGCGTGCCTACTTGCTCCTCCGAGGCGGTTTTCTGAATTCCATCCGTATAAAGGGGCCGCGCCGCTGGATTTATGGAGTCAAAAGCCACCTTGTCCGGATCATATCCGGTCCTGGGGCTGAACATGAGAGCTTCCGTCGATATTACTTCCATCTTGCGTTTTCCACCGCCGCCGCGGCGGTTCCACGTGGTGACGCTTAGCTGGTTAGCGCCAGTAGGGCGGCCGCACCGAGCGAACTCGGCTCATCGCCCTAGTCGAGCAAGGCCCAACGAGGCTTAGCGAGGTTCCTCGTGGGTTCAAAACAAAATTTTCTCTAAAATCAAAATATTCCGCTCACCAGCTTGAGGAAGGTATCCACGTGAAGTGGGTCACTAACGCTGTCTATCCAAGACTTCTCGCAGGGAAATCAAGAATGTCAGCACGAAACATCGGTTTTTCGCGGAGGCTTAATGAGCATGCGTCCGCTCGCCGTCACCTTCTTCTTCCCCTCACCGTTGTTCTATGCATAAGGAGATGCTATAAACAGAGCGTATTTTTTTATTTTTACAGTGTTTTTAAGAAAAGGACGTGATGCAAAGGGGTTGCAGTCTTTGCCGCATTTTTGTGGGGCTCGGCGCGGACATTAGGTGAGGGGATAACCGTCACATTTTGTTGACCAATTAGTAAAAATACGTTTATTAACTTTTGAATTAATGGCTCATTTGGCGATGTCCCAATTGCACCCTATTGAAAAAAACCAGCATGAAAATCAATCTGGCGAAGTTGGTAACTAAGCTGGTCGATCTGGTGAATGTGGCAGTCAAACTGGTTTAACTGGCAATCAAGCTGGTTTAAGCTGGGCAAGCTACAATTTAAGCTGGTCAGTCTGGTTTAAGTAAAAACCAGCATGGTCTAAGTGGAATCTGGTTTTAGATTCCATCTGGTGTAGCTGGGAGCCAGTCTGGTCCTAGCTGCTCGAACTGGTTTTCCATGGAGCCAATGTGGTCAAGCTGGGAGACAAGCTGGTCATGCTGGGAGGCAAGCTGGTGCATCTGGTCGTACTAGTAATCGTGGTGGTCAAGCTGGTCATGCTGAGAGCGCGCACGCCAAGGTCGGCTAGACATATCCGAACTGGCATTGCTGGGAGCGCGCGCGCCAAGGTAGGCTTAGGCTGGAACGAGACCACGTCCTGTTCTTTGTCCTCTCGTTTTCGGTAGACGACCAGGCGCGTCGGGCGCTCTGCAAGTTACCTTTGTGTGCGAGAAAAGAGAGAGAGAGTGGTAGGAACGGAGAATTTGAGACGCGTATGGCTATCTTGGGCAGATTTTTGAAGGGACGGCTGTGTGCGCGTTTTTGGAGACTACTTGAACGGCGGTGCAAGCGAAGCGGGTTTTGAGGAGGCTGGGAGCGGCAGTCCGTTCAGGGCGGGAAGATGTCGAACGTCCCGACTGAGGCGTCGCTTCGTGTCTTTGAACGTGTGTGCTTGTGAATGACGGTGGTGCCGAGGAGTATCGTCAATGCCATCCTAGTCACACAGATTTCCTCGCCTCTGCCGACCACGCAAGTTGCCGCTTCGCCCCCATCACTGGCGGGACTCAGGTTCGCTTCTCTCATCCGTGTAGTATTTTCTTTTGCTATTGCCTGTTCTTGGCGTGTGTCTACTATTTTTTGTTTTGAAAGATAAGCAATCTGGTTTTATTAACATTGTTGGCTTTGCGCCGAGAACCACTGTCTGTGCGTCGGTTAGTACTGTGTCAGCGCCGAGGATATGTAGCATCTGAGTTCACGTGAGGCGGCCTCAAGTGCGAAAATAATAAATTGGATGCCCAGTTGACTTTTCTTAAGAAGTTGGCTTCTTTAAACAGTGTATTAATTTAAACAGGTTAAACAGGTTGGGAAGTCCACCAGCATGACCAGTTTAACCAGCATGACCAGCAAGCCTAACTGTGCCTGCTGGGGCAATAACCCAGCTTGAAGCTGGGACCAGATCAAGTAGTAGTAGTAGTAGCATGCGTTTTGGGGAGGAGGTTGGGAAGCCGACTGTTGTTGGGGCACCAGATCAACCAGCATGACCAGTATAACCAGATCAACCAGCATGACCAGTATAACCACATCAACCAGCATGACCAGCATGCCGAGCTGCCCACGCCGGGGCATTAACCCAGCTTAAGCTGGTTTTTTCAATAGGGCAGTTTTAACTGAACCGAACATTAAAGCCTATCCCAAATTAGACAGTTCGGAAAGAAAATACAACCTTTGAGATATTCGTCATTTAAAAGTTTGCTTCCTTGCTTAATTCAAAACCGCACGCAGAAAGGCGCGCCTGATTATGGCGCAGAGAAGCGTGACGCAGTTGTATCGGGCCTCCTCGTAACTGCCTTGACGTCATGCCTTTGGTGGACGCGCCGGCGTCAAACTTGAATGATAGTGACGAAGTGACAGAAGTATCTACGTCACTTTCCTACGGATTACAATCAGCTTGCGGTCTTGAATCGAGCGAGGGCGAAATTTTAATCATGCATATGTCAAAGACCGTTGTCTTTGCACAAATTGTCTCAATGGCGTTGGACAGTAATCATTACTCCCATTATGACTGCAATTGTCAGACAGCCCCATGCGCTACCGAACCTTTGCTGTAGTTGACTAGTACGACAACCATTTGTTCCTAGGTGTTGTTTGCTAGACAACTTAAACTGAAGGGCGCAATGAAACAAAAATTGCGGCTTATCCACTCGCACTAGCGCATATGAGAAGTATGAGCCACCCAACGTTGACTATCAGCTCTTGGTGCGGCGCCCCGATGTAGATATAGATGTAGATAGTGCCGGCAAGCTCCGCCTTCTTGAGCATGACGTCAGGTGTCAATCAATTATGGCCAACTTGTGCTACTCAGGTAAACATCTTAGATGCTTTATAGGCTACGCTTGCGCAACTCCATGTTATCAAACAATTTACTGTATATTTTTTAATCTTTCAGTCTTTTGCGTTTTGGAGATATTTTTGTTATTGTGACACAAGCATGACATCCCAAAGATCGATGGTCTTCATTACAATAATGTGTCTCATAAACTCTAAAATGTACGCACGCTACATGTAACCGGCTTTGCTAAATGTACTATCGCGGCAATACAATCTAAGACAGTACAGGGAGTTCGCGGAAAGGACGGCCAAGTTTTTGAGCCCGGGTAAATGAACTATGCATTGCAGAGTGCTCAAACTCCGTGAGAATGTGACGCTAGCGGTTGGGATAAAACACGAATGTTTGAAAAGATGACGTTAACTGGATAAGAAGGTAATCAAGAAATACAATGTTTCTCTATAAATCGTTTATACAAGAACTAACGTTCTGAGCGCTTGGACGGTTTATACAAGTGAAAACCAGTGTCAGAAAGAAAGAGAATATTGTTTTCTTTTTTGTTGACATTTGTTTTTACTGAAAAAGATTTTACAGTTGTCCAGGGTGTCATCTCTTTTCTTGACGCTATTTAGCTTAGGTGGACGTTGTTTCACAGAGAAAAGTTGGTTTTCTCAGTTATCTTTTGAACACGGGTATAATGTCATCTTCTCCAAATTTCGCTTTATATCCCAACCGCTAGCGTCACATTCTCAGGAAATTTGAGTTTTGGCGATATGTAGTTTATTTACGCCGGCCGAAAAACACGATTGCACTTACTTTGGAACTCCCAATACTTGATGCTATATTTGCGTACCAGCACGTTTCTGAGGGAGCTGTGATGCGAACTAGGAATGAGACGGGAAGGTCTGTTTTCATACTTTAAACTACTTCACCAATTGAAAGATAACAGAGCTTGTAAAAACCGCAGAATAATAAAAAAAGACGATCAAGAGTTTTAGTTTGTAATGTCCTCGGAGCTAGGTAGACTCTTAGGTGAAGCCAGACTGCTCACGAACCTTATAGGGAACGAGTGTCTCATCTCAAGGGGAGAGCTATCCTGGAGGCAGCCGAAGAACATATTTATGACAGCACTCAATAGATCCCGCAGCCTGCGAGGAAAGGACTCTCCTTCAAGGTTGAAGTAGCGACTGCACCGGGGACAGCGCAGTATTTTCGTTTGCCACGTAGTGTACTTTGGCTGCAACGAGCATATAGCTTTCTAGATGTAAGATTCACATCGCGCATTCCGTTGGCTGACCCTACATTCTTTGCTTCAACATTCACACTTGTGCATTTTTAATGTTTATTTGAAAAGGCAATTTTACCAGGAGCATGCACTGCGATAAGACTCAGTGTATTGCTTTTCAGAAATGGTTGTTACACTGAAAGTTCAGAGAATAACGAGGTTGGTCTAAAACCAAAATAATATAAAAATGCTAGAGTAATGTACCGAATTAAAACAAATGAGATATTGTTTTTAAAATCTTTTATGCCGACAAATATATTTCATTACATAGTCCAGGCCTTTCTTATGCTACTGTCCAGACAAGTAATTGCAAATTTGTAGAACGAAACGATGGGACGTATAAAGCATTTTTGAATTCATTATATTTTCCTATTTCATTTGTGAATGTCGCGTAATACATCCTTTAAAATGAAAAAGAAAGGTAAAATGAATAGAGATTCTTCTGGATGGTTTATATTTTTTTTATTTAAATACGCATTTCTTGTCGTGGTACGATATCCAGGTTTTGTTGACACACATTGGGCTGAATAGGTCGCAGTCAGTTTTCTCGACCGGTGACCATGTTTCATTGGGCTTTATGAAGTACCAAATCTCGCAATCTGTAATTTTAATGATTAGTGTCATCCCTGCAATTTGTTTATTTGCATTTTACGCCAGCGAAATATTGATGTGGTGGTGAGTAGCGTATGCGACGTGCTCAAATATATAGGGTTTTTAAAGTGGGGTAACAAATTCCGGAGCTTTCTTGTCTCACCGAAGTGCACCATCGCAGGTTCTAGTTATTAATTTTTAATCGCGAACAGCGTCGACTGGCTGACCTTGCACAGACTTTTCGATAATATTCTTTAGTTATTTCCCACCTGTGGGATATAATTTCTTTCTTCTCCTTATGCTTAGCAAACTTCGAAGAAATCTCCAGTCTTATTTATTTTGTGAAAAGACTACTTAAATTTGGAGAGATTAATTATACATTATATGGTAGCAGCCATCACTCTGCAAGATATTTTTATGGTGAATGGTTACTTGACGCAAACATTTTACTTTCTGCAGCATTGAGTTATGTGCATTAATTTTGTACAATACATGAGATACACAGCACAAAAAAATGCTTATTGTCTAACCGTGTTCTCAATGTGTAAAGTAAAGGTTTATAAACAATTTGACGAGAACACTTTTTTTTACAATTATAGCAGCGTAATTTTGGTCTCTGCTTCTCACGAGAGCGTACAGAGGCAGCGCGCGCTTTCATTACATCGTGCTATCTGCACCTGCTTGCAGGGGACGCATCACTATGAACTTTTTGTAGATAGTGTACTACACTTGTGTACACCCGTCTGTGAAATTTTAGAAGTTTGCTTGTTCAAAGCTTTGATCGGCGCTCAGGGTGTTCTAACTCCCGTGTGACCGTAGCGTTAACTGCATAGTCACATAAAGTTGTCCACGCGAATAGACAATCCCAGAAAAGGGCCTGTGGCGAGTACCAGTTTTATCTTTTGCGCGCACGGTGGTATGTTGCCTGCTTTCCTCGGTTTCCGTAGTGACAAACCTGCGAGTACAGGGCTCCGGAAATCGCACACTGCAATGTGGTTTGTAGCCATAGATTTACTGCCAGCTTTACAGTGTAAACCGCTCGTCCATCGCCCTTCGCGGTCCAGAAACAACTGCCCGAGCTCCGCTGGCACGCGATTGTCCCGAGGCTCGCAGCATCGGCTGCTTAGTCCACCCGCCGGCGGCGCCTGTACATAACACATCGTCCCACTCCGATGTAGGTCCCATAGCGTTCTGGAGGGTGCCTATTTCTTGTAGGTTGCTCCGTTCTTCAACTTCCGACGTCTGTCGTATGTTTCAGTGTCGTCTCGGAATTATCTTGAAATGACGCTCTCTCGGCAAGGTGATCCTGTTGGGAGACCAAAAAAGGAGCAGGAACAGACAGCACAGCCGATCGAGTCGATGTTGTAAATCGACGCCTTATTTAATCCACGTGACGGCGGGTTCATTCAGTTGCTGCCTTCACCAGCCATGAGCGACCTCCATGTCTTTGAGTCAACTTTCTGTGGATTCATTTGGGGTTCCTTTGAAGTTAAGGACATAAGCTGCCTGTCTTTCTTGGAGCACCGTGAACGGCGGTATTTTTTACGTAGCTCGTTCGTTGTGACTATTTTTTGGATGAGGAAGGTATTTACTGATGTTGGTAGCAAGCTCCCTCTTGAACATCAAGTATGCTGGGGTTTTCCCTGTCGAGGTGCAAACTGAGTTGTGTTGTTTGTACATGAATCTAGAAATTCTCAGCGACAGGGACCCATTTTCTTTCTTGTCAAACTCTGCTTTGGTTTGTAAACCATGCGCTCAGCTTGGCCATTTCGCGCTGGATCGTACGGAGCGCTGGTCACAAACTTCACGCCATTGTTTTCATAAAAGTCCATTATCTTCTTGGATACGCAGACGCTTCCGTTGTGGGAAACAATCTTGCGAGGCAGTCCAAACGTTCCAAAATACTTCCGAGTTTTTTTTTTTATGACAGCTGCAGATGTGGCGTTAGTCAGGCTTCAAACTCCCAGTCACTTTGTGTAGGCGTCTACAACGACAGTGAACATGTTTCCTTCCAGAAAGCCTGCAAAGTCCAAATGTAGCGTTTCCCAAGAAAGCGATGCGTGATCCCTCGTAGGAAGTAGTGCCTCGCTTAGTATCCTCCTGGATTCCTCGCAAATGGGGAAGCTGCCAACAGCTTCCTCTCAGTCGCGGTCGATGCCAGGCTACCAGACATAGCTGCGAGCAGATGACTTCATGGTCACAATTCGGTTGTGTCCAGCGTGCACTAAGTTTATGGCTTCAGGACGGGTCAAGACTGGTATTACCACCCGCGATTCCCATATGACAGATCGTCTTTGTTGGTAAAGTCCTTCTTTACCCAAAGTCCTTCTTTACCCAAAGACGCGGTAAAGTCCTTTTCTGTGAGCCATGAGCTTTTCTTGTTACACAGCCTCGTAGACGCGGGACAGAATTGGATCCGCGCATGTCAGGGCTGTTATCTTCTCTTTCAGTGGAGAACTTGTCAGGGCTTTAATCGTCAGGACGTCTCCTGGTGAGCAAGGCTCGTCGTCACGGTCAGGTAGGGGTAAACGGTTTAAAACGTCCGCGTTGTGATGTCGTTTCTCAGGCCTGTACACCAGTTTGTAATCGTGCGCCGATAGTTTCACGCACCATCGCTGCATTCGGCAAGACAAGACTTATAGTACCGGCTTCTGCGGTCCCAAGATGCCAAGCAGTGTTTGGTGATCGGTGACAATAACGATGCTTCGTCCGGCGATGTATTGGTGAAATTACATCGCCCTGAACACTACCGCTAATCCTCGATCAACTTGTAATTTTCCTCGGCCTCGCTTTGAGTGTTTGACGCAAATGCAATTGGAGCTTCCCTTCCCTCATGGCCGACCTTCTCAAGAACTGCGCCGACGCCACATGGTGGCGCATCACAAGAAAGAAGCAGCGGTTTTGGCTCATCGTGCTGAGTCACCGTTGTCTTGCGAAGTGCCAGCTCTTTCAACTTCCGGAAAGCGAGTGCATGACGCTCTTTCCAGTGCCAGGGGACGTTCTTGGCTATTAGTCTGTATAGATCGCAGGCTACAGTCACTCGGTTTTTTAAGAACCTGTCGTAGAATGCGAGAATTCCAAGGAACGCCTGCAACTTGACTATTAAGGTTGGTTCTGGCAACTCCCTGAACTCCTTCATCTTGTGCTTGATTGGTTGAACATCAGCCGCATCGATCGTATGGCCCAGGCATGTCACCTCAGGAACGCCAAATAGGCCTTTCTCCCGGTTTGCTTCGCAGGCCAGCTTCTTGGAGTCTTTACAGGACAAAATTCAGACGCTGGGGGTGTTCCGGGGTTGTGGCACCGCTGACAATGGCGTCGTTCAGATACACGCTGACACCTGGTGTCCCTGCAAATGTTTCTCCTTGCATTTCTGTAAAACGGCTGGTGCTGCACAGACGCCGAACGGAAGTTGCTTGACAGGACAAAGGCCCTTTATCGTGCTTATAGTAAGAATATCAGTTGTGTTCTCAGTGACTCGTAACTGCTGGTATGCTTGAGCCAGGTAAATGGTGGAGAAAATTCTTCCTCCCCGCAGCTCTGCGAGCACCTCTGTTACTGTCGGCAGAGGGTATGATGCCTTGAGCGTCACAGCGTTGACGGTGCTCAGGTAGTCGCCACAAAGTCCGATGCTACCGTTTTTATTCCTCACTACTACAACGGGTGTTGCTCACGTCGAGTGATGAGTCTGTTCAAGAATGCCTTGTTTAGTAAGGCGTTGCAGCTCGGCTTCCACCGCCGGTTTCAGCCCGAATTGAAAGTGCGAGTTTGTTGGAACTTGGACGGCGAGTTGTCTTCCAGTTCTAGGCTTACCGCTGGCCCGCTGCAGCCGTTCAGGTTACCGTTAAATGTACCCGTACATTTCGATGGCGGCAGTCAGGCTGCCATCCAACGCCACCTGGTGTACGCCGCTGTGATAGTACGGTTCGTCTGTTTAGGGTTTATATAGAAATACGGAAGACACAGGGTGCGTTAGGGAATATTTCACTATTACGCTATAGACACCAGAAGAAAAGAAAAATCAAATAATTACTCGCGGCTATTCTACAGAATGTCATTGCACGTGCTGTCTTCCTCACATTTTTTCCCCATGTCACATGGAGGGGTAGCGCCGAAGGAGGATGGTGGAGGACTCGTCGTGGATGGGCTCTGCGACAGTTGTCGTTAGTCTGGAGCGTCTTGTCCCCGAAAATGTTGGTGAACCCGGTCGCTGGAGCTGTCTTCAGCACCTCACGTAGTCCAGTCGGCCTCCGGCAGGCTGGCGCCTTAATCACGAAAAAAGGCGGGGACAGAGTCGGGCCTCTGACGCCTGGTCACGTCTACGGAGGTCCGAACAGCTGTTCGCAGCTTCGCCTTCTGAGACACTGGCTGCGCTCGCGCCCTTCTCGAGCCCTTCTGAAAAACCGCGCCATTCCTCGCGCATCTCTTCGCTTCAGGTTTTTTCTTTCTTATCTTCGTGGTTGATCACTCATGACAGCCGCTGAAGCCAATTCCCAGGGCTGCAAACCAATTACGCCGAAGAAGGTTACATCCCGGACGTTTTATCAGAAAAAGAGGCAAGTTCACTTTCAGTTATTTAAACTGGACATGACGTGGATTGTTCCTCGAGATTCAACGCCTTCCCCAGACCAGGTGCGCAAAGCGATGTTATCATCTGCAAATTCTGGAATTTGCCTTGCTCACGCTGCCCGGAACGTTTGTACGCTGATCAAAGGAAACGCTGCTTCCGAGTCAACCTCAAATCTGAGAGGAACACCCTGAACCTCCAGGCTTATCATAACCTTCTCTGACCGCTCCCGCCGCGGTGTTACGGAGTACAGGGGCCCTATGTTGCGCTTTTTGGACTCCCACGGCGACTAGGGAGAAGGAAGTGACGTCAACAACGCAGCAAGCGCAGATTGGATGTTGATTTTGTTTTCTTCTGTCAACATCCAATCTGCGTTTGCTGTGCCGTTGACGTCACTTCCTTCTCCCTAGTCGCCGTGGGAGTCCAAAAAGTGCAGCATAGGACCCCTGGTCATCCAGCGTGCTTGACGGTTTCGTAAAGGGGCTCTGAGCCTCCTGTAAGTCGAGAGCCTGTACGGAGTTTTGGGCGTTTTTCTTTTTCTTGATGCAAGCTTTTGCGATGTGCCCCGTCTTTTTACAGCGTAGCTATTAAGGGCTAGTTTCTCCAGTATCATGTAGGGTACCACACAAATTTAAACACAAGACTACACAGCACTCTGGACAACTACCGCCATCTATGACCGACGGCTGTGCTTGGAGAAAAGTCACGATCTCTTTGAAAGTAAACTCACTTTGAGATTTGGGAGCACCAATGCCTTGACCGTTTCAAATGTGGAGGGAAGACGCAGAGTTAGCAGAACGGCCCGTTTCTTGGTGCGATCCCTGATGCCGTTGGCCTCGAAGTAGCAGATGAGCCGCTCCGACCAAGATAACCAGCCCTTTCCCAAAAACGCTTCCATGGTGCCATGAGTCGTAATCTTCTCAAAGCAGGAGGTTCGTATCTGTCACTCGTCGCCAATTGATAAATGCAAGCTTTACAGCCAGCTTTACAGCTTCGACGGTGCGTAGCTCGCGGTTCTCGGGCCAGGAGTACACCGCGGCCAGGAAAAAGTGTCCGAGCTTCGCTCACACGCGATTGTCCCGAGGCTCGAGGCATCGGCTGCTTAGTCCACCTGCCGGCGGGGCCGGTAGATAACAAACAGTCACCCCGCCATTTTTGAAATTTGGACTCGACCGGAGCATTGCACACGCTTCTGCCCATTCGGACACTCTCTCCCTACACTTCTAAAAAACTTCCAACCGTAAACCTGCCGTTTTTGAAACTTGGACTTGACCATAGCATTGCATAAATAGCACCCGCGTTCATCTGCAAAAGTTCTTCCTGACGAAAGCCGGACTCCGGCCGAAACGTCGAAAAATAAACCGTTCGTTGTTGCTGTTTTCACCAAGGGTTTTCTTTACAGTTATACCCTCGCCTTCGGTCACTCGCCACCATGCCTTTTGTATATATATATATATATATATATATATATATATATATATATATATATATATATATATATATATATATATATGTAATGAGTAATTACTTGAGATGCTTTTTTTACCTTCTTGAAATATATGCGCCGTTTTTCACAAATAAAACACGGCTTGCTCGACAACTAAATGTACAATAGCAGTTATTAGATATGTCAGAGGACAAAAGTTTCCGCGTCATTCAACGAGGACGTTAAAGTGTGAGCCCGTCACACAAAAAGTAAGCAAGAAAAAAAGCGCTAAAAACCGAGGAGACGTAAAACTGGGGCTTTGCACCTATCATTCGACCACTAGACCTATATGGAACACGAAACTACCAAATTGCCCCGCGATGACTCGCTTCCTTCTTCCGCTGTGGAAACGGATGTCCGATTGGGTTTTGGGTGTAGGTTGTAATATCTCAGTCCCATTCGGAATAAACTTTGCTAGAGAATAGCCTGGATCAGAATATATGTCTTAATTCTAGCAGATATGACACAAATTTATAATTAGCAAGAAATGCCTAAATAAAATGTGGCTGTAAAGGCAAACATTTCACTAAATAATCAGTGGATTTTAGACAATTGACTTGTTAGTCATTACTTCACATTACTTTTTTACATCGGCCGCGGACGATTATACAATGCCGAAGAATTTGAAAATTAAAACATAAAGTGCTCGTTCAGTTTATATAATCAGTCGATAAACACCCTGGATGATTAGTAGAGTTATCAAGCACCCTGTAAGTAGAAAAACATCCTGAATGATCAGTAGACTTATCAAACGTGCTGATGTTTTGTCTCTTTGAATAATAAAATGTTGTTTTAAGAATTTCTACTTTCAAAAGTTTTTGCTTACGTTCCGAGGGTTGGTGTCCAAACAGCGCGCAAGTTTTGTAATCCGAGTGAAGTAAAAACATCAAATCAACGAATCCTAAAAGAAGGATTAATAATGGGTATTTAGAATTAATATTAAATACAATTTTGTTTAATACTTACTATGTTCTTGGGGCGCCGGGTAATATTTGTAGACTGCCATGAAGCTTCTGGTTGGCCACATTCCATTCGAAGAAAATTCACTTAACAGGTACTTCGCTGTGACACTAAAAGAAATCATCTGTAATTAGCCTAAATGTGCCTACTACCTCCTCGTGGCTCCTTCCCTTCTTAGATTTAAAAAGAAACTGTGAAAGTTTCTTTATTTTTGTTACAACCCTATTGGAAAAACGTACAAGAAACAAACCTGCTGCTTGTACAGTCCTGGTATGACACCACCATAATTTATTGTTATTATACATGCAGCTAGTTTGGTTTTGCGTTCTCCATAACTGGAGATACCGGCACCGCTATGGCTCCGGGTCTGGCTATACTGGCAGCCGGTTTGCTCGCCGATATGACTCGGTATGGCTGGTATGATTTTGCGTCCAATGACGTAGGCGACCACCATCTTTCCAACGAAACGCCTATACCACAAGACCACCGGTATAACTAAACCATACATGCAGAAAGACGACCGCCATCTTCCAACAAAAACGTCCATCGTTTACCACCGGTATCGTTACATACATCATACATGTCGAAAAATAACATAAGCCGCGTTTACATGAATGCGACTTAGTCGCATTGAATCCAGTTGCCGCATTCAATATGCGGTCATGTAAACGGCATAATGCGCAAAGCGCATCGCATTAAAGTCGCTAGACAGAGGTGGATCGAGATGGCGAGTGCGCATTCATTCAGCCCATGTAAACGAAGATCGCATCGCATTTTGGAACGGGGAGGATTATCGGAAGGCGCTCGCTGCGGGAGCGAGTGAACAGCTGAGAACATGGTGGCGGCCAACCTCGTCGGCGGCGCGGAGAGCGGTCCCGCAATTTTTTTCCCGAGAACAAACGCAAGCTTTTATTGCGATCATAAGTAAGCGGAATTTAGCGGAGCTGCTCGGTGACGGCGGCCCCGTCCAAACCTTTGCGAAGTACGACTTGCGCGTCCGAAGGGGTCACAACGGCTTCGGTGCAAGCACGCATGACACCGAGAGCTCCGATCACTGTAGAGCACTGCATGGTTGCGCAGAACGAGCAGCTCCTACCTCGCTGCCGTTCCTGGCTGCGCAAGAGCCTCTCGGACTCGGGGTCTGGTCGCGATCGGCGAGGTCTGGCGCGGCGAAACGTGGAGGCTTCCTCAAAGCGTGCACACACACGTCGCCTCTCGTTCAGAGTGGACCGGCGGCCCGGACTGGAGTCCTAAACGCCTTGGTTTTGATGCTTCTTCCGTCTCCCAACTTCTTCCACAGCACCGAAGACAGCGGGCGCGATCTTTACGTTCACTGAATGCGTCGAAGGGCCTCCACGTGCGATGCACCGGAAAACGTGGTGCGGCTGGTGCCGGAACGGAACTGACGGAACTGCATAACTTCGAGCTTTGAGTCAACGTGCACGGCAACAAACCGATCGTGACACTAAGCCGCGGATACCGCATCGCCGGTCGACAGGGGCAAATGGCCCGTTGCTCGTATCGTGGGCCGTGACTCGTACTCGGCCAACTCGGCGTCTTTTCGTGGCCCCTCGCGTCGTCGCAACCAGCCGCAAACATACCAGCCCGCGACCGTGGCCGATGTCGGAGGAAAGCGAAACCGAAACGTAAAGCTTCCGCCCAGTGGCTTCCGCTGCCGCGCCTTTTCTAACTTCCCGGCCAGTCCCGGTTTACACACTTCCGGTCGTCGCGGAGATGGCGACGCAGCCAGACGTAGCGGTTTTGGTGCTGGCTCCTTCTGCGTTTTACGGGACAGATGTTTTATGGTCCGTTTCTACTGCGTCTCTGGCTCTCAACTCGACGACGCCTCTCATGGTTCAACCAGGCGTGGTCAGCCGGGGTCAGCACAGCGCGGCCGGCTCAACTCGTCCGATCGCCGGACCGCAGGCGACTTCCGATTTCGGCCGTTAGGCCTAGGATCGGAAGGACTGTTTCCGTGAAGCGGTAAGCGAATCTCGTCCCGTTTTCGTTCTACTTTTAAATTACATTAGGTGCGCTACAGTGTAAGCATGCGTGCCAAGTGTTCGTGACAATTTTGAACTAGAATAATTGTGCTTCATTGCGGTTTGTCATTTACGAAAAAGTAAATCGAGCAATGAACGAGGAGCCATGCTTGAAAACGATGTATGTACGATGTTAACTTCTACCTGGGCGGCTTAAAAAAAAGTCAAGACTGGTTACGGTTGCATGCGAGGCTGGTCCCAATGCAATGGTAACCACTTAGAGCACCTTTCTGAACAGCATGTAAGCAATATAGCGATCAACGAGACGAGCGACGACGAGAAGCTACGAGTGCCGGCGCCGAGCGACGAAGATTTCTCACTCTCGCTGCTTGCGCCGCTCGGTTCCTGGGCTTCTAGAAAACGTCGCTCATCACCTTGATCGCTCGCACCAATCGCTTTCATAATGTGTGTCTCGTCGCGCAGCTGACTACCGTGTTTATTCAAATATATGTCGACCTTTTTTTTTTTCTTTTCTTTTATTATTTTTTTTTTTCGGAAATCGTGACTAAAGAATTTCGACCTACATTCGCGACCAAATTTTGCGACCGTACCGGAGGCATGAAGCTATCGAGTCACCGAGCCGGCGTTGCCGTAGAGCTGCGCCGCTTCTTGTTTCCAAAGGCTTTTGTTAAACAACCGAAAACAACAGCGATGGCCGATTCCGCTATCGCGCGCACCTCTTGGGGCATTGGATTTCGCCATCGCACCTCTAGCGTTCCCCTTGCTGGGCAATGGGGAAGGAGAGGAACGCGATGCGCCATGCACTTTGTCCTCCATCCCCGCAAACGCGCACAAAAAAAAAAAAAAAAAAAGATGTTACTTTTGTTAGTTGCTTGAGGCGGCTCGGCTCGCGTGTTGCTCATGGCGACACGGCGGTTTTGTTTGCGTCTTTGTAGTTTGTCTTTCGTCGCTTCGCACCTTCTTTCGTTTCTTGTCGTCATTTCACAACGGTGTCAGTGAAGTATTGTGGCGGATTTGCGAGGATGTCTACCAAGCTGTGAAGTGATGTAAATAAAGGTTTCTTTCTTTTGTCCAAAATTTCCCCTGTTCTTAAAAATAAAAAAAAAAGTCGACCTATATTTGAATTTTTTTTTTTATTCTCGGTGGGTCCAACAAATAGAGTTCGACCTATTTTCGAGTAAATACGGTAACTTTAATTTTTATTTTGGGTTACGTCGGACGTAACTCGAATGCTTGACAGTTACGTTGGGCGTAACTTTAATTTTTATTTCGGGTTCCGTCGGACGTAACGTTAGACACTGCGTTACACTTAAGAAAAATAGGGGCTGATGGTTCATCATATAAACCAACCATTTGTATTTAATTAAAGCGAATCACTGGCCTAAAAAAATACTGCTGTCCTATAGGAATGTAGCGCTTCAGATAAATTTGTTAATTTTTGCTTTTAGTCTCTGCCCCACCAGATACAACATCTGGCCTAAAGCAGTGTTCCGGATCTCCTTCCAAGACCTCAGGCGGGTCGTCATTCAATCCAGGAGGCGGCGGCGTCTCATGGGCGTGTTGCTGGTGCTTCTTACTGGATGGTGCTACCGAGGGAAAAGTGGTCGTGCTTGGGAAAGGCAAGTATGGCCGCCGTAAGTATAGATATTGTTTTTACCTTTGCTCGAACCCACCTTTAAGAAATGCACAGTTCGCATGTGTGCATCTCTCAATGCTTCTACAGTCGGCTGTTAATATTTGGAGTGCTCCAACTCTGTCAGTGCTAGTTTCTCTAGATTATGCAAATGGGATGCAACACTAAACCACATATGCTCTCGCAACAAACAGTGCTCTGCTGAAGCACGCACTGTGGAATCTACTCTGGCTTTATAATGCAGCACAAAATAGTTGACGCCAAATATAGCTACTTTTGTGACTCCGTTTTACCAAAAGCTCTGCCGAAATAAACTTGCCACCTTATAGGTAGTGCAAAAGAACCTCGCGTGCCTAACCTGGAGAAGGGCATTTTTTTCATAGGTCAATTTTTTCTTAAACCAATACCTTCAGCCTCCTTGAAATGTTAACATCATGTGACACTCAGAAGAACAGTAAACCCCTTAATGTTGGCGAACCTTTAATTTTCGCGGCCTTTAATTTTGCGGAATTCAGTGACTGCGATTATGTCCTCTGTGACCGATTCGAGAAGAAATAGGGGCCACCAAGATAAGGGGGTTTTACTGTCCATCGGAGGAGAGAGGAAGTCACCTTTGTTTGTATGCAAGAGTAAAACCAACAAAAACAATCAAGGTGCCGACACTTTGTGAGCCTATCTGTGTCTATTGAATGATATCAATTTTGTTTTTGTTCGTTAAAAATTGTTGCCTGTCCACTGTGGGATGTCGTCTTCAACACGAGCAGTGGTTTTCCTCTGAAGCAGGCAGCATGGACGCGTGCCGCAGCACAACATAGTTTATTTGCAGGTGGTACCGCAGTTTGAAGGATGGTTCGCACAATATGGGGGAATCGCAATTCAATGTTCTACCTCGGGCGTAGACAAGATTTGCTCATTCTAAATCATTTTGTCTACAAATCGGGAACTTGCAACGAATGTACCCGCATGGTTGGAAGGGCCAGACAAGCCTTGCGAGCGCTTCGTTTTCTAGCCTCTCAGTCCTGAACCTACTCACGCACCACATGTGTAGATGTTCCGGTACGTGGGAGCACTTATTTGGAAAATGGTGAATGGCAACTGTTGTTATCTTTAAGGTGGACTGCATATTTGCAGTACTTTTCCTCACTTAAAAATATGTCTTACTAAAAATATGTAGTATAGCCGATGACAAAAAGAGAATGGCTGGGCGTCCTCCAGCACATGCTTGTGCTTTTCACCCCGCTTTAGACAGATGTGCTCGCTCCAGGCTCATCAGGCGCTGAAACGTCATCCAAGGTAGCAGACGGGCTGGAGGTCGAACAACGGAGACTTCTCCCTGCCTTTCAGATGGTGTCAGTGAGCATGTACTTCTATACTCTAACTTAGCTTAACCTGCACAGAGCTGAGTAGAATAGGCTTGGCAAGTGCCCTTATTGCATATGCATTTGTACAGCTGAGGCACTTTCTAAATCAAGAACATTGTGTACCTTACCTTCAAAAACACATCATTTTGGGGGTGCAAAAGGAATTCTAAGGCATATTTTTGTTTTTATTGTCCTATTACGCATCGACTCCTTCAACTTAATGCGGAGTCGACCCAGCCTCTTGAAAAATTTAATGCTTGCCAGGTAATTGTTTTGCATTTAGTTGATATATCAGTATTCAGTTAGGTATCCCAAGTCATTAGTCGTTGAGGTGGAGTCTCTCTGTAAGTCAGTCATGTTTAACAGTCATAGAAATGCTTGTCAAATAATGGCACTGTCGAGGACATGTATTCAGCTCGAACAATCGCTGGGCACAAGCTGGTCGTGTGGTTACAGGCAGCAAACATCCCGGTTGGAATGTCCTATTTCGCAATGTAGCTGCAGACTAAATGAGGGCCCCACTCATAAACGTCTATACTTTTAGTCTCTTTAAGCTGGACCACTTTTGAAACTACAAGCCTTTGCAGCAAAAACAGCATGACGCATGATTATAAGCTCGATGTACCATGGCGTCCAACTAGAAGGTCACATGGCTTGCTTTGTGCACTGAATTTGCAAGGGTGGCTTGAAGCTTCTGTCGTGGTTAACTTTAAGCTGAGATAGTTTAAAATAATGCTCTCAGTTTTTAGTGTTGCCCGGCATGGTTAACAAGTTGGTGATATAGCGCTGCATTGAAAAGTCTGTGCATTCATGAGTGTATCACCTTATGAATGCAAGCTACCTATTAAACTCTTCGTTTTTCAGAGAAATGAAATGCACTTTGCTTCCAATTGCACCCGCTTCTGTAACTTCATGGTATGAAGCACCTTATGGCTGCAAGCTCTGACCGATCTTGTTCTGTGGTCTGCGCAGGCCCATATGAGGGAGTCACTCCGAGAGCCTCACCAGAGTTTCCTGCCCGTGGTCGTTCTAAATGTTTTTGTTGTAGGTATGCATCCTTTCTGTCTTTCCCTTAATTGTACTCAAACGTCTTCTTTTCATTGTAGCCGATTTGCCTCAAAATTGGTTAAGCACACAAATGCACGCTGTACAACTGTATTGTACATATTTTTTCCAAGGTAACTTTTCTTTGCCAAAGTTTGATTTTTTTATGAAGGTTAGTCTTTTTTGTTTTTATTTTCAAATTTATGTGAGTTTCCATGGGCAGCACTAAAACGTTATGCCAGAAGCAAGGACAAGTTCACTGCTCTAATTTGTTCTCAACTGATTGCAAGAAATTTCGTTAATGTTGGAAACCTCCTTCCAGCGCTTGCTTTGCAACATAAAAAAAAATTATACATAGGACATCTCTGTTTCTTAAACTGCTTGCTCATTCTGCAGGTCTGCCTGCCATAGATGTCGTGCTACTGGAGAGCAGGCGAATTCGATTGCTGGTTTTGCCATTGCTTTTTTTTAGACGTTGTCTTAGTAGTTCTAGTAAATTTTGAGATTTTCCTAAAAAGCAAGCCGGGAAGAATATTTAGTTTAGTTAGGAAGCTGAAAATAATGATTTAGTACCCCTTTGTCACTAAAATAGATACTGTGTGCCGCTGTTAGTGTCAAGCCGAGATCCACGCTTTTTTGGCATTTTGATCAGAGTGGTACCCATTCTTATTCGTTAGCCTCTTGGTGTGCCAACTAAACTCTTTGTATACAGACACCTGCCCTCTGCTGGTACACTCTACCCTCATGTTCAGCGAGTGTATGAACTGGAGTTGTATCCACAGTCGACACTCGCTGAGCACGAGGGTAGGAAAATCTTTCCATTGCAGCAGAGCCATATATGGGGAGAGTCTGGCAGTCTATGATTTCGCTGCCGTAACGTCTCCCTTCCGAGTGAGCTGATCAGCCCGCGGCACAGAGCAAGAGGCATGAGCGCATGCGCGTGAACTCTAGGCTGCTCCCAGCTGAGCGGGGAGGGCCGCCATTTTCATTCATTCGCCCGGCATGGGATCGATATTCAAATTTCGGTTCTTTCCTTTTATTTGGCAGGCTCTGGCAATAAAATGATATACCTAGTGTTATTCCTCGGTGGCTTAAAAACCCAAAGAAAGAAGTTCCTCCATGTTTGAACGCACTTTTATTTAGGCAGAAAAAATAAATAAGCCCGTAGCAGACGACACGTAGCCTCAACAGTGCTCCGTGCAGACAGCTTTGCGTCAAAATGGTGGTCGTCTCCTCTTTGTTTCCCTGCTGCCTTCTCTCTCCCTCCTTCGGCGTTCTCCTCCCTTTCCTCCTCTCCGGCGCCTTCGTTGCCACACCCGCTGGCTAAACTCTCCCACTATACGGCTTTGCATTGCAGTAGTAGTTTTATTTGTAGTCTTTACAGTTGAATGTGAATATTTGACAGAAGTCTCAGGTTGGGGCGAAAGGGGGTTAAATGAATGCATTTGATCATTCACCTAAATTCGGTACCCATCATTTTAACGCCTACGTAGCTTTGTCCTGGGGGGTGACTATGACTAAAATAAGAGGATCTATGTGCTGATCACGAAAGAATATGCTAGCCATTCTAATGTAGCTCTGCCAAGTACTTGATTGTGATTTGTTTTTATTTTCAGCTACTTGGGTGCCTCAAGATCTGGAGATCCTAGTGGCCACAAGCTTGGACTCAATCTTTTTCTGAGGTCTGGGCAGGACCATGGGGGAGGTAATCCCAGCAACAAGAGCATCGCAGTATCTCCCTGGCTGTGACTTTCGGTCTGCGTCACGACAGGGGAGTCCTCGTGCCACCAGGTGTTAGGTATGCCACTTGAAATAAGCATTTTTCTTACCTATTAATAGAACAGCAAAAGCACTACTAAGCCTAAAATGAAAAAAAAAAAACATATTCAAATCTTGGGTTGGATGAAATTCCAATTACAAAAAGGAGTCTGCAGACATGATTAACATGTGAACTTAAAGCCCGCGGATGTAGGTTCGACGGTGTCACAGAAATAACTTCCCGCAGATCGCCTTGCTCGTGCTATACCCAAACAAATTCTTAAAATAATCATTGTGTTTCGTTGGTGTCATCAATCTTATGTCCCTACCACACTCACCAGTCGGGACATGTGAAATATAAAAAAACAGGAACTTGCACATTGTCAGCTCTGCAAAGATTTATATAGTAAACAGAGCATAGCACGTTCAGCTTAAGAAAAAAATTCAGTGCAGGCCTATGTTCATGGTTCACATATGTGTAATTGCTCTTTATAATGAAGTGAAAACTGCTTAAGTTGTGGCCCACTACAGGCTTTCTATTAGTGTTAAAAAGTGCGGTAGAAAATATGATTGCGCTTGGAAGACGGGGACATAGGAAGGACAGACACCACCGAGTGCTAACTTTCAACTGATTTAATTCAAGAACCTCAGCGTAGAAACGGACTGTGTCACCGCACCACATCTCAACCAATCCGTGGCCCTGCCACGGACCGCAAGTACGCCAAATCCTTATCCGCCAAGTCAATTGACGCCACACTGACACAACTTGTGCCGGAACTATTTATAGTGTCAGCCTCCATAATCTCGCTAACAGTCATATCTTTGTGCCTCTCAAGAACTATAGACGAAACAAATAATGGTTTGCACCGCAGTCATGACAGTGACACGACAGATCATGACTGCGAGTGCAAACCATTATTTGCTCAGTCTACTGTTCTTGCTAGGCACAAAGATATGACTGTTAGAGAGATTATGGAGGCTGATGCTATAAATAGTTCCGGCACGTGTTGTGTCAGTGTGGCGTTAATTGACTTGGCGGATAAGGAGTTGGCGTACTTGCGGTCCGTGGCAGGGCCACGGATTGGTTGAGATGTGGTGCGGTGACGCAGTGTGTTTCTACGCCGAGGTTCTTGAATTAAATCAGTTGAAAGTTAGCACTCTGTGGTGTCTGTCCTTCCTATGTCCCCGTCTTCAAAGCACAGTCATGTTTTCTAACGTACCGTACCAACTTGCCCAACAATCAGCACTTGCTAAAAAGTGCTATTGTGTTTTAAGCAGCTCGCACCAAATATTTTCTTGAAATACATAGGTTCATGGAAATTATTATGTAGATGTTGGCAGACAGTCATGGTGAGGCCAATCTTTAATGCCAAGTGGTCCACTTATTCAGAGTTAATTGAGTTTGTAAATATTGTAGGTCGCAAATTAAATTTTTATGGTACGCAATGGGCAAAATCATCCGTAATGACTAGCTCTACCTAGGGGAACTTCATACGTTTACTACGGCAAGATGGTTTCGAAAGACAAAGTATTTAGTTTATTCAACTCCTGCACTAACCTTGTCTTTAGAAACTTTTTATATTCTTTGCGATGCTGAGATAAGATTCTGGAAATAGTTTTTCTAGAACTACTCTAGATATTTCCAGTTCATCATTTTTCTCGCAAAGCATTCGAGAGAGCCAAACCCTGTAATGTACGGAGGGAACTCACAGAATGATGCGACTGACAGTTTGGAACATTCGGCACTGTAACAGTAATAATGACATGTCACTTATGTAATGTTCATTATCGCAGATCAAACTGCTTTTTCCGTCTACACTCATTTTCAGTAGACTCATTCAGCGAACTCCCACCTGAGACTGCAGCGCTGGGTTCTGCAAAGTAATTTGAATGAATATAGATGCAACAGGTTTCTTTGAGCGTGCGTCTAACACATATTCTTCATATTGAATCTGCTAACTGTATTCATGTCCATGTCCATAATTCCACATTCCAGCTTATTTTTATTTTGACATCTGAGTTTTCTTCAGTACTTTTCTCAACATCTGTGCTTGCTGAGCCGTACTCAAGTCCATACATCTTGTCTTTCGCTATTACATTAATATATAAAACTGTTGATGCCGAGTGAGAATTCAAGGTACCGAATCTGTCGTGCGAGCTAAATAAGAACCAATAAAAAGCTCTACAAAGGAAATTTTGTTAAAGGATGCTGTATGGGCATTAGAATAGCACATGCCATGCTAAAAAAAAAATACAAATTCTTGTTAGGTATGCGAGGATGACAGTGCTGTGCTGTTTCTGAGGTGTCACAAAAAAAAAAAAAAATCAGTGCCATACAGTGTTCCTTATGGAAGTACAAACTGTTGAATTCGAAGCCCAGAAGTTTTATTCAAGAATGTTCCTCAATACAAATGTATTTATAGATCTGAGCCACTGACTCATACATGACTATGTGGCAAACATTAATTTTCATGTGGATTATAGTTTACAAGGTCTAGTCTGCATTGATTTATTGCATTCATGCTGAAACTGGGAGGGGTTCTCTGGGTATGAATAAAGAGATAAATATTTCTTGAAATCAAAACATTTGAGAACGGACAAAAGGAAGGATCTGAGAACGGTATCTTAGATTCTCTTCTTTTTCTTACAGTATCTCTAATGTTCACTTTATTTCACCTGATGCATTTAGTTTTTAGCGCAGCTCTTAGCACCCGTTTCCGCGTTTCGCGGCGTCGCTGTCGGCGTAACCACCCTGCTAAACTTGGCAGGAAATTGAATTAATGTTGTGGTCATGTGACGTTAATATTTCCGCTAAGTCTAGCTGAGAAACTGAATTTTTTTTATGGCTGACGTGACACGGTCATGCGACGTCATTTTCCCTGCTACTTTTAGCGGAAAAACTGCATTTGTGTTGAGGTCATGTGACATCAATTTCTGCGCTAAATTTAGTGGGAAACTTAACCAGCTAAATTTAGTGGGGAAATTTTCCCGCTAAATTCAGGGAAGTTTCCTGCTAAATGGGAGGGAGCAGAAGAGGAGGAGGGGAGGGGGAGGAGGGGCATACCTTCCCATCCTCCTCTTCAAGATCTGTGCTCTAATTTCACGTTACAGAGAATTGTAAACGTCTCATATTTCATCTCATGTTTATTCAACTTTTATATTGCAGGTGCGCTCGCAGCACAAATCTGGGTTGTGCTGATCCTCTACGCACAAGTTAGGAACTCCTGAGTGGCGAGAGTGCGAGTTTGGTCTGACAGCTCAAGGGACACCATTGTTCAGTATTGAATTTTTAATAATCTTTTAAGCAAAGTTAAGCTTTGCTGCATGCAGTTCTTGTAAAAATAAATACCTGCAACCAAATTTACCAGGTCACGACATTTCGCCTCTGCTCTTAGTGGTCCTGGTGAGCCTCGGATAAGAGCTTACTGGTGTGCAAACACCATGCTTGTTTGAAATCACTCACTGATGTAGAGACTCGCTGACATCCAGCATTCCAATGAAACGCTGGATGTCCACAAGTCTTCCTTGAACAATGCAAGCGGGGAAGGAACCATACAATCGTATCGTATTGGGGGACATTCTACAGAGTTTTTTTTCTATGTTTTACAGAATTTTTTTAAAAAAGCCGTAAAAGCTACATTTACGCGGTTTGTGCACGTGAGTTATATGGCCAGGGCGGCATAGTATAAAAGGCTAATTTGTAATGATCCGTCGGCTTATTACAGAGATGTGCCAGACTTCTTTCAGAAAACTAGATGGAGGTTCATTCTAGCGTAGTTTTATCCCGCGAATCTGAATATCCCGTTCGTTTTCCTCAAAGATATAACTAAACGTGAGAAAACACAAAAAACATCCCACCAACAGTGACATCGTAAGAAGACCTTTCGGCCGCCAAGCGTGTGTCGCATAAGGGCCACGCGTCCAATCGCAAGTTTTCTAGGTATATTCTCCGGCACTGGCACCAGTCGTGACACATTTTTCTGCCCTTTTAAAAAATAGCATGTGCGTGCATAGCTTTGATAGGCGCTGAAGATGCGTGAACAAAGATTTTGAAAGCTGCTGTTGTGACGTCGCTCTCTAGGGAGGTGCTTTCACAGTGCTTTAAAAATGACTATGCAGCCTTGATTAATTAAATTAGCAAATAATTTTGATATTTGAGATTCTGGAGGTCGAATGAAGAAGATTTAAAAGTGTTTTCTCAAATACAAAACTGCTTCAGCCTCTCTCTAAGTATAGTATATTCGTGAAATTTTTGATCAGTGAAAATAGACCCATGGTTCCAATTAGAAACCTGCTAAGCATCATCAAAACACACTAAATCAATTTTCTTTGTAAAGATATAAGACGAGTAGCATTTTATGGCGTTATAAAAAAATGGTCAATTTGGACGCATTTCCAGACTTCGGTTTCTTACCAGAGCGCATCTTTGCACCTGCGGTCCAGCTGCCCGGTGACCGCAGTGCGAAGCCGCCCCCTCGCCTCCCTCGTAGGATGAAGGGAAGCAAGTCGCATGTGTGTTGCGTGTCTATGCCCCTGGGGAACAGGACCGTGGGCGCAGAGATGAGCTCTGATAAGAAACTGAAACCTAGAAACTCGTCCAAATAAAGCTTTTTACAGAATGCATAAAACGCTACCCCTGAATTATATCCTTCTAAAAAAAACTTGATTTTGTGGTTTTCAATGACTCAGCAAGTTTCTAATTGAAACCATATTTTCATTTTCACTAATTAAAAAGTTGATTAACAAATTGTATTTAATTATCTGACTGATCGTTACGACTAGGTCCCTATACTACGTACGCCTGGCCGTATAAGTCGCCTGCACAAACCGCATTAATATAGCTTTCACGACCTTTCTAAACATAAATGTAAAGCTTAAAACTAAATCGCCCTGTACAACAGTGAAAAGGCGAAACCAACACGCTGGAGCCATATGGCTCCACCATGCTGGTATCGCCTTTTTGCTGGTATAGGATGTCCCATATTACGTTATGCATGTATGGTTCCGTCCGCCTACATGGTTCCGCCTATATCCACTACGCTGGTATAGGATGTCCCATAATACGACACGCTTGTATGGTTCCGTCCATCTGTATCGTTCCGCCTTATTCCACTATACTGGAGCCGCCTTTTTCGCTTGTATAGGATGTCCCATATTACGGTTACGCTTGTATGAGCCTTTTCCGTCATCTTTCCATCATCGAGATTTTCCAACAGGGAAATAGGAATATTTATAATTTATGTCGGCTGTACTCCGTTTCACTTTATGTCCGACTGTAGCCCAGGCTATCATCATAAAAGAATCGATCAAGCAACGGCCAAAGGGCCACGTCAAGGCACTCGTGTTCTTCGTCGGTTTGCGCTCACCGGTTAAATCAATGGGCATGTCAAGCGAAGGCGGCCGAGCGCGTCCCAGCGGTCAGAGTGGACTCCAGCTAAGCCAGATGACATCGTCTGCCGTTGGATTCACGGTGGCGAAGCGCGCTTTGCAGTCCAAGGTGGTGCGTGGCAACGTTACTAGTTATTTTAGCTGAGTTGTGGAGCTATACCGCAGAGGAGCGTACCCCCCTACCACCCATTTCGGTCCACCTCCCGTCATTTGAAGCTCCAAAAATCGAGGTATAGACAACTACAGGAACTTCCACCTAAGCTGTCTCTTTTAATATTCTGATTTCGTTGAGTGTGCTGTTGAAGAGTACATTTTAGTACTACACTGCTGATTTCCGCCACCTACAGCTTTTCAATTGACCCTTTTCCACTAAGATTCTGCGCATGCGCGCACCCTCTGCCCTGGCATTGCTTCCCGCTGTCTCCATTTTCGCAGGGCACCATCTCGCACGACAAACATTGTCACAGCCTATCTTTCCACGTATTTCGTTTTTTCTGACGATTCCTTCTCACGGGCATGTGTAGCATGGGTAATAAAAAGTAATGAAAACTTATACAACGGCACGATGTCAATGTGTCTTGACGGGCGGAGTCCCGTTGGCCAGCCCGTTTTAGTTCGGGGGCAAATCACCATACGGCACTCGCTTCTCGGTGTCAAGAAGGTCCATTGTGTCAGATTGTTGTTCGACGCACATTTGGGCTGTTGTAGAAGCGAAGCGTGCAAGCTATATATGCAGAGCCAAAAACCCGTACGTACGAAGAGAGCGCATACGTGTGTTACTTGTGGCAGCTGTGGAAGACCGTATTCTGGCGAGTTTAAGGGAAGCAATTTTGCACATCCGATACGGTACGATGGGCCCTCCGGTACGAAGGGCGCATGTGCTACCGCAGAAGACTCACACATGCGCAGTACGTGCCGGAGGGCCCATCGTACCGTATAGGATGTTCGAAAGGCGTTCCCTAAAACTTTCCACCATGCGTCTTACTCCCCGTTCACACTAAGCCCTAGCGCAGCCAAAGGTCCGATGGCGCCAATCAAGCAGCGCCCAAAAATGCATCATCACGACACTTGTCGTCTTTGCGCGTTGCCTTTAATCGGTTATTAAGCCAATCAGGCACAAAAAGCGGAGGATCGCGACGCACTCACTGCTCCTAATAGCTTCACCACTGGTATCAAACGCACAAAGATGGCGAAGGCGGTGACCACGCGCTCGAGGCGCAGCCTGATCGGCTCAATCAAATCGCGTAGCATCGGCCGCACTCGAACTTGATGAGAAAAACAGACTAGAGATCGCGTTTCTGCTTTGCGACGCCGTGCTTTTCCTAAAACCTCAGCTGTTAGGAAAATCGACAATGCAGAGATTGTGGCCACTGGAAACACAGAAGCAAACTCTGAAATGAGCAGCTTCATTATAGTTACACCTTTGTGGCCCCATTTATCGGTAGAGCGTCTGTTTTAGCGGTGACTAGAGGGCCACCTACTGAAAGTGGTCTTACGAGGAACAATAAACTTGTGTAGCCTACCACGAATCCTAGCCTACCATGCTCCACGTGACCACCTAAGACTTGCGACGTTGCTCTTTATGGGTTATCCAAGATGTTTCAGCGGAAATTAAAAAAAAAAAAATAATAGGGCGGCTGAGCGAAGAAGAAACTCTTTTCGGAAACAAACTGCCAGCCGCGGCTTACGTCAATGATTTCAAAAATAGACGTATGAGACAAGTAACTAAGATACAAATATACCAAGCTTTTTAATTAGTAAAACTGAACTAATGATTCCAGTACGAAACTTGCTGAGCGTTATCGAAAACCATTAAATTAGTTAATCTTGCATACTTAAAGAACTTGCGAAGCGTGGGAGAAGGCTAAAGTTATGACTATAGTACAGGAGGCAAAACGCTGACGATGTGCAAACACGGAAAATTTTAATATCATCCGCGTATTCGCATTGTCAGACCAGCCTGCTGCACGAATAAAAACGTTATGTTATATTCTCGTTTAACACGTTCTTTGAATCTTTCTAAAATTGACTGATTTAGGGGTTTTCTATGACACATCGGCAGGTTTATAAATGGAACAATATGCTTATTTTTACTAGTTAAGAAGCTAACGAGTTATTTTTAGTACATTAAAATAATTACTATCTGTTTTCTTTTTTCAATCTCTGACATTCGTTGTGGCTAGTACCTCGTTTCCGATAATTTTTTATAACCACTCTTTCGGTGGAAAGTTTTTTAGCTTTCCTGAAATACGCGGTATATGCGTGTAAGGCGTAAATATCATTCAGGTTTCGATGATAACTCTAAACGCAATTCCATTTAAAAGACGTGACCGCCTTTTCTGTTCCAGTAGAGTGACGGCGCAGGTTGAAGAAATAAATTTGTGGCGTAGAGGCAGAATAAACTGTAAAAGGTGTACAGTCTCCTCACACAAAATTGTGCGTCTTATAGGTTCGCCTCCGCTACTTTTAGAAAAAGGGTATTTTCCCTATTGAAAAAAAAACAGCAAGAAAATCAAGCTGGCCAAGCTGGTTTAGCTGTTTTTTAACCTGGTTCAAGCTGGTTCGAGCTGGTCTACGTGGTAATCAAGCTGGATCAACGTGGTCAAGTTGGTTCAAGCTGGTTCGAGCTGTCACTGAAGCTGGGCAAGCTGGTACTTCAGCTGGTTTGAGCTAGTACTGAAGCTGGTTCAAGCTTGTCAAGCTGGTTCGAGCTTGTCAAGATGGTCTTGCTGGGAGCGCGCACGCCAAGGTTGGCTAGAGGTGGCCGAGCTGGCATTGCTGGGAGCGCGCGCGCCAAGGTCGGCTTAGGCTGGGGCGAGGCCACGTCCTGTTCTTTGTCCTCTCGTTTTTGGAAGACGACCGGGCGCTTCAGGCGCGCTGCGAGCTTCCTTTGTGTGCGAGAAGAGAAAGAGTGTGGTAGGAACGGAGAATTTGAGACACGTTTGGTAATCTTGGGCAGATTTTCGAAGGGACGGCTGTGTGCGCGTTGTTTGGAGACTACTTGAACGGCGGTGCAAGCGAAGCGGGCTTCGAGGAGACAGCGAGCGGCAGTCCGTTCAGCGCCGGAAGAAATCGGACGCCCCGACTGAGGCGTCGCTACGTGTCTTCGAACGTGTGTGTGCTCGTTAATGACGGTGGTGCCGAGGAGTATCGCCAATGCCATCCAAGCTACACGAATTTCCTCGCTTCTGCCGACTACGCAAGAGGCCGCTTCGCCGCCACTGCTTTCCCCTATTGGAAAAACCAGCATGAAAATCAAACTGGCCAAGTTGGTAACTAAGCTGGTCAATCTGGTCGATGTGGTAATCAAACTGGTTTACCTGGAAATCTTGCTGGTTTAAGCTGGGCAAGGTAGAATTTAAGCTGGTCAGTCTGGTTTAAGTAAAAACCAGCATGGTCTAACTAGAATCTGGTTTTAGATTCAATCTGGTGTAGCTGGGAGCCAGTCTGGTCCTAACTGGTCAAACTGGTTTTCCATGGAGCCAATGTGGTCAAGCTGGGAGACAAGGTGGTCATGCTGGGAGACAAGCTGGTGAAGCTGTTTGAACTAATTGAAACATTGAAACATTTCTTTATTTCCATCAACGATGGGGGAAAACCAAAGGAAAAAAGCTGCTATTTGCAGCTTGACCGGCCCTTTGGTACCCCTACAAGGCAAGCAACACTAACACAGAAAAAAAAAACAATAGAAGGTATGTTTTAAGTATTATACAATGCAAGAGATATCATTTCTGCCCACTGACATAACATCAATTCCTAATGATGCGATATGATTTAGTAGCTCGGGAAGTGCATGTTTAATTCTTTGACGTCCAAAGTTAGTTCGTGATTGTGGTATATGCCATGGATGTATCTGACGTGTTTGACGAATGGAATCGTGCAAATGAAGGTCCGCAATAGCGAGAAAAGTATCATATTTACCTTTCATGGCAGACTGGAATGTTAATATTAATCGTTGTGGATACATTTTTGAAACGTCAAGTATGGAGTACTTCTCAAACAGTGGCAAGGATGGAGAGGTTGAAGAGACATTAGCTATGGCTCGTAGAGCTTTTTTTTGCAATATTCGAAGCAAGTTTAAGTTCGTTGTGCCGGTAGACCCCCACACTAGGTGCGCGTAGCATAAGATGGGATAGAATAGTGATTTAAAAAGTTGAATTTTGACACTTGTGGGTAAAATGTTTCTATATTTATTTAACACACCCACTATTCTAGAAAGTTTAGTGCGAACGTGTCTAATATGGTCGTTCCAAGACATGTTATAAGAAAAAAATACACCAAGAGTTTTTACATTTTCAACATATTGAATAATATCAGTGCCATATTTCAGAAGAGAGGATGAGGTTGCTTGAGTTCTGGAATGTAGTTGGAATATTATAGCCTTGCTCTTGCTAGCATTTATATGAAGGGAATTGTTTATGCACCAGGTTTTTAATTTTGAAAGGACATTATTTGTTTTGCTGATAAGACGTTCACTATTTGAATCAGAAATGATCATACTTGTATCATCTGCATAAATAATAAAATCTACATCAGAGTCAATAGCAACTATATCGTTTATATAAAAAAGAAATAAAAGGGGACCTAGAATGCTTCCCTGGGGAACACCGCAATTAATGTTAAGCAAAGAGGACCTATGCGCGTTTATGGAAACATATTGGCAACGGTTCTCAAAATATGACCTTAACAATGAAAATGAAACTCCCCGAAAGCCATACGAAAATAGCTTGTCTAAAAGTATACCATGGTTGATGCAATCAAACGCTTTACTAAAGTCAAGGAAAACGCCAATCGTTGTTAACTTTTTTTCTAAAGTATCTAAAATAATTTCTTTTTGGTGCAAAAGGGCAGACTCGGTAGACCTAAATTTTCTAAACCCAAACTGAGATTCTATTAATACATTATGATGATCTGAGAAATATGTGATCCCTGAGTGCATAAGCTTTTCTAAGGCTTTTGAAAAAATAGGAAGAATGGATATTGGACGATAGTTCCCCATACTATTTCTATCTCCTGCCTTAAACAGTACTGTTACTTTTGCTGTTTTCATGCCTGTGGGAAACACACCCGACGAAAGAGCAAGGTTATAAATATGTGTTAAACAAGGCACAATGAGGTCGACAACAAATTTCACGGGTTTAATGTTTATACTATCAGCATCGCAACTGTGATTGTTGCGTAAATTATTTATCGTCGAAAAAACTTCATATTCATCGGTAGGATAAAAAAATATAGTATCACAAACTCTAGGTATATTTTGTGCTGCATCACTGCAGTAGGTACTAGACCCAACGTTCACAAAATAACGATTAAAAGCATCTGATAGTTCAGAACCGCACTTTTCCATCCCATCAATAACTAATTTTTCTATTCTATCATTGTTAGTATTTTTGCCCAAGAGAGCATTAAGTCTTTTCCAAAGCAAGTCAGGATGCTTCATACATTCAAAATCAAAAAGTTGGTTATAATAGTTTCGCTTTGCACGCCTCAAATCTGCGTTCAGGTGGTTTCTCAGTAACTTAAATTCTGCTAGTTTGACCAAGTCTCGCGATTTTAAAAATGCTTTATATAAGCGATCTTTGGCACGCATTGATTTTAAGTGATCTTTAGTAACCCAGGGTTTCCGGACACGTCTATCGGTTCTAACCAATATTAATGGAAATGAGGACGTATAAATACTTTTAAAAACCTCAATAAATTTGTCGTAAGCTTTATTTATATCCTTTATGCCTATTATACTGCTCCAGTTCGCGCTCTCAACGTTTCTTCTAAACGCCTGCAACGTTTTATCGTTAATGCTTCTAATGTATCTGGTGGGTTGAAGTTTATTGACCTTCGTTTTAGCTGTAGCATTATGTTTATGAATCAGCATGAATATGGGCAAATGATCACTCAAATCTAAACACATTACTCCAGCAGTAATATTTGAGCTATCGTGATTGGTAATAAACATGTCAAGCAAGGAGGAACATGACGCTGTTATACGCGTGGGAAGAGATATGACATTCTGAAGATTATGTGCAGACAGTAATAAAGATAACTCCGACTAATTACGTGATAGATCAAGAAAATCAATATTTAGGTCGCCTCCAAGGATGAAATTGCATTTAACTTCAGTCATAGAGCTAAACAACTTTTCTAGAAATTCAAAGAACGGGGACACATTTCCATTTGGTGGGCGTAAAACAACACAATACACTTCAAGGTTTTTACGTATGCATAGTACTTCGTAATGATCTGTAATGGCTGAGTATTCGGATACAATCTCAAAACCTGTGTTTGATATCAAGATGGATACACCACCACCACGGTTTTGTTTGCGGTTCAGATAAAAGTGTTCATATCCCGGTCGGGAGCCAGGTTAGCTTCTCTCATCCGTGTAGTATTTTTTATTGTTATTGCCTGCTTTTGGCGTGTGTCTAGTATTTCTCGTCTTGAGAGATAAGCAATCTAGTTTTAATAGCATTGTTTGTTTCACACCGAGAACCACTGTCTGCGTCGGTTAGTACTGTGTCAGCGCCGAGGACGTGTACCATCTGAGCTCATCTGAGCAGGCCGCGAGTACAAAAATAATAAATTGGATGCCGAGCTGGCTTTTCAAAAGAGTTTGGCTTGTTTATCCTCTGTATCAATTCAAACTGGTTAAACTGGCGGGGAAGTCCACCGGCTTAACCATGATGCTAAACTCGGCATGCTGGGGAAACAACTCAGCCTGAAGCTGGGACCCGATCAACCAGCGTGACCAGTATGACCATATCAACCAGCATGCCAAACTGGGCATGCTGGAGCAATAACCAAGCTTGAAGCTGGGACCAGATCAACCAGCATGAGCAGCATGACCGGATCAACCAGCTTGCCAAACTGGGCATGCTGGAGCAATAACCGAGCTTGAAGCTGGGACGAGCTTAAGTTAGTTTTTTCAATAGGGTTACAACATAGAACTATGAATCTATCGCGTTAAAATTACGCAAGTAAAAGCTAGTTCACAGATGTATATACGTTTGAGTATGACCTGGCCATGAGTATAATCTAGGCCAAGAGTTATCTCCGGAAAAAGGACTCGAAGTTTTTATATATCAGTTAAATTGCACAGGGTGTTTAATTTATTCTGGCAAACATTTTTTAAAAAAATTCGACATTTCTCGGAGGAAATGATGTGTTGAGAAGTCTGTATCCACGTGCGTGCGACAAACACCAAAACACATCGATGCTATAATAAATTATGTTTAAAACAGTAAAATTTTTTTCAGTCAACCTTACGAAAATACAAAACTAAATTGGTCTCTCTGCCCTCCGGTTTGCTCTCTCGTATTAATATAAAACGGGAATGCAGAAAAATATATTATTGATTCCATTTTGAAACCGGAACTAAAATAAACCTATAATGCATGACCGCTATCACTGATTGCTTTGTTTGGAGCTAGAATCTTCATTTATCTAACGAAAAGCTTTGTGTTATCATGATGGAACTTAACCCGAGACTGGGGTAGAAACAGAAACTTAAAAGTAGAAGGGACAGAGACAAGTGAAGAAGAGAACGTCTCAAACGCAGCTCAAAGATCTATTTAGTCCCACATCCTATACTCACAACCACAAGGTCACCCAAACACTCAACATGCCCCTTTCACAAACTTTTTATTAACGATTTTAGTTAAATTGTTGAAGGTCTTATAGACATTGATTGTTCATGCTGAGTCAGTTCTGGGCATTTACCTCAGAACCAAGTAAAAGAAAAATCAGCAAGCTCTGTAATTTTGGCCGGCGCCGCTATTGCAGCACCCAATGGATTGCTTTATTTATTTTTAGCTGTTATAAAAGACAGTAAATGTGTAAAACAATATTTATTTTTCAATGAACTACTAATATTTTTTATGATCACACTTTTTGACATTAAGACATTACCATGCACTAGTCTGTTGCAGCAAAAACAATGCGTTAAAAAAGAAGAAAAAAAATGTAGCTAACTAGTAAAATATTATTAAATAGTAGTGATAAGAGCGGTCTATCTATGGCACAATTTTGTATTTAATAAAAAAAGGAAGTGCTTACTCGCCCGTGCTGAGTGGATTCTCAAACGACACAAGTGCCGTGAAGTTTGTGGGTGAAATACGATCCAATATTGTAATTTTTCCGCACCTAAATTTGTAATACAAGTATCGTATTACAGGGTTTTCTTCGGGCGAATAAGTACCCGCAAAATGTAGAAGGTCCTGCCAAGTTCATTGATTATCTGAAAGAGGTTATGATCATGGCAACACAACACAGTTACTTTTGAAGAGCTCGTTTTGTAAATAAGCGGCGACTTATTTAATGAAACTTGAATTTTTCATATCATTTACCATACCTACGCACACCTAAAATGTACTGTTTCTCACGAAAAATCCAGAAATAAGGGTGAATTTAAAAAAGGCAGCCAGAAGTACAGTTTTATATTCAGATGTACAACTTCGATCTCTAATCTTATAAAAGAGCATTTGTTTTACTTTATTCAAAAATTGTCACCATGAAAAAAAAAAAATACAGATTTTCAATAAATAGTGGCGTGTTTCCGCATAAAAAAAATTAAGACCCATTATTTTGCATCTCAATATCTGGCCATTCTATAAACAAGCAAGTTTCAAGACTCAAGCAACTATATCAGGTGACAGGTTAAGATTTCAGGGGAAGCTCCGCCCACGTATCTCCTGTTTGGAAGAGCGAAAGCTGGAAAGTAGGTCACCTCCTCTCCAGCGTCCGTTCCGTTTCAGCGGAGAGAGGTGGGAGGAGCTTCCACTTAACTCTTAACCTGTCACCGACTATAGATTTAAAGATGAAAAAAAAACTTTCAATTTCATTTTAATAAAACTTTGGCAGGGCCTAATTGGTACACGTCGTTAAAAGATTGAAAGGCGCAAACGGAAAATAACGAAATAAGTCACACGTACGACACAGGCAAGCGCCAACTTCCAACAGACTTAAAGGGGCCCTGCAATCATATTTAAGCGTCTACCTTTTTGGCGATTTCCATGTCTCTTGGGGTTCGGGCAAGCCAGCGGGCACGGAGAGAGTAACTAAATACAAGTGCATCATATTTTAACCGGACGACGCGGAAACCTCCTCCACCGACGAGGGCGACCCGCTTTACCGAAAGCGCGCAAAATGTAATTATAATGCAATTAAATGCAAAGGTGCAAGTGAGCTGGACAAGAATGATGAAAATAATCCCTGGAGAAGGGGAACAAGGGGGACAAAGGACAGACATAAATCTCCAAACACAGCTAGGTGACTGGTGAGCGACCGAAAAAATCCGCCTGGTCCGGGTATCGAACCCGGGACCTCTCCATTACAGGTGGAGCGCTCTACCAACTGAGCTAACCAGGGGTTAGACGTCAGTAGAGCAAACGGGTTTTATCAGTTGCCACCAGTAGACTTGTTTTATTTTAAAGACTTCAATTGATTTGTAATTTTTAACGCCGCATTATAAACATTGTATTAGCTCTACAATGCATGGCAGATTCTTGAAACGCGACATATGTAAGAAATTATCCTGACAACCCATCAAAATATTTTTAAATTGGAATATAACTTTCGTTCGCGAAAAGGTAGTTTAATTTTGATTGCAGAATAATAATTTGCAGGTTAGTACAAGCAATATTTAAGAACATCTCTTCTCTTAAAGGGGCCCTGCAAGAAATTTTTTACTGGTTTTTGGCTTGCACCGAACCTGGGTGCACTGAATGTAGTAACTTAAGGACACCTCTCCATTCTTGAATTTCGCTTTATTTTAGAAGTTATAAGCAAATTAAAATTATGAAAAAAAGCAAAAATAACCTCCTTTATAACTTCCTTCGTTGCTTGAGTGGTTGTGATTTAGACGAGGGGCAGTGAGCTTAGCGAGCAGACATGGCTGCCGCACTCCGTGTCGACGGCTCGAGAGGGCGCCACTAAAGTATGTTCTGGATAGGCTCTATGAAGTGGGCAGCCACGGTGGCTCGCATTGCATTTGCTGCGCGATTAAACATTAATTCGGCACGACACTTTATTTGCCACAAACGACAGCAAACACGGGGTAAAGATCTGTTCAGAGCCGCCTTGCGCTGCCATACCGCCAAAAAGGCCACACCGCAAGCCAAAGCTGCTCGCCGAAAGCCTTGGGAACGCTCGGAACCGGTCGGATCTTCCAGTCCGCACGGCCGCAACGCCGCCGCATACATCCTGGACTTTTCTACGCTCGCCGCTCGTTTCGCCTGCTCCCACTACACCTTTCTAGTATGCGCCGCCATTTCCACCGCTTGGTGGCGGGTATGTCGAGGGGTCATTTCTTGTTTCCGCACTTTCTAAACTGTATTTGTTTTTTTCTGATCTAAAATAGTAAACAAAGACTACTTTTATAAGTAATTGAAACTAGGGATGCCGCGAACTTTTTCGAACCGAAGTTTTGATGATCGAATCAAGCGGTTCGAAAGAATCGAAAGATTTCAAATTTTCGAAATTTCCATATTGAGAAATTCGACGGAAGACGAATTTTCGAACTTAATAAACTAAGAAGTTCCACGCTCTTCGAAATTTCGAACTTATTGCGCTGAAAAATTCCATGCTTGTTGAACTTTCGAACTTGAAAGACAAAAAACCGATGATTTTCGAACTTTCCGAGTTCTTGCACTAAAAAGGCCGAAGCTTTTGGAACTTTCGAATTTCCTACGCTAAGAAATTCGATTATTTTCGAACTTTCAAACTAATTAATCTAAAGAATCGAAAATTGTCGAACTTCGGATATCTGTAAAGTCAAAAGTTCCACGAACTTCGAACTTTCAGGGTAAAAGTTCGAAGTCGTCGAACTTTGAAAGACCGGCGCGCGGTTTTATTTGGATTCAAGATGTGAGGTACATTCGTAACTTTTTTTTTTTTCGCAATTTTACATGCGGTGCCGCACTCCTCGCGAAAGGCAATGCCATTTTTTTTTTCAATCACTTGGCATGCTTAGTTTTAAAGAAATGGATTCCCGAAGGAGCAAGGAAGGACGACGGGTTTTTCATAATTGTCGTTTGTGCCATATTTGAAGCGCGCTATTGCCGAAGCTATTTATGGCAGAGATGTGAAACTTTTTAAGAATGATCTATGCATTGCCTAGGTAAGTGCCGTCTTAAGATATGATTAATGTCCTTCAAGACGAGTTTCGAAGAAATATCCAAGCATGTACCTACGGGCAATTATGCCTTAAACTTGGTATGTTTTTTTGCCTACATTGCTTGAGGTACCGCATTCAGATTAACACCAGAGACAGTACATATCATTAGCATCTGCAGGATAGAAAATAATGTATTTATTGTTTTTTTTCACTTTGAGGAATAAATTACTCATGAAGGAAGATTTCCAAAATTGTTCAAGTTAAGCACGTCGTAAAAAAATTTTTTTTTTCTCATTTTACGTTTTTGGGACGTGTTTCTTTTGGCATGTACACCTTTTGGTAGTAGAAACTTGTTACACAATTCTGGGCCTCTGAATATGCAACAGTGCAGCACTTCCGGCGGATTCTTGGTAGTTTTTTTTTCTCCAGCTTTTTATTTTTGCATTTATTGTTATGTTTATTTATTGATTATTTTAGTTATTTAGGTCGAAAACACATAACTTTGAACTTCCGAGCCACCGAGCATGTGATGAGTAGTGCCTTCTGACAACGAGTTTCTAACAGTGACCATCTACGCATTCTTTTATGCAGTGAAGAGCGACAGTAGCTATACATATGCATAAATAGTTTCAGATTAAAATAAGCTCGACCATGCCCTCTTTAACCGTATTGGTTTCTCTAACAGTCTGAAATATCTGGGAGGGGGGGAGGAGACTGGAGCCCCCCCCCCTCCCTTCCCCCCGTTTTCCTCTTCTGACGCAACTGTTATTGTAGAACGCTCCTCAACCTCAAGTTGCGTCAACTTCTGTGCTTATTGCTCGGCGTTTCTTCCGTTTGAATTTGAGGCGTTGTCCTGTTCCATTCTTTCTGCCTTCGTACACTTTTTCTTTCAAATTTCATTCCCAGTCTCAGGATTTTGCATTATGCACAAACTAAACTTTCTATATGCCAGCGTCACTCGGGCGGCGTTCGATCGGATTACTACCAGCTTGCAAGGGGGCACGGGGCAGTTTGCCGGATCACTTCAAGGTTTTTCTGAGCCTCTACCACCTGCCTGCCCCTGGCCGTTTCGAACTGGATGAGATACGTTAAACAGTGCGTTCGTAAGATCACTACTTCGAGATGGACGTTAATGACCACCCCGGGCTGGCGGTCAGAATTACTGATCTATTGTCACACGCCACTCTGCGCTGGCAAATATTCCAGCACATCCGGGACACTCGTCGTCTTATTTAATTTCCTGACCGACTTCGCGCAGTCTAAATGTTGTCACGAATGAACAGGCGAGGGAACAAGGGATAACTAAGGAAACTGAAACGTTTAGAGGGGGCGAACTTGTGCCCCCCCCCCCCCAAAAAAAAAGAGTAAAAAGAAACAACAGCAAAAAAAAACAAAAAAGATAACCGCAGAGCGTCGCGGGCGTCGAAGTCGGCGAACGAGCAGAGTCGAACGCTGGGGCGGAACTGACTGCAGGTCGCCACACAGAGCCCCTTATGTACACGTGTGGGCTTTTGGAATAATCGGCGTAGAAGGTTATGCGTGTAGAACATTCCGACCTCGAACAAGCAACACGGTTCTCGAATTTACCATATCATTACGTTAGAGTCAACAAAAATGGGTCCCGACGGCCAGAATCGAACCCCGGCCTTCTGCGTGGAACGCACGCACGATACCCGTTAAATCACGAGCGCTTTTTTATTTTTTTTTATTGCCGCATTGAGACACATAACACTGAGAATACAAGCAGCGACAGACATTAAAACACCAGCCCGGCTTGGGCTAGTAGTGCTAGATTAAAACCTTTTCATGTTTAAAAGAGGTTCCACGCGTGGAATCCACTCGGGCACGCTCTTCTGTGCCTTATACACCTGGAGCAAAGATGCAATGCTCTCCCGGAAATATTTCTGCGCCTCGCGGGCGTCAACATCTGCGTGGCGCATAGCCATCCTAGACCTCCAAATGCTGTGCAGGCCCAGTAACATCACCGCATCAAACGGCACACCAGCCTCATTTTCGATGGGGAGGTACCTGATCCCGTGCACGTGCAGAGGTAAATCTTTCTTTAGGGTCCGTTGAAGAACGTCCCAGAGAAAGACGCCATCCCAACATTCAAGAAAAACGTGTTCGATGGTCTCTGGTTTTTTACACAAAAAACAGTGGTCGCCCCACGGGACGAACAGTCCTTTAGATGCCATCCATGTCTTTGCAGATAACGTGCCTGTGTGCAAGTAGAAAAAAAATGTTTTAACCCCGGACGGAACCAGCATTCTCTTAACTCGTTTTAGAACGTCTTGGCCTGGGCCTGCACAGTACTGTGCTCGATACAAAGGTATGGGAAAAACAACATCACAGAGATCCTTATACAACTTTTTGCGGGACACTACGCTTAAATATTCGTACGAAAAACGAGCTGTCAGGAATTGACATGAAACGACGACCTCCTTCATATAACCATGAATGCGCCCTGGCACCCATGCCGAACAAACCACAAACTCGGGCAGAGCGCTACTCAGCCTCACTTGGCATACTGTGCGTAAAAAAGGGTCACGTATATCCCGCAGAAAGATAAAACGGTTCGCAATTTGACGTAAAAACAAATGTGTCAAACCTAGTCCGCCCTTGCGGACGCTCCGAAAAAGGTTCAGACGACTCGTCCGTTCCCACACGGAGCCCCAAATAAAGACAGCAAAAACCCGGTGCAGTTTCTGCACATTCACCCGGGAACAGTGCACGACTTGGAGCACATACCATAGTTTACTAACGAGAAACAGGTTGCAAACAGTCGCCCGAGCGAACATTGAGAATTCCCAACCTCTCCATTTCTCTGTTTTCTCCCCGAGCTCTTGCGCCTGTCCGCGCCAGTAGGGCTCGCTATCACTGTAGCTCTCGAGGGGTACTCCCAAATAATTTACTGGAGTGGTTTGCCACCTTATGTTTTCAAATACACTTGGAGTCGAACACCAGTTCCCATGCCAAAAACCCAGACATTTGTCCTAATTGACGGCACTTCCACTAACGGCACCAAAATGTTTTGCAGTCTTCACCACTTCAACAACGCTTTCTTGATTTGTGCAGAAAGTAGCAATATCGTCCGCGTAGGCTAGGATACGCACCTCAGAAGAAAAAAAGCTTAAACCCATTAATACTGTTATTTCTAATAATGCTCAGGCAAAAAGACTCGATATAGATGCAAAAAAGGAGGGGGGAAAGGGGGCATCCTTGGCGGACAGAACGGCGCACTTTGATGGGATTTCCTAACGCTTTGTTAACTATTAGCCTTGTCGTACAACCACTATACGCCATTCGCACTCCTTCGCTTACAACGGAGCCGACGTTAACATGATCTAGGAGTGATAAGAGGACGTCATGCGGCACCCGATCGAAAGCTTTTTCTAGGTCTATCTGCAGCATTGCTACACCAGCGTGCATGACGTCGCAACACTCCAGGACACTCCGCGCTTTATGAATGTTAGTGAAAATGGTTCTACCCTTTATGCCACATGTTTGGTGGGGTCCTACAAGCTCTGTTATTACAGATTGTAATCTCCTGGCCAATATTTTCATGAATATTTTATAGTCCACATTAGTTAAGCTTATGGGGCTATAAGACGTGACCTGTCGAAGCTTGATTATGTCCTCTGTCTTGGGTATCAGAACGGTGTGCGACGATAAAAAGGACGGCGGGAGGACGTTAAGCTCAAAGGCTTCGTTGAAAACGTTTTTTAATACGAAAGAAATATCATGCTTAAACGCCTTAAAGAAGGCGGTAGTTAACCCGTCGGGGCCCGGGGACTTTCCAGGGTTGAGGGCGTCAATCGCTAATTTTACTTCCTCTACTGTAATAGGGGCTTCCAAACCTTTTTTCGTTTCGTCGTCTAGTCGGGGCATGAAAGACAAAAAGTCGCTTTTAAACCGCCCTACATGAACTGGGGAATAAGCAAACAACGCGCTATAGTAATCGTAGAAAGCTTGTTCTATGTCTTTCTTTTCACTCGTGACCACCCCTCCGCAGTCTATTTCGGCAACCTCATTGCGACGCGCGTTGCTTTTCTCCAGGCGGAGTGCACGCTTAGTGGGCGTTTCCCCCGTTGTTATCTTGACGGCCCTCGCTCTCACCAGGGCTCCGCGATAACGCTCTCTGTCGATAAGCTCTAGTCGCGCCTTTAAAGAACAAATGTCTTCTTTGAATACTCCCGGAGTTTTGCACTCTTCTTTTATCAGTGTCTTTAAGTTAATACGGAGCATCGTCTCGTTTTTCCTTTCTTCATGTCTTATTACGCTCGCTCTTTCTAGTGCCTTCATTTTAATTTCCTGCTTAAAGCGCTCCCAGTTCGCCCCATACTCGGACATCCGCCCATTATGTATTTCTTCTATAGCAGCCTCAACTTGGGCTTTGAAATCATCGTCATTTAGAAGTGTCGAATTAAGCTTCCACTGCTCCCAGCAAAAAGAATTTCTACGTTCTTCTTTACTTCGAACGCAAAAAGAGACCAAGCAGTGATCGCTAAAAGATACCGGGAGCACGCGATAATAATAACATAACGGCACCAGTTCCATCGAGACGTACGCTCTGTCCAATCGGGCGTGACTAGTCCCCTGAAAGTGGGTGAATTGGCCACCCCGCCCACTTCTAAGACATTCCCCTACATCTTCAAGACCAAAGTCATTAATTATATTAATCAAACTAGCGGTGCTCGCATCACGGTGCGGAGTAGAACTTGTTTTGTCGCTCGCAGAGCAAACACAGTTGAAGTCGCCAAGAAAACAAAGAAGGCGCTCGCAATTACAAAACTGTTTGATGAAATCAAAGAACACCTGGCTTTCATCAGCTCTCGTTGGTGCATACACACAGATTACGCGCCATTCGGAAGACGACAATAAAAAATCTCAAATTATAAAACGCCCCGACGCGCACGTCGTCACTGCCTGAACGGTAGCTCCCAAACACTTGCGTACAAGCAGGATACACCCTGCCGACGTCCCTACCGCATGGCTGACGCAGACGTCATACCTTGCTGTAAAAGGCCGCACCATCAGTTCCGTCTGCTCCTCGCTCTCGACCTTTGTCTCCTGCACTGCGACAATATCCAAATCTCGCTCCGTCACGAGGCGGTATAGCTGGATCTGTCTCCGCCTTGCTGAGTGCCCTCGCACGTTGAGAGTCGCAAGCCGCAGTGTTCTCTCTAAAGACACTGTTGGTGAGGAGAGGCTGATCGAACGGCGCTTATCCTGAACAGCGTCGCGTCGGGCAGGGCACTAGAGTGCGACGTACAATCACAGGGCCTGCTTGTCGCCGCGTGTAAGCGACGATGCCTGTAGCTTGGCAGGGACACGTACACCCCTCCCGCTGCCGGCCTTCCATTGCTTCTCCAGCTGGCTAAGCCTTCGCTCTTGCAATGCTTCGACGGCTTCGTCGTGACGGCGCTTTAGCGCTGTCCCGTCGACATCCATTCCCGGGTTGTCGGCGTCCTCGGCGTAAGCAGGAACGGCGTTCACCACCTTGCCGACGGTCTCGGTCACTGGCGTCTGTTGGCCATCCTCTTCGTTATTCACCGGTTTTGGGGGATCACCGGCCCCGTCCCTTTCCGTGGTGGCCGTGACGGCTGCTTCCTTGGTCCCTTCGGGCTTGGCTTGGGTAGCCGCCGACGCCGCCGCCTGTTCCGCTTCTTCCTCGTCCATGAGCAGCTCGGCGCTGTCCGCCGCTCCTTCGGTGCCACACGCCGCAGCCCGTGCATACGACCGGGAGCAGTCTGTCCGCTCGTGCCCGAAGGCGCGGCAGTCGGTGCACCTTGGGACCCGGCAGTCGCGCCGGATGTGCCCCGAGGTGCGGCACCTGAGACAGATCGGGGGTCTACCAGGAACCACCACCAGCACCGTGCCTCCGCCCAGACGCAGTTGGTGCGGGATGCGGTCGAGCGTAACGCCGTCGCGCAGCACCATGCGGACCAGCCGGGTTGTTGACTCTGCGTTCTCGAAGTCCGGCACCCTCCACTTCTCACTCGTCACCTCCTTGACGTCCCCGTACTCCGCGAAGGCTCTTCGGATGGTGTCGCCGGTGACGTCGAACGACACCCAGTGCAGCTTCAGGCGAAGCTCGTGCCTTGTGGGGTCGACGACGAGGCACGTCTTGCCCTTGATGAGGAGCTGCCCAGCCTCGAGAAGCTTCTTCTTCGCCTCGTCCGTCCGCAGGTTAAGCAACCAGACATGCGACATCTGGTAGGCTCCAATGGTGCCTACCTCCCGGATTACTCCGATGTCCTTCAACGGCTGCCGAAAATCCTCAATCCTGTAGGGACGTCCAGCGATGTCGCAGTGCAGTACCACCGCACGCTTCATCGCGTCACCGGACGGCAGCTGGGGCAACAAAACCCTATAATCCGAGCGATCAGAAAACGACGAGTCACCACGGCCAGAAGCGGCCGTTATCGCGGCTCCACGGGAGCTAGCCATTCTTGCGTCCGCACTCGACGAGCACCGGAGGCAGAATGAGGTCACGAGCACGCTGCCTGCTTGGTCAGCTGCGCTCGCGGCAATATCACACCCGAACTTTTCGAAACCTGATTTCGTGAAAACCAGTGAGGCGTGAAAACGTTATTTGAAACTGAAACTGGTGGTGGAACATGAAAACCGGACTTCGAACTTTTCGCCTTGGGCTCCAAAGGATTAGAAACCTTCGAAGTTTTTTTTTTTTTCAAATTTACCCCTAAAAGATAATCGAAACCTTTGGACTTTTCGAACTTTATGCAGGAAGAAATTTGAAATCTTCGAATTTATCGAACTTTATCTCTTTGAAAATTCGAAACGTTCGGATTTTTCGAAATTTTAGATCCAAAGAAATTTGAAACATTCGAATCTCTCGAATTTCAAATTAGGGAAGTTCGAAATCTTCAAATTTATCAAACCTCAAGTAAACAAATCTTCGAAATAATCAAACCCGAACTTTTAGAACCATGAAACCCGATTGAAAATTCCATCAAGATACGTAATTTGGGACACTGACTGTCAGTCAGCAGCCTTGGTGGAACGTGATGGATTATCAGACGTCATCTGATGGTCCATCAGATGACGTCTGACTGCCACTGCCAAGGGAATTTCATCAACAAGGGCAGCATTTATATAAGAGTAAAGCTATACGCACTCATAAATATCGCCAAATGCCTCGATAAAACAAAATGTTCGAGAAAAAAAAAAAGCAGGACTACCGCGGATCGAACCCGCGACCACTTGCGTACAAATCGGACACCTTAACCCCTATGGTATGCCATCGCTTTGGAAACTCGATTTGGCCATTTGTTTTATAAGAGATGCTTCGGCTGCGAATGGAGTTAAGCCTTCAGCATGTCATGCAAAGCACTCGTACATCACTCGCCGTACTTCAGTTCCACTCACCTGCCATGTAGAGTATTTTCGCGTCGTAGAACGATCCTTTTGTTCGCGCGTCTCCGGCCCAGTAGACCTGGTACACCTTGTCGTCTTCAGCTACACCGCTAAAGTCCCTTACATCGTCGGAACTCACAACAGGATGAGTCTTGTCGAGTAGAAATTGTACTCAAACATAAGACATTGTAGAGCCCGGGCAGGATCGACAGGCTGGAGCAAGCGAGCAAACAAGACGAGTCGAGAGCGATCGTTCATGAATGCTCGGCGAAGCCTCTATGGGCGAAGCGAAGTGGCGTGTTCGGCGGGCTTCTGATCAAGCTTGTCGGTCGGCTGCGTGTCATATCTCTAACATCAGCGGTTTTATGGGCTCACGTCCCAAAATCGTTTTCTTGTGCATAGATTATTTTTCGTATTCATAGATTTGACGAAATAGTAATATCCGAACGAAGTTTACGTCCTTTGACCGTACGTCTGTCTGCACGTCAAAGCTTTTTGACGTACAGTCAGAGACAGTCGATGTACAATCAGAATCGCCATCAAGACATCTTGATGGCATTTCGCGGCGGCCGACTGCCACCAGGAAACCATCAGAAAGCCGACAGGTGGAGTGTGACTGGAATTTGACTGTCGGTCAGAGTAACTTGTTGGCCAATCAGACATGCTTGACGTACAGTCAGGCACAGTCAGCGGTCCACTAGAAAACATTGACCGCCAAACAGGGTTACATTGATGGATTTTTCCTTCGGGAAGCTTCAAACTTTTCGATTTCGAAGCCCCACGATTTTAGAAAGTTGCGAATTTTTCTAAGTAGAGCCTCCGTACGGTCGAAAATATCGAAACCTTTGGCATTCGAACATCAGTTCGGTTCGAAAGTACCCAAACCTTTCAAGTTCGAACTTAGGGTGGTTCGGGGCATCCCTAATTGAAACTGTTCGCGCCACTTATATTTGTAATACGACAAAAAAAAAAAAAGAAGCTTTTAGCGGCTCTGACCAGTAGTAAGCCCAGGACCAAAGACTTCACATATCGCGCGCTTTTGGCACCGCGGGTCGCCCCCGTAGGTGGAGAAGGTTTTCGCGTCGTCCCTTTTAAATATGACACACTGATATTTAGTTACTCTCTCCGTGCCCGCTGGCTTGCCCAAACCCGGAGGGACATGGAAACCGCAAGAAAGGTAGACGCTTAGATATGATTGCAGGGCCCCTTTAACTAGTATTGCATGATTTATTATTAAAAGAAAAGAAACAAAAACGGCTGTCGCCTAGCAACGGAAATATATCTAAATATTTATTTAGGCACTTCTTAAACTCAATAATATTTTTGGGTAGCGTACGTAGCTTCAAAAGTTTTCGCAGCACATACACCCGCACCCATTGAACATTTGGCATTCTTGACTCCACAGGATTATGTTAAAAACGCTAAAGGGGTACTCCGGCGATTTTTGATCTACCTCAACTAACTATATTTTCTGACACCCCGGCCTTTACCCCTTCTGGTATGCTATTTAGTATCGCGAAATTCATAATAGTTATTGCGAAATCGGCAAATGAAAATCATGCAAAAACCAACATTCAAATATACCCGCCCTTTTCAGTGCCGTGACGTCAGCGGAAGGCAAGCTTGCCAGTCGGGCGAGCAGTCTAAAAAATAGAATATGCCAATCATTTGTTCCGTGCTGGAGCGCGGGGACTGGAGCGAGCTTCCAAAGCATTCATTTGACACCATGAGACTGCTTCGAATCAGTTGGGAACAAATTCTACAGTCCAAAGAGTGAACCCCTGCACTTCCAATGACGTCACTTTTTCGTTGTTGCCAGTAGAGACTTTTAGTTTGAAAAACACGGTGAGGACCAAAATTGTAAATTCAATAAATTCGCAAAAAAAATTATTTTGACCTAATATTTGGGATAATGTTTTAGTGATGTTTGTTAGCGAGTTTAGCAAATTTTCAAGCAAATCGGGGACCATGAAGAAATCGGCGGAGTACCCCTTTAACGGGGTCTGCAGTTCAGGCACACAAATGCATCACAAAAACAACCAAGGATCTGAACCATTTGTGCAACTCCACCTGCTGGTTAAACAAGTGGTATACAGAACATCGTACGCTAGAAAAAGTAAATACATGAAGTGGCATATAGACAATGAGTACATGAGGAAATAAAACTGGCGAACTACTCATTGTACAAAATTTCTAAGTTTTATTGATATGATCGCTGTTTTTGCTTTACCATGTGTTTTAGTGTCGTAATGAACTGCAGTCTACCGCTTGGATAATTTGAAGGTAGAAACAAAGTATAAATAAATATTCACGTAATATATCAACCTAACAATCTAAGTGCACAAAGTCCTGTACATTAATAAAAAAAATCTGTTTTCATTAAATTCTACTCTATTGCAACACAAAATACAATATCTAACCTTGTCAATGTTCTGACCCCCAGCATTCTTCTTCTTGACGTTGTGAAGAAATGAAGCGGCGGGAGAGACAATGCCAAAAGCAATCGTGAGGAGGCACACATAAGCTGGTTTCATGGCCTTTGTAGTGTTGAAAACTCTGAAAAGTAAAAACAAACAAAACAAACAAACAATGTAGTAGTATAGCTTTATTATTAATGTTTTCTTACGTTCCAGTGTCTCGATGCCGCGTGAGACTTGCTTAGTGGCAAGATTGTGATCATGTTATCACAATGTGCAGATATGGACGTCATATCGAGTGCTCCGGAAAATACTTGAATTATCTTTTCTTTGCAGAAAGCGCAACTTGGTTCTAGAAAATAGCGCCTGCACTATACGGTTATCCGAAAAGGGCTAGTTTGTGCTTCTAACCCTTCGATAAATACTCATCATGTTAAGTTCTTCAAGTGCACGCGATTCAAAAGGCGCAGTAAAGTGGAGATTTGGGCCAGTTGGTTCATTGCAAGCAAAAAAGCGCCGAAAAAATACAGGGACACAGACGAAGGGAAACAGGACAAGGCGCCTTGTCCTGTTTCTCTTCGTCTGTGTCCCTGTATTTTTTCGGCGTTTTTTTGCCTTCAAAAGGCGCGTTCGTCGTTCGTTTTCAATCAAGATCAAACAGTAGAAAAAACAAAAAGAAAACAATGGAAAGAAAGAACTGTATACTCATTGCTTGCCCCTCCGGCCAACTTCTCAAATGAAAGGAATACTCACTTGAGAGGCGTAAAGTTTTTTCAAGTATTCTGTAAATATTTAGGGTAGAATTTATTTTGCTTGAGGCTTACGCAATATCGCGTTGTAGATTTTGATGTAGATGTCACGATAATTCTTAGTTTGCGGATCGGGCATTCCCCATATCTCTGAATTGTTTCAGATATACTAATTGTTATTTTGCTCGCGGTAGTGAAAGCATTTGTAAAATCGCACCGTTCGTATAAATCGTTTTCACTTAAATGTGTATATCTGTGTACAGCGCAAAGCTGGAAAATTTGATTTTTGTATCAAGTTAATAATACTTCTTTGATTTAATCCGTATTAACTTAATTTATATCACTGCAGCTAAGAAAGAGTGACTCTTTATTACTTCTTGTATATTTAAACGTCACAGATCATTTGATCCATCTATCACAGCACTGAATAATAGGAATACGGCAGTAACAATTGCTGTACACTTCGACTGCAGTTTAACAACATTTTATTTATGTAACCCCGACGTTCCAGAACAAATACAGCTTTATTTCTTAATTAAGAAAATGCCTTTCTTTCTTTTTTCACATTTTGATTTGATTCCAATAAGACATTACTTTTCTAGTTTTGGCTTCTTCTGAGTTCTGATCTACGTTCCGTAACTTCAGAACGAAGTGTAAGGTAGGAAGAAAGCTCAATGCTCCAATTTGCTCAGAAGAGCCCTGCTTTCTGCTCGAAGTAAGGTTATATTGTTTTGGCTTGATGATGATCTGATTTCAGTACAATAAAGTGCACACATAAAGCACGAAACGAAGGGAAGATAAAAATGAAAGCCTCTGGATTATGTTTGCAGGAAAGATTTGACTTCAATCGCAGTAGCGAAACAACTGCAATTTAAATCACGATCTAAATAATGACTTAAACCACGATTTACGTCGTGTTGCATATCATTTTCGACCCTGCTATGGGATATTTTATCAACAACAAGAATATTGTTAAAAAAGGCTCTATGCTGTCGGAAAAGCCCAAGAAAACACGATGGTGCAGACCAAGTGTCTGTGGAGCTCGGCCACTCCCGCCTGTGTCTGCCTGCCCTTCCAACCCCTGACGGCTGTCATATTTCACGGCAAGGTTTACGAGGACATCGTGGACTGGATTGGCCTGTTCGACCCCGTTGTCCACCACACAGAATGGGCAAACAAGCTCCGCCTGTAACACATATACTTCGAATTTAAAAGAATGACGATGTACTGGTCTAGAAATCACGGAGCTTCTTTGACTTCGTGAGGTGTCTACAAGAGCGCGCTCAAGCTGATGTTCGCCACCCAGCCCCAAAAGGGAAGAGACAAAAACATACTCCGAGTGACGATTCAAGGTTCAAACCAAAGTGTCATCAGCTTCGTTGATGGTAGTATATTTCTGAGCGCATACGCTGCCCCTCAGCCAACATATAAGAAGCTGCGGGTCGTCGTGCTTTGAATAAAATTCACATGTTTGACTACTTTGTCCGCAACCCTTTGACAACTGCTGACAGGATCATCGCTGAGGCCATCTCCATCGATAGTACTCTGCAAACCCGAGCCAGCCCCTACCAGTGACTACAGATTGCCTCAAACGTCTAACGGACAAAGGCCCCACCCCATTCCCGGTTACTATTGCCGCTAATTGGTTTTGAAAGTCAAGACTGTTGTGTTTGTTGTAGACAGCCCGGCACGCATAAATCAGGATAATACAAATACTGCATACAACAGCGGTTACTACCTCTCCACAGCCGTTACTATCTTTTGAATAGCAATTTACCACGTCAAATATGCCACGGACAGTAAATGCGGTTGTTCTTAGTCGAGGAAGTCTGAATTGTAATATATATTCACGGACAGTATTAGCTGGGTTTATATCACGCATCGAATCGAGCAGGAACGAATCACACGCATCCTGTTTCCCTGCTTCTTGCTCTCCTACCCCTATACTCCCCATCAAAAGAGTAAAATCTAGATTCGATACGTTATGGTCGGATCCATGTAAACGCGGCCATTGAGTTGGTATGCAGTGAAAGCTATGGTCGCATAAGCACTCGAGCACCTTGAACGCAAAAAAAAAAAAAAAAAAAAAAAAAAAGCTGTGTACGAGCTATTTTTCCTACTTCTGGGACGACGACGAAGTCCTCTAGCAAAGGAACACGGAATTTTTGGCTCCCCATAATTTTCTAAGTTTTGCGCTTGTATAACTTTCGGATTTCCAACTGCCTTGATGATGGGTCCTGGATGCTCCGTGGCATCGTCACCCCCGAAACAGTGCCACGTTCATGAACGTGTCATAAATCCCCAAGGATCTTTGAAGACGATCCGCCCGCAGACAACATAACAATCGAGTGGCTACTCGGACACAACGATCTACCGGGGAACGGGATTGCTCACCTCGCCGCAGCGGAGGCATCTAGCAGCAGCAGCTCCGCGCAAGGCCGCACATCTCGAGCAGAAATGACGAGCGAAATGTCAATAGACCCAGATGAAGTGGCCGAGAAAGCCAAGAAAGGGAGCAAACTCTACCTGAACGGTCTTCGACTAACAAAGGAAGAACCGATACCACCAGGGTACACGAGGTAGGAGACGGTTCGGTTACGACGAATCAGGACATGGACGGCACTAAGACCGGCGAAAAAAAGCATCCTTCAGACTGAAGGTTCACGAGGACCCAACGTGCAAGACATGCACAGGGGGAACCATGGCAACGACCAAACACGTGTTCAGGGAATGCAAAGGCCTGGAAGACCTCAGAGTAGAGGTATGGGGCTCCCTACCCAGCGAGAAAAGGCCCACGAATCTTGAAGAATGGACCCACCCCAAAGGACAACCGCAGCACGAAACAAAAATCCTTCACTCCCTGATCAGTTACACCAGGAACTTTGAGGTTCATCACTTCATATAGATTTATACATACTACTCACATACTCTTTTCCCCTTAATCATACTTACCCTTTCCCCTCAACCCCTCTAATCCTTTCCCTCTCGCCTGAGGGACACCAACCCATAGACGAGTGAGCCTTTCAATAAATAAGTACATGTTTTCTCTCTCTCTCTCTTACTGCTTCTGAAATGCCACAGAAAGTTATCCACGAGTATGCAGTGAAACTGACGGCACCTAGCGCGAAAGCGCAGAGTGAGTTGGAACAGGTCCTGTCGCAACTGCTCGAGCCTCTTGCGCCTTCCGTGGCTGGGTGTTGTCAGTGGTCGGCTCGATGTCCACCGAAGCAAATATAGCAAGGGAAATTGACGTCACGTTACCTGATGTCGCGTGACCTCAAACTCATATTCTTCTTTCCCCGCTAAATTTGGCAGGAAAAAAGTTACGTGACGTCACCTAATGTCTCGTGACCTATAGACCTTGGGGAAATTAATTGCATGTGACCTTTACGTCAACTTAATTTCCCTGCTAAACATAGCGGGAAAATTTACGTCTTGTACCCAAAACATCAATTCAGTTCTCCTGTTAAATTTAGCAGGAAAGTGACGTCACGTGACCCATACAACCATTCAGTTTCACAAAAAATTTGGCTGGAAAATTTACGTCACATGACACACCGATTTGCCGCCCATTCCCTCCCCGATTCCATATAATTAGCGCTCCGTTCTTTCGAATAAATCCGAACTCCGAAAAACACCATCCGGTAAAGGTATGAACCGCTGATAGAACTTAATTGAGAACGCTCGGACCGTCGTCAAAAGTGTTATTATCGCTTATTCCGTCAAGGCTAATTCAGGACAACAGGTCATCGCACTTTCGGGTGACGACAAAAGCTAGTGTTTTGAATTCCAGTTAGGGCCATCCTATTTGTGCTTTTGAGGAAGTGGAGGTTGCGTTCTTGTAACAGTAAGAGCTATGGGCCACAGATATTGCATAGAACGGGGAAGAAGGGCAGTTGAGACTTCTCTATTAGATTTTTCAGCACTCCACCTCGCGCTGCCGCTAAGTAGGTTGATGGAATGTGATGGGATGAATGCAAGCTTCCCAGCGACTACCTACATGAGTTTTATTTTTTTTATTTAAGGTATCAACGTTTATCTAAGCAACACGTGTGTGCAGCTCTTATCTTGGGCCAATTTAGTATTGGCTACTGCAATGGCACCATGGGCAAATTCAGCTGAATAAATATCAATTGATACCACCACGATTTATTTTTCAGCGCAGCTCTTCCCGCGTATAGACCCTTTTTATGACAAACTCCACCAGGTGATGCTGCACTCACAGACGTCCCAGAGAACTTCCGGTTTATAAAAGGAATGAACAAGAGCCACCTTAACTCCGCTGCTTAAATATCTGATGAAACATTTTAAAACCAATTTTCACGTAAACACACACACAAAAAAAAAAAAAACGAAGGAGTGCGAGATATGTTAAGATGTTTCGAGTATTCTTGTAAACCAACTTGCGTCCTCCAAGATATAATATTGTACAGCCGAAGACCCTCGTTAAGTCTCCATTTTTTTTATCCAAGTAGCATTTATATTTTCTAGCACTGGTGATATAAGCAAGCTCAACAGGTTTGCAAACAGGGTGCGACCGGAAGTCATTTGGAACGCAAGTGGCAGTTTAAGTTCGTAAACAGCAAAAGGGTCTATAGCGGCGTCGCCGTTGCTGTCGCCATTGGCGTAACCACCCTACTAAATGTAGCGGGAAATTGAATTTGTTTTGAGGTCACGTCAGGTAAATTTTCTCGCTAAATATAGCGAAAAACCTTAATTTCTTCATAGGTGACATGACACGAAGTCATGTGACGCTATTTTCTAATTTACCAGGGAAACTGAATAGGCCTATTGCTAAATTACCCAAGCATCAAGGAGAATGCAGGGATTGGTGCTCCACGCGCCGCACGTGCTGGCCTTAGCAGTCGTAACTTTTCCGATGGAAATGCCTAAAACAAATTGCAAATTGCATGCCCGTTCGTCATTACTTTCTTTTGGATATTTAGTTTCAATCTTTTATACGGGGAAGGCGTGCGCGTCTGACGCGTGGATCACCCATCCCTGCATTCTCCTTAATGCTTGGGTAATTTAGCAATAGGTCTATTGATGTTGAGGACACGTGGCCTCAATTTTCTAGCCAAATTTAGCGGGGAATCTGTGGGAGGAGGGGAGGGTATAAAGAAGGTGGAGAGGAAGAGGAGGAGTAGGGGAGAGGAGTAAGAAGAGGAAAGCGGTGGAGGAAAGGGGAGGAGAAGGATGGGAGAGGAGAAGGACTAGAGGAGAAGGGGAGATGAGGAGGAAATGAGGAGAAGGAGGGGAGGGAAGGAGGAGGAGAGGGGCATAATACCCTTTTCTCGGTACCCTCGCATCCTCCTCCTCATGGGCTGCGCACTAATTTCGCATTACAGAGATTTGTATACGTCTTTCTTTTTTTATCAAGCATACCCGGACATTATTTTTTTTTAATAGAAAACGCTCCGAAATTAAACTCTGAATTTCGCGGAATTAATAATCAAACCAAAAGAAGCTGAGAAACTCCGAAATGTTGGGCCGGCTTGCTCGAAGCAGAGTCTCACTTTAGACTGCTCAAAGAAAGCGCTGTCAAGGCTAGCGCACGACCTTAAGCCGAGTCACAGACGCTCGCGCGCCTGAGCCTTGGCAGCGCTTTCTTTGAGCAGTCTCAACTGAGACACTTCTTCTAGCAAGCCGGCCCTGGTATAAATAAACTCCGAACAAACACCCCATGAATTTGACGAAAAATAAACTTCGAAAACACGGAATCCTACCTACAATGTATGGCGTTATAGGACTTCGAACGTAAAGGTTGTTGCGAAATTCTTGCTTTGGAAACTAGCGTCACAGCAATATGTTTTGTTTAGCACATGTTGTATTAAAAAAAATGTGGGTATGGATTGTACATATGAACTGTATCAAAAGCCCTGCAAATACAGATTACTTTTTTTCCAGATTTGCACATCTTGTTTTCCAACCGTCGTCTAGATGTTTATTGGTGCGGAACATTTGTGCTCTATAACTAGTATTTGTTTAAGGAACATTGAAGGCAGAGAAAATAATGCTCTTCCGATGTGCGCGACTCTCCATGTTCACGTGCCACTTGCCTATCACATACTGAGCGCGCGTGCCTATGACAACTACGAAAAAAAACAAAAAAAAAACAGAGGTCATGTGCGTTTGGAACGTGAGCGAACGTCGGAGACAGCAGAGCGGAAAGAAAAGGCTCCGAGGCAAATAACCCGAGTTTCTCAGGACTTCCTTCTGGCCTGACATCCGTCTCGTACAAGGCCTTCTTATTGAGATGTAGGGGGTAATTGGAAAAATAGATATTGTGTTTAATCCGGCACTACACCTCCGCCGAAGGCTGCTACTTGTGTTCGCGCTTGCCTCTCAATATTACCGCAGCGCACTTCTATAGACGGCACCCCTAGAGCTGTCAGCACTGATTCTTGACTTTGTGTCAACGGGGACTCCGCTAAGACCTTCAGAACGTAGGCAGGTGATCTCCAGAGCACCCAGCGTTGCACACTTTTAGAAAGTCGCGTGTATTTGATGAATATTTGGGGTGAAAAAGAGGTTATTTACAGAAATTAGCATAAACTTACACGTTGTGTAATAGATATTTCGTTCGAAAATCATGCGAGGTTGTAAGAAAGATGTTTTGGTTCGGTCTGCCACGCATTACCGTGTAGCGGACCTTTGATCGTTGGGACGCAATGAAACAGAAGGTCTTACAAGAGACGAGACGCGGCGTCGGCGGCTGGTTACTTCATGCATATCGGGTCTACGTACTATAAGGCCTCTTCTTGCCACGGTTATGATCGGCCACCCACACCGCAGCCGAGTCAGTCAGCCAGCGGCGACTAGACGGCTGGGTTCGGCTCCTGGTATCACCAAATATGTCGACCTTCGCGGGGGAGCACCCAGCCCGTAGCGCGGCCACCCGTGGACGCGCTCCCAGGGAGGAAGGAGCGGAAGTTAAGAAGAAAAGAACAGGTCACGTCTTTCCTTGATCAGTTGGCGCAGAGGTGGAACATAGCACAACTGACAAAGGGGTCGAAGGCCCCTTTGTCAGTTGTGGAAAAGCGAAGTTTCCTTGGGAAAAGCGAAGTTTTTTTTCCTCCAATATTTTTTTATGTTATCAGAACAAGAATAAGCGAACCCAGACTGATGTAAGAAAAAGTAAAATTCTTATTATCTACTGACGCCAAGGAAAACTATGCAAATAGCATTGATACAAACGTCATTAGCACGCTGTTTGATAAACAGGATTCGGGCACCGAGATTGGATCTAGGCCGTTTACGCAGGGGCCAAGACAACGAGGTCGGTCCGTCAGTTAGTTATTTTGCCGTAGTGTTTTCGACATTCATAAAGAAAAAAATAGTAAACACATCCGTCATCAAGAGCTAAGCTTAGAAACGATACTGACACTGCTACGTACACTGGGCCTAGATGGCTGCTGCGATCAGCTGCGATGGCGACGGGCTTCTGGCCTCGGCCACTCCGGCCACATATCGTGCCCCGGCTGCCTCTACTGCCGAGCCCTGACCCTGGCTGCGACCACTGCAGCCAACGGTGCAAAGTCTACAACGCTGTGACGCTACGAGGACTGCGAGCGAGTTATGGCTCTTTGAGGTCCCTTGTTCTCACGAACGCTGTGCAGCGACTGTGATGTGTGGTTTATCTGTGTGCCTTCTGTGTAATGTTCGCTGTTTAGCCCTTTAGCGTTTGCCAACTGAACATCACCTTAATTTTGTGTTTCCGGAGCTGCTGATTGCAGTGCTGCTGTTGTGAACGGAGGCGGGAATGTTCATCGACGTCCCATGTGTGCAAGGGCGCCCAGAGGTGTTGGTGCAAGGAGGGGTGGGAGGAGGTTGCAGCGTTCTACCTCTGGGAAAGGCGCAGGAAAACAATGTTTTTTTTTTCCCTTCCGGCCCCTCTCTTCCTTCCGGGAATATTGTTGCGAGCGCTCATGCTTGTGTGTCGTGCTATCTGGCCAACCTGTTGAAAGCCAGATCGCCAAAGACCATTTTTTTCGATAGACAACATGTAAAATAGGCCACTTCGTCAGAGGCCCAACTCGTCGAAGACTAATTTGTTTAGTAGCCTTCATAGGATTTAAAAGGAACCCCCTTATTATTGTCGTTTCTTGATCTACACATTTTGCCTCAATGTTATTTTCTTTCCTTTGCATGTCCAAGTACTAGGTACTATCGGGATAATGATGAAATGCAAATGGCGGGATGTGTGGTTTTCGATACACACTGCGTCGCCTGGATGCTCTCTGGGAACTCATGGAAATATGCGTTAGGAGGGAGATTACGACTTTTACCAGCCCAATTATCTACTTTGAAATGCTATACCAGGGGTGCACAACTAAACAATTAGGCGCGCCAAAATTATGTTCAGTAAAACCTTTGCAGGCCGCGCCTAGTGCGACGTGTTGCCCATTTTGGCTGCGTTAAGGCTTCAGATATCAGGTGCCATCGCACTCGTTTCCGTCTTTAGCACATCTAGCAATGTCATGTTTGTAATGGCATATCAAAGGGGATTATTGTTCAAAGTCAACAGCCAGCCCGCATGCTATAGCATGCGTGTGGTTCAGGCAGTTGTAGGCCCGATGATACGAGAACATCAAAGACTCAGGAGCCGCTGCCTGCCCGTGGCAAATGAGACTGCGAAATGCGGAAAGCAGTGACTCCCATGCAGGTTATTTATTTGTGCCCAACATTCTTGTCGAGTGCGTCAACCGTTGATCGCCCTGTTTTTGTTTCTCCGCGCACAACCAACATGCAGGGGGTCTGCTGTTTCTTGTGGAAGTGGTATTAACGACTATGTGAACGGTCACAGATATTGCCATGTGTCCGAGTGTCAACCGGCAATCATTTGACGATAGTTTTTGTTTGTTTCTCTGTGCTTCACCAGAATTGCTAAAACAGTGCTATCTATCCTGGAATCGGTTGTGACCGAAGTCGCGACTAGTCGTTCTGGCCTCACTATGTTTCTCAGCAAGATCACATATGCTCCCTGGTTGCTATACTATATAAGATTTTAGCGTTTTAGGGAACCGTTTGTGCGACTATGGTACAAATGATCAATCTGCGGATAGTCGTGTTGTGACGTTGATCTAGACCGTAACTCCAATAATATTATCACCAATATCGCTGTCGACTGCGTGCAATGCCATGCTAGCCGCACTTTGGATACTATCAGAAAACAAACTGCACAGCATTAAAATATTGCGGAAAAAAGACGTGTCCTTGTCTTTAAAAAGGGGCGTGTATAAGTGGTCGGGGGTCGAGATTCCTCCGGCATGGTGTGCCGGCCCTGTTGGGGCTCCAAAGGAAGCGGGATGCTATCGACTGCGCGTCGACTTAACCAAGCTGAACCAGGTCACCCGCCGAGAGCAGCATCTGATGCCGACTGTCGAAAAGGCGTTCGGATTGCTGGGAATTCCCAGCAATCCGAACGCCTTCTCGACGGTCGGCGTGGAATGGCGAGTGCTCGGAGTCGATCATCACGTTCGCGTCACCAATTTGTAGCGCGTTCGATGTTGAGGACGGAGAGACGTTGCAACCGACTTAGGTGAAAATGTTCTGTTTATTCTCTCGTGCCGCCGGGCTCGTATGGGCGAATAACCTCGTCGTCTTTTATCGCCCGCCTGGCAGGCCGATAGACCACCACAGTTATCATGCTTGGTTCACACACAATGGGCGAAGGTTTGATGCCTGGAAGCAAACGCACCTTTTTGTGATTTTTGTGAATGACGCGTTCTGGTAAAATCAAAAACCGTGTTGCTTGCTCAAGGCCCGTTCATGTTCTACGCGCTGAACATTCTACACCGAATGTTTCAGAATACGAGTTGTTTTGTATATTGAAGAGTTGGAAAATAACTAATGAGTGGCCGTGGTGAATGCACCTGATCGGCTCCGAAAAGAATGCCCCCAAGATGTTGCGTGAAGAGCTGCCTCACAAATTCTGCATTCAAAAGTGGCATTGTGCGGCAGAGTGTGAACAAGTTTTCGAGAGATCAATGGCATCTGGACCAGGCACGTAGCCAGGGGGGGGGGGGGGGGGGGGGGGGGGGGCGCATAGGGCCCGTGCCCCCCTCGAAGTCTTCCACTTTGCTGCGGCCTCCTCTCCCCCTTCCCCTCATACAGCATTTTGTCATGGGCGGTTTCCCTTCCCCCCGGAACAAAATCCTGGCTACATTCCTGATCTGGACCAATGGCTGGCTGCAATTCCCGCAGAACTCTTGCGGACACCCCAGAAAGCGGACGCTACCCGATTTATATGATTCTTGAATTCTGTTTAAAGTGACTACATTGAGTTCGCAGGTGTGAAAACGTGAGTTCCATACCTTTAGTTCGGCGGCGTTTCGTCCACACCATATCCGTTCTTTAGTGATAATTGTAAAGAAATGTAAAATATCGCAAATTGTTTAAAAAAAAAACAGTTTGCCCGCTCTCTGGATTGAATCTGGAACCACTGCGTGCGAAGGGGACACCTTTCCACTGACCTATTGTACAGTTTTACATAGTCGTTTTGACAAATCGTTTTATACGAGACCTATTAGCTGCGAGATGTCTCGGTGGCGCCCTTGCTGGTTACCTTTCGTGACGTCCTTACCTTAAGAACAACAAGTTCGATGGTGTTTGTAATGGGCATGGTGGATGCTTGAAATCATAGCGCTCTCAAAGCAACACTGCCAACACCGTCAAAATTAAAGTTCTTACATTCCTCCTATTTCCGTCGATGAGGCATTCTTTGCTGACGTAATTGTCAGCATTTGGTCAATTCGATCGCTCACGTCGCCAATAGTGCAGAAGTGCCCGAGCGATGCCTTCAGCAACGGGAAGTGGCGGCGACTCGGCGGCGTCTTTATGTGAATCGGCTTGGCGGTCGGGCGTATTCTCTTTTGAAGGAAGACAAAGTCGCTGGTACCACGAACGACAGTACTGAAGTAGAGGTCCCACGTCCGTCGTCCGCCGCCATCGCTGTCCAGCCCGCGAGTCCCACGATACGCGATACGACGCCATCTTGCGAATTACGCAGTGCACGCACAGAATGCTCCCGCCTCTCTGTGCAACTTTTTCTTTTCTTTTCTTTTCGATCAACGTATTTGCAGTTTTTAGAAGCCACAAAAAATGGGCCTCATTCTTTTTTTTTATTTTTAATTTTTAATATTAAGTGTGTTGCCTTCAATGACCCACGAGTTTCATTAAATTTGGTTTTTGAGTCTCAACCTTAGAAAACGGCCTGGACACGGGCGTACCAACCGGGGGGGCGGGGGGGGGGGGGGGGGAAGGGGGGCGCTTATTCCCCCCCCCCCCAGTTCTCAGAGTGTGTGGGGGGGGGGGGCAAGGCATGTGTTTTACCCCCTCTGAAACGGCCGCCACTGGGCACGACAAACACTGGCCGGCGGCGCCCCAGGAGTACCAAGGGCACCACCCCTCGACCCGCGCGGGCATATTTTTAACGCGCAGGCAATACAAACCCTAGCAACGGCGCTCACGCCGGATTGGCTGGTCCGTGGAGATGGGCGTTGCCGCCGTCAACATAGGCAGCAGATAGAATGCGAGTTTCCGAAGAGGTAGCGTAACTTAGTGGTAAGATGTCTGCCTCATACGTATCAGACTCGGGTTCTATTTATGGTGTGGGCATACTACTTTTATTCCTCGAGCATTTTGTTTTGTCGAGGCATTTGGCGATATTTACGACATTTCTTTTTTATGATTAACATTGAAAAAAACGAATGTTGTTGACGAAACATCGCTGAACTAAATCGTATGGGGCTCTATTTGCGGAAGTGCATGGGGGACAGCGGGGCTTCGGTTGCCGACTGGACGCCGCAAAGCGGCGTGTACGGGAGGGGGCGGGGGTAAGTGTGTTAATAGATTTGTAATTAGCAGCCGCACACTGTCGCCGCGAAGCGGCGTGAACACAGGCGCGGGGGTGGGCTTACGCGCTTCGAGTGATACACGCGCCATCCGAATCCGAAATTTAAGTTCCCGCGCGTTGCCGAGCAGCCAATCCGGCGTGAGCGTCGTTGCTAGGGGGTCTATCGCCTGCGTCGTAAAAGGAGCCAGTGACCAAGACGCCCGGTGCGCATACACAATTGGCCCTCTCCTCCCTCTCCCCCCCCCCTCTTTTACAACGCCTACACACACACACGCCGTAAAAGTTAGTGATGGACCGAATCTGTCGAACTTCAGATTAGACAAAGTTTCACACATGCCGATATTTTGAAGGAAAGCTCGGCGAACATTCGGCTAAAAATTGGCAAATGTCTACCCATGCGCACGAACGCGACGGGGCCATGGAACGCAAATGGACGCCGCGCAGTCGCGCGGTTACCATCGCACAGTTTAGTACAACCAGCGGTTACGGCGTGGTCTGGAGTAGGCTACACGGTGACTGTGCGTTTGTGAGCTCTTGGGAGTGTGGTTCTCTTCAATTCTTCCAGCCTCAAGAACAGAAGGTCGACCAGTAATTTACGCAGTCCACTGCGGAAGTGACAAATGATGCGGTGGGTTCTGGATAACGTGATTTTCAGTTGTCCTCTCCATTGATGCAACGAGGTAGTTGAAACATTGACTGGCAACTGACAATTACGCTCAGTGTGCGCAGCCCATTGCCGACAAACGGGGCAGGGTAACGAGAGCTTGCTAGAATATATGGGATGCAGCTGGCGTACTCGTCATATTGTGATACATGTTTGCTCCCTTCGTTCCTTTCCCTTTTACATACTTTCTGTAGTGTGTATATTTGTACATTTATTCGTCTGTTTTGTTTTCTCATATGTGGTGGGGGGCTGGCAGGGGACATGTACAAGCTACTCAAAATAAGTAATCGAGTTAAGTTACTGAGTATTAGCCTCAAACGTAATTTGAATAGAGTAGACATTACTCAAATGGAAATTAATTCAGTAAATTACTAATTACCTTAAAAAAGTAGTTAATTACTTTTGAAGTTACTTTTATTTTTTTCTATGCTAACAAGGAAGTACTTACATAGTTTTATGCGTTAGCGAAATTCTGCTAGCCGAATAAAAAGTGGCTTGTGTTTTCACAGAAATGCTTTAATAGCTGGGTCTGCTTCTGCATGCCTAATTGGTGTGTACTTCTTTTTGGCCTGGGATGTACTGCGGATGTATCATTTCACCTTTGATGTTTAGCACTGCCTGAGCTTGATATTCCATACAGTGTTTGATTGCTTACAGTGTTGCGTAAAGTACGTCTGAAAACTATTTGGAAGTTCAAATTAAATGAGAGGTTATGTACTTCATGTAAAGTAGTAAGTACACCGGGTGCAATGTACTTGAAGTGAGGTACTATAAATACAATGAACTTCCAAAGTAAAGTAGAAGTACTTTATAACACACTCTTTCAGAATGCCCTTTCATTCCCTATACAGCCTTTTTTTTTTGTGACCAGAATGCATTGCTTTAGGCGAGATCGTTGGTGCATCAGTTTTTTTCGGGAAGGGCGGCAAAATCGGAAGTGCATCAGTTTTTCTATGTTTCTTCGAAATGGCGGCAACTGTAATTGCTTTCTTCTCGCTGACGAACCATTTAACATAATCAACTTATTAGGCACTTATTTGTATCGGTCTTATAGCCGCCATTTCTTCACTCAGAGAAATGACCAGATGACGTCTCGAAAGACAGCACAAGCTATACAGGACCAGCAGATTAAATTCAGAGCGGGTGCTGCACTTTGTTACCTCCTTTGAGTGAGGATGTAGTGTGCATACCTCCTGTAGTGGGCAAGAATTCCTACATTGGGGAGAAGCGGGAACAAGCCCTTTCTTCAAATGGGTCAAGTCTCCTTCAGCTTGGGGATACAAAGAAACGCCAGTATTTGGCGTGAATCCCACAGTTATTCGGCGTCTCTTGCGTCGTGTCTGTTCGCGCCCCGCGCTCGTAGCAGTGTTGTTGCAGTGGGGGACTCGTTAAAATTTTGGGGGGTTTCGGACTATCCAAATCACGTTTTTCCTCCCCCCCTCTTCTACGTCACATGCTTCCCCCTCTGCAAATATCAGCTGATCTTCCAAAATCTTATCTCTGTTGATAGGCGAAACAACAAAATAAAATTCGAACGTAATTTGTAATTTGAGTGGAAGTCAGTAGGGAAAGTAGTTAAAGTAAACTGCTAATCACCAAAATATAAACGTAATTGAAAGTTACTAAACTACCCAGAAAAGTAGTTAAACTACGGTAATTTGAGTAATGTAGTTGAACTACGTAACTCTGGCTGGCAGGCGCTCTGCGTAAGGGTTCTCACCTATCTGCCTAGCCCCGCACACCGCCACATGGGCCCCTTCCAGTATGTGCAAATAAAATTATTAGTTTTTTCTTTATTATTATTATAAAAATCTTGTTTTCGGCTCACAAGTTGTTTGTGCCAAAACAGAATAATAGTGCTTTTTAGTTCACGTTATTTCGCGATTATCATGTATCTGCATTCATTCATTCCTTTATTCATTTATTTCACCTTAAAGGCCCGTTAAGGGCATTACATAAGGGGGGGGGGCCGTAATCAGAATTTGAACAATATAAAAGCCAAAACAAAAGTATGGTGCCAACGGGGAACTCAAAGAAATTATACAAAATTGAAGCTAATAAGAAGAAAGGTGTAGTTTTACTGCAGAGGAGAAATCAACAGGGTTCAAGATGGTGACAATGGAGGATGGGAGACTGTTCCACTCGCTGATGGCTTGAGGAATAAATGACCGATTGAAAGCGTCAGTGGAGTCAGAAATGCGTTTGATGGTGCAGACGTTCTTGAGGCGAGAAGATGTTCGGTCGGGGGGTAATAACAAAGTGTTTTTGAGGTCGGGAATGTGGTAGTAGAGTTTAGGAATAAGGCACACCTGAGAAACTTTCCTGCAAAGCTGCAAAGAGGACATGGTTAGTTGCGTTTTTAGCGCTGAGACCCTGAAAGAAAAGTCATAAGTGGAGGAAATGAAGCGAGCAGCTCTGTTCTGAACTGCCTCTAGGGTATTGATGAGGTACAGTTGATGGGGATTCCAGATGGTTGAGGCAAATTCTAATTTTGATCTGGCGTACGTGTTAAATGCCAGCTTACGAACAAAGGGTGGAGCGCTTTCTATGTTACGTCTGATTAGTCCAAGAGTTCTAGATGAATCACCAGTAATGGCTTCAATGTGGTTATTTCAGGAAAGGTCAGATGTTAGTCTTACACCATGGTATTTATACACAGTAGCGGTCTCAATCAGATCGGACTTCAAGAAGTAATTGAATGACAGGGTGGTTTGTTTCCTGGTGAAGTGAATTAGTTTGCAATTAGACTTGTTTTGTAAAAGCTTGGTCTGCTGGGCAAGTTGGTAGTGGACATTCATAATAAAAATAGCGCAAAAGAGACGGGGCAAAAAGACGAAGAAGCACACAGGACAAGCGCTAACTTGCCGCCAACACTCCGACTTGAGGATCTTGCAAATTCTCTTCCAATGCCCGATGGACGGACCCAAGGCACCAAACAAGGAAGCAATGTCTGGTGGGAACTGTCCTTTCCGAAGACAGTAGGCAAGGTACCTGGCCTTGCACGTCGAGAGGGCGATGAGACTCGTGCACTGCGCGCACTGCTCACATAGTGGAAGCTCACATAGAAAAGAGCCCAATGAAGAAGAAATGTATTGTAAAAGCTTGGTCTGCTGGGCGAGTTGGTAGTGGACATTCATATTAAAAATAGCGCAAAAGAGACGGGACAAAAAGGTGCATTTTTGAACAAATCCGAAAGGGAATGCCATTAATAAATATTGAAAATGGTAAGGGCCCAAGTAAGGACCCCTGGGGAACACCAGAAGATACATTTATTACAGAAGATTGTTGATCATTAATGGACGTGAGCTGTACACGGGAAAAAAGAAAGTCATGAATCCGTGCAAACGTTAATTGGTCGAGGCAAAGAGGTGATAGTTTAGAACGAAGGCGTTGATGGGGGACATGGTCAAACGCTTTTGAAGAATTAAAAAAAAAAATGCGTCAGGTCTGGACATGACATTTAAGGTTAGTGTGCAAGTCATGGATGAAGTCGCAGAGCTGTGTTCCGCAAGGAAGTCCCTTTTCAAAACCGTGCTGCTGTTTAAAAAAAAAAAAAAACGAATGTGATCCAATATCATGAGGTGCCTCATGATATTGGAGTAGAGGATATTCCGCAAGGAAGTCCCTTTTGAAAACCGTGCTGCTGTTTAAAGAAAAAACGAATGTGATCCAAAGCATGAGGTGCCTCATGATATTGGAGTAGAGGATATTCTCAAGTAATTTGCATGAAATTAAAGTCAAAGAAATAGGGCGATAATTAGATGAGGAAGAGGGCTGCCCTGTTTAAAGACTGGGATTACCCTTCCCACCTTCCCGTCAGATGGAAGGCATCTTTGAGATAAGGACTGATTAAAGATGAGTTTCAAATACTGACTAGAAATAACACTGCTTTTTTATTTTAGAGTTGATGTTGTTGGTTCCAGCGGACGAAGTATGTTTTAGTTTATCAATCAATTTTTTGAATACCGGCGGAGTTAAAGTTAATAGGATGCATGCGCTCGTAAAGCTCTTCAGGGGGAGTGGGGATGGAGTCGAAGCACTCGTTAGTAAACACTGATGAAAAGTAGTCGTTAAACACAGAATTATCATGTTCGACGTTGCTCATCCGACATTCCTAACTCTCCCCATCTTCCTAAACGTCCGTGTTTGTCCTAACACCAGAAACCGGAATTTTAAAGGTTAACAGCGGCACGTTGCGAATGTGGAATGCGCACTTTCATGAAAAGCTGCCGTCAAGTTACTCAAATCGAAAAAACATTCATATTTACAATATTGTTATCTCTTCTAGTGAAGGCCCAGCAACCGCTGCATTCGTTTTCGCGCACGAAAGGGTGACTCCCAGAGAAAGGATGGACGCAGTGATTTGTCTTTATTTTAACGATGTAAACACACTTGCAGGCGTTCACTGATGAAGCCTCAAAATCAAAACTTTCGTAGCGTGATTCGTGGCTGCGCTCGCTACTACCGAACCACCTTGTCACGCCCGTTTCTCTAAGCAAACACTAAAATTGCCAGTAAACACACAGAAGCGACATCGATACAATTATTTTGTAGAATATAACCTTATTTCGTGATAACTGTTTTAATAGGCACTACATGTATTTATTTTAAGAAAAACAAAATTTTTTTTTGGTTAGAAAAAACTAAATATTAATGTTAAGTCTGGTAACATTCCAGTTTTGCCGAATCAATGCCAAATATTTAGAAAAGATCGGCAAAAGTTGCGCCGAATTTTCGAATTGGCAGAAGTTCGGCCCATCACTAGTAAGAATATGCGACCCAGGGAGAGGGGGGGGGGGGGGGGGGTTAAGGGCCTGGACTTAAAATACCATACTAGATCAATAACAACCAGCGGAAAAAGAGGATAAACAAAATGACTGGCTTGTTCCATCGATAGATGGCGCATCTTACTGCCCAATCAAAAATAATTATTGTTGTTCTATATCCAGCCGTTTATTCAGTACCTAGGTACTTTTTCCTTCCTAGGCACCGCGGTCTACCAAAATGGGCTTACCATCGCTTCGAGAAAACCGGCCCTGGGGCCCGTTCGGAGATTGGCAGCAGCACAAAATTTCGAAAAAAAAAATAAATAAAACACGCTGAAAAACGTTTTACCAAAATACCAAAATCAACATATCAATAATGACCAAAAATACCAAGGTCGCACACTAGCACATAAACCAGAAAAATATATACACAGCTTGTGTTCATATTATTCTACAAAATACTACACTTTCTAGAAGAGCAATACGGTTGGCAAGAAGCAATATAACCACGAAACAAAACAAAGAAAAGCGTAGAACCAAAAATCTCGACGAGCATAAATACCCCGTAAAGGCCGGCTCTCACATGCAGCGAAGCGCTCATGTAGCGCTCCTCACGTGTCGTCAGCTACTTATTGTCTGCCATGAGCAACAGTTTTGACGGTGCGATACAAAGCTGGTGAACGTTGCCGTCAGCACGCGCTTAGCGCGAGGTTAGCGCTGTGCATGTAGCGCTCCGCTGCATGTGTGAACGGGTCTTTAGTGTCCTTTTTACCTAATAAGATGCCAGTTGATAGCAAATGCATAGACCTACAGGAGCATAGTATTGAATAAAACATATATAATGTACTCTCGCGTATATTATGAGATGAAACAGCGCTCCGGCCTGCCCGCGTAGAATTCCTGTTTAGGCTATGTGCGCGGTACTACCTGCGCCGCGTGTCGCATCGCTCCGTAAACACGGCCCACCCTGAGGCCGAGATAAAAGAGAGTTTTAGTAGACCGTTTTCGGTTTCCCGCTCCGCTCTATGGAAAGCGGAGTCGCCATCGCGCATGCGCGACCCGCTCTGGGATTTGAGCGTGCAGCGTCAGCTCCGCTATCGTCACCATTTTAAGAAGTACGGTCCATTCTCAGTAAAGGTTCACTAGATGCTGCTTTTCTGAAAAAGGTGGGTGCTCGCTATTTGAAATCATGCTTGGGAGCGCGCTTGACCCTTATGAACCTCGCTACACTAAGAAGCTGCGCAGACATTGTTTGAAAAGGCGTCCCCCAGAAAACGTTTCACGGTGGTCAAGAACCTCTGGCTGCTTCGAGAAATCGCTGGCCGCAATCCTTTCACGGCCCCTGAACGGTGGGAACAGGTGCTGCCTTGTCTAAGCCAGCGGGCTCGATTTTTCTATGCGAGATGACGACGACGACGTTGAGAGGATGACACACCGGGCGACGGCGGTGTCTCAATCTGAGCCGTGGGCCTCGGTTCCTCGGAGGCGGCAGCTTCTACTTCGGCTGGACTACCTCCTTGGAGCATGATTCTTTGACCCCAGTGGACCCCAGTGAGCAATAGTGCCATTTTGTTCCTGGTGCTCCTTCATGCACTGATCGAACGGCGTGCAAGATCCTCATAGCTCGCTGCTCACCCGCCCAACCCGCCTCCACGAAGTCTGGACTTCTGCGAATCGGACTGCCACCCTCCCCAATACCAACAACCCATGTCGTCGTCATCTTGCACGTATATACTCATCACATTTCCATGTTCCCTAGACGCGGCACCGCGGGCCTCGGTGGTACGGGCTGCTGCTTTCCGCGGTGCCGCGGCTCTCCAGAGCCAAAAATTAAAGGTTAAAGACCAAAGACTAAAGCAGTCGGCAAACGGACAGATATTTTGTTTGGTTACTTCAGGCAGCAAGACAGTGAAAAATAGCGAAAGCGAGTGCTCCATTTATATCTCTACTTTTTTTTTTCCCCAATGAAATGAGTCTTTTCTTCTTCGTATGCTTCGGTTTGTGATATGGTGCCTTGGTGTTTATGTACACTGCGCGACACTGTTAGCGGGAGCATTCAATATCCTGTTTTCATTTTTCACCTTAAATTCGAGGGGCTGACATTTGCCTATTGGCGTGGAATAAAGCGCTCGTTTGGGGCACTAATCTGAGCGACAGATTTTCAGCTTTTTCAATAGCTGTCAAAGAAATAAACTGCAAATAAAAGCGATTTTTTTCGTGTTCGTATTAACAGTGGAGCGCAGTGTATGTATCTGCCTTGGGGGGGGGGGGGGGGGGGGGGGGGTGACATGAAACCATTTTGCTTGACTATACACTTCTTTTTATTTAATTTGTGTGTTTATGAAAGTGCGTTTTTCAGCTTAAGCTCCTGCCCAGTTTCTGCCTCACTTGTGCTACGGTCTTTTCTTGCAATAGAAGGCCACGCAACATAGTCTACTCTTACAATGCTGAATTCAACAGTAACACTGTAATTTGGTTAGATGCAATATTCACACGCACATCTGAGAAGTAAAATGGGAGTCGTTAGTAAACGTTTTTTATTAAAATATTTCTAGATGCCTTTCAGCCCAGTTGGACAGGTATTTCGCTCAGTACAAAAGCTTGAACATGATTTACTGTGATAATTTTATGCATTCTAATATTAAACAAACAAAAAAATGCCAATGGTATTTGTAGGTTTCGTCCAGCCGTCAAATTATGCCGTCTGCGCACATCACTGCCTCGTGCTTCACGACGAGCACCCTCTTGTGGTCTTCTTCTAATTTTTTTGATGGACGGCATATGGGCATGCTGTGCGGTCAACAAAACCCCAACAGTTGTTCAGGGCTGTTCCCTTGTCCTTGACGGCCTAATAAAAAAGACAAAGAAAAACACTCTTACAACACGGCAGTATTTAAACACTACCAAAACATATGATATGGGACTTGTTACTCCTCTAAAATAAAGCGTATTTCCATTGTAAGGTTGTACAAAACTGGGTATCGTAAATTAATATATATATACATATAGTTGTTCCTTAATTCTGCTAAGGTTTGAGGCCGTCAAACTGTGCATGCGAGGCCCGCTACGCCGGAATTCAAAACGAAACTCCTGAAAACTGTTCTAATCTACCACTATTGCTTAGAAGTCCAGGGTTGTGTTCGCTAAATTTTGCATTGTTTATGCCTGTCTGGTTTTCACCAGACAAAAAATTGACGTGGAATATTCTTTCGACCGTTATTGGTAACTCTTTTCAAAACACCACCGGGTAACATATTCGGCCGCCATATTTTGGGCATCGCTTTTAGTGCGAGACTTGTGACTAGAACCCATTTCATATTCAGTATTGACGCAGCATTCGTGTCTAATACATTTAGGGCCGGTTGCACCAACGCCGCTTACCTTAACCCAAAGCGGCACTTTCCTAAGCCGGCTTAGTGCCCTAAACCGAGCTTAGGTAAGCACGGGTTTAAATTCCGGTTGCGCCAACGTTAAGCCGGCTTTACAGACGCGCCCCTAGCTAAACGCTGGATTTGCGTAGGGAATCTAGGGACAAACAGAGCAAACTAGGGAAGGCTCAGAGCGACGAATACGATTGGCGGAGAGGAATCACGTGATGTAAAAAAAAAAAAAAAAAACTGCCGTAGTAATTGTCGTCGGCGTCTGCTTTTCGCTGTATTTCTTCGGTGAGTAACAAATTAAAGGTCTCCAAATTCAATCATTTTTTCGTTTAACTTTCAATAACAGAAGTCAAAGCTTCAAATAAACACGAATGCTCTTTACATCTGTGATTGTGTGTTCAATATCGGTTGATAACAGGATATTTTGACAGTGGTAGTAGTTTTCGTGCTCACATTTTGAGGCGAAGGAGCCATCGGGGGCCCCAAATCTCACGGAACGCGAGAAGGACACTCTACTCGCTACATCGCTGAAGACAAAACATCATGGATATAAGTAGGCAGGTAAGATGACTACTAAAACCAAGTCAAGCCTGAGAGCGATGAAGTTCAAAACAGTGACGAACTCGCCACGGCAGCTGCGAAAATGCCCGGAAATCGTCGAATAGAAGTCATCGAGAGGTCAGGTCACGAGACCTTGCATCGACGGTACTCGTTGCTATCAGCAAGGTGACAGAACTGCACTGTACCGTCGTTGAACATCCGCTGCAGCCCCAAACGGACTTCAATTTCACACTGTCGAGTTCAGAAAAAAAAAAAAAAAAAAAAAAACTTTTACTAGTACATTACATCGTGCCGATAAGAACGGTCGTCTCTTCGCATCACCTACCCCAGCCTGCCCCGATACAGCAATGCACGAATCTAACATAGTAGTCGTTACGATTTGTCGTCGCCACGAATGAAAGATATAAAGCAAAATATTCCTAAAAAATCGCGATCACCAAAAAAAGTTACGGAGGACACAACAAGGCGCAACTTTCAACTGAATTTTATTGAAAACGTGTTCCGGTATATAGTCTCAACCATCGTCACAATGACAACAAACGACAAAAGTAAAGGGAAAACACCATCACAGAGCACAACTCGGAAACAACAGTATCTCGTTCTCGGGAAACGAATGAAAGATATAAAGCAAAGTATATAAAAGAAAATGCGATCACCAAAAAAGTTACAGTTATGGAACGATACAGTTTTCTGAAGCCAAGATTCTACTCGCGAGATAAGGAAAATTCACTGAAGATTGTCTCAAAACTCAGAAAACGAAAGAAATTGAATTTTCGCTGTTTTATTACTTAAAAGCGCCGCAATCTAATGCAAACGGCAGAGGTGTCGACAATCAGCTGATCGCCGAGATCATGTACTGCCACTATTCAACGCGCTGATCAGAATGAAGGATACGCGCTGCAAGTGTAGATAAACAAGGTGGTAAATAACAATACGTTACAGCTATGCGAAAATTAGTAAGTACATACGAATAAGCTCGTTGACAGAAGAACCAACGGGAATACAGACGTGAGCCCCACAGCTCCGTACGTTTCTCGGTTAGGGCTAACACGCCCTGAAAGTGGAGAGCAACTTGAAAACAGGGGTCGATCAGCACTTCACGCGACAATATTTTGCATCCTTGTCACAATCGAAAGTCATTTTGTCGAAACTTTCACGCTGATGTAGCCTAAAACACTTTGCACAACCAATTTCGTCCACCGCGTCGACCGTGATATGGTACACCATAACCGTGACAAACCAGCCGCCATGTTTCTAATCCAGGATTAAGAGGATTAAGAAACAAACAGAAGCAAAGCGCCCAATGTTGAGCGCTTAAGTTAAGCGTAGTTTAGTGCTAGGTTTAGCGATAAGCGAGTTTGGTGCAACCGAACGAAACCGAAACTAAGCTTAAGTTCCCGGCTAAGCTCCGCTTTGCGCTAAGCGACGTTGGTGCAACCGGCCCTTAGACTCGCATCCGCGACAAACAATGACGTAGCTCTCTTGCTCCCTAGACACCTGGCCAAAATAAAGCGGCCTCGAAGACTAGCGGCACCATGGGTTGCACTTTTAAAAAGGCTGCATTCAAGTTTCTATTATTTTCTAAATCTACCAAGGAAATCCAATGCGAACATTTCTTGAGGAAAGTTAAACAATTCAAAAGTTGCGAGCGAGTGTGAATAAATAAAGCTGAGAAGAATGGTTTCTTTGGTGCATCTTGCGAGCGCTAGGCTCGTGGTCAGCTTTCAGTGGCATTTTCGACAGGAGGGCGCATGCACAGATATAATCGGCGCTCAAGCACGCGCACCCGTACATCTGACTGCATAGCCATAGGACGTCCACAAAACGCGACGACTTTACCGACGCCGTGCTGGTTGCAAACTGATACTCGTTCACTTCGTTTGATTATGCTGTTTTGTGTTACATAGAACTCAAATCGAATGGTTTACTTTTTACGCGCGGGGCGTACGCTTTACTTCTTGATTCGACCTCTTTCAAGCTGAGGTCACGGTCAAAAACATCGACGCGTATTGAGTAAGTGCAGCCATCTTGAGATCTAAGCGATCACGCTAAGGACGCTGAGGGCAGTCCGCTGTACAACTTGTAAAGCGGAGCGCACGCTCACTCCGCTAACTATACGCTCCAACTCAGGGCAGGCCACGCATGCGCGGTGGGGACGATGCTTCTCGCAGAGCGTAAAGTAGAGCAAAGAGGGCTCATAAAAGTGGCCTACTAATACTCATAGATTACGAACGCGCTCGTCGTGACTTGTCCTGACACTGCCCATGTACACCTTTGGCGTATAGAAAAAAGTAACTTTTCACCAGACAGAGCAGCTGTGCTAGAAACAATGGAAACGCGAAATTTACACAAACCATGCAGGGTCTCACCTGTGAGCACAGCTCTAGTTTCGCCAGGGTCAACCACCTATGTTTGTTCATGTCAGCGAGCAGGTGGCCGAACCTCTCGTTGATGTGACCCACGATGAGGTTCACAGAACTGAAGAACACCGACAAGTTCCGTCCAAACGCTCATCCAAGTACGAACAGACGGTTGGGATAGGTCAGTCGAGGAAGAACCATGCAAAGCGTCTCGCCAGATTGGCAACACCCTGCGCCGATATGTTGGGTGCTGGTATTTGGAGGCCCGCATGCAGAACAGCCAGGTCCTTCTTTAAGCAGGATAGCTTCCTAAAGGGTTTCTTTTCTACGTTGGAAATATCCAGCAAACCGCGTTCGGAAAGGAAGCTTCGGCGCTTGATGGCACGAGGGATACGAATCATAGATTCGATGTCTCGCCAGCTTAATCTCGTTAGTAGAAGTCTTCTTCCTTGAGAACAGCGGGGATTCATCGTGCAGATGCCTTGCTAGCCTTGAGCAACACTGTACTCGTACTACGCAAAAGGATGTACTCGCAATGCGCAAACTTCGTCCTTTTCTCTTATTTTTCTACTTCGAATAAGTAAATCTGTTTCAGTTTTAATTCGAGTGGAGCAGAAGCTACAACAGCGAATGCCGGCCTTTCAGCGTCCTTGATAAGCAGGCGCGCTCGTGCAGTGCAAGTACCGTTTAGAGCAACATGCTTATGCTTATACCTTCGGCTTCACTCGCACACAAGGTGGAACGATTATATTTATATTTTATAGCTTAATATTTCTTCAGGTGTGTGCCTCCTCTTTTGTGTTCATTATTGTCGCCTTCGTTTTTACTACCTCTACAATCACGCTCCCTTTTACTCTCTTGGTGTTAACGCTTAGGTTTTTTTTTGTCTTACTAGTACTATAAACGTCCACTTGTGGGGCTACGCAAGCAAATTTTTCGAACCCGCTCAAAACGCTCTTACGCTGAAAAAAAACGCTCTACTAAAACGCGTTTTTGGACCTCCGCTTTCCATTCCGGCGAAGCGGGCCGCGCATGCGCAGTTTGGCACCCTCAGAGCGGAGCGGAAGATGAAAACAGTCTACTAAAACTCTCTAAATTCTCACTTGGCCTCACAACGCCGCTCCGCTCTTCAGGCCATCTACTAGCGAAAATATTGGCCGACGGAACCACCATCACGGTGCCTGTGACGTGCAGCCCAATGTTCATGTTTTCAGCTAACATGCATTTCAGTGCATTTCAACAGAACGCGGAAGTGGAAAATGCATTGTGACGCTGCGTGCGAGGCAAAATTTGTTTTAGGCTTTTTGCTTTAGAACAATTACTACTGTAGACGCCAACAAGTGCAACGCGTGTAACTACACTCGTAGCACGCGCCTCGGTGCTTGAAACAATTTTAAAAAGGTTTATTGGGACCAGCGAGCTTGACTATCGCTTAAAGCGGTCAACCCCATCCCAGTACCTGCATCAGAAATGCCCCCCCTCCCCTTCCCCCGGTTGCCGCCATCTTTCCAGTTTGCCACATTAGTGATCACGTGACGTCAAGATGGGAAGCAGAGGGGCCCTCTGGGGCTGCGTTTCAATCTTCCTCGAACAGATCCGAGTTACTCCGGTGGGTCATGTCACGTGACAAAACTGATAGAGCAACTGGACGTGGGTAGGTTTTCGAACGCCAAGGTACAGAACATTTACCCTAGAGTGAGATCAAGCAACTTTTGGACCGCGGCCCTGCTTACCGTAACCTGGCCAACCTGATCTAGCACACCTATGGGCGCTGCCATCTTAAAGTCACGTGATCACTAATGTGGCAAATGGTCAAGATGGCGGCAACTGGGGGGGGGGGGGGTGCCATTTTTGGCCGCTGGTTTACCGCTCTAAGTTTACTCAAGCTTGTTGATTGGGACGCTGTCTGCTTTTGTGTGCTGTCGATACCCGGTTGATTGAGTCAAGGCAATCCCCATTCCAAAGACGTTACCTTGCCGACAATTATCGCGTTCATTTAGGCTTAGGAATAGCCATAATGAAAAGACTATCTAAAAAATGCTGCGAGGCGATTGCTCATTCTTTGCGATTTAAGTGAGGTAAGGCAAAGCGATAGTCTCCTGCACCATTCATTGCTAATTAACGCGCCCGATAGAGGAGGTACTCACTGGACGCCATATTTGAGGGCGATGTTTAGAGCGCATGCTCAGGACGAGCTCACATTAATAGCCTGCTAAGACCGGCCACCTTGATGGTGCTAAATGCACGCTCCAAAAGGACTGCGGAAGCTCGCCGTCAGCACGCGCTTAGCAGCAGCGCACACGGATATGGCCGCCAGTGAATACTCCCTATTAGCGGCGAGATGTTTCGGTGGCGCCCTCGTTCGGTTACCTTTCGTGACGTCATTACCTTGTGAGCAACAAGTTCGATAGTGTTTGTTATGGGCATGGTGGAAGCTCGAAATCATTGCGCTCTCAAAGCAACACTGCCAACACCGTCAAGATTAAAGTTCTTACATTCCTCTTATTTCCGTCTATGAGAAATCCTTTGATGACGTCATAGTCAGCATTCGGCCAATTCTAGTGGGCCGACCACAGCGACGCTTTCGGTCGCTCCCGTCGCCAATAACAGCTACAACGACATATTAGTTCCAAGGCGAGCGGCGCTCACTAACCGGGGCACCGCCATGTATCCATGTATCCCCACATTCCTTTCGAGCCAGTCATGTAATTTTAAAATCCCTCTCCTAGGTACTGCGGCTTTCTTTAGCCGCGGTTAGCGCTTAACCGCGCTTCGAGCAAACGGGCCAGAGAGGATGAGAGCCGGGATCGCGGTTGAGGGGAGAATGACGCGGTATTAGCTTATTTTGTAAGTTTCACTGCGCCTCAGGACCCCCTGAACCGACTTCTTCCGATTAGAACTAAGTTTACTGCTACGGTTGAGACACACTGGTAGATGCCGGTAACCCGCGTATTCTTTCGAGCGGTGCATCCTTGATTCTAATCTGTTTTTATAGTGCAGTTGAACTTCCACGCCGACTATTAATATTTTTTGTCTGACATTGTCCTCTGCGAATATTCTTTCGATGAAGTTCCAAGCTACTTCTCATGACAAATATATGACTATTTGTCACATTTTGTTAAGACTTGAAATTTATAAATAAAACAGTGGTGTCTTATCAGCAACTTGTTTTGTTTCTAACGAAACACGTGGGTCCCATTAATAATGAAATATTATTTTGTAACCTTTTTATTACAATCAAAGTCACAAAACATTGGCAGAAACATATATGGCTTCCATTTTTTTTAACAACTGTGCTCAATGAAAAAAAAGAAAAATAAGGAAATGCCTTTAAACGGGCCTATATCCGCTCTGCAAATTTTGGTCCATATTTTACGATGTCACACTGTGTGCCTGCACTTAATCAATTAAAAACAACCTGCAATGTCTTTTGATGTGACTTTCAAAAACGATAATCGCAGCTGCAATTTAAGATATTGCAACATTTTTTCTTCACCAGTCAGCGTTTTTTCTACTTGATTCTACGCGATAGAATGAAGTAAATCAAGTGCAAAAAAGAGACAACTGTAATCTTCTGCCCTCCCCCCCCCCCCTCCCCTGCCGCCCTACCACGCACACGACCGCTGCCGCACACGCCATCTCACTAGCAGACAGCCGGAAGAGCGCAGTGGCGCAGCAAGCTCAAGTCATAATTTATCTCGGCCTGATTGTGCGCTGCAGGTAGTACCGTGCGCTGGCCGGAGCGCTGTTTTAGCTCATATCGGCCGCGATAGTACCCTAAGATGCATCATACAGGGCGCCAAATATGTCATAAAATTTCAAAAATGCGATGTTAGATTTTTTTTATTTTTATTTTTATTTTTTGCACAAAATATGCCAAATCCGGTTGATTTAAAGACAAAATAGGCCACGTGGTCTACAGGGACAAGAAAAGGTACTGTGAGTGTATTTGTATTTTCCTCCTTAGCTACCAACTTAATTGCTCCTCTTCTGAATTACAGCGGAGAAAATTATTATTTATGAACAAAAAAGTAAAATATGTTTCTCTTTATTGGGGAACTGGGGCTATAACATATAATTTTTGAGTCAAATCAACATACCCACCTTTAGATGCATGTTCGCTAATATGAAATCACACGGGAAATAATCACAAAGCTTTGCCGCCCTGGAGATACCGCGCGTGCTTACATTCATTCGATAACCCGCCATCTTCATAGATATACATAAGCATTCATGCGACACCCAGCAATTCGAATTTTTTTCACTTCATAACATTATGACCTTGAATAGCATACCCAAATGATGACGATGCCAGGAAGCTACACCGAGTGACCGCGGCGCTACGCTCTAGCCCTGGGCCTGTTTGCTCGAAGCGGTAACCGCGGCTAAAGTTAGCCGCAGTACCTAGGAGAGGGATTTTGAAATCACGTGACTGGCTCGGTAGGGAGGATGTGGGGAAACATGGCGGCGCCCCGGTGAGTAAGTGCCGCTCGCTTTGGAACTAATATGTCGTTGCAGCTGCAATATCGGGCGCGTTAGTCAGCAACGAATGGTGCAGAAGGCTTTCGCTTTGCTTTACCTCACTTAAATCGCCAAGCATGAGCAATGACCTCGTCGCATTTTTTAGATAGTCTTTCGATTCTGATCATTCCTAAGCCTAAATAAACGCGATAATTGTCGGCATGGCAACCCCGTACGAAAATGTCAAATCGGAGAGGTTCCATTTGAATCCGCGGGGTTCTAAACTTGTGGACAGTTCCGATCCGCGCGATTCTGGGTGTAACCAGTCGGATCCAGTGAGACGCAACGCATTGGAACCGCACGGTGATCGGTGAATCCGATACGCTCCCCTTGTTCCAGGAGGGTCTGCTCCCAGCCAGCGGGCACGCACATGCATGACTGAAGGAGGGGAGGGAGGGGGGGGGGGGGGTCGGCGGGTCGGCGGAGAACTTCCGCGGTCTGTCGCATGTCACGTGTTAGGGACAGGCGCATCCGCTACGCGGGGCGCTGCGAGCAGGGGGGGGGAAGGTGCCGCCGCTTCCAATGCACCCTCCTCAGAATTTACGGCGCTCCGTGGGGGCCGCCATGTTAAAACTTGAGACCAGTGTTGCTGCATCTGTAGGTCGTCTTTAAGTTAGAGCTGACGGAGAAAATCTGGCCACGGTGCAACGCCGATGTACGCTGGAAGCTAGAGCCGGTTTGCTTTCGTTGTTTTTGTTTGGTCGGAGAAAATCTAGCAACAACGCACGTTCAAGTTTCAACATGGCGCCGGTATTGTTTCGGCGCTTCGGTTTTACCACGTTTGACGCGGTTTGCCCGCACATGTAGCGAAGACGTGACCGGAGAAGTGCCCCTGTGATGGTCCCGGAAGACGGAAAGTATCATTCGTAATCGCCGTGCGTGCTTTGAAAGCGAAGGGAGTCACAGGGTCCACGAGTGCGAAACCACAAGCCAAGGTTCACGACAGCGCTCCGTTGACTTCGGCGATCTTGTTCTGTTTGGTGCATAGAGATAGGTTTGGTGCAACACGGCGATGCGACAAAGAGTTGAAACGTTCGTGGTGTGTCGTGCGGTGCTTGGAGGTAGAATTCCATACTAACACGAAGCGCAAATTGGTTATTGTGGCGTTGAAATTCAACGGGTTCAGTTCCGTCGTCGTCAGCTGATCCGGTCCAACTGGTCCGGGAGGACGCAGCGAGCGCTTTTAAAAGTAAATCTTCCTTCGTTCTGTTTCAAAATGTAGAAGCATACCGTAAGTAAAAAGCTGCGGGCATTTTCAACAAAATTACGTCGTTTTAATTGAACAATGGACTACGGATTCTTGACCTAGACCTGCCGTTTTTATGCTTCGTGTTGGCGTTTGCACAGCGACGCACACCGCCCGAGTAGATGATTCCGTCCTGCAAACTACCGGTCATATATATATATATATATATATATATATATATATATATATATATATATATATATATATATACACAGAATTTCAGAGAAACATAAGTCACCACTGATATTTTCTTGTAAATCTCGTGTGAATTTGTTGCGCTCGTCATGCGGTGTGAACAAATTGGGGCAACGTTTCCTACCTGCCTACGGATGCATGAACTGAGACCATTTTTTACGTAGTGAACATAGCGTTTTTTCTTTATTTTGGAAAGAGGTGTTGGTGAATTTATTATGGTACAATCACTTGAGAGTTCAGAAATTGGAGAGAGCGAGCATGCTTTCCCAACTTTGTCACTTTTCTCTCTGCCCTAGTTTCAAGTTGCAGTTTCACTAGACATACCTACTAGCAGGTACAAACTGCTCTAAAGCAGGTAAAAGACTGGTAAGTAGGTAAGTCAGGGCAAGCGGACTCCGTGTTTCGCGCTTCTCGCAAGGTTACTGGGTGAGTGCTTTTGCGAGGTATGCGGAATACGCAAACGATTTTGTTATGCCCGTCGGTTGCGCCTCCAGCAAAACGAATAAGATGATCTACAAAGGCGCAATCACAAGCCAATATTTACGATAACAGTGCATTTGGTTCGGTGGTACGTGTAGTTGTATTTTACCCTGCTTTCTCCAACAGCGTGTCATGACGAAGAGCTGGAACGTTCACGGTGTGTGCTGGGCTACGTGTTGACCCAAAGCCGGATCCAGAACTCCGTTTTTTTCTTTCTTTCTTTTTTTTTTTTTTTTGGAGGGGGGGAGGGAAAATCTAAACTCTAAAGCAAGATAAACAGGACTCCGGTTGGGCCTTTTGTTTTAACCGCCGCAGAACCACACTGCGCCGACGGCCCCTAGATGTGCGCCGCTGCGCCGACTTTTGGTTCTAACTTCTAAGCCGTGCTTTGAAACCGCCGCCGCGGACTTCAGTCTAAGCGACGGAGTGGTTCTCCAAGTGTGTGCGCCTGCTAGGGTGCGGCCTACCCTATTTCGAACCCTCGTCCTTGAGTACCGAGCTTTCTACCACCTGGCAGGACGGGAGTTGGTTTTATTTCGGGGGATCCACCCATGTCAAATCGTCCTCAAAGAAGGGGGCAGGGGGGGGGGGGGGGGGGGGTCGGGTCGATTGTTAGGAGGGTAGGCGGCCGCCCCCGTCGCCTCCCGCCTCCCTCTTGGGTCTGCCCCTGGATTGACAGAAGCCCGCGTCGCCCGCATCGTGAGTGCACTTGGGCTGTTGTAGTGGCTCTAGGCTGTTGATGCTCAAGCCTTTCATCCGCGGCTTGCCGTCAGCTGATCCGGCTGCTCGACGGTGAGGAAGCGGCGAAAGTGACCTCTGAAGCAAATCTAAATCCTTGTTCATCCAGTTATCCGGTGTCAAAGTGTGGAAGGTGTCCAAAGTGTACTGAGGGCGGGAACTACGAGCGTTTTGCCTTGCTTTCGTAACCGAAACCAGAACAGCGAGAAAACTGCCTTGCGTACTCCAAAATGATGGAAGCAATAAGTTGCCAAAACCTGCTTTTAGGGTTTCAAGCCGAGTAAACAAGACAAATATAACTAAACTTCGTTGTCTGTATGCAGGAGGACTTATATAACATTCTCTTTCCAAAACGAAAAAGAAAGTAAAACTTAGTCCGCCGTATATAGCAGCAACTTCTCCACTGCAAAACCTATGCTGGCAACGTAAGCGGTTTTAATATGGCAGCCTCCGCTTTGCGCCGCGTTCCCTTTCCCTCCTTCCCCCCCTGGCCGCCCTGGCTGCGAGCGGGCGTTTTCCGCACGCGCGCCTGGCTTTGCCTCCGAGAGTTTAGTTTGTTCTTCGCTCTCGTTGGACGGATGGTCAGCGCTCGACCGGCGGTGACGTTCGCGCTGCGGGCGCGCGATACTGACGCGCCCATCGTTTCCCTGGATACCAACTGACCTCGGCTTTGAATCTTTATTTAGTGTAAAGCTGCCGACCTATTGCACTTTGGCTCGGCATCTGGATGCGCTTGGCGCTGGTGTGCTTGGCGACAATACTTCGACAACTCGGATACCGCCTGCCCGCCGGAACTTCCCGATGCGCTCCAACACTGGATACTGTTCTTGTGCGTGCTGTGTGTGTGTGTTCCGTGCACCGTGTTTCGTGACGACGCGCGCCTTGCATTCATTGTCTGTTGCAGTCAGCGGCAGCGCTTACCGCTAATTCACACTGGAAGCGGATCCGCGTTCGCAGAGCGGTTGCGAACGCGGTTGTATAAAGATTCAGTGCAATTGCACCCGCACTTGATGTCATGGAGTGCGCGTGCAATTGTACTGGATCTTTATACAACCGCGTTCGCAACCGCTTTGCGAACGCGGATCCGCTTCCAGTGTGAATGAGCGGTTAGAGAGTTTCGGTTCTTCTCCGCTCCGTCGGCTGCCGGCCGGCGCCGGCGCGGACGCTCGACCGGCAGCGACGTTCGCGCTGCGGGCGCACAGATACTGACGCGCCCATCGTTTCCCTGGATGGATACCCACTGACCTCGACTTTGAATCTTTATGTAGTGTGAAGCTGCCGACCCATTGCAGTTGGGCTCGGCATTTGGATGCGCTGGTGTGCTTGGTGACAATACTTGGACAACTCGGATACCGCATGCCTGCCGGAACTTCCCGATGCACTCAACACTGGATACTGTCCTTGTGCGTGCTGTGTGTGTGTTCCGTGCGCTGTGTTTAATGAAGACGCGACGACGCCTAGACGACCGTGTGCGGCGCCATAATTACCGCTGCGCTCACCACTGGACTCTACAAAAGTCTTTCGTGCGATGCCCTTAGCCGTTACAAGCGAGAGATCGTCGCGATTTGAGACCCAGTCCGCCTGGGTCTGAAATCGCGACAATCTCTCGCTTGTAACGGTTAAGGGCATAACACGAAATTCTTTTGTAGAGTCCAGTGGTGAGCGCAGCGCGAATTCCGGCGGTGCACCGCCAGGATTTAAGATTGGGACTGGAAATGCGCGGTTCCAGACTGGATAGAAATTGGTGCTTCAATTTTTAGGTCAAGGCGGAACCGGCATTTTTCATTCCGGCCTGAATCTGACATTTTCGTACGGGACGTCTTTGGAAAGGGGATTGCTTTGAGTCAATCGGCCGGGTATTGATAACACACAACAGCAGACAGCGTCCCAATACACCTTTTTCTAAATTACCCAAGCATCAAGAAGAACGCTGAAAGTGTAATTCTACGGTGCGCGCGCTGCCGTTCCTCCTATAAAGGATTTGAAGTAAATAATCACAAGGCTTTGACGAACGCGCCTGCAAGGCAAAATTTGTTTTAGACTTTTTGCTTTAGAACAATTACTACTGCAGACGCCAGGACGTGCAACGCGTGCAACTATACTTGTAGCATGCACCTCGTCTGCTTTTGTGTGCTATCAATACCCGGCCGATTGAGTCAAGGCAATCCACGTTTTGAAGACGTTGCCATGCCGACAATTATCGCGTTCATATCTAAAAAATGCAGCGAGGTGATTGCTCATGCTTTGCGATTTAAGGGAGGTAAGGCAAAGCGAAAGCCTCAGGCACCTTTCGTTGCTGACTAACGTGTCCGATATTGCAGCTACAACGACATATTGTTTTAAAGTGAGCGGCGCTCACTCACCGGGGCACCGCCATGTTTCCCCGCATCCTCCCGACCAAAAATGTTGTCCTGACCGAGCCAGTCACGTGATTTTAAAATCCCTCTCCTGGGTAATCCAGCTAACTTTAGCCGCGGTTAGCGCGTCGAGCAAACGGGCCCTGGACGTCAATGCATCAGGGGCTGCAGCCGTCTATTTCGACTGGGCCACCACCTGGAGCCGCTGACTTTAACGAAGCGAGCGAGCCCACCATCAACCACCAGGGCTTTACCATCCAGAACGTGCATTGACCAGCGTGCCGAACTTCATCTTGGTTCGCTGGCCTACTGGCCTGAACCGCCGCCGAAGCTCCAAGACTCGTGCGGCGAATCAGGAGAGCACGTCGTCCTCATCACCATATAACCGCCAGGGTTTTCCCAACACCAACAGACGGTGAAGCCTCCGGACACCACCCTTTGCCAATACTCTTCTCACAGATTGTAGAAATGTCTTAAGCAAACCTCGAACCTTCGACCAATGATGTTTGCGATGTTGCGAAGACCGTGTCGTCCTCCGCTTGTATATATCATCACAAAATCATAATCGCTAGACGTGGCACCGAGGGCCTCCATGGTACGGGCTGTTGCATTTCCGCGGTGCCACAGCTCTCCTGAGCTGATAAAGATTACGATTACGATTACGATCACAATTATATGCCATCTTTTTAATTTCCCCAGAAACCTTGATAGTGTTCCTCACCTCCGCCGCTTCTCAACATTATCTCCACTCGATACAGATCAGATAACTGTTTCTTGGATCGAAGCTTCCTTTTGTCCGGAGTTCAGTATAGGGCGGTGAACTCAATAAAATCTAAGCTTAGAAACGTCCTATCGTTTGTTTCATAAGGCAGTATACTGGACACCCACTTCTTAATATTTATAGGTAACCTGCAATGCTGTTTGGTTTGGCGCCATCTGGCGACTCAAGCAAGAATAATTGGGTACCCCTGGGAGTGGCGGCTGCATTGTTCAAACGTGAGCTATTACTCTGGTGGCGCCGCTGAGCCTAGTGTCTGAAGCAAGAAATACCGGGTATCCCATTAAGCCGTGATCGCGTAACGTGCCAGTAGAGCGGTAGCTACGGCCCTGGCGGGCCAATCGGAACGTGACTGCGTATCACCGGAGCGCGCCTCAACTCCGAAGAAGTATCAGGCTTTTCGCTGAGTCATGCTCCAATATGTGTGCGTTGCGCTCGTATACGTCGCGCATTTCGAAGCATTCGGCACGCAATGTGGGGCTTATCGTTCGCCGTTTGCCAAGTTACAACGAGATAGGGTATAACCGTGCGCTCTCACCCTTCTGGCGCCGCCTGGCCGTTGACGGCTGCCTATTAACAACTTTCCAATTTTTGCATCCTCATATATACCTCTAGTCACAACTGAATGTGCAATATATCGCCAAATAAAAATGTACTAACGCTCAAATACTTTCAAACGACATTGAACACATAATCAATAAAAATGTACTAACGCTCAAATACTTTCAAACGACATTGAACACATAATCAATAGACCGATCTCACACCCAGCTTCATTATGCCACTGCTGCCGCCAGGTATCGTGGGATCTGTAGGCTTTCTGCACGCGCGACAAGACCGCGGAACGTCTGTGAGTCCAGAGCACGGAAAGGCACGAACGGTCACGTGCATTTGCGCCTGCCCTACGGTGGAAGAAATAAATTTAGGTAATGACTCTCTGTATGACGCCGCGACCACATTATGCTCGGCACACCGAGCTCGCTTCACTCGCACCACGGTGTAAGATACACTCTTTAGGTGAGGACGCGGCGGGGCTGAACGCGCGGCGCGAGGAACGAGATAGTGTTCGTTCGACGGGCATCCGAAAGGCTGCATCATTCCGCTGCCACCGTGCCCGCGGCTCACAGTGTCGCCGGCGGCCAAACGGCGAAACTATGTGAGAGCGAAAAAAATTATCTCTTTGCCATGACACCCCGGTACACGGTGGTCTTTCTGCACGTGCAACAACCTCACTGGAGCTCTGCGCGTGTGGTACATGAGGCGGCACGAGGCGGCACGAGCCGTCTTGTGCGTGCCCACGGGTCGACGAGTCACCTGCCGGCGCCGCTTGAAACCATAGTGAGAGAGAGTGAAGAGCAAAATTTATCGGGCACGTCGCGAGGAGCGCACTGTCCTCACCGGAAGAGTATTATCTGACACCGTGACCCGCACGGAAATAGATGGCACCCAAATATAGAAGGCCTTGTGAAGGCTTGTTTAAAGGGCTTATGAAGGAAATTATGCATTCTTTACCCGGTCCCTGTGTACTGTGTTTAAATGATGAATTTATGTTGGCACACTGGCACTGATTGCCTTTTCTCTCGTGTGGTTGCTGTTTTTTAAACGAGAACATTCCGGTTATGACTCAACGTAACAAAAATACTCGTATAAATACAAAACCTCCCGACACAATCTACTGGGCTTTGAATAATTTAGAGTGAATTAAAATAATTCCGTTAAAAAACTGGGTCGTGCTCGCATGTTTTGTATGACAGCACGTTTGGTCACAGTTCCGTAAATTGTTTACACACGTTGCGTGGCTTTATAGGAGGTTGGGGGATATTTTTCCACAGGTTTGCTTCTTATTGAAAATAAATTCTAATAATGTGACAAACTGGGGCCTAAATAATTCCTTACATGCGCAGGACGGCATTTGCCTTACAAATCGTTTATACATACGATGTCAACTGGTATTGTGGTACATACAAATCATGTGAGCAGAAAACATTTTTATTTATGATGACATACTGACCGAAATGATGACACAGTATGATGACACTGTGACTGAAAGCCAAACAGTAGTAGCGGTTATAGGACATAAATCAATTTTCATCTTAGGTCTTACAGGCAACGTGTAAAGTACTTCGGGCAGCCATGGGAAAAATGCTTGGAACAGCGTCTACAGAAAGCGCGAGCTTCTTGGCGGAGTGGAGGAGAACTCTCGCCAAATTCCGCATGATACCATTTCGATGTCAGTTCGTCGGGTAAATGCTCAGCACAGACATGACCACTAGGTGGTAACTTGCGATTGGTCCTCGGGATTGTACGACGCCACTGCTCCAGGCGAGTGTCGTTCGATGAACCTTTAAATAAGGACACTCGCTCTACACAGTTCAGGTACCCCGAATTGCAGTTGGGAACGAGGCACGTTTTTACCATCCCTTTAGCATAACTTCTTCTTGGGGTTAAAGCTCACCTGTGATCAACACAGCATCGAAGCAAAACACGAGGCCAGCCACTGGCCGCCAGGGCTGGGTAGTATCGCGATACAAACGTATCGCGACACTATCTCATAGATATTTTTGAGTATCTCTATCTCTGTATCGAAAGACATTTCAAAAATGTATTTGTATTTCAGTAGTCAAATGCACTTGCTATCTAACGGTTGTAACGCGATACTCGGTCAGGCAAAGGTATATCGTTGCATATGGGGGAGGGGAGGGGGGGGGGGGGGGAGGTTGGCAGCGTTTTGAAGACGTCACCAAAAGATCAATGAGCTGAAAAGGACCCAAACAAAAAAAAAACTTATTTTTCGGAGAATGTCAACCTCGCCTTTGCTGTCCGCTTTATTTTACAGCGGACAGCGGTTTAATGTCCTGACGGCAAACGTCAGGTTTCCTTCATAGAGAGGATGCTGTGAGGCGTCTAGGGTTCACTCTTTTTGTGGAACGATCGTCCTTCTTTGTCCTCAATGGGGTTCGCTGAGGAACGTAATGGTTTCTTATCTTTATCAGAGAAAACAGTTCGCGACGAAGAGAAAGCGGAGGTATCGCCTCACCATTTTCAAAATGAAAAATGATAAGGCGATACTCGCCACCTGTTCGCACCCCTTCTTCAAACTGCGATGGACATCCAGCGAAGTGGCAAAGACTTTCGACTTTAATAACTTGCTCGTACGCGCCGCCGAGACTCACGGATCAGACCCAAAGGTTGCAAGCGACGAGGCGTCTTCATCAAAGAGGAATCACTAAACTCTTCAGTTTCGGCACGGTCTGAACAGACTCACGTGAGAGGCGAGGTCTTCCGCTATATAATGATCCGAGAAAAGACGTCTTCATGTTCCAGAAATTCCCAGCCAAGAAGGCGGTATTTATTCGTTTTAATACAAACTTATGCTCCTCTGCAGCGGTGGAGAAACTTTTCTCGTTCGCGATTCTTGTACTGAAACCGAACCGTCGCTGTCTTGACGACGAACTGTTTGAAAAGCTTTAACTTTTTCCTGTTTGCGAGAACCTTCCATGAATAAATAGAGATGTTTTTTCGCTTGAAAATTCAGGTTTGTTCGTTTCTTGCGCCACATTTCGGACTCGCTTTTTATGGGTCATTGCGTAGCTTCTTATTTCATTGCATTCTTGCATTCTTAAATATCTCTATTTCAGCATCTGTATTTCATTATCTGTATTCTCAGGTACATTTTTCCTTTTTTTACAGAGTATCTCCGAAATGTCCTCATGCAGCAAAAAGAAATGTATCTCAATATTTCTATTGCAGAACACTTTTTTTAATATATCTCAGTATTTCTATCCCGGAATACTTTTCTGAGTATCTTTTCCCAGGCCTGCTGGCCGCACACCACCACCATACCAGGAAAAGGCGAGCACGCTACACCGCCGACACCGTGGACGCCGAGGAAGGACGTCATATCCTCGGTGCTCATACCTCAGCGCCCTCCGCGGCGGCACGGAACGAATTACTCCTGGTTCGAGGCTAGCTCCGAACACATTCTGGTCGCTCGCTCCCCGAGGGAAGAGCGGCCAGAGTCATCCCTTAAATGTATGTCTTCCACCGTGGCCTGCTCCACTGAACTTCAGTTATGGCGGCGTCACGTATGCCTGGAACGCTTGGTGAAATTGGTTTATTTGTGTGGTGAACGGCTCATGGTACTAAACCGTTCGAAGTGAATATGAGTTCGTTTGTCCCTGCAAGCATACCACATCTCTTTTTTTTAGCGTCATTTAGGCTCGAAATACTTTTCTTTTTCACTTCTAGTAGTACTCTGACGTTCACTTCACGCCTAATTTGTTTTGGGCTGACCACATCGGCTCAATAATTTCCGAAGCTTCGAGGACACTTGGTGGCATCTGAAGTTGCTTGCACCCCGCACCTCCCGGTCTACGGCAGCTGGTTTACCAGAATTTTGTTCGTCCAAAGATAGAATATGTAGCTACCATTTGGTCTCCTCATCGAATGTACCTCACTTATGCTCTAGAATTGCTACAAAATCGAGCTGTCCGACTCATGGTTTCTAACTACGAACGCACTGCAAGTGTTTCTGCCATGAAGCCGTTTCCGTGCCTCCACACTCTGAGTGTCAGCCGCAGAATCTCACAATTCCGCCTCTTTCGTACGATTTTTAGAGCGGAGCTGTTAAGGGCTAGGTTCCCCAGGATCGTGTCCGTGTATATCGACACAAACCTACCTGGACAGCTACCGCCATCCATAAGTGACGGCGGCATGCACACAACCAATATGGTTTCCGCCGTCGCTCGTAGATGGAGGCAACCTTTCCAGCTATAATAGAAGAATGGATAGTTGGGCGCGTTGGTGGAAATTCATTGTAGGAAGCAGCGCGAAAAACAGACGACGACAAAGAAGCACACAGTGTACCGAGTACGATTCCGCTGGTCTTCCTTCTTCACAAGGGTGGAAAGGCTGAACCTTTTTATCTCCACCTCAACTGTGACATGCGTTGCTACTACATTCCCATCCTTCATCAAAACGAAATTTTAACTCTCTTAGCGTTCGTCGCATCACTGGTTTCACTGTAACTTTAAACAACTAATTTCTTCCCCTTGGAATAACATAGAGTAATGATCCGTCAGAGGACATGGTGATACCATTAACAAGTGACCAACATAGTTTTAGAGCGCAGCTTTTAGGCACCCGTTTCCGGCTTGAGCGGCGTCGCCGTCGGCGTCGGTGTAACCGTGAGGCCACGTGACCCCCGTGACGTCACGGGGGTCACGTGACTTCAGAGGGTCACGTGACCTCAGGGGGTCCTGTGACCTCAGGGGGGTCACGTTAGCCCCTGAGGTTACGTGACGTCTCTGACGTCACGGGGGTTCGGCGACAGCGGCGCCACTCTGAGATCACGTGACCCCCCTGACGTCACGGTGGTACCGGCGACGGCGATGCCACAGGGGTCACGTAACCTCAGGGGTGGTCACGTTACCTCAGGGGGTCATGTAACCTCAGGGAGGGTCACGTGATCCCCTGATGTCACTTGACCCCCCTGACGTCACGGGGGTTTCCGGGACGGTGACGCCATGGGGATCACGTGACCCTAGGGAGGTGACGTGACCTCAGAGGGGTTACGTGACTTTACGGGGGTCACGTGACCCCACGGGGACCACGTGGCCCTCGTGGCCCTCGTGGCAGAGTAGCAGGCAGGATGACGAGGTGAGGAGAAGGGAGGAGGGGTATGCCGTCCCTCCAGTACCCGTCCATCCTCCTCCTCAAGAGCTGCCCTCTAATTCGGCGTTACAGGGAGTTTTAAACGGCCTTCCTTTTTTTTTTAAACCTTGTATCATCTCACATTATTTTGGTATCTATCATGTTCTCAAACATGGTCGCCGCTTGGTGTGCACCACATATATATATATTATGTACACTCTTTGCTTGCTTTTTTGTATTTATGTTAGTGTATGCGCATGGTTTTCCATGAATCTTTTTATCCTGAATATTTTATGTTTTGTTTTTATCTGCACCTTCATAGTCCACATAAATATGATTTTCTTGTATAACTCTTTCCCTTGTGTAATGCCCCTGCCGATTACCTTGAGGAATAATAAAATATTAAATGAATGAATAAAATTAAATCAAGGTGCATTACCATAAAGGGGCTTCTGGCAGGTATCATTTTTCGTGTTCGTGCCTAAAGGGGTATTCACACGAGGGAGAAATCCCCGGGATTTCTCCCTCGTGTGAATACCCCTTATAACGCGCACATTGCTAGTTTTTTTAACGACAAATACTCTCGTTTTTCAGTGTGAATATGCCAGACTAAACTGTGTTTAGAAACGCAAAAAACTTGAAAGTGTGGATTTGTAAGGACCACGTTTTATGACAATGAAGTCGAAGCTATGATTGCGCATGACTGCGGTGCTTTTTGCTGTTGAAGACTGTTGGTGGCAGTCCCACGTGAGACGATTTAGAATCGTCGCCGAGACTACAAATGAGCATTGCTTCAACATGTGGCGGAAGAAGAAGAGGTGTTGAAGTGATCGAATGGAAGCTACATTGGCTCTGCGAACAAGGACCAATACCTGCGGAAATTTTTACTTAGAGACACTGAGTAACGTTTGCATCGCGTGCCCAAAGCCACCAGGAGCACGCGGATACCGATTTCTTGGTCGTAAGCGCACAATTTTTATTTTCTGGTCACTTCCAGTTTTGAAGCGGGGGTGCCGCGCTAGCCCTAAGCCATAGGCGAGGGCCCTGGGGGGCTATGTTGCGCTTTTTGCACTCCCAGGAGACAAGGGAGAGGGAAGTGACGTCAACGACACAGCAAACGCAGATTGGGAGTTGATTTCGTTTTCTTCTGTCAACATCCAATCTGTGTTTGCTGTGTCGTTGACGTCACTTCCCTCTTCCAAGTCTGCTGAGAGTGCAAAAAGCGCAACATAGCACCCCTGACTACGGCGGCCACATCGCTCGTGATGGAGTCCGCAGCGGCCTGCTCAAGCCTTGATCGAAACTACCAGCCGCATACCGCCAACGCTGAAGAGGAAGAAAATGACATGCGCATGTTGCAAGACCCTCCAAGCACCACCGGCGACGACGAACACGACATGGCACCCTGGATTAAAGTCACCAGCCGGGCTATTCGCCGCAAGACGCGAGCCAGCCTTGCCACGCAAACTCTCAACCTATCGCCGCCAAAGCCGGCTCTTCGACCCAGCCGCCCGGTGCTCAAGCCAAAACCTCCACCCCTTCCTGCTGACGACTTTAAATTGGCGATCCGGCCTCGCAATGGTCTCGTGCTGAGCAAGGTGAGCCCGATGGTACTTTCAAACAGCATTATGCGAGAAGCTAAGCTAAGTGCTCAAGAGGCAGACATCAAAATACGCGTCAATGAACAACAGAACATTCTAGTTGCAAGCACACCCTACCAATTAACTGCCTCGGCGCTGAGTAAGATCCAAAAACTAACTATTGGTGAAACTACTCACGCAATTGCGTCATATGGTATCTCCCCTGACAACTCGTGTAGAGGGGTGATACACTCGAGAGAAAAGGAAGCCACCAACTGTTGCAGATCGGCTACGCCGCCACAAGCACAGTGGCGCTTGTCATCTTATCTTCCACCTTCTCTCTCCCTTTCCCTCTCGCCTTCCCCTTGCCTGTCTACCATATAAAGCGCAAGCTGCGCACGAATAAACGTTGATTACCAGCCGCTATCGTCACGTTCTTGCGGCGTCGTAACAGTGGCGACGACGATGCGATAGTCTATCTTCCGCTGCTCTGTCGGCAGACATGGTCAGCTATGCAGTTCCGCCGCAGTTCGACGAGGCCGTTGACAAATGGCCCGCTTACCAAATCCGTCTGGAGGCGTTCTTCGAAGGCAACGGGGTGACAGACGGGAAGAAGAAACGCGCCTTACTCGTCGCAGCGCTGAGTACCAACACCGTGGACGTCATCAGCGGACGCTGTGCTCCAGCAAAGGTAAATGAGCTTCCGTACAGCGAAGTGGTCAGCCTTCTGCAGCAACATTTCTCGCCAAAACTGAACGAAACGGCCCAGTCGTATAAGTTCTTCTCCCGCAACCAGCTGCCGGGGGAACCGGTAAGAGACTTCGTTGTGGCCATCCGACAAATAGCAGACACGTGCAACTTCGGGGACACATTGGACCGGATGCTGAAGGATCGGATAGTCTGCGGCCTCCAAAATTCAACGGTGCGTCGGCAACTTTTGGCTAAGCCGTTCTTGACGAGAACCGAAGCCGAGGAAGTCGCCGTAGCAGCAGAAATGGCGGAAGAAAATGTAAAGGAAATGCAACGCGCCACGACAGAGGATGGGGGCGTGCACGCCGTGGGAAGCAGGACGGCAAGGCAGAAATGGCGGGAGACTGAGTCGCCGTGTTCCAGGTGTGGCAGAGGGGGACACCAGCCAGACGCGTGCCGTTTTCGGTCAGCGCAATGCTACAACTGCCGCCAACGAGGTCATATCGCCAAGGCTTGTTTCCGTCGCGCCGACAGACCAGTCACCGCGTCAACAAGGCCAACCCAACAGCACGTCAATGCACTGGCCCCGCGGGATGAACAAGAGTGGGATACCAGAACAGAGGGCCTGTTCATGTTGGGGGCGTCAATGGAACACGTCGGGCACATCGAGACCACTCAGCCTATTGCGGGTACCTTCGACTGGGGGGGCGTGCCTGTCAACATGCAACTCGATACGGGGTCTCCGGTGTCGGTCATCACGTGGCCTACCTACATGCGGCACAAAGCTGCGTGGCCGAGCCTCCAGGATTCTCCTCTGAAGTTGACTTGTTTCCTCGGAAAACTACCAGTGCGCGGGCAGCTGAAGCTCAAGGTGGCCTTGGGAGACCAAGCCAGCGAAGGAACACTGACTGTCCTGGGCTGCTCCGGCCCCAACCTGTGTGGACGCGACCTCATACACGCATTCGACCTGCTGGAGATGCCGGTACTCAGCGTAGCAACAGAAGGTGAGCCTTCGGCCTCCAGTTTCGGGGACAAGGTCAATCTCAAGGGGTTGCTAGACGAATTCGCGGAAGTGTTCGAGCCAGGGCTGGGCCTCATTCAGGGGCCGCCAGTCCACCTTCAGCCTCGAGCGGACGCAGCTCCGAAGTTTTGTAAAGCACGTCAAGTGCCGTACGCCTTACGCTCAAAGGTAGAGGCAGAAATTGACCGGTTAGTGGAAACGGGCGTTATTATCCCAATTCCCCATTCCGATTGGGCAGCGCCTGTTGTGCCGGTAGTAAAGCGTAATGGTAGCATACGCCTTTGCGGAGATTTCAAGATCACGGTTAATCAAGCATGTCGGACTGAACAGTATCCGCTTCCGCGAGTGGAAGATATTCTTGCAACGCTGAACGGAGGCGAAGTTTTTACTACGATCGACTTACGCGACGCGTACAATCAGCTCCCGTTAGATAAGGCATCTATGCTACTCACGACCGTGAATACGCAGAAAGGGCTATTCTGTTTTACTCGTCTGCCATTCGGCATCGCGTCAGCACCAGCGTTGTTCCAGCGGCGTATGGAGTCGATTCTTCAAGGCCTATCGGGAGTCCTGTCTATCTGGATGACGTCATGATCGCTGAGAAACGTAATGACTGCACCCTACTTAGGAAAGTATTGCAAAGATTTCGTGAGTCGGGGGTACGGGTGCATCCAGGGAAGTCCAAGTTTCGACAGACCGAGGTGGACTTTTTGGGGCACCGAATTAGCAATCTAGGGGTGCAACCTAAGACAGAAAACATAGATGCAATCCTCCAAGTTAAGGCGCCCCGAACAGTAGCCGAAGTAAGGTCCTTTGCAGGGCTGGTGACTTACTACCACAAGTTCCTCAAGAACGCGTCCTCGATCATGGCGCCGTTGTACGAGCTTCTCCGCGCGGAGGCAAAGTGGGAATGGGGACCCAGACAGCAACGCGCGTTTAGCGAGGCGAAGACCCAACTCAAAAAAGCTGACTTCTTGGCGCATTTTGACCCAGACAAGCCGTTAATTCTTGAGTGTGACGCGTCACCATTGGGCATTGGCGCCGTACTGTCTCACGATGTTGGCCAGGAGGTCCTGCGCCCCATAGGGTTCCGCTCTCGCACACTCACAGCCGCCGAGCGGAATTATTCACAGTTAGAGCGGGAGGCCCTCGCTTTGGTGTTCGGTGTGTCGAAATTCCGAACATACCTCTTGGGAAGGTGTTTCACGCTCGCGACTGACCATAAACCCTTGTTGGGGTTGTTTCATCCTGATAAGGCCGTACCGGCGATGGCCGCGGGGCGGATCCAACGGTGGGCTCTGCTGCTGGGGGCCTACAACTACGTCATCCAGCACAAGGACGGCAAAGCCAATATTCCGGCCGACGCACTCAGCCGGCTTCCAGCGTCTGGATCAGCCCCCCCTGAATCGGCGGAAGACGTGGATGGCTGTGAGTATGTTCTCCTCACTGAAAGCCTCAACGATGGCGCCTTGTCGGCTAAGCAGTTGGCCGTTTTGACGGCGGAAGATGATGGTTTCGCAAAGGTGCGGAAGTGGGTACAGGAAGGCTGGCCCTCTCGTCTAGCACTAGAGGACAGCCATTTAAAACCCTACTTTGACAGGAGAGACGAGATGACTGTTAGCCATGGGCTTTTGTATTGGGGCCATCGCGTGGTTGTGCCGCAAGTTGCCAGACCAGCAATGCTACGACTACTGCATGTTACGCATCAGGGAATGGGCTCCATGAAGACGCTAGCTCGCTCAATGCTGTGGTACCCGTGCATTGACCAAGATATTGAGCGACTCGTAAAGACGTGCCATATTTGTGTGCAGGCCGCACCGATGCCACCTAGACAAACACCTGTTCCGTGGCCGGAGACGGGGCGACGCTGGTCCAGATTGCACATCGATTTTGCGGGACCAGTGGATGGTTTTATGTTGTTAGTTGTGGTAGATTCACACACGAAGTGGATTGAGGCGGTGCCCATAAAAAGTGCCAATGGGGTTTCTACGGTTGAGGCGTTGCGAACGGTATTTAGCACCTTCGGGTTGCCAGAAACCATTGTATCTGACAATGGCCCACAGTTTACATGTGAAGAGTTTGGAAAGTTTCTGCGGCTCAATAACATCGTTCACCTTCGTACGGCACCTTACCACCCCCAGTCTAATGGGCTGGCGGAGCGCGCCGTCCGTACAGTGAAACAGGGACTTAAAAAAAACAAGCAAGGGTCGCTGCAGACTCGTCTAGCAAGGGTGCTGCATCAGTACTGTCGGACACCTTCCGCAGGTGGCAAGACCCCGGCCATGCTGCTAATGGGATACGAGCTGCGCTCAAGGCTAGATAATGCGGTCGTACCCCCACCATCACGAGTCAACGATCGGAACGACACTTATACCAACAATCCTGTCCACACAGGGGAACCAGTATGGGTGCGAAATTTTGGAAGAGGTGAACTGTGGACACCAGCTAGAGTACAGTCCACGGACGGCGCACGCATGATCACCGCCGACGGCAACGAGGGAGACGTCCTTCACAGACACCTCGATCAAGTCAAGCCCCGGCTTCCCGAAAGTCCACCGGAAAGTGCTTCCAGTCCGTCACGTCTCCCGCCGCCGGAGGCAGCGCCAGGCCTGCAGCGACCGACTCGAACCAGGAGAGCCCCAGTGCGGTTTTCCCCCTAGGAGGGAGAAGACTGTTGCAGATCGGCTACGCCGCCACAAGCACAGTGGCGCTTGTCATCTTATCTTCCACCTTCTCTCTCCCTTTCCCTCTCGCCTTCCCCTTGCCTGTCTACCATATAAAGCGCAAGCTGCGCACGAATAAACGTTGATTACCAGCCGCTATCGTCACGTTCTTGCGGCGTCGTAACACCAACGAAGAACTATTGGAGGCCATCTCAGCCCCTGGATACGAACCACTCACGTGCCGCCGATTCGGGGACTCAGACACCATCCTCATCACTTTCATAGGAAAGAAAGTCCCTTTCCTTATATACGTAGGCGGAGTGGAAACGAGGTGCTTCCTCTACAAACGCACCGTCGCCTACTGCTACGTCTGCCATCAAACTGGCCACCGCGCGGGCGTCTGTCCTTACCCGCCAGATGTGCCGACGTGCAAGGACTGCGAAGCCCTACTTACCGCGGAGCCACACGAGTGCAAACCGAAATGCTCTCTGTGCAGCGGCGAACACCGCACAGCGAGCAAGGCCTGCCCTAGGCGCTTTTTTGCCGCCCATCAACCGGCGAAAAGAACAGACGTCGATCGGCAGGCGGAGACCGAGAACTCCTTCTGGCCAGCGAGGGGACCTCTCATCAAGATCTTCCGCTGCCCGGTCCCGATCTCGTAGCTACCCACGTTTGACCCAGGACAGGAGACGCCGCAGTTCGAGGTCCCGGTCCCGCTCCAAGACCCGAGGAAGGACACCGAGCACCCAGGAACGAATAGAAACTCAGCAATCTACGCAGGTGAGCTGGGCGCAGACGCTCTTTCGCAAAGCTCGTTCCCCTCCCCTACCCAATGATATGCTTAAACAAGTCCAAACGCAAAATTTACGTCTACAAGAGGAGAATACAACACTTAAAGCCGAACTTGCCGCACTGAGAGAAGAATTATGCGCCCTTCGTAATGAAATCAAACAAACGACACAATCACCATCCGCTCCCGAGAAACGCAAAAAGATAGAACGCCCCACTTCGAAACCGTTAGAACCCGCTTCCCAGTCCCCGACTGCACTAAGCCCACAACTCACAGAAATCACTCAGCAACTCGCAACCCTTATGCAACTTATGCAACAAACTAACGTGCGCTTGGATAACCTCGAAGCTCAGAACCCATCACTTCCCGGTCGTCTCTCACGGCGTGACTTGAAGCCTTACAGCCGACCCACTCCTCATCAAGAGGAGCTCACCTGCCACGATGGCAGCAAAACGGAATAATAATCAAGCTCTTCATCACAAAACCACCATATGGCAGTGGAATTGCTGCGGATTCAAAAACAAGTTCGGTTCACTCTCTCAATTCATTGCAGCATCTACCTCTCCTCCGGATGTCATATCACTCCAGGAGACCAGTTCTCCCGCTCGTCTTTCCGGCTACGTGACGTACGGAGAAGACACCGGAAAAAACCTTCATACTCTGGTTAGCAAACGAATTACTGCTATTCAACACGCTCTTCAACAAACAGAACAGCTGGGAATCCTGCTCAAGCTCATCCCGCGTGCCAAGAAACACGCCCACAGTCTTTTCATCTTAAATATGTATTGCAGACCCAAATGTAAAGATCCTAGTGTCCAAAACGTACTCCTGCAGGCTATCCACAAAGCGGGAGGTAAGCCTCTCCTCATAATGGGAGATTTCAACGCGGCCCACCAGCTCTGGGGCTATGCGTACTCCAATAAACGCGGTAATGCCTTGCACGCACTCATCGCAAACAATGACCTTACCCTCCTAACTAACCCTGCCTCCCACACCCGCATGGGCAATAGCGTCACCAATGATACCTCGCCAGACTTAACTATCACTAGCCACACCCCTCACGCGGACTGGGAGCACCTCGGAGGATATTTGGGAAGCGACCATGCCATTCTAGCCACTACTATATACGGCGCAGAGTACAAAGTCAAACTCGGCAAGGCACGCCTGACCGACTGGACCAAACTCCGAGATGAACGAGAAAAGAGACTGAAAACGACAGATCACCCCCCGCTTACTCTGCAAGAGTGGGTATCTCGTCTCGTCCAAGATGTCCAAACCCACACTAAAAATATTGAAACGTCCACCACCACTCCATGTGTAGACACTAGGCTTCTCCACCTATGGGAGGCTCGCCGCAGTCTAATTAAACGATAGAAGAAACAGAAGCTCAACCGCAAGCTAAAAAAACGTATTGCGAGGCTCACAGAAGACGCGGCTCAGTACGCCTCCGAATTGTGCAAGGAAAACTGGCTTTCCCTCTGTGACGGAATGTGCGACACCCTTAGTACCTACAAAACCTGGAAACTGCTCCGCTATCTTATTGATCCGGCCAAGAGCAAGACGACGTCCCAACACACTATGGACAAAGTCATCCATCAACACGTAGGAGACACACGCCATCTCCTCGCGACTCTCAAGACCCGTTACCTCCCTACTCATCCCACGGAACCCCTTCCTCCATACTCGGGAAGCCCAAATCCGCTCCTAGACGAGGACTTCCATCTGCATGAAGTTACGGATGCTCTTGCCAAGATTCGCCGCAACACAGCGCCCGGATTAGACCAAGTTACTAACAAGGCCTTGGCCAACCTGGACAACCCTTCCCTTCTAGAACTGACTGATCATCTAAATGACATCTGGCAGACGGGAATCCTCCCCGAGGATTGGAAAACTGCGGAAGTTAAACTGATACCTAAGCCGAAAAAACCACCCAGCACTGACAACCTTCGACCCATTTCCCTTACGTCGTGTGCAGGGAAACTGTTGGAACATATCGTCTTAAACAGACTGCAATCATATCTCGAAGATCACGATAAGCTCCCAGTGACAATGTTTGGCTTCCGCTCGCATTTGTCGACGCAAGACGTTCTACTCCAGCTTAAGGAAGAGGTAATGCTGCCTGCTACGCGCAACTCACCCACCGCCATTCTTGCTCTAGACCTCAAGGGGGCATTTGACAATGTTAAACACACTGCCATCCTCTCACAACTTAATACCCTCGACTGCGGCCATAGAACCTACCAGTACATTAAGGATTTTCTCTCCGGGCGCAGAGCGATACTAAAGGTGGGAGACCTCGCCACAGACCCAGTCCTGCTTGGCAGCCGAGGTACCCCTCAAGGGGCCGTACTCTCACCTTTGATATTCACAATTGCGCTCATCGGTCTCCCTGCCCTCTTGGACTCCATTCCCGGCGTACATCATGGCATATATGCCGATGACATTACGATCTGGTCCGGCACGGGATCCTTCGGGGAAATTGAGGAGCGTCTGCAAACGGCGGCCAATGCGGTCAGTGATTATGCCAACTCATGCGGCCTCAAATGTGCGCCACAAAAATCAGAACTATTACTCGTTTCTCCAAGAAAGAAAGGTTCTCTGGACCCACCCAATGTCACCATCTGTATGGAGGGCCACATCATCGTTCCATCTCCGCATATCAAGATCCTCGGTATGACCTTTCAGGCCGACCGCGCGAACACCATCCTGATAAATAAGCTCAAATACACCACAGACCAAGTCACCCACATGATCCGACGTATAACCACCAAAACGAGGGGTATGCGCGAGGTCAATACGGTTCGCCTAGTCCAGGCATTCATAATCTCCCGCATTACGTATGCCATACCTTATGCAGTCCTAATTAAGACAGAACTCTCGAAGGTGGATGTAATGATCAGGAAAGCCTACAAACAGGCCCTCGGACTTCCCGTCAGCACGGCCACCGACAAATTGTTAAAACTCGGCCTACACAATACAGCTGACGAGCTGATAGAAGCCCATCTTTCCAGCCAAAGGATGAGACTGGGAGCCACGGGCACAGGAAGACTTCTTCTCTCGAATGCGACTCACAACCCCTCTGCAGCATCCTCCTTCTGAAACCACGACTCTCTCTCACGAGGTCCGGAGACACCTCTCCATTTCACCGCTCCCCCGCAACATGCACCCCGTGCATCATGCGGGACGAAGGGAGGCGAGAGCCCAAGCCATATACAAACGCTATGGCCACGAACCAACCACCGCATACACGGACGCGGCCTCTTATCCCGGCATAAGAGCCATGACAGCCGTCGTCGTCGAACAAAATCACCATGTCAGCAGCATCACACTACCAAGATACGAACCCTTACAAGCGGAAGAGGCGGCCATTGCTCTTGCCACCGCGCAAACTACAGCCGAAGTCATCATTACAGACTCGCAGCACGCGTGCCGTAATTTCTCCAGAGGAAGAATTCACCGTACAATAGAACGGATTATCTCCCAACACCCGCCGGATAGACTCATCACTATCATATGGACACCCGCCCACTCCTCTGTACCAGGCAATGCAACCGCCCACCTCTTGGCCCGAGAGTTATCCCGCCGGGCCCTGGGAGACGCACAGGAGCGGCCGGTCCCATTGGTAACATATCAAGAGATCACGCAGCACTATAGGTTGGAGCGACGTACCTACCCACCCCCACATAAACAACTATCGAAAGAGCAGGAACGACATCACCGTGCAATACAAACTAACACCTTCCCTCATCCCACTAAATGCCATATCTTTTTCCCTACCCTCTATTCCCCATTATGCCGCTTTTGCGGAGCTCCTGGGACCCTTTTTCATATGGTAGGAGGATGCGACCAAAATCCCACCCAATCGTCTAACCCCTTCCAGTCGTCATACGAGCTTTGGGAGAGAGCACTGACCAGCTCCAACTTCGATGACCAGCTCATGCTCGTGTCGAGGGCTGTGGAAGCAGGGAAGGCTCAAGGCGTCTTGGACTAAGGACTCCTCCCCATCGCTTTCTCATAATAAAGATGTTTATTCTCTCTCTCAACATGTGGCATTTCAAGTGCAATTCAAAGCACGCGTGCAAAGCGTGCTTTGAATTGCATTTGATATGCCACATGTTGAAACAATGATCATTTATAGTCTCGGCAACGATTCTAAATCGTCTCACGTGGGACTGCCACCAACAGTGTTCAGTGCAAGACATTAAATGGGCTACTTTTCTTGATACGTCGACTCCTTTATGACAAGTCAACTTCACCTAGTATTTAGATGCGAAGACTAACCTCTAAGAGGTTAAGATCTTATTGTGGCAAACCGCTTTTGAGATCTCCATCAAGATTGGTAAGAGTTCGAAATATTTTGATAATATTAAACATTTTGGAGCTCCTTTCGAACAATGTCTAGCATTAAACGTGTACTAAACGATTTCCTGTCACAGTCTAGTTATGATGATAACTCAGTATTGGCTCTAAGCATCCTATAAAAAGAAGCATTACTTTCATGCTCGGCCAATTTTTTTTTTTAAATTGAAATCAGTATTATATATTGACTACCGAAGAACCATCGCTGACACCAGATGGCGTCAGCTGACAAGGAGAAGCAAAGGATCATCCTTCTCGTCCGATGTTGCCATCTCGTGTCAGCGTTTCTTCCGAGGTATCGATTCTTGATACTGATTTGAATAGAGAAATCGACGACGCAGGATTGAAATGGTTGTTTTCCTAGGATACTTAGAGCCTATCGATTGAGCTATGGCTATGAATAGACTATCGCACAAAGTGGTATAGTGCGCCCATGAGTTACATATTATTTGACCGCACGTTCGCGTTCATTACTCAAATGATTGGACTTAGGGTGCCTTCATGTGCGCTCTGCTTAGGGTGGAGACATCTCGCCATTTTGTCCCACATGTTTATTTTTCTTTTTTCTTCGGAAGCGCGTGAGAGAGCGTGTCCCTGCACGCGTTTGTGGCGCTGACTGTGCTTGGTGACATTTTGTCTTCGTCGATTTCTTTGTATTTTCCCTGTGAGCGCGTGCTGTCGGCATCGGGTACTACAAAGGGTGGCATCACCTTAAACAGAAGGACATTGAGGCACCCCAGTTGGACCAGAAGGACATTGAGGCACCCTAAGTTGGATGGAAAGTGATCCCGACACAAAGCTAATATGAAGGCAAATTACGCCATGTTGAACGCGTCATAACATTTCTGGCACATGGTAATTGGGTTATTTACCCTAAGGGCCCTTTGACAGCTTTTTCGTCGGCGCGTATATGCCTGCCTTTTTATTTATGTAAAGCAAGCACAAAACCTGACCGTCCCAAACGAGATATCTGACCTGAGAGGCTTGACAAAAAATTCACCATCATCTCTTTTTCCTTTTTTTATTTTTTTGCCACGCTTATATTTTTTTTAGTTCACAAGCAGGTTTGGCTATCTTTCTGTCTCAAAGAAGCGGACTGCCTCCTCAACCATGATGCGTATGTCGAGCAGATTTTTTATGTTTGATCAGGAACAGCCAAGGGCGACTGTTTCCTTTCCTTCGGCTTCTACCAGATCTCGAAGAAGCTTAAATCTACTTGCCGTGCTGAACATTGCTACATTGCTTTCAAACGGTTTCCCCAGTCAGCATTGACACAGTGCAAGTGACAAGGCACGCATTACGAGATGCGCAACATTGGAACCTCCGTGAATAACAATCAGCGAGGAGATTCCAGGCGAAATGTGCACCTCACTCACATATAGAGTGGACCGGAAGGCCTTCACAATTGCCCCCAACACATATATGGTGTGAAGGCGAACAGCCGAACTAGGAGGACGCTGGGACAGCCGTCTGAGCAACAATAGCCTTACGCTGTCAGGGAAAGCGGGGAAATAAAGCCTGTCATGTACAACCGGGAAGCGCCAGGGGAGACTGTCACGGTATTTTCCTCTCACCATCCTCCAGAAGGACAAAGGCATGGCGGTTCTGGTGAAGACCCCAGAAAACTTCGCAGCGCTGACGAACATATTTAACAAGAAAGAACACGACGTCAGTTTCTCAAACTAAACAAACAAGCCTTCGTTCCAATAGGAAGCTATGAGTAATGTAATATGCCACTTGCTACGAAAAACTCACCTTAAGACGCGCTCTAAAAGTTGAGTGTGGGAAAACATTTTGAGAGCTTAATTTCTCATCCGGCTCCAAGCTGACGCCGGTTTGTGTGACAGTGAACATGGAGTTCAAATACAAAGACCCACCCCCCGAGAATGTCAAGGACTGTAAGCTATGGTCTGCCAGAGAGGCGATTTGCTATAAGAAAAGTCATTAAAAGAAGCTAGTCAAGGGCACCCCAGAAGGCGCGATAACATGCCTTGGCAACTCCAAAGAAAACTTGACTGACATGGCAGTGTCTGACACAGTTACCAAGTACGGTGAAAAGGTCTGGCTCTCGTTCAAGTAATCGGTGGTAATCAGCGAAGCAATTAAGGCTTAAGAGATGAATCACTTCAGTCGAAGAACGTAGAACCCTCGGTGAGATTGCTTGGAAAACCGATAGCAGGGTCATATGGGCCTTATGCAGGTGCGCGGCAGATTTATTTAGCCGGTGTCTTACGTTGGCCGATAGCCTGTATCACCCAATATAGGATGCTGCAGTATTGAACTGGATTATTCGGTATTAGTGTGCGCTGGGGAAAAGTTTCACATCCATTTTTGATGGATGTCCCGCGTTAACACAACAGGTTCCCAGCCTTTACAGCTTACTCAAGCCAAAGCAAGGTAGAAATAATGCATGAACGCTACCCCCCTTTCCGAAACTTTGTCTGTCCGTCCTGGCATTTCCCGCTTAATTTATCGGTTAAATCGATATCACGAGACCTTTATACGAATTTAGTTTCTCATCTTGATTTAGTGGGAAAGTGGATGTCAGGTGACCTGACGTCACGGGACATACAGATCAATCCAGTTTCCCCGTTAAGTTTAGTGGAAAACTTTGCGCCAAGTGACCCATGCACCAATTCAGTTTCCCCTCTAAATTTAGCGGAAAAGTGGAGCCACGTGACGTCAGGCGGCACGTAGCATATCTGTCAACTCAGTACCCCCTAAATTTAGCGAGGATTTACGTATGGTGACCAAAACATCAATTCAATTTCCAACAAAATATAGCGGGATATTGACGTAATATGACCCATTTACCAATCCAGCACCCCGCTAAATTTATTGGCAACATTTACGTCTTGTGATCTAGACACCAATCCAAATTACCTGCTAAAATTAGCCAGGGTAAACAACGTCACGTGACATATATGCCAATTTTGCTTCCCCACTAAATTTGGCGAGCAATTGGAGTCACGTGACGTCAGATAACGTAACGTGTCAGATAACGTCACGGGAAAAGTGACGGCACGTGACATATACGTAAACTAAGCTTCCTTGCTAAATTTAGCTGAAAAATTGACAAGTTGTGGCCAAAACATCAATTCAATTTTCTCACCAAATTTAGTTGCATATTGTCGTCACGCGACCTATATCTCAATTCAGTTACCCACTGAATTTTGATGTCACGCGACCTGACGGCACGTGACTTATAAAACCATTCAGTTTCCACGATAAATTATACCGGAAAAAATACGTCACATGACACACCAATTCCTACACCAAATTCCTCATCGATTCCCTATAATTAGGGTTACCTGTTTTCGGATAAATCCGAAAGAAATCTGTAAAACACCCGCCGGTAAAAATTTAGTCAATTCGGATTTATGTGATAAACTCGACATTTTTATGTGTCGCCCTAAAAATAATCAAATAAAAAGACGGTGCTTTACAATTAGGTTTGTTCAGCGCACAGGTTCAATAATCCTGGGAACGTGCCACCACAGTTATCTTTCAAATGTCGGACCGTTGTCAAATGTTTTTATCGTTTATCCCATCAAGCGTCATTCATGACAACAGGTCATTGCACTTTCGGCTCAATACAAAAGCAAGTGATTTAATTTTACGTTAGTACCATATTATTTGTAGGGCTGGGCAATTGATCGATTAACCTTCCAATTAATCGATTGAGGCTTTAATCGCGATCAATTTTTTTAACCGGTTAATCGGTTTTTTAATCGGTACTCAAAAAGATGTCAAATGAACGCACGCATGGCTCTATCTTGGATGATCTGCCCGAATTAGGGGTGACTCACGGAAGATGCTGCGTGGCATGTATCCTGTCGTTCTGTCCCGAGCGGCTTTCAGTTCACAGCCAGGTAGTATGAGCAAGGGTCAAGCTCGCGAGGCGTCACGTGTTCGAGGATATACATTACAGTTCTGCCGAGGACAGACGAACAAGCCGGGCCCGCAAATGATCCCCGCGCGACAGCGAAACTTCAAATGTTGAGGATCTATTACATATCCTGCCCAGGCAAGACAAACAAGCAGAAAAAGAAGCTGGGAAACTAAAAACACCATGGTTACTTGTTCCAGTATTTGGCCCGTAAAAATGAACGAGTTCAGGAGTATGAAAAGCAATCTCGCTAGAAAGTTTGCGTTTAAAGTAAACTGCAGCGGTGAAGTCTTTTACTCGAAGTACGTTTACTGCATTATTTGCAAAAAAAACGTTTTCGTAGATTGGAAGCGCAAGTTCGCTTCAGTATAACCTAGGAGCGAAGCACCCATGTATGCCGCTGCAGCAAGGGCCATCTGCCAAAAATGCAGAAAACAATCAACGCCTTCTCATCGAGGCCCCCTTCTCTGAAAAAAGAAGAAAGCATCACCCAAGCCCTGACTTCTTGTCTTCCCGTCGGAGAATGTGGACAACCTTCGTTGTCTTCGGAGCTGGAGCAAAAATATGTGAGCCTTTGAATCGTGGAACTATATACGCTTTGCAGCAGCTGTGCATGGACGCCGCCATAACTGACCTTCAGTTTTTGTTTCCTCTTATTCCGTTTATTTCACTTCATCATTACCACAGCAGGCCAGGTTTTTGCCATATTAGACTCAACTTTGTCCTTTTCTAAAGCATCGGCCTTTGTAGGGGATCGTCAACTACCGTTTCAGTTGCTCGGCATCTTGGTGAGACAAGAGAAGGTCAGCAATGGCGGCTGTAATTTGGCGCGTGTGTAAAGCGCCTATAGGTATCCTCAATTCTAAATATCCTTTGCGCCGTGTAACAGAGTAAAATAAGTCTTTAAATGCAAGACGAGTCGTTGCATTTTTTTGAATATAATATTTGTATTAATCGCTTAAGTAATCTATTAAAGGGTGGCGATTAATCGGGTTAAAATTTTTAATCGATGCCCAGCCCTAATTATTTGTGCTTTTCAGGAAGGAGAGGTTGCGTTTTTGTAACAGGAAAAGCTATGGGACATAGAGATTACATCAAATGGCGAACAGGGTGGATTAAGACTTCCTCTGTTAGATCATTTACCTCTCCACCTCGCGCGGCCGCGTGGTAGGTTGATGGAATAGTATGGGATGAATACTAGCTTTGCAGTGACTACCTATACAAGTTTTAATCCGCAATCATTACCTGTTCCTTGGAGCCGAGTCGGCGTTGTCCGTAACCGCGAAAAACGGCAGAGAAGTTCTCTACGCGGAGTGGCTTTTAAATTCTCCGCGACGTGTAGTTCCAAGGAACGCCACCCTACAGAGAAGCCCTCTCAGCATCGGTAAGAGGGAGAGGGCGGTGCGCGTTCGGTCGCCCCGGCGGCCCGGACTGGAGAAAACGCTGTATGATGTGTTCTACGCTATGCTTTCGGCCACGTCGCGGCCCACACTCCCGCCGGCGCTGCGGCCACTTCTGCTCCTCTCGTCCCCGAGGGCTCCAAGGAGTGCTCGTCGGCGTTCAATTGCACATTGATGCTTTCGCATTCACAATTTATAAGAAGTGCATAAGTTTCCTCAGAATTGTTTTTTTTATTTTTTTTTTATTTTAAGGTATTCACGTTTATCGAAGCCACACTTCTGTGCAGCTTGTCCTACGGCAAATTAGTATTGCCGGTGGCAATAGTACCAAGGCCAAATTCAGCTGAATAAATAATATTTGATACAAGCGCGATTTATTTTTTACCTAGAATATCTGGATATTGTTTATTTATTTACTTTTTAATAGAAAACACTCGGAAATTAAACTCCGAACTAAGTAAAATTCTGAATCAAAGAAAAACAAACTCCAAAACAACTCCTAACTTTCGGGGAAAAAAAGAAGAAAAAAGAGAAAAACATTTTTGGAATTTGACGAAAAATAAACTTCGACAACACAAATTTCTACCGATATGCATGTATTATAGGACCTTGAAGTTAAGTGTCGATGCCAATTTTTTGCTTTAGAAACGAATGTTACAACATTATTGGCTTTTGTTGAGCTCATGCAGTTTTCAAAAAATATATATAGATTAAATTTTATATAGATTTCAACATCTTTAGTTCGTCAGCCACCTTGTAGATGTTTATTGGTGCGCAGAATCTGCGCTCTATAACTAGTCTTCTTTTAAAGAAAGTAAAATTAAGAGAAAATGACGTTCTTGCGATGTCTGCGACTCCCCATGTTCACGTGCCACTTTTGTATAACATACTGAGCACGCGCGCGCATAACAACTACGGAAAAAAAAAAAAAGTCATGTGCGTACGGAACGCGAGGAAACGCCGGAAACAGCAGAGCGCAAACAAAAGGCTGCCAGGCAGAAAACCCGAGCTTCTTCGGACGTCCTTCTGGCCTGATCTCCGTCTCGTCGATTGACTTCTGCTTGAGATGTAGAGGCGAATGGGAAAGAGAAAATATTGTGTTTGATCCGGTACTGCACCTCCGCCGAAGGGTGCTACGTGTGTTTGCGCGTGCCTGTCAATATTGCCACAGCGTACTTTTATATACGGCACGCCAAGAGCCGTCACCAGTCATTTTTCACTTTATGTCAAAGCGGCCTCAGTTACGTCCTACAAAACGTCAGCAGCTGATCTCCAGTCCACACAGCGTTGCAAAACATTCCGTTTCGTTTAATCACGAGGTCCCAGACGCTAACGTCAGATAGAATTATAAAGTGATTTCTACATCGCAAGAATATTGAAAGCAATAGGGGACTAGGACAAGATTTACGACAACCAGCGCGCTATTTTACACGGTTTAGTTTTAAAGGCCTACGGCAACCACGGCATCCATCTTTGAAACAATGACCCCTAAAGATCGCACAACTATTTTTAAGTTTAAAAATGTGTTGCTGCCGAGACAAAAATGTATTCAAATGGCTGATTTAACACTCGCTCTCGAATCCATGACGTAGATTGCATATGGCACACTTCCTGCCTATTTGGGTGGCTTCAAACAGGAAGTGTCTCATAACTTTCTTTCCTTCCCTCTCATCGCACTCGGCAATCACGATCACTCGTCTATAAATCGATAAGTGAGCTTGTAGAGCACGGATGCACAACATATGGTCCGCGGACCGCATGCGGCTCACTTGCGCTTTTCTAGCGGCCTGCGGCCCAGCTCAGGGCAGAACGTTGCTATGCCATTCAATCCACCGAGCGCCCGCTTCGCTTGTTAAGCAGCAGTGAAACCCTCTGATCTATTTTCTCAGTCTTCGGCGAAGGAACTGCGGTTTCTCAGTTCAAATTTTTCCTTTCCACTAATCCCGCTGACCAGAACAAAACAGCGTGTGCAGCCGTCCTTGCTGATGGTCTGGTTCTATCTCAGCATGTCTGTACACGCAACGAGAAAACTTCTTGCTCTATCTCACCATATCCCCTTCCCTCTTTCGCCACGGAGGCTATAACCCTCTCCCTTCCTGTTGGGATATTTAGGGGTTGTATCGTCGGATCGGAGGACTCCAATTCAAAGGTGCAACTGGAGCTCATCGACCTCCAGTGTCCACCAGCGCGGTAGACTATGTATCGCGACACTCAGTTGCACGAGTTCTACAAAAACCTAGACAAGAACAAGTGCAAACTCCGAGTGGACCAAGCCTTGAAACTCTGGTCACTTTTCGGAAACACGTATGTTTGTGAGCGGACCTTCTCACTGATTCTCAACAAGAACCACGTTCGAACGGCCATGACGGACATGACATTGCGAGATGTGCTAAATACGGCAACGAGTGCGATGACACATGATATCGGAAGCCTGACCGCAGCCAAAATGTAAAACACGTTATACTAGGTGCAGCCCGCACAGTTTCCAATAAACGTAATTTTGGCCCGCCTAATTTTTTAGTTGTGCACTCCTGTTGTAGAGTGTCCATGATCGATGTTGCCAAAACCCTGCAAAAGATCGCCCATAGTCCACGGCAATCGAACCGCGGTCCGCTGCGTGCCTCGGTGAAAGCGTAACCACAAAATCGCGACGATTTTTTTTTTTTTTTGATGATTGCCTTAGAGCTACGCAACAGCGTTAACAACCCGTTTATACTTTGGGTTTTTGTGCGTAGTACCCTAGCCTCCTCTATACTCATAAAGTCAGGCAGTTCGACGACGGAGCCGTAGAGTGCCCGGTCGCAGATTTGGAGCGCGAAGATCTGGAAGCACTCAGCATCAAAGAGCCATTTCTCGGGAACCCTGGACGTCAGCGCACAGCTTTGTCAACGGAGGAGATCCGAAACCCACTTCGGGGTCCTCGTGTCTCGCCGCAGTGTCTCGCGGCAGCGTCGAGACGCTGAGTTTCGGCGTCTCGAAGTAGCGGGGCGCCAATCACGTGGCTCTACACACTAAAAATTTCAACACCCATGTTCGTGTTAAAAGGGTGTTTTTCCGAGCTCACACCCTTCCTACACCATTTTTACATGATTTTTGAATATTCAAGGGTGTACGGAAAGGCCTACACCCTTCGTACATCCTTTTTACACCCTACGGCTACCGAAATCGTGTTAAGAGGGTGTTGCGGTGGTACACCCATGATTTCCGAATCGTCGAACTCGGAAACCGCCGAATTGCAGACATACGCGCCGACAGCAGAAGTCAAGAAGCAGCCTGCTCAATTTAGAGGATTTCGTGAAGTTCAAGTAAGCACAATGGGCAGCTGACATCCAAGCCAAGCCAACGCTCAAGTTGTTTTCAAGCCAGATGAATGCCGGCGTTGTGTACAAGCTCCTTGGTTGTTTACGTGCAAGCGACCACGAAAATAGCATCGGTTACTCACGCACTTCTGCTCAGAATGGTGAGACCACATCGGTTCTATTATGATACATTCCGTCTTATCCTGAGATGTACTAAAGCGAAGGCTAGACGTGCGAGACGGTTCGGGCTCACAGCTTTACTGTGAGCCTGTACCGTAAAGGTCGGTTCCGACACTTGCGTTTGAGTGTGTTTGTCTGCGTTGCGTTTAGAACCGAAAACGAGTCACCGGCACATCTGTGCTTCGTATGAAGCGTGGATTCCAATTCAAAGAATCATCTTGGCACGCGATATAAGCAGCAGGGATGTCCTGGTTTCTCGCAGCCGCAACGCGATCAAACGCAACTGTTTGAACCAGGCTCTACGTGGTTGACCTGTGCTTGTCCCTCGCGCTTTATTCTTTCGATTTTAAGTATTCATTTTCAACTCGCTCGCTTTTAACAGTACTAGTAGATACTCAGGCTGCACGAGGGTTCGTGCAGTGCGACCATCTAGCGATGCTATGAGCTTGTGCTCGAACCTTGGCTTTAATGGGCAATCATCGGGGATATATGACACACGATGATGCCAAGTCTGTTCACGGCGGACTCTCGTGCTGTTCTGATTGGAGGAGAAGGGGCGTGTAAAAAATTGGCAAATGGAACATGGTTAGCGACAGCGCAAATATATGTTGGAAAAAGTTCAGAACATTGAAGTGCAGCAGCCTGAAACTTTGGAGTTAAGCAATTAGAGAATCATTTGAAGACATCTTTAGAGGTTCAGCCTTCTCTCCCCCCACACCAATATCGAAGGCTGCTAGGATATTGGTTCAGGCTAAGCCCTCTGTCTTTCAGTCAGCGAACTCGAGCCGTTCCACCTGACCTTGTTATTTCATAACAGATATGTTAGAAAATGGAATGCAGATTTTCTTTACACGGCCAAAACATAAAGTGTTATCAAATAATACCTGCCATATTCATATTCTACATTTACAGACCGGGGCTGCCCCGCCTGTGGAGGGTGAAGATGCGAGCAGCCTCGAAGCCCACCAACAGTGGCTGTGTGCTGAGAGCGAAAGCTGGTGCCTGACGAAGGCCAGATTGATCTTCGAAAGGATGCGACTGCCTGCAAATGGCTACATGTGTTGACATTGATGGGCATATAGACTGCACAGAATGCTTATCCCTACCTGATGGATGCTAGGAGGGTATGCGTTCCATATTTTTTTACTGATCTCTACGACAATTGCTAAATTGCGCTTCCCCGTTCCGCTGCCGGACGACCATCTTGGGACACGGAAAATTAACCTTTTGGAGCGTTGCAGAGGCTGGCTGGCAGCGTGCTGAAGACATGTTTTTTGCTCGTTTGTCGTCATTGGGAGCGTTAAAGTGGCCCTGCAATAACTTTTTGACTGGTTTTTAATTTGGACCGAACCTGAGCGCATTGAACGTAGTAATTTAAAGAAACTTTTCTTTTCTCAAATTTCGCTTTATTTTAAAAGTTATAGGCAAATTAGACTTAAGTGCCGTTCACACTCTTGCGACCGAGTAAGACCAGACCGGTTTTTAAGCCTTTTGCGACTTCTTAGGACCGGATGCGCAGCAGCGGAGCTGGTCCTAAGAGATCGCAAGAGGCTTAAAAACCGGTCTCGTCTCTCTCAGTCGTACGCGGTTGCAAGAGTGTGAACGGGCCTTTACAGAAACAAGCAAAAAATAACATCCTTCACGACGTCGTAGGTCCTGGTTTGAGTGGCCGTGAAGTAGTGAGCTCATCGAGCGCTCACGGCTGCCGCACTCAGTGTCGACGGCTCGAGAGGGTGCCACTAAAGCACGTGTTGACTAGGCTGTATGAAGTGGGCGGCCAGGGCAGCTCGCATTGCATTTGCCGCGCGATTAAAGACTAATTCGGCATAACACTTCATTGGCCACAAACGACGGCAAACACGGGGTAAAGATCAGTTCAGAACGGGAGCCACTTCGCGCTGCCATACCGCCAAAGGGTCAAATCGCCAGCCAAGCCCGCGCCGAAAGCCTTGGGAACGCTCGGAACCGGTCGGATCCTCGAGCCGGTATACGACCGCAGCGCCACCGCGTACATCCGGGACCTTTCTAAGCCCATTGTTCGTCGGAGCCTCATCCCACTACGCCTTTCTAGTATGCGCCGTTTTTTTCACCGCTTGGTGGCGGGTTTGTCGACGGGTCTTTTCTTGTTTCCGTACTTTATAAACTGCATTTGTTTCTTTTCTGATCTAAAATACTGAACAAAAACTACTTTCATACATAATTGAAACGGTTCGCGACACTTATATTTTGTATCGACTAAAAAAAATGCTTTTAGCGGCTCTGACCAGTAGTAAGCCCAGGACCAAAGACGTCACATATTCCGCGCTTTCGGCAACGCAGGTCACCCTCGTAGGTGGAGGAGGTTTCCGCGTCGTCCGGTTAAAATATGACTCACTGATATTTAGTTATTCTCTCCGTGCCCGCTGGCTTACCCGAACCCAAAGAGACGTGGAAACCGCAAAAGAGGTAGACGCTTAAGTATGATTGCAGCTCCCCTTTAAGTCCACACTCCTTTACTCCTACTCTGACGCTCCGAGTTTCATACTCCAGGCACAGCAACTAAACGGCGCATGGCGTACACACCAAATCTATTGACGAGCCGCACGAGCTCCTTCCCACCGCACGGTTATGACGAACCTGGCATCCCGTGGATACAGGTGGGAGAAGCCAAAATTATTTCGGTGGTAAATTAATTAAAGCCAGTGTAGAGCGGCAGGGTACAAAGTAAAAGAGACGGCGACGTTATGAAGTTTCTACGAACGTTTAAGTATTTCTGAGAGGTTTGGAGACTCGCTTCGAGCACATGCGGGGAAAGGCACCTTGGCTGATCTATTTATTGACCGTGCAAGCTGTTTATATTTGACCGTGCAAGCTGTTTTCAGGCGAGATGCACGAACAAACCTTTCCCGCAATGCTAACTGATGCTTCGGCCTTCCAATCTAAGTATCTTTATTCGCTGCAGCTGGACTAAGCAGTTTAAAAAGGGCAGCCGTCCCACTGTCTTCTCGGCAACTTTTCTGTCGCCAAGCTATCAGCACGCTCGTTCGATAGATCACTTTGTTCTCAGGCAAGGCACATGAACAAACCTTTTCCGGAATGCTAATTGCTGTCTTGGCTTTCAAATCAAATTGTTTTTACCTGCTGGATTAACCACTAATGGACTGAAAAGGAGCAGCTGTCCGGCTACGCCTTTTGTTTCAACAGTCTCAACAACGGCACAGCCATCTTGTTTGTGGACGTGACATCACGGAGCGCAAAGAAGTCACTTGTGCTCCAAGAAATGCTCGGAGCACGGAGAGCACGCTCGAGTGTCAGTGTCCGGCGGCGCTCCCCTCTGTTTAGTGAAAGGAGCGCCAAACGCTCCCAATGTGTAAACAATAAAAATTTCCTTTGAAAACGCATAAAATATTTTGCAACAGCGCGGCACCGCAGGAAAAAGGCACAACTTGTCGAACGTCGAGACTCGCCGGTCTTGCGGCGTGATCAAAGCTTCCTTGGCCTGCCAAACTGCTGCGTCTCTGTGCCTTTTCACGCTTGGATACTTATCAAGAATCAATGCCATGGCAGAGCTTTGAAGGTATGTCGCACATAGGCGTCTTCTCCATCACCCAGCTGTTCCAGCGAGTTGCTATCAATAGGAAACGAAATCGGTGGTTGCTTTTATGGATTAACCATGGCTATGTTCCAAATCTACTCAAATGGATCACATGACAGCACAAATAGAGCAATGCTGTGGAAGAAGGTAGGTTTTCGAAGGCAAAAGTATGAAGCCCGTCCATATAGTTGTGTGCAATCTGTCGCCGTCGCCATAGCCTCCTACCCCTCCTTTTTCGCCACTGGATCATGCCCGCTTCTGGACTGCAAGTGCCGCAAGTTACAAATACAGTCGTAAGAGTAAAGTAAAATGCTCTTTGCACTCACGAAACAAATCCACACGGCGTTAATTCTTGATCGGTATTCAAGCGTGCAAAGACAAAGATGCAGCACTTTGGCATGCCAAGGAAGCTTTGATCATGCCGCCAGAACGGTAAGATTTGCGTTAGACGAGTTGCCCCTTTTTCTTGCGGTGCTGAGCTTTCGTAAAAATTTCCACGTGTTCTCAAACGCAATTCTCACCGTTCGGGGTTTTAACAAACTTCTTCGGTAAATGACAACGAACGAGCAGAAAACATGTCTTCAGCTTACTGCCGCCCAGCCTCCACGACGCTCCAAAAGGTTGACTGATAATCTTTGTCCCAAGGTGGCCATCCGGTGGCCGCACCTGAGCTGCAACGACCAAGCGGAGACACGCGATCCAGCAAATTGTCGTGGAGATCAATGGTATTGCTTGCACGGCGTACTATTAGTCTTCAGAGCAAACACAAGTGTCGCTGCGGTCGCCACGTCTTGATTGGGTGAGGTGTACCGTGACGTCTGGTGACGGACTCCGCTTCGCGTTCTGGCATCTAGCTGGCATCTAGCTGGCTTCCCTGCGCCCGTTTCCTCACGATCGGAGGTTTGTGATCATGCTGACCTACTGTTCAGCGCTGCAATGCAATTTCCAAAAAGAAGCTGGTATCATATTCTACCACCCGAAAACTTCGAGATTAAAAAGAGCATGGACAGTCAGACTAAGGATGGGAAAGGCACCGTCAACATCGGCCGTTGTGAGCTGTAAGCACGTTGAGAAGCGGGGCTTCGTTTACCCAGTGTTCAAGGCGCTGGGTGAGACTTATGCCGACAGAATTTTCATAGCTTTTCCAACCGTGTTTGTCACGTTTACCCTTATAATTGGGTTATAAGTATGGAAAGCTATCGGTGGAGGCAACTCCGTCAATGAACCCCCCGCCCCCTCCACACGATATAAGGCGGTTGTGCAAGGGGTTGTGGAAGCGGCGGTGTAAGTGTTTCAGACACTGAAATTCTGTTCTTTGCAGATTCATGAGTTAAGCACGAGACACATGCGCGAAAAATCCATCCGATCCGACGTCCGATCCGACAGTACGACTGCCTGATCCGAAAAATTTGGTCGCTTCAGGCGTCAGATCGGCGATCCGACATGCGTCGAACGCGCCAGATAGTTTCGCACGGCGGACGGATTGTCGGATGCGTCCAGCCAATGACAGCACAGCTAGCGCGAACGTCATGATGACATACTTGGTCTGTCGGGACGAATAAGAAAACGGGACGGGCGACGGGAAGCCGGACGCGTAGATCCCGCTGATCCATTCGAGAAAGATGGCCCCGGCAAAGAATGCACGCGCTAACAAGGAGCTCCTAGCTTCGCTCGTGCGAGCTAAACCATCAATCTGGGACCAGAGATCTATGAACGCGGACCTCCGCTGGAGTGCTTGGAAGTTGGATCTCCTGGTCGGAGCCGAACGGATTGTTGTGTCGCTTGCAAGGTCGGAAGCATGTGCGTGTGTCTCAATTCGGAGCGGCGTTCGGACTGTCGGATCGGACGATTCTGCCGTCCATTTGTCTCGCGCTTTAGGAGAACATCAGACCCCGCTTTGCGGGCATACAAATGGCATCTAAGTCAAAGGCCTTTGGGCGGTCTCACTAGTAATTTTCTCCCCATGGCCCAGAATATATTTAACATGTTGCTCGAGCAGAGTGCAGCTTTTTCGCTGAGACGTTTTTGTTTAGAAACAAAGTTGAAAAAAACCTCTTAATTTATTCAAATCATCAGCAGCATTGATTGTGCGAGATGTAAATATACTGCAATGCTCCTGCAAGTGTGGTGGCATTTCTTCCTTTTCATATACCATCTGTGATTCATGCACTGTCTGCCCTGGAAACCATGCTCGGAATGCTGGTTGAAGTTTCGCCTGCAGCTACAGACCATACCTCAATAAGGCCGCATATAATAATTCGCATTTCCTACGTAAAATGCGCACAAAAAAAAAAAAAAAAAAAAAAAACGAAAGTATAATGCCGACTGCTAACGCCGTCTCGGCCTTTGTAGGGCGAGTGAGGGGGTAAATTTTGTCCTCAGCAGGACGTCACCCCGGCTCGCTGTAAAAGGTCGCCTCCCAAACTTCTCGGTGCTAATACTCTCACCATACAATGCACCTGTTATTTGTTTGGCCCCTGGTCATGAAATCATTCTCAGTTTGCCATTCCATCTCACCGAGAGCCCGATTTTGGTCATTGAGGTCTCAACCGGCTTGCACTGAAGAAGTATTAGCGAGTTCGTTTCACGGCACCCGCAGCGTGGAGCGGGTTCGTTTCAGCCGGCACTCCACAAGTGGTTGCACTCTCCGAGTTCGTTTCATTGCTGACACCCCGCGCATGCATGCACTCGCTGCACCGAGAAAATCGAGATTGCGCCAAAATGCAATCCCGTCGTGCCTCGCTCCGGCTAGGCCGGCAAGGTGCTGGAGCAGATGACGAAAGTTTGTCTGCTACGATGTGTCGCAGAACTGAAAGGAAAAAAAGTAGATTTCCTGATAGAAATTGCGTCCCGCGGGCAACGGAATCAAACGCGAGCTTGAACTGTGAGCGTCTCCTATTTCATGAAAGAAGCAGTTGACAAACCGTGCTTTATTTGGAGGTTTTAAGTCGCTCTGTTGCCGTAAAAACGCTGAAATATACCAGTGTGTAAAGAAATGCTCAGAACAAATGCATCAGCGGCCCCCGAGATATTTATCACCAACTTGTGCGGGGGAAAAATTGAACATTTGTCGACAAAACTGCCCCAGCAGAAACTTTGACTGCCCAATAAGCATCAGAGAAAGCTAAATTTAGTGATCTTACCCGAGGCTTGGGCAACATCATCATGTTTAACATTTACCTACTTCAGCTAACTTGCCCCGTCATATTTTGTTCGAGAAAGCTCTCGTTCTCAACGCCCTCACCAAAGCTAATATCTGATCCACCTGTAATGACGATCGAAATCGAAAAGTTTTGCTGGGTATTCCAGCAGACTAGTTTTAAGGCATACCCTTTCAGTGGTCCACGCATAATGCCATGCTGAAATGGATCAAGCTTCTGCTCGGACAGCATCATCCATTTTCTTCAGTGTAAACGGTTATGAGAATTGAAAGATCGCAACCAGCTGCTTTGTAGACAGCTGGTTGCGGAAATTTACGCCGTCTGTAACTATCCCTATGACAGCCGAGTTGCTTGAAGTCATCGCAACTATAAACTACAGGCTGCAGCGACCAACGTTTGTAGATAAACGTTGGTAGCGACTGTACTCTCGCATTCCCACCCATCACTCCGAACAGCAAGGCGCCAGTTTCGGTTTGAGGTCGGTATTCTTTCTACAACATAGATGGCGGCAGCATCAGTCTTCCGCACTTGGTGCATTTGGCGAATTTGTTTGAGTCCAGTTCTCAGTGCAACACTCTGCGAGTGCGATGCATTCTGGGAGAGAACTCGAACGGTGCCAGTGCGTGTGAAGCGAACTCGCTATAAAATACCGCTACCAGACGCATCGTCTGCTAACATGAGGGAATAATAATGAGTTTGTTTGCTACTAGGTAGGTATCATTCTCTGACAGAAACAAAACGACAAACAGACTGGCAAGTCTGTTCGTCGTTTGACGAACAGACTTGTTTGTCGATTGTCCCTTTTTGGCTCTGCGAACAGAGCCAAAAAGGGACAATCGTCTGCTATGAATTGTGTGCTGCGCAGAGTGAAATCAAAAACTAATTGAAATATGGAACATCGGCTATTTTACGGATGCAATTGTCCTGTGCTTCGTTTGGCTATGCTGATTTGTTTTCTGGCTGTGTGTAACTTGACACCCACTGGTGCTAAAACAAGAGCTTGGGACAAGCACCCACCTTACCACGATATCAATCTCACTATCCGAAAGAGTATTGGATTTAATTACTGAGTGCCTTTTCCATTGACAAGAAGGCCCCAACATTTTCTAAGAACTCCAGTAGGGTTTTGTTGTTGCATCTTTATACTCGCAACTCATTCACTTTGCCAATTTCGTTTTTCTAGCCTGGCTCAGCTGGCAAGCTGAGTGGCGAGTCTGAAACTGTACCAATATTGTTTCCGGTCAGACTGTCCATTATTATTTATTGTTCTTCCCTGCTATTGTGATATGTCTGCACTGTAGTCATGACAGGGGCTTGAATGGTGGCTCCTACTTTCTACACATCGGTCCTAGGAAACATTTTGTAAGTGATGAGGTGCCCACAATCATGGGCGTCAGCAAAGTGGCGGAAAAGGGGGGGGGGGGGGGAGGGGATTATTCTGAAGGGGTGTAGCTTTCAAACCTATAACTTTGAAAGAAAACAAGGTTTGCCCCCCTTCCCCTCCTTTTCCTGCAAAACGTACTGCAGATGCCCATGCCCGCAATCTAGGCCAACGGTTCTGGAAAGAGGGTTTGTGGAACCTCTCCGTAAAGGCATTTTAGGAGTCCGCAAAACTCTGCCGGCAATAATTTTTTTTTTTAAATATGATTTGGGGCATTGAGTTGAGCCCAGTCCGGCCATGGCACATTCACAGCTCCGGGAGAAAGAGGAATCTACAGAAGAATACCTCCTTTCACTCTTCCCCCTTTTTATTACTGGTAAACACGTTTGGAGTCCACCCCCTTCCCCTTTTTTTACACTGCCTGGCGTCTCCCATCACTTCTGCCAGTCCAAAAAGGGTTTGCTTGCCACGATTGGCGGTTTCCTTTTTTTCTCTATAGCATCCTTTCTGCTAAAGTGGAAAGAGTGTAGACGGAGCTTCTTCCCCTCACCGTACCGTCTTAACCTGCAACATACTATACTCTCGGGAACAAGATAATAGCCTTGTATCTTTTCTGCCGCCACAAATGCTGTGCTTAGCATGTTTTTGGCAGAGCCTTTTGCTGCCACCACATGCCACGCTATGAAGTGGAGTGCCACGGTGTGTGCGTGCCACCGGTCGCATAAAGCAGTGCACTTTCAAGCTGCGTGGATGCAATGACGGCAGAAAAAACACCAGTAGAGCGGACAATACAGAGCATGTTATTAACAGCACTGGTTAATTCCCAATAAATCACAATCTGGATCATTACTGTAAAACCATTTATTTTTGCAAATCGGTCACAGAGGACATAATCGCGGTCACTAAATTTTGCGAATTCCAGACGCCTGCATTCAAACTCTTAAAGAGATTATAAAAGCAATTTCGAAATTTTATTTGATGTCTGAAATGGGCGTCGGGCTCATCTCAGACACTGTTGACCAAGTTCTAGCCCGAACAGAAGTTTGTGTGCCGCACCAATCAATTAAACAGTTGTGGTAATATTTGCGCGGGGACAATGCCTGAGACCCCCCCCAAGACGGCGGCAGAAAGGTGAACTAAAGTGCGCCGTCAAAGCGTGACGACAACGGGCTCCTCGTCAGGCGATTGCTTTAAACGGTTTAAACGAATGATGCGCTCTTGGTTTAGAATTCGGTAGTGAGATGTCATAAAAAAAGTAATTTGAATGTTGGATAATTTTTTTAAAGCTGTAGTTCGGAATTAATAGGTTTCATAGTGTGTATAGGAATAGGTTTCATAGCATGTGTAGCGTGTGGGATGACAAGAAAGATGACTTGTGGAAATAAATGACAGCTGTATGCTGTGCTGGTTTTGAGACGGTGGTGTGTATGTTCCTTTTTGTTTTCCTTGTCTCAAGGAAACAAAATTTTGACAGCAAATTTTGAACCCTGCTAGTGTACACGTTTCTAATCCAAAACTGACTTCGAGACCCAGTAGGTTTCAAAGCCGGTTTCAAATAAGAAAACCAACGCAAAGGTCTACTTCAAAACCTGGGATGTTTTGAAGTGATTTTTGGCATTAGTTCCCGAAAAGATATGTCATCAGTTTGGTGGCCGGGAGCTAAAAGCATTTCATGCTTAAAATCATACTCATCAGTGCGGCCTTTATTATTCTCTGACTGAATCAATTCTGCTTTAATATGCAGGAGGGAACCATTTGGCTTTTCGAAGGCTTTACTGTGGTCATGGCGGCCTACTGGCTTTTCGGCTTCGCCCATGGCCAGAAGACGTACAATACAAGCTGCCTTCTTGAGAGGCTTTGTCTTATTCTAATCTACTCACAGCTACGGCCAGTTGCAATCAAGGTGATTAATACAATCAAGAAAACACCTGTAGCCTGATTGCTGATCACATAGTGCAATCGCCAAAGTCTGTGAAACTCCTGCCATTAAAGGCTTTGTTTGTTTTTCTTGAGATGGCAGCTGCAAGTTGTGTGGCTCACACCCCTAAGTATGCTTCAATTCATGACCAGCTTTATTCATTTATATTCATCACATTTCTCTAGTCCTCCGTGTTGTTTCCTAGTCATCAAACTATTAGGCACCTGTATGGAGTAGTTACATTTTGTTTTTACGTTTTTATCAAAACGGTTTGTGTCACCCTGTCTGGAATTCATCACCCTTGCTACGAAATGTCAAATTAATCTCACGTTGAGATACTTTTTAAAAGTGGAGATGACCGGCATTAAATGTTGTGTTTCTTTATCACTCCTGTTCATACTTTGTATATTACTTCAGTCAAAAGACACCACCAGTGTTCAATACGCCCCGTCCGAGCACAAGCTTTTCAGCCTGGATAAGGTGAGCGTGAGTGAGCACAAACTAAGCAGTACCGAAGGTAATGAGCGTGCACTGCTGCATTTTCAAAGTTTCATAAATGCTCTTTTTTAGGAAAAAATAAAAGCCAGGCATTGTTGTGGTATATTCATAACATTGTGGCTTTCTTGAAGAATGCGGGCATTCTGAAGGTGTTGCCGAAGGCTTGCCAGGGTGACAGCGCGGTCGAAGGCGACAAGTGCGAGCTAGTACACGCTCTATCGCAAGCTCTTGTTCTGCGAAAGCGCTTCTCAAAGTCGCTCTTGCATGCCTGTAGCCTTTGCTGCCCTACAGTGGTAATGGTAGGCAACTCCGGCTGACACAAGAAATCATCCAATCGCTGCCACACTCCGTTTCCCTTTAAAGGGCTGGTGAACCGAAATTTGGATTTCAGAAAACGATGCAGAAGCCGTAGGCGGGACGCTACAATCCCTAAAACACTACTCGTAGTCACAAGGCGATATCTCGAATGGACGGCCGTATTTTTGGAGAAAGAGGTTGAGATTGAACGAGGCCGATGAGGCGCGTGACGTCAAGATATCTCGTTTTCTCCTCTCTGCTTCGCCCCCTCAAGGCGGCGAGGCGGAGAAGACGCGAGGTCGTTCCCTTTCCTTCTCGGAGAAACAAGACAAACAAATCTGTCAAATGCGCCTCCTATTTTTAAAAGTAAGGTCATCCATTCGAAATATCGCTGTATGAGTGATGTTTTGGTGTTTGTAGCATCTTGTTACACGCTTTTGCCGCCGTGTTTTATGGAATCCAGATTACGGTTCAACATCCCTTTAAGTGCAAGTGAAACTGAAATGCCAAGAATGAGCACGTTGTCCTGAACGACAGTTGCACTGCACAAGCGTGCATGCTTAGCAACATTCAAAGCATGGAGCTTGCTCTTAAAGCCTCTGCATCAGGCTTCCTGTTGCAGCTCGTGGTACCGAAGCAAGCTTTTGGGCAGACACTTTTTTATAAGCAGAAACTTCACCTGGCACCGCAGAGCTCCGACCGGTACTCGGAGTACTTAGTTGCGGTACTTTAGATAAAACAGAAGGGCAACAGGTGAAGTAGAAACTTCACCTGCACCGCAGTGCTCCGACCAGTACTCGGAGTACTTAGTTGCGGTATTTTAGATAAAACAGAAGGGCATTGAGCAGTGCAAACTACGATTATTGTCAGGTAAGAAGTATTCAGTTGCAGTAATTGTTTTGCTTTACATACAAAAAGGCTGGAGTATGCTTAAATGCTGGGCTAGCAACCGATTGCTACCAGGGGTCCTATGCTACATGACGGGAGCAAGCGGAATCAAGGGACCGGGAGCCATCCAGCGACCTGGATGCAAAGATGGGTTCAGCTTTCACGGGATTGGTGCCACCTGGATCTTGTCCCAAAGGGCCAGCAGCAGCTGGATAGCCTCGCATTGCGATGCGGGGATGGGGATGCCGACGGGGCATGCCGCCCACTCAGTGTGAAGGCCAGGTGCTCCCACTGACTGGCTAGGCGCATGTTGATGAGTTCCTGGAAGGTGTTGTTTACACTTAGCAGCCGAAGCTTGGCGTTCGACGCGTACGGCGGCACCCCCAGTGCCAGCTAGTACCCCTTGCGAATAATCACGTCCATCTTGCCCTTACCTCTCGACAGCAGGTCAGGTTGAGATACGGATTTGCGCAGGCGATGTGGCTCACGACGAGTGGTTGGGTCAGCCGGATCAGGTCCGACTCCTCGAGCCCGTGTCTGTGACTCGTTATCCTTCTCACCATGCGCATGACTTGCGTGGTTGTCTTGACGAGTCGGTCGACCATGTACTTGGCTCCGCCGTCCCGCTGGAGGTGAAGGCCCCAGTATCCGAACCCGCTTCACCACCGGCACGGGGGTACCATCCTTTAACGTGAGGCGGATGTCCGCCTTCTTCTTCTTCGGGAATTGGCTTGCCCGCGCGGAGGAGCAACAGCTGAGACTTATCGGGGGCGCGCTGGAGGTTGCCGGCCTCGAGGTAGTTCTGCACCGTCTCAATGACTTCTTCGAGGAAGTCTTGCCTCCCGCTGTCCGATCCCGACGTAGCCCAAATCGTCAGGTCGTCCACATAGAGTGGCATAGAGTGTATGCTTCATCCGGGGAATCCGTTCCAGTAGAGGAGGTGGCTTGCACATCACCAGGTAACAAGGTGGGTGACAGGACCGAGCCTTGCCGGTTGCCCTTGCTCGGTATCGGGATGGTGCTTGTGCGGATGGACTCGATTCCGATGGTGGCCATCCAGTTGGTCAGGAAGTCCCGCACATAATCATACATCCGGGGCCCGCACCCAGTTGAGGCCAAGTTCTCGAACACCAGCGTGTGACTGACGTTGTCAAAGGCGCCCTTTATATCCAGGGCCAGGACCGCCCGCATTGTCGTACAGGAGATTCTGTCAAGGATATTCTCCTTGATCTGAAGCAGGACATCCTGCGTGGAGGTGTGACCAGAACCCGAAAATGGTGTTCATGGTGGCATTGAGTTCAATACAGGATGGTCCCCTCAAATATCGCTGTAAACAGCTCATCAGGGCATGGGCATTTAAAAAACTGAAATGGAGTGTCCAGGTCTGTGACGCTCGGCGGTATACCTGATAACCTCTATTTGTTTTGGATCCTTTTCAAGGGAGTATATTTTCCACTTCGGGGCACTTTTCTTGTTTCTGGCACTTACTACTGCAGGAACTGTTTCACCCTCACTTTCTTCTTTGCTTTCACAGCACTCATTTGATGTTGATGTGGAAGGGAATTGGCCGGATTCCACTCTTCGTTCCTACGTAAAATGTGCTGGCGTCCAATACCTGCCACAAAAAGGGTACTTAAGATTCCAAAAATGACTAAGAGTGTGTAAACATATGATGCCAGCATTTCTTTTTTTTATTTCCAATGAGCAACATTATATTATGCCAAAACTCTCCCTAAATGCACACTGCATTTCACAGCGCGCTAAACTCTGCCGGAAAAATCGGCGCCTGCACGCAAAGGGGCGTCGTTTCCTCAGCAGTGTATTTTACCTTGTGAAATTTTAAGGCGCTCCTTTCTTTTGCAGCTAGAACATCCTTAAAAATACTAAAAATGCGTTCGCCACGGACGACCGAGTCTTCCGCTGGCAAACGCTGTCGTTTGCGTACGATACGCCTTGAAATTTTCACCCCATGGTCGATCAGGCGCCGATTTTTCCGGTTGCTTTCCCATACCTTGAGCCACCCAGAAACACCGCGCGCCCCCGTAAATAATAAAAAAAAAAAAAGAATGGAACGGCATTGAGTGTTTTGTTTACTTACCGACTTTGTGCGTGGACCGCGCCACGTTGCGCTGCCTGATGCACCCGCGTTTTGGAACTAAAGGCCCGTTCACACTCTTGCGACCGACTTCGACCGAGAGAGACCAGACCGGTTTTTAAGCCTTTTGCGACTTCTTAGGACAGAATGCGATGAAGCGGAGCTGGTCCTAAGAAGTCGCAAGAGGCTTAAAAACCGGTCTCGTCTCTCTCGGTCTAACTCGGTCGCAAGAGTGTGAACAGGCCTTAATTCAGTTGACAGTTCCCTCCGAAGATGAAGCCACTGAAGCCACGGCGGTAATCGTACTGGTAGGCTGTTCCCTTCCGAACGGGCGGAAGAAGACTACGAAGAATTCGGCAGCGAACGGGCGGAAACTCGATTACGTACAGCTTCAGTAGTCGCCGCTTTGTTTTCTCGATTGCGTTCGCGGCGTTCACCGTGGACTCGCGCACTCGGCCGTAGCCGAACCAGCCGAACGGCCGAACCAGCTGGACGGCTGCCGGCGCGCGTACCGACAGCGTCGCCATAGCAACCACGCCACGAGTGTGGTTGCCAGACAGAATTCACACGATTTTTTTTTCTCGTCACTCACGTTGAGTTACTAGAAGTTAGGCGCGTATCATTATAATACATTATGCTGTAAGAAGTTATTAAGGGATATGTGTACCTACCTAAGGCAAATGCAGAAAAAATATTATTGAAAAATAAAATTGGCGTAATCTTTTCATATCTTGATTAAGACTAGCGTGGTCACTGGGCTAACCGATGCGCGAAATAGGAGGGCATATATACCGCTCGGGGCAGTTGTCGGTTTGTATAAGTAGGTTGTATATACTATTTGTTGTGTGTTGTGTAATTGATCAGTGCTTGTATGATCGTGTGTATGTACAGTGTTGTGTGTATGTCGATATCGTGAGTGAATATAAGCGCGCGGTGGGCAGTAAAAAAACTGCTGTTTTTTTTTTTCAAATGTTTATCACTTTTTGTTTTTGTCGCTAGATGGGGGTTGTCGCCGCCCAATTTGAAAAGTGTGGCGGTTGGTGATCTATAACTATTAGAGGGCTGGATGCCATTAGTCCATCCGTCGTGTTGATCGCTCCGAGTTGTTCGGTTCCGCTGGCAGCTGTGTCGCCGTGTTATGCTGCCTGATTGCAACAAAAGGAGGTTAGGCGGCTTCCCTAGCGCGTGTTCTAGGTGCTGAATGCCGCTGTTCACGCACAAACGTTCATGAGTGGATAACGCACGTAACAGAGGTGAGCACAGGCAATGGTTAATCGAGAGCCACACGGAGCGCGAGTGCGATACCTCCTAGCCGCTGTCGACAGAGGGTGTCGGAGCGATTCGTTGTCAACTTGTCCACGGCAAGTGGGCGTTTTGTTCAATAAAGCCAGCCTGTGAGTGTTTTGTAAAGCTATCCCTTCTTTATAAGCGCTTCTGATGCGATGAAAATGCGACCGGCATTGAGCAGGCCGAGCGAGACTTCGGCGACAGTCTCGGCTGTTCAGTCTCCAGCGGTTTCGGCCTTACTCGTATTATTTGCGGTGTTGGCGCTTGGACATAGAGATGTTTGGAAAGTTTTTTGCGCCTACAGATGACACCAAACGAGCGTGCGAGCCGTATGCTCTTGCTCCGGCGAGAAGCCGCGTACGGCTCGCCAGGCTCGTATCGCCTGTCGCATACTGGCCGCCATATTGTTTTTAGGGTGTTAGCAGTTAACACGATTTTCACCACCTCCGGCGGCTAACACCCTTACACGAATAAAGGCGTTAGCCAGAGGACGAGCCATTTACACGAATAAGGGTGTAAAAATTTTAAGTGTGTACTCTCATCGGTGGCCGCTTCTGATGGAGATCTGCCAGGCTTTGTCAGTATAGACCGACACGCTGTTTACAAACAAGCTCACATTTGCCCACATGAGGTGTGGCCACTGCGCGTGCGCACAGACCGAATTCGCGTAAAGCTAAGCGCCTGCGCATGCGCAGTACCGCCGACAGCGCCACCGCAGCCGCGTCACGTCCGGGCCGCGTGTTGGTCTATTAGCGCCGAGTAGGGAGGCTGTAGTGAGGGTGGGCGCAACTCAAAACCTGGAGAGCGTTTGCAATTTAATGGCGGCGCCAGAGGGAGAGGATTCGAGAAAGGACATGCGCCAGTGTTGCCTGCACGAGAGCAGGCGCCCGCTCTGTTGCAACTCTGTTGCTCCATGCGCCTTTCCTCCTCTCGCCTCCCATTGCAAGCAACGAGGGCCTTGGCGCAGCCTCTCTCGCTTCCTTCTCGCTCCGAGAATTGCAAACGTCGAGCGGGGAAAGCAAAGTTGCCAGACAAGCAGCAACGTCCAAGATGGCGGAATTTACCATTTTTCGCGTTTAAAAAATACTTAACCTATCGCAACAAAATTGGTGGCTATGAAAAATTAATCATTTATACCTTGCGTAAATTATTCAAGCACCTTAATGGACTTTCATGACCCGAGTTAGGAAAGAAAACGACCCTTTGCCCCATAGACTCCCAGCAAAATTTAGCAATTAAATGGCGTCCATGTCCCGTAATCGCCGATCTAGCAGTTGCACCCACCCTCACTTGAGCCTCCCTAGCGCCGAGATGTTTCGGTGGCGCCCTCTTATGGTTTCTCTCCCTGACGTCACGACCGGGATTTGCCTCGCCGTGACGTCACCAGTTGTTATTCTGGCTACTTACCATCGGGTGCGACGACGAGTTCGATGGTGTGTTTAAAAAGCACAGCTGACCACAGCGACGCTTTTGGCCGCGCACATCGCTAATACAAGACGCTATGCCCACCGCACGCGCTTCCTTAAAAAAAAATAAAGAAATAACCGATAACAGAATAACATTGTAGCACTGTCAGCGCTAAGAGCTCGTGCCGAGAGACCTGCTTTCACGCGCTCCGGAAGCAAGACATAACAAAAGCGAGCGAAGGAAATGGTCAGATATCAATTTTATTCCGAACGCTCTTCCTCGCGCACTTTACGGTGCGTGAACGCAAAATCGATTCCCAACAACTTCGCCGTGACGCGTACCAGTTATCGCTGTGACTGTACTAAAAATTAACGCAGCAGTGCAAATTTTTTTTAAATTATCTAACTGTTTAGCGGCTTTCCGCTGAATTGATCGCGATCCCCTTTTGATGCGCGACCAACATAGGACACACTGCAGAAATTAATTAAGGTTTTAATTGCCGCCTTCCTTACCTGACTAAAAAGCAAAAAATAATTTTTTTTTTACTTTGCGAGGTTACGGACATGATTTTTGTCGCTGTCGAAGTAAGCACCAAGATATCAATGACTAGTGAGACTTCTGCTTTTTCAAGAAGCCATGCTTTCAATGTGCTTAACCGCAAGGTTCCTTTTTTTCTGAGACGTTTTTAAACTACACTGAAGACCATTTGAAGGAAAACGTCCTAAACAAAACGTAATAAAACGATGAGTAGTATCTTCAAAATGCTTCCATATTGTTCGCCTGGAAAAAATGAACCTTATTTGCCTTCTGTTTTATGTATTACATTTTTGAATGAATTAAATTGTATTCGCGAATTCCAGCCTGACGTCACTCAAATGGTGTAGTAAATATTTCGTTCCGTCCTCCGCCCTCTCATCTACATTTGCAAGTACGGTAAGGACTGCAAATGTTTAATTTTTAAACCTATTTTTAACTTCCTCCGAATTCCCCTTATAAAATGCAGTTTCTTTTTTTTTTTTTTTAACAGGCCAATTACATTGGCGATAAACTCTAAAAATACAGGTCCTTCCGATTAGAGGCACTATCAATAAATTTTGCAGGACAAATATGAAAAGTTTACATCCCCAATTACACCTCGAAAGTTCGCAACATTACTCAAAGGTAAAACCACACATCCAATATTAAAATGCACGAGTATACATACTACCAGTATTCTGGAAAACGGATCTTTAACGCTTGGTGTCGTCAACCTCCGTCCAGTCAGCAAGATCTGAAGACATCCGCAGTAGATACTCTGCGATATTTATCGCCTTGTAAGAATACCCCCCCCCCAAAAAAAAAAAAAAAAATGCGATCCTGGAGAGTAATGTTGGAATGTTTACTTCCGTGTACCGATTTGTCTTCCGTGTTAGTCTCAGGCAGGTGAGTAAAGCCAATGAACCCATTAAACTTTATGCATTGTTTTTTTGGAGGGTAGAAAGAGTGTTTTAACTCTGCCATTATTCATCTTTGTTACGACTTAACCATGCGATTTTCCCCATATTGCAGCAACACTTTAATTATAAAGTTTAAGACATTGAGTTGCAAAAGGTATATATCGCCTACAGTATACGCACACAAAAAAAGCAGCTAATATTCAATAAAGCTTACCCCATCCACGGAAAATCGGGGAAAAATTGTCATGCTTAAAACGAATAGCAGATATTTTATTCCCTACAGAGTGATAAACTCAGGCATTATTCTCACGAAGATGCCATCTATATTAGAGAATTGTTGAGCTTAGCGGTGACACTCAATTCGGTGGACGAAAACCGTATTTCACAGCAAAAGTGAAATGCGGCGCTAAAGTTTTTTTTGTATGTTGGCATCGCTAAAGAGGACTTGAGTTAAAAATGTTTAATAGTAAATGCACTTAGTAAATACACTTTTCAAATCCCTTTAATATTGCCAAAGGAAAAACAAATATTATAAAAGCATACATTGTCGCGTAAGATATACAGCTGCAGACAAGATTATAAGCATCCATAGCTTCTATATCACTATGGACCACCAATGTTTAAGATAATTTAGTGGGCGAAGACTGTGAGATATCCTTTTGTAAATTAATATTTTGAATCGCTCCCCGTTCTTTTTCGGCCACGCATTTCCACGGTAAGATCCACTATTGGCGAGGTTTTGCAGTAGATCCCGAATTGGGTTTGCTATCTTGTATAGCGTCGTGACCCGCTAAATTTAGCGGGAAACGCTTTCCGCTGAAATCAGCGGATCATCACTCTCACGTTACCTCGTCCCTAGACATCACACTTCTTTGGCATTATTAAAGGCGAACGCCTCCCGAAAAACGGAGCGCGAAACCTCCCACGCTTGATTTGGCAGAAGACATTCTTTGCTAAATTTAATGGGGAATCCGCTCTCAAGTCACAATGTGACATCATCTAGTCACGGAAGCTCATGGAACATCATGTCACGTGACAATATAACTTTCCCTGTAAAGTAGGTGAACATAGTTATCTGCTTAAATTAGCGGAGAAACACTAATCGTAACGCAACTTCGCGTCATAATGTTCCTCCTAAAATTAGTGAAAAAAAAGTGACGCCAGGAGGCACTGGGATGTAATGTGGACGCATTTGTCACGCTAAATTTGGCAGATAACATTTCTTCGCTAAATTAAGCCAATATATATATATATATATATCAAGTAAATTAAGCTTGTAGCAATAAACCTTGTTTAGTGGGGAACGTGGAATTTGTTTCCAGTCACTCCGATCTTAGCATCACGTGACCGAAAACTCTGTACCTGAAGAAGAAACTCAAAATAAACACGTTTGATTGGCGTTAAAAAGTACAAAATGTGAGGTCGCAATTACGTAACTGATTTTTTGTTAAACCATACTAAAACGGATCACGAATATCTTAATATTTGAATAGTATGAGAACAAAAAATGCTCATCATCAAAACGTATCCCTCGCAAAGAAGCGCCACAATGTTCGTAGGAGTCATCGAATATTTGTTTATATGTATGCACTCTGGTTGTATTTCCCAATACACTTCACTCATTATATTTCTTGGTATGACTAGAATATACCAACCGTGATACCACTTGTTTGCAAAAACGCGGAAGTGGGTGCAATTAGTTACATTCCTGAGTCTACTATATTTTCCCATAGTCACGGGCATAGGAGCTGATAAACTCAAGGAATACTGGGTGTTCTTACTTGGAGCTATCCCTCCGGTGATGGGCCTGTCTAGTTTTGCCTCAATTCTGATATTTTATCTTGCCTAAAACGCTGCGATAAACACATAAATGTCTTTAGCACTAATGCGCACACCAAGGCAACTGCATGGCCTTTGGCCAATTGAATAGGGTAATATAAAGCTAGGTTTTATTCCATCTAATGAAGAGCTTTCTGAGAAGATAGTATACCCGTATTAAAAGTTTCAAGCTAAGAACTCGCTTGCAATGAAATTGAGTCAGTGGAATGTACCTAAATTTCTGTGGCGGTTGGCTTGCGTAAAGAGATAATAAAATACAATTAATATTTTTAAAATATATTTCGTAGTTACAGTCTTTACATTTGACTGCAAGGTCTAAAAACTAAGAGAAAAAGCGCACGTCATCGAGTAAGTTGTACAGCTACAACATAATCAATGTAAGAATAAACGTTGTGTCTTCAAGCGGAAAAGTTTCTAATTTTAACTAAAAGCAAAAGTAAAGTAACATATTTTCTTAAGCGTTTCGGTAAATAGCACCGGAAATACTTTTCCCGTTAGTCAATTCCTATTGTAACGACCATGGTATTTTGCAACTGGCAAGAATATATACGTTACCCTACCGTCGCTTTTTGTAAAGCTATACTTCCGTCACTGACCGAAGGGACGCCAAGCGGTTCTTGTTTTGGCAGTGATTATAGAACGTTCCCCCAAAAAGCTTCTGGTAGGAGTCATGTTAAATGTTCCTGCGTAGGGCGCTTGCATTGCTTGCATTCCAATGCAAAGATCACGCGCGCGCTAGGCTGGAAAGCTGGACGCTGGGTTGTACCATAGCCTCCTACTGGGAGCGTGCGACCCCGAAAGCCGGCGCGCCGCTCCACTTTGGGAGCTGGTTGGCTTGACAGTGCACCAGTGACAGCGTCCATGTTACGCCGCATCGAGAAGCGCTGCTCGCTCCGACTTCTAATGCGCCCGCAACATCTTGGCCGCTTGCGCAACTTCCCGCGGCTGTGTTTCTCGTTCTCGCACCGGGGTAAAGGTTTCGCACATTGACATTCAAAAACTTACCTGCGCCCAGCGTTGCTCTCGCATCATTGGACCCGCAGGTGTTGCGCAGCGCCGGAATTCAAATGTGTCCCTAGTAGCTGTAAGCGGAAACGACGGCAGCACAACGCCATGTTTTGCGTTTGTCTGTGCTCGCATTACCTGTACCAAATCTTTTGTGTGTCCGACGGCTCGGAAGTCGCTATGGAGCGTCGTTCGCCAGTGCTAGTAACAACTAAATGCAGCATGAAACGTATTTTTTGCTCGTCTTATTATCAGGTTACTTTTCGTTCGCTTGCGGATTGAGTAGACGTACTGAAATTGAGATGATCGCGGCTGTTTATGCCAACGTATAAAGGAGATTCGTGTTCTCTATTGTTAGACCTCGCGTACAAAATACTATTAGCTTCAGCTGTAGCTATGTTTTTTTATGCTTGTGGCGCAAACATCACGGTAAGGACACCTTCATCAGTCGCCCATTGGCTGCTGCTCCTCGGGATGAGCTGTGACGTCACAGTACTTCTGGCGATAAAGGTTGGCGCATGCTCATCGAAATCGTAAAGTCTGCGTGAGGTAACAATCTCGTCCCGATAAAGTGTTTTTCTGGGAAGAAAATTTTTACCACATGGGGACCTGAAAGGTGGAAAGTTCTTCCGCTATAGATGATGGAACTTCGTTGCACCCTGCTCGTCTCCAAACGTGCGGAGATAATTTTTCAGTAGTACCGCGACGCTTTCCTGGTCTCTGAGGAGAAGTTTGTCGCAAACAACCGGCTCACCAAGAACGCGACGAAGAGGCTGTGCTATCAGCTCCGCTTCGTTTTTCAACTGACTCGCACAACTGCGTGTGATCAGGGTAGAATGACCAGTGTTTGGTGCCCTGCGATTATACGCGACCGGCGGCTTTCAAAGGACTCTGGCCAGCGAGGAACACCTGGCGATGCACCAAAGTACGGTGTCTCGGGCGCTCCACACCGTCACGACCGCGATCGCCAAGCTCCTAGGACTCCTAGATGATCGCAGGGTTCGCGTCCCCACAACGGAGGACGAGAAAGCCAAAGCAAAAGATGGCTTCTGAAAAGCCACGACGATCGGCAGCATTATGGGTACGTAATAGACTATTTTGTTGCTTTGACGTTCGAGAGATTGCAGCAAAAGATACGCGCATTCGAGAGCGACCTTTGGCTCGCGGAGTGGTCGCGACATGCTCGTGGAAGGATCGCGTTTTTAGCTGGTCCCTTCGTTTACGGAAAAGGCAAGCACGCGCCACCGTCTTTTACTTTTTATGACAGTAGAATTATCTATACTTGGAAATGATAACCTCATCATGGCACAGGATGCGTTGACAACATCCCTATTGCCACCATGTATCCTTCTAAAAATGAAAACGCGCCTCATAAAGGCGGCAAACTGGTGTAGGAAAAACTACTACGCCCTCAACGTAATGATCGTAAGTACCGAGTTTCACTGCTGTTCGTCTAACCCGGCTCCGGAACACGTCAATGTCTGGTACGGTTAGCTCCAGTACAATTGGCTGTCGTAAGTTTGCGACAGAAATTACTACCGTGTACCTGCCGATCGCACAAAGGTCTATTTTGATGGTGATGAGATTTACAGCTGTGAGCCTTCCGTCCCAAGTCCGGGATGCTGACCTGCTGATTCAGAACGTTGATGCCACATTTCCTGGCTCAGTTCATGACTCTTTCGTTTAGGGGATGTCGTTCCTCAAGGAGGTCTTTCTCCAAGGTCACTTCGTGCGAGAGGACGAGTTCCTACTTGTTGAGCCTGTACAGACAAGTGCTGAGCATGTTTAGTGTCCCCTGTGTAACGTATTCTGTTCGAATGATAATATGGTCACGGGTGGTGACCAAAAAAACAGGAAATAAAAAGGAAGAAATAAACGTTTAATGTGGCGAACTTGTGCCAAAAATGAAACGGTACAAAAGATAATAACAGAGCCTCGCGGGCGTCGAGGTCGGCGTAGCAGCGGAGTCGAACGCCGGGGGCGAAAAACTGGCTCCGGCTTGCCCGCGGAGCCACTTTTGTACACACGTTGGCTTCTGGAGCGTTCGACGTAGAAGGTTCGACGCGTAGAACATTCTGACCTCGAATCAGCTAGACGGTTCTCGATTTCATCAGAACATCACATTACAGTGTTAACAAAAATGCATAGTCGCGGCCAGGAATCGAACCCTGGCCCTTCGCGTGGGAGGCAAGCGCGATAACCGTTAGGCTACGGCCGCGCTGCCTACTTGGCGCGCGGCATTACTCCCCCCTTAAAAAGTGCATCGCCCCGATGCATCCCAAAACAAAACAAAACAAAGCACATAAAAAGAACGGCAAACTAAAAAGTCACTTGAAACACATAAGATCCACAGTCCTATCGAGCGTAGTACGGCTTCAAGCGCACGACGTGGACGACTTCAGGTCGTGGTGGGCGGCGTGATGATGTTCTTGTTCCGTCGGGCATTACCTCGTAGTTCAGCTCGCCGAGGCGACGAAGTACCTTGTATGGTCCAAAGTACCGTTTCAGCAGTTTCTCACTGAGGCCGCGGCGACGGATGGGCGTCCACACCCACACCCTGTCTCCGGGCTGGAAGTGAACGTCCCTGCGACGAAGGTTGTAGCGGCCCGCGTCGACGCGTTGCTGGTCTTGAATCATGAGTCGGGCGAGCTGGCGGACTTCTTCGGCGCGTTGAGCAACAGCCTGGGCGTCGTCGCTCTCATTGTCAGATGGCTCATGGGGCAGCATTGCGTCCAGCATGGTCGTTACCTTCCGACCATGTACCAGCTGGAAAGGGGTGAATCCAGTGGTCTCCTGAACCGCCGTAGTGTAGGCAAACGTGACGTAGGGCAACACCTCGTCCCACGTCTTGTGCTCTACGTCGACGTACATAAAGATCATATTGGCGATTGTCTTGTTGAGTCGCTGGGTCAGCCCGTTGGTCTGCGGGTGGTATGCAGTGGTTCGACGATGGCCGGTGCCACTGAGACGAAGGATCTCTTGCGTCAGCTGGGCCATGAACGAAGATCCGCGATCTGTAATCAAAACTTCGGGAGCGCCGTGCCGGAGGACGATGGACACGATGAAAAACTTGGCGACTTCCTTAGCAGTCCCTGAAGGAAGAGCTTTCGTTTCGGCGTACCGCCAGAGATAATCTGTGGCGATGATGATCCAGCGGTTCCCCGACATCGAAGGCGGAAAAGGACCAAGTAGATCCATTCCGATCTGCTGGAAGGGTGTAGTTGGAGGAGAAATGGGCTGCAGAAGTCCGGCCGGCCTCGTCGGCGGTTTCTTGCGTCGCTGGCACTCGTGGCATGATCGTGTGTATAGGTGGACGGTCTTGGGGAGCTTCGGCCAGTAATACTTTTCACGAATACGGGCCAGTGTCCGGCTGTAACCAAGGTGTCCGGATGTCGGGTCGTCGTGGGAGGCTTGGAAGATCTCCTCTCGAAGGTCACTCGGGATTACCAGCAACCACGGTGTGTTGATGTCGCCGAAGTTCTCTTTGTAGAGTACACCTTGTCGGATGACGAAGGTCGGCAGTACTCGTGAGAAGAGACGTGGCACGGTACTCCTGCCCTCTTCCAGGTGCTCGATTAATGCGCGCAGCTCAGGATCGTCCCGTTGACGTCGTGCCATATTGTCAGTGTTCACTGCTCCTAGGAAGCACTCGTCGTTATTGTCGTCGCTTTAGCCGGAAGGGGTTTCGACGGGGGCTCTGGACAGGCAGTCGGCGTCGCTGTGCTTGCGGCCTGACTTATAGACCGCTGTCATGTTGAACTCTTGTAGTCGAAGACTCCATCGAGCGAGGCGTCCTGACGGGTCCTTCAGGTTCGCAAGCCAGCAGAGCGAGTGGTGGTCCGTGACTACACGGAACGGGCTCCCGTACAAGTACGGACGAAACTTCGTTATTGCCCAGACGACCGCAAGGCATTCTTTCTCAGTCGTGGAGTAATTTTTCTTCGACTTGGACAATGTCCGACTTGCGTAGGCGATGACTCGCTCAATGCCTTCTTGCACTTGGACTAGTACTGCGCCGAGTCCCACGTTACTTGCGTCCGTGTGAATTTCTGTTTCCGCATCCTGGTCGAAATGTCCAAGCACAGGAGGAGTCTGGAGTCGTTTTTTCAGTTCGTCGAATGCCTGCAGTTGCTCCTCGGCCCATTCGAACTTCTCGGCGTCTTTCGTTAGATTCGTAAGTGGTGCGGAAATCCTTGCGAAATCCTGAACGAAGCGTCGATAATAGGCACAAAGTCCAAGGAATCTTCGCACGGCCTTCTTATCTGTCGGCGCTGGAAATGCCGCGACGGCGCGAGTCTTCTCGGGGTCTGGGCGGACGCCTTCGTTACTAACCACGTGGCCAAGGAACTTCAGTTCTTCATAGACGAACCGGCACTTTGACGGCTTGAGTGTGAGTCCGGCGGTCTGAATGGCTTGAAGAACAGCTCGGAGTCGTTTCAAGTGCTCGTCGAAGTCAGCTGAAAATACTACGACGTCGTCCAGGTAGACGAGACAACTCTGCCACTTCAGCCCTGCCAGTACGGTGTCCTTGACACGCTGGAAAGTTGCTGGCGCCGTGCATAGTCCGAAGGGCATCACCTTGAACTCGTACAGTCCATCCGGCGTGACGAAGGCTGTCTTCTCTCGGTCCCGTTCGTCGACCTCGATTTGCCAGTAGCCGCTCTTCAGGTCCATCGATGAAAAGTATCGAGAGTGGCGCAGCCGGTCTAGAGTGTCGTCGATGCGGGGGAGTGGTTAGACGTCTTTCTTAGTAACCGTGTTGAGCTGCCGGTAGTCCACGCAGAACCGAAGAGTTCCGTCCTTCTTCTTAACCAGCACGACTGGAGAGGCCCATGGACTGCTTGAAGGTAGGATTATGTCGTCATTCAGCATCTCTTCAACTTGCTGATGGATCACCTCCCTTTCCTTAGCGGAGACTCTGTACGGCGATCGATGCACAGGGCGTGCGTCGTCCTCGGTAACGATGCGGTGCTTGGCAACCGCGGTCTGGCGCACCTTCGACGACGTCGCAAAGCAGTCGCGGTATTCGGCGAGGAGGTTAACCAGCTGACGCCGTTTAGGGTCCGGAAGCTTAGGGTCAATGTCCAGCTGCGCTGGCGACGTACTGTCTTGCTGGGGCGGCGAGGATTCGTCAGTAATCGCGGTGATTTCGGCGGGGTTTCGGAGTTTCTCGACGTGGCCCACGGCTGCACCTTTCGTGAGGTGTTGCGTTTCGTTTCGGAAGTTCGTCACGAGGGCCACAGTCCGCCCATCCTGAAGTTCAGCCACACCCCTTGCGACGCCTATGCCTCTTCCCAGGAGCAATTGGCGGCTTCCCTCGAGAATAACTTCGCCACAGGAAGCTTCATCGATCCCGACAAGTACGAAAACACTCGACCGCGGTGGTAGGTTTACGTGGTTTGCGAGGACTCGGACCGTGGGTGACGTCGCTTGGGGTTCCTCCGCTGGTGGAGCAGGTTTTCGTAGCGTCAGCCGGTTTGTTCTGAGGTCGATGACGGCGCCATACTCGCAGAGAAAGTCCATTCCGAGGATAACGTCCCTCGAACAGTCTTGCAGAACGACGAACTTGACAGGGCACGTTTCACCGTGGATCTCGACGCGAGCAGTGCATCTCCCGACTGGTGTGATGAGATGTCCTCCGGCGGTTCGTATTTGGGGTCCTTCCCACGGCGTCGTGACTTTTCGAAGGCGGCGGGAGAGCCTCCCACTCAAGACTGAGTAGTCTGCTCCGGTGTCCACGAGCGCCGATGCGTCGTGGCCGTCGATGACGACGTTTAGGTTGTTGGACACCGTTGCAGGGGCGTCGTAGCGATGCGTGGCGTCGGGAGAGTGGGAGCGTTCCGGCGTTCTTGGAGGCTCTTTACTCGGGTCGTTTTCGGCAACGGCACCTCCAGGCGTTGCCGCACTTAGTTTTCCCGACGAGATAGGGGGGGCAGGCTGTCACGGCGCGACCGACGGAAAGGCGACGCGGAACGTCGGGGGGATGGAGAACGGGAACCTCGTGGTGCGGTGGGCGCTGGTGACGGAGGGCGACGGAGGTATTCCTCGATGTCCCTTGGTCGTTCTCCAAAACGAGGTCGACGGTCGTTTGGAGCGAATCCTCGCAGGCCGAGCTGGCGGTAGGGGCACCTCCGGTAAACGTGGTCAGCCTCCCCGCAGTGGAAGCACACCGGGCGTCCGTCATCCGTGCGCCACACGTCGGTCTTTCGAAGTCCACGCTGCTCTTGGCGCGGCGCGTACTGCGGCGAAGAGACTTCTCGTTGGGGTGCAGATGGGTACTGCCGAGGAATAGGAGGCTGCGGACGACGAACAACGGCGGCATAGGTCACAGGTGGTGGTTCCGGTGCTGTGTCGGCGAGAACGTCTGGCTGGAGCGCATGCTGGACCTCTTCTCGAACAATCTCGGCGATCGAGAGAGAAGCTGGACGTTCGGCGGCAGGTATCAGCTTCTTCAGTTCTTCACGGACGATATCCCGGACTATTTCTCGGATCCCCGGAATATCGGGGCTGAGGGTGCAGCTTGACGGCGTGGGTGCAGCGACGGCAGGAGCTCGATGAAAGTGAGCGGCTCGTGCTTGCAGGGCCCGTTCAATGTTGGTCGCCTCTGTTACAAACGTTTCGACGGTGGTCGGCGGGTTGCGGACGAGGCCTCCGAAGATGTCATCTCGTACGCCTCGCATCAGGATCCGCAACTTCTTTTCGTCGGTGGCTTGAGGGTCGGCGCGAGTGACCAGGCGCAGGACATCCTCGACGAAACTGGTGATGGTCTCGTTTGCGCCCTGAGTTCTCGTTCGAAGAAGGTCCTCGGCCCTCTCCCGTCGATACTGGTTAGTGAAAGTTCGCCTCAACTTATTTTTGCAGGCGGTCCACGAGATCAACGAAGTCTCCCGATTCTCGAACCAGTGCCTGGCCGTTCCTTCAAGCGCGAAGTAAAGGTTCTGCAGGCGCTGGTCGTCCGTCCATCGGTTGTGCTGGGCCACCCGCTCATACTGTTGAAGCCAGTCCTCGACGTCTTCGTGCTCCTCGCCGTGGAATGGAGCCGGTGTCCGAGGAGCGACGGGTAGTTAGACGACGGTGGGAGCGGCGGGGGTCTGCGACTGGTTGGCCATCGTCGGCTGACTGGTCCTGGGTGGTAAAAGTCCGTATTCCGGGTGTAGCCCTTGGGTTCGGCGACTTGATGGAGTCTCGATCTGGTCTTCGTTGGGTCCTCGGGAGCTTGCGTTCGGTCTTGTAGCTCGGGAACTCGGAGGGCTGCGCTGCACGGACATGCGGTACCCCGCACCTCCACCAAAATGTCACGGGTGGTGACCAAAAAAACAGGAAATAAAAAGGAAGAAATAAACGTTTAATGTGGTGAACTTGTGCCAAAAATAAAAGGGTACAAAAGATAACAACAGAGCGTCGCGGGCGTCGAAGTCGGCGTAGCAGCGGAGTCGAATGCTGGGGCGAAAAACTGGCTCCGGCTTGCCCGCGGAGCCGCTTTTGTACACACGTTGGCTTCTGGAGCGTTCGACGTAGAAGGTTCGACGCGTAGAACATTCTGACGTCGAATCAGCTAGACGGTTCTCGATTTCACCAGAACATCACATTACAGTGTTAACAAAAATGCATAGTCGCGGCCAGGAATCGAACCCTGGCCCTTCGCGTGGAAGGCAAGCGCGATAACCGTTAGGCTATGGCCGCGCTGCCTACTTGGCGCGCGACAATATATCAACCCTTCGTCAGTGTGTGCGCCCGTAAGGAGTTAGGCAAGGTACAATGAAAGATCTCATTATGACAACAGCTGCACAACAAAAATACTCTGTAATATCAGTGTCTTGTGGCCACCACCTAAATATTTGCACATTTGTATACGTCAGTCGTCTTAAGTTGCTATAGCATGTGCGTTCTATACCGCGACTTCTTGCAAATGAAGACATCTAGCCGTCTAAGCTGCATGTAAAACAATCTTATTCTTCATAAACAAAAACAACAACATTGCAGCTGACAACATGCAGAACCTGGCAGAGTGTCAACCACTATCTGATTAAAAACGAAGCCATTTGATAGCCTGCCTTTTTCGACCCATGTTGGATTGATGCCATAACTAGCGTTATCAAAAAAGTTTGTTGTGTTATCCCAATTATGCATGCTGCACAAAAATGCGCTGTTTGCAAACAAGTTCATGTTTGCCCAGATAAGGTGTGGGTATACTGCGCAAGCACCAACACACAATAAAAAGATAGACCCTTTACGAAACTCAGTGTGGCCATGAGGTGGTCAACATTATCATCATCTGTGGAACGGCGTCTGTGCCGTACCAATGGCATCCTTCTAGTGACTGATAAAGGAAGACGTTGAAGATGCTCCTGAGCGAATGATTCGAGGCCTGTGCATTTGGGGGTCGGTACGGTGCGACGTAGGAATGGAATACAAGAGCTATGTAAGCATTCATATCTAACTCAGATTCAGTAAGTCTGTGGGCGGCATACAATTAACTTTAAAGCCCTCTGGTGCATAAAATTTTAACGACGCGCCTGTGTGGGTTGAAGTTATGTTCTGACAGCACGTTCTCGTTCTTTGTGACCATCGAACAGAAAGTGATCGAGAAAAAATGCACAATGCAGAATTCCTCGACTGCCGATGACTTGGGAAAGTGGCGGTGCCCGATAAAATACACTTTCATTATCGCCATTGGTATGGCAAAATTTATACTGCTGTACGAGCCACCAGACGGCATTAAATTTCGGAAAGGTTCTATTGAAGCGTCTATGTGTGAACTACCCCGATGGCGGCGTCACCGCAGCGACGAGACGTCAAATCGCACTTTGGTGTATGCCTAGTATCAGCAGTCCAGTCACCTTTGTGTTCAGAAACGTGTGTCACTTGTAGGAGCTGAAAAATACGGTACAGTGGGAGCAGGGGTGTAGCCAGGCGGGGGCGTATGTTGTTGCGTGCATGACCGAAAAGATACACGTCACCGTTGATCTAGAAGCCTCGCGTACACACCTACCCCGAGCTTAAAAGAGGACATGGCGAGACGCCCATGCCTAGTGAGTCTCGCGCTAGCCCTTTCCCAAACATTATAGGTTGGGTTGAATATTCAAAATGACGGGCATCGTAGATACCATGGTGGTAGATACAAAGCCGAGTGCCATATTGCCGATTCAATCGCTGATTCTCTCGCGATAGTCAGCTGTTACGCCGACGTACGGTAGTTGCTGCTGCCGCCGTCGACGCCCCCGTCTGCCCTCTCCACGTGTGCTCTTCTTTTTTTGTTTCTGGAACAACTTCGCCCCATTAAATCTCTAGCTCATTCCGTTTTCTTCAGCTTCGTCGTCTCTCATTCGTGACATTTCTGGTTGAGGTGCGGGGTAACGCAGCCAATGAAGCGAACTCCACCGTCGCCTCCGAGCTCAAGTTCAGCCCGCGGCGTAAGAAGACCGCTCGTGGAGACATCCGAGACCAGAGGAAGCCGCAACACCAAAGATCAACCGCGGAAGTTAAATTACTGCCGGAACCCCAGATGAAGAAGTCTACGAGACCAATTAGGGATATCCCGGGGCCTGCAAACTGAGACTCCTGCCGCTGCCGCCCCCATTCTTTACGTGCACGTCGCACCTCGTACGCCGACGCCCTTCTACAGATAGATCCATGAGGACGTCGAGGACTGGATTCAATGGGGAGTATTCACTGGACGCCATATTTGTGGGTGCTGTTTAGAGGGCATGCTCAGAACAAGCTCACATCAATAGGCTGCTAAGACCGGCACTCTTGATGGTGCGGAATGCACGTTGCAAAATAACTCTGGAAACTCGCCATCACCACGTGCTCAGCATTCGCGCACACACTATAGCCGCCAGTGAATACTCCCCATACTAGCAGCGCGTGACACACCGTAACGGATGGATTGCCGAGCAATACCTGCACAACCTCTACTTTTCGCTTGAGGGTACTGCGAGGCACTGGTTCGAGAATTACGAGGCTTCGCTCACGTCTTGGGACATCTGCGTGACCGAGTTGAAGCGGACCTTAACGAGTCAACACCGACGGCAGCGGGCAAGGGTCTGCTTCAAACACTGATTCAGGCCCCCAACCAAAGAGTAGCCAGCTTCGTTGAATATAAGCTAAGCCTAAATGCACACGCCGACCGTGATGCCGCCCGACGAGAATAAGTTGTTGTTTCTCATGAAAGGCGTGAAGTGCGAAATCTTCGGCGGACTTATTCGCAACCCCCCGACGACCGTTCACAAATTTGTGACCGAGGCAACCAAGGTCGAGCAATCGCTGTCGGCCAGAACCGGTTATTATCAAAGATACGCCGGCGTATCAACTCTTCCCGCCTCATCAACATCTCGTTTTCACATCGACGTTGCCGGTATCGAAAACCTGCGCCAGATCATCCGCGATGTCATCTGGTATGAGCTCCGAAAGTTGCTACCTGCCGCCAGTCCTCCGGCACCCCTCTCCATCACCGAGGCTGTCCGCCAAGATGTTCGTTGTGCGCTCCAAGCAAAGGTTCCCGTCACCGCGGTGGCGCCAGAGGAACCGGCGCTGGGTTACGCCGCCATGACCCGACGACCGTCGCCTGCTACCCGTGAATACCAGGCGCCATTTCGACTGTACAGTTTAACGCCGCAATATCCTCAACGCCGGGAAGAACAAGTAGGGTACTTAAGACCAGAGCAACCCTCGCCGAGAAGAAACGACGTGTAGCGAACGGCCGACCGACGCCCAACCATGTGTACCGGCGATACCCCTACCGGCAGTGTGGACTACGTGGGTTCGCACCAAGCGCCCCCTGCCAAAGGAGCGGAGAACGACCACGGGACATCGAGGAGTACTTCCATCGTCCGCCGTCACTAGCACCCGCTTCCCCCCGGGTAACCACTTCGCTGTTCTGGCGTCGCCACTTCGTAGGCCTCGCCGAAAAAGCCTGTCTCCCCAACCACGTCGGAGAAACTAAGCGGGACAGCCACATTAGGTGGAGTTACCGAAGACAAGCGTCAAAAAATGCTTCGCGAACACTGGAGGGCTCTCACATCAGCGACGATACGCATCGGAGGGACGCTTCTGCGACTGTGACCGGTGCTTAAAGTCTCCAGTAATCTTCGGGGAGTCTCTACAAACGCTGATTTAAGTGTGTGTTTGGCGGGAGGGGGCGGGGGGTCATACTATACACACGCAAAACCGACTTGACTAGTGTTTAAGTGTCACTCGCCATTTCTTGTAGAAAACAAGAACGCTTGACAACGTGATGTATCATGAGGGGGCAATCATATCATGTTTTACTATAAGACTCAGTAGCTCGATTCTGCTTTCCTCAACGCTAAAGGTATGACGGGGGGTCTCAGACCCCCCATCAAAATGGTTGGGGGGTCCGAGATCCCCCGAGACCCCTCTCCCTTGGAGCTCTGACTTTGTCGAATAATCTCCACGTTACCATCGACGGCCACGACGCGACGGCACTCATCGACACCGGAGCAGACTATTCCGTTTTGAGTAAGAAGCTGCCTCGTTGCCTTCGGAATGTGGTGACGAAGTGAGATGGCCCAAAAATGCGGACCACCGGCGGACATCTCATCACTCCAGTGGGAACGTGTACTGCACCCGTGGACATCCACAAAAGACTTGTCCAGTGAAATGTCTCATACTCAAGGACTGTTCGAGAGACGTCATTCTTGGCGTGGATTTTTTGTGTTGATTAGGTGTTGTGATTGACCTTGGGTCGAACAGATTGACACTTCGCAAGACCGTCCTAACTCCGGATTGATCCAAAATGACGCTAGCAGCCGTCCGAGTCATTGCGAACCAACCACATGCACCTGCCGCCGCGGTCGACTGCTTGTTTCCGTCGTGACTTATTCAGTCGCCCTCGTAGAAGATCTTCTGGAGAAAACTTCCAGCTGCTTCTGGGAAGAAGAATAGGAGGCGTAAGGGGCGTAGCAGAGCTACAATATGGACGTGCTGTTGTCCTCGTAACTAACTTTAGACAGGAGGCGCAGCAGCTCACAGGAGGTGCCGCTGTAGCAGGCCACGTCGAGGAAATCCGGAACGCCGCCGAAAACGCCGCGATCTCGAATTAGCCAACGCCATCTCAGTACAGTGCGCCGCCGCCATATCTTGACATTAACACCTAACTCAGTGCCACGGAACGACGACAGCTCAAAGACCTCCTCGGCGAATACAGCGACTGTCTTGCGAAAACGTCGAAATTGCGACAAACAACAGTTGCGAAACTTCGCGTCGTTACCGACGACGATGCGCTCCCTGTGCATCGACCGCCGCACCGGGTCTACCCATGTGAGAGTGCGCTTCGCCAACCGCGTGCACCCTCAGATTCCGCGTTCCTCGTGTAAATAAAGATTACGATCAAGTCTTATTTGATCTCCAAAGGTCTACTTGTAGTCAAGAGAAAGAAAAAAGAAGCCTTCATAAATCTTGCGAGCACCGGTCCTCGGTTCTGCGAGTATAATCAGTAGTTTCACTTCATTTCTTGACATCGTTGCGGTCGGTTTGGACAAAAACTGTGATATAATACAACCATTCTAGTTCAAATCTGGCACGTACACTTGACGCAATTGTTCATATTGAAGTCTTCTTAACGTAACTTAGCAGTAGAACGAAAAGGACGCAGCTCGGTTACCACTTTAGGGAAGGTCGCCTTCAGCTCTTCGGTGCCTTCGGTTCGATGAAGAGCGTATACGCCTAGCATACACTTAAGTTGTGATTCGTAAAGAGTGGCCACCACTGATATCCACTATAGGGGGAGGGAGGGCGCATTGAGCATACTGGTATAAAGCCACCGGAAGTAAGCGGCTTGTCCCGGAAGTGAGCGTTTGACAGGATTTTTAACTCTTCCGAGTGCTAGATCGAACTGCGCTCAGGGCGCTGGATTTTTTCTTGTCATCCCAAGAGAGCCTGCTTGTTGCGGAGTAATAGCGCATGCGGACCCAAGACGTCTCCTGGAAAGCCATTCGATGTGAACATTTCGAGATTCTAGTTGATCAGGTGTGCGTATGTCCCACGTTCAAATGCATGATTCTCGGGTTATTTTCCTGAACGGGAGTGTTAATACCCAATAATAGACACAACATGAACCAAAATATCGACTGAATGCACTAGGAAGCCCAGCATACGCCCGACTTCCGGGAACAGCATCGAACTTCCTGTGGCTCCACTTGCGCCATGCTCGGAGAGCTGCTATGCGACATCGAGCCTCCCTATTCGCAACTCGAACGCCCTGTAAGTGGCGGGGTGGTAGTTCCAAGATGGCGGAAGAGACGGGGATAGATTCTCCAGGATTTCCAGTGCGCCTACTCGCTGACGACGGTCAGCGCGCTAAAAATGATTTTTAGTCTAGAACTGCGGGGCGGTTTGGGAGGCTTCATATTACAGGTGACAAAGATGTTGATGCACCTTAGGAAAACGAGCATGCTGATTTTTTAAAGTTCAAGAAACCTCAACTTGCAGAGCTTTGTGGTGGGCGAGTGCGTGTTAGGCACCGGCAACGTCACTGTTTGTCGCAGAATATTTTTGAGGGTGATGAAGATAGGATGTTTTCGCTTTGCCTGGCCATGCTCTAGAAAGTGAGCCGCGCGCAGTGACAGTTAAGCTTCGGAAGAGCTGCGTTCACAGTATTGATGACTTTGTGTCAAAGACTCACAACTCGCTGCTGACTGTCTCGATTTTAGTGTATTGCAACACGTGATCAAAATGCTCTATGGTTTTTGATAGAAAATTTGTTACCGCGGGCTAGCGTGCGGTGTCGTACTACAACCAGAAGCTCGCGCTGCGCCTTTGAAGCACAATTTTCAGCGCGCGCCTGGAACGTTGCCGTGCTCAACACTCAAAAAAAAAAAAGGTAGTAGTTCTTGTTTATCCCTTTTTACATATACGACACAACAAAACTTAAGTTCGCCGTGCAGCGTACTTACGTCAAATTGACGACCCCAGCTTTTACCAGAGGCTTGATGAAGGCGCGATATAAGATATAAACAGCTAAGGTACGCATCAAAAAGTACAGAAAAGAAAAAAAGACACCGAGGTTTTGCAGTAGGGCCAAGAGAACCCCGATGACTTTTTTTTAGTCATTTATACTTACTTAAGCTTTCTTAATAAGTTGTACAACTCGAATATCAAGCCGCTCGTGAAAGTTGGTAGCGTCGGTTGAACGTCAGTGCGCTGTACGTCCAACCGAAGTTTAGGGCTGTCGAATGCTATGCTAAAACTGCCTATTAACATAATCGGTGTGTTTAAAGGTTTTATTTATTGATCTATCAAAAATAAATATGTTAATATACCGTACATTTTTGTACAGTGTTATTTGCAGTGTTGCGGCCCCTCTCGGCAAAACTGCCAGTTCTAAGCTGTCTTCACAAACGGCCATCTAACACAGACGTGCTTAAAATGCTTCGAGCATTTCTTTATTTGCTTTGTAATTACCTGAAATCAAGTACGGGTATTCTGTATTTTTAAAGTGTTTGGAATAAATGGTTATGGTTCTTGTAACGGCCTTAAAACGCGAATCCATTCGCAATGTGTATTGCACGACATACCGATGCGCGACGAGTTTTCTCCTACTTATGGCGAAGAATAGTTTTCTCCTAGACCGTGCTATAGAGCTCTACATTATTAGCGGGAGCGTTTGCCGTCACGGTGAGCACAGATTGAGCTGGCGGCCATGCACAAGACCACAAGTCCTCAGCGTATGCGATATACGAAAAATCCTTAATGAAATTAGAGATCCCGGTCCTTCATGCAACGCTGTTGCAAGACGGAGCACAGAAATTCCTATTTTAACGTGCTCACGTTTTTTTCGGTTAAACGGCTTCACTGATCAAGGCCACCAGTTCCTGCCACCGTTTCCGCGCCGCCGCTACCACTGAGTCCCCGCTCCACTGGTTCTCCGTTCGTTCGCGAGAGGGCGAGCGGCGGGCTGGAGTTGCTAATAGTTGATATCAGTGGTGGCCACTAAAGCTTCATCGCGGCCCAGCTTTCAGGAGTCACAACTGTTGACAGAGTGGAGCTTACTTATTTTTAGACTTGACATATTCGCACTATATAAATAATTCACCGTTAATATCCAAGTTTCCAAAATTATTAGTAGGCTTGAACGCAATAAAACAAATGTTAGATGACTGGGGCCTTGCAGGCGCTAGTAACCTAGTGACATTTCGTCGAAAATCGTATCGTGGACAGCACCACACTAAAACGTTTAGTCTACAAACTTTTTTTTTTATTTCTTTTTTTTCTCCGCGGCTGAGAAAGGAATGTTGGAAACTCAAGCTAGAAGCGGTTGTAACAGATGACAAAGACGATCCCTAGCGCAGTTGCTCTCCAAGGAGCGGAGCAGTTTAGGTGAGCAACTGCGCTGCCCTCTCGTCTCATCCGTGTCACGTGGAATAAGCAAGAGCGCGCAGGACTTCGCGCGCGGCATTTTCGGATATTTGCAAATTCCGATGCCCTTTCATAGAACCGAAAGTTACTGGAAGAAGAAAAGTAGCGGAGAGAAATATGCGTAGGCGCAAATCAAAACTTTGATTCAATGGTGGATTCCGAAAAAGGGTGTGGACACTAATTTTTTTTTTTCATATTGGTTAGTTTTAGAAAGAAATACAGCTTGCAGCATTTTATTGCTACATTACAATCCTAATAGGTCAATTTAAATTAAACATGTACATTACCCTCAATTAGGCAAAAGGAAAAGTGATGCAAAGTTTTACTGGCTACTACGACTTGTACGCGAAAGTAACTGTTCAGTCACATTCGTTTCATCGTCATCTATCCTTAAGGGCAGTTTAAAAAGGACAGTGCATAAGAAGGGGGCTTTAAACGTAGTCAAATAAAAATAGATAACAAAAGCACGGAAAACATTGACACTCGCACTCCCACAAGCACGGTGCCCGCGAGTAAACCTAAAAAAACGCTATACTTAAACGCAAAAAAAAACAAAAAAAAAAAAAACACGCGAGACTCGGTAATAGATAAATAAAACATTACCCCAAGTTTAGTCTTATTACACAAAATAAACCATAGTTGATATCAAATTCGAAACTTAGTGCATTATATGGCTTCTCGCGAGCAGCCGCCGCATCCAACGCCTTGGAGGCGGTAGTACCACTAGACGAGATCTGTCGGCAGCAGCCGACTGGTCCCCACGCGCGACATTCAATTTTTTTTTATCGATGCCAGCAGACATATACAAGAGACGAGTGTGTGACCTAGCTCTTTGCAGAAAAGAGCGGCTTCCAAATCTAATGTTCTTTGGTCACACATTGGTTTATGTTCATGCAAATTTTCAGTACAGACATAACATGTGCAGAACTATTGTGTTATTTAATATCCAGAATCTAAATATGCTAAAGTCTAAAAATTGTATGCGGTCTGGTAAGAACAGTACACTGAATACCCGGTGTTTGGAGGAAAAAAGAACAGTGTTTCATCACCGTAAAAGTAAACTACGCGTAATCGAATGCTCAGTCTCCTCTAAAGTTTATTGCTAGCGGCCAAGACCAGATGCCAATTAGCTTAAAAACCGATTTTATGCCATTTTCAACGATAGAATGGCTTTGTGCACCGCGAAGAGGCCTATTATGGGGACTCACCAAAAGATGCGACGCACGGAAAGATACACTTGCTCTGGAAACGACCCTGCCACTTCGTCAAAACAGTCGGCGGCTTGCCCGCGAAGGGTTGCATTCGATGACCTACAGGTACCTCGATCATGTATGCTGCCGAACGCGAAGCCCTCAAGAGCAGCGCATATTGTTGAATGTTTTAAGAATCAAATTTGAGAAAGGACAGAGGTCAACAACAAAACTTTCCGGCTTTGACAACGCTTTCCTAGAGGTTCGGGCAAAGACACGAGCGAAACCACAAAAATCGGAAGTTCCGACATCGGTGCAACCAATTCCCCCCCCCCCCCTCCCGCGCCCCCCCCCCTCAAAAAACAAAAAAAAAAACAAAAAAATAAGCAGAAGAAAAAAATTGAAGTGGTTCAAGTCGGTGAGGTAAGATGGCTGCGCACTTGTTCGCCCTACTTGGCCCAGTCGGCCATGTTTCATCCATTCATCCATCCATCCAGCACAAGGCCGCGCGCCGCGCAGGCGCAGAGGCCGCGAGGATGTGCAGCTGGCGGAGCTGGCACAGCGAGCTGTCGACCAAACCTCGCAACGTTTATCGATGAAATGAGTGGGTGCTCGTCTCCATGAAACGACCTGTCGATGAAACGTCGCGGTGTCGACGAAACGATTTGTCCATGAAACGTCATTCGACGAACTGATTGCCACCGGCGCGGCACTGGGTGTCGCATATCAACACGGTGGCGGCGCAGTGCAGTCCGAGTGGAGCGGTGGAATAACACTCGCTGTTGCGTCATCGAAGGCGAGCGGGACGGCTCGAGTGGCATCCAACGACCGGGAAGCGACTGGAAACCTGGTCAAAATGGGCAGAACTACAGATGGTGTTCCCCGATGACGACAATTCGTGCTCTACGAGATGATGCTCCGGCAGACACAGACCGGGGGAGTCCGTTGCTGATTATTTTTTCGACAAGAACTTCCTCTGCTCGAGTGTGACGTCAAGGAAAGCTCACAATGGCGCAGTCTTATAATTGAGGAACTTCGGAAGATGAACCACGCTGTGATCCCGCGGCTTCAAGCAGCGACGCTCGCAACGTCTTGCGAAATTTTGCAAAAACTTCCTAACTTTTTTTTTATTGAAATCACTCGTTGCAGAAGAAGCAGTCCACAAGAAAAAAAAAAAAAGAAACTATGAAGGACAAGTGACTCAAAAAGCTTTGCCAGGAGCTGAAAGGTCACAGGGTGTGTATAAAAGCATTTTTCTTAGAAAGTGTTAGTTTTATGAAGAGCCTATCATTATTCATATAATGTTGCCATTTTGGTGCTTGGGTAGATATCTTTTTATCGATGTCATTGATTTTTCAAGTGTACTTATCATTTATTCATTCATACCAACTGCAAGCTGTTCATACCACTGAAGTAAGTGGAGACTAGGTATAGTGCTTCAGTAACCGCTGCACTGTGTGGGCAGATGACATATGTTATTTTCGTCAGCATTAGACAAAGTTGGTGGACAACGGGAATGCAACTTTGCAGGTTTGTCAGAGGTCACTGCTGTTAACCAGTTGCTTAGGACTTCCAATGTCATACTTTGTTGTACAACCATGATAATCTATCATTACTGCTTCTATTTGCTGTTTATAGCTTGGTGCATCTTCTGGGGACCCTGAGGACGTTGCGTCACAAGCTCAAGGGCCCTTCTTCCCTGTACTTGCCCAGGCCTCTGCTGGTGAGGCCAAAGCTAGGTCCAAGGAGGCCCGGATAAAGGAGGGCAAGACCAGGGACGGCCAGACCTGGGTCAACGATGTCGAGACTAGGGCCAGCGAGCCTGATCCTGAGATTGGGGCCGAAGCCAGGGCCGATAAGGTCAAAGCCAGGGTCAACGAGGCTAAAGCCAGGGCCATGACAATGAGGTGGAAGTCAGGGCCAACGAGGCCGAAGCCAGGGCCACCGAGGCTGAAGGCAGGATGAAGCAGGTTGAGACCAGGACGGACCTGACAGGGGGACGCTGACGCTAGGGTTGCCGAGGCCAGAGCACAGGAGGTCGAGGCTGTAACGTAGCGTCTTCTGCATTCGGACGTAAGGTGGAACAGTATAACCTATTTGACAACGCCTAACTGCTCGATGTCGCAAATTCAAGACATAACAGATTTTTTACTTAGGATATCATTTGCACCAAAAATAACTTTAGTAATCGATTTTATATACACGTTTGCAGGTACATCCTCTGGGTGCCGCCGTCTTCCTAGCTGGAGAGTGCGCGAGCTGCACCATAATCCAATTACGATGCCTTGAGACGGCGTTGTAGTCTGATCATGGCGCGGCCCACAGCGCACCTAAGTACCCCACGGCAAGCAAGATGGCTGCGTCCATAGGCCGTACTTAGAAACATGTATACAAAAAAAAATATTATTATTTTTTTAGGGACACATTGCTTTCATTTTTTGCGTTAAATGGTTAACAAGCTTCTCCGTATCCCGAAATGAGTACTACTGCTACTACCATTCTTCGTGATTCCATAAGTTTTTTTTTTTTTATTTAAACTGAATGCTGATACAGAAAGGCTTTTTCGAAATCAGGGTAGGCATATATGTGACGGTAAAACACTGAATTGCGGTGCGAGAGCCGACCTTGCTTGGGTTTGGAGGTTTACTGTCTCTATGTTGACACAGAGTGTCAATTTTCATGCCTCAATTTGGTGTTCTGCTTACAGGAATAGCATGTGCATTGCTCGTTAAAGTTGCAGCTCTACATAGGTGAAATAAGGCAACTCATTGTATGATAAGAGTGGCAGCAGCAGTCTGTTTCGATTTGGGAGCTGTTTGCGAAGCGGCATGTTGACAGTAAGTGCCCGTGTCGAAAGCAGTAAAATATGCGCAGAAACACTGAATGTGCTCTAGAGGAGAAATTTCGAAAGCAAAAGTGGCAGTCACTGAACTGAGCTGACTAAGGTCAGGGAATGAGATTTGAGGGGTATTGGGGTGCGAAGCAGTCTGTAGGGAGAGAAATATTTCTCGTGCAAGTTAAAGGGCTCGTATAATTTCACAAACGGTGTCTTTATGGTGAGCATACAGATGTCCAGCACTATGATGCTAGTGTTGTCTGTTGTTAACAAGTAGTTTTCCTACAATTTAATGCTTCCTACCGGCAGGTCTGCCACCTCTTGTTGCGGCTATGGAGACTCGTACAGTGGCAGCATACCTCGGCGAACCTCACTTATGAGGGCCCTCACTCACCCTCATCTTCACAGGTGAGGTGAGGGCGAGTGAGTTTCTGAACCAGGAAAATTCATGAGTGTGAGGGTGAGTGAGGGCCGTGAGGGCGGTGAGGGCCGTGAGGGCTGTGAGGGCGGTGAGGGCCGTGAGGGCGGTGAGGGCCGTGAGGGCCGTGAGGGAGGTGAGGGCCGTGAGGGAGGTGAGGGCCGTGAGGGCCATGAGGGAGGTGAGGGCCGTGAGGGCCGTGAGGGCCGTGAGGGCCATGAGGGCCATGAGGGCGGTAAGGGCGGTAAGGGGTATGAGGGCCATGAGTGCGTGAGGGGCATGAGGGTGGTGAGTGGCGTGAGGGACATAAGTGCGTGACTGGTGTGAGGGCGGTGAGCGCGTGAGGGGTGTGAGGGCCATGAGTGCGTGAGGGCAGTCAGTGGCATGAGAGGCGTTTCGGCCGTGAGGGCGGTGAGTGCATGAGGTGAGTGAGGGTTATAAGTGCGTGAGGGCGGTGAGTGCGTGAAGCCCCCTTCAGATTGAGCATCTTTCTCAGCAATTTTGGTGTTAGTGGCGGGTTCTCTAGCTTTCCCTAGATCGACACGAATTGCTGAGATCGGGTCCGGCTCGAAATAAGCAAGCAACTCGGAGCAATTCGAATACGTTTGAAGCGGCTGCATCCAATTAGGGACGCAAAATTTTCACGTGATACCTTGTGCCGGTGATGATGACACCGAAAGACTTGGTTCTGTTTTGAAATCGATCATTTTTTTGGAAATAACCTGTTTCAGAAAGGTGCATTAGTATTCATAACGAGGTTTAAATGCATAGAAACACGTTTATAACACGTAATTGTGTCTAAATAGTGCAGGAAAAATAAGATTTTATGATGACGATGGCAACTTGCAGCAATTGGTTGCTGCGTGTGATCGCGGGCGGCCCGTGTTGCTGGTGTTGCGACGTAAAGTTTCTGGGCGAAATTGACCCATCTAAAGCTGGCCTGAGTGGTGTGAGGGCCATGACTGCGTGAGGGGTGTGAGAGCCGCAAGGACGGTAAGGGGCGTGAGGGCGGTGAGTGGCGTGAGGGTGGTGAGGGCCGTGAGGGCGGTGAGTGGCGTGAGGGCTATGAGTGCGTGAGGGCAATGAGTGCGTGTGGGCCGTGAGGGCGGCGAGTGGCGTGAGGGCGGTGGCGTGAGGGACATGAGTGACTGAGAGGCGAGAGGGCCGTGAGGGCGGTGAGGGGCGTGAGGGCCGTGAGGGTGGTGAGTGCGTGAGGGCCGTGAGGTTCAGTGAGGGTGAGTGAAGGGCTGAAGGTGAGTGTGACTGTGAGGGTGAGGGTGAGTGAGGGGCTGAAGGTGAGTGTAGCTGTGAGGGTGAGGGTGAGTGAGGGGCTTAGGTGAGTGTGGCTGTGAGGGTGAGGGTGAGTGAGGGCGACCTAAAATGCCGACCTCTGAGTGGCAGGCCCCGTGGTTCAAAAGGATGTTATGGAGAACATGGTACGTAAGTATTTTTTTCACATCGCGGTTAAAGGTGTGAATTTTTTATCTTGTCTTGTTGACTGTTGTTAACCAGTTGTTTTCCTACAATTTAATGCTTCCTACCGGCAGTTCTGCCACTCCTTGTGGCGGCTACGGAGACTCGTGGAGTGGCAGGCCCCGTGGTCCAAGAGGATGTTGTGGAGAACATGGTGCGTAAGTTGTTTTTCTTCAAATCGCGGTTAAAGGTGTGAATTTTTTATCTTGTCTTTTTCCTAACCCTATAATGGCTTATTCACACCACATTTTGACGCCGGGCGTCCAATTTTCAGCAGATTATTTCGATGCTCGAAGCACAATCGCAGATTTTTGACGCTGGGCGTCAGAAATCTGTGGAATATCCGGTGGCAAGCAAATCGGTCAAAGACTTTTTCTCCCTTTTTTGTGCCGGAGAAAACTATTCATTTATAACAGAAGGCAGGAATTGTAGTGCAAGATGTCACACCAGGGAATGCCAGCTTATGTACAGCAGGACAACGGATTTCGGCGACCCGAAGAAATCTCGTGGAAGGCTCTGTCTAGTGCGTCTACAGCTTGCAATGGCCTTGCCGTTTGCCTCCCTTATCTTGCTCGACCTTCTTCTGTCGTCAGTTACGGCCGGTTTGCGACAGCTCACTGCCTTTTGGTGCCAAGGGAGGCGGGTGCAGCTTTAAAAAAAATATCTATTGCATCCTTTGTGGCGTAGCAGACGTTCGCAAATCGTTTTAAATCTCGCTTAGCAGACGACACATCAATGTCTGTTTTGTTGTGTTTTCGTCATTGATTGACACTTCATGGCAAGCGAAACCAACACAACCTAGACGAACTCGAGGCCTTAGCTCCGATTTTCCATGTCACCTAAAATGAGTCGGTGCGAAGCGCGGATTGGACACGAGTCTCATGTCAGCCTTGACTGCCCATTGGGTGAGAACACAAGTCGCACCTGAACGATAATGCTTCACTAATGTTTAATCTTCAAATCTGTGCTCTGCTCCGTCCCCCTTTTGGTCACAGAAAATCCAGCGCGTCGACTCCGCAAACTCTTTTTCTCGCAGTGGCAGGCGACATGTTTTCAAACAGTCCTTTAGCTCTTTCACTCTCGCCAAGACGAAAATGGGACCCCAGTGCTGTGGACAGCTTCCGTTCCATGCTCGCATATTTCTTGCTTGTCACTGAGCAATCAATGAGCATAGGTAACCTACTCGAAATAATTCATGGTGTTTGTTAAAAGCTGACCTCTAACTTCTCCCGCCGACGAGCACTGGCACGGCAGGATTGTACTAGGGAAACTGATTTCCCAGGTACATCATACGGGCACGGCAGGAGGTAGTAAGCCTGAACAGTTCAGTCTTTTTTTGGCGAGCAAATTCGGTGGGCAGCGAGTCTGCTTTTTAGAAGTGTGAACGAGCCACAAGTTCTAGTAAAAAATGTGTTTTTTAGAGAGGTTCAACTATTAGAACCTTAGATATACTTACTGCCCTTATAATGTGAGGTCTAAGCGTCTATATTCCACTAGGATGTGCCAAGAGGTATGCATTGGAATTTACGGAAGAAGCTTTGCAATGTTAATGCATGGATAGATAATGGTTCTTGAAACAGTGCTAACTGTATTGTTGGTTTCATTTCTCATTTGTGCCGTGTTGTCTGTTTCTGTCGTGTCCTTAAATCTCAGTGATTTGCTTTGTTCATAGTTTGCAAGGTTTTAGCAGACCCGTCCTTGATCTTTAAAAGATCCTCTTTTTTTTATTAAGGGGGAACACGGGTCCTTGGAGCCAAAAACGTCCAAAAACTGTAATCTTTTGAAAATGGCGATGACTGATGTTCTTCTGAAATTCCCAGGCTTTTAATTTTGTGGGTGAATATTTGGGCTATAAATCAACTAATAATGTCTATGCAGGCTGAATGTGAGTTGAAGTTGACTCTAAAACATTGCTTTCACAAGACACAATTTTTGGACTCGTGAAAAATTTGCAGAAAAATCTCAGCATCCAGAGCAGATAAAAATATAACCTTTCCTGAAATGTGTAGCTAAATGTGTGAAGCATACAATGTTGATTGCAGATTTTCTAATAAAAGTCTAGAAAAGCTTCTACTTGATCTTTTGTTTTATTACTTGTTAGCCATGCATTGAGCACTGAACTTCAATGTGTGGTAAAATAACTAATAGTGGGTTTATCTTAAAAGTACTTCCAACATTGTATGCTCAACACTTTCTAGTAGTCTAGCCATGTGTCAAAAAGGATATTTTGTGGAGCAGTTTTTTTCCTATCGTTCCTCCAAACAAAGGCAGGCAAGTTTTAATTACCTTAAGGACAATTCTCCTCACTGAGAAAACGACCAGATATATGAAATCAGCACAGAAAGCTGAACAAGCTTATGCAGTTTCACTGGGTTTGGTCACAGAATAAGAAAAAAACCTCCAAGACCAGTGTACCGCCTTAAATGCTGTATATGTCTGTTCATCCTGGTTTAGGCCATCCCGACAATGTCAGGAATGCTTTCTGCTGATCATTTTCATAACCTAATCAAATTCTGGTAGAACTCAGTGAACAATTTCGGCAACTTAGATATCCCTCATTGCTCTTATGATTTCTGAGAACTGGATAAAACCAGTGTATTGGGTTCACTATCTTTCGATGTTTTTCCGAGTGATGCTGCCGTACTCCATGAATGTGGCCACCGGAAGCTCTCATTCAGCCACTTTAGGGCATGCAGCAATTAACCGGGTGAGGTGTTTTCAAAGCTCGAGGATATAGTGGTGCCTCAATTATAAGACTTTCAGGAGACTGCGCGAAAACATTGGATTATCCGAAAAACAACAATACACTGATCTCACTAGGCATTCGGCGCATGCGTCACGCCGCCATGACGCCGAAGGCAGTGCATGAGAAAGCTCGTGCTGCCTCGTGCTCCACACGCGCAGAGTTTTAGTGAGGTTTCCGCACGTGCAGAAAAACTAAAGTTCCCTCAATATATTGCGGCAGCGCTGGCGTAGTCGAACTGGCTGGTGAGATAGGTCTATTACGGTGCTCAGCCTCATGTGATAATAATATGCAGGACTTCTAAATAGCCTTTAAGCCCATAATCTGGGCGTTGCCTTTGAGTGCTGGCATTTCCGAAATAAAAAGAAATAAACAGAAAACCGCTTCAATAAACGACGCAGATCAAGCCTGGAATGTGCTCTACAGCGGATGTTTTGTTCAGCTTCAATAATACTTCCCCAGTCGACTGCTGCATGCTGCAAGATTATCAATTCAGAACTTCCGGAGGCTGCAATCACAGAGTGGAGAAGCGTAATTATAGTTGGGGGCCCATACTACAGGCCACTTGCAAGCTCTCTTAAGGGGACACTTGCATGGCTGTTGGGGATATTCATAACTATTAGCCATTAAAGGCGTAAAAGCGCCAAAAAAAAAAAAAACTAAGGCGAAGCTAGACAATTGTCTACCTTCGTCTTAGTTCTTGGCCCACTCGCAACTGTTGCTTATTTGGATAGAACATTTACTATATAGGCCCCATCGGCCAGCCCATCATCACTTGGCGCAAATTATTTTTGTTTATTAGGGCGATTGATGCCTCACTTACACACTCTTTCCATTTTTCCTAAATATCATATTCGTTATGCAGTTATCTGCTTGTTTTGTCATTTTATCTTATACTTAGTGTCACCATAGTTATACTTAGTGTCACACAATTCAAGGAAGCCGGTCAGTGGTACCGCATTACTGTGGTGTTCTCGGCACACAATAAGATAGCTCAGCTCTGCCACAGAGCCGACAGGCCCTGGACGCCGTCTTAGCCTTGCAGCATAAAACACAAGGATAAAATTGCTGGGTGTGCCTTGCGGGTTGTGTATCAGATACCACTATTGTGAGGAGCAGTGTATATTGGCCAGATGGGCAGGTGCGTGAATGACCGTGGCCGTGAGCACGCGGCTGCCACGCGAGCTTGCCTGTTTGGCCACCTCGCCATTCACTGCAGCAAATGCCCCTATTCCCCGGTATAGCATTAATAATAATAAAAATAATAATAATAATAAGTTTATTTCGACATGCATATGTCTGGGAGGCTTCGGAAAAAGAAGACGCGAAGTCCTGTGACGTGGCCACCAGCCCCCATTACCGCACTCGGCACGTACCTCTAAGGATACCGAAAAAAATGAACATCAATTACCTAATTTACATCAGAATAAGTTTACGGATGAAAACATTTGAAGAGTCACAAAGTCGAGTGAAAAAGAACAAACACGTTTACAGATAATATAATCGATCACATTTGCACATTTGAACTAATGGCTCAAGTGGCAGGTGCATATTGTTAGATTGACTGAAAATATAATTTGACCATTTTCCAAAACATCTGTACATTGCTAGAGTTGTGTGCCGTTTGAGCTATATTTGCGTGATTATTCAGTTAGTCAGCAATTTGATAATGAAGTGTTTGAGTTCCATAGTTTGTTCTGACGTTTTGTTTGAAGTAAAAGGTGTGTCTAAGAGTGTAATCGGCAGGCTTATGATGGTAGGCGTTGAAGAAAAGGTCCGATCCCGCTTTATCTCGTCAAATATAATGTTCGCTAATTTAATAGAAAAAACATGTCCGATGGGTAATAGCTTGTATTTTTCGAATGTCGGCGATGTATGCTGAATATAAGTTAAATTATCTATGAACCTGACGGCCTTCTTTTGTAAAAAAAAACCTTTTTCTCTGTTTGTTTTTGTCGTGGTTCGCCAAACTAAAAGACGATACTGTAGGCGGGAATACACAAGAGCTTAGTAAAGCTGCAGTTTAAGCCAGTTTGGTAACAAGTGTTTGATTTATTCAGACTACAATTGAACGTGATAAATCACATCTAATTTTATTTACATGGTTCGTCCAACTTAAGAACTCCTCAAACCAAACCCCAAGGAACTTATGAGCCGAAGTGCTTTCTATCTTAGAGTTTAAAAATGTAACATTCAGCTTACGCTGAACAAGTTTATTTCTGGACCTGAATATAACATATTTTCTCTTCGCTTTGTTTAACTCTAGTTGGTTAGACCGCAACCACTGAGATAGCTCATTAAGCCAGCAATTTGCACACTGTTCAATTTCATCGAGATTTGTCCCGGAAAAGAAAACGTTGGTGTCGTCCGCGTACAGGATAATATCGGGGGTTCGCGGTATTTTAACTATGTCATTTATATATGCCAAAAATAAGAAAGGTCCGAGGATTGAACCCTGAGGAACGCCGTACTGTATCAGGGTAGTTTGTGATTTAAAACCGTTTAGAGATGTGAATTATCTTCGAGATGATAACTAATTCTTGATAAGCGCGAGAGCTAATCCCCTTATACCATGTGGTTGTAGTTTTCCAAGAAGAATATCATGCTTTATAGAGTCAAAAGCTTTCCGAAAATCTAGGAATATACCGAGTGTGTAAAGTCGATTTTCTATGCTACTTATTATTTTGTTTTTTATGCATAGCAAAGCTTTTTCTGTAGATTTTCCTTTCTGAAACCCATACTGACAAGATGTTATAACATTATTGTAAAGAACATATTTGGAAAACCTACTGTTGATTACCTTTTCTGCGATTTCTGAAAATAATGGAAGCACTGATATGGTCCTGTAGTTGTTTAGGTTAGTTAATGTAGCGCCTTTGTGTATAATAGAAACTCTAGCTAATTTCATTTTATTAGGAAATGTACCAGTTTCAAGAATTCTATTGACTATATGAGCTAGAGGAGAACAAATCCAGTCTTTCACAGCTTTGATGGGGGCTACCTTCAATTCATCATATCCAGAGGCGCTGCTGCACTTCAACGAGGCAATTATATCATTAATTTCTGTTTCATTGGTGGGAGTAAAAAATATAGAGTTAGCTAAGTTAATGGTTATGCACGTTTCATGGTTGCTGTAGTCCATTAATGCGGGAACGCTGCCACCTGCAGTCAAAAATGCCAGTTGAACCTCTCGGCCAGTGACACGTGAGAATATGTCTGATCGTCTATTGTGAGTTCATTTGGTATGACATTAGGGACAGGGGATAGTACGTCTTTACCAGTCTTCCATACTTTTTCTGTGCTGTTTTTTATAGATACAAATTTATTTGTATAATATCTAACTTTCGCTTTCTTCAAATCCACAGCCAGTTTATTACGTTGCTTTTCGTATGCAGTCAATATGTTAAGGTCTCTAGTTTCGATAAATTTATCGAACAGCTTATTCCTTGCTTTTATTCTTTTGTATAACTCTGCAGTAACCCATGGTTTCTTTGATTTGTTGTGCTTTTTACATTGAACCCGAGGAAAAACTGAGTCATAACATTCTCCTATTCTTTCCACGAACTTATCATACGCTTTATCAGGGTCTAGTTCGGTTAGAACATCGCTCCAGTTATCGTTCGAAATGAGTATGGTAAACTGTTCAATATTTAATATTTTTTTGGTGACTAGCATGGTGATAAGTCAGCTTTTCATGTGCGCTAGATTGCTTACTGTCCGAGTTCTTCCAGCACATAAAACAAAATATAGGAAAATGATTGCTTAGATCCACCGAAAACACGCCTGCTTTTGTGCCATGAGTTTCATAATTGGTTATACAAAGATCAATGAAAGCTTGAATGTGTTCCGTTATGTTGACTAACGCATGTTGACTAAGTTTGTGCAACCAAAAGACTGTATTATTTCAAGAAATTCAACTTTCGGCGGTTCATGAGACAGTAAGTCTATATTAAAAACGCCTTCTAGGACAATCTGAAAATTCATGGAAGTAACATACTCCAGTAAGCCTGTAATGAAACTAAAAAATATACTAAAGGATCCGTTCGGTGGCCTGTATATTGCAGCAATAACCGTTCTAAAACTTTGAACTACTAATGATTCATGAATATAATCAACACCCGTGAAGTCTGGAATAATTTTATATTTCAGACCTTTGCGCGAATAAAGTGACACTCCACCTCCTTTCCGGTTTGTACGATAGATTTGTTCGCTCTTGAAATTTTGAAATTTATAACATCACAGTCTCCGGTAAAAGACGTCTCCGTGAATGCCAAAATATCAAAGCTATGAGTTAGTGAACACTAAGATATTTCAATCTCATCACTTTTATTTCTATTGCTTCTCGCATTTAAATGAAACAGAGATGTGTTTGATTTGTTCATCAAGATTTCGCATCGGTTTAGTTTATTAAAGGATTCATAGTTATAATAACAGTTATCAGTTGAGGATCCTTCCATTTCGTAGATAACACATCCCGATTGGTTTGAAACATTCAGTGTATCACTGCAAAATAGTCTTAGCTATTGGTCTATTTTGTCCAATACAAGCAGGAAGTGCGTGACATAGATTTTTTGTACTGGAAAAACTGGGGGAACCCGCCGCACGTACGTCACGGGTCACATTCATAACTTTGAAACAGAACATTGTTTGGCTCTCTGGGATACCAGGTATCAGAAATAAAACAATGTAGAACATGCAACAAAATAAATTAAGATGTGGACATGTATTTTCAGTGTTAGTTAGAAGATTTGGTGCTTAAGTTAAACATTTTAAGCTGTTTAACTGATATGACATCACGTAGACAACGTTTGAAAGAAGTGGTGGGATAACAACCGCACACCATGATTATACTCCGGGTAGCTACAAGTGCTTACTCGATTTTTTCCAGGTCACTTTCATTCTTGAGACGGATGGGACGGTCATTCGTTTGCTTCCTAACAAAAGTCTTTCTGTCCTTCTGCCAAACAAATTGGTAGTGCTTCTTCGCCACCTTTGTTTTGGTCAGCCACAGTAGCCTTTTCGTTTGGGGTGTCAGGTTCTCCATTATCCGGATATGCGACGGGCTTTCCTTAAGCACAGACCTCTTCTCGAACCACCGATCTCTTGTGAGTCGGGAAGTAAACCTAATCACACAGAAGGAACCTTGTCTCTTTGGCAAGGCAGTCTATGTAAGGCCTCAATGTTTCCCTCGGTTATCTCAGTAACACCCAGCAGGTTGATTGAAAAGGTTTACTCCGACTTAACATAACAAATTAATAACAAAAGGTACAGACGTTTCGCCACCTATGCAGGTGGCATCTTCAGTATACACTGAAACAAATAAGGTGAGGTCGACCAGTCTACTTATCACACACGTCCCCGTAAACGTCCGGCAGGGGGCCACGGTTGGTGTTGCACACCGATGAGTCACGGCGAATGCACCAGGACTCGACGAATTTTCTTTGCCCCCACCTTTGTTCTCGGGCCAGCGTCGTCGCATTGTCCAGGTCGAAAGTGTGTCCTGTCGTCCAGCAGTGTTCGACAAGTTCCGTCTTGGACCGCGTGGCATGGGTGGCCTTGGCAACGTCCCTTTTGTGTTCTTTCAATCTCGTTGCCCTCTTTCTGCCCGTTTCGCCGATGTAGGTCGCGTCACAATCCCCGCACTGCACTTTGTATACGACCCCCCTCTGACCGTCTGCAGAGGTGCGGTCCTTCGGTTTCGGGAACACATTCGCTAAGGTATAATGTGGTTTAAAAACAGTTTGTACGCCCAGCGGGCGCAAAGCTCTCCGAACAGCATCTGACACGCCCTGGACATAGGGAATAGATACAATAGACGTTGCCCGCACTCGTGACTCACTCCCCCTTCCCCTCTGCATTCGCCTCTGCGTATCTTTAATAAACGTCCTCGGATGATGGCGCCGCTCTAACGCACCAACCACATGTTCTACCTCTTGCAACCGTAGCTGCTTGTTAGAGCACACTGCATCACAACGTGATAAAAAGGTTCTTACAACGGACCGTTTGTGTTCGGTCGGGTGATGCGAGTCAAAGGACAAAAAATTTCCGGTGTCACACTGCTTACGGTACACCGTCGTTTCCACACTGCCATTACTGGCCCGGCGTACCAACACATCCAAAAAAGGCAACACATTATCTGTCTCTGTTTCGTACGTGAACTGAATGGCGTGGTGTACGCTGTTCAGCGCCACGTGGAAAGCATCTAGGTTAATTCTTTTCAAAATTACAAAAGTGTCATCTACGTACCTACAGTACACTTTCACCGGAAAGGTTACTGAGCTTAGCACCCGTGTTTCGACGTGCTCCATCATTAAGTTTGCTACGGTAACAGAAATAGGACTTCCCATAGGGCACCCTTCGATTTGATGGTAAATCGTGTTGGCGAAACTGAAGTACGTTTGATTCAAGCAAAACCGTAACAAAATTATAATATCCTCCACAAGTAAGGACGTACGACTGTCCAAATTACAATCTTCTTTCAAACGCGCCTCTACATAATTGATAGCCAGGCCAATGGGGACATTTGTAAACAATGAGATAACATCAAAAGACACCATAACATCGTCATCATCAAGCTGCTGCGTACGGACTTCGGTTACAAAATCGCGAGAGTTTCTAACCGACCTAGAGTTGTCCTCAGTTAACGGCTTCAGCACTTCAACCAAGAACTTCGACAGGTTGTAGGTTGGTGAACCTACAAAAGACACGATAGGACGGAGAGGGCAGCCCTCTTTATGCACCTTAGGTAGCCCGTAGATGGTTGGAGTGGCTCCGTCCGAAGAAAACAGTCGGCGGTACAACGTTTGATCCAAACGTCCCTTGTTACGCAGTACCTGTAAATGCTTAACGAGCTGGCGCTCTGACTTTGCTGTCGGGTCACGGTTCAGCTTCATAAAGTGCGAGGGATCGTTCAAGATGCTCTACATTTTCTCCTCATAATCCTTTCGATCTAGCAACACAGTAGCCTTTCCGTTATCTGCCGAAAGATAACGATAGATTTATCTGATTTGAGATCATTTAGCGCCGTGCGTTCCCCAGCGGTAAGGTTCGTCCGAGTGATTTTTGCATTCGCCAGGACACTTACAATTCGGCTACGAGCTAAGTTTACCCCAGTTGTATCCTGGATATGCCGCAACTTCTCCTCAACCTCCACGATGATATCACGTTTGGGCACTTTCCGTGGGGCAATTGCGAAATTCAGGCCCTTCGACAATAAGCTCACGTGGTTGTCCGATAGACGTTTCGAGGAAAAGTTATGCACTGCTTCTAAACTATCCTGTTCTGGCCGATGGCGAGGTAACAACCGGGACAACTTCTGGCGATGGACTTCGGTGCACTTGCCTCTTTCCAAGTCTTCAGCTAGTTTGCGCGCCCTGATGATGTCGTGGAAATCATTGGGACGAAGCCTAGAGCGGAGACAGGTTTCCGCCGCGTACACACGACGTCTTACTTGCTGTATTTCTTGCTTGTTATCCTGTATTCTGGCTTTCAGGCAGTTGCGGCTGAAGTTCCGTGCGAGCGTGCGGCCGTAAGGGGTGTCGACGAGGGTCTTGCAGTGGAGACGTCTGGGCACCACGTTGTTGTTCAGGCACTCGTAGTTGAAGCGCAGGTGACATTCCAGCCGCACGATCTTCGTAGACTGGTTGATGTACTCCCTCACAGTGCCAAGGAGAATACTTCCGTAGAGAACTCGGATAAATGCAAAAATGTTCCAAAAGCCGGGTGAATTCATGATTGAAAAGGTTTACTCCGACTTAACATAACAAATTAATAACAAAAGGTATAGACGTTTCGCCACCTATGCAGGTGGCATCTTCAGTATACACTGACACAAATGAGGTGAGGTGAGGTCGACCAGTCTACTTATCGCACACGTCCCCGTAAACGTCCGGCAGGGGGCCACGGTTGGTGTTGCACACCGATGAGTCACGGCGAATGCACCAGGACTCGACGAATTTTCTTTGCCCCCACCTTTGTTCTCGGGCCAGCGTCGTCGCATTGTCCAGGTCGAAAGTGTGTCCTGTCGTCCAGCAGTGTTCGACAAGTTCCGTCTTGGACCGCGTGGCATGGGTGGCCTTGGCAACGTCCCTTTTGTGTTCTTTCAATCTCGTTGCCCTCTTTCTGCCCGTTTCGCCGATGTAGGTCGCGTCACAATCCCCGCAATGCACTTTGTATACGACCCCCCTCTGACCGTCTGCAGAGGTGCGGTCCTTCGGTTTCGGGAACACATTCGCTAAGGTATAATGTGGTTTAAAAACAGTTTGTACGCCCAGCGGGCGCAAAGCTCTCCGAACAGCATCTGACACGCCCTGGACATAGGGAATGGATACAATAGACGTTGCCCGCACTCGTGACTCACTCCCCCTTCCCCTCTGCATTCGCCTCTGCGTATCGTTAATAAACGTCCTCGGATAATGGCGCCGCTCTAACGCACCAACCACATTTTCTACCTCTTGCAACCGTAGCTGCTTGTTAGAGCACACTGCATCACAACGTGATAAAAAGGTTCTTACAACGGACCGTTTGTGTTCGGTCGGGTGATGCGAGTCAAAGGACAAAAAATTTTCGGTGTCACACTGCTTACGGTACACCGTCGTTTCCACACTGCCATTACTGGCCCGGCGTACCAACACATCCAAAAAAGGCAACACATTACCTGTCTCTGTTTTGTACGTGAACTGAATGGCGTGGTGTACGCTGTTCAGCGCCACGTGGAAAGCATCTAGGTTAATTCTTTTCAAAATTACAAAAGTGTCATCTACGTACCTACAGTACATTTTCACCGGAAAGGGTACTGAGCTTAGCACCCGTGTTTCGACGTGCTCCATCATTAAGTTTGCTACGGTAACAGAAATAGGACTTCCCATAGGGCACCCTTCGATTTGATAGTAAATCTTGTTGGCGAAACTGAAGTACGTTTGATTCAGGCAAAACCGTAACAAAATTATAATATCCTCCACAAGTAAGGACGTACGACTCTCCAAATTACAATCTTCTTTCAAACGCGCCCCTACATAATCGATAGCCAGGCCAATGGGGACTTTTGTAAACAATGAGATAACATCAAACGACACCATAACATCGTCATCATCAAGCTGCTGCGTACGGACTTCGGTTACAAAATCGCGAGAGTTTCTAACCGACCTAGAGTTGTCCTCAGTTAACGGCTTCAGCACTTCAACCAAGAACTTCGACAGGTTGTAGGTTGGTGAACCTACAAAAGACACGATAGGACGGAGAGGGCAGCCCTCTTTATGTACCTTAGGTAGCCCGTAGATGGTTGGAGTGGCTCCGTCCGAAGAAAACAGTCGGCGGTACAACGTTTGATCCAAACGTCCCTTGTTACGCAGTACCCGTAAATGCTCAACGAGCTGGCGCTCTGACTTTGCTGTCGGGTCACGGTTCAGCTTCATAAAGTGCGAGGGATCGTTCAAGATGCTGTACATTTTCTCCTCATAATCCTTTCGATCTAGCAACACAGTAGCCTTTCCCTTATCTGCCGAAATGATAACGATAGATTTATCTGATTTGAGATCACTTAGCGCCGTGCGTTCCCCAGCGGTAAGGTTCGTCCGAGTGCTTTTTGCATTCGCCAGGACACTTACAATTCGGCTACGAGCTAAGTTTACCCCAGTTGTATCCTGGATATGCCGCAACTTCTCCTCAACCTCCACGATGATATCACGTTTGGGCACTTTCCGTGGGGCAATTGCGAAATTCAGGCCCTTCGACAATAAGCTCATGTGGTTGTCCGATAGACGTTTCGAGGAAAAGTTATGCACTGCTTCTATACTATCCTGTTCTGGCCGATGGCGAGGTAACAACCGGGACAACTTCTGGCGATGGACTTCGGTGCACTTGCCTCTTTCCAAGTCTTCAGCTTGTTTGCGCGCCCTGATGATGTCGTGGAAATCATTGGGACGAAGCCTAGAGCGGAGACAGGTTTCCGCCGCGTACACACGACGTCTTACTTGCTGTATTTCTTGCTTGTTATCCTGTATTATGGCTTTCAGGCAGTTGCGGCTGAAGTTCCGTGCGAGCGTGCGGCCGTAGGGGGTGTCGACGAGGGTCTTGCAGTGGAGACTTCTGGGCACCACGTTATTGTTCAGGCACTCGTAGTTGAAGCGCAGGTGACATTCCAGCCGCACGATCTTCGTAGACTGGTTGATGTACTCCCTCACAGTGCCAAGGAGAATACTTCCGTAGAGAACTCGGATAAATGCAAAAATGTTCCAAAAGCCGGGTGAATTCATGATTGAAAAGGTTTACTCCGACTTAACATAACAAATTAATAACAAAAGGTACAGACGTTTCGCCACCTATGCAGGTGGCATCTTCAGTATACACTGACACAAATGAGGTGAGGTCGACCAGTCTACTTATCGCACACGTCCCCGTAAACGTCCGGCAGGGGGCCACGGTTGGTGTTGCACACCGATGAGTCACGGCGAATGCACCAGGACTCGACGAATTTTCTTTGCCCCCATCTTTGTTCTCGGGCCAGCGTCGTCGCATTGTCCAGGTCGAAAGTGTGTCCTGTCGTCCAGCAGTGTTCGACAAGTTCCGTCTTGGACCGCGTGGCATGGGTGGCCTTGGCAACGTCCCTTTTGTGTGCTTTGCAAGGACTGCTCAATCTTATATACTGTTTCCTTCATGAAAAGAAGAGAGTCTATATACTTTCTTCCTGATTGACATGATTAAGTCTAGCTTTTTTATGATTTCATCCATCTGTCCCCCTCGCTTTTCTTCTTCTAGATTCGTTAACTTACTTGAGTTACTTCCTCTTGTTTTCGCGATGGTGCATGTGGCACATTGCCACAACTCTTTTGTTGCTTCAGAAACATTTTTTTTTTCAGCTGGGCTTTTGTAACCATTATGTTCAGATTCCCGCAGATACAATGAGAAAACAAGCAAAGAACTGCATGAGGCATATGAAATTCGGAAAAAAAGAAAAATTGTGTAAGTGAGGCATCAATCGCCCTATTAAACAAAAATGCTTTGCGCCGAAGTGATGATGGTTGGGCTGGCTGATGGACCCTATATAGTGAATGTGCTTTCCAAATAAACAACAGTTGCGAATGTACCTTGTGTTGTCTACCTTCGTCTTTGTCGTTGTTGTTTTTGGTGCCTTTAAGCCTTTAATACAATTAACGAACTAGCCTAATGAACCACTTTACTATTAGCTAGCTATGTTCATCAAACACTTCCTTATCACCAGCATGTCACGGCCCTTCGTGCGCATGCGCTCATCTAAAAGGCATTCACATTGATATAATCACCATATTTGGTTCCATTATTATGTTCCAGATAACCTTTGATGACACTGCGGTTCCTGAACTGCAGTTGAAGCATGTTGACACGAAGGAGCCGTTCATTTATGCCCAGGAACATGCAGTCATGGTGTTTTGAACCGAGGCCCTGACAAACTGCTGCCTTACTGGGTCGGCAATAAAGGGAAAGCTTCCTAAAGAGGGAGTAAAGGACTTGATAAGTGAGTTAATTGCGGTAAAAAAGAAATGGCAAGGCACAATTGCAATCAAACTTAACGGGAACAAATGCTAAGTCTACTCTTGACATATATTGGATTTGAATCCTGGACAAAAGCTCACCGGGTGAAAATTTTATGTCGGTCTTAACACGAGTGCAGACAACTTTGGTGCATGCGTGCGACACTAAAACACAACTATGAATTAACTCTGACAGGCACATGGTTCGTAGATTAGAGTGGAAACAAGTTTATTTATCGATTGGTTTGAAGCAAATGCAGTCCCCTACTGCCTCCAGCAATCTTGGTAGGTCTCGGTGTACCTGGAATTCCTCTTAAATATTTTGCAAACGGTTCTGGCATACCTTGAGTCCATCCAGACTGTTCTTATCAGCTTCAGCTCCACTCCGTTTGGTGACAAATTATGGTCCTAAATCGTTGCTTCTGTGCCTGTTATGGCTTACCTGTCGACACCGTTGCATGCAGTTCGGGATACGCCGTCGAGTTGAAATCCAGAGTCGGAGCAGCACCGGCCGCACCACCCACCTAACCGAGACCGACCAACCGAGAGATGCTCCAGAGCAGCCTTGCTTATCTAGCCGTTATAGCAACTGCTCCGTCTGCGGAAGCGGCAATCGGTAGCATTGGCAGTGGGCAGCGTCGGTTCGAGTTTGTCGCGATCGGTAGTGAAAGTTAAACGTGGTGGTGGTGGTGCGCCGTTTAGGTTTTACGTCACCTAGGTTAGCCTAGCCCCAATTAGCTGGCATGGGCAGGTGACGAGCTCTGAAAGAGCTGTTAAAAAAAAAATTCTTTTGTTATGTTTTAGATACAACTACAGTCGGTCGATCAAGCCAATATCCCGCAGGAAGCGCAGCACCGCCTTGAACACTTTCTGGCACTTCCTTCGAGGTCCATCTGGGAAGAGGATATCGACTGTTGCTCCCGGATTATCCATGCCGATTTGTTCATACAGCACAGTTCGTTGAGCTTCGTATGCCGGGCAGACGCGGAGAATGTGGTGCACAGTCTCTTCCTCGTCGCATTGCGAGCATTCTGACATCCGCCGTTTTCCCATCTTGACCAGAAAAGCCGTCGTGTTGGCCGTGTTTGTGCGCAAGCGTCGCACCAGGGTCTCTGCCGCCCGTGACAATCCAGACAGGGCTCCTTTTGGCAGCGCCGGCTCGTTACTTGCATTTAAAAGGTACCAGCGGACGTCAAGTGCAGCCTGTTGCGGATTTGCCGGTGACGGGACAGCCGGGATTTCCAAGTGAGCAGCTGCGGCCAGCCTGTCTGCCTGTTCATTCCCTTCGATCCCCGCATGCCCTGGAATCCACTGGAGCCACGCTGTGGATCCGCGTGCTTACAACGATGCTAGTGACTTTCTTACGGCGGTCGTTGCTGGGTCCCCGCACTCTGCATTCGCAATCTTCTGAAGGGCGCATCTCGAGTCGGTGAGCACCACCATTCCCTGTGGTGGCAATAGGGTGGCAGCTTGGAGGGCTTTATCGATGGCCACCAGTTCGGCCACCGTGGAAGATGTGGGTGTTTGAAGTCTCCCGCCCCACTCCCAGCCTTTCTCTGGTATGCAGTAGGCCGCAGTGCTGGAGGTTCTTGCTTTGTTTACAGACCCGTCCGTGTATATTCGAAGCTTTCCCCTATGGTGTTCTTCCAAGTGTGCTTCAACTGCTGCTCTGATAGCGATGCCTGGCCTATCTTTCTTGGAACGCAGGTGCTTGATTCTTACGTCACTGGACACCTTGATTACGTCCCATGGAGCCATCCTTGCTTCGTCCGTCCTCGTCGGTAGTGGGTCCGTGACATTGTGGAACTCTTCTACCGCCTCGCTCCATAGCGATTTCATCCGGGCCTAGACTCGATGTAGGAACCATCTGCCCGGGTGGGTCATAGATAATCGCGCCAGCTGGTGAAGTCTCCTTCCTTTGGCCTGTCTTGCGAGCGACTCTGTCCCCGCCTCCAGAAGGAGAAAGTTAAACGATCTACGGCCGGAAGATATGTGTGGTGGGTCACTGCTACTTCTCTCCCTTCAATTTCAACTTCGACCGTATCTCTTGCAGTTCAGCTGGGCACTAACAGCGTTGCGTAGCTGACGCGCCGCATCCGACCAGGCAACAACGGCACCTATGTCCTAGGCCAATAGGAAATATTGTCACGAATGACAAGCCGAAACAACGAATAACTGGGGAAAACAAATGTTTAATGGGACGAACTTGCGCCCAAAAATAAAAAGGGGACAGAAGAAAGCAAAGCTTCGCGGGCGTCGAAGTCGGCGTGACAGCAGAGTAGAATGCTGAGGCGAAACTCACTCGACAAGGTTCGCGGCGGCCTCTTATCTAAGAGTGAGTTACTATCTCGAAGATTCGGCGGGGAAGGTTCGCGCGTAGCGCGCTCGGGGCGAGAGTGAACACGCGCTTTCTAGAACAACAAAAGCAGGGATAAACGACAGAAGTTATGCCTGGAACAAGAATAAACGAGAGCCTTCTACAAGTCCGTGAGGCTGCGGGCGGCAATATAATATAACGTAAAGAGTGGCCGCAGCCATATAGGCCTCAGCGGCCAACTGGACTGTTATTGCACCTAGCAGCTGTAGTGAAGTTGGTTTCGGGTCCTGTTTTGGCGCTTCCGTTCATTTTATTTATTTATTTGTAAATACTGTGCGCCCTTCTGGGCGCTTTACAGGATTAGAACGTCAGTTTTATATCACGCAATGTTATATACATTCCTTAACACATTTTATATTTCATATGAATTTGCAAAACCGCACTGGTACACATCACGTTACACAAGCTATCAATGAATCTAACCAAGAAAAGAACACTTATTTTACACATTCATAAACAGAAATGGAGAGTTTAATATAATTCAAGTAAACATTTCTCGAATAAGGCTAATGAGTCACAATTCACAACACTTTCGGGAAGCTTGTTCCACCTTTCAACTGTTCTAACAAAAAATGAATACTTGTATGTGTCATTATTAATTCGCGGAACTTGCACAGCCTTATTGTGTACCCCCCTTACTGGTCTAGTAATATGTGGTTGTGGAAAATCAGATGTGTCCATATTTAATAAGTCCTTTGAAAACATATAAATAACCTTTAGCCTTGCTATCTCTCGGCGGGTGTGAAAAGGTTGGAGACTGAGCTGTTCGAGCATGTTAGCAACGGAGTTCATTCGACGGTATCTCGAAAGGATGAAGCGAGCAGCCTGTCTTTGTATTTTTTCCAATTTTTGATTAGATTGTGTCAGTACGGATCCCACACCGCGCGGGCATATTCTAAGGTGGGCCGTATACATGTTGTGTATGCAGTCAATTTCACCTGGCTTGTGGTTTTGCCTAGGTTTCGCTTCAAAAATCCCAACTTTTTGCGAGGTGTAATGCACACATTGTCGATGTGGTGATTCCATGTGAGCTCGGTTGATATCGTAAATCCTAAGTACTTAAAGTGATCAACCATGCTATGGGATCGTCTCCAACCCGATATGTGTAGGGTAGGATGTTCGCTTTTTTGCTAGTGATTCTGGCGGATACAGTTTTATCTGGATCAATTTTCATACTCCATTTTTCACACCATTTCTTAACAGAGTTGATAGTCGAGTTTAAGTTTTTACATGTCATTACATGTGTAGAGACGGAGGTGTCTGTTATTGGAATCGGTGGATGATTAATATCAGTGATTCCGTACTTATTATGCGGTATTTTTGCGCCACCTAGTCTGCAATGACTAAGAAGTATATATATTTCAGCTAGTAATTCATTTCACAAACGCACGTGTAAATTCGTAACTAGAGCAATGGGGAAGCCCGCACAAAATGTAATATAAAATAAAAACCGCGTCACTAAACAAAGAAAGGAGACAAAATGAATGGCTAACCACCAAAGTTGTACCAATTCACAAATCGGGCAACCTTCTTAGCGTAGAAAACTACAGACCGATTTCGTTGACATCGAATTCATGCAAATTGCTTGAGCACATTATTCGTAAACGGCTCGTAGATTTCATTGAAAACAACAATCTTTTCTACAACAAACAGCACGGTTTCCGCAGGAAGCGCTCGACTATTAATCAGCTATTTGAATCAACGCATCAGTTTGGTGATGTACTAAACGCACGTGGCCAAGTCGATGTTGTGTCTATCGACATATCTAAGGCATTCAACAAAGTCATAAATAGCAAGTTACCGGAGAAATTACTGCGTCTCGGTGTTGATAAGAACTTGGTTTCTTGGATCAGGTCATATCTTTGTGATCGGATGCAGTATGTTGAAATAGACGGTAATGCGTCATCTATTTTGACTGTCTCGTCTGGCGTACCCCAGGGTTTTGTTTTAGGGTCGGATTTGTTTTTAATTTATGTTAACAATATTGCTCAAAATATTGATTCGGCTGTGGAAGTACGATTGTTTGGTTTACATTATTGTGGAAAGTGCGGACGATCAAATCTTGTTCAGTCGTTTCTTGTTCTTGTTGACTATTTTGCGATGGTGTGAGAGGTAAAATTTGCGCATCAATTTTGATAAGAAACTGCCGCAAGTATAACTAAAATGAAGTCTCCTTTAAGGTGTTTGTACGAGATAAGTGGTATAAACCGGCAGCGTTCTAACAGTTTTAAGTATCTCGGTGTTACAATATAAGGTGATCTCAACTGGAACACGCACGTTGGAAATGTATGTGATTCTGCGTATAGAAAACTTTGTTTTTTAAAACGAAGTTTCAAAAACAGTGTTTTTGAAACTTTGTGTCAGAAACTGTTTTTGAAACTCCGCTGTCAGAACCAATGTTTATAAAGCCTTAATGCGCCCAAATTGTTTATTTGGTTTCGTGCGGAAGACACACGAACCCAAATAAACAAGTTCGAGCGTATTCAAAGGCTTGCTGCCAGGTTTATATTTTCTAGATATAATAGACACGAGTCTGTTTCGGCACTGTTAAGAGATGCCCAGTTATCCCCTTCAGCATTAAGGCGGAAAATTGCACGACTAAATTTTTTTTTTATTTGCGGTATTTTAACCATTGTATTATCGCCACGCAAAACTTCATAAGACCTCCTGGTAGACGGTCCCGACGCTTAAACAATGAATTATCAGTTGATCCTTGTATACACAGAACTGACATCTATAAATACTTGTTCCTTGTGAAGACCATTGAAGAATTGAATAGGCTGCCTTCAAGTGTTCTTTCCGACGTCTCTTCTGTTGAAACATTTGAGGGAAGGTTGATGGATTGGTTTACTGATGATTAGCTCCATCTCTCTATTGTCACTCTCAGCAGCAGTGCATTTATGATTATCAAATGTATAATGACTGTGTACGTATCTTTGTGTATTTTATTGTACCCCCTCTTGCAATAACCCGAAAGGGTTGGCAGTATTTGAAATTAAAAAAAAAAAGTTAACAAGATGATTGAGTAATGAACACCTATTGTAACCACAAAAACAGCATGAACAAAAGTAACCGCTTTGCAGGCTTCCTTTGCTCGCACCACCATAAGTGCGAGCAAATGAGATTTACGCGAGCGAGCTCGACGCTTTAAACGAATATGTAATGCAGGCAGGCACCTGAAATGAAAGCGTCGTTCAGGAAATACGTTCGTGTTTGTAGCGTCAGCTCGTTTGAATTTACGAGAAGCAGAGAGATCTTTTCGGCGGGAAAGCGTAAAGAGACCCCTTAGCAAAATCCGCGGCTCTTAAAGGGGCGGTGCAACAATTTGCGCACTTTGGCTAATTAATTGCGGGAATTGACCCCCGCCACATGTGAAACGAAGGACCGAAAACTATTCTTTCCTGCTTGCCAAAGTTTTCACTAAAAAAAATAAAAGAAATTGGTATCTCTGGCACCCCTCAACTCAACATTGAAGCGGCACCAGCTTCGCTGTGACGTCACTCGGAGTGGCGTTGGTTTCCGGTTGGGTTCTTCTGGCTTCCGTTTCCCCAGCGCTCGCCGGCTCGCCGCTCTCCCGCTCTCCTGTCGATTCCCGAACAACATGGCGGCATGGGTGGACGGTCTAAGCGACGTCGAGCGCAAGATGCTTGCGTATAGTTAGTCAGTTGGACTTGTGCCGTACGCGAGCACGCCTCCAAAACGGCATAGAGAACAGCAATTCTCTTCCGAGGACTCGACAGCTCCACCTGACCCAAGTCCCGACCCAGACGGGTGGCGGCTCTCGTCGACAGCATGGTAAGAAGTGCGCGTCACATTCCTCAAATTCGCTAGGCTATTTTGAGCTAGCATTTGCCTAACGTCTATTTCGTTCCAATTACAGGTGCTCCTGTAAGCGGTGCAGCGTCATGCCCACGTCGAGGGAGTGCCTCTGCTGCCGGGAATGTCCGCCTGCGGTTGCGACTCAGCCGGAGGGGTGCGTTACCGAGCATATGGACTTTGCCCTAATCTGCCTCCAACCTGCTGTGCTGAGGATAGCTTACTGGGCTCTGGACGAAGCAGGTCTGCAACCGGCGCCGGGCGAACAGACGTGCGTATTTGGCCTGTAATTGCTTTGAAGACAGCTGTTGCTGGCCGCCATGCTAGCTTCGCTCTACACCGCTGGCATGCACACACGATCGCAGGTTTTGAGGCCACTTCATACAGCTGAAGGACTGGAATCTTCCTGACGCCAATCCATAGCTAAACAATGGCAGGTTCGGTGTCTGCAGTAATTATGTCGCGCAAAGTACTGACATTACGAATATCTGTAAACAAGCATGCTATCTGTAGTTTTCGCTAACATCCAAGTTACCCTCTTGGAACAGCTGACGCCTGCCTTTTTTCCCCTTTTGAGGTTCTTAGCCGGTGTGGTCACCAGTGCAGGATCGAATGGTTGCAGCAACATATTCACGAAGACCACTATTATGTTCTTCCAAGATTAATTCTTGAACTTGACCCATTTGAGATATCAGAACTTTTTTTATATTCTCTAAATATAGCAGTGGCCCATTTATCTTGTAGGAATTGCAAAACCTGGGGGGCAAACAAAAAATTGTGAGCATGTGAATAGCACCATTTCATAGTGTAGGGTGTTTAGTAATAAAAACTGACTGTAGTTTTGCATTACCAAAAAGCTCTGCATCACCGAAGGTAGCCTTTCCAGCATGTAGCATTTTGCACATAGTGCCAATTTCGAGCTTTTACAATTGTCTCAAAAATTTCTGAAAATCACATATATTGTCACATTCTGAAACTTTGGTATCTAGTCCGAACTGCTGAGACCATATTTATTGCACCCGGTCTACAGTGCCACTTGGTGTGTAGGTAAAGGCATTGCACCCATAAACAAATGCTCCGGTCACCAACCGGGTAGCTTGCTTATGAATGACGGAACAGACAGCTTTGAAACAAAGTGTTTATTACATGCATTCAATAATTTTACCTACACAGTACAATAAGACACACACATAATGCTATATGACTCCCAGTAATTCACTGCTTTCAAGCCAGCACATCTCTGTGGTCCTCCAGTTCACGTCGAAATCTGCTGACTAAATCTCATTGCTTTTTTCAACCTTGAACGAGTCTCGACTTCATATTCTTGGACTTGCGTAGTCCAGATTCATACCCATGGGAGCATGAATCCCGACTTCTACTTTATATTTAGGGTTCAGTGTTTTCCGATAAACCCGAAAAACTCTGAAAAACACCTGCCGGTAAAATTTTCGTCAATTCAGATTTATCAATAAACTCATAATTTCGATGTGCCAATCACTCCCTCTCTCCCCCCCAGACACACACAAAAGTATTTGACAATTAATGGTTTGATCAGCGCGTAAAGTCAGTGGTCCTGCGAAAATGCCAACCCACTTATGTTTCAAATTTCGGTCAGGACAACAGGTCATTGTACTTTCGGGTCACAACAAAAGTCACTGTTTATGTTTCAAATTTCGGTCAGGACAACAGGTCATTGTACTTTCGGGTCACAACAAAAGTCATTGTTTATGTTTCCAGTTTCGGGTCATATTACTTCCACTTTAGAGGGAAGGAGAGGTTGTGGTTTCGTAACGATGAAAGCTATGGACCATAGAAATTGCATAAAGCGGGGAAGAGGGACACTTGAAACTTGTCTATTACATCCTTTACTACTCTACCTCCCACAGTAGGTTGATGGAATAGTATTGTCAGTAGTAATGGCACTAATCAGGGGTGTGACATCTGTGCCAATTGCACCATTTTGATACAAACCGAATTTTCTGCGCCTAGTTGCGCCAAAAACGCAAAATCTGTCGAAATTGCGCCACACTGTGCCAAAGTAACTAAAAATACTTTAAAAAAAATGTCTGCGGCGACGCTAGATTTAGCTGGAAACGAGAGCTTGGTTGGCAACATCCAATTTCGTCATAGTAAAGTACACAGCACATGTACAAGGCGGCGCAAGCAGCCGCCGGACTCGAAGATTTCAGCTGTAGTACCCTTCTCCACCTCTGATACGTGGTCGTTTTCCGATTTTCCTACTATTTTCCGCTGTCATTTGTGCCTGCATGCTACCGGTGCGCTGTCACGCGGTCTTGCTGTCTAACCGCGAGCACAGGCTATCAAGATTAGCAAGTATTTCTTTCGTTTTGAGAGTAAACCTTTTCTTAAAAGTGCTATTAAGCACCTCCATTGAGTAATTGTTCATTTGTGTCCGTAATCTTCTCGTCAAATGGACGGTGCCGTCGCCGTGAGTACTTTCGGTCGTGCTTCCAGTGCGTGAACAATCGAATGAATCGGTCACATACCCGTATTTATCGTACATGTGCTGCTCATAGATTTTCTACCGTCTGGTTCTAGTAAACTGTGCTTCCCTGTTCATGCTCTCCAATCACCGCTTTAAAAGTTTTTAAACTACAATTGCGCTTTGGCACCAGTTCGTATAAGCTTGAGGTAGACCTGGTGCCCACCTAGCTTTGCAGCAAACCTGCGTTTTTTGTCCTCATCTATGTGCATTTGACTCGCATTTGCCTTTTCCGTTTTTTTTTAGATATATTTTATTTTTCTGTGTATCGACGATTATGACTTACTGGAACCAGGGTAGAAAAAAAATGACGATTTAAAAAGAAAAATCAAATTTATGTTATTTGAATCAGATTTTTGATGATTTAAATTGCTAATAAGCTGCTCTAACATTTTCTGCTCTTAATCTGCTCCAAACTGTAGACTTTTCTGCTCCGAAGTTGCTCCAAGATGCATAAACTGCTACTCCAGAACGAGAATTTTGTGCTCCTAAGCTGCTCCAAAATCCAGATTTTTCTGCTCCAGAAATTGCTCCAAAACCTGCTTCACCTGTCTCACCCCTGACCAATGCCAAATACAACTGAAGAAAATACTAACACAGTCGCCTTTCTTTTTTTTTTTATCCAGTATACGTTTACACTTGGATATTTCTATTTATTTTTAAGAAGAAGCAATGCGTAATCACACACTGAATTCCGGAGGATGGGGAATCAAACAGAAATAACCTCCGAAAAACACCCTCCGAATTTGAAGAAAACTAAAATCCGAAAACACGGAACCCTATTTATAATCATGCATGTGACAGTGACATTACTAATATTTGGTTCTTGTTAATTTCACAGACTTCGCTTTGTGGCGTACAAGCAATTTACGCGCTGGATGTGGAAACGGCTGGGGCGCAACAACAGAAGAGTTCTGCCAACTAGCGTAGTTTCAAGAATTCGCGAAGAATTTGCTTCAGACTCATACACCGGGTACCTGGACGCTGAATAAAGATGTTTGAAACTCTAGTACAGCTGAGCCCCTTTTACACCTTACAATTCTCTTGCATGCATACTGTAACTCAAGCCACTCCAAGAGCAAATCCTGTTATTGAAGCAGCTTGATGAATAAAAATATACTGACGTTTAGCGGTCAAAGCCATTTTGTTTCTGTGCTCCGCAAAATAATGTGCCTTTCCTAGTGTTGAGAGCTTCCTGCATAAACCCTACAAAATGTAGCTGCCCACCCTATGCTCCTCTCAATTACATTTGATGAGTGATGCTCAATATGCTTGATGATTGATGCTAGCACCCCTCTCACCAATTCATGCTTTATTTCACCCTTTATATCGGATGAGCGTACAACATGCAGTATGGTGTTGGACGCTCATTCAATATCCAACAAACAAAAGTGGTGGATGTGCAAAAGGTGATCTGATAGGCACCTAACACAGTTGAGACTTCCAAAGGGCATATTGCTCAGAACCCAACCAGGCTTTGGAAAAATGAAAACTGGCACAGAGTATGGCTCTCTATTACATTCAGGAAAATGCAGGAAGTTCTGCACATCAAGATGGGATGGTCATCGAGTCAACCAGACATTCCTGGTTCCATTCCCAGATTTCACGGAAGACATAAAGATTGTGCTGGACTCCTTTTCACAAAATTTCGAGATATGTGTTATGATCTCTCTATCAGTTTCATTGGTGAAAACGCCCTGCCAGCAGCTAGACTTGTTTTACTTCGGGGAAGCGCCCTGCCAACAGCTGGACTCCTTTTACTTCTGTTCTTGATGTTATGTCTGCTCCTGGTGAAATACCGACGCCCGGGTGCAGCGCGGGAAAGGACATAGAGCTGTCGCACGGTGCACCCTGCGGGAGCTTGGAACGTCGGGTATCCTTAGCTGAGCCGCCGTGACTTCCTCACACGAGCCATCTCAAGCATACATATTCCTTATACCAATAAATAAGTTCTCATTTAGGAAACCCCGACTCGGGTCATTCCTCTAGCACGAGGCTGCAAGCCCCCGACATGGGCAACGAGAAGTTGGATCGAAGAATAGATGTAGTTTTGAGGTCGAGGCCATGGCTATTGGGGCATTGCAAGGTGTTGTCGAGCAATTTTAGGGCAAGGACTGAGCATTGTAATTCAAACAACTCTCTTTTTACTTCTTGGCAAGCGACGCCAAAAATCAACAAAAGGAGCACGCGCTCCACCTCACACTGTGTGGCTCAACCATCGAAACGGCTTGTGCGTCAGTTGCACCGAAGGCTTTGGATGAAGTCAGCTTCGGTGACTTAGTGACACTCCTACAGAAACATTTCCATCCAAGACCATCTGAGCTTTACAGCCGGTAGGTCTTCCAAGGACGCAACCGATTGCAAAATGAGACTCAGCAGCTGCGTCACAGCGTTCAAACGACTGACAGCTGACTGCAATTTCGAAGGGCGAACAACGACGACTGCAGCATCGGTGTTGACACAAGAAGCCAGAACGTTCATTTCACAAACGAACACCACTATGCTGCCACAAGGCGTCATGCTTTGGGACAGATTCGTCTGCGACATCCGTGACGAATACCTCCAACAAAGACCGTTCACTGAAAAAGAGTCAACTTTTCAATGTGATCTGGAAATCTCTCTCTCAGCAGTGGTGTGATCGGCAGTCCGACCCACTTCAGTTCAGGCAACCATGAAGGACATTCACGGGCTGCTTCGATTCGTGCTTGCGCCGACCGAGTCAAGTGTGTGCGCATGTGCGTGTTGTGCAAAGCAGCAGCGTGTGCCTGACGATAGGAAAGTTCGCAGCCTAGGGACAGCCAACCTCGACGGACGCTAGATGAAGGCCAGCGAGAATCACGTCACCAAGATGGGATGGTCATACAGAGTCAAATAGCCATGTGAAAAATTCCACACCTAGCAACTCGCCGGCATGACCTCAACAAGGGACAAAGAGCCCGGGTGTTACAAAAGACGCGGCCCAGCAAAACATCAAGAAAAGCGTCGAGGCCAACTGATGTCAACAGCAGCCTTGAAAGAAGGAGAACGGAGGGGGAATTCCCCGTGCATAGCGGCCTCGGCTGGCGTAGATTGCCGAGCGCACGTGTCGACTTGGGGTTATGCAAGAAGCTGCTTTCAGAAGGAGCAGCAGCCTCGCCGCTGAATTTGATCAATACACGATGTTACTATGAACCCTCCTCTCCCGCGGTAAACTTTTTCTCCTGCCGGCTGCTCTGTCTTATGAACAAGAGCCGCAGGGCGGAGAGGGAAGAGGGAGTGATCTCTACGAAGGGAAGAAGCCATTCGTTGTCCACATGTTCTCCAGGCTTGGCAATCGCTTCCTAAATATGATATCATCATTGGACTTCGTGGTAGCGGCATTCATCTTGTGGTGGAGAGATGAGTCACCGCGACGCTCTCCAAACTGCAGGAGGCGGAGCAGGGACTCTGGTGAAGACGTCGACGGGGCACTGCCGTGGAAGAGCTACGTCTTTGTTTCATCACGGCGCCATCAACTTCGTGGAAGAGCGCCGTCGAGATGAGAAGGGAGTCTAGGCGTCGGACAAGAAGCCGAGTCTTTATTCAGCTAGACAACAGCGATTGGGTGAGACACTGGGTGCGCCAAGAGCTGCATTTTCATGGCCGAAACGTCGGGAAGCAACTGGGAGATTTTGTGCAGTGATACAAAGAAACTCTGTGGTAGAACTCGACAGAGGGCGTCAAGTTGGACTCCGTCAAGCTACCAGGTGTAAGTATTGTATATAAAGCTTTCTTCGTTTTCAGTTTCCCAAAGTCTCTGCCATGTTCCTTGGGGTGGCCTATAGGGTTAGGTTTCACCCCACACCGATTGCTACAAGCAGAAAGTGCATCCACTGCAGAAAGTACAGTGCAGAAAGAGTAATAGTGACAACTGGCACGAGGTTTCAACCTGCAAGGTCAAGACAGCCAAATGCTGATACCGCTTCAAGAAGGGCTACATTGAAAAGGCAGGCGGAAAGAGAACAACAAAGAATTGCATCGCAATGCCAAGCAAGGCACGCACAGTGTTAACATACCTCTTTTGGACACGTCGATCATGGAGTCCCCCTACGAATTGCACGCAGCAAGTGGACGATAGGTGTGTCTTAAATTGCGGGGGAGTCCCTCTACAATTCGAAGTCTACACCGGTGCAGCCTGCTCTTTGATTAGCGAAGTGGAATACAACCTACAACCGAATGCGGCCAAACATTCCCCGGAGTTGTCAAAAAAATAACCACTGGGATTGCGCACCACGTCGAGAGAAGATCTATGTGTTCTAGGCTCTGTGCAAGTTTGCGTCTGAACTTGACGACGAAACTGCTGCTGTCGTAACTGTCAACACCACCAAGGGACTGTTCAAGGTGAAACAGCTTCCGTTTGGAACTTACGTTGCACCGGCCATCTTCCAGAGCATGATGGCTACCACACTGGCCGGAATCCCTGGGGTGAGTGTTTACCTTGAAGACATCATTGCCAGCGGGAAAGATGCCCTTGAGCATGCAAAACGTCTAAACCAGGTTCTAACAAGGCTGAGCAAGGCATGCCTGTGCCTCAAGGAAGAAAAGTGCCGCTTTGGCATACAGCCGGTTGAGTTTCCAAGACTCAGAATTAATGCTAATGGTCACACACCACTGAAAAGGTGCAAGCTATCCTTCAGGCACCCAAACTAACCAACAAAACAGCTCTTCCAGCTTTCCTCGAGCTTCTCGCATTCTACGACCGTTTCTTGGAAACTAGAGCGACTGTTGCCGCAGAGCTGTACAAGCTCGCCCGTTACGATGAGACAAAGCCACTTGTTCTGTCGGCAGATGTGTCACTGTATGGAATCAATGCCACGCTTGCCCAGGAAAATGAAGTTGGCAGAGAGGCTCCCATAGCTTTCGCAATGCTAGCCCTGGGGCCTGCAAAAAAGGTTACTTTCAGCTCGACAGTTGCTTGGCCGTAATTTTCGGTGTAAGTAATTTTCATCAGTACATTGCTGGCCGACAAGTGCCCGTTATAACAGATCACCAACCTCTTCTCTTCAGTCAGCAGGCTGCCGCTTCTGGCACAGGTCTACGAGCCCTGTTCCCCGGCAGACATTCTCATGTTAGCCTCCACACCAAGATTCAAACTGTCGCCACGTCAACTCGCAGATATGACCTGACACAATCCAATATTGTCGAGGGAGTTAGCAGTTGTTTCATGGGGACAACTACATAAACTGCCAAAGCAACAGTTCTCACGGTACTGCAAACTCGGAACAGAGCTTTCTGTGCAAGAAAACTCTCATCAAAGGCTCCAGAGTGGTCATTCTCACAAAGGTCAGGAGGGAAGCGCTCGACCTGTCACATACAGGTCACAGAGGAGTAGTAGCCATGAAGGCACATGCATGAGGTTATTTTTTGTGGCCCGGTGTCGACAGTGACGTTGAAAGACTTGCTAAAAGCTGTGTAACTTGTCGGCAGCTCTAGAAGGCACCACCCAAGGTGCCCTTCCCCGACTGGAACCGCGCGACGAAACTTTGGCACACAATTCTCGCCGACTTCGCCAGCCCCATGGAAGGAAAGATGCTACCACTTGTTGTCGACGCGTACAGCAAATGGTTAGAAGTATGCAGCATGCTCAACGTACAGTCAGTCAAACTCAATGAGGAATCGGGGAACCTTTTCGCAACTTTTCGAATCCCTGAAATGATTGTGACGTAGGGCCGTCCTTTGTTTCGTCATATGTCAAAGCCTTCCTCAAAACAAATGGGGTCACACATATTACAAGTGCCCCGTACCATCCCGTTAAAAATGGACAAGCAGAAATAATGGTTTTGGAAACGAAGCAGGCATTGGCGAAAAACCAGACCGGCACGTTTTCATGCTGGTTGGTAAGATTCCTGCTAAACAGCACACAACAGTCTCCACCTCGACAGGCAAGACAGCAGTCGCGCTCATACGCCTACAGCCCCATGAGACTGAAAGAATGGCGTCCGACTGCCGTGCAGAGAAGTCATTGAGAGGAGTTGCCGTAGCGCAATCCATTCTCGCCTGCAACTTCAAGGGAAACCCTGTTTGGATGGAGAAAACAATAACGAAGGGATTAGGACACGGGTCTTGGATGATAAAGTGCAAGAACGGAGCGGTTCGTCAAAAACTGGATCACATTAAACCCGGTACACAGAAGTACCAGACAGAGAAACCTTCATCAGCGCCTTGTCCCGTCCTTTTTTTTTCTACTTGTCCTTTGCACTCTTGTCTCCTATAATAGAGAACCCTTCATCCGGTGACATGAGCAGGGAACCGGTACCAAGCCAACAACACACATTACTGGCTCTGCATGTTCTACAGCCACCACCGGATACCCTCGCCTCGTCCAGGAAAGGTCGACAAACTACGCCCTAATCTCAAGGAAGCGCATCCACATGTTCCGACTCGAGAGTCGCAGCGCCTTCCAAAGAAGGAGAAAACAAGACAGCTGCGATAACAACTGCGGTGTCAAGATCCCAACGAGAAGGGTGGCCACCGGGGCTTTACGTGACTCCTTGTACGGAGGAAGGAATGTTATGTCTGCTCATGGGGGGGGGGGGGGGGAGACTGACGCTCATACACCTCACAGGAATGCACATAGAGCTGTCGTCTCACAAACCCTGCACCCTGTTGGAGCTCGAAAGATCGGGCATCCCGAGCCTTACGGGGACTGCGTCTGGTGGGGGAGAAGTGCACCCGGCCGTCTTCTTGCGAACTGGCTGACCCTCGCTGCCATCAGGTCTTCCTTCGGTGGCCTGTCGGTGCTCTGGTTCAGGCAGGGCGGGTCTGGTTTCTCCGCATCGAGCTCAAAGGCTTGTTTCAGAGACCCCATCTCCTCACAGACCACCACAGCCTGAGCCAGGAGCTTGGTGACGTAGCCTGCAGAATCAAATTTTAACATTAAGCATTTTTCCAATGGTAGCACTTAGATAACAATGTTACAATGCAAAAAAGGCAGGACCAAGAAACAGTGTTCGCGCTTAGGGTAATTTGTGTTCAGAATATTCTTTACAATGATAAACCGTAACAGGCATCAGTATTTTTTTTGTTTACATGCCCTGCTGTCTGCAAAAAGAAGTGTGCAAGGCTGACATCTCTTTCCCTCCTCAGCTATCCATTTTTTTTGCTTCAAAGAATAACCAGAGCCATCAATTAAAAAATAATAAAAATAAATGTGTATCATTTGTGCATAGATAACTAATTTAGTCTTCCTAAGAACAACAAAAAGATTCCAACCCACAAAAATGGTGAAGTTGAAAAAACGAAACAAAAAACAACAACCATGAAACCAATACAGAAGTGAAAATTGTACATCACAGAAAATGCACGAGTATGCCTCAGTAAGACAAATGCATGAACGAGAAAAAAAATCTCTGGTTTTGAACTGCCTGTCATGGTTCATCTAATAAAACATTATTTAGATACTCTCACAGTAAATACCGTACTCATGTATAAGCCATCCTCGTGCGTAACCTGCACCCCCCCCCCCCTTTGTGATGCAAAAATTCAACAAATTATAAATATCCCGCACCCGTGCGGAATAAAAAAAAAGTGGTTTATACATGAGTATATACTACATCAAAATGATTAGTGCGCTAAATATTATTTACAAAGTGTACATATTAGCTAGTCACTTGGTACGGAAATTGATCTGATAATGTTGGCATTAACTTGTAAGCATCACAGGTAGAAATGTTTTTTTTAGATTACCATATGTGGCCTTCGTTTTCTCGGGATGAGCAGCATGGTGCCCTTTCCTGGCTTTCGGGGACTTCAGCTTCCACTGCTTCTGACCGGCTTGGGTGGTGGCCTAGCGCTGCTCCCGGTTGCCATTTTCGTTATAGTGCAGCGCAGCTATGCGGGTCCTGCAATAGAAAATGTGATCCAACAAGGTATGGAGCAGATCCCAAAAGTGGTGTGTGCCTGCTCGCGGCCTTTGTCAGCACTTCACAATCTGTGCATTTTTAGGTTTACCCCGGCAGTGAGGATTGCTAGTCCCATGGGAATCTTTGTTCCGCCAGCTTTCTGTAGCAACGAATAATTTTATACTCTGTTCTATCTGCTAACAGCTACAGTTGTGAACTGGCAGTATGTTATAGCATAGAAGACACCAAAATATAATGTCAAATAGTGAGAGTTTAGTGATCCTTATGGGTCACTTCACAACAAAAGAAAATGGAGTTTTAGAAATTTTGTTTTAAAATGGTAAGCAGTGCATCAAAATGCATGTCACACACATAGATGGAACTTCCATATTTTGCTATCGAGCAACACCTCGGGATTCTTTTCTGCATAATTCATTCATTTACATACCTGGCAAGCATGCCTTTTGGGCGAAATGCAGCCCATTTTGGTGCAAAACCATTCAGCACTCTATGGAAAGATTCCAAAGCGTACGTCTGGGTGTGTGGTAGGTCCTTGAGCAAGGACTTGCTCGTCACCACGTCAACGAACCGGGCATGCGCAGGCGTGTCTAGAACAAAAAGAAAAAACACGACAAAGGTTTGCTGTGGAAAAATTTAGTTGATTCAGGTTTTGTATGTTCACCTAAAAATCTTTGTAAATATTATTGTATTATATTTCTTAAAGGCCATCTCCTTCGCCATTTACACTCTGTAGAACACTGAGAGATATGTGAAACACTTATTCACCTGGCACCAGCCATTCGCCTTCTTCGATGGGGTTGTGGAAGCATGTAGTATAGATGCCAGGGTGGTCTGTGTGGATGTTGACCACTTGCCTGGTCATGCTGCACCAGGCATCCACGAGAAGTTAAGCGTTGCCCTGGCTAGCTGCGGCACACCAATACAAGTGGTTCACTGCTTGTTGGGCCCAGTCAGCAATCGACCCGCAGTCCTGGCTCTTGCCTGCAGCATTGAGGTTCTTCTTGACGCCTGCAAATTGGCGAGTGCACAAAGTCAGCTGAAGTCTGTCTTTTTCCAATATCCGGTCTACAAGAAAACATTCACAACATTACACAGAACGCATATTCACGCTCTTTGTGAGAGATGCCTCAGATCATTGGACTTGAATTTAAGTTTATTATTTCATTTTGACTTTCTTTACCAACTGCCATGGCAGAACAGAGGCAAGCAATATGAGAGAAAAGGGCACAGTTGAAGATTGGTATCGCTGCATAGTTTTGCCCTATTCTGAACACAATCTGTTCGTAAAGCAAGCTTTAAATGACGATATAAACAATAATTACAATTCTAAATGTAAAGTAAATATGAATATAGTAGTGCTTTCTCTCAAATTTAAAACCACTTCAGCTTTTCTTTTGTAAAGCCCTACAATGAAAAAAATATCTAACATCACAACAAAATGTAAATGCCTATAGTTATTCTAGACAAACAGTAGTCGCCGACATACCAAGGACACCTTGTTAGAAAGGTCTCTTGTGTTTTACATTCACACTTGCTGACAAACTTGTCTTTCTGTCAACATGCGAAACGTTGCTCGAATCGAGTCAAGCGAAACATTGCTCGAGCCTAGCTTTCGCCAATTTGGCAAGCAGCGTAGAGTGGCGAAGTTGAAGAGGATCATAACATGTGATATTTACTTTTTGAGACGTGCCATACGTCGAAGTAATGCAGGATGGCCGGTTCTTTTTCCCGCATGTGTTTTCCGATGGAACGGTGCCTGTCGGTGGCCAGGGAGTGCACAGTGAGCAGGTTTTCCCTTGTGAAAGCAAGGGACCGCACAAGACCTTCCTTTTCCATGTGCCCGCTGCAGCGCACCACTTCGCACTGCAAAGTTTCCGTAAAGTGGCGCAAGTAGTTTTTCAGTTTCTGCAATGGTTATCACATATATTTTACATATTCAAGTATTCTGCCGCCTCGCATTTTCTGAACTATTTGCTTTCTAAATAAAATACCTTCTGACATCTAGCTTTGGACAGATATCTCATTTCACCGCTTGGCTCCAATTTTAGACCATTGTCATGTTAGTAAGACAGTGGATCAGATAGACCTGCTAAATTTCCTTCTGATATTTATAGACCTACACGCTGTTTACAAACAAGCCTGTGTTGGCCGACACCAGGTGTGGGCACAGTGTGTATGCAGAAACAAAATTTGCGTGAAGTAAAGCGTTTGCACATGCGCAGTGCCGTCGACAGCGCCACCGCAGCTGCGTGATGTCAGGGCTGCGTGTTGGTCTATAGGCACAGGTGCAGAAATTGATTCAAAGGACAGGATAGGCAGGATGACCATAATACCAGACATGAAATTGTAACTATTTCAGATAAACCCGGACTACAGACCCCAGCGAGCATTTTTTTATAATCACAGTGATTGATCAAAAGCCATGGAGCTCTGTTTCTTCCACAAGAGCACTGAATGATATTGCTCGGCCGCAAAATGTGTCAGTATAAATAACTAGGTGTAGCTGAAGGCTTCAATATGCATCTGATTACGAAGCTACTGTAAGGAGGTGGTAGTAATCATTCCTCACCTCTCCAACCTGAATTTGCTCAAAGTGCAGGATCTTGTTGACAGAGGGCACGTGCAGGGAATACGTGAGGTATTTGGCACTAAAGCCAGGAGAGTCACACCTCCCATCACCAGCGAGGTCGAGGGGCTGGTCACGGAGCTCTTCCATCAGCTTCTCTTGCTCGTCTCTCCACACCTGTGAAAATTGATACTAAAATGTGCGATAATGACATAAAAAGTGCAGTGAAACACTGCATCGGGAGAAACAAAAACATGTGAGATAATGAAAGAAGTGTCATCATATTCGCCTCTTCAACAGCTCTGACCAAAATTGCTCGCTGGTAGTTGAAGTAGGTCTTTTTTGAGAAGACCTGGATGTTCATCAACTGGAACAGGCGCAGCGTTCTGGTTGGGGAGGCACCCGTGAAGAGCAAAAGAGATATGAGGAGCAGGTTCCCCTTCCCCCTGCCGTTGATGTGCGGTTGGCTGTCCCAGCGGTTCGTGTGCCCTGCAGGGCAAGAGGTCCGTACCACGAGTAGAGTACCAACCCCCTTCGTGGAGACGTCGCAAGGGCTGTAGCAAGTCTTGCATACAGAAAGCAGCTGTTCGGGGCAACTCTCGAATACCAAGAACTTCCGCTCCTGGTACCCAGGTTCTGCACTTGTGAAGGTGTCCTTCCTGTAAAAGTTGTGAATATTTAGTGTTTGACACTCATTTCTGTGCTCAGCTATCAACAAAAAACAGAACATTCTTGCCTTACATTGACACTGCATATTTTTTTTTGGTGTCTATTTATAGGAAAAGTTTATGTCTACTTATGATTGTTAATCTAATTTGTAAAAAAATTTGCATCTCAGCTATATATGTAAGTAGATGCTTTGAACAGTGATTATCGGTGAAAACTAATTGCTTGGGGTTGTGTGAATGAATGGACACAAAAAAACACATACTATAAGGGCTGGAATTTTTTCTCGGCTCACAATACTAGAACGAGTTTTAAATTTAATTTACAATTTGTGGGCACCCTTATAAATTATTATGCTTCATGCTAACCATAATGCGGCAATGCTAGAAACTGGCAGTGTACTCTGTGTAATTACCTGTAGCGTTTTACTTTCTTTTTATATTGCTACCCTTCTCTGTGTGACAAAAACAATATAAGCATTCACCACAACGAAGGCGATTGGCTTTTGCTTTTTAACAAGGGTCATCCTATAACCACCAGTGGTTTCAAACATGATCATACCACTTGAACCTGAACAGAACAAATAGATATTGACTATCGTAGTGGCTGACTGACTGACCAAACTCTCATGTCCCTGCCCTTCAATGTCAGTGACTTCACTCACTCCAGAAAGACAGGGTATCCGACAATTGTCTAAATAAGAACGGCTCTGACAAAAATAGTCCTCAATTGGAGCAAATTGTTTCAGAAATCTGTGCTTGTCAGTTTAGACAGATTTTGTGCCTCCGACCACAGCGGATGCATGTTCATTTCAGTTGCGGCACACTTCCCAAATTTTCTTTTTGCTGTGGACCAATTTTAGATGTTTTATTTTGTAGCTACTGTAGTTTTCAAATGATAAATTAAAGGGACACTGACACACCCCAACAAATTTTATTTATGTTTTGCCAGGCGATCGAGTATGGTGTCAGAAGACTACCGAATCAATATTTTGGTACGGCGTCACGTATAATTTTAATGAAGTAAAAAAACAACAGCTCAAAACCGAAACCAAACTGGGGAGGAAGAATAGCTATAGAGGAGGAGAAATTTAAAAGGAGTCACAAGGCTGTGCCACTTTTTTTTCAATTGACGCTTTTTTTTTATCAGTCACAAAAAATAGATATCATATTTTTTGTCTATTTTTAGTATTTAGTTTGTGCTTTCGATGACCAACGACTTTGATTATCTTTGTGGTTGTGTCTAAACTACAGAAAACGGCACATCACAATGAAGAAGAGAGTGAGCACGACTCAAACCGGCCAGTTCTCGATAGGCAGTTTTCGGTCGGAAGAAAATCGAATTTCGAGAATTTCGAACAAATTGTGTTCTGGGTAGTTGGGCTCTAATATGCCATGGACAAATAAAAACCTTCCCTGGCATAAATACCCTGTCAGTGTCCCTTTAAGCACTTCCATGTTCCTATAATGTCTGTTTCAAGCGAAGGAAAAACCATAATCTTACCCAACACAGCTTTCTTTGATGAACGGCTCGTACGTGGGATCCTTGTTTTCGTCATCGTCCTCCTCCTCCTCCTCCTCGTCGCTGTCATCGTCGTCAGAAGCGCTGGGGACAGGGATCGATGTGCTGGCACTGATGGCTGTGTCACCGCTACCATCAGTCTGGACCCAGTCGCTGGTCACACCTTTTGCGAAGAAGTCTGCCTGTGTGCCTGAAGAAAGGGCACAGGTTTCAATATCTAACTCCTTATTCCGCCTGGGTTTGCGCAAGCTCCTGTTTCTGCTAAATGCACTCCGGCGCAAGCTCGATTTCTCAGCAAACGATGAACTTGAACAATACCTCCTGTTTGATCTGACAGCAAACAACACTTCAGTATGAAATAGAAGTTAAATACACAAAAGTTGAAGAAAACCCAGGGCTGCACATGCACACTTCGAATGTGCCGTTATATTTTGGGCTGTCATCTTGCATGAGTAAAGCTATACGCGTGACGCCGTGCACCTTGTCTGGGAATGGAAAGTCTAAGAGCTACGTCGGTGCTCCTGTGGTTCCCCCCCCCCCCCCCCCCTGACGTAATTACCTTGCGAAAAACAAGCTGGATGGTGTTTGTAAAAAGCATAATGGAGGGTTGAAATCAATGCGCTCTAAAACCAACACTGCCAACACCGTCCAATTTGAAGTTATCGCATTAGTTTTATTTCCGTCGATGAGAAAACCTTTGCTGATGTCATAGACAGCAATCGGCCAATCGTGGCAGGCCGACCGCTGCGACGCTATCGATCGCTCACGATTTCATTGCCATCCTATCGATAAAGCGCACAATATCATGGTATATGGAACTAATCATGCACATATTTTAATCGTTTTAATCTCTAATCATGCACATATTTTAATCGTTTTAATCTCTAATCATGCACATATTTTAATCGTTTTAATCTACCACGTGACGTCGAGTAGACTAATGAAGGCTGCTCCAGTTTCATGCCCCGAGTGGGCTAACGCGTCTGAGCTCGGAGTGGAGCGAAAGCTTGCGCTGGGAACCTCCTAGATCGATCCCCGCCATTTCGATCTGGATGGGTTTCTTACCGGCACGCGTTCGCGTGATCACTACTGCGTGATGCACGTTAAAAGCCCCAGGCTAGCGGCTCTACTGCACTGGCTAAATTTCTCATGTACAGCTAAGAGACCGATTACCCGTTGAGACGCATCTCCATAAAGGCTGTATAAACATACAGAGCAAACCAATTTTATGCCTACCGACGGTCTGCTTTCCCCGCCGAGGGTCTGTTCCCACGGAAGCGTTTCTCACGGCAGGCGGCTGAGGCGGCCTCGGGATCTCAGCAGACGTCTGAACAGCTGCGTCGTGTGTGGTTGCTCGGGGACCGCAACGGCAGCAGTCCTCGCAAGGCTCACGAGGTGCGTCGCCCTCGAAGCAGTACAGGTCATCCACCGGCTCATCACCCTGGAAAACCGAAACTTCTGATAAAACCTCTGCTGTAAATACCGTTCACGAAAAAAAAAAAAGCGCCGCTTACCAAAGTTCTGCTACGTTTCAGCGTTGTTTCGTTCGCTGGGGGGATGGTAGGCTTCGTCGCGGGGGGCAGTCGAAGAGTAGGAACTGCGCCCGGCTTCAGGAGGGCTCTCGGCAGCGTCTGCCCGGCATCACGAAGGATACTTCTTATACAACGGTAGTCCCGATTCTCGTCGAAATGATTGGAGCATACGCGCACGTCTGTCTTCCCAGGGTCTCTTCCGATCCTCCGACACCACTCACTCCTGAGTGGTTCCTCGAGCGGGAGGCGGTGATATGTGAGACTTTTGCCTCGGATCCGTAGACCTTTCAAGTCACGGTTCGGGCACAGCAGAATACAACACGCAGTCAGCATGGCCGGCGGGCGCGGCGGGCAGTTGAAGTCGAAGTCGAGGTCGAGACACCAGGAACGATAACAACACCACGATACTACGGACCACGACGAACGGACTCCGTCGAGCGAGGGAAAGACAAAACGTCCGGGTGTCCGGGTTGCTCGTGTAGCCGCCGTAGGCGCCTCGGGCGGCCTCGGGCGTCGACGGATGACGGCGACGGCAGGTTTTGTTGACTTGCGGTAGATGGCGCCACAAATAATTTATACCCTTTTAGTGGCAATATTAGGCTTTTGAAGCGTTTCTGCATGCCTAAACAACAAGATTTTTTAAACTTAACCTTAAATCAAGCTTACAATTGCCTAACACTATCACTTACAAAAACCACTCCGAATGACGTCACACCACAGATTCCATTTGCGGCCACCATGTGGCCGCAGGTGGAAAAGAAAGCGCTCTTTATTTTGCGATTACGCAGCGAAATAGAGGTATTTTGGGATATGGTGGCACTTTTTCTCTTACTTATGCCGAAGTAAACAATATAAAAAATACAACCTGCAAATTCGTTCAGTGTTAAAATCATTGCACCGCCCCTTTAAAGTATAGAAAAACTCGTAAGGATGCAGGCGAGTCGGTGAATATTAACCATGTTGAATATAATATAAGACTCTATAAGGATGTGGACTAAATAAACGAGTTATCTGAGTTTGAGACGTCGTCCTGTCTATTTTCTGTCCCTTCTACGTTTTGATGTTTCTTCTCTACCCCAGTCTCAGGTTAATTCAACATGGTTCTTAACGTATACTTTTTTTTGCACTTCCAAAAGTATGCTTGATGCTCTAAATTGGCCGAATTTTAGCATACTTCTAACACACTTGAAAAGTAACATTTCACCATCCTTTCAGAATACTTCGAAGCACACCTGTAAGAGGCGTTTTAGTATACTTCTTACGCACTTCGAAAGTAACATTTCGCCATCCTTTTAGGATACTTCTAGCACGCTTGTAAGCGGCGTTTAGTATCCATTTAGGCAATTTTTCAGCACACTTCTGAGCAGGATTTTAGTATGCTTTTTACGCAGGCCTTTAGTATTATAAAGTGTACCCCAGATTAAGCTTGGAAGAAGGCTTTCAAATATAATCCGGGGTACACTTAGTAGAACTTTTAAAGCATTTCACCAATTTATTCCTGACCAATTCCAGATAGGATATATAGAAAATTATATTGTTTTAGCGATTGCAGTAGTTTGCACTTATCGAAACTAAAATGCATTACGTTACAGGCTTTAATGTGGACGAAGACTTCAAAGTGGCGACAAATTAAAGTAAGAAGTTTTTATTAAACAAACATATTTTTGAAAAGAACGAACACATGTTGCCTCCAACGAACACACTTACGATGGAACAAGAAACATATGACTTTAACTGGCATAGAAATATCACAGATGCACTTAAAGCTTTAAACATGTTCTTATTAGAAGTAAAAAAAATTACAAACTATCATGCTCAAAAAAACGAGTAAAAACAGTATGGCGCCTGTTAAAATAAAACCGAAAATATTTATCATCTACCATGACTGAAGTAGCATCACCTACATGACTGAAGTAAAATTAATGAAAATTTAATGCACTTGTTGAATAAAATCTCAAATAATAATCGCTAATCAGATTGAAGAGAAAAAAAAGCCAATGCACAAAATAAATGAAAATGAAAGCTAATTCTTTCTCTCATTTTGTAGTTTTCTTCTGTGTGTTGGATGCTTTCTTGTGAGTGTAGGGAGTATTTCTGCACTTCCTTCGCTGGTATCCTTTCACCGACTTCTGAGTTTCCCCAGGAGATTCGACAATAACAAAAGCCGGAAAGGGAAGAGAATGGACAATTACGGAACTTGCCTTAAAACTTCATATTTAGCTAATACTACTTCATTATACTTTATGTCCACATAATTTTAGCAAATTTCACAAAAACAAATCAACAACAAAAAGTTAATCATCTAAATATATTGAGCACGGGGACCAATTACTATGTTTATTGGCAACTGCGAAATATTGCTGCTGTGAAATAATCTAAAACAAGGCATTTTGTCAATTTGCAATGCATTAAAGGGATCATGAAACCATTTTACTGTGGAAAGAGCCTGGAGCTCGTTACTTTTATTTCTTCTACCTTATCACAAATACGAAAAAACAGACCATGATCCCTCGAATTGTTGCGAGTGCGCTGCGTTGTCAGAAAGGAAAAAAAGGTCAATTTTCTATCATGCAGCTTATGGTAGCCACATGAACTACTGGCATGGCGCCAATAGTGGTTGAGTTTGAGAGTTGAGTCGGTATCTACCCTTTTTGAAGCTAAGGTTTTTATAAATGTTCTCATTCACTCATTTGGACTCCCATTCATGTCACACGCTTGTGACCTGGAGAGGACTTTAAAAGTTGAGGATCCCCCCAAACTTAAGTCTATTTAATTTTTTTAATAAAACTAGTGCACCTTGGCAAAAATTGTTTCTTGATCTTCACTGCACATGTGACGGTGAGCCACTGCCGCACTTACTTGGCCGAAGTCTGAAGACTATTTCCTAACCCGATTTAAAAGTGTACACGCATAGCATTTTTTGCGACAAGGACTCTATAACTTTCCGATATCAGCGAACAAAAATTTATTGTTATTGTTAGCCGAGGAGCCCCCTCCACTCTTGACATTTTTGCAATTGAGAAGTTGAGAAGCCTAGACGCCTTGTAAACAATAATGCAGATATATGGAGTTATCACAATGGTGTAGGAACAATTGAGGAAGTTCAGGTGCTGAGAGCATCCTAAGTATACTGTACAAGGAACCCTGTTTGAGAACCCGTGCTTCAGAATATTTGGCTAGAAAGTCGGAGATAGCGTAGGCTAGACAATAATTTTAAACACACAGCTGACCACATTTTGTTTTTAATTTTGATTCTGCCATCTTTTTATAATTCAAGATTTACTGATGCAAAAACAACTGAGGCCATACTGTACCAAACAGTTACTTTAAAAGCAACTGGACAAGCTGAAGGTTTTGAAACATTCAGCAGCCTTAAGCAGGGGTAAAAAGTCAGCTGTCTTCAGAAACTTGTACACAAAGGTAAACAATACTGAAGGTTCGTTAAGTTTAATCGCTGAGATACATCAGCGATCAAAATTAGCCGGAGGAATATAAGAGTGAATTTTAATATAGACAAAAATTAAATTATGCTAAAACTGGGGCACAGTATTGGAAACCGGAGGTGTAGCGCAAGATGTAATGGCACAAAAGGACAAATATCTCAACATAAGCACAAAAAACATTCATGGCCACCGAGGCACAAGTCCAATGGTAATCAGACAAAAGCTCACCGGCCAGAAGCTCACCCAACAAAAGCTCACCCGTTTTTTTTCGCAGACTCGAGCAATTGCTCACCTTTCTTTTTTGGGTACCCGGTGAATCACGAGCTTGGCTAAAGTGTGGACGCAATGGACATTGCACTATTTTTAGAAGAAGTGGTACCCCATCGCATGGGCAAAGGACCTTACTGGCAATGGTAGATGACCCACGTTGATCACCGAAGACGAATGGTATAGAGTTACTAGGACTGCGGACGTAGATAATCAAACATTTACAATGCTGAAATTCGCGACGCTGACCTGAGTTCTTCGGTTGGAGTATGCTAGTCGCCGCAGGTCACGACCGACTACCTTGTGACATGTTAGTGGAATCTTAACTGCTGCATGTGTAGTAATTGTAAGTATGATGTCCCCTTACTGGGAATCTAGTTGGTTACATATAAAACGTTTGTAAGCATGACGGTGAAGTACAGAAGTCGCGAGTGTCACATACATAACAAAAAAAATATGATGGAATCTTGTCGGAATTGCGGACTATGCTTGTTTCTTGCAGTTCACTTTTTCAATACGGCAGCCACGCAGCGCATTGGTTGGTAGTTTTTTCCATCGTTTCCTTGCATTTCTCGAGTACAACGCATGACAGAAGATAAAATTTCACATTCCAGATCTGTTGCCATCAGATTTTCTTTTTGACTGGTTCCTGCAACCGATCACTGAACAGTTAACTATGGTGAACACACACACAGAGGACGTTCAAACGCGATCGGAATTCGACCCCTTTGGTGGAGGTGGAGATGAACCTGCTCTTCTCATTATGCTGCATAATGCAGCGTAGGATATATTTCAAAATAAATGCCGGGGTGGAAGGCAGGGTGTCGAGTCCAGGTTTTACAGTAGAAAACATTTTCATATCATTGACTTTTGCATTTTCTGTCAATGGCTAGACTGCCCAGTCCGCAAAACGCAGAGGAAGTAAAAGCTGCCATCGTGAACACCCAAGAGCGTGCGCGAAAAGCCCGTCCGTGCATCATCTAGCAAAAAAAAAACAAAAAACAAAAAAAAAAGAAACAAGAAATCCGAGGACATCTAAAGAATTCTTATGAGTTGTGAATGCGAAAGCATAAATGTAGTTCTCCCTCTTTCTTAGTTCGTCTGCGCCGCACTGGCTTGGATGGCCACGCTTCGCTACTGCGGAGATTGAGGCCGACGGCCGAGCGCGCCGTGTCGTGAAGTGACCGCGGCGCGCTGATCTCGGCCGTGCACCTTGTCGTGATTGAGGGTTCCGACGAAGGCTCCCAGCCCGGCGACGCTACCTTGTGCCGGGTAGGAGACAGGATCGAGGAGCCGGGAGGCGACGAGCTCAGCAAAACAGAACACTCTATATTTACATTAATTACAACATCGTTTCAGTGCTCGTACAACAACTTCACGGGTGTCCTTCCTTTATATATCCGCCTCGCCATCTCGCCATCCACTGGCTTGTCCAATCGCAGGGGCCTACGTGATCCTCGGCAGCCAATGCGGAAGAAGTTCGTGTGCCAGCGGCCAGCCAATGCCGAAGAAGTTCGTGGCGGGTCTCTCGGCGTGGTGGCTCGCTCGCTGAAGAGTATCCCACACGCACACGCAGACACGGACACCCAGCTTGTACAAATAGTTGCCTCGAGAGCCCAGTTCTCCAAAGCTCCCCTACGAGCCACCGGTCGGTGCGAGAGCGTGCTTTGGTCGACGTGAGCCAGGGGCACGCGACTCTCTCGTAAACGTGGTACGGGTGTGTCGTAGCCTTTCACAACAGCTTTCTCCGGAGCTTGCCCCAGCGGGCTGTGCGCCCACCTCTCTCTCTTACCGGCGGCCGGGTCGCTGCGTACGCTGCGCCGACATGGAAAGTGCTTCTCTGGTGTTTTTTGTTTACCACTCCGCGTGAGAGCCAATGGTAGCCTCGTTCCTTGATGATGCGCGCCAGCCAATGGGAGCCTAGCCATCAGATCGCAGCTTCACTTCGCTCCATTGCGACAGGGGAGTTGAGATGCTGTTTGGCGCGGCTTAAAAGCTGATGACGTCGGTTCGCTCTATGGAAAAGTTAATGCTTTCGAGTTAAAAAAATGTGTCGCGCCCCCCCCCCCCCCCCCCCCCTTTTAGAGGGCCAAAAAACTAAGTATGCATATAGTTTATATATCGGATAAGAGATGGCGCAAGTTGAAATTGTCGAGCGTCACCCGACGCCTGACCGGAAAGGAGAAATGGGCCTGTCGGGGAGCCCCAACACTTCTCCAGAACGGGAATCTTTCTTCGTCGTGGGATAACCGACAGATGACCTAAAAGGGTTAATGTAGGCTACCGCCCAGAGCGGTATTTGTACTCGAAGCTCTTTCTGTAACCTCGAAGCACGCTCTTCAGTCCGCGCCAGGAGAGGTACTGTGGCCTCGGGAACCAGCTCTAACACTCTGTTAAGACATTCTTATTAAGTTTTGTTCGCATAGCTATTCACTCTACAATCTGGTTCACACTGTTACGATGGATGAAGACCAAGTCCACACAACCATTTTTTAAGACACTTATGACAGCCATCACCTCTGCGCGGCCCGCCGTAAGTTGCCAGAAATGGCTTAAAAATCGGTTGTGTCGGAGTCGGTGGTAGGCCGTCGCAAAGGTGTGAATCCGCCTTAACGGCATAAGGCAATAAGTACTAGAACGAAGGGGGTCAAAATGTAACAGAAATTTTGCTGGTGCCTTCTCTTACAAGGTTTCAATATGGCAATTTACTTTTTATATCAGTTTTTAGAAAGCTTACGCTGCTTATTCCATTTTAGAAATAGGACTGGACGTCCGAGAAGGCTGAACAACCTTTGTTCAGCGTGGACCTTTGTGACGGAACGCGGACGCGTGTTTGCAAGCAGTATCCTGCTGGAAGGACCTCAATTATAATATTAATTTCAGAAGACATAACTTTGTATAAGTTTATAATAATGTACAGACAACAGATGGGCTGCAGCATTTTTATTTACTTTCACGAAACCGGTATACAAACTCGAAGTGAGGCTTAGAGTAGACCGTAAATGTCATGAGCTGATGATGAGTGCGGCTTTTTATTTTCTTTTCTGATCACATTTTTCGGTCCAGTACGTATAAATTGTTGCTGCCCTACATGCTTGCTCTAATGTTCCCTCGCAGGCCGCGATCTTCTTTCCGTTACCAGGTGCTGTTGGCTTGATGTAGTACCAAATCTCACATGTACCTGCATTGAAGGAAACGCGATATGCGAAATCAGCACCGTAGTCAAAAATATTATACGTATAAAAAGTTTCTTGGTCCAATAAACACGTATGCTTGGATAAAATCATATAACAGCAAATCATAATCTTATACGAACATATAAGAACAATACATTGTATGAGAAGTTATAGGCAATTTTAGAGCGCAGCTCTTAGGTGCCGGTTTCCAGGCTGAGCGGTGTCGCCGTCGGCATAACCGGGCGTTGCATGATCGGACGTTTCCCTTAATTACGTCCTACGTGACGTCCCGAAGGTCTCGACGAAGGTCACGACCTTCACAGTGACATTCACCAGGCCTTCACGAGTGACCTTCGTGACGTCTCTCGTTACGTCACGAAGGTCACTCATGAAGGCCTCGACGAAAGTCATGAGGGTCACAAGTTACGTCACGAGCGAGGAGGGAGGCAGGAAGGAGGATGGATGAAGGGGGAGGAGAAGGGGAGGAGGAAGGGAGAGGGAGGAGGAGAGGGTACGGAAGAGGAGGGGAGGATACCGTCCTCTCCATACCCTCCCCTCCTCTTCTTTAAGAGCTGCGCTCTAATTCGGCATTACAGATAATTCTAAACGTCTTTCTGTTTTTATGAGTTTCTTATAATTTTTTCTATACTGTTGTATGAACTTATATGTTCTTATATAATCCTATTTGATCTTATGCGTTTATTGAACCAATATTTTCCTCATACAAATCAAATGTTTCTTCTGGCAATGTTGTGTTAAAGAATATTTCGCTCGAATCCACGTATCCTAGGTAGTAGCCGAAAGCGAAAATAGAACCAAAAATGATTATGGTTCATGTGGCTCACTTTAATCCTAGAAAACATACCGTAATAAAACTTATGTGTATACTCGCAATGGCTTGGACTGAATAGTCACTATATGCTCACACATTGCCGAACCAAACTAGCCTTTACTTCCGCTTCTTTTATTGTGGATGCTGGGCCTACTTTCAAAATAAACTGTCAAATGCGAATCTAGAGCACAGCACAATATATTACATGTCTACGATTGTCAAAGCATATATTTGCTCCTTTCGGTACACTCTACATATGCACTAAGTGAGGTAGTCGAGACCACTAAAAGGACAGGTGCTTACAACTGGCAGAATTCAGCTTTTAAATGAAATTAGCTTAAGTAGCGGAAGAACTTTACTTGCACAAAACATTTACCGGAGAGCACATTCTTGTGCATAAATTCTCGTAGCGTGGTAAAATACACTGGCTTTAAAATGGTTGCTAGTAATTCTGCTAGGGGAGAGCCTAACAGTTGCCTGCTGTCGGGATTGTCAGGGCGTACTTCGCCTTCACGCTTTTTAAACTTCTGAACCTGACTGCTACAATAAAGCTTTCACTTGCTAACGTAAAATGGCATTTCTTGTATACTTGTAATCCTACGGATTCGGTACTACTGAGGCACTGCCGCCTAATCGCAACCAGTCGCATCCAAATTCCCCACCTCCCCAGCGAGTTTTCATTGTTAATGCTAAACATCTGGTGAATAGAACTTTAAAGTTTCAAAGTATTCGATGTCTTAAAATGCTTACGATAATATATCAGGTGACAAATTCATTCCTTGTAATTGCACTATTGCTCGAAAAACATCAAACCTCTAGCGTGGTTGGGTTGCTACTGCTATGAAAGAAATGTTTTCAGTTCACTGTGATAACAGTTGCGAGTGACGTCAAAATGGTGTGGGTTATATTAAAATTTCGTGTTTTAAGGTTTGCTTTGGGTGCTGTGTGTCTACCGCCAAACGCAAGCATTGACGTTTTAGGTTCACCTTATAGTTGTTTTCTGTAACCAGTCAAAACATTTTTCAGACATCACTCCAGGTCGGTCGCAATCTTAATCAAAAACTCGAGTAACCCAAACTAACAGTTCAATTCAAGACCATATACCTGTCTCTCAGAAAATTGTTTTGTCCGATACAAAATGATGAATGCATGTGTCACTAATTGCATACGTCTTTATAAAAAGCAGTATTGTTGGCTGAATATGTCAGTGACTAGGAGAATATTGCAGCTAAAACGCCGTGTGAAGCGCTCCAGTAATACCGCGAGCAAGAAAAAGTGTTATTAGTCCGTGTTAACATCTCTTAGAAAGCGCCAAAGATAAACCATAAAACTGGTTGTTAGATTGTTAACGTGTAATTATTGATATTCTTCGAAATGATCCCCAGACGTTTTTGCGCCGTCTCTTGACCGCTAAACGTCAACGTCTGTAAGGTTAAGGTGAATGACAATGAACTAACAAAAGAACCCTCCATCTCAAAAACTTCGAAATATTCTTTTTTTTCAGTGTGCACTGGTCAAGCGATCACTGCACTACCTTATAATACAAACCAGTAAAACTTAACAAACATTGCTTTCCCAGAGAAGGCAATATTTGAAGCAGATATCATTTCAAAGGAAGAAATAGTGTTGACCCAACTTTATACCGAATATTTACACCGTATTGCTTAGGGTTGCTCAAACTTTCTCTATGCAACTTACAACTTTAGCTTGAACTCGAGTAAGGTACCAGAAGAATGGAAGGTCGCGACAGTTTTGCCAGTGTTTAAGTCTGGTTAAAAACAAGGTGTGACTAATTTTTGTCCCGTCTCAGTACTATATATGCACAAGTATTAAATTTTTGTGGCACTTTATCTCTCATCTTTTAAAGAAGATACTTTAAAACAGCGGGTCTTTTTTATCGAATATCATGAATTTCGCCGAAGTCTGTCAACAGAGACACAGTTGTTTTACAGTATCGACGAATTTGGAAAAGGTAGGTGCATAAGAGGAAGGGGGGGGGGGGGGGTGTCAAACTGGTGCAGTTTTTCTAGACTTAGAAAATGCACTTGATTGTGTTTCCCAATGTAAACTTCTACAGAAAACAAAATGCTTGCTGGAGAACAATAAAGAGTATGTTGGCTAGTCTCGAATTTACCTTGGCGCCAACAATCTGTATAAATAGACAATGTTTCCTCTGAGACTGACCCCGCCGAGAGACCCTGTCTCCCTTGCGTCGCCGGGTTAACTAGGTGCGGCAACGCATGGAGGTGGCGTTACGGAAGACGACCGAACTAAAGAGCCTCGAAGAACGCCGGAGCGCTCCCACACTCCCGATGTCACACATTGCAACGACGCTCCTGCTACGGTGCCCAACAAGCTAAAAGTTGTTCTCGACGGCTACGACGCATCTGCCCTCGTGGACAACGGAGAAGACTACTCAGTCTTCTCCGTTTCGCAGGTTGCTCAGTTGCCACCTGCGAAAAATTACGACGCCCTGGGGGGGGGGGGGGGGGGGGGGGGGGGGGGCCGGCGACCACAAATTTGAGCCGCCGATGGACACCGTATTACGGCTGTCGGATGGTGCACTGCTTAGGTCGAAATTCACGGCGAAACGTGTCCTGTAAATTTCGTCGTTCTACAAGATTGCTCCAGAGATTTCATTCTCGGCATGGACTTTCTCTTCGGATACGACGCCGTCATCGTTTTTAGTGCGGTCAGATTGACGCTGCGGACGTCTGTTCCGCCTGCGGAGATACTCCCAACAGCGTCAACCGCCGTCCAAATCGTTGTCGACCACGTGAGCCTGCCGCCGCGATCAAGTGTGTCGTACCCGTCGTGACTGATCTAGCTACCTGTTGCGCGGCTGTTGTGGAAGGAAACCGTCAGTTGCTTCTGGGAAGAGGAATAGGCGTCGAAAGAGGAGTAGCTCATCTTTAGGACGGCCACACTGTGGTCCTCGTGACGAACATCCGAGATGCACGTCAAGGAACTCCGGAACTCTGCCGAAATCGCCGCGATTACTGAAGAATCATTACCACCTCAGCAAAACAGTACGTCGCCAGAGCAGCTCGACACTGACCCAGAGCTTCCGGGCACAAAAACACAATATCTTATTATACTTCGCGTCGAATTTTGCGACTGCTTTGCGACGTCGTCGAAGATGCGCCAAACCGCCGTTGCGAAGTACCACATTATTACCGAGGACGACGCGCGTACCGTGCATTGATCGCCGTACAGAGTCTCCCTAAAAGAAAGGGAGGTGATACAGGAATAAGTTGAAGAGATGCTGAACGACGACATAATCCAACCTTCAAACAGTTTATGGGCCTCTCCAACCGTACTGGTGAAGAAGAAGGACGAAGCGCTTAGGTTCTGTGTGGAGTACCGGCAGCTGAACGCGGGGACGAAGAAAGACGTCTATCTACTCCCCGCGCCGATGACACGGTACACCGGCTGCGCCACTCTCGATACCTTTCATCCTTGGACCTGAAGAGCGGCTACCTGCAGATTAAAGTCGACGGACAGGACCCGAAAAAGACAGCTTTCGTCACGCCGGATGGACTGTACGAGTTTAAGGTGATGTCCTTCGGAATATGCACGGCGTCAGCAACTTTCCAGCGCGTCATGGACACCGTATTGGCAGTACTGAAGTGGCAGAGCTGTCTTGTCTACATCGACGACGTCGTGTTGTTTTCCGGCGACTTTGACGAGTTTTTGCGACGAACCCGAGTTGTTCTCCAAGGTATACTGACCGCCAGACTCATCCTCCAGCCGTCAAAATGTCGGTTCGCCTATGACGAATTGAAGTTTCTAGGTCACGTGGTTAGTAACGAAATGCGTTCGCCCAGACCCCAAAAAGACTCGCGTTGTCACATCATTTCCCGCGCCGACAGACAAGAAGTTTCTGTGAAGATTCCTAGGACTTGGCGCCTACTATTGTCGCTTCGTTCAGGATTTCGCAAGGATTTCCGCGCTGCTCACTAACCTCACAAAAGACGCCGAGAGGTTCGAATCCGCTGAGGAGCAGCAGCAGGCATTCGACGAGCTGAAGCGACGACTCCAGACGCCTTCTGTTCTTGGACATTTCGATCAGGATGCGGAAACCGAGATTCACACTGATGCAGGTAACGCAGGACTCGGTGCGGCACTAGTTCAAGTGCAAGAAGGCACCGAGCAAGTCATCGCCTAAACAAGTCGGACACTGATTAAGGCTTAGAAAAATTACTCCACGACAGAGAAAAATGCCTTTACGGTCGTCTGTGCAATCACGAAGATGCGTCCGTACTTGTGTGGAAGCCCGTTCCGCGTAGTCACGGACCACCCTCGCTCTGCTGGCTTGCGAACCTCAAGGACCCGTCAGGACGCCTCGCTCGTTGAAGCCTCCGACTACAAGAGTTCAGCATGACTGTGGTTTACAAGTCAGGACGCGAGCAGAGCGACGCTGACTGCCTGTCTAGGGCCCCTGTCGAAACACCTTCCGGCATCAGCGACGACGATGACAACGAGTGCTTCCTAGGAGAGTGAACACCGACGACATGGCACGACGTCATCGAGACGATCCGGAGTTGCGCGCCAATCGAGCCCTGCCGACCTTCGCCCTTCGACAAGGCGTACTCTACAAAGAGAACTTCGGGAACAACAACTCGCCATGGCTGTTGGTAATCCCGACCGACCCCCGAAAGGAGATCTTTCAAGCATGTCACGACGACCCGACGTACAGACACCTTGAATAGAGCCAGACACTGGTCCGTATTCGTGAAAAGTATTACTTGCCCAAGCTCCCCAAAACCGTCCAACTCTACACCCGATCGTGCCACGAGTGCCAGCGACGCAAGAAACCGCTGACGAAGCCGGCAGGCCTCCTGCAGCCAATTCCTCCGCGAACTGAACCGTTTCAGTAGATCGGAAGAGATTGACTTGGCCCTTTTCCGCCGTCGACACTGAGAAACCGTTGGATAATCGTCGGCACAGATTATCTTACGCGGTACGCAGAAACGAAAGCCCTGCCTTCAGGAACCGCGGTTGAAGTCATCAAGTTTTTCATTGAGTCCATCGTCCTCTGGGCATGGCGCTCCCGAAGTTCTGATTACAGATCGCGGATCACCGTTCATGGCACAGCTGACCCAAGAAATCCTCCGGCTTACTCACACCAGCCGTCGTCGTACCACTGCATACCAACCGCAGACTAACGGACTGACAGAGCGACTCAACAAGACAATCGCCGACATGATCTCTATGTACGTTGACGTAGAGCACAAGACGTGGGACGAGGTGTTGCCCTATGTCACGTTCACCTACAATACGGCGGTTCAAGAGACCGCTGAATTCACACCTTTCCAGCTTGTACTTTGTCGAAAGGTAACGACCATGCTGGACGCGATGCTGCCCCATGAGCCAGTTGACAATGAGAGCGACGACGTCCAGGCGGTTGCTCAACAGGCTGAAGAAGTCCACCAGCTCGCCAGACTCCTGATTCAAGACCAGCAATGCGTCGACGCGAGACGCTACATCCTCCGTCTCAAGGACGTCCACTTCCAGCCCGGAGACAGGGTGTGGGTGTGGACGACCATCCGTCGCCGCGGACTCAATGAGAAACTGCCTAAACGGTACTCTGGACCACACAGGGTACTTCGTCGCCTCGGGAAGCTGAACTACGAGGTGCTTCCCGACGGAACTCGACGATAAAGAGGACGTCAGCCGCGACCGGAAGTAGCCCACGTCGTGCGCCCCAAGTCGTATTACGAACAATAGAACTTTAGATTTTCGTCAAACTGTGAACCGTGGCTCGCGATTCTGCTGTCCTTTTGTTGTGGAGTTCTGTTCTCGGTTTGTGCTGCATCAGGACGATGCGCTTTTGAAGTGTAGGATAATACCGCGCGCAGGGCCGTGAAAGCAACATTTAGTCACGGACTTCTAGAAGGTTCACGTTTATCCTTGCTTCGGACATAACTTCTATAATTTATTCCTGCTTTTGTTTTTCTAGAACGTGCGTGTTCATTCTCGCCCCGAGCGCACGATGCTCAAGCCTTTTTCGCCGAATCTTGCAGATAGTGACTCACACTAGATAAAAGCCCGCCCATGACCTTGTCGAGTCAGTCTCGCCCTCGCCCCAGAGGTCGACTCTGCTGTTACGCCGACTTCGACGCCATGACGCTTTCCTGTTATCTTGTTTCCTTTTATTTTTGGACACAAGTTCGCCCCCTTAAACGTTTCGGTTTCCCCCAGTTATTCTTTGTTTCCTCGTTTGTTCCTTCGTGACAATATACTTGCTGTTCACTCTCTGTTTCATCAATTCACACCAGGTCGTTCATATCAGTGGACGTGTTACATTCAATGTCGCATCAGTAGTTCGGTGAGTATTTGTTAGATATTAAAATATAGGTTTCGACGATAATACAACATTGTTTCGTCTGTTGCATTGCCTCCACAGTTTGGCAGTGGATGTGCTAAAGCGAATATTGTTTACATCATATGTTCTTGTTGGTGCTTACGAGTTATATATTTTGCCTTGTTTACTTTTACTATCTAAAAAGCAGTGTTTGTCCTTCGCGTTGCCACCGACCAGGCCACTGGCAACATTGTTAATTAAAAAGTAAATAAATATAACACCCCGCTCTTCTGCTGCCAAGGAAGCGTTAAAATAAAACCTTAACACTGTGTCGGTTAAAGATGGGTGGGGGGGGGGGGGGTGTTGTGACGGTAGTGACCCGTAATTTGCACCTTAGCATCACTTTTACTTGGCTTCGAAAGTTTATCACCTTATTGCGGCCATTAATTGTTTTCTTCTGACGTGAACCAGAGGACGACGTGCAAAGCTATTTGAACAAAGCCAACGCGGACCCTTATCCGCACTTTTGACGATCGACTTTCTGAAGGGCGATACTTCGTTGTTTTACATTAGCTTATCACTCTTCCAAGACGCTGGGGGCTTTTCAATATCTGCAATTTTGCAAAGTGTAGACCCCAAAAATAAAACAGCACTCGAACTTCAACGAAGCGCACAAACCGCGCTGTTGAATAAAAGCATAAAAATACATTGTTTTCAGCAAATATTTTAATATAACTATAGCGCGCTAGCATGCCCACATTGAGTGGGCATGGTAGCGCATCTCGGAGCATGACGACTAAATGGCTCTTCCAGATTACGCTCTTGATGCTGGCATCGGTCGGTTGCCTTCCAACATGTGGCCAGCACCCATCGCTTCAAGTGCAGCGTCAAGATACTGACTCACCTTGCATCTGCGATAACTACACAAAGGGATTACGTGTCTCCGTGACGTCTGCACCGTTCCCGACAGCAGCTACATATCCTACAAAAGCCGCGTCCCGACTGGATTTTGCCAGTGGGCATGGTAGCGCATCTCGGAGCATGACGACTAAATGGCTCTTCCTGACTATGCCTGTTAGTGAAAATAAGTCAATTTATTAAGAGTTTGATAAGAATCATGTTTGCCTTATTGTGCTGGCATGCCTCGGCACTGTTCTTCGCATTCTTGTAGAATGTGTTCGTACGGTAAAGTTGTGGTTATTACTGGCCGAAAACGTGGAAACTTACCTAGGCCCTGATAAAACTAGTAAAGCTGACAGGCAGGATCCCATTCAGCAGATTTTAAACGCCAGAAGCACGTTGCAATGACATCAAAGAATCGCGAAAGGAACAACAAAGCGTTAAGGAAATATTTGTAGGTGTGAATAAGTGACTATGCGCTATTGAGGCTACCACTGATGAGGTCCATAACACGGCGAAGTCCTTTTAGGATTACGAGGTTAGTGTCGCTGAGCTAAATCACACTGTTTCTGACTTAAGAGTGACTGTTTCTCAAATTGGAAAGAAGCTTGATGACTATGAAAATCGTAGTCGACGGGAAAAAAGTTATTGTTTTTGGCATACCTGAAAATTCTCTAGAGAGCCCTGTCCAACTGAGGCAGAAAGTTTGCAGTGATGCTTTTGTTGGTAAATTGAATTTACACGTCACCACCATTGAAAGGGTCCACCGGCTTAATTATAACAAAGAAATCGCCCGAGGCCTGTGATCTTGAATGTTCGTGGTTTTAAGGAAAATTACAATTTATTTAAAAACGCGTTTAAACTAAAAGGTTCCGAAATTTCTATTTCCGACGACTACTCAAGACAAGTACGCTTACTTCGAAACAAAAATTGTGGGATAGTGCGGACGCTAACAGGAGGCAGGGTGACAGGGTAAAACTCGTCTACAACAAATTGATAATCAACAACTTGACTTACACGTGGGCAACGGAAAGTGACACTAGAATTTGTATTTATAAACAAGAACGTTCCATGGCGTCTATTGAAGGTGCTTTTTCACCGTGACACGTCGTACCTTGTCGAAATATTTGAAATTAATAAACGTCAATGCCAGAAGTGTTGCTAACTAAATCGTTGGCCTTGAGTATTTGTTGTTTTATCACGAACCTGACATTGTTGCTGTAACAGAAACGTGGCTGCATAGTTCTATTCATGATTCATAAATCATTCCTCCATCGTATAACATTGTTCGGAACGATCGCGAATCACGTGGTGGGGGCGTTGCCGTTATCCTTAAAAGTTATTTGGATTTTGTTGTAATCGATGACGTTCCTGATATTCAATGTTTATGGCTACACTCTAAGAAAAAATTACTACCCTGGGTACTCAAATGGCGCTTTGGAGGCTTTGACAACCACAAAAGGCAAGCTGCTAGCCTTTAGGCGAAGTGACGACCCCAAACAACTGTGGAATGACCACCTTTCTGTAGGTGACGACGAGGGGGTGGGGTAACTTTCGAATCTGATATTCACGTGCAGGCAGTCGCAAATATTATTAGTAACTTAGATAACTACAGAGAGACTCTAAATTATATTCTTCCTCACCTTTCGTGATCCTTTAAGATCCGCCAAGATCACATCTGTTCTGCGATTCGCGTAAATTGGTGGAATAAACATTTTGTCAGCGCGAGCAGCAACACTGGTCTCGACAGCTGTGAACCGTGGTATGATGTACTAGCTGTGGCATCATAACAACAACAAACGACGTGGGTGTTTTCCGAACTGAGGTGAGGATATTTTTTTGAGGTATATAATTGCAAAGAATGTTTTAACACAATGATTAGTTGTATACCTGATTGCGTTGAACCACTGAACACTGAGCCAGAAAATAGGCAGGGTAAACATGCTCAGAGATATGTGATTGTGTCGCCCGTACTGTTTTCATTGATCTCGGTCTGGTTGAATTTCTGAGCTGCACCCGTCGTGGTTGTAAGCTCCCGGCTTTACGTACGTATTGCGTGAACTTTCCAATTCTGTAGCGGGTTGAAATTCAGTGGCAGCGTAGAAATTGGCTTTTACTATCAGGTGATTCAAGCAGCGGCCATGCTCTTTAAATCGATCTCAGAATTTGGTTTCTTAACCTATCGCGTCCCAACTTTGTACAGCGTTGACCACAGGTGGTGCATTCTTTCTATAAAATTCGCAAAGAGTCAGCTTACCTAAGGAAAACGTAAAGAAAGAAAAAGGCTTAAATCCTACGGAAACGCAGCGAAGCCTCCGGTCTTCGAACCATTGGGCGCCCTGTGGTTTGAAGACCGGTGTCGTTACTGACTTTCCATAGCAGCTAAGCATTTTTATTTTTTTTCTTACCTTTTCCTCAGGTAAGCTCGCTTTTTGCAAATTTTATAGAAAAAATGCATTACCTTTGGCCAACGTTGTAAAAAATCGGAACGCCATAGGGTAAGAAACCGACTTTTGCGGTCGATTTAAAGAGCCTGGCCGCTCCTTGATATCACCCAGTAGATTGTTGCGTCGTCACGGGCGCTATTAGTGCTTTTACAAGCGCCAGCATTAGCCCGAACTGGCGCCTCTTTCGCCGTTTGCGTTCTTCAGTTTTAAAGCTCTGCTCTATGATTTACTAAACCTAAACCTAAAAGTCGATCACATCTGCCTCGTCACCCGTCACGGCACCCCATAGCGCTGCCGCTCTACCGGCCTGTCCCGGGTGTCGCCTGCTGCCAAGTAGCAGCCGGATCGTTGAACCACCACCATCGTCGCACCTCCACCACATGATCACTACATTTTGGTGCGTCAGCTACCACTATATTTCGGCGAGTCAGCTACCGGTATTATTTGGTGCGTCGGCCGAGCCTGTCGGCCCATCCCGTTTTTTTGTCTGTTTAACTCTTTTCTGGACACAAAGAGAGCCCCTGCGGTTTTTCACAACGTTCTTGTGCTCGTGCTCGTTCAGTTTTCTTTAGGGCAGTATATCAGCTTCTGAGGTTCTTTGCAGCGTTCCAACACGTGTGTTCCTTCAGTTCTTTCAGGACAGTAAATAAGCCCCTGATGTTCTTCACAATGTTCCAGCGCTCGTGATCGTTCAATTTACGAGTCTGCCCTGCAAGAAGTGGTCTTTCAAACCTTCTGATCTTTTCCCCTTGGCCGGTCGCTCTGCTGTACCCGGTGTTGCACTTGACGAAATTTCGTTGCATTAAAACATGCTGCCCTATACTCCGTTCACCCCTAAGCTGAGACAGAGCCAAATATGTAGAAGGTTTGGCCATTCGTTGGGAAGTATAGGAGACAATTGAGGAGGCGCCGTTGGCTGAAAGCGGGCTGAGCGTGTTCCAGGGCATCTTCACAAATTAGAATGTGGCCAATCAGAGGCTGGAAATAATACCCTGGCAGTGGTTGCAAGAAAAAAACTTAATAAGTGCGTCGGAGTAACTCTCGGTGACTGAAAATGTGGTGCACGTGATGTATCAATGACGCGGTCATCCAAAATTATGGTGGAAGAGTGCGACTGGCGGAACGATGAACATGATCCGTGCGCCGAGGGCCGGGAATCTACCGTCCGAGCGGTCACACTCTCCGCGAGCAAAACAGAGTTGAGCGGCACCATTGTTTCTTAGATCTTTCTGCAAGATCATGATGGTAACATCACGTGCACCCTATTTTCAGCCATGAAAGGTCACTACACTTCACACTTACGTGCTTATTAGAACCGTATACCAACATATACCTATGATCAAACAGTTTCTCGCTACTACCGCTAGGGATTCTTTTAGACTTCTGCTTGGCCAAGAGAGAATGTCAAGCCCACTTTCTGCTTCTGGTGCACGCCCAGGCTCTGCTGGCGCCTCCCATTGACCAAACTCTCTCTATACACGGCTCTGGGCTGAGACTGCAGTGGGAGCTAGGTGCCTCGGTGTGTGGGAATGTGCGGGAGCGTGATCACGTGGCGAAAGAGGGATGTATGACTGGTCCATTGAGGGCGTAGCTTTCACTGCAGTCTCAGCTTATGAATGAATGGAATATAGTCAGCTTAAGGATGAATGGAATATAGCTGGGTGGCGCAAAATGGCCACCCAGCTCCGGCCTCCCAAGAAGTTGGTGATTACAAGATGGCCGCTGTCTTCATTGGCCTCCTCGCTCGAAACCCTATGTCGAAAAACCAGCGTGCACCAGCACGCGACACAAAGCTTCATCGACGGCTGCCCGTACGCGGAGAAGCTATATCATCTCCTCTGTTCAAGATGGGCACTTTCGGTGAATCGCAGTGCTGTGAAATTAATTGTTTCTCTTTCGGTTTTTCGTCCAAGAAAACATTTTTATCATACCTGCCTGTGACCTCAACAGCAGCCGTTAAGCCGACATTTTCCTCTGACTGTAACTATCTTAAATGTGACTAACTTTCCTCGGATATGAAGTTTTTCCAATATCATTTCTTACAGACTACTTCTGTTTATTCGAAGATAAATGTCGTCTTCTGGTATTTTTATTAGTGCAGTCTTTCTATAGCTAATGTTAAAAAACTATTAAGAAAGGGAGAGTAGTAGTTCTTCGTTCTGCTTTAATGGGGGAAGGAAGCAAAAATTTTAGCGCCTATTTCTTTGTGTAGACGGTCTGCTTCATGACAGCAGCTCACAAACAGGAATCTTTCTTTTGGAAATGCACGAAAAGCAATTTTAAAACAAATAAAACAATTTCCTAATACCACCGGGCAGTTGAGGTCTGAGCTTTGGTGGAATGTCTCACGTCACGGGCTCATCAGGATCTACGCCACGGTGTGGCGTGTTCGATGGAGGCTTGCGGGAGCGTGCGGCGACTGGCGCTCCTCTCACCTCTTGTCACTGATATCTATGTCTGTTTGCTGGACCGCGTTTGCCCGCTCCGCGAATGCGGCCGCTGGCAGCCATCTTTTTGGTATAGTTATATTACATCTAGCCAATGTACAGCTGGTCCAGCTACTACCATTCATCCATGGCAGACAGCCTTGTGGCAAAAGTAGCGGTGGTTTGTATTTCGTTCTTGATTGAAATTGTTTGACGAAACATATTGTTGAAACCCGGCGTGAACGGTAGCCCGATCTTTGAGGACCCCGTTAAGGTTTCACGAAATCGCAGCACCGCGGAAAAACAGCACAGCACGTATCGAAAGTCGCATCGATAGAAGCGTCGAAACCAGACGAGCTGCGCTGCTTTCCCTCGGTACTGCGCTTTCGTAGAACTTTCGCGGGGTCCTCAGTGATGGGGCTACCGTTCACACCGGGTTTCAAGAATCTGCTTTGTCGAGCCACTTTAATCAAGCACAAAATATCACCCACGGTAGAGTGTACTAGATCCACGGCTATTTTATGGCAGCCTGCCGCCATAGTGCTGTCCGCCATATTACTATGATGGCTAGAGATAATGTAACTCTACCAAAAAAATGGCCGACCGTGACCGCATTCCCGCCCATAGGCGGAGCAGGTCAAACGCGATCGAGCAAATAGACATTGAGATCAGTGGGTCTAGTAGACCGTACCTCGGGCATTCCCACTTGGCAGAATTGTAACGCGCTGACGATAAAGTTGGCGCCACCTAGTGACGAAGATCGTAATTACTATACCTTTGGCTTCGTATGGGCCCGTGACTGTGCGAGCGTGACGTCACGGGCAAATATCCGGAGATACTTCGTGCCGACTCGATGGCTGATTTTGAAGCGCTCGCCAGAATCTATAGGTTGGAACAAAAAATATAGTCATCTGCTGAAAATACAAGTGTGTGATTATCATTTACGAATATCATGTATCATATTTCACTCATTCCGAAGTGTTCCAGGGATATTCCAAGTTTTGATGCTGTACCCCCTTAATGTCTCTCTTGGGGTTTTGTTTAAAAAAAATACAAGGAAAGGAGAGTCTAATAATATGCTTTTACTAGTGTGTTACGTCATCACAGACACTTTTTTTAATAATAATAATAATAATAATATTTATTTTGGTTCAGGAGAACCAAGTTCGAGCCCGAGCTTGCGCCTCTTTTGCCATTCTTGTTCTTCAGTTCTGATGTTCTGCTTTATAATTAATTAAACCTAAACCTTAAAGTCAAGCACCTCTGTTTTGTCGCCGGCAGGGTTCGCGCTGACTGTGAACCCCGCACACTACTCGTCTCCCATCAGGGTACCCCATCACCTGGCCGCCCTATTAGCCCTTTTTGGATGTCTCCTGCTGCCAAGGTGCAGCCTGATCATTGAACCACCGAACCTCCAACATTGTTGCCTCTCCGTCAAAAAATTTACTACAGGCAGCCGGTCCACTTGTGGGGAAGCTGTGTCCAGAGATGATTCCCCTACTGTTGGTGCTGTCCTCTTGAAGTGCCTACTGCGGTCATTCGTATACCATCAAGTGAGCAGACGATTTCAGGAATCCACCATAGGCATAAACTGCGCGCCCACACAGTCTGTCCCACACCAAAAGGATGGTTGCCTCCCATGTGCGGGGACGAGTTCCAATGCATATAGACAAAGATCCATCTGGGATCTGATGTGGTAGCCAAATAACAGTTAAGAAGACTGCTTATACTTCCTATCTTTTGCTGAGTTTCTGCAGCAGTGGAACTTCGACAACAGTGGGGAAGTGCTTGCAAGCCTGGTTCCAAGACTGTGAGGTTGATCCTCATAAATGCCCCCTTGTCTCCACATATCGCATGCTTGGATAACCCGATGAACTGTGGGTGATGCAAAGTGATGGTGGGGTGATGTACATGACCGTTGTAAAAACTGTTTGAAAACAGTACTATTAATCTGGGTCCGTTGCCACACACGAGTGTCCTTGGCTGTCCAAATCAATCAAAGATGTCGCACTGGGCTTCCACTGTGGTCTCAGCCGATGCTTCTCTCTGCTTTGTGTCCGAGTGGACCACAATCAGTATTACGTAACTCTCCAGCAGTACGGCATAATATATGCCATGTTCAACGTTGCTTGGAATCCAATCAACTGACCCAATCCTGCACCAGGGGCACTTAACAGGACCTGGCACATATTTCGTACCTCCTTACATGGTCTTAAATGTCTTTATCAACACCGGGGTACCAGAAGATAGTGCGTGCCAAGCTCTTCATGAATGACCTGCTTGCATAGGTGTCATGGAGCATAAGTAAGATTAAGATTTTAATGGTCATGCCTGCTCGATTGCCAGTTGCCCTCTATCACCACAAGCGTGCATCGCTTTCCTATACAAGGCAGAAAATGTGAATGAAAATAAGCCTCTCTCGGTGCATTCTTGTATTCTTGGTGCTGTTTTTGACATTTGTCGTGGTACGTGTGAGCAAGAACTTGCCAGTGCTGTCATTCCACGATACCCCCAGCAACACCCGGGTTCATGGAAAGTGAATGAAGCTTATTTTGAGGAAAGACTGCGTCCCAAATTGGACCTCCCATATACTTAGATTCGGAGTTTTCGGTTTAAACCGATAAAAACTGATAAAAGTACGCCGAATTAATCTTTGGAAATTCGGTTTTCACCGAAAAAGGTCAGTTTGTAGGTTTGGCATTTTCCGTTTAAACCGATAAAAACCGAGAAAAGCATCTCTAATCTGTTTTCTAAAATTCGGTTTTAACCGAAAAAGGTCAGTCTTTTTGGGCCGCATCAGGTGGGTGGGGGAGGGTGGGGGGACAGAGGGGCGGGGCTTTGCAAGGTTCGACATCGTGTGACGTCTTCGCGATTGGCCTTCGCGGGATATCTGTCTCCTTTCTGTGACCGGGCTTGACGTGTCAAGTTCCCGGTCCTAAAAAAAAGTTCGGATGTGGGCTAGTATAAGGTTTTTCACTTCATGCACTTCAGAGGACATCGAGAAAAGCCGCTAATGCCTTTCTTAACACTCTCTCTCAAACTTCCGTGTAATTAAAAACATAAATACAATGGATTTTTTTCTTCATTCCGTTGGTTCTTGTATGGTCATCACCTCAGATGGTCACGTCGTCAGAATGGGAAGGTAAAAAAAGCGCGCTACAAATTATGCCCGCAAACTCCGCAATTTTGAGGTGTGTCCTGACGGAAGTTGTAGCGAAGACCACGCATGTATCTGTGCCGTTATTTTTTGAGTGATCACAAATATCACAGCTACAAGGATCGTCTGATCCGGTCCCCGATGTTTTTTTTTTTCTTATTCACAAAAAAAAAAAAAAAAAACGGTGAACGTTTTTGCGAAGACATATACACCGAAAAAAAACCGAAACTTGAATTTTATAATAAACACCGAAAAAAGTATGCCGATTTTCGAAAAAATAGAAACCGAAATCGCAGAACCCTATATATACTTAATAGTGTGCGATAGGCACCTTTCTGTGACGTACATGAAGCAAGGCCTGTCTGGTCCTCCTTTGTGCATTCTGCTCAGGCTCCTCTCAAAGCGCAGCTTGGCTCCGGCCTCTCTGGTGTCAAAGCTGGATGAGCCCATGTACTCTTCCAGGTCTTGTTTTGGTGCTACTTGACTGGCTTTCATTGTTTACATACGCATATCTTTCTCGCATTGCTCGAGGTATATAGTGATGAGCGCCTGACAACAGGCACATGCGTCATTACGAAATGTGAGCCTCGGCAGAGCTAACACCTTCCACGGTGCTTACGTGACTTCGTGGCGGTTGTTACCCCAGAGGAACCTGGGCGCTGCAATTCCTCTTCATCTTCTGAACTTTAAAGCACAACCAATTATGCAGCGAAACCAAAGCATGCACTACCTTTCAGCATTATAGCACCGCTTTTCGGAATCATCGTCGTTGTTGCAATGCTTTGTTTGTTCGTAGTTGAGATGGTAATATCACAACATCTTCCGTTTCACTCATGGTGCTTGTAGTAACATCGCAGAACACGAAAACATTCAAACTGCATACAGCTGACACTGCAGTGGAATGACCAAAATATTCGGTTGCAATTTCTGCTTGCGTCGGCCAGCTTACCACAGTGTGACATCGGGACGTGCTATGTCACAGTGTCATAGGACGCCAGCTACTATTGGTGTGGGAACCATCATACAATGCCTTTTTTGTGGTGCACACTGTTTCACATCTACTTTGCCAACTGCTGCAATTAAAAGAGCTTTTGTTGAAGGCTACCGAGTTGGCAGGTTACGACCGCCTGAGCATTTAGCTAATTGGTGATTTCATTTGGCTACTCGTTTCAGTAGAATGTCTAATCTTGATTTTGTTTCTCCATAATCTATTTATTGGCTGGTTTCTTCGAAAGTAACTCAGTCGGTCTATTTAAGGGAGCCTCAATAAAAAACTTTGCTAAGGCAGCAGTAGCCTTGATAATTGTTTTTCTTTACACCAAGAGAAGGCCACCCAATTTCGTTTTGAGCAAACCAGCACATTGCACAGGAGGAATGACCCAGATTTAGCATGTAGTTATAGGTTTCACATGAGCAGATTCCATTTGTAGTTGAAAAAGAGGCGTCACTTAATTAGAAAGAGAAGTGAATAAAAAAACATTATTAGGTATGTCGGTTAAGAAAGCTGTACATACTTACGCTCAGCTTTCAGTATTTTCGGCGTTTGTTCTGCCTATATTAGAGTATGCGTCCTTCGTCGGGGACCTGTTTACTTAAACCAACATAAATTTACTTGAATCCAAGCGAAGAAAAGGCTTGCGTTTAATATACAACAAATTTCAGAGACAATACCCGGTTTCAGAAGTATATTTGTGTTCCATCATTAGGCAATTAACCCATAGACGCATGTTTCGAAGATAAAAAAATTTGCTTGACCTGCTAAACAACCGATTTAGTACTGACACCTCTAGATATGTTTGACATCCTCTTCATAAATACCCCACGCGAAATTGTCATTGTAGATTATTACAAGAATACAGCTGTAGGGTCGATGTATTTACGTTCTCATTTTTCCCTAGGACCATTTATGATTGGAATGCCCTAGCCAGTCATATAATAAAAGCTTCATCTGAGTCATCACTCATTGCCATACCTCGGCAAACCTCACTCATGAGGGCCCTCACTCACCCTCACTCACCCTCATCTTCACAGGTGAGGTGAGGGTGAGTGAGTTTTTGAACTAGGAAAATTCATGAGTGTGAGGGTAAGTGAGGGCTGTGAGGGCCGTGAGGGCCGTGAGGGTTGTGAGGGCGTTGAGGGCCGTGAGGGCGGTGAGGGCTGTGAGGGCTGTGAGGGCCGTGAGGGCCGTGAGCGCCGTGAGGGCCGTGAGGGCCATGAGTGCGTGAGGGCGGTGAGTGGCGTGAGGGCCGTGAGTGCGTGAGTGGTGTGAGGGCGGTGAGTGCATGAGGGGTGTGAGGGCCATGAGTGCGTGAGGTGCTGTGAGGGCCATGAGTGCGTGAGGGCGGTGAGTGCGTGAGGCCCCTTCAGATCGAGCATCTTTCTCAGCAATTTTGGTGTTAATTGCGGGTTGTTCTCTAGCTTTCCCTACATCGACACGAATTGCTGAGATCGGATCCGGCTCGAAATAAGCAAGCAACTCGGAGCAATTCGAATACGTTTGAAGCGGCTGCATCCAATCAGGGACGCAACATTTTCACGTGATACCTCTTGCCGGTGATGATGACACCGAAAGACTCGGTTCTGGTTTGAAATCGATCGTTTTTTGGAAATAAACTGTTTCAGAAAGGTGCATTAGTATTCTTAACGAGATTTAAATGCATAAAAACACGTTTATAATGCGTAATTGTGTCTAAATAGTGCAAGAAAAATAAAATTTTATGATGACGATGGCAAATTGCAGCAATTGGTTGCTGCGTGTGATCGCGGGCGACCCGTGCTGCTGGTGTTGCGACGTAAAGTTTCTGGGCGAAATTGCCCCATCTGAAGCTGGCCTGAGTGTCGTGAGGGCCATCAGTGCGTGAGGGGCGTGAGGGGTGTGAGGGCCGCAAGGGCGGTGAGTGGCGTGAGGGCGGTGAGTGGCGTGAGGGTGGTGAGTGGCGTGAGGGCCGTGAGGGCCGTGAGGGCGGTGAGGGCCGTGAAGGCGGTGAGGGCCATGAGGGCGGTGAGGGCCGTGAGGGCGGTGAGGGCGGTGAGTGGCGTGAGGTCTATGAGTGCGTGAGGGCCGTGAGGGCGGTGAGGGCGGTGAGGGCCATGAGGGCGGTGAGGGCGGTGAGGGCTTTGAGGGCGGTGAGGGCGGTGAGGGCCGTGAGGGCGGTGAGTGGCGTGAGGGCGGTGAGTGGCGTGAGGGCGGTGAGTGGCGTAATTGTCATGAGTGAGTGAGGGGCGTGAGGACCATGAGGGCGGTGAGGGGCGTCAGCGCCGTGAGGGGCATGAGGGCGGTGAGGGGCGTGAGGGCCGTGAGGGCGGTGAGTGCGTGAGGGCCCTGAGGTTCAGTGAGGGTGAGTGAAGGGCTGAAGGTGAGTGTGACTGTGAGGGTGAGGGTGAGTGAGGGGCTGAAGGTGAGTGTAGCTGTGAGGGTGAGGGTGAGTGAGGGGTTTAGGTGAGTGTGGCTGTGAGGGTGAGGGTGAGTGAGGGCGACCTAAAATGCCGACCTCTGCTCATGGCTAACCTCCGCAGTTTCTGTAACTCCTGCGATTTACGGTATTTCTTGTAGGTTTTTGTTGTTGTTTGTTTTCCTTTAATTTTTATTCAATACTGCATAATAATGGCATTGATTGCCTTATTCACGTGTGCAAAAATGACTAGAAATGTATGCCTTTATAGAGACCTTATGTAGCCCCTCCTACCACATCTCCCGAAGGAGATATCAATACTAATATATAATAAATAAAAAATAGAAATGCTTACGGATTAAAACTTTTACTGACTGAGAAAAAGAAGGTTTTCCTGCTCAAAATTCACTGGGCTTTCATTCAAACATCGACTTTACTATAAAGCGCATGAAACCAATAGTGTTTCGTGTGCTGAGCGATGGCAAGGACGTCCTTTTGTCCACCATTTTGCCTGACCAACGCGTCCCCTTTAGGTCGGGCGGCGAAGAAAAGCTAACCGAAAAACAGTTCACCGGAGAAATGCTCACAGGAGATTTTCTAGTGGGCTCAGGGGTTCACGTAATCGGCTGTAAAGGGTCGGTCCAGAAGCAATTACCACGACGCAGTCCAATAGCTCAGTTCCAACGCTGCAATGAAACACGCGCGTGCCTGCTCCCACTGGGCACAGGTATTCACGTAGCGCTTGCTAAAACTATTGCAGTTCAGACATATCATCTTGCACATCAGCTGCCTTCTGCCTGTCCGAGGCAGCTAAAAGCATCGCCGCGATTTGTTTACATGTGCGAAGCTTTGCTAAGAAGCCATGCTGGCCGTCTCCTTTAGCAACAATGGTAGTTGTGTTGAGTTCGTTGCAGTTGACCAAAGCCCTCTGTAAAGCTGGCCTCAGTAAAGCTGGGTATTATTTCCACGTAAATCACGGTGGAGCCGACTTTTACTACGAGGACGCGCTCGCCAAACACACTTTGCCGGAAAGGCTGCCTACGTTTGTTGTGATCCAAAATCCACGTGCTCTGAACCATGCCGAGTTCTCCGATTGGTTTTTCGTCATCTTGTAAACCCTGAGATGGGGAACGATAAAAAAACGGACGAACACAACAAAATCTCGAACGCAGCTGAATTTTATTGATATGATCAACCAATAAATAAACTTTCAGACAAATGAAAAAGAGAAAGGGCAAAGAAGGACTCAGATATATAAACAAGATGACCAACGAGTTTGCCCCAGATAGCCTGAGGTACACCCTGGCTCCAACACTTTCGGAAAGGGAGCTGACCAACCGAACCACAACAACACCAAGGTCAACACAGAAGGCGACCTCTAAAAACGCTAAAGACTGATCTCCATTTCCTACATCCAAGCAAACGCTTCCCGATTTTCTTCCCCCCCTCCTCTCACACAAGCAAAAACTCTTTCATCGGATCACTGAAAATCAAGGACGGCTGGCTACCACAATTCTCCCGCTCGCGAATGCACAAAGTCTCCTTAATTAGCCTTTTTTATCGTTCCCCATCTCAGGGTTTACAAGTTGTCGATTAATTACCAGCTCGCCTCCACTCTTATCGCTGCTTACCGTTTTTTTGTGTGGCTGAAGGCCTTGTGGCTTGGTATCGGTGTCATCGGGAGGACAACATGGTATTAAAACAGCCAGCGTAGACAGAGTGGGGAAGAGAAGAGCTTGCGGGTCACCGGAATTTTGCATTTTTCTGTACGTCAACGTCGCTTTTCTCCTCCCTCTTAAACAATCAATCGTAAATACCATTTCTCCGACTTCTCACGATGTGCGTCATTCACGAACTTTTTAGCTAAGTTAGTGTTGCCTTAAAAAGTTATTCACGAATCTGGCCTCAATACTTCAAAAACCACCAGGTAATTTCATTGCAAACATTTGTGCAAGTACTTAACCTTCAGTCAAAGGCAAGAAACACAAACAAATGTCGTAAGAACAACCGTCCGAGTGCACAAAAGTTTTAACAAATAAACAAATTCAACTTAGTAAAACCTCCAAAAACACTAGATACATTTCTTCTAGACGGAGATTAGTACATTATCAAAAAAGAAAGTTTCAAGATAACGCTTTAAACAAGTGGGAAAATTAACAAAAATAGCTGCGAAAGCGGAATTTGGGAAGAGCAGTCCTGTCGGGGCAGAAACGCAATGATCGAATTGCTTCCTGTGCGGACGTAACCGCTAGCCGAGAACCAACTGACGGGTCAAGTGAAGGTGGGGGGGATTTGCTACATCCACTCCGAATGTGACGTAGGTATATCAATAGCGCCGTTTCTCCTTACGACAAGGATACGTTCACGCGCGTAAAAGTAGACACTTCCTTTCCTTTTTCTGCCGGGCACGTGTGGTGGAACCGCTTGCCGTTTCTGATTGGGTAGGCCAAAGATGAGTGAGCTTAGTTCATTCCCACAATCAGCAGACAGAGATTAAAAATCGTATCGTTATTGTGATTCAATGAGAGAACAACCGGATGCTAAGAGTGGTAACCCCCATAATCAGCTCCTACTATTCTGACTACAACGATGTGCATTTAATCCCTATTTCCATGTTTCGCATTTTGGCCGCCAGGCCGCGCCAGATTTCCCTGCCGTCACCTGCTATGATTTGGGAATAAAACAGCAGTTCCTCTAGCAACAGAGGAAAGTACGAGCACCGTCATTGCATGCTGGGTTCGCTTTATTTTTAGTTTATTATTAATATGAACAGAAATACTGATCGGGCGGTTTCCAAATATTCGCATTGAAACTGCTGTGTGGTGGTGTAATGTCGCGCGAGTAAATAAAAGCATGATCTCTTATATCACTTTTTGTCAGGTTTTCCTCTTCGTGATATACTTTCGAGATTCATTAGCTGTAACATTTTTTTTAATTTTCTTAAAATCTAGCAAATGCTGTTCTACTATCACCAATGTCGAATAAGTACTTGTTCATAGCCTTTGACGTCAAAGGCGAGCGCGTAGTAGTGGGCACAGGCAGTTAGAAATTAGTACGAAAACTTCCTTCATCGCGTTCGCGTGGACATGATGGTTGAGGATTGCCACTAAGAAAGAAGAAAAAAGAGGCAGTCCAAGTAAAACTTTCACCGAAGCTGGTCGCATTGTTCTTTTCCCTCTTCGAGTGTACTTTGTGCGCAGCACAGGCATTTTGACCGCCGGTCGATGTCATTCCAATACTCGTTTTTAATCTTTCAAATTTCCTAAGAAATCACAGGCATATGTTATTGAAAGCAGGCCATGGGTTGTAAAGCAAGCCCGCTCTTGACGTCCTATGCAGTCAATAAGATGAATAAGCAGAAACAAAAGAGCCACTACCGACGAAATTTGGGATTAAATATAGATGTTACGCATAATTGCTTTTAACTAGAGTAAGCCTTGGAAAGGAGATTAGAGGAAAATAATCATTAAAAAGCGAGTTAGGTTGTTAATATTTGTAATTATCTAAAACTTGAGAGGGAGCATATACAGAAGGAGATTAACACATGAAGATCCAGTGTGCATTTGGTATGTGTTACCAGGTCTTACTTTTTGATAATTACTTGACAAAATTAACATTATGAACTAAGAAACAAACCAGTTTTCGAATTCAAACAGTGAATTCTGAGTGTTAGATATATCAGCAAAAGTCACTTTCATCACCCAATGAGTTGTATTAAAAAAATAAGAAACGCGTTTGGTAGGATTTCGCACGGTTTACCTTCCCCCCCCCCCCCCCCCTCCGCTCTCAAATTATGTATGCTGGAATGACTGTAGACCAGCCAATACTTCAGCTTGGGTGAGTTGGTGAATCATGCTAATACTTTGCAGCGCAAAAAAAAAAACACTATAAAGCAATGTGCGCAACAAGAAATATCTCGGGCAGCGCTGCGTGGGAGTTATTTCCTTGTGTGCAAGTATTTTTATGTCGTGTTGTTTTCTCTGCGCTGTGAAGTAATAGCATCTAGACCCGTGTTTTGCTCTGTCGTAGCTCCTAATTCCTTCCCCGCAGCATTGATTTATGATAGATTTTTAAGTTAATAAAAAAAAAAAAGCTGTCTTTGTCTTATACGCGTAGCGTTTCAGTCTGTGCGTGCGAAGAGGAATGCGTACGAAAACGATCAGGAATAGGCGATTGCATGAGAGTTCTTGCTGTTTACTTACTTGGATTTATTTGGCCATCGCTGTACATGAAGACAGCGCATGCGTTTTCAGCTAAGAATATCAGATGCATGTCTGCCATTTCTGTTAATAAAAGAGCCAGAAATAGTTACAAAGATAAATTCTTTCAATATGCTTTATAAGAGTCTCACCAGTACTTGTTGCAGCGTCCCAGACAAACATACTTTCATACACTTCGGTCTTATTTTTTTCTCTAGGAGAAATAATTGCATGTTCCTAGAAAGAAACAATGTTTACGGTATCGCATTATCGGTTAAATATAAGTCTTAGAAATTCTTTTATTTGTATACACCAAACCTGAGAGACTTTTTTTACGACAATATATATAGGCTCGTATATCTGCAGTCGATCCAATCCTTATGTGGGCTATTGCAGCGCCAGAAAATAATATGTTACACACAATAACAGACAAATGTTTCGAAGTACAAAGGACACATTTGTTTATTTTGTTATATTAATGAATACGATTTCGCGAAAAATTTAAACGCCCCCGCATTCCACATTTTTATATGTTGAATGCGGGGGCGGGATATATATATATATATATATATATATATAAACAAGGACACCTCACACCATCCTACGTGGTCTCCCGAGGAGGATATAAACGCACATATACTCAGATGAATAAACCGTACTTGATCCAATGAATCAAAGAATCAAAGGTTTCAGGAACCCGCCGAAAGCCAAAATAACGGCGGCGCCAGGAATTCAACTCTGGACCTCCCAATGTCCGGTCGGATGTGCCACACACTCCACCACTCCACCTTGACTTTCTGGCGATTCCTACCCATGTTAATAATGCACAAGAAACGAAAGGTATCACTTTCATTTGTATCCATTCTATCCATTTACATTGTATCCATTTCCATTGTATCCAAATGTATCCATTTGAATTCTGGGAGGCCCAGAGTTCAAATGGATACATGGAGAGAGCAACGTATTGCAAACGCGCTGACGTCACTCCTGTGACGCCAAGCGAGGGCGAAGATGTCGACGTCATTGACGCTCTTGTTCTGGTCAGTTTCGGTTTGAAAGAGCCTGCGGGAATAGAATAATTGAGCCACAAACGCGCGCAGAAATTGTTTGTGTCTTTACTTCGCTGCGGGGTTGCAGCATATTAAGGTTGGGTTTCAATTTCGTAAATGCAATAGGCGCACTAAAAACAATATTTAAAATGTTAATTAAGAGATCTCCGTTAATTAGTCGCTTAGTTGCACAAAATACTTGGTTCCTAGTGGGCGTCAGGTCGGGTATGCTAATGGCATAACTAAAAGTGCCATAACGCAGATCTTGTTTTCGGAAAGTTTGGTTCTGATATGTATATAATTGGCGGGCACTGGCTACGACAATATATAGGTTACTTTTAATACAATTGATTAAATTGCAACACTCGCGAGTGCTTTATTACTACTTTTTCAGATAATCGCATAAATATCATAACGAAAAGGTTGTCGACGTGCGCATAGCTAACGTAGAAAACTCGAGAAAATTCAAGCCCCGAATACAATTGGCGAGATTCCATCGGAAAATCAAATAAATGTGTGTTGTATATACTAATAATATAAACACGGTCCAGAACTTGGTCTTTTTCATGTAAAAGAAAACATTATTCGTCATTTTTTTTAATGGTTAAAGGGTCCTTACAAGGACTTTTTACTGGTTTTTAATCTTCACCGAACTTGAGCGCACTAAACGTAGCGACTAAATGAATTTTTTTTCGTCGAATTCTGCTTTGTATTAAAAGTTATAGGCAAATCAAATTCACAAAAACAAGCAAAAAACAACCTCCTTCATGACGTCCTTGGTCGCTTGAGTGGCCGTGAACTAGAGGAGAGGTAGTAAGCTCAGCGAACGCTCACGGCTGCTGCACTCCGTGCAGACGGCTCGAGAGGGCGCCACTAAAGCATGTTCTGGATAGGCTGTATGAAGCGGGCAACCGGGACGGCTCGCATTGCATTTGCTACGCGATTAAACACTAATTCGGCATGACACTTCATAAACCACAAACGGCAGCAAACACTGGGTAAATATCAGTCCAGAACGGGAGCCACTTCACCCTGCCATGCCGCTAAATCGCCCAACCGCAAGACAAACCTGCTCGCCGAAAGCATTCGGAACGCTCAGAACCGGCCGGATCCTGAAGCCCATATACGACCGCAGCGCCGCCGCGTACATCCGGGACCTCCCTACGCTCGCCGCTCGTCAGTGCCTTATCCCACTACCCCTTTCTAGTGTGCGCCGCCTTTTTCACCTATTGTGGGCGGGTATGTCGACGGGTCATTTTTTGTTTCCGTACTTTATAAACTGCATTTGTTCGTTTTATGATGTAAAATACTGAACAAAAACTACTTTCATAAATATTTGAAACGGTTCGCGCCACTTACATTTTGTATTTCAACTAAAAAGAAGCTTTTAGCTGTTCTGACCAGTAGTAAGCCAAGGACCAATGACTTCACATATCGCGCGCTTTCGGCACCGCGAAACGCCTCCGTAGGTGGACGAGGAGGTTTCCGCGTCGACCGTTTAAAATATAAAGCACTGATATTTAGTTACTCTCTCCGTGTTCGCTGGAAAACCCGAACCCCAATAAGTGTGGAAACCACAAAAAATGTAGATGCTTAAATATGATGGCAGGGCCCCTTTAATCTTATTCGTAAACTTTCACCAATCATATACCGTTCCTTTGTGTCTATCCCAGGTGTATCCTACATAAGCGAAATAGGAACGAAATGAGTTGCGCTTCAGGTGCTCTCCTATGTTCCGTTCGACATTAGGAATGACCGCAGGCCGCGGCATGATCCGATGGAGTCAATCACGCAGTTCCAAAAGTGCGTCGTCATGGTGCTCGTCGTTCTCGTGCGGTCGCTATCGCTGGAATCACGCGCAGGTAATGCTCCGCGGTCCTGTGCACTTTTCTGCCTGATTGGTTAAACCGAAAATAACAAAAGTAAAAAAAAAAAAAAGATCAGCGCTATAGTAGGTATTTACTGGACGCTATATTTGAGGGCGTTGTTTAGAGCGCATGCTCAGAACGAGCTCACATTAATAGCCTGCTAAGACCGGCAACCTTGATGGTGGTAAATGAACGCTGCAAAAGGACTGCGAAGCTCGCCGTGAGCACGCGCTCAGCAGCAGCGCACACGGATATGGCCGCCAGTGAATACTCCCTATAGCAATGCATCTTCGGCACCTTTCGACGGGGTTAACTGGATTGTACCATTGGTTACGGTCGAACCTAAAAAGAGTTTTAGGGAACCGTTTTTGCAGACCCAAAACGGTACAGTGGGCCCTTCGGCACGAACTGCGTATGTGCTACCGCATAAAAATCGCGCATGCGAGTCTCATGCTTAATTCGTCCCGGAGGGCCCATCGCACCACATCGGATGTGCGAAAACGGTTCCCTAAAACTCTCTAATGTGAAACGGAGCATAGTTTTTGCTTACCGGTGCTTGTTTTGATATCTTCAGATATCGGCTTTAATTGGATAACCGAGCTAAATAAGAAGATTCCTGCACTGATTTCTGTTTTTGATATACAATTACTTGAACTGATACGTGCTGCGTGGCTAGCGGCCGTAAGGACGCTCTTGTCGCGTTCGTGAATGCGTGACACAGTTTCGATTCTGCGCCGCCGTTGGCTCTTTACTCTGCCAAGCACGACCAGTGGAGAATTTTACCCGGTGCTCAATGAACAGCGTTAGACGTTATGCGCTAGATAATATCAGTCATAAAAGTCGCCCTTAAATGAGGCCTGACAGCGTGTGTGTGTGTAGGGAGGGATGGGGGGGGGGGTTACTCTTCGGGTAGCAGCGGACGGGACATAGCTGGTCGAATATTGGCAGTATCAGTAATCAGGTTTTGAATAAAAAAGACACGACCTTTCCCAAAAAGATTTTTGTATGAGAGATTTTTTTTTGTAAATAAGTGACGGGGAACCCATGCAAAAATATCAACCCAACCCCCCCCCCCCCCCCCCCTCAAAGAGAAAGGTCGGTTTATAGGTTTCCTGTGCATAACTTTCAGTAGAACTACGGCCACAGTTGTAGTGATGCCCAGTCGCTACAGCCGACGATGTCGGGTGCGCATTACGTGAATGCCCGCAGCTCGGTGTCCGGTAGAGGCAAATGTGCACCCCCCGCGCCGTCGTCTCCGAGGCGCAAATGCTGACTTCCCTGCGATTGTAACGCTTCGGCCAGTCGGGGGAGAGATTCGCGTGAACTGCCCGTGCCGCGAGTTCGGCCGCTTGGCCGCTGTCCAGAGAATTGAGCCAAGATTGCCGAACCACGGCTGCCGGAGCAGCATCCATTGCCGTTTGAAGCAGACAGGAGCGCGTGGCGTTAACGCGAGCAAACGAGCAAGCCATCAGATTAAAAAAAAAAAAAGGCGCGTGCGCACAGCGCGATTCTCGGCAGTAGGTGCGCGCTGTCAGGAAGCACTTCGGTGTTATCTGTGTGGCGTCACTTCCGTGACAAAGTTTTCGTGACATCGACCTCTTTACTTTGCAGCCCGTTCCAAGTGCAGAACAAAACGTACGTAAAAAATGTAGTACATAAAAAAGTGACAAGGCAGTGACCTCAGTACTGTGACGTAATCAGTGCCATCTGAACTTGACACATGACGTGGCGTATTTGTTGCGTTACGCGTCATATTGCATCACCTGGTCCACTTGAGGCGATGCGACATGAGCCTTCAAGACTTCGTAGAAACGAGATCGGAGCGAAGTTAACGGCACCTTTGCGCATTTCATTCTGAGATGCAATGCAAAGGCGGTTTTTTTTTTAAATATTGTAAATAAAATATTTATGTTCAATGATAAGTGCACATTCTTTATTTTACTGAAAGTAATTGCATTGGTAATGTAATTGCGCTTTAGTCTGAGGAATCGCAACGTCTGAATTAACCTTATAGTATTTTCCTAAATGGTTTGTCAAACTGCAGCCTCGTGCTATAGTGCCACTGGGAGAGGAAAATAGAATCAACTTCTGGGGGCCTTATTTTGTTTCTGGCAAATCGTGAAAGAAGTGTTTATGAGCACCAACACTGCGTCAAAGCACCGACTATGGACACAGCTGAGCAACTATGAAACTCACTGTCCCACAGGAAGTCACGGAAGGTGCCTTGTGGGTTTACAAGTTACCCTTTTCGGTTTTCACCCCAGCCGTCGTCTGTGACTTTCGCGGGAAAAAAGCTCCAACAAGAAATTGCAATTATGGAGATGTTAATGTAAATACTGCGATTCGTACAATGAATATCCTATCATGACTCGTGCCAAACCTTTACATTATATTTAGAAGTTTCAGTCTTGGTTACATTACTTCAACCTCCACAATATTATTATATCTCTTTTACTTTCGAGCAGGGTTCTCCGAACTTTTTCAATAGCGAGACGGATTGGGGTCAGTCGCGGTCCCGAAGGCATAAAAATAAATAATACAGTACAAATTTGTAAATATAGAATATATAAACCCCGGTAAGTATTTAGATACAAATATTTATAGCAAAAAAATAAGATGAATTATTAATTTACATGAGTTTTCATTTCAGTATGTTGCTAATTAAGATATTACAAAACAGTTCTGAACCTAGATCCTCACCGGGCATAAATCAAGGTGGATAAAAACTTTGTCATATTCCCATAGGGTAAAGGCTAATGAAAATTGAAGATGTGATAGCGTAAATATGCGATAGTTATGACAGAAGATTCTAAGCACTTTATACACGACCAGGCAAAACAAATGAAAATAGTTACGCATGCATTAACAGTGGACCACGAATTGTAATGCTGATGAGACAATATACAATTATTAATATGGAGAGAGAACCCGAGTTTGTATGCAATTTCTCCCGTTCATTTTTATATCTTCGTCTGCATTTTGACGCGCCTAGTGGCGTAGCTTTTTTCATTCACTTCTTTTTACGATGAGAGCAGCCTAACTTCTATGTAATGCATGCCAGTAACGCGTTACTTCTATCTGGTTACTATTTCCGTAACGAAGTAATGACCTGGTTACTTTCCGTGGGAAGGAATGATTAACTTGCTTTCAGTCCTTTTATGGACAATCGACTAAAGGTGTTTGGTTACTTCTTGATAGAAAGACCCACTTGCCCTTTTCTGTTTTTCCCCCAGCCCGCGTCTGTGACTTTCGCGGGAAAACGCCCCAACAAGAAAACAAAAGGAAATTATTCTCGTGAACGCGTGAATTGCTATGCATTATTAACGATGCCGGAATATTATAATTTGGCTACTGGTTCAGAAGAACGAAACACCCAAACTAACGAGAAAATAACATTACTTTTAAGCTACGGTGTTTGTGGAGAATAACATAGAGGACGAAAACAGGACGACACGTTTCTCCAACTGGCAGCATACATTTATTTTGACGCCCGTCACCGAACGCGGTGACGGGCGTCACCGCTGCCGGCTAAAAACATGTTTCTCTTTCCCTCCATCTCCATCCTCTCTCCACCCCCACCCTCCCTTCCTTCCCTGTCCTCCTCAACCCTTCCAACTCTGCGCGGTGACTGTCGCGTTCGGTGACGGGCGTCAAAATAAATGTATGCTGCCAGTTGGAGAAACATGTCGTCTTGTTTTCGTCCTCTATGTTATTCTCCACAAACACCGTAACTTAACCAGCACGCTCCATTTCCACGAGAGAGAACTTTTAAGCTAATAACGCGTTCCTTTTCAATCTCAGTAACGAGTAATGTGCTTATTTGCTTTTTGAGCGAGTAGCGTTTAATGTCATTTATATATTTTTTTTATAACTAGCGGCTACATGTCTGGTAGCATGAAACAGCGGGTCGGCCGTCGCTCGAGAAATGGTGGGCATTCGCGGCCCGGCTGGAAAGCCACTGCGGGTCGGAGGTGGCCCGCAGGCGTAGTTTTGCATACCCCGGCTTTAAAATAACGTAATTAAAAAATATAAAAATTGTTTGTGCGGAAAATATACCATAATGCAGTATGAGGCAATAATACTAACATCAGTGAAGTTGATTAGCTTTTCATGTCATTTTCGAAGAAATAGCATTTTATTATGAAAACATGCGTGAATAAATTAAGTGATCCTTTCTACTAGTAATTCTAATTTTAATTAACTGGTTTTGGAGCCCAGTAGTTTTGATTGCAATTAATTGGGATTTCAGAAGGAATTTATTGGAATATGATGCTATTTACACAGAAGAATTTTTTAAGATTTAAGATAGACCTACAAGTGCTTTGTTTACATGTAACCAAACGATATTAAAAGCAAACGGCCTTGGCACAGCTACTTTTTTTAAGTTTTCGCGCTGTTGATGCCCCTTGGTGTTGGATATTATCCGTGTAGAGCGGTCCCAATACCTCAGTGCAGGAAAGCGACAACAATATTTAGGACACCGCAAAAATAAGGAGTCTCGTAAGTAAAGAATATAAAAAGTTTTTTTTTTTTTTTTTATAGACATGCCTGATGTGTGTTATACGCTCGTTTTGCACTTACTTCTTTTCTTTAGTTAAGTTTATACTGGAACGGAGGGCGTCGAACTTGGACCCATTAGGACCTTGAATTTTCACTTTGCCGCAGCTAAAATCATCTGTTAGGTCTGGTCGCCATGGGTCTCGCCGGAATGTCCCTTTTCCAACGAAATACGTCTTATTTGTAACATTGATCAGCTGAAAAAAAAAGAAATTGATATATATCGGCGTTTCCCTCTTTAATGAAATAGCTATTTTGTACACGCTACGGTGTTTAAATGCGTCTACGGTGCGCAAAGACAGAAAGTGTAATGGTTGCGCGTGCTAGAGCTCTCTTGCGATTCAATTTAAATGTCGAGGTGTTTGCTGTCAGAAACGGAAGCAAGGAGAAGAGTAGGAAATACAGTTATGTTGCTATTTCACACTTTGAGATGATTATCTGCTTTATTGGCCAAATATCTAACCACTCTTTTTACTTGTACGTAGCGAACGATCGTTAAAGTTTGGTTCACATGGTTGCAATTTTACTTGCAATATCGCAGTAGCGACGTCGCTCATGCGGTACAACAAAATGTGGTGAAAGCTACGGTGCTGAACGTCGTATTTGCCTTACCTCAAACAAAATTAAACCATGGGAATGTAGATTAAGTCTCGTCACTCCACGAATTTCCGAGTAAGAATCAAATGCTTGATAATGGATCGGAAAACCGCGGGAGATTGCCGTGAAACTCTTCATAATAACACACCACTATACTTGCACATGCGTAGAGATTTGAAGTTTTGTCACATAAATGGCTCCAAGCGGGGAGCGTACGAATACACGAAACATGCGTCGGTTGCTTTTCGATAAATCGACACTTGCGGCATTTTCACCAAGCAAGTTTCATGAACCCATTCAAAAGTGCACCTTGTGAAGAAAAAAAAAAAAGATAACACAGCCGGGGAAGTTATCTTTCGAAGAGCTTAGGTGCGTGAAGATGGAGCCTGTTCAGTTCTATAAATATATTTTATTAATTTTTTCCAGAGCAAGAGCGCGGAAGGTAAAGAAAAAGGCTTCTGTTTCAGCTTGATGACCCCCCCCCCCCCCCCCCCCCCGTCCCCCATCCCTTTACAGTTCTAAGCTGGAACAAGACATAAAGGGGCACATAAGTCTATTCTGAAATCTTCCTTTTGTGGTGACAACTCATTCCCTAGACGCTCTAGTCATTCCAACAAGGCCGAAATCATAATCGTGCGTACCTTATTTTATCGTTAAAAACGTGCTCAAAGATCGCGACACGCCCTTTTTGGGAATATTTTCTTCCGAGCGGAGTGGTCAACGAAAAGCGCTTGTCAGCGATTTGCAAGCGATGGGTTCGCCCCCGGAGAAAAATAGGAGTCTGATCCGAATGAGTACCTATCAAACTCTCTTCGAAACAAATTCTAATAAAATCATTAAGAATCTCCGCGTATTGTAAAGCTTTCATTGGTGCACACAATGTAGTCCGCGAGAAAAAAAAAGACTCCCCATGTTTTTCTATTCCACTGAGATGAATAGGCGGTTTTGTAATATAGGACTTGGTATATGTGAGATCTAGGACATTTTAAACAATATAAGATCAAAAACGACATTTTTCAAAAATGACCTTAGTGCCCCTTGAAAAAAATGTAGGGTGAAAAGTTTAATCAAATTATAAAATATCTTGTACTCAATTATGTCATTTTAAAACAATACTAAACACAAATAATATTGACGCTAGGAGTTTTTACTTACATTCCAATCTACACTTTTTATACAAAAACGATTTCACTGGTCAGGTAAATCTCCGGTATGTTTCTTAAAAATGGGAGAGAAACATTGAAAGGCCATATAATCTTTAATTTTATTTATCAGTAAACAAACTTGGTAATCAAGGTGTAACTTGCCGTAGTTGGTTCTTATTTTTGTTTTGTTTGTTGAGTGCTTTTCTCCAGTGTTTTTAATGAGCTAACGCATTTTCGGTTGAGGTGCAGCTTGTTAAGGCTTCGCTGAAGTAATTTAAAGTCAGCATATTTGTTTGGCCTTAAATGTAGTGCATTTTTAGAAGAACTGCTCTGTGCGTAAGTCTTTCTGTTTCTCCTTAAACTAAACAAACATAATAATTATTTTTTTCTTGAGTACTATTACTTGTTATAGTTAATTGGTTGCTGTACCCCGCACAAACACACCATTGACATTTTTGAATAGTATAAAGAATATTTTTATCCATTCTGGGAGTAAATGCATTCTAAATGTGCATAATATGCCGAGAAGTTCTCTGCTTCTTGCGCAGGAGTTGCAGTGACGTCAGAACGTCGCCAAGCTCTGATTAGCTTTCATTGAAAAGATAGTGGGTAGACCTCAATGATAGACGCCTTTAGGCCTACCCACTATTTTATTCTATCAGGCAATACGAGCTCGGCGTTTTGATATCATTTCAACCCCTGTGCAAAAACATACGAACTTGCGGTTCTCATTGCATTTGACAAGGTAAAGTTTGTATATTTGGGTCGATCAGTTAAAATCTTTAAAAACCATCTGCCTAAGAACTTTTGCTCCGTGACTTCTTCTAAAGGCCCGTTCACACTCTTGCGACTGCTTGCGACCTCTTAAACCTGGGTTCCTTAAAACTTCTTAAACCAGAGAACACACTGGCGCCATCTATTGGGAAGCAGTGTAAACTCGGCGGTCCTGCATATTTTTTTTATTTCTCGCGCAATATCCTTTCTTTTTTGGCTCGAAAAACTTTTGTCAATGTTATAAACGAGCCTTTCTATGGGTATTACGCACATTTGACCTCGGAAATCCCGCAAAACCTTCGCTTTTTTGAAATGCAGTTCTAGGGTCACCGCATAGATGGCGCCACAATGTCAGTGTGTTGCCTCATTCTAGAAACATTTAAGAAGTTGTAAAGGCCCGTTCAAGGCCCGTTCACACTCTTGCGACTGCTTGCGACCTCTTAAACCTGGGTTATTTAAAACTTGTTAAACCAGAAAACACACTGGCGTCATCTATTGGGAAGCAGTGTAAACTCGACGGTCCGGCATATTTTTTTTTTATTTCTCGAGCATTATCCTTTTTGTTGGCTCGAAAAACTTTTGACAATGTTATAAACGAGCCTTTCTATGGGTATTACGCACATTTGACCTCGAAAATCCCGCAAAACCTTCGCTCTTGTGAAATGCGGTTCCAGGGTCACCGCATAGATGGCGCCACAATGTCAGTGTGTTCCCTCATTCTAAAAACATTTAAGAAGTTGTAAGAGATCTCGTCTTTCTCAGTCGTACTCGGTCGCAAGAGTGTGAACGGGCCTTAAGGATACTCCATAAATATCAATATACATATGGAAGACTCATTTTGTTCCTTTATTAAAATAAAGATAATGTATTGAGTTAGTTTCTTTTAAAACACTATATAGCCAAACGGGAGCTATACTCCATTTTGTATAATGTATATTTAGATTATGCCCTAAAGAATCCGTTAGTATGATCTATGTATATCGATAATTCTGGGGAGCCTAGTATGGCTGTAATATAATTTTCATAAACTATAAAAAAGTACTCAGAAATAACCCTCAGTGTACTCCGTGTCGTACTTAAAATAAATAAGTATCTACTTTATTGAGGTACACTTATTGATATCAATATTTTAAATGATTTTAATGTTACTGCCACGCCTTGCACCCCATATTATTGAAGTTTCTTCATTAAAGGGGCCCTGCAAGGACTTCTTTATTCTTTTTTAATTTGCACCGAGCCTGAGCGCACTGAACGTAGTAACTTAGTAAGCACCTTTATTTTCTCGAATTCTGCTTCATTTTAAAGTTATAGGCAAGTTAAAATTACCAAAACAAGAAAAAAAAAAAACCTGCTTCAAGACGCCTTGGCCGCTTGAGTGGCCGTGAACCAGAGAATGGGTGGTAAGCTCAGCGAGCGCTCACGGCTGCCGCACTCAGTGTCGACGGCTCCAGATGGCGCCACTAAAGCATGTTCTGGATAGGCTGTATGAAGCGGGCAGCCGGGCCGGCTCGCATTGCATTTCCTGCGTGATTAAACACTAATTCGGCATGACACTTCATTGGCCACAAACGACAGCAAACACGGGGTAAAGATCAGTTCAGAACGGGAGACACTTCACCCTGCCAAGCCGCCAAACGGCCAAACCGCAAGCCAAACTTGCTCGCCGAAGGCATTCGGAACGCTTAGAACCGGTCGGATCCTCAAGCTGTATACGACCGTAGCGCCGCTGTGTACATCCGGGACCTTTCTACGGTCGCCGCTCGTCGCTCGTCAGTGCCTGATCCCACTACCCCTTTCTAATATGCGCCGCCTTTTTCGCCGCTTGGTGGCGTGTATGTCGACGGGTCATTTCTTGTTTCCTTCCGTTCTAAACTACATTTCTTTCTTTTCTGATCAAAAACACTGAAAGAAAACTACTTTTATAAATTACTGAAACGGTTCGTGCCACTTATATTTCGTATTTCGACTAAAACAAAGCCTTTAGTGGCTCTGACGAGTAGTAAGCTAACTACCAAAGACGTCACATATCGCGGGCTTTCGACACCGCGGGTCGCCCCCGTAGGTGGAGGAGGTTTCCGCGTCGTCCGGTGAAAATGTGGCGCACTCATATTTAGTTACCCTCTCCATGCCCGCTGGCTTGCCTAAACTCCAAGAGATGTAGAAAACACAAAAAAGGTGGACGCTTAAATATGGTTGCGGTGCGCCTTTAAAATAGAATGATGAATTTTATCGAAGGTCTTGACAAAGTCCGAAAATACATCTAGTACATAAAGTTATCTACAATGTTATGCTTGTTCTTTAAATTTATGTTTCGGAATGCTTAATTTGCCCTACTTATTATATGTTTAAAGAAAAACTGCTCCAGTCTAGTGTTGATTACACTTTCGAATTTTTTGTGTAAAACTAGCAGAAGCGATATTGGTATAAAATTTTATATAGTACAAATTTCTCACGCTTTTATATATTGGCAAACTCTTACAGTTTTCATTTGTTCGGAAATATTCCTGTAAGCATCATGATGTTTTTTTCTATTTGAATTTACGTGACAGAGCGTATTTGAAGTGTGTTTCACTGGGAATTACCTAATCCGATAAAAGCCTGCTGCAACGTTATTAGGATACCCTTTCCAACAACCCGACATTCCTTCGCCCTTCGTTTCCATCATGGCCCGTATAACTTTCCACATAGAAATGTAAGCAGATTTCGCGCATGTGTGAAACTATTCTCGCGAAATATCATTTCTAGAACCATATGCTTGCTCACTTAAAATGACACAATGAAAACTGGATAGAAAATTATATTTGTCCTTTTTTAGAAGATATAATCGCACATTAACAATTAACACATTATTAACAAATTAATATTGCATTAATTATTGAGTGTTGAAAGAACCTTTAATTATTGTTTTGAACTAAAAAGGACATGAGCAGCTGCAATCGCGGACATAACAAGGCTGGCAAAAAAAAGTGAAAGCCGCTTACAACTCCCTGTAACGCCGAATTAGAGCGCAGCTCTGGAGGAGGAGGAGGGAAGGGCGCTGGGGGGGGGGGTTAGACTAACCAGGGGGAGGGGGTCACGTGACCTTGGGGGGTCACGTGACCCCCAATGCCGATGATGTCATCACTGACATCACTGATGATGTCATCAGTAACGATGACGATGCGGGTACCGATGACGTCATTAGTTACGTCACTGATGACTTCACCAGTGATGATGAGGATGACGATGCGAATGTCGGTGACGTCATCAGTGACGTCGCTGACGACGTCATCAGTAATGATGACGATGACGATGCGGATGCCGGTGACGACATCAGTGACGTCACTGATGACGTCATCAGTGATGATGACGATGACGATGCGGATGTCGGTAACGTCACCGGAATCCACATCGTCATCGTCATCATCACTGATGACGTCACCGGCATCCACATCGTCATCGTCATCATCACTGATGACGTCACCGGCATCCACATCGTCATCGTCATCATCACTGATGACGTCACCGGCATCCGCAGCGTCATCATCACTGATGACGTCACCGGCATCCACATCGTCATCGTCATCATCACTGATGACGTCATCGGGGGGGTCACGTGACCTCGAGGAGGGGGTCACGTGACCTCAGGGGAGTCACGTGACTTCAGGGGGTCACGTGACCTCGGGGGGTCACGTGCCCCCCACGAAGTCACGTGACCCCGGTGGGGGGGCTCGCGCGGTGCATTATGGGACATTTCCCATGATGCACCGCGCGGTTACGCCGACGGCGACGGCGACGCCAACGGCGACGGCGACGCCGACGGCGACGCCGACGCCGCTCAAGCCGGAAACGGGCCCCTAAGAGCTGCGCTCTAAAAAGTGAAAGGCGTTTACAACTCCCTGTAACGCCGAATTTGAGCGCAGCTCTTGAGGAGGAGGAGGGAAGGGTACTGAGGGGATGGGTCACGTAACCTTGGGGGGGTCACGTGACGATGCCGATGACGTCATCAGTGACGATAACGATGCGGATACCGATGACGTCATCAGTGATGATGACGATGACGATGCGGATGCCGGTGACGTCATCAGTGACGTTACTGATGAAGTCATCAGTGACGATGACGTCGTCGCATCGTCATCAGTGATGACGATGACGATGCGGATGACGGTGACGTCATCAGTGACGCCACTGATGACGTCATCAGGGGGTCACGTGACCTCGGGGGAGTGGTTTACGTGACCCTGAGGGGGGTCACGTGACTTCAAAGTGGTCACGTGACCTCGGAGTGGTCACGTGACCTCGGGGTGGTCACGTGACCTCGAGGGGGGGTCACGTGACCGCGGGGGGTCACGTGACTTCGGGTGTCACGTGATCTTGGAGGTCACGTGACCTCTGCGGGTCAGGTGACCTTGGGGGGTCACGTGGCTTCGGGTTGACCTTGGTGGTCACGTGACCGTGCGGTGACCTTGGGGGTCACCTGACCTTGGGATGACCTTGGGGGTCACGTGACCTTGGGGTGACCTTAGTTACGCCGACGGCGACGCCGTTCAAGCCGGGAACGGGCCCCTAAGAGCTGCGCTCTAAAAAAAATGTCGCATCACGTCTCGACGAACTTCAATGACGCACAAAAAGCGCCGAGACATCCGCTTACGACACCACTTTCAACCATTCCACAGTGCTCTTTTTCCCGACTGGTGTGTTACGAGCAGCGTAGAAAAACTGGATGTAGAAAAGATAGACGCAAAACAGTAAAATCGGGTGAAAGGCTAGATGGTATTCTGACAAATAAGGAGAAAAGCTCACTTGTGAACTTAAAAATTGAGGATTACCCCAATCAACAGAACTCTGCTTGGATGTCTTATGTACATGGGGTCATTATTCACATTTCTACCAGAATTATTTATTAAGTGTGCATGACACATGCCTCCCATATTTCTAAAATAACTCATTGAGAATAGCCGGGGAAAATATAACTGATGTAGAAGGCTGCAGCTTCTGTAATACTTAGATACGTATATATTTTATTATATTTTATGAAGTATACCAAGAATGCATTGCCGGATGTCAACATTGTACCATTTATATCAGAATCTATGCTGTCAATTGTAAGCTCATGCGATTGGCAAATAAAAATTACGCCCTTTTCTGCATACCGCACTCTTAGAAAAAAGGGGACCAAAAGGAGGTAACAGACCGCCTTTACCACAATCCTCCCGGCCAGGGGGGAAGCGCTACGCTTGTTACTTCCTCAGGCGCAGCGGACCCTAAGAATGCGTTGCTACAAGGTGAAGTTCGCCGCGAAGAAGCAGCAACGAGGTATCTATTACCTCCTAGAGGGTGCACCTGTTTGGGCACTGCCAGAGCCTGGGCGCTGCGATAGGCTGCGGAAAGGCGCAAACAAGTTCGCTTATTGCTCTTCTCGTATGACAAGTCATTCTTCGCGCATGCGTGGAAGAGCGCCTGACCTGTGCCGAGCGCGTTCCCCGCCGACGCTCCCCTCCGGTCATAACAGTCTTTCTTCTCGTACGTTCGACGGAGGCGTCCCAGCGCAGGAACGTTCTTTATTGTTGCCTTAGACTCAGTCTCTTCTTACGAAGTCACCGAGAGCGCTGCATTGACTTCAGTCGAAGATTTAAGTCGTGTGCACCGTATGCAGGTAAGGAAATGTTCTGCGTGGGGCGGCAGTCGGCGTCGGCTATGACCGCCGCGGGAAGGCGACAAAGGGTTGGCGGACATGTTTGCACGTTTGAAGGCGTCGAGCGGTCGATAAAATCAGTGTTGCGCGAACGCAGACACGGTTTAGACCATCAAAGTTCATAAAGAGCAAAAACAGGAATGACTGTCGATTGCACTGCCGCATATTTAGAAGGTTGACATACGCTAACCAGTGGCGTAGCCAGGAGCCTTTCCCGGTGTATGAGTGTGCGGGTGGAGGAAGGGGGAGAGCGGCGGCCCGGCGAGCCTGGAGCCGGGCGAGAAGTCGCCTTTCAAAATCGGGGGTCGCCTACGTTTAAGGCGTGAGGGGGTAGGAGGTTTTCTCTTTCTGGGGCCGTTGGTGTGTCGCGTCGGACGTTAATTTGAGGATCTGATCAAATATTTGAAAATCTCATAAGGTGGTTCTTGTCTTTTTTTTTCTCAGAGCAGCAGTCGATTGGGCATTTATTGGCGGCATCGGCCAACCGGCGCGATTATTTTTCAACGTCGTTGATATTTGTAAAAGTCAGTGTTGAACACTGATTTTTAATATCAACGTTTTTTGTTTTTTTGTTTTTTATTTGACAAAGTTTAATAAATATTTTGCTAGAATGTCATGTTACCTTGAAATACCGAATATAAATGTCTGAGCTAATTATTCGTGCGCGTCACAAACATTAATAGTATTATATTACGGAATAAGCTCATGAAGTTGTTACCGGCAGCGAGACTAGCAATTATATTGTCTTGGCATTTTCTTTGCGTGTGATCAGGCATTTCTAAAAGTCTGATCATTCAGTAGGCTAGTTAGATATGGCTCAAGTTGGCACTATTTGAAGTTGATTGAATATATTTTTTTCGTCCTTCGGCAACGTTGTAGGGTGATTTCGTCAAGGGTACTGGATGCCTGCTACCTTTGACTCATCTCGTGTTATTTCTTAACACTGTTTACTGCAGGTAAGCGTAGTCCGATATTTTATTTTGATTTCCTTGTTCCCATTTGTGCACTTCAAATGGGGCTCTTGATTTTTATGTTTATACTATGTGTGTGCTGTTCGTTCATTTCCGAAAAAGAATTGAGAGTATTCTATGAGTAGATGAATTAGAGTAAGACACACAAGGCGCTTGAATGTGTCCTTTTCGATGTTCTTTTTCGTGTTTTCGTCCAAATTACTTCGGCGAAAATATTTATATATTTGCCGAAGTTCCACATTCGGCAGTCGAACTATTTGTGCGCTTCGCAAACATTAATAGTAGTATATTACAGAATAAGGTCATTAAGTTATTTCCGGCAGAGAGACTAGCAATTATATTGTTGTCTTGGCTTTTTTTTTTTTTTTGCGTATGATCAGGCTTGTCTAAAAGTCTGATCATTCAGTAGGCGAATTATATATGGCTCAAGTTTGCATTATTTCAAGTTGATTGAATATAATTATTTCGTCCTCCGGCAACGTTGTAGCGTAATTTCGTCGAGGGTACTGGCTGCCTGCTACCTTGGACGCAACTGCAGGTAAGCATCGCCAGATATATTATTTTGATGTTCTTGTACGCATTTGAGGACTTGAAATGAGGTTCTTGATTTGTATCTTTTCTTTGTGTGTGTATGCTGTTTGTTCATTTTCCAGAAAAAATTGAGGGTATACTTTGAGTAAATAAATTAGAGTAAGACACACAAGACGCTTGATTGTGTCTTTTTCGGTGTGTTCTTTTTCTGTGTTTTCGTCCTTGTGTGCTGTTCTTCTCATGTCTAAATAAAACATACATTCAATTTTAATCTGGCAGAGCACTTCGGCAAAAATATTTTCATATTTGCGAAGTTCGGCAGTTAAGGTTGGCGGTGATGGCAATCTGCTGTTGTGCTGAGTAGCTAATGTGGAGTAGCGCTCTGCAGTGTATGTTCTTCCTCCGTCCTTTTCTTAAAAAGCGATCATGTTTATTCACGTACAATACCAACTCGCTCAACAATCAGCACTTGTATGTACTAACCTGCTACAGTACTTAGTCCCCTTTGACTAAGATGTGTTAGTCACCTAAGTAAATTGGGGTGACAAATATACACATGACCGGTGAATACAAAGTGCTTACTAGTTTATGATTACCACCCTTTATGTGATAATTTTAGTCAATTGTGGTTAATGAACAGTTAAACTGGTCACGTCTGGTAAGTACGGTTGATGCTTTATAATGCTAAAATCAGTGGCCCCTCAAATGCTTCTAATGCGTCTTAGAAAAATCTAATATTTCATCACAGTTTCTTTAAATTGGTGATGATAGGTTTCAACTTCATATCACACGACTTCCACATTTTTTGGTTCCAGGAAGGCAGTGAAATCTACCCGGCGGCTGTCAGCTCAAGGCTAATTAATCCTGAGGCGCCCAGCTATGTTGCAGTGGAGGGAGACCTTGAAGCCGCGTCGCCTGCTGAGGCAGTCCTGGCTGCATTATGCCTGTACTTTATCTTCAACTACGAGTAGCATCACCGGTTCAGGCACAGATTCATTGCACTAGGGTACTTAATTAATCTGAAAAACTGAAATGTGGAGTCACGTGCAACACATTGCTTTCAAACTTAAAAGAAATGCCAAAAAGGAATTTTTAATGCCTTTTTATGCTGGTTTAGGAATTTTTTTATGTGGTTTGTTTACTGCTTTTTTTTTTTTGTTCTGACATAAGGCAGGATGGCTGATTCTGAGAGTTACAGAGGGACAATGATATTGCTTCACAGTCACATTCTTGTAATTTCCAAAATCACAGCTTTTTACGTTGTCAAGCATCGGCATACTTAATTTATTTCAGTCTACACACTCGGTGCCTGAAACCGTTCGAGGGTTGTGGTTCCATGTTCACAGTAACTTGGTCTTTGCAAGGTTTAAAAGCACAAGGTTTAAAAACACAAACGATTTTTGCGATTCATTTGAAGTGGGTTAGATCTTTTTGGCCCTCGCGGTAGTTTGTTGCAGCTCATTAGCAACAGGTCATATACTAGCCCTATATTCTTTCCATATTAGCAGAGCAAATACCGGAGTCTGCTTTCCTCTACTCTGGCGTTCATTCCACTACTGTGGATAGGCCGGGCATTGTGTACTGCTGTCCTTGAGTTGCAACGCACTACTCATTGCTAGTCGTGTCTTGGTTTGTATTGCTGTCTGCAATATGTGTAATACAGAATCTATGTTATATCACAGTGCGTTCATTTTCATTCTGGTTTTTACAAGACTCGGTCTTTTGAGTTCACCCCGGTGAAGCTTCGCTATTCCAAGCAGTGTTCCTAGCATTCACTGTTATTTTCCGGGTAGACACTGATTGCTTATGTACTTTTTTGTGATAATTTTTTTTTTACTGTCGCGAACTAGAGCCCTGAAGGTGTTGTTCCTGATGCCTTTATTGCGCTTAGTAGTTTCATCTTAGAACTTTTATGAGATGTCTAGTCAAAAGTCTAAGTCAAATTGGACGTTTAGTGATTTATACAGCGTAAGGCCGGTCTGCCAGGATGAGGCGACACTGGTTTACACTGTACATGAGCAATTTTGCCAGTGCAGTACGACTGCTAACCTGGGGTCTTTAACTTGCTGACGCAGTAGTTATACACGACAGCACGCCGGTATGATCCTCATCCAGATCGAAACGGGCAGGGGTGGGGCTCGAACCCAGGATCTCCGTGTTCTGCAGCGCGAGCTTTCGCTCCACTCGCGTCGAGCTGGGTGTGCGCTTTAGCCCACTCGGTCACCAATCATAAGCTTCTTTTTATTATTTTTTTTAAGTTTATTAATGTTTAAATGAACACCCACGCAGTTTTCGGGGGCAGGCTTCTGTCTCTAGAGCAGAAAACCGCTAACGGTCAAGTGACAGCCGTATGGCAGCAGTAGAAAAGGGGATATTTTCTCTACCCCGCCGATAGGCGGGGTAGAGGAATTTAGGATTACATATGGCCGAACTCACGGGAAAATGATTTCATAAGACCAGAAAGAGCACTACTGCAGAGCGTTCCGCCTTGATAGGGCGACACGGCGCGGCAATGTTCGAATAAATGAACAATCGGCAGTGTTTATTCGACTTCCTTTCAGATTTGAGAGGCTGCCATCAAAATTAGTGATGCGCTGGAAAGTAATAATTCAGTGCATCAAATTATGTGGTAAACATTTTATTCTGGTTACCACCTTTCCTTTATAAATGGCGACGATTTGCAAACAAATTGAATTCGAGGGGATATTTTAACCGGGTCTGTCATTATAGTGGTGACCTTAACTACGGACCCTCACAAAAGTGGACGAAATTTTCTTCGTTGAGGTTTACTCTGATAAATTTATCGACAGTGAGCTTTTCTCCTGCATTCGTCTGTCATAGACACCTAGTTTTTCCTCGTAAGACTTTCATGGTAACCACTGTCTTCCCTTCTCCACAGACGTTTCGCCAAGGTTGACAAACACCAAAGAGGATACTGAGAAAGAAGGCACACGCGGTGCGTGAACTCGCCTTATCAGGATAAAAGATCACAAGTAGATATCAAAATCAAGGTATCGAGTAACTTGCATGTTTTCATTTTTTTTAAAACGGTTAGTACATCAGATGTCACAAGTGTGTACCAAGTTATAAGCGCTTCACGTGATGGCGTCCGCAGCCGTATCTGTTCTAAAAGTTACAAATATAAATCAAATGGAACTTTACATCTGCGTTTGTTAAAACATACTTTTTTTTTATTATTTCAAATCTTCTATTCAGAAAATGTGACCTCGTGCAGTGTGTGTATCAACGTTTCCAGCATTTTTCTTGTTCCTTGAGTATTGTGCAAAAATGTATAGTCATGTTTTTGGTTAGACAATCCATGGTTTCATTTGATGCCTTTAAGGAACACGTGTTTAAACTCGACTTACCTTGTCTATTGAAAATTTTGTTTCAGGATTTGCGGCGCAGGTCATTCTCTCAACATTTAATAAAACTTGAAAAAGAAGGACCACCGCTATGCTTATGTCTCCAGATATCGTCATTTCGGTTCCCATCAATCCCTGAAAAACAAGAGGTTTTCACAGCTTATATTAATTAACCGACTTCTGTTAACCTTCCGATGCACCTCCATTAATACAACGATGACATCAATGATGCTTAACATTTTTTTTAACTTCATATAGGCAGATGGCACCTGCGTGAATACTGTATACATATGTGTATACGTTATTTTTTAACCACATTCGGTTATGTATAGCAATTATGTTCACGGAAGATAAAATCGAAATGCACGTATTGTCCATAGGTTCCTATCGCGCAACAAATCCAACTAACCAAATTACCACAGTTTGCAACCCTGCAGCGCTCCAACGACAACTAAGAGGGATGTATTATTATTGAAGGTTGTTAATGAAGGACGACGCTTAACGTCGTATAATTGCCTCTGTGAACCCGTCTGGATACTAAGAAAAGAATATTTAAGATATTAGAAGTTTCAGGCACTGCCACAAGGTGCCTCCGCAATATGTGTGCGCTCGCGTGCCTAGAATTCAGAGCGATTCTAATTGCTCGATCTGCGTCACGTGGTTCTTGGGCCGCGTTTGCGATTTAAGCTTCAAGTAAGTGGCGAATGCCCCGAGCGTCTCCAGCCTTTGCTCAGCCTCACCAACCGCTCTTCCCCTCACCACACGGAAACGTCCTCAAGGCTTCGAATAGCCCCATTTCTTCGATCTAAGTTCACTATGATAACTATCAGCCTAAGAAGCGACCCGCGTTGCCTATTATCATCGGGGCTACGCTGCTCTAATTATTACTTGAATGTCCTATCAACCAATGTCGTAATATCATTGGCTGGGGTATGATAATAACACACTCGGGTCTCGCCACACCTAGCGTTTTGCTAAGCTGTCTGTGATTATGGTGTGTGCGATAAGTGCAAGCGCCTTGTGTGAGAGATGTTAAATTCTAAGTGCAACCTTGTGTGGTTGACCCCAAACCTAAGCGATTATGTTCCATTCAATTGAGTGCTTACTAATATGGGCACATTCCATAATTACTACCATTTTAACATTTTGAAAATATATCCCAAGCAGTCTTGATATGACCATCTCAGAATAAGATATCTTTCTCAATAATGCCTAGTCGTCTCGCCATATATAAAACGGTAATGTGTTCTTAGTAACACTGTCGGGAATTGCTACGTGCATGACGGAATAAGTAGAACAGATAACTTTGACGATGGATCACGTCATGTGCTTCCAGGGAGATCTAAAGTACGGTCATTTTAGGTGTATGGTCCTGGATTTTTTTGAACTGTTAGTTGCTACACCGTTCTTCAGTGCTACGCCATGTGTAAAAGGTATCTTCGGCATTCGTAATCTTAATAAAAGCGCCTAATTTTCATCCGGTTGCAAACAAATCGTATTATGCAGAGCATTGAAATGGGGCCCTATATCTGTGTACCTGCTAGTTATTTGCTCTGCCTTTTTTAATTTAAGCCTAACATGCTTGTTACACCTTTCAAACGTAAAAGAAATTCACGGGTGAAGAATTCAGGGAAAGCTCCTCTAACCTCTTTCCACTTTCTAGCAGAGCAGACCTTCAGCTTCCAGTATGTTAAAGTCGAGAGAGGTGGGACGGACCACCTCTGAACAATTAAACTGTCACCTACTAAAGACACACGTTGCCCAATAAGTTATTGAAACTCATCCCCATCATTTCTGGACATGGTCCCCTTGCGCTTTATCTTGGCTATTCTTAGGAAAACGCAGTAGAATGATAACTTCAGCCAAACTACTTCAGAAATCGTTGAGTTCCCCGGGATATCTATAGGGGGCACAAATACACTCTTACTTAATATGTACTTGAACCCTGGGATTGTATACTTTTTATTCATGGTCCGAGATATTTTTTTTCTTACATTGGGGTTGTATGGGCCATTTAGACCAATCTTTAAATTTCTTCAAACTGACAAAATGAATTCTAATGTTCCCGAGGAATAAATAGCACACGCCTCAGTTATTTCCATATTTTAATTAATACTTTTTTATTCCTCGAGATTTTCCGTGTTCGGCCTGCTCTTTGCCCCTGTATAGTTCGCACTCCGCGGTGCATCAAAAGCTCGCGGCAAAGCTACTTTTACGTAGGCTAATCGAAAAACAAAAAGCTATTTGTACAATTTGTTTGAGACTGCAGATTGACCGAGAATGTGGAGTTTATAATAAGACTATATAATAATTAGAGAATTACAATCAAAATTTGTGCCCCGTATTTGAAATATAAGCAACTTTAGTGTAGGGACAGAAACACTTGCATTGAATCTATTTCGATTTGAATTTGCCCGTGCACGTAAGGGTTTAGATCGGTTATAGCCACAAACTGAACAAATTTATTTCGGGCGTGCATAACTGGAATTATTCTCGGCGCGACGAAAGGCTGCACACAATTCAGGGACGTGCGCCCATGGAAAAGCGTCATAAATGAGAAAGAGGGATCGGAGGTCCCAGCAAAACTCAGGCTTTCGGGCGAGGGGGTGGAAAGGGTGAAGTCGGTCGGGCTCCTTGAGCCACCCCCGTGGCAGTGTTGGAGGTAACGCGTTACAAGTAACGACGTTACTGGTAACGGGTTACATTTTTCGCTAACACAGTAACGTGCTCGTTAGTGTTCTGAACGGCTAACGAGTAAAATATTTTCGTTACTTTTTTTACGGTATCGGCTATCAAATTGCGTTACTCGTTACTTTTGACCAAAACTGGTGAAATACATTAGGTATTGGGGAAAAGGACACGACGCCTGATCTAACGCTTAGAATAGCCAATCTTGTGCATAAAACTGGGGACGTTAGGGGAACTAAATTTACGCCACTAAGCTCAATGGAGGATCTAGCTTCTCTGCTCAAGGGGCAACTACTTGCGCTCGAGCACGCAATGCCCAGGCAATGCCGTATCTTGCTGCTAAAACTTCTGAACCTGCGATTTCTTTAAAAGGGTGCTTTTTCCACTTATCAGTCCATCTATTCACCCATCCATCTCAAAATCCTGCACAAGCTTATCGCTGCACGGAACCAGCATCTGTCACAGTAAACTTTAAAAAAAGAAAAAAAATTGACCAAAAGAGATCTTCGTTAAAATGCGACATTATCTCTCTTCTCGAATGCGAAACAGCGAAACAAATCTTCGGCTACCAGCTAACTTCGTTCGTCCTCCCTTTTTCTTTTTTTTTTTTTTCATAGTGCCACCATTCACAAAGCTTGAACGAACGACTGCGTTACAGCCCTTCTCCCCTCCCCTCCCTCCTCTTCCCCCTCTGCTTTGTGCTGCAGAGATGAACCGCGAGGGGGGGGGGAGGGGGGGGGGGGAGACGTTCGTTTAAAACAGTGGACAACTATTGTAAGTTATAGGTCAAGAGGGTAGCGGCAAATGCCCCCCAACGGTATTCATATATCCCTCCGCCACCTCCGCATCCAATAGCGTCCCATCGTCTTCGTGACGTCGTGGCCAACGCGGGAAAGGGTTTTGCCTTCCTGTGAATATTTGCTTTATCTTTCGACTATGACTTAGCGTTGTGGAAGCCACGAGAGGGAGATTAGAATTCCGCTCCTCCTATGGAAACAAAAACGATTTTGGGGGGTTAGGTTGCCGCTCCGATGAATGGAAAAGATGCTTTTAGGGGCTCGGTTTCTTTTTCGATGAATACAAAGGAAGGGGGGGGGGGGGGGTCGGAGACAGGTTGGCATCACTCTTTAGCCATTATCTATTCACTGAAGCGGAACAAGGGGAGTTTCCAGAGAACTATTCTTTCGACTGCGGATGGATTTAAAAACGGGCGCATCACGCTCATGGGAGCAGCTTCTCCTACCTTCTTGACTTGTAACCGACTATATTAAAACCGAGAGCGAACACAAGCGTCGCTGCGGTCGCCGCGCCCTGATTAGGGGACGAGGTGTACTGTGACGTCAGGGGGATGACTCCGCTCCGCGATCTCGCATCGGCTCGCTTCCCAGCACCGGTTTCCTGGTTTGGCGTTCTGTGCCACAAGATCTTCGAGGAGCTGCACTTCGTTTACCCGGTTTACAAGACGTTGCGTTAGGCCGATATTGACGTGCTTCCGTACATTTCATAAGCCTGCTTGCCCCTTTTACCTTTAATATTGGGTTACAAATCCAGAAAGCTATCGGCGGAGGCAATTCCGCCGATGAACCTCCCCGTCCGTCCACACGAACCAAGGCAATTTTGCGAGGGATCGGTGAACCGGTGGCGCAAGTGTTTCAGACGCTAGAATTCTGTTCCTTGCATGTTCATGATTTATGACAATATTACATCCCGCTTTCAAGGAATTTGAAGTGGCATTTATATTATGGGCCTTTGGGTGGTCGGCAAATTAGCTCGCGACCCCGAGTTTGCGCTGCCACTCTGCATGTGCTGATTCACAGATGTTTTAAAGGCCCTGTGTCTGATTATCTTTGAAGTGCTCGTGGAACAGGGTTGTTTTACATAAATGTAGCTTCTTCGTGAATTAAATATATTGTTTATACACTATGCAGGCATATTTCTTACAAGATTCACAATTACTGGAAATTACTTTGTATCGTAGCAGGAAAAACGGCCGAATTGCCCTCGATTGCCTGTATGATATGTATTGAACTGCCCAAAATATGCACAGCAATAGTGCCGCAATTTGGAATGTTCATACTTTTTCCTGACAGGTTTATTCCAGCCTTGGGTATTTGGAAAATACACCGCTTAGTCTGAATTATCATTTCCAATTAAAAGAGACACTGCTGCATGTTTCCAAAAGCGTCCTCAGCCTCGAAACTCCCTACAGCTGGACTCTCTGAAAACAGAGGAAAGCAGGAGTAAAAGCAAGCATTTGAACGTCTATCCGGTGGTAGATGCAACACTAGTAGCAAAAAATGTGGAACCTGTGAAAGGCGACAGTCTGCGCGAGAAAAGCTTCTGGTATTTTAGCTTCAGCACAATTCGATTTAAGTAAAATCTCAATTTTACTGCTTAAGGGACTAATAACGAGCTAGACACCTTCGTTTACGTTCGTTATACATTACTTGAGGGTTGATATAAACAAGTCCACAGGTACCACCTGTGTAGTCCATTAAAATACTATCCGAATCCAACAAAGGTAAAATGCGAGCAATGTATATAATACATATTCCTTGTTTTTTTACTTTGCCCCTGCACTTGGGCTGTATTACTTGTGATTCTCTCCCCATGGCCTAGACTGTATTTACCATGTTGCTCGAGCAGCATGCAGCTTTTCTGCTTCGGCGATCTTGTTTAAAAACAGAGATACAAAAAATTATACATAACCTGCCAATTCATTTAGATCATCAGCAGCATTTATTGTGCGAGATGTAAATCTATAGTTATGCTCCTGCAATTGTGGCCATATTTTTTTTTATTTTCATATACCAGCTGCGATTCATGCGTTGCCTTCCCTGTCAACCATGCTTACAATGTTGCTTGAAGTTTCGCCTGTAGCTACAGGCCATACCTCAAAGGCACATATAAAAATTTACACTTCCTACGAAAAACACGCACAAAAAAAAAAAATTAAATAGAATCGAGCGCGCCGACAGCTGGCGTCGTCACAGCCTTCACAGCAGGAGCGGGGCGAGTCGGGGAAAAATTCGCTCCTCGCCATGACGGCACCCCAGTTCGCCGTAAGGGGGCGCCACGCGAACGTCTCGGGGCTAATAGTGGCGAAGCAATTCGCTCGTTTCTCTAGTTACAAAAAAACAACAACAACCTTTGTAAATTTTTTGCTCTCGGTCTCCCCCTCGCTGCCTTAAAGTTCCTGACTCACTGTTGTACACAGAAGAATCTGTCGCTTGATTTGTCTTTACTTCACTAAGGTCATAATAAAAAAAATAAAAAGAGTTTTAAATCTGGAAAGAAAACTTACAAACACAAAACCTTTTTTTTTTTTCGCAGAAAAATTAAGAGCTGCTGCTGGTAAGAGGCAGGAAGTGATTATAACCCCTGCGCTGGTAACCGGTGTCCTGTTCCACATGTAGTGAAGTAAATCAGTCTCTGGTAATAGTATGAACCGGACTGTTACTAAAACCGGCATAAAGATGAGGGGTGTTGGTGGGCTGGTTGTGTTCCAGTGGTCCCCGTTTGCATGCTGTAGTTTATAAAAGCCGATTGACTTTCTATTGGTCTCGTGACAGTTTTCTCTTTCACGAGTCCGAAGGCATGTTTGTAAGCAAACACATCTCTGCCAAACGTATGTACTGGAACGCAAAAGTAACTTAAAAGTAACGTTCGTTATTTTGAAAAAAGTAACGGTAACGGTATATTGTTACGTTTGTAAAAAAGGGACGTAGCTCAATAATGTGTTAATTTTGACCAAACTAACGAGTAACGCTATTTCGTTAGTTTTTTTCGGTAACGGGCACAACACTGCTTGTACCCACTCCACGACTAGTAACTTTAGTGCGCTACTACGCTTCTCACGCGCTCAAAGTCTTTCTGAAAATTACTGATTTAGGGGATTTAGATGACGCTCCTAAGTTTCTAATTAGAAGCATATGTCTATTTCCACTACATAAAAAGTTAATTAACGAATCTTAATTAATTAGCGGACTTATCGCAAAGATTAGCCCCCACATAATGTCCGCCTGGCCGTATAATCCACCTGCACAAACCGCATTAGTGTAGCTTTCACGTTTTTTTTTTTTAACAAATCTGACCAAATAAAAAAAAGGTGATACATATATATATATATATATATATATATATATATATATTGTTGTTGTTGTTGTTACTCTTTATTAAGATAAGGATGGCGCGACGGCATGGAGGTGACGGTTGATAGGGGGGATTAAAGAAAACGAAAATTAAGGTTATATCCTTCGGTCAATGCCCGTCGTGCGCGCGAAGTTTCAGAGAGACAGCAGCGTCTCTTTCGCACAGGCACTGGTCTTGGGGGGCAATCCTCAAGAGTCTCCCTCCATGGGAAGACTTCATGGTGTGTCTCCCCAAGCCTCTCACCCGAAGAACCAGCCGGGAAGAGCATCGAGAGAAAAGAGCATCCCTAGCCGACCGCAAAGATAGAACACCAATCTTTACCGACATTGCCTGGTGTGAAACCACCCAACGAGCCACCCTTGCCTGGGTCACCGGCAATCGCGCTCATGCCGAGACATACCACTACTCACAAGACCTCAGCACCTGTTGCCTTGAACTAGATGCCATTCATCTGGCACTAGCCCATCTGAAGGCCAACAGACCACAAGTCAGCTCCCCTGAACCAATCCGGGTTCTGGTTTATACGGACAGCAGAGAGTCCGTCACTAGGCTTGGGCTCACACCACGTCAGGGCTCCCTCTGCCAGCGCATTAAGACTCTATGCGCTGAACTGCTCTCCACCCATAACATAGAGGCGCGGGTGGATCGGGTACCGGGACACGTGGGCGGCCGAGGCAATGAGGCCGCTCATGCGTGTGCGAGCGCGCAGTCGAGAATCCGCTCCGACCAGGATATTTCGGTCCCACCTGCACTACTCGACCCAGATCACTGGGAAAAAAAGGCCGCAGACAAGAAGGCGGATCGCCTTAGTCTCAAGGCCGGTTCAGACACTTGCGTTTGACTGCGCTCCAGTGCGGAACGGCATGCTTGCGGTCGACTGCAGAAGCGGGTCGCTTAGCAACCGATGACGCATGGCGTTCAGCAACGCACCGCAACAGAGTTGGGCCAGGCTCAACTTTCCGAAGCGAATGCGCGGCGCTGGCAACTACATCCGGTTCGTCCCGTTTTTCCGGTCGGGGACGTCTGCTTCTTCGTCTGCTTCTGAAGTTTCTTCTACGTACTCACCTCTGCCTCGTCATACGGAAGTATTAAAATAAGTCCTGGCCGGTTGTCCAGGCGCGTGTCGCGCACCAGATGGTGGTACTCCCCGAAAGTTTCGCGGGAGCGCAGGAGTGAGCGCACCCACTCGCGGCCGGGGTGGCGTCGCCGCTGGAGCAAAATCATCGCGGTGGTAGCCCGCACAACCAGGGGCCAGTTCGCCTCACTGCCCGCCTGTGCAATGTATGACCGCACGCATCTAGGAAGAGATTTCTCAGGTTTTCTGTTTCTTCCAGTCTCGACAACCCCGACGAACACGGAGAAGTCGCGGCTATACCGACGCTCGGACGCCGCTATGTTCGTTGTGATCATAGTTGCTTGACTTCATTCGCTGCCAGTCGTGGTTTCGATTGGTGCGCCGCAAGAGCCGAGAGCAAGCTCCTATTGGTTCTTGACTGCGGCGGACGGCGCTTCGACGCAACTGTGTGTACAAGCCATCCGCAAGCGCACTCTGCATCGTTCCGCAGTCGCGCTTCCGTAACCGAACGCACCGCAGTCGAACGCAAGTGTCTGAACTGGCCTTCAAGGAGCAGACCCCAGCCAACCCTTCACCCCTACCGAGAGGTCTGCCTAGAGGTGCTCACGTGCTCATTCATAAAGCACGCACAGGGGCGGCCCTTATTGAAGACGTCCTGGCCCAATGGAGAACCTACACCCCCAAGAGAGGGCGCCCGCCTGCTACAGAATACTCAGGCGATACATTTACCTCACACACGAGTTCCCACTCCGAGTCAGCGCAGTCAACCGAGGCTCTCAGCCCGGCGGTGACCTGCTCTACATGTTCTACAGGCGTTCCCCCTACGGTCCGACATCTACCGTGGGAGTGTGCGGGGCTCCAAACTGAATGGAGTCGTTTTCTAAACCCCAATGTGCGTATCTACGAGGACTGTATATATACAGAGTGTTTCACGAAAGGTGGACAAATTCGGTATTGCGAAAACTACGCGTCGCAACAAAAGACTTGTGTCGTTTTGGTCCTGGACCCGGGGCCTATATAGGAAAATTTTTAAAGTCCGGGATAATTAGATTCTTAATTATTTTTGCGTAATTACCTTTTTTAATACTGTGTTGAAGGACATGGTTTCAATTGAAAAATCGCTCAGCATCGTGAAAAAACACTAAATCAACAAATTGCAGAACGATAGAAGGCACGTGAAGTATTTTACAGCTTTCTGAAAAACCGAAGAAATTCGACGGGTTTTAAGTTTCGGTTTGCTATAGTGCAAGCAAGTTGCAACCTATGCTGCGCTGTCATCGCGCGACGCAGCAGTGGCTGGTTGCCATGGGCGTCCGCGGAAGGGTGCAAGGGGGGGGGGGGGGGGGAACAGTTTCCCCTTCTGGAATTTTGAGGGGGGTGCAAGGGGGGGGGGAGCTGTTCCCACGGCAGTTAAAGGGTACACCGGCGTTTTTTTAGCTACCCAAGCCAACTACATCTTCTGAATACCATGGATTTACTGTTCCCAACATGCTTTTTAGTATCTGAAAGTTATAAAAATGGTTATTAGAAAAAAACTTAAACGCCAAAAACAAATTGCCAAGAAAGTTTTGATTACGCCGCGCGTGAGACCCACGTAACTTGCTTTCTACGCGTTGTGCTTTTTTACTTGGGCACCGCGCTTCCGTAAAACTTTCGACGCGTTCTGAACGGCAAGTCTCACAGCATACACTGGGTTTAAAAGAACTTCTTCGGCGAATGATGACGAACGAGTAGAAAATGTCTTCAGCACACTGCCGCCAGCCTCTGTAACGCTCCGAAAACGCAATTTTTCGACATGCAAGATGGCCGTCGAAAGGCTTCACTCGCGGGAACGGGAAGCGCGATCCAGCAATTGTCATTGAGATTAGTGGTTTGTAGCCCCAAATCCAGGGTGCGGCCGTGAAGGCAGGTAGAGAGTAACGTGGAAACGTGCTAGAAATAGCCAACATCGTCAACAATCCCAGGGGGGGATAAGTATGCACCCCCTTGGGAAAGGTTCTGCGGGCGCCCATGCTGGTTGCACTATTTCTTCACGGGGCGCGGTGTCGTCGGGGCCGAGATGCGCTCCGATAGCAAACGCGGAAACTGAAAAACCTTTCGAATTTGTGCGGTTTCTCAGGAAGCCGTAAAATGCTTCGCGTGCCTTCTATCGTTCTGCAATTTGTTGATTTAGTGTTTTGAAGATGCTGAGCAATTTTCTAATTCAAGCCATGCCTTTAACACAGTATTAAAAAGTTAATTATGCAAAAATAATTACAATCTAATGATCCCGGACTTTAATATATATATATTTATATATATATGTATATTCCTTCGAAAAGGCAAAATGCTCACCCGACACACATGTTATGTTTCCAATGAAACCACCTGGTTAATAAATATTCCCTCTTCTCGGTTTTCATTGCATACGGTCGCAGTGCTCAGGGTTAACAGGTAGTAAATCTTCTAATTGAGACTGCGGCGTAAATTTAGAACCCCAATAAAATAATTTGCAGAATATAATTTGTACTGCGCAGTAATATACTTCTGACATGACTGGCTTTGGTTCTTCATTGCCTAAAAACGTCACCCAGTAAGAAAGTAGAAACAGGTCTTGACAAAAACTGACAAAATATTAAAGGGGCACTCAAGAGGTTTTTGGGGAAGCTACTTTTTGGTGCGATGGCGTTAAATGAGTCATGAAACGCTTTTCCAACTTTTTCCTGTTTTAGCTTTCCTGCTCAACTCATAAATCGCGCATTGTACCAAACAGTTCAAGAAGACGGAAGGGGGGAGTCCCCTCTTGTTGGGAATCTTGCTTGTGTTGCCGGACACAGCCAGTGTCCCCCTAGAAGATTAGTTCGTCGCTCAAAATTCAGACGAGTTGCTTTCCCCACCCTGTTCACCCCAAAGCTGACAGTGCTGTGGAAGCTACGTGCTCGTTGGGCCCGGCCACACTTTTGCCACGTGATCACGCTCTCTCGCGCATACCGACCCGCAAAGAATGAGGTCAGGTAATAAAAGGAAAGTGGCTGTTTGGTCCGGCAAGCGCGTAGCTTCCAGCACAATGTCAGCTTAGGGGTGAAGGGATTAAGTGAGGTCCGGTGCCGTGCACGTGCTTTTGGGCCCCATGACGCGCTGTGGATGCCCGGTGACGCGCTGTGGGGTCCGCCGATGTATCATACTGAAAAGGCAGAGAGCTTACGAAGAAAAGGATCTACGAAATAGTCCGCTGTTTTTTCAAACTTTTCGTACCAAAAGTCGGGCTTCTGGCTTTCTACCTTTGTTCTTTTGGCCCACTGAACGATGCGCCATTAGTAAAATTCCAATATAAATTTATTTATTCCAGTCCACAATTCGTTTCATGGGCCATTTAACAAAGTGTCAGTGAATGAGTATCTTCAGTTTTAGAATGCAGGACCGCCTATTAATCACGCAGGAATAAAATACGTGTGGACTCTTTTCTGTTCCTGCGCCGACCAATGAAATTATCGTACGTTTGAAAATTTCAGCGGCCTTTGCACAGTTTACTAAAGAAACAATTTTCAGTTCATTGAGATATGTTGTGCATGATAATTTCACAAGACGTCAAATAGTTCTAGTTTAGAATACGCGATCTGCAATTATCGTTTCACAAACAAGGGACTACGTTTTCTCCTTGCCTTCCTCCTTCGGGATGCGCGGAAGCGGACGTATCATGAACTGCAAACATGGCGTCGGTGGTGATCGTCGACATGGACGGCGTGGTGAAAGCTCACCGTTCCGCGTAAAAGCGCTATCCTTGACTGTGAATTTTCGTCGTGTGTCGCTATGATAACCCAGCACGTACTAGAAGGGAAGATCCACCTACTCGTGCGGCGATGTCGTGCTCGTGCCGGCACTCGCAAGACAGCAGAAATGCCCGTGCCATCGAGTTTGTTTACTTCGACTACAGTGGTGCTTTCTAAGCATTTGTGTCCTCGAACATCGCCCGGATTTCTTATTTGGCGCATTTTATGCGTGTGCTCAAGTTCAAGGTATGACTGGCGCGTACCGTATAAAGGATGCGAATTTTCACGCATTTTCATCATGGGAAAAAAGTGATTAGTGTTAGCAATCCTGAACGCTCGCAACGTCTATCTGATCACGAAATCATATTTCTACGTTGCTATATCGCTGCTTGGATTACATCGTATTTTATAATCGTAGATAAGGCGTGTGGCGATATTTGTACTATTGGCAAAGTCGTGTATTAGAGTCATGATCGTCCAAGACGGCGTACTGCATCCTTTTCTGTTCTTTCTTTTTATCCACTGTACCCTGCAAGCCTATCATGAAAAAAATAATAATAAAGGTTTAGGCTATATAAAACTGTCTGTTTATATTCTGTTACGGCATTGAGTGGCAGTGCGTCCCCTTTTTAGAGGCGCCTCTGAAACAGCTGACGGCGGCGTAGAAGCGGTCGCCGTGCTGACGACCCGCTACGCTTGTTGCAGGTGTGAGTATGCGCGGCGCAGAGCGGTCGTTCCGGTCGCTCCGGTTGCAACGGACGCAGTCGTAGGTAACGCGCTCGTTGCAAATGTCTGAACCAGCCTTCCCCGTCCTCCCGAGGCGAAAGTCAACGTGGCGACATCGCTTGACATCACGTACCAGAGGCACCAGAGGATCGCTGCTATGTCAAACGTTGGTTTGGTTACGACTTGCGGCAACCGCAAATCGAAAAACGCCCGAAAAGGTCTGCGTTTCGTCGTCCCCGGAACCCGAACACGACTCCGAAGCGCTGCTATCGTCCTCATCGCACGTCGGTGTGGCGGCATAGGAAATCATGCTCAGGTCGGCTGTCCGCCGAAGAATGTCAACCTCTAACGGCGTCAGGTCCTCGAGCGTAGAGAACTCCGCCATGATCGAAGCTCGAATGACAAGAAAGTTTGGCCGGTTCGGCTACCTCGGGATCACTGCGCGACGGAACGTCGTCCAACGCCATTGGCCCGAGATCGTTTTGATATGCGTGCGATGACCAATGAGAGTGGTTTCGTTTTCGGATGGATACGAGGTTTGGCGGCCTTCAATTACATTTTTATTACAGAAATAATCACCGTATGACTATATTTTTTTTTTTTTTTGGGGGGGGGATCCTTTGGGCGTCTAAATTCAGTTATCATCACCAAAACACGAACTCGAAAACCACTTGAGCGCCCCTTTAACAAATAAAATCAAATACGGGGAACTTTCGGGTATAATATTTTTTTTTTGTTATCACGTTACGAAAAATAAAACTTAATTCAAACTTAAGGTGACGTTCAAGTTTAACTGAACTCACCTCAAACTCAGAAAAGTACGCTCTTTTAATGCGCTTCTAAGATCGAAAAAGTAGGAGTGAAATTTTCATTAAGATAATTGTATTTTTTTATAATCCAAAGCCATCATTTATAGCCCATGTGATAAAACTAGGAAATGAAAAGATCAAATTAAATAAATTGACGAAATAAAACCGGCAGGAGCGAGGGTCAAGTGTGTATGTGAGAGGTTAAAAGAGCGACGTGATTGGGAGTGTCATTGGGTATTTCAAGGTAGTCACTTTTATTGTGTTGATTTTGAAATGACAGAATACACTGTAATCACAAGAATATAAATGGCCAGAGCGAGCTCGTTTGGAAACCTTGTGCTAAGACTCAGAAACTAGAATAAAAAAATGTGGCATTGATTAGTTCGATAACAAGTTAAGACAAGTAGGAAAATTTAAAGAAAAGTGAATTAAACTTCATCTGATTATTGCCGACGGATCTCTTAGGTTCGCGTTCAATACTTCCAGATTATTTGGAAAACGTAATGAAATTAAAAAATTAAAACATTGAAACATTGATACAAGTCAAAGACAAAGGTTATTTTTTTGCAGAAATTGGCCTTAGCATAATGCAGAGTACTAAAGCTGTTCTTTTCCCTCGTCGTTCGAAGAACTAAGTAAACTGCTTAAATGTTTGCCAAATGTCATAAAAGGTAAAAACTTACTCTAGCTACGTCTACTTATATTCATCGCAGAGATTAAGAGACTATTATGTCGTTGAACCAAAAACTTAGATTGCCTTCCACTAAGAAGTTTGCGGCCGGGTTTTCGTTCAGTCCGTCAAGCGTCAGATGGACCATCACCCGCCGCATAATTGTAATTTGTATGGAGGAAACTACGTCAGGCTTCTGTAAGAAACAACATTAGGGTGTGCGAATATTCAAGTTTTGTAATCTAACCTAATAATGATTACTAACCGAATAAATGAGAAAAACGTAATTTTTCTATGAGCTGACCTAAGCATAATGTCGTCAAAACAAGAACTGGCGTTGTTTATCCTTACATGATTTATATTATGTAAAAAAAAAGTTCTAAGCAAGAAAGCGGATATTGTTTTCTTTCTTGATGAACAGATTGATTACTGAAATAGATAATACAGGCGCCCGTAATTTAACTTCTCGTTTTGACGAGATTAGGCTGAGGTGTACGCCCGCTCATAGAGAAATTTCCTGTTTCTCGATTATCTTTTAATCCAGCTAACGTAATGATGTCAAATTTTCGCCTTCCATGCCAACAGTTCGCGTCACATACTCATAAAGTTTGAGTTTTCTGCTATGTATAGTGTCCTGACCCGGGCTGAAAAACACTGCTTTTATTTCTCTGGAACTCCTTGTTCACCAAGAGCTCATCAGAAAACTCGTCAAAACATTTAACGAATGTCAATTGAGATTTAGGCCAGTTAGCTGTGACGTCTCAATCTACACTGAAGACGATTTGAAGCCAAACTTCCTGAACAAAACGTAAGAAAACGAGGAGTAGTATCGTCAAAATGATTCTATATCGTCCGCCGGGAAAACAAACGAAACCATTAATTGCGTTCTGTTTTATGTATTACATTTTTCAATCAATTAAATCGTACTCGGTTGACACTCTGACGTTACAAAAATGGTGTATTTTGTAACGTCCTGCGCCCTCTCAGCTACATTTGGAAGAATAGTAAGGACTGCAACTTTTTAATTTTTAAACCAATATTTTAACTTCCTCCACATTCTCCTTCTAAAATGCTTTTTTAAAAGGTTAATTACACCGGCAATCAACTCTAAAAATTCAGGTCCTCCAGATTAGAGACACAATCGGTAAATTACACGGGACAAATATCTAGAATTGACGTCCCCAATTGCACATCGAAAGTTCGCAATATTACTAAAAGGTAAAAGCAAACGACTAATATTAAAATGCACAAGTATACATACGAGGAGTATTCTTGAAAACGTATCTTTGACGCTTGATGACGTCAATCTCCGTCCTGCCAGCAACAACTGAACATCTCCACGTTACACACTCTACAATATTTATCACCTTCTAAGAATAAACTTACTAAAAAAACATTATTTTTGAAGCGATCCTGGGGAGTAATGTTACAATGTTTACTTCCGTGTACACATTTGTGTTCCGTGTTAGTCTTAGGCCGATGAATAGAGCCTATGAACGCAATTAACTTTATGCATTGTTATTTGGCGGATTGGAGGACTGCTTTAACTCCGTTGTTATTCACCTTTGTTATTACTTACCCGTGTGCTCCCCCCCCCCCCCCCAATACAGCAACACTTTAATTATTAATTTGCAAGATAGCGAGTTACATAATAGAATTATTGGCTGCAGTATACTCAGAAGAAAGACATAATATCCAGCAAAGCTTATCCCATCCATTAAAAACCGGGAATATATATTATGTTGAAAACGATTAAAAGCGGATATTCTATCCCCTGCAGAAGGATAAACTCACGTCTTATTTTCAGGAAGATGACATGTGTATTACCAAATTGTTAAGTTTAGCAGTGACGCTTAATTCGTTGGACGAAAACCGGATTTAAAATCTATGTAAAATGCTGTGAAAAACATTTTTGTATATATTGGAATCTCTAAAAGAGCACTTGAGGTAAAAATGCTTATTAGGTAATGCACTTAGTCAGTACATTTTTCAAATCCCTTTCATATTGCCAAAGGAAAATAATATTATGAAAGCATACATTGTCGCGTAAGTTATAACACTGGAGTCAAGGTTATAACCAGTGATAGCTTATACTTCTCTAAGGACCATCAATGTTTAAGATAATTTAGTGCGCGAAGACTGTGAGAACTTCTTTTGTAAACCAACGTTTTGAATGGCTCCCCGTTCTCCTTCCGCCATGCAGTTTCACGGTGAGAGCCGCTATTGGCGAGGTTTTGCCGTGGATCATGGGGTGGGTTTCCTATATCGTGTAGTGTTGTGACCCGCTAAACTTAACGGGAAACACTTCCCGCTGAAAGTGGTGAACGTGAGACTGATTCACACCAGTGAATCACTCTCACGTTTCCTCGTCACTTGACATCACACTTTTTTGGCATTATTAGGAAGGAACGCCTCCCGAAAAACGGAGCGGAAAGACTCCAAAATTTGATTTGGCAGACAACATTCTTTGCTAAATTTAAAGAGGAATCCGATCTGAAGTCACAATGTGACATCACATAGTCACGCAAGCTCGTGTGACATTATGTCACGTGACATTATAGCTTTTCTTATATTTTGGGCGAACATAGTTATGTGCTTAAATTAGCGGGGAAACACTCCACCTAACATAACTTCACGTCATAATTTTCCTGCTAAATTTAGTGGAAAAAAAGTGACGCCAGGAGGCACTGGGATGTAATGTGGACTCACTTGTCACGCTAAGTTTGTCAGATCACATTTATTCGCTAAATTGAGCCAATAAATGTATCCAATAAACTAAGCTCGAAGCCGTAAACATTGTTCAGTGGGACAAGAAAAGGAAAGTGCAATTTGCTTAGAGTTACTCCGATCTATCATCGCGCGACCAAAAAGCTCAGCCCCTGAAGAATCAACTCAAAATATATATATTTGAATGGCTAAAACAGGTACAAAATTTGAGGTCCCAATTACGTAACTAAATATTTTTTAAACGAAACAAAAACGGTTCCCGAAAATATTAACATTTCAATATTATGAGAACACAAAATGTTTATATTCAAAACGCATCTCTCGTAAACAAGCGCCACAACGTCTGTAGGAGTCATCGAATATTTAAATATGTGTAGGCTCTCTGGCTATATTTCCCAATACCCGCCTCTCTCAATATATTTTTTGGTGCGACTTGAATGTAGAAAACGTGATACAACTTGTTTTCAAGATCGCGGAAGTGGATGTTATTAGTTACATTCCTTAGTCTACTATACTTCCCTTATAGTCACGGGCACGATAGTTGACAAACTCAATAAACACTGGGTGATGTTACTTGGAGCAATCCCTCCGGTGATGGGCTTGGCTAATGTTCCCTCAGTTCTGATAGTTTCTCTTGCCTAAAACGCTGCAGTAAACACACATAAATGACTAGCATTAATGCGCACACCAAGGCAACATTATGGCGTAGTTCAACTCGGTACATATAAGAAGCCAAATGAAAAGGGTAATATAGAGCTAGGCTTTATTTCATTATTTCATCTATTGAATAGCGTTCTGCAAATATAGTATACGCGTCTGAAAATTTTCATGCCAAGTAGTCACTCGCAGCGAAAGTGACTCACTGGAAAGTATCTAAATTTCAGTGACAGTTGGCATGCCTAAAGAGAAAATAAAATATAATTAATGAACAGTTATTAAATATAATTCGTAAATACAGTCTTGACAGATGCCTAAAGTCGTACTGCTACAATATAGTCAATGTAATAATAAAAGTTGTGTCTTCAAGCGGAAAAGTTCTCCATTTTAATTAAAAGCAATCGTAAAGTTATTGTGCTCGTTAGTCATTTAATATTCTAACTACTCTGGTAGTTTGCAGCTGTCTTAACTATATGTGTTACCAGTAACGTCGTTGTTTGTAAAGATATGCTTCTGACACTGAGCGAAAGGCTCGCCGAGCGGTTCTTGTTATGGCAGTGATTATTGAATGTTCCACCGCAAAGCTTCTGGCAGGTGCCATGTGAAGTGGTCCTGCGTACGGTAGTTGCATTGCTTGCATTCCAACGCATATATCATGCACGCGCTAGGCTCCAGAGCTGGACGCTGGGTTGTACCATAGCCTCGCATTGGGAGCGTGCGACCCTTAAAGCCGGCGCGCCGCTCCGACTTGGCAGCTGGTTGGCAGTTCACTAACGAAAGCGTCCATGTTATGCCGCATAGCGAAGCGCTGCCGGCTCCGACTTCTGATGCGCCCGCAGCATCTTGGCCACGTCCGCACCTTCCCGCGGCCGTGTTTCTTGTTTTCGCTCCGGAGTAAAGGTTTTGCACCTTGACATTTGAAAACCTACCCGCGTCCGGCGTTGCTCAAACATCATTCGACCCGCAGATGTTGTGCAGGGCCCGAATTCAATTATGTTGTCCACAGCTGTAAGCGGCAACGACGGCAACGCAACGTCATGTGCTGTGCTTATTTATGCTCGCATTGCCTGTAACAACACCTGGGTGTTGTTACAGGAACCTTGTGTTTCCGACTGCTTGGAAGTCACTACGGTACGGCATTCACCACTGCTAGTAACAATTAAAATCTGCATGAAACGTATTGTTGCTCGCCTTATTATCAGGCAACTGTTCGCTCGCTTGCGGATAAAGTAGACGTTATGGGATTGAGGTGATCGCGGCTGTTTTCGCCAGAGCACTAAGGGAATTCACGTTCTCAATTCCCATATGTTGGCTAAGAGCTAATAGCGTCAAGTCAACTGTGGCTCTGTTCGACTATCCTGGTGGCGCAAACATTATTTTAAAGAAAACTTAATCAGTCGACATTGGCTGCTGCACATCGGGATGAGATTTTATGTCAGAGTACTTCTGGCGATGAAGTTTTCTGCATGTTCGTCAAAATTCTACACACTGCGTGAGCTCAAAATCTCGTCATGACAGTGTTTTTTGTTTTTTTTTTAAGATAACTTTTACCCCCTGGGATTTGAAAGTTGATAAGTCCACCGCTAAAGATGGTGGAACATTGTTGAGCTAGGCTTGTCACTCAACGTGCGAAGGTAATTTTTCGGGAATACCGCGACGTTTTCCTACTCTCCGAGGACAGCTTTGTGGCATGCTACCGGCTCACCAAGGGCGCGACGAGGCGGCTGTGCGATGAGCACCGCTTCGTTCATCACCCGGATCGGATGACTGTGTGTAATCAGTGTAGGACAAGCAGTGTTAGGTGCCCTGGGATTACACGCGGCTGGCGGATTTCAGAAGACGCTGGCCAGCCAGGAACACCTGGTGGTGCGCCAAAGTACGGTGTCTCGGGCGCTCCACGCCGTCACGACCACGATCGGCGAGCGCCTAGATGATCGCCGGGTTCGCATCTCCTCAACGGAGGACAAAAAAGCCAGAACAGAGGAAGGCTACTGGAGAGTCGCGATATTAGCGGCATTACCGGTACTTCATATACGAATTTGTTGTTTCAACGTTAAACAAGCTTTGGGCAAAAGATACGCGCATTCGCGAGCAGTTTTAGGGTTGGGGAGCGCTCACGACATGCTCGTGATAGGATCGCGTTTTTTGCGGGTTCCTTCGCTTACCACAGGAGGCAAGCACGCGCCACTTGCGAATTACGTGTTATGAACAGTAGAATTATTTATACTTGAAAATAATCTTGCCATGTATCAGGATGGGTTAACGACATCGAGGTTGCCACAAAGATTCCCTCTGAAAACGAAACGCGCCTCATGGTGGCGGCCTACTGGTTTAGGAACGCTACTACGCCCTGAACGTAACGATCGTATGTACCGAGTTTCACTACTGTGCGCTTAACCCGGCACCGGAACGCGATAGTGTCTGGTACGATTAGTTGAGGTGCAATTTGTTGTCGTAAGTTTGCATGAAAAGTAACTATCTTCTACCTGCTGATCGCGCAATAGTATATTTTGGTGGTGGTGATATTTACAGCTGTGAGCCTTCTTTCAAAGATCCGTGATGCTGACCTGCGGATTCAGAACATCAATGCCTCATTCCTTTGCTCCGTTCATGACTTCTCTGAGTGCAAAATGACGGTCCTCAGGGAGGCCTTTCCCCATGTGGCGGGTTCGAATCCCGGCCGAGGTGCCCGCAATCTGACGGAGGCTTATTGCGGAGAAGACGACGTGTAACCGAGCTTTCGGTTGCACGTCAAAAGATCCCCAGGTGGTCGAAATTAATCCTCAGTCCTCCGCTGGGGCGTGCTAGATGCCCGTCGTTGGTTTGGCACGTAAAACCCCCAAATTTGAATTTCTAAGGGAGGACTTTCCGCAAGGTCACTTCGTGCGAGTGAACGAGTGCCAACTTGTTGAGCCTGTACCGAGAAGTGATCAGCGTGTTCAGTGTCCCCTGTGTTACGTATGTTGTTTGAGTAATAATATATCAATCACTGTGCAGTGTGTGCGCCCGTAAGGAGTGAGCCAAGGTACAATGAAAGATATCCTTACGACAACACGTGCACATCACAAATACTCCGTGATATGTCAGTGCCATGCGGCCAACACCTAGTGGTTTGAAGGTCTGCCTATGTCAGTCGCTTTAAGTTGCCATGGCATGTCCGTTCTATACCGTGGCTTTTTGTATATGAAGGGATATAGCCGTCTAAGCTCCATATAAAGAAAAACTTATTCGCAACAAAACAACAACATTGCAGCTGTTGACACGCAGAACCTGGCAGAGTGTCAACAATTATCTGATTGACAACGCACACATTTGATAGCCGGCTTTGCTTGACTCATGTTGGATTTATTCTACAACTAGTGTTATGAAAGTAGTTCGTTGTGTTATCCGAATTATGAAAGCTAAACACCGATTCACTTGTTTGGAAACAAGTTTATGTTTGCCCAGATCAGCTGCGGGTACTGCGCAAGCACAGATCAACACTCAAAAAATTGAAGCGTCTATGTATGAATTACCCTGACGGCAGCACCATCGCAGCGGCGTAAAGTCAGAGTTGCACCTTGGTCTGTGCCTAGAATCAACATACAATGGGACGGAGCTGAGCTAGTTGGTTCTTCATATTTAGACTGCAGAACCAGATCAACTTACAGAATAAATGCGAGCAGATAGGAGAAAAGACATCTGATCGCTGGACTACCAAAAGTTTATTGATTTTCTGCTTCTTCTTCCGGTGTTGTGGCTGTCTTTACAGGTCTTATTAATTTTCTGTTTTCTTGATCTTGCTGTACGATCACGGACGTTTCGGACTCGCAGGAACTTTTCTTCACTTCCCTGTAGTGGAGTAGAGGGTGAGCTGACAGTCATTCTACTGATTTAAAAAAAACGAGGTAACTTTCAGCAAAGTTCATACAAGCTTAGTTTAATAGTGATATTATTGTTGCCATTAAAACCAAGGAAACAATATGGGTGCGTTGTCGCCGTGCGTAAAATAACAAGTTCAGGGCGGAATTTGTATGTGCAAGAACCAGTCATCGACTCTGTGCGGAGGCAGTTCGGAATTGATTTGCAATGAGTCGCAAATGTTTACAACAAGCTTTTTGGCATCGTCAGGTACTGCAAGATATCATGGGGATGTGTCAGCCAATTTAAGTGGTGACCTTAGAATGGCGACCTCTGCGTGTTTACCGCCTCTTGACCTATGCACATTGCGCTCCATTGTATTTTGTATAAGAAGCAACAAGGCGCCTGGGGATGATAACATCCGGGTTGGCGATTTGTGTCTAAACTTTGAGGCTATCGAAGAGGCCCTTGTATGCATAGTAGTTTGTTATTGTCCGGTGTCATGAATGCAGAGCTCAAAAAGGCGCTCGTTAAGCCGATTTTTAAGTGAAGAACGGCAGATAAGCGCGCATGTTACCGCCATATCTTATTCCTGCCATGCATCAAGGAAATACTTGAAAAAACATCTGTTCATTGTGATGTCTAGTTACAATGATAGCTCTGACGTTCTTTCCCGTAGTCACGATGGCTTCGTGGCAGGAAGAAGCACACAGCTGCTGCTTGAAGGCTTTTTTGATTTAATTCATAGCGCATTTGAAAGCAACCTTTTTTCCTGTGCCATTTTCTTGGGCATAGCGAAATCCTTCGATGCGGTTATCCACAACTAGCTCCTTCAGAAACTATGATTCCAGCTTCCGTGACCCCTTTTTCTATATACGGGAAAACGTTTTATCGATCGCTCCCAAATAGTATCTGTCGGGCATTTGAAAAGTGCACAGGTAATGATATTGGTGGTGTCCCCCAGGGATCCGTCTTGTCACCGTTACTTTTCAACCTCTATGCGAACGAGATTTCCAACAGAGTATCTAGTTGTGCCATTTTTCAATATGGAGACGACACCGCACAAGTATCATATCGTCTCGGATATGATAATGCCGTAGGGCTATTGCAAGATGACGCGAAGCGAATAATGACCTGGTTCGGCGAGAATTTATTTATAATCAGTGCGTCGAAGACGAAACTGGTCTTCTTCAGGAACCTACAGCAAAATGTGAACCTTGACTTGACAGTAGTATTATACTACTCGAGTTGTCTTGGTTGTGTCTTTACCTCGCGTATGTTGATCACGTGCAATATTTAGACGTGTTATTTGATTCTGACATGTTATGATGCTCGCATTCGTCTTCCGTTCGTGGGAAACTTCGGAGTGTCCTTAGCGAAAAATACAGCAAGCCGAGGGCTGGTGTGACTTGATGTTACACGGGACTATTTCACAGATGTGAATTGGGACATTTTCACATCAGCAATTTGTTGTTCTGGTGTGACACCAGAAATCTGGTGTGTTACCAGAAATTTGGTGTGTTGGTGTGATACCAGCAATCTCGTGTTCTGATGTGACGCCAGCAATCTGGTGTTCTGGTAGGACATCAGGTTTTGTTGTGGTGTGATACCAGAGCACCAGTTGACTGGGTGTTGCTTTACTAAAAAAAAAGGTACAAAGATAAGTTTGAACACAACACTGCTGCCATAATTAGTTTATTCAAAAAAGCGGAATAGTAAAGCTTCGGAAGCTTTACTGTTCTAGGGAGTTGGCCGTGATCAACTGGGGTTTGTCCGCAGCCACTGCCTTGCGTCGAAGAACCGGACGCCCTGTCGTTTCGCAATTCTTGGCCTTTCAGCTTGCGGTTGACTCGTGTCTTAGGTACGGTGATTCGTTCCGGGTACCGCTCCGCGCGAGAATCTCCTCTTCTAAGGCATCATAGTCGGCAGATGACTCAATTTTCTTGTCCAGCTCATTCAGGGAAGCCTGCTTAAGTAGAAGAATATCAAATGTTTCTTTGAGCTCACCGATGTCGGTTGGATCCGTGGCCAGCAGGACGCCAATCTGGCTGATGATATTTGTTGTGACGGCTCCCAGGGTAATCTTCTTTCGCTTCATGCGGTCGACGCCCTCCTCGCTCGTAGTAGGCATGATCCGGCCGCTAATTCCTGGTTTTCGGCACCAAAAACTGTAATAATTACTAGCTTTCTTTGCTGTTTTGCTACGAAACCAAGCTCGTCGGAAGTCAGGAAAGCTCACCAACACACATTTTTTAGGCTTCGACTCACAAAGAAGACTCCTTTATTTTCTCTAACTTAAACAAGAATACCGGCGGAAAAGGAAAGGAAAACCCTCAAAGAGGCGAGCCTGCGAGCGCCCCAAGCTGCTCAAGGGCGCCCCAGAAAGTGCTCGGGACGAGGCGGACCCTTCTTGAGCACAAAGGAGCCCACCGCGGGGTCTCCGGCGACCACCAAGACGGGAGGAAACACGGCACCACCTCGGGGGACGGGTCGGCAGTGCTCGGCACACAAAGTAATATAAAACACGCTCGCAGACGGGGGACGGAAGGGGGGAAGTAAACAAGAACACAACTCTGGTGTCACATCAAAATGCATGGTGTGCACACCAGGCTGCCTGGTGGGCACATGAGCCCTTGTAATATGACACCAGACCTCTTGGTGTGCCCAACCGGCTGGTGTGCGGGTACACCAGCATTTTTTGTGGGCACACCAGGCTGGTGTGCTCGCTACACCAGCATTGCTGGTGGGCACACCAGGTATTCTGGTGTCACGTCAGGATTCTCTGATGTCACCCCAGGATTGCCTGGTGTATTTTTCATTAGCGGTTAGCTGTACACTTTTAAAGCACAGCTCTTAGGCGCCCGTTTCCGGCTTGAGCGGCGTCGGCGTAACCGCGCGGTGCATGATGGGTAAATTTCCCCGCTAAATTTAGAGGAAAATTTTCCCCGGTAAATTTAGCGGGAAAATTTCCCTGCTCAATCTACCGGAGTAATTTTCTCGCTAAAATTACTGGAAGAATTTCTCCGCTAAATTTAATGGAAAAAATTCCCCGCTAAATTTAGCCAAAATTTTCCCCACTAAATTTAGCAGGAAAAATTCACCGAAAAATTTAGCGGAAAATTTCCCCGCTAATTTTAGCGGTAAAAATTTTCCACTAGATCTAGCGGAAAAATTTCCCGCCAAATTTAGCGGAAAACGTTCTCTCACCAAATTTAGCTGACAAACTTTTCTGCCAAATTTAGCTGAAAAAGCTCCCCGAAAAATTTATCGAAAAAAAATCCCCGCTAAATTTAGCGGGAAATATTTCCGCTAAATTTACCGGGAAACTTTCCCCTAAATGGGAGCCGAGCAGGAGAGGAGGAGGGGCATGGCCCCCTCTCCGTGCCTTCCCTTCCTACACCTCAGGAGCTGCGCTCTAATTCGGCGTTACAGGGAGTTGTAAACGGCTTTCATTTTTTAATCATAAAGTGTTCATGCTATTCTTCGTAAGAAAGTCAATCGCATTTCCATGGTTATAGCTGACTTGTCTATTGTATTACAGTGTTTGGGAATTGTGCGGAACTGGGGCAAAGTAAAAGTGACCTCATATTAAAAGAGTTTTTGAAGAGCGTAGGATATCAGATAGATGTTATACCTGACATTAATTTTTTTGAAATTCTACAGATGCCGAATTTATCTTCTCTGTTTGTGCAAAATGTGGTTGTGCGGCATTTCTGGACTAATGATTTTAAGCGCCCCTTCGTACATCGAAAAAGTCTTCGCAGCACACCGCGTTTTATTACTCCCTCACGTTTTACGCGTTACGCTACAGGAGTTCGATCTTACTATCTACCCATCGTTTCCAATAAAATTTCGAAGTGTGTTGAACGCCAATACAAGGAGAATGTCAAGATCAATGTAAACCAATGTAACAATTTAGTGTGATTCCCCGAAATCCGCCTTTGGTGCTTTTGTGCCGTCTGCGTTGTCGAAATATTACCTTGGTGTTTTCAGAATAGTTCGGCCGACCACGTCCGGTAACCATTTCTAATTTGTACGAAACAAAATATTTTGTAGACTCAATACCCATCATGACAAAACCGAAATCAGTTTTGCGAGAAAAAAAACTTGCCCTTGAGGAAAAAAATTACAAGCACACACTCAGTGCGAAGAGCTTTCTGCGAATTGCGCGAAGTTGGCATCTGAATAACGCTTCCCCCCCCCCCCCCCAAAAAAAAAAAGAAACTGTCATGCCTGCCGGTCTAGAAATATTTACTATTGCGTATAAGGAGCATTGACTCAAAAGATTTATCATTAAGTATCGAAGTTGTTAATTTCTAGAAAAAAAAAGTGAAAGCCGTTTACAACTTCCTGTAACACCAAATTAGAGCGCAGCTCTTGAGGAGGAGGAGGGAAGGGTATACTGGAGGGGGGGTCAAGTGACTTGGGGGGGTCACGTGACGATGCCGATGATGCCATCAGTGACGTCACTGATGACGTCATCAGTGACGATGACGATGCGGATTCCGATGACGTCATCAGTGATGTCACTGATGACGTCATCAGCGATGATGACGATGCGTATGTCAGTGACGTCATCAGTGACGTCACTGATGACGTCACCCGTGATGATTATGATGACGATGCGGATGCCGGTGATGTCATCAATGACATCACTGATGACATCATCAGTGATGATGGCGATCACGATGCAGATGCCGGGGACGTCATCAGTGACGTCACTGATGACGTCATCATTGATGATGACGATGACGATACGGTTGCTGGTGACGTCATCAGTGACGTCACTGGTGACGTTATTAGTGACGTCGCTGGTGACGTCATCAGTGAAATGATGACGACGCGGATGCCGGTGACGTCATCAGTGACGATGCCGTCATCGGGGAGGTCACGTGACCTCGGCGGGGGGGGGGGGGTCACGTGACCCTGGGGGTATCACAATGACCTCCCCCGAAGTCACGTGATACCCCCCGAGGTCACGTGAACCTGGGGGTCACGTGACCTCGGGGGTGTCACGTGACTTCGGGGGGTCACGTGACCTCAAAGGAGGGGGTCACGTGACCTCGGGGGGGGTCACGTGACCTTGGGGTGACCTTGGAATGACGTTGGGGGGTCACGTGACCTTGGGGTGACCTTGGTTACGCCGACGGCGACGCCGCTCAAGCCGGGAACGGGCCCCTAAGAGCTGCGCTCTAAAAATCACAATCATATCTCCTTCCGCAAAGATACTTTAATTTTATTAATTGCTTTCTATGAATTTATAAACACTAGAACTTTCAAACTTCGCCAACGTGTTATCCTGCATCTTGTTAATATTGACGCTAAATATAGTTATCCTGGACGGCGAAATAAATTTATGAAAGACGCTCAAATGGTGTCAATTTCATAATTACATAAATTCACTATTTTTACAAAGTGTAAAAATGTTTGAGTGTGGTCAGAAAGAAAAAAAAATGACGGTACAGAGGCGGACGGACGGTGGTTCGTAAAGGCTAGCCCACATGGCGCGTTTTTCCGGGCGTCTAGACACACGTCTCGGCTTGGCGCGCGCGTTCAGCCAGATGCGTGCGCCCAGTCAAACCACACGCAGCGCTACCGGGCAGCGCTTCGGGTTTCCGTTTCCGAAGCGTCTACCCAACGTAGCCAGACGCGCTTAAGAAACAAAACAAATTTTAAAGAGAGATTGCGCGTTAAGTGATGGCTGCATGCCATAATATTATTTTATTCATGGTAAGCGAGGATTTTTACTACAGCAATCGCAATGAAGCTCAATTTCCCTCATTTTCGGCCTTTTTAGCGCGTACGCCTCATCCACGTTTCGGTATGTCATATGGCATCACCATCGCCCGCGCGAAAACATGTACAGCTGGCCGTTACAGAGGCTGCATTGGTGTGGTTGTTGCCGATGGTATTAATTTTGTACCTTTGTCTTTCGGTGTCCTTGTATTCTTTACATTTGGCCTGCCAGCAGAGCTGGCCAAATTACTCATATTTTGTAATTAAATTACATTACTAATTACTTTGCTGAAAATTGCTGAAATGTAATTAAATTACATTACAAATTACCAAAGCCAGAAAGTAATTAATTACCATTACAAATTACTTTTAAAAGTAATGACATTACTTTCGCATTACTTTTGTATACTTTTACAGGCTGCGCCTACACAGGCGCAGCCTGCGTAGGCGCAGTTTCAAACACTGCTGGTGGCTAAATTCTCGTGTTTTCCCACTGCATTTTGTGTTTCATGGTGCATGTATTTTCCCGAGGACAATGGGAAGCATTGTACTACATTTGAAAAAAAAGCAGTAAACTATTTTTGTTGGGTACGCGCGTGACAGAACGAATGCGACTGGAATGTTAGTTGTTGTTTTTTGTTTTTTTTTTACGGTAAGTTTTTACGGCGCCGTTCGATTCGCCGCGTGTCAAACGACAAAGCGTTTAGCTGTCGAAATTAATTAACAACAGAAGATAGCCGAAAGGCATGCATTTTTCACGCTCACAAATAACTTGTGTACCGATAGACAGAGGAACGCACGCGACTGATCCGTTTCCCACCCCAACCCGGACAACTGTTTTCGGAGATGTTTGAGGACCCTACGCGGATTATCTCTGGGAGGGGGGAGAATAATTGTCATTGTTCGCAAAATCGCGTCGAGGGCCGTTCCACCAGGGGCCTTAGTTCGACCTACTTCCCCTCCTTCGTTTCCCGAGAATGTCGAGCAGAAAAGCTCGAATGGCAGGCACTTACCAGCCCTATTTCTCACAGTGGGAGATAACACAGAGAGGGTACGCAGTATGCATCAGAAAAAGTAAGCGGAAACTTTCAAGAGGGGCCAGAAAACGTCGAATGCAAAACCGCAAAACATAGGTAGAGAATCGCGCTGAGCGGGTTTTGACAGTTCAAGAGAGTGGCAGAAAATGTCTAGCTGATAGCGGGCGCGAGAGTCGCACCAGCCGCATTAGCATCAGCAACATAGCGGCGGCCAAAGAGCGTTTTTTGGAAAGGTGTAGAGGAAAAAGAAAAAGTAAAATAAAAAGAAAAGCGCTCTTGTGTATTGTGGACACAAAAAATATGCCTGGTGCGAAAAAGTAATTAGGTAATTTAATTACAATTACTGTCGCTGGAGTAATTCATTACATTACTAAATTACCTGCCACAAAAAATAATGAATTACATTACTAATTACTGGAACAAGTAATTAAATTACTGTAATTTCATTACAGTAATTACATTACTGCCAGCTCTGCCTGCCAGAGTGCAGGATGCTTTCGTACTTTGCTAACTCCTCTCTGCTCCACTGAAGGAGCGTCAGACTTTCCCGCGAAGCAGAAATAGGAGTCCCTGGACTTGTGCAAAAAATATGGTAAATTGATGTCCGCGGGGGGAAGTGCCCATGTTCGCTCTGCTGCGAGCGTTGGCGGGGCCTGAGCCGTTTTTTTTAAGGCCGCGGGCGTGCAAATTTTGTAAACTCCGCGCGCGCGGGTGTGCGTGCGTGCGTGCGTGCACGACAGCCTTCCAACCTTCGGCTGACGGAATGGTGGAACGTCTTCACCGGCAGCTGAAAGCCGTACTTACAGCACAGGACGATCGCACGCATTGGCTCCAACACCTACCACTCGTACTTCTCGGCATCAGATGTGCCTTCAAACCCGGTTTGGAATGCACGTCGGCGGAGCTCATGCACGGCACAGCACCACGCCTACCAGGAGGGTTTTAGAGCGCAGCTCTTAGGGGCCCGTTTCCAGCCTGAGCGGCGTCGGCGTCGCCGTCGGCGTAACCGGGGGGGGGGGTCACGTGACCCCCCGAGGTCACGTGACCCCCTCCGAGGTCACGTGACCCCCCTCCCCCCGAGGTCACGTGACCCCCCCCCCCCTCCGAGGTCACGTGACCCCATGAGGTCCCGTAACCCCTCCCTCCGAGGTCACGTGACCCCCCCCCCCCCCCCCCCGAGGTCACGTGACCCCCCGAGGTCCCGTAACCCGCCGAGGTCACGTGACCCCCCCCCCCCCCCCCCCCCGAGGTCACGTGCCCCCCCTCCCGAGGTCACGTGACCCCCCCCCCGAGGTCACGTGACCCCCCCCTCCCCCGAGATCACGTGACCCTTCGGGGTCACGTGACTACCCGCAGGTGACGTGACCCCCCTCAGTACCCTTCCCTACTCCTCCTCAAGAGCTGCGCTCCAATTCGGCGTTACAGGGATTTGTAAACGGCTTTCATTTTTTCAGCCCCCTGAACGAGCAAGACTTGCCATATGTTCATATAGGCACACGGTGACTACACACGGTGCCTCTTGTGAGAAGCGTTCCACCAGCTGCAACTAACGCCCCCAAGAAATCCTGGCTCCCGCAAAGTGTTCATGTCCCAGGACCTTGAGACACGTACGCATGCTTTCGTGCGCCGCGATTTGGTCAAGAGGACGCCAGCACCGGCGTACGATGGCCCTTTTAAGGAATCGGCACGCGCATTGAAAACAAGGACTTTAGATGTTAAAGGCAAGCAGTGCCTTTAACAGGGTACACGACCGCATCCAACCCGGGAACGCGACAGAACAGCACACGACAAAACAGCACGCGACAAAACAGCACGGTCAAAACAGCTCGCGTCAAAACAGCACAGCGTCAAAACAGCACAGCGACAGAAGAGCACGTGCCAAAACAGCACGGCGTCAAAACAGCAAAGCGACGAAACAGCACGCATGTAAAAAGGCTGTAATAGGTAGCGTTTTATAAAAACAAAACAGAACATAAAAAAAGGATTGGACATTGCATGGCATTATTTAACAGCTAGTGGAGAACCAAAAAAAAATGATCAAAAAAACTGCTCCGACTTTACTCAACAAGATTAACAATTTAATCAAACGTTTCGTCTCCCATGCAGGAAACATCGTCAGTGAAACCTACAAGCAGGAATTCCTGCTTGTAGGTTTCACTGTTTCCTGCTTGTAGGTTTCACTGTTTCCTGCTTGTAGGTTTCACTGACGATGTTTCCTGCATGGGAGACGAAACGTTTGATTAAATTGTTAATCTTGTTGAGTAAAGTCGGAGCAGTTTTTTTGATCATTATGATTCCCGGCTTTTGGAATATTTTTGCACAATAAAAAAATGTACGCTGGCGGCAACGGGACCGGACTGAAGCCAGTGTCCCGAGTGCTGCTGCTGTTGTGTGATTGCTAAAAACATATGAAGTTAGCAGCAGTTACTACTATTTAACTACGCTAATTTCTGAAGAGATTGGGTAGTTAGAGGGGATACCTTCGCGTCGATGTTGGCTGCGTTGTCTGGTCTTTTTTGAAGTATCAGGGAAAGAGGAAACGTTATTGGGAAAAGATATTCATAGGTTAAAGTTATGAACTGCCTGGTTTGTGTCGGTCCGGTGAAGTTCCGTAGTACTCGCCGTTTCGGAATTCCCACCTAAGCGTATAATGCACCCCCCCCCCCCCCCCAAAAAAAAAAAAAAAAAGCGGGAGATGCGCCGATTACAGATGCATTGACAGAACCGGTAAGATAAGATGACTTTAATGTGGAGCGTATTCAAGGTGTACCATGGGCACCGATTCTGCGGGGTTCATTTGCCGTGAATAAAATCTCATGGAAAAACGCGGCTGGAGCTTGCAGGCGAGAAGTTGTGCGTTTTGAGTTAAATTCACAGATTATTGCCGACGAAGGCTATGATTGAGTGGAAACCGGTGAAGCAGTAACATGCCGCAGCCTGAATGTTGTGGCGTTACACTGCAGCATGGGCTGAACACACCGTTGCCGCACACGCTTTCTGTTTTTTTTTTTATTTTAACAACTAACGACAGTACATTGCCGTGCGATTGAATTATTTATTCTAGACAATATCACCAGCAAACTTGCGCGTCAAAATGAGCAAAACTGCTCGAAAAAATTGCTGTGGCTTAGCTCGGCTATGCCAGGATATACGTAGCGTGAGCTTATTCGCACAAAATGAGAGGCGCTATCAAGCGGCTCCGGTGCAGCGTCAGACTTGGCTACTGCGCAACGGAGGCGCACAGCTGGGCACGCGGCGGCGCCAGTGCGTCTGCCGCGGCTATGACGTCACTCCTCTGGAATGCGCAGACCGGCGAGGCGCGTGCGGCGGCGGCTCCGGCGCGCCAGCTGTGCGCCGTGTGACGTCACTGCTCCTCGCGCATGCGCAGCACGGAGCACGGTTTAATATGCCAGCCACGCGAAACTGCTTAACCTCGGCGAGTGGAGCTCACGCTACAAAATAGCCAGAATACGCACCAGCGGTGGCTTCGGTACTGCCCAGGCACCCGTCATGCGCGGATCGAGTATACTCCCCACTCCGAACTTGCTTCCAAAAGAACAGATTCGAAAAATTGGCCGTCGACGAGGGTTGGCTGTCGACAAATGCCTAGAACGAATTCCTTTACAGTGCCTTATTTGAGACGTGCATTTTTGAACTTCAAACGCTATATTTAGGGTCCAGCGTTTTCGGGTTAAACTGAATATAACCGGTAAAAGTAGGCCAAAGTCATTTTTCCAAATTCGGTCTTAACTGAAAAAGTTTAGTATTTTCGAGTGCGTTTGGAGTGGTGTGTGTGTGGGGGGGGGGGGGGGGGGGGGGGGGGGAGGTGGATGTGACTCGTAACTAGGGTTTCGTGTTTTAGGATAAATTCAAAAAACACCCGCCGGTAAAAGTTTCGTCTGTTCGGATTTATCAGATAAACTCTGAATTTCGATGTGCCGATCCCCTTCCCCCCTCACCCCCACACACGCACAAATATATTTAAAATTAATGGTTTAATCTGAGCGTAGAGTAAATGGTCCTGGGAAAATGCCACCACACGTATCTTTCAAATTTCGGCCAGGACAGCAGGTCATTGTACTATCAGGTCAAGACAAAAGTCACTGTTTATGTTTTTGGTTTGGGTCATACTATTTGTGCCTGAGAGGAAGGAGAGGGTGTGTTTTTGTAACCGTGAAAGCTATAGACCATAGAAATTACATAAAGTGAGGAAGAGGACCAGTTGAAACTTCTCAATTTCATCCTGTTCCACTCTACCTCTTGAGGCCGTGCGGCAGGTTGATGGAATAGCATGGAATGAATACAGGCTTCCCAGCGACTACCTCCAGTAGGGTATTGATTTTAAGGTATCGAAATTGATCGAAATAACACTTGTGTGCCACTCTTGATCTAGGGCAAATCAGTATTGCCAGTAGTAATGGCACCAACGCCAAATCAAACTGAAGAAAATATTAATTGTTACAATCGCGTTTTTGTTTTCTGTTTTGTCCAGCCTACGTTTACATTTGAATATTATTTGTTTATTTTTAATAAGAAACACTGCGAAATTGAGCTCTGAATTTCTGAGAATTCGGAATCAAACAAAAATAAACTCCGATAAACTCCGAATTTTCGGCAAAACATAAACTCAGAAAGACACCCTCTGAACTTGACGAAAACTAAACTCCGAAAACACGGAACCGTACTCATTACTGACCATATCACCACTTTCTTTCGCAGTTTTCAGCTTGTCTGCGAGATCGGTTCAACTTTCAACAAAAGCTGCGGGGGCGCAGGGGTCTTCAGGACTAAATCTGGGTTTTTCACCTGATAGGAATTTGGGCCGAATTCTTCGTTAAAAGAAGAGAGTTTAATCGCGAAATCAAACAACGGAAATGAAGAGCGTCCGCAAATGTCGCGCATTGTTTAGTACCCCTAGCTTCCGTCTACTATAGAGGAGGGTGTAAATACGAGTGTTTTAGTGTCATTTCTGACGTCGGCGCGAATTCATCACCTCTTGCAATCGTGAAAATGGGGGAAAAAGCACCGAGTACAATGCTTGCTAATTTCTCCATTTTGATATTTGCCTCTCCGACCGAAGTGGTATACTGAAGTTCATGCTCGTCCTGTGTACAAATACGAGCACACGACGATAATGTCAGATCCCGATAAGGCCCCAGTGCGTCTTACAGGACAGGTCGCGTCGGCTGCCGAAGACGGCAACAAATAAGACGACCAGTACCTGGTACTCAATAGACATTTTACACAAACGCTTTTAATTATTGCATTTTCGTTAGTATACTGGTTTTCATCAATAAACCTAAAAAAAACTGAGAAGTTTATGAGTCTGCATCTATTCAACGCAATAAACCGAAAACTTTTGTTTGGAATAAAACCCGAAAAAAAGTGCGCGGAATTTCAAATAATACAAACCGAAAACGCCGAACCCTAGCTATATTGTCAATGCCATGTTTTGACGCTGCGCTGTTTTGTTGCTGTGCTGTTTTGACGCTGTGCTGTTTTGTCGCGTGCTATTTTGACGCGTGCTGTTTTGACGCCGTGCTCTTTTGGCACGTGCTGTTTTGTCGCCGTGCTGTTTTGACGCCGTGCTGTTTTGACGCGTGCTGTTTTGACCGTGCTGTTTTGTCGCGTGCTGTTATGTCGTGTGCTGTTCTGTCATGGTGCCATCAAACCCGCCTTTCCCGACTTCCCCCCAGATGCTTCTTCAGTCATCTCCTCCCCCTAGCATACCGGACCCGGCCCGTCACTCCAGCGCAAAGTTCGGACAGTGACATGAGCCCTTCCGCAGCTTTGAGTTTTTTTTTTTTTTTTTTTTTTTTTCGCATCGTCTCTCGGCTATTTAACTCGCACGCCAGGAAACTGGAGGGGGCCTCTGTGGCGGTCTCCTCACCGCCAGTCACAACGATAAGCAAAAAGTGGGGTCCGCGCGGCAACACCAGCTCGGCCCCTTCCCTCGCGGGGTGAAAATAATGGGCACGTTAAGTCCGTGCTCCGGAGTGCGAGAGTTTGGCGCTCGTTCCACTAAACGGAGAGGAGTGCCGTCGGAGACTGACACTCGAGTGCGCCCTTCGTGCACCCAGCATTTCTCGGAGCGCCAGTGACTTCTTCGCGCTCTGTGACGTCACGTAAACAAACAAGATGGCTGCGTTGCTGTTGAGATCGTCGAGACGAAAGGCGTAGCCGGACCGCTGCCCCTTTTCAGTTGATTAGTGCTCAATCCAGCAGGTAAAAACGATTGATTTGAAAGCCAAGACAGCAATTAGCGTTCCGAAAAAGGTTTGTTCGTGCATCTCGCCTGAAAAGAAAATTCATCTATCAAACTAGCGTGCCGATAGCACAGCGACAGAGAAGTTGTCGAGAAGAGGAGACAGTCGGACCGCTCTGTCTTTTTTTTATAATGCTGAGCCCAGCGAATAAATATACTTCGATTTGAAAGCCGAAACATCAGTGAGTGTCGAGGAAAAGGCTTGTTCGTGCGTCTTGCCTGACAACGAATTGATCTGGCGAACGAGCGTGCCGATAGCTCGGCGACAGAAAAATTGTGGTGAAAAGACAGTCAGACCAAATGCTTAGCCCAGCCGCAGAGAATAAAGATACTTATGCCAAATTCCACTGGGCGTTTTGAAGCGCGCCGGGATCAGTTGACGAGATCCGGAATGGAGCACACGATCCGAACGGGGTCGCGCCGCCTACGGATCCCCTGTGGAACATGACTACTGCTCCGGGATCGGCGGGTGCCTTCCCGTCATTCAACTGCCCGGGAATCCCCTTTCTGCGGCCGCCGCGGTCCTTTCGAAGACGTTTTCGCAATCGCGGCGCTAACACGTGTTCGACGCACGAGTGGCAGGAATGGCTCAGGAGCTTCTAGCGAAGATTGCCGGAATGCCTGTAGCGCGGCAAAGCCTTCTATTCTCCTTCCAGGAAAACGAACCGGCTGTCGAGCCAAGGGGTAAGTAAGCGGCCATTACGAATTCTTCTGAGGCGAGATCAGGCGAGATGCCCAGCGAGAAAGAAATTCACATGTGTGCACCGAGGGCTGGCCCGGCTGGCTTCCGGTCGAATCCGCCGAAATCGTCGGAGCGACTTTTCTCGGATCCAGATCGAGATCTGGAGCGGGAACTAATCCAAAACGACCGGTGGAACACACCCGTCTCGATCCCGATCGCCCAATGAAATAGGCTCACTCCAGAAAAGCCCATCCCGCCGCGCTCGAAAACGACCACTTTGAATTCGCCATTAGACTGGAAAGCCGATACACCATATAGCGTTGCGGGAAAGGTTTGTTCATGCATACCGCCTAAAACGAATTGACGTGCTATCGAACGACGCTGTGCCGGTATCGGCGTACACTGTAAAAACAAATCCCGTCAAATTACAGAAATTGCCAGTTAATTTTTGATGCCGGTACAATTTCGGTTGTCATGCATAACGGTCACAGCATTAACTAGGTATTACGTGCATGATAGTAATGAGGCCCTACGGTTTTTGCCCGTAGCTTGATCCGTGGAAGCATGGCAGAAAACAGTAACTCTCATGCACGTGATCCACAGATACGGGAATTGTTCCGGCATCGAAAATTAGCTGGCGTGTTGTCCGTAACTTGCAACGACCAAAAACCGTAAATCTCAATCACTGAGCTGTACGTGATGCGCGACGACAGGAATCGTTCCTACATACAAAATTAGCAGGTGTGTTGTCCACACCTTGCAGCGACGGCCACAGCCTGCTGAACTGCTTGCTGCAGTGACTTAACCAAGCGGACGTCTAAGTGAACAATAAATATAGCACTTTACTGCTTATTTATTGTTCACTGAGATATCCGTTTTGTTAAATCACTGCAGCTAACAGTTTAATAGGCTCTGGCCATTGCTGCAATGTGCGGATAACACGCCAGCTAATTTTTAATGTCGGAACGATTCCCGTCGTCACGCATGACGTGCAGCTCAGTGATTGAGAGTTGCAGCTTTCTGCCGCTGCAAGTTACAGACAACACGTAAACTCACTTTTGATGCGGGAACAATTCAAAATAAATATCTAGTGCCCAGGGAATGCGACTAGGCTGCGGGTTCAAGTTACTTTCAGGAGTTGATGCCAGCTGCGCATCCCAGAGATTAACAGCTGCTTAAACACTGTGTTAGAAATTTCAAGGAAGTGCACACAAGATACAGTTTTAAGTAAAACATGTTCATACCTTCATTCTTAAGAAATAATTAGTGGGTCACGTCCAGCTTTCATGTGGAAGGCAATCTCTAATTTCCTGAGCAATCAAGTCCATATGAAGAATTACAGAACCTAGAAAACAAACCCAAAAATGTGGAATGTGGTTATGTTATGAACAGAATGTGATGACAGAATAAACCTCCCAATTTCCGCAAACTATGAGTTACATGTAAAGGCATTGAAGGAGCCTCAGCCAAACTCTGGCAGGCACTAAACAGTGAAACCAGCTTGTGACTTATGATATGAAACCATTTTAAGAAGGGAAGTTAGAAGAATTCCTTTGAAGACAGAATGGCCGCGTCCAATGAGTTACTTCAAGCCTGTTGTCACGAGTTAATTTCAGAAATTACTGCCAGTTGTGCCTCCCAAACATAATGAAACACCGTGTTAGTGGGGTTGTGCGAATATTCGGAATTTCGAACAGTAGTTTCAAACAATACACTATTCTATATTCGCTTTGAGAAGAACTGCGCTACTCGCGCGTTTAGAAAGTGTTGGTTGCGGTGGGCTAGTCCCGTATAGAGTGCGCTTCTTACCGAGCACCGTTGCACTGCGGAGAAGCAATACTTGCGGAAGCGAGCTCCGCGGGTGTTGCTTCTCCTCAGTGCACTGGTGCTCGGTAAGGAGCGCACTCAACAGGATAACCAGCCACGATAAACACTTGGGGAATGTAGAAATATCGCAATTGCGTGCTTGGAAGAAAAGCATATATTGAACGCGGAGTGGTGCACGCGTGCCGGCTGTACTTGAAAATAAATGGAAACTTTGTAAATGTGTGTATCTACTTTGTAGTAAACGTTTCAAAATTAAACTGACTGTTCTGCAAGAGTATACTATGTTAGGCAGAGATGCCCTTACAACCTGCGTTCCTCATGCGCGATTCATTCTTTAGGAACGCAGCTCTTAGGCGCCCGTTCCCGGCTTGAGCGGCGTCGGCGTCGCCGTAATCGAGCGTTGCATTATGGGAAGTTTCCCATAATGACGTCACGAGGGTTACCCTCGTGAGGGTTACTAGGGGTTATCCTCACGAGGATCACGAGCGTTACCCTCACAAGGGTTGCGAGAGTTAGTTACCCTCGAAAGGGTTACCCTCACGAGGGTTACTCTCATGAGGATCACCCTCACAAAGGTCACGAGGGTTATGAGAGTTACCCTCACGAGGGTCAACCCCTGAGGTCACGTGACCCCCCCTGAGGTCACGTGACCTCAGGGAGTCACTTATCCCTCAGTACCCTTCCATCCTCCACCTAAAGAGCTGCACTCTAATTCGGCGTTACAGGTAATGGTAAACGACTTTCATTTTTTAACTCAAATTAACAAAAGATTATTTTATATAGCAAGATTTGTAAATTCACTCAATTGGGCATCTCTATAGGTTTATGTGAAATCCATCGTTTACTTGCGATTCCAAGAGATCAGAACTTCTGAGGTCACAGTTCATAAATATAGATAGCTTATACTTGGCTTATAAACGAACAAGTGAAACAACCTTCACAAGTTCAGCTGGTTTTTCGTTTAAGGATTATACAATGATAATAAAAAGCGTGGAAAAACTATTCGATATTCAAATCGAAAATATTCGGCCAATACCTTTATTAGCTTCGAACTCAAAATCATCTATTCGCACAAGACTACGTGTTAGTGAGAGTTTCAAGCAAGTGCACGTAAGATGCAGTATGAAGTGAAACATGTTCATACCTTTATACTTCAGAAATAATTAGTGGACCACGTCCAGCTTTCATTTTGAAGGCAATCTAACTTCCAGAGCAATCAAGTCCACATGAAAAACTACAGAACCTGGAAAAAAACTGTGGAATGTGATAAGCTTATGAACAGACTGCGATGACACAATAAACTTCCCAATTTCAGCAAACTACGAGTTAAATGTAAGCGCAATGCAGGAGCCTCATCTTAACTCTGGCGGGCATAAAACAATGAAACCAACTTGTGACTTATGATACGAAACCATTTGAACAAGGGAAGTTTGAAAAATGCCTTTGAAGACGGAATTGCCGCGTCCAGTGAGTTTCTTCAAGCCTGTTGCTACGAGTTAATTTCAGAAGTTTCTGCCAACTGTGCCTTCCAGAGATAATTAAACACCATGTTAGTAAGAAATTTCAAGCAAGTGCACATAAGGTGCAGTGCGAAATAAAACATGTTCATACCTTTATTCTTGAAATAATTAGTGGGCCACGTCCAGCTTTCACGGGGAAAGCAATCTCTAACTTCCTGAGCAATCAAGTTCATATGGAGAACTACATAACCTGGAAAACAAAAAAAAAGTGGTATGTGATTAGGTTCTGAACAGAATGTGATGACAGAACGAACCTCCCGATTGCTGCAAACTATGACTTACACATAACTTGTAAGTGGAGTGCAGGAACCTCAGCTTAATTCTGGCAGACGCTAGACAGTGAAACCGACTTGTGATTTATGCTACGAAACCAATTTAGCAAGGGAAGTTTGAAAAATGCCTTCGAAGATGGAATTGCCGCATTCACTGAGTTTCTTCGAGCCTGCTGTCGCAAGTTAATTTCAGATGTTACTGCGAAGTGCACCTCCCAGAGCTAAACAGGTGCTTGAACACCGTGTTAGTAAGAAATTTCGAGGAAGTGCACACAAGATGCAGTAGGGAGTAAAACACGCGCATACCTTTATTCTTAAGAACTATTTAATGGGTCATGTCCAGCTTTCATGTAGAAGGCAATCTTCATGACTTCCAGAGCAATCAAGTGCGTATGAACAACTACAGAACCTGGAAAAAAAAGTGGAATGTGGTTAGGATCTGAATAGAATGTGATGACCAACTAAACCTCCCGATATCTGCAAAATATGAGTTACACGTAAGTGCACTGCAGCTGCCAGTGCGATTTAAGAAAGTGCACCTCCCAGAGATATACAGGTGCTTGAACACCGTGTTAGTAAGAAGTTTCGAGGAAGTGCACACAATATGCAGCAGGGAGTAAAACACGTGCATACCTTTATTCTTGAGAATTAATTAGTGGGTCACGTCCAGCCTTCGTGCGGAAGGCAATCATCATAACTTCCAGAGCAATCAAGTCCATACGAACAACTACAGAACCTGGAAAAAAAAAGTGGAATGTGGTTAGGTTCTGAATAGAATGCGATGACAAACTAAACCTCCCAATATCTGCAAACAATGAGTTACACGTAAGTGCACTGCAGGTGCCAGTGTGATTTAAGAAAGCTGTAAACCCCAAATTAAATTACTTGAAAGGGGCATAGACACAGAAATTAGGCAAGTTGTTACATGTCAACAGCTATTGGACATACACGAAACATTTCAGAATATTTAAAACTCCAATAATTACAATTTTTTTAATGTTCATCGTTTTTATCTGGTGAAGAGGATACCTTAAAACAACTCCTATTGTGGCGATGGCAGCTCGTCCATAAACAACGTGACTCTGATTGAGACGTTGAGCGATCTCTCTTTCGTTGTTCTCTACCCGCGTTCGCCACGCCACGCATGTCCGTTGCTCAGGCTCTGTACCTGTTTCTTCCTCTTCCGTCTCCCTCCATAAGTGACGTTGAACTCGAAGGAGCAAGCTGTGCCAGATATGCCAACTTCCCAACACTTGGGGGGGGGGGGGGGGGGGGGGGGGAAGTGGGATAAAGGAGCTTAGCTGAGTCGAAGGACGCCTGGGCGCCTTCTGATCCATGCCCGGAAGTGTATACAAGAGATCTACGAGTGGCACCGCCTTGCCGCTTGGAACTGACCAGGGACACTAAAGGGACAAGGCAGATGTTGTCACCGACGCCTGCAAACATGGCTGGCTCGCTGAATAGGTGGAGTTGAGGGTCACGCAACTAATTAGAATTGTTTTGTGAAACTAATGCATTCTTTGATAAACAAATTTGGCAGTTTTATAGTAATATGCAATGGGCTTCAGTAATATACTTAGGTTTCCTTTTTTCCATTCCTGAAAAGTCTAGAACCATTTGAATGCTAAAATAATATCTACAACTGTATTTTTTTGTTTTACACGTACACAAAAACAATTGTTCATGCCTACGTGAAATTAATGCTTAATCTATTTATTATGTTGTTATTGCCGCTACAAATTCTTGCCCCCCCCCCCCCTCCTCGCTATAATGCATTCCACAAGAATGCCCTTGAAGTAATGAACTTGAACTTGAGCTGAAGTAACTCCCATGAAACATAGTGTGGATTTTTATGGTGCTCCAACAACCAAAACAGAGCCACAAGTGATCCTACTCGTTATTATAATTAGGATAAAAATCCAAGGTGACTAAAATTGTAGTCTGGCTTGTTGATACGTCACAAAGGAAACATAAAAAAAAACAATTACGGGTAGATGTGACTCGGCAAACAAAAAGATCACTCTCAGTGGGGGTTGCTAACAGGAATAAAAAATAAAACACAAAACACAGAAGACAAATTAAATCATATGGCACTACCTGTCCCACATGGATATCAGTTTGTGTATTGACCAAAGAAGGGGAGCAAAAAAAAACAAAAAAACGTTGGAAGAGGAGACACCTCCAGGTGCATTGTATGGTGGGAACAATATAAGATCCGCTTTTGCATAGCCTATGCAGGTCAAGCAAAGCCCTGTATCAAAGACAGCCCTCGGTGTCGTGTTAACTTTTGGAATATTTGGCAGTACAGTTACCAGATGCGGTTGCATGACAGAGTTCAATAAGATCAGATAACTGCAGGCTATCAGGGTAGAATCACAAGGATATCTGGAAGCTGGTAAAACTTTGGCTCGTGACAACCACAACTGCTTTCTCATCCGGTCCATTCCTTTGTTAAAAAAGAACCTTGATCACCTTCAACCAATAAACAAAAGCAAGCATCCTCAGCATTCACATAAGGTAGGTGGCACAGAGTGATTACGTGTTGTGTAGTATGTACCATGGAAATAAACCAGAGATGCAAATGGTGAAATCTTAGAAATAATGTGTCACTTCAGTCTTTTTTTCTGTTTTTTGGGGAATCAAATTATTTACAATTTTTCTTATCTGAGCCACTTATATATCATAGAAAATGGAGGGAACCAGATTTGTGAACATATAAAGAAAAACTCTTTTTCTTGTACCGAACCACACTCCAAGTACAAATCTTAACTAATAGAGTAGCCTACAATTGAAATAAAGTGTTGCTGTATCCTGCATGCTAAAAGATGCACAAAGCTAGGCTTGCCCAGTGTGATGCAGATGGGCGCTGCGGGAAGCCCTTCGAGTTCAAAATTGGAGATGCGAGTTGCGCTCTCAAAAGTAAACAATGAAGCCCCCCCCCCCCCCCCCCCCCCCCCGTTCAACTTCAAACCATATCAGTATCTGAGCATGTTTCAAAGGCAAGAAAGTACATGTGGCTAATGTTTCCATGCATTAACAGACGAAATGTAATCATCAGTGGTGAAGCTTACAAAAGAATTGCTTGTAGCAGCTTTTGCAGCAAAAACATGGCTTTTCTAGCACAGATTTCATTTAATTTATTTCACACTGAAAACTTAAGGACATGACGTCCCAAAACCAAGACCACACGCAACGAAAACGGCACAACCAAGCACGGGGGTAAGATAGCACTAGCAGACAATAGTTGCTTGAGCGACGGCAAGCTAAACTATTCAAATAACGAACCTGCAGCAAAAAAATGGCCGAGCGTTCCTTCATGGCTGTGGTAGCGTGCCTCGAATGACTGGCGTGGGATAGCGGCTATTGTAGAGGCATCGTAGCTGAAGACCAGTGTCGGCAGGCTCCTAATGCTCCCAAATTGAAATCCACCAAAATCGGTCCCAGTAGCCACTGTTTTCCCGTGGTTGGCTCGAGAACAATCAATTCCGTGGCGTCTTGTGGTTCGTCCAGCATATAGGCCCCGTCATTGCTGGCGATCCTCAGAAGTATAAACTGCAGCAAAAAGATGCGTGAGTGCTTCATAACGGCTGTGGTAGCGCGTCCCCCACATTTGAGCTTTTGTAGCAGGCGATTCCGGTTTATCACATTGTAAAAAGCGATGCAAGTACTAGAGAAATTCCCGCAGTTCCTCAGAGTGCCATAAAAACTTTTATAACTGCACTTATAACACACAATTATTCGCAACAAAAAGATTGATGTTTGAAGTGTTGTAATAAAAGGCGATAGAAATCAAAAACAGAGAACTTTGGCAAGGACCTCATTGCCTTTAAGTCTCGATGCAATTACTAAATCAGTCCCATCTTCGACAACTGCAAAGCAACAAAACTATTTTAACATAGCAAATAAACCACACTTGTCATGACAAGCATTTTAACTAAAATGAAAATAATGGGAGAAAGGTACATTCGAGTGTTCCTCAAGTAATCGGTGCCACCGGAACAATGATTGACACCGCTCTTCCTCCCACGCAAGGCATCAATAATCGTTCCAGCCAATGAGAAGCTGCTACAAAAGGGAAACTAAGGGTTGGACACTCTTCTCGGAAAGTGGCCACTTTTTTGCTTGAGCACACATTTTAATAGTTGCTTTTACGTAGGCAAATATAAGTGAGTAATTCGGGGTTCCTCAATTTTATGAAAGAACAATATTGTTTTCGTGTATGGAAGCTCACCGTGGGACGAAAGTGGTTTGTGTACCTCAGTCCTATTCATTATCGAGCGGTTATACATCTCATATCTGCTGAAAGTATTTAAAAAATCATAGCGGCAAAAGCAGGTGGCGTGTCGTCATCTGCTTTCAGCCAGCATCTAATTGAGAGCCTCAAGTAAGAGTGTGATGAACAGCAAAATTGCAAAATTTTGCTGTTGGTCTACGGGGCTACGGGTGGTTTTTCAACGTAAATTTGGTTATAAACAGATGCTTGAAGATTTTTTTGCGAAGAATAAAATAACATTTTTTATAGACACCATTTTTGTTCCGACAGAATAGGCATTTTTTACACGCAGAAAAGTGTATAATGTGTGTACATCTCTAACGCCGCCATTAAATTGCAAACGCTCTCCATGGTTTAAGTCGAACGCACTCTTACCTAAGGCTCTCTAGCATCTAATGACGTCGGTGGTGCTATCCCGCAGTATGTTAAGCACGCACGGCCGTCGTTCGCCCGGTAGGCCTACCTCACTGATCTCTAATAAAGGGGGCTAGAAGGCGCTTAGCCTCGCTTCGAGTCGGGCGCAAGTGAAGCCATCGAAAGTTCGATGCTTGTCCCGAAACGTCGAGGGTCTGCTGGGTTTTGTAGTGCATTTAGTTAATTTTTTGGTTCAGGCTTTCTTGCATTTTTACGAGGGTTTTAATAATCCCTTTTAGTAATCAATCTTGAGAATGAGGCAATTGAACTTGGGCATGTACACTTAATCAATTAGAATCTCCAAATTCTCACACATCAAATGGCTTCCACGAAGACTTCTTGGGCCTGCATGAACTGTTATTGCGCAACTAGCAGGCTCTCTTGATATAACAAAAGCAAATGAACCGCCTTGGACACTGTTTGGACCACCGCTCGTAAGAGTGGGAAAGCCTGTCAAGCGCTCACTTCTCGGACACGGCGGTTACCTCCGGTGGCTTCGTACCTGTTTGCTCAATGCGCCGTCCAGCCCTCTAGTGGAGACTAGTGGCCTAGTTCGGAACAAACTCTGCCATAGACAATAACTTTTTTTACACATAAACTCACTGATCTCTATGACAATTGTTGGATCGCGCATCCCCGCTCCACGAGTGCGGCCACCAGACGGCCACCTTGCATGTTGAAAAATCGCGTTTTTGGAGCGTTGCAGAGGCTGGCCGCAGCGTGCTGAAGACACGTTTTCTACCCGTTCGTTGTCATTCGCCAGAAACATTTTTTTAAAACCCTGTGTAAGCCGGATACTTGCTGATGAGAACACGTGTAAATTTTTACAGAAGCGCAGTGCCGCAAGAAAAAGGCACAACTCGCCGAAAGCAAGTTTCACCGGTCTTGCGGCGTGATCAAAGCTTCCTTGGCATGCCGAAGCGCTGAGTCTCCGTGCCTTCGCACGCTTGGATACCGATCAACAATCGGTGCCGCGGCAAAGTTTTGAAGGTGTGTCGCGCATGGATGTTTTGCATCATATATCGGCCAAAGAGTTCTGGATCGTCCAGATGTTCAGGCGAGTTGCTATCAATAAAGGGGAGAAAGCAATCTGCAGCACAAATAGAGCGACGCTGTGGAGCAAGGAGGGTTTTCGAAGGCAAAAGTACAAGACGGCGAGAATGAAAATCTTTGAAGCGCGGCCCATATGGTCGTGTGCAGTCTGTTGACCAATCACAATTAGGCGAGCCGTGCTCAAACGTCAAGTGAAACTAAGTAGGTTCATAATGAGCCACCACTGATCAGTGATGAGGAGCTGTTGTGCGCGGTATTCTCTGAACCGTCTAAGAACAAAAAAGACGTACCTTCCCCCCCCCCCCCCTCTCTTCCGTCGCCACTTAGCTAAAAATACAGTCGTCATAGTAAAGTCAAACGCTGCTCCAGAGGCACATACGGCTAAAGGCACACTGCACTCGCAAAACACATCCACACGGTGTCGACTCTTGACCGGCATTCAAGCGTGCGAAGGAAGCTTTGAACACGCCGCGAGACCGGCGAAACTTAGTTTAGACGAGTTGTGCCTTTTTTCTGTGGCAGTGCGCTTCCGTAAAAATTGTCACGTCTTCTCAACGGAATTATCCGGCTTACACAGCGTTTAAAAAAAAACGTTTTTGGCGAATAACGTTTTTGGCAGCCCGAGTGCGGCCACACTTGGGCTGCAGCGATCAAGCGGGGATACGCGATCCAGCAATTGTCCTAAACATTAGTGTGTAAACTAGAGAAAACACGACATGCTCTCTTAAATTCAGTACGCGAGAGCGCTCATTAATTATACAACGAGCGCGGTTTAGTAATTCATGTTAAAATCGGATTTCTCCGGTTCTTACCGCGCCCGAAAGCAAAAAATGTACGAATAGAAAAAGTTCGGGAGTGCCCACCCAGCCCAGAGCAAACAAAACACCCATGGCGTAGAGCCCTGTGCTTGCACACGTCCATCGAGTCGAGTCTGACGCGTGGATAGGGTTCCCTCGTGCAACTGAGTCGGGAAGCTAAAGCAAAAACATTTAGCGCGTTTTCTGACTCAGCCCGCGCTATTGCGTTAAGTTACGCGTCTTTGATTCCTTCTGCACTTCGGTTATCTCGCAAGGCGCATGCGAAAATGAGCTAGCTTACCTTTTCAGTGTGGTTGAATGGTGACCGATGATGGCGGCGACAACGAAGAGAGCTGCCGCCCTTACCGCCTGTGCTGGTTCAGGCGCGAGCGAGCGTACGGACCGGGAAGTAAACATCACGTGACGGACGGTCGCTTCTCGCTCGGATGTTTTTGTCGGCGAGCTGAGTGCGCCGGCCTTCAGGTCGGTCTCCTCCCGCCGTTCAAAAGAGATTTTCGCATTCGCACGAATGGTATGTAACATGAGACATCTGCCAACAAGAAAACTATCCCTAGAGCAAACGTGGCGTGCGTTATGTGTTTTTACTTGAAAGAAAAGGGAACACAGACCTGAACTAAGAAACATGTGAAGCCGTACATCTACGGACTCGTGCCGTCATGTCGCCTCTACGGCGTTTTGCCCGTGCGCGCCTCTCACGGCGCTTTCCAGTTTTGAAAAAGGCTGCGAACTTACGTTTTTGTTTTTTTTTACAGTGTACGCCGCCATGACCCGACGACCGCTGCCTGCTACCCGTCAATAGCAGGCGCCATCCCGACTGGACAGTTCAACGCCTCAATATTCGACGCCGGGAAGAACAAGCAGGATACTTCCGGCCAGAGAAACCCTCGCCGAGAAAAAACGACGTGTGGCGAACGGCCGACCGACGCCCGCTGTGTATCCCCTGTGGGGAAGCCGACCATGTGTACCGGCGATGCCCCTACCGGCAGCGTGGACTTCGAGGGTTCGCACCAAGCGCCCCCCGCCCACGCGGCGGAGAACGACCACGGAACATCGAAAAGTACCTCCATCGTCCACCGTTAGCGGCACCCGCTTCCCCCCGGGGAACCAGTTCGCTGTTCTGGCGTCGCCACTTCGTAGGCCCCACGGAGAGAGCCTGCCTCCCTAACCTCGTCGGGGAAACTAAGCGCGGCAACCACTGGAGGTGGACTTGCCGAAGACGACCGTCAGAAGAACGTTTCACAAACATTGGAGGGCTCCCAGATTAGCGACGAGACGCATCAAAGCGACGCTTCTGCGACTGTGCCGAATAACCTAGACGTTACCATCGACGGCCACGACGTGACGGCACTCATCGACACCGGAGCAGACTATTTTGTTTTGGGCGGGAAGCTCTCTCGCCGCCTTCGGAAAGTGATTACGCCGTGAGATGGCCCTCAAATTGGAACCGCCGGTGGATGTCTCATCACAGCAGTGGGAACGTGTACTGCACCTGTAGACATCCACGGGGAAACTTGTCCAGTTAAATTTGTCGTATTCAAGGACTGTTCGAGAGATGTCATCCTTGAAGTGGATTTTCTGTGTTAATAAGCTGCTGTGATCGACCTTGGGGTGAACAGGTTGACACTTCGAAAGACCGTCGTAACTCCGGAGGGATTCAAAATAACGCCAACAGCCGTTCGAGTCACTGCGAACCAAAAGCGCCTGCCGCCGCGGTCGAGTGTTTCTTGTGCCCGTCGTGACCGACGCAGTCGCATGCGGTGAAGGTGTTCTGGAAGGCAACTTCCAGCGGCTTCTCGGAAAAAGAATAGGAGGCGTAAGGGGCTAAAAGAGTTGCAGGATGGACGCACTGTGGTCCTCGTAACCAACTTTAGACAGGAGGCGCAGCACCTCACAAAAGGTGCCGCTGTGAGCCACTTCGAGGAAATCCGGAACGCCGCCGAAATCGCCGCGATCTCCAATGAGCCCTCGCCATCTTCGCGGTACAGTACGCCGTCGCCGTATTTTGAGATTCACACCTAGCTCAGTGCCACGGAACGACGACAGCTCGAAGACGTCCTAGCGGAATGCAATAACTGTTTTGCGACAACGTCGAAAGTACGACAAACAACATTTGGAAACATCGCATCCTTACCAACAACGATGCGTTATCTGTGCATCGGCCGCCGTACCGGGTCTCCCCATCTCAGGGAGCGCTTCGCCAGCTGCACGCACCCTCAGGTTCTAGGTTCCTCGTGCAAATAAAAATTAGGATCAGGTCTTACTTTACATCAAAATATTCACCTGCAGTAAAGAAAAAAAAAAGCCTTTCATAAATCTTACGGTTATCGGTTCTGCGAATATAACCAGTAGTTTCAGTTCATCGAATGATATCGTTACGGTCGGTTTGGACAAAATTGTGATTTAATACAACCATTCCAGCTCAAATTTTTCCTCGGACACTTGACGCTATTGTTTACAATAAAATGTACTTAACGTAACTGAACAGTAGAACGAAAAGAACGCAACCCGCTTATTGCTTCAAGGAAGGGCCCCTTCGGCCCTTCGGAGCCTTCGGTTCGGTGACGTGGGTATATGCCTAGCATGCACTAATGTAATAATACGTAGAGAGTGGCCGCCACTGATATCCACTATAAGGGGCTGAATGGCGCATTGAGAAGACAGGTATAAAGCCACCAGAAGTAAGCGGCTTGTCTTGGAAGCGAGCGTTTGGCAGGCTTTTCAACTCTTCCAAGTGCTGGATGGAACAGCGCTCGTGGCGCTGGATTTTTTCTTATCATCCCAAGAGAGCCTGCTTGCTGAGGAGTAACAGCACATGCGAACCCAAGAAATCTCCTGGGAAGCCATTCGATGTGAAAATTTTCAGATTCTTGTTGATGAAGTGTGCGTATGTCCCACGTTCGAATGTACTATCCTCGTAGTTTAATTATAAACAAAAATATTAAAACCCAATAAAAAAAGTAACATGGATTAAAATATTGACTGAATGCACTAGGAAGCCTAGCACACGTCCGACTTCCGGGACAGGCATCGGACTTTCGGTGGCTTCAGTTGCACCGGGCTCGGAGAACAGCTATGCGCCATCCGGCCCCCCTATAGTGTAGATCAGTGTGGCCACCAGGGCTTTATGGCGGCCCCCCTTTTTGATAGTCACAGCAACTGCTGGCGGAGTGGAGCGTACTTATTCCTACACTTGTGATATTCGCACCATTAAAAATATTTTTTTCTTTAATATACAAGTTTCAAGAATTGTTAGTAGCCTTCAACGCATTAAAATAAATTTTAAATGACTGGGGCCTTGGCAAGACGCACAACCGCCATAACGGAAGTCAAGGTGGCGGGGGCGGTTTGCTGTTGTCGCGTGGATTTCTCATCGCTCCTTCTTTGTGGTGACTGTGAGATGGATATAGGTACAACCTCGCAGAGAGTGTATCAAGCGTCTCTTTAAACTTCCCCACCGAAAAGCTCTGTCTGCTTCTCGTAAACTCGAACAAGCTGACGCTACAAACACGAACGGGTTTCCTGAGCAGCACTTTCATTTCAGGAGCCTGCGTGCACCACAGGTTCGTTGAAAGCGTTGAGCTCGCTCTCCTAGAATCTCCTTTGCTCGCACTTACGGTGCGAGCGAAGGAAGCCTAGAAACAGTTATTTTGTTAAGGTTGTGCTTGTGGTCATAATAAGAAGGTGTTCATTACTCAATCATCTTGTTCGCTTCTCTTCTTTTTTGTTTAGTTAAGCGGTGATCAATTTATAATTCATATTGTGCGTGCTTCCCCATCTGCTTTAATTACGAATTTACACGTGCGTATGAGCAATCGATTTTTAGCTAAATTCTAAATACGTGTTAGTCATTGCAAACTAGGTGGCGCAAGGTACCGCATAATAGGAATGGAATCACTGATTTTAGCAATCCACCCATTCAGATTGCAGCCACCTTCGGCTCTAGTCATATAGTGAACGGAAGCGCCAAAACAGGCAGTGCACTGCCTGTTTTGGCGCTTCCGTGCACGCTGTCTGGTAATTTCCTGATAAAGAAATAAAATCTATTCACTTTTTTTTTCTAGATAGAAAAAAGTGAAAGCCGTTTACAAATCCCTGTAACGCCGAATTGGAGCGCAGCTCTTGAGGAGGAGGAGTGAAGGGTACTGAGGGGAGGGTAGACCCCTCCTCCTCCCCTCATTCTTTAATATGCTCCGGGGGGGCGGTCACGTGACCTCGGGGGGGGGGGGGGGGGTGTCACGTGACTTCGGGGAGGGGGGTCACGTGACCTCGGGGGTCACGTGACCTCAGAGGGGTCACGTGACCTCAGAGGGGTCACGTGACCTGGGGGTCACGTGGGGGTCACCTTGGGGTCACGTGACCTTGAGATGACCTTGGGAGGGGTCACGTGACCTTGGGGGTCACGTGACCTTGGGGAGGAGACCACGTGACCTGGGGGTCACGTGACCTCAGAGGGGTCACGTGACTTGGGGGTCACGTGACCTTCAAAGGGTCACGTGGGGTCTTGGGATCACGTGACCTTGAGATGACCTTAGGAAGGGTCACGTGACCTCGAGGGGTCACGTGACCTTGGGAGACGTGGGGTCACGTGACCTTGAGATGACCTTGGGAGGGGTCACGTGACCTGGAGGGGTCACGTGACCTTGGGATGACCTTGGTTACGCCGACGGCGACGGCGACGCCGCTCAAGCCGGGAACGGGCCCCTAAGAGCTGCGCTCTAAAACTATTTTAAGGGCTTTACAATACGCGATTTGAAGTGCTGGCTCTCATATTAGCCAGAAACCGCAAGTAAAATTATTAAAAACGAGGCTATACATATATACCTACGTCTCCCTCGATTTATTCAGCTATCTACCCAAAGCCGTCCACAGCCAACGCAGCCGTGCACGCGCATACTTACGAAACCGATACCACTTTGGCGTTGCCTGATTTCATCCAGAAACGATAATGAGCGGCGACTCTTCAGACAGCGGCAATTACATTCCTCCGGCCCCTTCCAAAAAGAAACAGTACGAATGTACAATACAGCGTGGAAAAGTACTAGATGTAATAATTTCTCTTTCTGCAAGGGATGTGATGAGCACCTGGCCGCTGAAAAAATGCGAATTAGAAAAAAAAAACATGCAATTAGCAAAATACAGATTTAATTCTTATGTATCTTTATTAGTATATTTTGGATAATGGTATTATTTTATGTAAGGACCGGTCGGAATTGCGAAAAGGTTATTTTTTAGAGTCTACTGATTGTTTGGGTGACCTAGTGATATGGGCCTATCTACTGATATTGATTTTTTACATCTGGCAACATTGAAAACAGGAGCCCAGACCAAATTCACTACAGCCGCTAGGTGCGATGAGAGTCCAGTTAGCCGCTGAAGCCTATGGGTGCAGCCACTTTTTAGGTTACACTATATTACTCTATTGACCTAGGAAATTCTTGCAGTTGTTGTCTGTTCGAATGCGGCACGCCAGCTGCGCCTAGCTAAATATCAAGAGGTGCCGTCGAGATGAAATTCAAAGATGGAGAAGTAGTGTCCTACCAAATATCTCTTCCGGCCGTATATCGTCGAACTTTCGCTGCCGATTGAGAGAAGCACCAACCGACGCTGCCGACTGCCGCTTCAGCGGTCGGAGCCGTTCCGATATCGGCTGGATAAGCAAGGCTGCGCGGAAGCCTGTCTCGGTTGGTCGTTTTCGTTAGGTTGATCGTGCGACCGCTACTGCTCCGACTTTGGATTTCAACTCGACGGCACCTCTCGATGTTCAACTAGGCAAAGAACTTTACCGACAATGGTGGGTGATCCACATCGATCGCCGAAGACGGACGGTATAGAGTTACTTGAACGGCAGACGTGGATTATCGAACTACAACAATCCGTAAATTTGCTACGCTGGTCTGAGTTTTTCGGTGGGAGGATGCTAGTCACCGCAGGTAAGGAGCGACTAGCTTGTGACATGTTAGTGGAATCTTCAGGGTTGCATGTGTAGCGATTGTAAGTATGATGCTATCTTACTGGAATCTTGTTGGTTGCATGTATAAAGTTTATAAGCCAGACGGAAAAATACAGAAATCGTGATAGTCGCATGCATAACAAAAAAAAAATGTTTCAATCTTGACTGAATTACGGACTATATTTCTTTCTTCCAGGTTACGTTTTCAGTGGGGTGGCCACTCAGCGCGCCGGCTTGTAGTTTTTTTTTTTACCGTTTCTTCAGAGTTCCCCAGCACAACGCTTGAGACAGAAGATAAAATTTCACATTTGAGAAAATATTGCCATCAGGTTTTCTTTTTGACTGGTTCTTGCAACCGATCGGCAAAACAGTTAACCATGGCGAACACATACACACAAGACGCTGAAACGTGTGCGCATTTTTTGTTGTGCGAGCGTGGCTATACTTCGTCTCACCCTACCATGGACTGAAGGCAAAAGCTACAGACCGCCAGATCCAATCACGAGCCACTTAAGAATTGGGCGGTATTTCGCTTCGATGCACGTATCGGTGCCCGCGTCTTGGATTACTGATGAGGGGACGGTTGGACAGTGGTTCGATCGAAGAGCACTGAGTGACTCAACAATTTTACATCGCAAAAAAAGCCACGACATATAGGCTCTTTGCAGCGTCGAAGCTATAGAAATGATATGGCGCTTTTGGATTCGAGCATTATTCGTCCACCCCTAAACAACGTTAAGCGTGTCATAGTATAGCATGGAATGTGATTGGACCTGGCAGCCCGTGGCTTTGGCTTTTAGTCCATCGTAGGATGGGACAAAGTATAATCTGCCCGTCACCCCCCTCCCCCGCGGTTTTTAGAGCGCAGCTCTTAGGCACCCGTTTCCGACTTGAGCGGCGTCGGCGACGCCGTCTCCGTCGCCGTCGGCGTAACCGCGCGTAACCCTCGTAACCCTCGTGAGGGTTACGAGGGTTACGAGGGTTACGAGGGTTACTCTCGCGAGGGTTACGAGGGTAACCCTCGTGATCCTCGTGAGCGTAGCAACCCTCGTAACCCTCACGAGGGTTACGAGGGTTACCCTCACGAGGGTCACGAGGGTTACCCTCACGAAGGTCACGAGGGTTATGAGAGTTACCCTCACGAGTGTCACGAGGGTTATGAGACCCTCACGAGGGTCACGAGGGTTACCCTCACAAGGGTTACTAGGGTTGTGAGAGTTACCCTCACGTGAGAGTAACCCTCGTAACCCACACGAGGGCTACGAGGGTTACTCTCATGAGGGTTACGAGGGTTACCCTCACGAGGGGTCACGAGGGTTATGAGAGTTACCCTCACGAGCGTCACGAGAGTTACCCTCACAAGGGTTACTAGGGTTATGAGAGTTACCCTCATGATGGTCACGAGGGTTACCCTCACGAGGGTCATGAGGGTTACCCCCCTGAGATCGCGTGACCCTCCGCTGAGGTCACGTGACCCCCCTCAGGTCACGTGACCCTCAGTACCCTACCATCCTATCCCTCAGTACCCTTCCATCCTTCTCCTCAAGAGCTGCGCTCTAATCCTGCGTTACAGGGAGTTGTAAACGGCTTTCATTTTAGAGCGCAGCTCTTAGGGGCCCGTTTCCGGCTTGAGCGGCGTCGCCGTCGCCGTCGCCGTCGCCGTCGGCGTCGCCGTCGGCGTCGGCGTAACCGCGCGGTGCATCATGGGAAATGTCCCATAATGCACCGCGCGAGCCCCCCACCGGGGTCACGTGACCTCCTGGGGGGTCACGTGACCCCCCGAAGTCACGTGACTCCCCTGAGGTCACGTGACCCCGCCTCGAGGTCACGTGACCCCCCGATGACGTCATCGTCACTGATGACGTCACCGGCATCCACATCGTCATCGTCATCATCACTGATGACGTCACCGGCATCCACATCGTCATCGTCATCATCACTGATGACGTCACCGGCATCCACATCGTCATCGTCATCATCACTGATGACGTCACCGGCATCCACATCGTCATCGTCATCATCACTGATGACGTCACCGGCATCCACATCGTCATCGTCATCATCACTGATGACGTCACCGGCATCCACATCGTCATCGTCATTATCACTGATGACGTCACCGGCATCCACATCGTCATCGTCATCATCACTGATGACGTCACCGGCATCCGCATCGTCATCGTCATCATCATGATGACGTTACCGACATCCGCATTGTCATCGTCATCATCACTGATGACGTCATCAGTGACGTCACTAATGACGTCATCGGTACCCGCATCGTCATCGTCACAGATGACGTCATCAGTGACGTCAGTGATGACATCATCGGCATTGGGGGTCACGTGACCCCCAAGGTCACGTGACCCCCCCCTGGTTAGTTTAACCCCCCCCCCCAGTACCCTTCCCTCCTCCTCCTCAAGAGCTGCGCTCTTATTCGGCGTTACAGGGAGTTGTAAGAGGCTTTCATTTTTTCTCTTCTTTCTTTTAGCTTTTTTGTTTGCTTTTGTCCAGCAATCGCAAGGTTTGGCTCCCCCTCCCCTCTATGTGAACTACTATCTGATTTCACAATGTTATTTTCATCTCCGATTGCTCTTTACCCCTTCTAATTACTTTTTGGGGTATATAAACATTCATAGGCTGTACACTTGTTACCTAATGAAGAGCGGTCCCCGCTCGAAACGTCGTAATAAAGTTTGTATTAGTAACTCCGAAAGTAGGCTCTTCAACGTATTAACTTTTCTCGGTTCATTGTTTTATATTTAGCCTACTTCACACACACAAACACACACACACACACACACACACACATATATATATATATATATATATATATTGTGACAGTAGTACATTGAGGTGCAACGAGCGGGACAAAAAGGAATAAAAGCAGGAGAAGAAGGTGGTCGTAGTCGGGAGGAGAACGAAGCGGCGGCAACGAAAAAAGCAATCTGTAACATTTTGATGTCAAAAATGGAATCTGCAAAAAAAAAAAATGCCCTTCACACGACAACAACCCCGGTCTGGCGAACCTTCTCCTTCTCCCAGGGGCACCAGCAACACTGAAGGTCCAGTTACCTACGCCCAACTGAGGGATCTGTTCGCGGAGCAGAGAGAGGGCTTTGAATAAACGATGGCGGCTATGGTCCAGGCGCAGGTGCAACCCGTTACATCTGCACAAGAAGACCTTCGACAAAAAATCATAGCGCTAGAGGAAAGGAGAGACTCGGAGAATCAGACCAACTGAGCAATGGTAGGCACATTTTCGGCCACCTCGAATCCCCTTCGTTTGGAACTGAAGCCTTTAGATGGTAGCGGGCCACTTGACCTTTACCTCGAGCAAGCTAACATTGTTGCTCAAGCAAACCAATGGTCCGAAGATAAAACAACTCACTCTCTTGCGGCACAATTACAGGGACCAGCCATCGCGATACTGGCCCAACTTCAAGGGAGAGCTCTAACCTACCAAACGTTGGTAGCGGCACTTGAAGACCGCTTTGGCGCCAAATATCTACAACACGTCCGCTATGGCGAGTTACGTTGCCGTCAAAAACAGCCGTTGGAAACAGTCTAAGTCCTGGCAACAGAAGTTGAGTACCTAGCGCGAAAATCATTTGTGGAAATTGCTGCCGACACTTTTCACCTTCTCAACACCTTTTCACCTTTTCACCTTCGTCGACGCAATTGCGGACACTGAAGATCAAAAATTTGTTCGACTTGGAAGGCCAAAGACTGTTCGAGAGGCTTTGGCTAAGGTCTTCGAGATCTCAGCCATCCAAAAGGCAACAGCAAACGCCGAGGCTCCTTGCCCGGCAGTGTTACAGCCGACTACTCATCTGAAGACGCCTGGAGCACGCCAGCAAACTGAAGGTCACCAACGAGTTAACACTAAGAGGCGCTGTTTTCAATGCGGGCGACAAGGACACTTGGCTGCAGAGTGTTACAGCGCGTCGGGAAACGAATATCCCGGTCCACAGGGGCGGGATCGGGCATAGAGGACCAAGTCCCCCTCGTCTCTCTTTTAAGAAGTTTTACTGGTCTTCCAACTACCAAAGTGGAGATTCAAGGAATTGGTATTCAAGAAAGTCTCCTTGATACTGGAGCAGCGGTTAACATAATCGACGCGACGCTTGTACCGGCTGATTGTAATGTTTCCCGGGTTGCTCCACAACTTTTCACAGCCAACGGCGTCAAAGTTCATACCGGTGGACAAGTGAAGGTCCTGGTCACTGCGCTCGATGAGACGTCGTTAGTGGACCTTGTAATTTTGTCGAATTCCGTCTTTCCGATCATTCTGGGTTATGAGTGGTACCACAAAAACTGATTCTTTAAGTTGAAGCCCGAACAGAACAAGGCCACCAAAACCCTGCATCCACCCATAGAAACATTACACGAAAGCATTTCACGATGCGAAAGTATTTTTACGTGGCTTGTGTACGTCGGTCGCTCATTTTCCCTCGTCGCCGTGGAAAAGTGGCACCTATTCTAAAGTTTTTCTCCCAATATACCAACACCATATGGGCTCAAGTACAGCTATTGGATGACTTAAATGTATGCGTTAAAGACTCTGCTACAATACCTGCCGAGACCGCTTCAGTGATACACCTACCTGTAATAAACAAAAAGGTTTACGGTGAAGCTGTTTTCGACTCGTGGCCCTGTGCTAAACCAGGGAAGGAACTAGCTGCACCCGGACACTCGTTGTTTGTACCAATAGAGAATTCGTCGCTCTTGTCGTTAATCTAGGTGCCAACGACATCACTCTCCATCCAGGGAAACAGATTGGTGTATTCCGACCGTTGGCGAATGACAAGATCTCAATACTTTCGAGTATTTCTTTAGGGTCAGATAACGAGTGTCATTTTTACAGTCAGGGTAATTCTTTACCGTGGGAACAATTTAAATTTGTACCAGAATTGAGGTGCGAGCAGATTGGATACAGTTCGTTTCTTGTGCATTAATTAGACAGATAGGAAACGCCAGAAAGTGAAGGTGGAGTGGTGTAGAGGTTAGCCATTCCTTTTCTGACGCTCGACAGCGACGGTTGCTGAAATCATGCTCTCCCAAGGAGCGGCGATAACGACCCTTTTGGGCCGTGGCTTTTCTGTTTTATCAACGGACGCTGATTACAGGATTGTGCTGCCTCCCCAGCCCTCCGGCATTATCGTGCGGAATTTTGTACTGCTGCACAGCGACGTGACCGGGCGACCGTACAAGATCGGTGACTTTAGCATGGAATTGGAACGTCTGGATGTGCTGGGGGACATCGAGGCCCTCGGCGCATACCAGATGAACCACCTATGGATTGTTACGCTCAAGTCTGACGAAGCCAAGCAGCGCCTGGTTGCCGCCAAGGAGCTACAAGTGAAAGGCAAGCGATGTCTTGTACTAGACCCCGACGCCGCGGACGTCCGCCTCAGACTTTATTGGATCCTGTTTCACGTCCCGGATGAAGCCGTCAGGAAAGCCCTCGAGCCTTTTGGAAAAGTCGAGGAACTTACAAGGGAGAAGTGGAGAGCGGAAGGATTCACCGGAGTCCAATCGACGACGCGGCTGGTGCGGCTAGTCCTAAAGGAGGGCGGCACCCAGGAACGCCTACCGCACCAAGTGAGAATCGCGGGAGGAAACGTCCTTCTCGTGGTTCCAGGCCGTGCACCGCATTGTCTGCGTTGCAAAGGGACGGGACACATTCGTCGAGAGTGCAGTGTTCCGAGGTGTGACGCGTGTCACCGATACGGACACGAAACCGAGACCTGTGCGAAGACCTATGCCACCGTCACGCAGGAGGCGGCAGAGTTGGATGATGGCGTCCTCAATTTGGATGAGGAAGAGGCAGAGGCGACAGCAAGGGACGCCGGCCCTGAGACTCTCCCGCCGGGGGCTGGGAAGACGTCTTTAGCCACTGTGTCAATGGAAGTGCCCCCTGCACAGGAGCAACCACTCAAGGATGCTGTGATGCCAGAGTCGTCTCAAGCATCGAGTAGCAGTGCCCAGGTCACGCCAGTCTTTCAAGCCCCCGCCCTCAAAGTAATCCAAGCCCCCGCCCTCAGAGGCGACCAACTCAGCCATGACCAGGAACCGGAGGACAAGACTTTAAGCAGTCTCAGCGAAGATGAGTCGGAGAACAGCGTCGCAGACGAAAACCTCGGGCGGCCAGAGGACCTGACGGCGCGCTCGGAGTGTAAATGGCGCACAGTCACAAGACGGCGGGAGCGATTTAACCCAACACCACGCGGCCCGCTGGATGAGCGGCGTCGGCCAGCTCAGCCGTAAGTGCAATCGGTCATTGGCTTCCCCAGCTACTCGCGAAGACTTTGACTGCGTTGTTGTACGTCCTTCCTTTTTTTTTCACCCACGTGACGCACTCCCTAAAGTTCGCTACTTTTAACTGCATTAGTCTTGTGGCACGCAGACGGAAACAATGGATCCTCAACACTCTGCTGAAAGACCGCGTTGATGTCGCCTTTTTACAAGAGACGAAGCTCTCAACCGACCTACAGGTGGAAGAAATGACGCGCTTTTTTGAACGGCACCTTGCTGCCTACCATTCGAAGGCGAATGGAATGAGCGGAGGGACGGCGATTCTCATTCAAAAGCGAACGGAAATGAAGGTGTGCCCCGAATGGGAAACGGACAGGAACGGACGTGTACGCGCAGTCGAAGTCCTGTATCAAGGGGAGCTGCACAAGCTTATATCGGTGTATACACCAAATGAGGTCGCAGAGCGCAAAAGTTTTTTCAAGGGCCTCCGTCAGTATGTTGACACGCCCTGTAAGACGGTCCTCGTGGGCGATTTTAACTGCGTGCTGACTCAGAAGGACTGCAGCAAGCGTCTGGTATCGGACGTGAGCAGGGTTGAACTGCGCAAGTTAATGCGTGACTTCGACCTGGTGGACATGAAGGACCACTCTGAAATGGAAGGTCCTACCTACACGGACTGGCAGGGAAGCTGCCATGCCCGCCTCGACCGGGTATATCTATCGGGGGAGTTCACAGTCTCGAAGATTACGTCGCAAGTTCAACCACTGGCCTTCTCGGATCATGCTTTGGTCACTGTAACGGTGGGAAGACCAACTCTCCGGAGCAAGAAGTCCTCGTGGTGGAGCGGTTGGAAGCTCAACGAAAGCCTATTAGAAGACGACACGCTCTGTGTCCAGATCAAAGACCTCATCGAGAGCAAGACTCAAGGGGTAAAGATGAGCGCAGTGCTATGGGAGGATCTGAAAGCAGACATCAAGTTGGCCGCGTACCGATACAGCCTGGAAAAAGCAGCACGCGAAAATGCAGACAAACGCCTCCTAACGAAGACCCTGAAAATACTTATTGTGGAGGAAAGCCTTTCTCTGGGAGTCTTCACGCAAGACATCCGAGAATGTAAAGGTCGCATTTTGAAGCTGCTCGAGAAGGAGTACCGCGGCGCCATGGTACGCAGCAGAGCACTGTTTCTGGAGAGGGATGAAGAACCAAGTAAGATATTCAAAACAAAAGAGCGCCAGCACGCTTCGCGGAACAGGATTTCGACGCTGCGGGTCGAGGACGACGAAATTGGCCGAAATACAAGGGGAGCGCTGCCCAAGATATCTGAAGCGGTCCAAAAGCAAATGAACCGGAAGATTGCGGCATCGGACGTGGAAGAGGTCATCAAAGGGTTGGCTTCACGCAAATCGCCAGGAGTCGATGGACTCGGCAGCCACTTTTACAAGACGTTCGCAGCCCAGATAGGTCCGATTCTGCGCGACGTTTTCGCCGACATACTCAAGCGAGGACTGCTTCCTCCAACCATGCGCCAGGCGGTCACGGTACTGATCCCGAAGAAGAGCTCAAAGGGAGTCCTGAATGTCGACCACTTTCGTCCTATCAGCATGCTGACGACAGATTATAAACTCCTCGCTAAGATTTTGGCAAAGCGGCTGGAGTGGGGCTTGCAAGACGTTGTTGGAGAACATCAGGCGTACGGAGTCAAGGAACGGACCATTGGCACAAACCTGCACGCGATGAGAATCGTGTGTGAGGCTGCTAAGGTGTTAAGGCTTCCTCTGGCGGTGCTCCAGATCGACCTCAGCAAGGCCTTCGACCCGGTGGGGCACTCATTTCTCTTCCGGCTCCTAGAAGAGTGTGGGATCGGTGATCGTCTGCTTCGCTACGTGCAGCTCTGCTACCGGGACATCACGACGCGCTTGCTGGTAAACGGAAGCAGGACGGCCCCAGTCGCAGTTACCAGATCCATTCTACAGGGCTGCCCAATGTAACCAGTACTGTTTTCATTGTACCTCGAACCCTTGTGCAGGACGATCATCAGTGACGAGAGTATTCGCGGGCTGACCCTTTCGTCAGGCTCGATTAAATTGCTCGCGTATGCAGATGGTGTCGCTGTAATATGCTCATCAAGGACGCAGGTGAAGACGGTGATACAGCACGTCACGGACTTCTGTGGTGCCTCGGGTGCGTCGATGAACTCTGACAAGTCTGCAGGCGCCTGGCTCGGAGACTGGGACTTGCAGCCCAAAACCTACCTGGGAATCAACTGGACAACGAGTATGATAAACTACTTAGGTATAAATGTGAACACAATACAAGAAAGTGGTGGGAGCGGTGGTTTGGACATTAATCGCCTCCGAAGCAAAGTCATGGACTGGCATGCCAGAGAACTTTCTTTGTTTAATCGCGCATTTATCTGTAATACCGTCTTTTGTCCAACCGTTTGGTACGCGGCACAAGTGTTGCCGTGCTCCCAGAGTGACATTGCAAAAGTGCATCACTTCTTTGCTACTTTTGTTTGGGATTCAAATTTTGAACGTATGAGGCGCGATAATTTGTTTCTAAGCGGTAAGAAAGCAGGCTTAGGGCTGGTGAATGTTGAACTCAAGCTGAAAGTACAGCGATTTATTTTTTTCCGGGATCAGAGAGATCCACTGATACTCTCTTCGTTCAGTGTACTTGGGGGAAGTTTTCTTAGTTCATGGCTGGAGGGAGACACGGGAAAATCCCGGTCACGTTGCTTGAAGTTTTACAAAGAAATAGCAGCAGCAAAGATGTTTTTCGAAGCACGTTTTTCAAAAGAATATCTCGAAAAGGTTAAAAGAAAAACTCTATATTGGAACACTCTGGACCTACTAATACCACCACCACTGTACCGTAGTGTCTTGGGGAGTTCAGTTGTTAACGATGTATTCCGTCGCTTACGAAAATATCCTGTTAGGACAGCAAGCAAAAATTTTTTCGTCAGGTTTCACTGTGAAGTACTGCCGGTTAAAACGTGGCTCATAAAAAAAGGGGTTTTACGAGCCGTGGTCAACAAACTGTGTTCTATGCCCCACGCCAGAGACGCTACAGCATGTTTTTTTTTTAAATTTTACAAATGCCGAGCTTTTTTGGACTGAATTGAGAGCAGTGCTGCAGATTGATCTCTACATAGAATGGAGGACAGCAAAGTTTTTGCAGTTTGGTGACAGGGCGTGGGAACTGTTGGCTCTACTCGGTCTCCATGCGATTTGGCGATCTAGGACGGACCATTTAGAAGTCCGAGAAGGAGCCAAGCCCGCGTGGCAACACTTCTGTGAAGGATTCATGTATGTGAGCTCACTGTTAGAAGCGATGGAGTAGCAAGGGCTGGAAGGTTGGTCGGAGTTCAGAGCGCGTTTAAACAAACGAGCTCTGAAGACACGGAGGACAAAGATGAATCAATAGGCCACCGTAAACGGGGCCCGGTTTTTTATACAGGATGTAGGTAAGAAAGCCGCTGCGGGCGTGATCTGCTTACTGATTTGTATAACTGACACCAAAGATTGTGTACTGCATTTCTTGTCACGCACAAAGACTGTTTCGTAAAGCCAAAAAAAAAAGATAGAAAGAACACAAGTCTTTTTAAAGCATGTAAATGACAAATACTTTTAATAAAAAGTTCAAAAAAAAAAAGGTGTAGAGGTCAGCGCACCCGATCGGACATTGAGAGGCCCAGAGTTCAAATCCTGGCTCCGCCGTCATTTTGGCTTTCGGCGGGTTCCTGAAAACTTTAACTCTTTGATTTATTGGATGAAGTACGGTTCATTAATCTGCATATGTTCGTTTATATCCTCCTCGGAGACAACGTACGATGATGGGAAGTGCCTGTGTTGTATATTCAATAACATGGCTCTTGATTCTCGCAGATGATGATGATACCGTGTCTCTAAAGCTCATAAACAAAGAATACTACATGTACACGGGACGAGACAGAACAGAGGGAGGATTTCTGGAGCACAAACGAGCACGTACCACGTGACACCAAGCGTCGTACCGCGTTCCACGCGGGGGCGTGTGTTTCCAGAACAGCTCCGATGGATACACTTCGTTTCTTTTGCATTATTAATAAGACAGATAGAAAACGCCAGGAAGTCGAGGTGGAGTGGTGTAGAGGTTAGCACACCCGACCGGACATTGGAAGGCCAAGAGTTCAAATCCTGGCTCCGCCGTTATTTTGGCTTTCGGCGGGTTTCTGAAAACTTTAATTCTTTGATATATTGGATTAAGTACGGTTCATTCATCTGCATATGTTCGTTTATATATATATACATTTTTTTACAGTATTTGGCAAAATCAAAATATCTCAAGAGAAAAGGAGGAGGGGGAGGAGCAGCGGAGCTTAGGGAGGAGCACGGGAGGAGGAGGGGAGGAGGTCACATCAGACAGGTGAGACTCAAATATGCCAATTCATTTCTTCTGGACATACAGTCTAAAAAAAGAAGGGTGTAGTCGGGTGCATCGGGCGCACATGCACCCTTTCCCTGAGAGATGTACCCTGCATTGCCCAGCCAGTGTACTTGTACACCGACAATGAGCATCCTCCTCTCCCTTAAGAACCTCTAGGCGTATCAGTGCACCCCCACGCTAGCCACGCGCTTCGATCAGCTTGTGCTTTGATTTCCCCATGGGGGTCACTTGTTGGCTTTGGCAGTTTCTTAGGAAGTACGGAGTTATCCTGTTCACTCGGTATGGACAGTAGAGTAGACGTTATGCATGTTTTAGGCCTATCGGGTCTCCGGGTACGATCACGTGACTACAGTCTCCAAGCTAGAGATAAGGCAGAGCACGGCACCTGCGTGAAGGCCAAGGCTACGGATAGCATCCATTGCACTATTAACTTTGGGTCGAACTTTCAAGAGGATATAAGTGACAAATCCTCTCGTTGTGTTCATTGTTGGGTTGCCCCTGAAGATAAGCCTTTGCGAGGGCGCCCCCTCTTGGCATGAAGGAGCTGCAATTTTCATACTCCTTTCTTTTTCTTTCTCTCCCTAAGCTGAAAGCATAGAAAAAGGTAAAGGTTTCACGAATGACGTAGCAGCTTTTTTCGATCTCGGTGCTTCCCGGCCTAGTTTCTCATGTGCTATGCCGCGACCAGCGGGGCTGCCGTAGATTTCGTCCGCGACGACGTATTCGAGTGTACCAAGATTTCCAGTGTTGGAAAGGTCCTAGGTGTATATCGGCCACAATGTGTTCGGTTCCGAAAAACTACTGCTTCTGCTAGATTTTGTTGAATCTTCACTGACCCCTTCCGTTTTTGTGTTTGTGTTGTTCTGCAGTGCCCGTGTCGACATATATTTCGGATTACATATTTCAAGTTCGGTGTTTTCATCGTAAGCGCTCTGCAACCTATTCCTTTGCAACAATTGACCGTTCCCTTCAGGATAACCTCTAGAATTAGGCAGTGTCTATTTTCTAGTAGCCGGGCGAATAATTTCCCGAAATTCTATCGGCAGTCGCCTGCCATTAGCTGACTACAATTATATGACAACCGCAGGTAGAATACTGACTTTCTTATTCTCCTGGCGTTTTGTGAAAACACGTTTTCGCTGATACACGTTTTGTAGACACGTTTCATCGACACTAACGTTTCATCGTCACTCGTTACGCGAAATGCACGCTGTATAGGGACGTTTTGTCGCGTGTGTATCGTTGAGGGCGCGTGCTCACCGAACCAGCCCACCCATTCACGCCGCTTCGTGGCGACAGTCTGCGGCGGCTCATTACGAAAATGTTAATCCACCTGCCCTACCCGTACACATCAATTCGCGGCTCATTACAAAAAAAAAAAAAAAAAAAAAAAAAAAAAAAAAAAAACGAGAAGCTCATATAGGAACGCTAATCTGAGCTGTCGATGAAACTTCGTTCGATGAATGAAGGGCGACTGCCGGTGAAATTTAGTGGAAATAATTATGGCGGCTGCCTGGAGAATGGACACTACCTACACTCTAAAGAAAAAGGCCCGTGCGTCTGCTCTCCCTCACAACCCTCGGAGAGCCAATCACCGCAACTTACGGAGGCAGTTCAGCGAATGACAATGCCGAAACATATGTTTAGACCAAAAAACGCAGTCTGAGTTGTGACATTAAGCAATGCAAGCGTGACGTTTTGCATTGCTTAATGTTACAAGTCCGACTGCGTTTTTTCGTCTAAACATATGTTTCGGCATTGTCGTTGGCTCAGCTGCCTCCGTAAGTTGCGGTGATTGGCTCTCCGAGGGCTGTGCTTAAAAGTAGACGCATCAACTTTTTTTTAGAGTGTAAGACTCACCCCCGGCTCTTTTTGCTTAGTAATCTCCTCAATTGTGTAACAGCTTCTTCGTACCTTCGCATATCACGGATTGCTTGCAAGTTTGTACTTGTTTACGAAATAAGCTGTCCAATAAACTTCTATGAGATTTGAAAACAATCCCGTGTGTCCGTTTACCCGCCTTTTTGCAATCACCGGGGCGCATACATTTTTTAACGGTTTCCTTGATGTCTTAAATAGGTTTATGAAGTTAGTTACCAAGCGGGCGCCTAAATTAGTGTGACCATGAACCTTTGAATAGGGTGCATCTGTGTTCTCTTCGAATTCAGTGGGTGTAGAAAGAGGTGTAGCAGTACACTATTGAACGGGGTGCTCCTGTGTTCCCTTTGAGAGCAGTAGGTGTAGAAAGGGGAGTAATGGTACACTATTGAGCGGGGTGCATCTGTGTTCCCTTTGAGTGAGGCGGGTTTATGAAGTGGTGCAATGGTACACCTTCGAACGGGGTGCATTTGTGTTCCCTTTCATTTCATTGGGTGTTGAAGAGGTGTAGCCGTACACCTTTGAATGGGGTGCGCCTGGGTTCCCTTCGAGTGAGGTTTCTGTAGAAAAGGGTGTACATGTGCACCATACCAACGGGTGTACACATATACCCACATTTGGGGTGTACAAGTGTTCCTCCAAAGGGTGAAGAAGTATATGCGACTAGCACTTACACCCTCTATGGGTGTACCCCATGACAACCTTTTTTTAGAGTGTACGCGTCATTTTGAAAGGACGCAATAGTAGAACAAAGATTAAATGACAGCAGTTTCATGAATTAGTCCACGCTCACACCGCTGCATTCCTAAATCAGGTCTCAAAAATTTCCTCTATCCAACGCCTAACCGCAAGGAACAGTTTGTCACGAGGAACTGAGTAGATAGGTATGCAGTATCTACTGATAACCTACCACCGTAAAGCCGGCCGCCTTCAAAAAAGGACTCGATTGCTGCATCAGAGTTCAGAACCAAGAACGGGTTCAAGGGACCAGACCAGCCAAGTGCTTACCTAGGTAGCCCCCCACTTCCCTCTGCCACGAGTCTCTTTCAGTTTCAATCGCCCTCAGTGGGCAGTCCACTTTGTGTGCTTTTGCGGTGAAAAACACAAATTCTTAGATTATTGAACCCTCTTTGACAGGCTTGTCAGCTCCAGCCTGTGGCATACGTCCTTGGTTTTTGCTAGAATATTTCCTAGCTAAGCTTTCTTGACCTGCCTGAAATTTTCGGCAATGCCAGTCCTTGAAGATTCCTCAAAAAGGCCCTTCGAGAGCACCACACAGCCGCCTTTCCTTTCTCATATCAGAAGCTTGATCTTGTCTTGGGAGAATGAAGCCGTGGGTCCGGTCCTCAACGCCCCATTCGGCTCCTTAAGCTTGTATGTCAAGGTGTCGGCCGCCTCCGAAATGCGCCTCTGCTTTTCGTCCTACAGGACCAGTCCGGCACATTTACGATGCTAGTATACGCGTACCAGGTCCCCGAGGATGGGTGATTGTTAGGGTTGTGGGCATTCCTAAGGTCACCCTACCCCGATGGCTGCGATAACGGCCGCGGGTCAGAACGCTCGGCCTCCTTCGCCGTGAGCTCCGACCTGTTCGTGAAGCAGAGGGTCCCCTGTCTTGGAGGATCCTCTTCTCACTCTCTTACGGGGGGACCTCTTTCCGTTCCCCGCTCGGATGCGGATCGCTGCTGATAGGCGAGGAGGTTTCGCCTCTTGTTTTCCCGCTTTCGGGAGAGGGACTCGTCCGGTGACCGCGAAAGAGATAGAACGTGTATCGGCCACTTCTCCAATGCTTCCCCGATCTCGGCTCTCCGAAATCCCGCGTCTGGCACGTAAGGACCTTTTTTTACTTTGCCGGCGCGGGGGGCATTTTGGATGGGAACATGGTAGTTCTTTTAGAAGAGTGTTTTAATAAATTATCTTAGGCTCTGCCCTTACTCTGGTACGTGTGTCTTCCCTTCCGCTATATTCGAGAGATTGAGACAAGGTAGATGATCATTGGCACCGGCGGAGGTATCTGTCGAACCGACCCGCGGTAATGTAGCCCTAAACGACGTCTACATTGCCGCGGAGATGTGGGGACCGCGCTACTAGCTTTGACGTCTCCTTCGAGATCGTCACCGCTGTTGAGATAACCCGTTGGTTCCTCTATCGGTAGCTCTGTTAGTCGTTAATAGCATATCCCACAGGGTTAACATTTTAGCTCGTCACAGAAGCACCCACGAAAGTGTGAAGCAAGATCTTGCCACGAAAGCCCCCGGCACAAGCGTATGAAAAGATGCAAATATGCGTCATTGCATTTTTAACACTGCAGCCACGAAATCAAGATAGCGACGACAAAAGCTTCTGATTTTAACACCCACAAGCGCATCCTTGGGAAAAAAAAAGGTGTTCTTAGAAAGCATAATGTTTGTTATTAACAGATAATGGAACATGTAAATGTTGCACACAAAACTTTCCGTCTTCTGATCCCCGGTCACTATTCTCCAAGATCACAGTGAACGTTCAATCTGAAATTATGCCACACTCTTAGAAAAAAGGGTCAGTATAGTCCTCCCTAAAGGGAGGAACGCTCTTGACACATATGTTCCTTCAGAAATGGAGAAACTTTCGTCCCTTAGCAGGGGAGGAAAAGTTCCTCCGTCGACTGCATCTCATTATGGCGGCCACGAATCGAGCAAATCGAGCTCGGTAAGGCTTAACGAGAACACCAAGTCTATTGCACGAAGCGAGAGGAGCAGGAAATAAAAACGTAACACGAGCTTTCCGCGAACTGTATTTATTTCCGAAGTTTCTTTACCCCTGCAGGTAAAGAAACTTACGTTTCGAAAGCATGCAGTCACTCAGTCTTCCCATCGTCAGCACTGCGATGTTCAACGGAGACAACCGGCACTCAGTTCGCGCACTTTATGTCCTACCTTTGCTATTCCTCGAGCCACAATTCCTTCGTCAACCGTTGCGTCAACCGCACATCACGGAGGAGTGAAAATCATTCGCCCGCAAAACCAAAAGCCGCTCTCAAAAAGAAGCAAATCCGAAGCAACCTCTTGGCTTATCTCAGCACGGTAACACGAAATTATGGCGTAGCCGCGTAGCGTAAAAGGATGTTAAATTGCTTGCCACCAGATGGCAGGGTCAAGCAGAGTAATCGCACGTAGCTAGGCTAGGTGGCGCTAGGTACCGCCTAATTCATGTTTTACAAAAAAAATATTTTTATTTCCTTACGCCACAATTGCGTTTCCTTTTCTTCGGAATCTCTAACACATGTAGACACGTTGCGCACACTACAAACATCAGGTCAACATATATTGAACGCATACACAGGCATCGCACATACAAACATCAATACAACAGCACACTACCCCGATCACTACTACCGAGCCCTGCGTTTCCGTCTTTTATAGTGGTCGTTTTGAACGTACGGAATTGTTCGGTGACTCCCTAAGCAAAAAAAAATATTCCGAACATGTTCATTTTTTTCTAGCAATGTCATACATCTGAGGCTATTTTTAATGGCTCAGGGGATGAATCTCTTATTAAAAAGACGAAGCTAGATCATGCCATAATTATTTGAAAGCCAATAAATCGAGCCGCTCCAATGTGGTTCCAAGCCATGAGTTTGTTTTCCCGCATGACCCTTCGTAGCCAGTATTTATATTGTAGTGTTCGTTTTTCTATTTGTGCTGTTCGCGCGAAGCTGCAATTGCCGTCTTGAATTAATCTCTGTAGAGCGGATATCCACTCAGCTGGAAGTGATGCTTCACGGGCACAGACATCGCTTTTCGATCAACTTGAATGCAGTGAAAGCCGCGACTTGCGACAACTGTTAAGTGTACGGAGCTGCGCCGTTGCGAGCTCGAAAACTTCTAGCGCTCATCCCAGCGCGCCACTTAGAGGGCAGTTTCTACAGGAACCGTAATATATTTAAACAGTAAAATAAAGGATAGCGTTTTTTGTTTTTTTTTTCCCGATTTTGCTTGTCTTTTTTTTTATGCTAAACTTCCATTATAAATATACGTACTTTCCGTCATACTTTCGTAGTGTTGTCTTTTCCCCAGAGCGCAATCGCTCTCGGGGACCGACAGTCACATTGGCCACTGTACGATAGGAGCTTACCGTTCAGACCAGCGTTCCAACGTGACTATCCACACGTCGATCGACTGCACCTAATCCCTCAAGTGGTTTTAAACTCTTTAATGTAAAGCGGAATGTCATCCTGCGACACAACGGCCCCTCCGATAACGGCCCGACCAGCGGCATCAATGCCCGACAGTTTACGTCATCTCATCTTGTTGTTACACCACTGATAAGCGAACACACGGTCACATCGGCGATAATTCCAGTCTTCTGTTCACAACCCACAACACTGCCATAACGATGTCGCTGACACGAAGAAATACAGAACCACGTTGACGATGTTGCTGACACGCAGAAGAATCACGTTGAACGCCGGTTGGCACTCGGCACGGGACAACGGAACCGAACTCAGCACGGAAGGCACGCAGGCAGCCGGCAGGAAAACCTGCCTTCCTTGGACGCAGTTCCCGCGATTTCCATAACGTCGAAAACGTCGAAACAGTTCCTCGTGGTTTCGCTGCTGTAGTTCCGCGTGTGTCCCGCAAATTGGAGACGGCCGCAACGGCCGTCTCACCCAGTGTATGTAGCGCTGCTGGCACTGGTCCGGAACTTCGCTGTTTCTAGCGGCTTCGTTAGCTCGTTTGATAAAATTAGTGCTAAAAACGTCAATGCAACCGAAATGTTGTGCACGTTTGGACTAGAAGACGGAATTACAGGCGGCCTTCGCTGCCGCTGAAGCTCAATCAACTCAACATTAATTTATTAAACAACGTGCGCGATGTGCTCGAAAAACGAAACCGAAAGAAGATGAGTCGGGAGGGCGAAAGCTTTCTCCGGTCTGCCTGGAGGAGGAAAACGTCTCGGAGAATAATAAGGACTTTAATTTTCCTTTCATCGGTCCGGGTTTGTTTATGTGTGTTTTGGTAAACAAAAAAAAAAAAAAAAAAAAAAAAACTGTACAAAAAAAAAGTCACTTTTCTGGGGATCGAACCGTTGACCACTTGGTCAGTAGCGCGATGTTCTACCCCTGCGCCAACGGAACAAGGAGGAACTCGCCCTCCTCCTTTCATCTGAACTGCCGTTCCTCCCTTCTCTGGGCAACTTGTCCGCAACAAGGAGGAACAGTCGCTTTTGCTACCTTTCTCCTCCCTTTTTTTCTTAGAGTGCAGTTGCTCTTGAGTGCCTCTAGTGTGTTGCAGGCTAAACACAGTACAACAGCATCCTCCCTTAAGGCTCTAAGCTCGCCATGATTGGTAATTGCTTTTGTTTAACTTGCCTCCGTTCCAGCGTTCTCTTTGCTATATTCAAAAGAGCGGAGAGATCTGTAGGAGGTGTTTGTCATGTTACTCTAAACATCTAACAGACTGTTTAAGAGTTTATGAATAATAGCCGTTTTGGAAGAGTGATCAGATTCGCCGTGAAGAGTCCTTCAAACGTGCCATCTAAAAAAATCTGGTAACTGGGAACTTTTGAGTCACCATGTTGAATGTCGGCATAGTTTATGCCGCTGAACCCGATTACACTTTTCTCCCAACAAAGACGCGACCCTGGACACTTTACCAGAAAATATGACTTCGTGGAAGATTGGTGCTATCCGAACTCTATATGCAGAAAACATTAGGCCTTGTCTCCGGAATAAACCATGAAAGATACATTGCTGAAAATATCACAGCAATGAATCTTACCTACTCCCGTTGCATTTGCTACTGTCGAGCGATGTCTGCGGATGGCGCCATTAGATCCCGACATCCGGCCTACTACAATAAAAACAGGCCGCATCTCCACGCGGTGAATGATGTTGATTGGGCGAAGCTCTGGTGGTGCTGATGATACTGATTGTATTGTTCATAAGTAGTGCTGATGGTGCTGATTTTTTTTATTGCTCATATGTAGTGCTGAGTTCTGGGTTGCATTTCGACTTCATTGTTACTGCTTTATGGTCGGTGAAATGCAGAGCCATGGTTCTTCTAGCGGATCAGCTTGGATCTGCTAAAAGCCGTGGGAACGCATCTCCACCGCTTAAGTCAACGGTCCATGTCAGGAAATGTGTGGTGTGGATTGTGGTTATATAAGCAGTTGAGCATTTGACCGCAGCGCCCTCTAGCCTATAAACGTTGAGGCAATGCATGCAAAGTTTAACGCGATTATTTACGCATCTGACTCCATCGCCCTCTTTTGTATATACGTTAAGCGGCTACATGCAACGTTGGAGTGTAGCGTAGTGGTTAAGACGTGTGCCTCGTAAGCTAGCGGTCCTGAGTTCGAACCAGTGTTGTACGGAACAGCGTTCCTTTTAGGAGTAACGAAGGAACGCCGCCGTCACCTTTTGCATCTCTGGAACTAGAATGTGAACGCGTTACATTTTTACTGCAACGGAAAGAGTGACGGACTTCCTTTTATTCGCCCAGTGGGGTAATTTTTATTTTATTTCTAACAGGAAAATTTTGAACAAAAACAATATCTCTACGAAGTGCGGGATCTCGTGAACTTTTTGGCTACTATTCTTATGAATTATTTTGTGTGGGCCTCGCTTGCTAACAGTTTCGGGTGCAGAAGAGCTGGTGGACATAGATTCTTTTTTGAGTGCCCGAAACTGCGGTACACAAAGGAAAACTTTTAGTCCTGGGGAAAAAACAAAGAAACAGGGTCGTTTCAAACCCAGCTACTTTCTTTGGTTCCACGAATCTTTATACACCCAGAAATCGAAGGCCGACTTCAGCCATTTCCGAACTTCATAACGAGACCTACAGTTACAACAAAATCACAGGTTGCCAGACATCGAACGCACCTTCGTATCCCGAACATTGGTCACTTAAAAGATACACAAAAAAAATCACATTTATTCCTTCTTTTGTCTCTTACCTTCAAACTGAACAGCAAATTTAACCTTCACAAAGTATTTGTAGTTTTCAAGACCGACCTCCCAAAAGTCCAATACTCTCCTTCACTTGCTCGTCTTGCAGAGAGCAACATCGAAAAGCAGCTGTTGTTAAGTTCGAACACGGGACTTTGTCAAATTGAAACATTTGAGGTTGTCGTAAAATTCTCGTGAAATGTGGGGTAAAGGTACATTCGGCTCTTCTGAATCGTCCACTACAAAAATGAATATGGTTAAAAGCTGAGATTTTCAACTTAAATATATCAACAAATGAAACCCTGCTTCCGCTTGTTTTCTTCTCCTGGTGCCTTTCCATCACGACATGCAAACTCGTATGTTGCATATTAATGGGATTGATTTAAAAAAAAAAAAGATAAACTCTGCTTGATTTAACTATACATCGTAATCAGCAAAATAGAAATGTACCGTATATGTAACGATACGTTCCATTTTTTGAACTATAACGGGAACGAGTTCATTTTTCACAGATGGAACTTGTAACGGGAGCGCGTTCCAAAAATCAGAAGGAACGAGAAGGGCGCTTCCGTTCCATTTTTTGAGGAACGTGTACAACACTGGTTCGAACCCCCGTGCAAGAGTACGTTTTTCTTTTATTTAAAGTGGGCCGATCCCGGAGGCAGTGCAATCGATGTAAGCACGGACGCCCGAGGGATGGACAAGGCTAGACTAGGGTGCCTCCATGTGCGCTTCGCATAGGGTGATGCCAACTGCCTGTTTCCCTTTCCCACACCCTCGTCCACTGCCATTTTGTTCCTCGTTGTTTCCCCGTGCGCCGGAAAGTGGCCTTTGTGTCCATCGGTCCTCCCATCCGAGGGGGGAAATGCTAATCCTTCCTTCATGGGTTCCACAACGCTGCTCCGAACTTGTGGGATAAGGTGCTTGTTTCCGGGAGGGTTATAAGCCCAGGAATTATCGCCGAGGAACAAAATGGTTGCTGGTTTGTCGGCGAGTGGTATTACAAAGGGTGGCATCACCCTAGCAAAGCGCACATGAAGGCTCCATAGGCTAGACCCGAAGCAGGGTTGGGCAGTATCGCGATACAAATGCATCGCGATAGTATTTCAGAAATACATTTCGTATCTGTATTTCTGTATCGCGACACATTTTTTTCACCAGTATCTTTATTCCTATATCGAAATACATTTGGAATGTTTCTTTGTATCGCTATACAATCAGGATGAAATGTATTTCGTTACATTTTTTTAGAAATACTCCCCCCCCCCCCCCCCCCCCCCCCCGCCCCCGAAAAAAAAAAAAAAAAAGTCCGAACGCTTTTTTTGCTTCTGAGGACACTAGAGTCAAGGAGATGCTGGGGCATTGTTACTATGCTCACCAGTGCTCCTTTTGATTCTGCAAACTATTTTTTTATGCGACCTCTTCTCTCTTCTGAGAAGTGTTGCGTAGTCGGGGACTCGAACCAGGTGGCGTGCCAGGAGTGGAGTCAGAGCATATTCTGCCGCAGGTCCTTAGGTAGGGATTTCTTGAGCTATTGTTTGCTGGCATCCAATGCCCGCTTTTAACCGTCTCTCTCGCCTTAGCGTACAGAGTACACCCAGCCGGCAAAGCTGAGTCACATTCCGTTGCAGCACAAGCCTGGCGGTGGTTGACTTGAAATAGTAGGAAGATTCACACTCCGAGGTTCAACACACATTCGAATGCATCTGCGGCTGCGCCCGTAACATTGCACGGCTCAAGGGTACGTCATCAGCCGGCGTGAACGTGACCCGCTGCTCTGGTGATCCGAAACCCAGAAGGAGGCCGGAAGTGGGCTCGCTGTACCATCTTAGACTATGTACTCCCGAGACTCGTCTCGAGACCGCTGTTTCTCGGACAGCTAGCCCCTGTGCCGGCAATATCAGCTCGCAATCCACGAGGTCTCTGTTTGGATAATGCTTGGCAAAACTTGAGGACTGCAATCCGTGCGTCGGTGGCGGAGGGTCGGCAGTAAGGACCTTCAGAACAGAGAAGCTACCGTATCGTTGTTTCAACCGTAACAGAAGATAAGACATGTATTCCAAGATGCTTCAGGTGGTCCACTATCCTCAAATATTCCAAATGACACTGCATCCACGATCTTCAACTAGGTAACCTACAACGAAAGTACGTATTGCCATTTTATACAGCAGCGTGGTAAAGTTTAATGTTCAAGGCCACACTTACAGATAAAGAATACTAGTTCATTCCACCATGACATCGTGTGATCGATATTGACAGGATTCCCTCATCAGACAGACAGGATGTCATGGAAGGGACCGTGGAACGTTTTTTTGGGCCCATTGAAGACTCCTTGTCGTCCGAAACCGCTATCTTCAAGGCATAGTGCCAAGCCTACGGGAAAGTAATTTCGGGATCAAAAACATCCACTTCAAACTTCAAGCTTCATCTCAGTTGGCGTCTCAAAAAATTTGGCAAATGTATTGCACTATCAGTATTTCTGTATTTGTATTTCTGCCCTCCTTAAATTGTATTCCTGTATTTGTATTTCCAAATACTTTTTGCCTCTTTTTGAAATGTATTTCCGATACGTATCGCGATACATTTTTGCAGATATATCTTAGTATCAGTATTTTAGCTACTATTTTAACGTATCCCAGTATTTGTATTTCCAAATACATTTTTGAGTATTTCTGCCCAACCCTGACCCGAAGGCGCTTCGCCCCTCCTAGGGATTATACTCTGCGACAACTTTTCTTGGCAATGCAACGGAGGGTACAGGCACGCGGCACGCGTTCCCTCTCTCATTTTGAGCGCTGAATAAAGCTTTGCGCGGTATCTCCTCCTCTCCACTGCATTGCCAAGAAAACGACGATTTTTCTTAGTATCGGAGCGGCAGCTGTCGGGAGGAAACGGAACGACGGCTGCGTTTGTCAAGCGTATTCATAGATGGCTCCACGAGTTCCGGTAAGCGCTTACAGAGCGCACATTATTCTTGATGTTGGTTCATGCGGGCGTTTTTTTCGCTTCAGGTTTCCTCGGGGGGTAGTTACAGTAGTGACGTAGCCAGGATATTATTTCGGGGGGACGGTAAGGAGGTGGGGGGGAGGGGGGGGGGGGGGGGAGGGGGAGGGGGCAATGGCACTAATCCCTTTTCCCCCCAACGACGAAGCAGGGTGAGCTTGGGGGTACTGACGCTCACGCGAAGAATAGCGAGGCACTTTTCAGATACAACTAGGGATGCCGCGAACGCCGCGAACCACCCTAGGTTCGATTTCGAAAGATTTCTATGTTTTCGAACCGAATTGATTTTCGATTTTAAAAGGTTTCGATATTTTCGACCGTACGGAAATTCGAATTCGAAAAATTCGCAACTTTACAAAATCGTGTAGTTTCGAATTCGAAAAGTTCGAAGCTTTCACGGTTTCTAAAAGTTCGGGTTCGATTTTTTCGATTATTTTTTACTTGAGGTTCGAAAAATTCGAAGATTTCGAACTTTCCTAACTTGAAATGCGAGCGATCCGAATGTGTCGCATTTCTTTGGATCTGAAATTCGAAAAATTCTAGCGTTTCGAATTCTTATAGATATGAAGTTGGATAAATTCGAAGATTTCAAATTTCTTTCTACATAAAGTTCGAAAAGTTCGAAGGTTTCGATTTTCTTTCAGCGCTAAATTCGAAAAAGAAACTTAGGTTTCGAATTTCTTTAAAGTCCAAGTGCGCAAAGTTCGAAGTCCGGTTTGCATGTTCCGCCACCAGTTTCGGTTTCAAAGAACGTTTTCATGCCTCACTGGTTTTCACGAAATCAGGTTTAGAAATGTTCGGGTGTCATATTTAAATTGCGTGAAGTAGGTCAGGCAATTAACTGAGACGATGAGTGTCCCGGATGTGCTGGATTATTTGCCAGCGCAGAGTGACGTGTGCAGATGAGTAATTGTGGCCGCCAGCCCGGGGGGGGGGGGGGGGGGGGGTCTTTAACGTACATTACGCAGTAGTGATCACATTAACGCACTGTTTAACGATACTCATCCAGTTCGAAACGGCCAGGGGCAGGCAGGTGGTTGAGGGTCACTTGAGGCTCAGAAAAACCTTGAAGCGATCTGGCAAACTGCCTCCCCACTCCTTGCACGCTGGTAGTAGTCCGATCGAACGCCGCCCGAGTGACGCTGGCATATCGTGTTTAGTTTGTACATGATGCAAAATCCTTATACTGGGAATGAAATTTGAAAGAAAAAGTGTAAGAAGACAGAAAAAAGGGGACAGGACAACGTATCAAACTGAGCTCAGGACAACGTCTCATACTCAACTCAGGTGAAAACTCAGCTCAGGAATAACGTCTCAAATTCACCTCAACTGAGTTTGAGACTTTGTACTGTCCCCTTTTTTCTTTCTTCTTACACTATTTCTTTCGAATTTCATTCCGAGTCTCGGGATTTCGCATCACGATCAACATACACCAGCTCGCCTGCACCTTGACAATGTTTTAGTTTGTAATTGTTTTGGAGGTTTATTTTCGGAGACGGAAGAAACGCCGAGCAAAAAGCACAAAAGCCGACACAACTTGAGGTCGAGGAGCGTTCTACCATACCAGCAGCGTCGGAAGAGGTAAAACGGAAGGGAGGGGGTGAAGGCCCCCCCCCCCCCCCCCCCCCCCGATATTTCGGACTGTTAAAGAAAACGATACGGGGAACGACGGCATGGTCGAGCTTATTTTAATCTGAAATTAGTTATGCATATCTGTAGCTACTGTCGCTCTTCACTGCATAAAAGATCGCGTAGGTGGTCATTGTTAGAAACTCGTTGTCAGAAGGCACTACTCGTCACATGCTTAGTGGTTCGAAAGTTCACAGCTATGTCTTTTTGGCCTAAATAACTGTGCCATTGGTAACAAATAAGAAATAAATAAACATAACATAAATGCAAAAAATAAAAAGCTGGAGAAAATAAAACTATCAAGAATCCGCCGGATGTGTGGTACTCTTGCATATTCAGAGGCCCAGAACTGCGAAACAAGTTTCTCCTACCAAAATGTGTACAGGTAAGAAAAACACGTCCCAAAAACGTGAAATAAAAAAAATAACAATAATTGTTTTTATGACATGCCGAATTTGAACAATATCAGAAATCTTTTTCCCCGAGTTAATTTATTCCTCAGCGTGAAAAGAACAATATATACATTAATTTGTATTCTGCAGATAGTAATGATATGTACAGTCAGTGGTGTTAGTTGAAATGCAATACCTAAAACAATTTCGACAAAAAAAAAAAAAAAAACAAGTTTAGGGCATAATTGCCCGTACATACATATTTGGGTATTTCTTCGGAACTCGTCTTGAACCACAATAAGCATATCTTAAGACTAGACTTACCTAGACTATACATTGATCATTCTTAAAAAGTTTAATATCTCTACCATAAATATCTTCGGCTATAGCGCGCTTCAAACATGGCACAAACGACAATTGTCAAAAACCCGTCGTCCTTCCTCGCTCCTTCGGGAATCTATTTCTTTAAAACCAAGCATGCCAGATGATTGAAATAAACGGCATTGTATTTCGCAAAGAATGCGGCACCACATGTAAAAATGCGAGAAAAAAAAAATGTGAATGTACCTCACTGCTTAAATCCAAATGAAACCGCCCGCCCGTCTTTCGAAGTTCGACGAACTTCGAAAGACGGGCGGGCGCGTGATGTTTTTAAAATCTTTAGGTTGCGGGGTTTTGCCGCACAATTAATATTGCTTTTATAAAACCAAGCCTCAGCGGCGCTTTCAGGTAGCGCGTCCCGACCTAGGTGCATTTTAACTTCGGTAGTATGTCGCGTCGCGTCCGCTGGGGAGACGGGGGTGGCACCCCTGTATCCTCTTCCGCTGTATCTGTTTCGGCGCCAAAATGGCCGATTGAAGCCAAAATAGACATCACGTGAAGTTTCACGAGTGGCCGCTGCGGGTGAAATGGTGGCGTTGTGTTCGCCATTAGGTCGGTGCTCGAGGACAGACCGGGGACACTTTTTCAGAGCAATCTCTATGGCAGTTTCCCAACTGAGTGTTCTAGTAACGTTGGTGGGAGCCGACGACGTCCAAGCCACGATCCGAGCACCCCTAGTTGCAGCCTTGCTTCCGAGAAGACTGGATATTCTTTCCGGCGGGCACACAATACATGCAGCATGATTGCGGCTGATGCGGATCGCAGGAGGTGGATAGCAGGACAACAATGCACAGAAAATAGGTCGAGCACGGCACAGTGCACGCACAGGGATCAATTGTCGCCGCCATGTTGAAATAAAACAGAGTTAAGCCAGGCCAAGCTTCAGTTTAGTACACAATTAATTCCAATATACTTCATTACAAATAAATATATAAACGTTAAAGCAGGTTTTTTTCGTGTGTGTTCAAAGTTATGATGTAAGTGAACTAGAACAGGAACATTCAAGTTGCGTCAAGTGAGTTTCGTCGTAACCCCTGTCGCCGGAACTGGCGAACGTCGCCGCATCCCCATCGCCATTGTAACTAAAATTCAAAAACAAAGCAAGGGCCACTGTGTTTCGGGTGGTTTCAGGCCTTTAGGCTTCCGAGAAAAACATCGAAGAACGTTCTTGGGGAAACAAAAAGTGTCCCAGGTCCCGGCGTGCCCATGGAACCAGCTGTGGGTTTGAGTCTACTTGATGAGTATTCGCCCATTCGTTTTACTTTTTTAGTTCTTTCTTTTCGGAGCGTTTGTGACATGTCCTTGTGTGTGCAGGAAGCGTGAAGGCGAACGTGTGCGGCTCCTTGTCGCACACGTGCTTTGCGCAATGGATGACCCTCGAGCTTTTCCCCAGGAAGTCCCGGAACCGACCTGTCACTGAGCGAGCGGTCAGATTGCGGGAACGCACACAGAGGCAAAGGTCGCACCGAAGCCGGAGGGGGGAAGGGGGAAAAGGGGGGGGGGGGGGGACTTGATAAGTATGTCGGGGAGTTTTATCTTGTGGATCGGTGGACAAGACGAGTTCCACAAATCGGGTGGCGGCTTGGTACCACCTAACTAGGCGGTGTCTTTCGCGGAACCCATGACTGCTAAAGGTACCCATTACGTGCTAGCGCTCGTATTTGCACCCCGTTTGCTTTCACTGCGGGTGTTTGAATTGAAGTTCGATTCTCTGTATTGACGATGTTGCTTGCGAGGAGTATAAAGAGTTCTTTTTTGAATAGGGCACGGACTTTTTCTAAAAAATGCTGTATATCTCGCACTTGTTTGCTAGTCCTCTGGCTGTAGTTTATTGTGAAATTTGGGGGCCAAAAACGCGAATTGAGTAGTTCCAAAAAAAATATAATGTAGTGTCGTGTACCATCCGACGGCATCTTGGAGAACGTTCACGTGTCATGCAATGGCACTCCACTCACGCCTTCAAGTGCCGTTCGAATGTCTCGTGGAAAGCGAATTGCCAAACGAGTTTTTCGAAGTTGTAGCGTAGCTTAGTGGAAATTGTAGCGTAGCTCGCCTCATACGCAGCGGACCCGGGTTCGATCTACAGTGTGCGTTTACTTTCTTAATCCTTTTTCTCAAACATTTTGTTTTGTCGAGGCATTTGGCAATATTTACGACATTTATTTTTTACCATTAGCACTGAAAAAAAAAATAAGCGGATGTTGTCGACGAAACCTTGCTTAACAAAATGGTATGGGCATCCCTTTCGGAGGTACATGAGGGACAGCGGGGCTTGGTATAGGACAGAGGGGCTGGACGCTGCGAAGCGGCATGTGCAACGGGGCCAAGTAGGTTAATAGTTTTTTAAATAGCAGCCACATACTTTCGCCGCGAGGCGGCGTGAATGCAGGCGGGGTGTTTGTTAACGAGCTCCCCAGGGATACACGTGCTGTTCGATTTTCTTTCGGACGGCACTTGTAGGCGCGACTGGAGTGCCGTCGGACGGCACTGTAGACAGTCAAAAAACGAGGTGTTTCGAATAACTTTCTTAAAGAGACCATGAACTGATTTTTCAACTACGTCCTCCTTAGTACATAAGCAAAGTGAGAAATCGTGTGGTCGTATTTCACTGAAACCTAAATTTCTGCCAGCAGTCTGAGAGCCGTTATGGACCAAGCCCTACATAGAATTCACGCTTCACATTTATGCAAGCGCCGACAACCATGAAGCGAGCGACGAGACAAGCGATGGCGACCCTTTTCGCTATCGCTGAGCTGCGCGACGAGGCACACTGCTTGAAAGCGACAGGAACAAGCGATCAATGCAATGAAATACGTTTTAAAGAAATTCAAGAATCGAGCGACGTTACAAGCGACATTGAGAAATCTCAGTCACTCGTCGCTGTCGCCGATGCTCGTCTCGTTGCTCGCTAAATCGTTTACATGCGGTCCAGCTTTGATTGTCTGAAAGCGAGAGACACGTGCCACGAGTGAGTGCTGTGCTGTCACTCACTTCCAAGTGCCTCTCATTTCAGGGTTACACTGCCATTTGCTTCCAATTGCTGCACAGGCCGCGTGCTCAGGCACTTTGATTCCACTTACGTAACTAGCACAAACGCATCAAGGGGTTTTAGGCGGGGTTAGCCATCCGGTGTGTTTGCCGTACCATTCTTTTCGGTGCCTCGACAGTCCACAGTCACTTCACAGTCACAAGTTTGGGACGCCATGACGACAGCGGCACTTGTGCCTGCTTGTCTTATTCACCTGAGGTTTGAAGACCAACTGCAGACTTTCGACACCATGACACTTTCGGTTTTGTAACATCATTGTTGCTTCCTTGGGACAACTCTTAATACATGGGAGCAACAGGATGGCAATTGCACCAGTGGGAATACGTCCAGGCACTATACCTGTACTAAATCTTGCTTGAGCACCTGTTTATTTAAGATTATGTTTACACTTGCAGCCTTACCTCGGAGGCTGGGTTTCCCTACCAGAAGAAAAATTTGACTGGGCCATAGGTAAGGCCAAGTCCGACTCGCGCTGCTTATCCTGTTGGCCCGGTGCCTCTACAAGGACGAGGACCTCGTCAATAGGAGCGTGACAGGACAACCTTCCACGCGTGATAAAGTATGGCGCCATGGGAGGGAAGCCCATTACACCTGCCAGAGTCGATGCAATTGCAGGTTCGTGCCTTGCTGCATGTCCACCTTCCCTGCTCTAAACTATGCAGCAATTGGCAGGTTCGGCATCATTCGTTATATAGGTTTTATAAACCATACTCGAAATAGCTCTTGGGTATCATCATCATGCCGCTCGGAGCCGACATGGGGTGGGTTTTGCTATCTTGAATGTGCAAATGCACTATACCTCGTCTCGCCTCACCATGAACTAACTGTAAACGTTGTGCAAGCGCGAGTGGGTAGCCTTGACTGGAGCAGCCGCTGACGCGTGATCCAACGCATTTAGCTTGCACTTTTAGCAGGCACGGCCAACAATGGTTATTCACCCATCTAATGTTTGTTGAGCCTCACAAATATACAGTGTATTCAGTTGACATTCAAGTAGCTATCTCCTTTTGTAATTCGGCGAAAAACAAAAAAGAAACACTTGCCAGTCACTATTTCCTTCAACTAGGAAGTTTTGTTTTAGTGATAAACATGCAATTAAAATATTTAAACTTTATTTTCAGACATTATCTTTGAGTGTATACCTATGTCTTTGCAACAGTCACTGCCGAAAACAATCCCACTATTTTAAACTCTGACGACCTCAGCTGATTTTGAACTCTCTCCGCTCTGCCTATGGGCTGACATGTTTACTTTCTTGGAGCTGCCAAGAGAGTGAATCGGGGAAACAGGGTAGCACTCTGTGCCCTATAATGAAAGAGCACATTATGTAGTGTGCTTAAAGGGATACTGAACCGAAATCTGCATTTCATCTAAAGAGGCAGTGGGAGTGTTTAACTGGAAGCTACAAACCCCAAGATAACAATATGTTGAATGGATGGCCATGTTTTTTTGGCAAAAGAAGAACACAATTTAGCGAAGCTTACGTCAGGTTACTAGGCTTCTGGCCTTCTCCCCTGTCCCCAGGCAACCTTCGGAGGAGCTCTGTGACGTGATGACGTCAGACGGCCTGCGAGGTTTGCTGAATCGCATCTTTCTTTTCCAAGAGATACGGCCATTCGTTCAGGATATCGTTGTAAAAGTGATGTCTTGGGGTTTGTAGCTTCCCAATGAACTTTCTGCGGCCTTTTTGGAGAAATTAACATTTCGGTTCAGTATCCCTTTACAGGGCCTCTCGGACAATTTTTTGACTGGTCTGGAACTTGCAGAGGTTTACCTTTGACAACATGGTAACACAGTGAAACTTTTTTTTTTCGCAAAATTTATTTTGTTTTGGAAGTTGTGGGCGAAATAAAACAACAAATTCAAGGAAAAAAAAGGATTTTCCTTAGATAATATGGCCCCTCCAATGGTGGGACGGTTGCGCCACTCCTCGGGAAGCATGTCAACTAGGTGCTGTTCTCGTGTTTTCCACAGTTTTCAAACTATTTGTTTACTTTATTGCTCTCAAACCTTAATAAAACACTTTTATAAAGAATTAGGATTGTGAATTCATAATCATACTTATTATTTTGCGCTCAGAGGGAAATACTTAATGGCTGCGGCCAATTGGGAAGCCAGGTAAGTTAATGTCATCAGCGGCACGCTTTTATCATCACGCAGCGCCATCGCCAAGTGTTCTTTGCCTTGTTGGATTAAAATATAGTCTTTTTCCTGAGTCTCGTGAACCACCAAGAAGGCGGGGAGCGCAAAAATATCAGATATTTAAATATCGTTAAATATCACCATAATTAGGTCCCTCGTTCTTTTTTTCTTCTAGGGGGGGGGGGGGGGGGGTGACCATGGAGGGCACTATTTAAATGGATCTGGAATGTTTCATAATTTTCATACCTTTAACTGGTTTTCGCCTCTCAGGTAGGTGGGCTTTCAGAAGAAAATTGGGATTAACCTGAGTTTCATTAAACCCACTCGGGTTTCGAAAATAGTAAAATATTGCCGCGCGCAGCTGGCCTAGTTGGCAGCGCTCCCGTGGCCTAACGGTTATCGTGCTTGCTTCCCACGCGAAAAACCGAGGTTCGATGCCTGGCCACGGATACGCCTTCTTGTTGTTTCTGTAATATCGCATTCTGATATATTCGAGAACCCTGTTGCTTACTCGAGGTAAAAGGTCCTATGCGCCAAGCTTTCTACGCCGATTGTTTCAAGGAGCCCACACGCCTACATAAGGGGCTCCGCGTGTCGAGCCTGAGTTAGCCTCACCCCAGCATTCGATCCGGTTGTTTTGCTGACATCGATGCCTGCGTCGCTAACATATTTTAAAAAGGTATTCACTTGGGCTTGTTGGTGGTAAGTTTCAGGATTAAAAGCGCTAAAAAACGAGGACCAGTAAAAGAAGACACATACACAGTAGAGCGCACTTGCAACTGAGGTTTAATTAAACCTCAGTTGCAAGTGCGCTCTACTGTGCGTGTGTCATTTTGTACTAGTACCCGTTTTTTAGCGCGTTTAATCCTGAAACCTTCTATTTTGCTTTGGGCACAAGTTTGCCCCATTAAACGTTTAGTTCCCCAGTTATTTGCCGCCTCATCATTTGTCATTCGTTACAATATCGGGGCTTTTCCGAAAATGAAGACCTGCCCATAATGCATTTGATATTCTTGACTGACTGCAACTGGTTAAAAAAGTGCAGTTTTTTCATGTCGCTCAGAATCTGCAATCCTGTATCCTGAAAATAATCACTAGACTAATAACAAAACAATCTTTAATTTTGGAAAGCGTCCATAGATACATTGCTATCTTTAAATGTTCGTTTTTTCTTCCCCTAATTTTATTCAGCTCATGGTCCGTCACGGCCGTTTCAACACTCTAAAAAAAGGGGTGTAGTACTTACACCCAGTGGGGTGTATGTGACTTGTCCCATATACGACACCCCCAGGGGTATATATGCGACACCCCAAAAAGGGGTGCATACATGCACCTCATTTTGAGGTGCACATGTGCACCTCAGTGGGTGCATAAGACACACCCCACCCCGGGGTGTACATATATTCCGTTTCTCACTTACTGGGAATACTGATACACCCCATTTTTAGGTGTACATATATTCCGTTTCTCACTTGCTGGGAATACTGATACACCCCCTTCTTAGGTGTATGTGTATTCCGTTTCTCACTTACTGGGAATACCGATACACCCCATTCTTAGGTGTACCTATATTCCGTTTCTCACTTACTGGGAATACTGATACACCCCTATTTTAGGTGCACATATATTCCGTTTATCACTTACTGGGAATACTCCTACACCCTATTCTTAGGTGTACTTATATTCCATTTCTCACTTACTGGGAATACTGATACACCCCATTCTTAGGTGCACAGATATTCCGTTTCTCACTTACTGGGAATGCAGTTACACCCCATTCTTAGGTGTACTTATATACCGTTTTCTAGACCCTTCTCACTTACTGGGAAGCGATAAACCCCACTCTTAGGTCTACATGTGCGAAGTCAACAAAACTAACACTAGAACATTTTCCATCAAATTGACAGGAAATGTCTTTGCAGCTCTTTTCCAAGCTTCTAACCGTCAAACGACCGTGTTTTGTGTCATTTTCATGTCCCATTTGTCAACCCGAAAACAATTAAGCTGCCAATCCCACATTCTATCGTCATTTCATTATATGGCCTGGCATCATTTTGACGTACTAACTGTCAACCTGAATTACAATTGAGAGCTTCTGTGTCACTCCTGCGAATATAACATTGTCATACAATATTTTATAAAATGAGCCACAAAAATTGGCATCTGTTCCTACATATTTATTGCTCATAAACACTGGGTGAAACATATACTATAAAAATACACATTGAACTTGGGCTTGCTGTGTGGTCTGACGAAAGGCAAGCACCAGAAAAGTCGCTTGTTTCCTTTCTTCTTTTTGCATGTCTTATCTTTTAGTCTTGTGCCTTGGGTGTTGACCACCAAAAAGAGCCATGGAGCATTCCTGAAAAGCAAAACCCAGTTGCATACCATGATTAGATACATATAGGACACTGTCAAGGCCCCACACCTTACTTAATGAGCATTACCAAAAACCAGGAACTCAGCCAACTTCATAAATATTTTGCACACCATTGAAGAATAGTAGGGTGGAAAGTTTACCACTTTAGATACAGGTGCAAGGCTGGAAAACCGAAAACACAGATAAAAAGCATGTGTTTTCAATATACTTAAACAACTGATTTTGGCGGTTTTCAACAATGCCAGCCTGTTTCTTATTGCAACTGTGTTTATTTTTTACTAATAAAATGCACAATTAGCCAAAAAATGCCACAAGCAACCTTGTACTCAGTGGCGCCTAACCAGATAAACGAATGCCAACATCAGAGGTGTCCTAATGCAAGCTTCCCTTAAAATTTTGGACCATCTAAAACAGTGCTCTCAAACACATTTGAGTGTAGAGGCCACATAGCCCACCCCCAAAAGATTGAGGGCTTCTGTAAGGCATGGGGGTCAAGAATTTGTTAAAGCGACCTTGCGCTCTCCGCATTTTGTAACTTGCAATCTTGACAGTGACATTTTTAGCCGTGATTCATTTGTAGTGCTCCCCTTATCCCTTTTCTGATGCAATCACAAGAATTAAATTGGTACTGCCGCCAACATACTGGCATTTTGTAAGAGGACAAGAGAACAAGTACACTGCCGTTGCTTATTTCCCTCAGGATATATTCAAGCTCAACATGTCTCGAAATAATGCCTTTTGCTCTTCTGAGAATTTCTGATAGCACCAGTCTGAGCGAATACTTGTATTTTAATGATGATATTTTCTGAGGGCGAGAATCCGGAGCTCATGAATTTATCTTTTGTAGTTGCTTCTGACAAGCGAGAGTTCATGCAGTTGAGGTGCATCCTCGAGCAAAGAGCTCGTGGTTTCAGCCTACCAACGGAATTGTCGTGCAGGTGCTAAATACTAAAAAAAAGATGGAAAGGAAAAATAGAGACTAAACACCTGAAAAATAAAAACGAAACTACATTAACTATGTGGATATGTTATAAGAGCATAGCTACGTTTCCAGCGTAAATGAATAGACCGATCCCACCAAGCGTTCCACGCATGCGTGACGCCGCCAAAACTGTAGTTCGTAGGAGGCAGACTCCAGTTCAGGCGACAGCTCATGCTGCCTCGTGGTCTGCTCGCGCAAACCTCCAGCATGGTTGTCGCGCGTGTAGAAAGACTACAGCTCCAACGATGGATATCGGCAGCGGTGGCGTACTCAAACTAGCTGGTGAGATCGGTCTATTACCGACATATTATAATGCCGTGTTCAAGGAAGTCGCGAGCTGCGTCTCCAAGCACTGAGCAGATTAATTTTACCCAGTTATCTATTACCTGCCAGTGCATCATAATCTGTACAACGGTGAATATATTCCGAGTTACTACTTGTGCGCAGCACAGGCTAAGGCAATGCCCGAAGAGGGGAAAGGGCAAGCGCTAGAAAGGCGGGTGAGGAGAGTAACCTCCTCTCCTATCTAACATTCGTAGTGCTTTCCCCCTCTCCCCCAGCCCTGCCCTCCCCTCCCGCATGCCTTCCTAGTGCTCGCCTTTTCTCTCTTCGCATGGCCGTTGCATTCACCTGCACTACACACAACTAGTAACACGGAGTATAATTGAAGGAGGGTACACTCACAGATGTCAAAGCACTTGAAGAGTTCGCAACTTCGGTGCAATGCCACTGGTTGCACTTTTGTATCGCACTTCAGATGGCTTGATTTGCCCGAAGTACCTGGAAAATAATAAGAATGATAGAATAAATTAACGTGCCATAAACCAGGGCTGGGCAGACACACTCCAAAAAGTATTCGGGAATACTGAGATACATCTGCTTTAAGGCCAAAAATACAGATACTGAGATACATTGTCTTTTATGCAATGCTATATCCCCAAGACACTTCTGCGAAACTGGTGAAAATGTATTCAGGAATACAGATACAATGTGTAGTTGTATCTGTATTGTAGAGGGTGTAGTTCGTGGGGAATATGTACGGTCAGTGGCGTTCCAACTTGTTTTCGAGTCAGGAGGGGGGGGAGTGCTCTTGGTATCCCTTGGGCGCCGTCGGCCAGTCTTTAACCTGCCCCGTGGCAGCTGTTTTAGGGGGGTGGCAGGGGGGGGGGGCAACACATGCCTTCCGCCACCCTTGCCCCGCCCCCCCCCCTCCCCCCCCCCCCCCCGGTTGGTACGCCCATGTGAATGGTATTTATGCTTTGCTCCTTTTTTGTGCCATTTTATATGCTGTCCTTCTTACTTCAAACTCTTTATTTATCATTAATGTCGCTAAAGAAAACATGTCGCCCCCGTTGAATCAAATAGTTACAAAATGGTAAAGACTGCGTACCATGCTTGACGAAAGGCGTCTGCCAAAATTAAACCTGTTTTGCGTTGAGGGCAGCCTGTGCATCAGATATTTTAGTCATCAGTACATGTAATCTAACCAAGTACCAAGCCTAATCACACAATATAAGCCTAGCAGTCTGACAGGTAAAGAAGAAAAGAAAACAGGGTCCACCGGATAGTCAATTGCTCACCTTGCCAGACGGTGCCTCGGGACTATGGCGGCATCTGCTAGGTGCAGAGCTTCTGGTCTGTGCATCAGAGAACAGGCATTAGCAAACATGATCTATCCAAGCACCAAGCCTAGTTTCACAAGATACCTGAGAAAAAGAAAAACAGTCTGCAGCATAGTTGATTGCTTACCTTGCCAGACAGAGCCTCGGGACTATGGTAGCGTCTGTGCTACAAGCAGAGCCTCTCGCCTGTGCATTAGATTACTCATTAGTATACGTGATCTAGACAAGCACCTAGCCTAGTCACACAATTTTACTTAGCAGCCTGACCAGTAAAGAAGAGAAAAAAAGAAAGTAGGGTCCGCAGGGTAGTGAATTGCTTACCTTGCCAGAACGTGCCTCGGGACAATGATGGCATCACTGCTAGGTGCAAATAGTCATTAGTAAACGTGACCTAGCTAGGCACCAAGCCCAATTTCACAATACATGCATTACACACTAAAAGAAAAAACAGTGCAGGATAGTAGGTTGCTTACCTAAACAGAAAGGGCATCGGGACTATGGTAGCGACTGTGCTACAAGGAGAGCCTCTCGCCTGTGCAGTAGAGATGAAAGTCATTAGTACACGTGATCTAAGCAAGCACTTAGCCTAACTTCACAATATATGCTTGACAATCTGACAAGAAAACAAAAATCAGCAGGCTAGTTGATTGCTTACCTTGCCTGACGGTGCCTCGGGACTATGGCGACATCTGTGCTAGCAGCAGAGCTTCACTCCTGTGCGTTAGAGATTCGAGTCATTAGTACATGTGATCTAACCAAGCATCTTATGTTATCTCACACTTCACAGGTGCGTGAGATGACTTGCATACTACAAGCACAAGGAGACACTCGCGTTTTTGAACCATTAACACTTCGACACCTAATTGTTGCTGTAGTGTGACAAAGTGTATGCTTCACAAATGAAAAATGCAATAAAACGCGTAGTCTAATTTTACAAATTTTGCCCAAGCAAGAGTCTGACAAGTAGGGTACCAACATGACAATTCAAAGTTAGCCAAACTCGAGCTTCGCAAAAGTTAGCATCCGCGAGTACAGCCGCTGCATATGTTTCCGAATAGAGCTCTCAAAGTAACGCCAAACTGAGCACCACGCACACCGAAGCTGGTGAATGCTGTCCTAGAGTTCCTGCATAGGCTCTCTACGGGAGTCAGAGTTGCGCGTTTGTTATCCACACGCTGACACGCCGCTATTCGCCTAGATCCGATCATGTGAGGAGCAAAATCCAAATACTGTGCAGGAAAGCAGCCGATACGGCCGTTTCGCCGACGTTGCAATCTCCTCAGCGTACGTTCCCTGCTTTTGTCTCCTCCTCCTTTCCTGTTTTCCAGGAAAGGAGAAGGAGCACGTTGCTATTCGCCCAATCCAGTGAGATGAGGAGCAGAATTTCGTCCCTTGCAGGAAAGCCGGTGCTCCGGGGTGAACGCGCAGCTCTGGCTCAGGGTTGGCAGGTTGGGCTATAAACAGCCGAATTGGGCTACTCAGCTTTGTAATAGGCGGGAAAATCTGGTGGTTGGCTATTAAGCTATTTCATACCCGATATTCAACAATTTTCAAAGCCTTAAACATGATATTTCTGCGCCGGGTAGAGAAAAACAATTAACTCAAGAAGTTAGGAAAGGAAAATATTCAAATCACAAGCGTGAAAATACAATATGATATATGTGGACCCTCATTGGTGTTGGTTGCGGAGGTGCAATATCTTTTTTCTGAAGTTTTTTGGCACGATTTAATACCGCAGGCAGGGGTGGAGGCACGTGTTTCCAGAAGGAGGGAGGAAGAGGAGTGGGGGCAGTTTAACAGATGTCTGAGAACCCCCTCCTTTCGCTGCACTAAAATATACATGGGGACGCTTTATCCTCTTATTGCCTTCTTCTGTAAATAATTGTCTTATGTCATGTGTCATGTTACCCGTGTTCCAAAGAGATATAAATACCTTGTATGAAATTTTATGTGTTGGGCTATTGCTATGGCCCGACATTTGGCTATTCTTGGGCACAATATCAGGAAATTTTGACGGGTTAATCTGCAAATACCTGGCAACCCTGCTCTGGCTACCGTAGGGGGCCTATGCAGGAACTCCATGCTGCCCTAGAGTTCCTGCAGAGGCAGCCTACGGGAGTCAGGAGTTGCGCGTTCATCCCAGTAGCTCCGGCTTTCCTGCACTTCAAGTCTGCTCCTCACGTGACTGAATGGACTTCTTCCAAAACCGACGCGCCCCATCGCGGCGAAATACCACGCAGTGCACTCTGGGAACTAGTTGGCCACTCAGTTTCGGTTTCGACTGAGCAGCTTCATCTCGTGCTATCACGCCTCGACCGAACGCGCTGCTTGCGCTTTCGATTATCTGACTTTTCACGAACGTACAATACACTCATTCTCGAGCGATACAAAACGAAGACCGGGGCACTTTCCTTGGCTCCCGAAACACCGGATATTGTACGTGCGTATGCGAACGTAGTAAGTCGTGGCTTAGTCACCTCACCCCAAGAGTGCGTCTTTGAGCTCAATGTCAGTAATCCCGTCTAGTACCAGTGAACAACAACTGAAATTTGTTCGTCTGGAGCCTTACACGCATTTTGTTTGCCAAACGTCCGCTTCTCGTTACTTCATTGGGCGAAAAGCAAGTCGCATCCTCACAGGGTATCAAAGTTGAGGCCAGCGTTTACGCATGAACTTTTAAGGAAACGCAATAAATTCGACCTCACTACTGCACAAAAGTTACTATGGTGTCTTCCTCGTGTCATCATATATCTCCCACTAGAATTTTATGCTGATAGAAGATTAACTTCTAGCAAACGCTGAGATCGGCTAGCTACGACGGAGGCCCTAACAAGCGTCCCCTACTCCTCGCTAAGCCTTTTTGGACGAGCTTTTACTGACGCCCGAGATCTGTGCCGGGAACGGTGTGTCTGAAATTATCTCGGCATACTCAGGCAGGAAGAAAGCAAACACATAACAAATATTATGGCCATTAGCAGCCGTCAAGTGCGCTTTGAATTCGTTCGAGCACTTGTCTGAAGAATGTCGCACCGTGCGCCGGACGGGCATGCATGAACCCCAATGCGGTGCGCATAGGGGTTTATGTCCGTCTGACGCACTACCGGCGAACGGTGCGACATTCTTCACACAAGTGCTCGACTTTTGAATTCTTAAAACGGCCTGTATGCGCGAATTTGCCTATATGATTGCAGGATAACTTTATGCGCATACGCGATGTTGAATATTAGTGGAATGCAAGTGGGTGGGGACTTCAGTTTGTGCAGTGCTGCGGGTCAGTACAGATAAGAGATAAGTGTGTTAAAATTGAGCTTTTCAATGGCACCTCCGAGTTTTACCTCGCGTACTCAGGCACATTAAGAAAAACAGTAATTGCAAAAAGTAATATTTCGTCTATGGACGCACGAAGCAAACTTCCTGATCAACAACACTAATGTAAAGGCGCGAGCTGGATGTATGCATACTTATTGGTTGCTACAACTTGTTGATTCGTACACAAGCAAGATCCCCGAGCACCCGAGCTTCGCAGCGTCGAGACTCCCAGCACTGGCTCGTCCACATACCTCGATTGGAACGCTAACGGGAAGGCTCAAGTACAAAAACACAACAAGCATCTGTTAAGACAAGCTATACGTCTCGGGATTGTGCTAAAGCTTCGAGGTATGACCATTTAGGTTAGTTTAGAGACCACAAATGACACTCTCGGGACCAGAAAACAATCTCTTGTCGACGTGTCGATTAAAACCGAAACCATGCACAGCTCCTCCCTGGCCAACTAGTTCCCAGAGTGCAACGCGCGCCGTGTTGCATGCAGGGCTTTATGGAAGTAGTCTATTCGGCCGCCGCGCTCTACCTCCTCATTTCCTGGAAAACAGGATAGGAGAAGGCAAAAGCGGGGGTATGCACACCGAGGCGCTTGCACCGTCGGCGAAGCCGCCGTACCGGGGGCTTTCTTGCACAGCATTTGGAGTCTGCTCCTCACGTGATCGGATATCGGCAAATAGCGGCGCGGCGGCACGGGGAAACCAGACGCGCAACTCTGGCTGGAGCCTATAATCTCAATGCTGCACTAGAGTACCAGTTCCTTTATAGGCTCCCTAAGGGAGCCAGAGTTGCGCGTCTATTTTCTACGTGCCGCCGCGCCGCTATTTGCCGAGATCCGACCACGGACCCTGCAAGAAAGTAACGTTGCACGCACCCCGCCGTACGCACCCCTGCTTTTGAGCGCGCCGCGCGCCTCGTCGGTTCGAGAGTCAATGGTTCCAGTACCCTCACCCTCTTCGTAGTGGCCGAGCAGGGAGGGAATATGGTTTCGTTGCGTCGACCTCGGGGGCGGAAGATTAAGGACGATGGGGACAAAGGCGAGTTTGGGGGAGCAGTATCTAGGTCACAGCGCCTCAATGGTTGAACAGGATGTAGCCGACGTTTTGGGTGTGGAACGTTTGGGAGAGGCCTTGCGCGCGCGTTGTTTTCTCGACACTTAGCATCGTGTCGAGGTGGCAGCACATATTCGCCAAGAGGTCCAAAAGTCGCGTGAGGAGCTGGATCAACATGCCGTGCAGAAAAGACGGCGCTACGAAGATGAACGCGCAACTCTGACTCCGTAGGGAACCTATAGACCCTTTCAGGCAACATTTCATGGGCGCCGCCATCTTGACGTCACGTGACCCTGCCGCCATAGCCGCCCTTCAGTTTCTCGCCGTTCCTCCGCGTTGTGTGCTGCACCGGCCACTACCGGAGCTTTGTTTTCGCGTTCTTTTACGTTCCGCGTTGAAATTGCGTGTTTTCTCTAGGTCTTTTAGATGTTTTGGGCTTTTATTTAATCATTTGGTATCCATATTTCAACATAGCTCTTGTATTTTCTTATTTATGAAATAGAATGGAACAGCGAATGGATCGACGATACAAGATTATGGCTTCAGAGACCATGTAAGTTCATCCCATTCTAACGTTTTTCTCGCTAATAAAGGGCAGTCAACACCATTGCGACATATGCAACTTTCAACTGACGCATTAAGACTATCCAGTCGTGCTTCTCGCTGCATGTGCGCGCTCGTTTCCGTAAAGCCGACCCGCATGTAACCGATTTAGCGTGCGACGAGACGAGCGATGGCGACAACGACGAGAGTCAGCGACGAAGATTTCTCACTGTCGCCTGTTGCATCGCTGGGTTTTTCGGATTTCTAGAAAACGTCGCTCACCGTCTTGGTCGCCTGCTCCCGTCGCTTCAATGCGGTTTGCCTTGTCGCGCGACTGCACGAGCGAAAGTGAAGTGGGTCACCGTCGCTTGTCTCGTTGCTCGCCGAATCGCTCGCATGCGGTTTATACTTAATATCGAGGCGCCAATGGTTCAATGGTGTGTGCATGGAAATTAATTGAGTATAAACCGCATGTAAGCGATTTGGCGAGCGACCAGATAAGCGAGGGCGACCCGCTTCGCTCTCGCTCAGTCAGTCGCGCGACGAGGCAAACTGCATGGAAGCGACGGTGCAAGCGACGAAGACGGTTAGCGTCGTTTTCTAGAAATCCCAAAACCGAGCGATGCGACGGTGTGAAATCTCCGTCGCTCGTCTCGTCGCACGCTAAATCGCTTACATGCGGGTCGGCTTTACGGAAACGAGCGCGCACATGCAGGAGAAGCAAGACTGTGATAGCCTTACTGCGTCAGTTGCAATTTACACATGTCGCAATAGTGTTGACTCCCCTTTATTTGCGACAAAAACGTAAGAATGGGATGAACTTACATGGTCATTGAAGCCTCATAATCTTGTATCGTCGACCCATTCGCTGTCCGCTTCCATTCCATAAATAAGAAAATACAAGAGCTATGTCGAAATATAAATATCAAATGAAAGTCCTAGATATCGAAAAGGCCCAAAGCAAATACAAGATTTTAACGCGCAACGTAAAAGAACACGAAAAATAAGCTCCGGTAGTAGCCTGGGCAGCACACAACGCGGAGCAACGGCGAGAAACTGAAGGTCGGCTATGGCGGCCCGGAAAGCGCGCGAAGGGCGCGCCGACTGGTGGCGGCTCCAGTAACTGACTCGCTGAAAGCGTCTATAAAAGAACTCTAACTGCCTTGTCCCGAAGCGCCACCTTAGTTCCATCATCCCCACTGAAAATCGCATTGCATAACCATACGTGCGAGCGAAGCCGGTAACAAGCGCAAGCATGTTGCTCTGCAATCGAACTACGTTTCACCGACAGATCGTTTTATAGATACGTGATGATTCATCGCCAGAATGCTTCATCGACAGCACAAACTACCTTTTTTCTGTAAGGAGCCGCCTCACACTGTTGCCATGAAGCGGATAGTACGTGTAGGATACACCCGCGACGAAATGTCCCTACAAGGCTAAGTCCGCGTAACGACTGTCGATGGAACGGTAGTGTCGACGTACGAGAGTCCATGAAACATCTGTCCACAAAACGTGTTTTTTGGCGAAACGATAGAGACCCGTTGCTCTGAATGACGCCAGCTCTACACGCAAGAATAATGTCTCGAAGCTGCGATGTCGTGCTCGTTTGTGCACAAGAGAACCGGGCACCGCCACCTCGCACAGATGCCACAAATACAAAAGCGAGGAAACTCTGACATAAACAGGAGAAAAAGGAAAGCACGTCCCCAGCTAGCAGGCCCCATGTCTCGCAAAACGCAGCATCCAACGAGTGCATGTAAACGGCAGACTTACCTTTATCGGGCGGGCACATCTTGGTTTGTGACTGCAGCTACGTGCCAAGCATCGCTTCGTGAACACGATCCGCTTTGTCCAACCACCTTCTAAAAAAACACGCAATTCAAAATAGCGCGAATGAACAAAGGCGATGTCCCCCGCCAGCCGAAGCACGCCGAGATGGAATGCAGGAGGTGAGGAGGTCAAGTCTTCTAGCAACACGAAGGCCAGATAACGCGCGAAACGCGATCGCTATCGCGATAGGTTGTCAGTCGGATGACGTGTAACCAGTGACTGCTAATCAGGACGCGCGCTCTACTCTATTACCGCGCGCATTTTGTTTGTTTTCTTGCGCTCTCCTGATAGCACTCCCTCTCCCCTTTTTGAAAAAGGAAAGGGGAGGGGGGTGTAATGGTGCACCTGGCAACACCCTCGCCTCGCCCGCCGATTCCTTTGGGAGAGGAGGATACCTCATGATGGGAGTGTGATTACGCTCGCCGGGTGTCTCCAGTCGAAGGGGGGTGTAAGGGTGCGCGATACACCCACATACACCCTTTTTTTCTGAGAGTGAGGGCGCTCGAAGCTTGGGCAAATACGCGGTATCCTTTCACGCGCGCACGGATGGCTGGTTTCAAAATTTCCCCACATCCCTTACGAAACCGGTCCATCTTCGTGTGTGCGTCTGCGAAATTTTTGTACCGCGCCGCCGGTTTTAGCGCGCACGCGGTGTTGTTTTGGCCGGCAGAACTGTTGTTGACCGTCGATATTTTAAGGCCGTGGTGTCCTCATCCTCCCAGGCAACAGTTCCTTTGCTTTAGACTGACTGACTTCTTCAGGGTGGCCGTCACCGTTCGCCGTGTCAACGACACATATGTACCATTTCACTCCTCGTGGCACCAGGGTGCGCTGCTCATGCACTTTACTGTCACGGGCCGTCCTATCTAACATAACGAGCGCGAAAGGTCGCGGTCATCTGCTGGTTCCGAAAGGGCGGGACGTTCATATAGGTCAATGAGGGCCCCGAATCAATAAACGTCTGCCGATTTCTACACATTAAAAATTTACGACGCCTGTTGGTCTGTTAAGAAGTATTGCTTTCTCTTTTGAACTCCTCCAACGTAGCTTATAGCTTGCCGCCTGTAATAAAATTTAAATGATAAATAAATATAACAGGGTGGAACTACTATATTTCAGTTTTATGTGGGAACGTTAAAAAAGGCAAAAATATTTCCAAGTTTGTGAAGACGCACAATTCGCAAGTACGTTTCGAGCCTTAAAAACACGTCTTTGTACGATATTGATGCTTAAATACAGAACATACAAACAAAATACACACTTTATCAACTTGCTTTTCGAGTAGAAAACTATCACGTCTACATTTTAACAAAAAATAAAAAAAAAGGTTTTTGTTTAGAAAATTAATTTCAAAATTGTTACTTTTTGGTTTTGCACAACATTAACGTAAAAGTACCGCAAATAGAATTTTATACATCTGAGCGATTTTATAATATATATAAATAGCGTGTTTTGGCCTCTCCATAGACATAAAAAGTACCGACGTAACCCAGGTAGGTCGCCAGTATTTAATTGTCAAAGTTCGTCAACAATTAACCGAGGGGGCGTCTTTGATATTTTTACGGAAAAAAAGCCAAACGCCTAAAATTATTTTATGGCATTAGAGCGTTTTAAATGTGCTCACAGAGAGATTGAAAAAAACTTAATATAATGTGGACTTAAAATCCACGGCGGAAGATCCACCGAAGCATCCGACCCCCGACGGATGTGAAAAACACTGTTTTCCGCCGAGGTCTCTTTTAAAATTCGTAAGTCGAGAACCAAAAATCTGACGAACTTGTGGTTTGTGGCTACTGCTTTTTTAGAGACGACGCCATAACATGTATTTTTTTCAACGAAATTAAAAATTCGAGCCTTTTCGCCTGCACGATTTGAGATGAAATCACGCATATATATATATATATATATTGGTGTATCGCAAAATCGAAATATTTCAAGAGAGGAGGAGGAGGTGTAGGACTTAACCTCCTCTTCGTACCCTCCCCTCCTCCTCCTCAAGAGCTGTGCTCTAATTCGGCGTTGCAGAGAGTTGTAAACATCTCTCATTGTTTGTTTGTTTGGTCCTCCCCATTACAATGCTTCAGCGCTTAAGGAGGTGTACAATAAATAAATAAATAAATCGTTTATGCACTATTGGCAGTTAGATAGGGTTCCCTTTACGAATAAGATTTATAGCATTGAAAGTTTTGAACCCATACTTGTCACGCATAATTAGCAAAGAGCACTTGCCGTCCTGGCCGGCTCAACATTGTGCTGATATACACAACGGTAAGCGATCAATTGTTCCCTTTTATATGGATCACCTCTGTATGTTTGCAAAGCTGGTGCGTATTCGTTCTTATTCTGAAGCGAGACATGCTATAAGAAATTATCCATATTTGAAAAGAAGGCCTAATGGGCCCACTGAATTAAAACCGTGAACTGCAGCTTGATGCCCACTGTATTCTTTCAAGTTTCTTGAGTCACAGAAGGTCGCGAAGTCGCGGGCAGGCTGGATACCTTACCCGGGACATCAATATTGCCGCGTGCGTATAGCTGAGTCAGCAGCGTGCTCGACTCCCATGCCGCAAGCTGGGGTTTGATTCCCGCTGGCGCTTGTCGTTTTTATCTCTTTTATTTGCATGACTGGAATGTTCCAGATGACTCGAGAATCTCGTTGTTTGTTCGAGCTCGGAAACCTCTAGATACTCACGCTCTTTCAAAAGGATCTTCGCATGGCTGCTGGAGTCAGCCGTCCTTCTGCCGCCGTCAAAGTATGTTGTTACTTTATTTTTCAGCACAAGTTCGCTGCATTAAACGTTCATTCTAAATGTTATTATTGTATATGTTTTCCTTTATGATGTTTTGGTGGAGGCGCGGGGTAACGCAATCTATGCCCGCGATATGTACCAGATGGGAAAACGATAACTCCGTAGACGACGACCGTGAAGGCGAAGTCCCCGAAAGCATCCGAGGATGACCTCAACTGTGACATCAACGAGGATATCAACTATGACCCCGAAAGCGAACCGGACTATGAACTTGTCAGATCCCCCTGTTACGACCTCGACTATGAGATAATGACGAATTCGACGACGACGCCGACGATAAAACGGACAAGCAGTCTAAGACAAAATCCGGCTACAAACTCAACAACCAACCCAACTACGGCTTCGACGACAAACATTGTCCTCGTCTTTCACGACGAGACTAAGGACGACATTGAAGATGACACAAGGGACGACTCAAACGACGACATCGACGACTATCCCGACTACGACTTTAACGGCTACCGTGATGACGACTTTCACGGCGATCCAAGGACGACCGGGACAATGACTTCAACGACAACCCCGACTGCAACCTTGACGACGACTTTGACGACGAACCCGATGAAGATACCGACGACGGGTGTGATGTCGACCACGAGGACGAACAGGAGGACGGCGCTCGGCTTGTCACTCAACGAGCGGAGGAAGCCCACCAGCTGGGCCGCATTTTGATTCCAGTCGCACAACTTGCTGACGATCACTAGTACAATCTTTGGCGCCACGACGACCAGTTATAGCCCGGCTACAAGTGTGGATTCGAGCAACAATTAATCGTCGCAGCGAGGAACTGTTAAAGTAGTGCTTTTGTCTCAAGGTCTTTTCGCTACTTGAGGCAACTAAATAGCAAGCCGTTGCCCGACGGATAATGAACGTTGTCACGACGCCCTCTGCGACCCGAAGGTGATTCACGTCGTCCGACTGAAATCTAACTATGCTCGACAGGACTGTAAAATCTGTGTTTTAGGTGACTCTGTAGTTTGCCGTTTCCTTGTTTTGAGTTGTCCATTTCGTTTTGTGTTGCATTAGGACGACGAGTTTTTTTTTTTTTCAAGAGGGCAGTAATGCCGCGTTAGAATTGTTGAGTTAGCGGCGTGCTTGACTCCCATGTCGCTGGCTGGGGTCTTATCCCAGCCAGCGCAGGGACTTTTGATATCTCTTTTGTTCGTATGACACGAATATTCTAGATGACTCAATAATCTTGTTGTTTGTTTGAGCTCGGAAACTTCTAGATATCCACGGGCACACAAAATGAGCTTCGCGTGGCTGCTTAAGACAGTCGCCCTTCCGTCGCCGTCAATGTACACACTAAACATCGTAACACCCTTGTGGGTGTAAATGGCTTGTCCTATAACTAACGCCCATTTGGGTGTAGCAAAACGCCCCGAAGAAAGGGCGTTATTCCTAACGCCCCTAAAATAAGGTGTTTTTCCCTAACACCCTTAAAGGACGGCGTTATTCCGAACACCTTTCAATTAGGGTGTGAGTCCACTGTGCACCTTTTTATTAGGGCGTTATGTCTGCGCAGTACGTTCTCTAAATTGTGTGTATCACCGCCAGAAAGGGAAATAAAAAAAGGCGCGATTACCAACACCGATAAAGTAGGGCGTAAAACCCCAAAAGAGTGCACAAAAAAATGACTGCAAATGCCTGGTTCACTTTTTTATTTTTAATCAAGGTTCTAACATGTTCTACAGAATTCTCTATAGACGATTGCGAGCAGGTCATCCGGCCGCAGCCATGTCTCTGCTTATGCGGGCAAGTGCGTGCAATTAAAAGCGTGCCAAACGGCAAAGCTTCGTTCACGCGCACGTCATCAAACTTGGCGAAGGCAAGACTGAAAGAAATAGTTATCTTTTATCATCGCAATTCCACCACGACCAAGACGCTTCTAAACCAGTGGCGGTCCGTGCGTGTAAGGTCATGAATATTTCAACCGAATATTGCTTCATAACCCCTTCAAATTGTACAACCGAAGGCCCTATTTGAATCTCCAACTGTACTTTTCTTGTGATGTTTACGCCATCTTGCACTGGTGACGTGGACAAAACAGGCAGGCTTGCAAAGACGGTACGACCGGGAGTTGCTTGGGACGTAAGCGGCAGTTCATGTTTGTAAACCGTATAATGGTCTATTGAAACGAAGCAGGGAGGCTATGCTCGACAAATGTTTCGTTACTCCTAAAAATAAACGGAAGTGGCGGAAGTGACGATATCGCATTTGATTGGTTAGAGGTTCAAATGACGAAAGTTACCTATTTTCGCCATTTGACCTTCTAACCAATCAAACGCGATATCGTCGCTTCCGTCACTTCCGTTTCTTTGTAAAAGAAACGAAACATTTGTCGAGCATAGCCCCCTTGGACTACTATTAGAAGCATGATTGCAGAGTACTTACAAATAAAACAGCGATCTCATGTAATCCGTGATAGATGCGTAATCCGATTCGGGCAGCACAGAACTATCCACAAGCACAATGTGGAGGATGAAGGCGGTCGCTCACAGTCAGCGGAAATTTCGCGGTCGCCGATGTGCACCTCTCTGTCGTGATAGATGCGTAATCCGGTTCGGGCAGCACAAACAACGCAAAGACAATGCCGAGGTTGAAGGCGGTCGATCACATTCAACGGAAGTCTCGCGGCTGCCGATGAGCAGCTCTTTGTCGAAACGCGCCCAACAAATACAGCACAATAATTCCATGGACTCCGACGAAATAGACGACCATTTCTGAAAAGTTGGCATGGATGTATTCCGGCCGTTCACGACGAAAAATCACGGCCGCGACTGGCACGCACGGAAAATAGGAATGCACTGACGGGCGCGGGCGTCCCCCTTTTTGTAAATCGGACCTACATGGCCCCTACAACTCACCATAACTTGGCATACGGCAAAGACTACGGCCCCAGTAGCCCATCAGCGCGTCAGAGCGAGTCACGTGACAAATTTTCGTCCAAACGTCCTTATGCTACGGAGAGCGGTCACGTGTTTCGCGCCACCCCTCTGATTTGCTAGAAGCGGCCTTCGCACTCGCTCACAGCAACACGAGGACACAAAATAAGGTTCGGAGGCTTATCAGAAGACGAGGTCAAAGGGGGTTGGACAAAGCCGCTAATCTCCCTCTGCTGCTTTGTATTGCCACCTTCCCTGCCCAGGGAAGGTCGCGAAATCGGACTCGTCAGGACTTGCTTTGCGTAGTACAACCTCGAGCGTCTCAAGCTGCCACTCCTGTAGACGCGCGTGCTCTGGTGCGGACCGCAAGATCACAAAATAAATACGAAAAACAATTTTGAACGTTGTCGAAGACGCGGTTTTACGTGTACCAAAGAAAAACCGGAAAAAAAAAAAAAAAAGCGCCGGGAAGCTAGATATTTTGGTGTCATTACGCAGAGATAAGAATCGCGTCCCTGGGGGTGTCATTAATCCGGCACTTTCGATTGTTTTGCGGCATGGTTTCTTCAGAGCTACACTCCAAAATAAAGTCTCAGTGAAGGTGCTATAAGTAGTGCGAAACCGAGTCAGGTGAGTTTGTAATTTCCGAAATGAAGTCTTCAGTTTAAAAGACCTTTCTCAGGTTAAAAGTACGTAGATTCTATTTCGCTTAATCTTGCTTTGTTTTGTTTTTTAACGTCGGATTTTAGGCAGTCAAGGAATAGAAATACCTTGCCGGCATAGCCGATTCACGCAGGACACTCTTGATAGTCAACCAAAAACGGCGCCGCGTACGGTATGTCAGGATATATCGTCGGCGCAACCCATCCCATTTTTCACAGATATTGGCTGGACCGTAATAATATCGGCACAATCTTTCCCATTTAATTCCATAACAGTGCAATACTGTGTGCTGCCTAGGTTGTATATTTACACGTCTTCGTTAATTTTTTTTTTTTTTTTTTGCGAGCGGAGATTATTTTTTTTAAAATCAAGGTTGAACCGATAAAACTGGTGCATGCGCGAAACGTAATTTTAGGCTCGTGTCGAACGAAGAGTTCAATAGGAGTTGCAAAAACTATTCTCTAGCGCTTCCTAATCATATGCGACTCCGTGTGGAGATTAATTATACTCGATGTTTGTACCACCGTACATCAACAACAGTTTCACAAAGCAATATATATGAACGGCTATGAAATCATGGCTGTTATTGACAGCCTCACCATTACCCCCCTTTCACAGCGTGTGGATGAAGGGCGTAAAATTCGCCCATACACCCTTTTTACACGATTTCAGACACCGTCGCTGCAAGTGGGGCGTAAAGAGGGCGTGCAAAGGGTGTAAAACGTCAGCACACCCTTTTTACACCCACCGATATTCAAAAATCGTGTAAAAAGCGTGTAAAAAGGGTGTTTTTCCTAACCTACACCCTTCTTACACTCTTTTTACACGATTATGGGTGTTACAAAGTTTAGTGTGTATGTCTTTGTTACTTTAGCTTTCTCGGCACAAGTTCGCCGCATAAAACGTATATTTTAAGTTTAACTAATCAATTTTATGTTTTTATTCATTACAATATATATGGGACATTTTGTGACGACTGGAATGTGTATAAAACCCTCAGAGACTGTTTGGAAAAATAGTACGGTGGCGTGCCTTTGAGAAGAACTCAAGACCTGATTAGGATGCAATATTACCGATCGGGTAATTTTTCTCATTTTTTCAGGCACGTAACTTTCTTCCACTAATTAGTAATTTATTTTAAATTTAGGAGTGGTGGTGTTATTCGTGATTAATATAAAATAAATCAGACAAAACACCTTAAATTGGGTTTTTAATTCATAAAAAAAAACAGTCGAAAATGTTGAACACACCTATAGGTGCTTAAACGACAGGCTCAAGGCCTGTGCCCTGTAAGACCTGCTTGTACAAACCATCTTTTAATAAGAGTGCTATGTTACAAAGGCACCGAGATAGGGTAACGAAAGAAGTTATAGAGGCCTTCCAAATTGTTAATCACGGAGCAAAATCTGCCAGAGCACCATCGGTAGTGTTATGGGAAAAAGAAATGTTTTTCTTTTCTTCCTTCCATATGAGGGCGGGTAAGTAGAGCGTTTTAGCGGACGCGCCGTTCTGATGAAAAAAATCGGGTGGCGCATGCGGCGTTGAGTGGGTCATTTTCCGTCAACCTTCTTTAGAGCGCGGCTCTTAAGCTCCCGTTTCCAGCTTGAGAAGCGTCGGCGTAACCGCGCGGTGCATGATGTGACGTTTCGGCGTAACCGCGCGGTGCATTATGGCAAACGTCCCATTATCAAGCCATACGTGAGGTCACAAGGGCCACGAGAGACGTCACAAGGGTCCCGCGCGTTGCTATATGGGTTGTTTCCGATAATAACGTCACACGTGACGTCACGAGGGTTCCGCGCGTGGCACTATGGGAAACGTCCCATGATGCAACGCGCGGGCCTCACTCGTGACACGCGTGTTGCATTATGGGACGTTTCCTATAATGACGTCACACGTGACGTCATGAGCGACGTCACGGTGGTTTTGCGCGTGGCATTATTGGAAACGTCCCATCATGCAAAGCGCGTCTCACTCGTGACTCGCGCGTTCCCCTGTACCTTCCCCTCCGTACCCTCTTCTCCTCCTCCTCAAGAGCTGGGCTCTAATTCGGCATTACAGGGAGTTATAAACGTCTTTTATTTTCTTCGATTTACATTCTTTGTGCTTGCCTTTTTTCTGCTGACCTTTTTTCTGTTTACATTTTTTTTCTTGTTTTTACTAATGAAGGGCAACACCGGTTAATATTTTCGATAGGATTAAGACGGTTTTAAGCTCAGTCCACGAATTAGAAGGTATATTTGTTACCATAGTGATTGCAGTTTTTTTTTTTTTTTAAATATCAAAGTTCAAAGTTTGATTTCAGGCGTCTATGGCAACACCGATACTATCCGCCAGAGAGGGATGGCAACATTGATATCGGCTCGACGGGCGCGACGGGAGGTCACGGCAGTGCTCCGGTACACCGTAGGCATCGTCCAACTAGGTCTACTAAAAGCAAACCACCTGCAAACAGCTAAAGAGCAGCTGGTCGCATCTTTAAAATCGGTTTTAGAGGGGTACGCGGCTTCACTTTGACGTAGTCTTTCGGCTGTGGACAATTTTACTGCCACTAAAGCGATACCAGTCATTTATTTTTGTTTCCTCGTCTACCATATTGCCCTTTAAACATTTAGACGCGAAAAAAAGCGCTATTTCTGTGGTATGCTCCTTTCCTTTGTATTCGTTGTTACGATTTGTTACACCTACACCATGGGAAACGAAGATTACATATGTAGGGCACATATACAATAACCTAAAGGGCGGTTGAGGAGTTTGAAATGCGAACGTCTATTGAACCTGTCGAGTTCGAGGCTCAAGGTCCCCTTTGAGAAGCGTTGATTGTTGCCAGACGCCTATTTGCGTGTGAGGACAACTCCTGCGCAAAAAAGTTAATGACGCGCGCAGGGCCGAGCAAGTAACGTTCGGTTACGGAATTCTAAAAGATTGATGGTTTTTGTCACTAGAACATAACTTTTATCATTTATTACTACTTTCCTGTCCTCGAAAGTGCCTGTTGATTCTCACCCCGAACGCTCGACGGTCGAACCTTCTGGTTAGAATTTCAAAATATCTAATACTGTTTTTTTCTTTTTTTTTATGATAATCGTTTTTAGTTTATGAGCCTCTAGAGAGAGGCTGTAATTCATCAGATCAGTTAAGATTCTTCCGATTAAAATCATGTTATATATACCCTTCATTTTTCAACACTGGCAGTGGTACTCCGGCTGCAGAGCATATGAGCATGTGCATTAACAAAATGACCCGTTGATTTTCTGCCATTTATGCAGCCACCGGTTAAAATACTACGTGCCATTTCGACTCACCGAACCTTATGGGGAAGGCATCCCAGCTGATCTGGTGACTGATTGCTCTTCTTATGCTTCTTTTTTTGGCAATAAACTTTACAGGTCTTTTAACCCTCTGTGAATTTTTTCCTGATTCTCGCGGTTATGTACATACCTTATGATTAAACTTTATGAGAACGTTTTCGTCGATATATGTTTATTGACAACCAATCGGTTGAATAGCACACGCGTTACCAAGGGCAGCCGCTAGCCTCAACTTTAGAGTATTTATAATGTATTATTGGGTTGTCAAGATGTTTGTTTCTGTGGGCCTTTCAAATCAATAATAGTTGCACAAAATATCAAGGCTTCTATAAATGGAGTACAAACTTGAAAAGTAGAATTCAGCTGCTGTCTTCCGAAAGGCATACACACATGTAAACACATCTGGAACGCTGTGCGTACAAGTTCTTTAAAACGTTTTTTTGGCAGCCCCCCCCCACACACACACAAACACAAATATTAAATCATTGAGTTCGCATTCAATTATCGATTGAAGCTAAGAATCAATAAAAGGGAGACAGGCCGAGAGATGTGCAATCGACGATTCACCAATTATCGGCTACGAAGTGCGAGAGAAAACCACACTGTACACTTTGATCCTTCTCAACAAAATTCTACTCATTTTGAGTTTTGGCAATTACGATTTATAACCAGCGAAAGTCTATCTGAATAATTGCACACCTCGATCACGCCTCATCAACAGCGCCCGAAACATCGCGACCGCCAAGGGGACCGCAAAGACTACGAATTACTGACCCACATGGGTGTGGATCGTGGATTAGCTTGGATAAGACCTCGCAGCAATTCGGACCTGAGTCACGACCGGCTTTTAAATGCATCATTTTCAGATTTCTCTAAAATTTAGTCTTTGTTTAGGTAAACAATTATAGAAAACCTTTCAAAAACAAAGGAGGCCTATATATTTGTTCGTTCTTCAGCCTGCCTGTACCGCTCCAGTAGTCAAAAACAGTGGCGAAAGATGGCGCCATCATGCAAAGAGTGATGGCGTCGCCTGGTTAATGCTCGAAGCTCAGCGGATCTAAGTTTAGATGGGGGCGGTTGGACCAAGAACAAGGCTGCTGCTAACAGGGGTTCGATAAGCCGACATACTATAATATTCTGGTAGGTGGAATTGTTTTAAGTGGGTGACATGAGGTTGTGCCGTTAATTCGCTACTGGAACGCAGGATTAGAGTACGTAACCGTAGAGTTACTTTTGACGAAGCGATGCGAACGATCCAATTTTCTTATCAGCGAGGCCGTGAAGACTCGCTACGTCACTCAGGGGTTAGTGTGGTTGAGCACTGCTGGCACCGATGACAGCCGGATGCAGCTCTGTGGTTCCCGATTCAGCCGAAGTTTGGTGCTACGTGAAGTATCTTCGTATATTCACCACTTCATTAGAATCTGTACCTAGTTTGCGTTTTCACAGTTAGAGTTTCTTGCGCCGTGGTAGAAGGCACCCTCAATCACCGTTCTCTTATTTTCCTCCTTGTTTCTGAATCAATCAGAAAGTCTCTCGCGAAACGCGCTTGCGTAATCCCAGCCGCCAGCGTTTGAATCTGTACAGAAATAAGCGTGCTGCCGCACCGCTGACACCGCGGTTGTGCGGCAGCGCCACTGCGCTACAACACTCCAGAATACGGTGGCTGCGCTTCGCGGGCGCGTTGGGGACGTTGGACATCAGTGCGCGCGCGAAGAAAGGTGAGCGCTGAATTACAGGGGTTCCCGGGCCCTACGCTGTCGGCGAAGTGGGGTCAAAATAGCACGAATAACGCACAATGCAGTTTATTTCGCTTTCCAACGGACGACAGGTGAATTGATTTGTTCAATGTTAATTTTTTGATGAACTAAGTTTTTTTTCAATTTTTGAAGATGGGATTTATAGAATGTGATCTGACAGAGCTGCATCATAAAATCTCTCTCAACAACACTTCCAATTCGAACGTTGCTTCGTCGGGGCAAAACGCAGCACGCTTTGCCGTTCATCATCGCAAACACAATATAGTTTTGGATCGATATATCAATCAGCCAATCAATGTATTATTTTTGTGAACGCCACCTAGGTTAGCCCTTAGCAAAAAGAGGCCGTACTTCAAACGAAGTTGAAATATATTTAGTACGAATATTCATTTTGTATTTATTCTGTATTATTTTGGCCGTATTCAAATTACGCGCGTAATGTATTCAAAATACATTATAAATATGAATCAAAAATATTTTAGATATACCAAAAATATTATTCCTTCACATTCAAGATGCCATTTGTAGATTAAAAACCAGTTACACAATTTTTTTTTATTTTCGATTTTGTCAGCAAATGGTGTCCCTGTGGTATTTGAAGGCACTACTAAATACATCTTACAAAGCCACATTAGAAACGCACACAAACACAAACACCATGACGCACTGAAGAGCTCATTCACACTCCCGTTGACTGCTCTAGAGCTTTATATAACCTACATATTGAAGGTAATATTTTTTCGGTGACCACCTCTGCGCTTATTAAGGTTACAAGTATTCGATCTTCTCCTCGGGAGTCTGTCAAGGGGGAAACAGTGTTTTGAGGTTCGTGGACGATATCTCTTACTAAAAGGCATTGGTACAACTAATAACAATTCGGCACAGTCCCTAAAACAATATTCACACAAACGGCTCATAAAATACATGTTATTGCTTCTCTGCGTAGCACCACTCGGGGCGAAGCGAATCAAGGCAGTTTCTTCACTTTAAAATACTGTAAACGACTTTATTTTCGTGAGGACCTAATTCTCGCAAAGTTGGCGAATCGCCTACAATTCCGAAAAATAGATCCCGTGAACAATTCGGGCAAAATGTAAAAACATTAAAATCTATATTGCGATCCCAGCGCGTCGCGAAAATTAGAATTTGCGAATTATTCCAAAACTCCAACTTTGACCTAAATCGCGAAATATTGAGCCCGCGAAAAATAAATATTTTACAGTAGTTGTTTTGCCTTTCCTTTTTAGTGGTTGACTATTTAATATGGTAGTTAATGTCACTGTATTAAAGTCACTATTCACATCACGTACAATGGTGAGTATACACGTTCAGTGAACTAACATTGTCCTAACAAAACCACGCCAAACGTATCTGTTCACAGCACCTGCTGAAGCTTTCCAGCATCAGCAAATGTTGTGGCTGTAGTTCCCGAACCCCGCTTGTGATTGGTGTGCAAGGAACTGATCAGGTGTGTTCTTGATAGAAAAAAGGAAACAATAACATAAACTGGGCTGATTTATCAGTGCGATGCTGCGCAATTCAATTGCCAAACTAATCAAATGTATTTAGGCGCTTCAGTGTACTCCATATCTGCTTGAAGTGAACTTCAGAAGGGGAGCTTTTAAATATTTTGGTAGTTTAAGTCAAACTACCAAAGTATTGCAGTCAAAAGGTACTTAGAGTATAACACAACAGTATTTACGATTTTCAGGTATTTTAATAGTATTGTGCACGTATTCTTGATTGCTCCATTTTTTTAGGGTTGGAGTATATTTTGCATGAATTAAATAAATATTTCAAGAAATATATGTGAAAGGTATTTTGTGCCTATTAATTTAGTATTTACATATTTCAAAACGCATGAAGGGAACTTCAAATGTAGTTAAAGTAAAGGTATTTTAAAATGATTTTTAGAAGTATATTTTAGTACTAAGTAACAAAAAAAGAAGTTTATATTTTCGGTATATTTTTTGTGTAATAACAATTATGAATTGTGTTTCAAATACATTCAAATTAGAATGTGGTATATTTCAAACGTATTAGTTTTCGCTAAGGGAGGCCAGCACGTGTCGCGTGTGAGAGCCGGTCTTGCAGGCTGTGCCTTATACGGAGGAGTGGTCTCTCCGCAAGTGCTGCACTTCTTTCGCTTTATTTGATACGTAACATCACGATTGGACTTGCATGGGTAGCTTCGTCCATCTCGCGGCCTCTTGCCTCCTACCGGACAAGTCTCAAGCTGCAGGTGGTGATATCAGTTACGTTACGTAATCACTTAAAGCGAGCGAAAAAGCTTTATTGTGTTCACGGCGCTCTCTATAAGTTGCTGTGGAAACTCTTGACATCAAATTCCCACTGCGCTACTCGTTTGTACATTATAATCTGCCTCGTGGCGTCTTGAGAAAACGTGGGAAGCTCCGCTTCGTTATTGCCAAGTCAGTTGCGCTCAACGACTCTCGCCTGCTACCGCAGGCTCCTATGGTTCATATTTATCGCACGTGCTTAAGCACCTCCAATAAATGCATTGGTGGTGTTTGCCGGTGCTTAAGCACCTGTAGGCACCGTCCCAAGAAGCAAGTGAAAAAGAACGCATGTTTCGTTATTTTTCATTTTCTTGTGGCGCTGAGCAGTCGGGCTGGCGGTCACACGGTCCGGGGTAACGTTCGCGCTGACGTTCTTGGCAAATCTTCCTATTTACGATTAATGTAAGGCGGAGCACAATGATACATTTGAAGTTAGCGCTATCAGTACGCGGGTCTTGCGAAGCAATTTAGACGTACTCTTTTCTTTCGAAATTTCATCTACGGTGGTATCGCGGTGGGAGAATCGCTCTTCCTTCCTCCTGTATGATCGGCTTCGGAACGAAGGTACTTGCTTACCCTTTCCTGACGTTGAAGTTTGAGGAACGGCTATTACAGCGCATTCGGCCACGCGCGTCTCCAAGTAAGCGTGCCCGTGGCCGAATGGTTATCGTGATTGGCGCCCACGGAAAATGCCGAGGTTCGATGCTTGTCCGCGGATACACCGTTTTGTGGTTTCTAAAAATGTTGCGTTCTGGTAAGTTCGAGAACCCTGTTGCTTGTTCGAGGTCCGAATGTTCTACGCGCCGAACCTTCTACGCCGATTGTTCCAGAATCCCACGCGTCTACAGAGCGCGACACTGTTAGCGCGAGCAAGCAATCGCCGGTTTTTCCAGTTTTTCTCTTTGAAAACAAGGGATGTCATCCAACTCATTATTGCTACGGAAAGAGCTCCTTAAGTTCTATAATGTAAGCGATAAAATTTCGTGCTCTCTAATACTATTTTGAAGTAAAATGCGAAAAAGCGCCGATGTCGTGTTCGCGCTAACAGTGTCGCGATGTGTACGTAAGGGGTTCAGCTTGGCGAACCGCAGGCAGTCTCGCTCCGGCGCTCGACCCTACTGTTTCGCCGACATCGACGCCTGGGACGCTAACATTCTTCTATTTTATTTTGGGCACACGTTCGCCCCATTAAACATCTAGTTTTCCCCGTTATTTACCGCCTCATCATTAGTCACTCGTGACGATATTTCACAAAATTAGATTTATTTACGCGTCGCAAACCCAAACTCGTCCTGCTGTTCTACGAAAATCAGACAGATGAGAGCCATTTTGATAGGAACCAGTGCGCCCCCTATAGGGTGTGAAAGTAGCAAATTCCTGGACACAGGCTGGCATAAATGAGCCTCAATCTCATCTTTTATATTTAGTTAGCTAACTGTGGATACAATCTAGGTAATGATTGTTATAAAAATAAAATTGTTTAAATAAGAGCACTTGTAAGGTGTAAAACGCGACAATATCACCGTCAACAGGCGTAAACTGTTTTGCGGGTTCCATATTTTTTTCCGAGCTATATTTTTCTCTTTCTTATTATCTAGGATTATCCGGACATACCAATTAAAAGCCAATCAGGGCTTTATGGAACGAGAATGACATAAAAAAAGCACTTGAAAGTGTTCATCAGGAGTTTCAGTCTATTCGTGCTACAGCCAAAGCATTCGATATACCCAAGGATGCACGTTTAAGGCGTGCCAAAAACTCAATTAATGTAACGAGGAAGTCCTTCATAATAATCAGTTAATATCTAAATGACTAGTTCTTCCCGTACAACAAGAAGAGGAATTTCGTCTAGCATGATGTGTCTATGGATAAATCCCACTTTTGGCTCACGTACATGGATCAGCAATTGGTAGTTTACGATTTCGGTAAAACAAATAAAACCTAGGAGGAACATTGCCTGTGGTCAAGGGCATATCCTGAAGAGTCTTCTGTGTCAGAATAAGCCCATAAACCCGAAGCGCTCTGCGATCCGCGTGACGAGCGCCAGATGGGATAAGTAGTGCCTGGTGCGCCAAAAGCTATAAAGCAAGACAGCGCCCGGTTCTAGGTGAATCCAAAGTGGCGTCGGGGAGGTTGCGTAAGGGCCCACGGATCATACTGTAAATGTTTCAGATTTGTTTCCGTTGCTTCAAAAATGCAATGGTTTACAAATGCAATTTACCGAGCTTCAAATCTAATCCCTTACCGTCACCAATTACTTTCACTGAAAAGTAAGGGATCACTCTAGTCGTTAGGTTACAAATTAATGTCTCGCTACTTTTTTCAAATATTCTGAAACACTACTTCCTATTTTCAATACGCTCTTATTATGGTAGCCTCTGTAAGAATACAATATAGCATTTAAGAGAAATAATGTACATCCATTCCGTTCCCCTGTAAGCTGACAAGGCAGCTAAATCTGCAACCACAACCACCTTCCCGCTAGCTTACGGCGACAGAAGATGATCCCTGGAATTCTGCAGACAAAGCTTGCAGTTCGCATGCTCAGTAGAAGCGTCTACCTCCGCTAGGAAACTAAGAAGACAACGCCTTCTTGGCGTTGTTTTCTTGTTCATTGATTTTCTTATATTTTCATTTGCCTTGCGCGTTTTTTTTAATGGTTCTAGTTACCGGTGATACAAAATATAATGTTTTCTCTTTGGTTATTCTCCTCTTCGAGATATTTTCTATTTTATTGAACTCCCTGTTTTTATGCTAATGATTTGCCTGCTCACGTTGCTGCAGTTTCTGTATTATGTTAATATTCTTAAAGAGTAATGAGAGACTAATGTAATCCGTTACAATATTTTGTAACAAAATTACATTAAAATAAATGCCACAAAAATGTACCACGCAATTACAAAATTACTTGAGAAAGCTATGGATTACAAGTAATCCGTTACTTCTAACGAATTACTTCCCGGTTCCGAAATAGTCCTGGTGTAAAAACTGACCTGTAATTTTTAGAGGGTAAATTTGGACGTATTACCTGTTTTCTTTTGCCCCCGGAGTCGGAATAAAATAAGACTGTTGCGAAGTTTTTTTATGAATAAATCTTTTGCAGTTCTGCTAACTCGAGCCTTGTCATGTTTATTGGCCTCAATGCCAAGACGCAATAGAAAAGATTCAATAATTTTTTTAATGACAAAAAAAAACGATTTTTGAATGATCGTTTCTCTAATTATTATTCATTGTGACTAAATAAGGCTTCCTCATTATAGGCTTTCAATTCTTATGCATTTTCAGCTTTAGGCGAGGTTTGATTTATGATGCATTGACCTGCGTTTAACAGTTTTTTTTTTATCAAATTCGATCATAACAATTTTCGCTTAAAATCCACCCTTAAACACACTGGGTGTTAAAAAACAATATCAAACAGCTGTGTCTTTTTGTGATCGTGCGAAGTGGAGCTTGCTCGGCTGGCATTAAGCAGTAAACAAAACGAAAAAAAAAAACTGATGGACATGGTCTGCTATTATTGGTAGATGCTGCTACTCCCATTTTAATGTCGATAATCCAAGGCTTGTTCAATATTTCCATATTTGCTAGAATGGTCAATATGTATGTAGATTATGCAAGAATGTATGACGCAACTTGTTACCCAACTATACTGATCTTGACTTTGTTATGGTCTCGATTATTCCACTACAGGAACAAGCGCTATCTCACATGGAGCTCAACATCTTTCTATTTGTATTACAGTTTTTTGTTTGTTTTACCGGTTAAACAAATGGCGCAGAGAGCGATAGGTCGTAACGGATAGGAAGACGGCCCAGGTCCTTCTTACACGCGAAGAGAACGCACTATGAACAGAGATATGTTTGCCCCTTATGGTTCAGCTCCCATCCTTCTGTTGTCTCTCCACGCGTATGCGTAATGGACCGACGTTAAAGTATATGCATAAGCTTCGCTCGCCCCGGGAACGCAAACTACCAATTGCGCGAAATGTAAGCATCCACTTTATCTTTACGAGCAGCGCGGTGGCCTAATGGCGGCCGTTAGGAATCCCCAACTACGGTCGCGATTGCGTGTGCCGGACGGTCTGAGGGCTCGCCGCATGAGCCATCTTCACTCACTCTAGGCCAGGGAGAAGGTAAATCGGGAGACTTCATGACATGCCCGGTAAGCAGAAAAAAAAAGAGCTGAATTCGCGGAGAATCTTAAGATAAGAAACGGGTCCTAACACAATTGCAAAATGTGGTTAGACTTCTTCCTCCGCGTGTTTCCAGATTTTTGCTTCTATGACTTCATTATCTCTCCTTTACCAAGAAGCTCGTTCATATTACCTACCGCTCCCCCTCGCCGCCCTCCCCCCCTCCCCCCCTCCCCGTAGGTAATTTCAACAAGCGGCATGTCTGATTTGGCTGGGCACTCGTCCACCAGCATACTTGTAGTCCTGCGTCTTCGCGGAGATAACTCGAAGTTCATACCGTGTAGGGCAATGCCAGGTTCGTGTGTTCCGCAATCGTAAATGGCCGTAGCGCATCTGATTGTTTTACGGAACACGGTTAAACCTTTGCGTAGTAAGATCTAAGAGTGGTTACTGATTGCGGTACCTTTTCTCTTCTTATACATAGGCGCAGAGAACCGCTGAAAGGACAATCTGCAAATAACAGCGATCAAAAATACCTGAAAAAAAAGAAAAAAAAAGAAAGAAAAAAACATTCCAGGAAAGAAAGGACTTGGGCAGTAATTTCCTTAGGATTCCGCAAGGCCAGGACCGCTGCCAATGGTGAGTAATCGAGCAAGTATGTAGAAATTCCTATGAGTGATAAGCTCTTCGAAAGTGTTTGTGAGCATTGCTGTAATGTTATCAATAATAGAGAATATATATACAATTTGACATTGTATACACATGAAAAATGTAGGGTTTTAAAAGCGGGTGTAGTTACAAGATCAGAGCTTGTGGATAAAGAATGTAACACATTACTGTATTACAAAACTGCCAATACAGTTATTCTCCCATAGAGTGTCATAGTCATCAAAAGGGATTTCACGTTGAGACAAAGCGATATTTCAGAATATATAACTATTTCCAACTATGTGTGATTGCTTAGGCTAACTGAATTACACAGGCTTGTGAAATTTTCATAACTGGTCGTGAAGAGTGGAGATTTTTAGAGCGCAGCTCCTAGGCGCCCATTTCTGTGTTTCGTGGTGTCGGTGCCGCCGTCGGCGTCGGCGTAACTGCGCTAAATATATCGGGAAAATTGACGACACGTGACATCAACACCGATTAGATTCTCCGTTAAATTTAGCGGGGAAATTCAGTTCCTGCGCTAGATTTAGCGGGAAAATTTGCGTGACGTCACATCAAATAATGTTACGTCATTTTCGCCACTAAATTTAGCGTAAAAACTGAATTAGAGGAGGATTGAAACGGATTAAATCGAGGGGGAGGAGCGGGGGAGAGGAGAGCGTAGGGAGGAGAAAGAGGGGCATATCTTCCCCTCCGTGACCTTCCCTCCTCCTTCTCCAGAGCTGCGCTCTAATTTCGCAATACAGAGATTTGTAAACGCCTTTCATTTGACACATTTTTTTTCACTCCGGGTTTATACATATCTAAAGAAATATGAATGCAAGTTCTTGTTTTAATTTTTTTTCTTTATTAAAGTAGAAATTACTGGCGGTGCTGGTGTAATAAATCCACACCTTGTAGGCATCCTGTGGCTTCGTGGTTCAATGAACGCTAGGGTCCCCCCCCCCCCCCCCCCAAACGAAGCACCATTGATCACCTCAACAACGAATCGGGCGTCGTCAGGCCTACTTTATGGCCACAACTACAAGTAACAACGCGGACCCTGTAAAAAAAAATTAAAAGGGCGAAAACATTTTTTATTTTTTTTTATAATAAAAACATAAATATGCTGGCCGGTATAAGCGTAACATTTGCCTTGTTTTGTTTTGTTTTATTGGTTTTTCGATTTTTCTAAGGCCTTTAGAATAACCGAGACTTAGTAATTATTTTAAAGAGAATAATAGTGAAAAAATGAAAATATACAAGAAATTAGGACATTCATTAACGAGAAGAGTAGAAAATATTAATAACATATATGGATGAACTCAACGACACCGAGTTATTATATGTAGCTAATTCATCGCTTGTTTCGCTTGTGATTCCATGTGGCCTAATGTGATTTCGGGATGATTCCGTGAATAACAGTCCTCCACATTTTCCGGAAAAAGAATTGACTGACTACAGTTAAATGAACAAGACAATTGTTGGAGTAATCAATCACATGTAAAAAATGGCGTTGTGAGTTTACGGGATACCGCCTTCGCCATGTATTTGTCAGGCCTGGTGGGCATTAGATGAGCGAGTTACCGCCACGGTTAGTTGCTAAATAACTTTAGTTAATTGACCTTTTCTTAAATTACTGGCTTATGCGTTATGTTTCAATTGCAGTATTAGCGACAGTTAGAATCGCAGGCTCGACTAAATTAAACAATGCATAATATGCCAACGGCATGCGAGTATTCAAGTAGTCATCAGTTTTCGCGTTTTTTCCGTGTGTTTCCAAAACTGGTGGAAGAAAAACAGCCGCGACCTCAGCCCACAATATTGCATATAAGGGTGACGTAGCCGTTTCGGGGCCCGCGTCGTCATTAACGAGTTTTATAATTCGCCTCGAGATCAAACTGTGCCGCCACCGTGCGGCCGAAATCGTAAACACCCGCATGTGTGTGTACCGATCGATTCTCCTCCGCTGCGGGCGCTCGTTGAGAAGCATGGATCTCGAATGCGAAATCCTGTTTCCGGCTGAGCTGCACTCCCTCTATTTAATTACTGTATTTTGTATTGCTTAGTTTTACAAAAGGTTGTGTTGTAGCGTCTGATATGCGCGAAAATCCAGCAACGCGAGAAATTTTAAGTTTGATGCTTCTTAATCTTAGTAATGCGGTTTGTAGAACCGAAGGTCCTACGCATTTTTATATGGCGCATGCCACATTTTTCGCAAAATAATTAGAATTGAATGGAGCTAGGGATTGCCTAAAATAAACACAACTGATCTCAACCCACTAATTGCCTAATCAATGAATTAATTTCTAGGTTGACTGAACTCCATGCATGTCTTAAGAAAAGATGATAGAATTAAGCATTCTATATTATGACTGCGTTATCACAAATGGCATAATGCAGTTCATTTTGAAGTTTGTCGCTGTAAGGCCTGCAGAAATAGAAACACGACAAGCCTATTAAAAGTGAGGTCTTTTAAGTTTTTCTTTATATAGTATAATCATTATCGATTACAATCAAAGGAATGCTAAAGAGGTTTACCGTGGAAGCACGGGTCCTAAAAACAAATTCTTCAAAAATAATAAAACATACATTTTTACTTCTATTTGTCCCGCTTTTCTACAACAACAAAAAGAAACTCCGATTAATGACTCTAATATTACTCGAGTTATATAAAGGTTAACCTATACATTTCCCGTGTATCATCCCTCGTGACTATCGCCACAACACTACCTCGAATGGAACCATGTTGACCAGATGCTTGTTTCCGGTACCTCGAGCACAGAAAACCAGCCGTATGTATACTCGGCGACAACGTTTCTTGGCAATGCAGTGGAGGGTACAGGCACGTGTTTTCTATCCAATTTTGAGCGCTGGATAGGGCTGTGCGTGGGCTATCGTCAACTTCCTCTGCATTGCCAAGAAAAGTTGTCGCCAGTATAGTAGAACGAGTGAAATCGTTTAATTGTGTCTTGTCCCTAATTATACTTGCTGCAAATACTGGATTTGCAACATAACCCATAGGACAAAAAAAAGTAATGAATTATAGTTATTTAGCAACTAAACGTGCCGGTTACTGCCTCATCTAATGCCCGCCGAGCTTGATAATTACCAAGTGAAAACGGTATCCGAGGAACTCTCACAGGCATTTGTTTTTTTTTTTATTTTACCTCATAACTGTGGCGACATGACATCTTCATTTGGCATGATGTTGATCAGACGGTCGTTTCCGGTGCTTTGAGTACAGAAAGCAAGTTATATGGTGGTCTTTCGGGGGAAGAGTGAATGAAGGACTTCATTACAGTCGTATCCTTTATATTTTTGAACATCGAACTTGTTGCATACGCTGCAGTTCCAACCGTAATCATACCAGCCCCATACTTTGGTAATGCACTTTTGGTTTAAAAATACATGTGGGCAATGATAGAAAGACTTGAAGTAACAGAAATAAGGAAAACACGGTTGCACTATAACGGCGCTCTTGCTGACAACGGATTTCGCCTTCGTGTCATCTGCTTCCTTTCGCTGGTCGGACACACTTTCCGACGCTACTCACAAGAATTTCGTGTCACGGCTGCTAAAAAAAACGCCACAATGCGTAAACACTGTTCATTTTAATAGACGGCGGTCGTCGCAACCTGCATCAAAATCTTTAAAAGCAAGCGTGAACAAGGAAGTAGCGCCATCTAACAACACGTGCGCCAAACGCTACTTGCCAGTATAGTCAGTGACAGGTCAAAAACGAAATGGAAGCTCCTCCCACCTCCTTCCACTTTTGCAGGACAAACGTTAAAGGCTTCGTTTCCAGCGTTCGCTCTGCTAAAGTGGAGAGATGTTCGTTTTTTACCTGCCACCGACTATTGACTCGACCGTCTGCGTCACTGTCCGCAGTTTACCCCGGTAAGTTTGTAGACCCTACCTACGCAGCACCGAGTTCTGGACCTTGAGAAGCCCGAATAAGCCAAAGTAGAGCCCACTCTGACCTTCTAAGTCAATAGTCGTCGTATTTTGGACCTTATTCGCTTAAGAAGTGCCAGAGTTAGGCTTCACTCCTTGGTATTTCGGCTGTCATCTGGAATTTTTGGACCAAAATCACTAAACGAGTGCCAGAGTAATAGCGAGTTCGTTTTACGGCACTCGTGCCCACGCGTGCCCACTCGCAGCGTGGAGCGGGTTCGTTTCAGCCGGCACTCCACGAGTGGTTGCACTTTCCGGGTTCGTTTCAGCGCTGGCACCCCACGCGTGCATGCACTCGCTGCACCGAGAAAATTGGGAGTGCGGCGAAATGCAATCCCGTCATGCCTCGCTCCGGCAAGGAGCGAGAGCAGACGACGAGGGTTCGTCTGCTACGATGTGTCGCGAAACCGAAAGGAAAAAAAAGTAGATTTTCTGATGAAATCGCTTCCCGCGAGCAACGGAATCAAACGTGAGCTTGAATTGTGAGCGTCTGCTATTTCAGGAAGGAAGCAATTGACAAACCGTGCTTTATTTGCGGGTTTTAAGTCGCTCTGTTGCAGTGCAGACGCTGAAATATACCAGTGTGTAAAGAAATGCTCGGAACAAACGTATCAGCGGCCCCCGAGATGTTTATCACCATCCGTGTGCGGGAGAAAAATTTAACATTTGTCGACAAAACTCCCCCAGCAGAAACCTGTGACTGCCCGATAAACACCAGAGAAAGCTAAACACAGTGACTTTACCCGAGGCTTGGGCAACATCATTATGTTTAACATTTACCTACGTCAGCTAACATGCCCCGTCGTATTTTGTTTGAGAAAATTCTCGTTCTCGATGCCCTCACCATGGCTAATATCTGATCCACCTGTAATGACGATCGAAATCAAGTCCCACGAAGTTTTGTTGGATATTCCAGCAGTCTAGTTTTAAGTCGTACCCCTTCAGTGGTTCACGCATAATACCATGCTCAAACGGATCAAGCTTCTGCTCGGATAGCATCATCAGTTTTCTTCAGTGTAAGCGGTTATAAAGAGATCGCAACCAGCTGCTTTGTAGACAGCTTGATGCGGAACTTTACGCCGTTTGTAACTATCTGTACGAGAGCCGAGTTGCTTGAAGTCATCGCAAATATAAACTACTGGTGGCAGCGACCAACGTTTGTAGATAAACGTTAGTAGCGACTGCACTCTTGCATTCTCACCCATCACTCCGAACAGAACGGCGCTAGTTTCGGTTTGAGATGAGTACCTTTTCTACAACATAGATGGCGGCATCATCAGTCTTATGCACTCGGTGCATTTGGCGTGTTCGTTAGAGTCCAGTTCTCCGTGCAACACTCTGCGAGTGCGATGCATTCTGGGAGAGAACTGGAACGGTGCCAGTGCGTCTGAAACGAACTCGCTATTAGGCATACCGCCGGGCAGTTCAGCTGTCATCTGGCGCCCTTTCGGCCCAAATATCCAAACAAGTGCCAAAGTTAGGCTACACTTCCTGATAGTTCGGCTGTCCTCTCGCAGCTGTGGGCCAAAGTCGTGAAATAAGCGCAGAGGTTAGGCTTACTGCATAAGAGTTCGGCTCCCATCTGGCATCTTTGAACCCAAATGGCCAAACAAGTTTCGAAGTTAGGCCTCATTTCTGATAGTTCAGATGTCCCCTGGGTGATTTCAGATAAGATCGACCAAAGGGTGGCTGGTCGACATTTTTAAATCAACTGATATTTTTATATGACATTGTCTAGTGTCTGGTATAAACGAATCCACACTTAGTTTTGACCAGAAAAAAAATTTGGAGACAAGAAAAATCGTAAGGCAGGGAGAGGTGGACAGTTGCAATAACGCGCACTGATGGAGGGGGCAAGTTTGAAAGTGAATAATTAAAACAATAAAATTAGGAGAATTTTAAAACTTTTTACAAACAAACTATGGATACAACTTGCTTGTAATATAAAGTAATAATATTTATTAAAAATTTATTTAGTTTTCTTAAATATGCCAAACATGCCTGCTCGAACGACAAATGGCAAACTTTGGAAATCTGTATCTCTTGAAATAATTTAATCATTATTACATAACTTGCAGACATTATTTTACTAATATATGGCTATTATTGAAAAAATAAATAAGGTATCTGAGTGACACAATAGTTACAATATATTTAGGCAAACATGGGAAAAAAATCAAACAAAGAAAATTTCCAATGCGAATAAAGAAAAAAAAAACGCCACCTTCGATTTTTTTAAAACTTGGGTACCCTGTTATACTCTATTTCGGCATTCATTTCTATTAAAAACATGTTGCATCATTGCACTGTGAAAGAAGAAACAACTCCCCAAAGTAGGGTCCTTTTTCAAAGCCTACACTTAGCAGTGTCCTATACAAGAAGTGACTCTGAGTTCCAGTTTCATGAAACTTGCACAAATCTTTTATTTACATTTATTCAGATGAGGTCATTGATAAAAAGAGCGATCGGTCACACAGTAAAAGGGAGGAGAAACTATATACAGCATTTTACATAAGCGTACAAAGTGGTATCATATTAGAGACTAATGATTTGAGAAAATATGATGCAGTGTGAAGTTGTACCTTCCGGTATATTTTACATCTAGAGTAAAATAAATAACTTTACTTCCACACACAAAAACAAAGATATAATAGTAAGATATTTAGGTTGGCTGTGTATTTACGATTACAAACAATTTCAGGTGACGGATGCCATAGTGCCTAACTGGAGCAGCTTCGATGCTCTCGGTGTATGAATGAATCGTGGCAAGCCGATATATTTTATCCTGCTCGAGGATAACATTTTGGGATTTTTTTTTATAGTGATCAGATAAAAATTATTAGTAACCACCAACAAAAACAGTAGGTTAAATACATACCCGTGAAGAAAAATGTGATAAATAAGATGTCCCTGCATTCAAAATGAGCAGTCCCTGGGAAATCAAATTCGGCACTTTACGCTAAGGTTTTCCTCGCTGTACCCATTTAATAAAGTTGCTTCCAAGCAGATCCGACTGTCCGTGCTACATATACGTCACAGGTCGCTTCTGTTGATGACTTGCTGAGCCGCCACGCGTGCCAAGACTGAATGCCAGGGAAGGCGCGCACCGTCAGCCACTCTTCTTTTTTTTTGTTCACGATACCGAACAACCTCATTTTCGTCCAGATATACAAGATGCACGCCTTTCAGTTTCTTTTATAGAACGCTCACCATTGTCCTGGCCGTCTGAATTGCGCTTACTGAACGTTCTCTCAGGTTGTTCAGCGTGGCCTGGTGCTTCACGAGTCCGCCAACTCCGTCACATGCATTTTTCCCATGTCCAGATGCAGAAAATAACCACTGGGCTTGTGAGCAATCGTCCTTTGCAAATTGGTGAAGCTGGTAGCGATTCTTGAAATGACTGGCGGCGCCGTCACTTACGTACGTCACGTACGAGTATACCGCAACGTTGTCTTCAACCCACTCCTTCACTTTTTCTAGAGCCAAGCAAGCGTGAGCGGCGTCGTGACACAGGTCCTCACTGATGATGGCAAAGCTGTTTGTAGATTTTCTTGTCGTCACTACACATGTAAATATCGAAACTTGTTTTTTTTTTCCAGTGATATGCTTGCACTTCGTCAGGAAGCACGATGGTCCAGTTTTCAGCAAAGTCAAAATGAAAGACAATGCTCCCGCGTTGCATGCACTGTTTTTCATCGTGGATCGCTTTACCTTGCGTTTGCCGGAAATGGTTGTGAAGTACCCAACTTCCAACCGTCACTTGGATGACTTTTAGGAAAGTCTCAGGTTCCAAAGTTTTTTTCACAAGGTCGCCGGACTCCCATGTTGCAAGCACAATCTCTTCATCCTCCGGGATATCAAGTTCCTGGAGTGTAAGAAACTGGCCTTTTGGGCAGTGATCACAGTCTCCTTGAAGGCACAGTTCTGTTGCTGGGTCGCACAGAAATGCCGAGTTCACTTCACCAGTGTTGAATGTTGAGCCTGTAACGTTCTCTAGAGCGGCAATACAAAGATAATAATTTGCGCAGCGCACACAAACGCACACTTCCTGGTGTGGAATACATTGGACCCATCTAGGGCGCAATGAATAAAATTTCGTTAGCCCAACGCCGGAATCGGGATGCTTGTCTTTGTATATACGGAAGGCCTCTCGTATTGAGCGTGTCATGAAGCGCTTTGGCACGAACGTTTTCTCTCCGTTGAGCATGACAGAGATGACGTCCTTCTGGTTGGGACTTTGGCGCGAACATTGTAGCTCGTCTTTCGTGAAGTACTCTAGGGCAGCAGATAGGTTCTCAGGGCTCACCTTGCACCTCGTGTAAGGATCCGGCTCATACCACACGCCATGCTTTTCCTTGAGTTTTCGGGATTTACTGATGAGGTACATTGAGGCCTGTGGAATCATCTTTTGAACCTCATTCTTCGTCAGTGTTGACGGCAGGAGTGTAAGCATTTGACAACGTTCCCAGAGAGAGGTGGCGGTTTCAAAGGCCTGCCGAAAGTTGTCCACCCACTCAGTGCATGTGGAGCATGTTGGTTCGGACGACCCCGATGGTGCGTCCCTGTCGTAAGCAATACGTAGCCTTGAGCGTATATTCTTGACAGCAACCTGCTCCAGTTCTGTCTGCTTTCTCTTGACATAGGCAGGCCTGTCCCGACTTCTTACGACGCTTGGTTGTCGCAGCGGCGACACATCTGTAGGTAGTATGCTGCGATTTAGATCTTCAATTGCTTCTTCAGCTGGCACAAATATGTCAGGGCACTGCTCTGAGCTTCGCATCGAGATCTCCTTAGTGATTTGCATGAAGCAATGGTAGCACAGGTAGTCCGTCGCACTCACTTTGGTAGAACAGTCAGGCGGAAGAATTTGCTTCAACGAGTTTAGGTCCAACTCGCCAACACTTCGAAAATTCCGCTGCTTTGGTATAGTCTTTTTGTGTTTGCAAAAGTAATCTGCACAAAACACTCGTTCGGAGCTCCAGGACGTCTTCATAATGTATACATAAATAATAGAAATTAAACCCCAACTGATGGCATATAATTGCCAAGTGAAAGAACTACTGGGTGCACAAGTGACAAGTCCGAGGCTGAGGAGCTCACTCACTGCAAACGTACATTTGAAAAGAGAGGTCACAACTGAGGCTGTCGGCAAAGCTTGATCCACATCAAAGGAAGAAAGAGGGAAAGTCTTCAGACAAAAAATTGTGGTCAGCGGCCTTCGAAAAAGACTTTCCGGAATCGCACTGTCGTCCCTCCACGCGCTGATATGAAAGCACCCGAGCTTCTACCACGTGGTTCATGACACAGCCTGAGCCATGTCGGCGACCGGTTCGCGAGGGGTTGGCGGTGGGGTTACGTTGATGGTCACTCGGATTAGCCCTTGCTGTACTGAGCTACCGCCTGCAGTGCCTTATCGCCGGCTGGTGTCAACAACGAGAACACACACACCCTGTCTACACCAAAACTACAAGCGTTCACCGCACACGCGTCGCCGCCGCTTTTAAGCTTTTGTGAAATTGCTATCTTTTGCCGCGGAGAACCGCCTTATCTTAACTACGCGCCTGAAATCCTTCCAGGCGGGCGTACACAATATCAAGCGTTTCGAGAAATGCCCGTGGAGTAGAACTATGGGAAAATTTGGAGCCCGCGATGTCGATATCGTCGCCGTTGTGTTAGTACGCCGTCGCGTACTGCAGTCCCCCGTTGGGGGAGGGGGGGGGGCGGTCTTACTACGATAACATGGCGACAGCGTTTACACTCTATGTATTTACGCGAGGCTCGAGTATTTGGGGATAATGCTGCCGGTTGGTGTGCCCCTTTGTGCCTGATATTATCGCCCGTGACGCCAGCGAGTGAGATGGCGACAGGCATGAATGCTCAGTAAACAGGCGTCGGCGGCCATGTTTTGCTGGTTGAAGCGAACCCCCTTGTCCTTGACAGCGAGCGGGGAAATGCGAAAAAAAGATTGTATCGGCCGTTTTGCCAGAACTAGCGACGAGTGTCGTCTGCGGTTTCCGGCAACTATTTTGCCATAATCGTGAGCTTAGCGAGGAAATGATTTTTGCTAGCCACAGGACACTACCACGCAGAAAGGGAATGCTTGAACATGTTTTTGTTCTGGATATATATCAGGGATATATATGAGAGAGAGAGAGAGATGAAGGTAGAGCGGAAGAGGGAATAGCATATAATGTCGCAGGAGAATAAAGTAAACAAAGTTCCTAGCGGCCGATGGCTGCATGATCTTTTCTCGGATCACTAGTCCGTAATATGATACCTCTTTGTACACAGTAGTTTCTCCTTAATTTAAGTGTGTGAACGATTTCTTTAGTTATCATTGGCCTCATCTGAATAAAAATATATAAAATATGTGTGTTGGTTTCATGAAACTGGAACTCAGAGTCAGTTCTTGTATAAAACACTGCTAAGTGTAGGCTTTGAAAAAGGACCCTACTTTGGGGAGTTGTATCTTCTTTCTCAATAGAATGATGCAACATGTTTTTAATGGAAATGAATGCCGAAATAGAGTATAACAGGTTACCTAAATTTAAAAAATAATCGAGGGTGGTGTTTTTTTTTTATTCGCATCGGACTTTTTCTTTGTTTGATTTTTGTTCCATGTTTGACTAAATATATCCTAACTATTGTATCACACAGATACCTTAGTTATTTTTTAAATATTAGCTATATATTAGTAGAATAATATCTGCAAAGTATATCATAATGATTAAATTATTTCATGAGATACAGACCTCCAAAATTTGCCATTTGTCGTTCGAGCAGGCATGTTTGTCAATTTTTAGAAAAATAAATAAATTTTAAATAAATATGATTACTTTATATTACAAGCAAGCTATATCCATAGTTCGCGCCTAAGACGTATTAGAGTTCTCCTAATGTTATCGCTTTAGTTATTCTCATCAGTGCGCGTTAATGCAACTGTCCACCACCTCATGCCTTACGATTTTTCCTGTCCCCAAGTATTTTTTCTGGTCAAAACTAAGTTTGGATTCGTTCATACCAGACACTAGACAATAACATATAAAAACATCAGTTGATTTGAAAATGTCGACGAGCCATCCTTTGGTCGATCTTATCTGAATTCACCCCCCTAGCATTTCTAAGCCTAAATCGCCTAACAAGTGCCAGAGTTAGGCTTTCTTTGTTAACGTTCGGTGGTCATCTGGCGTCTTCGGTACTAAATAACCAAGCAAGCGTCAGAGTTAGGCTTCACTGTATGGTACACGCTTAAGGCTCTGTCATACTCCGACGTTGAGTACAATGAACGCAGCTTAACTCTTAACGTGCACCTTTCGTTGGCCGAATACCAGCAACTCGATGTCTGCGACCAATCAATATATGTGTGCGTTGTGCCAGCCCCTCCTGTTCGCGTTTCCATCTCAAGAAAAAAAAAAAGGTTTTGCGCATTGATCATTGGCCGCGCGGAGTAGTTCTTACAGATTTGGTTGACGGAGGAAGGAACGATGCTTCTAGAGTTTGAAGCGTGTATGCCATGATATGGTTGAATAAATCTAATCTAAAGACACTTATTCATATATCCTAATTATTACATAAAGGGGGAAATTAGTAAAGCTATGCGTGTAGCAAGACTTTTTTTTTACTACGGTTCTTGAGGTGAAGACAAGTATAGAAAGCTTTCAAGCCTGCGCATCACTTGAAATGACGTCACGTCCCGGAGGCCTGCGCGGGCAATGAATGGATGCGAGTGCCGCGTGAGCGTTCGCGTTAGACTATAATAGAAAACGAGTCCCACGGCGAACGCTGACGCGGCACTCGCATGCAATCAGCACCCGTGCAGCCTTCCGGGACGTGACGTCATGTCTTGTGACGCGCAGACTTGGAAGCTGTCTAGGAGGTGTTCACTGCGCTACGCCGCGTTTGCTACGCTCAACGCCGGAGTGTTACAGAGCGTTTAGCATCTCTCATCTTGGGAGCTCGATTCCCTAACACAGTGGTTCTCAGATGGGGGTCCGCGAAGCCCTGCCTCGTCAGTCAAGCCCGGCAATAAAAGTTGTCTTTTTTCAGGTCGAGAATGAATTTTTCAGTCTTCAGGCGAGTTTTCCCGTGTGTGTGTCAACGAAAGAGGTCTACTTCTCACTAGTCCTCAGTTATATTCATCAATTGATTAATTATTATATTTAATTTCCATCTTTCCCCTCTCCTCAAAACGAACGGGGTCCTCCATAATCTCCACCGATCCACAACGGGTCCGCGAATCATCGATGGTTGAGAACCACTGCTCTAACAAATGCCAGAGTTAAGTAATCAGGGCAGGTCCCGTTGGCGATGTTATAATTATGTTTGAAAGTAGACGACTGATGGAGTATTGCTGGCACGCGGGTGGTCTGTAACTTGATTAAATAAAAATCAAGTTTAATTTTGCTAGCAACTTTTTATTTTACACTATGTGTATCTTGTTGTTCCAGTCCAAAGGTAGGCGGAATGTTTTGTCACAGCGGGACTAGGCAACGACGATTTTGCAAACGCAGATTTCGGCTGATTATTGTACTCGCTCGTACTTACACTCGCCAATATTCGACCGCGCCGTGAGTCTGGTTCGACGTTACCGCAAGTGGTACCATCGAGTGAGCGCTGCGCCAGACTGATATGTACACGTCTCCTCAACAGATGCCATTGTTAACCAAAGCCTTGCAAATTGAGTGGAGGTTTATGCGTGTTTTGCATTGTGATTGACAACTGTCAAAGCCTTGTGACAGGGAAAAGCAGACGTGGCCGCGGCTCTGTAATACAGCGCCCGCTTCATACTCGGGAGATTTTTTTAGATCAAATCCTGAGAGCGCGATAATATTTTTAACGATCTCTTGAAGCCTCTGACGTCTACTTGGCACTCCTCGCGCTCATAATCTTTCACCCCCCAACCCTCCCCGTTTCGAGTCAAACGAGCCAAAAGATCCATCGCGTCGAAAGATCCATTATTGGACCTCCTGACTCGTTGGATCTGTTGACGCGTTAGACCGCTTGACTTGTCCTGGATCGTTTTGACACGTTGGATCTCTTGATACGTCGGACATCTTGACCCACATTGGATCTCCTGACTCGTGTTGGATGAGTCAGGAGGTCCAACGCGTAAAGAGATTTACTATTGGACCTTGTGAATCGATGGACCTCTTGACTCCCGGTCCGATCACCGGGAAAAGGGGGGGGGGCTTCGAAAAAAAGTTAGAGCTAGAAGGGGAGAAGAAAAAGAAAGAGTAAAACAACGATGAATGACGGCTTTCGGGTGGCAAGGAGGAGCGTTGCGGTCACTGCACTGCAACTCAATGGGATCACGCAAATGATAACAAAGCAACAAAAAATAGGAAGATGGGAGAATAGGACACAGGGGCCTCGGGGACTACAGGTTTTGGGATTCTGAGTGGCTGGCTGTGTAACGGCGTTGTGGGTTTTCCATTTCAATCGGATGCTGACCAACGGCACCTCCTCGTGCAATATGCTTACTACCAGAGGAATTCCCCTAGAGTTGTGCGCGCTGTTCGGTCGCGGGGACGTAGGTTGTTTCTTGAATTTAGAAACCCCCGAACAGTTAGTCCGTGAATTAATTACGAGGCACGGCTATGCAGCATGAGCTCAAATGGCAGGAAATTTTGAATTATTGGGTTCATTTGGACAGCATATTGTTTGTCAGCCATCCAGAGGGTCACGTGTCTTTCGGCAGTATATTGCCAATATAGCCAGTGCAGCATGACTGCTAACTGGCACCGCACTGTACGCTGAGCTGGCATCGGCGTACGTTCTTCTAATAACTACTGCTTGGTGCACGTAAGGACCTCAGGCTATACTTCGTTTCACCTAAGCAGGGATGGGCAAGATACATGCAAATATGTATCGAAATACAAATACAAAATACTTCGTCAAAAATGTATTTAATTGCAAATCTAATTTCTTTTCCAAAAAAGCATTTAAATACAAGATACAAATACAACCAAATGTATTTGGTCTCCTCCAAATACTCTTCCAAATACATTCCTCAAAATTTGCGTCAGCGACTTCAGGGCAGCTGGAATGGGTTTCTGGGTATCGCATTTTAATTTTGCATTGTACACTCGGGAGTTACTGCGCGAGGCTCTAGTAACGTAAGAGAAGTATAATCTCAAAAAAATGTAATCAGCTTGGACGTAAAAGTTGAAAAAAGTACAGAGCTTCAATCAGTTTTTTTTTTTGTCGATTACATTTTGGCATAGACCAACAAAGAACCGAGACGACCAAGACGCGCACCACTAGCTAGAGAATTTTTTATTGTTGCGACTCGCACCAGTTACAAAAATCTGGACGACCCGTGGATTTAGAATGTTCCAGGCAAAAATATGGATGGAAATCAGGCTGGAAAGCATCACAAGTTGTCACAGGCACTTATTCAGCCAGTCTGCCTGTGAACGTGGATTTCGTCACTATTCTTGCCCTGGACTAGCACCGTAATCACAAAGTCACTAAACGCTTGTGCTTGATTGAGAGACACTGCATTCGGTGCAGAACGTAGTTTTCTTCCTGCTCTGGACAGTGACAATAAATTTGAGGGATGTATTTTTGCCCTCAAAATTGTATTTAATTACAATTGTATTTAAAATACCCACTTTATAGTATTTAAATACGCAGGTCAAATACATTACCCAATTTGTAATTAAATACAAATGCAAAATACACAAAGTATTTAAAATACGTATTTCAAATACTTGTATTTGAAATACTGCACTTCCCTGCACCTAAGGATGGATCGCAGCCGATGCTAGAAGCCGAGTGCGTCACGGGACATTCCGCTCCGCGCTTCGCCGTGCCGAACCGGAAGGTTACGTGACACATTGTAGGTCTAGGATGGGTTCTGCTAGCCTGTTCACACATTTATTTGAGTCCAACCATATGCGCCTGCAACGGCTTCCGACGTGAATCTTTTAAGGGTTGCAGTGGAAACGGGGTTTTAAGCCGCTTACGACCGCCATTACTGCAGCGCGGCGCGCTCGTAAGAGGCTTGGAAACCGGCTCTGTCGAAGTTGGTCGAACTCGGTCGCAACAGTGTGAACCAGCCTTTAAATAAAGGACGACTTACAACCTCGGTTTTCTGCACGGAAGATAAACCCTTTTGCGCTTCCCTGCTAAGTAGGGGGGAGCAGAGTCGGGGCAAGGTAACAATTGTAGAGCATATAGGGAAGGAGGAGGCTGGCAGGAGTGGCAAGCGCGAAGTGTACGTCGACCTTTAGGGTGAAACATAGTAGAGTAGTCGTACGGCTCCGGTCAAACTGTTGATTTGCGAGTTAGAGATATGCCGTACCTTCGATGGCTGACAAGCATCGCGCTGTCTCAATATCCACAAACACCACTCAGATTTGTGTTGTCTGCGTACGGTTCATCATCTTCACTTTTTTTCTGTCTCACCTTTCTTGTATATTAAAAAAAAATGGCAAGCGGGGGATCTAGTAGTTGGTTGAACAACGAAGCCCAACGGCGACGGACGGGTTTACCAAATGAGGTATCTAAGAGAATAGATTGATATCTCCAAACAAAAACGACCAATATTGTTTTGTGGCGCCCACTCAGTTACCTTTCCGCACAACAGAAACGTATTTCGCATAAGTCATACATCACCTGCAAGGTGATCATAGCACATATTTCTAGCGAGTGTGAACGTGACACAATCGCGTTTCAAAAACGTGCGAATGACGTCATCTTTCATGGCCGTGGTGGGGCTTTTTACTGTAACAAAAATACAAATCGACCAAACAATTTTTAATAGAAAAAAAAAGAAAACACGCACTCTGTGTTGGTCTTTCTGTACGAAGTAGTTTTCAAACAAAAATATACCCTACCATAAGCTTTCCTCTGACGTGCACGGTAAGTACTAAGCTAGTTGGCAAGTTTTTCAATCCTCCGTTTTTTAACTACCTGTTTAATCGTGTTCATCAGTAATATCGTGCAAGATTAAACGGACCTCTTACTTTAGAAAGTTCGTTTATACGAGCACATTTGATATTTCGTGGATTGTATCCCTAACTCAGACTACGCGACGACTCCCGAGATTCGGTTTACCCTGGATCTCAGAAAAAAAACACATTTTGCAAAATTTCTGCTTTTTCGCGGCGTTTTTAAGGCACGAATAAAGAGAAACTTAGCTGAACTCATTGATGCTATCATACACATTGGAAACATTATCAGTCTTCACAGAAAGTTTAAGTGAATAGAGTTTGATTCACACTTTCACGTGTGTTAGGTAAATTATGCTTCTCAATCAATTTTCCGTCATGACCTTGTTGGTTTTCTTCAACTGAGCGCTGCGGAATGTGGAGAGAAAAGTAAATGAATAGGTCATTAACCCTCACCCTTATCGGTCGCGACTGTGTAATGTTTTTGAAATTGTGTTAAATTCGTGTGGTGACACATTCATATTTTTATACCTGCTTGGATACCTTCCTAACGCGCGCTTTTTTGTTTTCCGCGTTATGATTGCCTTGTAGAACACGTACTATGGGGTTCAAACGAAATGCAAACAGCGGAGCGCGTGACTGTCGGTGCATGCTGCGGCTCTTGGTGGGCTCATTAAACTGATAAAACTGCAGATTCGAGAGTAAGGCTCTGCGAGGGTTTGCGCCCTACTCCGATACCTTCGGCCCTAGCCCAGAAGGACCCAAGCTTCGACGGTGCGCCGGTGGAGGGCTGGGAGTTCCTTCAGAGACTCTTTCGTTGGCTCGGTAGAAGCCATGCGAGGAAGTTTGTCCCTCGCTCATGCAGGTTGCTAGCACGCGCGACAGGGGCGGCGTCTATGGAGCTTTATTGCAGCGTCATGCTCCGTGCTTTTTCTTAATACGCGTCGTCAATTCCTTGTGAACAGTATCGCATAAACTTTGCGAAATACGAGACTTAACTAACAATAGGGGACCCGGCCAGTACGGCTGCTGACGCAAAAGTGAAGTCGATTACCTGACAAACTTGCATGTATCAGCTCCCAGCTCTCGCCCTGTGCCCATCAAGTTTTTGCGTCTCGTGTGTGGCGGGGGAATTGAAAGGGTAGAGGCGGCGTCAGCTGTTGCATTAACGAAACATCTTAACGAAATGCAGTAATTTTGTCATTGACATTTTGCAGGCAGCCAGAATCTTGTTTAGCACACTCATTTTTGACACCCCATGTGTTAAAAATGTGAAATAAAGGTTAAATCAGTTCGTTCGTGCACGGAAAGCCTGTGGAGCTTGATTGATGTCATTAATCAAAACTACGAAGACGTTTTCGTGAAGGATCTAGAGCGCATGCGCATGGCTCCTGAATAATAGTGAAACAGCGTGGACGGGAAATGACATGCTAATTGACAGGGAGCATTCGTGCGAACAGAAGTAATGAACAATAGAGCACAAAGGCTGCAAGCAACAGAGGCTCAAGCCTCACGCAGCGCCGCAGCATAGCTGTCTCGGCCGACTTTCTTTCGTTGTTACATTTCACTAGCTGGACAGTGGGATCATGACGCTTGACAGGCTACCCCAGGCAGCCGACATGAACGTTATAAAAAACGTCTGGGGGGCAATAAAGAAGGCCCTGTCCCACCGGCTTCTGCAGAGTGAACCGGCGGACGTCTTGTGGCCGCTGGTCGAGGCTGAGTGGAAGCGGCTGCGAGCTTCGGACTTGGTATTCCGCCTCATGGAAGGTCTGCCTCGTCGGATAGCTGCCGTTGTAGACGCTGAAAACGACTTCACCAAGTATTAATTAAATCCTCACCAAGACGAGCTAGTGAAATACAACAACGAAAGCAAGCCGTCCCAGACAACTAGTGCTGAGGATGACGAAAATAATCCCTGGAGAAGGGGAGCAAGAGGGACAAAGGACGAACACAAATCTCCAAACACCGCTAGGTGACCGGTGAGCGAACCGGACCAGGCGGATTTTTTCGGTCGCTTACCAGTTACCTAGCTGTGTTCTAGCTGTGTTTGGAGATTTGTGTTTGTTCTTTGTCCCTCTTGTTCCCCTTCTCCAGGAACTATTTACGTTATTCTTGTCCAGCTCGCTTGTACCTTTGCATTTAATTGCATTATAATTATAGCGCTGAGGAGCTGCCTGATACACCAGTATTTGCCGGTTGCAGCATTCGTGTTCCCTTGTTGGTCTATATTTCTGTTTGCAGAAATGTTCCCTGGAAATCAATATGGAATTTCTCGTCCAGATTGTCTCACTATTTTTCAGGAGTCATGCGCTCTAACTCCTCTACGAGGACGTCTGCGTGGTTTTGATGACTGACGGCAATGAAGCTCCACAGGTCTTCCATGCACAAACAAAGTGTTTTAGCTTCTGCTACACACTTCTGACACACGGTGTTTAATTTAATGAGTGCGCTAAACGAGAAACTGGCTGCCTAAAAAATGCTGATGACGAAGTGACTGCATTTGGTTTAAATGTTTGGTGAATGCAGGAGCTGACGAACCTGCATTCGGGCAATTCCAGATATTCACACGACACATAAGAACCAGATGGAACACAAGGTGAGGGCCGGGAGCCTGATACGTAAAAGTTTGCAAAGTAATTGAATTCACTGACGCGTCAGCAGCCGTCCTGGGTCCCCCCTTGTTATTCTGCTTCAGATTTCGCACAGTTTCTGCTATACAGTTCACAGCAAAACTAAAACGCACATTAAGAAAAGCAAAAGTGTACAAGTTAGGAGGGAGCATGACGCTGCTGTGATGTTCCACTGACACGCGCATCAGGTGCGCGCGCAAGCAGCCTGCTCCTGCTGCGAGCGGCGTTCTCCCTCGCATGGCTCATGCCGAGCCAACGAAAGTGGCTCTGATGGAGCTTCCAGCGCACCACCGGCGCTGCGTCGAAGCTTGTGTTGTGCTGGGCGAGGGTCAGACACATCGGAGCAGGACGCACACCCTCGCAGCGCCATACTCTCCAAACCCGCAGATTTATCAGTTTTAAGAGTCAAGGAGGCGCACCATGTACCGATGGCTACGTGTTCCGCTGCTCGCATATCATTCGAACCCGAAAGTACATTCTATTCCCGACCAACAATTCATCGGCCAAAACGCCACCGTAAAAACACTCGCCGGATAAAAATCTCCCTGGACATAAGCTCACTGATATTTTAGACACTGGATAACTTGGATTCACAACTGGATAACAGTCGCGAAAACGTGGACACGTCAAAGTTCCCATATTATCGACCTTTAATACGTAAAGTTTTAGTGGCGCCATCTACCCGAAGCCAAGAAAAGCACTCCCTCCCCACTTCCCATGGCCAGCGACTGCTGTGCGTAATCTTCGGCACGAAACCTTTTGTTTCCGGGTGCCCCCCTCGTTCCATACCAACAACACTAAGGTCGCAAACCGGAAAACACTGCAAAATTCAGCGGCACGTTAAACTTACATACTTTTTTTATAAAAAATAAATAATATTAAGGCACTTAAGCAAAAACCGTTCTCTGATCTTTATTAAAAAAAGTCGGAAGACGCCTAAGCACTTCTTCTGAGTTCTGAATTAGAAAGCATGAGTGCCCAGTGGAACGCTGCGGAGTGATCCGCAGAGTTTTGTGGCACGAGTAATGTTTGAGAGTTGTGGCAGAAACACCGCCGACGATGTGAATGCTAGAGGCGGAGCCATGTTCGTCGGCGGCGAGACGAGCAGAAGCCTGCGAGCGCGTGCCAACGTGTGCGTTTTAAACGGTGCGGAGCCCGTAGTGGCATAGGGTTGCGGCGGTTAGTTTTATCGGCGCGCTCGTGGCATGGACAGGCAGCGCCATCTGCCGGCGGTCGTTGAAAATGACGCGCGCAGCGGCCAATGTGAGCCTCGACGCCGCACGCCAGCCAATGGCACCTTTGGGATCAAGAAAACTATGTGCCGTTTTCGCGCTTCAAACTAATGACGTCGGCTCGCTACATGGTACAGTTAATGCTTTCGCATTAAAACCCCTCTCCGCGACTAGGGAAGGAGTGGTGGGGGGCTTTCCGTAACCCCCTTGCAATATGTCGCGGCGGTTCTAGTGTAATTGGACCTCTTGACCCGTATTCGATCTCTTGAGCTTGCCCATGCCGAGTCAAGAGATCCAAGGCGTTAAGAGATCGATTATTGGATCTTCTGACTCGTTAGACCCCTTGACGCGCTGAACCTCTTGACTCGACGTGAAGCTTTTGACACGTTGAACCTCTTGGCTTGCCGTAAATCTTTTGACACGTTGGACCTCTTGACCCACATTGGATCTCTTGACTCGTGTTTGGCGAGTCAAAAGATCTACTATTGGACTTTTTGACTCGTTGGATCTATTGACTCGTTGGCTGTTTTAACCAAAAGCGCCCCCCCCCCCCCCCAAACTAAAGGTGATATTCAAAGCCTCGGCTACGAAACACTACCTTTGTCTTCCCTTTTCTTTCAGTCAATCCAATAGGCAGATGTGGCTTTGCTGCATTGTCGAACTGCCTTCGACCCCGCCTTTTGTTAAGCCCTCTCCCCCCATTTGCTTGTGCGTCTTGGTGTGGTTGTGTGTGTGCGCGAGCAATTCAGATGCACGGAGCGAAACGCGTGACTTCTCTCAGTAAAATGCGTAGGACAAAAAACCTGAACGAAAATTTGTCACGTGACTCGCTCTGACGTTCTGGTACGGTCATTGGAGCCTACACTTCGCCGTTTTCCAAGTTATGAACAGAAGTAAGGGGCCACGTAGGTCCGGTTTCCGAAATTCGCTCTTCAGTGTTCTGCAACTTTTGTGCGGTCGCAGTTGTGTTTTTTCAACGTATACAACCGGAAAACGTTCGTGCCAACTTTTCGCTAATGGCTGGTATCTTCGTCGGATTTCGTTGAATGAACCTTTTGCAGAAATAACGCTTCGAGAGCAAATTGATCTTGTACCCCCTCTATCTTCCTTCCGGCCGAGCAGATGGGGAAGATGTTTTTTTTTTTTTTTTTTTTGTATTGACTTCGGGGCTGGAGATAACCCATAATGGGCATTAAAGAGGGTTTGGAGGACCCGTAACTAGGTTACAGCGGCTCAATGGGCAACCAGTTGGTAGCTGGCGTTTAGGGTTTCGATCGGGTAACAGAAACCTTGCGCGCGGGTTATTTTATTTTGTTGAGCCACTTCTTTTCAAAAATAGTTACTTCTCTAGGTGGCAGAACATATTCCCTAACAAAGTACATGTTGTAGAGTTTTTTTGGACGCGCTTTGCTAACCAAACACTTCTCGGCGACAGCGAGCCTTCCGCTAAATGTGGGGTAACTTCCTCTTTGTCGACCTTATGTTTGTGTCGTTCTGCGCTGCCCGAGTCGGATTATGCCCGTAACCTGGATTACAGGGCATCGCCCTTTTATTAGTAAGTAGAGTGCAAGCATACTTCTGATAGCAGTCCTGCTTTCTCTCGCACAGTGTTGCGGAACGGGCACCCCCATTCCATTTTAATTCCATTCCGAAAAAAACTACAGTTCCCCACAATTCCATTTCTTTCAACTGCCCGGAATAGAAACACTGGGCCCATTCCCGGTCCTGGAATGGCTGAAGTTCACCGTTACATTGTTCTAATTCCTAAAGGTGAAACAATGGCCATCGACAGCCACATTGTGTTACTGAAAAAAGCGGCATAAAGCTGCTAACGTTATGAAACACGGAGACGACCGCAGAAGTGTGCAAATGCATACTCAAAAGACTCATTCTGTCAAGCCGAGGGGTGGTCACACACAGCAATTCGTGGCAACATCGTGTCAATGCAGACATTGTTCGCACGATCAAGCGTAAAGGGCTTGCGAGTCCAAACAGACGCCAAAATATAAAACCACCCATTGTCTTCGCAAACGGACCGTGTATATCCTCCACAATACATAATTCGCGTTTTGTTCGTTTGATAAGGCATTAAAAATGTACAGTTCGTGCGTGGCGCAAGAAGGAGCTATCTTGCTGTCGCTTCGAATACTTCGGAACAGCACCGCTAGTGCGCTGTTAGAAGTGATGCCTCGTATACCTGCCTGATATTGCCACGCGCGTTGCCGTGCAAGCGCGTGCGTGAGCGAGTGGTTAGCGTGCGTGACTGTCGCGCGAAGGATCCGGGTTCGATTCGAGGGAGCGGAATCTTCTTTTATTTATTCTTTCTACATGGCGTTCTCGTAAGTTAGAGAACCTTCTTGTCCAATCCAGTTACGAATGCTCTACGAGCCGAACGTTCTAAGCCGAATGTTCCAGAAACCCACGCGTGTACAAAAGGGGCTGCGCGTGGCATGCCGGAGTCAGTTTCGCCCCAGCGTTCGACTCTGCTGTCACGCCGACTTCGAAGCCTGCGACGCTTTGCTTTCTTCTGTTTCCTTTTTTTTATTTTTGGGCACAAGTTAGCCCCATTAAACGTTTAGTTTCTTCTGTTATTATCGCCTCATCCCGTGTCATTCGTGACATTTTGGTGGAGGTGCGGGGTAGTGCATTCTATGCCCGTTAAGCTTACCCCTCCGAAGACATCCCGGCCAAGCGACGTGCTCAGCCCCAGAAGGCTACCCTTCGTCGAAGACGCCGAAGCCCAAAGAAGCCGTCGTACCAGAGGTCAGTCCCCCGTACTTAGTCTCTTGCCCGAGAAACGGAAGAACAAGATCCCGACCATGACCACCCTGCCCGTCGTAAGCCTGCCCGTCGCACCGCGGACACCTGCTCCCTTCCTCGGCGAGATCTACGTGGACGTCGAAGACTGGATCAACCAGTACGAACGCGTGGCTCGCCACAATGGGTGGAGTGACGAACAGGGCCTACAAACCTCTATTTCTCGCTTGAAGGAACTGCAAGGCGCTCGTTCGGAAACCATGAAGCTTCGTTGACCTCGTGGAACCTTTGCTAGAACGAGCTCACGCGAACATTCGCCAGTCGACACCGAAGGGAAAGGGCTGAAGACCTGCTGCAATCGAGGACTCAGGGCCACAATGAAAGCGTCACGAGCTTCGTGGAAGACGTGCTTCGCCTGAGCTCCCGCGCCAACCCTCAGGCCACCGAGGGGAAAAAGCTGCGCATTTTGATGCGTGGCGTAAAGGACGACATCTTTGGTGGACTCGTACGCAACCCGCCGACGACCGTTCAGATATTTGTCACGGAGGGGACGAATATCGAGCGTCCTCTGAAGGCCCGAGCCAGCCACTACCAGAGGCTTCCCGGCGTCAGCGCGGTTCCGCAGTCGCCTTGCAACCATGCCCACGCCATCCCGGGCATTCGAGAGCTCATTCGCGAGGTCGTCCGGGAGGAGATCAGGAAGCTTCTGCCGACTGCTGAGCGCCCGGCATCAATCTCCATTGCTGAGGTTGTTCGGGAGGAGGTTCAGCGAGCGTTCCTTCCGGATGCCCTTGTCACCGTGGCCGCAGCCAATGAGCCGACGCTGGCCTACGCTGCAGTGGCCCGACGAACGCCGCCAACTGCTCAACATTGCCCGGTGGCACCACGACGGACTCCACGAAGGCAGGCGTATACGCCTGCCTTCGTGGATTCCGTCGTGGTGCCACCGGGTAATGTTGAGCAGTTGGCGGCGGTCGTCGCAACGACGAAGGACGTCAGTACGACCGCCGAGACCAGCCGGCGCCGAGGAAAACCGACGTGTGGAGGACAGCGGATCGACGACCCATCTGCTACCACTGCGAGGAGGCCGACCATATCTACCGCCGTTGTCCCTACCGGCAAAAGGGCCTGCGTGGGTTCCACCCAAACGACCCACACCCGGGGTACGGCGAGCGCCCTCGCGACATCGAGGAATACCTCCGTCGCCCTCCGTCACCAGCGCCAATGGCACCACGAGGTTCCCGTTCTCCATTCCCCTGACGTTCCGCATCGCCTTTCCGTCGGTCGCGCCGTGACAGGCTGTCCCTCCTGTCTCGTCGGGAAAACTAAGTGCGGCAACGCCTGGAGGTTGCGTTGCCAAAGACGACCGAAGTAAAGAGCCTCCAAGAACGCCGGAGCGCTCCCACTCTCTCGACGCCCCGCATCACAACGACGCGCCTGCAACAGTGTCCATCGTCATTTACGGCCACGACGCATCGGCACTTGTAGACACCCAAGCAGACTACTCAGTCATAAGTGGGAGGCTCTCTCGCCGCCTTCGAAAAGTCATGACGCCGTGGGAGGGACCTCAAACACGAACCGCCGGAGGACACCTCATTACACCAGTCGGGAGATGCACTGCTCGCGTCGAGATCCACGGTGAGACGTGCCCTGTGAAGTTCGTCATTCTACAGGACTGTTCCAGAGACGTCACCCTCGGCATAGAACTTCTGTGTGAATACGGCGCCGTCATCGACCTTGGTGAGAACAGATTGACGCTGCGCAAGCCTGTTCCGCCTTCAGAGAAACCAAAAAGACAGCGTCAGCCGCCGTCCGAGTCGCTGCCAACCACGTGAACCTGCCGCCACGATCAAGTGTTGTCGTACCCGCCGTGACCAATGAAGCGACCTGCGGCGAAGTCGTTCCGGAAGGCAACCTTCAATTGCTCCTGGGAAGAGGAATAGGCGTCGCAAGAGGTGTGGCTGAACTTCAGGATGGGCGCGCCAAGGTCCTCGTGATGAACTTCCGACAAGAAACCAAACATCTCACAAAAGGTACCGCTGTGGGCCACGTCGAAGAACTACGGAACTCCGCCGAAATCGCCATGATTGCTGAAGATTCTTCAGCAATCACGGCGATTTCGATCGCCGTGATTGCTGTCCATCAAGACATTACGCCGCCAGCGCAGCTCGACATTGACCGCAAGCTTGAAGGCCCGAAATGACGGCAGCTGAGTGACCTCCTTGCCGAATGCAGCGACTGCTTCGCGACGTCGTCGAGGGTGCGCCAAACCGCCGTTGCGAAACATCGCATCGTTACCGAGGACGATGCGCTCCCTGTGCACCGCTCGCTGTACCCAGTCTCCCTAAAAGAAAGGAAGGTCATCCAAGAGCAAGTGCAAGGAATGCTGAACGACGACATAATCCAGCCTTCAAGCAGTTCGTGGGCCTCTCCAGTCGTGCGGGTTCAGAAGAAGGACGGAACGCTTAGGTTCTGCGTGGGCTATTGGCAGCTGAACGCTGTAACGAAGAAAGACGTCTATCCACTCCCCCGCCTCGACGACACGCTAGACCGGCTGCGCCACTCTCAATATTTTTCATCGATGGAACTGAAGAGTGGCTAGTGGCAGATCAAAGTCGACGAACGGGACCGGGAGAAGACATCTTTCGTCACGCCGGATGGATTGTACGAGTTCAAGGTGATGCCCTTCGGACTATGCACGGTGCCAGCAACTTTCTAGTGTAGTGGACACTGTACTGGGAGGTCTGAAGTGGCAGAGCTGTCTCGTCTACCTTGACGACGTCGTAGTGTTTTCAAGTAACTTCGAAGAGCACTTGCGACGACTTCGAGCTGTTCTCCTAGCCATAAAGACCGCCGGACTCACCGTCAAGCCGTCAAAGTGCCGGTTCGCCTATGACGAGCTGAACTTCCTAGGTCACGTGGTTAGTTTCGAAGGCGTCCGTCCAGACCGCGAGAAGACTCGCGCCGTCGTGGCATTTCCAGCGCCCACAGACATGAAGGCTGTGCGAAGATTCCTTGGACATTCTGCCTACTATCGACGCTTCGTGCGGGATTTCGCAAGGATTTCCGCATTGCTTACTAGACTCACGAAGGACGCTGATAAGTTCGAATGGGCCGAGGAGCAGCAGCACGCATTCGACGAGCTAAAGCAATGACTCCAGACTCCTCCTGCTCTTGGACACTTCGATCAAGATGCGGAAACCGAGATTCATACGGACGCAAGTAACGAAGGACTTGGCGCGGTACTGGTTCAAGTGCAAGAAGGCTCCGAGCGAGTCATCGCCTACGCAAGTCGAACACTGTCCAAAGCAGCGAGAAATTACTCCACAACTGAAAAGGAATGTCTTGAGGTCGTCTGGTCAATCAAGAAGTTTCGCCCGTACTTATGGGGGAGCCCTTTTCGCGTGTCACAGACCACCACTCACTCTGCTGGCTTGCGAACCTAAGGGACCCGTCAGGACGTCTGGCTCGATGGAGTCTCCGACTGTAGGAGTTCAACAAGACTGTGGTCTACAAGTCAGGCCGCAAGCACAGCGACACCGATTGCCTGTCCAGAGCTCCTGTTGAGACATCTCCCGGTAGTAGCGACGACGATTACGACGACTGCTTCCTAGGCGCAGTGAACACCGATGACATGGCGCGACGTCAACGAGACGATCCTGAGTTGCGCGCGCTGATCGAGCACCTCGAAGGACGAGGGGGTACTATTCCCCGTGTCTTCTCGAGAGCCCTGCCGACCTTCGTCATTCGACAAGGTGTACTCTACAAGGAGAACTTCGGAGACAACAGCTCGACATGGCTGCCGGTAATCCCTGCCGAACTTAGAGAGGAGATCTTTCAAGCCTGCCACGACGACCCAACAGCTGGGCACTTTGGCTGCAGCAGGACGCTCACCAGGATTCGAGAAAACTACTACTGGCCAAGGCTACCGAAGAACGTTCACCTCTACGCTCGATCATGCCGCGAGTGTCAGCGACGCAAGAAACCACCGACGAAGCCGTCAGGACTTCTGCATCCAATTGCTCCCCCGCCCACGCCGCTCCACCAGATCGGAATAGATTTACTTGGCCCTTTTCCACCGTCAACATCGGAAAGCCGCTAGATAATCGTTGCCACAGATTATCTCACGCGATACGCCGAAACGAAAGCCCTTGCTTCAGGGACTGCTGTGGAAGTTACAAAGTTTTTCATCGAGTCTATTTTCCTCCGGCACGGCGCCCCTGAAGTCCTCATTACAGACCGTGGATCATCATTTATGGCTCAGCTGACGCAAGAAATTCTTCGTCTCAGTAGTACCAGCCACCGTCGAACCACTGCGTACCATCCACAGACAAATGGACTAACGGAACGACTAAACAAAACTATCGCCGACATGATCTCCATGTATGTCGACGTAGAGCACAAGACGTGGGACGAGGTGTTACCCTACATCACGTTTGCTTACAACACGGCGGTGCAAGAGACCACAGGAGTAACACCACTCCAGCTGGTGCATGGTAGAAAAGTAACGACCATGCTCGACGTGATGCTGCCCCACGAACCAGCTGACGATGGGAGCCACGACGCCAAGATGGTGGCGCAACAAGCAGAAGAAGTTCGCCAGCTCGCCCGACTCCGGATTCAAGATCAGCAACGTGTCGACGCCACCCGGTACAACCTTCGTCGGATCGACGTTCGTTTCAAGCCCGGAAACCGTGTGTGGGTCTGGACCGCGATACGACGACGCGGACTAAGCCAGAAACTCCTGAAACGCTAATTCGGACCCTACAAAGTGCTTCGCCGACTCAGGGATCTGAACTACGAGGTGATGGCCGACGGAGTACGGATCTCATCACGCCGCATTTTACGACCGGAAGTCGTCCACGTCGTGCACCTCAAGCCGTACTACGATCGATAGGACTGTGAATCGTGTTGTGTACTACGCTCGATAGGACTGTATTTCAGAAGTTTACGTAGTTTGCCATTATTTTTGTTTGTCTATGTTTTGTTTCCCTTCATGTCGCATCGAGGTGATGCACTTTTAAAAGGGGGGAGTAATGCCACGCGCGTAGCCGAGCAAGCGCGTGCGTGGCCGAAATAAAAAAAAGGCGCGTCCGTGGTCGAGCGGTTAGCGTGCGTGACTGTCGCGCGAAGTATCCGGGTTCGATTCCAGGGAGCGGAATCTTCATTTATTTGTTGTTTCTTCATGGCGTTCTCGTAAGTGCGAGAACCTTCTCGTCCGATCCAGTTACAAATGTTCTATGAGCCGAACGTTCTAGGCCGAATGTTCCAGAAGTCCACGCGTGTACAAAAGGGGCTGCGCGTGGCATGCCGGAGTCACTTTCGGCCCAGCGTTCGACCCTGCTGTCATGCCGACTTCGACGCCCGCGATGCTTTGCATTCTTCTGTTTCCTTTTTTTAATTTTTGGGCACAAGTTCGCCCAATTAAACCTTTAGTTTCTTCGGTTATTATCGCCTCATCACTTGTCATTCGTGACAATATCTCCATGCACTGCGGCAAGAACAGGAACCACCAACAAAGTGCCGCAGTATACGGCGCCTGTACAAGGTACTGTACTACCATATTATGAAACCTCGCTTAAAACGTAAACGTTTACGTTTGCTGAATATTCAGTCCATTTCTTTATTGGCGTTCAACGCAAACACTAGAATATTGGCTAGGTTAAAAGACGGCAGTCCAACCTGTGATTAATTCGGTTCGGTTCGTGTTGACTTGCTATTTGTTCCGGTTCGGTTCTGGCTCAGGGACGCTTTTGAAATAACGGTTCGATTACCGGTTCCACCAAGCGCGAAGCAGTACAATATTGTTTTCGAAAGTAAAGTCCACTGCTCTCAGTAGTTAAGAAGAAAAGGTGAGTTTAACATGGCGTCACCTTCATTAAAATTAATTAGGTTATCAGAAGCCGTGCTGCAAAAACAAGGACAGCAAATCAAATATAGGCTTAATATCGTTTTGTGATCTCGAATTTTAGAGCGCAGCTCTAAAATTCGAGATCACGAAACGATATTGCCGAAACGTCCGCGCGGGGTCACTGACGTCACGGGGGTCAAGTGTCCCCCAAGGGGGGTCCGGGTTCCCACCCCCTCAGGGCTATGGGGGGGTCCTGAGGGGGGTCACGTGACACCAGTGACGTCACGGGACCCCCGTGAGGTCACGATAGTCACGTGAAATCACGGTTACGGCGACACCGACGCCGCTCGGAGGAAGGAGTAGCAAACGGGATGAGGACGTCAGGAGGAGAAAGGAGGAGTATACGCTCCCCTCAGTAGCCTTCCCTCCTCCTCCTCAAGAGCTGCGCTCTAATTCGGCATTGCAGGAAGTTGTAAACGGCTTTAATTTTTTAACGCGAACACAGTTCAATGATAACTGCGTGGAAACACTACCAATGTACAGCACTGACATGTGAGGTTAATCAGACAGCACGCACAGTGATACCGTGAGGATAGCACGCACCGTACTCGCAAGCTACCCACAATCACAAATTAGTAGTCAGTTGCTTAGACAGGAGTTTAGTCTGCCAGATAATGGCCACATATATTGTACCTACTGTACAAGCCCTTCCAGAGCTCACCCAGATTGAAACCGCCAGCTGTACCCACACCGCACGCCCGAACGACTTGCTCGAACGACTGTGTTGAAAAGGAGAAAGACAGCGAGGGACGGTCGAAAGACGATTAAATCAAAAACAAACAAAAACGCATAGAAAAGGCAAACGGCGACTTGCTGTTTCTAAACACGCACACACAAAAAACTTTCCTTCAAGCAGCGTCGGCACAGGGTTATAGGTGGTCCCGGCGACCGATGCCGCAGTCGCGCTCGTTGCCGCTTCGCCTCTTGGTGCCTCCAGATTTCGCCACGACGGAACAAACGCGCGCACAGCCTCAGCGCTTTGCTTTTACTTTGATGTGTATGTTCGCGTTCTCCTTCTTTAAGAAACATTACTTAGCAGCAAAAAAAGAGGACGCAGACACAAACACACACAAACACACACAGAGAATAGCTCTTTAGCCTCTCGGCAGTCAGATATACTCCGATTCACCTTACGATGTGCCGCGATGGACGTTATTAGGGAATTGTAGTAGACCGTTCCCGCAGCCCGCTAAGCACCTGGATAGCGCTCCGTAATCCGCCACAAGACCTTGAACTATGCAGACAAAGCTGGCGGAGCGCATGCGCAGCTGCGGCGTTTTCTTCGGGGATACCGTAGCGGAGGAGAAAAACGATCTACTACAACTCCCCATTAACTACACTAGCCAATCCGTAGTTCGTAGTTTGTCTCGTGACTTCGCGCACCCTGCTTCGCTCCGCCCGACCGGAAGGGCATGTGACGCCCCCCAAGCTATAAATTGGCTCGGTGACTCATAGCTTACTTTCCTGGCCATGGTAAGCTGAAACGAGGTATAGAAGTGTACGTCTCCACGCCGACTCACCGAAAACCATTCGCGGTTAACATTCATGTAAAAATGCACTTATTTGTTTCAATATTACTGAGCTGGCTTCGTGCCGCCGCAGCCGTTTGTTTAGGCAAAATTGAGCCGGTGATGCCACCGTTGCGAATATTTATTTGACTTCACGCCGCCACCTGAAAGAAGGTGCGGCTTACATTTTACTACGCTTAACCGTTTCCAATGAACTGGTAACCGCCATATAAGAATACGGCTCTTTTCCGGTTCGGGTGAAATATCAAACCTGTAATTTTGGTTACAGCTTTGTTTCGCTTCAGATAAAAATAACGGGTTTGTTCCGGTGTTCAGTTCGGCTCGACACCCTGGTTAAAAGCTGCATGCTAATAGCGCATGATTACAACAGCCGCTTTGCCGCGTCTTGCCACTTCCGGAACGTCACCTTGTTTGTCTATCGTCTGGTTGCTTCACTGAGGGCGTGGCATTTTCATCCTCGAAGGGGCATAAGCCAGTGCGACTATAAAGTTGTCAGTCACCTCCAGTGCAATGATGCGTTTCAAGAGTCCCTTACCACAGGATAGCGAATTGCGCCATCAGCCCATAGGCCCTAGATGAAAACCTAAACATATCGCAAAAAAACCAAGCCCATTTTATTCTCCCTCCATTCCGGGCTAAATTCATAAAATTCCATTCCCTTTCCATTCCGCCCAGTACTGCCGCCATTTCATTCCTATTCTATTCCGGGGTTGCGAAAGTGCAGAATGATTCCGAAATTATTCCAACTCCAAAGTAGCAACTCCTCAACACTGTTATTAATCTCCTCAGTCATTATTGTTTGATTTATGAGTTTGCTTGGAATGAAAGCAGTCTTTATTTTATTTATTCATTCGCTTGTTTTTTACATGTGTTTAACTTTTGTAAATTTGCCCAGAAAAAGCTGCTTCTGATAGTGGTTTATTAAACTTCTGAGAGCGATCAAAAACAACTTTGTTTTTCGCGTGTCACTCGCATGATATTGCTCCTGTACTGGGCCGGTGACGAATCGACGGTAAGCCAATACTGGCACGTAACCGATAAATACCTTTGTGATGCCTGGGGGCGGGGAAGATAACGTCTTACCACCGTGGTTCGAACGATTACTCAAATTAGTTTTGTTCAAGAGCACGTGAAAGAGCAGTTTTGAGGCTCACCAGAAAAATGCCAAACATCGGCAGGTTTCTTGGATTTCCTTGGCACTCTTGGCACATACTTTTCACTCCAGCGCCTACACTGAAGAACGCCCAACTTTTGAATGCCCCGAATCCCCAAATTAGGATTTACTTTGGCAGTTATGACTCAAGTATAGCAGTTTTTCTGGCGGTCGTGTCTAGACAAGAAAAATATTTTTTGGCACGTATGAAATCCAAAAATTATGACTTAATTTTTCAGTTAAGGCTCAAGTATTGCAATTAATTTGGCGCGCTTGTGGCGGACCAGAAAACAACCAGAGGTTGACACGTCCGGAGTCACAAAATTAGAATTAGGGTGAATTAGGGTGGCGATGCGGGCGAACAAGAAACGAAGACAAATTAGAAGGGTGTGCACAGGACAGGCGCTTACTTTACACTGAAGTTTTTATTGAGAAAAAACACCGAAGTAAACAACAGTATTCCACAGAATCATGGCCAATTCAACACGTGTAGAGATAACATATATCTTTGCTATGCAGAATGAGCGATGTTTGGTTGTCACATTGCCCAGTCCCTACTTTTTGTTTCTGATGGCCTCTGAAATTTCTCTAATCATCTGATCTCCCCCCCCCCCCCCTTTTCTAGCAAAGGTGACATGATGGAAGTCGGGCTGGCATCTACAATCTGCACAATGAAGCAGCAAGCGCCCCCACCGTCGACCTGAGAGATCAACGATGCTCACACAATCCTTTATTTATACATCGACCCGTTTGGCTGAACGTATATCTTCACGCACTCCAACAAAATCCTACACACGACGCCCATCGTATATTCCACATATTTGTTCTTATGTTGGACTGAGCAAATGCGCAAGAGACCGGTACTCATTCCCTACCCTCATCAAATTTCCCGCTATCTAAAAAAAGTGGCGCGAAGTACGACGTGCCTATGACGTTTTCTGCCCCCCACAAACTCGCTCAAAATGCCCAAGAGTTGCCAACAAAAGTGGATCCAAGCACATTTGCTTAGCCAAACATAGGAACAAATATGCGGAATGCACAGTGGGAGTCGTATATAGGATTCTGCTGATGTGCGGCAAGGTATACGTTGGCCAAACGGGACGATGTATAGGGTGGTTCAAGTCACCAAGGCTCGACCTAAAATGGACCGTAAAAATCGACGCCTCCACGTAGCAATCTAAACGTTTCGGCAAAGGTGTATTTCACAGGTCGGGTTTTTCTTGTAAAATTACAAAGCGTAGCTCTGTTTCTGTAAAAAATAAGGCCAAGAAACTTGCCAGGATCTACGGCTGGCAGCGACGCAGACGACAGGGGTTCAGTATCGGGGTGTGTTTGGCGTTCGTACTGATAGATGGCGCTACCTCCTAATCGCGACGGCTCGCGACCACCGTGGTTTTTTAAAATGAATATAACCTTTTTGAAATGTACCTTCGGTTAAAAAATGAATGCGAACAATAAAAGCAAGACTTCAAGAAAAAAAAAGTGTGTCTGCATAATGGCGGTGCTTTTGCTGCCAACGGATTTCGCCTGCGTGTCGTGTGCTTTCTTTCGCTGGTCGGCTGCACCTTAGACGCTGCACCCGATGCCATCTATCAATACGAACGGCAAACACAGCCCGCTACTGGACTTGGTCGTCCGGGTCACCGCCCGCCGTCGACCCTGGCAAGTTTCTTGGCCCTATTTTTCACTAAAAAAGAACTACGCTCTGTACTTATACAAGAATAAAACGACCTGTGAAATACACCTTTGACGAAAAGTTTAGATGGCTACGTGCAGGCGTCGATTTTTACGGTTCATTTTAGATCGAGCCTGGTGACTTGATCCACCCTATATAATTGAACGATTGTGTGAGCCTGCTTGGTCTCTGCGGTCGACAGCGAGGGGGGAGGGGGGGGGGAAGTATTTGCTACTTCAATGTGCTGTTTCTGGACGCCAGCCCGACTTCCATGACGTCAAAATTGCTGGAAGGGGGGAGATAAGATGACTAGGTAAATTGTAGAGGCATACACCATAAAAAAAGAAGGGACTGGGCATGTGTAAGCCAAACATCGGCCATTCTATACAGCAAAGAGATACTTATGCTACCTCGACTTTTTCGGTGTCTCTGTTCAATAAAACTTTCAGTTGAGAGTGGGCGCTTGTCCTTCGTACTACATTGTGTTCGTTTCTTGCGCGCTGCGTCAGATCTACTAATCACAAAATTAGGTTTTACTGTCAGTTATTGCTGGAGTATGGCACTTAACCCTTTAAGTGCCGGTTTCACTCCACTGGTCCGCACTCCTGTGGCGGATCAGGAAAAGGCCAAACTTTGGCTCTTGCAGAATTCCAAAATTAGTTTTTTCTGTGGCAGCTATGGCTCAAGTATGATACTTAATTACTTTGGCACTCATGTCGACGACCACAGAAAAGCCAAACTTAGGAAAGTCCACAATATCTAACTTAGGGTTTACTGTGGCAGTTATGGCTCAAGTCTGGCACTAACTTCGTCACTTCTTTGGCGGCTCGGAGAAGAGCCGAACTTTGGAGTGCTCTAAAATTGACGAACTAGAGTTATAGACTTTGGCACTGATGAGCTCTATGGAGCAAAACCTAACTGGGACAAGTTAGACCCTTAGGCTCGCCACACTTTTGAACAAGTTGGGCGTATCTCTGTCGTACTACCTGGGTATTTTTACACAAAGGGACCTACGCGTTGTAATTTGACAAGCCAAAGCCCACCTTTGAAACACAACTTTGACGAAAGGTTGAGACTACTATTTACAGGCGGCGATTTTTGCGGCACATTTTAGACTGAGCCTGGGTATTTGTGACTCTCTCTGCACGAGGCTAGGGCGGAGGGCTACAAACGGATTTGGGTAGTCGCTAGCCCTGATCAAGAAAAGATGCGGTGGTGCTTTCTCTGTCGTGGTGCGGGTTGTTTGCTTCAATCACAAAATGGTCGCTTTCTACAATTTCTAGACTCCCGGTTAGAATTCACAGGCAGTCATGTCTGTTGGTCGTATAACCCACGATCGAAGAAGGATCTCCTCCCCTTCGACCCCACTTGATCTGAAATCGTAAAAAGAAGCATTGCTTCGAACGAGATACCATTTACCACAGAAGCGGAATCCACAGCAGCCACGCAGGGCGCACCACACGCCAAACTACGTCCGCAAGCTGGCATTTCGAGATTCTCAACAGAATGCGTCATCCGTCAGACCACGCGATCACGCTTCTGCCATTTCCCGCGCGGAGTCAAGCGACAAAAAATCTTCAGTTGATTGATCCGCGAGTGCGGACCTTCCACCACGCTTTCAGCTTAGGGAGAGAGAGAAAAACGATTACGAGATGGAATGTCCAACGAGCCTGAATGTCCAACGAGACGAAAGATCCAATAATGGATATTCAGGCACGTTGGACATTGAGGCTCGTTGGACATTCCGTCTCGGTTGGATCTTTCGTCTCGATGGACATTCAGGCTCGTTGTACATTCCGTCTCGGTGTGATCTTTCGTCTCGTTGGACATTCAGGCACGTTGAACATTCCGTCTCGCCTGTCACGTGCTAGAATAATTTGCCCTCTTAGATGTACAGACTTGTGTGTATATTTAGTCCGCGTTCCTGCAGGCATTGCCGTAGTTACATCATACTAAAATGTCGTGCCACAAAAGCCGACGTTGACGGACCGACAAAGAAACAGAGCAGACACAAATATTACAATTTCATCTATAAGAAGGCTCGATGGTTAGTTAGCTGAGTGCCGATGCGCAGCTATGTACCAATCGGTTAAAGGTGTCAATTGTACGACGCCAAACGCTCCTTTGATATTAACAGTTCAAATGTTCGGAATATTCCGATGACATAGATCAGCCAATTTGAAATATATAATAGGGATGTTCTAGTGGATCGCAATTGGGGGGCGTCTATAAAAGCCGCGCTTCAGAACCCAGGAATTTCTAGTTCAGTCCTCATCCCTGCCCGTTTCGATCTATAGATGAGCTACATACGGAGATCCGCAATGCAAACACATGAGCGCCCGCCAGCGTCACTGACTATGCGCAGAGTCAATATTTAATTTTTTAAAAGGAGCTTTGGGAGCTGTGGGTGCGAGGCATCAAGAGTTTCCACAAGCGTAATTTCCCACTAATAAAAAAAATATAGATATCTTTTTTAAAAATAAAATCTACATCTAAAGCGTCTATAAATGCATGGGGGTGGTGGTTGGTGTGACCCAACAATTCCTGAGTAAATGCGGAACAATTGTGTGAATTTGAGAAATTTTTATTTTTGTTCGTTTATCTTTGGAACAAACAACTACTCACTGTACACTTCAGTCGTCAGTAGTTTACAGACGCATCCATTCCCTTCCAATAGGTTTGTATGTCAGTGAGTAGAGCGATAATACTAGTATCACACAGTACGCAACTTTGTTTTTCTTTTTTTGCATGTGACATGCGTAGTAGTTTTCAGAAGCCTATGCAATTTAACTGTCATCTGGAAGCACTCCAAAGCTTGCCATTCTGTTGAGGTAGTTCATGACGTCTTGGTAGGTGGGAGCTTGACTGCTGATAAAGGAAGCGAACGCATCTATCTCGGCGTGCAGCAAAAGGTTCACACCCGGATGTCCTATAGCCTGCATCATGTGTGAATATAACAATAGAACAATAGATCGTTCCACGTGGCTTTCTATTCTTGTAGGGCAAGCGTACTGCACCACGAATCCGGTCACTTCGTCGAAATTCCATTGGTCTCTGAACAACTGAAAGAAGGACGATTCGTCCCGATTCGCAGAATGAAGAATGGGGCGAAAGTCCCCGTTTGTCGAACTGTCGAAAAGAGTTGATTAGGGTTGGGTGTGTAGATTGCCGGTGACAGTGGGGGTCAACAGTGAGACCTTCTTTTCAAAAAAGAGAGGATGACAAATGGAGCTCTCAGAATTGGCAAGGGTCCGATAGAGAATCGAACCCGGGTTATTCAAAATGATAAAAGTCGGGTTCTTCGTGAGTATGTTCACTCGCAACTCTAGCATTATGGAATTTGGGAAGACCGAGCGAGGGGCTGACCTCCTGATGCCGTGGTCATATGTGCACTTTTAATGTACGCATATGAATAAATAACGGTCGCACTGTCGCAGCGGCTCTGTGACAGAGTAAGAACCAGTTGAAATCCAATCGCAGCCTTGGTATGCTACCATGGGCGCGTATCGGTGCAATTGCTGCATGCCACGTGACCAGGAAAGGCAGAAACGACGGAAGCCAACCCTAAAAAAGTATTGTAATAATTATTAATATTACCTACTTGTTGTTTAATACATGGTTCACTGCGACAGCAATCGCTTTGGTGGCCGAAGCATGCGAAACTAACCGTCGCGATAAGCGTCAACGTGCCGAATCCTCCGCACAATCACCGGACAAAAGCTCACCAATTGAGGAGATTAGCTGCACAAAGGCTTAATGGAAGCAACGTTGTATTCTATCACTGATTTTGATATGAGGATTGAATTTTCGTTTCTGGGGACCGAGAATTCCAATCAGAAATGTCTAAAACTTTCACGTTTGTTCTGTAAACAGAAGAAAACAAGAACTACAATTTAGAGTAATTACACATACTACACCGATTTCACCTAATAATAACTATATACTAAAAATTCAATCAGGCGCTTTTCTCCCATGCAAGGGACATCATCTTTGCGGGACTAGGGACACGAATAAGAAACTATACAGAAACTCGTACAATACGGAAAAACGGTGGCTGAGGACGCTCGTGGGTCCTACATTTGTTTCCGCTCCAACGGTACGACCTTCTAAAATCAAACGCGTGACAGGTTGTCAATGGTCAACGAGTTCGGTCTTTGATCTTGTAGCATGTGTGACCTTTTAAACGTTTTTTCCTTTAATTATAGAAATCATCTTTATATCTAGATATATAAAACGAACAATAAATGAATTGTTTTGGGGATTTTATGAAGTCTACAAAATAAACGAGCATAATTTTAATTTCACTTTGGGGACTTCGCAGAAACAACGTCAGTGGGACAAGCTCAGCGGCATACCAAAATAGCCGTGCATCAAAAATCCCGGTACTGCAAAGCCCGTTGCCGAAGCGACCATATACCGAAATGATCGCGTACCGATATCTCCGTACCGAAATGTCCGGTTCCCATTTCATCGAACGCATTTTTCACCGCCGCAACTAGCAGTAATCCTACAATTCAACAAAGAAATGTCTTCTAAATTCTTTGCAAGGTTCATTCTATATCCGTTGGATATTCAGACTCGTTGGACATTCAGGCTCGTTGGACATTCAGGCTCGTTGGACATTCCGTCTCGATTGGATCTTTCGTCTCGTTAGACATTCAGACTCGATGGACATTCCGTCTCGATTGGACCTTTCGTCTCGTTGGACATTCAGACTCGATGGACATTCCGTCTCGATTGGATCTTTCGTCTGGTTGTACATTCCGTCTCGCTTGTCACGTGACCGATTGGACATTCAGGCTCGTTGGACATTCCGTCTCGTTGGACATTCAGGCCATAAGCGCAGAAAAACGGGAGAAGGGTAGAAAGGCAGCAGCTCCTTCAAGGGCAAAACGGGAGTGCACACACAATAGGCTTATCTTCAGGGGCATCCCAAAACTGAGAACAACGAGAGGATTTGACACTTCGACCCAATGCTTATAGTGCAGTGAACGCTATGTGTGGCCTTGGACTTCAGGCAGGTGCCCTGTCCTGCCTTATCACCAGCTTTGAGTCTGTAGGCAAGTGACCTTAACCGGAGACACAATTGGCCTAAAGTACGCATAGCTTCTACCCTGCTGTCAATATAAAGTGAAGAGGACAGCTCTATTAAGGCCAGATCTTCGACTTCCAAAGAATCTGTCCAGCCGAAAAGTGACCCAAAACGATGCAATTTTAAAGATACTATGTTTTAGGCCGTAATCGCGACTCCAGCAAAACAAACGTCACCAAGCGGGAAAACCGGGAACCAGCTGGAACAGACCGCTTTGCGCCTCTCCGCGTCTCTGGCGGTTTTCGTGGACACGTATTGTCGGCGCAGTGGCGAATAATGTAATTTGACAGATATCCGTATAGTATGGTAAAGCCTCAGTAGGTTTTTCCTTTCCATCAGGTGTTTAAAAGCCCGTTTACTCCACAACACACGGTCACGTGCTTTCGATTTTTGGGATGGGGAGAAATCACGAAAAAACGTTTTAATTTCTTGTGTGTCTCGAATCACATTCAAAGTTACGAAAACTTGGTAACTGATAAGTGGTTTCTTTATAGGGATGTGGAACAGTGGACTGAGGGCGACAGACAAAGTGTTTCACTGGTGGGACACCAATGTTTCAGTCAAGTGAATAGAGAGGTTCGATAGCTGCTTTTCTTGATTTTGGTTGTGTTCGATGAGCTTGAAGATGAAGCCACCCACGACGGTCGGCGCTTTGGCTATGCATATTGTCTGTATTTTGCCGAAAAAACCTCTGGACCACACCGGAGGAGTTGAGCTGATTTCGCAATTATTTGATTTCGGAAAACCTGCTCGCTCGCTGCATACGATTAATGAGGGAAATTATCTGCTTTCAATAGGTGGAGGACGCGTCTCGCAATGTTAGAAGCTGTCACGACATTATCATTTATTGCGTCTCCGATATTTATGCGATACCCCCGTCGAAGCCAGCAGCAATATACGTCTACATTGTTCAGGTTGTCCGGCCACAAAAAATGAAAGCCGTCTACAACTCCCTGTAATGCCGGATTAGAGCGCAGCTGTTGAGGAGGAGGATAGAAGGGTACTGAGGGATAGGTGGCTCCCTGAGGTCACGTGACCTCAGAAGGGTTACGTGAGGGCAACTCTCATAACCCTCGTGAGGGTAACCCTCGTGACCCTCGTGAGAGTAACCCTCGTGTCCCTCATGAGGGTAACCCTTTTGAGAGTAACTAACCCTCACAACCCTTGTGAGGGTAACGCTCGTGACCCTCGTGAGGGTAACCCTCGTGACCCTCGTGACGGTAACCCTCGTAACCCTCGTGAAAGTAGCCCTCGTGACGTCATTATGAAAAAACTATCCATAACGCAGCGCGCGGTTACGCCGTTGCATGCAACGCGTGGTTACGCCGCTTGCATGCAACGCGTTGCATTCAAGCTTTGCATGCGCGTTGCATGCAGCGCGCGGGTTGCATACAACGCTCATGCTGTGCGCGGGTTGCATACAACGCGCACCCAACGCGCGGTTACGCTGCTTGCTTGCAACACCGTAACCGCGGTGTTGCAAGCAAGCATTCAATCTTTGCCTGTGCGTTGCATGCGCGTTGCATGCAACGCGCGATTACGCCGACGGCGACTCCGACGGCGACGCCGCTCAAGCCGGAAACGGGCGCCTAAGAGCTGCGCTCTAGAAAATACTCGATTTCTCCGCTGAGGGTCTGAAGTCAAGTTCAATGCAGAGGTGGTCTGCGTGAACCTCCGATGAAGCCTCTCTCCAGTTTGTCCGCATTCGTCTCGGTGCTGCCTCATAGAAGCGTTTGGCTGAGTTTAAATAGTTTCTTTCTGTCTACCAAATACACTTTTATTCAGCAGTTTACCCAATAGCTAGTCAGCTAATCTGATGTTTCAACCCGAAAAATATACTAATATCGCTTTAGTGGGGCATAGTACAGAATATTACTCATAACCCGCATATTCGACAAAATGACTTCTCGATTGCTACTAAAACCTGAATTGAAATACGAGTTTCAGCTGCTAAGTGGGGCTTCTGCGGGTTAGCATGCTCCTTGACTCAAAAAGCGCTTACTGAATTTTAGTAATTTTCCTGCAGCCTGTGTTGTTGATCGAGCAGACGACTGGGGCTGTTTCTTGAACGCGGATGCGCACAAAAACTCGATTTCGCGGACAGATAAGTCGCATGGTCGAAGCGTGCGAGTTAGGTGAAAATTACACTCGGTTGAACAATTCTCTAGCCATCGCCGCTTTCCTTAGCTGATCAAAACTAATTTGAGTCTATTACCGCCTCTCCGGAGCCCGTAGTTTCGGTTTCGAACGAAATCTCCGAAACAAAAGTTTGACATGAAAAGAACAAAAACTCTGCAAGTTTATGTGCACCGGCTACACTTCACCGTCGCAGTTCAAATATCTATAATATATGACATTAAACAAAAGAAGATACGTTAAATTGAATGTGCCGCCCGTTCAGCCGCCCGGGCCGACCCGACGCGACCTGTTCCCAGCCGCCATGTTTGTTGTGGTGGCGCCATCTATAGTTCCCTGGAGTCGCAAATACCCCACATTATAATATTAAATGAAGAACTAAGCGCGGGAATGTTTTGCTCCAGATGTCCGCAAATAAATAAATAAATATAAATATCTATGTCTACATATATATTTTACCAATTAATTAAAAACTTGTGTACGCTGTTAGGTTCGCGTATTTAGACTTTAAAGTTTTTTACCAAAGAGTTACACATAAAACACACCACGGAGAGCACATCTTCCGACTTTAAACACACGATGAATCGCCGACTCTCGCAGACAGAAGGTTGCGATGTTGCGCGAACGGTTTTTTAAAGAGGCTGCGTAGGGTACGCCAGGTGCAACGGCTTCGCAACCATTCGAAGGGCAAAGGATTCCCGACGATAAAGTAGCGTCTTGCATCTTCAGTAAGCTAACGGTGCTCGAGAGTCCCACGCTCACATTTCCGCAGAGCGAGCTCGGACGAGCTGATCGAGGCGCAGACAGCTCTCGCGTCGCGATTGCTATATCGTTGCTCTGCCTACACTGATGATATGCACACTGGCAGTCGAAACAGCCCTCCGAGACTTCACTCGAGTCTAATAGACGACTTTGTAGCGCGATAGACTGTCCAAACAAGAGTAGAACTTATTTCGGTAGCGGCGTAAGCAGTGGCTTTATGTTCGTTGACGCCTGCGCCGAGACCCACGAAGTATGTACAAAAACATCAAATATTAAAAAAATACAGCACCCAGAGAGAAATAAAAATATGGCAAGGAGGCGGACAAAGTAGAAGACTTTAACGCTGTGAAACGCATATACTTACAAAATGCACTGGAAGAGACAGAAATAATTAGACTTAAAAAACAACCGAAGATTGAGATGTCGTGAATGCCGAGTTAAGGCAATGCGAAGAGAGATCAGCCGAAAAAAACTGCAATTGTTCTATAGGCAGCTAAGGACGCTTTTCTTACAGCGGTTATAATGCACCGGCGAAGTACGCCCCATAAAGCTGGTTAAATAAAATTCTCGCCCCGAGCAAGTGCATGAATTACTCTCTTCCACTTTTTTACCTCTGCAGTGCAAAAGAGAAGGTCACGGGTCTATAACTTAGGCCAGGGGTCTCAAACACGCGCCCCGCGGGCCGCATGCGGTTCGCGACTCGCTGGGACGCTGCCCGCAGGCAAGATGGCTACGAGTCCCGGTTCTCATGTCTCGACCGCTAGAAATGGCTAGCGCCATAGTGATCTCATCTCGTCAATTCATTTTCGCTCAAAGAGTAGATATGCTTTTTTAACGTATTCAAACAGTTTATAATGATGTGTGTTAATTTTTACTTTGTTCTTGTTTTTATTTTTTGCTTTCCACCTTTTTGTAATGTACAACAATTCCGCTATTATGCTGCAACCACGAGATTTTCGTTGAATGATGCATCTCGGCTGGGTGAACTTTCGATCACCAGGAGCAACTGCCAAAGATAAAGCCCTACGAGCACGGATTCTTGCCTTAAAGGAATATCAGCATTTAAAGACAAGTATGTGCTCTTAGTGCTGTACTCAAAATCGTCAGGAAAGCAAGAACTGTCAAAGTAACTGATTGCTTTTAGGTTCATATTGAGCTTGGGTATTTCTCGAGTGAATTCAGCGACGGAAATGATAGTGTACTCGCTCTATTGTTCAATTAAAAATGCCCGGACGTTGGCGGGGCGGTGTAATTTTGCCTTTTGTTATCACATCACATCAGGGCTCAAAGGAGTCATATGAACAACGCAACTTTAAAGGTGTCACTGGCGAAGCCTGTGAGTATAGAAAAAGCATTGTGCAGGAGGTCTGTTCTCTTCAAAATCTTCTAAACCCCCCTACCCCCCCCCCCCCCCCCCCATTGTGCATCTGCATTTGTTGCTCGAATCCAACTTTGTATTTTAGGCTGCCGAGTTTTCAAAGGGAAGAGATTGCAAAAACACAAGAGGGTCTAGATTTTTTTTTTTCACCGAAGGGTATTTTATGAAGTTTCGTTTGAATACATCAAGCAATTTGATGAAAAAAAAGTTTGATGTCCAAGATCACACTCGTACATCAGTTACCGGAGATGGCTATTGAATAAAAACTTGATACAAATGTAATTCCAAATTGAAACTACCCAATCGAGAAGGACCACAAGTTTTGGGTGGTCCATCAAACCTTGTTATTGGCCTATCATACCTTTTTGATGGCCTATCATACCTTTCTGACGGCCCATCACACCTCTCTAAAGGCCCAAGAGACATTCTTGATGGTCCAACAGTGCTTTTAGAGCGCAGCTCTTAGGCGCCCGTTTGCGGCTTGAGCGGCGTCGCCGTCAGCGTCGCGGTCGGCGTAACCGCGCGGTGCATTATGCGACTCGTAACGTCACTGATAACGTCACCAGTGACGTCATTGATGACGTCATCGGCATCGTCATCGTCACTGATGATGTCACCAATGACGTCACTGACGACCTCATCGGCACCCGTATCGTCATTTATGACGTCACTAGTGATAATGACGTCATCAGTGACGTCACTGATGACGTCATCGTCACGTGACTTCTAGGGATCACGTGACCCCGTGAAGTCACGTGACCCCGGTGACGTCACATGACCCCGTGAGGTCACGTGACCCTCGTGAGGCGGCGGCGCGCCGCTCGGAGGGAGGAGTAGCAGACAGGATGAGGACGTGAGGAGGATGGAGGAAAGGATATACCTTCCCTTCAGTACCCTTCCCCTCCTCCTCCTCCTCAAGAGCTGCGCTCTAATTCGGCGTTACAGGAAGTTGTAAACGGCTTTCATTTTTTTTGATGACCAATCAGATTTGCTTCATGGTCTGACGGACTACTTGACAGTGTCTGGTGGATTATAAAATATTTAGTGGTGATCATGAAATATCTCGTGGTTTTGGCTGGAGGACCAATAAATACTTTTGTTGGTGCGTAACAGACTGTCAAAACGTTCATGGTGGTGACTGACGGACCATCGAAACGTTGTAATGTTGCACGTGGATACTTTAGGATATCTCCATTGACACCTAACCATCTTCGGGACACTCCAGCAGTGTCTGAGAGGGGGCGCCGAGGGTCTCATGGCGTCGGGCATGCCTGAATTGCATCGGGCGTGGAAACCTGATCGCGGTGTGGCTCGATAACGAAGGGTTCGCTCTGTAATGATTCTTCTGCAACAGTGTCCTAGGATACTCGAGAGGCACAGACACCCTCTGGTTCGTTGGTTAAACAATTTTCTGAACCGCCTTGTATGTCTAGTAGATAATATTTACGATCTAATGGCAGTTAATATGCAAAAAAAGCCGTTTGCTTGGTTGAAAATAAATTTTCTAGACGGTCGAGTATTGTGAACTAAATGTATGGGAGAAGAAACGTATACAAAGCCGCGGATGCGATTGACGATGCTTCCCGAATTTTCGAAACGACGAGGCTTAGTGCATTGCATTTTGTCTGTCGCACGACGCCGTCATGCCCAGCATAGACGATGCGGGCATGGAGTACATAGCCAAGCAACAGGCATTGCTAAAGTTGCACATTGTGGAGTTTGGAAAGTAGCGAGAAAATTGAGCTCATTTTTTTTGCGGTTTAATAATTCAACGTTTAATCATTTCTAATTATAGATAATATTATGTCATAACCAAAATCCAAACCTTGCGGCTGTAATGCTATCTCTGTCTTCTGTCAATGCACTTTTACGGCTAAAAATTCACAACGATTATTAGACCAAGAGATCATCAAACTTTTAGTTCGTAAGATGTCCAAAAAGACGGCAGATCATTAAACCGTCAAACCATCACGCCATCAAACGAACACGCCATCAATCCATCAGACCATCAATGTACCAACGTACGACGGACCATCAGCCTGATTATCGTCAAGAATGTTCCGATGATAATTTTCTATGGGATATATTTCCGAATTTCTCGTCGGCACATCGTGAACCTAAGGATAGATATTCTTATGTATCAAATACGTAAATGATTCGGAACTATAGTTTGTTCCAGTATCATTTTGCGTTGATCTGAAACGCAGTGCTGAGGAAAAGTGATTAGCATTACCAACATCGGGAACTTTAACTTTGCCGCAATGGAGTCATTTTCAGCATAACTTTTAAACAATCTTAAAAATTAGTCGTTTAGATTTATACGAACAGAGTCTTTTTTTTTCTTTTCTTTCCAGAGACAACTTCTGTGATGGCAAAATTTTAACTATAGGCCTGCGTACATGCAGATTGCAAGAGAGCACGTACCAAAGGCCATGAAATAACGTTTTGACAACAACTACCTTTGTGCTAAGCACTCTAGGCCTCAAATTCCTTTCTTAAGATAAAAGTTCCGCGTTTTCATTAAAAAAACGTGAAAAAACAGTTGTATAAATTATATTATGCATTTATAATACCCCTTGCCGCGTGCGTTCCGAAGCATGACTAATAGCGTGAGCGCTAGTTTGCGATAGTGATGCCGATCTGCAAAATTACTATTTCCTTAAACTTATTAAAATTATTCAAATAGGCGTAGATTATCATATAATCATTTCTCGATTACGCAGTCTGGTTTACCATGCTCATTCAGATGGAAGCTTCCACTTGTTCCCAGCTTTAACGAGTTTTTCTCAGGCATATATATTTATCCCCGTTCATAAGAAAATTGGCAATTTTGAAACTGACAAAGTGGACTTTGGGCGAGGTTATTTAGATCTATTTCTTGCTTTATTAGGAAGCGATGCAAAGGAACAATATCAGCCGGGGGGCGTATAGCAGGCGTAGATTAAATTCTAGTTGTGTTAACAAAGACTTTGTGTTTGACATTTTGCTGTGACTGTTGTTGTACGGATACACGGCGTCAGATTTCGTGCTGATTTACATAGATATGAGGAGTAACAGCGACGAAGACACGGGTACGGCGCTTTCTTCGTCAAGAGTTTGCGACTAATATGGAGGGGTAGACTTCCTGACACGCCAGTTTGTCCGCGTCTGAGAATAGAAGGGCATCTGTTGGCTAAGAGAAGAAAATCAATCCGTGGGGTGTCTCCTTTAATCTTTTTTATATACGTACCTTATTATACAGAAGTTAGCTTCCGTATGAGGTTTTAAGCCTGAAGTTTTGGCATGCACTGATAATAAAAAAATCATGTTTAAAAAAATGTACTATTCAACAATGACTACATGCTTTATACATGTAAATACGGCTCTTTTAATATGTTTCTCCCATCGCTGCTACTGCTACGTTTACCACAAACAAGTCACATTCGTACTCAGGAACTCTCTGGCGTGTAATACGATTTTGAAAGGCAAATTTCTTTCGCAGGATGGTGACGTAATATACTAAAAAAACCTCGCTTTGTCAGGCAGCGTTCAGGATGTCTGGCCAGGCCTCACAGTTTTGTGTGAATCGCTTTGCTGATACACGTGTAGTGGTTATAAAGTTATTCCATTACCACTACACGCCATATTTTGACAATAAAGTGGCCTAATAAATTTACTGAAGAAAACTCTCCCGGCATTAAAATAGATAAAGCTATGTTTGTCTTTGATATCAGATTTTTTTTATTCAAATGGCACTAAATAAAACAGCTTTCCACTGTATTGGTGTTATAAAACAGTTCTTCTTTCAAAGTGGGGTTCGTTACGTGTTCCGGGCCCACATTTTCGCCAAGATGTCACGCCGACATTACTCAGTTTAAATGTTTTAACAGCTGGTTCGTTTCTGTAACAAAAAAAATGTTTATCGGCTGGTTTTCATACGAAATGTATTAAGTTCGTGTGTGATAAAAAAGTGAAAGCCGCTTACAACTCCCTGTAACGCCGAATTAGAGCGCAGCTCTTGAGGAGGAGGAGGGAAGGGCGCTGGGGGGGGGGGGGGGGTTAGACTAACCAGGGGGGGTCACGTGACCTTGAGGGTCACGTGACCCCCAATGCCGATGATGTTATAGCGACCCTCACGGTCAGCACAAGGCGGTCTACAAAAGAAAAAAAATGAAAGCCGCTTACAACTCCCTGTAACGCCGAATTAGAGCGCAGCTCTTGAGGAGGAGGAGGGAAGGGCACTGGGGGGGGGGGTTAAACTAACCAGGGGGGGTCACGTTACCTTGGGGGTCACGTGACCCCCAATGCCGATGATGTCATCACTGACGTCACTGATGACGTCATCAGTGACGATGACGATGCGGGTACCGATGACGTCATTAGTGACGTCACTGATGACTTCACCAGTGATGATGACGATGACGATGCGAATGTCGGTGACGTCATCAGTGACGTCGCTGATGACGTCATCAGTGATGATGACGATGACGATGCGGATGCCGGTGACGACATCAGTGACGTCACTGATGACGTCATCAGTGATGATGACGATGACAATGCGGATGTCGGTGACGTCATCAGTGATGATGACGATGACGATGTGGATGCCGGTGACGTCATCAGTGATGATGACGATGACGATGTGGATGCCGGTGACGTCATCAGTGATGATGACGATGACGATGTGGATGCCGGTGACGTCATCAGTGATGATGACGATGACGATGCGGATGCCGGTGACGTCATCAGTGATGATGACGATGACGATGTGGATACCGGTGACGTCATCAGTGATGATGACGATGACGATGTGGATGCCGGTGACGTCATCAGTGATGATGACGATGACGATGCGGATGCCGGTGACGTCATCAGTGATGACGATGTGGATGCCGGTGACGTCATCAGTGATGATGACGATGACGATGTGGATGCCGGTGACGTCATCAGTGATGATGACGATGACGATGTGGATGCCGGTGACGTCATCAGTGACGATGACGTCATCGGGGGGTCACGCGACATCGGCGGGGGTCACGTGACCTCGAGGAGGGGCCACGTGACTTCGGGGGGTCACGTGACCCCCCACGAGGTCACGTGACCTTGGTGGGGGGCTCGCGCGGTGCATTATGGGACATTTCCCATGATGCACCGCGCGGTTACGCCGACGCCGACGGCGACGCCGCTCAAGCCGGAAACGGGCCCCTAAGAGCTGCGCTCTAAAAGAAGAGGCGGGGCTCGCGCGTCGCGGGCACATAAAAACCAGTACAGACAGCGGTAGGATTCGAACTGGTTTTTATGTGCCCGCGACGCGCGAGCCCCGCCTCTTCTTTTCCAGCTCCTACAATCCAGCTCCTACAATGTCATCACTGACGTCACTGATGATGTCATCAGTGACGATGACGATGCGGGTACCGATGACGTCATTAGTGACGTCACTGATGACTTCACCAGTGATGATGACGATGACGATGCGAATGTCGGTGACGTCATCAGTGATGATGACGATGACGATGCGGATGCCGGTGACGACATCAGTGACGTCACTGATGACGTCATCAGTGATGATGACGATGACGATGCGGATGTCGGTAACGTCACCGGTATCCACATCGTCATCGTCATCATCACTGATGACGTCACCGGCATCCACATCGTCATCGTCATCATCACTGACGACGTCACCGGCATCCACATCGTCATCGTCATCATCACTGATGACGTCACCGGCATCCGCATCGTCGTCATCATCACTGATGACGTCATCATCACTGATGTCGCCGGCATCCACATCGTCATCATCACTGATGACGTCACCGGCATCCACATCGTCATCGTCACGGATGACGTCATCATCATTGATGACGTCATCATCACTGATGACGTCACCGGCATCCACATCGTCATCGTCATCATCACTGATGACGTCACTGGCATCCACATCGTCATCATCACTGATGACGTCACCGGCATCCGCATCGTCATCGTCATCATCACTGATGATGACGTCATCAGTGATGATGACGATGACGATGTGGATGCCGGTGACGTCATCAGTGTCGATGACGTCATCGGGGAGTCACGCGACATCGGCGGGGGTCACGTGACCTCGGGGGGTCACGTGACCTCGAGGAGGGGGTCACGTGACGTCAGGGGAGTCACGTGACCTCGGGGGGTCACGTGACCTCGGGGGGGGGGTCACGTGCCCCCCCACGAAGTCACGTGACCCCGGTGGGGGCGCGCGCGGTGCATTATGGGACATTTCCCATGATGCACCGCGCGGTTACGCCGACGGCGACGCCGACGCCGCTCAAGCCGGAAACGGGCCCCTAAGAGCTGCGCTCTAAAAATGCGTTATACGCCGGCCAAGCCAAAATAGAAACAAATGGTACGTGTATGTTTAGGCAGCCGGAAGTTAGTCTCCCTTGCCTTAGTGGGCGACTCGTCTGTCAGCTGTAGATGAGCAATTCAGCCAGTGCGGTAGAACCGCTCGCATGGTTCCTTTAGCGTGAACCACGCAGTAGTGATACACGATCGCACGCCGGTACGATGTTCATCCAGATCGAAATAGGCAGGCATGGGGATTGAACCCACGATTCTCGAGCGCTGCAGCGCAAGCTTTCGCTCTACGTGCTCCGGACTGCTGTGCGAGGCAAAATGGAACAAGCATGGGGAACAACATCGAATATATAAACATCCAAAATTTATATGGTTAGTTTTAATACTTTATACGTATTCATAAAAGGCTACAAACCTTCAAAAACTCCGAGATTTACTTAGGGGCTCAGCAAAAATCAAAACCCGGACTGTGCAATCCGCAGTCTAACGTCTTCGCTGGAATACACAATGAGTTTTTTTCCCATTTTTTTGCAAAATAACACAGCCTCAGTACCTGTATAAGAGTGGAAACTTGGGCCAGTTGGAGATGTATTACATCCTGAAAAAGCGCAAAAATTAGACGAAGGACCAGCCCCGGCTCTCGTTGTCGTGTGTAAATGTATATGTCGGCCAGTCAGGCAGATGCATTAGTGCTAGAGTAAGGGAGCATGATCTGGCCACGAGATCTCCCTCCGGCCACTTGGCGCTACACTGTGCTGTGTGCGGGTGTGCGCCACTCTTTACTCACACTGCCATTCTGACTCGGCACACTAAAAAGAACGAGGAAGATTTCGGAGGCTTTTGTCACGTCACGGTGCGAGGAGGGTATATGTGTCAGTTCGCCGTCCATTGCCTTGTTTGGCAGTGAGATTGCTTACATGTGTCATTACGAAGCAAGATTGTAATCATATTGATTAGATTGGCGGTGTTTTGTGTTTCCGTGGTTCGAAGGGGTTTCATGTATCTTCTTAATAAAAATTCAGTTGTAAGTCAGCGCTTGTCGTGTACATTCCTCTCCCTCGTCCTTCGTCTGATTTTTGCGCTTTTTTGGTTGTAAAGCCCAGTACACACTCAAGGTAAAACATTAAAGCGCATGAGCTGACTTGGCTGGCGGCGAAGAGCCTAAATTATCTTTAGTGTAGAGAGCATCTCGAGGAGCGGCAACCACTCAACGCAATGTTGCTAACCAAAATTACTGCCTAAAAACAATAATGCTTTTTACAAAAAAAAACTTTTGGGCTCGATATACATCAACATCTGCGTTGCGCACGGCCATGTGGCACCATCCTAAGCTCTGCAGGTCCAACAGTATGATCGTTTCGTAAGGAACAGTGTCGTCCCCTTCAACAGACAAAAGACGAATGTGATAAGAAGATAAAGGGGGGTCTCTTGCAAGGGTCATCTGAAGGACGTTTAGGAGGACAGACCCTGAAGCCCCATGCGGTTAACTTTACAACTACACGGATGGGGACAACAAATACAATGACTCAGCGCTCGGCCGACATGACCGAACGCGGCGTCAGCGTTCGGCTGGAGTTCGTGTTCCCCGATGAGGGGGAGAAGGGACTCTTGTTTTCCCTACGGCCTGCATGAACAATGCAGCATGCACGGTCCTAGCTCAGCACAAAAGCCGAAGTGGGTCAAGCTCGCATTCTCTGAGGTTAGATCCAGCACTTAACGTCGCTTCGGCGATTGTTAGTATTTTTTACATTAAACTGTGCCCCGCGCTCTATTGTAGAAGGTGACATGGACATGCCCATAAGGCCTGTCGGAATGTGCACAGGCCTTGTGTTGAGTAAACACCGAGCGCGGGGAAAACAAAAATCTCCTGCCCAATAGCTCTGTTTTAACCGAAAAGACAAACGCGATTTTCGCAAAGTAAGTAATTGTTGGACCCTGCAAAGGGCAAGCGCTTCTTAACTAGCCCAGCTTTGTTCGGCAGTGTCTTACTGTGCAGTTTAAACAAAAAGGTTTTAGTGCATGCAGTGACAACCATTATTTTGATACGCCTTAACACGTCCTGCCCTGGGCCTTGACAGTACAGAGTTCGGTAGAAAGCGGTGGGAAAAATGAAATAATTCATATATTTGACAGCCGGCCTAGTAAATAATCTTATGTGTATAAGGAATTTCATTGTGCAATAAACGCATATCTTCAAATAAGATTATATAAGGACATTCACGAACCTTATAAGGACATATAAGTAGAATATAAAATTATATAAAAAGCTATGCGAAACTGTTAAAAAGTTTCTTATAGCTCTTTGATCATATTCGTTTTATGGCTAAAGAAATTTCTTATAAGGGGGCGTTTTCAGATAAGAGATACCAACCATATATGTCACCATTTTAATTTTAATCAAAAAATATTTTGCTGACCCCACACCCAGTATAAAATTAATCTTTGTTTTCGGGAAAACAAATTGTCTTCGCCAAAAAAAGAGAAAAACAATCCGTAGGACCAGGACGAAGACACACACAGACAGGGTGCTGACTTATAACTGAAAGTTTATTGCTCTGCAAAAAGAGAAATAAACACAAAAGGAGGGGGAGAGAACAAACAAAGTAAGGCGAAAACATTCGACATAATCCACGCCCACACGCTGTCACTCGAACCTGCCAGACTTTTTTACGAAATCTACCTCGTCATTTGCTAGGGCCAACAGAAGTAGCGCTCACACACGTTTCAGCCCCGATAGACACCATAAAATACGCTTCGTCTATTTCCCTCGCAGTCTTGTTTTTGTCACGAGACCACATGTTTATATCATGAAATGACGGCGAGCAGCCACACCAATCACAATATACAACTAAGTTCTCTGAGGGCCCACCTTTTTTTCCCACCCTGTAATATGCTTCACGGTGCCTGTTTCAACAGCCGGTGTGTAGAGCCTCCGTTTACGGGACGTTAAGGGAGCAACCGGAGCGTCTTTACAAACAGATCAGCCTACAACCTTGGCGGCAACATGATATAGGAGGTAGGGTGCGGCAGTACCTGAACCTGCACCGCCTGTGAGCGCCAATAGATCCGCCGCCGTGGAGGGCAGCACAATGCGAAGAAAATAAAGATACTTAAAAAAATGAAAAAGGATTGCGATTGTTTATATCTTAATTTATATGACAACGGTTTGGAGAATCGTGAAATCCAATTTGGGTGTGCTCATGTGACCTACGTCAGTGATGGTGCAGCCAGACACTTTAAGAACAAGTACCGTCTACACGTGCTGCAGAGCAACAAGTACACGTGAGTGAGGTGTATTTTTTCCCCAACTGGAAATGGCAAGAGCGCCTCCGATAGAATCGGGGGTCGTGTCAAGCACCAGGCAACGTTGCACAACTTCCGACGGCCCACCAAGTCGGTGATCAAGTCAGCGCCGAGATGGTTGTCCCACTGAACGCCAAACTTCCGAACGTGAAATTAATCCACCTCCCGAAAGCTGATGTCAAAGCATCCACGGACATGAAAGAAAAGGAGTGGGGCCCTGTTTGCATTGTGCGTGGAATTCAGTCCTGTCACTTATGGCAGTGCACGTGGTGCGACACTTCGCAACCACAGCTGTTTTAGCAGAAACAGTAGACACTGAGACGGTATGTCTTTAGAAGTAAAGTCTAATATGGCTGCAAAAAGCAAATCGAGGTCGCGAGCTTGCGGTGCCACTGAGAAGAAACAAACAGTGACCCCTACAGGCAAAACGGGGGGAAAAAAAAGTTCCTCCTCGGAGTGGAGAGTGCCGTGACCGACTCGGTTTAGCGTCCGGCAGAAAAAATGCACGAGACAAACGCCGAATGTGCGCACAAGATCTTGATTCATTATTCTCGTTACAATTGTACCACTTTAAACATGCGTTCTTTCTTATCGATATTTAAACTTGGTCATCAGCAGCCCAGCCTCCCAACGAAGGGTAGGCTCCGAAATTCACTGATCCGAGAAATCTGTATTTAAATTGTTGACCTGCGCTTTGAACTGACCTGTAATCTGTTGTATGAGTTCTCATTTTTCACGAACTTCTGTCATAGTGCTTTCGCTTCACAGACTTTCTACATTTTCGACCCCTTTCTTGACCTTGTTTGAAATCGGCAACATCCTATCTTTTTCCGCTCCCTTTACGGTAACTCCGCATACTTAACGCCTTGTAAAAAAAAAAAAAAAAAGCAATGTTTTTTTAAAGGCTTGTTAGGACTGATTATGAGCCTAGATATATGAAATGTAGAAGGAAAATTAGGATGACATTTATTTTAAACTGATTTTCCAATTATTGCGAAATAGGTAAGCAGTCCACATTTCAGGGCATTTTTTTTAGAAATGTTATTGTTTTCAATTTCAATGACAATTTATGCGAATATAAAACAGACGCGTCCAAATCATGTTAAAAATTTGAATTTCCAGTATTTTATGATCCGCATTCATAAACCCCTGAATTGCTTCGTAGTCGATAATATATGTTTACCTCATTTTATTCTATTACAGTCTCTGCACAAAAGAATTAACCCTAAGGCGACAAAAGCTTTTCTATTATAAATATCCAAAAGGCCGGTTTCAAGCAAGTCGCAAAAACGTGCGCGTTTAGCGACATCGACTTTGTGATTTTTGTTCCTCAAGAGAAACTTTATTTGCCGCAGCAAAGTTCGATTATGTTTTTGCGGTTGCACAACAAGTAAAATATACCTTTGGGAAAAATTTAAACAAAAAGTCAACTGGACATGGTCATTTGCTCCTATCTGAAAAACCCAATACATACAATCTCAGTCAATCAAATTGTTTTTAAGTATCTTTGTTTTTCACGCGTTGTGCGGCACTCCACGGCGGCGGATCTATTGGCGCTCAGAGGCGGCGCAGGTTCAGGTTCTGCCGTGTCCTACCTCCTATACCATGTTACTGCCAAAGTTGTTGGCTGATCTGTTTGCAAAGTCGCCCCGGCTGCTTCCTTTAAGACGTGTAGACAGAGACGCTATACGCCGGCTGTTTAAACAGGCACCCGGAAGCATATTTTAGTTGGTGGCGTTCGTCGATCGCTTCGGCCCATGGGCATTTTTGAGCCGGTTCTACAAAAATGTATTAAACATTTTCTCTTCAACACTACCATGCACCTCTCTACTGTTGTCACTCTGTCTTTTCTTGACCACCACGTAGAATATTTTCGTGTTTTAATAAAGAAATTGTGAAGAAGGTGAATGTGCACGCCCCATTTATGGCAACCGCTTTAACGTCAATTTGGTCATGTTCCTCGGCTTATAACTGAAAAGCCAAACAAATATGGCATTACGTTTTTGCAGTCCCTGTTAGTCCATATTATAAACTTTAATGTCAAAGAGATTAAAAGATATTAAAGCTGGACTTTTTTGTAAATGATTTTCAAGTTAATGCATTTTTAGTTAAATGCCCCAGTGTAAGCATTGCTGTAAATTTCTCCCCATAACCAGGACAACGATATTTCATGCAAAGATGAACTATGTACCTGGCAATACACAGGCAAAGATTGAAGACCTTACTTTTTTTAGATACGGAGAAAACAAATCTTTAGTTCAGAGCGTTAATGCGCAATGTGCCGTGTTTGCGATTTGCTTTCTCAAAATAACGACCCTAATGCTCGGTGATTAATACTTTTGTCAATTCTTCCTATGCCTAGTCTGTCAGTAAATATTTCTAGTCCCGTAACCAGAGCAGTTGTTTTGGGGAAGCCGCCCGAGTGTCAACATCGCGCGCGCGATACGCAAAACGCATACGTCACTGAGACGGTGCTTACTAATTTTGCTCGCAAAGCCAAATATTATTTTCGAAAACAAACATTGGTGTTATTTTTCAGGGCATGGAGCCAGCAAAATATACTATTTTGTCATCAAAATTAAAAATGGTCACCGGACATGGTTTTTCGATTTTATCTGAAAACGCCCTAGATATTAAATTTGTTTGCTAGGGCGTTCTCACGAAACAAATGACAAACACTTGAGCGAGAACCGCGATGATAAAAATCGATATGCACAAACAACTACTTTCAAATATTCACGAACACAAACACTGACGTCATCGGTTCTCAGCATTACAAACTCAGTCAACGTATTTTGCAGCCTCGTTTGAACAACAGTACCTCGGAATGGGTCTATTTGGTCTCTAATAAAAAGGAATCTGTTAACGAACTTTCCCACAAGCAAATGAGACAAACCTAGACCGCCGACTCTGACCCGAGGAACCGCGAAAACACGGTGCATACGGTGAATGTCGACGGGCGAGCAGGAATGGGCAGTATTTCAAATACAAGTATTTGAAATACGTATTTCAAATACTTTGTGTATTTTGCATTTGTATTTATTTACAAATTGGGTGATGTATTTGACATGTGTATTTAAATACTAAAACGTGGGTATTTCAAATACAATTGTAATTAAATACAATTTTGTGGGCGAAAATACATCCCTCAAATTTATTGTCACTACAATTCTTGTTTTTTTTTTGCATGTGGTTGTAAGATATAGTCTCCATCCTTTATTCGGCCATGAGGCTTTTTTTCTTTTTTTCCTCCTGCTTTATTTTAAAGGCACTGTCCAGAGCAGGAAGAAAGCTACGTTCTACACCGAATGCAGTGTCTCTCAATCAAGCACAAGCGTTTAGTGGCTTTGTGATTACGGTGCTAGTCCAGGGCAAGAGTAGTGACGAAATTGACGTTCACAGGCACACTAGCTAAATGAGTGCCTGTGACAACTTGTGATGCTTTCCAGCCTAATTTCCATCCATATTTTTGCCTGGAACATTCTAAATGTGCGGGTCGTCCAGATTTTCATAACTGGTGCGAGTTACAGCAATAAAAAATTCTCTAGCTAATGCTGCGCGTCTTGGTGGTCTCGGTTCTTTGTTGGTCTATACCAAAATGTAATCGACAAAAAAAGCTGCTTGAAGCTCTGTACCTTTTTCACCTATTACGTCGAAGCTGATTACAATTTTTTGTGATTATATTTATATGACGTTACTAGAGCCCCGCACACTAACTCCCGAGTGTACGATGCAAAGTTAAAATGAGATACCCAGAAAACCGTTGCAGGTGCCCTGAAGTCGCTGACGCAAATTTTGAGGAATGTATTTGGAAAAGTATTTGGAGGAGACCAAATACATTTGGTTGTATTTGTATCTTGTACTTAAATGCTTTTTTGGAAATGTAATTAGATTTGTAATTAAATACAATTTTGACGAAGTATTTTGTATTTGTATTTCGATACATATTTGCACGTATTTTGCCCATCCCTGCGGGCGAGCAATGCTAACTTGCAACAGATACCACACCTTTGCGGCTAGAAATGAATTACAGAGATATACATGATCACAAATTCACAATTAATTGTCCTTACATACGCACACACACACTTGGTTGCTTTGGCACGCAAAGCTTTCTAATCGCACCAATATTCATAACTAGCGCGAAAGTGTTCCAAGGAAACCCCGTGATAACGGGTCGGCGGATCGGTCTAAACGAAACGTGCAAACATAGCCGCCGTTGTATACCAGCTGTCGTGTCAAAACCGCTAATATTTTTCTCAATTAACCGAACTACTCGTATGCGCACAAAATAGTTTTGAAAGCTCTTCGGCTCCCGCAACACTTGATTTGTTTTTACACAAAAAAATCGCCACATCATCCGCATACGAACAAATGCGGACCTAAGTACCTTGCAAAATAGACCTGTGAATAGACGCACTACGAATAACGTTGGAAGAAAATGGGTCCAGAAAAAACTAAAGAAGAGTAAATGCGACAGCGGACATCTTTGTCGTACGGAGGCGGGTACGCTCACTCAAGCATTTGTTTTTCAGATGACAGGTTGCGCAATTGAGTTATGCGCTACGCAAACTATTAGAGAAAACGTACCCTACATCGACCTGCTCAAAAATAGAAAAATAAATATTTTATGCCACACGAAGTCGAAAGCATTTTTAAAGTCGACATGCAACATTGCTACTCGAAGTTTCAAAATAGCACAACACTCAAGAATACTCCATGCAACTTGCACGTTTTTACAATACTTCCTCTTATCCAACATGTCTGGTGCGGGCCGATGATATCGATTATCACACTTTGCAACCGTTCCACTTATACTTTAATTCAAATCTTTTAATCTATGTTCGTCAAGGTAATTGGGCGATATACGATCTTACAGATCGCAGTTGTACATGATATTAAATTTTCTGACTAAAAGGTATTTGCGTACTCGAAAATGAAGGAGGCGGAAAAGTAAGAGTATGTGCTCTGGTGAACACAAAATGTGAAAACGAGGCTAGCTGGTCTTTAACCGCGCTAGAAAACTCTCCTCCCAAACCACCAGGACCGACTGCGACTTTCCCGGTTTCAGATAGTCAATCGGTTTCTCAACTTTCCACACACAGGAATAAGGGTAGCTCTAGCTTTAATTTGATGTCATGTACCTTTTTTTTTTCTTCTTCTTTTGCATCAACGGCAAAAAAAGATTTCCACACCCATGTTTTTAAATCTCGCAATAATAATAAAAAAAAATACTAATTCACAAACCCGAGCTCGGTATTTTCTTTTTCGCTCGAAAGTATCCCTTGGGGCACAATTCCGCTGATTTCAGTCTTGCTGGCATTTCTGCTCTCCATTCCCACCACCCTTTTTCTAAGTATCTCCCCAAGCGATAACCGTTTGCACCGCACTTGCACTATGCGGAAGGAAATCCAACGGTCGCGCCTTTAGTGGATGAATTGAGAACTACACGATGGGAACAACAACAAAAATGATTGGTTTGTGTTTTGAAGCAGCGCTCTCCCCACGTCGACGGAAGTTGCGTCCGCAATCGGCTGGGTCTGGTGTTCAATCAGTAAAGCCGAACTCGCATGGGCGCTCATGAATTATTTTACTGCATCCCTCTATATTGAACGCGGGGAAAAAATTGGGCAAGAGGCGTACCCAGTCATCGCCCCGCGTGTAATCGAGAAAGACGAACAAAAACAATCCAGTGCACATGTCTTGTGCTGGTGAACACGGAGCTGTGCGGGGAAAAAAAGCTGGGCATAGCGTCCGCTATATTTTGATCTCCTTGCCAAGAGCCCTTTTTATATATTGCGGTGTCAATGAATTTGAGACGCTTGTTTACATTTATAATGTCTTCTGAAAAGATACCTGGCGATTGGCAAGGCCAATCGCCAGGTATCTTTTCAGATACCTGGCGATTGAAGGGATTTCAGGCAGAATGAAGTACGGCTCGCGGTTTGGCAGCCTTGTACCTCCATACGTACTGTCGTACAGCCTTGTGCACTCATACTTACAGTCACACTCTAAACAAAATTTAAACTTGCCCCCCCTCCTCCCCCCCCCCGTGGCTCTTAGTAGTTTTGTGGTTTCGTTTGCGGCTCTTAGGCCTGGTCGGCCTGGCCACCCCTGAATTAGAACCTCAACATTTTCATGTCGACTGGCTTCTGATGAAACATCCCGGGTTTGCAATCTTTGTTATTGTGGAGCAAGTGGGCTCTCTTGAGGTGACAAGAAAAATTCAAACGCCCTGCACTCTAAGAAAAAATGGAGGAAAAAAGTAGCGACGGCGCGTTTTCCTCCCTTCTACTGACGCGCCCCCAAGCGGACACGAGAAAAGGGGAGGAACGAAACGTTTTTCTTCTTCTCCAGACAGACGGGAGAAAGCTTTCACCCTCCCGCCTCATCTTCTTTCGGTTTCGTTTTTCGAGCAGGTCGCGCGCATTGTTTAATAAATAGCTGTTGAGTTGATTGAGCTTCAGCGGTCTTCTAGTTTAAACGTGCAGAACATTTCGGTTGCATTGACGTTTTTATCAATAATTTTATCAAGCGAGCAAACGAAGCCGCTAGAAACAGCGAAGTTCCGGACCAGTGCCAGCAGCGCCACGTACACTGGGTAAGATGGCCGTCTCCGGATTACGGGACTCACGCGGCACGGAACTATAGTCGCGAAACCACGCGGAACTGTATCGACGTTTTCGACGTTATGGAAATCGCAGGAACTGCGTCCAAGACAGGCAGGTTTTGCTGCCGGCTGCCTGGGTGCCTTCCTTGCTGAGCTCGGTTCTGTGTTCCGATGCCGAGTGCAACCGGCGTTCAACGTGGTTCTGTATTTGTGCGTGTCAGCAACATAGCAGCAACATCGTGATGGCAGTATTGTGGGTTGTGAACAAAATATTGGAATTATTGCCGATGTGACCGTGTGTTCGCGTATCAGTGGTGTAACAACAAGAGGAGATCGTAAACCGTCGGGCATTGATGCCGCTGGTCCGGCCGTGATCGGAGGGGGCGGGGTGTCGCAGGTTGACATTCTGCTTTACATTAAAAAGTTTAATACCACTTGACGGATTAGGTGCAATCGATCGACGTCAATATAGTCATGTTGGAACGCTGGTCTGAACAGTAAGCTCCTATCGCACAGTGGCCAATGTGACTGTCGGTTGTCTCGTTCCCGAGAGCGATTGCGCTCTGTGGAAAGGACAACAGTACAAAATCGTGATGGAAAGTACGTACATTTACTGTGTGGAATTTTAGCATTAAAAAACTATAGGTGAAATCGAGAAAAAAAAGCTACCCTTTCTTTTGCTGTTTAGATATACTTCGGTTCCTGGAGAAACTGCCCTCCAAGTGGCGCGCTGGGATGAGCGCTAGACGTTTTCGAGCTCGCCTCGGCGTAGCTCCGTACACTTAACACCTACCGCAAGTCACGGCTTTGACTGCATTCAAGTTGATCGAAAAGCGATTTCTCAGCCCGTGAAGTATCATTTCCAGCTTAGTGAATATCCGCTCTGCAGATATTAATTCAAGACGGCAATCGCAGCTTTGCGCGAACAGCACAAATAGGAAAAAAACAAACACTACAATAGAAATACAGGCTACGACGTGCGCGGGGACACAAACTCATGCCTTCGAACCGCATTGGAGTGGTTTGATTTATTGCTTTCAAATAATTGCGGCGTGATCGAGCGTTTGCTTTTTAATAAGAGATTCATCCCCTGAGCCATTCAAAATACTCTCAGAGGTATGACATTGCTGGAAAAAAAATCAACATGCTGGTAATATTTTTTCTCGCTTATTCAGTCACCGAAAAATTCCGTACGTTCAAAACCACCAGTACAAAAGACGGAAACGCAGAGCACGGGTGTAGTGTTCGGGCTGGTGTGGTGTGCCCAACGGAGGTAGAGGTGCTTAGAGCGATAAACCGGGGTTCCGGTACGCACTCGAAAGTGACCCCCGTAAGGAGGCTCATTGTACGCAAATTTGACCACTCGCCACATGACCAAAACAAATACGTGACGTCACAGGAAAGATGGCAGCGCCTATGCAGCGGCTGGTCCTAGCTGGGACGGAGCTTGTCGGATGCTTTGTTGGCTGTCGTTCGTCTCGGCGAGTTGATTTCAGACGCGGAAGCCGTCATATGAGGCCGGTCGAAAGCGACTTCAGAGTTCAGTGTGGTGTCTGACGTAGGTGTAACGTGAAAATACGGAGGAACGGTGTGCATTTCGCTGGTGACCGATGGGGATATTGCCACGGAAAAGACAATCTGCCCTTGGTTGCTCGGACCTCGGATTGATTCGGATACCGCTAGGGTAAAATTTAAGGCGACGTTTCTGTGCTCTCGTTGACCATCGGAATCTTCGAGGTCTGCAGTGAAGCGGGTGCATTATATTTGAATACACAGTTTAGCGACGGAATTTGCGCGAGTCGCGCTTGGCAGTGTGCAATCGTGGTGCAGCTTTGTGCGGCGCACCGAACAGCTGCCCTCAAGCTGGTAGTTCCTGTGCCATGCTTTGGGTGATGCTGTGCTTCCCGAATTGTTTCGGCGTAGGCGTGCACTTTTACAGAGAACAGGTGTTGCAGTTGGTATTGATTTCGCTGGTCTGTCGCACGCTTCGTCGTCACCAAGGTTTCATCAACACTCGTTACGCGAATTGCAAGCCGTATGGACATTTCATTGCGCGTGTTACCTACCCAGTCCGCCCGTTCACTCCGCTTTGCGACGACAGTCTGCAGCGTTTTATTACCAGAAGAGTGGTCCCACATCCATTTCAGTTCAGTTCGTCGACGGCAGTCGAAACCCCGAGGGAGAGAATTTATTCAGGCAGTATGCCACTAAAGCAATGCAGCTCCTTTAGTGGTCAGGGTAGTCTCTCTTCTGTCAGTTTTGTTATAATGTCACGGATGCTTGCTCCAGTCATAATTTCTATCAATATTTACTAATCTGGAAAGTTCCAGGCCATGCTCAGCTGTCATCGTATGTTCTGGTGGAGGTGCTGGGTACTTTACCCATAGCGCTTCACTATGTGTGCACCTCGGCAGCTTCTCAGCCGAGTTGCCCGATAGCGGGACACGGGTGGTGGACTATCCCGCGTCTTAAACCCCCGGCGAGCCGTGAACCAAGTCCTATCCCGAGCCCAGCAGAAAGACCGCAAGACGAGGAAGTACGACAAAGACGAACCTCGAAAATACACCACGAAGAACCTGAAATCCGAGTCGGTCGGTGCTACCAGCAGGAACCACCGGAATTCGACCTTTTGCCAGAAAAACCAAAGCTGACTAAGCCAACAATGACAAACCTGTAGCAGCGAACCGCGTCCACTCCCACCATTGTTTGTGTGCCCGTCGCACCTCACACTCCGACGCCCTTTCACGCATGATATATGGAGACGTCGAGGGCTAGATTGAACAGTATGACCGTGTTGCCCGCCACAGTAGGTGGACAGACGAGCAGCTTCTGCAGAACCTATACTTCTCGTGGAAGAAACTGTCAGGCACTGGTTTGAGAACCACGAATCCTACTCAACGTCATGGGAAGTTTGCAAGATCGAGCTGAAGTGCACGTTCATCAGCCAACATTGACGAGAGAAAGTCGAATTCCTGATTCTGTCCAGGACACGTCCCCAACAACAGCGTCGCTGCCTTCGTGGAGGATGTTTTGCGCCTGATGAAGCACCTACGCCAACCCTGGTGCTACAGAAGACGAGAAGCTAAGAATCCCATTCCCCTCATGTGAGGGACAGCACCTTCGGCAGCCTTGTCCGCAACCCCACGACAACAGTGGAAGGGTTCATATCACCGAGGCTTGCAACATTGAATGTACACAGCAGGCCCTAGCCTGTCACTATCAACAACTCCCCAGCGTCTCGACACTCGAGTCATCCAGCTGCAACTTCGACGCCAGACTCCCTGGCATCCGCAACATCATCCACATTGTTGTCCGGGAGGATATCAGGAAGCTACGGTACTTTCTGCCATCAGTTGCCCAGCTTTTATTTTGATTGCCGAGATTGTTTCAGAACAAGTTCGACAGGCATTTCAACTGAAGACTTCTTCGAGCAAACCGGCGTTTGACGAACCGAGGGCGACTTATGCCACAAAGTCACGACGTCCACCACCGGCTACCCGTTAGAATTCAATGGCAATTCAACGAGACACCCCAACGCCGAAGCATTCCCGACATCGGAAAGAACCAGTGTAGGTTCTCGCTGAACAAAGTACACCGAGGAAAACGGAGGTGCTGCAAATGGTCGACCGAAAACCACTCTGCCACCACTGCATGAGGCCGACCATGTCTACTGGAGGTGGCCGTACCAATGAATTGGCCTGCAAGAGTTTGTGCAGAACGACCTTCGACCACGTCTCAAGGAGCGTCCGCGGGACATTGAGGATTAACTTCGGCGGCCTTTGTCCCTGGTGCTGACATTACCCCGAAGCTCCTGATCCCCGTCACCTCGACGGGAGGTAAGCGCGACAAAGCATGTGAGCGGCAATGCAAGAACACTTGATTTGGTGTTGGTTGTCGTCCAAGGACAACACCTAGTAATTCGCTGACACCAATTATCTGCGTCCACGCAATGAAGCACACAATTTCCAACTTTGACAGAGGATGCCGCTGAGTGACTTGAAGAAATAGAGTGTTTGGTTGTTCTCAAAAGTGGGCACTAAGCATCACCCGACTCCCCTTTGCCACACGAGACTTACACAAGTTGCAGTGCAGTGGTCGCGGGATGCAGAAAAAAATCGCCATTACGAAATGGAAGTGAAATGGCTTGGATAGCAAACAAACACTGTTGCCTGTTGCCAGCCATCAAGTCAACACTACAGCAAAAGGCACAGCGACGTAAGCACTACATGCCTGAGCTTGCTGCATTGAGGCAAAGAACTACCAGGAAAACTTGCGGATTAGAAGCCAGCTCTGCAGCTTCAGTGCATCAATTGTCAGTGGCCGGACATGACGTCAGATTACAAGACAACATCCGTCGGTCAAAGTTGCCACTCGACCAAACTGAACACCGACGTGCCAGGAGCGTCGTCCGACAACAAGGAGCACAGGTACTACCACTGAACGCCTGACACGGGACTGTCGCAGGAAGAACTCGTTATGGAACCATTTTATAAGCATCAATAATTATGTAATTAAGTGGAAATAAAGATATTTTATACACTAACCAGATAAACATATTTCCGCTCGCCTTTACGCCTTCAGAGTCTCTATGCAAAAAATTATGTTCACCGCCCGTGGTGGATCTTTTAAGGACACCCGCATCTCTGACCCCTCAACATTAATAGACCCTTTCCGAAATTCAGTATGCCCACTTCAATCGCTATCATCACCGTCATCTTGCCGGTGCTCAAAAGTGCGGCTGGCCACATTGTACGAGGGAGACGCCGCCAACGCCGCCATGAGCATGTACGGCATCGCGAGTACGAGCTCTGCTGCTGCTGGCAGTCTAACAGTCTCGTGGACCAGACGTTTGTCGCCCATTTCAGACTTTCAGCCCGGTCGAGGACTGCGCCTGTAGCAGCATTAACCCGGTCGTCGATGTTACAATCGTTCCCCACGCTGTCTTCAGTTGCGACTGCGTGGCACATGACGTCAGTGGTGAAGTCTTCCATAGCGTTGACAGTGACGATTTCGCCGCTTGCATTCTTCTGGCTCGACGCCCCAGGTTCCGCGTGTCCACCCGTCAGATCGGCGAATGCGTAGCTCGCCTCTTCACTAGCGGGTTCGCTCACCGCATCTTGACTGCTCGGATCGGTGATTGCGTCGTTCGTAACTCAAGCATCAGGGGCGGAAAACTTCGGCGTTGACGGCGGCGCCTGTCGTACTCGTGGTTTCTTTCTGGGCCGCCTTTTCGCGACGTTGAAAGCGAAGATGCTCGGCACTGCTTCCTGTCTGAGGTAGCGACGTTTACTTGCGACGTTCGGAATGTAGTCACCCTCTCGAAAGTGTCCTGAGCAAAGCTTAGTGTACTTCGTAATGGAGAAGCGCTTGCCTTCGTCACGTTTTATTGCACCAACCCATTTTTTTCGGAGAGCGGGGTCGGATGGGATGGCGAACAAAGATACCTTAAAAGAAAAAAGTATACAAATTCGAGAGAGGTCACACGAAATGGCCGAATGTTAACGTTATCTCGATACCCCAAGCCCAACAACATCGCTTCTGTTTACAAAAAGAAAAGGGTGCAGGTGCATGCTCCCTTCCGTCACGCTAGCGCTTGAGAAGCAGCACGAGACGGCTTATATCATTCCGTGCTACTAATCTGGCGGGATCTCTTCCGTTTCCATTGTCGCAGCGGTCGCGTGCGTGCACCGCCCAACCGCGAGCCAGAGGCATCCTTGAGTCCTTTTTGCTTACACAGCGGAACACAGCAATGAAAAGGCATCGCAGAAGCAGCGTGTGGCGAAGTATCAGCCGCGCAACACCTTCTGTGGCCGCAGTGGTGTCGGTGGTGTAGCGCACGTTGAGCAAGCGCCGATGCGACCATACATGCTTATGGCGGACGCACGCCGCGCCACGCCCACCTGCGAAGCTTTGCAACCGTTCCGGTAGATGGTGCTGAATTTGTAAAAGGGTCTATTGATGGGACATACAAGACTGGAAGACTGGTTTTACTGGGCTGCACTCGTTCCACTTCTCCTAAACATGTGGCGCATCCGAAAACCAACTCCAGTGATGTGAAAATGTTGTTTATTAATTTATTCCCTTCAAGGGCCTCTGTAGGCATTGCAGAGAGGATACTTAAAGCTACACACATGATAACATCAAAGCACACAGACATTAATGAGCACAAACCGCGCCCAGCTACCGAAAATAAATATTACACTCGTAAGAAATAATTATTGTTGCAACTTGTTGAGTGCAAAAACAAACACACCTCTGAGCATCTAGTTTAATAGTATGGATGCATTGTTATATAGCAGGAGACTTCCTATACGTATGACAGAATAGACCCTTTGCAAAACCCCATCAAGCAACACATCTGTCACCAATTTTTTTCTGCGTAAAGCACACGAATGGCCCCCAGCTCACGTCGAATGCTATACTTCGTTTCAGCTTCGGTCCGAGCGCGGCCGATGTTATGAGCCAAAGGGCCAATCAGAGAGCGCAAAAAGCGCAGCGTCATGGCGTGCTCTGCTCTTGATAGGACTAGCCGGCGGAGGAGCGCGCACAGAGACACGGCGAATACCGGCTGGTCTTATTAACTGCAGACAGCACGCCATGACGTTTCGCTTTCTGCACTGTTTGATTGGCCCTTCTGCTCGTAACATCGGCCGCGCTCGGACCGAAGCTGAAACGAAGTATAATACAGCATTCGAGTCCAATAGGCGCGTAGCCAAGTTCACAGTGATGGCTGACATAACATTCTTGTCGAACAAATGCCCAAAGTATGAAGGCCTTGGGTAATTAAAGTAGTAGTTACTGTAATCCGTTTCATCACAATATGGCAAACAGCGAGAGCTACAGTCTCGGTCAATCAGTGTGTACCTTGGAGAGAGGCACATGACAACATATCATCACAGTGCTCATCTGCACACATTTGTCACACACCTTCACTCCGTCTCTCCGATTGGGTTGAGAGGGCTGTGGCGGTTGCCCTTTTCCAAGTTATGGTGAAACAAAGTATAGGCGGCCCACACTTTCGAGAAAAGGCTGTTGAAGAGATTGAAAGGGACGGCAGTCAAGATTTTCCAGCTTTCTCAGGAGCTTCCTCACTAAAAGTTGCTGCGATTATGCAGTTACCTAGGGCTGAAACAAATTTCCCTGGGCTCTACGTCCGACGCTTACATTTCGCGTCCATTCTCAGACATTCCACCGTTCAAACAAACCTAAGAGAATGCGAACATTGAATGCTAAAAGCACTCAAAGTTCAATCGATCCTCGAACACATCCGGGAATCCGAGCACCGGTACGGCGATACGTCTGATGCTGTCTCATAGGTGTTAATATCCAGATGATCCAGAGCGATCTTGCGCAAAAAAGGCATAAAGTCTCGTTCCTTCATATTTTCACATTCTACCTGCGTCAGCGAGCACGAAGAAGCCCGAAGTCGTCGGAAAGCAGCTGCACTTACGGCTACCGTGCACCGAACAAACTCGCATCCGCCAGCTCTGGACGCTGCCATCTTACCGGTGACATCACGGCTCTTGGGAGGTCACGTGACGGGTGGTCACATTTGCGTACAACATGGCGGCAACCGGTGGGGTGCCACTTTGGAACTTCCGGTTTATCACTCTAAGCCCCTCTACCTCGCTGGGTGTGCCGATGTATTTATGTTTGTATGTGCCATGTATGTGTATGTGCTCAATGTATGTTCACCTGACGCTTGTAGTATGTGTAATGTGTGTATAGTAGAGGATTCCCACGCGAAATAGTGGCTTGAGAAAATGAAATTATTTTTTGTAGAACATGAATTAGGCGGTACCTAGCGCCACCTAGCCTAGCAACTTGCAATTACTCTGCTTGACCCTGCCATCTTGTGGCAAGCGATTTAACCTTCTTTCACGCTACGCGATAAACAGAGGTTTCGAGTTTGTTCTTTCAAGAGCGGCTTTTGGTTTCGCGGATTAGTTTGCCATTTCTCCGTGACGTGCAGTTGGCGAAAGAATTGTGACTCGAGGAACACCAAAGGTAAGACGCAAAGTGCGCGAAGGAACTGGCTATCGGTTGTCTGGGTTTAACATCGCAGTTCTGTCGACGAGAAGACCGAGTAACTGCTTTCGAAACGCAAGTTTCTGTACCTGTGGGGGGAATCTGGCTTCAGGAAATAAACACAGTTCGCGGAAAGCTCGTGTTACGCTTTTATTTGCTGCTCCTCTCGTCCCGTACAAGAGAGGTAGCGTACACGTTAAGCCTTATTGAGGTCGATTTGCCCGATTCAGGGGCGCCATAATGAGATGCAGGCGACGGAGGAACTTTGCTCCCCTGCTTCAGGGACGAAAGTTTCTCTCTTTCTAAAGGAACATAGGTTAACAGACCGTTCCTCCCCTAAGGGAGGACTATCCATACCCTTTTTCTAAGAGTGTGGACGTTATTAGAACCAGCTCTCGGAAGAGTTCAAAAGCATGCCAAGAGCTCAGTTCTAGGACAAGCTGCTTACTTCCGGTAGCTCATACATCTTTGCTCAAAGCACCATTAAGCCCCCTAATGGAAATCTGTGGCCGGCGCAGGCAGCTGACACCCGAATGACGAATCGTAACATAATCAGAAAGCGGATCATGACGTACTAAGGAATAGCGCAGTGGGCGTATGACGTCACATCTTCAGATAGCAGTCAATATACAGAATAAAGTTACCGATAAATCTTACTTCCCTACGATCACCTTATCTAACGGAAGAGGTTAGCGCACACTAATACGCCTCGCATGTGGGCTCATTTTCGTCTTCTGCGCATGAGAAAGGAAGTAGCTGTGACGTCAGAACGCTGAGCCCTGATTGGCTGATCGCGACCCCCTATCTGAGCGTCGTCTGCTCCTTTGCAACGTCGTCTGCTCGCAACGTCGTCTGCGTCTGTCTTACCTTTCCTGCGACTTTCGGAAGTGCAGGTCTTTACGATCGAGCTCGACTTCGCCTTTCAGAGAGGGCAGACGAAATAACTCGAGCGGTACGTTGTTTTTGTCTAACAACTAGCAGACGCGCATCAAGGAGGGAAGTCAAAGGACTCACTGGCGAGGTGCCCGGAGGCGCCGAGGTTTGTTTGCTAAGAACCGAGAGGTGAGGGTGGTTTGTGTCCGCAAGTTCCCTCCCAAATACTTTTTCCCTCCTTTTGTGTGCGGCGAGACTCCTCACTCTTTAACGGCGTCGGCGGGTTGGCGCAGTTAACGTCGTCTGCTTTACGTCTTCTAGTCAAAGCGATGGCTGCTTTACCTTTCCTGCGTCTGTCGGAGATTCACCGCTTTTTCACCGGCGAGAGTCACCATTGCCTCGGAAAACAAGAACTTGACAAGAGGAAGAGATTGACTTTTTCATCTAAAATTGAGGTCAGCGATCAAAGTATAAGACGGGAAGGGTTCACAAGGGTCGCGCGGGCATATTCCATTCAGCACGCCAGCCGGTCGTGGGCAGACGGTCTTGGACAAGGGCCGTACGAGCACCGCTGCGCCGAGCCGGTGTGCGTGCTAGGCCTATCTGCCGAGCTTGCTTGGTCGGGGCCAGTGGAATCGTGGTCGTTGGAGCATTTTCCGGGTGTTTCTGGATCCAGCGTTTTTGTTCGTCGTGATTTATTTCAAGTACCTTTTACTTTTTTCTTGCTGCTTATAATCGGGACGCGTGAGAAGAGCACGTACAAAAATAAACGTCCGTTGGTCGTCGCGACCAAGTAACTGAGCGAGGCTGTCGGCCATGCTGATTTGATCGTAAGAAGTGCGTAAGACAGCTTCGGAGCTGTCGTAGGATTCCGTCGTAACCTGCGCAAAACTTACAATAATTTCGTTTCGTGAATACGAATTTGTTCTTACGTTTTGTCTTGCGGACATTTTTGGCGTAAGTTCGTTTCGTAAATCTGGCCTCTGCACTTTTAAAAGTCGCAGGAAAGGTGAGACAGACGCAGACGACGTTGCGAGCAGACGACGTTGCAAAGGAGCAGACGACGCTCAGATAGGGGGTCGCGATCAGCCAATCAGGGCTCGGCGTTCTGACGTCACCGCTACCCCCTGCGCAAGAAGCAGACGAACTTGCCCTTCGCACAGCACGAATAATGAGAGGTCTTACACTCAGCCACCAAATGAGCAGAACCTATGAAAGCCTCCTCATTAATGGAAAGCTGAAGGGGTCCTTGAATTCGAACAAACAGTAAACGTTACCTAGACACGTTAAAAATTATGTGTTAAGTCTTATTTCGACCTTATTAATAATGGCGCTGTAATAGTAAATTAAAATTTTGACGTAGACCGTCTTTGTTGCGCGCTGTTGGTAGGAGAGGACGAGAGCTCAGGGGAAAAAAAAGTGACGTCATCAGCGGGGTCAGATGACCCTTGCCCGCCACTAAGCTGCATTGAGGGTGCCATATATGACGTCACGACACTCTGGACAGGTAACAGGCGGCAGATAGGATCGCCGCATGCCCGACGGCAATCGCTTCAGGCATTTATCAATAGAAATGCGCTTTGCGTTTGCTTCTTCACACGATTAGTGTGATAACTGAATTCACGGGACCAAAAAAAGTTATATAAGTTCGCTCCTAATTCATATTTCTTGAAAAGTCTTTCAGCTTGCCTTGAAAGCATTCTCGTAACAGATTTCATTCTTGAACAAATTTAGACTTCGTTAGCTAGCACTGCCAGACACAGACATCCTAATTTCAGACTCCCCTAATGCCGGCTTCGACATTGGTCATCGAAGCCTGCCAGCATTCATGTAATCTCTACACTCTGGTGAACTCTAAAACCGATCGGTTTTGGGCTGTGCAAGTTAGAGTACCAAAGCGGAGACATAATTTGAAACACTTCGAATCGTCTAAAAATGCATGCAAACATTAAAAAAAGAATCTATCGGGAACAAGACTAGGCATTTTCGCAACCCCTTTAGTTTCGAGGATGCTACCCTCTAGAAAGACCGAAAACATTATCGCCTTTCCTTATTTGACCCTGTGGCAACCAAAGAATAAAGCCTTCAATCAAATCTAGCATCATTCCGTTTTATCTGTCTTAAATTTTCGCTTCACAGTCGCGCTAAAATTAGAATTTTATACTACCTTTGTTCACCAGTTTCTCTCCCAATTCCAACTCTCGAAAAGAACGAAAGATAATTTTCAGTCGGACTAGTAGAAAACGAAAGAGCAGCGTCGTGGAGAGACAGCTCGCGGGAAGGAGTTTCTTAACAAGGCGACGAATCTCATTAGAGTTACCCGATGGGCCTCGCACTGGAAAGCCAAAGCCCGCCACTGAGTCTCGGACGGGGAGTCCCAGGTGCTTGTTTCCGGCGCCAGCAATCAGCTGAATCAACAGCAGCGTCCGCTGATTAGGGCAGGCCCTCTGTTGCAAGGCCGGAAGAAAGCTCGCCTTCTTATTCCGTTTCGAGGCTTTTTCCAGCTCGGCGTCGAGGCCGCTCTGCTCCGAAAGATGGGGCTCCGCTAGGGCCGGCTAATTGGAAAGTTATCGTTTCTGCTCTGTCCGTTTTGTTTCATCTCCTAACTCTTGCCATTTGCTGCCTTTGCAGCTGATGCCGCTGCCTAGGTGCTCCCGTGCAACGTAGGCATTCTCGTAAAGTGTGGTTTATAATGTATACCTTTGGGCCATGAAGCGGAGCTTTTCTCTTGTTTTTGATGCTACCTGCATTTGTTTCCACACAAAATGGAAATGTAATGGGTTTGTAACGGGGTATTGTCTTTTTGTTTTACCTCTAGCCTCGAACGTTATGTACGGGTGAATAGATGTTTTCCACAAGGAAATAATCAGGCGCCCTAATGTTGGAAAATATTTACATACCGTACCAGAGTATGCCACCACATTACTCGAGAAATAATGGGCGTCAAGAACTATGGTTCTTCGGGTGGTGACACATTCAACATTTTTTACTTTTTACGTGTCCATAGTTTATTTGTTGTTCTCTAGAGACGTCCTTGCAGAAGTCTAGGGACCACTCGAATACAGCTGTTCGCGTCCTTAATTGAATGGTAGAAGAAACACTGTCCATATAATTCCTCCCAAATATTTCAATGCATACAAGTAACAAAGTAAGGCATGCACCGAAAAAAAACTCGACGTTTAATTTGTGTTGCCCCTGATCTAATATTCAAACAATGTTGTACAAGTTCCTTAAAAAGAGGAACGGAAGCTCGTCTTCGTTCCGTTTGATTTTTAGAACGCGTTCTCGTTACAAGTTTCATCTGTGAGAAAGAAACTTATTCCCGTTACAGTTTAAAACATTGAACCTATCATTACATATAGGTTAAATTCGTATTTTGCTAATTACCATATTTAGCTAGATTAAACCAAGATTGCTTTATCTATCCCACCAAATGGCAACATACGAATTTTAAGGCCTTGATGTAAGGACACCAGGAAGAGAAAACAAGCGGAAGCAAGGTTTCATTTGTTCATATGTTCACATTTAAAATCAGCGCTTTGCCATATTCATGTATGTGATGGGTGATGCAGACAAGCCAAATGTAGTGTTACCCCACATTGCACGAACGTTTTACAACAACATCACACGTTTGAATCTAAAAAAGTCCCGTGCTGAAACTTAACAGTTGCTTCTGGATGCTGCAGTCTACAAGACGAGCAAATGAGAAGGAAGTGCTTTCGGAAGGTCAGTCTTGAAAACTACCAGTCCTTCGTCAGGAAGGTTGCATTGGTTGTTCAAATTGAAGCTAGAAAAACAGGAAAGGGAATTAAGGTTAATTTGTGTACATACGGTCAATGTTTGGGATACAAGGGTGCGTTTCATATGTGGCAATCTTTTCTTTTAGTGTAACTGTAGGTCTCCCTGTAGAAGTTCAGTGATTGCTGTAGTCGACCTTAGATTTCTGGGTGTATGAAGATTCGAGGAAGCAAAGAAAGTAGCTGAGCTCGAGACGTCCCCTTTTCTGTTTTTCCTTCAGTAAACCCTAAGTAACAAAAACGTTAACGACATCCTGCTCTTCGCAAATATATTGAATTTATACTTTTTTTAGAATTCCCCTTTTAGAAACAAAATAAAATTACTTCACTGGACGAAGAAAAAGGATAGCCGTTCCTTCTTCCGTTTCCTTAAAAATGTAATGAGTACCCGTTCCAGTTCTACCGATGCAAAATGGAACGGCGGCGTTCCTTCGTTCCTACTAAAATGAACGCGTTCTAGGAACGCCGTTCCGTACGACACTGCATTCAAGCTCGTTCAGAAGCCCAAAAAGTATACGCAGAGGACGTCTAAGAGACGCACAAAAAAAGCAAAAAAACAGGAATTTCTTATTAGTAGGCTTCTGGCTCTCTGTATGGCCTCGATTCTCACAACAGCCTCTTCGTAATTGAAGCAACGAAAACCAAATTTATGACATTCATCTTTCTGGCCAACTAAGTCCCAGAATGCACCTCGAGCATTGTTGCGTGCAGGGGTTTATAGAAGTAGCCTATTACAGAATGATTAAGCGAGCTGAAGAAGTTCGACTTCGAGGCCGCAAACTGCCACAAAATATTACTCGCCGTGGCGGATACCTTGTCACGAATGTTGACCACGCCAAGGGAACCCTACTCAGGAGTAGTCAACCACGCAGAGATGAAGGGAGATACAAATGCGCTCGTATTCAATAGTGAGAACGCTATGTGGTGGACCAATTATTCCAACGGGTTTGCAGCCGCACTACAATATCTGTGAAGTTAAAGCAAAGAGGCAAGCGAGCTGAGAATGGCATCATCTAAAATCTTAAACCACATAAAAATACGGGTGCAGCAATCCTGCTAGCCCAAGGCAATGCCGTATACCAAACATCAAAAGACATGCAATTAACAGGTTGGTTGAAAACTGGCGCTTCCTGATCAAATGTTGTTAGGCGGGAACCAGAGTTTGCATATCAGGCAAAAACTTCGAAGGCGTAAGGACTCCACAAGTCTCTCCCATCTCTTTATATCACAGTTCCGGAGTGAGAGTTGCAAAACACGGGGAGTAGGATTCTTACATTGCAATTTTTTGCTGATTTGAGGCGCGTTGAAGTACTTGAATTATTGCGAGACAACAAATTAGTATTTTGAGTAAATGCCCCTAAAGCAAGACAGAGGAGCTGTCAACCAATTTTATATTCAGCCTATCAGTGTATTGTTGCCAATGGTTTGTCAAGATTCATTCTCAGAAAAATGAAACCACTTCTGCTTTTTTATCGTTTGATTGGTAAACATACCTCAGACTTCCTGCAGAAAAATGTTCCGGAAGCCTGATGAGTTCTGGGAATTACAATTACAGTATACAAACCTTATAAATGAAAGTATAGGTTTACGAAGTGACACTGAATATGTATCGTCTCTTCTAGATGTAGTCAATCTTTTTGATAATCGTTTTCATGAATGCTACTCCCCAGATTCGTTCTCGGGTACCAGCCCTTTTGACAATGTCGGTTACCAAGATTCTCATACGAACAGCTGCATTCACACGGTTGAAGTTCTAGAAGCAAAAGCGAATCTTTAGTCGAGTTTTCCTGTGAGAATGGATATTAAACTCAATTTAATTGGCAAATGGTGTGCTTGTCTAATAGCTCTAAATTCAAATATTCAACCTTTCATTAAAGAGTGGTGTTTTTTTACCACCATGAAAAATGTCTGTGGTGAAAGCAGGGCACAAATGTTGTGACGTTTGTAATGTAAACTACCGACCGATGCTTTGCTGTGCGCTTTCTCTAAAGTATTTGATATGATTATCTACTCTTCTGTATCTTGTTATTTTTACGTAAATTAAGTAGCGTTCAACGTGGTATTTTGGAAGATTGCTCTGGGAAAACTAATTTCTGTTGATTTCTTCCTATAGCTTGTTATTAAAGGTTAACCCGTTGCTATCTAGTTTCATATGAAAGAGGCCTTCGACATATTTAGTCATTACTGACTATTGCTGAAGCTCGAATTGCATGGAGTATCGCATTCTCCTCCTCCCCCCCCCCCCCTTTTTTTCTTGTTCGTTTCCCGATCGTAATTCTTATTTTCTGTCTCACAAGCCTTGGTGTAACCTCTGCTAAAAAATCTTCGCTGGAGACCTGGCATACGTACGCCGGACAATTAAACTGTATTTTTAAGCTGAAAGGTGTCTTAGGTCCGTTTGTTGTTTCCCATTTTGTTTTAGCAACAAAAATAACACAAAACAAAACAAAAAAACTTCTCATGAACATTGTAAATTAAAGTAGACAACATTAGAACAATGAAACTTGAGTAGAGTCTAAGGATACGTCTTGCATTTTCTTGCTGTTGCCGACGGTGGGTATTTTATAGATTTGAAGCCAAAGGTGTAATTACGTACAACTAATGTAAATTAGACTGATGCGTAGTAGAATTAGGTAAAAGAGCGAAAATGTAAAACAACTGTAACTAAGTGCCATACACGGCTTATGTAGTTTAAAGGCTCTGTTATACCCCGACATCGAGCGTAGCAGACGGGGCATAGAGCAGAGCACAGATATACTGATTGGTCGCAGACACCGAGCTCTTGCTCGCCGGCCAATGAAAGGCCCGACTTCTGCGCTTCGGTATATTCGCCGCGCTCAACGTCGGAGTATAACAGCCTTAACAATTACAAAAATGCCTCGGCGCCGAATGTCCACCCTTGCACAGAGTGGACAGGTGCTAACTTGAAGCAGGAGGTCAGGGGTTGTCATCCACGACGCACGTAACCCGGCGAAATGCGGGAGATAACTATTTGGCTGCTCGAGCTCGTTCAAACCTAACTGTCCCCCTCTAGTCAGGGGTAAATACAGTGAGCCACAATTTGTCCCGTCCATTCAGGGTCGGGTCAGAATTCCATGGAGTACAGGTATTGACGCGCTCTCGACGCATCGGAAGAGAACACATGAAGTACAGATGTGAAGCCGACGACAGCGTTCATTTGTCTGCTCTAATATCACTTCCTTTCTGTCCGTTTCTTTCTCTCTTATTGTGTTGTACCGTTAGAACAAAATCTACTCTCGAAGGTTATGACCTCGTACGAATGATTATTGCAGGAAGTTTCAAGGATATGTGAAAATCGGCAGCGATTTTCGTTTCTAGCCATAGCGCGTGACAATGAAATTTGAATATCTCCATCAATCAGGACAGAATATATATATATATGAACAGAACCTGGGATAAAAAGAAGGTACTCGAGAGAAATATATTCCAAAAAAATATTTGGCCCTTAAGGAGATGGTCTTCCAAATCGAGGAGAGAGTCGCCAAAAAGTTGTGTACGGACACGTCTCGAGCCTGGTAGGCGCTTCGTCAGTCCAAACAAGAACACTTCGTTTTCATTTTTTTTTTCAATCAAAGAAAAAACGGCCGAAAAGAAGAAGTAATTGGAAAAATGATTACCGTTTAGCGGATATCTACTCAAATAAATTCTCGCTTAAAAGTTTAATATATCCCTATAAAAAAGCAGCAAATAGTATTGAAGTATTTAAATATAATATTATTAACGCCATTATTATCAGAAAACCAGTTCTTGGGACATGTGGTTGGACATAAGCCAACTATACCTGGGCCCGTTTCCTCGAAGCCACCGCGGTTAGAATTTAACCGCATTTCCCTACGAGGGGGAATTTTGAGTCACGTGACCGGCAGAGTAAGGACGGCGGGGAAACATGGCGGTGTCCCGGTGAGTGAGCGATGATCGCTTTAGAACTAATACGTCGTAGTAGCTGCAATGGATCTTTTTCCAGTAAGGAGTGCCTCATGACGGTTTCGCCGCCTACTACAAATGGAGGGCAACCGGACTCGCCTTCTCCCATAGGAACAGATTAGTGTCGCAAGAAAACAGTGCCCCCAAGAATGGCGAAAGGGCGGTCAAGGTCAAGAAAAAGGGGTGTGCGCGTGCGCAGACGCTTACTGGAAAAAGGTCCATATCGGGCGCGTTAGTCAGCAATGAATGGTGCAGGAGGCTTTCGCTTTGCCTTACCTCATTTAAGACGCAAAACATGAGCAATGACCTCGCCGCATCTTTTAGATAGACTTTCGATTCTGGCCATTCCTAAGCCTAAATGAACGCGATAGTTGTCGGCATGGCAACGTCTTTGGAAAGTGGATTGTCTTGACTCAATCGGCCGGGTATCGATTGGCGACGTGCGCGACCGAAAGCGTCGCTGTGGTCGGACTTCCACGATTGGCCGAACGCTGACTATGACGTCAGAAATGGATTTATCATCGACGGAAATAAGAGGAATGGAAGAGCTTTAATTTTGACGGTGTTGGCAGTGTTCCTTTGAGAGCGCAATGATTTCAAGCTTCCACCATGCTATTTACAAACACCACCGAACTTTTTCTTTTGCAATGTAATGACGTCCCAAGGGGGAACCGTAGGACGGCGCCACTAGAACATCTCGCCGCTAATAGCACACAAAAGCAGAGAGCGTCCTGATAGACTTTTTGCTAAATATCAAAAGCACCCAGGCGCATGCTACGAGTGTAGTGACACGCGCTGCACGTGCTGGCGCCAGCAGTAATAACTGCTCTGAAGGAAAAAGCCTAAAACATATTTTGCCGTGCACGCGCGTTCGTCAAAGATTTATTATGTATATTTACTTCAAATCTTTTATAAGTGGAAGGCCAGCGCGCGCGGATCGTGGAATTACACTTTCAACGTTCTTCTCGATGTTCGGGTAATTTACTATTAGGTTAATTTTCAGTGGAGACGAATTACAGGTTTTTCAATTTATGACGGTGTTATATACAGTTCTTACATGCTGGCCAACCATGCTGCCGGTGTACCGCCCGCCTTTCACTGCTCAGTTCTTTCTCATCGTTTTTAGGACTCAACTTCGTCGTCCTCTTTTGAATTCAGAAGGAAATTTCATCGAGGCTTGTCTTCACTTCAGACAGACAAATATTTAGAAAATTTCCAAACAAGGGTTAATTCAGTTTTACCTTGCCGATTATCTGTACCACGGGCAATAAAAATTGTTTCTTAAGCTCAAATGTATGTTGCGCTGCGTCGCGAAAACCAGATCGCGCGCATTTTCGGGTCCCCCCCCCCCCCCCCCCCCCCCCTTTTCGGGAACCTTTCCACGGAAGCCACGTATATTTGCTACAGCCAGTTGGTAACACCACCTACCGCCCCATAATAAAACACGGAGCTATCCCTCATCCAGCCCTCGTCGAACCAGGCTAGGTACTTGCATGTACCTAGTAGGGAAGGGCGGTTAACTTTTAACAGCGGTTAAAGTTTACCGGCTTCAAGCAAACGGGCCCTGGTGTCATGTGAAGCCAATGAGAGGTTAATAATTGAAGTTCCATTAATCATGGGAGTTCCATTATGAGGGTAAACATCTTCGACAGACAGTGGCGTAGGCAGAGGGGGAGTTGGGGGTTCGAAACCCCCCCCAAAATGCCAAAGCTACCCCCCCCCCCCCTTCCCTCCCCAACGGGCCCGCTCGCTGCCCTGCTCACGCAGTCGGTTTTGCACGAGGCATGGAGCAACGGGGGAGCACGGAGCATCTCCAACTTACAGGCTTTCGGAAACATTGTTTGTGGGGTAGAAAATGCTCAGATTAATAAAATATGCAATATTGCTTAATTCATGTTAATTCGATGGGATGCGGAACTTGATCTCAGATATATAGAGAACGGATATTTCAAAATATTTGTGGGGTGAAGGATGGCAATTTCAACGCAAAATACGACAAACTATCCTCACTGAAATACACAGTTCAATCAAACCAATGTAAACATAATAAGACGAACACACGGTGATAATATAAAACAATGCCAGTAATGTAAGGAATAATAAATTAATTCTAAAAAAACAATCGCACTCTAAGCAACGGGTGGCGCTGCGCTCAGGCACACCTTTTGTGATCAGAATTACATGCTTTCGACTAGACATTGCCGCGAATAAAAAAGTAACTGTGACTAGTGATATTAGAATGCAATTTACAGGTTCTCTTTATCATCTAATTTATGCGAAGCGCCTACACATTAAAATGAGGCCACCTGCGTTCACGAAAAAAAAAAATATCCCGGACGTCATCCGCTTGAACTTTAATGTCGCGGTGAACATTCAAAAACGCTATGCTTCGTTTCAGCTTAAATCCAGGTGCAGCCAATGCTACAAGCATGAGTTCTGGGCTCTCAGCGTCCCTGCCAAGCACGCGCGCTCGTGCAGTGCAAGCACTGTTCAGGGCCACATGTTCACGCCTTTAGCATCGGCTGCGTCTGGACTGAAGCTGAAACGAAGCATACCGAGCAGTCGCTCACTCGAAGTGGACGCTCTCAGGTATGTTTTCAACCGTCGTAGTGAAGAGAACGAGCGCTCAGCTTCCGCCGTTGTTAAGGGCAAAGCAACTAGAATCTTGAGGAGACGATGGACGTTCTGAAATGGTGCCTTCGGACAGAGGGCGACCACCTGTATACCGCAGATGTGACGGGCGCTTCACGTTTCTCCCTCTTGCATTGGACGCCTAAAATTTCCATATTTTCGACGAAGTTTCCCTCACTTTGCGAAAATCGTCGCTCACGGATGCGATGAAGTCCGCCCTGCTTTCTGCTTTGTATGTCAAGGTGGCATGCGATGCAATTCCTTTTTACTATTAATTAGGTCAATCTCTTCGCTGCACGGAACATCAGAAACTTCAAGAGACAAGCCTTCATATGCTCACTACGCACAGGCGCAAGGCTAGTCAAGTTCCTTTCCACGTTCGGCGCGTAGTTTCTTTGCGGTGCGTCATGTCATTTCTCCGAGTGACGGAACGACGAGTTCGGACTGATGACTTCTTACCCCGAGGATATGCTGCTGCCGCCTTTGGATCACGCTGCAAGATAATACGGCCTAGCAGAGACAACACTCTCTTTCCTTCAGCATCTGGCTCTGTAGCACCAATTTGTTAAACCTTTAATAGATAATATATTTTGCTTTTGCGATTGTTCAGAATTACCTTCGCCCTAAATATGGGCCCCTAAAGTGTTTGTGCGTGGTCGGTTGCTCTAATTTATCAGTGTCGAAACTTTTTTTTTTTTGCTGTTTAATTTTGTGTGTCTGTGTGTGTGAAAGTGTAGCTATTTTTGTGTATTTTTCTGGTCTTCACGCGTTGGTATTGCGGTGCTACTTCAAAAAGCGAAGGGAGTTTTGTGTTGTGAGAATGCGTTTAAAGTTGGTGGGCCGCAATTACGACGACAGTAAGCCACCCCGCCCGCATTCCTGCAAATTGAGCCTGCCCCGTTTTTAAAAATGACAATGCAGCGTTACCCGTTTTATCTTAACAGCGTCTCCCTAATCTTTGCCTGAGCGTCCGTGTCGGCGAGCTCACCCTCTGTCATTGACGGGGGGGGGGGGGGGGCGGAGGAGATGCCGTTGAACCCCTCCCGAAATGAAATCCTGGCTACACCACTGTCGACAGACGTCTGTCTGGTTGGGAAGTGATAATGGAAAAATATTTGACTCCAACCAGAAATTAAACCAACCAGAAACGTAAAGGTACCCATAGACCTGTTGACACTTCTTGGTGTATTTTGGATGTGCCATGATTCAAGGTGATGTGTTTTGCAGAGATTGGTTTCAACATCAAGAACGGACGCGTTCGCAAAGTCTATCGAATAGTCAAAGGTGTCACAGTGCTCCGCAAGAGCACTGCGTCCTCGATCGAATTTGCACACATCGCAAACTGGCCTTAAAATTTTGGGTCCGAGTTTAATTTTTGGTTGGAGTTAAATATTTTTCCAAGTTCCATCCTATATATAATGGAACTTCCATTATTAATCTCTCATTGGCTTCATATGACACCAGGCTTATGTTTAACCACATGTCCCAAAAACTGGTTTTGTGCTAATAATGGCGTCAATAATATTATAATTAATTACTTCAATTCTATTTGCCGCTTTTTTATCGGGATATATTAAACTTTTAAGCTAGCATTTAGTTGAGTAGATACCCGCTAAACGGTAAACATTTTTCCAATTACTTCTTCTTTTCGGCCGTTTTTTCTTTGATTGAAGGAAAAGGAAAAGGAAATGTTCTTGTTTGGACTGGCGAACAGCCTACCAGGCTCGAAACGTATCCGTACACAAATTTTGGCGACTCTGTCCTCGATTCGGAAGACCATCTCCTTAATGCAAATATCTTTTGGAATATATATATATATATATATATATATATATATATATATATATATATTTCCCTCATAGCGGTACCTTAGCGATTTCTTAAAGGGCACCACACCATAGCTCTTTATACTTGGTGACCCTCACCGGGCCGAGAAATAATAGCGGTTTAACTGTACAGTGAACGTTACTGTGTCCCCCCAGCGTATCAGGCGCCCGAATTATAAAACATGAGCCTTCATTCCGCGTATCGATGCGCGCTTTCGTGAGTTGTCGTTTCTCGCTTCCAAAGTATGTCTGGTTCAAACAGCCCGTCGAGTCCATCGTGGCCCAAATTATTTTGAAACGAGCTTGACCGCGAGCAGTACTCGCCGTCACCTTTTGATTGACTGCCGCGGACCCTAGGAACCACTCAAACCAATCTAGCGCTGCGAACGTGCCAGGTGACTTCACGTCCTACGTGTCGCTGCCCCCTTCGCAAAGGTCAAGTGACACTGACGCAACACTAGATTCGCTAGAAAATAACTCGTAGCGCCTTCCCCGGTCCATCATAGGGCCAACCGGAGCATACCCGACAAGCGTCGACCCGTGAGCCCTTTTCCCCAAACGCGTCAGTTGTAACGGCGAATTGTTGCGATGCGGGTCAGTCCCCAAATGACGCCGTAATAACATCTAGTATTCCATAAACGTTTCATTCTCGAAGGCAGCTGAGCCCCCGCGGCGGCGGCACCGAACTCGTTTCGCAGTCTTTAACGAGGCCCCGTAAATATTGGAAATGACAAGGAACCATCCCGCGGTTCACATACGTACAACCAACGGCGCGGAGATGACAATGCGAGCGCGCGCATAAAATGAAGGGCAAGGGAAGTCATGTAGGCTCGTTCCTCCTTTGGCCTCTCTTCCCACTCCGCCACCGCAATAATACATTTGCGTGGACTATTAAGGCCGCGCGGGGAACAGGAAACCAAACAAAAGAAATGGATACTCGGAGAGACTGACTTTCGTGTCAATTCGGGAAACAGCTCTAATTACGCCATAACTTCTCTTTTGCGCAATTATGTCCCCCTATCTCCTTCCAACGGGCCCTAACCATCTCCTTCGAAACATTTGTTTGTTCCTTTATTTCTCGTCTCTCGTACTATTTATTTATTCTTGCCGTCGCCCTTTTTTCACCGGTATTACTTAACGCTCTAATTTGAGCGCGGTTCCCCTGCAGAGTCGATGTTCTAAGTTGAAACCGTAATTTGAATTTTGTTGCCCACCAGCAGACCAACCCCCCCGACTGGAATTTGTTCAGAACCGATAAAAGGAAAGCATGATGAGAAAGAGACAGAGAGTGAGTGTTTCGCTTGCATAATTTGGTCCGCAAATATTTCGGTACGAACGGGCCACGACTTAATCCAATAAGACACGTTCTGGAGCGGAAACTCTGATGGTTCAAAATTCTATTACCGTACGCTCGTTTCTATTTGCCCCCCCGCCAATCCCGACCATTTGGATATGTGCATTATACTAATCCTCGGGGAGCAAGGTTCAGAATGATAGAGGCCCGACTATCGCCCCTATACACCGTCCACCCCTAAGCTGACAGTACGGTGGAAGCCACGCGCTCCCCAAACCAATAAACAGCCACCCTTTTATCACCTGACCCCTCTCTTTCTCTCTGCGCGTGTTTATAAGGCGGGAGTGTTATCACGTTGGCGATCCAACGAGCACGTAACTTCCATCGCACTGTCTGGATATGGAAAAAGAAGTATAGTCACACGCTCCTAGTTCTCTTTATATATAAAAAAATTAGGATATAAATGCCCACAAAACAAAACACTGTCGTTTCTAGAGTTGTATGAAAGTCGTAGGCAGGGGGCACTGCCGGCCGACCCCTTGCCTTTGAGCCGTCTTATTTCGGGCGCCACAGTGGCGCACCTGTCTTTCTCAGAGGCGTGGCAAATGTCTTCAGCCACAGTTGAAATCCGAGGCCACGTGCGTGGCGTGCGGATCGAGCGTAAAGTAATTACACGCACGTTTCGATGGAATGAAAAATGCGGGCTCTAAACTTGCGGTTCGTTTCACCTGGAAAGCGAATGAGCTCTGTGCACCGCTGTACTACGTGCGGTCGGTCCCCGATCGGCTATCAACTTATTCTCGGTGCGGCGAAGACATAAAGGTTAGACGTTGCCCGCACCCGCGGCTGTAACTTGATTTGCGGGAACCTTCTGGGGTTCGCATGCGGAATTAAAAGTTTTGAAGGGGTTATGCAGCAAAGGGCCAAAGAAAGGTTAAAGTCGGTAACTCCGTCGTATTGAAGCGGTTCGAAAAGGTAGAACGTTCCCAACTTCATTTTACTTTTATGTTACATCGTTATGCACGATCGAAAGTGAGACGTGGTTTGAAATTCAATCGTAAGGCTTCCCCCTCCTTCGTTTACTACTTTGAGCGCGGTGGGCCTGAGAACGTATTTTGTTAAAGGAGAAAGGAGGTAACTTTATTGAGTAACAAAAAAACTTAAAAAAGGACTATATTTCTTGCGGTGTTTTGAGTACGAAAAGGAACGGACAGGTTCATCGTATGACTCCCTAATAAGCCGCCGGTCGGTGTGAATACAGGAGTTAGTAAGTTTAATTATTCTTGAATTCAAAAATATAGGCGAAAGGCAGGCATCACTTTTCATGTACATACATTTCTTGGAACAAATGAAATCTGGGAGATTATAGACATGTTCATAAATATAAAATTTAAGAGTAACCAAGAGTTTGATGAGAAGATTGACACGCGCTTTAATCAATATAACAATTTGATGAGTTTTCGGTGAGGTGCGACCTTCATGCGAGCTTTAGACGTCATGATTCGGTGTTCAATAGCGTATTTTGTTAGCATGCATTGTGCCTCTTGCCTTTTAAATTAGTTAATGTATCTTCTTTTTCTTACCAAAAGCAACACACCACACGTATACCTCTTGGCGCTTTTATAAAACAGAAAGCACATCTGATGTATAATTTTAGCACACCCTGATCTCTTATGGGAATATCTCAGGCCATCAAACCCATTTAACTCACCAGACCCTTGAGCCTCTCAGTCATTCAAACCCCCTAAGACCCCATCTGCCATTCAGCCCCTTTGACGCCTAGAGGACTGAAGCACCTACCGAAAATTCAGTTTTTGAAAACGTGATTGGAAGATAATTTTGCACCGACGTTTACATGCAGGTTGAAACGAAGAAAGGCAATAAGAACTAACGTGTACTAAAACCCAAGTGCAAGCAGCTATAAACAAGAGTAATCAGACCAAATAGGGGCAACCGATTTCTTTTTGTCGCGAAAAATATATTTGCAGGTACTCAAAATGCCACTGAATGAATTCCTAAGATGCATGGAAGTTGAACTCCTAAAACCAAGCAGGGGCATCGCACACACCTACGTTTAAGCAACGTCTTCAGCGAAAATGACGATCGTGGAACCAACGCCGGCCACCGTTGAAGAAAACAGTAAAGCCGCGTTGTTTTTGCATGCTGGCCGATCTTCTGAAGCGGTACGTACGAAGAGGAGTAAGAAACATGGCACTGAGAGGCCCTCTCACTTACCTCACACTGAGCTGCTTAGAAAATTGATCCAACACATGGGACGGGAAGCCGGTAGTGAGCGACCTCTCGTTGCATTCACCCGGTACATAATGGACACGAGGCTTCCCCGACGCATATATCCTTAAGTTTTACGCGAGTTCTCCCTCCGACCAATTAAAACTATTCTGATGGAGCACGTGTTTTTCAAAAAAGGTTGCGAAAGACTCCACAGACCTCTAAAATAATATGATGGGCTTCTCACTCCAACCACAAATTCTTGAAGGGTACGTCAGGCCCCTAAAAAATTTTCAACGGACATCTCAGATCTCTAATAATCTTCTGAAGGGTAAGTCAAAGCATTTCAGAGGTCTTGGTGGGCCCTACAAGTGGTTTTTCAAAACTGTACTTAGAAGTCTTCGAATATATTAGATATCTGCAACTAAATATAATTTATACCCTTTCAGTGTACTTAATATTTTAGCCCCCTCGGTAGCTCCGAGGCAAAGCGCAGGCCAATGGATACCCAGACGGCGGGTTCGAATCCCGGCCGAGGTTCCCGCCATCTCATGGAGCCTTATTGCGGAGAAGGCGCCATGTATCCGGGCTTTCGTTTGCACGTCAAAAGATCTCCAGGTGGTGCAAATTAATGCTCAATCCTTCCCTGGGGCATGCCAGACGCCCGCCATTGGTTTGGCACGTAAAACGCCCGAATTGTTTTACTTAATGTGTGGTGTGCTCCGCAGTCCAATAATTCTTGCCTCCAAGGGGTGCATACGGCAAGTATAATTTGAATACACAATATGTAAACTAAAAACACCAAGGAAAAATATATTCAATGAAGTGTTTTTTACACGTCCAAAATCGTATTAAGTTTAGTGTATTACTTTTTTTGCCGAAGGTTGTCTTCAATATTAACCAGAATGGGAGCGTTCGTGCGTCAACGCGCCGGCCAAGAAAATTTATTCTGTTGAAGTACGTTAAAGTTTCACTTTAACGAGTGTGAGCATATGATGTGATTATATACATTTCCCAGAAGCTCACTTGGAGATTCTGGAGTGTTCTCACGAAGAGCATGGGAGACAGACCAAGCATCCACACTAAAAATAACCAGCTCAGGCATGGCTAGGTGCGCTACATTAGAAGACAACCCTCTGGGGCGATGCATTTAAAAACATGAGAGACGGCAATGTATCAAAAACGCAGCGACGAACGGGCGCCGAATAAAACTAGTACGCAGACTTGTACACGTCACTAGAAAAGGTAAGGAATTACACTTACAATTACGCATGGCTAAATTGCAACTAATTAGAGCTACAATTACACTTCCATGAAAGTAAGTGCCTGTTACTTTAGAAAGTAATCTGTTACTTTCGCGGCATCACTTTGAATGTTACTGACCTGGGTAATGCTGTAAATAAAAGCGTTATAAATGCATTTATTGCTGCCACATCTCAGAATTTTGTGACCTTGAGACACATCTCGCTCTCAAAAGGCTCATCGAGCATATTGCTTTGTTTCCATGGGAATATGTCGTCCGACGCGCTAAACTGTTTTTCATTCCACCTTTTAGCAATAGGTGCTGCAATCTGGACGCGTGACTGAGAGGCCAGAAAGCAACGCGGTCGCAGGGCCTTTCCTACCCGTTTGACACCCAAAATGTCAGCAAGATCCAGTTCGCCCACTGAGACGCTGTGACCAAGATACGTCTCCCCGAAACTTCGCTTTCGTCCTTAGCGTACAAATACGCTGGGGACGATACAAATTTGATGTAAATAAGTTATCTTCTCTCTCTCTCTCTTGGGCAGAGGGACTTAATAAAAGTGTCAGGAGACAAAAAGAAAAGGCGCCCTCACATCTGCTACACCAGCTCGTGTGCACTTTACCAGTATTTTGTTTGTTTTTCGTTACAAGAAACACTTCGTCTTCGGTAATTTGCATAATATTGTTTGTTCGGAGTATCCGGTGCTCCGTATCAGTGTTCGTTGTGCACGAGCTAGCTAACGAGTTACGATTTCCAAACCACCAAGCCACAAACACCTACAAAAAAAAAATGTCTAAGGACGCCTAAGCAATTCCAATGAGCTGTAAATGCGAAAGCATAAATGTCGTTCTTCCGCTCCCTTAGTTCGTTTGCGGCGTAGTGGTATGGACGTTTCGCCAGCGGACGACCGCGCGAGCGCTTTCGTGAGGTGGCCGAGCTATCTTAAGCTTGGCTGAGCTCGGCCGTGCGGCCTCTTTTGAGTCTGCCCGGGTGGGCTCTGGCTCTGCCGCCACCGCTCCCTACTCTGACCGGCAACAGCGCCGCTGCGTGCGCCGCGCCGCCATAGAGAGGGCTCCTCTGGTGTCTCTTTTTTTTAATTACACCGCACGAGTGCCAATGGAAACCTCGTTCCTTGATGACGCGCGCCAGCCAGTGGGAGCATAATCCATGAGAAATCGGGTTTACTTGGGAAAGGGGATTTTAGGTGCCTTTTGGCCAGCGTGTGGCGTGGCTTCATAGCTGATGACGTCGGTTTGCTTCATGGGACAGTTAATGCTTTCGCATTCATAAGGTCCGAGTTTAGGTTTAAGGTGTCGTGAGAAAGGCTTTGGGCATCTCAAGAATGCCAGGCCTTGCGTTTGGCAGATGCATGTAACACTTCCATATCGTTAAAGCTTACCCTTACCAAGAACAAAAAAAAAAAAATACCGATATTATTTTGTCAATACTTAATATTTTTGTTTCTTTCCTTCTTGAATCCAAACGAAAATGTAAAAGATCAGAAACATTCCCTTACTCAAAAAAGAAAAACAATTGCTTTACAAGAACCTTTAACATATGTATTTATTCCCTTGAATAATACAGATAAATGTGATGTATGACAAGTCGTTACACGTAACTGATTACGTACACGTTTGGGTAAAAGAACAGTGTACTAGAACACAATTTAGTGTTGGAACCGGTCCGACTGACGCGAGGCTCTTAGTATACATGGCGACAAGTATCGCATTGCCGCTTTACCGGCAAATTGAGCACGTGCGCAGAGACAACCCTCGTATATTCAAGGTAATTTGTCTAAACGTTGCAAACTATTTTCCCACTGGTCCTTGTCAACAGTGTCTTTTGTAACGCCGACAAAAAGCGCTGTTTACGTCACCCTTGTTTTTAGCCCTTTCTGCAGCCAAGCAAAGAGCACCAAGAGGGTAGTCGTTTTCGTGACTCCAATGCGACGCTACATTTCGGCCTGGATTATCCGCCGGTCTATCACAGCACACAACATTCAAAAAATATTTTTAGGGGAGGCACCGTGCTTTTTTACTGAGAGCAGCTCACACGAGGGATATGGGCACGTCCGTACTGCCGTAACAGAACGTGAAATCATAACAACAATGTGGTGAATGCTTGTAACGCCCTCTGCCAAAATTTGCGGGCTACTCCCAGTTTATGTACGGCGAAGTGACGTGTGTTGCCCACACTCACGGCGTCACAGCTGCCACTGCCTGCCGCGCTGGTCCCTACAGTAGCACATATTCTAGTATTTCTAGGTTGAGCACTCCTCCTCTTGTCAGAAATTCCACAGAAGGTGGTTCCCGAATGGTAGCGAACTACGGGACCAAATGTGTCGCTGCGGTCGGACATTCACGTTTCAGCAAGATCTAACTGTTATTTTTTGAGTAGAATTTATGCTGCTTTCTCCAAAATAAATTAGGGCGGTGTCAGAAAATCAAGTAGAGCTGTGTTCTAGTTGAGCATTCTCTGACTTCGAGCTTCCCTCGTGATATTTGCAGAAATTATCGAACGTCTTGTTTTTCACTGACAATCAACCAAGGTCACAATTAAGTTTACGTCTTTTCCTGGCTGCTGTATAAAAAGATAGGCCACATCCTGTACCATGCGGTTAGTTTGCTAGCCCAAATTACGCCGGAAAAGAAAAAAAATGTACGTGGAAATATAGCTAAAAGACGGTCACAATTATGAAAATAAATACACCGAATGTCGCTACGTAAGAAATATACTTATTTATTAAATCAGTGATAGTGAATGTTATAAAAAAAAGCCGCAATGATCTCAGGATTGCGCACTATAGAAGGAAACTTCGTTCAATATCCGTAAAAGCACGAAGCAAATTAACACAAACTCTAATGGCTGCTATAATAAATCGCATGTTCTCGCTAAGTTGACTGCCTCGGAGAAAGAAATGATAACTATAGAATGACAATGACAGACTATGAACACAGAAGCACAACAGTGTGTGCCTGATGTGTATTCTGAGACGAAAACCCAGTCTTTGGCGACTTGTCAGCCACCGGAGGGAGCTAGTTGTCCGGAGCCAGCGTAGAGAGGCTTTCCAGGTGAACGGAATAAACTGGAATGAGAAAGGGCACAGCACCTAGGGAAGACAGGGAGAATCTAGGGACCCCGATCGACTCCCCACACGCGCCGCGCAGAATTTCAAATTGGACTTGGTCGTGCATTTCGCGGGGACTTCCGCGTGTAGCAGCCTGTCTCTCGCATGCAGAAAGACCAAATGAAATCCCCGCCTGCTGCAGTGCCTTCAAAGTTGTAAAGATTAGCCCGGAATCATTTGTCGTCACGTCTTAAATGGTCACTAATGCACGCCCAGTCGTCTGTTGGCGATTGCTGCCTGCTGAGTGAAATGCGACTGTAATTTCCCGTACGCTTCGGCTGACTTTCCGACGGAGGGTCGTGATGATGTTAGCGCCCTCGTTCGGATACAGCCTCCTCGCCCTCTCGGTGACATTGAGTCTACTATGCCCAGGTGAGTTCAAAACACTGAATATCGTTTGGGGCCGGAGCGTGTGTTTATATTATTTCAGAAACAAAATGGCCTACGAATATTTGTAGAATGGTTCCTCCTTACGCGGCTTGCATATGACTTCATCGCCTCCTGCACTATTTACTTTTTCTCGCACAGAAAAAATGTTCGTTGGTGGGAAAGGTCTGCTCATAAGGCATGCTCTTAAAGCTGGGCAGTTGGTGCGACGTCAGTGCAATCCATGTATTTTACGTGATTATTTGGCAAACCCTGTCAGGAATATGCCTGTTATTTTTTCTTGAATACATTGTAGAGACCCTCCATCTGTTATGCAGATATCTCATTTTACGGCTCACTAAAATCTGGACGCTTGTGGCTGTAGTACAACCTTCATTTGTATACGTCATGAAATCACCCTTGGAAGCATACTTCATGCATGGCGAGTGGGTACTCCCAAGTGCTGGGTCAAAAATACAACTAATCAGGGCTTTGATAAACTTTGCAGCAACTTTCAAGTGCGAAGGATTGTATGTACACTTGGGGCAGGATGCTAGGCCCTGTCTCTCAAATCTTGAATTTTATGTTATAATTAGTATATATTAAACAGAATTCTTAACATTACAAGGTGAAATTCATTTTTTATCCTAGTGAGGAGGAATGATATATGTATTGAATAATTGAGGATTCCAAAGAAAAGTAGGGCTATGCGTTTTTTTTTCAGATATACTCAAGGAAAAACCATTTTCGTACTCTTACTATCAAAGGTTGAGGAGATAACATTAATCTCAAATTACTACTACGGAAAGTTCACACTTGAAATGTCAACTGCCGGAAATCAGCCAGTCACGCGCGTAACTTCTTATATTGCATTGAATCTTGCTGCTTTCTCTTTCAAGGATCGCATAAAATAAGATATTTTTTATTGGTTCATGTACTTAGATCTTGACAACATTGGTAGGTGCTCCCATAGCGAGAAAAAATCTAGTTTTTGGAAGTTCTAATCACTTTAGGTGATGCGTCTACAATAATAGCTTTTTGTGATAAAGAAATTATATAAGCATTACATTGCTGATATTTTCTAGCATATTGGATGCAGATCATCTCATATTTGAATATTGCGGAGCGTTTGTTGTCCACTAGTTTCAAATTGGCTGAATATTGCATGACGCATGTCGGACTGCCGTTGTTTAGGCGCAAAACGAAAAGTTAATCTGTCTACTGATCAAGTATGGTTGAGCGTGTTTGCCTGTGTTTCTTTCGTCAAATGCGCCCTGCGCATTTTAATTCGACGTTCCATTGCACTTGGTTCACCGATAGCACACCATAATCGAAGGCGCTACCATCTCCTCAGCATACTTGGGCGGGGTGTTGCAGACACTGCCTGCGTTTGCGAATAACTTAAAGTGTGGTTGGATGGATCTCGCACTAATTTGTGCTTTTTTTAGTTGATTCTTGCATAGCTTTTAACGGTGCAGTTCGGCACCGATAGTACAACGTTATTGTCCATGCAGTACTTCGCAATTGTGCCGCATTTTCTACAGCACTGTACGGCGAGACGAAGTATTCCTGAACTGGGTTACTTGTAAAGCCAATACTTTCATGCCGAGGTATCCGGCAGTTGGTGCGAATGCTGAGGCGCGAAGTGCAAAGTTAGAATGTTCAAGAGGAGAGTTTTCTGTTTTATCAATATTTACTAATTATGTAATTTCAGCGTGGCCTACACTGTGCAGAGCCAGCAGTTCCATTAAAGAAAAACGCGGTACCTTGTTAATTGCGACTAGGCTATATATATCTATCTGGTGATATGATCGTCCTCTGCATGACCACAATTAAGCCGTTTGCTATTTAACTCAGGTTTACTTTCCAAAGCGAGAGTTTTGTTTGTTTTGGCTTGAAGGTCACGTGGATGTCAGATAATTTATTGCGACAATTTGCACGAGAAAATGGTTATGAATCCCCGCTGCCTCCGCTTGTCTCTAGAAATTAGTGTGCCACCTTGTCGTCACATTTTTCAACATGTCCACTAAATACGCAACCGCATGATTGGTACATTAAGGTGAGTCTTACTTTGTAGTCTTATGAACGGAATGCTCATCACAGTTGTAGTTGTCGAATTATAGTGGTAGTATAATAAACCGGTGACCGGCTTCATGGAGCGGTCGGTTGAGTATCACCGTTTCTGGCCTGCGATGTGTAAGAATAAACGATCATCCATGCATTATAATTTCCTCTATATTTTACAGAGTAAATTAGAAATAACATATCTGCGGACATCAGAAGCGAGAAAGTGGCATTTTTCTAAACTAGACACATTGTGTACCGGGTCGGAAGAGACGTGAGTACATTGTGCGCCACCTTTCCCTCTGGATTATTTCCAATCTTTAGGAAGAATGAGCCTGCAATTTTAGAATAGCTGTATCACGTTACCATAAAAGACCGTTCACACACTTAGGACTTCTTAGAACCGAGTGCCTTAAAATCTTTTACTATTTCTTACGACGAGAAGGCACTCTGGCGCCATCTATACGGAGATCCTGAAACTGCATTACAATGGAGCGAAGGTTTTGCCGCATTTAGGTGACCAAATGCACGTAATACCTCTGAGAAATGGTCGTTTATAACATTGACAAATGTTTTTAGATCCAAGAAGAGAGACTGATGCGCGAAAAAATAGAAATATAAAAGACCGCCAAGTCTTCCACGGCAACCCGATAGATGTCGCCAATCTGAATCCAAGTAACAAGAGGTTTTACGAGATTTCAAGGTACACGTTCTCGTCTCGCAGGGGCCTTGACCTTCGCCGGGTCGTACTCTTGGTCTTCATCCTGCTTCATCCCTGAAGTGAGGAAGTAGCTATGATCTTTGAGATGTCCTGGCGCACACTCTGACTGGCACGGAAAGGTTATATGAGCCCGTGGGAGGCTGTTTGCCAGTCCATTGTCTTCGGTTCCGGAATTATCCAGGATCAGTGAGAGCTATACCTGAGTGGCCTCCTTCTGCATCGTGGAAGCCATGCGACGAATTTCCTCAATTATAATACAGGGGAGTAGCATCGCTGGTATTCTATGAATTCCGCGGCAAAGTCAGTAAAGATGTGTAGGTGGGCTGAATGAACTTTGTTTTTAATGAAGGTGTCAAGCGCGAGTTGTATGAATACAAGCTCCGTACCCTTGACTGAAGTGTTAACGGGGAGGGTCTGTGCCACGGTGATTCCAAGCAGGGGAGTGGCCACTGCTGCCGAGTGCCTACGTCCTGGTTGGATCATGCTTGCCGTTCCTGTATAGACGGCGAGGTTGTCTTGCAATCTTATCACAGGACCCTGCATTTTGGGTGTTCCACATTCCTACTATGCTAATGTTGCGTTAAAACAGAAGACGTGGCTGCCACCATGCAAGTAAATAGATGCAGTTTCGAAATATCTACTTCCAGATTCTACTACTGATATTGTCACATACGTCGGCGAGCGACCGCGTGCGTGGCCGAGTGGTTACCTCGCTTGTCTGTCGCGCGGAAAGTCTAGATTCGATTCCAGTCGGTGGAATGCTCTTTCATTTATTCTTTCAGCATTGCGTTCTCGTGAGTTCGAAAACATTCTCGACTGTTCGAGTTCTGAATGTTCTATTCGCCGAACGTTCTAGGGCGATTGTTCTAAAAGCCGACGCGCGTACGTAAGGGGCTCCGCGTGGCGATCTGCGGTAAGTTTCGCCTTAGCGTTTGACTCTGCTGTCACGCCAACTTCGACGTCCGCGGCGCTCTGCTTTCTTCTGTTCCCTTTTAATTTTTGGGCACAAGTTCGCCCCATTAACCGTTTCAGTTTTCCCCGTTAGTCTTTGTTTCGCCTTGTCATTCGTGACAATATACAAAGCAATAGTGAGAGATGCGAGTAATCTTTGGGGTTGGGTAATCACAATACGCTGAAAAACGCAACATGAGCATTATTTTATACATATTTGCCGAGCCCCATTTTACGGCGGAGGACGAAACATATTATACACGTCAATTACTTGCCTGTGGAAAACGGCTGCAAAAAATGTAACTACATGTCCGATGCAACCCTCCTAATCCATAATACAATATTCATGCCCACAGATGCCTTGGGGGATTATTTTAATTCCACTCTGCGTGTGAATTGAACACAATGGGGACGGACGTAAACAGACTTTTATTCATGTTAATGTGTACATACTTTAATGATAAAACCTCATTATAATACTCTTACTTCCTACTTTGTACAGGACTATGAATCAAACACGTCTCTATAAAACACACGAAAAGCGCGCAAACCGAGTTGTCATGAAGTTCTATGTGAACCGTGTTACGGCCAAAGTGTAAACAAAATAAACCTCTCTACACTTCTACCATTTGAGCTTCCGTTTTTTTTCAACATGCATTTTGGCGCCACGCTTTCAGGTTGTGCAAGCGCAACAATTCTAGCTCGGTATTGACTTTACGCAGGATTGACAAATAGAAGTGACTCACTCACGGAAGGAATGCAGTTAAAGTAAAAAAAAAACTTTCCTGCTGTATAGTCACTTAAGCTGCCAGAGCCTACACAGAAAATTGAGCAGGAAGTATTTAGGAGAGCTCCATATATAAGGGGAAACGATGCGTAGCGCGACCGCGCTCAAAACAAAACCACCTGAAAACAAAGATAGCTGAGTTGCTTACAGGTGCCAACTCCGTCTTACTAGCATTTCAGTTCTTTCTGCTATTTACTTCAAGATTAAAGTGAAGTTTTCTCACAATTTGATTGCTAGGTACGAATCCGGCGCATAGTTTAGAGCACAAAAGGTTATTTTGACCGATATGTTTTTTTTTTGTTTTTGTTTTTTAATTTGGTTAAGGCCGCAGCCCAATTTGAACATTTTGTCCGTCTCACTGTCGGTCGGTGCATTTTCCGCTACATTTCACGATGAAAACAACGTCACGTCACATGACGTCACCCGACCTGAACACCAATTCAGCCTTTTCGCTAGATTTAATGGGTAATTAAAGTCACGTAACCTCCACACTAATTAAGTTTGCCCGCTAATATTTGCCGGGTATTCGGTACGTCGCGTAACTTATACACCAATTCAGTTTCCCCGCTCAATTTAGTATGGCAATTCACGTTAAGTGACCTATACACCTCACGTCACGTGAACCCCATACCCACTTCTCTTCCCTCCCTCTCCCTTTCTTCTTCCACCTACCTCACCTCTCTCTCTTCCCATCACTTTCTCATCTCTCCAAACCTACCCCCCCCCCCATCCCTCCTCCTTTCCATTCCTCTCTTTTCCCTCCGCACCTACCGCACCTACCACCCCGTCTCCCTTTTGACTTTATAGGAAAAGGAGACAGATAATTTTTGTACGATGACAGGTGTTTTTAAATGCTCATCATTTTAAAAGCATCGTCATTTCAAAAAGATCATCAAAAAGCAATGATACTTTTTGCGAAATGCAAATGGCTTCTGTAAATCTTAGGCATTCAAATTTCAAAAAGGTCATCAAAAAGCAATGATACTTTTTGCGAAATGCAAATGGCTTCTGTAAATCTTAGGCATTCAAACATTTCTCGCGTCTCTCGCGGGCTGTAAAATTTTCAAAAGCGATTGTAAATTGACAATAATAATTAAGAACATTATGGAGGAAAGAATACTAGACATAATAATTTTTGTGTTCAACGAATTGGCAGTGATTAAAAAAAATTTATTGCGCCACAAGTAGTAAAGTGACGTTCCAGATGCATACCTTCTAAGAGTTATCGGGTCTTCGATTTGTATTTTTCACAATATTCTAAAGATCACAGTTTTAGGGCAACGTTTAAATGGTAATATCTTAAATGATCAGCAGATTCGCTCGTCTGTTTCACATACGTAACAATGTAGTAAATGATTTTACATTCGTTTATAAAATGCTAAGATCCTCAAATCTCACCCACGCCTACCGAAGGCATTTGCAAGATCTGGCAAAAACCGGGCGCCAATAACACTTTATGTCAGGATCATCTCAAACTTTTTATTCATTAAAGCAAATCTCGGTTCTTGTCGTCGATTCTGGAACCTCTTCCGACAAGAATTAAAACAGAAAAAATAAAGGCGAATGCCACCCTTCTTCAGACGACAATTCTCCGAAAACGACAATTTACAAATCGATCGGCGAGCTGCACCCTCCTTTCCCCTCTCCCAAAATGAAGTAATGTAGGAGAGCTTTATTTATTTCACTTGTTGTTTGAGCAATGACAGATACCGTCTTGATGATGTTGAGCGGCAACCGCTATTGCTTGTATGCCGAAAACTCTTTTTGAAGGCTATCATCTCTTCCGCCAATCGATCGTTCTAGTTGTCAGAATCGATACCGAGAGACACAATTCGCGCTGTGCAGAAACTCAATTCGGTCCCCGAATTTACTCTTGATGTCTGCGTATCGATCCTATATAGCCAAGAAAAACAATCGGGAATATACCAACATTTAGGTTAAAAATGAGTTCATCGCCGTCATCCACGCCAAGTTGAAAAAAGGCCGCCATTCAGTGGGCAAATCGTTCTCACACCATAAATTACTATTTATGATTTTGTCTTTTTTTAGTGGTAGTGTAATGGCTTTATCGATTTAGCCACCGTGAAGTGAATTTTTTGTTTTAATTTTTTTTTGAAATCTCCAAGGCTTTCCAGAATTACATGTTGCTTTCTAGACTGAACGCGACATTCACAGATACCCATGAATTATCTTGGTATATCAGCACCTTTGGGCCACAATGGACGGTAACAAACAAGGCGGACACGAAAAATATATAAAATTACCGCTCGAGTTTCGCCTTTCTAGATGATTAGGATTTCGAACATTCATTTTCATTTTGAACTATGGCTTAGGAAAGGTTGGACGTCCAAAGAAAGTTTTTGTTTTACATAATTTACGATGCTCCTATGGGGAGGTACAAATAGATCATAGAGAAACCGACCGGTCCCTTTTCTTAGTATTTTTGTTTTGTCCCGAGGTGCCTAAGTTTGACTAGGATCGAAATTGTAATATTTCGTTTATTTTATGTGTTTAGGTTCTTGATGTGTTGGCCACAATAGATATGTTTCCTACGGGAAAATTTATGCCGGATTCAAGGAAGCCTTCAATCTAATGTTCGTGCACCTGGTTCGCGGCTGTGGTTTCGGGATATGCAAGCGTGAGGTGGGGTGTAAGACTCTTGCTATTTATATATCAGACAAATGTGGTCGTCCTTTTTATTGCGAGAAATGGTCATCACTAGTGGGTGTTGTGGTCTCCGGAATTTCTGTGATGGTTTTGGCGGACGAAGACATGTCTGGCCGTTTATAAGTCTTATCTAAGGTAAGAAGACTTCGTTTGACCTGCTCGAGTTGGAAGGGTAAAAAAATAAAAAAAAAAGATCCTAGAAGACCAACCGCAGAGTACTGGATTAATCTTCGAATATTGCTGACGTGTTATGTCGGCATCTAAAAAAATGAAAAACGTTTACAGTCCCCTGAAACGCCGAATTAGAGCGCAGCTTCTGAGGAGGTGAAGGGGAAAGTTCGGAGAGGAGTATATGCCCCTCTTCCTAATCCGCGCTCTCCTTCTCCTCTCCTCCCCAATTTTCGCTAAATTTTCAGCTAAATTTAGCAAAAAAAATTCCCGTTAAATTTAGCATGAATTTTTTTCCGCTAAATTGAGCTTGAAATTTTTTCCGTTAAATTTAGCGGGGAATTTTTCTCGGTAAATTTAGCGGAAAAAACTTCCCCGCTAAATTTCGCGAAAAAACTTTTTCCATAAATTTAGCGGAATACTTTTCACATAATTCCCCAAAACGAATTCCGCGCTAAATTTTGCGGAGAACATTTTACGCTAAATTTATCGGGAAAACATTTCCCGCTAAATTTAGCCGACAATTTCCTCGCTAAATTTATCGGAATAATTTGCCAGCTAAAATTTAGCGGGGAAATTTCTCCATAATGCAACGCGCGGTGACGTCACGAGTGGCATCCCTCGTGACCCTCGTGACGTCACACGTAACGTCACGTGTCGCCATTATGGGAAACGTTACAACGCGCGGTTACGCCGACGCCGACGGCGACGGTGACGCCGCTCAAGCCGGAAACGGGCGCCTAAGAGCTGCGTTCTGAAAGTCTGACTGTAATCTCGGTGCAGTGAAAGACAGGTGCTCGGCGATAAACACACGAGTTATTTGAGGGCCGTGCGTATGCCTACGAGAGCGGACGGTACTTGAAGAACCCACACGTTGGGATTTACGTGTGCCTCAATGCCTATATAAGATGTCTACGAAACCGTTCTACAAAACCGTAGCGCGCTGTAAAAAGCGACATTACAGATTGTCATCCCCGGTCTCGACGACCACGCAAGGAAACCGGATTCTGGACCATATAAAGGCGGGGGTGACAGTGGAGGCAGAGATGGCAGGTTACGATGCCACTTCTGGTTACCTCAAGAATCTCTTGATGAGGGTGAGGAGGTATCACTATATCTGAAACAATGGAACAGACCCGAGCAATACCAGAAAAAGCTTGGTCAATACTTCAGCTTGGGCGAGTTGGTTAAACATGCTAATACTTCGCAGCGCACAACAGACAACACACCATCAAAACAGATACACACAAAGAAACAACACTCACGCAGCGCTGACTGTCAACTCTCGGATATATTAATCTTCGTTCTTATCTTTCACCCTTACGCACTAAAAAAGAAGAACTAAATGTTAACCAAGGAAGAACAGCGAAAGAAAAATAAAAATAAAAAGAAAGGGGAAAGATTAATATAGGAAAGAAAGATGGAAAGAAATGGAAGAAAATAAGATCTAGTCCTACTACAGTAAAATTACTGAGGAGGTTTTCCTAAATAATATAACTCTTTTCTTGATAAGCTAATCGACGGGGTACTAACGCATACTCCGTCTAGCAGGTCTATGCTCGCGGCTTCGATGATTTCTCGAGTTAGTTTGTTGTTGCTTCGTCCCAGTACTGTGCAATTGCCCAGAAGGGGGGAACATCCACAATCTCTACAATGAATGCCCAGATGGCCTGAGTTAGCGTTAATGGCGTTGCAGTTATGTTCCCGGAGCCTGTCATTGAGACAGCGCCCCGTCTGCCCAACGTAACGCTTCCCGCACGTAAGAGGGAACGAATATATCACTCCCTCTGCACAGGAAACGAACTTGGTCTTGTGATTTTTCGTGCAGCACTCTGTTCGAATAGGCTGCCCATTCACCCGCTTGCACAGGCTGGAAAGTCTCTGCGGAGCTGAGAAAACCACGTCGACGTTGACTCTGCTAGCTACTTTTTTAAGCTTGTGTGACATGTTGTGAATATAGGGCACTATAACAGGCCTTGTAGTGCGTTCTCTTTTTCGGTAGTTAGAAGCTTCGGCTTGCTTGACCTCCTTAAGTAGGCATTCAGAGACTGAAATTAATATCGACAAAGGGTATCCTGCTGAAACCAAGCGAGTTGTTTGCGTTTTGAAGCTCATGTCGGTCATGTGCACGCAGGATTTCTTGAGGGAGTTTTTTAGGCAAAGTTTTGCAATGCCTCGTTTAACAAGTTTCGAGTGTGCGGAACTATGATGAAGTAGTGGCTTTTTTGCCCTCGGTTCATAAGACCAGCAGATGTGACAGTTTTTAAGGAACAATCGAAGGTCTAAGAATCTTATGGAATGCTCGACCGGAAGTTCGTGGGTAAGTTTTAACGGATCAAGGTATTTCTGGAAGGTAGAAAGAGCATCGGCCACCAAGGTGGGGAAGGTGCGACTGTTACTGTCAAGAAAAACCAAGTAGTCATCCACGTAACGAAAAACACGCACTATTTTTGAACTGTCTAAGTTTTGCTGTAAGATTCTGTTGTGGAATGCCAGAAAGAGGTCGCTGAGCACAGGAGCTATACAGGACCCTATACATATTCCTGTTTTTTGTAAATATGTTGATCCATTCCAGGTGGCAAAGGTAGAATGCAAATAGGTCGATATTAGGTCCAGGAAACCCTTAATGGACACCCCCGCTGCATTTTGGAAGGCTATTACACCAAAGGAGTCAACACTGTCCTCTATGCACATCAGGAGCCGATCTTGAGGTAGGGCATAATAGAGATCCTTTACATCAATAGAAAAAGCCATGAGTCGTCTGTCCTTAGGTTCTTGAAGAAATTGCAAGACGTCATCCGAGCTTCTAATCAAATACGGATCATTTATGTCAAGAAGGTTTAGTTTTTCTTGAAGGAACAAAGCGATGGATTTTTGCCACGTGCCTCTTTCAGACACAATCACCCTGAGGGGGCACTCGGTTTTATGTGTTTTGGCATTGAAGAAAATCTCAAGGCTAGACAGTTTTTTACGGTCAATGGATGAAGCAAGTTGCTTCAGGTCCAGCGAATTACATAATTGCTTGGCTCTGCTTTTGATTGTACTTAAGGAAATGTCATAATGGCACTGAAAAACGGACTCTACGGCTGCACAGGCCTTAGTGCCAAACTCGCTTTTATGCATGAGCACGAAACCACCTTCCTTGTCCGCAGGAAGAAGAGATAGGCTATGCTCTTTTAAGTATGCCTCGACCTTCTTTATGGACGGTGGTCTTACCGGATGTTTATGATGTGAAAGAACGTCTACACCTTCTGAAATGCACCGATCAACGTCAGTGAGAGAGGCTCTCTGAGATACCTGCCGGACCAAAGATAACAGCTCAGGTGCCGACTTGCGGGGTTCAACCGCAAACTTAGGGCCAAAGCTGAGTACCTTTCGCACTCTTGGAGGCAAGGAGATGTCACCAATGACATGAAGAGGTAGGCTTTGGGTTCTTGTCTTGCGAGGAGTGATAGATCTAAGATGCTTTAGGGTGAGTCGCCACAGAGACTCAGTTGTACGATCCGTCAGGATGGAGTACTCGCGCCACACTCTTCCTCCATAGGGTGGACTCGCTTGGTTGTGCAAAAACACTAACGCTAACTCAGGCCATCTGGGCATTCATTGTAGAGATTGTGGATGTTCCCCCCTTCTGGGCAATTGCACAGTACTGGGACGAAGCAACAACAAACTAACTCGAGAAATCATCGAAGCCGCGAGCATAGACCTGCTAGACGGAGTATGCGTTAGTACCCCGTCGATTAGCTTATCAAGAAAAGAGTTATATTATTTAGGAAAACCTCCTCAGTAATTTTACTGTAGTAGGACTAGATCTTATTTTCTTCCATTTCTTTCCATCTTTCTTTCCTATATTAATCTTTCCCCTTTCTTTTTATTTTTATTTTTCTTTCGCTGTTCTTCCTTGGTTAACATTTAGTTCTTCTTTTTTAGTGCGTAAGGGTGAAAGATAAGAACGAAGATTAATATATCCGAGAGTTGACAGTCAGCGCTGCGTGAGTGTTGTTTCTTTGTGTGTATCTGTTTTGATGGTGTGTTGTCTGTTGTGCGCTGCGAAGTATTAGCATGTTTAACCAACTCGCCCAAGCTGAAGTATTGACCAAGTTCATTTCTAGTACATCGGGCTCCGTTCAGTTTTACCATTTGCATCCCAACGTCCTGGTCACCCTTATTGCTATTGGTATTTGCCAAGCGCGGACATTCAGTTATTGCCTCCGAGTACACCTTCTACCTCCAGAAGTCAAGGTCCTGTTCGGAGGTTTTACCCCGTCCGTAGGCCACGGCAGAAGGCTTTGCAAGATTCTACAAGCTGAGTGGTATCGACAGGCAAGACTTTATAGGAACAGTTTGTACGTGTTTTTGCACAACCAAGCGAGTCCACCCTATGGAGGAAGAGTGTGGCGCGAGTACTCCATCCTGACGGATCGTACAACTGAGTCTCTGTGGCGACTCACCCTAAAGCATCTTAGATCTATCACTCCTCGCAAGACAAGAACCCAAAGCCTACCTCTTCATGTCATTGGTGACATCTCCTTGCCTCCAAGAGTGCGAAAGGTACTCAGCTTTGGCCCTAAGTTTGCGGTTGAACCCCGCAAGTCGGCACCTGAGCTGTTATCTTTGGTCCGGCAGGTATCTCAGAGAGCCTCTCTCACTGACGTTGATCGGTGCATTTCAGAAGGTGTAGACGTTCTTTCACATCATAAACATCCGGTAAGACCACTGTCCATAAAGAAGGTCGAAGCATACTTAAAAGAGCATAGCCTATCTCTTCTTCCTGCGGACAAGGAAGGTGGTTTCGTGCTCATGCATAAAAGCGAGTTTGGCACTAAGGCCTGTGCAGCCGTAGAGTCCGTTTTTCAGTGCCATTATGACATTTCCTTAAGTACAATCAAAAGCAGAGCCAAGCAATTATGTAATTCGCTGGACCTGAAGCAACTTGCTTCATCCATTGACCGTAAAAAACTGTCTAGCCTTGAGATTTTCTTCAATGCCAAAACACATAAAACCGAGTGCCCCCTCAGGGTGATTGTGTCTGAAAGAGGCACGTGGCAAAAATCCATCGCTTTGTTCCTTCAAGAAAAACTAAACCTTCTTGACATAAATGATCCGTATTTGATTAGAAGCTCGGATGACGTCTTGCAATTTCTTCAAGAACCTAAGGACAGACGACTCATGGCTTTTTCTATTGATGTAAAGGATCTCTATTATGCCCTACCTCAAGATCGGCTCCTGATGTGCATAGAGGACAGTGTTGACTCCTTTGGTGTAATAGCCTTCCAAAATGCAGCGGGGGTGTCCATTAAGGGTTTCCTGGACCTAATATCGACCTATTTGCATTCTACCTTTGCCACCTGGAATGGATCAACATATTTACAAAAAACAGGAATATGTATAGGGTCCTGTATAGCTCCTGTGCTCAGCGACCTCTTTCTGGCATTCCACAACAGAATCTTACAGCAAAACTTAGACAGTTCAAAAATAGTGCGTGTTTTTCGTTACGTGGATGACTACTTGGTTTTTCTTGACAGTAACAGTCGCACCTTCCCCACCTTGGTGGCCGATGCTCTTTCTACCTTCCAGAAATACCTTGATCCGTTAAAACTTACCCACGAACTTCCGGTCGAGCATTCCATAAGATTCTTAGACCTTCGATTGTTCCTTAAAAACTGTCACATCTGCTGGTCTTATGAACCGAGGGCAAAAAAGCCACTACTTCATCATAGTTCCGCACACTCGAAACTTGTTAAACGAGGCATTGCAAAACTTTGCCTAAAAAACTCCCTCAAGAAATCCTGCGTGCACATGACCGACATGAGCTTCAAAACGCAAACAACTCGCTTGGTTTCAGCAGGATACCCTTTGTCGATATTAATTTCAGTCTCTGAATGCCTACTTAAGGAGGTCAAGCAAGCCGAAGCTTCTAACTACCGAAAAAGAGAACGCACTACAAGGCCTGTTATAGTGCCCTATATTCACAACATGTCACACAAGCTTAAAAAAGTAGCTAGCAGAGTCAACGTCGACGTGGTTTTCTCAGCTCCGCAGAGACTTTCCAGCCTGTGCAAGCGGGTGAATGGGCAGCCTATTCGAACAGAGTGCTGCACGAAAAATCACAAGACCAAGTTCGTTTCCTGTGCAGAGGGAGTGATATATTCGTTCCCTCTTACGTGCGGGAAGCGTTACGTTGGGCAGACGGGGCGCTGTCTCAATGACAGGCTCCGGGAACATAACTGCAACGCCATTAACGCTAACTCAGGCCATCTGGGCATTCATTGTAGAGATTGTGGATGTTCCCCCCTTCTGGGCAATTGCACAGTACTGGGACGAAGCAACAACAAACTAACTCGAGAAATCATCGAAGCCGCGAGCATAGACCTGCTAGACGGAGTATGCGTTAGTACCCCGTCGATTAGCTTATCAAGAAAAGAGTTATATTATTTAGGAAAACCTCCTCAGTAATTTTACTGTAGTAGGACTAGATCTTATTTTCTTCCATTTCTTTCCATCTTTCTTTCCTATATTAATCTTTCCCCTTTCTTTTTATTTTTATTTTTCTTTCGCTGTTCTTCCTTGGTTAACATTTAGTTCTTCTTTTTTAGTGCGTAAGGGTGAAAGATAAGAACGAAGATTAATATATCCGAGAGTTGACAGTCAGCGCTGCGTGAGTGTTGTTTCTTTGTGTGTATCTGTTTTGATGGTGTGTTGTCTGTTGTGCGCTGCGAAGTATTAGCAGAAAAAGCTCATGGTCTCTGGCACCGGCCCGAGCTGGCCCGCTCAGAGCGGATGCCAAAGCATACCTAGAAAGTAAAAAAAAGAAAATCTACCTTGTCGCGGGGCATTACTTACTTGATCGTCATGAGCATTTCGTTGCTTGAACGACCGCGCGTGACCAACACCACCTGTGCTAATGAAAGCCTGTTCACTAGCATTTCAACGAAATCCCAATCAGATAGAGCGCATACACAAATTCGACACGAGTGCTGAGTGAGCGAAGGCTGGGCCTCGTGTCCGATCAATGAGTCGAAGGATGCTAGGCGTCGGGCTCGGGCCTGATTGCTGAGTCGGCTCCATCCGCGAATGATAATATTAAGCGGAGGTAAAATAGATTGTTTTGGGACTGATTAGTCTAGATGGTCACGGTGTGACAAGCTGGGAGTGGCGTCGAAGAGTTTTCGACGTAAAGGACCTGGAAGAAACGGCCGTGGCTTTTCAGTTCCCACATCTTAGGTGACAGTGATACTTCATGGAAAGGTGATGTCCTGAGGTTGCACACAGGATGCCGCATTTCATATTTTAAGTTTCTCTGTGTCGACTTGCAGACCTGCGGGTTGCGGACATACGAACAAAATTCGAAAAAGCCAAAAGGTGTTGTGACTGCTGGTTTGGAGATGTCCTCTTCTGCTATCGGAACTTGATGATATGCTCAGTTGAGGTATTTGTTTAAAGAATGAAATAGAGCAGTGTTCTAAGTAACGCCTTACGGGCAGAGCCGTATATGTAGAGAGTTTGGTCAATGGGAGACGCGGGCAGAGCCAGGGCGTGCACCCAACTCGGAAAGAGGGCTTGGCATGCTCTCTTGACCAACCAGAAGCCGAAAAGAATCCCCTAGCGGTGGTAGCGAGAAACAGTTCTGATCAAAAGTCTATGTTCGTAAATGGTTTTAATAAGCTACTAAAGAGTGAAGTGTAGTAACTCTTTACTAGATAACAGAAAGTATAAAACACCTGACATCGTACCAACACGCTCGTTAGGAATATAGTAACTCTTTGTGGTTTAAAACAGGGTCACGTGTTGTTTTGATCATGATCATGCAGAAAGATGTAAGAAACAAATGCGCCGCTCAACTCTGTTTTGCTCGGACAGAGTGTGACCGCTCGGACGGCAAATTCCCGGCCCTCGGCGCTTGGCGTACGGACTATGTCGATCGTTCCGCTAGTCGCACTCTTCCACCATCATTTTGGATGAGCGTGATTGAAACATCACGTGTCTATATTTTCAGTCATCGAGAGTTACTCTAATGCAGTTATCAGGTTTGTTTCTCGCGACCACCGCCAGGGTATTATTTCCGGCTTTTGGTTGGTCACATTCGAATTTCTGGAGACGCCCTGGAACACGCCCAGCCCGCTTTCAGCCAATGGCGCCTCCTCATTTGTCTCCTATACTTCCCAACGAATGGCCAAACTCTCTACATATACGGCTCTGCTTACGGGTAGCGACGTTGCTGCTAACGAATTGTCCTTCCCAGGGACGCAGTAACGTGCTCGTTAGATTCTAAATAGCTGACGAATAAAGTATGTTTGCTACTACATTACGGCGTCATCTATGATCTCATTTTGCTCGTTCCTTTCGATTAATATTATTTAAGAGCGCAGCTCTTAGGGGCCCGTTCCCGGCTTGAGCGGCGTCGCCGTCGGCGTAACCGCGAGGCCACGTGACCCCCCAGGTCACGTGACAGCCCGAGGTCATGTGAGCCCCCTCAGGCCATGTGACCCCCTAAGGTCACGTGACCCCTCTGAGGTCGCGCGACCCCCTGAGGCCACGTGACCCACCTGAGGCCACGTGACCCCCTGCGGTCATGTGACCCCCTTGAGGTTACGTGACCCCCCCTGAGGTCACGCGACCCCCCCCCCCCCCCCCCCTGAGGTCACGTGACTTCAAGCAGTCACCTATCCCTGAGTACGCTTCCATACTCCTCCTCGAGAGCTGCGCTCTAATCCGGCGTTACAGGGAATTGTAAACGTCTTTCATTTTTTGGTTTGGCCTTAGATAAAATTAATTCACCGTCAGGAAACTACGCTAAAAAGGGGAATATATTTTCTCACCCGCCGTAGCATTTCTCCAATGCGATTAAGAAATATATGGGGTAAAAGTCTGCAACAAAGCTCTTATAAACGTTATGAAATCACTAGATTGAAGTAAAATTGTTGTTGAAGTTCGTATCCAGGAAGTAGCGCTGGCAAATAATAAATGCGAATTATCGCGACATTAGCGTTCGCTAGATGTTGGAAGCAACAGCATCTCGGTAGTTTAGAGGACGGAGAAGAGTCTTAGTAACGCGTTAACTTTTAGCGGTCTAGCAATTAACGCTCTTTTAATATTTATTTTCAGTCACAGGAACAACATATAGACATCAAAGACTGACTTTGAAGTCTTGAATATAAGGGAACGAGTACCAGTCAGATTTTTTTTTCTCAAAACGCGGTTATTCGCAAGGTTACCAGTTCCCGTTCTTCTTGGAGACTACGTGTAGTGGATATCGCCAATTGCTGGGGGATGCTTTTTATATTCACCAGCACAAGCTTGCGGTAATGTGGTCGAACTCTAGCCCAAGCAGATCGTATCATTTCCGTAATCAGCCGGAGTGGCCAGAACACTGGTGGGCTCGTTTGCTAGCATGTGATGCGTGACGTCTTTTCAAACCAACTTTGTCCAGTTGGGAGCTTGCATAAGCGAGGGGAAGTTATAAAGCAGTTGTTGAAAGGCGCCGTACACTATTCCTAACGATTACAAAAACAATTAGCCTCGAATAAAACGTTTTCAATAGGATTACGTCACAAAAACAGTAACTTATCGTTATATGAAAAATGAACCGTTCGTTTTTTTTAGAATGCTTTAGATTCAGAAGAACAAATTTTTCTGTCGGTTTGAAAGCGCGCCTTTCGTACTATGCCTGGATTAGAATAACCTGGCTACAAATTGCTGAACTTCTCAATTCACCGCGTTTGCTTTGTTTAAAGATTGCTCTGTAGGAAGCGTGGGGAAACAAAATGCGGCATTAATAGGGGGTGGGGAAAAGCTTTTTAAACGCACTAAAGAATAAAAGGTAAAAAATGATGGGCAAAAAAGACACGATATTTTGGGAGGTCAATCGAGGTCACAGTTGCTAAATAAAGCATACAAAAACTATAGCGCGATCTACATGAAGTCCAAACGTAGCCGATGCTAATCTTTGATGGAGCTTATCAAGGAGGGCTAAAAGTGCGGCACCACGGAGTTGTCGTCTTTGTCTGTTTGTTATCGGCGGCTAGACAGTTGACACAGAGAATAAAACGCTGGACCACGCGAATTCACTTAGCGTGATTGGTTGGTTTAGTCCTTGTTAACAAACGCACGAACACGACAAGCGCCGCGACGATGCACTTTTAGCGTTCCTTGATTGGCTCCCATCGTAGCGTTAGCGGTGGTCGGATTTTACATGAAACGGAGTATTGTCGCCTAGATGTTTTGGTGGCGCCTTCTTACCCTATTTTCTTGTGACGTCACTACGAGGATTAATCTCGCCCTGATTGGAAGGATTTGCCTCACCGTGAACCAGCAATTGGACGGGCATTATCAGTGTACAGGAACCTATAGTTTGACCAGTCGCGAGTGCGGATTGTGAAACTATTGCTAGCGGCTTTGCTGCTTGAAGGGACATTCGCCGTCACTTGTGCCGCCACGCCCACGCATCTACATGCAGAAAACCGCTCAAAACGATTTTGGAAAATGGCTCATTCTTGGATAATGCCGACATATCTTACATGTGACAACAATATTGCGTTTTTGTCACAGCTTTGATATTATCTGGTTTCGGTTATCTTGGGGGGCACCGCAGTGTAGATGATTTTCGAGCACGATTAAGATTTCTTTTTTTTTTTAAATAGGAGAGTTGTTGTCTAATTGAACGGTGATTAAAGATGCAAGTGCTACTCGCGCTTACATTCAAGTGCCAAATAACAATGACAGAGTGAAGAACGACGAAAGTGCAAGTCGCACTTGCGACTGACATTTTATTTAAAACACATTGACTTAATACCATTTTAGTAACAAACACGTCAATAACAAGATGCCCGCTCACGCTCTAAAAATAAAAGTTCCTTATCAATCAAGGCCAATGACGGATCGCTTACACACTTATTAGGACCACTTGTTTTAAACACATATGGCTCATGAATTTCTCTTGTACTTTTTATTGGTGTGTCGCCCCAGAATTGCTCTTCCAAGAGAACGTGGAGTGCACTCACATCGTTTTCAGCGAACTGTTAAATGCCCTAAGGGTAACTGCTTAATGGACGCTGCATATTCTCTAGTGCGGTCATTCATACAACGACCAGTTTGGCCAGCACTCGCAAGGAAGTGGAATGTGATTATTTCAAATACAGGTATTTGAAATACGTATTTCAAATACTTTGTGTATTTTGCACTTTTATTTAATTACAAACCGGGTAATGTATTTGACGTGTGTATTTAAATACTAAAACCTGGGTATTTCGAATACGAATGTATATGAATACAATCTTGTGGGCGAAAATACATCTCTAAAATCTATTGTCACTGTCCAGAGCAGGAAGGAAACTACGTTCTGCACCGGATACTGTGTCTCTCAACCAAGCAGAAGCGTTTACTGACTTTGTGATTACGGTGCTAGTCCAGGGCAAGAATAGTGACGAAATCGGCGTTCACAGGCAGACTGGCTAAATAAGTGCCTGTGACGACTTGTGATGCTTTCCAGCCTGATTTCCATCCATATTTTTGCCTGCAACATTCTAAATGCGCGGGTCGTCCATATTTTCGTAACTGGTGCGAGTTGCAACAGTAAAAAAATCTGTAGCTAGTGCTGCGCGTCTTGGTCGTCTCGGTTCTTTGTTGGTCTATACCAAAATGCAATCGAAAAAAAAAAGCTGCTTGAAGCTCTGTACTTATTTCACCTATTACGTCCAAGCTGATTACATTGTTTTGTGATTGTATTTCTATTACGGTACTAGAACCTCGCACACTAACTCCTGAGTGTGCGATGCAAAATAAAATGAGATACCCAGAAACCCGTTGCAGGTGCCCTGAAGTCGCTGACGCAAATTTTGAGGAATGTATTTGGAAAAGTATTTGGAGGAGACCAAATACATTTGGTTGTATTTGTATCTTGTACTTAAATGTTTTTTTTTTGGAAATGTAGTTAGATTTGTAATAAAATACATTTTGACGAAGTATTTTGTATTTGTATTGCGTTACATATTTGCATGTGTTTTGCCCATTCCTGGTCATATACAACCCTAGTTTTGCATCCATAACCTTGTTTCTGTGGTTGGTCTTACAATCATCACTCTCTCCCTCTGGGATATTGATTTTGTCTCTTGGCGCTTAAATGCACGTAATGAACCAACTAGTTCCTCAACTCACTATTTCTTGCATTAACCCCAAACCTTTCCACCAGAAGACTTTTGTAGAGACTTCAGCCTTCGCAGTTATAGCTAGAAACCCCAGAAACCTCCAGTTAAACTGTTCTGACAAAGAACCTGACATCCTTTTATACAATCGGTAACACTAGTTCCATTCTTGTTCGCAATCTTTAGAAGCTGATAAGGTGGACCTAACGCTGCAGGTTTCGTTTGAACTATAACGACTAAGTAGCAATGAACATAAACATATATTATATAAAATGTAATCAACTACAAATAATCTGATTAATTGTAACATGCACCATTCAAGTACGCTTTCAACTCAGTGCAACCTGAAGCAAGCACGGGAGTTTCTGGCATTACGACTCCTTGTATGCAAGAGTTGGGTCGTTGAATCGAGGAGACTTTCTTTGTGGTTGTCGATTCGCAGCGCGTGCTGACGGAGAAAGTAAGCGAAAAGGGTCGGCGGGCTGACGTCAGTCACTAAGATTATCCATCGAAAAACTCTTCGAACGCCAAGATTCAGTTATCGGGAGCGTTCTGCGTAGACGGGTGTGAACGGTCTGCACCAGTTGCTTCGAAAGGCGGTTTCCGGCGGCTCCGTCGGATACGTAGAAGGGGATACACTCTCGTAGGTTCAGAGGACTCCTCGGGCATACACATGAGCGCTGGCAGCGGCACGCGTATGGACCAAAACGACGGTGGTAGCAGCAGAGACATGAAGAATTATTTCTGCCCGAGCTGTGGTTGGCATTTCGACGAAATGTACAGGGTGGCACACGCGGATCCGACGCTTTAAAACGAGCAGAAAAAATCGGCGCCTGCAGATAGTAAATTCGAGCTCTTACCAACTGTGCACTAAGCAGGTCAGTAATACCATGCGAAATATCAAGGCGTAGTCCTCTTTTCGTAAAAAAAATTGAGAGCAAAAAACTTGCCAAAGTCAACGCCGAGCGCGTTCGCAGACGGCCAAGGTAGCGACGATATTAGCTTGTGACGCCATCCTCCGTTAGGTGTAGCTGGCAGACGACGCACTCTTTTTACTGCTCGCTGTGCCAATCGGGAGATAGCGCCACAAGTTAACTCCATCGCTAACTCGGCCGTCTGAGAACGCAACCGACGTTGACTTTGGTAAGTTAGTTGAACTAATTTTTGACAAAAAACAAAAAAAAACAACGCCTTGATATTTGGTATGATATAACTGACTTGCTCAATGAACATTTGGTGAAATTTCGAGCTTCCTTTGGGCAGGCGCTAAGTTTTCTGGCTCGCTTTACAGTGTCGTATCTGTTTATGCTACCCTAGAGAAAGCCGACGACTGCTTGTAAAGCGCATGGAGTCCCGACTTATTGTTGCATCAAGAACAACGTTTTCGCGATATTGACAGAGCAGTCAACTTGCCATAGAACGCGTTTTCCGTCTGGAAGCCTTGCGCCGTGTTAAAGTCGTTGCCTTCGAACTGCGTGGCTGTGGTGGTGATCTTGGGGGTGGAAGGGTTGCATGTCTCCACAATCGCGTTGACTAAACCGGGGAGCCACGCGAGATTGAGGGCCGCGGCTGCTCCGTGTACCTTCTCGACGCTCGGTGGCGGTCGTAAGAGAAAGACCGAGTTCTCAAGCGTTCTAAGAACGACAACGTTTTCAGAAAAAAAAAAAAAGTTGTTGATGGCGCTAGCACGTTTTTCGAGAAACCATGTCATTAGACTCAGCAACTGTAAAGGACGTTTATTTATTTATTCATAACACCTTGGAGGTCCATTTCTGGACATTACACGAGGGGGGGGGGGGGGATTTTTTCGAATTACAGTGTAGTCAACGTTGATCTTCGAGTTCCTCTACAGTACATAGCTGCTGCAAACGGGAATCTTTGGTGGCTCCTGTTTTACGCAGCATGGCTGCCCTTAGCTGCTCATAGGGGGTAATATGAAACGGGTTGAACAGCACGTCGTAAACTTCGTAGGCTGCAGTTGGAAAAAGAGCCGGGACGCTGTGATAGACCTTTCGTCCCAAGAATGTAATGCCTGCCAGATATCGCACTTTTTTCTCGCCCGTATAAATCATATTCATGGATTGCGTTCCCAGAATAGCCGGAGCCGCACCACAAATGCTGCGATTGGAAAGTGAGAGAGAGAAAATAATCATTGTAATCCACGAATTTCGGTATATATAAAATAGCGATGCCCTGTAGGTGATTGTTTTCATCACTGTGGCTAACTCGTAACTCTGGGTTCACTATGCCCCACTAAATGTTTTTTTGGGGGGAGGGGGTTGGCCGTATGCAAGGATGACCTGATGCACACTCTTTAATTAAAATAATTTGTTTCGCTTTATCTGTAACACTTACACCTTTTCTTTGCCTATAGAGGTCAGGTCACTGATTTACATAAAGCGTCTGATTGTATATGTTTTCGGTTTGAGACAACAACCCTCGCAGGTAATGCGCTGTTGCCAGGTGATGCAAGAAAACACTACTCATATGGCAAAAACTCAAGGGGTTCTTTGTTGATAAACATAAGGAGTCAGAGAACCCTTCAATTTGCAGCATAATTTTTTTTTGGCCTCGATTCTTCTTTTTTGGTGGAACAATGCATTTTAATTGAATTCTATTCGACTATTAAACACATACTAATGACTAGGAGAAAATTAAATGCTCGACAACCTCTCAGCCCAATCTACCTAACATTTGTGTAAAGCCTGTCCAATGTTGATTATCCACAAATTTTATTGATGATGAATGCCGCAGAGATTCACCGAACGAAAACTATTCCAAGGAATTATACGGCTTGCACGTGGCGCAATGACTGTTTAGGACGGGGCTTGCAGTAAATATTGAGGGCGCCGCGCCATGCTGGCGGCCATCACCGGAAATACATAGCGTGAGTTTAGTGGCAGGGTTATCTCGCGTGTGCTAGTGAATGTTTGCAGGCTGCTAGATCTGCCTCCTTGCAGTCATCCAACAAGTTGAAATCTTGGTATGCGAACGTAAAAGGAGACAAGGGAAACACAAAAAACACGTTTCTTTTGGCGTTCGCATACCAAGATATTTAATCAACACGGTCTCACGATTCAATCTAAGTTGAAATAGTCGAATGGCCATTACTTTGGAAAGTATAGCTTTCAAAGAAGCAAGCACGCCAAATATTTGCCCACATCTGTGCGGTCGGGCAGTACTCAGAAGAAGGCATGTTGTTTAGCCGCAGATATATACTGCTGCTTAATCTCGATGAGACTACAGCCAGAGGTACTGAGTGGGAATATCAATGACATAAAACAACAAACAAACAAAAAAAATTAAAGACGTTTACCACTTCCTGTAACACCGATTTTGAGCGCAGATCTTAAGAAGGAGGAAGGGAGGGTACTGAGGGGAGGGTATGCCCTTCGTCCCTCATCCGTACCCTCTCCTCGTCCCCTTTTCCTCTTTTCACGCGCGAAACGCACGTTGTCACGCGACGTTTTGACGCGGTGCCGAAACGTCACGTGACGTTTGGGAGTAGTTACAGTGACGTTTCGGCACGTGACTTCTACCAAAACGTCACTCGCGACGTTCCGTCACGAGTGACGTTTCGGCACCGCGAAACGTCCCGACGGCGGCGTGTCGGCACCGCGAAACGTCCCGACGGCGGCGTTTCGGCACCGCGAAACGTCCCGACGGCGGCGTGTCGGCACCGCGAAACGTCCCGACGGCGGCGTGTCGGCACCGCGAAACGTCCCGACGGCGGCGTGTCGGCACCGCGAAACGTCCCGACGGCGGCGTGTCGGCACCGCGAAACGTCCCGACGGCGGCGTGTCGGCACCGCGAAACGTCCCGACGGCGGCGTGTCGGCACCGCGAAACGTCCCGACGGCGGCGTGTCGGCACCGCGAAACGTCCCGACGGCGGCGTGTCGGCACCGCGAAACGTCCCGACGGCGGCGTGTCGGCACCGCGAAACGTCCCGACGGCGGCGTGTCGGCACCGCGAAACGTCCCGACGGCGGCGTGTCGGCACCGCGAAACGTCCCGACGGCGGCGTGTCGGCACCGCGAAACGTCCCGACGGCGGCGTGTCGGCACCGCGAAACGTCCCGACGGCGGCGTGTCGGCACCGCGAAACGTCCCGACGGCGGCGTGTCGGCACCGCGAAACGTCCCGACGGCGGCGTGTCGGCACCGCGAAACGTCCCGACGGCGGCGTGTCGGCACCGCGAAACGTCCCGACGGCGGCGTGTCGGCACCGCGAAACGTCCCGACGGCGGCGTGTCGGCACCGCGAAACGTCCCGACGGCGGCGTGTCGGCACCGCGAAACGTCCCGACGGCGGCGTGTCGGCACCGCGAAACGTCCCGACGGCGGCGTGTCGGCACCGCGAAACGTCCCGACGGCGGCGTGTCGGCACCGCGAAACGTCCCGACGGCGGCGTGTCGGCACCGCGAAACGTCCCGACGGCGGCGTGTCGGCACCGCGAAACGTCCCGACGGCGGCGTGTCGGCACCGCGAAACGTCCCGACGGCGGCGTGTCGGCACCGCGAAACGTCCCGACGGCGGCGTGTCGGCACCGCGAAACGTCCCGACGGCGGCGTGTCGGCACCGCGAAACGTCCCGACGGCGGCGTGTCGGCACCGCGAAACGTCCCGACGGCGGCGTGTCGGCACCGCGAAACGTCCCGACGGCGGCGTGTCGGCACCGCGAAACGTCCCGACGGCGGCGTGTCGGCACCGCGAAACGTCCCGACGGCGGCGTGTCGGCACCGCGAAACGTCCCGACGGCGGCGTGTCGGCACCGCGAAACGTCCCGACGGCGGCGTGTCGGCACCGCGAAACGTCCCGACGGCGGCGTGTCGGCACCGCGAAACGTCCCGACGGCGGCGTGTCGGCACCGCGAAACGTCCCGACGGCGGCGTGTCGGCACCGCGAAACGTCCCGACGGCGGCGTGTCGGCACCGCGAAACGTCCCGACGGCGGCGTGTCGGCACCGCGAAACGTCCCGACGGCGGCGTGTCGGCACCGCGAAACGTCCCGACGGCGGCGTGTCGGCACCGCGAAACGTCCCGACGGCGGCGTGTCGGCACCGCGAAACGTCCCGACGGCGGCGTGTCGGCACCGCGAAACGTCCCGACGGCGGCTTGTCGGCACCGCGAAACGTCCCGACGGCGGCGTGTCGGCACCGCGAAACGTCCCGACGGCGGCGTGTCGGCACCGCGAAACGTCCCGACGGCGGCGTGTCGGCACCGCGAAACGTCCCGACGGCGGCGTGTCGGCACCGCGAAACGTCCCGACGGCGGCGTGTCGGCACCGCGAAACGTCCCGACGGCGGCGTGTCGGCACCGCGAAACGTCCCGACGGCGGCGTGTCGGCACCGCGAAACGTCCCGACGGCGGCGTGTCGGCACCGCGAAACGTCCCGACGGCGGCGTGTCGGCACCGCGAAACGTCCCGACGGCGGCGTGTCGGCACCGCGAAACGTCCCGACGGCGGCGTGTCGGCACCGCGAAACGTCCCGACGGCGGCGTGTCGGCACCGCGAAACGTCCCGACGGCGGCGTGTCGGCACCGCGAAACGTCCCGACGGCGGCGTGTCGGCACCGCGAAACGTCCCGACGGCGGCGTGTCGGCACCGCGAAACGTCCCGACGGCGGCGTGTCGGCACCGCGAAACGTCCCGACGGCGGCGTGTCGGCACCGCGAAACGTCCCGACGGCGGCGTGTCGGCACCGCGAAACGTCCCGACGGCGGCGTGTCGGCACCGCGAAACGTCCCGACGGCGGCGTGTCGGCACCGCGAAACGTCCCGACGGCGGCGTGTCGGCACCGCGAAACGTCCCGACGGCGGCGTGTCGGCACCGCGAAACGTCCCGACGGCGGCGTTTCGGCACCGCGAAACGTCCCGACGGCGGCGTGTCGGCACCGCGAAACTTCCCGAAGGGGACGTTTCGCGCGGTTACGCCGACGCCGCTCAAGCCGGGAACGGGCGCCTAAAAGCTGCGCTCTAAAAGAGAGGAAGGAGAACGCAAAACTACATGTCTATGATTTCACCGAGCTCACCAAAGAATTTCCAACTCAGTGCGACCTGTCCGCACGAACCTATTTTTTTAGTGGACGGTTTTGTATGAATAGCTGACGTTGATTTCGAGATTATGGGGCCTGTTCTGTCTCCTCGGCCCACAATTGTCACTTTAAATGTTATCAACTGCTAGGCTGTTTAGTAAACTTTTTTTTTACTATTTTACATGAAAGAAGGGGGCGCAGAACGACAAACGCAGCCTCGTCTTAGACAGATACTCGATCTCCTCGATTAGAGGAGATGTTTTGTTTTACATAAACCTAAAACTAGACACCGTATGACCCTATTGTCTTTGTATAATATGCAATGTTCAGATAACGTTATTATATGTGTTTCACTCGGACTTCAGAATGGTAGGAACATTTACACTGCCGACCTCGGAGCTAACTACCGAGCACCGCAATCACGTTTATGACGCCCATTTTGCATTTGTCATGTAAGATGCTCACTTCTTCTACCATTTGAAGGGATGTCCACACAGAACACAAATTCTTCCAAGTTCTAGAGTACACGTACAATGGACCTTTTCCGAGAAGCGTTCTGCGCACGCGCGAGCGCCCGATGCCAAGCGGTGGAAGTCGGCACGAAAAATCGAGGAAATTCGGATTGAGGCTGTAGGTCGACGAGTAGAACACGTAATTGCAGCGTATATATAATTGTGTTACACAAAAAAATAAAGTTGACGGAAAGAAAAACGCGACGTTTGGGTGGACGCTACGGATTTCCCTCTTTAAAGTCGCGTTGGGCAAGCGACGCAGCTCAGAGAGCGAAGCGATTTTTAGCGTAGCTCCCATTCTCGATTGGTAGCGCAGGAAGATCACTTCCTCGATTTTTAGTTCGTGTAGCCACCGCCTGGTGCCGTCGGTATTTGGAAAAGGTCCATTCCGCGCCCGATTGGAGCGCATGCAAAGATTTGTTAGCGCTCCTATGGGACTCAAAATTGTGTCCGCTAATACTCGGACGAAGTCTTCTTCAATGTGGACAGCTCTTCAGATGGTAAAATGCACCTACAACAGGCTTTTCCAGCGTAAAGTAGACTTTATAAATGGGATCGCGTAGCTTGGAAGATAGCTGGGGGCTTGTCTTGAAACATAGCAGAGCGTTTGAACCCAGGCGTAAATGCATGAGGAGGTGGCGAAGGGCTCCCTCCCTCTGCCGAAATAAATGTGGGCGCTGTTCAAAAGCTGTCTTATTCCTTTCAGGCAGTCGACAGAACTTTACGCATTGCACAAAATCCTGATTAATAAATTATTTCACCCTCGAGATGTTAAGATGAACCTCAAAGCTTGACTAATTTTTGTTTTGTTTTGGTGTCATTATCTGCTGGGATGAAATCAGTTTCCTTTCTAGCTATCCCTGTGAAACTTTAATATACCTGCTCCTGAAACGGAGTATACAGGGAATAAGAACGTTTAATAAAAAAAAAAATTGACCGACTTTTAAAATATCACACAAAATAAAACGCGAGAAGAAAAAAACTGGACACATTAACAGCTAATTAGTACCCGAATGTTCCATTCGAGTAAAGCACAATAAGAAATTCAACAGTAAGAAAAATGTAAAAAAATGTGTTCATATTTTTTTGTTTTATCCCGTTTTTAGCGATAGCACAGGCAGAGGTTATAGAGATGTAAGAGAGAGCGCTCAGGCGGCCGCGCGGGGAGACAATCCTATGTTCTCCTCTGCCACAAGAGGGTCCTAGTTTCCCGTACGCCGGCGGAGCCGACAACCGGGCTAGGGAAGAGAGCAAGAACCTAGGGACTCCACGGAACCCTGCTAGTCGTCCGGAAGCGCAGAATAATCCCATGGAGACGACACCCGGCGTGGGGAAGACCGCGTGTTCCCAGAACCCGCGCACACGTCGCGGCGGTCGTCGCAGGAGGCGCTCCCCGGGATCGTTGCTACACCCACCGCGTCCAAGACACGAGGAGTGGTAACCGGCCTAGCGTTTCATTATTTTAGCAGGCGATGATTACTTTCGTAACGCGAATTCAGTCACGAATTGGCAACCGTTAGTTGCTCCTGGTGATGCAGCCGGAAATTCATGCACTGCTTTGCTGATTTTGAAGAAAAGAAGAGTATGTGGGTGATGAGATCGACGATGTCTTTGCTTGGATATTGCGCCGTCTTCTTGTGGTCTGCAGTGCTTCAGCTAGGTTCTGGTGAGTTGGTGTTGCTTTGAATCTAGCATGTATTTTTATTTTTCATTACAGGACTTGTTGTTTTTGACGTCTAGGCGGTTATAAATCTGTATAGAGTGTTCCTGATAGCTCGAGTGCGAGCTTGCATGTGCGGGTATGCGGCGATTGACTGATATGTGAACCGCAGCTGACCACTTCCCAAATCATACATTCTAGACCATTTGAAGGAACAGAGAAAGAAAGCTAAATTAATTGACAGTTGGTAAGAATCTTTTAATGATTTTTATGTCCGCATTCAAATCACGGTGCTCGGGAGTGTACCGCTAAGACGTGGTCTTCTTTTGACAAAGACTTGTAATGGGGTAACGGACAACTCAAATTGTTCAATCTTGCATATCTATTGTAAAGCTCTTTTTTTTCAATATATTTGTAGTTTTTTTTTTAATTTTAATATATGAGCACCCTGTCCCCATTTGGCCTTAAATTCCTGGTTTCGTCTAACCGAACTGAAAGCGCCCAGAGCAGAAAAGGAAAGACAAAACGCGAGGAAGATCATATTAGATTGTATTTAGTTGTCTCATTTGCCAAGTTCATGAACTTGCAGTATTTACAGATTTTATACTACACGCAATTATATCTGAATTTTGGGTTACAAATAAGTGCGACATCTATTCACATTGGTAAATTTATGCGCTTGTTATTTCTATACAAAATAACTTGACTAGGCACAGGTCATTCGGTTTATTTTTACTATGAATCATCTTGCTTCAATCATTCTTTACTGAAACATAAAAGACACAAATTAAACATTTCTGAACAATTAGGTGAACGTCTAACTTAGCTAGGACATAGTTTGCATTGCATAATACCACAGCGCAGTCTTAATTCTGAGGCCTAAACAGATGTTCCGCCTCATCAAACGCTTATCTGATTTCGAAGATCGTAGATATTGGCTCTTTGAGTGCTTTGCGGGTAAGTATAGACGCGCAGGCATTTCTTAGACTGTACTGCTTAGTCCGATGGAGCCCACAGGCGACACCACGTTTTCAAAGTTGAGGATGCACTAACCCTCTGATGAATTAGACGAACACGAATATCCATGATAATTAAAAACAAAAACTCATCTAACTTTCCTCGTCGTTTGGTTGCCGTGGAAAACGTACGTCTTTGGTTGAGGTCTCCATTCATTCCACTGGATGAACTCTAGAAGTCGTACAGTGTAAACGCACATGTTTTTTTTCTTCTTCGAATAGGTTGCTTCCTGCAGATAACCTTGTCATTGTGTTTCGTTAGTAGTATATTATTACTAAGTTAATGATTGGGCCAGGTAGTAAACGTTGCACATGATTTGAATAAACGGCTCAAAGAACGCGGATAATTCTTTTTCGAATGGTTTAATAATCCTAAAATTACTCGCGAGACCACGGAAGCAGTCTCATCTTGATATGTCAGCTTGGGGCTAAAGTCAACAGCAGAGTAAAAACGGCACAGCACCATTTTCGAACGCCGGGCCTCCAGCATGCGTCCGCTGCAAGCTGAACCACGCTGGACGTACTCAATTCCAGCCGTGCTTCGGATGCAAGTGGGTACTCAAGGCTTACGACACACAGAGTTGCTGTCGTTGTTATCGTAGTCTACTTCCGCCCTCTGCTGGCGTTCTGAGGGAACGTAAGGTGCGTTAGACAAATTCAAATATGACAGATAACGTTCAATGCGCGACCTACTTTTTTTTTAAAGGCAATCAACCAATTGAAGTATTCATTTTACACGAAGGAGCGCGAAAAAAAGCACTGCCAAGGTTAAAACGCTCAAACAGAATCGCGAACTAAAAAAAAAAAAAACAAGTCTTGGTGCAGTCATACGATAGGATGAAGACAATTTTTTTAGCCCTAACTAATACTTGTACTATAATTGAAAAAAAAACAATATTCCACTTAGTACATTGCATGAATACCAAAAGAGACAAGAAAACAAGAACAAAAATAACTGACAGCTTAAGAAATTGAGGATATGGCTTATTCAGGTTTCCTGCCTCGTGATTCGTTCTTTGGCTATCTTATCATTTAATGCCGTAAAATTATTTCCTGGAGAGCGATAATAAGATCATCGAAACTTGTCACGCCCTGCGGTGCTTCAGCTGTGAGTTACTATAGAAAGTGCATTGTTTGTCGTCTTTCTAGACCACCTTCCCTGACGCTTTAAGTATTCCTGTTGCTTGCTCTACGCGCATCTCGACACAAAACTGCAACCAATAAGCAACATTTGGAATTCAGTGTTTGCGCAAGAAGCCGATCATTTTGCTGGCCGAGAAGACAAACTAAGGATTTTTTACAGAGCAGAACAATATTTTCCTTCATACTAGAACACAAACTTTTTTTTTTCCAGTTGGCGATGAAAGAAAAAGTAGACATAAAAACAATAAAAAAAAATAATTCTCCTAAAAAAAAAACGGAGAGCCACCAGCGCTTTGCAGTTGGTGATGTAAGACGGGTTGGTATTTCGAAGTATTTTTGACTGGTCTGCATTTGATAGGTGAAATAAGGCCCTTCTATGAACGTATCCACAAAATGCACAACTCTGCTTCTATCACAGAAACTGTTCGGGAAAATCGCGATTCAGTCCATGAGTAAGTTATAGTGATTGGTCAATGGGAGATGGAGGGGTGACGCTAACGATCGACGGCCGCCGTCTTTTGCGCCTCGAGCAACGGCCGGAGAATTGAATTTTACAGTTTACGATCGAGAAGAACTCCATTTTTTCGTAATGTGTTCGAGCAACGTTAAGCACGGGCACGATATTATCGATCCGAAAGAACTGCTGCTTGGTGGCACTAAATTTTGAAGTTGTCTCCAAAAGCTCATGGGCTTATTTTTTTTTTTTTATTCGACGTCTTTGCTGTTAATATTGATTGAAGGCGCCGCAATGTGTTACTTGTGTCCGTTGTGAGTCAGGACATTCTCTGACCTGCGACGTCGCTTAGGGTTAATAACTTGACAATGAAAACCCACACCAAGAAACATAAACAAGTGTGTCATTCATTGATAAATCAATCTCATTAATGCAAAACATAGTCGGGACATAACATTATACATATAGGTCTTGGAATGGAGCTATCGTTTTGATTGCGGCATTGCACGCCTGCTTTCGCGACTCAAGAATACAAATGAAGGTAGAAAGGTAACATGTGGGCCGGATAACCAAAAGATAGCCCTGTTGTTTTAAAGAATAGCATTCACTATTATTTATTAGGGAAGCCACGGGGCCTCAACAGGCCAGGAGATGGTTATCGGGAGCTATTTGGGTTCTGTGGACGCTTACATAATAATCCAAGCGTTTGCTTATTCAATATGTTCTATGATGATCAAGGAAATTCGCTCGTGCCATGATGCAATAGAAATTTGAACATTTTAACATTACGGGTAGGAATATTGTACATTATAATCGCCCCTCAGATTTTTTTTTTCACCTCTCTCCTCTGTGCAAATCTGTCGCCGAACAGAAAACAAATGTCATATCGTAAGGTAACTAGACGTCGAATCCCAAAGTAAAATAGCAGAGGTACTAAATTGAGCTTTCAGCCAGACGAAGTTGACAGCTCTAAGCCGCTAATCTGTCGTTTTGAGATGGCGTTGCTTTGAGCGCGGTTGCGCTCAAAGCAACGACGCTCATCATTTACACATATATCTGCTGCTGTCCCAAACACTTCCTGCTCAGTTTTCCTTATAGGCTGGACAGCTTAAGTGGGTATACCAAAGCTTATATTTTTTATTTATCTGTATTTTTTCGTTTCTTAGTCACGTCTACTTGTCCAGCCTGCGTAAAGGAAACACCAGGTTACTTACTTGTGCTGGCACTTTGCCTAAAGGTGCGGCGCCCTAGAACATGTTGAAAAAACGGAAGCTCAGATGGTTGAAGTGTCCCGAGGTTATGTCGTTATACTTCGGCCGCCACATTGTTAACATAGTGTAAGCTAGAGCTTTATTAGAACTCTGTGTGCGTACATATCTTGTACTTTATTATGCCGTGATCAACTGAGCGCACTATACAAAACCGCAAATAAAAGTATCATTATGCGGTTGCATCGTTGTCGTATGTACTTATTAGAATAGATAAATTTACGAATGTTTACTCTTCCTGTTGTTGATCAAATTTGACTTACACAGCTGTCTTAAGGTGGGTCTCAAAACGGCATCTAAAGGTACCATTTGTCAACAGTACTGTACTCTGAACTTGAAGTGTTGCATTGGTCCTCAAAGATATCTCCATAGATGCATGTCGTAGAATAAAAAGAAAAAAATTGCGTGTCTCTTCCAATTGCGGCTTGATTTGTACGTTTTGAACTACGCCCTGAAATGGGTTTTGACAGGTTAGTATAAATTTGTGTACACGCTGTGTTCTTCAGGTGATTAATCATGCTCGAATAGTACTCGAATCTAACATTATGGAGCTGCATGTCAGTCGTTGTATCCGTAGGTAGCTACGTCGAAACTGCCCCTATTTACTTGCCGCGGAGCAGCCCAGCCTGCGGTATTTACGCGGATTAGGAACGTGCAATGCCTGAAATGAAGGGTCACATGATAAGATTGCTGGGAATCTGAGGGATTCAAAAATCATAATATCTTACAATAAAAGGTGTCATTTGAAAAGAGGCTACTTTAGTTTAATATTGGGTTGAGACAACAAATTTTAGACTGCAATTCAGCTAATCGCGCATCCTCTGGCGAGCAAAAATCAACTAGTACAGGAGGGTAGAGAGCCCAAGGCTTCCTTTTCAATACGAAAGTTTGAAAGCATAGTGTACTACTTCAAGCTTGCTCTCCTTCGAAAATCTTCTGCCTTTTGCCTGTGATGCGTCCGAGCATATCAACCGAACCAGGCTCACGTGTTGGAAACATGCATTTCATCGTGCGGACATATGTGGTCATCAACGAATCGTTCCGTCCACGAATCTTTTATTTCGCGTTCGTGGCCCCAGTGACGGAACTTAGACTTGTTAACGACAAGCTCGATAACATGCAAAAAAAAAAAAAAAAGAACAATGCGTACGCTAGAAATATTAGCATTCCGAAACCAACTCAGTAAATATTGACATTCTGACATTATTTTATTTTGGTGTATGATAGCAAAATTATTAGACTGGTGATTGTTGAAATGCAGGCATTAATCGACGATTGCTCCAGACGGGAGGAACACGGACGGCTACACACGCCGACCTTCAGATGGCTGCGGGAACCTCCGGTTCCAAACAAATACTATGTCGCAGCCACGTGATTTCTTATTTCGCTTTTGAGCTGACGAGAATAACGGTTGCAGAAGAAGTTGGAAAACCATGAAACGGTCCCTTTAACTTCCCTTAAATAGATCCTTTTCAGAAGTCCGCGCCGTCGCCTGACCGCAACTGCTTCATCACGTACTCCTAGCATGCATTGGACACGAGTACTGCGACGGCGTTCGGTGAGGCCTCGGAACCAATCACACGCCTCATGTCCAAGCAATGGCGACCGCCACTGTTGCTTGATGGACTCTTGAAAAGGGTCTATTGAACGACTTCCCAATTGCCCATGTGACAAGGAATGTCAGCGAGTAATAAAGTTGTTTTGCCCCGTGCTGCACCCTGCTGCACCTTACAGAACAAAACCAATCATTTGTTGATTGCGCTCTGCAGTATTAGGCATGGTGCGAGTGACAAAATTGTTTTCTTTAGGGCGTTCATACAAATATATTTATTTTACCTCACAACATTTGTTTCCATGGTATATCTATATGTTTTGCTGAATGGGGATACTGCTACGCGCGATAAAAATGTACCTTTAGATCTACGCGCTCTATGGAATCAGACCTCCGAATCTGCGGTGCTATAGCGTTTGCAATCACTCTAAACAGCTTGTTCCTTAAGATGGCTCCATTCGTGGATATTGTTTAGTACAGGTCACTCTATGACATCTGTGTATTCCTTTTCTCAAGATAGTACATGATCCGGAGCTTCACAATGGAGCTACGAAAAACACATATATCATTGACGTCTTGGCAATTCACACATCAGCCCTCCTCGCATTACTTTTGCGTTAGGAAGACAGACGCGTAAAAGCTTTCCTGCGAATTCTTCGAGGAGTTTTCGCGCTGGCGCATAGGTGTTTCTCCTCCCTCCTCTTGTCTGATAATGTGCCTCTACTAAAATAAGATGGTTTAGGTACTTCGTCTCATGTTGAATTGCATCTTTGGGTCACTTTTTGAAATATGATGTTCAAAATATGCCATATTCTACTGTGGCAAGCAAACAAACACAATCCTTGAGGAGAAAGTGTCAAATTTATTTAGAAATCGTAACAGCACAACACGTACATGCCAAGAACACCTTCTAATTACTGCCGGAAGTTATGGCTTAGTTGCATTTAGTAGCCAATTTTTTTTCTAAATGTTTCCGAATATGTAGTTGTGTGTGTCGGGAAGCTTGCATATCAGCGAAGGTTGGCGTAAAAAAACACCAGAATTCCTAGTAGGTGGCATAAATAATCCTCCTAATTTACAAATTTAAGCGGTGTTGCAAATACCGAGGCAAATTCATTACCCAATGCCGATTAGCAGCGGGTATACATCTGGTGGTAGCTTCGGTGTGTCAGGAGGATATTGTTGAGCGCATTCGCCTCTTTAAAAAAAGATAAGTCGAATCGAAAATAATAATGAAGGCTTAAATAACCCACGAGAACTGCTCACTTCCTGAATAACTTGCACCATCGGAAAATACTGAACTGAAATATTTGTCAAGGAACAACTACTGTTTTGCTATAACAAATACCAGTGTATTCGGCGGTGCAACATATATTCTGGGACGCACCCAACACAATCAATGCGTGTTGAATGGCGATCTGCAGAATCATCTGGTAAGAATCAAATTGTATTGAAGTTTTTTCTTTGTTTTCATTTCCTATCGCACTCTAGTCCCCTCCTCTCCACACGGGAGCGAGTATCTGAGCTAATATCCGGAGAGGGAACGATGGTTTCTTTATTTCTATAATAGAAAGCAGGAATTTAATAATCGCGTTTATTCGTTCCTGGCCACTCGTCGGCCTTAAACTTGCCCTGCACCCCCCCCCCCCCCTTATTGAATCCTTATACTCTGCAATTAAATGATCATTAACTCAACACGTAGTTATGGCACATAGCGCGACACTGTTCGCGAGAAGAAGCACACGCCGTTAATGATCTTTTTAGAATGAAAAGGTGTTGACAAACATTGCTATCGTGATCAAAAGTGATAATTTTAGTGACTCAACCTAACGGTGAAATGTAAATAAAATACGAAACATCAACAGTGCCGTATTCACGCAAAAGTGACGCGCATTGTAACGCGTATGTTAAAGTGACAAAGCTATTTTAATATTTTATGCTCAGGTTCTTTCAAGATTACATGAAGTTTGAATAAAATGAGTCATGCAGCCAAAGGGGAGGGTGCCACAAACTGTGCCTATCTCGAATCTCAGTATGCCGTCCAATCACTCAGATCTTTCCGACAAAGTATTCCGTTAAAGAGTCTCGAAAAGCTAATGCAAACTGGCCAATCATGTTTTTTTTGATTTTTGGATGAGTTATTATTAAGGTAAATAATGATCATGTTCTGCCAGGGAGGGTACTATAGAGTATTATACTGTTACTAAAAAAGTAATTGATTATGCTTGCAACTAGTCCTCGTTAAATGTATTAGATGATATTACTTGAATACTTCAAATAAAAATAATATGGCAATTACTTCAAAAAGTAACCGTTTATTTTCTAATTGTCATTTCTATAAATTCAGATTATTCTTCAAGTTTGACCGCGGACCTTTCATACTGATTTTATCGCATTAGAATCACCGGATTTTGAAATTGCTGAGTTATTCATCCTCACAGCCCACCACCCTTGGTGGACCATCCTCTCGTCGGATACTTAGTGCGAGAACTCCATGGTAGAAAGTTTGTTAAAACAATTACCCCCATACGGAATTTGAGAAAAAACGCGTCTTCGAAACACCTGGGACCGAGAATAAGCCACAATGGGCACAAAAGCATATTTCGCGATCTTAATCTAGGCAACAATTGCCCGGTAGAGGAAACATTTTTTTCGTTGCTCGACAGAACGTTAGAAATCGCAACTTTGCAAGGAAAGAAGTTCAAGCCTTGAATTTAGAAAATTGTGCATTCCTGCGTGTTGCCAAACACTTATATTACATGTGACGAAGGGACTGTTTTTTTTGTGTTTTTTTCCCACCTCAGGGTTGACAATATTTGGTTTTAGTTGTCTTGGGGGCACCGGTGTGTAGAGGTACTTTAAGCTGCACATTTTCTTTTAGGGGAGGGAAGTATAGCTAGAACTGTTAATTGGGACTCAGATTCGAAACTGTTCAATAAAGTTCGCAGTGGAAGGATTTTGAGAGACCTCAAACTTATGAGTCCCACTTTAAAACCTATAAAATTACCATAAAGTCATTCCAGATTCTGAACTCCTGTTTTAGAGCTTTGAAGCAATGGTTATATTTTTTGTTCCTCCCTGGATTTAAAAGGTAATCAAGTGGATATATCAGCGCTCGTCGTGTGTACTTCTTACCAGTCCTCGCTGTTTTCCGGTCTGTTTCAGATATTGCATAGACATTCCGTGGCATTTTTGTCTCGAGCTCTAGTATCTAAGTAGCCAAAAACTTCAAAAACGAAAGGAGGGGGATAGTTACGATTATAAGTAATGTTATTGCCTAAAAACGTAACCCGATTACCCTCATGATAGCCATCAAATAACTTATCGTTACAGTCTTACTAAAAATAATGCAGTCGATTACAAGTCATTTGAATACTTGTGGTTAGTACTGTGCAAATCTGGTTCCCTGGAGATTTCATATGTGATATAACGAGCTTTAAAGAAGGAAAAGCTAAACGTTAAAGAAAAACAACCGTGTCCTGGGATACTACAATTTTGTTTGCGAGACTCTTTTCGGTATGTCCAGTAATAGCGGTATTGGCTTATTTATTTTATAGGGAACTTTTAACTCCCCTTTAAATGGTGGGGCAGTAGGCATAGTGCAAAAAACAAATAATATTCTATAATATTGTAATTCATCGGCAAAGGCACCTTCCGAATAGGATATATATTAGTATACTATACATATTCAAACTACATCTGCCTAACAATGCGGTCCATTCTAGATTGTGCATAACGATGTAGGTAATAAAAGCCGCATTTATGATATATCAGACTTTTTAACAATTAGTGGTTCCTCGTATCTTCCTCATAAGAATGATTGCAATGGAATAATCAAAGCACAAGTTCTAGTTCCTGAAAATTAAACATACTGTTCCTTAGGTTATACACACCATTTGGGTAATAAGTGTGTCGACGAGTGTTCTAAATATGATAGCTCTTAGACTGAAAATACCAGTGAAAGCGTGTAAATCATGTATTTATCTACACTATAATCGATGTTTTCTCTTGTTCGCTTGGTAACTGTTGTCATGACTAGGCTGCAACTACTTTGGATATCCAAATTTATCTTCATTTGACAATTTGGCTGTCTCTTTTTAGTAAGTTTTCAATGTACTTCAAACAGTGTAGTACGCACAAACAGTTTGTTTATGCAGACTCTTTCTCGTTTTACACGAATAAAAAAAAAACATCTGGAAGGCTTATGCCTTCTTAATCAACTCGAGGAAATTAGAGCAGGAGTTACAATTAGTCAGTTTGAATGGGAATGAACCGTTTGGTCAACGATTCTGCAAATATTTGTCTAGAGTACCTTCTTAATTAGGCATCCAAAAGAGTTAGGCTACTGGCCGTCTCTGAAGTTCAGATATTATTTTTATTGACTTACCTTTACTGCCTACTTTAACCTCTTCTAATGAGGAAGATGCTTTTGCTTAGTGTGGCAAGAAAAGACGCTACCGGGTCTGGGCAGCCTGTGTCCCTTCCTTAAAACACAAACTATCGGGGACAAATATAAAAAAGAAAAAAAATCAAATAAATCCGGAACGGGCTGTTTCATTCGAGCTCGTCCGCCTGTAGTTGTCGTTTGGCGCATGATTCACACGCACACTTGCCGGCTACCGAAGGGCACACAAATGACGCGAAAGCACGATATCCGCGGCAGAAGGCGCCGTTGACCCCTCAAAGGCTGCGAAGTAAAACCAAAAATCCCTACCCGCGATAATGACGGGCAGGGACGGAGGACAACCGGGCCCCTTACCATAACGTGCTGAAGCCCCGACTCCGCGAGGGGGTGGTTTCAAAGCCGCCTCGCAGTCGGCGTAAATAGCGGGCACTCGAAACGAAACTCCGAGCACAAGACGGGAGCCGAGACGTATCTGCATTGTGCATTTCGCCGGCGTGTGAGCCAGGAGTTCGGCGAGTAGTCACCGCCGTCTCTGCCGCTGCCTTTGTTGCTGCGGGAAGAGAATCGATGACGGGGTCCGCACGAACCCCTTGAGCGTCCGTGCTGAGGTCTCAGTGTGTCTGGCGTGCGCGGCATACCGGTTGCGTGGAGGGAGGGTCGTTGTTTTCACTTAGTGCTGCGTCAAAAGAACTGGACGACTGGGGGCGCGTTACGTGTGTCTTGCGCTTTCGCAGTTCCATCGACCGGTGCCTCAGCATGAGCACCAGAGCAGGACACGCGGACCACGCCAGGCACGTCTCCAGGTGTGCCTTTTGCCGTCGTAGGAATCGCATCGTGCATTGCGCCCTTTTTTTTTTCTCTTCCTGTAGCAGGGGAACCACTTTAGCAATAATGTTTGTACCTGAATATCGCTCAGATGTTGTGTTAATTTATCTGCTACAAAATAAAACTGAAGGGAGCACACTGAAAAGTATGGCGTTATCTGGTTCTGGACGGTTTGCGCCACTAAAGGGAAATATGTAGCGGGTAATATGTTTACTCGAAATAGATCTCGAAAAAAGTTGTCTTTACTGCTGCGTGAATGCCGTCTTCGCTGCATGTTTCTTGAGCGGCGAACAATCGTCACAGTCTGGTAAGTAATTAACCAACATTCGTTAATTAGCGGTTTAATGATTGAATATAGCCGCATGGTTCCAATTAGTAGCTAGCTGAACGTCTTTGAAACCACTTAATCAGTCAGTTTCAGAAAAACTTTGAGCTTGTTAGAAGTACAGTATTGCGCTTAGACGAAGCATGCACAAGGCTGGGGCTATGGTAAGAGGCGTAAAAAATCTCACCGGCGCCTTATTGCACTCGCAGCCTCGGTCCCGCTGCACGAGTGGTAAATTTAGCGCACCACAAGGCTTCAGACGCGCTCAAGGTCTCTCTGAAAATTACTGATTTAGTTGTTTAAATTTACGCTGATCAAGTTTCTAATCGGAACCAAACGTCTATTTTCACTAATTAAAACAAGTTAGTTCACAAATTTTAGTTAATTACTCACCAGACTGCGACGGTTGTTCGCGCCTCGAATGTCCGCCGAGCTCAATAAACATGTAGTGAAGACGGCATTCAGGCAGCAGTAAAAACACCGTCTTTTAGAAACCCAGTTTACATAAAACAATATCACAGGTTATATATGAAAGAAACATATTACACGTTCTTCGCCGTTTCGCACAAAAAAGCGTCACCACGTATTGTTTTTTTCTTAGTCCTTGTTTCGTTTTACTCTCTTTTCAACAGACTATCGTCGCTGAGGTTTGCCATTTGATTACCATCTGTCCAGTGCTGTACGGAACGGCGTTCCTGGAACGCGTTCCTTTTAGAAGGAGCGAAGGAACGCCGCCGTTCCATTTTGCATTGGCGGAACTGGAACGGGAACGCGTTACATTTTTACTGGAACGGGAAAAGGAACGGCGTTCCTTTTTTTTTTCGCCAGTGGAGTAATTTGTATTTTATTTTTGAAAGGGAAATTCTAAAATTATAAAAGTAATGAACATCTATACGATGGGCAGGATTTCGTTAACTTTTTGGTTACATACCATATGGTTAAGTTTGTGCGATACTCGCTTGGTGACAGTCGGGTGCAGGAGAGCTAGTGGACATGGATTCTTTTTTCTGTGCCGGAAACTGCGGCACAGGAAGCCAAACGTTTACTCGAAGGAAAAGACACAGAAAGAAAGACGTTTCAAACCCAGCCACTTTCTTTGCTTGCACGAATCTTCGTACACCCAGAAATCTAAGACCGACTGCAGCCATCAATGAACTTCCACAAATAGACGTACAGTTACAACAAAAGAGCAGTCTACCCGATATGGAACGCACCCTTGTATACCGAATATTGGTGACATGAAATACACACAAAAATTATTTTTTATTTCTTCTCCCCTTGTTCCCTATCTTCAAACTGAACAACGAGTCACGAAGACGGACTTGTACATTTCAAGACTGACCTTTCAACAGCCCTACCTTCTTCATTTGTTCGTCTTGCGGACAGCAACATCGAGAAACAACTGTTGTTATGTTCGAACAAGTGACTTTGTTAGCTTGAAACGCGTGACGTTGTTGTGAAACGCTCGTGCAATGAGGGGTAACAGTACATTTGGCTCGTCTGAATCGCCCACCACAAAATATTGTTAAAAGCTGAGATTTTTAAAGGTGAATATATCAACAAATGAAACACTGCTTCCGCTTGTCTTCTCTTGGTGCCTTTCCATCACTGCATTCAAATTTGTATGTTGCCATTTGATGGGATAGATAAAAAACAACAAAAACCACTTTGTTCGATCTAATTGTATATGGTAATCGTCAAAATACAAATGTAACGTATACGTAACGATACGCTCCATTTCTTTAACTGTAACGGGAACGAGTTCCTATTTCGCATATGGAACTTGTAACGGGAACGCGTTCCAAACATCAGAAGGAACGAGGAACGAGCTTCCGTTCTATTTTTTGAGGAACGTGTACGACACTGCACCGTAATCCTGGTGCGTGAGTGTCTGTCTGGAAATGCACAGTTTTCGCTAACTGTGATGAGCTGCAAAAATGTGGCTTGCTCTTCGGATTTCTCTTGGTCTAGCAACCTATATACAAGCGCGCCCATCTCTTCGTGTAGTTCGCAAGGTCTCTTGTATTTCGGAAGTACCTTCGCTCCCCTCTCTTTTCTTTTGAGAGGGCGACGCAGAAGGTCGAGTTCTCCGCACCATGCGAGGCAGCTGGCTAGGCTTTAAGTATGGCGACAGTAGCACTGTGTCGCGCTATATTGAGTCAGTCCTTAGAACGACTAATTTTCTCTTGTTTTCTATGGTCCCACGTGGTTGGCAACGGCAAGGAGACGAAATGCACGCGCCTTTTTCCATAGCAATGCACACGAGCACCGAAAAAGTAGACTGGTTGCTGTGTGTTTGTATTTAAAATCAGAAGTACCATAGACACCAGTTGAACACTTAGCGTACCTCATAATAACTAGGCTGTATAATTTCCAGTTTTAGCCGGAAAACACCAAAAACATCCGCCGGTGTTGAAACGAAAAAATCGGTTAAAACCGGAAAACGCCGGTTTTCGAAATAAATAGCGCGAGGTTCAAGTACAAATTGGCGGAACAAGAGCTAACTCACAACTGTCGTTTTAATAATCACGGAAGGCGAGAAAGCGGTAGCGTTTCTCTCTCGTCTTTCTTTTTGGTATTAAAAAATCCCAAAATGCAATTGCCTTGATGAGAAGAGTACGTTGAAAGAAGTGAGAAACAACGATTTCTTAGTTCTATTTATTTCTAAAATGCATATCCAACTAGCCCACCTTAATGTTTTAGCACGCCGGTTTTAGATATTTTTCTACAAGCTGCAATTTTTGTTTTCGTGTTTTCACCAAGAAAGTTTATATAAACGATAACCAAACCCGTTCCCTTTTTTTTTTACAGTTGTCGTTTAACTTTTTTAATGTCTCTTAGTAATGGAGATGTGTTTTCTCTGTCACTGCCGGTTATTTGACCCTCAGTTTATGTCCCCAAAAGTGTGTCCTCGTTGTGCCTGTTTCAAGATTGCTCTGTTTAGGTTATCCTCCTTCCTTGTGAACCCTAGTTGGGTAGTTTAGCGTCTTTCAAAATTACGGACATGTCAAAACATGTCCGTAATTCGCCAGACTGTCCAGTACTCTCATAAGACTCTTTGGACATTTTGGGACCCCCGTGCCTAGCGCAAATGAAGAGCCTCGGGATGCATGTATGTGTTTATTATAACAATGAAGTGTGGATTACATTGTATATCAGATGTAAATAAAAAGTGAACCGTTTCTCGTTTTGATTGTTCGTTTCTATTCGCGATCTTTTCCGCCGTTAAAAGCCGTTTAAGAGTCCGCAGAAGACAATTCACCGAAATGCACGTGTATTTTGGAAATAAATAAATACAAAAAAAAACATCCGCCGATTTTTTACATAATAAAACACCGGAAGGTATCAGCCGAATAATAACGCTATGTTTTGTATAAAATGCGATAAAAAAGTGCAGCTGCAGGGTTAAGTGTCCTGCAAAATCGATACAAAGGCGTTTTCAGATAAGATGGAACAACCATGTCCGGTGACCGTTTTTAATTTCGCTGAAAAAACAAATATTTTGCTGGAGTCACGCCTAGAAGAATAAAACCAATCCTTGTTTTCTAAAAAAAAAATGTTGTCTTTGCGAAAAACATTTTTAAGCACCCTCTCAGTCAAGTGCGCGTTTTGCGTATCGCGCGATGTTGACATTTCGGGCGGCTTCCCCCGAAAATCTGTTCTAGCTACGGGTCTAGAAATATTTACTGACACATTAGGCACAGGAATAATTGACAAAAAGCCATAATCACCAAGTATTAGGGTTGTTACTTTGAGAAAAAGAAATCGCAAACACGGTACTTTGCGGAATAACACTCAGGAGTAACGATTTTTGTCTCCGTATCTATGAAAGCTAAGGTCTTAAAAAGTTTGTCAGTATGTTGCCTTGTATATAGTTCGTCTGGGCATGAAATATCGTTGTCCTGTTTAGCGGGAGCAATTTACGAGAATTTCTCACGCAGGGGAATTTAACTCAAAAATGCATTATTTTGAAAATCTTTTAAAAAATTCCCACCTTTATTTTCTTTAAACTCTCCGAAATTAACATTTATAATATGTACTAACGGAATCTGCGAGACTATAATGCAATACTTATGTGGCTTTGAAGTTATAAATCAAGAAATATGGCCAAATTGACGCTAGCGGTGTTGCCATAAATGGGGAGTACACATAAATGTTTTGTACAATTTTATTATTTTTAAAAATGAAAAAAAAAATTCTACGGGCTTGTCAGGAAAAGACACATTGACAGCACAGAGGTTGACAGTAGTTTTGAAGGGAAAATTCCTAATACATTTTCGTACAAACGGCCCAAGAATGCCCATGGGCCGGAGCGATCGAGGTGAGCCACTCTGTAACATGCTTCGCGGTACCTGTTTCAACGGCCGGCATGTAGCGTCCCCGTCTACTCGACATAAATGAAGCAACAGGAGCAACTTAGCAAACATATAAGCCTACAACCTTGGCTGTAGCATATATAGGAGGTGGGGCGCGGCAGAACCTGAACCTGCACCGCCTGTGAGCGCCAATAGATCCGCCGACGTGGAGGGCCAAACAACGCGTAAAAAATAGAGATACTTAAAAAAAAAAAGAATTTCAATTGACTAAGATTGTCTGTATTTGGCGTTTTCAGATAGAATCGAACGACCATGTCCGTTTGACATTTTTTTTCTTATTTTTGCCAAAATATTTTTTTTACTTGTTGTGCAAGCGCTAAAACACTTTCAAACTTTTCTTGGGAAAAATAAAATATATCTTGAGGGACAAAAATAACAAAGTCGCTGTCGGTATACGGGCACTTTTTTGCGACTTGCGTGAAACCGTCCTTCTGGACATTTATAGAATAAAAACTGTTGTCGCCTTAGAGTTCACATTTTTTTGTGCACACACTATACACAAAATTAAAGGAGGTAAACATGCATTTTCGATTACGACGCGATTCAGAGCTTTAGGAATCCAGTTATTAAAAGACTAGAAATTTCTATTTCTTAACAAGATTTGGAGTCCTTTGCTTTATATTCGCCTAAATTATCATTGAATTTAAAAATGAAAACCTTTCTACAAAAAAAATACACTGAAATGTAGACAGGTTATTGATTTTCCAACAATTGGTAAATCAGTTTAAAATGAAGGCCATCTTCATTTTTCTTCTACTTTTTAGAAGTCAAGGCTCACAATCTGTTTTATTAGGCCCTTCAGAAATGCTTTGCCATATATATATTTTTTTGTTATTTTACAGAGCGCTAAATCTGCTGAATTGTCGTAACGGGAGTACAGAAAGATAGGACGTTGCCGATTTCAAACAAGGGCAAGATAAGGGTCGAAAAATGTAGCCAGTCTGTGAAGATAAAGCATTGTGACACGAGTTTGGGAAAAATAGGAATTTATACGAAAGATTTCTCGGATCAGTGAATTTCGGAGCCTACCCTTCGTAGGGAGGCAGGGCTACCGACGACCAGGTTTAAATAGTGTTAAGAAAGAACACACGTTTAAGGTGGTACAACTGAAACGAGATTAATGAATCAAGATCCTGTGTGCACATTTGGCGTTTATCTCTTACATTCTTTCTGTCGGACGCTAAACGGAGTCAGTCACGGCGCTCTCCTGGCACTCCGAGGAGGAACATTTTTTTTACGTATTGCCTGTAGGGATGACTGTTCGTTTCTTCTCAGTGGCGCTGCAAGCTGGCGACTTCAATCTGCTTTTCGCAGCCCTAGGAAACTTTACTTTCAAAGATATATCTCTTCTGCGTCTACGGTTCTTGCTAAAACAGCTGTGGTTGCAAAATCTCGAACCGCGTACACTGTCACAAATGACAGGACTGAATTCTACGTACAACGGAAACAGAGTCCCACTCCTTTGCTTTCATGTCCCTGAACGCTTTGGCGTCAGCTTTCGGGAGGTGGATTAGTTTCACGTTCGCCAGTTTAGTGTTCAGTGCGGCAACCATCTCTGACGCCGACTTGATCACCGACGTGGTGGGCCGTCGATGGTCGTATAACTTTGCCTGGTGCTTGACACGACCTCCGATTCTATCGCAGGCACTCTTGCCATGCCCAGTTGCTGAAAAAATACACTTCGCTGACGTGTACTTGTTGCTCTGCAGCTCGTGTAGTTGGTACTTGTTCTTAAAGTCGGTTGCTGCACCATCACTGACGTAGGTCACATCAGCATTCACAAAGTGAATTTCACGATTCTCCAAACCGTTGTCATGTAAATTAAGTTACTAACAATCTCATTCAATCGCATTTTTTAAGTGTCTATTTTCTACGCGCTGTGCTGCGCTCCACGGCGGCGGATCTATTGGCACTCACAGGCGGCGCAGGTTCAGGCTCTGCCGTGCCCTATCTCCTATACCATGTTACCGCCAAAGTTGTCGGCTGATCTGTTTGCGAAGTCATTCCGGTTGCTTCATTTACGTCGCGTAGACGGAGACGCTACACGCCAGCTGTTTAAACAGGCACCGCGAAGCATGCTACAGGGTGGCGCACCTCGATCGCTCCGGCCCGTGGTCATTTTTGGCTCGGTTGTGCGAAAATGTTAGGATTTTTCTCTTCAAAGCTACCGTCTACCTCTTTGCTGTCAATCTGCCTTTTCCTGACCTCCCCGTAGCATCTTTACGTTTTTTAATAATAATAAAAATATGAAGAACAGGTATGTGCACGCCCCAGTTATGGCAACCGCGTTAGCGTCAATTTGGCCATATTTCTCGCTTTGTGACTTCAAAGCCACATAGATATTGCAATATGGTTTTGCAAACTTTGTTAGTACATATTATAAACGTTAATTTCAGAGATTTTAAAGAGTATTAAATATGGTCTTTTTTTTAAATGATTTTCAAAATTATGCATATTTAGTTAAAGGGCGACTGCGCTTCATTTTTGGTTTTGACAAAAACAATGCAGTCCTCTTCAGTATCGCCTAAGAAGACCACTCGTCAAATACTACAACGCCTGTCTAAATAAATATTTTACGGACCGGCAAACTTCGCAACTCGCCAAGTTATGGCAATCGGCTGGCTCGAGCGGGCAAATTCAGGCGCAACCAAAAGCGCACTCAAGGCTACGGCGTGGGCGTAGCAAACACTGAGCCAAACGTCATCACCATTGCCCCCCTTTTCTTGTTTTTACTTCTCTGTACGAGCGTAGCGCATGTCGTCAGCAACGCTTCTTCTCGGGGCTCAGCGGTGTGCACGTGACTGGCGTAACGCGCCTGCGCAGCGCGCTTCTTGGGAGCCGTACGGTCGACCCGCCGTGGTTCCGCCGTTACCGCCGTCGTCGTCTCGCCGTTTGTGAAAATTGTCTCTCGGAGTTTCGTCCACACTGCGTCCACTACGTGCGCAGGCATATGCCGAAGTTGTGCAGACGTCGTCAAATGTAGTAGAAACCAAAACGTTGCCGAGAGTGCGCTGCAGACGACTCTTGCGCCTAATACACGCCCGCCCCAATCCCGCCCATCGTTGCGTAGAGGATCACGTCGTGACATCTCATACCACGTGATGGCCATGTTTTTGGCGATTCGAGGCAAATGTTGCCGGACGGAGCAGAAGTTTTGGTTTCAATTTCTGCTCGTGTTTAAAATTAGATTTCAAAATATATATATCCCATTTTTCGTGAAGCAAACGACGCGGGGTCTTTTACAAGGGCTTTTTAATGCAAATTCACTCATTATCTTAAAATCTTCGGAATTGAGTGGAGTGGCCCTTTAAATGCCCCCGTGTGAGCAATTCTTGTAGATTTCTGCCGCTAACCAGGACAACAATATTTCATGCAAAGATGTACAATATACAGGGAAACACACTGGCAAAAGTTGAAGACCTTAGTTTTTATAGATATGGAGCAAAAAATCTTTAATTTAGAGCGTTATTGCGCAATGTGCCGTGTTTGCATTTTTTTTTAAAATAATATCCCTAATACTCAGTGATTAGTACTTTTTGACAATCCGTCCTTGCCTAAGTTATCAGTAAATATGTCCAAACCCGTAGCCGAAATACTTTTTTGGCGGAAGCCGCCCGATACGCAAAACATGCACGTGACTGACAAAATGCTTACAGATTTTTTTTTTTTTCTTTTTTTGCAAAGACATTTTTTTTTTCTTTTGATAACAAGGATTGCTTTTATTCTTCTGGGCATGGAGCCAGCAAAAATTTTTTTTCATCAAAATTCAAAATTGTCACCGGACATGGTTGTTCGATCTTATCTGAAAACGCCAAAGACACCATTTTATCCAACTCTTTCATGCTTGTTTTTTCTTCTGCAACGTACGCCAACATCGTGGGAAATCTTAGTGAAACACATCAAGACGCGCAATATAAAAATATATGGCTGTGCTCGCTAGCGATACTTCTCGGAACTTGGCAGTTTCTGGTCTACAGAGCGCTCTTACAACTTTGTTTATTCTTTCCCCCTTGTCCCCCGTAAGAAGAGGCTGGTACCTGTACCCTCAAGATACGTTTTGAAAGTGATCGCTTCTATATTTGCACGGGCGTTTTCTTTGATCGACGAGACAGATTGTAGCCTTGGGGCCGCCGCGCAGACCGAGTCTTCGTAAAGGAGGGCCGCGGCAACGGTCGCCCACCAACACCGCGAGGGGAAAGGTTTCCCCCGAATGTAACTGAATGCGCCCCATGAATCACGATAAATAATAAATGAGGTCAACCAGAAAAACAAAGCGGGCCCGGGCGTTGCCTATGCGCGGAAGGGGCGTGACGCGCTGGCAACCGAATCAATCCGCAATCACGCCGCTGAGCGAGAATGCACATTTTTGTTTTACTTTTTCTTCCGGTGCTGGCCGAGTCAGCTTTTGGGAAGGAAACCACAATCCACTTCACCTTACGATGGACCATATGGGACGCTAGGAGTGGTCACGGTCAATCCAGTGCTCTTGGCATATAACATGGCTACGCGTGCTCAGCGCGTCGCTGCGGTCCTCTGGCAGATCACGTGACACGCACACTGCACTGGATTGACTTCAGTGGTGCGTTGCGTCCTCTGGTGTCCATAATGAGGTGAAATTGGGAGCACGTATGCAAGTGTCGACCCGCTGGGACGTAGCTCGCTGATTAACGCACTCTATACTTCTTTTCGACACCCTCGTCCGCGCATTTTTGTAGTTCGATCTCCGACCCCCCTCCTCCCTTTGAACTTCTGGTCGAGAGATCCATCGATTCCAAACGGCCAATGATGGATTTCTTGACGCGTTAAACCTTCTGATTCGCCAGACACGTCAAGAGATTTAATGTGTGTCATGAGGTCCAACGAGTCAGAATATCGAACGCTTCAAAAAGTCTATTTTGGACCTCCTGATTCATTGGACCTCTTGACGCGTTGGACGTTTTTACTCGGCATGTATGTTTTGACAGGTTGAATCTCCTGACGCGTTGAACATCTTAATCCACATTCGATCTCTTGACTCCTGTTTGAAGAGTCAGGGCTTCCAACGCGTCAAGAGATCTATTTTGGACCTTGTGACTCGATGGAGCTCTCGACACCCTTTCCGATCACCGGAACAGAGGGAGGCGGGGGGGGGGGGGGAGGGGGGGGAATTTTCGAAAAAAACTCGGACCAAGAAGAGGAGGAAGAGGAACAAAGGAAAGCAATAAACGATGAATGACCACTTTCAGGTGCCAAAGAGGAGCGTGACCGTCATTGCAGTGCAACGGGATCTGATCCCGGAAATAAAAACAACCATAGCAAGGGTAAGCACAAAGGCGAGCCGGTGAAGAAGTTTCGTACTAACCAAAAAGCACAAAGCGATAAAAAAGAAACGGACAAGGCAGCAACAAGTCTCAAACGCAGCTTCTAGTTTATTTGAAGAACGAATTATTTTATATACTTACGTAAAGACCCTCACCACCAAAAAAGGAGCACCCCCCCTCCACTAAGTTACCGGAAGACGGACACTCAGGCAGGACCAAATGATTCGTGGTGCCCCCCGCCTTTCTCACCAACCCGCCACCCAAACGATGTCGCTTTAGGGCTGACCAGTAACATGCTATAACAGGCAACTCAAGCACAGCTTTTAAGGCCCGGCCACACTGAGACAACACGACGGCAACAGCAACGCAACACGTTGTCCAACACTCGGGCAACTTGTTGCTCACTCCCCGTGTTGTCCGACAAACTTGTCACATCGTGTCAACAGCAGCACAACATGGACGATAAATAAATGATGCCTCGGTATGACAGCTTTCGGCGACAGGAATAGCAGCAAATTGTGTTGGACAACGTGTGTTGCCCTGATCGCGGGCTGAGCGAATTTCGGGCCGGCAAGTTAATTTCATGATTGTTTTTACTGCGTAATTACGAAAAGTGATTGTCGAAATGCTCACAACTATGGTCGTGGTAGTTCAGACTGTTGTTGAATTTAGAACAGCCGAGAGACCAGGTCACATTACTGCTAGTGAAATAAAATGGCATGCCTACTGATCAAATATAATAAAAATAATCCAGGAAAGCAAATATTAAAAACGTTCAATCTGATCATGACCACGACCACACTGATCATGATCGTTGATGCTTGGAACCTGGAAACAGCCGCTACCAGACGCCTTATTGGTTTAAAAAATAGCCAGGACGTTTTTGGGGAATGAAGCGATCAGATAGAAGGCGGTAGTCATATAGACAGCGTTGAAAAATATTTATTCCACCGATTGTTATGAAGGCTGATCGTGTCGGTGTCGCAGTTTTAAGCAATGTTAGTTCAGCTCAACACCACGCTACAAAACACGCTTTGGTCTACTGCGGTGCTAACTAAATTTTACAGTAGAAATAGGAATTGCATGAAAGAGAGAACCGGACAGAAACACTTCATTCGGGGGCGTAAATTCCGAGCATATATATATCAGTGATCCCACCTTCCTCGATTAGGGCTATCTGCGTTGTCAGCGAATAAAAAACATATTGAATAGATAAAAGGCGAAAAATGCTCCGCGTGTCAAGTTTTCTAGTCACAGTCACTAGCTGACGTCGTCCCGTGGTAATTTCCGGCCCGTCGAACGACTTACAGCTTTGTAGAGTCACATTTCCAGCGACTCCACGCAGCACGCGGACAAAGATAAATAATCAAGATGTCGTTTTGTTTCCCGTGTTGTCCCCGCCGTCAGTGCGGTGTGTCAGGGTGGTTGGACAACAAATCGGTCAGCACGGTTGCCGGGCAGCAGAAACATGTTGCCCGACTGTTGCTGTTTCGGCGATGTGACAGGGTTGCCGGCAAAACGATTTCCTTGTGTGGCCGGTCAGAGTTGTCCAACTGCTGCTAAGTGTGACAGGGTCTTTACTATTCTTGGAAAACACACAAAACTAGACCTCAGAGACACAAAAATGCTTCATATTACTGGCAAATGCCAAGGACGGTGTGCTTACACAATTGCCAAAGATCAAAATACGCATGGTCTCTTTGAGAACTCTCCAACCATTTTCTTTCTTTTTGTGCAAACCTGGTTATCCCCCCACTCGGGCTGACAGTCATTACAGTCTACAGCATGTTTAGTAATTTCCAAGTGGGTTTTCTTTTGTTGGGCAAACTGGTCGTTGTTTAAATGAAAGGCTCTTAGAATATAAAAGGGTAGTAGAAGATAAGGGCCCAGTACTCGAAAATCGCTAAACAGGTTGTAGGCCGTATTGTCTGTCAGCCTGAGCGGGGCATACCCAGGTGTTCACAAAAGAAAGAATAGGGCAAAGCTAACTGCGGGAATGCAAGACCAGTGGCTGCATAGTCATGTCCTGTCAATCTGCACAACGTCCGTTATAATCAACCGCAATCCTGACGCGTGCAAAGTGGGTTTCCCGTCATCGACGACCACAGAACAAGAAAGTATGCGCCGGAACACCAGGGATTGGCTACTACGACGGAGGCGTGCCCCATGGCTGCTCTGACAAGCTGCCCCTGGAAACGCTGCGGCTTTAGTGGGCTCGGTGGCACGATCGAAGCAGGGATGTGTAATCGCTTGTGTTCTACGTACAGGTTAGTAGAAATAACTTCTACAACTGTTTTAAGCACGATTGCATCACCTTGAGAGTGCTGCTGAGCCCACGCAGCTTGTATACCATGATCTCCGAGTCTTGGAGTGTGCTTGCATTATTGTTACATCTTAGCGGCGATGTCGAGCTCAATCCTGGACCTGACACTATGATTATGCAACAGCTGTTCCAGGGAGAGAAACAGACTGGCTTTGGATGTTGGTGAGATCACGAGAAACCAAAACAGTTTTGGTCAACGACTAGAATCCATAGAGTAGTCGATAGCGAATTTACAGCGTCGGTCAAGTGAAGTGCAGGAAGCCCGAAATCAAATTGCGTCGCTGGACACGTGTCTGAAGAGCCTACAGAGAGCCAATTTGAAATTACAAACGAAAGTAGAGCATTTACAAAATCAAAGGCGTAAAAACCTTATAATCTACGGTATTGAATAAACCTTGAGCGAAATACAGGCTTTGTTAACTATACAGGTTATTGACTATACTCGGCGACTTTTCTTGGCAATGCAGTGGAAGGTACAGGCCCGCGTCCCCTCTACCATTTTGAGTGTACGCAGGCTCTCCTCCTCCCCATTTCCGGGGAGAGGAGGAGAGCCCGCGCGCACTCAAAATGGGAGAGGGGATGCGGGCCTGTACCTTCCACTGCATTGCCAAGAAAAGTTGTCTCGGAGTATAGGTATTCAGTGGAAAATAAGGGATTAATGTTGTCAGTTTACAGCAGATTGACAGGCTGGGCAGTCAGTTACCCGGTAACATATCACGGGATTTTCTACGACTTCACGGGATTTTCTACGATTTTCAGAGGACAAAAATCCAATCTTTATAACGCAAAAAGGCTAAAGGGAACACGCATCTTTCTCAACGAAGACTATTCAATAGAGGTCAGAAATATTAGGCGAAAACTCAGGGGAAAAAGAAGCACAAACAGAGTGAATGGTGAAAAGTGTTTCCTCACATACAAAAAGATAAAAATAAACGGAGCTGCGTACGCCGGGGATGATAAGATAAATGATACAGTAAGACTTGCACCTGAAAGAGAATTTCGAAGCAATCAGTTGCGACCAATATGACGAAGTGCAACTAAGTATATACGAAATTTTGTTATGTTTAATTTAAATGCAAGAAGCATCAATAACAAAGCTGAGGACCTTAAAAATATTTTAATTGAGAATTACTTCGATATCGTGGTTATTACGGAGACGAGGTGCATTATTTGGTGATGAATGACAAAATAGTTCCTCCAGGATATAAAGTATTTAGGAAGGATCATGGTAGCAGGGGTGGTGGCGTTGCCATAATTGCTAGGCATGATCGTAACTTCACCAAAATCGAAGAATCATCGGAAATAGAAAGTGTTCGGTGCAAAGTAAAATTGTCGAACATCGAAATAATGATCGGAGTTGTCTATCGACCACCTAGCTTCTGTTTTGATTTTCTCGAAACGTTAAACGTATTTTTTAGTTAAAATGCATGCCAACATCCGTGAGGTACGAAGGAGGTACGAAATAGTCCGCTATGTTTTGCAAATTTTTGTAGCGAAAGTCAGGCTTCTGACTTTCTACCTTTGTTCTTTTGATCCACTGAACAATGTGCTATTAGTAAAATCCCAATATAAATTGATTTACTCCAGCCCAAAATTCGTTTCATGGGACCTTTAAGGCCACCGTGTTTGAAAAAATGACTTCTCCCTCAAGGGCCATCGCGGGAGTCACGCCTGAAGACTGGCACGAGCAGGCGACGAAACGTTGGGTTCCTAATGTGAGCTTGGTTGGACGTCCCTTCTCTCTAATCATTATTCGACAGTACCAGACAAATTTCTGTCGAATGTACTTGTTCAATTGTTCTACCTTGAGCGCTTTGCAACACAACAAAAAGGTTATTGCCAAGAACTGTCTCGCAAACTGTGCTTGAGTTTAAACATCATTAGTTTGCGCCTCTGAAAACCGTTGTTTTTATTTCTTGCTTTGCAGTTTCGGTGCGTCCTATGGAAAGTTAATATATATTTCAGAGCAGGCCGCAGAATCAATGGCCCTAGTGGTAGCGTGTGTCCGAAGCCAACGGAACACATTTCGGCTGGAGGCTTTCTAAGAGACAATGCGAAAAATATCAGAGTTGGTGTGTCAAGGTTCCCTTTTATTTCATGTAACCACGTGAATTATATTTCGATTTGGTAATATATTGCTATAAACGATTTTTTTTAGTAACTCAAAAGAGCAAGTTGTTTTGAATCTACCAAGACCAAGTCTTATAGAGCTTGTCAGGAAAGAGGAGTTTATTTTTTCTTTATTTTAAACCTGGGTCGAGAATAAATGCAAAGCTCTTAACTAAATTATACCTTATCAGTTTAAGCATAACTAAATTTAAGCTGTATTTCTATTTTCATAATTCAAAAAAAAAAAGTTCTCACACAGAAAATTTTACCTGTCATTGTTCTAAAGCCATCTCTTACAAATAAAAAATTATAATTCATAATAATAAAATTAATTTTTTTAAATAGATGTTTTAGCCCTGATCTTATTTTACTCTGGTCTCTGAACAGTCGTGCAAGATAGCGCTACCTATCTCGCATCTAGCACGGTTGGCTTCTGCTATTTAATTAAATAATCTGCACGAAGAAGCGAGTCAGTCGCTTCAGATGGGTTTGGGAGATTACGTGTTCATTACAAAAGTAAATTTTGGATGTTAAAATAACGCCATTTGAAAGGTGATCAACTCAGAAATATACAACCTACAACATAAATTTCTATTCGTATATTGTTTTCGATATTTTAACGTCAACTAACATATTTTGGCTAAAAACACGGCTTGCACAGAGATTTCACCAGTTTTCATGTGGCAAACCATGCTTTGTCTAGAAGGAATGATGTATGCAGTGAGCTCGATTTGACTAGACACTGATATCGTGGGTGGCAGGTGTTCGAGGAAAAAAAATGTTGTTATCCAGTTTCACGGAGATTTTGGGTTTTTCGCAGAAACAAGGCATAAAAAGAGATTTTCAAGAGTAATAATTTCCAATAAAATTATATTTTTCAATACACTGGGAATGGGTGTCGCAAATAGCTATGCAAACAAATATAGATGTGTGTTGTACGTTGTAGAGCCGAACGAGGGTGTTTATTCAGCGTCATATCTGGAGGCTATGATGACGTTGTAAATATAGCGCCGATAAAACGCAGTGGGGCTATGTGTGTGATATTTATGGTCTTAATTGCCTATCAAGTCGGGTAAGATATATATGGCTTTTAACATGAAGTGTAATTAGAAAAAAAATAGTTTTATCAGTAACGAGATGCACGCATTGGCAGCAAGAAACGAGGACGGGCGAGTCTTCTAGTCAATAAAATAAGGGTAGTTACACACGTGCAGACAACAATAAAGATAAAGCAGGTATCTTAAATCAAAGTATTTATGCTGTTAATAAAATGGCAGCACTAACCGATTTGTGGTACTCAAGTTCCTCCAGTGTAGGTCTCTTGAATAATTATTGCATAAGGGTACATTTATAATGTAGCCCCAAATCAATGGTGACATATGGTTGGTAAGCAACTTTGATTCCGGTTGAGATGCGCTCAAATCCACTCTCAGATTGCTGAAATCCACAGTCCGAATACAACATACTACGCTCGTGTATTTTTCGAATTATGCAAACTGCAAATCAAAAGAATCACAAGACTTAGGGTTCCTTTCGTAACCCAGATACACTGTCCAGAATTACAGAGTGCGCAACCCTTAAAAGATCGGGCAATAAAAAGCGTACGCGCGTACTGTACTCTTTTTATCGCTTCAGTTCCAGCCTTCCTAATGGCTACAGACAAGGGATTGCGCAGAAACTCGTCTTATCGTTTTAACGGCTTCACATGCATCCTTAACAAATAAATAATAATAAATAATAGAAAAATAGTGTGCGCACACAGATACAAATAATTAGTGCAAGAGCCACGCCGAAGCTTCCAAAGGACCATCTGGGAGACCCAGGGGTATATAAAATCCCCCGAGAAGTCTGGTTTGCGTAAAGCAATAAAACGTGCAACGCCGGAATACGAACGCGTTGGCTCTCCGATGCGCTTGCGAGATAGCTGTGGTGTTGCGTGCGTTCCTCAAAAGAGAAAGGGAGGGAGGCGTTCAGATTGAAAAAAATTCGTGGCATTTGCTTTACATTCTTGCGCTTCTGATTTTACACAATCTAATCAGACCTGACCCTAAGAGCTAAGCAATAAGCTATTACTACAGCTATCTCAAAGAGAGTTTAGGCTACAACAGATGGAGTGGAGCATGAGTACCTCCACTGTCTTTGTCTTTTTATTTTCCCGAAAACATTATTTTATTATTTAGTGCGCTTGGTAGACATTTTGTGTTCCCGCAGTGTACCAGATGGCACGTGTAATCTCGCTTATAGAGCACCTACTCTTTCAGGTCGGGTTACATGATGAGATGGGCAATCTATTTTACATTTAAAGATATCATGACCCGTTTTAATTGGATGGGAGATAACGATACCTCTGTGCGGCTGGTCTCTTCCGCTGATTTTCTAACTGAATATATTAAAGCTTGGACACCTCACCGGTCATTCATCGAATGTTCTTATTGTCTCTTTTGAAAAATCCTACGCTTCAGCTCGTTTTCTTCGTCTACCCTCAAAGCTCGTCCAGGTACGGTGCAGATATTCACCAATAATAACCAACTAGAGGAATACGTCATTTTGCCGTCCCTTAAAATTTGCATTAGCTACCCTGTTTCTTTAAAGGACTAGCGCGATATGCATCATTTATTGCTTCTAGCTTCACATGTGGGTGTTATTTTTTAATTAAAAAAATTATTGCGTTCGCTTGAAAGAGCGTACTTGCAATGTTGGTGTGTATATCTCGAGCTCTTTTAGAACTTAGAAAACTTAAGGCCTACCATTTCCAAATTGGGGTTCGGTGCAGCTTTATACTGTTTCCCGCTTGCCATGTCTCCCAAAAAGAAATCGCACACTGTCAGCAACATACTGCCGGCATGATAGCAGATACCCTTGCCTTTTATGTGCTAATTTCTCACCATTACTAAGGCTTTCTTATCTGTTCCGATATTCCTGTTCAGCGCACGGAACAACTAACTTATTCTCAACGTTTTATTATCTGTTAATAGGCACTGCAACGTACTTTGTAGTCTTGAATATTTTATAACTTTGGGCAGGGTAATTTTTGAGCCTTAATTGCTATGTTGCTATCAAAAAGAAAGAGTTGCTTTCTTATTTTGAATAACTCTAGTTGTTTTTTCCTAACACCCCATCGTTAAGATTGGCTCTACTATTGAAGTCCTTCAAGAGTTGACATGCTGGGTGTTGTTTTGTTTTTACTTCCTTTTTAACAATGGCTATTGTCCGCCCTGCCCTAATTCTGATCAAGACAGCAAATGACCAATATTAGATATTCTTCTTTTACCACCACTTAATTTTTTTTCAGGAACTTGCAATGGCCAACAGTGATAAGAACTGCGGATCCTTAGGAAGAGCTAATAATGGCAACACTTTGAATATGTCGTTCAGAAAAATAAATACGCACTTCTAGTTCCGGTATGACGTGGTCTGTTAAACAAAAAAGAAATGCGGTAGCCAATATTTATTGATCTCTTATCACAACTACCAGTGAAAATAATCACTTTTGCTGTTACCTACGCAATTGATCTCCATTAACGTGATTGTTGTGTCCTGATATTTCTTACTATTGTACAAAAATAATTTAGGTGAGATATTAGCTGGAGTGGACAGAATAAGCGCAAGGACGTCATCGTTCCGGAGCTTTATCTTCTATAGCGGACTTAAAGGGATACTGAACCGAAATTTGGATTCCGCGAAATAAGGCCGCAGAAGCGTTGGACGGGACGCTACGAACTCCAAAACGTCACTCATACATCGATATATCAAACGAGTGGCTGTACTTTTGGAAAAGAAGTGCGCGGTCAAGAGAGGTCTTTGACGTCATTGTTTTCCGGGAGAATTTGAGAAGGAGGGGATGCGGCCTCGCTTCTCTCCTCCTCGCTTCGGTTCACTAGCTCGACAGGACGAAGCGAGGAGGAGAAGGAATGGGAGTCGTGACGTGAATTGTCTCTTCGTCCTCGTAGGTAGTGTTCAATAGCGCACTTCTTTTCCAAAAAATATGGCGATCCGTTAGATATCGCTGTATATTGGATGTTTTTGGGTTTTGCAGCGTCCCGCCCATCCGTGCAGCCTTGCTTTGTGAACTCAGAATTTCGGTTCAGTATCCCTTTAAGCACATTGAGAAAGTTAATAAAATTCGTTCTTCAGATTGCTTGTATCCAACAAGCATGCTCAACCTATTTGCATCCTCAACTTCTGAGAAGTGTTTATCATCAACAAAATTAATCAACCATAGGCTACAGCTACCGGCATTTTATATGGGAACGCATCAACTCATGCTTCAGTCGCATATCCTGATGAACATCTGTATGCCGAGCATTTGTCTCAAGAGAACGCAGGTCACAGTGTATATGTAACAAACACTTGTTTCCAAACTATTTGTTGAATATCTAAACGACCTACCTAACTTGAGAGCCTGCTGCTCAGATACTAGCGCAGCCCCCTCCAAAGCGGTGCTCAGAAAGCCTGTCACTAAATTACCATTGAGTGATCGTAAATGACCGGCACCTCGCGGCCTTCTCTTTCAGTGGAAGTCGATACAGCGCAAGCCATGGGTCGTGTAATATCCAGCTCGTTCATCATGAAAAGTCGCCCACCTAAAGGGGGCAGAGAGTTATCACCCCGACAATTACGCTGAAAAACAAATTCATTGAGATGGAATAACGAAGGGATAAGAAAAGTAAAGGGCATCATGAGGCCCATTGATGCGTACACTCTGTCTTTTTTTGTTTGACGTCCCGGAGCACGCGTTTGTGCGCGGTGTTGTTCGCATATTACCCAAAGTTTGGCACCCATCAGAGAGCCGTCGTAAAATGTGCACGCCGAGTGTCCTGTGGTAACTGAGGTGGAACTAACTCAAAATAAAGCGTGTGCGAAGACACTGTTGCCTGCTAGGTGAGTTGCCTCGCTCCGGCTATATCCGCATGAATGAACACTACGCGCGCATGAGGCTGCTCGCGTACAAGCGCGGCTAACTCTTGCGCTTTCCTCTGCTAATTTTTGTTTCGCGCTCTTCTACGCTTTGCGGGGAACACAAAGAAGAAAGCAAAAGCCGTCAGCGTTGATAGAAAAAAAATTAATTTCTGGCAATGCCACCATTATTCTTTTTGGCGCAGCTAGTCTGAGTCTGCGTAGGACATTCACGGTAGCAAGAGCAGTAGACACTATTTGTTTTGCCACACTGCCAAACGTGCGTTGCATGTTCGTAGGGCATTCATGGCTATGACGCGAGAGTATGGCGTGAGCAAAATAACTTCTGAAACACCTCAGGGTCATCAAAGTACCTCGGCTTGATTTTTGGCACGTGTATTGATTGTTTTTAGTTTATAGTACCACTGTCACTCTAGACAGTTACATGTGCCGTTTCAGCTATAGTTGTGCCCCCCCCCCCCCCCCCCCAACATAAGTTTCTTGCCGCTAACTATAGTTTAATAAAACTGGAGTGAGACCCGTGCTGTGCAACTTATATCCACTTAAATCCAAAATAAATCTGAATATGGTTTCCAATCTTTATAATAAATATTTAAGTGGATCGATTAGCGTGAAATTTTGTTAACAAATGTATATGATAAAACATGTACCTCTCTGGTCGATTTACTTTAGTGCGGAGCTTCCTTAAATATTATGTTGCTAAAAATATGATCAAAACCAGTCATAAGGGAATGAGGTAGGAGTTACGTCAAGGAAACCGCATTAAAATGAACATAATGAATGCCGTCTTTTTAATTCCAAGAGGAAATAAGAAAATTGTGCTGCGAAAAGATCTAACAGGAACGGAACATGCTCAATGAATCGGAAACATTTACATCTATTTTGACACAAATTGCTTAAACACAAAAATGATGAACAGAGAAAAATAGCCGTTATATTAATATTTAATAATAGTGACGAGGCTTAGAAGCGTACTACGTTGCGTGGGCTGTGTGCAATAGGTCGAGAAACGAATGCCTAGGAGAAGGTGCAAACGAAGTATTATGTAGCAATATACAAGTAATAAAAGTAGAGCATAAGGAAATATGATTTTGCTCTATGAATCTCGAACAGGGTTTTAAAAATCTATATATATATATATATATATATGTATGGTTAAACGTGAGAAAAATGACACATTGACTTATCATGTCATATTCAGGACTAGGCAATTGAACGTGGGGTTATAAAATGCACGAGATTTTACCCGCACTTCCGGATGGAGCATTAAATTCGCAATGAGCGCTGAGATTTTGTAGCAAAAATTTCTAGTTCACGAAGAAAGCAAATATATTCACAATGATTATGGGAAAATATTCTTGGTAAAGGTCTAGGGAATCGAGGAATAAAAGGAAAAAAACAGTGAGATGGACAATTTTAACGAAAGGCAAAGTTTTTCTCTAATCAAATCGGTTAAACTTTGGTGGTCCCTATTTGTCTGTTTACTATATTTTGCGTCCTAATTGCTTTTCGAATTATATATTTACATATATCATTTCTCGTGAACTGCCTTTTATTTTGCTTCATTTTTTTTCTGCGCACATTTTACTTTATTATTTTGTGATAGCCGTTTGTATAAAGCAATGGTGCTCACATGGGGGTCTCCGGATCTTTTGGGGTCTGGGAAGGCATTCTAGGGGTCCGCCAAGCCCTGATTGAGTAGTCAAGCCCGGCAATAAAAGCTGTCTTTTTCAGATTGAGAAGAAACATTCCAATTTTCGGGGGAGTTTTCTAGTGTGTATCTCAATGAGAGAAGTGTTCTTCACACTAGTACTTAGTTATATCAAGATACTAAATGATTATAATAGTTGCCCCATGCATTTCTTTCCCCCTCCCCACGAATAGGGTCATCCATCATCTCCGCTGATCCACAAGGGGTTCGCAAACATCAATGGTTAGAACCACTGGTATAGACAATACTTCCCATTGAACAAATTTATTCATTCGTTGTTTGGTTACGTGTTACTGTACAATAACATTTGTTTGGGGTAATTTGTTTCTGTTGTATATTTGGTGACCTTGAGTGTATTGGAAGCGTTCGACAAGACAGTGGCGCCATGGAGCGGTTCCCAGGAAAAGCATTTTCCATAGAAGTCCCGCGTAGCAGCCGACCCTAGTTTCTAATAAATAGCTTACGTGAGCAGAGCGCTATACAAAACAGTTTTAGCCACAGTAGTGTGGACGCTGTCATTGGTGGCGTTGCCGATACCCTGCGAAGGCGGCGCGGCGCGTCTGCTTTATGTGCCGCGCGGTCCCGTTTGCATCCATTGATTCATCAATCGTCCATGGAGTGCAAGTTTTCTCCCCGTTCCGCAAATACCGTCGTTTCCTTTTCCACTTTTTTTAGGTTTGTTGTTGCGGCGTCTTTGATTTTTATTTATTCCCTCAAAAAATTGTGCTGCTACCATTCTTACTAGATGCTTTCTTAGCGTTCCAAAACACTTAGTGTCTCGCCAACGCTGTTGGTCGGCAATAATGCGCGATGCCGCAAACGCCGCCATCAAAGCTCAGTTAGCTGTAGCGCAGCGTGCCCCAGACTGAGGTTGCCAAGTCCAGTTTACGCAAACTATGGTGATTATGCTGATTGTAGTTCGGTCTGCCGTGCAGACGCGCAGAACTGCACTTATCCCTACCAAAAAAAAACGGTTTAAAAATAAACCGGAATGAATCCAGAATTTTAATCCGTCATATGGGCCCCTAAGCAAACCGGATTTCTAGAAACCGTAAATGAACCGGAAATACCCAGTCCGGAAACCCAACCGTAATTGGTCGAAGCGGAAGCTGAACCGTATCTGGCCAATCCGTAGAGCTTCACCGGAGTGGGTCTAACCGTATATTAAACCGTATCAGGCAACACCTGAATATAATAGAAGTAGTTTAATAGAGTGACACACCTACTGTTTCACCTTCCGATGTACTGCAGCTGATGCTACAAGCCATCCCTTACAAAAATGTCATATCTGGACTTATAATAAAAATACAGATATAGATATATAAGGAATTGGGCAGATATGGCCACATATGCATAATCAGGCGATATCTGGAGGAATATAGCCATATCTGCCCAATTCCTTATATACCATATATAGACTGCTTTATATTATCCCGTGTTTGGGCCTGGCAAATAGGGTACCCACCTCATATAAAGCAATTTTTATGTGATGCTCCTTCTAGCATCACATTAAAATTATTGCCCTGGGGCAGGTACCATACTTTCAGGTCCAGACATGGGATCATATAATGCATTTCTATGAATATCCACAAAATACACATTTTACTGCAATCCCACAATGCCAAACGTGTGTTTACGTAGATACATCGGCAGAATAGGCCACTGACCAATCTTTAGTGGCCTGGTTCGAAATTTGTAATTCCGACAAATATGTATGCTACAAAAACCAAATGCAGGCGATCGCTAGTTAGCAAACATTGTAACATATCATTCGACGTCTGAAAGTCACAGCCCTTTGGCGGGATTGGTTGTCGAGGGAGCAGACAGATATGGTTTGCAAAAAAAGTTTTATACATAAAAGCGCCAAAATTTCAAACAAGCACTTCCGCCGTTCAAGAAAAAATAATAGTAATATCACACGAACAACCATTAAAATAAACTAAAAATGTAATAGCACACAGACTCCTATTAAAATAAAATAAAAGGAAGGCGACAATTAAGCTGTAAACTATACGAAAGTTCCAAAGTCGTTGATCCTTACTCACAGGGTAAAGTTCTGATTCAACTCTCCGCTCGAGCACAGCAGTTTTGACATGGGCTCGCTTGCTAGCCTCGTCGTTGAAGTCCTTCCTTGCACCGTGCGATGTTCAAAGTCCCCCAGTCGCTCCTCGCTGGCCTTGTTTTTCCGTTCAGTCCCGAAATCATCCCTTGTGACCAACACGTCACACACACACACACGCACAGACACCATTGTTCGCCGGAAGCAATACAAGATGAAAAGTTCATTACTGCTCCTTGAACACGACGAGGTCACCACCGTTTCCCGGACTGGAAAATGACGAGGGCATCATATTTTTAACTAAAACTTAATAAAGAAAAAAATTAATAAATAATGAACACATAAGTAACAGAAATCCGGACTAAATCATAAGAAAACGTGAAACAACGAACACACAAATAAAAAAAGAGTAAAAACACAAACGACTTACACAGAAAGCCACATTTGTTCAATTAAAAATGACGTTTAAGCCTGATAAAAAAATATTCCTGCTGCGCTAACCATAACCAACATGGTGTGTAAACTATGCAACTTTGAGCAATGCAGGGATATTTATGATCATAATCAAATGTCATTGCGAACTCAAAACGTGTGGCTGCCTGCCTAGGTCCTTCATATTACTATTTTTCTGAATTCTGTGTTCATTATTATGGCTGCTCGGGACCAGGCGGAACTTGGACTGCTTTGTACCCATAGAGAGAAGCACTAGCTTCTCTACATAATCCCACCCCTTCTCCTTGGAGATACCCTCCGTGTATGCTGTAATTGGAAAAAAAAAAACAATAACCAGCAGATATACACATTATTAGCTACATTGTTTTGTAATAATTTTTCTAAATAGGCCTCTGGCCTAGGACAACACAAGACCTTTTTTTGGGCGATGTAAAGTTTTGACACAAACAATTTGGCCCGCATTTTGCAGAACATACCCTGTAAAACCTTAAAGTGCACCATTACGATTTCGGCATACTTTACATCACCATTGTGCTTCCTATGTGCATGACATTTAAAAGCCAAATCCGCAAACACTTCACAATAATTGATGCGTATTAAGCTGTGTGCTTTATGTGGGGCCTTTAAGTGCAAAGCATCCAAAGTGCGCGTCCGTCTGCATTTGCACAGTATACAGAAGAGGGGAGAATGCGGGCGGACTGCTGTTTTCACTCCTTGCAGAGGATTCTCTAATTTTGCTTATACAGGGCATTTCACCGCACAGAACGTACAAACACAAGCTTGGAGATCGCACACGCAGTCTCAAAAAACGATTACATCGAGTTTTTTTTTTTTGCACCATAAAACGTTGTGTAATCATAATCATAACATCAATGGGAGTACAAAAGATTGCATTAAAGTTCCCAATTGGGTCTGTTTTATACCACACAGCCACTGTCTATACACAAGTCAACTAGCTCTACACATACCGCTCAGCACACCACTGCTAGGCTGAATCAGATAAGTGTCACGCTTGCCGAGCTTGAAGTACAGTCGTGATCTATACAAAGGTGAACAAGCAATCGTCGACTGCTCAGTACTGGGAGCATCATCCAGCAGCTGACTTGCTTTCCTTTTCAAATGCCTTGCGAACCAAGTGTGGTAAGTCGTCGGATAAGGAGAGAACGTCACCACACACAGAACTGAGCCGTTGATACTCGCCTGTTTACCTTCATATGGATGAAGTCTCTGTCTGGCCGAAGTAGCCAGTGTGTGTGCAGCACAAGCGGCTGTATTGAAATCTCAAAAGGATGAAAGTTCCGAACAGGCTTGGTAAAGTTTCACATTGCAAGTATGCCCATGCAAATTTCACTTTCTAGAACATAAAAATGCATTTCAAATTGTCACCCAAGACAAGCTGCTTTTACACAGCTGTATATATAAGGCAGCTTACCCATCAACAACTTTTGTACACTGCCATGGACTGAACCTCGGCCTGGTCGATTCTAGCTTCTGTTCGGCGAGGGCTGCACTGAGTAGAAAGGTGAAAAATGTGCCGTAGACTATGTGAAACAAAGAAAAGCAATCCTAGCATGCAAAATTCACTAGAGGCACTAACAAATAAAAGTCAGAGGTTGGTCAATTATGTTAACGCAATATACTTCAAACGCGTGCCATGAGTGCTGGCAAAATATTTGCTGCCTTCAATCTAGATAAGCTTGTAAATGTACATGCCAAATAACCAATAACTTAAAAGCTGAAATATATTTCGATGGAACTACAAAAACCGAAGACTAGCTCTGCAAATATGGTGCCGTCTAGTACACCATAGATGTGTAGAATCGGACTACAGCGACCCCCTTACAAAGACTGAAGCAAAACAAGTATAGAGTCTGCCATTTTGTTCTTAGCCCGGGACTGAGGCAGGAAAAGAGGAAAGTTTTAAAGTAGAAGAAAAATAAACAGTCGAGAACACGTCTCTAACACAGCTCTGTGTTAGAGCTGTGTTAGAGACGTGTCCTCGACTGTTCATTTTTCTTCTACTTTGAAACTTTCCTCTTTTCCTGCCTCACTCTCGGGCTAAGAACAAAATGGTTAACATCCACCAGCTCGCCTGCGCAATCACTACATTATCATAGAGTCTGCAGTGTCACTACAACAGAAACGATGGTATTGTGATCTCGTGGAGATAAAAGTTCGGAACAAGTGTGACAGGCTTTGGCATGACAAATATGCCAATGGCATTATTCATTTTTGTATATTCTACCGTGACAGTGCAGGGAAACAATCACACAACAGATACTCAGAAAGACAAGCACACGCGTTAAACGTATAGCTCTTGTGTATTCAACTACTTCATTCTTCTCTTCAACGTCTGGATAGACTTTCCAGAACGTGATAAGCAGAAGAAATAGCGCAAAATACAAGGAAAAAAGCGAAAGACAAGACAAAAGAAGAAAGAAAACCCTTAAACATCATCATTCTCTCTACCGCTATTGTTTAGATAGAAATTGAAGCTCTTTGGTCGACAGTGCTATAGAAGGACTACTTACACACTTGTCCTTCAGATGCTCTATTCTTTGCGCTTTCATTATTTCTCTTGTCAATTGGTCTCAAATCATATCTATTATGGAACAATTTTCAAAATGTGCTATGCAACCACAATCTTGACAGCAGACCAGGGTGTAAGATAGACAGGTGGGGAAACGGCCCACAGAAGCCTACCGCAGCGCCGTGACCAGATTGTGTACTCGTCTGCTTGCGGTTACTCCCCACTTGCGACAGATGGCGCTGCGGCGAGAGGAAAAAAATCGGAATTGGATTTGCGTGGAACTCTATGGGGAGAGTGTGCAAAATAAACCGAGAGCACGGCGGTCTTTCATTAAAAATCCACGAGAAATCATCTCCGTCAGTTTAGCCGGTCGCCATCGGTCGCCCACCCGGAGTGAGAGTTCGCGGTGCTCCACATAGATGGCGCCACAGAAAAAGAGAAAACCGAGGGGGACACAATGCGGTCACTCATTTGGCTCTCGTTTCCCCACCTGTCTATCTTACACCCTGCAGCAGACTCCCAAATGCTCAGCGATGACTCGGTGGTTATTATAAAAGTGTTCCCTTAAACGATCATTCAAACACCTGCCAGTCTGGCCTACATACGTCTTACCACACTACTTATGTAGACCAGACTGGCAGGTGTTTAAATGATCGTTTAAAGGAGCATTTTTATAACACCCATCGAGTCGCCGCTGGACATTTGGGAACCCACTGTCCGGAGTGTGGTTGTGTAGCACATTTTGAAAATTGTTCCGTAATAGTTAAGAGTCGAGACCCATTGCCAAGGGAAATAATGGAAGCGCAAAGAATAGAGCATCTGAAGAACAAGTGTGTAAGTAGTCCTCCTATTGTGTTGTCGACCAAAAAGCTCCAATCTCTATCTTAAGGATAGTAGTGAGGGAGAAGGATGACTTGTAAGAGCTTCCTATTTTTGTTTTTCCTCCGTTTCTTTTTCTGTTCTTTGCTTCTTTCCTTGTATTTTGTGCTATTTTCCTTATCACACTCTGAAAAGTCAATCTAGACGTTGAAGAGAAGAACAAAGTAGTTGGATACACGAGAGTTGTAAGTTCAGCGCGTGTGCTTGTCTTCCTGAGTATCTGGTGTGCGAATGTTTTTCTGAACTGTCACCATAGATAATGGTTCATCAACTCGCCCAAGCATCCATTCTATCATTTCTGCAACATTAAAATGACTCTGAAAGTGCGAGCACCTACAGGGTGTATTCACGCAAGTCTTGCAGGTGTTGAGTTGTAGGTACAGTGCCCTGGTTGTGTCCATGTGCGATTTATGACCAAATACCACAAGGACTAACACTGCAAACTTCTGCGAAAACCAATGGGCGCGGCGGCGAGCGGTAAAAGTGGTGGTGTTCACCACTCTCGCCGTTTGTTTGTGTTTGTGTGTTGCTACTAACAAGCGCACCAATGGGAAGGCTTCAGCCATTATTGGGAACACTAAATAAACAAATACAAAATACAGATACAACACAGCAATACTGGATGCAATTAGTGACGCACTTCTGTTGGGGTTCTGTGGATATTTTTACAACGTGTAGTTGGTGAGCCATTTCAAAGTTGCGATGAGTTGCTCGCTGTAGGTGAGCAATTTAGCCAGTGCAGTATGACTGCTAGCCTGGAATCTACAACCTGCACCACGCAGTAGTGATACGCATGCCAGTACGATGCTTTCTAGATCGAAATGGGCAGGGGTTCGGACTGAACCCAGGATCCCAGGGTTCTGCAGCGCAAGCTTTCGTTCCACGTGCTCCAAATGGTGTGCGCTTGCCCAGTCGGCCACCGACCCCCAACGCAAGGCAACGCAATGCACTTCTGTTGTAAACTCAGCATTCCGCTTACGAATGAAATGCGCAGTTTCCCTAAAGACTTTCATTCCACGTGAGTGGCAACAGAATTGCAAAAGGCCGGCCCATAAATGCAGTCTGTGTCAAAAACAATCCTAGCAGCAATAAGTTGCTATTATATTGCTAACCTTGCCATGAACAGCCTTGGCAGTCTTTCATGAAGCCAGGACTTCAGCAGGGGAGACTGTCATTTTGTGTCGTCTCAGGTCACTCACATCAGGATGGCAAAGTGAATGCCAACATCTAATTGGGAAAGGCTGCAGTAAGTACAAAGATGAAAACACAGATTAGAATATATTATAAAAAATATCATAGACCAACTTGAAAAAGTACACAAAAAGACAAGGACAAAAATATAGAAACACGTAGGACGCAGACTGGTGTACATTCGCAACTCGATTGATTGTACACAAAAGAAAATAAGAGGATGAGAGAAATCAGAAAGGCTTTACTCGGAGAATGTGAGCTTCAGGAACCGGGATGTGAGGCAAAGATGTCAGGTATATTGTTTTACAGACACTCTAGAACTAGCAACAGCCTTTCCATGTAGTAAAGTGGTGAGTTCATCCTGATTGAACATCTTGAAAAATAGTACCCAAAAAGCAAGGAATAAAGGCTAGGAATACATACACTACATACGAGTGCAGACTCTCAACACACATAGATTAGAAAAGAAAAAAAAAAAGAATGCGTTAGGAGCTTTAACAAAAGTTCGAACAGGTCCAAGTGGGCCGTGCTAATTCACCCATATGCATGATACTGTAAAAACAATTTCCTCGGCAGCTCAGGTAACCGACGGATGTGCGGACACCATTGGTTGCCCCATACTACGAATAAGAAGGGCCTAAAATAATTATCTTTAATGTTTTTATAGTATCTGCTAATTATTGACGTTTTTCCTAAGGATGACATACACGAGTAGTGTAAACAGTGCATAGGTATGTGACAATCCATCGTAGATTTTAGAGATAGATTGAGCTCTCTTTATGTACTAGCCATCTATCTGTTACCTTCACTAACAGAAAAATTTGTTTTTTTTTTTTTGTTTTAGTCGGCTCTTGCTAACAGGTAAATCAGCGCGTTCCACTTGGGCCTGTGCTCGAGCCCTTCCGCATTTATATTGCTCCCTTCTCTGATTTATGCGGGTTCAGTTTGCGCTTGCATGAGGTCTATGTGTTACTTTCCCTGTCTCCTTGATTTTTTTGCGAACTATTTTTCAAGATGTTCCATTAGTACCAGCTCACCACCTTTCTACAATCGTGCAACAACTAAAAACAATTACAACTTGCACCATTCGCTAAAGGCAATACCAAACGAAAAAACAGGGATTTGGTGAGGTATGTCTAACACTATATACTTACACTGAAAAAAATATAGATACCAAAAACTGGCGAGACACTACCTTAATTCAGGACATGCTTGTAAACTTCCCTAGAAGCTTGTAATTAATACTTGATAGCCTCTAAAAAACAGCAGTAGGAAAATAATAAATGCTTCACCATTTAAAGCAGCCTGAGTGCTTCTGGAGCTGTGAAATTCGTTGCACGTGCGTTGGATCATAAAAAAACACGTGTACAGCAAATGATATTAGAGCTCGACATTTCGCGAGAAATAAGTGCCGGCGTCAAAAATTATTTCGTGGGCACAAATTTTTGCGATCGGAAGTGGTATGCTATGCATTAATAACCATGGGGTAAATTCATTGCGGCACCAACTTTTGGCAATTCTTTTCTGATTACGAATCGCGAAAATGAAATCGTTTGGAGACGACTGGGCGGTGGAAGCCACGGGCTTGCTCGATCAATCAATCGCTGCTTTTTGTCGGGTCCAGCTCTCCGCATGCAATGGCGTCGGCGATGGAGGGGCAGCGCACCGCGCGCTTCCAGACATTCTAGTTTACCAGTAAACAATACGACAGAGGGAGGCCTTTAGGGAGGCAATCCTCCCCCATCCGCTTTGACCCCCACCCCCGCACCCCCCGTCTCCCAAAGAGTTCCGCCGCTACTGATGAACCTTGAGCGAGTACAGTCTCTGCATCGGGGAAAAAAGAAGAAAAACAGCCTCGCATAACACCATTCGCGCACAATTAATAATAGTGGTAAAAGCAAGCGATCTACAGACAATAACAAGCTTTCTGAACGCAGGAAATAAGCTAGCCCTAACGAACAAAGAAACAAACTTACTTCGGTTCCCGTACCATGATCTTGGCTGTTGAGCCGATTTGACGAAGTTCCACTTCTCACAGTCGCTTCCGTCTTTTTCGGACACGTTTGAAACTAAGGCAAACTCCACGCATCACGACTAATCGGGAAATTTAACCGCTATCCGGTCGTGAACGCAGGCATTCAAACGCCCACGGCCGATACGGCCGGCAAACCGTGCGAAACATAGGCTGTTGATTCGATGATATTGTTTTCGTATCTTCAAAACGTTTCAATTAAAAGGATAAGCAAACCGCACTATAAAACTCATATAAGACACAGCAACAATAAATGATTGCAGACGTCATTATTGCCATAATATTATGAATAAGTCCTGAACACGCAGAAAATATTAAATACGAAACTAACTACTACGGTTCGAAACGAATTCAGCAGACATGTATCCTTCCAGAAAACGCCCTTGGATAACCGGGCAACTTTAGCTTAGTTTGCTAACGCGCTGTCTTGCAGAGCGTGCGGACGTGGGTTCGAATCCCGAAAAACACTCTTTTCTTATGTTTTTTTTTTTGTATTAGTTTTTATTATTTTAAATCTTTTCTTACCTTTTGTATTAGTTTTTATTACTTTAAATATTTTTTTTCTCGCCTACTTGTGTTAGTTTTTATTATTTCTAATATTTATTTTTCTCGCATTTTTGTATTAGTTTTTTATTATTTAAAATATTGTTTCTCACCTTCTTGTATTAGTTTTTATATTTTTAAATACTTTTTTCTCATCTTTCTGTATTAGATTTTATTATTTTAAATATTTTCTATATTTTTGCAGTCGTCGGCACCGTTCTTTAGGGTAATAATCACGGAGAAGGTGAAAACAAAAAGTGCGAGCCTAAGTTTGAATTGTTGCAAAGGACAAACCATGGCCCGCTTATTTTGCCGGGATAATTCATAACCGTAGGCAAACAGTACAAGTCCTTTCAAAGAAGAAAGAAATGTAATAATAATGAGCATATTGCGAGCAAAATGGGAAAATGTGTAAGTGGTAAAACTGCCACAGTAATGCAGCTGAAGTTTGTCTGAAAGCGGCCATCTTCACCCACTCTCGAATCAAAAATACCGTCATTTTAAGGCAGTAATTTAGCTGAGCTCATAGCGCGCTACGTATTAAGCACATCTCTTAATATTCTGACTTCCGGAAAGTGCTATCCCCCGCGTGCCGCCAGGTTTTATTTATACAGGTTGCGCTCCGCAGTTTTACTTTTTTATTAGGCCTAGACACGTTTTTATTCCTGAGATTCAAGTGCAGCACGGATAATTAAACTAGCTTTCAGAAACGGCAGCGTTCAACGTTGTAACAATTATTTTTCGTAGCGTCAAGGGGTCACATTCACAAACCCGGCAGTGTGAACATCCACAATGCAGTGGTGTTTCTCGCTTTTTTGCGTTAAAAAAATAAGTTTTTATATTCGCGTTCCTCTGGAGCGGTATGTCGTATAACATAATTTATCAAAGCAACAGATATCGTTTGGCTATGGGAACGTTCGAAATATTTCTGTTAGATAATCGTAACTACCACAGAAAGCAGTTGATTCCTGTCTGAAATAGCATATTTTCGCACTCAATTTCGTAGCGTCATAAGCAATAAACACATCTCTTACTTTTCTAGTCTCTGGAAAGTAGTGTTTATTATTGTTTTTGTAACTAAAAGCGCGTACTCAATCATGCCACGTTTTTTTTTTCTTCATTTTTAGGCTCCGTTATACCGTTTTTATTTTTTATCAGGGCCAAACACCTGCGTATACCACCGGGCCTTAAGTATAGTACATCAAATTAAACTAGCTTCCTGAAAAAAGTGATGTTCAGCGTTGTACAATTTATTTTTTGTGGCGTAGGCGGTCACATTCTCAAATCCTCTGCAGCTAATTTTCTTCACCGTATTGTTTTTTCTTGCGTTTTCGCGATAAAACACGTCAGCCTTGCCATGCTGGGATAAAATACCCTAGCGTCGGCAGTCATTTAGGAAGGATTGATCAACGCAAACATTTCCATTCGCTATCCATGAATTGCCACAGTTTGTCAGAATCTCAATGACTTGACTTCATAGTGAAAAAGGCGAAAAAAAAAAAAAACGATGCCGGTCAGTAAACGGATCTTCCATGACGGGGCTCGCCAGCTTGAACACCAAAGCGCCGATGCCGGCCAGTCACTGAACTTCCATGTAAATACTGGCCATCAAAGGATATATTAGCTTTCACTTCACAAAATAATTTTAATTTTTGTGATTGTTTTCTGTTCAGATAAATTCTGGATCACGGTTAATATGAAACATACACTTAACGCCAATGTCAAACCGGTCACATTGTTTTTTCTTTCTGTGTTGTCTCAAAATCGTTACTAGCGACGTTTCAGACTAAATTAATACCATGTTTTCTTTTCCGCCAGCTCTGCATGACAGTCAATTTACCTCGTTTCTTCATACTGGCTACTGCATGTCAGGAACATTGGTGGTTTTGATAGAACCGAATTGGATGGACATCTGAGAATTCTAACTTATTAGTTATTACACTGAAGGCGACACGTACTGACACATGTAGCGATGTAGGATTGTGATAGATTTAGAAATAGACTTTTGTTTATTATGAGCACGACTAATGATTCCAACCAAGTATCCTTAATCCTAAAGTTAGATTGAACGAAAATCGTATTGCCAGATGCACCACTCGCTGAAAGTAACTCTGTCAAATTGCCACAATATTTCAAGATCCGTCCTCCAAGTCATACATGAGAAATTTTTTTTTTAATTTTTCGGCTAATATTGGTTAAAACCAGTTACCGGTAAATAGTTTACGGTTACGCTTACGGTTACGTGTTTTTTTTTTTAATTTCAAATAACAATTTTGTTTCTGTTACGGTTACTGAAAATTTTCGTTCCTAAATGGTTTTCGGTTTCGGTTACGGTTTAAATCCCTGCTTTGCGTACCTAAATTGATAAAAGCCCCTAAAATTGCCTGCATGTGCACCATAATAGAATGTTCAGCATGCAGGCATATACAAGGAGACCGCAGGAAAGCTGTCAAAGATACTGAAATGACACTTCCCGATTGTGTGTACATCTAGCCGTGGCATCGAATTAGTTCTTGTTTTTGTTTGTTTTTATGTGGAGAAAATTATATAAAAAAATTATTTGACAGTTATCAAGCAATTATTTAAAAAATAACTAAAAAATACCAAAACGTTGTTCAAGCATAATAATGAACAAGTATTGCAGAGTGCATAAAAATTCTAGATGGAATCAGATGGCAATGACTTGCACAAAAATCGCCGTGATGTCGCCTATTTGACACCGCATATCAGCTGGCTGTCTTCTGCGGTCTGAGCTTTGATCGACGCAGCAGCCCGTACGTACGGTATCGGGATGGATTGTTAGCAACTTGATATTTCAACCATACGCTTGAAAGTCTTCGGCATCAGGCGGCTGATCCGATTTTCTTTGGAACAATATATGGCAAAGTATGGTTTGTGCAAAGCAGATATTTTCAGTCTAGACTTTGTCCAATTTGTTTTTTAACCGAATTTGACAAAAAATGGTTTGTTCGAACCGCATATTGTGTGTCTGGAATTCCTTCAATTGTACTTTGAACCGGACTCCAAAAATCACGGTTTGTTCGAACCAATTAGGAAAATCACGGTTTGTGTGAACCGGAATTTGACTGTCTGGAATTCCTTCAATTTGACTTTGAAGCGGATTGGGAAAATCACGGTTTGTGCGAACTGGAATCTGTCTGTCCGGAATTCCTCCAATTTGACTTTGAACCGGATTAGGAAATTCACGGTTAGAGCGAACCGGAATTTGCGTGTCCGGAATTCCTCCACTTTGACTTTGAACCGGATTAGGAAAATCACGGTATGAGCGAACCGGAATTCGCCTCTCCGGAATTCCTCCAATTTGACTTTGAACCGGATTTGAAAATTCACGGTTTGTGCGAGCCGGAAGCCGCCTCTGCGGTGTGAACCGGATTTGAAAATTCACGGTTTGTGCGAGCCGGAAGCCGCCTCTGCGGTGTGACTCCGGTTTGATCTTAGTCCGGATTTCACTTTCCGGACTGATTTCAAACCGTTATTTTTGCTAGGGATGTGTAATTGAAGTCTGGGTGGCTTAGGTTTAGCCAACGCTACTGTGTAATTCCTTGTACGCGAACAATCCATCAACACCACTAGCCGACAGGACACGTCATATTTATTGCAGCTCGTCCAAAATACTACCACTTGTTCACGTGCATTTTTTTTGTTTCTTGAAGCTCAACAGTGAAACGAGCTAGCAACAAGGTATGCATATGCGTTGTATGTTGGTCACTTAAAGCTCAAGAGTTAGGCGCAATCTTATTAACGAAAAATGCGCGAGAGTACTTCTCCGCATTATCTTTCAACAAACACACCTTCAAAAAAAACAAAAACAATCCTCGATAGAGACACGCGCTTTTGTCTGCGCTTTCTACAGCGCTTGCAGAAACTTCTTGAGACAGAGTGCTGGGGTGACGCAAAACACCCCCTCCGGCACCACACTACATCGCGCCCACCATGAAACATGTCTCTGTTAACGCGAAAAATGGGCAAGAAGAATCCGACACAGCACCCCGCGAAGCCCTGCCCAAAGCTAGAGCGCTACAAAGAGCGCTTGTATACTTCGGCACTTTCTCCGTCGTCTTCACAATGGTCCCCTCCCTCCTCGAAATGCGCCAGCTAGCACCCATAGAGTGGCGCAGCGAGGAACCCTAACGCCCGCTGGCACTCACCCTGATGGGATGCATTAGAGCTCCATTTGGACCTCCCTCCGCTGCTCTTTTTTTTTCTTCGTTACTTCCCTTCTAGTTTCACTCGCGGTATTTCCGGCGTCCGTTTGCCGCCTCCCGTCGGTACGGAGGGGTTGGCAACAACAGATGCGTTGAGCGCGGGAAGGCCGCCTGCCTTCCGCCACCCGGCACGCGCCAGCGTCACGGAGCCAACCGCCGTGGGTAATTCATTCAGATTTCAAGCACACGCGTTGCTTCGGGGGAAACTGAGCGTGGTGCGCGGCCGACTCCGGGATTCGCGAGCCCCTGCACGAGGCAATCCGCATGTGGTACGCGCACCCACGCGTCTAATTCGCTGCCGGCTACGGTTTGCGTTCCGGACGCGAGTTCGCGAAGCCTCCGCGCAACCCACACAAATCGAGTTTGGTCGAAAAGGCTAGCGGTTTATGAGTTTGTTCGTCGGTGCGAGCAAACATCTGGGTGACAGGAATCGCAAGACTGAATTTGACAACCGGTTGACGGCTGTCTCTCATCCGTTTCCCTCTACTCCTTACTGAGCGAGTCATTCACCTGAAACAGTTCATAGAGTGGAGGATGTCACGTGATTCTCCAGTTGGACGCGGAGCGACGCGTGGAGCGTGAAGTTACGTGTCACGCGTAAAACACTGAATCGGCTAAAAAAGCTACAGCGTCTGCTGCTGTACATCGTAAGGTGAAACGGACTGTAATGAAACGCAATAGTAGCGAGAAATATTACGAGGGATTGACGTATTTCAAACTAAAAGCGAAACGGTAATAACAAAAAAAAAAATATTCGTGGGTCAATGACATTTCCCCCCGTATGAGGGCTGCCGGCTTATTACACTTTGAGATTGAACTCTAAAACTGTCACTTCGTTCAATTTCTGCGCAGCACTGAAGAGGTGGTTGGAGAGCATGCACATTATCAAGTGTATAAACTACATAATAAAGAGAAAAGGTGAAAATAATATGTACTACAGAGACGCCTGCGTACGAATTACAAAATGAAAATAATACGGATGTGAGAAGAGCCTGCCTCAACTGGGATCAGATTACAAAAAGTCCCAGAAAACATCTAGTGTTGCGTGGAATTTCAAATCCAGATACCTTTGTTTTGTTTCTGTTGTTGTGATGAGGATTGCCGGCGCGGACCATAAAAGGGAAATGACAGAATAATATATATTTTTTTAATTATGGAACGAATTTGAACTTCATAATGTCACCGAGATATTGTCGTGAGACTGTAGTCAATAAAGGTGCAAACAAATTATCTTACTTTTCCAAACCAGTTTTTTTATATTCTCATTCCAGGTGATAGTAAGAAAGGGGAGAGGCGCCTTGTTGTCGTTCACACGCTTTGTCGTAAATATATCTTTGTATATCCGACCTTTCTGCTTTTTTTCGCCCACCCTGTTAAAATTACCAAGGCGATCACATAGGGGCCTTGGTGCCAACCCCCCCCCCCCCCCCCCCTCATGTCAGAACCAAATCACATAGGCCAAATTTTCATTGAGGGGCTCGCCATTGCCCGGATGACTTACCCACAGCCTTATCAATGAGTCAGCGTTTGCCTCTGCCCATCAGAGCACAGATTCCACTTCAACTGCCGAGCGCTCCCCTGGTTCTACCGTCGCTGGGTACATCTCGTCTCGGCGGGACAGCCTGACGACAACTGCACAAGCCGAATGTCCAAAACCTACAAAAGCCGCTGCCCGGCACTTTGGACGTGGAGCTCGGTACAGACATGTCACAAGGAAGTCGCTTACGCTAAATTTTCATTTAGGTTTATCTAGATTACAAACCTGTTGTTCACCACTGTGCTACACATTGTTTGCCCATGCTGCGGCCCTTTGCCTTCTTGATTTGCTATTTCAAAGCGAACTGTGTTCATGTGATTTGTGTACTCTGTTATGTAGCATCTACAGTAATATGATTGATAGTGTTACTATCTGGCAATGCAGAAATTAGTCAAGGCGTTCTTATTACAGAACAAAAGGACAGAATGCTAGAAGTGTCTGAAATTCTTCCGAATATTAAGAAAAAAACCACAAGATGTGCTCTTAATTGAGATGGTGGCAATTAAGCAAAAACAATCATTGCTGGATGAAACGACTCCGTCAGTGTTTACAATGCTAGATTCATTAAAAGGATACATTACTTCACTGATATATTTCGAAATCAAAGTACAGCATATACATGTTGCATCCGCGGCACTTACTGAGTAGTTCAAAAAGTTGGCAGGCACTAATGATTACCTCGAAGATCGCTCTCGAAGAAATAATCTTTTCTTCTGTTGCATTGTCGAGGATGGGAATGAAACGTGGGCGATGTCAGAAACAAAGTTTATGCAGCTTTGCAATACGGTGCTCGCCATCACATTTGATTATTCACATGTAGAACGTTCTCATCATTCGGGTATATTCAGAGCAGAAAACTGCAAGCCTATCATTGTAAATATTTCCTCATTTTAAGCAAAAAAAAGAAAAAAAGAATTCTGTTTCTGACGTCTTAGCTAAATGATAGCAATATTTCTATCACAGATGATTTTCCAACGACGTGCGACATGAAAGAAGCAAGCATTTTGAAATTTGCCAAGACACAAAGAAGTCAATTTAAACTAAGCTACAACAAACTAATTACTGGCAACAAAACATTTTACAATCCACATTGACCAGAGCGTAAAAAAATAATGTAGCAATTAGTTAAAATAATCCGGAATTAATTCGGAATTTTAATTTAATCTGTGTGATGCAGGCTGCCGCTTCAAAATGGTGAATTCCTCACTGTTGGTTCTTTCTAAAAACTGCATGCATCTGGAGACTATTCAATTCTTTCCTTATGAAATGCACTTTCAACAGTTTCTAATGATTACCTTGTACTGGGAAGGCTAAGTTTCTTGATATTAACTCGGTTAAAGGTTCACCGAGAAGTACAAACTTATCAACGCCTTACGATACCTTGACTGACTTTGTTGTAAGCTTTTATTAATACCAACACATCTCATTTCCTACACGCTTAGATTCTAAAAGAGAGAGCACGCTGGACCTGATCTTTAGCAATGAATGCTACATTGTATCATCTATTCCCGCTCTTCCTGGTAGAAGCAATCCCAAGGTAGTAGTTAGAAAAATAAAATGCACAAAGAAAATAACCGTACGAAACACGTCGAGAAAACTTTACTTCTACGATGAAGTTACTCAGCGGTGACCGACGAACCTTTTGATTATTTTCTTTATTTTTAAAGAATCCAGTTATCACCTTGATACCGAAACACTATAAACTATGTCTAAAAATAAAACGCGAAGCTGTAATTAATATTTATATTCTCTCAAAAATTATAAGCGGTAGAAAACCAAATGACAAGCCAAGGATGCATAGCGAGTTACGAACTATCATTAAGAAGAAAAGGCGTGTGCACGTTAAATACAGACGAAATAAAAAACGAAACTCCCTAGTCCGCCCAAAGGAACTAACGGCGCTTTCTAAAACTAGAGGAGTCACACTCTAAAAATCAGTTTCTTGCTTCTCTCGACGATAGGTTAAAAGTTAACCGAAGAAATTTAGGAGATACCTGAGAAGCACGCGGAAAGATGGGACAAACATTCCATCTGTCAGTGATTCAGGACGGTTATGTGATAACAAAGCAAACAAAGCAAGGCTATTTACAAGCTATTTTGATTCGGCATTTTCACCACCTAATGTGGGTGAGCTTCCTCACACTACTCCACGTCTAGACGACAATATGTTGGATAATAAAATTTGTCAAGATGGGATTTTAATTTGCTAAACAAAATCGATGCGCGCAAGGCTACCTGGCCTGATGGTATACCTTGCGGTATATTAAAAGAGTGTTCTGACGTTTGTCTAGTGTTTTATTTGTTTCATTTGCAAGTTCGTTGTCCCGTGGAAAACTGCCAAATGATTTTAAAACAATTAACACATGTTGTTCCTGCTCGTAAAAATGGTAAAAAACGAGGGTAGAAAACTACAGTCCAATAACTTTTTTATGTGTGCTCGAAAGTTTGGGAACATATAATCTACAGTCACGTAATAAAACAACTTCACAGAAACAAATCTTGTATTCGCGATCAGCATGAATTTTGAAATTGTTTATTGTGCGATCCTCAGTTGGCACACATCTACCACGATATTTATTCTTTCGATAATGACGTACAAGCAGAATGCGTTTTTTTTTTTTTTTTTTGACATCCGGAAAGCATTATACACGGTCCTCCATAAACTGCTTCTACAGAAATTAAAGTTATGAATATCCGTGAAAATATGATTATTTGGATTACCGACTATCTGACAAAAACGAAACAGGCAGTTTTAGCGAAAGGAAAAAAAAAAACATCGTCGTACTTAGAACTAACATCAGTTGTCCTGCAGGGACCGGTCCTAGGTCCGCTTTTATGTTTTACTTAGATGTTTTACTTATACGCGGGTGATTGTGTTTTATACAACAAAATAAAGTCAAATTCGGACTGTCTGGCGTTGCCGGGATATATTGGTCGTTTATTGAGACGGTGCGAAATATGAAAAATGTAATTAAATATCCCGAAATGTATTCAGATATCGTTCACAAGAAAGCAACAACCCATTAACCTTTACCATGATCACACTGGACGGCATAAACCTACATTAATTGAACCACCACGCTTTGTATCAAGCAGACTAGATCATTCTGAGAAAATTAGAAAGTTTACAGCAAGGACCAATGTATTCAAATTAACAATTTCCCCCACTACCATTAAACAATAAAACGAATTACCTGATATTACTATTCTGATTTTATCTACTGCTCTTTTTTTAGATAAATTATCACGTGATATTTGGGCAGAAGAAACAAAATATTTTTGTGGATGTGCTTTACTAGAGTGCTTGGCCTGGAACACTGCGTTGGGTCTTTCCTGATTTTTTAAGATCTCTGTGAGTGTGATGATTAATTAGATCGGTATAGAATCACAAGTACTTTTTTATTTTTTTATTGCGCAATGGGGTGATATGAAAGTCTTTCTACTTTTGCCTGTACCGAAATTCACTTCATGGTGGCTTTATTTTAATACGAATGTGGATTCCATTTGTTGAAATGCTATGATTTTGATGTAAGAATTTGCTTCCTTCCGTGTGATTTTCGATCAAGTGTATTTCTCGTACAAATGTACCCTTCCACCGCCCCCTCCCCCCTACAATAATTCCCCTTGACGCTGCTTGGTAACATAATAACAGAAATAATAAAGCCAACAACGCACGACACTTTTCAAAAAGTGTACATTTACGCGGGTTCGAGGCCAGGCATAATTGGTTTCAAAACGTTGCTGTCTCACATGTTATTCTCCATGCTTACTGCAGCTTGCAGAGTTATATGTATATTTGTAAAGATTCTGCGAAGAACGTTATGAACTTATGTAGAAACTTTACGCTACAAATTTATGGCAAAAAGTACTATCGGGGAAAAATAAAATGCGAACAGAGGAGCGCGTGGCTCGTGGTACAGGCTGCGCCGCCTGGAAGTGAGCCTAGGGGCGAGGGTGCGTGGCCTACTTCGACGTGTTCACACCCCTCGATTGGCCCTCCCCCAGCTTCGGCAGTGCGCCTCTGAGTGCGCTGAAAGCTGTCACTGCTATCTCTGCCTGCTCGGCGAGTGCGGCGAGCTTCTTTGCACCGCACGCGGTGAGCCAGCAAAGATAGCGGTGAAAGCTTTCAGCGCACTAAGAGGCGCACTGCTGAAGCTTGAAGAGAGCAGAGAGAAGGGCATGAACACGTCGGAGTAGGCCACGCACCCTCGCTCCTATGCTCACTTCCAGGCGGCGCAGCCTGTACCGCGAGCCACGCGTTCCTCTGTTCGCATTTCATTATTCCCCGATAGTACATGGCGGTCCAAGTAGCTCTTCCTCAGAGCCATCAGCTCTTTGGCGTCGCCTCGTAACGAGAATAACAATCTAACACCTCCGAAGTAGCATAAAGAGAGCTATACAAGGGTAGCCCACGTGGCTTCCACCTCTGTTTGGCAAGTCGGCCCCAAGTGAGACCCAGTTAAGCAGAGCACCTAGGCTGCCCCCGCGGGACCCACGGCGGGCCTACCTGCACAGCCCAACCCAGATGGGTTCTCTTCATGGGACCTACAGAGGCTTGTTAGCTGTCTAATCCCGGCAAGGTTGTGCTCCAGTTACTGTACACTTACCGGGATTGCCTGCAACACCATCGCTTGACAGAGGACATGGAACAAAGGATTTTGAACATCTGGTAACCAACGTTAATAGGTCTTCGTCTTCTTTTTGCTCTAACACTGAGAGGAGCTGCTGCTGCAAAGACATGAACCTCCAGCCCATTGAACGCAGCTGTTGAACACCATTTTTATCGATGCCGACAACCACATGCAAGCAAACCAGGATCCCGCCGGTGACGCGATATCGTGACATCACCACGGCTATATAGCGGGGAACCTACGGCACGCGCAGCAGATAAAGCATGGGACTTACCATCAAAAACCTCCATCAAACCAGGCCTCATTAAAACACCGTCATCATATAGCCCAAACCCGGTCTCCAGCATGTCCGTCCCCCAGCCCTTGACAAGGATTAAGCGGGCGGCCTGGTAAACACATCCGTGGAGCCCACAGGGGTGCCTGGTGGGTAGACTGTGTATGCTTGTCTCATCGGACCCATGCCGCCAAAAGTTTGCTGACTTGTAGAGTGTATGAGGGAAACTGCATGAGCTACAATAGCGTACAAAATAGTGTAAGCAACTTTGGGAAGAACGACACAAGAAAGTAGTTAACCAAACAAAGACTGGCGACAAAGGAGGATGTTGAACACTTGATGGAGAGGTTTAGAATTGCGGTGGTAACCTTCTATAGGAACTTCCAGAGGCATGTGCTGCGGCATAAATATCTAAATATGGACAGTGAATACGTGGAGAAGTAGCTAGAGTGTATACCAAACGTTTGTGTATATTAAAAGCATGCTTCATCAAACTTGCGTTTTTACCCATTTCATTGGTATGAAAAAAACTGCCCTACTTACTCAATAGGAAGAGTTGATTGAAAACGTTAGATGAATCATTACTTAGTGCGCAGCTCTTAGGCGCCTGTTTCTGGCTTGAGTGGCGTCGCCGTCGTCGTCGGCGTAACCCCGCACTGAAGTATGAGACGTTTCCCATAATGACGTCCCAAGTGATGTCACGAGGGTGACCAGTGACGTTACGAGAAAGGAGGAGGAGATACTTTTTTTCCGGTAAATTTGGCGGAAAAAGATTCCCGATATATTTAGCAAAAAAAAAAATGTCCCGTTAAACTTAGCAATAAAAAAGTCACTGCTAAATGTAGGGGATAAAATTTCCCGCTAAATTCACTGGAAAACATTTCCAGCTAAATCTAGCGGGGAAAACTTCCCCGCTAAATTTAGCGGGTAAACTTACCTGCTAAATTTAGCAGAAAAAAAGTTCCGCGCTTAATTTAGCAGAAGATGTTTACTGCAAAATTTAACGAAAACATTTTCCCGCTTAATTTAGCGGAAAATTTCCCCACCAAATCTAGCAGACAATTTTTTACGCTGAATTTAGCGAGAAATGTAGCGAAAATTTCCCGCTAAATGGGAGGCGAGCAGGAGGGGAGGGGGAGGAGGGGCATACCCTCTCCTCTGTACCTTGCCGTTCACCTCTTTCCGAAATTCAGTGCCATCTGGTGGCTTGTAAAGCAGTTTAGGTTTTGCCATATCAATGGCGGAAATAAACTTATATTGGCACCGTCACGTTCGCAAGTCAACAGCACGCGAGGAATTGTTGAGTGAGTTCTTTCTCGATCACTTTCGGTTCGACGGTGACCAAGAACTTGCATTCAGAACAAAGCTCCAACCCACTCAGATGCCTCGAAAAAATTCTATACACCAAAGTGCTTTAAAGCAGATTGTGTGCCGCACATAGATTCACTGAGTCTGAGTTATTAGAAATAAACGCTTACGTAGCTCTTGCGTTCCATTCCTACGTCGCGTCGTACTGACCCAACGAATGTACAGGCCTCGCAAGATCCGCTTAGGATCATCTTCAACGTCTTCTTTTATCAGTCACTAGGAGGCCGCCATTGGTATGGCACAGATGCCGTTAAACTGATGATGATAGTGATCACAGTGGCCAGGCTGAATTTCGGAAAGGGTCTATAGCTGCACTCTAATTTGGCATTACAGAGAGTTGTAAACGTCTTTTATGTTAGAGCGCAGCTCTTAGGCGCCCGCTTTCGGCTTGAGCGGCGTCGCCGTCGCCATCGGCGTCGGCTTCGGCGTAACCGCGCGTTGCATTATGGGACGTTTCCCCTTAACGGTGTCAGGTGTAGCGTTACGTGTGACGGAGGGAGGAGGAGGGGGAATTATTTCCTTTAACTTTAGTGGTAAATATTTCCTGTTAGATTTAGCGAAACAATTTCACTGCTAAATTTTGCGAAAAACTTTCCCCACGAAATTTAGCAGAAAAATTTCCCCGCTAGATTTAGCAGAAAAATTTCCCCACTAGATTTAGCAAACAAAACATTCTCGCTATATTTAGCGATAGAGATTCCCCGCTAAGTTTAGCGGTAACATTAGGGAGTTTTCGTAGATGGTTTTCGCCGTCCCGCAATGGTCTCCGCAACCCACTACGATACCTAGAACACTACAGTCAAGGCCATTGGCGCGCAGGCGCAGTAGCAGCGTCTTCGTTGCGGAAGGCTTAGCGGAGGGGCAGACGCGGTCTACGAAAACTCCCTAGTTTTCTGCTGAGTTTAGCGAAAAACTTTCCCCCCTAAATTTAGCGGAAGAAAATTCCCTGCTAAATTTGGCAGAAATATATTCCACTAAATTTATCAGAAGAAACATTTATTTTTGGAACGCGTCCCCGTTACAAGTTCCATCTGCGAGAAAGGACCTCGTTCCCGTTAGAGTTTAAAAAATGGAACGTGTCGTTACATATACGTTACATTTGTATTTTGCTAATTAAAATATTTAGCTAGATAAAACCAACATTTTTGTATCTATCCCATTAAATAGCAACATACGAATTTGAATGCCGTGATGTAACGACGCCAGGAGAAAAAAACAAGCGGAAGCAAGGTTTCATTTGTTGATATATTCACTTTTAAAAAATCTCAGCGTTTTGCCATAGCCACGTTCAGACGAGCCAAATATACTGTTACCCCCATTGCACGAGCGTTTTACAATAACCTCACACGTTTCAATCTAACAAAGTCCCGTGTTCGAACTTAACAACAGTTGCTTCTCGATGCTGCTGGCAGCAAGACCAGCAAATGGATTAGGAGGTCGGGCTTTTGGAAGTTCAGTCTTGAAAACTACCAATGCGTCTTCGTGAAGGTTGGACTCGTTGTTCAGTTTGAAAGGGGGTGAAGGAAGAGTACAGAGAAGGGAGGGTTGATTTCTGTGCATCTGGCCAATGTTTGGGACACAAGGGTGCGTATGGTGTATAGTAGCCTGTTATTTTGCTGTAACTGGTTTTTTGTAGAAGTTCAGTGATGGCTGTAATCGGCCTTAGATTTCTGGGTGTATGGGGTTTCGTGGAAGCAAGGAAAGTAGCTGAGTTCGAGACGCCCCTTTTTCTGTCTTTTCCTTCGACCAAATGTTCTGATTTCTGTGCTGCAGTCTCGGGCACTGAAAAAATAATCAATGGTCATTAGCTCTCCTGCACCCTAGCGTTACCAAGCGAGTACCCCACAAAAGAAACCCTAAGTAACAGAAAAACTGAGCGAGATCCTCCTCTTCGTAAATATAATGTTTTTATACTTTATTTTTTTTAAATTCCCCTCTTACAAATAAAATAAAAATGACCCCACCGGACGAAGAAAAAGGAACGCCGTTCGTTCTTGCGTTCCCGTAAACAAGTAACGAGTTCCCGTTCCACTTCCATGGATGCGATATGGAACGGCGGCGTTCCTGCGTTCCTCCTAAAAGGAACGCGTTCCAGAAACGCCGTTCCTTGGAAGTCCGTTCCGCACAACACTGCTCTAAATTTAGCATAACATATTCTCCGCTAGTTTCAGCTGGAAAATTTCCCCGCTAAATTTACGGGAAATAATTTTCAGCTATAGTTAGCGAAATGTTTCCTCCCTAAATTTAGCAGAAAACATTTTCCGATAAATGTAGTGGGGAAAATGTTTACCTAAATTTAGCGCAAAAAATTCCCCGCTAAGCTTATTGGAAAACATTTCCTACTAAATTTAGCGAAAACATTTCCGGGGTGAATTTAGCGCGAACATTTTCCCTTTATGTATAGCAAAATAATTTCCCGGCGTAATTTAGCAAAAAAATGTCCCCGCTAAACTTTTGCTAAAAATGTTCCCCGCTAAATTTAGTGGAAAAAAATTCCCCGCTAAATTTACCGTAAACAATTAATGCTACATTTCGCTGGGAATTATTTCCAATGAATTTAGCGGGAAAATTTGCGGAAATGTTCGCTAAATGGGAGGGAGCAGGAGAGGAGGAGGGAATGGGAGGAGGGGGCGTACTCTCCCCTCCTCCTCCCCCAGAGCTGCGCTCTGAATTGGGATTACAGGAATTTGGAAACGACTTTCACGTTTTTATACGATTATAAATAGAAATATATTTGCTCATTCGACACGATTTCATGTACTAGGCAAGTAAAGAGCTTGGTTTAATTTGAGCATTATGTGCAACAAAAAAAAAAGTGCCGAATTGACGTCTATTGTATACAGAGCTGCACAGACGGAGATTTTGGCTATAATTTGGTGGATGTTTAGTGCCAAGAAAAAACATGTAACTGCAATTTTGCCAGACTTCTAGTGCCAGAAATAAATGCGGAAAGAACGGGAAAAAAAAAGTTCGGGCATGTATCTTACAAGTCGTTGTATAACATGACATGAGTTCAATATATTACTTCTCTTTTTCTATCCAACTATAAAGGTTGCCACCGTGAGTATCGTGGCGCGGGTCTATTCACCAGCAACCGAAACGATTCAAGCGGCTCTGCCTGTGAGAGCCCTTGGCCACCGAAGAAATCCATATATATATATATTTGCCTCACCACGCAGATAGAATAGGTACTCCGACCTCTCCGATATACTCGAAGGGTATTCCGCAGGGGTCCATATTTTACCACTACCGCAAACAAGCAAAAGAAGCACACACACACACTCACACACACACGCACACGCGCGCACGCACGCACGCACACGCGCGCGCACGCGCGGGCACGCGCGGGCACGCGCGCACACACACACACACACACACACACACACACACACACACACACACACACACACACACACACACACACACACACACACACACACACACACACACACCAAAGAGTCTAAGCGACCAAAATGCTAGAATAATCGCGCGTGCGTACTTCGACGAATAAAAAGTCGGAACGGAATTCTCAACATCTATACGTGCTTCAATCTAGACTGTGTATATATTTTTTGTCTCCGGATTTTTCTGCATTACTGACAACAATGAGGGAGCGAGGTAGAGGAGAACGAAGAATGAATCCTTGGCGGTGTCTTTGTCTGAGAATAGGCTCATTTGAGCGCTCCGACGGAAGCACAAATATTCCGCCCCCGGCGGCACTGGCTTTTATGCCGCTCCAGAAGCGATACGGGCAATGTAGCTAGCGTCCTCTTTTTCGAAGTCTGTTTATTGTTGTAGCTTTTAAAACTAGACCAAAGCAAAATAAAGCGGCGTGAGTGGCGCGTCAATTTGCGTCTTTTTTTTCAGCTTTCTGGATTTTTGAGGTAACAGAATTGAACCTTGGATCCTTCCCGAAATACGGCTTTCTTTTTTTAGAGTGAAGGAAGTTTTATGGAGCGTAACAAATGGGCCTTTTTGTTCTTTCTCATCTGCTCTGAGTTTGTCATACGGCGCATGCGTCGCCAACTAAGGCATGATATAGAGCGGAACGCAATCTCGTCGATCTTCACTAGAACTTGGAGTCTTCAGTTCTAGCTGCCAATTCTCAATTTCAAGTCCGGTTTTTTGCTAAGTCCCAAGTCAACTATTCACATGATTTGCTTTCGCATGAACGGAACTCATGCCGACCAACCAGTAGCAGAGCGGAGGCATCTTGAGGGCATAAAAGCACATGCTCGCAAATGCACGCACGTGAACATTTCTCGGGGACCAACCAGCTTCCTTGTTGGATCAAAGGAAGGGGGCGCTTCGCAAAAAAGAACTACATTAATGCAATTAATGATGTAGCATAATTTGTTCATCTTTTTTTCGAAGGGAAATATTTCTGGTCTCAGTTGAAACAAAACCAATATTTTATTTTTAACACGAACCGTAAACGGAACGGGTGCCATTAAGTATTAACCGATAAAGGGTGGCATACGCTAGTTCTGGGAAGATTTCATAAATAAGGAACTCATGCTTCAAGGCGAGACTTTCGAATGCTATGGAGAGTTGTAAGGCGCGCACCTTAGACGATTGGTGCTACTGGTAAATATTTTGCAATAAGATAAATTTCAATAGCAAAGAAAGATATTTTTTATGTACAGTCGTGTCTTGAAGGAAAGTGTCTTCCCGAACGTAGTTTTCTTATGAAGTATACGGTACTATTTATAATGAATGCTTCCAGCATTTCTAATTGCTTGAATAATATATTTGGATCTAGAGTCGACAAATAATTCACGTGTAGCTTGATCGTTAAGTGCCGGAAGTATAGAAAATTCAGTTTCCATCTTGAAAAATCAATCGCGCAAACGGCTGGTCCTTTTTCTTAATATTTATCATGCGAGCGGGATAAGGTTGCGTGAAATATGCAGTGTGCGCGTTTTGTTCAGATTCTTAATCAGAGTACAATGGGTTACATTTCTAAAATGCTTTCGACTTCTCGACATGAAGCGAACGATGTGAAAGGTGATGTTCAATTGATCATTTTACACCTCAAATTGCTGAGAATATGATTTTAACTGTGGTTAATGTCAAGGAATTACAAACTACTAGAAGCTACGCGTGCTCACCTAGGTTTTTTCACCATGACAGAGCGTTTATAATCTGTGTAAAAATGAAAAACAAAACTAGGAGCTATACATATATTGGTAATGTGCGACACGCATAACATATTTACATTTGTAATTTGTTTAGTTCTGTGTTTCAGAATCTGTACAACTCGTGCAACATGGTTAACGTCAAACTGTGGCAAGGAGTGGCTCTCTATACATAACTTTCGCTGGCTGGACCTTTATATCAAAGTATTTCCACAGTTCATATTGTTTCTTCAATACGCACACTCTAAAGGGTGTTTTTTCGAAACCCGGGCCAAATCGTTCCCGTGAAAACTACGCATCGCAAAGAAACAAAGGTTAACGCCGTAGTGTCTGCGCCCAGTGACTAATTAAAAAAAAATGACCAGCGTTCAGTATAATTGCATAGTGAATTAATCTTTACCAAATTAATTATTATTTTTTTACTTTAAATGCTTCTTTTCGATTAGATGCTTGATACGGATCATCCTTACCACGCCAAATCCATCCATATTGCAATACAAAACAGGAACAGCATTTTACGGCGTTCCTACAAATTTCTAAATTTGGATGTGTTTCTAGATTTCGGATTCTTATCGGAGCGCATCACCATACTAGTCTTGCCCCCCCCCCCCCCCTCTTCCCCCGTAAACAAAACGCGCAACGCACGTGCGCCGACACGCGTTGCACGTAAAGGTGCGTCTTCACACTGGCACTGACGTCAAAAGGCACACCTCACGTCGCAATCCACAGGCTTTTGTTTTATCTAGCCTCTACTACGCGCGATGCGTGACATCTCACGCATGTTGCGAGTTTTGGCCACGAAAAGCGGGATTGCTGGCGAGGAGATGCGCTCCGATAAGAAACTAAAACTTAGAAAGCCGTCCAAATTAAGCATTTTTTAGGAACGACGTAAAATCCTCCGCGTGCCTGATAACTTCGTAATCTGGGCAGATTTAGTCGTTTTCGATGATTCGCATTCTCTTTCTTATTAAAACTCTACGTTTCAAATTCATATTTAACAATTTAATTGCTGACATGTATTCAGTTACACAATGATACTGAACGCTAAAAATGTACCTTAATGTGGCATTTGGCCCAGACTTCTAAGGCATCAACCTTTTTTCTGTACAACGCGTAGTTTTCGAAGTAGAGACAAGGTCCGCGCTCCCAAAAACACCCCTAATAGCTTTCATTGCCATAAACCCACAGCACTCACATTTTCACCACGTGAAGATTCGACAAACTATGGTATATATTTCCATTCTGTTTCCTTCATAATTTTCAGGACGGCAGTTTGTCGGTGCCGCAAAGGAGCTGCCCTATCGTCGCTTTTTTCTGTTGGACTAATTCTAAAATCACTTCGCAGTTCATAGTTTTTTCAATTCAACGTCACTTCCACGGAGCAGAAACTGTTCTCATAAAGAATCCACATTTTGTACTACCAGATGTCTACAGCATATATTACAAAGAAAGATACAAAAGTACAGCGCGGTCTAAATAGGCGTCGAAGCACGTTCCAACGCTGAGAGCTCGAGGTGGGAGACTTTCTTTCACATACTCCAGGGCAAGACATTAAAAGGAGCATCAGCACTGTGCTGGTATTTGGGTTCGACTTGTTTCTCTGTCACGTTTGCATTGTTTTAGTAGATTTAAGCACATGGCGGGCGCCAGGATAGGCCTCGCGTCGCCACCTAAGGATAAGCCTGAGGATTATGGCAATCTATGGTAATCTGGTGACGTTCTATCGCAGCAAAGAAACTGAGCGCTTAAAACATTCTTCAGAATGTATAAGAACATAGCGCATTCACTCGCGCCTATGCGCGCGTCCTATCTTGATGTTCCACAGAAACCGACGCAAACATAAATGCTCGGAAACTCTGAGGAGCCCCAATGTCAGCCTATCACACGATCCCACCGACGGCAGTGACGGGGTACTGACCCGGGGACCGTTCCCTTTGTTTGTCTTTTCCGTCTGACTCGGGCAGCCCGTCTTTCTTTTGCCGGACCCTCTTCTGCAAACAATGGAGTCGACGGGACTCCTCCGTCCAGCGCTCATGCCCGCCGGGAGTGCCCCCACCGAAAATCGTCCAACGCAGACGTAATACAGGAGCGGTCAAGAAGAAAAGGCGGCTTACTCCCGCGCCAACACACAGATACAATTTCCACAAATTAATCTCATCGATTGGAGGAGGGCCGCTCGTGTGACACACGCCGGAGCATTGACTCGGAGGAAGACGAGGGCCATGTCTGATGCAGAGGAAGTCGTTCATTCTCTGGTCGGGTCAGAGAAAGTGGACGGGCGCAACACCGTTCGGTTAGGTCCGTCTCTCCGAAGCAGCAGTAGGTGGGGAAAGTTTGCACACAATACAGGGCCGGGAGCCCGGAATAGGGGTTGGCAAAAGGAAGCTCATTCGGCAGGGATAATGTTATTCTCTTTTTCGCCGAATGGCAGACACAGGTTCCACTGGGGAAAAATGAAACCTCTAAATGTATGAAAAAAGCATCGGTCGTGTTAGGTTACTTGTTCGTAATTAGTTTCACAGAATAAAAACGGCCAGGAAGTCTTTCAGTTGCGCGAGCATCCTGCCTTTGATAAAACCGCTGCATACCGTGAGGTTTGTGGAGGCAAAGAGTGCGTGCTGGAGGCTGCATATTCAAAAAAGACGCCCTGCCTTGCTCGGCCTCTCAGAGATTATAGCTTGGTGAAGAGGTTTGCAGCTCGCAGCACGTGGGGCGAAACTTTGCGCATTAGAACCTAGGGAGCCTGGGTTTGATGACATTTACCCGTTAAGATCTTTACGTTCGGCTGTCGAGTATCACAACAGTGGTGCATACGTTAATTAGGCTGGTCATGGATTTGTGTAAGATTTTTACGATGGACGAAATAACCACCCGTGGGTATGTCTACAAAATATCTGATCAAAATAATAATTTTCTTCTGAGAAAATGCAGATGGAAGTCCACGCTTACGCCTCCAAATAACTGGCTGACGCTGTACTGGCAACAACGAGCCGGAGAGATCGTGACGCCAAATGTATCCGGGAGCAGAGGACGCTCCCTCATCCTCGAAGATGTGCGTCACAGTGTTAGTGATCTTCTGTGGTTTTGCGGATTTCGTCAGGTTTAGTCTATTTTCGCCATGCTATGGAGGGTAAAAGAAATTGGTGATGTGCTGTGGGTTCATGTATTGCAGAGAACTGGCGCTGATTGACATCTCATCGGTTTCTCACAGAAGAGGTTAAGCGACGAAAGAGGGTCCGAGAAGTCCGACGTGAACGTTGGCTGTATGCGGAGCGCAAGTTCGTCAGCTCCTTTTGAATGAGTTGTGTTGACGTCAGAACGCCAAGCTCTGATTGGCTTTGATGGAAGAATAATGGGTAGACCTAAAGGCTGCTTGCTTTGAGGTCTACTAACTATCCTTTAATCGCAGCCAATCAGAGCTCAGCCTTCTGACGTCACCACAACCCCTGAAAAAGAACCAGACGAACTTGCGTTCCGCATAGCGTTCACGTCGTGCTAGAAAACAATTCGCACCTTGCTAGCAAACAAAAACATCAATGCTATTTTGCTTCTGAATCGGCGCTTGTGTCCACGTGCCACCGGATCGCGAATGAAGCCGCCAGGAGTGGTCTTCTCGTAGGCGATGCCGGTAAATCGATTGGGAACGGCGGATCGTCTGAAATCGCGCGCTGAACATCTTAATACGTTTGCTGGCCATTGCTTGACTGGGACATGCTTGATGCATGCTGCCATCATTTCCCACAAACAATCGCGACGGCCAATTACTCACTGCTTCTGATGCCGGACTAAATGGAACCAAAGTGCCCATATCTTGATGTTTACAAAATATGTGACTTTACAAAAAGATGGCAGACGAATAAAGTTGCAGGTTGATTTCGGTTTTGGTGATATCGTATTTGTACAATTAAAAATTATATTACGAAGCTTTTGGGGAATATATTTGCTGCTCCACGGTCCCCATCTTTTGCTTTTTCAGAAAATGTTTAGTTAAATACGTTCAACACCAAAGCATTTTCAGTAATAGATTTAATTTTTAGCGACAACTTCAACGAGTGAGTCATGCCTTGTGTAAGAAGTTTCATAAGGTTTATACACCTACAACCTAATTTGTTTTTAAAGCCTGGAGTGATTTGTAATGTAACCCACTATTCCAGAAATGTGTCGTCCGTCTGTCTATTCTTCCGTAGGTGCTTCCACTCATATCCCATCAAAGGATATATTAGCACTACCAGTCTGATTACCGTAGCATCCTAAGTAAACTTTTAACAAGCACTCAATAAAAAAATACGTATCTGCTCGTCCAGCTACGGGAACAGAACCAGAACTCTCCGAGTAAACAAAGTGACGAACTACCTCTGTAGCTTATTTGTCTTTATTTTCTCTGCATTTCTGTTGTATGCTCTGCGACTAGCGTTATAGTTGCCACATGACTCTATAGTTCTAGGTTATCATGTAGAGGAGGGTGATAATAATTAATAATGTATGGTCTCCCCTCCCTGAAACGACTTTTTCAATAGGTTAGGACACGTCAAAAATAAAATAGGAGATAGCTACTCTGCAAAGAATTCATTGCATGTTTTTTTGTATATTTTTGCTAAGTTCGTTTTGAATATAGCGTGGTAGTTTCATTATATGTGGGGCCTTCGGAACCACCACATTCGGGAAGGCCGCCATGTTTACTGGGTCGGTGAGGTAATTCGCCCGATCCTCTTAGAGCGCACTCACAGACTAGGCTCTCTCGGCGTCTCCCACGCTTCAGTTTCATCTTTTACTTCCCCATTTCCGAGCAAGCGGTTTCGAGACGATTACGTCTACGCCATTGCTCACTTCGTCCCTGACTTCGACATTGATCGTTTGAGCGATGAGAGAGATTGTTATGAATAGATGTTGGAAGTTAGTCACCTTGACTTCGTATCGCTGGTGACTAGCTGCAGACGACCACGAGGTGGTCACAGACTAACTCCTAGTCGACCGCGACGATCTCGCACGTGCATGCGGGGTGGAAGGTCAAAGGAGAAGGAAGCGACAGCAAGACTAGCGTTGGTGTAGCGGAGTAACGTGAGAAAGTGCGATTGTGCTGTGGCGAGGAGTGCTTGGGAAAGCATCGGGGCGTCTAGAAGGAGAGAGCGTTCAGCTAATTATCGTAATCACGTGGTTTGTGCGCCACTTAGTGTGACTAACTCTTGCTGTGTTGCCTGGTCAGCAGTCGAAAATGACCAACATTTGTATACTGAGTGTTGCAATCTCTATAGCTCTTGATATTGCAAAACTTGGCGTATACGGTATACAGTTCTTGATCATTCCATTTTAAGAATAATCTAACCTTTTAATTTTCGTGTACCGAACCCGTTAATGCCTCGTCGCCTTAAGTAATGCATTCAGTGAACTATAAAATTTTACAGTCAAATCTCCCTGCCTATTTTTGAACGATTTTTTTGTTGTAACTTCACAACATTTGACCTTATCAATCCGGTACTTTCATGTTACCCAGTTATAATTCTCACACCACGCTGGGTGCCACTGAATCTTCTGCTTATATTGTTATGTTTATTTAGTTTTGTTCATGAGAGCGGGCACTATAGAAAATTAATTTCCTAACTTTTACAAATATGATCCCGTTTGTAATTTAAACCTCTACAATTCTAGCATTTTTTTTGTAGTGCTGTTTTATAGGAGATGCACGATGGAAACTTTTTGCAACTTTTCCCAAGGTATCTAATAAGTAATCTGAGCTTGTGCGTGTACTCATTGTTTAATATTTTTATAATCTTTTGTCCGTCGGAACACAAAGTCGCGTATTACCGTCAATAAAATGAACGTTGCAAATACTCTACATTTCAGTAAGTCATCTAATCTTGCCGTCTGGGCAGCTTATCATTATCCATATAGTTGTCTTTCAAAGTAATGTTTCACCCTATCGTTCGTGAAACTAGTGGCTCTCTCCCAAGTGAAGGGACAGAAATAGGGGGTTTCCGTTTCTTTGACGAGAACAAGGTTAAAATACACAAAACAAAAATAGCTTTGAATAATCATTATCACGTATCTCCTACCGAAGGATTTTTGTGCAGACTTGTACACGTTAGCAAAAAAAGAAAAAAGAAAAATATGTTCACATTCACTTTGGGTTATGGCGTAATTAAATACACTTACAATGGCCTTAAATCAGATTAAGCGCTTTTAAGCCAAAAAAGTAAGCAGTTACTTTTGTGAGATGCTTCCAAAATTGCTGTCCTTACGTAAAAAAGCAAAATCAAGAGTTATTTAAGTGTTTTAGTTGTTGCCAGTAACATATTATTTACTTTTACTGTTTTGAGTAATAGTTGGCTTTCAAAAACCTCGTCAGGTATCTTGTCTGGTTTCTTTCTGGAGATATTGACTCCTACGCTCAACACCGGCCCTTTCCACTCAGGCACTTAATGGGGGTGCCGGATTGTGCCTCGCAAGTGCCTCGCAAGTGCCTGATGCACTGCATCGTGCTTCTCTAGCAAATCGATTGAAGTGCTCTTTACGCCGGACAAAAGGCAGAGGGCCATCACAGCCGATGTTTGATGCTATCGGAATCGCGAATCTGTACAAGTCGTGATGCAACTGGCCAATCGCAGAATAGGATATAATTACACCAGCTGCTGGTATATGAATTTAATAAGACAGGGTAGTTACACCTGACAATTTTATAATAAATACGGTTTGTACGTTCATCTTCCAATGGCTCTGAACAGGTCGAGCCTCGGTTGAGGCGTTTGTGGACAATATAATAAAACTGTTGGGTATAAATTTAAGTTATGAAGAAATATAAACACCAGAACCTTACTAAAACATTATTAAAACGTCGCTTAAAGCCAGACAAGTAAATTCACGTTTTTCGTACGTACCCTTTCCTGATGCCGTTCAAAAACGCTTGGAGCACGGGCCGGGAGTAGTTCGTTCACTCCAGTGATCTTTAGATAGGCGACGTCTGCTGAGACCACGTGCATCACGAACGGCAGTGAACTAAGCCACATTCACAGGTTTACTCCCCTCTCAAGTCCAAAACCGCTAACCCATTATTTTAGTTTTCTTATTATTACATTATCAATGTTAAAAATAGCACAAAGTTTTGTTTCGAAGCGTTTATTTAAAGCTTGCGCACGGAAATGACTACAAAAAGGATACAGATAACGTCAGACCAGTCCAAATTGTCTAACTACAAAAATGCAAGCAACATTTAAAAGCAACTTTTTGGTGGTCGAATAAAATGAAACGAAAGACGAAAGAAAAAAAAAGGCCTCCTGTTCTTGGAGAGAAGTGTTCTAATATTCTGTGGATAGCCACGCACTAGAGGCTTGTGAATAGAACACCTCCAGTTATTATCACATCGGTTTCAATGGGTCCCCTCGAGCCCATTCCCTCCAGGGATTAATATCGTCATCGTTGTCCAGCTCGCCTGTTCCTTTATATTAACTGCATGATCATCGGTCCCCTCGTGGTGAGACAATTCGAAAATTCTGGTATTCACAATAACCAAGAAGTGTATTGTTAATTCTTCTCATATATCTTACTGCCTCGAACATCTTGAAGAGGCGAAAAATCCCTTGGGGTCTTGTCCTTTCCGTTTGCGATTACAAATAAAAAAAAAAAAAAAACGTAAAACAAGGCGTTTATAAATATACTACGCTAACTTGCCCGCACTTCGCACATCTTTTACAGAAAAACTGTTTATGGCTAGGGTCTCGTGGATTTTTTGTGTACGGCAACAGAAATGACGTCATGACTTTATAAAGTGACGTGACTAGCGACTTCGTGTCGCGTGACGTCAATTTCCCCGCTAAATTTTGTGCGAAAATCAACGCCACGTGACCTCAACAAAAATGCAGTTTCCCCGTTAAATTTAGCGGGATAGTTGACGTGACATGACACGAGGTCACGACGCCATTTATGTTGCCACACACAAAGGATCCATGAACCCTAGCCTCAAATTTAGCGGGGAAAGTTTCACGCTAAATATAGCGGGGAAATTGACGTCATGTGACATAAACACCAATTCGGGTTACCCCGCTAAATTTAGCTGGGAAGTTGACGTCACGTGAAATCAACACCAATTCAGTTTCCCTGCTAAATATAGCAGGCAAAATGACGTCACGACTTCGTGTCACATCACCCATGAACAAATTCAGCGGCAGGAGCAAAGGAGAATGATAGGATGAGGAGGAAGGAAGCGCACAGCCATCTCTTTTTCATCGTTCCAAGCGCTTGCGTGCCTAGTTTCCTTTCCTTCCGCCGGGTGGCGGTCGCGTCACGCGTGTCTAGTTTCCTCCGGCTTCTCGGGGCGGCGGTAGTGCTCGACATGTGTGTGCGTACCGTACGTCACGATGATCACCGATCAAGACACTATATGTGTTCGTACCTTTGTTCACAATTCTGTCACGTCTATGTCGTGCGCTAAACAGCTCCGCTGGTCATTCACCTTCACACAGTGGAATGGCCCATCATTTTTTATAGAACTGACCCCCGGGACCCTTTGACTTTGTTGTTAAAATCTGCAGAAAAAAAGAAACAGTAAAAACGGGCTAGGAATTGTAAAGAAAGGCTTTGGCCAACGGAAGAGCGACAGGCTCCCTTTTCGCGTTCGTCACTGCGCGTGGGAACTTAGTGGCAGTCAAGTCTATCGGAATTAACTCTTCTTACTGGGGGTAGGGGGCGCACTAGTTGTTCTCAAATTTCCCGCTTCTTCGTAAATAAAAAATGCAACAATATGCAGTGAAGCTGTTACGTTTATAGGTATAAGCAAATTATTTTACAATAAGAATCAGGAAATTCTTCACTTACAAAATTACTGATACATGTAAGGCATTGAAACTAATTTTGTCACTCGTAACGGATTACCACGCAAGCACACTTACATTAAGTCTGTTTGCGTGGTACGGACCACGTGTGGCCCAAAGCGAGCCATGTCATGCGAGTTGCTGTCCCCGGCATTTCATTTTCACTCGTCTCCTAATCTCGACCCGGGTGATCGACCGTCTCAACTCACTGAAACACAACAACTCTGATAAAACAGATTTGTTTCGGCAAGTCGATTCCGACTCCGGGGCTATAAAGAGCACAGGCTGGGATCCTTCATCAACAATAAAATTACTATCTTAGCCCACCAGGAGGGGGAAGACTGCGACCGACGAATGAAACTGCGCAAAGACTGACCGCGCAGCCTGGCATATGTCGGGCGCTGGAGAGCAGGGCCCCACCCATCTCTTGGCTCTAAGATAGGGGAATGATGTTGTCCTAAAATACAGCTGCTAAATGAAGAAAAAAAAAGGAACACCGAAGTTGTGGTGAAACTTGGTCGAGAAGGATATTTGTCTGATGTTGACCTCCGGTCTATCTAGTATTCAAGTGTGTTTAAGGTATTTAAAGAGTGTAGCCATGGGTGTAAATCTTATAAGCTTTAATCCCCTTAAGTGTGTCCGTTTTCTTAGCGTGCATAGTAATATTTATTTAATTAAGTGTCACCGATTAGTATTAGACCATGTTTTAAACTACCTGCGAGAAACTGGCACTGAAACGTTTGGCTCGCTGAGTCGAACTCTCAGCGTCGTTACCTAGGGCCCTAAACTCGTCAAACGCATACTTGAGGCCGAAAGTTGGCGGAGAGCGCCGATTGGACGTCGGCGACAAAAGCGCGAAGTCATCGTCGTGATAGACCGATCGGTGCGCTCCGTCCACTTCGTCACCAACTTTGTGCTTGGCGAGTTTAGACGCCCTAGTAAACACTTCTTGTGTCTTTTGTGTGTTTCTACGACCATAATCACTTTAACTCCGCCTACCGCCATAATTGTTTTTACCCTCGGAAGGAACGTATTCCGTGAGTCTGGCTCAGTTTTAACAAAACTATAGCAATCACCTAATGATTTAGAGTAATTTAATATAATTAAAATCGCTTTTAGTATAAAGCGGGGTTGATTGAAGGGAGAGTATTTAATTTCTCTTAGCTTCTTCCTTTTTCATACAACTTATCATACTTTTACCTGGTTGGGGTTTGTGTCGTACTATTGTGTTTTATTTCAGACGTTTTGGATGGTGTGTGCGATTTAGTAAAAGCCTAGAAATGTAAAAACAAAACTTATTAGAAGTGAGGAAATATATTGTTTTTTGTTGGCACTTTGAGTCGCATTGAAGATATGGTTTCAATGTTTACAATATTGTTAGGTGAGGTATGAATGATTTTGTTTACCTCATTAAGAAAAAATAGAATATCAGTTTCCATTAAACAAATGAAAAGCACACTAACTTCAACATAAGATCATATTTTTTTTTTATTTTAGATCTTAAAAGATTTGATCCAACACTTCAAAATTAAAGTAAAAAAATTAAATTAGGGCGAACTAAATTAAGGCAGCAAGCGAAGAAATTATCCAACTGCGTTCCCAATTTACAGCTGAGCCGACATATTAAAAAAATAATATTTTTATTTAAATATTTGTAAAGTAATGCATTATTCAAATTATGCATGAAAGGCTCAAGCCTTCTCAGCATGTGCATGCCATGAATGATTTTAGTAATGTAATCCGCTCACAGTATCCCCATAGCCCGTGAACAAAGAATGCCGCCATTCCTGGAACTCCCCTCGTGACATATAACAAGAAAAAAAAAAAAAAACGCTTTCCCTTCCCAGTCTGGATGGCTGCATCTTTTTCTTTTTTTGTGCATTTATTGGGAATTGTATGAGCCCACAGCCGCCGTCCTCTTTATGACGATAATCATCTTCTCATCCTCTCACTTTCCTCTTCTCGTGAGCATTCAGCGATGGGTGAATTCGAAATCCGATTTTAGCTCAGGCTGATTCAACAAGCCCCCCCCCCCCCCCCTCTCTTTCTATCTGCTTTTCCTTTTTTTTTTTTGTGTGTGTGCAGGGTTCCAAAGCAAAATATTTTTTTTGTGTGTGTTTCTAATCTAGTTGCCTCCATGTTTGATCTGCTCCTGCTGCCTCGTTAGCGGCATCTGTAGCCCTTGATGATACTGGCGAGCATCTGGTAATCGGACGGGGATTATTGGGCACGTTAGATATTAAATAACTGGAGAGAGCGAGAGGGTCTAAGTTTCCATTTCATCTATTATTTTTGTAGAGTGCGGGGTGTTCGTGAATGAACGTGAATATAAAGTACATATTCCTCTTAAATTATGCTTCGCACTATGTTAGTGCTTTGCGCACAAGTACCTCGGTTACGCCCTAAAATTTAAGGGAGCGGGTGACGACAGCTCGGGATTGTTTCTTGATAGTTTAATTATGTTTACTTAGTGGATTTTTTTTTTCTGCTATAACGATAAGTCCTACACCTTTCATCTTTCTTCTTTTCTATCCTTGTTCCTCTAATTTTTCTGTGGTCAGCGCAGTCTCGGTTTATTCTATATTGATGAACATATAACCTGCTTTGATGTTCGCGCTTGTTTTAGCGCCGTGCCTTCTAGCAACGTGTATTACTTTGTCTTTCTTCTTTTTTTTTTTACCACGCATATGATGTCCGTTTTTCGAGACCATCTCTTTGAGATTTTGCCCCTGACCCGATATGTTAGGCGTTCTGAGTTAAACAATATCCAATTCAAAACAAGCTCTATCAATGTTTGAAATAGATGCGTCATCAATAAACCAAATGTATAAATGAAGCTACAACTCTGATTTGAGGAATTAGGTATTAAATTAACCTTCACAAGCCACACAAGAACAATGTGTCTTCTTTGGATTCCTTTGGATTTGTCGCATATATTTAGGTAACCTGTACAATATTTTTGTGTAACTTATCTGTTCTGTGCTTTTGGTATGTTAGCGATTATGCTTAATTATTAATGCCCACCAAGAGCGGTATGCCTTTTTCTTTCTTTACTTTTTCCTCAGGTAAGTTCGCTCTTTGCAAATTTTACAATTTTACAAAAAAAAAATGCACCATCTGTGGGCAACGCTGCACAAAGTCGTAGCGCGATAGGTTAAGAAACCGAATTTTGCGGTCGATTTAAAGAGCCTGGCGTCTCCTTGAATCACCCTGTATAAAAAAATGCCTGAAGGTTCATCTGACAAGCCACAGGTATCTGCGGAGCTTGGGCCACAGGCGTAAAGAGGAATTTGCCCTCATTCACTTTGTTTTTTATGTACCCCGTTCCTCTTCCCCAAAGGCGGGAGCAAAGCCCCTCGGTCCACGCGCTTGTCCGCTCTGCGTGCGCAGATGAAGCGGAGAGAACGTACTTGAAGAAATTCAGAACACACTACAGCTGACGCGAAGCGAAAATCTTTATTTTCCGCTTAACGTCGTCCTTGTCACCAGGCCTATCCGAGGTCGCAATCGAGTATCATGCAAATTATGGGAGGGGGGGGGGGGGGGTGCCACTCATCAGTTCGTGGCTCTTAAAACACAAATATCCGTAAGCTTTCAAGTGAAGACGTTGAAGGGACCGCAACTAGGAAGACAAGAAAGAAAGTAAAAACTGACGACAACGAATTTGCCGAAGGGCAGTAAGGCGTCTCGGGAGCGGTGAAAGAACGAAAAAAGTAATCGTCTCGGGAGAAAGAAATTCTTGAATTCTGAGCAGGGATCGACTCTAACGACCCGAGGATTGTATCCACCTTCTTTTTCGCGTTGTGTGCGCTCTTTTCTTTTAGATAGGGCCTTAGAGTAACTCTTTCATCGGACGTCTCCTTTCGAAAAGGCTAAAAGGTTCCTTTTTGTAAAGTCCGCCATTCAGTTTTACTTTCGAGAAAAGCTGTTGCGAGAAAAAAAGCAGAGGCTGGAAATATGCAGGAATACGTTCGACGTTTCCGATTTTGTTTTATCGCATTCCGGACTAATGTTGTGCTTGAGATAAAACAAATAGCCGCCGCTAAGTGAAATTATATTGAAACACTGACAATAAATCAATATGCACAGGCACGTAGCCAGGGGGGGGGGGGGGGCGGGCATGGGGCCCGGGCCCCCCCGACCCCCTCCCCCTCATACCGCATTTTGTCATGGGCGGCCCCGCCCCCCCCCCCCCCCCCCCCCCCCGAGAAACAAAATCCTGGCTACGTGCCTAAATATGCCCATCCGTTTCCAGAGCATTTTTATATTGTGGTTGATACCTTGACCTGCTGGGGGTCAGTTAGTCACAATTAGCGTCGAGACGTTTTGGTGGCGCCGCCTTGTGGTTCCTTTTCGTGACATCACAACCAGGATTGGCCTCGGCGTGATTGGCAGGATTTGCTTCTGCCGCGCCTGGTAGCAAGATTTCCCTCGCCGTGAATCAGCGATTGGGCAGGCACTGTCAGAGTGCAGGAAGCTGTGGTTTTGCTAATCGCAAGCTTGGACCACAGCGACGTTTTCAGTCGCGCAAGTCGCTAATATTGAAGGCTGCCAATAGCTGCTACAGTCTGTATAAAATAAAGGACCGTCGGACGGCAACCCACGTTAGGGAGATTCCATGACCGTGTTCTACAGAAAGTGTCGAGTCCAACACAACGTACGCAGAGTCAAACGTTATTTTATACACATATCTTGCAAAACATTCAAACTCAGCGGCTAACAGGTTCGTACGTTCGCGGGAGCTCGAAACGTGGTGCTACGGCTTACACAATTCACTGGGGGTACAAAGTGCCCCTAAACTGTGCAGTGAAACATTCCGGCTCAGAGATTTATATAACACTAAAATAATATAATTGCCGCTGCCTAATGCATATATAACCCAGCCTACACCGGACTTGTCCCAAGGTACACAATAAACGCAGTTGGCAATCTTCCTGCGAGCTAAATTCCCCTCCTCCATCCTTGTTTGTAGCTCAGTGAAGCGCAGAATATTGCGACTTTCCCAAGTACCGCCATAGATTCATCATGACGCGAGTGCTCCTATCGGGTGCCTGTGACGCGTCGTCATGTTTGGCCCATTGCGCATCCCAGATGAGGACGCGCAAGCACTCCGGTGACTGCAGGTGACGCGAAACCGTTTGCGCACGTGATCCCATTGGTCCGTTGTGGCTCCAAGCGAAGCGCCGCCGACAACATGCCGCATTCGCGGTGGCGCTCCGCCATTTTCGGCTCAAATGTATCCCGTCATGCGCCCTCTTAAAGGAACTTGCATTCTCAATTAAATTGATCTAGCTCTTTAATCGCTAGTTGACAAAGGCACCGCCATGTTTGCCTTTTTGCAGGCCGGGGTGATTCGGGTAAGCTTCAGTCCTTGCGAGCAAGCGTCTCTACACGTGATGTTCCCAACGAATATTTCAAAGAAACATAAGCCTCTGTATCCAAATGGGTCTGGACTTCATCGAGGTTCGAGTGAGTGCTCGCACGGATTGTGCACGATTGCTGCGTGAGCTTCCGGCTTATGTTCGCATTCAATCAGCGCTTCGGCGCCGTCGTATCGAGCTAATTTTTCGCAGACGGATGTAAATAAAATGACTTGGTCGTTTTCCTGTATCTCTGTTTTTGGTAATGGCGTGAAGAGGAGAGACACTGGCCAAATTTCACCTCATAAATATTTAAAAATTATTAGGTATTAACCAAGTCAAGCTGATTTTGATTTTTATAACCGTAGGCATACACAAATTGGGCAGGTTGATTAGCTCGCACGACTATGAAATATTTTTAGAGCTACCTTTTGACATTTCTAGTCAAATATCTGCACACATTTCAACCTTGCAAAAATTAGCAGCTACCCTTTAGCTACTCTAACAAAATATCCTACATTGGAAGCCCCTGAGAAGGTCAAACTAATGCGAGAGTTTTTGTTTTTTGCAGAATTAAGAAATGAATATTTGTCCAGGCTATAATGCCTCCAGCTGTGTACTTATTACTAAAGCGTCACAGTTTTGTTTTTAACATCAAATATTTATGGTTACTTGATCTAAAAATAAACGGGCTACTTTCGGGTTGGCGTGCAGCAAATGAATTCAGCAAAGTGTTTTTTTTTTACATAATTTTCAGTGGAGGCCGTTATTCCTAGTGGGAGCTTGAAGATCTAATATGCTCCCTTCTAAAGGCAGAAGACGATCTGATCTGACATCATGTGACCCCTTGAGTATTTACATTTCCTCTTCACAGTATTATGTCAACGTGCCTAGCACCTTGTTAATTATGTTAAATGCGCTGCATGCACACTCTAAGAAATGCCTGAGCGTCTACTTATAAGCAAATCACTCAAAGAGCCGATCTGTGCGATTTAGAAAATCAGCTGAGCGAATGACGAGCGCTATATCCGTTTAGACCTAAAAATAAAATCTGCGCTGTAGCGTTACGCAACGCCAAGCGGCATGCCTGCATTGCATAATGCCCCAGAGCAGACTTAATTTTGAGGTCTAAACAGATGATACGCCTTATCATTCGTTGAGCTGATTTGCTGGATAGCAGAGATTGGATCTTCGAGTGATTTGCTTATAAGCACACGCGCAGACACTTCCTAGAGTGTATGGACACAACGCCTGACATCGGTTTGCGAGAAGAGCACGAAGCTCTACGTTGTTGCAAAATGATTAAAATGGGTGGTTGAAAAAAATGAAAGCCGTTTACAATTCCCTGTAACGCCGGTTGGAGCGCAGCTCTTGAGGAGGAGGATGGAAGCGTACTGAGGGACAGGTGACTCCTTAAGGTCACGTGACCTCATGGGAGGTAGGGTGACGTCAAGGGGGTCACGTGACCTCAGGAGAATCACGTGACCTCAGGGGGTCACGTGACTTCAGGGGTCACGTGAGCTCAGGGGGTTCACGTGACCTCAGTGGGGTCACGTGACCTTAGGGGGTCACGTGACCTCCGGGGTCACGTGACCTTGACGATGACGATTTGATGACGTCATCAGTGACGTCACTGATGACGTCATCAGTGATGATGACGATGACGATGCGGATGCCAATGACGTCATCAGTGATGATGACGATGCGGATGCCAATGACGTCATCAGTGACGTCAGTGACGTCATTGATGACGTCATCAGTCATGATGACGATGACGATGCGGATGACGAGGACGTCATCAGGTTGCATGCAACAGGTTGCATACAACTCGTTGTACGCCAGTTGCATGCAACCTGTTGCATGCAACTGGCATACAGGTTGCAGTTGCATGCAACCTGTTGCATGCAACTCCCGAAGGAACCCGAGGTCCTCCCGAGGTCCTCCCGAAGGAACCCGAGGTCCTCCCGAGGTCCTACCGAAGAAACCTGAGGTCCTCCCGAGGTCCTCCCGAAGGGACCTGAGGTCCTCCCGAAGGACCTCGGGTTCCTTCGGGACGACCTCGGGTTCCTTCGGGAGGACCTCGGGTCCCTTCGGAAAAATTTAACCATAATGCACCGCGCGGTTACGCCGACGGCGACGGCGACGGCGACGCCGATGGCGACGCCGCTCAAGCCGGAAACGGGCGCCTAAGAGCTGCGCTCTAAAATTGTAATGCAAGAGAAAAATACTCAAAGTTAGTGTCTGAATTTATAAGTTAAAGAAGACGCCTGTTACACAATAAGACATTTAGTTTATCTTGACAACGCATTGGGCTAAATTAAAGACGTGTTTGTAGGTAAGCCTGCCGACAATGGTATCAAACATCGACAACTATGTTTTCCTAATACCTCGATATGCGGTATTAGAAATACGTCTTGAATTTAGATGTAGCTTCTGAGGAAGGCTTAGAATTTAACGCATCTGCATAATTTGTCAAGAAGGCTCTTTGCTGATGCCATTAACATGCTTCTTTTTTTGTTTTAGTTTTTTCGCTTGTCGAAAGTGGTTACGCTGACGTCTGTTGAGCGTCATAGAAACAATGCCTTGGTATACAGAAGTGTTTTTCTTTTAAAGAAACGGAAGCGTCAATATTCAAAAAAGAATATGCATAAAAAAGATGCACGCTCATTACCGGTCAATATTCTCGTGAATATGTACAGAATGCGCGCTTCGACGAGGTTGCTAAGCAACTATCGTAACTGCTTTCGACGGAATTTTAATGAGACTGAGAAACCTTGCGTTTTTTGCCTAACCGAAGCGAGTCCGCCACGAGGCTAAATTTGAAGCATTGAATTCTTACACGACCATTAAACCACTCAAGGGGGCACCTCGGAACCTATTTGTGTAGTGGATAACAGGTTTCAAGTTACAAAATTCATTCAGGAAACATCTCCAGCTAGAATAGGCTAAACGAGCATAAACGCAGCTAAGGCGGTCAGGGAACACAACGGAAAGCGAACTTCCTATTGCTGGTGTTCAGTTGCTAGTAAGAAAAAACTTATTCCCTTGATAATTTTGGTAATCCCGGGGAGCAGAAAATGCGTCGTACGTGCATCATGCCCGTGTTAGATATTCTTATCCATCGCGTTTTAGCACGAGTTGCCGCACGAGTTGAAATTTTATTATACACTTACGCTTCATACAGTTAAAGTGTTCTTATAATTAACGAAGTTTAAGTTCTTGATGCCGCCTAATATGTTTATAATTAAAACTATCACTAATTTAAAATTGAGTAAGTAAATATTAGATAATTACTTAGCTAATTCTTACGTTTTTTGCAATCCGTGACATCCACGTAGTTAGCATTGTGTTCCCTAAAAGGGTTCCTTTTTTCTTAACCGTCGTATTGGTGGCAAATTTTGAAAGTCTTAGCTGAAAAACCACGAATAAGAAAACAAAAAGAAAGAGAAAAGCTAGAGTTTCATAGTAGTTAAGTAAACTTAAGTATGCTGGGCGTTTTTGAAAACAGTTTGCCATAATTAGCTACGAGACAGACGCATCACTACAAAATGTCAGTAAAGCTCTTTTCGCTGTATCGTAGTTTGGACGTTGCTCACGCTACTTATTTGCGAAACTGAACGTTGCTTTCAGCAGCTGTCCTCTCTGCATGCCCTTAGTAGAAATACGAACAGAGGAATCAACAGCTTCTGCGAAGCAAAGAAATAGACCGATGTTTTTGTCGAAGAGAGTGTAACATCATACTTCCATTCCGAGCAGGCTTACTTAGAATACGCGATGTGTGATTCACGACTTCAATTAGCCCTTTCAGACACCACCTGACATTCATTCTGGTAGAAAATATTCTTCACAAACGTTGTGTGCGAAAAAAAACCTTTCACTAAACTTTTCTTCACAAACATTGGTTGGCAGACATAGAGTATGGAGTTCCGACAAAAAATGTTAAAATGACTTATACAACATATTCCTGAAAGAAACGAGGGTCTTAAATGTACAGATTTGTGTAGATAACGTCTGAAAGGGATATACTCGGGAAGTTGTAGCATTCATTATTGGAACGGTGAGTCCAATGCGCATCCAAAAGAACAAAAACAGAAAGAAAGAAAAAACTGGCCTGTTTTCTAGTTGTTGTTGTTGTTGCTTTTTTGTATATTTGAACGCAATTTGAAGGAGCCTTCAGGTTTGAGAAAATATCCGCACAACACCTGATACGTATTGAGAGGAGAAAGCACGCTACAGACTCGCAGTTTGAGTGATTTTCTAAAGCAAACTCGAATTTCACGAAGTGGCGCACCCATTTATCACAGGCGTTGCTCTCGGGCAGCCGACATAAATTTGAGCGCCGATGTTTCATTTTACGCGGAAGGTCTACGGTACTCCGTGCACAACTGAAGTGGGAAAACATCCGTTTCTCGAAGGGAGCAGCAGTTTACAAATCATCGCAAGAAAGAACAAGATACAACATTCTCCTTGGTGGCCGCCGCATCTCTTGTACAAAAGTTCTAAAATAAATTATTGGACTTCGGTTACGCACACCACACTACAGATTTTCAGAAAAAAATAAACTAATGTGACGAGGAGTCCCGGGTGGACAATCGCGAAGATTAAATCACGATTTAAAATGCGATTCAAATCAGACCAGTTTTACCATGATGAATTAAGTCAAACCTTTCAAGAGAAAAAAAAAAAAGATTCATGAAAACAGTTCTTCATCTAACGTTTGTCCATCATTTGTTTCTTTCTACGTGCGTCTGTTTTGCGCTAACATAAAAAAAGGATCCATCGAAGAAGAACGATTCATATATGGCTGACGACGAGGAAAAAGCACTGCTCTTCTGAACAAATGGGATCATTGAGCTTTCTTTCTACCTTCCACTTTGTCCGACAGTTACATGACGTAATATGCGAAGAGCAAGTGTTCCAAAATGCGTCTTTGGTGCACCAGCACGCAAGGGCGGGCACGCAAATCAGAACGGCAACACAGAGAAGGTGCAGATAACGCGCGATTTCGGGGCAGTCAAGCGGATGCCGTCTTCGGTTGAGGTCGGGGGAAACAAATGCACGTGGGTGCATATTCAAGGTAAAGAAACCCACCTGGTGCACAAGAAGCAGACGAACTTGCACGTCGTATTGCGAGCAAATCAGATTGTAAATAATTATAAAAAAGCTAGAAAAGTCATGTTTTATTGCGAGCAAATCACAATTAAAAAGATATCTAACAAAAAAGAAAAGATTTTTTTTTCTAGGTCGGTTGAGACTACGTTAGTAGAAGATAGGTAATTAAACTGTACTTTACTTTTACAATAAATCTTTTTTTCCGTACAGTTATGAGTGATCGGAGACATAAATCGATCATTTTGCCATGTTTTATTATTATTTTATTTTATTCATACTACTATCATTCGAAAAATGTAATAGGAGGGGATACATAATGTTTGTATAAACGCATACATTTCTAGTCATTTGTGCACAGGTGAAAAAGGCAATCAATGTCGTCATTATACAGTATTGCATAAAAATTAAAGCAAAAACAAACAACTACAAAAATCTACAAGAAATAGCGTCAATCGCAGGAGTTACAGAAACTGCGGAGGTTAGCAATGAGTGATGACTCAGATGAAGCATTTATTGCATGACTGGGTAAGGCATTCCAATCATGAATGGTCCTTGCGAAAAATAAAAACTTAAATGCATCGACGCTACAGCTGTATTCTTGTATTGATCTACAGTAAAATTTTGCGTGGAGTAATTATAAAGAGCAGGTGAAATAAATATATGTAGAGGTGTCAATATTAAATCGGTTGTTTAGAAGGTCGAACAAACATTTTAATCTTTGAAACATGCGTCTATGGGTTAATTGGCTAATGCTGAAACGCACATATAGTTCTGAAACCGGGTATAGTCTCTGAAATTTGTTTTATAAGAAACGCAACCCTCTTCTCTGAATGGATTCAAGTAAATTTATGTTGGTTTTAGTAAACGGGTCCCAGACAACAGACGCATACTCTAATATAGGCAGAATAAACGTTGCGTGGGCTGTTAATTTTACGTCGGATGAGGTTTCCTTTAAATTTCGCCGGAGAAACCAGAGCTTAGTTATTGCCTTGCCAGCAATTTACCTAATATGGGCGTTCCAACGCAGGTCGTTTGAAAAAATTACACCGAGGTATTTATAGGAAGTCACTTCGGCTAGGACAGTATTGTCAATGAAATAATTATAGGGAAGAAAACGAGTTTGGCGAGTTATATGCAATCGAACACAGTTAACATTTAGTGCCATCTGCCATGAGTCACACCAATCGTGGATCTTGGATAAGCAGCTGTTAAGTAAGGTCTGGTCACTAACATAATTTACCTCAGTGAAGATAACAACATCGTCCGCAAATAAACGTGCTCGCACAGAAATGTTAGCAGTGATTTCGTTTATCAAAATTGAAAAAAAGTAATGGCCCAAGGACTGACTCTTGTGGAACGCCGATAGCACAGGGACTAGCGAGGATGCACTACAGTTTATCTGAACAACTGTTTTCTTTCTAGCAAGTAATTTTCAAGCCCGGAGTAGACGATATCGTTTTGCACGATTGATTTAAGTTTTAGAAGCAGTTTACAGTGTAACACTTCGTCAAACTCTTTAGCAAGGTCAAGAAAAATTACATCAACCTGCTTAGAACGATTTAATAATTCAGCAAAATCATGGACGGTTTAAAGTAACTGCGTCGTGGTTGAAAGGCCATTACAAAACCATGTTAATGAACGTTAAAAAAAGTTGTGATTCTCTAAATACGCTGCCAACTGTTTAAAAACCACGTGCTCTAAAAGTTTTGAGCAGTAAGGATGCAAAGAAATTGGCCGGAAGTTCCCAGGCAAGAGATGAGAAACAGATATGTGAACGGGAACGATCTTGGCAATTTTCCATTCTACAGGAATAACGGACTCCGAGAATGATTTTTTAAAATATTAGATAAATATATTTTTGAGCACCATTCTGCGTAGCGAACGAGGAACATATTTGAAATGCCGTCATGTCCAGCAGCTTTTTTCGTCGAAAGATTAAGCAACGCTGAAAACAGTCCCTTGGGAGAGATAAAAATATCGGGTAACACTGATAGGTTGGGTGGCAGGATTAGACAATGAACATTGCCGTTAACTAAGGTGAAAACAGACGAAAACTAATAATTGAAACGTTCAGCTATGGGTACAGTCATCCGTAAATAATCTGTCCGAAACCATAAGTTTGGAAATGTCTTTTCGAGCCTGGGACAAAGACCTCCAAAACTTATCGGGTGATTCCCTAAGGAACGTGTGCAAAGTTATATGGTTATACTTATGTTTTGCAAGACGAATCATAGCTTTCAGTCTTGTACGCATTTTATTTATATTTAAACTACTTTTGCCCGCCCTGGCAAGATTTATTTTTCGTTTTAGATGTAGGATATGGCGAGTTATCCATGGATTGTGTTTTCTGGTAACTTTGATACTCGTTGGAACAAATTTTCGTAAACATTCAAGCAATGTTTCTTTAAAATAATTCCAATCATATCAGTAGAAGAACCATGAGAACACATGTATGAAAAAGAATTAAACGACATTTCAAGCGCGTCAAGTACTGACTCGTCTTCTGCAGTCGAAAAATTAAACACGCGCCCAGAAATTTTCTTTTTATGTAATGAAGGAAGAAGTGTTGAAGTAGAAAACTCAACGAGTACCATTTGATAATCAGAGATCCCACCCACCACTTGGCAGTCATACGGAGGTGCCGCAAGTGGTTCCGAAAAAAACACGAGGTGTAGTGTACATAGAGACGATTAGGTGATTCGTGTTGGACTACTAACAATTTGAAGTAGATTTTTATTATAAACCAGGTCAACTAGCAAGGATGAATTAGGGCAATCACTGTCACTACACATAGAGTCCCAATCAAATAATGGTAAGTTAAAGTCACCAGCCATAACAATAACCGGGTATTTTTGTTTAATCTTGAAAACAAAATCGGCAAGAAGATCAAGAACGAATCAGCAAGTATTTGACGGACGATAGACTACGCCGAGGACGATTGGCGGATTAAACCCGGTAACCTTTGGCCATAAACACTCAATATCAGGAACGTCATCGATTACAACAAAATCCAAATGATTTTTCATTATAACGGCAACGCCTCCACCACATGATTCGCGATCGTTCCGAACAATGTTATAAGATGGGGGAATACTCTCTTAATCTTGAATAGAACTATGCAGCCACGTTTCTGTTACAGCAAGAATGTCAGGTTCGTGATGCATACAACAAACACTCAAGGTCAACGATTTTGTTAACAACACTTCTGGCCTTGACGTTTATTAATTTCAAAGATTTCCAGCAAGGTACTGCGTGTCACGGTTGAAGAGCACCTTCAACAGATGCCATGGAACTTTCTTGTGCAAAAATACAAATTCTGGTGTCATTTTCTGTGTCCAACGTATTAGTCAAGTTGTCTATTATCAACTTGTTGTAGACGAGTTTTACCTTGTCACTCTGCTTCCTGTTAGCGTCTGCACTATCCCATAATTTTTTTCGAAGTAAGCGTACTTGATTTGAGTAGTCGTCGGAGATAGAAATCTCTGAACCTTTCAGTTTGTAAGCGTTTTTAAATAAATTGACCTCAGCCTCAGGCGATTTCCTTTGTTATAATGATAACCAAGCCGGTCGATCATTTCAATGGTGGTGACATGTACATCCAGTTTACCAACCAAACATCACTACAAACTTTCTCCTTCAGTTGGGCAGGGTTCTCTTGACGATCTTCAGGTATGCCGAAAACAATAACATTGTTCCGTCGACTACGATTTTCATATTGATCAGGCTTCTTTCCCATTTGAGAAACAGTTACTTTCAAGTCAGAAACAGTGTGATTTAGGTCAGCAACACTAGCCTCGTAAGCCTGGAAGGACTTTGACGTGTTATTGACCTCATCAATGGTGGCCTCAATAGCACATAGTCGCTTATTCACACCTACAAACATTTCCTTAACGCGTTGTTGTTCCTTTCGCATTTCTTCGATGCTCTTGGCAACGCCCTTCTGGCTTTTAAAATCTGCTGTATGGGATCCCGCGTATCAGCTTTACTAGCTTTATTACGGCCAGGATTAGTTTCCAGGTTGCCGGCCAGTAATAACAACTTTACCGTACGTTGTGATTGTCTGAAGCTGAGCAGGTTGGTTATTCATATTTCTACACATTCTACAAGGATGCGAAGAACAATCCCGGGGCATGGCAGCACAATAAGGCAAACATAATTACTCTTAAACTCGTAATAAATTCACTCATGTTTACTAACCTGCGTAATTAGGAAGAGTCATTTAGTCGTCATGCTCCGAGCTGCGCTACCATGCCCACTGGCGAAATCCAGTCGGGACGCACTTTTGTAGGCAATGTCGCTGCTATCGGAAACGGTGTAGACGTCACGAAGGCACGCGGTCCCGTAGTGTAGTTATCGTAGATGCATAGTGAGTCAGTATCTTGACGCTGCACTTGAAGTGACGGGTGTGGGCCACGTGTTGGAAGGAACCGACCGATGCCAGCATCAACTGCGTAATCAGGAAGAGCCATTTAGTCGTCATTCTCCGAGATGCGCTCTCATGCGCGTCTCGAAGCATTTGAAGATAGATGTAGTAATAAGGAGTAATTATTTTTACCTACAGGGATTCAATCAAATTAACATTTTTTTTTAAATTAAATAAATTCGATTTGAACCAAACAAACCTGATTGATATGATTTCTGTTTTTAAATGCATGATATTCTTACATTTTGCACGGAGCCCATGTACAGTGTAGTGCCCATTTCACGGGTATTTATGTAGAAAAGGGAATGTGTGGTAGTTATAATATCTGTATCAACAATTGGATGGATAGCTTTCAGGGAAAGCTATGTGAAGCTCCCATGCACGTAAAAACGGCATAAAATAAAAGGGACCAAGTGACTCTGTCACAGACCTCACTGAATAGGCGCAGGTTCGGTTTGTCTCTGTGTTACACTGCTTTCTGAAATATTAGTGACCATAGCAAAATATCAGTGACTAAAAAGACACAATAGCAACACGAATTATGAACACAACATATTTTGTCTCTCAAGTCTGGGAACCCGCAACTAGTATGTAAAATATATGCGTACGAAAGTTGAGAAGGTTTTTGAGGCCTCTCAGACTTAACAAACACTCTCCTAGCATCACCATAAAGCGCCAACAAGACAGGCTGCACGAAAATGGTAAAACCAGCCGGAAGGCCTCTCTAACGTTGCATAGGGTCCTCTGCAACTATGACAGATACCTTCGACGCGAAAATTTAACAAATATTTAATACTTAATTCTACCTTGCTGGCAAAGGGAATATACGTTTTGTCTGAATTAAAAAAAAAACCTTAGTTCGAAAAATATTTATAATTTTCAAAAGATTTCGTCATAATTTTTTTTTCTATTTTCACAGCGTCAACAAAAAGTTGTTTGTATGTTTATACAACCAGATGTTGGTTGTATAACTCCATGGCCGTCTGGTGGTGTCTGGTAGTGTCACAACTGTGGCCTCAATGGTCAATGGTGGTGTCACAACTGTAGGTGATTCATTTAGTCATTGCAGTACAACCGCTAGCCTGGGGTCTTTAACATGCGTCAGTGTTACACGACCACACGCCGGTACGATGCTCATCCAAATTTAAGCGGGCAGGGCTGGAGATTGAGCCGAGAATCCCTGAAATCTACAGCGCGAACTTCCACTCCTCGTGCCCCGAGCTCTCGTGTGATAGCCCACTCGGCCACCGACCCTCCTCTGTAAGTTTCCATACACGAAAATATGTGAGAATTATAAGGCGAAATGGCGAATTGCACCCTGCAGGACGGTATGTAACTTTCGAGTGTGTTACAATATGAACCATGCAAATGAGTTATTTAATACATATCTGTCTTCGGTAACCTCCGGCGAAATTAAGGTGTCAGCTCTGATGGCGCATGTCTCGAAGAAAACATGTGTCGCCCCAACAACGGGTGACTGGTTCGCGTCCCTCCAAATCTGCAAGTCCGTACTGCACTTACACGCACCATTGTATGTGTTACCAAAAAAGTAACGAAATACGTTACTAGTTCATTTACAGCAGATCTACGCGTTACTGATTACATAGCATTAATTTAAAATGAAGGAGTTATTATCCTTCACTGAAGAAAGAAACGCACGTTACGTTTGCCTTATTTTTTGTTCATGAGTTGGGGTTTTTGTGGAGTAGTAGTGCTTCCTTCGGCAAAGTAAACACACTTTTGAAGGTGTGTCGATTGAGTGTAAGAAATCATATGACTTGGCGCTTATAAAAGCATGTAAAAAATTGAACTGTAGTTTTTTCAGAGGCTTAACGAGAAAATGTAACAAATTACGTAACTAGATTACACGTTATTCAAAATTAGTAACTTAAATATTTTATTCCTTACGGTTCTGAAAAAAAGAGTATGCAGTACGTTACCAAAGACAGTAATGCGTTACCGTTGCCTGTGTTACTTGTAACGCTTTACCACCAATACTGCCAACGTGGGACCTCTGACTATATATACAGGTGGAAATTGAGGGAGAGGAGGAGAGGAGAGGTGGCAAAAACGTCAGAGCACCGAGCTCTGATTGTAATGGTTAATGTGTAGACGGAAAGCTCTACCTTTGTCTCTACTCAGTGCTCCAACGCGAAAACTGAACGACGGATGTCGGTGTTCGGCGTTCGAGCGCGTTGCATTGCAGAGAAAGGCAGCTAGCTCCGCGTCTACCAACTAATATTTCCAACCAGAGCTAAACTGTCGTCTCTTCTTTCTCAGTCTCCACCCGTATTTAGAAATAAGATGCCGTTAACTGAATGCCGTACATAAGGTTATACCACGGAGCAACTTTGGCTCCGACGAGAAAAAGAGCTTCAGTGGCTTTCATAAGCTTTGATAAACGACTCGGCGCTAGGCGGTTTCTGGGGTACACGCACACACACAAAGTAATTTTCGTTTCACCTCCCGCCGAAAAAAACAAAGCTTCGCGTCTCGTAGGGCAGGCCCGGGCTTAGGTAAATTGTAGACTTTCCCCTGAGGCGTGTGAGATCGCGATTCCGGGTTCGGTCAAGAGAGCGTCTGCTTCCGACGCGGTGAAATGGTCCGCAAATGAAGCTGATGGATTGCCGTCGGCGCCATAAATTACGTTCCCCCGCTGCCTTCGGAGGGCACCTCAGATGCGTCGACACGTTGAAGCATAAGCTTCCAACTTTGCACGCGTAAAACATTGTTAAAAAAAAACACCCCAGGAGGGTAGTGCTGGGCGGTCGTTGGCCAGGCCCCTGCGTTCACGCAAAACGTTGCCGCGTCTGCCTGAATGGATCGCGAAAGGCGGTTTCCAGATAGCGATTCCGGCGTAAAGGGCGGCTCCAGCGCTAATTAAAATAACGTGTGAGCGATCGATCCTCACCATTAAAGACGAACATCAGACTGTATATTGGCGCTATTACGTCCAGCTCGTGTTCCCCAGAGTTTTGCGTTTAGCAACACGAGGCATATGCACTGAAATCTTTACTTAGTCTTTTTATTTCTTTTTATTGCTTGCAGGGCAAACTTTGAGCACGGCCCGTGTCCAACTTTTTTTCCGGGCTCAGTCGAGCAGGATAAAGTAAGATCCACGAGTGCTGCGTGCGCGTTCGGCTTCACTGATTGGACCCGAGCCCCGGCCGAAATCTGACGCAATGTTCGGCAGCGTCACGCGGGCTACGTAGGGGCGTGACGGTTGCATCTCGTTCCCATAACGCGGGCATACTTATAATTAAAAGCAAGTTGTTTCTAACTTTCAGAAACGTGATGGGAACAAATACCGCTCTGCATTCGACTTTATATTCTAAAGCTCTGAAGACCTATTAATTAAAAATTTAATCGTAATTTTTTTTTTTTTTTTTTAAATCGGTTTGCGGTTTTATTCGCTGAGTACCCACATCACTCGGAAATGATGAAAAGAAAAAAAGGGAGAACCGCTATAGGAATCTTTGTTATTTTCGGAAAGCTTCAACGCATCGGGTTTCTCAGGAAAGTATTTCAAATTCTATCATCTATTTTACCTATACGGTTCCATGTTTTCGGAGCTTATTCTTTTTCGAATTCGGTGGTGTCTTCTTGGAGTTCATCTTGCCTCGGCGATTCGGCCTTTTTCGGCATATAATTTTCGTACTGAATAAACATTTCTTTATAGCTTACGGTGATGTGAACGGGACACACGATTCTCCAACCCCCATTTATTCTTCTGCGGTGTAATTTATGCCTGACCAGAATACATAGGAAACGTCCCAGTATATTAACACGGGAAGGAAACGAGAAAAGGCATTGGGTTCCGAAGCGGGAAGAAACTGAATTACGGTGGCAATGTGGGCAGTTACCTCATACTGACTGAAGCACAGACGGCACACAAAAAATAGGAACAATGTAGAAAGGCACACAGAACAATCGGTGACTCTGACCTGAACTTAAATAATAAAATCAGCAACACGGAACACATCACTGGGAGGTCAGTCAACACGCGTCTAAAAGTAAATTTAGTGACGTCTGGCTGACGCATTTCGTACCTTCTTTATTTTTAATTCTCTTTTAATTCTCATCCCGAGAAATTCGGCTTTAGCCCTTGTCAAAAATCTCTTCCGTTTTTAAAAATAGGTTCACACTTACAGCTAGCGCAATAAAGGGGTAAATGTTTCACCCCCCCCCCCCCCCCCCGCCTCCCTTCGAAATTAAGATGCAGGCAAAATAAGGGAAATTCTTCATCTAAGTATGCTTTTATTTAATACCTCTAAAGGTCCCGCAGGATCACTACACATAGAAGGAGGGAGGGGGGGGGGGGGAGGGGGACTCTTATACACAGTTAAATCTAAAAACAGAATATTCCGCAAACACAGTGTTACGCTATACGTAACTGAAATAAAAGTTGAAGCAATGAAATGCAGCAGAAGGCTGCCAACAGAGATATTTACAAAGAAAAGGCACGGCAAATAACTATTCATTCTATAAAACGGTAAAACATATCTACAAGTAGCTCTTTTTTTAATGAGGCCATAATGATTTTGCGTGCAAAAAACACAGAAAGACCGAGTCGTAATTTATTGAATAGCTTTTTTTAAGGAACCTTCTTACGGAAATAATATAATTTCTTGTGGCGTATGGGAAAAAAAAAAACACAACTTCTGCGCTTCTGGTATGTTGCAAATCTTTTCAATAATCAACCTCTCCCGTCCTCGCTCGCTCGTATGTATATATATATATATATATATATATGGGCATGGTGGCGGGAGGCCGAAGGCGTGGGTATATAACTGGGAAGAAAAAACAAAACAACCTCGGTGAAAACAGAAATAACGGACGATTTATTCTTCGACGTCTGTTTACACCGAGGGTTTTTTTCTTCCCAGTTATATATATATATATATATATATATATATATATGTCTTCATAATTGCATGAAAGAACCTGTAGCACTTGTAAACGACACTATATTAAAACAACCGAGCGCCTCTGCGAATCCATGACAATGTGCCGCGTGTTTGCGCGATGGGCAGAGGCTTATTCTTGATAGTGAACCCAGAGCATCGGAGCTTTCCCTGCGCAGCGGAGACTGGAATTCCTACATGCTGCGGCAACCTGAGATGCTAACTTCCCGTTGGCCGTAGCCTCCCGAACGCAGTCATCTATTGCGCCAAACCAATCCAGCATTCCTCTTCAGTAGAGCACAACCTTAGCAACTCCATTCAATACTTAGGAAAATGATTGAAAACTTTTTCATATCCACCCAATTTCTCTACCTCGGCTAAATATGCGGCCGTGCGTTCTCCCAGCACAATAGAATTTTAATCCGTGTCTTCCCCGGAACGGAAGTATCTCCTAGTTCATTGAAGCACGCCAATGCCGGGAAGCGCGGAACGACGGAGACTTTGTCCCCATTCATGGACGACGTCGGCGAAAATTTTGCATGGGCGAATGAATGCTCGAATCTCGGGCATTCGTTCACGCCGAACCACTAAAAGGAGCCAAGTCCCCTTCCACAGCAAAATGAGCAGTTTTATCGAGAGTTTGGTGGCTCGCTCGAATTCCAGATTTAACAATCCAGACTTCTTACCCTAAAAACTGTACTCCCCTCACTCAATGGCGGATGAAAGAAGAAAAGTATGTCCCCCCTACCCCCCTACCGATTTCTTCAATCACACGTCGTCTTTTGTGGCTTTTTCCTAGTCTTCGCTCTTATAGCATACGATACTTTTTGCGCTTTAGGCTGTGTGACGAGGTACCGTCGTGGGATCGGCAAGGTCGCTCGATATGGAGATTGGTATAGTTGTAAAAGAGAGCTGCGGATCGTATGGCGGTAGGGGGGTAATGAAAGGAGGAACTCTTTCTTAGACTACGTTTACCGCAATCAAGAAAAGATGAACATGGTTATAGTTAGGAGTCACATTGGGTGGCATTCTAGTATAACAAGAAAATATCAGACGCTGCCTTGGGACGACAGTGGCAAGCAGACTCCCCTTTCTCTCATCTTCCAGTGGTTTCATTCTCTTTTCATGCAATGTCGAGAAGGATACACACAGAAAGGCCTATATCCCTAAAGCACGTCGGATCCCATTATGTTTTTTAATCCTTAGACTGCAGTGCCGAGTAGAGAGGGGTGTTAATTTTTTTTCTGCAACATTTCCTTTCGGCAAGCATATATTGACATTCTTGCGTCTTGCACATGTCTTAATATGTAGGTACTGCTGTTTTAGCTTTTTGTCTTCGAATCATGGTGACTGAAATTGATCAGGAAGAGTAAATGGTGATGCCATGATTACAATCCGAAAAGGTCAAAAGTCAAATTAGACGTTTTAGGAATTTATACAGCGTAAGGTCGGTCTGCCAGGATGAGGCGACACTGGTTTACATTCTAGATGTGCAATTTCGTCAGTGCAGTACTACACCTAGCCTGGGGTCTTTAACCTGCACCACGCAGTAGTGATACACGACCGCACGCCGGTACGATGCTCATCCAGATCGAAACGGGGAGGGGTGGGGCTCGAACCCAGGATCCCTGGCTTCTGCAGCGCGAGCTTTCGATCCTCGCACGTCGACCTGGGTGTGCGCTTTAAACCACACGGCCACCGATTCCCCCTATTCGATCTAAACTTGTTAAGAACTTCAGTTTTAGACGATTAAGAAGGCTAGTGCTTGTTCCATTATAGCTTTTAGCTTCGCTTTTATATTGAATTTAGATTACTACTAGTGTCATAATAAAGAAATTGGGTTTACACACCCTATGAATAAAAACATCGCATTACGTCTGAACGTTTAAGATATCCTCCGGTCCTCAGGTAGAAGTTAGTCATACAAGCCCCTACTCGATCAACAGAAAATTGAAGCCTTTAATGTCATAGACAAGAAATGTAATTTCCCTATATCAACCATGGGCGCGCTACGTTAATTGACAACGAGATTACAATAGAAGTAGTCGTAGTTGCCGTATTGGGATCCGCAAAATTATCCGGACACACTGTCGCCAATTTTCTTTGCTCACGTGTACCTTTTTTTTCCCTCTTCTGATCGATCCACAGTAGAGAGCCTATATTGCAGAGAGCGTCCATGTGCTCGATCAGAGTCACGTGGCTTCTGAGCCGCATCTGCAATACGAGCCGCAAAGATGTGACGAACGCGCCGATTGTCTGCGAGCGCCTGCTTCCCTCCACATCACCCGACAACGCAGCGCATGCGCACTTGCGTCCAATCGGTGATGGAGGCGTCCGCCATTAATTTGGAAATGTTCCCAATGATCTGAGATAGACCTTTTCTACAATCTACACTCTCTAATCTACAATTAGTCCTTCCTTGTTTAGACATCAGCGACTTTCGCTTTCTTTATCTTTTAACATTTTGTCGAGCGAAACATTGTTAAATTACGCTGCATTCTTGTGTATATCCGGGTGTTCCACACAACACATGAGTAGTCAGTTGTGACAGCTCACATCGTGCCAAACTATGGTATTCGTTAGACCTTTGATCGGAGTTAACGTAAAAACAGAGAAAAAAAATATTCTGCTGGTTGTTTGTGGGTTAAATTGCCAGCTTTGGAGATCTATTACGCATTGCAACACTGGAAGAGAATAGAATATAACACGGTTCATGTTTGCGCACCGGCGTTATGACAAAGACTATCATCTTTACTGAATGAGGTTGCTTGAGTTAGAAAAAAAAAAAAAAGACATTGTCATTTTTAGGAAATAATAAAAGGCGCTTCTTCTTTCGGTGAGGAAGATTTAAGATATTTCAAAGAATAAACCAACCGCCGTCGTCTTAACATGCTTTATTTCTGTTCCGTTCAGAGTTGTTTCATACTCGAAAAAAAAAAAAAAAAAAAAAAAAACGAACACCAGAAAGGAAACCGTTCGTTGTCTACACTTCTGCGCCTCTCTTCAAATATATTACAATATTTCCCCCATCGCATTTTGCCTTAACCCGCCATGGTCAAAATAAAATAGAATGCATATTATGTCCGTCGAAATTTGAATTAAAACTAATTTTATAAATTAAGCGAAGATTATGAAACCAGTCTCTTGCGCAAATAAAGAGGAGCGGTGCATAAATTACTCAATTTTACACCACTATAATGTACTGCGCTGTTCTCGTTTCCTGAGTCTGAACGACAGTTCCTTTAAGCCAATGAGGATACAGCAGACGCCAGGTGGTCTCACGAAGTACTTTCATCATAAGTTGTATAAGAGTAATAATACTTATTGCATGGGCTCTATCCCAGATACAATCGCATCTTTGCTCCTAACAGCCAAAGCGGCAGCGCTGGCTGATAGCGGCATGTTTGTTCCTTCAAGCAGGCTTTATCAATGTTAAGAATAAAAACATAAACTTGATTAATAAAACTTATAATGAACGTTTAATGCGGCGAACTTGTTCCGAGAAACAAATTAACAAAGACTGTACTTAGACCACGACGGATGTACGACACTTTCAAGCAGCCATGCGAAGCTCCTTTTGTAAGCGCGTGGGTATTTTTAGAAGTTTCCGAGCTCAAACAACTAGATTCTCGAGTCATCTGTAACATTCCAGTCATGCAAACAAAAGAGATAAAAAGGACAAATGCCGACGGGGATGAAACCCTAGCCAGCAGTGTGGGAGTCGAGCACGCTGCTGATTCAGCTATCCGCAAGCGGCTTTACTCGGCTCTTAAAAAAATAGAAAAACGCGTCGTTTCGATGCCACACTGACTTTGAGAACATAAAAAAAAAAGAAAGACGTTTACAAATCTTTGTAATCTGAAATTAGAGGGCAGCTCTCGAGAAGGAGGAGGAGGGTACGGAGATGACGGTATGCTCCTTCTCCTTTCCTCCTCCTCCTCCTACCCTCCTCCTCTACTCTCCCCTCTCCCTCGTCCTCCTCCTTTAATCCTCCTCCACATTTCCTCCTTCTCCATTGTGCCTTCCCGTCCTCCCACAGTTTCCGCGCTAAATTTAGCTGACGAATTGACGCCCCGTGACCACAACACCAATTCAGGTTCCCCGCTGAATTTATCGGGGAAAATGACGTCACATGACTTGATGTCACGTCCAGAGTGTCGAGCCGGAGCCGAACCGAACCGAAATCTTCGCCGTAACCTTGCAACTGAACCGGAACTGAACCGAAAAAAAACCCAATAAACTGTTCAAAACGGTTCATGGTATTTTTTTTTGTATTACGAAATAAATGTTTGAGAAAGAAGCATTGGCTTCTGGGTTATTCCTATATAGGAATCAAATTGTCATATACCGTATTGCAATGTATGAGAAAGTGTGGGTTTTCGTGACGGCTTTCATATTGGCACTATAATTAATAATGTGTCAGGTGGTCATGTCACGTCATGGTGTCAAGACATGCTGTCAAGTAATCTCACGCCACGTGGTCCAGTGACGTAGTCACGAGACTCGCTGCGTCAAGTCTACTTAAATTGAGAACGTCACTATATTTATTAGCGTTGTTGACACCGTGACGTCACAAGGCATTACGACTTCTCACCGCGAGTTACGTGACACTGTGACATACTTGTCACGGTGTCACGTAACTCGCTTCAGCTTGCCTACATCGCTCTAAACATTTTTGTGCGTCAAGTGTTTTTTTTTTAATTTTTTTTTTACAATATCAGGACGCGCCGTCGGTAATATATGGCATCCTTCAGCGATGATGGTACGGCGGTGTGAGAATTGCGTTCCCTATGCTCCGTTTCACGATAATACTGATAGCGGATACGAGGGGTGGTCATAACGGTTTTAATATTGTCAACACAGCAAAACGAACAATTTTGCTAACATATGCGGTCCGGGGCAGGCCGACATTTATGTAATCCCAACCCGTTAACAATGTTTTTCCAGCGTCCAATTATTTGAAAATGCACCAATATTAGCATACGATGAAGGACCTCGCCTGCTAAAGACCATGATACATCACACACCTGCAAAAAGGAGCGTGAAAAAAATCTGCACTCTAAATTTCGCTCTTTTGTCAAGCTGACCCTTACAACCTTTATAATTGCCTGGCCACTTTAGATGAGCGTAGAGTGTACCACTATAATCCTCAGACAAAAAAACGAAGCAAACAATGGAACCATGCCTACTGATAACCGTCAAAAGAGTTGACGACGCGGCCGTCGTTCGGAAGTTGATGGTGTGTGTTTCTTTGCACTGCTTTGGGAGGTTATGCCCGTAAAAGTTAAACAGTATCATTGATATATAAACGAAACCACATGACTAGATTACGGGAGACAATCAAGCGCCGTGGAAACCTAATATCAGGAATGCAATTGCTCCACCGCAGCATACCAGAGGCAAAATTTACGGGACGATCATACGAGAAAAAAGGTGCATACGAAAAAACCTCCCAAGGAATACGTATTCACGAAGCGATATTATTGTAACTTTTGTGTAGTTTACGACAGAACCCTATGACAGCTCCGCAGGTGTCGTACGTACTTTCCACGATCGAATACTCCCGGGCGACAACATCGCTCGTTTACATCGACGCAACGATCAGTGGACACTTATTGTTCTACGTGCTGTCTGAGCTCGTTGAAACTTTAAGCTCCAAGAGAAAACAAATAAGTACTCGAAACAGAACGCCGCGAAAAAAACGCTGAAGCCACAGATACCCCAAAAAGATACAGCGGCAATGATTTCCCCGACCATACAACTGACAAAGGTATCTAGGAACGTTATAACTTAGAGGCCTAGCGAGGCACTCCACAAGGTAGCCCCGATGTCCTTGGCCAAACCCTTCTACCCTCTACCACCTGAGTTGCTGAATGAAATAAGGGACCTTCCTGGACCCTCCGCGTATGGACGGTTTGAACCTTGACCTTCCAGACCCCTCCTCTCGTGTAATAGGCAGTCTCTTTCCCTCGTCGTCCCCTTGTTTTAAGAAGCAGCGGTTGCGAATGCTCTCGTTGAAGAGGGCCATTCTCCACGATTCTATCTCCTTCTTTGTGAGATATAGTGCTCAACTAAATGCCATATAGATTGCCTTCGCAAAATGGGTGTATACACTTTTTTTTGGAGTGTCCCTTTTATTTTGACATTACGATATGCCAACAGATGTCGAGTAAGAGCAGTTTTCCGAGCTACGCTATGCCCGTCCAACCTTCCTCTACCGAGCGTCACGTCGGCATCAAATTGCAATGGTATAGTGGCAGAGCAAATCATATATTCGGTTGCAAAAGATAGTTTCTGAAGCGGTTACCATGACGCAGTCCAACCGTGCGGTGCCCAACGCGGTTCCACTCCCAACCTGAACAAGTATTTACGTGGCTCTTCCTCACACGCTTGATGTTTAAATGTACAGTATCCTTCAGGAGTCGGCTGCCTCCTGCATCCCCGAGGACAGGAAATGCGCAGCGACGATTTGTTTCCATGTGCGCCGCTTTACCAAGCCGTGCGGGCCATTTCCTTTTAGCAACGATGATAGTTCTGTAACTTCGTAGCGATCGAGGGTGTTAACAATTAATTGGCCAATATTTTTACACTTTCCTCGGAGAGGTAGTCATTCCGGCCCGTTTAAATCGACATTTCGTTATGTCTACAATACACCCCACCGAAACAATCCCTAAAACAAGCGTTGCTGGAAAGGCCGCCTACGTTTGTTGTGATCCAAGATCCATTTACTCCGATCATTCCGGGCTCTCCGATTGGCTGTTCGTGGTGCCAAAGATGCTGTCGCGATAGCAACAGCTCGTTTTCGCAGTGATCGAGAACTGGCGGGACACCGCGAAAACGTCCCTTTCCTCCTCTCACTTAGGAGAAAGTTCTTGAATACCGATTTCTTCACTTTTTACGATTAGCGTAACTTTCGAACTCCTTAGCTAAGTCGTCGTAGTCTAAGGCGTTCTACGTGAATTTTGCCTTACTTCATTCTGTGCAGCACACAGTGACGCCATGCGATTGTTTCTGGCAATCACAATCTACCTTACTCATCTGTCTCCACGTCCTTAGTTCTCTACAATTTTTCCTTTTTCCCTGCACGCTAGCAGTACGGGCAGATAGCGTTCCTATCGCCCCCAGTGGCAGCGCCTGCACTGCCAACGGAGGGGTGTTAATGAACGATGTTAGTTTTGCGGCACGTTTTCCGGAAGCTTTATGTTTGCCAATCCAAAAAAAAAAAAAAAGCAGTAGGGTACGTTGTTGGGCTACTTGGGTTCATCTTAGTAAAGCATAAAATAGCGCAAAAAAGACAAAAACAAGAAGTATACAGGACAGGCACTAACTTTCATCTTGTTTTATTCAGGAAACGGAAACATATATATACACACGACAGGTAAAGTAGCACCACGCAAAAGTTGACGTGTTTTTAATTAATCAACTTCTGTTCATAAGGCGGGCTGATAGCGTAGCGGGCTTCAACGAGTGGACGCGCCCCGAAAATGCACCAGGCGTTCCAGAAAACTTGACTGATTTTGAACTAGCAATGTTGTACCACCTGGTACCCGGTAACTCCTTTATTTGTTTTTGTCGTTAAAAACAAACTGCGTTCCAGGAGTTTCCAGGACGACCGCGAGGTGATTGTCGAGGTGGAACGCTTCCTCACAAGCCAAAAGTATAACTATACAACCAGAATGCTCTCATGTTCTATCATCGGGTATCTTTTTACTCCTTTTCTACTGACGCAAATAATACACAGCTGGCCTACCAGAATAGACTCCTTAGCCCTACTATATTTTCTTTTGATAGACGTCTACTGCGTCCACATCCTGCACCTTTCTGTGCCCAAGTGGGTGGAAAACGGCACCGAGGACTCTGTGGTGCTTGACTGCGTCTACAGCGTGGCCCAGGACGACCAGCAACTCGTGGTCAAGTGGTTCCTCAACGACGACCCACAGCCCATCTACCAGTGGATTCCCGAACTAGAAAAGCGACACGTGTCCCAGAGGCTCAGAGGGAGACTGAACCTGGACTTTTCGCTGTCTAGCGGCAACAGCTTCACCAAGTTCCGAGCCCTGAACCTGGTGCGCCCCACAACGGAGCTTGGTGGGCGCTACTCATGCCACGTAAACTCACTCGCAAGTCAGGATGCCGAGTCCAAGCTCATGACGGTTTATGGTGAGTCTGTGTGCCACCTGAAGCAATAGGTTTTTTGAATTCACTAGCTGAAAGTTATTTTTTTTATCATGTCTGGATACCTTCGAGATATTATAGAAACGATTGACTTCCGCTTACAAAACCTGTTATGAAGCACAAGAAGCGTAAATGAGAAGTAAAAACACCCTCCGTAATTTGGAAACAGACAGGTACAACCTGAAATGCAAGTCAACAAGTCATACCTTCGTGTTGCTTTTCTCAATTTTACCTTCAAGGGTATTGACTTCTGAAACTTCAACTGTACTTTAGAACACATTGTGAGTTCAGCGCATTCAAGCATACCTCAAAGCATAATTTGACTTTACCATGGTACATTTTTACTTGGTACATCAGGGGAAGGAATATATCATACGCATACTGCTAAAGCGTTAAATAGTGAGGAGGCAAATCTGCCACTAAAACATTGAAATGCAAAACCTGACGAGTCGAAACGTGGAAGTATGTGAATTTATCTGCAAATTTTAAATATTCTACGCCCCCAAATTCCGTGTCTTGAAAATCTAAGAAGTTACGACGGACACCTCGTGAAGTTTAAGTATTATATTTAGGTTGAACTGGCTAGAAAAGGACACCATAGTTGAGATAGGTGCTACGTTTAAAAATAACAATTTAACATGGGTTATTATCTGAATAATTGTAGTTATACAGCATGATATGAATCTATGGTTACTATGGCTGCTGTGTGTTCGCTCTATGTGGTCCTCCTAAGAAACGAAGGCAAGTTATCTCTTGAACCTCGCTCTGCTCACCCGAAGAATAAAATGGAACAATCTGCGTTGACATATTGGCTGCTGTTCGTTCCAACAGCTAGAGCTTACAAGCGAATCCTTACCAACGTAGTCATAAGGGTGGAACACTTAAGTTTGGCATGAGTTATGACTGGTCAAGCAGCCTATATAAAAATTTAAACCTTGAATTGTGTTCATCATTAAAACGTTTGTCTTTGCAAGCTGAACATTGGGGCTTCTTCGTGACAAAATATGCTTTTAAAAAGAAACGTTTCACTGCTCGTGATCTGCTTCGTTTAAGGCATAAAAACTAGAGAAGTCGATTGAAAGAACGTTTGGCTGATAGAGTTCAAGAAATATGCTTTGGGATGAGGCGCCACCTCGTGTCCCTCGTGCTGTGAATGAAGCTTCTCGGGCTGTCAGCTCGCACACCTAGCTTTGGCGGTGCTCTACCTCACTAGTGTGAATTTTAAGGATGCGTGGTTATCTGCAGTAACAGGGCAAGCTGGATTAAATGGGAAGCGAAATCACGAGTGCACACTACTAACCATGGCAATTTTGACCACGGCCTTTTAGCAAATTCTGTGCTTTATTTTGCACTCTAATAACAGGTATTACCTTAAATATCAAATATGTTAATTTACTAATGTAGTAAATTGGGCGAGTTATAAGCGTTATACATCATGAAATCAGCTCAAACGACACAAACAAAGTAAAGAAAAAAAACACGTGTTTGACTCTTCACTTCGTTCTCGTCATATGAATTGTTTCATCATGTATATGTTCCTTTAGTTTGTTTGAACCATCAACAGCTTCGTTTTCGTTGTCCCCGTGTGTCTCCGAGCTCTGTCATTTCACCTTTCTTTTTCAGACACCGATAGAGTCCGAAAGATCTAAAGAAAACCATATTGTTTTGTAATTTGAATGGTACAACTTGAGCAAAGAGCTCCGGTAGGGAGAGAAAAAACTCCTGTACTATGTCTCGTGGCTTTTTTTTTTCGAGAAAGGCAACTGAGTCTAAGGTTATAGGTAGGGTTCCGTGTTATCGCGTTTATATTTTTTCAAATTGGGACGTGTTTTTTCGTGTTTATTAAGTTTTAAGAGCTTCAGTATAATTTAGACTCAATTTTAGTTATCGACCAAAACATTGGCGTTTATCGGGACTGATAATGAAGAAACCAGGACACGCCCGTGTAGGATCCCCCACCTCCAGAAAATATAGGGGTAACTCGAACTCTTGTAAAACGTCCCGGTATCGGGGAGGACACTAGACAAGGACTATAAGTTTCGAAGTAAGAAGCAGCTTTGCGAGCAGTTCAGTGAGGGCTGAGTTTCGGAGCGAAAAAAATAAGAAGTAGATAACTTTTATTTTACGAAATGAATGATGTTCTTTTTTTTTTTTCTTTTTAAACGTTTTAGTTTTTTTCTCTTTCTTTTCTTTTCCTCGTTTTTTTTTGTGAAACCGCTTCGAGGCTTCATTTTCGAGGTTTATCAATATTTATCGAAAAAACGCAATCCTAGTCTTATAAATGAGCGCAGATTCTAGACATCTGCGCATTGAGTGGCGAAGGGAAGGCTAGGTTCGACCTGAGATAGTTGTCAGAAGTAATGTCGTGTTTCCCGTGCAAGCAAGTCGTGCTGAGGGATTATATATAGATATCGTTTTGAGTGTGGTGTACTTCTGTGTTTTGTTTATTTTTCATGCGAGCCTTCTTGAATATCCGCATGACCCTGGTCGACAACGGCGACTTCTGGCACACAGCCCCGCCGAAGAGGTTCGACTTCTCGTACGAGCGCCTCTCGCCGACCGTGACGGAGTTGTCGTGCGAGGTGGACGGCGTGTTCCCGCTGCCCACCCTCTTCCTCTACCAGAGCAGTGGTCGTGATCTGGCTGCCAGGGCTCTCGGGACTTCGCCCAGCGTGGCCCAGGCCGAAGGAGCTTACAAGATTCGTCTCACGCACGCCGTTGACAGCCGCACTCTCGAGGCTGGACTGGAACACATTTTCGAATGCGTGCTCTCTATCCCGGAGACGAACTTCAAGCGACAGCGGAGACTAGAGTTTGAACCCGGTAAGGCACGTTAACAGGTGTTAAGATAAGTCGCCATATATGCACACGTAATTTTATATTTAGGCACTGAATAGAGGGTTTTGGTAACACAGACAGTGGGACAGCTCCGACATCTATATCGACTGCCCAGAATGATGGGAAAAAAGGGGAATCGAAAAGGCTGTTAGTGAAAGACGGATATTGATAAATACAATGCGAAGAAACTTGAATAGGCCAGTTTTCATCAAAATTCCGTCGAAGTTTGCTATGAGGACAGGCCGCAACTAGATGCCCCACTGTCGGTAAGGGGTGGAGGGGGGGTTCAGCTCACGGGTTCGCAGTGCTTCCATTAGGTGCCGCCACTTGGGGTGCGGAATTTCGGGGCTGAGTTTTGATGGTGGTGACGGTATTAATAAGCATTTTTCGACAAAACAACAATGAAAGATGATGTCAATTGAGGAAATTGCAGCACATAAAGAACCGTGAGCAGTTGATTAAGTTCACGGATAGAGTCACGTTTATTGAAAAAACACTTTCAGTACAATGGCGCGTGACCTTTTAATGTGGGCAGGGTCTGAAATTCCGTTTGCGCTTCTTGGTTGGTGGACTTAAAGTGGTGGTGGGGAGATTGGCGTCTCTTTTCCCCTTGTCGAAGTACGCACCGCGGCACTGTCGCGAACAAAGCGCCAGCATAGCGTTACGAAGTCTGAAGACCAGAAGCGTATTGTAGAGTTTTGGTAATACTTTGTTCTTACCAAGCCCAAAACAACGTCTCGGCCAGCGGAGTGGTACATGAGAGAAAACTGTAGTACAGATTTTTTTTTCACCTGATGAAGTAATATCAAGGAGTAGATATAACATCTATTCGGGCTTAAAAGTGACCTCTGAATGAGGTGACTTGAAAAGGGATGTGTAAACTTATACTTAATTGTAATTGGTGGCGGTATATACTATACTACCGAAATCAACGCCTAATAATAGTCATGGCTCTGTTTACATCTAATAATCCTCAAATATTAAAATGTCCAGGGGCATCTTATTATCCCAGGCGTTAGGTCTCTACATTTAGATTGTTCAATGAAAAACATGAAGGGACTGATATAGATCATGTTGTGTAATTTCGTATGTGTTTTCCTTCTTCGGGGGTTCGAGCATCTTTACGGCAGGGCGCGTTATCCCTCCAGGGGTCGATGAGCCCCCAATGGAGGCACGGACGTGAACATTGTAACATTCCACCTGTTTATAGAGCTACGTATATAACTTCTTTGTCTACAAAGCTGCTTTGTATTATTTTAGCTGCTCTTGACAGCGTCGTTCGAAATGTGTTCTGTTTTATGTACCCCCCTTATGACGTTGTTGATGGCACGTTTCTTCCCGTGTTGTCGATCTTTCGGGGTTGTACCGGGAATCGGCTATTGTGGACACGAGAGGTATGTTAAGGATCTGTACGGTGCGTTTGCGGGGGTTGATGATTGGGATGTTTACAGAGTCGGCGGCGGAGGGCCGTTTTGTTTTGGGTAGCGCCAACTAAACTCGTTCTTTGAGTTTGCTTCTCGGGATATGTGTAGCCGTACCACGGGGACGAGAATGCGCGTTAGATGGAGAGAGTGAAAGAGAGGGAAAGAGATGAGGGTAGCTATGTTGGGAGCGGAAGAGTTGAGGAGGGGGAGACGACTAAGATACTCGAGAGGAGACGCATCCAGAGCGATACAGAAGGAGTTGAGATAAAAGTCCCATCGAGAGCGATGCGGAAAAATCGAGTGGATGAAGTGCAGAGTTGTCACTTAGAGAGTCAAACGGCAGACGCCATCGAGTTTTGAGAACTAGCGAACTTTTATGTTGTAACGTTTGTGTATAATACCTGTATATTAAACCAACCCTAAAAGTCTACGATCCCGACATCACTAAAACCCAAGAGAAGAGACCCTTGATTGGCAATTGGCGAGAACGGCGTCAGCACAGACCCCAAAGACAACGAGCGACTTAACGTCACGAGACCAAGACAAGACAAATATAAAACGTTACAGGTCTCAATAAACTACGTGTGTTCAGATTCTTTCGTGCGACGTTGGTGTTTTACATTGCATACCTCTATTACCCTACAACATCAAATACTATATTTATAATTTCATTACAGTCGTATCCTGCTAGGGCTCGTACGTGTGATAAAGATGAACTAACGTCCAATTTAATGTCTTTTTAGGTTCTTGTGTAGAAGTAATAAATATTTTTATTAATATTTATATCACGTTACACGATGACGTTTATAACCGTGTGTAATAAAAAGAACGAGATAAAAGTGTGTTCAAAAAAGACTAAGAAGCTTTGATGTTCTTCGATTTTAGAACCTCCGTTTGTAAAAGAAAGCATATTTATTATATATATATTTTTTAAACTTGTTCGTGGCTTTTCTCTAATCCTACACGATTACACACTTCGAAATACTCACGTATTTGAGTCAATGGTAATGTCACGTTGCCCTGTTTTAAACGATTTTTAAAGTGTGGCGACTATCTCTTTATCTACCCAATATAGTATCTATTTAGCGTTTGTACTTAGTTAAATCCACTTGCTTTATGGTATCATAAACACGAGGCTACGAACAAAATTACCGTTAGTTACTGCCTTCATGGCGGTCGTGTGTCACTACTCCGTTATGCACGTTAAAGACCCCAGGCTAGCGGTTGTACTGCATTGGCTAAATTTCTCAACTACAGCTGGGAGACAAGTCGTCCGTTGAGGCAGAATAAGATCCGATTGTATAAACATACGCACAACCTTTATTTTTTTTACTACCTTCATGAATCAAGTGTACGCGCGATGAAGGTATAACGTACAGAGGCATTTTTTCGCTTTCTTTTAAGAGGTACAAAGCGCGACACTTTTAGCGCGAACAAGTGATCGCCAGTTTTCTGTATTTTTCTCTTAGAACCGAAAGGTTGTCATCAAAGAAATCATTGTTATAGAAAGAGCTTATTGAGGGCTCTAGTATAAGGGGTAAAATTGTGTGCCCACTAATACTCTTTCCCAATAAAATGCGAAAAGTCGCCTATGCCGTGTTCGCGCTAACAGTGACGCTATGTGCACATGATGTACTTAGAAATGAATATTTAGTTGGATGGCAATTTAAAACTTAAATACGCTTCTAAATCATATCATTCACTGGATGTGTCGCAAGAGGAAACCCCGATTCTCATAGTGAAAATGACTTAGTGTGGCCTATTATATTACTCTTATTGGTTACTCCTTATATTATTCTTATTGGTTACTCCTAAGGTATTTAAATGGAAGTGGATAAAATTGGGGCATTTGTGTTTCCTTTTTATAATTTGGAACAATATAATGTTTCAAGCAAACAAAATAAATACGTGCTGTCAAATCTAAACCCACTTGAAATTATCAAACACGCTTTTAATACGTCACTCCTAGAAATATTTCACCCACGAGCAGTGCTGTACTGCATTCGACAGAAAACATCGAGTTCCCGTTATGAAGGAATTTAATCTCGAACCAAAAAATCAGTTGTAAACCGAGAACTTGAGAAGCGCAGTGAGAAAACTTCTTGCTTTGTAATTAGTTCTTCAACATTTTTATTGGCTGATGACGCAATCGGATTGGCTGTGAAGCGAAAATAAGATGTTCGGAGCTAGCCACTCCCAGCGTCTCTTAGATTGTAGGTGACTTTAGACATTTTGAAGACGTATATTTAATGCAATAACTCACTGCCTCGTACACAGGTATCTCAGAAGCAGATGCAAAGGGCAGTGTCTTTTTTATATTAAGTTTTAACTATAAGTTTGTTTATTTTTGAAACATCAATACACTTTTTTTTAAAATTAGATCGGAAGTATTCTGTATTCCGGAAGTACTCACTTCAAATTTAACAGATTTTATTGCTGAATTGTTAAGTTGTTACCGTGTGTTTTTTTTTTCTTTAGAGAGCTTTCAAAGACATTAACAAACTAAAAATAATCCGCACATAGCATCTTGTCAGACTTCTTTCAGTTTCAATAACTTCTAAAGTATCATGAAGCAATGTGTCATATTCTTTTAACTCCTGTTACCAGCAGTTTGACCCAGTAATCTCTTTGATAGAAGCTTTTCTACGTACATGATTTGGTTTTATAGTCACCGTAGAGACACGTGACTTTGGAACGTATACATATCTTAGTGTTTATATCTCCAAGTATTTTATTAATAATAAAAAAAAGAAACAGCGCGCCTCCACAAAAGTGCGGCTCAAACATTGCCCGTGTAATAAGTTATACAATTTTACAATATTCACTAACAAAATCTTTTAGTTGAAAAATTCTTCATACTAACTTCCCGCGTTTTCAGTCGAGGGTACCATAGAGTTATTATAACGTACGCTAGAGGTTCAACTGGCGCTAGTGTCAACGCGACTTCCGTGACGAAAATGGAAGCAGACAGCGGCCAGCCTACTTTTGCGGTGCTTTAGTGCATTCCTTTGGGAAAACGCTCGAGCGTTTTGTCGCTTCGCCGGAAAATAACACGGAACACTTTGGTTATTTCGGTCATACCAAATAGTATGTGCCTTAATTAACATTGTAAAAGTGTAATTGTTTTAGTGAGCGCGTTTTTCTTCATCAGTGAGTGATGATTAACTTCGCTACATTTCAGTCCCAAACGTGTGTTCCGCAGCAGGTGTGTAAAAACAAGCGACGATTCAAAACAAAATTACAATCGAAAGGAATATAGAGTGTGTTCAAGGCTCGCCAGCCTTCCGGTGACGCTTATAAATTGATAATATGCCAGATCTGTCACTATATGAAAATTACCCCGTCGTGCATGAGCAGATGAAAACGTTCAAGACGTAAATAATAAAGCACGTGAGCTACGGAAGATGTCTCTTCGTATTGTTTTCTCTGCCGGGCAGCTTTTATGGGGAACTTGTTCTCAAAGATTTCGATCGTGCTGGTGATATTTTGAACGTAGAAGTTCGCTCAGAGCATAAAGAATAAAGCGGTACTTACTTATTTAAGATCGGAATACATTACGTGGCCTTCAATTTATTTTGATCGTACATGCGCGGGCAGTTACTGGTCCAATGTTACTGCGTAGTTCTTACCGTCTCCCTTAATTTCCAGACGTCCTTCGTTCGTCCCTCATGCTGAAAAGCGCCGACGTAGTGTTCGCGCTAAGAGTGTCCGACAGTGCACATAAATACACGTACGAAGCCGTTTTAGCACTGTTTCTAATGCGATGAATTTGAAATAAGAACGCCGTAACTGACCAATAATTTCGTCGGGCTGACTGAGAAATGTTCCAAGCTACCTAGTACGTAGGAATTATTCGGAATATTCGCACTCATGATCGAGCGCCGGGAGAAAATGCACTGACTTTTCCCATAGAAATGCATTACCGGAAGTCAATTTTCGACTGATTTCTGTCTGCTTCAATTTGCGACAGCACACTAGCGCCACTGGAACCTCTAGCGCACATTATAATAACTCTATGGAGGGTACCATACTGACAGTACGAGGATGTCTTGCCGACTAATGGACTGCGTAATGCAGCGTAATGGTGACACCCTTACTTGATCTTCAAATAACGGACGCTACTAAAAAATAAATTGTTGTACTGTCTTCACCTGCGAATAACCCTTCGAGCGTTACCGATTACAAACAGTTTTGGCCGGAATAGGGTCCAGAAAATTCCCCTTAACTCCAGTATAGCTGTATATTAGATACTGCCTAATTTTAAACCGGTCTACGATCTCGCTGTATTGAGTTGCTAAAAGGCGGCGAGTGGTGAATAAATTTTGCCTGGGAGAACTGTATTCTTCACCAATAACTGGTTTGTTTACTATGTTTATTAACAGGTGTTATAGGACCTAGAAGTTGATGTTGAGGTAGGGTGAACTAGGGTTTATCAGGGTCAAGCGTGTAGCGGTCATTATTTAGGTGATTATTCAGTGACTTAATATGCTTCAATTAAAGCCGATTCCACGAGCACAATATTGATACAGAGGTCAGTTTTGCCGCTGAGGTTCTGTATTTTCTTTTTGATGGGTATCTGATGGCGCGAAAAATAATGATACTCCATCTTCATATTTACTAGGGAATCATTCGCGGGCTATTTATAGATACGTCGACCAGCCTTATCTGTTGACTCGGGATCCGAGAACGTGCATAGCTAATCAATATTTTATCTGAGTAATGAAATCCTGCCGATTAACGATATACCTACGATGTAGTTCTCATGAAATATGCTATCTTTGTTGTTTTTGTGTTGCACGTGGAGCGTCATTCTCGATACCCTAATGCAGGCTAGATGTTGGGTATGAACGTAGTATAATAACGATGCTTGTGATTATATAAGATGAAGTGTTCATGAATGTATTTATTTAAATTTGGTCACTGAAGAAGATATAATGTCAGTATTGCGCATTGTAAACATTAGTCGCAACTGCGATGCATATTGTATACATATACGCCCAGTCTTATATGTTTTAGATATTCTTAGCCCATACCTAGCATACAACTGTAGTCTGTTTAGAAAAGCTCATATTCCCCATAAAAATGCAGATAGCAAAGGTGGTAGTAATTCATAAGAAAGACGATGGATTGATATAAACAATTATAGACCTGTTTCTCTCCTTTCTGTTTTTTAATTCTTCTAGAGGCCCGGAAAAGTAATGTATCGCCGTATATTACATTTAGAGATAAACATAGCATAATAACAAAGTCCCGACTCAGATTTAGGAAAAAACGTTCCACGGAACTAGCTGTGATGGAAGAAAAAGAGTTCATATTGCGCCATTTTGAAGACAGAAATATGGTACTGGGCATATTCATAGATTTTACTAAAGCGTTCGATTAAATTAACAACTATTTGCTCCCTCAAAAACTTGAAATCTACGCCACGAGAGGACACAAAACACTTTTATGAAGTTATATTTAAATCACGGCCATCAATATGTTAATTTTCGCGGTCACCTCACATATATAAAACTATTAAAATCAGGAGCAGCCCAAGAAAGCATATTGACACTGTTATTTTTTTAGTATTTATACTAACGACATCGTTAACGTCGCGCTCAAGTTAAATTTATTATTTTTGTTGACGACACCAGTATCTTTTTTTCGGGACAGAATTGCAATGATATATCATCTATAGCAAATGACACTATAAGACGCCTAGAAACTTGGGCAAGTTAAAACGATCTGCCAATAACTAAGAACAAAAGGAAAGTTACTCTTTTTAGCCCCAAGAATAAAAATTCTGACCTTCCATATGTTATTATTCTAGACACCTCAAATATCGAATTGATCAGCACGTTTAAGACTTTGGAAGTTACATTTCCAAAACGGATATCATGGAGTGAACACGTGGACTTTACTGTTTCTGAACTCGCTTCTACCAACATGTACGTCGCTGTATTTTCCAATCTAGTGTAAAAGAGCTCTTTTATAACTAGTTATTTTTAATCTCTTTTGAATTATTGCTACTTGGTCTGGGGAACAACTAAAAGAAAATAATCTACAAAGAATATTTTTATTAAAGAAAAGTTATAATTATGGATCATGAGTAACATGTCCTATGATTTTCATACTGATCAACTTTTTTAATAACTAGAGGTATTAAGAATATGTGAAAATTATGGTTATAGCTGGACTTACTATAAAATGCAAACAGGAGCAACACGAGACAGAATTTTTTTATCACTAGCATCAATAAGACTAAAAGTTCGAGCGTGCTCCACCCGTCACCCATACCTCTAAGTAGCAGAAACTTCGTGTTCAGAGTATAACATTCAAATGATTAAACAGACCCTGCCAACTTTATTAAACAGATGTATTCAGATAAACAGACATGATTTTTTTGGTTTGCTGTATTTGTATTTTCAGTGCCTCTTCTTCTTTTACCTTATCTTGCTTGTCGGATGTCGCTATGTGTTCTATGTTTGTTTTGTGAGTTATTTATGGGATAGATATGTTTTCTATGTGCTTATACTTTTTTTTCATTTTGTCAGCATTTGCTGTGTACCACACACAAGGCTCTGTGCTGTTTGTGGACACATAAAATAAAGACTATTATTATTATTGTTATAATGATCACGTAGCACTTGTGAACTTTGGGATTATTTTATTTCAAAATAAGCAGTCATAATGTTGTTTTCTGTTTTGTACATGTATAAATGTATTACATAATTACTGCTCTTTAACGTGCATTACCACTCTTAGAATGTTTCATATATATTCCGTTATTAGAAATCTTTGCAACTAGTGTGTCTGTAAGGGGGTTGAGGACGCGTCAAGCTACTTGAACAGCTTTTTTCCTCAGCTCTCACGATAGTTATATTGTAAATAAAACTTATAATTTTTTTGGTTTAATTTCCTGGTTGCTCGCGAGAAACCAGTTACATTTAATTCAAAACAATGGACGGTTATATGTTTGTTGTTTAATGAAAAGTAAACCCGCATATTTCGTTCATTATGTTGATGAGATTAATCCATAAACTACAACTGGTGTTAGAACTCGTCTTATTCAATGTTAGAGATTATTTTTCCCGACAACGCATTTTTAAGAGGCGTTTGTTTTGTCCCGATTTCTAAATTTCACAGGGGTGCATGTTATAAGTGAAGGATTCTTTCACTGAATCCCAGTTTCTCGCACCCAATAAGCCAAAAGGAAGAAAACAATGAAACGAAATATACCTTTGATGTTAGCGCTTGCATTCACAGCCATCTCTGTTCGGGAAGGTGCATTCCGGAAATACCTGAATAATTCGCCAAAGGAGCCGCGCTCGTTTTCTTAGGCGACAGAGCAGCGAGTTGTGTGTCTCTTTAGTAATGAATGAATGAATAAACTTTATTGCAGGTATGGGTTTTAGTACACCCAGTTGGAGCCCCTAGTCCGGGGCCCCATACGTGGCGGCCACCGACTCGGCACGGTCCACCAGCCATTGCTGGCCGGTGGCCGTGTCATCGGTCAGCCGCTCCTCCCAGGAGGTGGGGGAGGGGTTGGGAAGAGGCGAGACAGAGGGAATGGCTTGGCATTGCCAGACCATATGGAGAAGGGTAGGACGATCGCCGCATTGCGGGCACTCAGGCGGACCGCGGGAGGGGTACACGTATGAGTAGAAAAGGGGCGTCGGGAAGGTGTTGGTTTGGAGCTGACGCCATAGGACGCCCTGTCTGCGAGTAAGGGAAGGCTGAGGAGGAGGATAATGTTGTCGAGCAAGGCGTAGCTCAGCTAGGTGAGTTGAGTATGAAAAAGGGGCTGGTCGGATGGTAGCAGAGTCTTCCCCAGGTGCCCGGTTTGAGAGTTCTCGGGCGAGCGCATGTGCGCACTCATTACCAGGGATGTCTGCGTGCCCAGGCACCCAGACTAACCGGAAAGTGTGGGAGGTGGAGGATAGGAAAGAGTCGAGTAGGGACGCAGTGAAGGGATGTAGGGTGTTGTAAAGGAAGTGGCGACAGGCCGTCTGGGAGTCGGTCAGAATGTGAGTTGGCGTGGAAGAGGAAAGAGTGGAGGTGGAAAGGATCGCCCTGGCAACCGCACGCTCCTCCAGGAGCGACACGTCGGTGAGACCACGTTCCGTGGCAGCGTGGACCAGCCTGAGATCACTGCTCACGACGACTGTGATCCCCCCACGTGCATCCTGCGGACTGGCGTCCGTAAAGAGGGCACGAACGGTATCGCAGCCTTCACTATACGCGCGTCGGAGGTAGCGCGAGCGATGGTCACGCCGAGCCGAGTGACGGGTAGGATGCATATGGCGGGGAATAGGAGCCACAATGAGTTTGGCGCGAGCAGCGGGGGAGAGACCCGCAGCGCTAAAGGAAGCAGGACAGGGTGGGAAACCAAGGGTGGCAAGGAGACTCTGCCCTTGAGCCGTCGAGCGCAAGCGCATCAACTGGGCAGCCTCATGCGCTTCTATAAGTTCCTCCAGGGTGTTGGTCACACCAAGCCGTTCTAGGCAAACGGTGGCTGTGCGAACGGGGAGACCGAGCGCCAGTTTCTGCGCCTTCCGTAGTAGGGTAGACATACGTTTGTGTTCGGTCTGGGTGAGGTTGTGGTACGGTAGGTGGTAGAGTAGACGTGTATGAATCAAGGCCTGGACAAGGCGCAAGGCATCTGCCTCTTTAAGGCCATCTCGGCGGTTAGAGACGCGGCGTAGCATGTGCATGATTTGGTTGCACTGGGTAGTGAGTTGGTGAAGGGTTTGTGTTGCCTTAGCGTTGGACTGCAACGTGAAGCCAAGCACCCGTATGGCCGATTTACGCGGGACGGGTTTGTCATCTAGTGTGATGGTGAAGGGAAGATCGGTTTGTCCGCGAGCGTGTTTTGTCACGACTAGTAACTCCGACTTAGTGGGGGAACATGTGAGGCCCCCACGCCGGGCATATTGCTCGATGGTAGTAGCGGCTTGTTGTAGCTGAGTCTCTATTTGTCCGAGGGAGCCTCTCGTTACCCAGACAGTAATGTCATCTGCATAAATTGCATGTCTGACATCTGAGATTTCATCCAGAAGGGGAGGGAGACCACGCATAGCAAGGTTAAACAGGAGGGGAGAGAGTACAGAGCCTTGCGGAGTACCTCGGTTTGCCACCGGAGTGGAGGGGGAGCGAAGGTGACCAAGAACGAGGCTGGCAGACCTGTCGCGGAGGAAATTGCGGATGTAATTGTACACCTTCGCTCCGCAGCCAGTGGCTGCCAACTGTTCAAGGACCAGGTCGTGGGACAGGTTGTCGAAGGCTCCTTTAAGATCTGCGGCAAGGACAGCGCGATATTGAGCAGTGCTTGGAGCGTCTAGAACTTCGTGTTTGAGGCGGAGCAGTACATCCTGAGTAGAAATACCACTACGGTATCCATAGAGGGTGTGGGGAAGGGCGGAGGTGTCGGCAAAAAATTTGTGTAGGCGAAGCTGAAGGACCTTCTCGAGCAGTTTGCCCAGACATGAAGTAAGGGAAATCGGGCGCAGGTTCTCCAAGGAGAGGGGTTTGCCAGGCTTAGGAATCAGAACGACTGTGGCTTCCTTCCATTCCTTGGGAAGGGTGCCTGACTCCCACACCTCATTCAAGTACGTAGTAAGTTGAGTGGTGTCGGAATCAGAGAGGTTGTACAGGAGAGAGTAGCGAATCTTGTCAGGACCAGGGGATGTGTTGCGGCGAATGTCGGTGAGTGCAGCGCGAATCTCAATGTCCGTGATGGGCGCGTTAAGATAAGGAAGATTGTTGGGGGGACCCGTGTAGTCCGCATAGCGTGGGGTGTCAGGAGGGGGAAGGTAACGCTGTCGTAGCTGTGTGAGGCATTCGGAGTCTGTTAGGTTAGTGGCCTGGAGAAGTTTGTATATGCCCTTGGCCCTGTCCGATTTGGCTTGGCCTGGTTGTATTAGATGACGGAGTAGGGACCATGTTCGTGCAGTACCGAGCGTACCATTGAGCGTGTCGCAGAGCGTATTCCAGTTTTGACCAGTGAGGTTGGCAGCATAGGTAGCAGCATCTACAGTGAGTTGTGCAATGCGTAGTTTGAGCTTCCGGTTGTTTCGTTGACGTCGCCACCGCTTGGTTAGACGCGGCGCGCTTCCCATAGGTGAAGAAGGTGGGAGTCTATATCCGGCGCATCGGGAGTGGTGGTAAGGGTGCGCGTGTGTCGGTCTAGCCGGGTTTGCAGTGTCTGCACCCAATCCGTGTGTGTGTCGGGCAAGGTAGAAGAGGAAGATGCGCGGAAGGCAGGCCAGTCCGTGATGCGGATTTTGCGTGCCTCACCCGCGAAGTCTTTGGTGTTGATATGGGTGACAAGAATGGAATGGTCACTGCCGAGCTGCTCTTCAAGGTTGTGCCAGGTGCAGGGTTTTGTGCCTCGGTACAGGGTGAGGTCAGGACACGTGTCCCGTGCAACGCTGGTGCCAAGACGTGTAGGTGTCGATGGATCAGTAAGTAGAGTGAGATTGTGCTGTTGGATCAAAGTGTGTAGCTTGCGTTCCTTAGGTGTGTCGCGAGGGTAGCCCCAAGTGGGATGAGGAGCGTTGAAGTCGCCTGCAATGAATGTTGCGCAATCCTTGCGCCGTGCGGCTTCAAACAGTGTATCAAACCGTGCGTAGCGGTCTTGGGGGCGGCTATAGACATTGAGTAGGCGGAGAGGTTAGGTGTTGCGCTTGCGTGGGGAGGCGGGAAGGAGTTCAAGTAGGACATGAGGAACGGCCTGGTTGTCTAAAGTAAAGTCTACCACGGTGTGAACACGTTTGACTAGGGTGGCCACAAGGTGGTCCTGTTTGGGATCGTTATGTGCCACATGTGTCACATATCCAGGAAGATTAGGAAGGGTGCGAGGTTCTTGTAGAAAGATGATGTCAGGTGGGGGAGCGTGCGATTGAAGATACTGTATGAGGCTGCCGCGCTTTTTTCGGAGGCTACGGCAATTCCACTGCCACACAGTGAGTTCTGAAGAGGAATGTGGCGCGGCAGTTGCCATTTACAATGATCTAATAAGGGGAAGGGCCATTTGAAGAATTGTGAGTATGCTGCGGGCCCATTCTGCGTCAATAGATTCCAAAAGCTTGCAGATTATATTTGCTGCTGTTTGAAGCTTCGGAATCCACCCCTTGCTTGGAGCTGTGTCAGTTGAAACAGACGGAGTCTTACGCTTCGGTGTTCTTCGCTTTCTTGGATCGGCGGGTGTGTTTCCTGACGTTGTCGGATTTTCGAGTTGGATTAGGTCAGGTGAAATAGGCCCTTCCTTAGTCGGAGGGGCCTCTATTTTGTTACTTTTTGGAACCTTAGTTAGTGCAGCGTATGTAGGCCTCTCTGGCACCTGGTTCTCTGTTATGGTAGCCAAAGTGTCCTGCGCAGTTGAAGAAGGCCCTTCGCTTTTTCTAGGCAGCTCCGGCCATCCGGATTCATGAAGTGCAGTTCTGGCAGTGCGGAAATCGACTCCGTGTTGTCTGGAGTAATTTTTTGCCTTTTTTTCCTGCCGCCATTTTGAACAGGATGGTGATGTAGCCGAGTGAGAGTCGCCGCAGTTAATGCACTTTTCTTGAGCAGAGCAGGAGTCTCTGTCCTCATGCGTGCCGCTGCAGCGTTTGCACACTGGGCTGCGCTTGCAGGTTGTCTCTCGATGTCCATAGCGGCAACACTTGCGGCATTGAAGTGGATTCTCTTGGAATTGTGAAACTGCATGCCGGACATGACCGAGGTAAACGTAGCTTGGCAACGTCGATCCACAGAAGGAGATCTTGATCGCTGAGCTTTTGCCTAGTCGTCGAAGACGAGCAACTCTGTTTTCAGGGGACCTTAGGTTGCTGGCGATTTCTTCGTTAGTCAGCGTGGTGTCTACGTCCCTGATTACACCTGTGGCGCAATGTCTGGGGAGAGGCTCATACGCTCTGACTTTGATTCCACAGAGCATCGTGCATCGTAGCAGCCCACGGGTCGTCTGTCCGTTCCTTACGTCAACGGCAATGAGATTCAGGCGGTTGTTGAACCTGATTTCCGAGATACATTCAGGGAACATCTTCTCTAGAGCAAGGGACAGTTTTAGGCTACTAAGTGACGTAATCACGTGGCCCTCCTCTAATGGCGTGAATACGACAGTAAGCCCTTCAGGCACTACTGCAGCACTGCAGACTGTCTCAGCACTTAGGCTCGAATTAAGGCTAGTCTTTTTCCGCTTTTTTCTTGTCTTGGCATCTTTCCATTCTGGTTCGTCAAAGTCAGAAAGCTCTATGTCACTGGTTGGTACAATGACTCGACGCGAAGAGGTTGTGGCACATTGCTGACCTGGAGTGATGTCCTCAGCGGTATTCATCGGCGAGTCCTTGTCTTCTGATTCAGCGGTTGAGCTGCCACAGACGGAGGAAGACAGACTATACTGATCGGTGGAGACGTGATGGCTCGAGTGTTGAGAGGGTGGCCCGGAAGACATAGCCAGGTCGATTACCGTGCACCGGGAAAATGACCGGCGCGGGAGACCACACCGTGGACAGGAGCAGTCAACTTACGAAGGTTATCTGGAGTTCCAACTATTCAGACCGACTGATAAGAGTAAAAATGTAAATTCAAGGGAGCGAGCTTGAAAAACGCAACCGTCTTCGAAACACTTCTTCTTCGTCCTCCTCTTTAGTAATGAGTCGAAGAGGAGGAAAATTGTTAGTTTATTTCCGCTAATCCCCGGTTGACGTCTCTTCCTCTCTCAATTGCAAGTTTTTCCATCCTCACACTGGTGGCAACCAAAACTCGGGAGGCAGTTCGACAGGGATGTCGCAATGTAATACAGATGATCATGAACATCGTAATTGGTAATCCTGAAATAAGTGTACAGAGTTTTTTTTAATTATCTTTTTATTAAACGAATCGGTCTGGGTCCAGCTGACAGTGGTTGAGTGCCTTTCATTCCATTCGATCGCATTTTCGTTTGTAACAAATAGCCAATAGCCTATTATCGATATGGTGATAAGGTATTCGTTCTGAAGTTGGTGCCCTCCCAGTAGTGTTTTCTGCGTAGAATACCTGAACGATGATTACTTGCATGGTGAAGTTTCCACGTTTGCGCTGGGGGATCATATATGTCGTGTGTAGCGAACCTCATTCAATTAAAAATGAGCGTCAAAAGGAAGCTGGTGGCGCATACATTTTGGCGCCCACCCTGTGGCGCCTTTATTAGTAATGAGTCAGAATGAAGGAAGGTTGAATCATAATCTATATATGGATTTGCGCCTTCGAGAGAGAAGGGGGTAGCTAAAAGAAGAGAAACGTTCGTCGGCAATTCGGAAGTTAAACTGGTTTTCTACTACCTGTATACGACAGTGTAACATATGAATTAAAAATGAGGATAATGAGTGTAATGAGTGACAAAATCTCACCGCACTAAAGCAAAATACACTACGTCTTGCCAAACGTTCATTTCCCACCCAAATGTAGCGCTAGAGCTCCAGACAAGATGCCAAAGTTTCAGCACTACCTCTTATTGATAAGTCATGTGATTTTCCTAAAATTTCAAGGCTAAAATGACGGCCATCGGAACTCACGAATGCATGGAAGAAACAGCAACGGAACAGAAAGAAACAGGCAAAATGAAAATGTGTTTTAGAGTGCAGCTCTTAGGCGCCCGTTTCCGGCTTGAGCGGCGTCGGTGTCGCCGTCGGCGTAACCGCGAGGTCAGGTGACCCCCCAAGGTCACGTGACTTGGGGGGGTCACGTGACAAGAAATAAACAGGAAGAAATAAACGTTTAATGTGGCGAACTTGTGCCAAAAATAAAAGGGTACAAAAGATAATAAAAGAGAGTCGCGATCGTCGAAGTCGGCGTAGCAGCAGGGTCGAACGCTGGGGCGAAACTGACTGCAAATCGCCACGCGGAGCCCCTCATGTACACGGGTGGGCTTCTGGAATAATCGGCGTAGAAGGTTCGGCATGTAGCGCATTCTGACCTCGAAGAAGCCAACATGGTTCTCGAATTTACCAGAACATTACTGTACAAAGTCAACAAAAATGCGCCTCCGCGGCCAGGAATCGAACCCTCGCTTTCTGCGGGGAAAGCACGCGCGATAACCGTTAGACCACGAGCGCGCTGCGTTCTTGGTCAGCTGCGCTCGCGGCAATATGCCGTGTGTAGCGAACCTCATTCAATTAAAAATGAGCGTCAAAAGGAAGCTGGTGGCGCATACATTTTGGCGCCCACCCTGTGGCGCCTTTATTAGTAATGAGTCAGAAAGAAGGAAGGTTGAATAATAATTCATATATGGATTTGCGCCTTTGTGGGAGAAGGGGGTAGCTAAAAAAAGGGAAACGTTCGTCAGCAATTCGGAAGTTAAACTGGTTCTCTACTACCTGTATACGACAGTATAACATATGAATTAAAAATGAGGATAATGAGTGTAATGAGTGACAAAATCTCACCGGACTAAAGCAAAATACACTACATCTTGCCAAACGTTCATTTTCCACCCAAATTTAGCGCTAAAGCTCCAAACAAGATGCCAAAGTTTCAGCACTATCTCTTATCTTATTGACAAGTTATGTGATTTTCCTAAAATTTCAAGGCTAAAATGGCGGCCATCGGAACTCACGAATGCTTGGAAGAAACAGAAAGAAAGAGAAACGGAACAGAAAGAAACAGGCAAAATGAAAATGTGTTTTAGAGCGCAGCCCTTAGGCACCCGTTTCCGGCTTGAGCGGCGTCGGTGTTGCCGTCGGCGTCGCCGTCGCCGTCGGCGTAACTGCGAGGTCACGTGACCCCCAAGGTCACGTGACCTCGCAGTTAAGGGGTCACCCCAAGGTCGCGTGACCCACCAAGGTCACCCCAAGGTCGCGTGACCCCAGAAGTCACGTGACACCTAAGGTCACGTGACCCCAAGGTCACGTGACACCCCAAGGTCACGTGACACCCCAAGGTCACGTGACACCCCAATGACCCCCCCCGGAGGTCACGTGACCCCTGCCTCCCCCCCCGAAGTCACGTGAGCCTCCCCCGAGGTCAGGTGAACCCCCCGGAACATATTCAAGAATGAGGGGAGGAGGAGGAGAAGGAGGAGGAGGAGGAGGGGTCTACCCTCCCTTCAGTACCCTTCCTTCCTCCTCCTCAAGAGCTGTGCTCCAATTCGGCGTTACAGGGAGTTGTAAACGGCTTTCACTTTTTAGAGTGCAGCTCTTAGGGGCCCGTTCCCGGCTTGAGCGGCGTCGACGTCGGCGTAACCAAGGTCACCCCAAGGTCACGCGACCCCCCAAGGTCATCCCAAGGTCACGTGGCCCCCAAGGTCACCCCCCGAGGTCACGTGACCCCCCCAGGGTCACGTGACCCCCCCGCCGAGGTCACGTGACCTCCCCGATGACGTCATCGTCACTGATGACCTCACCGGCATCCGCATCGTTATCGTCATCATCACGGATGAAGTCATCAGTGACGTCACTGATGACGTCACCGACATCCGCATTGTCATCGTCATCATCGCTGATGTCGTCATCGGAGTTCGCATCGTCATCGTCACTGACGTCACTGATGACCTCACGGGCATCCGCATGTCATCGTCATCATCACTTATGACGTCATCAGTGACGTCACTGATGACGTCACCGGAATCCGCATCGTCATCGTCATCATCATGAATGACGTCATCAGTGACGTCACTGATGACATCATCGGCATCGTCACGTGACCCCCCCAGGTCACTTCAGCCCCCCAGTACCCTTCCCTCCTCCTCCTCAAGAGCTGCGCTCTAAATCGGTGTTACAGGGAGTTGTAAACGGCTTTCATTTTTAGAGCGCAGCTCTTAGGCGCCCGTTCCCGGCTTGAGCGGCGTCACCTTCGCCGTCGCCGTCGGCGTCGGCGTAACCGCGAGTAACCCTCGTAACCCTCGTGAGGGTTACGAGGGTTACTCTCACGAGGGTTACCCCCCCGAGGATTACGAGGGTTACTAACCCTCGTAACCCTCACGAGGGTTACGAGGGTTAGTTACCCTCAAAAGGGTTACCCTCACGAGGGTCACGAGAGTTATAAGAGTTACCCTCACGAGGGTTATGAGAGTTACCCTCACGAGGGTCACGAGAGTTACCCTCACGAGGGTTACTAGGTTTACCCTCACGAGAGTCGCGATGGTTACCCAGGTCACGTGACCCCCCTGCCAAGGTCATGTGACCCCCCCCGAGGTCACGTGACCCCCGTTGACGTCATCGCCCCTGATGACGTCATCAGTGGCGTCACGGATGACGTCACTGGCATCCGCATCGTCATCGTCATCATCACTGATGACGTCATTAGTGACCTCACCGGCATCCGCATCGTCACCGTCATCATCACTGATGACGTCACTGATGACGTCATCAGCATTGTCACGTGACCCCCAAGGTCACGTGACCCCCCGCCACCCGAGGTCACTTGACCCACCCCCTCCAGTGCCCTTCCCTCCTCCTCCTCAAGAGCTGCGCTCTAATTCTGCGTTACAGGGAGTTGTAAACGGCTTTTTAGAGCGCAGCTCTTAGGGGCCCGCGACCAGCCTGAGCGGCGTCGCCGTCGCCGTCGCCGTCGCCGTCGGCGTCGGCGTAACCGCGCGTTGCATGCAACTCAGAGAAGATGCAACAGGTTGCATGCAGCCTGAGATGCAGCAACTCAGAGGAGATGCAACAGGTTGCATGCAACCTTGGATGCAGCAACTTAAATTAGATGCAACAGGTTGCATGCAACCTGAGATGTAGCATTCCAGAGGAGATGCAACAGGTTGCATGCAACCTGAGATGTAGCATTCCAGAGGAGATGCAACAGGTTGCATGCAACCTGAGATACAGCAATTCAGGGGAGATGTAACAGGTTGCATGCAACAGGTCACGTGACTCCTTAGGTCACGTGACTCCTTAGGTCACGTGACTCCTTAGGTCACGTGACTCCTTAGGTCACGTGACTCCTTAGGTCACGTGACCCCCAGGCCACGTGACCACCCCGAGGTCACGTGAACCCCTCCCCCGCGGTCACGTGACCCTCCTCCCCCCGAGGTCAAGTGACCCCCGATGACGTCATCGGCACTGATGACGTCATCAGTGACGTCACTGATGACGTCACCGGCATCCGCATCGTCATCGTCATCGGTGATGACGTCATCAGTGACGTCACTTATGACGTCACCGGCATCCGCATCGTCATCGTCATCATCACTGATGGCGTCATCGGTATCCGCATCCTCATCGTCACTGATGACGTCATCGGCATCGTCACGTGACTCCCCAAGGTCACGGGACCCACCCACCCCCTGTAAACTTCCCTCCTCCTCCTCAAGAGCTGCGCTCAAATTCGGCGTTACAGGGAGTTGTAAACGGCTTCCACTTTTTATTGAAATTTTCAAAAACAAAAATCGCATAACTTTTCAACACGATATCGATTTGTGCTGGAACTTTGGCATCTGGTTTGGACCTCTAGCGCTACATTTGGGGGAAGCATAAGGGTTCGGCGACGAATCGTTTATTTTCGCGGATAACAAAGCGGTGTAAAGCTTTTTGGGGACACCCTGTATATTTTTTGAACCGGTTAACTAAAAATCAGGGTGATACTTTTAGAGGTTGGGCTGGGATTTTCCTTACGAGGGGATCGCGGAAAATAACCGTGCTCCAACGACAACCATAATTTCATCCGGAACTGTGGAATGTATACGAGGCCACGCTAAAGGACGAAAACAGGACCAACAACTCGTGTGAAAAGTAGAACAACAGGTTCAACAAGCTTGTGAGATAGGCCCATCCAAGTGTCTGGAGGCTGATCGAATATACTTAACAGAATAATTAAGTGTTGGTCACCATTGCTTTGATGCAAGCACGCCAAGGAGAACTCCCAGTGAAGAAGTTTCGGAAAGCAAGGAAGCGCCTTTACAACCGCCTGAGGAAGCTGTCCGTTGACTATCAGCTTCACAGATGCACGCAAAAACTGCTACAGGCAGTGGGAGGCTGTTGTGGCCTTTAAAAATACAATTAGTAATCATTATTTCCATCAACGAGAAACCTAACTTGCGCGAGTCACACTTTCTTATAGAATGCGCTGTTTAATTCGTCGTGTTATTTGAGCTCATGTAGAAACCCAAACAATTTTATTCAGGTGAGCTTTTCGCCAAGTTCACGAGTAAGAGCGGTGAGCCTTTTTCCGGTGAACATCTGTCCGGTCAGATTTTGTCCCCTGAGCTTTTGTCGGAGACTTATAGAAGAGGCATGGAATAGAAACAAAGAAAATTAATGCAAGCGCCTGTTCTCATATATGACTGGGACAAAAAGCTATTTTCTTGTTGTCTTAGACTCGATAAAACAAAGTTAGAAGATGAACATTCACCGGTATAAATTAAAACTAAATCGCCGCGTCGGAGTATACACATGCACGCAGTAGAAAAAAAAAATATTTCTTATTGAAAACATTTGCGTTTTCCTAAATGGTAAACGTAAATCCTCAGAACATTACCTTTTCATTTAACGCAATTGAGTTACGTGCGCGGAGCAATCTCTTGTAGGAGTATTAGTTCACCTGGTGTAGAATATCTGACAATTTAACAGGTGATTAATCGATTGCAAATGCATTGGGTGTTTGGGTATTAAAATCTTAATATGTATATTGCTTTTTCATCTTCACTACGGAGACGTGTACAAATCTAGAAAGCACTCTACTGACTACACTTAGTGTGGCGCTCTTTTATATTAACAAACTGTTATGTATGCAGCAGATCGGGCAACTGTGAGCGATAGCAGCGCCATCCTTCAGTAGGCGGACGTGGAAGGACTTACTGTTCGCCATTCCGTTCTCTACCTCTTCGACTCTTGTACGCGGCCAAAGTCGGCCTTGTAAATAAACCCGTGTTATGCATACCTAACATTTGGCGACGAGGTCACAGACCAACGGTAAGCGACGGCGGCCGCATGAAGAAGCAAAAACAAGCGGCGAGACTCCACATGAGGCAACGAGGGCGAGCGGCTGCGTAACGGCTGCGGCAGCGGGCAGAACGAGATGGCTTCGGAAGCTAAGCCTAGCGTTTCGAACGTCTTCATGGGTCGACTAGGGGGAGGCACTCACTTGATCGAATGACGTTTTAGCGAACGCCCACGTTTCACCGAATGACACTTTAGCGAATAGTCGAACGCCGCGAAGCGGCGTTTTCGGGTGGGCCAAATGGGTGCACATTTTTGCAATGAGCCGCCGGAGACTGTCGCCGCGAAGCGGCGTAAAGCGCAGTGCGGCGGATGGGTTAACGCGCGCCCCCGTTATTCGCTAAAATGTCGATTCGCTCAAATGTCGCTCTTCGCTAAAATGTCATTCGCTCATGTGATATGGAGCCGTCGACTAGGCCACATGGAAGAGTTTTCGCCGGACCACCAAGAATCCTGGCCTACGTAGAAGGAACGCCTGGTGTTCTACTTCGCGGCGAACGGCGTGGTCGAGGAGCAGCAGCAGAGAGCAGTGTTGTGCAGCGTCTGCGGTCCGGCTACGTACGCTATCCTTCGCTCGCTGTGTTCGCCGGCGACGCCGGCAGAGACGCCGTACGCGGACATCGTTTCAAAACTCACAAGCCACTTCACGCCAAGGCCTTCGTTAATCGTACAACGTTTCTCATTCCACAAACGAAGTCAGCAGCCTGGTGAAGACATCGCGGAATTCGTCGCGGACTGGCGCCGACTCTCCGAGCACTGCGAGTTCGGCGTCTTCCTGGAAGACATGCTCCGCGATCGTCTCGTCTGCGGCGTTAGGAACGAAGGGCTGCAACGGCGTCTCCTGGCCGAGACTACGTTGGACTTCAAGAAAGCGTACGATAAGGCTTTTCGCTGCCGAGTATGCCACGCGGCAAACGGAAAACATCAGAGGAGCGTTGCCTGCGCCGTCCGATTTACATCGGATAAATCAAGTGCCCAAGGGTGCCAAGCCGGGCGGAAAACAAGAACCCTCAAGAGAGCCAAAAGTGACGGTAACAAGGCGGTGTTTCCGCTGCAACGGCGACCACGACGCTACAAGCTGTGGATTCCGCAACGCAGAGTGTCATTTCTGCAAGCGAAAGGGGCACATCGTTCGAGCCTGCCGTCAAAAGGAACAGGCAAGGAGCAGGGTCAAGAGCTACAATAAACGCCCAGGCAAGTTGGGACGCTCAGGAGTGTACGGACTTTACCACATCACCAGTGGACTGCCGGCTTTCATGGCAACGGTCACCCTGAACGGACAGGAGGTATCGATGGAAGTGGACTCTGGATCCGTCTGTTCCATTGTCAACCTGAGGATGCTGAGCAAGCTCGGAATCTCGAGGAAGGCACTTCGACCGTGTTCCAGAGGAGTGCGGACCTACACACAGCAGCCTGTTCGGATCGTGGTTGAAGTGGAAGTTCTTGTCAAGTACAACGGTAGAGTGTGCAAGCTACCTCTCCTCGTCACAAAAGGGTCTGGAATCAGCATCCTGGGGAGAGACTGGTTTCAACCGTTATGCATATCCCTGGAAGGACTGCACCAGCTCAACGGAGCTCCAGTTTCCAAGAGTTCCAGCGGAGAAGGCCAGCCAGCTGTACGCAAGGTGGTGACGAGTGTCAAAACTCTGCTGGAGGACTACCCAAATTTGTTCAAGCTTGGGTTAGGGAAGAGCACAGGTCCTCTGGTGCGGATTGAAGTGGAGGAGCAAGCCACACCCAAGTTCCACAAGTCGCGGCAAGTACCTTTCGCTCTTCTGCCGAAAGTGGACGAAGCCATCGAGAAGTTAGTGGAGCAAGGGATTTATGTTCCGGTCAAGCATACTCGTTTGGCGACGCCTATTGTTCCGATTCCAAAGAAGAATGGAAAGATAAGGATTTGTGGAGACTACAAGGGAACGCTCAACCCAGTCATCAAGTGGGAGACTTACCCATTGCCCACTCCAGAGCAACTGCTCGTAGGACTGGGAGGTTGTTTTCCCGGCTTGACCTGGATCAAGCTTATCAACAGCTCTGTGTCGACGAGGACACCGCCATGCTGCAGACCGTGACAACACACAAGGGCCTGTTCAAGGTGACGCGATTGCAGTTTGGTGTGGCAGTGGCAGTAGCCATCTTCCAACGTTACATGGAAGGAGTACTAAACAGACTCGAAGGAGTTCAGTGTTTTCTGGATGACATCCTCATTGGTGGAAGAACAGTCGCCGAGCACGACGAACGGTTGCGTAAAGTGCTGCAGCATATCGAAGACGATGGGCTTCGTCTGAATGCCGTCAAGTGTGCATTCAGGGACAAAAAAGTGACGTACCTGGGGTACCGTATCAACAAGGACGGAGTAAGCCCTTTGGGTGAAAAAGTTGAAGCGATCAAGCAAGCTCCGGAACCAGTGAACAAGATGGAGCTACAGTCGTTCTTGGGAGCCTTAAATTTCTATGGCCGTTTCCTGAAAGGAGCTTCACATGTGTTGGAGCCACTTTACCGCCTCCTGGACAAGGACAAGGCATGGATTTGGACAAAGACTGAAGCAAAGGCGTACCAGAGTGCCAAGAGCCTGCTGGAATCGTCGGCCGTCTTAGCACACTATGATGTGTCACGTCCCATAAGGCTGGCCTGTGACGCGTCTCCGTGCGGGCTGGGTGCTGTACTGAGCCAAGTGGGAGAGGACGGCGCTGAACGACTAGTGGTCTTTGCCTCGAGAACTTTGTCAAAAGCAGAACGTAACTATGCGCAGATAGACCGGGAGGCTCTGGTTTTGCTATTTGGTGTGCGGAAATTCCACCAGTACGTTTTTCGTTGGAAGTTTTAACTCTTGACAGTCCATAAGCCGTTGCTGGGCCTCTTGCACGAGGCCAAGCCTGTTCCTGCCGTGTTGTCACCTCGGATGTTGCGCTGGAGTCTGCAACTTTCTGCATACAACTACGAACTGTAGTACGTACCTGGCTTCAAGCTGCCACATGCCGACGTTTTCAGTCGTCTTCCGCTTCCTGTCAAGAATGAGCACGAGCCACCATTGGGAGACATCTTGCTGCTGGAGGCAGCGCCGGAGGTTCCTCTAGATTCTACCAAGATCGCAGCATTAACACGGACTAACCCGGTTCTGTCGCGTGTGCACCGCTGGATTTTGCAAGGCTGGCCTTCAGGGAAGCTGCCAGAAGAATTCCGCCCCTTTGTGGCCAGGAAGAACAAACTGTCCAGCTACAGAAACTGTGTGCTCTGGGGATCTCGTGTTGTGATTCCGGGTCCCGCACAGGCTCAACTCCTTGATACCCTAGACACCACGCACCCTGGAGTAGTGCGGATGAAAGGTCTTGCACGCAGCACAGTGTGGTGGCCGGGCATCGACAGTCACGTCGAACGCAAGGTAGCTGGCTGCCAAATGTGCCAAGAAACTCGACAAGCCCCCAGCAAGGCACCGGTGCACCCATGGGAGTTCACGAAGAACCCTTGGTCTCGCTTGCACATCGACTTTGCCGGTCCCTTCAAAGGGAAGGTTTTTCTGTTGGTCGTCGATTTGCATTCCAAGTGGTTGGAAGTTTCCCTGATGGAATCAATGTCGACCAGAGCAGTACTCAAGGAACTTCGAGCAATGTTTGCTCGCTTTGGCATTCCCGAAGTTTTAGTGTCGGACAATGGAACTGCGTTCACGTTAGAAGAGTTTGCTGAGTTTGCAACCAAGAATCAGATCCGGCACATTACAGTCGCACCCTATCACCCGTCCTCCAATGGGCAGATTGAGAGGATGGTACGGGAAACAAAACAAGTGCTACGCAAGTTGTTTCAAGGAGATTGGGCAACCAAGCTGTCTCGTTTCTTGTTGGACCACCCCCCCCCCCCCCCCCCAGCAGATCTTACCCAGTACAACTGCGGGGAAGAGTCCGGCTGAACTTCTGATGGGGAGACGACTGCGATCTGCCATAGACCGTCTGCATCCCGATTTTCATCTGGATGGATAATCTCTGGAGCGTTACTTCCGAGATGGCTCTCAACGAGTTCGGGAGTTCTGTCCCGGCGATGCGGTGTATGCACGGAACTATCAAGGTAGCACCAAGTGGGTTCCCGGGTTCATCGCTTCAGTCACAGGACCCCTGTCGTACCAAGTTCGTCTGTCCAACGGTCGCGTTTGGCGAAGGCACGTTGATCAACTCCGCAACCGTGCCAGTCCACTAGACCTTGGTGGAGCCACCAGTGACACTTGTGGTGACACGACCGATGGTGATCATTCCCCTGTGGTTGGCAAGGACCCACCACTGCCGGGAGTGAACGAAAATTCTCCAAGTCCAAGTCTACCCGCCAGCTCCACCACCTCCTTGCCTAGACCCGACGGTCCTAACCTGCCTGGAAGCCTTTCAAAGGAGCAGAGCTCTCCCATCCAACCTGCAACAACAGGAGCTTCTAGGTACCCTCAACGTGAGAGAAGACCCCCACGGCGTTACCAGGACTACGTTCCATAGGGAAGAAGGGATGTTGTGTATGCAGCAGATCGGGCAACTGTGAGCGATAGCAGCGCCATCCTCCAGTAGGCGGACGTGGAAGGACTTACTGTTCGCCATTCCGTTCTCTACCTCTTCGACTCTTGTACGCGGCCAAAATCGGCCTTGTAAATAAACCCGTGTTATGCATACCTAACACAAACCCACAACTTCCTTATGCTGACCGACATTCCTGCTCAATGTAACAAACTTAGTAGTAATAACTTATTTACAGATTACTCACACGAGCGTGTAGTGTTTGGGTCCAATTGCACAACTGTGCCCGCACTTTAGGGAAGCCGTTTTCTGGGGCATTAAATCTCCCAGCTGCGTAGTGCCTGTAGTGCACGTACGCCACTGTATTTTTCTTTCGTCGGAAACGAAGTTTCGCCATAAGGGAGTAAACATTTCTTGAGGTTTTCAATCAAGTTTGCTTACTTTCGCTTGTGTCCTTATATAGTGATTCGCCTACGTGTTATTTTGCTATCTTTCTCCGGTTGCTTTCTTTCTGTCAATGTCCACGTTTAGTTTTAAATATTATTTGGCAGCAGCAACCTCATCTACTTGCCCTTCGGCACCGGTGAGGGGAAATCTCCCAAAAACAAATGTTCTCCTTTTTTATAAATGAAGACAAAAACATCGACCTCAGAAGCGCTCTAGAGGTACACTGCTATAATCTATATTAAATGGCTTCGATTAAAGGATAATTGTCTCGACTGTTACACAGTAATAAAAATGTACACGCGTCACGCGGTTAAAATATTTTGACATTACTACAAATTTACATGACAAATATTATGCCATTTGAGTCCGGTATATTATATTGCATATTCTTGCATAATATTATGCACTGTATTATATGAAACCTACATTATATTAACATGTAATTAAGAATGAACACTTTTTAACAGAGTAAATATTTCTTGTGAACACCTCTTCACACATTGGTGATCCATGCATTGTTATTTACAGCTGAAATAAGGAACATGGGAGCATTTCAAAACACATCCTTTCAACCCCCAGGGAGATTCGGTAGAATTGTGTTTTGCTCCACGTGTGTGCGCCGCTTATATTTCTGAGTAGCACACCTCTCACGCAGCAGCATTTTTCTTAATTTTGAAAGTGTCTTAGCCATTGGCTCCTTGCTTCCTCCATACATAATTATACTAGCGGGGAATTTCTAAAGAGCATATAGTTGCTTTCTTTTCTTGATGCCTTGTAGAAACATCTTGCTGGGTTTTATATTGATATATTAGGGAAATATGTTAAGAACATAAAGTAGTTTGTTTTGTTATTTACAATGAGCGGCTAACTCATACAAGTACTGCACGGATAAGTATTTCTGTACCCACGTCTAACCCACCTCCTGATGTTTAGAGCAGCATCAACACAGATTTTGCGAGCACTGTATTGAGTTGTTTTCTAGAGCAGCCGAATCTATCACGCGAAAAGTTTTATTTTTTTATTTTTATAATTCTATCTTGAACTGTTATTAGTGCTAGGTCAGCTTCAACAGAAAGTCACTCGGGCAGATATATTCTCTTTATCTTCTCTAGCATAGTAATAAACTATGAATGACGAGATTAGAGCCAGTTTTAGTTACTTTAAGTTCATCATAGGCCACGCTAAGATCTGAACAAAACTACTCAATAAAGACCTGGCAGTCGTCTCGAGGAAAGAAGAAAGTACATCAGAAAAGCGTGTTCTGTAACGAAAATGACTTATCGCATCACAGGGTGAAGGGAACACATTTGCGGAATCCCAGCTCGCAAACAGAAAGTAAACAAAAGTTCTTTTAGTAAAGACATAACCGAAAGGTGTCATGTTCTTTCTACGGCAACTTCAACCTTATGAGCGTTATGTAGTTTATAACCCGATTTAATTTCCAAATAACGAAAGGAGCAATCAACTTGCGTCAACAGACATCGATTCGCATCCGATACACGACCTGCAAGATTTGATTAAGTATTACTCGCCTCTTCAAGTAAAATTGCGGATACTCACGATTATCTGAGGGCAACACACTCTTAAAATGAATAAAAAGAAAAAAAAACTTCATCTTAGATACGCGTGAAACCTTGGGAATCAGTACTAAACTAAATATTCAATTGTAAAGGAAACTAAGTGGTCGTAATTGAGAAATTTCACGCTTACAAGCACTTCCTTAGCTGCCATTCTTTGGATTTAACACTATTCTTTCTAAACTAATAAAATTAATGTTTTCTGAAAAATACTATTTTCTTTTACACATTTCTCTTCTATTATTGCCCTGCATCCGAATATCTAAGATGAGACAAGCTAACCGATTTCCGATTCCTTGTTCCTTTCTCTTTTTTTTTTTCTTTTCCTTTTTCTTAATTCTAGGAAGCCTGGTGAGCGGAGCAACATCCTCGCAGATGCATCTTTCCACATGGGCGGCAGTCGTTGGAGCAGCTACCATCATCACAATTGCCCGAACGGGGACATAGCGGCCGAGCCGGGATTGTGAAAGCAAAGCACGAATGGAAGTGAGCACCTCAATGCTTGAAGCTCTTCATCTTCAAACTCTTGGTCCACCTGCACTGATCCCTTGCAATAACTCGAGGATTGGGAATAACTCAAGAATTATAATTAAGAAATATTTCACTAAATGTTTGTTCATTAATTTATATTAATCTATTTTTCTTGAGATATGGAGCAGTGGTCGCATACTATTTTACGCCAACGAGAATAATCAAGGCGCTATGGCAGTTAGTAAGTCCGTTTAATTTATTGTAGGAAAATGTTCAATTAATGCTCAAATTGTTTCAAGTACACATACTACAAAACGCAATGTTAAAAAAAACTCTATTAAAAAGCCTTACCAACAAAAATACAAAAACAAATATATATCGCAGACAGTGAGCATTGGGGGTCGGCCCTGATAAAGACGTTCTTATATTTTCTAGGTTCGAATAGTCCCTCCAGCGATGTTTAAACAGCATTATCGTACTAGATGCAAAAAAAAAATCTGTTGCTAAAGAATTTGTAAGACTTATTAAAACTACATTTCGTTTCTGAATTAATAGCTGTTCATGAAGCCAGCAACTGTTGCAACCCGTTCCTGGCCACCTTTATATTCAGTACTAAAAATGCATCCTCTTGCCAGAGCATGCCTGCAAGATATCCACAATAGCAGATAAAAACATTTGAAAATATCAAAATATCAGTTTGGTTTGTTCGTAAATCTAGAATTTCACTTTCAAATGTGAATTTTACGGGCTTTGAGAAAACTATATTTCTGCTCACCAGTCTTAGGTGTTCTCCTGTGCTTTGGGCACGCATACAGCTGTCTGCGTTTATTCGTACTCGCTCGAACCAAAGACCAAGAAAACAGATTACAATAAGTATTTGTATACGAATTCCTTGGCAACCGATATTTTTGTTTTCTCTTATATATGAAAATTTTTTTCGCCTTCGTAATCGGGCTCTTACAGGTAATATGGTTTAAATTTGATAGTACCCAGTAGTACGATTACTTGACGCGTTTTGACAGAGTGTCTGTACGGAAATGCAGGTTGCTTCTGTCGTATCTGATATAACATGTGATCGAAAACAAATTAAGTAAAGAACTTGAAAATAAAATGAAGCATCAGAAGTGAATGGAATGTTGCCTAAAGCTATGAGGTACGATAGAGTGACGCTGTCCCCGGTTCACACACGCCGCAGCTGAGCTGGGTCCGAGTATAACCTTGCCAACATTCGCTTGTATAGAGGGTTTGCCCAAAAAAACATTTACAGGGTCTTTTCACCGGAAAAATAAACTACGCACCGCACAACGCTCATTCTCCGCTCCGAGGTAGCGCTATAGGTCCGAACCAGAGGCCCAAGTTTCTGCGCGAACCGATATTTTATTTGAAAGTTATAAGTTGTTTTCTGAAAAGTCAATGAGAAAATGATGGCGGACAGAGCTTTCGAATACACTGTACGCTATAGCGCCACAAACCGAAAACGTGCAAAAATGGGCCCCGTTGTCCCAATGAAATTTTCAGAAAATCACCAATGAATTTTGAATAAAATATCGGATCGTACGCAAACAATGGCATCTGGTTCGAGCCTCACTCTGCCATTTCGCCGGAGAATGAGCGTTCGACCATTCATCGTTTATTTTTGCAGTAAAAAAAAACACAAAAAAAACCCTTTAAATTTGTTTTTGGAACACCCTGTACACAAAACTCTCGTTTCTATGGTGGCCACATGTCAGGAATATATGCTAGAGATGTACCCAGTGTTTAAAACAATAAAGAGCCAGGTATATGTTTTACTTCTCCCTAAATTAAACTGTGCATTGCCGAAGCCTGAGCATCCATCCAAGTATTGGTCGAGTCGGCTGGGATTAGGTACTAAAATATTCATAACTGTTTTTGATTCATGTGGTAATATAAAATAACCCGACATTTTAGATTATGAATAGGCAGTAAAGGAGGCCCTGAATATACAAAAATAAATGGCGTCTTCTACCCCGAACTGCCCCATTTTATTATTCGAGATTTTCTAATTCCCCTTTAAATTTTCAAAAATATCACAACAAGTTTTGAAACTTTGACATCTGTCCCCAATCGCTACCGCTACATTTTGCAGGAGACTGAGCGTTCCGTGCGGCGTAGATTAACCTTGAAATAAATGAAACAGAGTTATTGTTTCTGCGAAACTTTCTGTACAGTTGGGATCGCGTGCACTCAAAGTTTCAACCTCATTTATTTCGAAGGTTGTTAAGGGTACATACCTAGAGTATACGTATAAAATAATTTAATGAATTAAAACAATTTTGATTTAAAATGAACCTTTTCAAATATTGGCAATCGCACTGATTTCGCCAAACAATTTATGGCTGACAAGAAACATTGTTTACCCGATTGCGTTAGCTGGAGTTTATAGGACTGGTGAAGGCGATCAGGTTTTATCCTTGTTTTATTCTGTCAATTTTACGTAGAGTTTATAGGATTTCATTTTTTATTGTTGCGCGAAAACTTGCCTATAGGTGCCATCGATAATTTATAAGTGTATAATCAGACTGAGCGCTTTTTCGCAAGAATAAATAAAGAAAAAAATTGATCAAAAATGATAAGTACACCTTTTAGTAATATATCACACGGAGGACACCAGGAATATTGCTGTCATTAACCTTTGTGGGTGTATGTGCTTTTTGAACTGAGTGCAAGAAGTCGATTGTGACGACATTGCACAATGGATAGGGCTTGCTCAGGTTCATTTGTTTATTAAATTGAAACTTCAGCGCGAACAGGGCTTTATAGCGGTAAAAGTGAGAAGTACAAATATAGAAATGTTCAAAGATATATACACAAAAGTACACAGTACTATACGCAGAAATATAAACACAAAACTACATACATCAAAAACATCGCTATCAAGACCCAAAATGAAACAAATATGACTACCTTTGGAAATGCCGAGTTTGCCGGTTTTCGTCGTACATTATTTTAGGACATTTTTGACTGCAGGAATAATAAGTCTTTTGTAATGTAAACAAATTCTCTATTGCAAATGAGGTAAAAATTGTGGACATTTTTTTCTTTTCAGATTTTCCTCGAGCGCAGAACAAACCAACCCCACTGAGACCTTTGCAAGACCAAATCCGTAGAGTTTCCAGCTACCACGACTCCCGCCGTTCTTGGGATACCATCGCTGACGTCTAGGACATTTCAGCGCCATGGCGTCGTCCAGCAAAAATCTCAGAAGAGAACCGTCGACCAAAATGAGTGCCTCCCCATGTTCATCGCCGATCGTTCTCTGCCAGCGTTCTGTGATCGCATTAGTGCACGTGTGAAATGTGTGGAACAGTCGACAGATTAAACACACCGAGTATTATGCCTGCGACGCATTCTCTTCGACGCTCCCACAAACATGAGTGGGAACTTCCATACGACTGCCGCTCACTCCTAATTCGTCTGTGTTTCTTTATGGCTTATTTTCCTTCTTAACCGCAGAAAGAAAGGCGACGTTGGATCACCGTGAAAACAAGCCTAGTCACCTTGACATCACGTGCGAGATATGTCTAATTCCGACAGGGGCAATATAAGTTTAATATACTGAGTAGCCAGGGCACCTTCTACACGTTTGCATGTTTGCGGCGGTGGTATAATAAAAAAACAGTGCTGTTATTGTTTGTTTATTTTATATATCTCGGAGTTTTCAATAAAGGAGCATTTGAGTCTATAACGGCACAATGTCAGTATAGAGTACTTCTCTGATATATAACGCCATCTTCATTGTTCGCTGAATGCATCGCTTCTTGATACTTTTGGGGCTTTAGTTCGTGTCAAAAAATTTGTCGGCAGCACATTTTGTTTGCAACAGCGTTTAGGAAGGAATTGTTTCACGCGCACACATTAGTCACTATATTACACCCAGTACTTGGTTTAATTTTTTTGATAGCACGATCAATTTAGTTAAATGCATTAGCCGATATCTCGCACCATACTTGCTTACCGAACGAATATACTTTTCATATCATATCCCTCAAACATATCGTCGGTATGTGTTTAATGAGTCGTGCCAGGTTTTGGTTATCAATGGCGTATTACGCGTACTACTTTTGCTATTTTTTTTCGTTTCACCCTACGTCCTACCGCAGCCAGCGCTGCTATTCGACGGAGCCAATTAAGGAGCCCTAAATGTGCAGAGTTTTCGTGTTCTTCATATTTGCCTTAAATAAGCCAATCTAGCAGAAATCACAGCTCATGATCACAACGCATTCACTACACTTGTCTGGTTTAACCGGAGACGGCCAGCGCTCAAAGACGACGAGTGCCATGACTTTGCACTTTTTGCGTTGGTTGATTGGCTCCATCCGATCGTAGCCTTGTCTGCAGTCGAACTTTATGTGAAGCGGAATATGCGGAGGGCATGTCGCCTGCTTCTTGCGCAGGGGTTGCGTTGACGTCCGTCCGATTCCGAGCTCTCATTGGATTTGATTGAAAGGATACTGGATATACCTCAATGCTAGATGCCTCGAGGCCTACCCACTATTTTGTTCTTCAATCAGCCAATAAGAGCTGGGCGTTCTGACATCATCGCAACCCTTTGTGCAAGAGCCGACTTACTTGCGCTTCGCATAGATTTCGGTGAACGAAATGGGAAAACACTAAGGATGGGTAAAGTGCGATTTTTCATCTAAGAAATATCTCAAACGAAATTCTAATGTATCACAAATAATTAAAGACACGATTGAAGAGATTAAGAAAAGCCTTTTTTTTTTTCTTTTGATGCGGGGAATCGGTGCTCTATTTTTTGATGCCGTAGTAGCATAAATATATTCGATCGTACTACGAACAAGGCCTGTTCATAATGATATGCACGGTAATGCTGGTGCGTTACGTTCGTATTATTTGGATTCTCGCATTGATCGCCCATGCATGTACCCTACAGCTATCCGTCGCATGTGATTTGCTGAGTTTCGTAAGTTAGCACGAGTGACTATCTGCATTACCTGAAGCCCCATTAAACGTCATCAGTTCTTCATAAAAATACCAAACTGCGTGTGGAGAAGCGCCATATGCGCCTACATCAATAGAAGTCTTTTGGTAATTTTGGCATTAATATCAATAAAGTCAATTCTTATCTAATATCTGTAATATATATATATTTGTGCATCTACTCCCTACATCGCTTCTGCAAATTGGTGTTGAGTGCAAATGCAGGTAACAACCAGCATTTGCACTCAACACCAATTTGCAGAAGCGATGTAGGGAGTAGATGCACAAATATATATATATATATATATTACAGATATTAGATAAGAATTGACTTTATTGATATTAATGCATGATTTTGTTCGCAGTTGCGTCTACCATTTTATATTGTAATGGTGGCGCGGTCGGAAAGGTTCGTGTCTAAGAGCCAGGTATTTGCACACCCACAGTGATTATTTGTTTCTGCGGTTGGGCTAAATGCCATAAAAATAATTTGAATCAAAATTTTTGATAATTCTTTCAAAGACACGGCACGTCTTTTCGCCGTTTTTTATTGATATGGAATAAAACAGAAAGCCGCCCCTTTTACACAAGAACAGCGTTAAAATGTGTGGACATATTTATGCGCACTAACAAATTCATGTGCGCCTTTGTTCCCGTAGACCACTTAGTGAGCGATTCACTGCGGTCTACGGAGCGCATGCAAATCATATCGATGCCTTACATACTGTATGGCTCCGAAATTAAATCTGCGCAGTCAGAACCTTCGCGACGTTTTCCTTGCACGTTGCGGTTGAAACATGACGCACCTAGGAACGTTTATGGGATCTCGTCAATAGCAAGAGCAGTGATTGGTAAACCGCTTGTTTGCTCGAAGTAAGTCATGCGTGTAATTTATCTTGTGGACGCATACAAATAGACACCGTGCCAAAAATGCTATGCTAGGTTCCACAAAATAGAGTGTTTAATAGATAAGACGGACAGTTTATAAAAAAAAAAAAAGAACATTCAGAGCTGAGCGACGTATCTGTTAAACGCAAAGACGTCTTTTTTTATGGTCTTGGTCATGATGCGATTGAATTAACCGACCAGCCTAATGTACGAAGTAAGATAAGCAAAAGCGTAAGAACAAAAGCTTGAAATAAAGATGACAAATGCAAATATTTCATTGAGCAACAAATATATAATACCGCCCAAAACGCGCCACTCAGCGCTAGATTCGATTATGAAGGAAAGAAATAAAAGCTGAAAAAAAAAAGAAATGTAACACGAGGTTCTGATATGGCATTCGAATGGAAGTAGCTATAATTATTTCAGATTTAGTTAAGGAATATAAGAAATATGCTATCTCCGGCATCAAAAGTGGAACTGACGTCTTTGTCAAGCCGTACTTCCAAAAGTATGGTAAGCTGGGCGAGTTGGTAGGGTCAGATAGTGAACAAAACAGTGCGCAAAAAGAGGAGGACAGAGAAAAGGAACATGCAAACATGCACGACACACAAGCGCTGACTCGCATATAAATACAATCATTTGCAAGTCAGAGCTTGTGTGTCGTGCATGTTTCTTTTCTGTCTTCTTGTTTTTGATTTTGTGCGTTCTTTCGTTCACTTCCAAAACCAGATTTATTATAATTAGGTGCTACTCTAGCTCACTTGGCTCCTTACAGTCCGAGGGCGCCACCTGCAGCCGCAGCGAGCGGACGCACTTTGCGTGTGGCGCACATACTTTCAACTATTGAGCGGAAAATTCGAATCCCTGCCATATATGGACGCTAAAAGCTGCTCAGCACCTCGTAGTGCATCCTTGGACACCTTTTGTGACCAGAGAGTGCATTTTTGACGAATTTCGGACTTTTTCCCCGGACCAGCACGCTTGGCCTAATCCCGCTGTGGTAGGCCCCGCAAGAGTACACCCATTACTGGGCTTGCCCGCCGCTGACGAGGCCCGCGCCGCGGACTCCACTAGCCCTAATTCATGCGGAGAAGAGAACACGATATCGCACAACTCCAGCGAAGGTGAACATTCAAAACCCTCCTCAGATTATAACCCACCTTGGATCGAGATCGTCGCCAAGGCCAAGCAACGCCGCAAGCGCAAACTGGGCAATGAGGTAGGCCAAACCGTCGCGCCCACAACTCCGCCTCCCACGCCCGTATGCAAAGTCGACCCCCAGCCCAATCTAGTTCCCCGATATGATTTCAAAGTAGTTCTGCGCCCACAAAATGGCCTCAAGCTCGCAAATTTAAAGGTGGCTGAGATTTCACTGGCTATGTTAAATTACATAAACTTCACGTGGCGCCAGGCCAATCTGAAGGTTCTCTAAAAAGCCACGCAAAGTATTGCCACAATCAGCACACCATCTTCAGATGCAGATAAGGCACTATGCAACTTGAAACAACCCAAGATCGGCCACGCCATTCACACGGTCATCCTGCACGGCCTGGCGCCCCATGACTCATCGAAGATACCCATTCGAAGAGTTCCCCTGCGCTTCTCCGACGCCGCGATCCTTGCCGACCTCGACGAAAGTCAGTTTGAAGCATACACCTTCCGCGGGCTGTGAGAATTCAAGCTGATAATACTCACCTTCTTTGGACTTAAGGTACCGTACTTTGTGACGACATTGCGCGTGGAATGCCCCCCAGTTCGCTTTATAAAAATACAATTTCCGTGTGCAACATTTGCCACGAGACCGGACTCCGATCTAAGGCTTTTCCAAAACCAAACTTCATTGCGTGCCACCAACACGGCCTCCGAGACACTCAACAGGGTCACACCCGCGAACCTCTGTGCACAGTCTGTGGCGGCTCTTACGTCACAGCAGCTCCGGGCTGCCCCAAGCGCTTGCGCGAGCCCTGCGTTTTCAGCTCGGGGGACGCCAGGCGAAGGAGCGAGCCACGCGGAGAGACTCGACTCTACAACGCGGGCCACCGAAGGACCGCTCCAGACCTCGACCCGGAGGAGGCGCAGTAGTTCTGGCCCCAGGTCTTGGTCTACGTTTTAAAGCTGGTAACCCTGACCAGGCACGAGCAACGATAAGCAAGTGAACTGGAAACAAGTGATGTCTTCCACTGCTCCCAATACTCCAATTCCACCCCCCCCCCCCCGCTCCCCCGACCAACCCACATCCTTACCCCCAGCGTGACAGAGATACAGACAACGCAGAGCACAAATAGCAGCACTCTAAGCTAGGCTAGAAACAATAGAGAAAGGCCAGACAGGGCACATTTCCCAGAATCGCAAGAAAACCAAACTTCCAGAACAAGAGCGAACAACCCAAATAAAAACAGATTCCCTATCACCACCCCAACTAAAGACCCACAGAAAACACCCCAGACTCCCTCAGCGAGCGCAGCCCATACGTCAGATGCATGGCAAGTCACCTAAAGCCTAAGACCAGTGCTGCCAGGCACCATGACAACCATAGTGGAGATGTTCACAGAGCGCATGAAAGCACAATATATTGCCTCATGGCAGGGCATACAAGCAATACACCAAGATGTACAAATCATAAAGCAAAATGGACATACCTAAAGCAAATGGTGCAGGCCCTTTAAGAGAAAGTAGAGTGCCACGACATCTGCATCGAGCGCGTCGATGCGGCAAAACCACGCAGTAGGCGCAGATTCAGCCCATACGCACGAGAATTCCTGGTCAAAAGCAAGGAGCACCACAATCATTCGTCTCCCCCCTTGACCCTCAACCTGAAATGACGCCTTAAAAGAGACAAATAGCAGCCTTTGTCTGTCAGAATATAGCACGAATGCCGACCCAGCAGAGAAATTCATGGCCATTGTCGCCAAAGGCTGCATTGCGGGCAACTCAAAACCTTACGCCACGGAAGGACTCCAGCACCCGCTTGTGGATAGCTACTCACAATCAACCAGAATATTCGAAAAACACATTTTTCAATATATTGGGAAAAACAAGGAGAAGACGGACGAAAAGGGGACAAACAACGCCCGTCGTCTCCGTTTTTTTTCAAATATGCCAACCAGCGCGCATGTTACTTAGACTACCTTCAAAAATGTTTTTTTTTTTTTTTTTAAGTTCAAAGTTAATTAGGTACACTGGAAAGATTATGAGGCAAAAGGCTACTAAGAACGGCTCATCGAGGTCCTGGATGTCGTCACTAAGGCAGCAGCTTTGAGAAAAAAAATGATATACAGTTTGGAAATGATGCATCAGAACAATACACAAAAACGATTACATTTGACGTAAGAAAACAAACAATTAATAATAGTTACCCTTTGAAACTTATGAATACATAACTGTAATTTACGAGTTATGGAATATTAAATATATAAAAAGGCAAAAAAAATCTGCAACAATATATTAAAGCAAACATTTCTCTTTCTGTCTCCCTGCCACAAATGCATGTTAGAGGAGAACTTTCAACGTTACTTAATCATGCTTCCCTATATATTTATTGTGAGTTTCCAATTGCACGTTTCAATTATTCTGCGCTTCTAAATTCGTGCATAAAAATACGTTTGTATTCGCTAGTATTCCATTCTGTTGAGCAGGAATTATACCAATTAAACATAACATTCTTTGAAATATTTTTTTCCATTAGAAATATTCACGACTTTACCGTCATTAACACATTATTAGCAAGAATATATCCGGAAGGAAATCAGATTCGAGAAATGTATAATATTGATAAAAATTAAAGAATAATTAAATGCAAAGCGTTGACGCTTATAAAAGTAAGCATGGCCCAAAGTCAAAGTCGTGTGATTTGGTCACACATTCCGAATAATTAGTAAGGATACACATCAACCAAGAAACAATTTCGAGTCAATGGTGTCTAGGTTAAGCCTAAGTGGCAAGAGCTTATGGAAAACTATATAAAAAAACCTTTGAGATCTGGAAGGTGTTGTCAATCTGAGAAACACTCTTCGGAGCTTAGCGGAAGATATCAGTGAGCACTTAAGTGGAAAATTCCAGACAGATATAAGAAGAAATGTTAAAATGTCGCTGTAATCATAAAAAGTATGCGACAATAAAGGGTCAAAAATATGATGTAGCAACATACAATATATAAAAATTTCACGGTTTCATCTTGTCGTGAGCGTAATCCACTAAACTAATTTTGCAAGGGCATGCATTACCGCGAAGGTGGTGTACTCTTCATGTGCGACAACGATATTTTTTTAATCAACAGAGGATTTCCAATACCGCGACGCCACTTCCGCCGTTGCACACAGCAGACCAACATATGAACGTTCAAATATATTGAAAGCATGAGTGGAATGGCAGTAGCGTTCCCTCAGTGCCTTTGCTATTCGGCCAAACTAATTAACGCAGCTCGCGAGAGTTTCGGGGTTACAGCAGGATTGAATGGCGCCGGACGATAACGGAACCTAATTACGGCTTTGTAGTAACGTAGCCGGGCTCTTCGCACTGCAAATGATCTCACTTCTAGTCTCTAATTGGAACGCCGGAAATGAACGCACCAAGCGTTATGCTCAATACAGCCATTTTGTTCAGAGGCAGTTATTCAGGAATATTCTCGCAGTAATCCTTTGCAAGATGCATTTTATCTTATCTGGACAGCGGCGAGTCTTTAGTTTAGGCGTAAGGCTATGACGCCTGATTAAGTCTCTGTTTCAGGCGTTCAGAAGCAGGTAAACCCTTGCTTGCTATTGCATTTAAACACAGGATGTGTTCAACGAGTCGCTTTTTCTACGAGACAATCGTCAAGAACGAGCGTCGTAACTAGCGTCATGGCTAGCTACGTGAACGAGTGACACACTAAAAGCGTTACTGACGTTAGGTTGCATATGCAGTTAATATTAAGTTCGATCCCCGGCGGGGCTCCGACCTGGTTCGGTGCGGTGCTAGTCGGGTACAGTAACCACTGAGCTGCTAGCGAAGCTGGTCTGGAGGGGTTAATGATTTTATTTGAATGTAAACGTGCTGGCGACAGGATCCGATTTTGGATGAAAATAATAAAATAAAATGACGAAATAAATAACATAATTACAAAAAATAAAGAATACGTTTAAAGTAAAGCAAACAAGAAAATAAATAAATACAAATATATAAATTATTATAATAAAAATAAAAATTAACTTTGCCCGTACCCTTTATGTTTAGTCTTATAAAAACCAATCAATCATTAATAGTTTATTATAGTGCACAGGTCTTGTTGCTGCATACTGGATGGAAATGAATACATAAAACACACAATGCACTATACAGTAACTGCATATTATGATACACGATATACTCTGAGGTGAATGATAACAAAATGATAAGAGATAGAAATAATAATAAGAAGAATAAAAAACAACCCGAAGGTCTTCACTTTGGTGCGCAGAGTATGAGTAAACGCCAAATTAACATAAAACAACTTAAATACACATCGCAGATAGGTAGAGACCCATTGCAATTGCTTGAGGTAAACAGAAAAATCATTCAATTATTCAATACCTATATTGTCAAAGTGATTGAACAGTGATTGCATGCGTGACGAGGGTGAAGTTCTGCAGATGGTATTGACATAAAAAGTAAATTCATTCCTAGTCAAATGGGACATGGATATTAACGTTAGATAAAAGCGAATCATTATCTATAATTCCATCTCATATACTCCGTTTCACAATAACATGGCAAACCGTGGATGCTACGGCTCCCGCAAATTAATAAGAGTGTTGGACCGAGGCACGTGACAACACGACACGGGAGCCTGTGTTTCACTGCACCAATGGAACCTGCGATCGTTTGCTGACCAAAAGTCGTGTGCTGCGATACCAACCAACTACGGATGAACGTTCACCGCCGCAACATTACCGTCCCCTAGAGTAGTGAGCTCTTCGAGAACAGTGCATGGGACAACCAAAGGCTTAATTTGCCCGTAATGCTATGACGGATGCTAATGCCAGGGCCATGTTTTTAGCGGACGTGGGCAATTACATGGCTGTGATCGCCAACGGCCACGGTGCAGAGGAAAGAAAAGGATATCGGGAGCGGACACGGATGAGGCGTTACTTTTTTTGGATTTAATCGAATTGGAACTCATAAATTTGTCAATATTTATTCTTTATTTTTATATAGTCTAGTTAAAATAGGAAACACGTTAGCTCAATTGCCATTAACAGGAAAAAAACCTAAAACTACGTTTTTGTAGTGTACCGCACTGCTGCTGTGGCGGTAACGATGCCTCATTGACCTCGACCACGAAGTGTTATCACGTTATTCTCTCCGACACTTTTATTGGGTTGCGGATGCCGTAGCCTCCACAAGTTGCCAAGTTATCATGAACCGTAGCACACCTTGTGCAAAAACATCGAGTCGCGTTCTGCTCTTCTGTCAGACAATGGCCTCAACGAGAACTTATCTAGAAGAAAGTTGTAGTCAAAATAAAAGCGGCGCTGAAGATAGCGGTCGCAAACGATTCGTATTAAGCGTTGTCGCGCACTTTCAGTTTTGGTTGACTGCGTTTCGGTCAAGAATTCCAAGCCAGCGAACAGAAATCAAGCCATAAACAAACTAGTGAGCAAACTAAACGAATACTATAGGCCACGCTTTTTTTTGTTTTGTTTTGTTCTTAAATTGTTTCCTGATGCGCGAAATCAGTCCCAACATCTTTGTCACACGGCCAACAATAGAAGACACATGTGAGGTATACGTCAGTTAAAAATCTATGCTCACGCCAAGGTATCTTACAACAGGGGTGCGTTTTATTGAAGTTTCCTTTAATATTTAATCGCTATGTGATACATTATGACGTCCGCACAGGGAGAATACATTCGTTTTGAGAGTGTTTAGTCACAAGTTTTTCACTTTAAACCTCTCAACAATGCGCGCCACATCGTTGTGTAAAGTTTCGCAGTCGACAAGAGATGAACATTCATGAAAAGTTTCATGTCATCTGCAACCAACAACTCGGCAATTTCATCATGTGATGCTAAATCATTTACGAAGATAAGAAACGAAAAGGGGCCAAAAATAAACCCTTGGGGAACGCCGGAAGTAGGAAAAAACAGTTCTTCAGCGACTGTTACCTATTCGAAAACCGTTGAGACGAAATGATAGGTAACTCTGAAACCATTTTCACAAATCTGCATAACAACCATATAAAATGTATTTATGTAATGACAGCTCATGGTTTACATTATCAAACGCTTTTGACATATACAAATATTTACAGTAAATTTGACCTTTGTTTATAACAAAACCGGCACAGAAATTCAAAATAGTGCCCAAATCAGTTTCTACTGGCCGTATCGTCAGGAAACCGTGCTGGCAAGCTACAAACTTTTGGAGGACGTAAGAACGTATTCGGTTATGCATAACGCGCTCAGACACCTTAGACAATTCACACAATAAAGATATGGGGCGATAGTTACTAGTAACAGATGCGTCAACACCTTTGAAAATAGGTACAATCACCAAGCTCTTCCAAAGAAATATAAAAACACCGGAACTAAGAGAGAGGTTAAAGATGTGCTTTAAAATGGGAAAAAACAATTCATCACAACCCTTAATGATAATAAATAAAATAGAGACAACCCTAGTAGATAATTTTGGTTTTAGTTTCTTTATAGCTTTAGCGATTGCTTCGTTATCAACTCTAATACCAGACAAAAAGGTATGGCATTAGAGTTCAATATTCGCATGCTGAACGGCTTCTTAAACGGTGCAGCAACATTCACTGAAATGATCAGAAAACAAGACTGGAACCTCTGCAAGGGAGGAAACATAGCTATCGTTATGCGAGCGGTCGCGGTGGCAAATAGTTTGACTAGCGGAGAAACTATAAGGCATGAGGTGCAATATTTAAAAATCGGTCGGTATTTTTTTTCGGTCTTACTTTATAGCGAAAGATCACCTTTATTTAAAATGAATTTCCCCACAAAAGTTTTGAGGCGATACTGAATCGATGTTTAGGTTACCCGACGTTAATTTTCCTGCTAAATTTAGCTTGGAAATTAATTTGTTGTATAGCTCACGACGTCAAGTCACGTGATGAAACTATTTCCGTTAAATTTATTGGGAAATTAAATGAATTACGTCACGCGGCGTCAATTCTGTGGCTAAATTTAGCGAGAAAAGTGACGATTCCTAGGTCATATGATATCGATTTTCTCCCAAAATATAACGGGTAAACTGAATTGGTGTATAAATTCCTTGTCGTCATCACGTCGCGTCAATTTCCCTGCTACGTTTAGCGGGAAGGTTGATCACGTGACGTCCGGTCACGTGATTTTAATTTGCTTGCTATATTTAGCGGGGAAATCGAATTGGTGAGTAAGTCACGTGATGTGAGTTCACGTATATCAATTTTCAATCTAAGTTTACCAGGGACATTGAATCGGTGGATATATTACGTGACGTTAATTTCCCTGTTAAATTATGCGTGGGGGCTGAATTGGTATATAGGACACGAGACGCCAATTTCTCCGCTACATTAAAGGGGCAGTGCAATGATTTTAATGTTGCAATATTTGGCAGTTGGCATTTTTATACTGTTTATGCAAGCCCAAATGACCAAAAAGGCGTCACCTCTCCCCAAAATACTGCTATTCTGCTGCGTAATCGCAAAGCGAAAAACGATTTATTTGCTGATCTGCAGCCGCCTTCCGGGGTTCCGGGAACTAAAATGACACCGTCTCTGGGCGATAGGCGGAAGTCAACAAAACCTCTCCCCCTCCGCTGCTACACTCTCCGACAGCCCCGCGGCGAACCGTCCTTTGTGTCGATCGCTCGCCGCGACCTTCGACGATGCTAATCTTTTAAAAGTCGACAATCACCGAGGAATCGGCTGGTCTCTGAAGGGAGGACCCAAGGAGAAACTACGTGAACCCTCAGAGCACGCCACTCGAAAGTCGACGTGGACAGTTGAGAGGCACTTTGACCTTCGATTTGTTTCATTTTTTTTTTTAGTACGAACCACCGCTCGGCAAGAAAATACGGTTTTCTGCTTTTTGTTCCATAGGTTACGCAGATTAATTTCCGCAGTTAGTTGGCCAAAGTCTGAAAATTGTTGAACAGCCCTCTTTAAGCAGGCAATTCAGACGGACAATATTTTATAATTGAGAGATTGCATTAAAATATTTTATGTTTTAATACAAACAAAAAATAGTAAAGCAATTATTAACCTAGCACACCCACACACTGATTCTCGTTTGTGAGACTCCGATCTGCGCTCCCGTGTCTTTGTCAGAGCGGTCCACTTTAGTAAGTTTGTTTCCTATACTTGTAATCGTTTCTGCACAAATGTTCGATTGAATAGAGACGCATAAACGGAATAAGCCATGATGTGCCTAGTGGCGCTAGCTATCTATAAATTGATAAATGAGGGCAAAGAGGCTTAGTTGGGTAAATGCCGTCGTCCCTTTTCTTCAAGTTCATCGTTCACAAATCAATGTCATGGAAGCGATTGCTTAACTTATAGAGAACGTTCGATTTTTGAAAGGTGAACTTGCGTGAACGCTCCGGGATTATGGGATACAGAGTAAAGTAAAACGCATGTCGAAGAAGTCGAGTAGCTCTTTTTTTGGCATTAAAACCGAAGCTTCAAAAAGCACTGATAACAGGACGCCCATCGGTAAAATAGCTCATCTCATGCCATCATTGAAAGGAGATTTTCTTCTCCTCTCGCTGCTGTACGCTGGACGACAGGGCTCAGATGGACGGCGCTATCGTAATTTGCAATTAGATACATAAAACATAGGGTGCCTTCTTTAAAACTTTTGTTTCAGTTTTGAACTGGTCAACATGTTTGCCTTCCCATCCAGCTATACGAAATATTCGCCAGGCTTAGGCATTTCTAAGATTCTGCATACAACTGTCATTGCTGTTGAGTTGGGTGTGTGCACGGATTATAAAAATATCTCAAATCAATTCTAATGACTGTTAATAAGAAATGTCACATATTTTGATTTCAAGCATGAAACATTATTTTAGAAGGAACTTACTTATCGTTGAGCACGAATTCTTACCTCCAGGGATTCTTACCCTGGAGGTAAGAATCCCTCATTTTCATTCTTGTTTTGTCAGTCTCTTAAAATTGCAATCGCTTTTTATATTAGTTGTCTTAAGGGGGCACTGAAGTCGATTCTGAAATCAATCGTTCTTTTGTGATGACAACTCAATCTAGACGCTCTAAGGATCCCAACGAACCCGATATCACATTCGTGCGTAGCATATTTCCTTGCTAAAAACATGTTTAAACATGGCGACATGCCCTTTTTGGGAAGCTTCCGAGTGAAGTGGTCGACGAACGGCGCTTGTCAGCGACTTGCAAGTGATGACTTCGCCCGGGGTGAAAAAGAGGAGTCTCATTTGAATGTGTACCTATCAAACTTTCTTCGAAACGGGTTATAATAAAATCCTTCGGAATCTGCGCGTATTGTAAGGCTTTTATTGGTCCACGCAGTGTAGTGCGCGAGAAAAAAGAGTCCACACCCTTTTCTCTTGCCATGAGATGAATAGGCCATTTTGTAATAAAGGACATGGTAAATGTGAGAACTGAAACATTCTGGACAATGTAAACCCCGCAGGGGGCACCTGTGAAAGCAGGTGTTTGGAGAGTGGCGTCTTCACGAACCCCGAGTCCCCCAGGGGGCGCCTGCACCTTAGGTGCTAGGTGCTTGGTAAGTAGCGTTATTACGGACCCCAGCCATGTGGGCCACCATACCCGCACGCAGGGGGCAGCTACTTTAGTAGGTGCTTAGTGAGTGGCGTCACTACGAACCCCGAGCCTTGTGGGTTCGCCGACCCACGTCTGGCTGTGCGTGGCTTAACCCGTGTCCGGGGAAAAGGGGATCCTGGTGGTTGCACTGAGCCCGGGGTGTGGTAGGACCCTTCGGAGCTTCCGGGCGAGGCAAAACAGCGCGTCGTTCCCTGCATCTCGTAGACAGGTGTCCTGGCTTGGCCCGACCAAGATGATTTAGTCAGTTGCCTATTCTACCCTATTCTTCCTTCTTTCACTTTTCTTTCAACCTCTTTCCCTTTTCTTCTACGCTCCGTTCTTTCCATTTTCACCTTCTTAAGCGGCAAGCGCAAACCTTGAGTGGAAACGGGTCCTGTCCGTGCAACCACACTAGGGTATGGAGCCCAGGCAGCACTGGTAGAGTAATTGTGTCATCCAAGTCCATCTTGCTATGGCACATCACCTACCCCCTTGTTGGGCTCCGTGGTGGGCGGTGCACCCGGGCACTGAACTTTCCTTCCCATGTTATGGGTTCCCGTGCTAAAACCTTTCTCGATCGGCCCCCGAAAAGGATCCGTACCGAAGTTCCAACCGCAGTCAACACGCTATCTACCCGTTCTAGGTTCCCAAAGTTTTTGGTCCTGAATTCTGGAACTGAAAAACAACTGTAAAGGCTTTCTCCCTTTCTCGTAGCCAAGGTACTTGAATCTACCGTCGGAAAGAAATTCAAGCCCAAGAAAATGCCCTCTGGCGACCTGCTTCTTGAAATTGAATAAAGCGAGCAGAGTGCTGCACTTCTTGCTTTAAACATCATATCTGACAACAAAATCACAGTTACACCTCACCGCACCCTAAATACCACCCAGGGGGTTATTTCTGAGGATGACCTCCTTCACTCCTCAGACAGTGAAATCGTTGAGGGACTGTCCAACCAAGGCGTTATAGCTGCAAGGCGTATCTCCTGCGCCGCGACGGCTAAGAGCGGAAAACGAAGCACGTCGTTCTTACATTTGAATCTATCGCATTGCCAAAGGCTGTGAAGGCTGGGTACCTTCACTGTAGAGTGCGGCCTTACGTGCCGAATCATCGCAGCTGTTTTAACTCTCAGATCTCAGACATTTGGTCATGAATCCCAGAACAGCCGAGGCAAAGCCACTTGTGCGAAGTGCGGTCAGGCTGACCATCAAACAGATACATACTCTAACGACCCCAACTGTGTCAACTGGAACAATCCCCATCCCGCATATTCCTGCTCTTGTAAGACATAAAAAAATTAAAAGGACATTCTTACTTTGAAAGTGAAGGAAAACCTCTCGTATCCAGAGGCACACCGTCGCTTTGCGTTCTTGCAAAAAGGCGGCTTCGCGGAGGTGGTGCAGCAGGGGCCTGCACCACTGAAAGTGACAGTGGCAACCCAGACATCTTTCCCAGACCATGGGAAGTCACTGCAGTCCCCCACGCCCAAGCTGAAGATTCAGCTCCATGAGCATGCACTTTCAGCAGGTCGGTTTTCCGACCACTCGAGCCAGAGTGTTAACTGCACCGCACCTTCAGGGCAGCAGCCTTTCCGTTCTGGCGGAGAGTGTGCACAGGCCGCTCCCCCTTCTCAGGATGGGCCGGCAGCTGCAGCTTTCGTACCCGTTCGCACTCCGCGATCCCCTTCCACAAGAAGGACTCGACGCTCTCGCCCGCACTCGTCGGAGAGAGCGTCGTCTTCGAAGGAGCGGCAAGGCTCTTGTGTCGCTCCTACAGTGACAAAGGGACAGGAACCGGTGGATTCGGGCTGTGCCCTGCCCAACACACCCGCTGCCTCTTCTGCTGGGTCAGGCCGTGGCCGGGGCGTGCAGCCCCGTGCTCCAAGCCTACCCAAAGCCCTACCCAAAGCCCCATCCTACGAGGCGGAGGCAACCAACGGATGATTGCAGTGAGGTGTCTGCACCACCGTCTGATCAGAACGACATGGACTGGCAGATAGCTAAATCTAAGTATAAGAGCAAAAAATTGTAACCCCTTCAAAGTGACGTTGTACAATCTTTTTTGCCCCGCGCGGCATAGCCGAGGTTTTACTTTTACTTGTTCTTTACTACTTTTTGCTGATTTACTCATCGTTTAACTTTGTTTTAGAGTAATGGCTTAATTTACTTTTATGCACTGGAACTGCCGAGGTCTTTTATGAAATATTTATTACGTTAATTTTTTTATGGACGTATTACGTATATAGCTCTCTCTTCACAAGAGACGCATCTTAATGGTCATCATAATTCAGTGTTACGTCACCATCAGTTTTTAGAAAGGATCACCCTGTGTCCTGCTACAACAGAAGAAAGGGAGCAGAAGAGGAAAACGTCGAGGAAGCAGGGCGGAGGAGAAGGGGGCGAAAAAGAGGAAGAAGAGGGGTTCTTGTTCGGCGGTAACCCGACCAGGTGGAAGCACACCCGGCAACGTCCCGAAGGTGCTACTGTCGGGTGAAACATCAGCTTGGCGGTGTGCAACCAAAGCGGCAACATCCGGCATGAACGAGGCATTCGGCAGCAATCCGAAGTAGCCGCTGGTGGGAAAGATTATCGACTTCGGCGGTGTCCCGGAGCAGAACATCCCAGACCAGCCTCAAGGAACACCCAAGGAACATCACTGGGAACGACTTCGGCGGTGTCCCGGAGCAGAGCATCCCAGACCATCAACAAGGAACAACACTCACCAACAACCAAGCGCTGCTGAAAACAAGACAGCACCAAGACCTTCAGCCAGACAAGGACGGACTGAAAGTGAGACAATTTCTGACCTGTATATTTGTGTATAGCAAGAACGTTTCTTGTTTTTTGTTATTTTTTTGAATATATATATATCTTGATCAAACCTCACGGTATGACTGAATTCCTCCTTCGGCGGTTTGACCTGAACCTATAACATCACACCCTGCATCAAATGCATCAGGAGAAGTAGCTGTGGCTGTTCAAAGTGGAGTCGCATGCTCGGAGGGTCCTCTTTGCACACCTCTTGAGGCAGTGGCTGTGCGCCTTCTTTTGGACCTCCTCATCACTGTTGTCTCCATTTATATTCCACCAAACATTCCACTGCATCTTCATGACCTCCAAAGACTTGTTGCACAGCTTCTTCGTTTTTTTTTTGTTTTATTTTTAGAAGATTTTAACGCTCACCACCCCTTGTGGGGTAGCGCCCGTCAAGACTCACGTGGTGCGGTCCTTGAACGGTTTTTATTAACATCTGGGCTGTGCTTTATGAATAAGAGAGAGCCAACCATTTTCAGCGCAGCTCACAATTCATTTACACATATCGATCTGGCCATGTTATCCCCTTCAGTGTTTTCTTTATTTACATGGAAAGTATTGGGTAACCCCTTTGGAAGTGACAACTTTCCAGTCATTCTGGAGAGTCTAGTTTGTGTTTTAAGCCTAATGAAACGTACCCCTCGTAGGAAACTTGACAAGGCAGACTGGGGTCTATTCAACCTAAATGTAGAGCTTAAGCCTTGCATGTTCTTGTCCTTAACACTCGATGAAGCCACCACATACATTACACAATAGATCGCTAATGCTGCTTTTCGCTCCCTCCCTCAGACCTCCTCTAGCATCCCCAATAAGTATAAACCATGATGGATTGATGATTTTGCCAATACAAAAAAAAAAAGAACAGGACAAGGCGTGGGGTATATTTCGCAGATATCCTACATTCATGAATTTAATAGAGTTACAGCGAAATAGGGCTTAAGCTCGTTGGACCAGGAAGCAGGCCAAGAGGAAGTCCTGGAGAGGCTATCTGTCGTCTATCAGCTGCTACGTCCCAACAAAGGAAGTGTGGGACCGACTGCACATGGCCGAAGGCAAATACCGCTGCTTTACAGACACTCTTTTTCCCTCTGTAAGCTCGCTACATGAGCAGGCAAATGTGTTGATGCACAATTTGCAGCCGTTTCAAACTCCTCTCACTATTCTCCAGCGTTTCTGAATTTTAACGCAGATGCAAAAAGAATGAAAGTCAGCTTGGCGGGAAGAGCCTCTGCACTATATAATTAGCCGTTTACAATGGTTGAGCTTCAAATGGCTCTCGAAATCCGGAAACGTTCATCCCTCGGTCCTGGTCGGATACATTATGAGATGTTCCGGCATTTATTGGAGGAGCCACTCACAGCCCTCCTGACATATTTCAGTGAACTATGGAACGATGCACACTTTCCCGCCGATTGAAAGGAGGCAGAAGTAATTCCGCCGGTGAAGCCTGGAAAATATATTTTACTTCCTTCAAGTTACAGGCCGATTGCACTGACTAGTTGCTTAGGGAAAACGTTTGAAAGGACGATTAATAAGCGTCTTGTTTATTTCCTGGAGCAACACAGTATTTTGAATGTAAGTTACTGTGGGCGTCGATCAGGACGTTCCACCATAGACCATCTAGTCCGGCTGGAGACTGTTGTACGTGAGGCGTTTGTGAATAGGCAGCATTGCGTATCTGTCTTTTTATATTTAGAAAAGGCTTACGATACAGCTTGGAGACATAGCATCTTGCGTGACTTTTCATGTATGCAGTACGCGGCAGATTGCTTCATTGTATAAAAAACTATCTTAGTGGACGTTTCTTACGTGAGTGGTTAGGCGCGACAGTATCCAATTGCTTTGTCCAGGAGAATGGTGTTTCTCGCGGCGAAGGATTTAGTGTCACCCTCTTCGCAATAAAAATTAACTCTCTCCGTCGTGTCATACCTTCCTCAGTATCATATTCATTATACGTAGATGATATTCAAATCTCTGTAACATCGTGTAATATGTCTAGCTGTGAAAGGCAGCTACAACTAGCCATAAAAAATGACTAAATGAGCTAACGAGAATGGTTTTAAGTTCACTCCCGAAAAAAACTATTTGTGTCCCCTTTTCTTTGCGGCGGGGGCTCTGGTTAGAGCCCACTCTCATGTTATACAGAAATGCCATCGAAGTTAGAACTGAGGATAAGTTTCGGGGGGGGGGGGGGGGATATTTGATAGTAAGCTTAGCTTTGTTTCCCATCTCAAATGGCTAAAGCAGAAATGTTTGCAGACATTGAACATTCTTAAAGTCCTCTCACATAAGTCTTGGGGCTCTGACAAGAAGTGTCTACTTCGTTCGTACCTTTCCCTTATACGATCACGCCTTTGTATACCTCTCTCTTGTATGATCGCGTCTGTTGTATTCGCGTCGGCTCGGCCGTCTGCCTTAAAAATCCTTGACCCTGTCCATTACCTTGGGTTGCGTCTTGCAACTGGTGCTTTTAGAACATCTCCTTTTTTAAGCTTTTATGCTGACTCGAATGAAATGTCACTTTAAAAAGACGGCAGTATCTAAGTCTGGTTTATGCCTACAAGGTGTTATCAAAACCCAGCCATCCAGCCCACAGTAGTATTTGAGAGTCTAAGTTTTATCGTACTTTTGAGCATAAACCAACTGTTGTTCGACCCTTGAGCCTTCGTTTTGAGAGCCTCCGTCTTTGCCTTAACCTGCCACGTGAGGGTGTTCATTTTCTAGAAAGTGCATATTATACTGCCCCATGGGATATCAAACCTATAGCTTGCAAATGGTATTTTACAAAATTTAATAAACATAATGTGTCTCCACTCATTCTACAACTGTAATTCTTAGCTCTGCAAGAAAAATACAGACATTACTGCAAGTTTTACACTGACGGTGCCAAGTCCTCAATGAATGTCGGCTCTGCTGTTTATTCAAATTCGTTTACCGATGTTACTCGACTTATTGATGTCGTCAGAATTTTTACAGCCGAACAATATGGTGTTCTGGCAGCACTTGACTATGAAATGAGGAGCAAAGTGATGAAAGCCAATATGTTGGTAGACCCTCAATGTGTTCTTACTGCAGTACGCTCTGTTGCACCAACTACGAATAAGTTGACTCAACTCGTACGGGCAAGAGCTCAACAGGGACTCGCTGGTGGGAAGGACATTAACGTTTGCTGGATACCGAGCCATGTGGGCGTCGCAGGCAACGAGGCTGCAGATAGACTAGCCGCGTCTTCGCAGAACCTTTTACCATCGAATGTCTGCGTACCTTACCAAGACCTTAAAGCGTCCGTACATTTTTCACTTTGGCAACTATGGCAATCTGAATGGTAGTTAGGCGATAACAATAAGAGTCAGGCAATCAAACCAGAACTTGGTGCATGGGAAACCTCATGTAATAAAAATCGTTCCCACGAAGTCCTCCTGTGCTGGTTGAGAATTGGCCACTCGTTCCTAACCAATCAATACCTGCTTATGGGTGAGGAACCGCCAGTGTGCGAGCACTGTGTGTGTGTGTGTGAAGGGGGGGGGGCTTTATCTGTTCTGCATGTTTTTTTTTCTTTGCTGTGGCCTTCTGTAACAATACAAAATCCCATTTCATCCTGTCTTAATGCTAGGGGAGCTGCCCCTCATATCATTTGAACGTCGTCTATAGCTTTTCTCAAAACTACAGGTATCTCACATAAACTATAGCCAAGTTCTAGTCAAGTCAGCGTACTTTTACCAATGTTTTTTTAGCTTACTTAGTTTGGAGCAGTATGGCCGTTGGAGCTCTTGCGCCATAAAACCCGCAAACAACAAGAACTAAACAATTTAAGATCAAAAACCTCATTTTCCAAAAATGACCTCTGTGCTCCTTTAATAACTTTATTTCTGTATTTAAATGTGTATTTTCTAAAATAAATGAGATACATTTTGTTCTTTTTTTATTTTCATTTTGTTCAGTTAGCAACGAACTGAGTAAAAAAAGTAATAATATAACCGTATAGTATTATGTATAGTAAAGTTCCTGACTCGAAAGTCCTTTACCCGAGCGCGGCTGGTGACTTCGATGGCGAGGCAGTGGCAACGCCGACGACTTAAAAAATAACTTTGCATTCATTATTTCAAAAAGGAACAGGAGGACCACAAGTGCCAGCAACCGACCTTCGGGACTTCTCCCGCGAAACTCTCTATACTCGTTTTCACCTCAAGAAAATAGCAAGTTTTGCGCATTATTCATACGCGGCGCGAAGTAGTTCTTACGAGATTTGGTTGTTGGAGGAAAAAGTGATGCTTTCGGCGTTTGGAACGTGTGCGTCTTGATAAGATTACATACATCTAATCTCAAATTCCCCTATATATGTCATAATTATCAATATAAAGGGGGAAATTAGTAATGCTCCGCGTGGAGCCGGACTTTTTTTACTTCGCTTCTTGAGGTGAAAACAGGTATAGACCCCGCTCCTCCGGGAGTCCGCCGCGTCTCAAAGGGGAGACTTTCTGTGCGTTGACGCCACGCGCGGTTGCGGAGGAGTCATTTGCTCTTTTCCGTGCACCAGTAGCCACCTTCTCCTTGAAGAGGGGGGTTATCTCGGCACTTTTTACACGCTCCTATCACTCCCCCAACTACGGTAACACAACGTCGCACAGGTGCATAGCGACCGACGGTTTTCTCCTTTCTTAAATGGAATCTCTTCACGGCACACGGCAAAAAAAAAAAAACAAAAAAAAACTTCGTTTTAAGGGAAATCAATTACACTGATCCTTTGTCTTACATCGCAATAGAATAGATAAATTTTAACTAAGAATTTTCAGACACCATAAAAGTCTAGAAGAACGCCATCTTTCAAAATGGTTGCGAAACGCGTTAAGTATATTCTTTTCTAAAGATATATTTAAAAGAAAAAGGTTTTCTCGAGAAATTTCCTACATAATAAATATAAACCCTTGTTTTTTTTCCTAGAACAGCCATAGAATATTAAGCAGAGGTTTTGTAATTCTCATTAATTCGACTGCAATTACGTAACGCTGAGACAAAGCTTGTTCGAATTCTTCACTCTGTTATGTCTTTTAATATATAACAAGATATTGGTTAATTTTCAAGCTTACTCCTTAGAAGAGGTATCTCGTAGGTGCAATAATTAAAGCTAATACATATTTATATAATTACTTTTCGCATGCTCCTCCAAAACGTTCTTTGACAATCAACGTCAAGGTCCATTCTGTTGTTTCGCCGAAGGGTCTTCGCTCCCTTCCAGAAGACAAACGGTTTCATTTTGAGGACGACGGGCGAGCTTTCCCAACACAATTCGAGGGCTTATATCGAATCTGGAACTATTAAAAAGTGTTTGAAAGCTTTCCACACTATTACTTATAATGACCCTCATCAACGGACGCCGAAACAAAACGGTCGAGGCATGATTAAAATTGAAGAAAGATGCACCAATTGATCTCATTTAGACAATTCATAAATTTATCAGCATTCTTAATCGCCCGGAATGAAAAGGTGTAATATGCTTACACCTACCTAAATCATTTGAAAACGTTTATCAGTTTAAATTAATCACAAAGCGAGCCCATCCAGAGAAATTATTAAGTGATCGCATGGTTCCGAGATTACCTAAATTTACAATTACAGTTTGTAGATATTAGTGGTTGACAGTCTTCATGTGGTTTCGTTTTATCAGGCGTTCCGCAAGGTTCTCTCCAAGGGCCTGTTTTATTTTTCATCTTTATTGTTGGCATTACTCGTACCATTTCTATAAAGCTGTGTTTTGTTGCAGACGATGTTCTTTTGCATATGGAGTTCCGAAACGCCAATATTCATTCTGAATTGAATCATTTTCTACAAGAGATACAAGTCTACTGGTCGGTACTGCAAATACCACTAAACTTATAAAAAGTGTTTATATGCGTATCGGAATCATTGCCTTTTATTATTTTAGTACACGTTGAAGTCTCATGTGCTGTACCAATTGTTTTCTTTTTAATACCCGGGCGTGCACATGAGCATTGATTTACGTTGGAATGTGCATTTAAACTATAAAGCAGATAAAGAAAGCCCTGTCAAAACTTTTGTATCTTCCAATTAACTGCATATAGGTCTCTCTAAATAATAAATTAACCTCATACAGCACATTTGTTTGTTCAGCTCTTGAATACGCCGTTTTATTTTTTAACAAATGCAGTCATCATTCGGGCTCGGGTCTTGATGAGCAGATGGGTTTGTTTATTTACAACGAACCCATAAGGTAGAAATGTTGTAATTCACGTTAAACTTTAGTCATGGTCGAGCTAGTGTTTGATAGATTGAGGGCCCGTACCGTGAGGACAGGGTGTAGCGAGCCAGGATGCGACCGACACGTTTCAGAACACAACAGAGGAATGAATTTAATCAAGCGACAACAAGTAAGTGCAGCGAGAGGGGGCGCCACAGGAATGCGGCAGACTATTTACAAAGTCAATAGGTGGCGACCTCTACATCTCCCCCCTTTATGAAAGATGAAAGATGGAGGAAGCCCACTACATAAAATTTCACAAATTTAAACGGGTCGGCCGAACAACACGTCGGCCACTACGAGTTCGCACAACACCGTCGCTGTCGGTTGGGGCTGGGACCGGCTCAGTGGCAGGAGGCGGCCCTGTTGGGCTTGCAGGTCGTGGTTGTTCAGGAACCAAGACGTGTTGCGCTGATTCGGGCTGATCTTGTGGTTGTGCCTCTCCACCGAAAGGCACAAGATGGCGGCGGTTTCGCTGAAGAACACCACCCCGTTCTGTTTCCACAATATAACTTCGTGGTCGTTGAGCGGGACTCAACACTGTAGCGCGCACTTGATCAGGTCTCACCCAGACTTGCTCTCCGGTTCGAAGTGACGGCAGGTCCCTGGCCGCGTGACGCCGGTTGTAGTCTGCAGCCTGTTGTCTTTTGTAGGCTAAATCATTGCTGGCAACCTTGTCTTTCACTGGCCAGTTTGGACGGAGCTGCTCGTCGCGCTTAGGAACTCGGGTCTTCAGCTGCCTCCCCATCAAAAGCTGGGCTGGGCTGAAACCGTTCACTCCCGGGGTGTCTCAGTAGCTGAGGAGGGCGAGATGGGGGTCATCTGCCTTCCGAAAGAGGTCTTTTACCGTCCGGATTATTCTCTCAGCTTCTCCATTAGACTGGGCGAAGTGAGTGCTGCTGGTGATGTGGTCAAACCCGTAAGATTCAGCGAAAGATGTGAACTCTCTCGAAGAGAATGGTGGACCGTTGTCAGACCTTACGCGCTGAGGAATTCCATGGCGAGCGAAGATGCTCTTGATCACGTCGATGACAACCTGAGCTGTCGTGCTTCTTAGCGTTACAACCTCCGGGAATCGGGAGTAGTAGTCCACCACCAGGATGAAGGTTTGTCCGTTGAGGTGGAATAGGTCCATGCCGAGCATTTCCCACGGACGACCGGGGAGAGGGGTGGAGACCAGCGGCTCCGACAAGTTCACACGAGTGGAGGCGCACTGCTCACAATTGGTAACCATGGAAGTGATCTCCGCAGTTATGCCTGGCCACCATACCGATTCTCGAGCCCGGGCTTTGCTACGGTTAATTCCCTGATGTCCCTCGTGCAGCAACGTCAGCACTTGCAGCCTCAGTGAAAAAGGGATGACTAAGCAGGCACCCTTAAGAAGAACACCGTTGCAAACAGATAGTTCATCCATCACGGCAGCATACTTTCCGAGATGTAGCGGTAACTTTGACTTCTGCGGCCACCCGCGCTGGCAAAAGGAGATCAGTGCACTGCACTCGCCATCAGAGCCTTGTGCTTTCTTCACATCCTCCAAGCTGACAGGCAGTACTTCGGAGGTGCTGTCAACTACCTCTGTGGCAAAAAGTTCCACAGTGTCCAAAGGACAGGGTGCCTTTGGAGGAATCCGCGACAAGGTGTCTGCTGTAGCCAGCAGCTTTCCAGGCACATAGAGCATCTGGAACTGATAGCGCATAGTCTTGAGCCTAAGTCTCTGTACCCGCGGAGGTAGCATGTCAAGCTCCATCTTTCCAAACAGCGAAACAAGGGGCTGGTGGTCCGTCTCCACGTCGAAGTTTATACCACGAACGAACTCGTCGAACCGCTGGATGGCCCACGCCGTCGCCAATGCCTCCTTTTCCGTTTGACTGTATCGTTGCTCGGTGTCTGTCATTGACCGCGAAGCGAAGGCGACCGGTCGACGTTCTCCCGACGGCTGAGTCTGCAGCAAGACGGCACCGAGTCCAAAAGAGCTTGCGTCTGCAGAAACCGTCGTGGCATACGCCGGGTGGTACTTGGCCATGCACCGGTCTGAAGTGAGCAGCTCCTTGACTTTTGCGAACGCTGCTTGTTGTTCATGCTGCCAAGTCCAGCTTGTAGTTTTGTTCAAGAGGACTCGAATTGGGGCAGTGACGTCAGAGATGTGAGGCAGGAATCTTGCTAGGTGGTTTACCATCCCAAGGAGGCGTCTGACGCCAGCGATGTCACTCGGTGGATCCATGGTCCGGATGGCTTCCACTTTGCTGGGATCCGGCCTGATGCCTTCTGCCGAAACAATAACTCCCAGGAACGAGACCTCGGAGACTCCAAACCGGCACTTGTCTTTGTTCAACGTGATGCCAGCTCCTGCTAGCCGAGACAACACCTGCTTGAGCCGAGCGTCGTGTTCCTCCTGGTTACGTCCAAAAACGAGAATATCGTCGATCATATTGGCGACGCCTTCTTGACCTTCAAGGATTCTGGCCATTTGTTTTTGAAAGTACTCCGGCGCCGAGGTGATGCCGAAGGGGAGTCTACAGAAACAATAACGGCCAAAAGGAGTGATGAAGGTCGTGAGCTCCTGCGAGCCGGCTGCCAGCCTGACCTGATGGAAGCTTGCTGTGGCGTCCAACTTCGAGAAGATGGCCGCGTCGCCCAGGAGACCAAGGACCTGCTCGACTGTCGGCAGGATGTGGCGCTCTCTGAGTACCACTTCGTTGAGCCGTGTCAGGTCAACGCAGAGTCGATACGCTCCGGTAGGCTTCGGGACGACGACGAGTCCGGAGCACCATGGGGTTGGTTTGTCGACGCGACGAATCACTCCGTCGCTCTCCAACTTGTCTAACTCGTGCCTGACGACCTCTTGCAGCGGGATGGGAATCCGACGAGGTGCGCTGAGTGAAAATGGCACGGCGTCTGGCTTCAGGCGAATGGTGTACTCGTCCTTGAGTGTGCCCAGTCCGCGAAACAATTCGGCATGTAGTGTTGTCTCGGGAGCATCCACAGCACCTAGGAATTGTACAACCTTGAGAGCCTCAATCGCCGGAAGACCCAGAAGAGGTACGGAAAGGGAGTCGATCACATAGAGCCGCTGAGAGCTTGTCCTCCCTTGCCACTGCAGTCGTGCCAGATACGACCCCAAAACACGCAGCGGTTGACCTCCGGGTCCTGTCAGCAGGCTTTCCACCTTGTCAAGCTTGGCCGGCACGTTGGGAAAGTCACTCGGTACGGCAGACACTTCCGCTCCAGAGTCCACCTTGAATTCCGCGGTGTAGTTATTCACGGTGACGTCCACGTACCTAGCTTTAGCGGATGTTCCCACAGCGTGCAGCTGGACAGAGCCGAGCTTGCCTTGCTTGACTTTCTTTGCACGGCACACTTCGGCGAAGTGTCCCTTCTTTCTGCAGTAGTTGCAGAGCGAGTCCCGTGCTGGGCAGTCTGAACGCGCGTGAGGCGCGCGACCGCAAAACGAACAGGCCGATGACTCACGGGGATGCCCTGCTCTGGCTTCGGCTCCGCTTGCACGTGCTGCTTTGGTGTCCGAGCGCCGACGGGATGGAACTTTATCTTTTTTCGTAGCGTCGACTTGGACTGCACGGGAACTCTCGTTGCTTGGCCGCGCAGACGCTTTCTCTTTATCGGCGTCTTCGGACTGACGTGCCTGGGTCCAGGCTTCAGTGAGAGTTAACTTAGCGTTCCGACACAGCTGCTCCGAGAGACGCGTGTCACGCAGGCCGACGACAAACCTGTCACAAACTAGACGCTCTTCTATCGCCGCTGACGGGTAGTTGCAGCGCTTCACGAGCTTACACAGCTCCGCGTAATAGGCATCCACGCTTTCGTCAGGTTGCTGGATGCGTTTGTGGAAACGCGAAGACTCGTAGAGCTCGTTGGCTGGATGCACGAAGTGCGCCGTAAAGCGAGCAACCACTGCGGTGTACGAGGCGAGGGACGCCGCGTCGAGCGAGAACGTGTTGAGCAGCGGACGAGCTTCTGGACCCATACAGTAGAGTAGGGAGCGTACCTGGACGTCTTGAGGCGCTTGTCCAAGCCCAGACACGGTGACATAGTCGTCGTAGCGGTCTCGCCACGTCGGCCAAGTCCCGACGTTCGAAAAGTCGAACGCGTCCGGCTGCCGCAGATTGACGCCGACCCACTGCGGGCTGGATTCCTTGGACATGATTGTAGTGTCCTGAAGGCTAGCGTCGAGGTCGGTTCACTTCTGACACCATGTTTGATAGATTGAGGGCCCGTACCGTGAGGACAGGGTGTAGCGAGCCAGGATGCGACCGACACGTTTCAGAACACAACAGAGGAATGAATTTAATCAAGCGACAACAAGTAAGTGCAGCGAGAGGGGGCGCCACAGGAATGCGGCAGACTATTTACAAAGTCAATAGGTGGCGACCTCTACAGTTAGTATGATCAACCTAATATACATTATATCAGTATGGGTTTCTAGACACCCATTCAGGCATCGTAACATCAAGCCTTCCGCGAAAAATAGCTTAAGAGTAGACGCTTTTAAATATTCCTACTTTCAAAAAACTGTCTATGAATTATAAAAGTTACCAGAAGAAATAATTAAATAATTTAATTCGTACGCTTTTTTAATCATCTACAACACTATTGGTGTCTTTGTTTTTATATCTTTTTGTGTTTTTTTTCTCTTTTTACTACTTCTATTTTGGCGCCCTATTGACTTGGAGAACATAACAGCGCTTCACGACAGGGACGAAGGGTAGGAACGAGACAACACAATGCACAATGCACATAGCGCATTGTGTTGTCTCGTTCCTACCCTTCGTCCCTGTCGTGAAGCGCTGTTATGTTCTCCAAGTTTCAGTACCAACTTGCCCAAGGATCCGCTTTGCCCTATTGACGTTTTATTAATGCTAATTTTTTGCACAACGCTGTTTTCTGGTCGTGTGTGTTTTCCAAGACATTGTCGGATGTTAGAGAGTTGTGTTTGTTGTGTTTAATTATTCGCTCCTAGCATGTCTCTGACCAGAGGACATAGTTTTTTGCAAAAGTTGAAAAATATATATACATATTTTATGATTTTTCTTACGAACGAAGTTTTTTGAGACCTGTTAATGCTTATAAAAAAAAAAAAAACTGCGCTTGAATTTCGTTTTTTCTTTATACTTATTTTGGTTGATTTGTCGTATTTCCAAATATATAGAATATTTTCTTATCGTGTGTTTAAGAGTGCCGAAAAAAAACTATGTTTCTTAATGTGCGTATATTAGAAAAGAGTGGCAGCATGCAAGTTGAGAATATAACGTTTATTTTCGTTCTTATGTCGTTTAGAACGAAGGGATGTTGAACCGTTCCAACCGGACCATTCTCGTGACGGGTTACTGGTGTTAGATTGTAAATAAACATAAAATAGAATAAACCGCACACTGAACACATCGCTAGGGTTATTCCGTTCTTCAAGAGTAAAACACTCTTAGCTGAGCATACCAAAGTAAATATTTCGGTTAGTGTTGCCTCGGCTTAGCAGTCCTACTATAATATTTTATATCCACTTCGGCCTCATTCCACCATGAGGATCGTCTACGAATTAGTATCTTAACGCAAACATTATACATTTCTCGAAGTACGCTTAGTTGGTCGGTGTATATGCCCTACTCCCGTCGTCTACTATTTCTACAAAATAGGTTTGAACGCTTAATGGGTACGGTGATTGACTATTTGTGCTGCCGCACATCAATCTTAAGGAAAATAAAACGCGCTCTGTAGAAGGAAACTTTTCCACCATAGCTAAAAAGAATCCCACGCTGCCGCTCTTATGAATACTGACGAATTCTCGGCATTTTAAATTCAGCCTGATGCTCATGATATTTCATTATTTGCATGTATCGTTCAAATAAATGTACGAATATTCTACAGAGTGCGACAGCAAGACCTGGCCCATCGACGTCCGGGCCGGGGTGGCAAAAACGCCATGTGGGAAGTATCGAGCACGTTAAATTAGTAAATAACTGGTGGGAATGGACTACTTAATTTCATATTGCTGCAAACCGACAGTTATTTTCATAGCTGTGGATGTAAGAAATATTGCATTTTACTTCTTATGGCTAGCGCAAAGCTCGGCTAGATCGTACAGCCGCTTATTTCGCACTTTGAGATGCTGAGTTGGCTTTTGGGGGTTTTATATGGTATACGTACCATGGACCACAAGCTGTCTATTGATTTAATGGTTGAGTATTGGTAGATTGATATTTTTATGACCGTCTTACTGTAACCTATTCCTTAGCCAAGTAATTATGATCTGCTGTATGTCAAATCGCCCCGCAAAATATGATTCTAAGAAAACCTCTCTCTCTTTATGCAAATCAACCGAGTTTTCCTGCGAAAATCACAGTGTGTTGAAATTTGGACGCCTCAGTAAACCTTAATATACCACGCACACAGCTCACTTTCAAAACTTAATTTGGGAAAAGCACGCATTGGTTTGTGTAATATTTTACTTAGTTCAGAATGTGATGTTTTAACTACACAAATTATTATAACGAGTTAGGATACTTAGAATACGAGTTTTAAGATGCGATTCATGTCATATGTTGTTATAAAAAAAATCTGTTTTCTTGCACGTTATATCTTTAAATCCTTTGTGCCGTTTTATTTTTTTCAGTAGGATTATTGGACATTTAGTTTTAGTCAAATGAACCATCCTCATATTTTAAAGCCTGGAAACTGATACACTGACTTAATTTTTTCCGTATCCTGTGACTGCTACGCACCCTTCGAGTTTGTGTCTATTATGCCTAGTATGTTTTCCGCTGAACTCAAATAAAATAAAAAAAAACAAGGTCACCGCAAACAACGTATTAACGCGCTCTCGTCTCTTAATTTTGCATAATTCCTTTGATCTTGCCTTCCAGCTTCTTGAAAATTGCCTTAGAAAGGATGTGGGCATTTCTGTGTCTTTTTTGCCGTTTACCGGTAGAGCTTTTTAGCTATATTTTTGTTTCCGAACCTTCAGTTTGACTCGCACAGTCTTAGACAGGAAAATACAAGCCGAGAGAAAAAGAGTGTACACGTCATGGATGTCTGGAATCACGTATTTTCTTTTTGGCTAGAGACTCGCCGGTTTTGTTGTAAGCCTTCCGCTTCGTGTCCCCTGAAAATTGACGTCTATAATTGCTCACTATGTCTAGACTGCTACTCTTTTCACATATGTCGTTTAAATTTCTAGCTGCCTTTCTCTAGTTTTGTCGCTCGTGAACACGTTCTGGTACTTCGATCTTTTCTTTCACCGATACGTCTGGCACGCCAACCTTTTTCAAGTTACCCTGAAGTCATGTCGTTGTGTAAATTTACTGTTCATATTTAGTACCACCACATATATTAATCGAAGGTGTGGGGAAGTGGAGTGTATAATCACGTCTATTATGCTGTTTATTTGCCTTCATCTACGTATTTTTTCGGTTACTCATTTCACGAATTAAGGAAGAAAGAAAAGGAAGAAATTAAAATATCCCAATAAAAAACCTAATAGAACGCTACATTTTCAATGCCTAAATCTTGAACCTTACTTTGTTGTTTGCGATATCAGCTCGTGTTTGTCGTCGTTTTTTTTTTTTGTACATGTTAATTTTTTATATTCTTAGTTTTTTCCATCAATTTTGGTGATTTCAGACACTTTCATTCACCTAGGTTTTGCTTTTGCTTGTGTTTTTTGATCACCGCCTTGCTCTTAATTTTATTTCCATTCGTTGTATAATCGAAGGGTACACTTGCTCTTGTACATTTTTACTAAGCGCCGCTACCACGTGCCTTGAGCCAACCTTAAGGTAAGAACCTCCAATTCTCGGCTGTGCGTGGCATATACCTGTCCGAGCAAAGTGGCATTCTGGTGTATAAACTGTGCCTGGGATAGGTTTATTATACCTTTGAGATCTTCCCGGGGAAAAAAAAACAACATCACGTTGCCCCACAGTTTTCGTAAACCGGAGTTCAGGGATGGCCCGCCAAAGATGATTCAGTTAGTCGCTTCCTGATAACCTCTCCCCAATTCGCGTGGATTTTTTGGTTCTTCTTGCTTTCTTTCTTTACGTCTCTTGACGGCAAGATACATCATTATGTAAAAACGAGTCTTCTTTTTACATCCATACTTTGGTAAAGTGCTTCGGCAGTACTTATACTGTACTTGATCACCAAAGCCCTGTTTTTTTATTGCCCATGGCTAACCCCTCTGTTGGGTTCGATGGCGGGTGGTGCATCCCGTACTATATTTGTTCCCCCGTTTTAATATGTTCTTCTAAACTAAACATCGATGTATGCAAAAAAGCTTCATAACGCGGTCGCAGCCAACTCAACGTTGGCTGCACTCGCATTGCAACGCTGTAAGAGCAGTTAATACTGCTCTTACAGCGAGAAACCATATGCTAGTTTTAATTAAGTTTAAATGTAATCGACACTCTATTCGTGAAATAGTTTACAGCCAAGGAGATGTCATTCGAGGACTTATTGGTAGAAACGAAAAACAGGCAAAAAAGTGCACTCCGAGCTTTGAATGGAGGGTACGGCCGTAAAACCACTCTTACTTCGCAACGCAATTTGAAGATTGCTCAACTTGTGGCTTTCTGAGAATGATCTTGAGTTCTCAAAATCATAAAAATATTTCGGGCCTTGGCGAAGAAACTGTTCAAGTGCGATAAACGGATGCATCTTGACAGCGTTGAAAATAGCTTGTTTCGCCGCCCGAAGACTTTCTGGAAGTTCACGAAGCAACATACACGCGACGTTAGTCCTATCATCTTCTTACGTCCCTGTTCAGATAACGCCCCGGGTTATGTTTCATCACCTCATGAAGTTGCAGATGTTTTCGTTGATTATTTTGCCAAATGTTTCTCTGACAATCAGCAATCCGTTCTACCGGAGGATAAGGAGCTGATTTGTCACGATTTTTGAGTTCTATAAGAGTGGACTCTCTGATATTGCCGAGTCGATAAGAAAGTTAAAACCCAAGTTTTCTTCTGGCGTAGATGGTGTACCAGGCTTTGTTATCAAAGGTTACGGTCAGCTGTTCATTCCTATTTTCAAACACATTTTTAATATGTCAGTCAGTTCAGGCGTTTTCCCTTCGCTCTGGAAAAAAGCAGTTGTTGTTTCTATCTCAAAAGGCGGTGACGCATCTATAGTTGCAAACTACCGTCCAGTTTCTCTGCTTTGTGCTTTTTCCAAGGTTTTTGAGATTGTTCTGCATAGCAGGATGACTTTTTATTTCCGTCAAAAATTAACGCCCTTGCAGCACGGTTTTTTAAAGGGTAGGTCTGTGGAAACAAATTTGTGTACCTTTTTAGATTACTGTGTGCCGTTAGTTTTAAACAGAGAACAAGTAGATGCAATATACTTTGATTTGTCAAAAGCCTTCGATAAAGTGAGTCACGTGTTGCTTTTGTCCAAGTTACATCTGTATGGTGTCTGTACAGAATTGTGTGACTGGTTTAAAAGTTATTTGTCTTTTTGATTAAATAGTGTTCGGGTCGCTGACAGTTATTCCAAAGAGTTTTTTTAAATATCAGGCGTGCCCCAGAGTTCAATTTTGGGTCCTCCACTGTTTTTAATCTTTATAAATGATATAGCGTCATGTGTAAAGAACGTTGAACTGCTTTTATTTGCTGACGACATCAAGCTGTTCAAGAGTGTACACTGTCCTTTAGATTGTGATCTGATACAACATGATGTGTGTAATATTGCAAAGTGGTGTAAAAAAAATCAGTTATTTCTTAATCCTTTAAAAACAAAAGTGATATCTTTGTGCAGACGCCGTGCGATCATAAATAACACTTATCATCTTGAGGGAAATCCGATTGAACGAGTGTCAATTGTAAGGGATCTTGGTGTGTTCATTGACTGCGGATTAACTTTTAAAAAACATGTCTCTTTGTTGTCAGCTCTGCAATGAAAGTTCTAGGAGTTATATCGCGTTTGACCAAGCATTTTAAAAGGCCCCATTGTTCAATACATCTTTTTCATTCATTAGTGGTTTCAAGGCTTGAGTTTGCTTTTGTGATTTGGAATTCAATTTCTCTAACACAGGCTTTGATCATACAACGTGCGCAAAAAAGATTTGTTCGAATTGTTTATGATAGATGGATTGGACGACGCGTGTATTATGACTATGAATGCTTACTGAATAGATTTTCGCTGAAGCTTTTATCACACAGAAGAACAGTCCTTGACTTGGTATTCCTGCATAAGATCATTAATGGTGCCATTGATTCTTCATGGCTTATTAGGAAAATCCATTTCCATGTTCCTTTCCGTGCGACGAGACAGCTCACCTGTTTTGATATTTGCTCACCATGCCGTGTGTCACCTCTTTCTCGTTTACAGACATTATATAACAGCCTTGTGCCACCTCAAGTTGACATCATTACACCCCTGCCTACATTTCGCTGTCAGTTGGACGAACTTTTGGTCACTCCATAGCGCGTTGGTGTATATGTATATCTATTTCTTTTTAATGAGTAGGATTTTTGTTTAAGAGTTTTATTGTACGAGTTGGTGCACCTAAGAGAAGGCCGCTCGGCCGTTTTAGGGCACCCGAAAAATAAAGATTATTATTATTATTATTATTGTACTGGGTGCAGACAACGAGTTATTTGCGCAAAATGGGTCTGCTGACTTTGAACGGAAGAAAAACATATCATCCTGACTTTCCACTAGACAGCCAAACTTCCACGGTCTGGAAAGCTGACTTCTTGTATGCATAGCTCCCTAAGTCTCAAATTCTTATCTGCAATCCACGGAGGTGACTCAACTCCCACAGATTCGGGAATAGCTCTTTGTGCTGCAGTGAAAAACTTAAATGACTAAAATGTGGACAAACGATGGCGTTGTACAAAATGCATCCCAACTGAAAAAAAAACGACTTGGCTCCTTATGAAAGTAAACATGTCCATACCGGTAACAGTTTAGCCGTACCGATCACATGTTTATAAAACGGGCCGCCCATGTAGGCGAACGGGTCATTCGTTTAGGCAAACCGTAGCTCGTTTGGTCAAACGGGTCACTCGTTTGAGTGACCAGTTAGTAGTGGTTTTATTTGCTAGTGGGGACAAAACCAGGAATGACAGCTCGTTCACTTGCTTGACATACGGATTAAACGCCAACCAGATGCTATAATTAGTGCGGCAAACAGAATTACGAAAATTATGCACACTTTCATGGGAAATGTGCCCCCTGGAGAACGGCTGGATTCGTCGTTCTATATTCGCCTTTCGTGCGCCATAGACAATAATAGTGTTTCGGGAGTACCCATGAAAAAATATATATGGGAAGAGACAGAAGTTTCGAGAGAAAAAAAACGAATGCAATACATACGTGATATCATATAACGATGAAGCTCAAATTTATTGTTTGACATGTTAAGTCACCCATAACCACACCGTAAAATTTCACCGGCGACAACCAAGGAGCTGAATTTTTAACTTAGTGCAACCTGACTAATATAGCGCGCCTATCTTTTACGTGGTGTCTGAAAAAAAAAAAACTATCGTAGATTTCTACGACAGTTGTATTGTAGATTTCTATGGTATTTAAAACCGATCATTGAAGTTTTTATTGAGCATGCGCGCTGTTTCAGAGCTTCAGAAAAAGCGCAGGTTTAGGTTGGTGCTATTCCGTAGGATTTAACAATGTCAGCCACAAAAAAATGGCAGTTACATTTACGTTTAGTTGCTTATCAACAAGCCCGATGTAACTGGAGATGTTGTTTCAGCCATGTTATGATGCCTGTTTGATAAGTGTGCGCGTTCGAGATTCGTGAGGACCTGCGTCTTCCATTGCGGTTTACACGCGGTATAATAAACGCCATGACAAACGGAATCTGAAGTCGTAAAAACAACAAACGAAACGCCCCAGAAGGTCCACACGCATATGAGAGTCTAAGTAGATTTACTCATGTTCTCCTGCCAACAAATGTAAGCACACGGAGACTGACTGCGCAATAATCAAAGTGGATATGTAGTAAACAAAATAACGAAAAACAGAATAAGTGAATGTATCACGATTCTGTAAGAAAAGAAACATAATCACATTACACTCGTATAAAGATACCTGAGATAATGCCTTACCAAACACAAAAAAGTAGATGAAATTAGAAATGAAATTATTAAATAAAACATGAATCAAATATGAAATTACACCAAGCGTGTTCATATGAGATGCTCTTCTTGTGGTCCCTTAAAGGGGCCCTGCAATCATATTTAAGCGTCTACCTTTTTTTGAGGTTTCCACGTCTCTTGGGGTTCGGGCAAGCCAGCGGGCACGGAGAGAAAATATCAGTGAGTCATATTTTAAGTGGACGTCGCGGAAACCTCCTCCACCTACGAGGGCGACCCGCGTTGCCGAAAGCGCGTAATATGTGGCGTATTTGGTCCTGGGCTTACTACTGGTCAGAGCCGCTAAAAGCTTTTTTTTTTTTTTTTGTCGAGATACAAAATATGAGAGTCGCGAACCGTTTTAATTATGTATGAAAGTAGTTTTTGATCAGTACGTTAGATCAGAAAAGAAACAAATACAGTTTATAAAGTACGGAAACAAGAAAAAAACCCGTCGACAAACCCGCCACAAAGCAGCGGAAAAAACGGCGCATACTAGAAAGGGCTAGTGGGATGAGGCTCCCACGAACGGCAATCGTAGAAAGGTCTCGGATGTACGCGGCGACGCTGCGGTCGTATACCGGCTCAAGGAGCTGACCGGTTCCGAGCGTTCCGAAGGCTTTCGACGCAGGCTTGGCTGGCGATTTGGCCTATTGTGGGTGTGGCTGCTCGAAGTGGCTCCCGTTCTGAACTGATCTTTACCCAGTGTTTGCTGTCGTTTGTGGCCGATGAAGTGTTATGCCGAATTAGTTTTAGAGCGCAGCTCTTAGGCGCCCGTTTCCGGCTTGAGCGGCGTCGGCGTCGCCGTCGCCGTCGCCGTCGCCGTCGCCGTCGGCGTAATCGCGCGGTGCATTATGGGTAAATTTTCCCGAAGGAACCCGCGGTCCTCCCGAGGTCCTCCCGAAGGAACCCGAGGTCCTTCGGGAGGACCTCGGAAGGACCTCGGGTTCCTTCGGGAGGGCCTCGGGAGGACCTCGGGTTCCTTCGCGAGGACCTAGGGGGCGGGGGGAGGGTCACGTGACGATGACGTCATCAGTGACGATGACGACGACGATGCGGATGCCGATGACGTCATCAGTAACGTCACTGATGACGTCATCGGCATCCGCATCGTCGTCGTCATCATCACTGATGACGTCATCGTCACGTGACCCCCCCCAGAACCTCGGGTTCCTTCGGGAGGACCTCGGAAGCACCTCGGGTTTCTTCGGGAGCACATCGGAAGGACCTCGGGTTCCTTCGGGAGGACCTCGGAAGGACCTCGGGTTCCTTCGGGAGGACCTCGGGAGGACCTGGGCTCCTTCGGGAGGACCTCGGGAGGACCTCGGGTTCCTTCGGGAGGACCTAGGGGAGGGGGGGTCACGTGACCTGGGGGTCACGTGACGATGACGTCATCAGTGATGATGATGATGACGATGACGATGACGTCATCAGTGACGTCACTGATGACGTCTTCAGTCATGATGACGATGGCGATGCGGATGCCAATGACGTAATCGGCATCCGCATCGTCATCGTCATCATCACTGATGACGTCATCGTCACGTGACCCCCCCTTCCGAGGTCAACTGATCCCCCCAGTACCCTTCCCTCCTCCTCCTCAAGAGCTGCGCTCAAATTCGGCGTTACAGGGAGTTGTAAACGGCTTTCATTTTTTTTAAACGCGCAGCAAATGCAATGCGAGCCACCCTAGCCGCCCGCTTCATACAGGCTATCCAACACGTGCTTCAGTGGCGCCCTCTCGAGCCGTCGACACGGAGTGCGGCAGCCGTGAGCGCTCGATGAACTCACTACTCCTTTTCTAGTTCACGACCACTCAAGCCAGCACCTACGACGTCATGAAGGAGGTTATTTTTTTGCTTGTTTTTGTAATTCTAATTTGCCTATAACTGTTAAAATAAAGCAAAATTTGAGCAAAAAAAAAGTTTCTTTAAGTTACTACGTTCAGTGCGCCCAGGTTCGGTGCAAATTAAAAACAAGTCAAAAAGTTGTTGTAGGGCCACTTTAAGAAAGCAGAGTTGTACACAATCGTGTGGTACTAAAGCTGGGAATGGCATTAGTAATCAGAACACAATAGAAACGTTTACTACTATTCTCCATCATACAAAAACACTATGAGTGTCTTAATCTATATCAAGTGACCATATCATTTGCGTCTTCATTGATATTGTAGTTGTAATAGAGGGATTCAGAAAGGTAGAATGGGACGGTTGGAAAGCAGTGAGCACGCACCCAGAGACGCGCTCAACAAACTTTCCCGGTGACACTCGGCATGTATAAAATTATTGTCAACAACGAAAGCACTATAAATATATCCTTCTCGACATTTACTATCAAGTTTATTGCATTAAAAGCAACGTAAGAAATGCGGTCCTATCCGGAAGCCCTAACTCCTCCAACAAAACTTTAAGTGAAAAACCAAGTCCACTATTCCCGGAAATCCCAGTCAAATTTTCTTATTCACTGAACCACTTGTTTGTGGTCATACAGTCGTGTCTCGGTAATATATCTACACTTTTATATGGACAAAAGTTTCGGCTACCGATGTTTAACCATGCAATTTCGAACCGTTAATATGAAAGCCCGCGCTTCGGACAGCGGCCAGCAATTTTGTGGACGACATTGGTGAATACAGGCATTTTTGTCTAGGTATTATGAACGCCAGTATCTCAGTTTAAACAAAAGGAAAATGTTCAAAAACTTCTCCGAGATGTAGGTGAGCCCAAGAGGTCACAGTGTGCATTCGCAGTTCGTGGCAAGTTTTGCAATAAGAGCTGTGTGAAGGTCAACGTAAATCACAGCCACAAATCCAGAGGCGCGACATGCGCACGGTTTCGGTACAGTGGCTGTAGTTTCGGTTTCGTCTTTCTTTTCGCTCAGGATGACTTTAAAGTGAGCGACGCGACTGTGGCTCGAGCGATACATGGAAAGAGAAGAAAAAGGACGGGAGACGCGCGAGGGCCGTGAGGAACGCCGGTCGGGCCACCTTTCGATCTGTACTGTAAATACACGTTTCTTTTTATTTCTCTCTCACTGATAAGGTCCTGTCAGTCATTTTTATGACGATCAACATCCGCAGACCATCGACGTTCCCAGCCATCGGGTACTTGGCGCAATCGTAAGAAAAGAACGAACCTTCACTGGCGCAGTCGACAGGATTGCGTCAGCGGGCCCCGCCGGTTGGAACGACCCACCAGATTCAGCGGACAGCGACTCCATTCAACAAGAAGAGAGGCGGCAAGTTCCTGGACCTCGGCAGCCGTTTTTAACGAAGAAGACTTGAATCGCCGAGACTTCGCGTCGACACGGCTTCGGAAGTGCTGCAGACCCACAGCTTTGCGAAGCGTCTACACGACTCGGACACCGTTGTCGGGCCGGACTGTTCCGATCGACAGACTGCGTGTGCTTGCCATAGGGACTTGTCAGCCTTCAAGGGTAAGGTGACTATTTTACTGGTGCCCGCCATGGAGCTACGCAGTGGGGAACGGCTTAGGCCGGTTACCTCGTTGGTTCGAGATGGAGCTAATGATAACGATGTCGACGAGCGAGGTGAACCGTCACCTCAGAGTAGACCAGCGGCGACCGTGGGGACGCACGAGGAAGGGGTCCGGGACGGCCAATCGAGTAGCTCACTGATTGAAAGAGAAATTGAGCTCGTAAGAGAAAAAGAACGGCTAGCGCGTCTAGAGCTTGAACTAGAGCGAGTTCGTGCGGAAAACAGACCCAGAACCAGTGGAGGCGGCGCAGAACTCAACCTGAGGGAGGAGGTGCTTAGCTTTTCCAGGCTCATGAAGGGTGTGTTGACACAAATGCCGTCGTCCGAACTGCTCGTACCAAGCTGGTTCGACGGTGTCGAAAATGTCTTTGCGGCATATGAGGTGCCTGAGCGCCTGAGGGGTTCGCTCGTGCGACCTTATTTTACAGAGCGCATGCGGGTGCTGGTGAAGAGGCTGCCTGTCGGCGAAGCAAGTGATTACGGTGCGGTTAAGGAGCGAGTTCTCTTGGTACTCAGACTGTCACCGGCTGAGTACAGGAGGCTTTTTCTCAAAGCCACTAGAATGGAGAAAGAATGCTGGACTCAGTTTGAGACACGGATTGAGAGCTGCTTTGAGTATTATGCTCGAAGTCGCTCGATCGACTCTCTGGAGGACTTGCTATCATTAATGGTTTCTGATCGCATTAGAGATTCCTTGCCCGTCGACATGCAGACCTATGTAACGCTAAATGAGACTGCAAAATGGCTCAAACCAGCAGAGGTGGCTGCGCTGGCTGACCGTTTCGAAGGGGGAGAACGATGCAAACAACGCAACAATTCTGCATATGTGAAAAACCGTGAGTCTGAAAAGAAAAGAGGGTCCAGTCCTGTCGGGAAAAAGCATGATAAGGTAGGGCCGGGGTCAATGTCAAACCAATTCAGGGTGAAATGTTTCAATTGCAAGGGTTTGGGACATTTTTCCAGTGACTGTCCTAGTAAACAAGCGCGGGACCGATACTTGAAGAATAACTCCGTGGTGGGTTACATCTCAACAAATTTAACACCATCCCAGCAGAGTATATCCCAGGACATAAATGTCAATCAGAATGGTACACGCGCTGATTTGCGGAGAGTGGAGGTGAAATGCGGCGCGAGGATGGTGCAGGCGATTATCGATTTCGGAGCAGATGAGTGCCAACCCTCACGACTTGACGCTCAACATCGAGTGCTCCAAGAACGACTGGGGCGTTGCGGGCAAGCTGAAGCGGGAGACATTCGAGACCATGTCCACCGAGCTGCTAGCGCGTGCCGAGAGTACCATGGCGTGGGCGCTGATGCTGGCCGGGCTGCGGCCGACAAACGTGGAGTCGGTGGAGCTAGTCGGTACTTGGGTGCCGGCGGTCAAGCAGCTGGTTTGCAAGGTGTTCCAACGGGAGCCCTCGACGACACCGCGCCAGGACGAGGTGATGGACCGGGGCTGCGCCCTGCAGTGTGTCTTGCTGTCCCCCATCTTCAAGATGCGAGACTTTGCGGTGGTGGACGGCCAGCTTTACTCCATCGAGCTGTGCCACAACCCGGGCAAGGGATAGGACAACCGGGCAGAGGTGTTTCCCCGCTGGCACCAGCTGCCCTTCAGCGAGATGCTCACCATCTACCGGAACAAGCCCTTCAACCTCGAGGCCAAGTACCCGCAGGAGGCGGCGGTGACCCACGCGGACCTGCAGCCGGGCAGCTTCACGGTGAAGAAGGTTGTCTCCGCGGCCGGAGGCGAGGCGTTCAGGATCAAGGAGAAAGTGCGTCGCAACCTGCGGTACATCTTCTCGGTGGTGTCCGCCTCAGAGCGCAAGCCCGACGGTCGACAGGCAAGTGCTGGGTGTGCAAACGATGGTTACCTAGCGGTGGCGGGGTCGGCGACTGGCGAAGAGGCACCTCCGACCCAGGGTGGAGACCCCGACAAAGTGGCCGAGGGCGAACCTGTCAAGAAGGAGGATTTGCCCAGCCCAAAAGAGAAGAAAGATATGGCCCCACAGCTCCCGGTGGAGGGCCGGGTACCGCAGCTGAGAGCCTTCGAGATGGACCAGCTTGTGGAGCGCGAGGTCCACATGGTTCAGACTGACCCCATAGAGAAGGAGCGACTGCCTTGTCAAGCAATGGTTTTTGGTTCGTCGCATGCGCCAACCGAAGTTTTGGTGTGTCTTTTTAAATGAATTGTATACTTTAAGTTGGTGAGACTTTGTTTTTGTTGTTGGTATGACTGAACGGGCAGTTGCGGGTGTTAGGAAAGTAGCCTGGCCTAGAGAAAGCATATGTTCCGCGTACGCATTTGCTAACTTTTTTTATCACGTTTTATTCCATATGATGCAAGTCTTAAGGCACTTTTGGTAGTAACGGGTATTTAGAGCCTTGGCGGGCATATTCAAAATCACCTTACCAGAGCGACCAGTGTATGACGGGCGGACATTTTGTTTTTGTGTGTGATAATTTTGTGACATTGAGGCCCCAAAATTATACTTGTTGGGGAGATGTGAAGGTCAACGTAAATCACAGCCACAAATCCAGAGGCGCGACATGCGCAGGGTTTCGGTACAGTGGCTGTAGTCTCGGTTTCGTCTTTCTTTTCGCTCAGGATGACTTTAAAGTGAGCGACGCGACTGTGGCTCAAGCGATACATGGAAAGAGAAGAAAAAGGACGGGAGACGCGCGAGGGCCGTGAGGAACGCCGGTTGGGCCACCTTTCGATCAGTACTGTAAATAGACGTTTCTTTTTATTTCTCTCTCACTGATGGGGTCCTGTCCAGTGTTGTACGGAACGGCGTTCCAAGGAACGGCGTTCCTGGAACGCGTTCCTTTTAGGAGGAACGAAGGAACGCCGCCGTTCCATTTTTCATCGGTGGAACTGGAACGGGAACTCGTTACTTTTTTACTGGAACGGAAAGAGGAACGGCGTTCCTTTTTTCGTTTAGTGGGGTCATTTTTATTATATTTTTACGAGGGAAATTTTAAAAAGCATAAAAGTTATATCATTACGAAAATAATGTTTTTAATTCGTTCACGTTCTGGTTACTTATCTTAGGATTTATTGTGTGGTCCTCGCTTAGTAACAGTCGGTTGCTGGAAAGTTAAATGCCATCGATGTTTGTGTTTTTCTTTTTGAGTGCCCGAGACTGCGGTACAAAAAGCAAAACGTGTAGTCGCGCGAAAAGACCCAAAGAGGGACGTTTCAAACTCAGCTACGTTATTTGCTTCTACCAATCCTCATACACCCAGAAATATAAGGCCGACTACAGCCATTTCTGAACTTTCATAAAGAGACCTACAGTTACAACAAAATCACAGGTGACCATACATCGAACGCACTTTTGTATCCTGAACATTGGTCACTTAAACGATGCAGAAAAAATTAATTTTTATTCATTCTCCCTTTGCCTTCTAACTGAACAACGAATCCAACCTTCACAAAGAACTACTTGTAGTTTTCAAGACTGACCTTCCAAAAGCCCTACCCTGTTCTTCACTTGCTCGTCTTGCGGACATAAACATCGAGAAGAAAGTGTTTTTAAGTTCGAACAAGGGACTTTGTTAGATTAAAACGTGTGAGGTTGTTGTAAAACGCTCTTGCAATGTGGAGTAACAGTAGATTTGGCTTGCCTGAATCGTTTACCACAAACATGAATCTGGTTAAAAGCTGAGATTTTTAAACTTGAATATATCAACAAGTAAAACCTTGAATCCGCTTGTTTTCTCCTTCCTGGTGCCCTTCCATCACGACATATACTGAATTCGCATGTTCCCATTTCATGGGATAGATAAAAAAAAAAAAAAAACTTTGCTTGATCTAACCAAATATGGTAATTAAAAAAATACAAATGTAACGTATATGTAACGAAACGTTTCATTTTTTAAACCTGTAGCGGGAACGAGTTCCTTTTTCACGGATGGAACTTGTAACGTGAACGCGTTCCAAAATTCAGAAGGAACGAGGAACGAGCTTTCATTCCTTTTTGTGAGGAACGTGTACAATACTGGTCCTGTCAGTCATTTTTATGACGATCAACATCCGCAGACCATCGACGTTCCCAGTCATCGGGTCCCTGGCGCAATCGTAAGAAAAGAACGAACCTTCACTAGCTGCCAACAAAAATATGATTTTGTTTTGTCTTTTACGTGAAATGGGTTATTACGACTGGCAATTTATTGTTGTTTGAAATCGTGTATGAACTACAACCGGGAACAAAGAAGAATGAACCCTAAAGCAGCTATAGTGGGGGACAGGTCAAGAACGGAGTGGAAGCTCCTCCCACCTTATTCCTCCTCAGCAGGGCGAATGATGGAGAGGAGTTCAACTCCTCTCCAGATTTCGCTCTGCTAAAGTAAAACAAGGAGGCAGGAGCTTCCACATCCTTCTTGACATGTCACCCACTAAAGTTAATTTTACTGTAGACCTCGTCATTGCTTGGCGAACGAGAGAGAAGCTCTGGACTCACCAAGCCATTTTTTTCTTTTCGTCGTAGCTTGGAAAACGGCGAAGGCTACGGCCCAAGCGAGCCAATCAGCACGTCGGAGGGAGGCACATGACTCACTACGTGCGCGCAGTGCTGTTGAAGTCACGGGTACGGAGGACTATAACTTATTTATTTATTGGATTACCTGCATTGCCGTGGAGGAATTATTGCAAGGAGAAGTTATCAAAAAAGCATTTCAGGTGAAAATACAGAAGGAAACACATTTTCATTAATCATGTTCCATTTCAATGCAGTTCAAATAAAAAATGATCAACAGCAAATGTTTATAGTTGCACTTTGTATTGATGGTCAAATCTTTGAGACGTAGAAGGACGCCGGATTTAATTTTCTTTATGGATGCAACTTTTATCAATATATAAGCGATAAAAAATTTTAATTTAAAATTTTTCTGTTTACATGAGAGCAGCTGCCAGTGTAACTGTTCTTTCATAGACGTAAAGCTTGATTTGGACGTGTAATTATTCAAGACAAACCTGACGCAGCGACTTTGTGGTTGTTCTAATTTATCCGATAGACGTTTAGTTTGAGAGTCCCAAACTATCCATGCATATTGTATAACTGAGTGAACAAAGGAAACATATAAAGTTTCCTTTAGTTCTTTTGACGGAAATTACGACCTAAAAAAACCTAACATGCCGTTTGGCTTATTCAATATAAAATTATTATGACTATTTCACAGTAAGTCGCTTGAAAATTCAGCACTGAGATAACGAATTTTATCTGCTTTATCATATTGTTGATTGACAATGGTATGGGCCATACTTTCTCTACCTTGCTTTTTTCTCGAACATCTGACTATCTCCCAATAGCTAGATTTTCCAACTTTTGTACGTATTTCAGGGGACAGGCTAAAGGACGATTCACAAAATTGAGTCGGACCGAGCGCGACTGCAGTGGCTTGTGACGTTAAACCTTTTACCAGGTTGCTATGGTAAGCAGTAAAAGGATTAACGTCGCAAGCCGTTGCAGTCGCACTCGGTTGTATTCTACCCAAATGTGTTAATCGCCCTTTACGCGAAAGTTACCTACGCTCTCGCCCCGTACTTTTTGCAAGGGCTGTCACGTGCTTCGCCTCCATCACCCTGATTCGCAACGTCTGTTCATGCGTGTGTTGGGATCCTGCTTCGTTATTATGGACGACTCACGATATGGATCATGTCTGGGGGGAACGGAAGCGTCCATATTAACCACACAAGACTGTATTCTCAAAAAACAACCGAGTTATAGTGAATACTTCGTCCAAAGTCTCCACGCAACTCATTTGTGGTACCTCTAACGTATTATTTATTGCGTTTTATTTTAGAAGTACACATTCCTTCGCGGCTACCTCTACCCTGCTGCTGCTTGACACTGATTACACTGGAAGTGGGAGTACAATAGGTTGCTCTAGCTTCATGGTTCTTAAATCTTGTTTTTATTGGTAACTGTGACCCTTCCTATTAAAACGCTATATCCGCCCTTCAATATCTTGAGATACAAGATTTATGTTGTTTCTTTCCCTGCAACCAGCGTTGCCTAAATTCATATTTCTTTTAGTTTCTTTTTTGCATTGAATTCTAATTTCCCCTAAGTTTTTTGTACTTAAAGCTAACCATTCATAACTCGACTTTCAAGGCACCCAGTTTAGGTAAATCTATATTTTAGGTTAATTCCAGATACTCCATCATATCTGCAATTAACTTTTGGATGACTGTGGGCTGAACAAAATGTTCCCCGGATATTAATTCTAGTATGGGGCGGTTTCACAGAACACCTTTTCGCTTGGCTTGGGGTAAGCCGTGTTCCGCCATGTAGATTGACGGCGTCCACCTTTTTCCCCTATTGTTTTGCATGTCGACAATTATTTACTGACATTTCTTTTTGTGTTGATGAAACGGATATGCATGGCGAGTGCATTTGTGAACAACAAAAGTCAGAAAGTACGATCGGGGACAAATCTAGGCAGCATAATCCCATACTAGCTCCACTCGTTTCTTTTCAGAGTCGCTCGGGCGTCCCCTGTTGGGGCCATCGTGCCCGCAGATGTGGTGACTTCTTTATTATGGGGTCGTCTTAAGTTCGAATAAAGACCGGTATGTATAAAATCGATTATCAGGGCCAGACGCTGTACTATTCCCGACTACTGTAACTGTAGAGTGAATGACAACGCAAAAAAGCCCTTACGATCTCAGTAACGTTCTATTGGCGCATAGAAAGACAAAGGGCGAAAGTTCATCGACATAGCGTCGGGGGATGGCTTTCATTCGAGTCCGTTATTGTTTCAAGCTTCTCATTTCAACCTTCTTAAAAGGATCCTTCTCAGAATGTGCGTCTCGATTCCGGCCGCCGCATGTGGTGCGTTCTCGTTACACCCTTCGCGTCTAAGGCTCAAAGAAAAAATCAAATGGGGGCACTTCATGGTGTTGTTGTTATGGCTTGGTCACCGCATCTCAATAATAAGCTTCGACCCCCCCCCCCCCCCTTTTCAACCTCCCCCAACTCCTGTACACGCACGCACTTGGAAACACACGCACACGTGCTTTGGTCGAGCGGTTTGGCTGATGGTTCCTGGTTCAACCCCATGAAATATTCAGCGGTGGTCAGTATCGGCTCCTTGAACTGTCCGGATGTGGTAGCAGGCGCTGAGCAGAAAACACCGAACTAGTCCTTTGTGTCCAAGCGCCCTATCTTCTATGTCCCCCGTTTCCCGGCCCTCGGGATGCTGCACTTGGTGTGACCGATTGCCCTCCACACCGAACTATATATATGTATGTATATATACAGTATATATATGTGATTTTAAAGTGAACTGCGGGGCATTGTACGAGCCGTCGGAGTAAATGCAGGGCTGAAAACAATGCACGTGCTATTGAATGAGTGCGAACGGGACCAAAAGCGAAGAAAAACCAAAACGGTTTTGATGTTTCAAGAAGGTTCAAACGAGAAGGTTCGAATGAGAATGGGGCGAAATGTGAAAGGGCGAAATTCGAATGGGACTATTGGAGATACACCCAGTGTCCGTCGATATTTCGAGCCTGGAGTACGTCCCGTAAAACAGCCTTATATCAACTGATGTATGTTTCCAACTTGGCACACCTTCTTTAGGTTTCATAGAAAAATTCAAGCCTATATTTTGCGAACACTGAAACAGACACTTCCGTATCTCTACTTTCATATCATTTCTACAGCATAAACTCCCCAGGTCTAATAGTGAGATTTATGTTGGCGTATAACGATATTATGCAATTTCCATGCTGCGCGATTTAAAGACCTTTTTCAATTTTTAGGTGGGCCAGCGCTTCATGTGCTTAGCGAGATGTGCCAACGTGCGGAGCATATTATATGATAGTGTCTTTTTGTTTCGCAAAGGCGCGATATGAGAAAATAGGGGCATTGCACGAGAAATTCGTCCGCTCTCAATCCCTTGGGGCTGGCGTTGTAAGAATACATTGTCCATATCCAATCTTTATCGTAATAGGGAATACGGCTATCAAAATCATTGGAGAGTTTTGTGTTTGTTTCTAAACGGAACAAATATTATGCCGGCTGCATTTATGTATGCATAATACTTTTTTTTTATTAACAAAATTCCGCTTAGTTTAAGATCCAAAAAGAAATGTCTCGGGGGTGTCATAATACAAAGCTGGGAGCTCGTTTTTTTTTTTTTTTTTTAAATCCAGTTGTGAAGAAACGAACGCGTTTTTGAGCTTTTACAGCATTTTTGTGAATTCGGTCTATTACAAAAAAAAAAAAAGAGGATAAGTGGCGGCACAGTTAGACCATAATAGGGTAAATAAAATATGTACGCTTGAGTTGCACTGCAGGCAGGATTGCACTCTCGGCGTCGAAGCCAAGAAGAGCTTCATGATCCTTCTTTCTTATCTTGGCTCAGGTTACAGAACGCAGAATCGTTGCGTGCGACGGTCAGTACTGGATGACCCGGTTTCGCTCTGCAAGAAACGTTTCCTTCGTCTGGGCGCAGCTGTTCTGGAAAATCTGCTTGCGTGAGAACAATTTCGCAAGGTTGAAACTACAAGTGCAGCAAAAAAGTTATCTCCAACAGCCGCTTTATTCCGTTCGTATGAACGTAAAAGTATCGACCCGGCGCTTCTGTTGGCGACTCGGAGATGGGTGGATCACCATTGATATTATTTCCAGACCAAAGGCAGGAGATGCTAAAAACAGTCACAAAACATAATGTTAAAATATAGTAAGTCGTAAAATCGAAATTGTCTCTGTGTTAGATTGTCTTTTTGTAATACGTTCGTCTATCACAGATGCAGTTTTCGCCGTCTTTTTGAACCAGAACCTTTTGTGCATGTTTTGCCTTTTGCGTTATCTTTCATTTCATTTTTACATCTGTTTATTACAGCTATTGTCTCCTGGAGCAGCCTTCTTTTTATGCTAATAGCTTTAATTTTGAATAATATTTTCCCATGTGGTGTCATTTGCAGGAGTGTTCAATAATAAAACAACACGAAAAAAATACCCTTTGGGGGGTTGCGAAGCCACCTCTCCACGCAGCATTGGTACGCTCACTATACTCCGTTTCAGCCTACGTCCGAGCGCAGCCAAGGCTGGGGGACAGCTCGCGACTTTGAAAAAGGCGTTCCTACGCATCACAAAATAGTCCGAAAAAGCAAAACGATTCTTGACAGATTTTGACTGTGTGTAAAAATTGCACAATATTGCTAATATTCTTGAAATAAATTAATTAACAAAAAGGAATGAAATAATTGACGTTAAAGAGTGTTATTAATACTTATAACGAATAAGGCTCGACGAAAAATTGATAGCAGCTGACAACAATTGCTTCTGTATGGGTTGATGCATTCTTTTGTTACTTTTAATGCGATTTTGTGTCTGCAACGGTCGAATCGTGCGCTCCGATCTTTTCCTCACTTTCCTCGCCGAATTGCTTCAGAACATCCTTTCGCAAATGCACGTTTGGGCATCGAGCGCTGGAAATCCTTATGGATGTCTACTCCAAACTTGGTCAGGTACCTCCAACCGCGTCGTACCGTGCTGTTGTTTAAAAAAAAAAAAAAAAAAAAAAAAAAAAAAAAAAAAAAAACATCTGTACTGACGAGTTTCGGAAAGTTAACAATCTTCTCGTGAAACTCGTCGTGCCGACGCCAGCAATACCTAATGGTGGTTTATCGCTGCCATCCTCGAAGCGATTGAGACAGAGAACGTCTCCGGCAACTCCGGAAGATCTGGACTCCTCCCATCTGCAAGAGCTCAGAAGCATCGCTTATGGATACTCCCACAAGAACGAGTGTCCTACGATGCTGAAAGTACGAATCGTTTCTCGTTCAATATTTCACTAGTGAAAGTGCGTCCTCGAGGACCAGCGACTGTGTGCTGTGAATACTGGAGAAACAACGCGCATCCTTTCTATGCTATACCGTTTAACATTGTTGATGAAAATGATCTAAATCAGTCGAAACGAAAGTAAACCTTCGTGGAGCAAGTAGGGTTCTCACTAAATTAATTGCAAAAAAAAAGTATTTTAAGTTTTTATTTTTTTTTATCAGCCAATTTTATGTAACGGGAAACAGATCCGTGGTACAATTAGCTTATCAGTAGCATTCAATCTTGTATCACGACCTTTTGTACTGTGGTTGTTTTTCGCATCGGTTAACACCATTATGGTTTCTGAATTTGGATCTTTTAGAAACAAAAAACAGATCACATAATCTGCTTAGTGCTGAACTGGGTTTGTATAAATCTGTACTTCTGGTTTTCTTTTGACCGTAGAAAAGTCCCCTATGTAATACGATCACCAGATGCAAAAGCATGTGCTATCTCTATATTTTTTTTGTAATATGCTCAACGAACTAAAGCGTTGTCTTAAAAGTTCCTAAAATAAAATTGGATTTTCTAAATTCATGTGCAGGTTCTGGAGGTTGTCAACCCAGTGATGATTCCTTCCTCAATATCAGCCGTTCGACCTTGCGGAGTGCGCTAAAGAAGATAGTATTCTGCTTTTCCAAGCGTAGCTGGGACTCCGTTTTGATTGAGCGATCGGAACATCTTCTGTGGCCTGCACAGTACCTGCGGGCTATCAAGGCATACGGAGCAGTGGCCGGCCTCTTTACTATCTCGTTGAAATGTAAGCAAATGTCGGACACACTAACTCCAAAGTCTAGAAAGACACCACTGTGAAGAAACCAAGAGAATCATTCAAAGGGGCTCAGTCTTGGACTGAAGAAGCCATCAGGGAAGAGTGTCCGCGTCATCATTCTGCATGCTGGCAGCGAGGACAGCTTTGCGCAAAGTGCAGCTGACGTGTTTCGGGCACTGGGGACGATCAACAAGAAATGGACGGTAAGCGGTTTGAGGGATAGTTTGCAAAGACGTTGTTGCCGAACATCAAAACAAGGAGCGTAATAGTGATGGTCAAGGCCTCATATCACTCTGTCAAACTTCATGTCACTCCAAGCAACTTGCTAACGAAGGATGTAGACAAATGGCTAAAACGCGTGGAGTAGCTTGGGACCCGACAATTTTAAAAGCGAAGCTGCTGAATCTTGTTAAAATTGAGGAAGCCGCAAGACCTTAACTCGAGAAACGCCGTGTCGGTGCATCAGCCAAGCAACATGAGCATGTGGTTCATCGTTTGCCACCTTACCACTGCGAGCTGAAACCTATCGAGCTGGTGTGGAGCCAGGTAAAGGGCTATATTTAGAGCCAGAATATCAGCTTCAAGCTTGCAGATGTGGAAGCGCTGGCCCCAGCTGCTCTACAACAACTTACTGCTGAAAATTGGTAGGGCTACCCTACTGAAAAAAGTCATATGAATTTAAATAAGAACTGATATGAAAGATCAAAAACTGATATGCGACATATGAGAACTGATACGAAATAGCCAAAAGCGTATATGCGGGATATCAGAAATGATATGCAACATAAGAAAACTTATATGCAGCATACAAGTTCATATCCCTAATGAAAAGATTATATGAATTTATATAAGGACTGATATGAAATATCCAAAAACTGATATGCGACATATGAAACTGATATGAAATATCCAAAAACTGATATGCGATATAAGAACTGATATAAAATGCCCAAAAACTGATATGCGACATATAAGAAATGATATGCAACATATGCCAACTGATATGAATGTGTCCAATAAACATATCAGAAATAAATTCATATAAGTTTTTTTCAGTATACAACGTGCCGTGCGGGAAAACAAACACGTGACTTGGGACCGAAGTGGGGCGGCTTGATATACTGGCTTTCAGATAATTATGGCATGAGCGTTTTCTTTTTCTTAAGAGATGCACCCCCCGAGCCGTTCAAAATACTCTCAGAGGTAGGGCATTACTAAAAAGAAATCCAACATGCTGAGAATATTATTTATTGCTTAGGTGGTCACTGAAAAGCTGCGTACTTACAAAACCACCTGTATAAAAGGCGGAAACGCAGAACTCAAAAGTAGTTATTGGGTGTTCTGTTGTATTCATGTTTGTTGTGCTGTGTATGCGAATGCGCTCAATGTATAGTTCAGCTGACGCTAGTGGTACGCGTAATGTATCTACATGCTAACGTTCGTAAATAAAAATATTTTTGTAGCACATGAATTGGGCGGTACCTAGCGCCACCTAGCCTAGTGTAACTGATATTCGGCATATGAAACTTATATGAAATAATAAGTTCTGATATGAAAAAGGTGTCCAATAAACATATCAGAAATAAATTAATATAATCTTTTTCAGTAGGGTATGTAGACCACGCTGTCAGAGTGGAAGTGCGAATGTGCACTCTAAGAAAAAAAGGGTGTAGTCGGGTGCATCAGGCGCACATACACCCTTTCCCTGAAAGATGCACCCTCCGTTAACAAGCCACTGTACTTTTACACCGATAATGAGCATCCTCCTCTCCCTTAAAAACCTCTAGGTGAATCAGTGCACCGCCACGCTATCCACGCGCCCCGATCAGCTTGTGCTTGGATTCCCTCTAGAGGGTCACTTTTCGGGTTGGGCAGTTTATTAGGAAGTATGGAGCTATCCTGTTCACTCGATATTGACAGTAGAGTGGACGCTATGCTTGTTTTAGGCATATCGGGTCTCCGGGTAAGACCACGTGACTACAGTCTCCAAGCTAGAGATAAAGCAGAGCACGGCACCTTCCTGAAGGCCAATGTCACGGATAGCATCCACTGCACTATTAACGTTGGGTCGAACTTTCAATAGGATATAGGGTAAGTCACAAATCATCTTGTTGTGTTCATTGTTGGGTTGCCCCTGAAAATAAGCCTTTGCGAGGGCGCCGACCTTTCGGCCTTGAAGGAGCTGGTATTTTCCTTCTCCACTCCTTTTCTTTCTCTCCCTAAGCTGAAAACGTGGAAGAAGGTGCGCAGTTGCCGGACCAATGAACTGGAGGCTTTTTTTTTTATTCCTCGACTATGTTGTCTAGGCGCGGATAACGGCAGGAGCGTGATCATGTGGTAAAAGTTTCACGGATGACGTATAGCTTGTTCCAACCTCGAAATGTCTGCTGCTTTCGGCATAGCTTCTTGTGTGCTGTGCTGCGACCAGCGGGGCTGCCGTAGATTTCGTCCGCGACAACGTATTCGAGTGTACCAAGATTTCCAGTGTTTATATACGTATATATCGGCAACAAGCGATTCCTTCAAAAAAGTTCAGGGGATTAATGTGATGCGTTTAGTGTTCGTTTCGGCAAATTACTGCTTCTGCCAATTTGTGTTGAATCTTCACGGACCCCTTGCTTTTTGTTTTTGTGTTTGTGTGGTTCTGCAGTGCCCGTGTCGACATAAATCTCGGATTACATATTTCAAGTCCGGTATTTTTATCGTAAGTGCACTGCAACCTACTCCTTTGCAACAATTGACCGTTTCGTTCCGCATTACCTCTAGAATTAGGCAGTGTCTATTTTCTAGCAGCCGCGAGAATAATTTTCACGAACTTCTATCGGCAGTCGCCCTGCCATTAGCTGTCTACAATCATGTGACGACTGCAGGTAGAATACTGACTTTCTTATTCTCCCGGCGTTTTGTGAAAACACGTTTTCGTTGATACATGTTTTGTAGACACGTTTCATCGACACTAATGTTTCATCGTCACCCGTTACACGCAAGGCATGCTGCAGGAACATTTTGTCGCGCGTGTATCTCTGAGGGGTCATGCTCACCGACCCAGCCCACCCGTTCACGCCGCTTCGTGGCGACAGTCTGCCGCGGCTCATTACAAAAATGTTAAACCACCCGTCCCACCCGTACACGTCACTTCGCGGGTACAATATTTTGCGGCTCATTACAAGAAAAAAAAAGTTAATATAGGAAAGCTATTCTGTGCTGTATATAAAACGTCGTTCGATGTATGAATGGCGACTGCCGGTGGAATTTCGTGGAAACAATTCTGCCGGCTGCTAGGAGAATAGACACTACCTAAGACACACCCCGGGTTCTTGTTTTCTTAGTAATCTTCTCAGTTGTGTAACAGCTTCTTCGTACCTCTCCGCATATCTCGGATTGCTTGGAAGTTTGTACTTGTTTACGGAATAGGCTGTCTAATAAACTTCTTTGAGATTTGAAAATAATCCCATGTGTCCGTTTACCGGCCTTTTTGCAATCACCTGGGTGCATACATTTTTTAAGGATTTCCTTGATGTCTTAAATATGTTTATGAAGTTAGTTATGAAGGGGGTGCATAAAGCGGTGTGACCATGCACCTTTGAATCGGGTGCATCTGTGTTCTCCTCGAATTCAGTGGGCGTAGAAAGGGGTGTAACAGTACACTATTGAACTGAGTGCTCCTGTGTTTCCTTTGGGAGCAGTAGGTGTAGAAAGGGGAGTAATGGTACACTATTGAGCGGGGTGCATCTGTGTTTCCTTTAAGTGAGGCGGGTATATAAAACGGTGCAATGGTACAGCTTCGAATGGGGTGCAAGTGTACTCCCTTTCATTTCATTGAGTGTAGAAAGAGGTGTAGCCGTACACCATTGAATGGGGAGCACCTGTGTTCTCTTCGAGTGATATTTCTGTAGAAAAGGTGTACATGTACACCACACCAACGGGTATACTCATACTCCCATATTTGCGGTGTACAAGTATTCCCCCAAAGGGTGTAGTATATGTGACAAGCACTTGCACCCCCTATAGGTGTAGCCCATGACACCCTTTCTTTTAGAGTGTGGGCCGATGATAGACTCGCAGTCTGTGCTTGGTCAAATCTCAAGCACAGACGACTCAGAGGAGGGGGACATGGGTTGTGAAGCACTGAGTGGTAGCTGAACCACGGGATGAGTCAGCACTTAACGACGACATGCTGCCGTCACGTTCAGTGTCTACGCTCCATCCTCTGCTGACAGACCTAACACTTGAGCAACCAAAACGATGACGTGCTTCCATCCGGTTACGCGTCTACTCTCTGCCGTCTCCTGATGTAGCTGCGACTCAAAAAACGAAACCGAGAACAAGCTGTCGCCGGACTTCGTGTCTGCACTCCTTATCTGCTGAAGGACCTGCGACTCGAGAAACAGAAACGACGATGTGCGGCTGTCCCGTTTTGGTGCCAACTCTCAGTTGTCTGCTGAAGGACCTCTGACTCAAGAGACGGGAACGACAAAGTGCTGCCTTCGCACTCACTGTCTAATTTCCCTCATCTGTTTAAGGACATGGGACTCGAGAAACAGAAACGACGAAGCGCGTCAGTTCCTTTCTGTGTCTACTCTCAGACGTCTGCTGAATGATTTCTGACTCAAGACGCGGGAATGACAACGTGCTGCCGCCGTACTCCGTACCTAATCTCCCTCATCTGGTGAAGGACCTGCGACTCAAGCGAAGGTGAATAAAGTGTCATATTATAAACGTCGAGTAATGATGTGCTTTTCGAAAATGCTAGTATATTTCAACAAACCAGGTTTACTGCCAGTTAGTCCACCTTCTTTTTTGATCAAACAGTGCCAATGAAGTAGAGCAGTTGGTAAATGTATGTCTCAAGTGGACATTTCGAGGATAATGCAGAGTTTGTGTGAGCAGAAACGTCACAAGAAGTACCATTATTGTTATTTTAAAGTTTCAGTGCATCCAGTAATTCCTAAAGAAAACACAATCTGAAAAAGTTGAACCCATTTAATTTTGTCAAACTAAGAAATCAATCAGTTTGGAAGGTATTTGCATTTGTCGAGGATTTTAAACCCTGTTTTTTTATTGAAATACGTGGTTTGTGAGTTTTGTCGGTCGCTAGCATGGAAAACTACCAATTACATTTTTGGACAAAGCTGACTATAGTCTAAACACAACACATGTACATTTTTCTCACAGAATCGTAGGCAGCTTGGCAAGCCATACGCAAAGGCTAGCATGCTTACTTGAATACCAGCTGAACGTTTAGGAAAAGTGATAGAGAGAAGAAAACAAAGAACCACACTGTTTTCTGCCCTCCATCACTTTTTCTAAACGTTCAGCAGGTATTCAATTAAGCATGTCTATCCAACCGGCTCAGCTCCAGGCCGTCTCAAATGCGAACATATTGACAAATATGCTGTCATTCGAGCGCATCTAGCAACGAGAGAAGAGAAGCAAGTTTGATTGGCATATCCACACTAAAAGAAGGGAAATACATACCTTCCTTCAAAATGCGACGCTGCGCTAAACTGAGAACTCACGTCACTGGGACAAAACGCAAATTTTCTACATGAGGGCAGCATGACCGAGAACCCGCAAAGTTTACACAAGGGGCACGACATAGAGCAATACAACTTCCGAGGAGCGAGCTAGGAAACTACTGTCAAATGAAAAATAACACCGACATTCTTGACTCATCGCCAAAGGAAGAATTGTTCGCCCTCGGGAATGAAATTTCTTTATATTACGCCAGGGAGGTGAAGAACACTCCGGAATGTTACGCGCTTCCACAAACACAAGGTAAAAAAAGAGTTGTCCAGGCCAGTAGATTTACTGAACGCGCAGTAAAAAAAAAAAAGGCAATCCTCGTTTGTAGAACGCAGTGTACACCGAAAATGCCTAGTGGCAACAAGTCCCCGCAAATCCAAGCAACAAAAGAGAGCATTGTTCGATTGTCGTCTACCCTTCAGATGTTAACGCATCGAGATATTATCAGAATGGTTAATTTCAGGCCAAAAATGTGCACTTTCGACCAGACGAAACATTTTCGCTTGATATCTGGGTGCGGGTGGCGCGGGTGCCGCGCGGATCGACACGGGAAGTACAGGCGAAGTTGCACACCCTATGATTGGCTCCGGCTGCACGTAGCTTTGGCTGCGCTCAGACGTAAGCCGAAACGGAGTGTATGTGCGTTTTTTTTTTTGTCGGGAAAAGACTCCAAATGCAGCCTTCAGATTTTGTTGTACAACGAGTAAATGGAGATGAAATGGTGATTTAGGGAGAATCACCAGTAACGCAAACACAAGATAATTTATTCTGTACCGACCATTTCCTGGAGGATTAAAAGCTCTTTCAAAAAGGCAGTTTTTGAGAAAAACACTCTGCGAAATGACGGAAACAAAAAAAAATACGCGTGCTCGTTTACTCGGTGAATTATCATTGTTGCTGGCGGTTTTAAAATCTCCGAAATTCTGCCCGGAAAACATTGCATACACAGATTGTGGAAAGGGAGCATTTTCTGTGCCAATATTGATCTTAAGAGATTTTATGCTATTTTCTACGTGAATCAGGTATTGAAGAGAACGTGGACCTAACTTTAGCATACAGTGAGTATAAAAAACTGGTAGGTATGAAACAGATTGAATCTAATATATTTGCGATAACATAACATCTGCATTAATTTCGTATATCTAACTACGAATACTTGTTTTGAGTGTCTCAACAAAAGAATAACAAAGGTACAAAAATAAAAACACTGCAGGTTATCAGTATATTATATTAGTACGATTGAGCCTACAACCCTAGTTTCGATATTACTTCACATATTGTTCAAGTCCTATTGATTCTCTGTTTAACCTTCGAATCAGGAATTTCAACTTCGATTGTTACAAGGCGAATCAACTGTTGTATATTAGTCTCTTCGTATAAATTAATTTTAGAGCTACTCCAAAACTGTTCGTGCAAACTGAAAAACATAAAAAATGTGTAAATCCAGAAAATGACAGCGTACTTTACCTTCAATGTCCAATAACGCATACAATTTCGTATATAAGACGTAATCATTTTAATTTCTTTAGGAGACTAAATAGTCTTGTATATATATATATATATATATATATATATATATATATATACATCAGGGTGTCGAACCGGAACCGAACCGAACCGAAAACCGGAACCGAACCGGTATTTTTTCCGGAACTGAACCCGAACCCGAACCGTTATATTGGTATCGCGATGAACCCGAACCGGAACTGAACCAGAAAAAAAATAACGGTTACCGGCTCATGTCAAAACGGTTCGGCCACGCGCTGTTGACAATGAATGTGCAATCGATGCCATTTGTTTTTTAAGTGCCGTCAACTGACACACACCTCGCTTACATATTTTTCTTCTCCACTCAGTCTTAGGAATATAAACGCTGCATCCATGAATCTTGACATAGGAACCAGTATTGCGCTGGTCGCGGCTTGCACGTAAAAAAAAAAGAATTGGAAGGCAGTGCAAAAAAAAAAAAAAATTCGCGTCACGGGATTTTATTTTTTTACAATCTCGTAAATCCTAAATGCTGCTGTGTGCTCATTTCATAACACGTTTCTAGAACCCGGGAGTTCTTGAAGCTTGCTTCCATAGGAATGAGAAAAGAAAAGGCTGTGGAGTTTGATAATAATGCATCCGGTTTCGTATAGGCACTTAGAAGCTAACATATTTGTGAGACAGCGAACTCTTCTATTTTAATATTTATCCTATTACGTCCTTCTGGCGTTGCGTTCGGTGAAGTGTTTTTCATATTCCGTATCTTGTTTAATGAAAACTTCTTTAAGGGTCTAATTTGAATTACCGAAGGCTACTTCAAATAAAGAAAGCTGTATTTTCTCCCCACTGTTCCTTCAATGGCTTACACGCCGAGGTGGCGGGATAGTTAGCGAGTTCTACTTGTACGTGGGTTTGTAAGGAGGTCGCGGATTTTACAGCTACTGGGTCGGACCCAACTAGATGAAGTCCGAATGCGTAAAAGTCGATGAGGTAACCTTTGAGTGCACATAAAGAAACCATTCCTGGTAGAAGTCCCTGAGCCTTACACTACGATGTATCCCGTTTCGTATGTGCTGATTTCAGATGTTTTATTTGTAATTTATTTTGATGTTGCAATTTGTCATTTATTATTTCCGAACCGGTTTGCGAACCGGTTCAGCGCCCCGAACCGGTTCGCGAACCGGTTCGCGGATCGAATTAATCGAACCGGAACTGAACCGGAACAAAATAAATTTACCTGAACCTGAACCGTAACCGAACCCGTATTTTTTTCGGTTCGTCACACTGATATATATATATATATATATTAGGGGTGTGCGAATATTTTAAATTTCTAATACGAATCTACTATTTTTCTCATTCGAAGTGCATTCGATTCGAAAATGGCATATTCGGAATTTTCCGAATATTCGGTCAAATCCAAATATTCGGGAAAAAACGGCGAATATTCGCACAAGCTGCGAATATTCGAGGAAGTAACGAATAACCTACCTGCGACGCGTTCCCCTATGAATATGTTTTTTCACTGAGAAAGGCGTATAATGAGTGGTTTATCGGTCTGCTCCGATTCTATCTGCCCGATGGCAGCAAGACAGGTTGAGTTTGGGCTTCACCAAGCGCTTAGTTGTGTGGCGCTTTTGTAGCAAAATGTGATGTAATTTCGCATTATATAAATTTATACAATAAAATAAACCTCAAAATATAAATATAAAATAAATCTCTAGGGCGTTAAAAAAAATAAAGAAAAAGCTAGGTGCGAGCGGAACGTTGCATCGCCATTGACAACAACTCCTGCCACTCCACTATGGTGCCTGGATCGCGTCTTTGACTGGTGTGTTTACCGCGGCCAAAAAAGTGGTCCCTCGATTTCCGCCTGATGACGTCATAAAAGTGTCATGTTGTCGCCGGTCGCGACACTGGTGGCGTTCCAACAGTTATGATGTATGTAGCAGATGCCTGTTCTGCTGCAGGTCGCTTTCCACTGTGACAGTTCACGGAAGCTAGTGCAGCCGGAAGTTGGGACGCCTAACGGGACGCCGTGACGACAGCGACACTCGCGTTCGCTCCTGCTTTTTGCCAGCATTTCTACGGCCAACCGCCAGGGTCGCGACAGGCAACAGCATGACACTCCCGTCTTTTGTTGCCACATCGGGACCACTTTTGATGTATGGGTGGGATAGGACGCTAAACACACCAGTCGAAGACGCGCTCCAGGCACCATAACTCCACCAGGGGGCATACGACAATGTGAGTCAGGAAAAACTCTGGAAACTGCTAAGAAGGTATGAGCTAGATGCACATTTGATTGGATTCTTGCAAGAAGTGTATACAAATAATGAGGTGCTTATAAAGTGGGATGCGGAAACTCCAAGACCAGCAGCAATAAAAAGAGGGCTTAGACAGGGTTGTCCCCTGTCGCCACTGCTCTTCATGGTATACCTGATTGAATTGGAAAATAGGTTAGAGCAGAGCAACTTGGGATTTGATCCGACATATATAAAGGGAGGGATTAAAGTAAACCAAGTCTTACCTGGACTGGTGTTTGCAGACGACATCGTGCATATAGCAGATAACCGGGAAATATTGGACAAACTAATTGGGACATGTGGAGGAGGGGGCGACAAGCTCGGTCTAAATTCCAGTAGAGAAAAATCTGGAGTGATGTTTTTTAATGACAAAAACCGGGAGCCGCTAACAATTCAGAACTTTGAAATAGACTATCTAGATAAGTACAAACATCTGGGGTCTCGATGAAACAGGGTAACAAATATTTAGAGGAACACGAGGAAAATTTAATTAAAGAGGGGAAAAGAAATTGGGCTATTATGAAGCGTAGAGCACTATGGAATTATAATAGATATGGACTAGTTCGAGGCATTTGAAAAGTAGTCATGGTGCCAGGTTTGTCGCTTGGTAATGTAGTGTTGTGCATACGATCAGAAGTTCAGACAGGATTGGAGGTCAGACAGAGAAGTGTAGGCAGGTTAGCACTGGGTGGGCATGGGAACACGCCAAATAGAGGGGTGCAAGGGGACATGGCTGGTCGCCTTTTAAGAGTAGAGAGGCAAATTGAAATTAAATCAAAGACTAACAAAAGTGGAGGACGCACGATGGGCAAGGAAGCTTTACAAGTGTTTATACATGAAGAGTTTGAATGCAAAGTGGACGAACCGAACGAGGAAACTAAAATTTAACTATCTGTCAACTAGGGATTAGACTGAGGGGAACACAGCGATAAAAAAGGGCGTAAAAGAAGCCGAAAGGAAAATGTGGACTGGTAGGATGCAAGGAAAATCAGCTTTAAACATTTATAGTTCACATAAGCAGGAAATAAGAAAAGAACAGGTTTTTGATAATTCGCGGGGTAGTTCCCAACTATTTCAGGCTAAAGCGGGGGTTTTATGAGCCAAAACGCATAGGGCGAAATTCGAGCAAATGGACACATTATGTGCCATTTGCCAAAATGGGAACGAAACAATAGAACCTCTGGTTTTGGAGTGTGTGAGGCTTCTTCCTGCCCTCCCGGAGGGGTCGGCGGATTTGACGGGGGCGCTCGGTTTTGCGGACGCGCATGAAAGAGTGGAGAAAAAAAGGGCTACGATCACATAAAGGAGATTGGAACACTGGTGGATACAGACTAGGGAAAATGAAACAAGGACGAACAATTAGCACAGCTGAGGAACAGGAGAGACAGAGGAATATGGGATTCCCCCCCGCGTGGCTCCGGCTTAAAGTCTCACACCTGTCCCCCAGTGGGTCTGGTTTAAGGAGGAACAGAGACCAAGTTGACTAGAGGAAAATTGGCGACTCCCTCGCGCGGGGGAGGAGGCGGGGGACGGTGTTAAATTTTGTTCTGCCCGATCCCCCAAAGATCATCCTGGAAAGTACGTTACCTGCTCGGTGATAGTTGCGGAGAGGTAAAAAAATAAAAATAAAAAATAATAATTTTTCAATTAAATAATTGAAAGGGCAACTCCGGTCAAAACTCAAAATGGAATAAATTGCTGGTATCGCTGTAGTGACACAAAATACGACCCCAGCCAAAATATTACGTCCGTGGGACGCCACATTCTCAACCAATGCCGATAATAAAAATGCGACCCGCCGCGAGCCGCTACTCCTTAGCGGGCGGCCAGCGGGTGGCCGATCGCTAAAGCAGCATTGGGCCGTGACGTCAGTATCGTTCTCTTTTTTTACTCCGGTCAGGGCGTTGCGCGGAGTGCGCTTCTTTGAGCCACTACCGCTTCTACTTCGGCTTGTGATTGGCGCGTTTAGCCGTTGCTTTTATCTGTAGCCCGTGTAGCTTCGGTATAGCCTTTTGTTCATTTGCTTGTGAGGACTCCGAGACTCGTTTTAGCGAGCAACTCGGTGCGCCCAAGACTGCACAGCTGTTCCCAGAAAGATGCCGAGTGCAACTTGTAGCGCTGTGGGCTGCTCATACAACCCGCTGCGCAACACGGAAGTGCTTTTTGACAAGTTTCCGACGGACCTGAAATCGGAGAAGGTGTGGGTGAAGGCTGTTCGACGAGTTGACTTTGGACTTCGGCTTTTACGCGCCCGAGGAAAAGGAACGAAAAAACAGACGTGTACAGCCGAGCGCACGTGTGTTCGGGCGCAGCGGCCCGCGCCGGAGAGCCTCAAAGCTTTCTGCCGGGGACTGACCCGCAGCGCGAAAGCGAGAGGGCCCTCAGTACTGTACGTCACTGGCAGCGCGGCGTAGAGCAACGCCGCTCCATCCACGGAGCCCCGATGACCATTTAGGCCTAGCGACGAGTACGGAAGACCGCACACACGGCGACGGCCACCGAGTACGGCACCGAACGCGCTCACTTGTTTTCCAGTCGCTAGCTTTTGGGTATACAAGCGACGAGTACGGCATAGCGCACGCACGGCGGCGGCCGCCGAGTACGGCACCGTACGAGTTCACGGGTTTTCCAGTCGCTAGCTATTGGGTATACGCACTAACTCTTGCTACATATTCTGGATAACTACCGCGTAAACAGATTTAAAACAAAATCAGCTTACCTCCTATCTTTAGACGGCTAGCGCAACAAAGGTAGGTGCCGCTCGGCCTGCGTACTCGTTGAATGAGAACGATCCTGACGTCACGTTCACATAGCGGCTGATTTCCAGTGTTGCCGGGGCCTAGAGCGGCTAGTTTCGGTTTTGTTGGCCGCGCCCCGAACAAAACTTTGAGGCGACATTTTCCTTAAAACCACGCACAATAATGCGAAAAAAATTACACCTTGCAATTCAGGGAGGCTGACTGCATTAAAAACAGTAATAATTCCAAAATCGAAAGTATGGACCGGAGTATGAAAAGTATGTACGGCCCGGTATAAAGGGAACAGCCAATATTCATCCCTCCATTCATCTTCCGCGGAGTCAAAACTAGGGATGTCGCGAACCTGCCCAGGTTCGAGTTCGACCAAGCTCGACTTTTTCAAACCTTCAACGGATCTTCGAGAAAGGTTCGACTGAAGTTTGACTTATGTACGCATGCGGGAAAATTAATATAAAAACTGGTTGACTCCACCTGGTGGAGGAAAAGTGCAATATTTGTTGGGTTTATTGGCATCACTGGTTCACATTAATAACTAATAAAAGCGTTAAAAGCGCATATTTTCACTGATTGGTAACCATTTTATTAAATATAAAATAAAGTACTTTCTAAATTTTTTGTTTTCCGAAATTCGAAATATTCGTGTAGCAGCCGGGAACACTGTCCATAAGTAGAACTTCTTCGAACTTTTGTGGAATTTCGCGGGTTTCCCGAGAGAAAAGGTCTTTCTACTGGCCGAAATGTCACGGCGCGTAGGGTGCGCTTACTTTCTGAACACGCTGAGCAGTTAATTTTCCTACGCGATAATTTGTCATGAATGCATTACTACAAGCATATTTAGCCTGCTTCAGCCCAGTAAAATGCATTTGCATTGATTTATTTAAAAAACGGCAATAAACCTGCTGTTACCTCTTGTTTTGCAATTTTTTTATTACTAGACACATATTCGATATTCAATTCGATACTCGAAGCCCTTTCTTGTATTATTCGTATTCGAAACCAGGTCACGTGACATTAAATTTTCGACTAAATTTGGCGGGGAAACTGAATGCGCGTATAGGTTACGTGACATCAATCTTCTCTATAAAATTGGCGGGAAGTACACAGACAGACGGAAGGACGGAAGGGGAAATTTTGGCGTTGGGGTAGCGTTAAAAAAGCATTTCATGCTTTGAAACTGGAGTGATAGAAGAGAAATCGGAAATGTCTTAGGTCGCTACTAACAAGGCAGCTCCGCCTGATTTTAAAGCAGAGGTGTTAGTGTTGAAGTACTCGTAGAAAGTTGATTTCTATTGAGTACAATCCTATAATGAAAACACATTTTGTTGAGCTACTCCTCCTACATAATATTATTTGGTTTGCATAAAGCTATACCTTCCCCAACATCGAGCTGCTTGCGCACACTGTACAAAAAGCGCGTGCGTTCACATTTCTACAGATCATGCAAGTGGTCAATCACTGCAAAGAACAGAAGGATCCCAGTTAAGTACGAAGCTCAGAAGGCATTTGGATTCGAAAAAAAAAAGATGTAATCTGCACAGAGAGATTACCATGTAAAATATCGGCCATATTGCCACTGAGCACATTTCTATCCTCAGGTCAAATTGAAATCTGAGTTGCAACGTTGAGTGATTTTCAACCATATTATTGTGTATATACAACAATATATCGTCTACAATATTAGAGAATACGCCACATGTGTACAAACAATTCCGAAAACGCACCATGGGAAGAGCTGTTGAGGAAAAGTTGAATTTCCTCGGCATTGCTCAGAATAGAACAGAGAGCGCATCTCTCTAGTGAAGCGACAGAGTTCCTTCCAAAGTGCGATAGCAGGGGGTAATTAGAGTCAGCTCAAAACAAAAAGAGACGCTCCTTCGTGTATTCCGGCTGCTTCACAAACTAAAGAGTCGTGTTGATAAATTACGCAAGCATCAAGGAGAATGCTAGGTATGTAAGACTACGCGCCAACGCACTCGACTTCCTCTTATAAAAAATCGAAGTAAATAACCAAAATAAGGCACTTGATAAGGCGTTGACGAATGTGCGTGGAAGATGCCATTCGTTTTAAGATCTTTGTTTAGAAAAGTCACTGCTCCAGACGCCACCAGCACGTGCGTCGTGTGCTACTATACACTCGCAGAATGCTCAATGGTGCTTGGGTAATTTACCAAAATATCAAGTGGAGCTCCCAATCGGGACCAAAACACGTAACCAGGTTTTGTGCGAACCTTACATATAGTGTTGTGATTGCCTCAAAACATGGTTGTCTCGTTATATTTGATAACTAAATGTGTATCCACATTCTAACGGGTGAAACAAGGAGACGGTAGGCTCCTTAAATCGACCGGAAAATTCGGTTTCTTAACCTATCGCGCTACGACTTTGTGCAGCGTCGCCCACAGATGGTGCATTTTTTTTGTAAAATTTGCAAAGAGCGAACTTACCTGAGGAAAAAGTAAAGAAAGAAAAAGACTTAGCGCCTATGGAAACGCAGCGACGCCACCGGTCTGCAATCAACACGGCGCCGTTTTGCACGGTAGACAAGAGATGGCGCAACGAACGCCGCCAACAAATGAGCATACGGCGCCGAGAGCCAGCGTTTTTAGCAGACGATCTTTTCGAATCAAAAGCGGCGCGCGTTCCGCAAACGGCGACAGTTGCAGAAACAAAAACAGGAGCGGTAACAACAAGCAACTGCAGTTCCTTGTCTGCTGAAAACGCCGGTTCTCGGCGTCGTCTGCTCGTTCGTTGGCGGCAGTTGGCGTCGCGACCGCTTGCGCCATCTCTTGTCTACCGTGCGAAACGGCGCCATGTTGATTGCAGACCGGTGGCGTCGCTGCGTTTCCATAGGAGCTAAGCCTTTTTCTTTCTTTACTTTTTCCTCAGGTAAGTTCGCTCTTTGCAAATTTTATGAAACAAATGCACCATCTGTGGGCAACGCTGCACAAAGTCGTAGCGCGATAGGTTAAGAAACCGAATTTTCCGGTCGATTTAAAGAGCCTACCGTCTCCTTGTTTCACCCGGTATATATCCAAGAGATAAATTACGCACTTATCTACGCATGGCCTCCTTACTTTCTAAAATAATTTAGAGTCGATACTTAGGGAGAACGTTTTTTTTACACAATTGCACAGTTGATTGAGGGGTTTACTCTTGCTTCTAGGTGCAAACGCAAGAGGTAGGCGGTTGCGTTAGCGTTGCATGCTCTACGACGCACATTTTCGCCGTCGCCATGCGTCAATCTGTGTGCGCCGATTGGGTTCCGCGCACGCGCAACGTAGAACATGCAACGCTAACGCAAACGCACAGTGCCTGCGTTTTCTCGTATACGTAATGCTAAAACTCACTAATGTCAAACAAACGCTGCCGTGGTCGACACTATATTTGGGCGATGATTCTTATTGCTAATTTTGGGATCTGAACAATTTTGTGTTACGCAAACACAACTTAAGATGGAAGAGACGTGAAGCGCTCCAATGGAAATGAAAACAAGTCAGGGTGTGGCATACGCATTATATTTAAAGATGAGACAAGGAAAACAAGAAGAAAGACGAGCACATAATCGAAAAGCTTGTCAGCGATTATGTTTCATTTCTTTTGTAACCTAAGGTAAACAATTGGGGAATAAAATTTCACCTATGTTCTGACACGTTTTTTTCTTTTTGTTATTGTTTTTAGTTTCCCTTGACTCGGTTTGATTTTATAATGACTGTACCAATTCGCTTTAACCCTTAATTCAGCCTGGCATACATTTTTTATAGTGAAAGGCGGAGTCGCAAGTTCAATATTTACAGACTTGGTTATTTAGACTATTGCTGTCACCGTAAAATGCACAAGCAAAGTCGCATTAATAAATTTAGTGAATGCGAAGCTCGCACAATTTTAAGGACTAAATAAAAAGGAACAAAATAAAATAATATAAAGCAATTGAGTGCAGTAAATTTAAAGTAGAAAAATGACAGCTATGTAGAAAGTAGTAAAGTTAAGTACTAGTATTAGAAACAGCGTATCTTGTTGAAAACACACATTAAAAAAAAAGCACAACTAGAAAGCCTTACTAAACTCGTTGAATATCAGGCGTCCGTCGGTCATGTTACTCTCATTCAATATTAACACGCTATCTGAATGTTTTTTTTTGTATCCTCAGCTATGTCTTGCAGCATGCTTGATAAGCCTTACATAATTACCAGAGTCAGACTATATTGGGAAAAGAACGACAGGTGCTCAAGAAATAAGTTATTCAACCACAAAGACCAAACAAACTACCAATGAGACGGATTAATATAAAAAAAGTAGGGAGGAAGACATCAATGGCTCAGAACGTGATATGTGAGCCAGGCGCCCTGCTAAATTACTAGAGGCTTGAAATTAGTTTTGATTTAGGCGACAGGAGAAGAGTGGCTTTCCAGACCCTTCCAGCGTCTGACATATCGCGTGGAAGGTTATCAAAATCAAAAGAGGCCGGGGTTTGGGCCTTTAAGATAATGTACTTCAGGAAAAAGCAAACATTCCGTAGCTTTCAGGGGTTGCGGAAGCAGTTGCCCTTAGTGGGCAACTAGTACCGTGCACCTAGAACTACTAATTAAGCTCGCGAATGTATTATTTCTTTATTTTCCACGTACCCTTCGAGGGATTGCGAAAGCACCACACTGCTGCGGGTGTCACGCTGGGCGTGCTTGTCGCGTGCTTGTCGCGTAAGGGGTTATTTTTTTTTTTTTTTGCTTGGGGTTGTTGCATTTATACACAGGGAGGAGGGGCTAAACTCGCAGGTACACAAAGCTCATATCCTGATGCAATTCGTTTTCGTGCAGTGTGTGATCCCTATTCTGTAGTTTTCAAAATTAGGAGTCATCTGTATACTTGCCTTTCCATGTATCATTCAAACGCCTGTTTCCTTTATCTGCTATCTATAGGGATATTAATTTCTTTTACATTTCCGCGCATATTATTTTATATATAAACAGTCTAACCTCCGTCGAATATTTTAAACTACAAAAATGGCTAAAATGATCATTAGTTTGTTACTGAGATCAATAATAACTCAACAAATTCTTGGTGTGTGTGTGTGTGTTTTCAAAATAATGTACACGAAACGTCGGTTGATAATATAATTAATAATAATAATAATGTTTATTTTTTTATTGAACAAATGATGGAGGAAGACCGAGGAAAAAAGCTGCATCATGCAGCTTGACGAGTCCCCGGCCCCCCTCTCACACAAACCGCGGTGGCACAATAAAAAATAAACAAGACAGAATGACATTCAAAAAGTAATCAGGCGGCAATATTAACGTTTTTCGTTGTAACATGATACATACATTGATATTTCTTTGTAGCTAAGTATTTATGTAGTACATCATACATGCCATAGATACATTAAAAAGATACATACACAGAAAATGTCATACATATATAGATTGAGATATATACACAGAATAGACGAAGTATTATATATCTCAAAGCTCTGGAAAGGACTACTAAAAGACCGCACTGGAAAAAAATCTCGCATATCATTTCTCAATGACTTAATAGGATGACTATTTTTGAAGCTAAGAAAACTAAGTGGGTTCGGAAGCGTATAAGATAACATTTCCTCAGCATCGGTCGTTCTAATTGGGTCACTTCCAATTTTGAGAACTTCGAGTGGGTTAAGTTGGCACTTTTGGAGCAATAAGCCAGGCAAATCAGATTAAGGTGATTTTTTGTACTAAATACTTATGACACACACACAAACAATATTTATATATACTATTACCATTAATTAATGTTAAAATCTTAAATAAGGTTTCACTAGGGTGGTCGTATGGGACATTAAAAATGTTTCTTACCATTTTTTTCTGCAACAGAAGAACTTTATTTAAGTTCATACTTGTACTATTACCCCAAACTAGGTTGCAGTGGTCCTTCAGTATAATGTTTTAAGCTCCGCTGAAATTCCTTTGCTCTGAATAAAACTAAAAAATAATTTATTGTAAGCTATACATTCCATTTCTGGTTGTCGTTGATTTATTTGTGCCAGGTTTTGGTGAAATATAGAAAAAGAGCTTTTATTTTATTTTTCGAACATAAAATCTAAATTTATTGGTGCTGTTATTGTCAAATAACGTTCCAGAAATAACATCAGAACGTCGGAACCCTTTATTTATTTATTTTTATTTATTTATTACTGCCAGCCATTCACTGGCCAAGGCAGGAGTGGGTGCATTGTGGAAAAGAGCACATAATCAAAACATGCGGTACGACATTACATAAAAAACTACGAGGCAATGCTTCTTCCAAACACAGATGCGCTTGGACTTTTTACAATAGTTTCAGGCAAGCTATTCAAATTATCTATAGATCTCACAAAGAACGAAAATTTAAATACATCAGAGAAGTGCGGATAGGGATCAATGTGCCTGTTATGCTTATGTCTGACAAATCTCGGAGTCGAAAACTCTATGTATTTTTTTTTTGTCTAACTTCTGGGAATCGCTAATTATTGAGAAGAATGATTCAAGGCGACTTATTTTGATATGCGCTTCAATCGTGTGGAATCCAGCTCTGTTTCGCAATTCTGCAACTGGTGTGGTTGATCTGTAATCATTGAAAATAAAGCGAAGCGCCTTATTTTGTACTCTTCGCAGTTTTTCTATGTTTTGACGCGTGTAGGGTTCCCAATCTGGGCTGGCATCATCCATGACTGGTAAGAGCAGGCTTTTGAAGGCAGTTATTTAAACTTGGAGAGAAGCGTCTCGTAGAGTTCTTGCGTAAAGTCCAGAGCCGTTGCATGTTTTTTTGTTTTTTTTTGCATATTTGATCAACATGAAGTTTCCATGAGAGATTCGGACAGAATAATACGTCTAGATGCTTATACTCTATCACTTTTGTGAGCGATTTCTCCTTAATACGGTAATCAAAAACTAGAGGGGTTAGCTTCTTAGTCGCTGTCATAAAAAAGGTTTCATTTATGTTCAGTGACATCTGCCGTTCGTCACACCATTTTTTAATTTTTTGCAAATGCAGATTTAATTTTAGTTGGTCGGATCTACTTGTAATTTCGGTAAATATTATCGCATCATCTGCGAAATGCTTAATACCTACAGTTTCTTCGAATTCCTTACCCATGTCAATGATAAAAAGAATAAAAAGTACAGGCCTGAGCACTGATCCCTGTGGTACCCCATATACAACCCTACGAGGACGCGATTGTTTATCCCTTATATGGACCCTTTGTTCTCTCTCATGCAGGCATGCTTCTATCCATCTAATTATTGTTCTATTTTTTAAGAATAGTGTTAAGGGTATAAAGCAGCTTTGGGTGCGACACTCACCGAAGGCTTTAGCAAAATCTAAAAATATTACCTCGGTCTGACCACCGCTGTCTATGCAATAGATAAATTCTTGAGTGACTTCAATAAGCTGCGTAACTGTTGAGCGACCTCGACAAAAACCATGCTGGTTGTCACATAGTATACCGTTACTTTAAAAAAAAAGCCATCAAATGATTAGCTATTATATGTTCGAGAAACTTACATGATGTACTAATTAATCAGATGGGCCTATAATTGCCTACAAGGGATCTGCTACCCTGCTTGTGTACAGGAATTATTTTGGCGCACTTCCAATCCCGTGGGATCTGACTGCAGTGAAGTGATTTTTTATACAGAATTGTCAGGTAGTGGGACATCCATTCAGCATATCTTTTTAGAAATTCATTCGGAATCTCGTCTGGTCCGGGTGACTTTTTGTGTTTAAATTTAGTATCAAGTTGAAAACACCGGGTTGTACACCAAGTTTTGCCGCTATTGCTATAGTACGCAAAAGTGTGCACATACCACCACAAGAAAAGCTTTGATTATAGATCCTCGATTTTCAGGGAAAAATCCGGAAAAATCGGCAATCGCTTGTTCGCGCTAGCAGTGTCATGCTGTATACACATACCTTATATGTAGTAAATGTAACAGTAATTATACATAATTGATGTTTAGACGCAATGCATAAAACGCCCGTTTTTGTTTTGTTCAATATGCGAAAGATTAGTGATACTAGATCAAAATATAACTTTCCTGTGAATAATTAAATTTGTAGTCGTCGCGGCCTTGGTTTTCGAACACAAACTGTTTATTTACATGTTTGTTGCGTGGGCCTTACGACGAGCCTTAGCTCCTGATCTGATGTCGCTGTGTTCGTTCTGTAGTTTGTGTCGCGCTACTGCCGTATTATGCGTGCTTCTGCCTCGCTTATCTCCACGAGGTTGGAGGCGCTACACGGCCAGCGGACTCTAACAATGCCGATAGCTGCATTGTCTCTTCCGCTAGAGCAGAAAGCGGCTAAAGACGGTGCTGGAGCCTCTATCACATTACTTTGGAGGCAAAGAAATGAACAGTGCGAAAACGGCATTGTCTGCTTCGCGCTTCATATGAAAGCACGCTTCGAGTTCATTAGCGCTCAAATGGCACAATGTCGTTAAGATGTGTTGAAATCCAAGGAATTTTCAGGGCTTTTCATACAAGATGACTGGTATTCTCGTCAGCAAACTGTTGTGACAGCTGTAGGAATACCAAATCGTGACACCCACGAGCTAAGAAATGCCTGTGTAACAAATTAATATGTTATTTCGGTTAGGGGAGCAACTTCAGGCTATCTGATGAAACGACCCCTGACGATGAAGTGATACCAATAACCATGAGAGGGTGCAAAGAGGTCCAATGATGTCCATGTGTTGCATCGCCGATCACTACGCATATTTAGTTATTTCAGAAAGTATGCATGACTAACATGGTTTACAATATTCCTGGGGTTTATCATGAGACCTCATTTACTCAATAAGCAATTCTGTGTATAGTTCCATACATAAAGCGGTTTAGAAGGAGATACAATTAAATTTGTAAAAAAAAACAGCTACCGGATGCCTTCGTAACTTTTGCCTCAATTAGGCCAGAAAGCATGATGATCTCTGGGCAAGAATCGACTTTATGAAGTCTTGTTCCGCGAGATGAGAATACGGAATTCATTGATTACTCATACGTATCTTCTCTGGCAGAATATTCGCCATTGTGTGATCATTTTGGCGATAATCTTACTTTTTTACTTATCTTGTGGCCTTGCCCTTGCCTTGAGCCAAAGCGTTGCATGCACTTTTTTAATCTCTTCGACAGGAGAATTAATTTTATTCAACTTTCTTGCAGGAATGAAATCCCCTAGATTATTCTTACCAGGTATATAAACTACAAGATGCATGTTTACCAAAACCGATGTATTTATTGGCCTTCCACAACACTTCGAGTTTTATCTGATTTCAGTTTACACTTTTGTGACACCCTTCCCGAAAAACTGTATTCTTCATTTAGTTTAACACTGCCGACCTTTTCTCCATATCTTTTAAAAACCCAGATGAACCTATCAGCAAATATAAGCAGTTTATACAACGTTGAAGGCCGTTATCATATTAAAATATTATGAGGAGTTCCTTTGGCTCAAAACGATACCATTTTGGCCATGTATAAAGATATATATATATATAGAGAGAGAGAGAGAAAAGAGTGAGAGAAATAAAAAAAGAGAGATATTTGCACTTCCTTGAAAAAGCAGAGGTCCGTGCTTTAAAATAAATCAATAAAGAAAGTGTGATACCTGAAATAATATTATCACTCCTTTAGTTGAATGGCGGTAACAGTTTCAGTGAGATTAATCATGCATCTTAAGGTCAAAACGAAGTCGCTCCTTGCACCCTCTCTCAGGCGTTTTGAGCAGAATGTTAGTAAAATGTTTCTCAACCGACCAACGGCAGGAAGCGTAATATTAAACTTTATAATTAGGAATGTTACTAATGTAATATTATTATGCGTGATTTTTATTTTATGCAAATATATTGTATATATTCTAAGGCACCACATATATTAATAAACTGTGTACGACAAACTATACTTGCAGAGTGAATCTTGCGTTCATTCATTATCTATGTCAGCAGTTTTTTTTCAAAGTTGGTGTAGAAAGAATGCCTATAGATTGCTCCAACGTTGGTCGATGAAAAAGCATCACCTAATGCAATTAATGGCGCGTTTCCTTGTGTGAATTGTATTCCATAACTGGCACTCGATCACAAATGTAAAGCGAGTTTTCTTTAATGCCAAGCAGGGTGTCGAGCCGGTTTTTCGCGCTAGTTTGCTTCGCATTTTGATTCGTTTCGGTTCCCTGTTCACTGATGCATTCGAAATATCGATTCGCTTATGGGTTTCACCATGCGCGAACTGGTTCAAAACAGTTCTTAACCCAAACTTAAGCCGCCACCACCTGTTCAATTCCTGCGGAAAGCGTAAAGAAAAGTTCGCAACTCCCAATCGTTCGCAAAAGAAGACGTGTTCAACTCGACGTCATCTGCATTAAAAATTCAATGAAAAACTAGTCCTTTGAAACCGCAGTGCTACGGAAACAAGGAGAGCAAACAAAGATATGCTTCAATCAGTTTTTTATTTCCACTTCTTATTGAAAACACTACTGAATAAATATTGCATGGTCATAGAGACGCCCGGACGTAAAACGGACTGGAAAAATTCGGACTGGAAAAATTCGTTGAAGCTTTTTGCCATATCTAGCCTATTGGTAATCGTTACTGAATCAACAGTGATAGCAGTAACGCTATCTTTTTTATTGAAAGATACCTCCAGAACCTCTGCGGTGCTGATGTCATACAATTTTCCAATGTGATGTTCATAAGGAAATATTTAGACTGGGTGATAGCATGACGAAGCCGACGAGATGCCTTCGCTATCTGGGACCCTCTGAATGGTGCGCGGTTATCTCTCTTATATCCCTTTCGTATCCTTTTCACCTTTCGCTTTAGTCGAATGATGTTCCTTGTAATCAACGAATTTTCCCTAGCAATCCTTTTAGTGCGAAATGGAGCGAAGCGTGTAATAGCGTTGCTAATTATTCTTTTTTTTAAATTTCCCCAGAGCTCATCGACAGTTGACGTAGGAAAAATAGAGTATTCCCTATATTCATCAAAACTTTCATCTAGGTAGTCTATAATGCCAACATCTTTCGCTTTTCCAAAATTAAGGACCTTTTAAATGAAACAAGAGGGAGGTTTATTCTTTAGCAAAGGGCTTGTGAAAAGAGCTATGTCATGGTCAGATATTCCATCTATCAACTGACATGAGTATTGCGCGTCTGCAAGGGGTCTACTTAGAAATATTAGGTCGAGTAATGATTCGCGATTTCCCCGTGTTCTCGTGCTAGTTTTGACAAATTGGGTTAGGTCATGGGAAAACGCCATATTTAAAAGCGAGCGAGAGCACTCATCTTCGTTGCCACCTTAGTGTAAATTGTTCCAATAAATAGCGGGCAAATTAAAGTTCCCCAAAAAGAATTAGCTTACATTTATCTTTAGCGTGCATACAAAGGTAATAATTTAATACTAAAAATATTTAGGGTTTGGCTCTGGGGGTCTGTACAGAGCAACCACCTTAATAGGACATTCGCTTATAAAAAGCTTAGCAGCTACGCATTCTATGCCATGATCCACAGGCAATTGAACAGAGGCATTATCATCCTTAACAAAAATGGCAACACCCCCTCCCCTTCCCTCTCGGTCCTTCCAAAAAGCTTTATAACCTGGTGGAATAAACTCCGCATTTTCTATTTCAGCCGTTAACCAAGTCCCAGTCATGACAACATCTGGTTCATGCTCTAAAAGTAGAGATACAAAGTGGGTTACTTTATTCGCAATGCTACATGCATTTACATTCAACAAAAGAACGTTTTTAGGCAGACTCTGGTCATTCTTGCTGTGTGGGAGAACTCCGCTCAGACGTTTGGTTGACTAATTGACGCGTATTAGTTCTTTCGTTCCAGGAAAAAACTTTCCATTAAGCGATAATTTGTTTAGCGTTAGGCGAGCTTTCGCACCTTGACCTCCTTGAGCAGCACAGCATGCCCACAGTTTTCCGCGCACATTTCGCACTTGCTTTGAAAAATCTTCGCTAACAGAAATATTGGTACCCTTCAACTTGTTGCAATTTCTTAGTATCTCAAGTTTTTCCCGGAAATCCGGGGCACGAAAGATGACTGGTCGAGATCCGTCACGTTTAATACCAAGACGGTGCAAGCGCTCAATGGTTACAGGGTTAACTCGTATATTGTCAAACACGGCTGATTTAACAGTTTCAACAAGCTCATGAGCACTCTCGTTTTCAGTCTGTTCCATGCCAAATATAATCAGGTTATTCCGTCTCGACTTATTTTCCAAGTTATCAACTTTGTGTCGTAGGTCAGTGACGGTTCTAATACGGTTATCAACTGTTTCCTGCATTCCAATAACACTATTTATTTGTGACTCCAATTGGCTTAACCTTTCTTCCAGTTTCTTAAAGAGCTCGCAAGTTTAGGTGACATTTCTCTTGATCGACCGCTGATCACGTTTAATATCATTTAGAACTTCCCCTTGATCTTTTTGAGCTTCCATAATAATATTTAGTTTATCGTCAGGACTTTGGTTTGGTTCCGGATTTTGCTCTACGTCACCACTCAAAATTAACAACCGTCTCATGAACTCATGAACAGCCCGAACACAATATTTTATCAACAAAAACAACTTGTGGGGGCACGACAGGGCAATAAGGCAACGTTTGTCACTACGGACAGAAGCCGTTTCATGGCTTACTTGCAGACAGGCAAACGAAAACGGGTTTGAAGACATGTCATGATACGTGCCGTGCCCACGACTGGCGCCCAGAAGTCCGTGCCAGTCATATACGGCTTCCTGTGGCGCTGCTGTCGACGGTGCTCCAGGAATGGGACCAATCTTCGCGCTGATTGACGGTGACGTTGTATGCGTCACTTCACATGCTTCCCGTGACCAGGTGGTGCGGACATGGTTGTGATCCTCGAGTGGGATGGATGACGGAGGAGTGCTTGAAGCGTTGAAGCAATATCCGTTGACGGCGAGAAGCAACTGCAGACAGGCAAAAGAAAACGGGTTTGAAGACATGTCACGATGCGTGCCGTGCCCACCACGACATAAATCCTCAAGTAGTGGCTTCGCAAAAGTTGGTAAACGTAAATCGGTTTGCATATAGCTAAACGTGTATTGACAATATTGTCGTATGACACCAGCCATCCCCCAAAACAATCCATAACACTGACCTGAAACGTTAGCTGCACCTCATATTTCCTGCCGAGTCTTGTGTCGTATTTACGAATATATATGTATAGGTTTTTTTTCAATATTACAATTCCCAACACTCTGAAACTTTAGCAGAATCTCATGTAAGATTTGCGCAAAGTTAACATAGGCGTTTGTACGAGGTCACTGAAAACCCGTTTCCACACAAACACTTGCTAAAGAAAAACACATTCTTGCAGTCGTACCTCAGCACTTCACAAATATGTATACCGCGGGTCAAGGGCTGTCTAAATAGGAGACTTCAAAACATCTGAAGCCATACAACCCTCGCCATTGGCATGCAGCACTCCGCTTCCGTCGTTTTATTTCTTCTGCCTGCGGGGTAAGCTTTTTTCGCCAACTCTGTGCTTAACGTAGGCCCAGAGCTGGCTCATCACTTCTGACCGAGCAGCCACTCACACGCTATTTTGGCGATCAATCAAGGTTTCAGCCGCTGTTCAAGGCTGAGCCTCCCGAAGCGGGAAAGAGAAGGATGCCGGTCCGAGGACGCGAAGCCTCTTTGTGATAATCGAACGCCAACAACCGGGCCGCTTCGGCCTTTTTCCCGTGCCGACGGCGGCCGCGGTCCATGGCAAAACCGATCGTCAAGGTACACCAATGGCAGGTCGCGCGTGACGTCAAGTCTGACGAGCACCGACGCCAGAGTGAACTAAGAAGGCGAGAAGGAAAGCCGATATTTTTGCATGGTGGATATCAAAACAGAAGAGGGCGGCCGGACTACCAACTTTTACTTCATAATCTAGTAAAGCGTTGATTCATACATTATTCAGTGCTCTGTATGGACAGCCCCTCATACACCACGTTTTGCCGCTATTGCTATAGTACGCAAACGTGTGCACATACCACCACAAGAAAAGCTTTGATTATAGATCCTCGATTTTCAGGGAAAAATCCGGAAAAATCGGCAATCGCTTGTTCGCGCTAGCAGTGTCATGCTGTATACACATACCTTATATGTAATAAATGTAACAGTAATTATACATAATTGATGTTTAGACGCAATGCATAACACGCCCGTTTTTTTTTTTTTTGTTCAATATGCGAAAGATTAGTGATACTAGATCAAAATATAACTTTCCTATGAATAATTTAATTTGTAGTCGTCGCGGCCTTGGTTTTCGAACACAAACTGTTTATTTACATGTTTGTTGCGTGGGCCTTACGACGAGCCTTAGCTCCTGATCTGATGTCGCTGTGTTCGTTCTGTAGTTTGTGTCGCGCTACTGCCGTATTATGCGTGCTTCTGCCTCGCTTATCTCCACGAGGTTGGAGGCGCTACACGGCCAGCGGGCTCTAACAATGCCGATAGCTGCATGGTCTCTTCCGCTAGAGCAGAAAGTGGCTAAAGACGGTGCTGGAGCCTCTATCACATTACTTTGGAGGCAAAGAAATGAACAGTGCGAAAACGGCATTGTCTGCTTCGCGCTTCATATGAAAGCACGCTTCGAGTTCATTAGCGCTCAAATGGCACAATGTCGTTAAGATGTGTTGAAATCCAAGGAATTTTCAGGGCTTTTCATACAAGATGACTGGTATTCTCGTGAGCAAACTGTTGTGACAGCTGTAGGAATACCAAATCGTGACACCCACGAGCTAAGAAATGTCTGTGTAAAAAATTAATCTGTTATTTCGGTTAGGGGAACAACTTCAGGCTATCTGATGAAACGACCCCTGACGATGAAGTGATACCAATAACCATGAGAGGGTGCAAAGAGGTCTAATGATGTCCATGTGTTGCATCGCCGATCACTACGCATATTTAGTTATTTCAGAAAGTGTGCATGACTAACATGGTTTACAATATTCCTGGGGTTTATCATGATACCTCATTTACTCAACAAGCAATTCTGTGTATAGTTCCATACATAAAGCGGTTTAGAAGGAGATACAATTAAATTTGTAAAAAAAAAACAGCTACCGGATGCCTTCGTAACTTTTGCCTCAATTAGGCCAGAAAGCATGATGATCTCTGGGCAAGAATCGACTTTATGAAGTCTTGTTCCGCGAGATGAGAATACGGAATTCATTAATTACTCATACGTATCTTCTCTGGCAGAATATTCGCCATTGTGTGATCATTTTGGCGATAATCTTACTTTTTTACTTATCTTGTGGCCTTGCCCTTGCCTTGAGCCAAAGCGTTGCATGCACTTTTTAATCTCTTCGACAGGAGAATTAATTTTATTCAACTTTCTTGCAGGAATGAAATCCCCTAGATTTTTCTTACCAGGTATATAAAATACAAGATGCATGTTTACCAAAACCGGTGTATTTATTGGCCTTCCACAACACTTCGAGTTTTATCTGGTTTCAGTTTACACTTTTGTGACACCCTTCCCGAAAAACTGTATTCTTCATTTAGTTTAACACTGCCGACCTTTTCTTCATATCTTTTAAAAAACCCAGATGAACCTATCAGCAAATATAAGCAGTTTATACAACGTTGAAGGCCGTTATCATATTAAAAGATTATGAGGAGTTCCTTTGGCTCAAAACGATACCATTTTGGCCATGTATAAAGATATATATATAAAGAGAGAGAGAGAAAAGGGTGAGAGAAATAAAAAATAGAGATAATTGCACTTCCTTGAAAAGGCAGATGTCCGTGCTTTAAAATAAAACAATAAAGAAAGTGTGATACCTGAAATAATATTAGCACTCCTTTAGTTGAATGGCGGTAACAGTTTCAGTGAGATTAATCATGCATCTTAAGGTCAAAATGAAGTCGCTCCTTGCACCCTCTCTCAGGCGTTTTGAGCAGAATGCTAGTAAAATGTTTCTCAACCGACCAACGGCAGGAAGCGTAATATTAAACTTTATAATTAGGAATGTTACTAATGTAATATTATTATGCGTGATTTTTATTTTATGCAAATATATTGTATACATTCTAAGGCACCACATATATTAATGAACTGTGTACGACAAACTATACTTGCAGAGTGAATCTTGCGTTCATTCATTATCTATGTCAGCAGTTTTTTTTCAAAGTTGGTGTAGAAAGAATGCCTATAGATTGCTCCAACGTCGGTCGATGAAAAAGCATCACCTAATGCAGTTAATGGCGCATTTCCTTGTGTGAATTGTATTCCATAACCGGCACTCGATCACAAATGTAAAGCGAGTTTTCTTTAATGCCAAGCAGGGTGTCGAGCCGGTTTTTCGCGCTAGTTTGCTTCGCATTTTGATTCGTTTCGGTTCCCTGTTCACTGATGCATTCGAAATATTGATTCGCTTATGGGTTTCACCATGCTCGAACTGGTTCAAAACAGTTCTTAACCCAAACTTAAGCCGCCACCACCTGTTCAATTCCTGTGGAAAGCGTAAAGAAAAGTTCGCAACTCCCAATCGTTCGCAAAAGAAGACGTGTTCAACTCGACGTCATCTGCATTAAAAATTCAATGAAAAACTAGTCCTTTGAAACCGCAGTGCTACGGAAACAAGGAGAGCAAACAAATATATGCTTCATTCAGTTTTTTATTTCCACTTCTTATTGAAAACACTACTGAATAAAAATTGCATGGTCACAGAGACGCCCAGAAGCAGTAGTATCGTGCGAAGTCAACGGGACCGCTAGCACAGCAACACCGTGACAATAGCACGCAGCGCGCTCGCAAAACTATTCGCTTCGAGCACCTCAAATGACAAAATTTAAAACGAAGAAAAAAGACCAGTTGAAATCGGATTGAAACTAGAGAGGAGATTGAAACAAAGGGGCGGCATGCTGCCTTTGAATACCTTACACAAACAAAATTGGCTTTTCCGGAGGAAACGTCCAGGGCGAGGGACGAGTGGCGTCCCCGCGAACGGCGCCCCAGTGTCGTGCCTTGCGGTCCTCGTAGCTTCGAGCCTCCAGATTTTGTTTGCTTTTTCGCCGCAGAACAAGCACAGATTCACAGCCGTCATCGTTAGATCTCTTTTTTTTTGTAGAGAATGCTTACACTTCGTTTCACCTTATGATGGGCCGGAGGGGACGCCACAAGCTATGCGGAGAGCAAGTTTGTCCGCTTCTTGCACATGGTTTGTGATGATGTCAAAACGCCGAGCCCTTATTGACTGATTGAAGACAAAACAGTGGGTAGACCTCACAGGCCATACCATTCAGGTCTACCCACTATTCTTTAAATTAAAGCCAATCGGATCTCGGCATCGTTCTGACGTCATCACAACACCTGTGTAGGATCAACGGGACTTGCCATTGCACTGTAGAAAATTCCACGATGCGTGAGCGTCAAGTGACCTTTGGAAGGGACGCAGTGACGCGCAGAGAGCGCTGTCGCTGGATACAATGAAAGCGCTACGATCTGTTGGGGTGGTTGGTGTCGTCAATATACGATCATCGAAAGGGGAAATGGGGTGTAACAGCAGAATCACACACATACACATGCACACCCACGCACACTCATGCGAACGCGCATACGTACACACGCGCACGCAAGCACGCACACGTACGCACACACTCACTCATACGCACATACATACGCAGACGAACGTGCGCATGCACACAGCGCACACACTCACAAAGACACGTACACACTCTAAGAAAATGTGAGCACCCCCCTAGTTATCATGCGTTTTGACGGCTGTAACTACCCCACTGGCTTACTTAACTACCCACTGGGCTCGAGCCATTTAGCGTTACCACCCTGTTGGCAGTGACAAGCATGGGGTAGTCACGTCTTATAAACACTTGAATTGGACATTCAAGTACATGCAGCCGTTCAATAGTAAAAGTCACTTCAAAAATCTCAAAAGTACTGGAAGCTTGTTTTCTTTGTGCGTTGGTTACCATTAGTTCAAATTTGAACCGGTCGAAACAGGCGTGTGGCTCAGTTCGCCTAAACTGGCAGAAAACCAACATTGCCAAAGAGTACAGGCAACCTTGGTAGGCACCTGCTAAAACCCGAGGCAGATAAAAAGTATCGCGGTTGATTACAAAAATCACCAGTCGTTTTCCTGTGGAGTCGTATACCATCAATTTGCTGCAAATGGGAAGTAGGAGACCAACTTGATTTTTTTGTAAACCTGGTCTCGATTCGTATGCTACCTTGGGTTAAGCGCGCCTTTCTATAAGCCAAACCATACCAGCCAGACTTCCCGGGTGGGATGTGGAGGGGCCCGTGGCTGCCCCGAGAGTTGGACTACAGTGGCTTAAAGCAGCGGCCGTTCCCATGCATCGGGAACGGCCGCTCCTTGGATAGGTGGCGGTTCGATCCGCAGCACCGTTAGGGTGCCTCCATGGGCCGCCAGATAAGGGCACTTTAACACGTTTCAATATAATATAAATATCTCAAAACAATTATTTGTTTCCAGTGAACTTCCAAGGACATCGTTTCTCTTCGTATGTGAATAAAAATGTGAAACTAGCAGACGACAGTGTAGCCGACAGCTGCGAATCGACCGGAGCTGGCCGGACCCAAGCTGGGCAAGCAGTCAAGCCGGAGCCATAGCCGGAACGACGGTGCTCAAGCGCCAGCGCCACCCGCGGCCGTCTTCCAACGCTGTGCCGCTTCTCCGGTTTCGTTCGTTACACTACCCCCTTTAAGCCACTGTAGTTCGACTGTGTAGCATCAATATATGGAATTCCATAAGCACAGCGTGACACCCCGTGTGACGCCGCCGTAAAACACATCGCTGAACCCGCATGCACCCAGGCAGCACACAATATTGCGCCAATATTGGCGTCGGATCGGAGAAATCGGGCGAATATAATTTTGATACATCCGATATTGGCGCTGGATCGTAAAGATCGGTCCAGTGTTACTGTAATGTGGCCGATGTCGGCGGAACATCACTTGGGTCGGCCAACGCCACGCGGATATACAGTATCCAGCGCCGTTTTCCGTTAATTTGTCGGGACTGAACCGGCTATATCGGCCGGTATTAGGAATTTTCGACAGTTTCTAAAACGATACCAATATTTTTTCGAGTCTGAACCGGCTATATCGGCCGGTATTGGAAATTCTTGACCGTTTCTAAAACGATACTGAATCGGTCAATCGTGCCGGCCATTCACGGCGGTCGCCACTGTTGCCACAGGCCGCGCCGAGGGCGCACCGGGTAATCAGCGGCTGGAACTCGGTTTTTCCGTACAAACAAACGGAAACAAACTCTTTTTGTAGCAACGTTTAGTGGATATTAGTAGGAAAAGGGGGGCGCGTTGTGTTTTCTAAAATCTTTAGTTTACAAGATTTTGCGGGACAATTAATATTGCTTCTATACAACCATGTCTCAGCGGTGACTTTAAGTAACGCGTCCGACCTAGACGCATCCTAACTTCCGCAGTAATTCGCGGTGCGTACGCTTGGGAGTCGGGGGTAGCACCCTTGACGGCCCTCCCACCGTATCCGTTTCGGCGCCAAAATGGCTGATTAAAGCCAAAATAAAAGTCACGTACAGTTCCTCGAGTGGCTGGTATAGGAGAAACGGGGGCGTTGCGATCGCTATCAGCTCGGTTCTCGAGTACGGATCGGCGCCACGATTTCAGAGCAGGCTCTATTGCAGTTTCCCAACTGAGTGGTTCTAGTAACGTTGGCTTGGCCCCAAATCCGCTGACACCGCAGTGGCCGCGGCCATGTTATCCGGTATTCGCCCATCTCTGACCAGTACTCGAATGATGTCGCTGATTCTGGCCCATTTTTATAACGATCGTTAAACGATATTCGCCCAATACTGGGCCGTGGCGCTAAACATGAAACTGGCCTATTATTGTGAGCAATATTCCCCCGACGCTGACCCAGTTTCGGCGTGCTGCCTGGGTACCGCATACAGTGGATTAGAGTAGAAGTTTATTGTAGATTATCGCTGTATGCTCTCGGGTTCTCCGGAAGTCAGTTCCCGTTTTTATCCTGAGATTTTATTTTTGTTCTATGCTGTATTTGGGAACTTCGTGTCAAAAACTAGCCCAAGTAGAGGGAGAATAAATTTAAAAGAAACGTGGCAAACGCGTTTTTTTAGTTTTTACGAAAGAGGAAACAGACATATGGTTAAGTGGCGTGTCTAAGTTTCCTATAGAAATAAAAAAAATATATACCATAGTTCTTAAAGAAAAAGCGTCTTGCCCTCCGAGCTATAAATACCTCAAACAAGACCCTGTTCGACACAATATACTGTAAACGAATTAATTTTCGCGAATATCGAGAATCGCCAACTATTCGCGAAGAATAGGTCCCGCGAGCACTTCCGGTAAAATGTGACCACATTGCAATCTATATTGAAATCCCAGCGCATCGCGAAAATTAGAGCCCTCGAATTATTCCAAAGCTTCACCTTTGGCCTAAATCGCGAAATATTGAGCCCGCGAAAAATAAGTTGTTTACAGTAGTTTGTTGTCGTTTTGTCATACTCAATATAAAATTTTAGATTACCTATTTTCTCCGCCAAATGTCTTGTTGAAACCTTGAACAATGCCTTTAATGTATGTATGCATAGATTTTAAACGATTACATGACTTTTTATAAACCGAGACATAATGCGTATTTGGTTAGATGATTCCGCTTACAGTTCACTTCGTGAATACAATTTATATGAGAACCTAAAATAACATCCTTACAAATAAACCTTTCAATATAAAACTTTAAAACTATACTTAAATAATGGGTCCTTGAAGACAAACAATAAATAATCTGGTTTTATGTTTTTATTTTGGCAGCATTTATTGGAGTGGGGTTTGTAACTCTTTCTGCAAAAACTGGTGTATGAATTGTTTGTTTGAAAGCCCATTCGTTATATGCTCAAAGCAAAAATAAAAGCTGCATCTCCTCATGTATGACTCATGCGGATTCGTTCCTTTTAGAAAATACGTTAAAAAGATAAATCCACTGGTGCATTCATCTGTTTCCAGAGGCAAAGCCAGTAGTCAAAAACGAAAAATGTGTTACGAGAAGCATCAGAGACTGCACAATGATTATAAGTTTTCTACGCGTCCCCGATCCGGAACGGTTTTTGTAATAATCCCACCCCGCACAATCCAACTTAAGCTCCCCGCAGCGTCGCTTCAGCCCCGTGCGCGTGAGTGACAACAAATTTCTATCGACGCCTCCCGGTCCCCGGTGGCCGGTGCCAACCCGCACCGGCGCTTTATTCTTCCTTCTGGGCTTTCACGCGCGTCAAAACGTTGCTCTCGCTACGGTGTGTTTCGGAAACCGACCAACTGTTGCCCGAACTAAAGCTCGGCACCGATTGCAGGTTTCACTGCAGTACATGCGCACGAAAGCGACTGGATGACTCGAAAGGGCAAAAAACCAAACACGCACAAACGTGAAGTTAGATAAATGCTGAGGGGGGAGCGGGGACAATCTCCCCGTTGGGCTGAGAACGGGACGGGTGCAGGCTGCGGCGAGTGAAAGTGAAAACTGTGGTTCCGGTTAAAAATGCATTAGTTGCCGAGCTGTGAAGTCGGAAAATCAACAACGTCGTAATAACGTCCATGGGGGATCGCTGTATTTGCGAAGGAAATATAAAGGATGCTGTGCTCCATGAGCGACGATTGCCTTGACGTCACCAAGAGCATAAATATTCGTCACTGAAGCTGATGTCATATGCGTAAAGTCGGTGTAGTTGGTGGAGAAAAGAAAACTCCATATATAAACAAAATATAAGATGCAGGCGAGCTGGTGTGTGTGTTGTCCATTTTTTGTTCCTTCCTAGTCCCGGGTGTCCAAGATTGGGACAGTACGTCCTTGTTAAGAAAACAGTTCATTAAATATTTTTATCCTGACCCGGGGGTTCTAGGTCACGTTTGGAGCTTGTCACGTGTCATCTTAAACTATGAGATACAGTCATGTACCGTTAGTATAGAGCCCATTAATAAGAATACCCCGCTATATGGACACCATTTTCGGTGAGAAACTGGAAAAATACATACACTTTTGTCTGCTTGTTTTGGAGAACTTACATTGTGAACGATTTTTTTTTTGTGGGAACAGAGGTGTCCATATTAACGAGTTATCACTGTATTATATTTCTTAATTTTTCGCCTGAAACTTTTTAAGTGATTGTTGTTACATTTTCCTCCACTTAGTGACAGTGCTGCGTATCGTGAAATAATTTATAGGAACTTTATCTTAAACTACGGTGGTTTTAGTACAGCCAGAGTTGTTGTTTTCCGGTTTACGCTCATTATTGTTTGGGGGTTCAATTGTTACTATGTTTTATTATCCAGCTGGGTATTTATTTCCTCAGAGTTTGTCAGACTCTAGATAATAACAGTGCATACAGAGATTATCACATTATGAATGTAAGCCAAGCAACTTTATGTAGAGCGCAGACCCTTCTTCCTAGAAATATATTTGTTCGTCACTTTGTAAAGAATATCTGAATATAGTAAATAAAATTTCAGTTTCTTTCTGTGCTATTCAAAATACTTTTCACTAAAGGTACTTCAAATACTACCCTAATTACATCATGAATTGCGGATTAGGTAACCTATTTGGCATACTAAGATCGACAAAACAATGTCTAAAGGCAAAGCACCCGAGTGGGAAACAAATAGAAATTCAGTAAAGACCGTGTGGCGCTCACAACGAAGGGCTCATTGATTGTCTCTGCTATGAATACGGTAGTGTAATGTATACCACTCGTTCTATTTTTCTTCCATTCAGCCTTCATATCAGAGTAGTGAAAGATTTATTCTCAGAAAGAAAACCGCGTGGAGGTGTATTACTGAACCTTCATATTAACACGTGACTTCTAAATCTTTAAAATTAATGAGGCTGAATAGACTTGATACGTTTTGAGCACACAGAAGAATAAAAACTAAAAGCGCCTCTTACATAACCCAAGAACTTCTTATCACCATGGGTGCAGGGTGGCAAAAACATTCTGTGGTTTTCATTATCCCATGTTTTAGGTATTTGAGATATAGATGACAAAAACCAAAACAAAATGTTTTTGCGAAATCGTATTTTTCACGGTGTTTCTGTGTACGGATATTATTAAATGTGCAAAACATTGCGATGCACTTCTATAGAAATCAAACTTATGCAACTTCTAAACCAAGTTGAACAGAAGTAATCCGACAGCGGTGAAAAACCTTGTGAACCAGAGTTAGCCAGTAAACAATGAATTGCCGAGGTGAGCGAACCGGTAGGTCTTGAAGTGGTTACTATCGCTCTTTTCATAGTAGCTAAAGACTGAGTAACGACGCTTGCCTTTCATATAACCCTAATTTTACGAATAAAAGAATCCTTTCCACTTAAAAACCCGAAAGCACATTAAACATTTACACTGAATACAATAGACTCCGTGCTGAAAAACGGGTGTAGTGTCGGATGCGTGTAACAAAATTTCCTTTATGCCGTAGCAGCTCAATGTTCGATCTACCTATCACGCATTCATTCCACGAATTTCAAATCGAACTCATCGTCACAAGCATTTGTAATCTCACAGAGAATAGCGTGTAGACCCATTGTTCCGGTATACTACATATATAGAGCAGCTTCGCTATCCCGCCTGCCTTCATCTATTATGTAGTTTGATCTACGGAGCTGATTCCAACTCAACCTATAGATTTTATGAATGGATGAGCGTGCCATCTGGTTGGGTTCATCGCCCCCTGACTCAAACACCAATCTGCCATTATCCAAATCCCGTAAGGAGGTTTCATATTTTTAAAGTGCAGCTCTTAGAGGCCCGTTTTTGGCTTGAGCGGTGTCGTCGTCGGCGTCGTCGTCCCGTCGGCGTCGCCATTGGCGTAACCGTGAGGTCACGTGACCCCCCAAGGTCACGCAACCCCCCCCCCCCCCCCCCCCGAGGTCGCGTGACCCCCCTAACGTCATATGACTCCCCCCCCCCCTGAGGTCACGTGACCTCAAGGAGTCACCTATCCCTCAGTACGCTTCCATCCTCCTCCTCGAGAGCTGCGCTCTGACCGGCGTTACAGAGAATTGTAAACGGATTTCATTTTTTTTTCTCGAGAAGACAATGATTCTTATGCAAGTGCGATTACACTGAAAATTGTGTTTGAGTGCATTAGCCATGCACCACATTATTATCCTTTAATGCAGTGTCCGTTTGTTATGTAAATAAAGGTAGTAGCTAACGCGTTGTAGCGTCATTATGAATGATGCAAATGCTATGGGTGCATCCTGCTGACCTTTTTCATGGGAAGCAAGTGGAAAATTACGCTCAAAAAGTAAGTCTAAAGAACAAGCGTAATGTAGTTTATAAACAGATGAACATTCTTTTTTCTGTCAGGCGTGATTGAGTTGTTTGAGAACTTTTTAGGAGTTATGTGAATGCTAAAAGCACTCTACAAAACATTATAACGTACATTAAATTGCTTTTTCGTTCGTACGCTTTTTGTTTCATCAAAAATAAAAAAAAAAACAAAAAAACATCAGTGGCAAAATGAACCAATTTCTTACTTTTATAGCTGTATCCCTTAATAGCTACGTTTTTCAACAGTCGTAAATTATTTCTGTCTGAAATAATAATGCAATATCTACATTCGCTCTTTCGACTGTTCTGTGTTATGCCTTCTCTCCTTCATGCTTTTCGTAAATCTTTGTGTAACTTTTGTTTGACCGTTTAATATGTTGTCGAACAGGAGTTTTAAAATCACGCTTATACACCATTACTCCTAAATGACTGAGAGATATTGAATATTTTACATATCCCGCTCCTATTAATCACCGAGATAAAACAAAATTGGAAGCAATTCCCGAGTGGTAGGATATCATCCCAAGTTTTTTTATTCTTTTTAGTTTTTGAGCAAATAAAATTATATATATATATATATATATATATATATATATATATATAGCAGATTTATATATATATATATAGCAGGTAGGGTTAGCAGACGACTCCTTACCAAAATACCGTAGCACGCTGCAGTTCAGCTTCTCCGTATCCGACATCGGCGATTTCTCGCCTCTAATTCTCAGGGACAATTACGGAATATGAAAGGCTACCCATTAAGTCGACGCTCCAAGTGAGCACCATACACTAAACAAATGATTTGTGATAATAGATCTTCAATTTACGAGATAACAGCGGGAAACACACGATACCGTCTGTTTTTGCAAGCTCCGTCGCGCTCTGTACAGTACATGTAAAACAGTGGCGTCTACCTCACTGTGGAGTGCTGTTAAAGGGGCACTGACACATCAAAATCATATTTTTTTTATTATCCGAAACGACCGAAAACGATGTCGGGACATTACCCTCAAAATTCGAAACTTTAGAATTCAGTATTTGCGATGTAAAAAAACAATCTCCAAATGCCGAAGTCGAAGTTCCCCCGTGATCCGCGCCGGTGCGTTGACGTCAAATATTGCGGAGTCCTGAGAGTCCTCTTTCTTTCACAACTCCGTGCTGATGCCATCGCGACCCAAAGCGAGGAGGAAAGGAGCGACAGATGAGGGTGCCGGCGTACCGAAAAAAAAACAAAAAACGTTTTTTTGAGCGGCGTCGCCTGCCCAGGCAGCATGTTCTCCAAGGGACGATACAAATCTAGGAGACTACATTACACCGAACTCCGATTTTTAGTATTTCAAACAGAAGGGCCGTAGTGCGTTCGTGATTGCGTTCAAGAACATGTTTTTCGTTTGCCGTTATTAAATGTTATAAAAATGTCGCCTGCAAAGCTTCTAAATTTTCTGAGTTTGACGCCACCGATAAAAAGAAGCGAAGAGGCGAGGAGCGGCAGAGGCAAACGCCAAAAATAAAAAGGCTCCCGCGCGCGTGGGACAACTTTTTTTTGCGATGCGTTTTTTTTTCTGTTTTTGTTCTTGCGTGTTTATGACTATAACTTGCATCGTTTTAGATAATAAAAAAAAAAAGATACGACCCTTGGGGTGTCAGTGTCCCTTTAAATAATTTTGTTCTGACGACCTCACTAAATCGTATAGGCCTTAGGTTTTTTTTTGTTTTGTTAATACTGTATTTATAAAACTAGTGGCGAATTCCACAGATCATTTTGGAGCGCGCATAGTTCACTAGGTGACCGGGATCAAGACGGTCGAGTTCCACGCGTCGTTTTGGATCAACTTATTTTTAATTTATATAAATGATATAGCAACAAATTTCCTTCCCTCGGTTCAAGTTAAATTGTTTGCAGACAACTGTATGTTTTTTTCAAAAGTGGCTAGAGTTCAGGACCAGGAAATTCTCAACCAGTCCCTGGAAGACATCTTCTTGTGGAGTAAGAAACGGGGTATGGTAATTAATTTTGATAAAACTGTCTCTTGCTGCATTACGAATAAAAAGAAGGTCTTAGACTTCCGCTATTCTATATGTGGCATTGAACTTAATAAAGTAGAAGAACTTATGTATTTAGGAGTTATTTTAGCTAATACCCTGCGCTGGAATAGTCACGTGGATTACATATGCGCCAAGGCTTATCAGAAGTTAGGCTTCCTTAGAAGGCATCTTAGACATGCAAATAGAGATGTTCGATTAGCTGCGTATAAATGTTATGTACGTTCAATTTTGGAATACGCGACGTGCGTATGGGACCCATACAGGAAGCAACAGGTTGCACAAATTGAACGGATACAGAATCTGGCACTTCGGTTTGTTTTTTCTGAGTATAGGCACACCGAGTCAGTTACGGCAATGAGAAATGAAGTGCGGCTTGATTGTTTAGAGAAAAGAAGGAAAGTGTGTAGATTAAAGGAATTATACGCGGTGGCTAATGGCTCGACAAAGATTAATCCTGAAGTGTACATTTTACCTTCAACATCACGCTCCAGAACAACGAGCAATACTAAAGCAATTGCACCCTACCAATACAGAAATGATGTCTTTAAATACTATTTCTTTTGTCAAACTATTATTGAATGGAACCCCCTGCCAGAGCAAGTTGTCAATTGTTGTAGTCCTGAATTATTCGAAGCACAATTGAATGAATTGTTTGGTTAAGTTTCGCATGTGTAAATGTATAATTTGAGCATGCGTGGGTAGCTGCAACCTACCTGCGCTCGCTTCACACGGTGAGTGTATGATTGACTTACTTATTTTCTGTGTGTTGTTTTTTTTACCCTCCTGTATAGACCGACAGGTCCACAGTATTTCAAATAAAAATAAATAAATAAACTCCTATTCCAGATCTCGATACGGATTAGAGAAAAGTCGCTCCGCCTATTTCGGCGGCTTTCACCGGAAACCAACATGGCCAGCATCGCACAGATTACTTCCTTTCTCGCCGGGCACCTCGCCTCTGAAGAATTCGTAAAGACAGCTCGAGAAGTGCCACCTGCTTTACTGCTGCTGCTGCTTGATGACAGTTCGTCTTCAAATTGCTCGAGCAGTTTCTCGAGCAGCTGCGGCTCGAGTAGCAGTGGCGACGAGGAATGCTTGCATGCTCCTAATAAATTTGCCTGCCTTTTCGCAACTCCGCAGAAGAGGTCGAAAATCGAGACGTATCTCGATACCGTTCACGAGTACTCCAATGGAAAGGCAAGTGAGCTACGCTCAGACATGCACGTAACTTGTTTGTAGTAACGAGTTAATTCTACCTAGTTATTTGGTTTTGGTAACGAATAAATTATTTAGTTGCATTTTTTAGAAAATGAACGAGTAACGTACTTTGTTACTTTTAAGGTCAGACCTGTAACCAGTAGCGGTATTTCGTTGCCTTTGAAGAGTAAAGTGTACAACGCCGTTTAAACAGCTTCGTTTTAATTCTGAGTATGCGTTTATTGCGACAAAGGCAGATGGGTAACTCCAGAAACAACTAAGCAGTATGACGGTGTAGCAACGTTTATAGCTAAACAAGTCAGTCGCGCTCTACAGCTGGGAATGCCCTTCCCTCTTTCAGAAGGTTGAACCTTCTTGAATCGTGTACAGACCGAATACAAACCTGGAGGTTGCCGACACGGGAAGGCACAGAACTCATTGTCTACTTAGAACTTTCGAAGCAGAAATAACAAAAGAGCGAAGGATATCCCTGAATCACCAGCTCTTCCTGAAGCACAACACTGCCGTTCCTTCGAGCTCATCAGTTGAACGACCCTCCAGCGTAGCCGGGGATGTATTATGAAGGAAGCGGAGAAACGTAACTGATGAAAACTTATCACTGCTGAAAGGCAACGACTACTGAAAAAAAAAAGAAACATAAATCGTGAAGCAAAAACAGTTTTGTATATGGTCGTCAAAGCAACGAGAAGAGTAACTTGATATTTTTAATTTAACAAAGTTACGCCTTGTTTTTAAGATATGGTATGGTGCCTGGAATCCGTAATTGAGGTGTATGTGTTTGTTTTTGTACTCTTTTTATATTGCATTTTTCACGGTTTTCTAAGTTTTTTTTCGTAGGGTGTTTACATCTTTAAGCGATGGCCTTTTTGAATGTATATGCATGTCTTTACAAAGTTCTATGCGTAAACCTACGTCAATTGTTCCAGAAGCCCACGCCTGTACAAAAGGGGCTCCGCGTGGCAAGCCGCAATCAGCCCCAGCGTACGATCCTGCTGTTACGCCGCCATGGACGCCAGCGACGCTCTACTGTAATCATCTGTTTCCGATTTTTTTATTTTTTTTTTTTTGGGGGGGGGGGGAGGGTGGCAGAAGTTCGCCCGTTATACGTTTAGTTTCTTCAGTTATCATCGCCTCATCAATTGCCATTCGTGACAATATACGGCGAGCTCCATTTTAAGGTGGCATTCAGTCACCATCACGTTAATTAATGGTTTTATTACTCAATAATCCTGCCGTACTAGTCACCTTTTTGTTCTGCCAGAAGATGTCTAAAAAAAGAAAATCCTCCCAGTAACAAGCCTTAAACTTAACATCGTGCAGTGTAAATTGCAAAATAACTTTCATGTTTTTTTTTTTTTTTAATCTGTATAACGTTTTCGGTATACCTAGGTGTTCGCAGGAAGTACAGAACCTTAGATCTCAAGAATTACGTTTCAGCACGTGTAATTTGTTTATAAAATTCTGAGAATACTTTTTTTTAATATTTCTTTAAACTTCGACGGAGCCACGACTCGGAAATCGCCTCACACCAACGAGGCCTGTATGGGCGGATCTCATTGGCCGACATCACGGAACAGGTTCTGATCACAATTCAGACCGCTTCAGTATCGTAGTGCGGCGGTCGATCGGTCCAAAATTGCCGACAAATACAACGACAACCTTAGCACCTAGCCCGAGTCGGACGGAACGAGAGTAAACTGAAGGTTTTCATCTAAGCTCGGAGTCGGTCCTACCATAGCTCCCGGCCCGTACATTGAACAAGGTACAAATAGGTGACCCGGATGTTATAATCGACTCGGGGCACCTGTCATCCAAAGGAACGTTCTCTGCGGCCGGGAGCACGGCCGCAATTCGAACGTTCGGACTAATTTGCGGAAGGCGCACCTTCCCCAGTCACCTCATCCACAGTCCCCAACAGAGCATCGGTTCCGTCGTGTGCAGCAGAAATCTCCCAACCACGGGCTGCGACCACCTCACTCGCCCCGCGGCTCGTCAAGTAAACGTTCGTTGGCATCTCTGCCACTGCTGCAGCCCCTGATGTCACCCTGGTAGCCGTGTCCATTTTTGTGCTGTGTCGCTAGCTTTTGCTGCCACAACGTGTGGCGCATGCCGCACTGCGCCACGCTGGGGCACAGCAAGTCACAGCGCACCACACAGGAGCATCGCTGACCTACCAGGGCCACCTGATCGCTGCTACGTCAGTCATCTACTCTCCACTTGGTGCATCATCTCCTTGGATGACTATGAATTGGTCCCGTAGCTTAGCGCCATATCTTCTGGAGTCAGGTCTGCGACCGGGCCTACTCCAGATTAGATCCACAGCACGACAAGGCCGTTGTGCACGGTCTGTGGTGCCTCAGTGGCTCAATAAACCTTACCTCGGCGTCAGCGCCTTGCGTGGTTTGCGTATATTATTTTCAGCACCTTTGTCTGCCAGGTCATTCGGCTCACAGCAAACGCCTACGGCAACTTCGACACTCACTGAAGCCGCAACCGCTAAAAAGCTCCGTCACCTCCAGCCTACACACTTGTGTGATGTTCCTGGGGGACGAGCTCTGTTATGGTCCATCGACCCAACGCTGCCGATGAAGACAACGATGACTACTCCCCGGAGCGAGCCCGAGGACACGAAAGTAAACAGAACGTTTTCACTTAACCTCGGGGTCCGTCGCACCATCTGTACCGACCTCTGCATTGAACGCTCTGCATGGAGGTAGACATCCATGCACATTCTGTTCAACTCACCCAAAGTCACCACACTGGAAACTCATCTGCTGTTCACACCGACCCCGCCTCTGGTTATGGAGCTAAAATTCAGGGTAATCTCGAATTCCGGATACATCGCTCCGGGAGTTTTGGTTACGATTGAAAGACCCCGCATGGGAGATGAGTTAACTCAAGATAACGATTTTGGTTTCCTACAAACGCGCGAGATCTGCGAAGTTCTTGACTGCCTGCCTCCATCACATCTTTTCCTGCCTTTCTAGTTCCTCGATATTGAAGACTGAAAAGCGTTTTCCCTGGTCGAACGTCCAGTGGACAACGAGACTCTCTTCTGAAGCTTGTTTGCAATGGTGGATGTTGCGAGGCGTGTGGATCTGTCAGACTAATATCCTCTTGATGACAAGAGTAGTGGACGTGCTCGTCAGCTAAACCGCCTCCTTGTAAAATAGACGAAAACAGGATATTCGAAATGGATATCTATATGTTTTGGTACTCTTTGAGTGTAACGCCGTATTGTAGGGCATTTTAGAAGTAATCGTGAGCAGTTAATAAAATTTAAGCATGCAGGTAAAATCTTACAGAGGCTGTTGTACAAACAGTCATGGAGGAAATTTTGGTTTATAAGCGGGCCACTTTCTCAAAAGTGGTGGCAATTGGTTATTTTTCCGTGGGAATTCGCATTCTTCTATTATGCGGGCGGCTTTATGGCAGATCTTTGGATAGGAATGAAACGACGATTAGTAGTCCCAAATGCAAAGCATTTAGAAAACCAAGCTTAGCGATTTTGTGCCGTGGTGTGTAGCCTCGACGACATCACAATGTCATGTGGCATTTTGAGGTCATTCCAAAGGCGTTGAAAAGCATAGTTTTTATGCTTTCTTTAACCTCACATGACATCACATGACACCGCGTCGTACGTGACATCGTAACCGAACGTGACATCAAGTGTTGGATGATGAGCCATCGCCAAGTCAAATCACGTTGCACCATAACGTGACGTGACACAATCACCTCAGTTCAGCCCAGATGGGACATCACGCTAGGTAACACTATGAACGCCTCGTGACACTGTGTCGCCACGTGAAGACATGACGCCACGTTACGCGCTGGCGTCACGCAACATGGTAACGTCCCCCAAAACTTTGACGTCATAGTGTCACCTGACCTGACCTGATGCAACGTCATGTTGTTGGGTGACATCATGTCATTGCTTAACGTTTTGTGATACAATGACCTAAGACTGTTACGTCATGTGACTATATAACGTGACGTCAGGGTATGACCTTACATCATGATGTCACATGACGTCATGGTATCGGGTAATCTTTTGACAGTTTTATATATTGACAAAACTCTCGCAATATGCCCTTTAGTGGTCCCTTTACTCTGCTCACAGAAGTGCGGACGCTAAAAGCCCTTATAAAAAAAGCCTTTGGAAAATGCAGAGAAGACTGGATTTGTTTTCGTCATGAGAAATGTTCGCCATGTACAGCTATGTATAGTGTGATCGACCGTTCTGTACAGAGTTATCTATACACGATTCCCCGCTTACTGTTACTACGAACAGGGTTGAGTGCGTGAAATATTTACGGCGGCACAAATCTAGAAACTTTTGGATGTGACAGGCAACTCGGCTTTCTCTAGGTGATACATGCCGCAAGTCTTGAAAAGCTCCACTGCTTATTTGAGCGTTCTCGCAAAGGTTATAGCGACGCGCCAGTCGTGGCGCTTTGCGACATCGCCGTCTGCCCACAGGAAATATCTGTCGCAGTAGGACGGCCGTCGAAAGATATCTGACAAAAAAAAAAAAAAAAGCACTGGCCGAAAATGGGTTTTGAGCAATCCGACGCACTCGGAACCCCCCGCTCTGAACGAGAATCGGAAACATGTCGAGCATCGACGCCGTTTGGACTCTGCGGCGGGTTTTAAAGTCATCGCCGTTGTCCTGCAATGAGCTGAAGCGGGTGAGCACCAATCCAGTAGTGAATGAAAAACGTCGACGAAACAGTTTGACGATATTTCTTTTTTATTAATGACGCCCAATTGAAAAATAGTGAGTGTCACAGACGTGTCGAATCGGAACAAACAATAAAGAGCCAGTTCGTAAATTGGTGTCTTGCTTCAAAAGTATATATTGTTATTTTTTACTTACTTTAAGCGTATCAAGTTTGACTCACGTTAAAATACCTGAGTTGATATTACGTATAGCAGATAAATATATTTGAAAGGCATACTTATTAGTTGCTCCCATTGTTTATACACTTACAGGAACACTCGGGGACACTTTAATGTACACTCAAGTTGCATCGCACTCGATTAAGAACGTTGTTCTGGGCGGACGATGAAAGAGACCAAGCCTGAGGACACGCTGCGAAGAATGTAGTGAATTGTGCGTTCAGTGAATACGACCTATAGCTTTTGATTATTGTTAAGACAACGTATTATATATATATAAAAAATAGTAACCCATTAATATTATCTACTCTCAGAAAATCCATTAATTTACTCTCCCAAACTAAGCGCACATCAAAGTTCGTACCTCGCTTAAATAAATAGTGAATCTGCCTTGTGACACTACGTGAACAGACGAGAGGTGATCCTATAGCCAGGCGGCAACAGCCAGGCGGAGCCAGCAGAGCGAGAGCCCGTGGTCATAGGCAGCCGGCAACGGCCAGGCGGCGCCAGCAGGGTGAGAGCCCACGGTTACACCCTATCTCGTTGTAACTTGGAAAACGGCGAACGATAAGCCCAACACTGCGTGCCAAAGGCTTCGAAATGCGCGACGTATATGAGCGCAACGCACACATATTGGAGCATGACGCAGCGAAAAGCCTGACACTCCTTCGGAGTTGAGACGCGCTCCGGTGATACGCAGTAACGTTCCGATTGGCCCGCCAGGGCCGTAGCTTCCGCTCGACTGGCATGTTACGCGATCACGGCTTCCTGGGATACCCAGTATTTCTTGCTTAAGACAAGGCTCGGCGGCACCACCAGAGTAATAGCTCACGTTTGAACAATGCAGCCGCCACTCCCAGGGGTAAACAATATTTCTGGCCTCAGTCGCTAAATGGCGCCAAACCAAACAGTATTGCAGGTTGCCTGTATCCTGTCTCGTTGTAACTTGGCAAAGGGTGAATTTGATAAGCCCCACAATGCGTGCCAACTGATTGGATACGTGCTACGTATACGAGCGCAACGCGCACATATTCTAGCGTAACGCAGCGAAACGTCTGATACTTCTTCCCAGTAAAAGCGCAATGCGGTGATACGTAGTGATGTTCCCATTGGCCCGCCAGAGCCGTAGCTTCCGCTGCACTGGCATATTATGCGATCACGGCTTCCTGGAGTACCCAGCATTTTTTCCTTCATACGCTGTAGGCTAAGCGGCGCCGCCAGAGTAATAGTTAACGTTTGAACGATGCAGCCGCCACTCTCAGGCATACCCTATCCTTCTTGCTTCAGTCGCTAGATAGAGCCAATCCAAACAACATTTCAGGTTGTCTATGTGAAGTGTGCATTTCACAATGCCCAAGTTCTGCAACTGGACAGTGTTTACGTATGCATGCGTAAAGCAAAATACCTCTAGTCAATCCAGGATGTTTGAACGACATTTGTGAAACTAGTCAGAAAACGGTTCAACCGTTTTCTGCTGACGGTTGAGACTGCACGTATCTACAGCCTCCAGCATGTTTAATAATACCGCGCTGAAGCCCACCGGCCGGTAAATCAGCGCCTTAGGACGGCGTAAAAAAGGAAGTCAGCGAGGCTAGGCGTGTGCCTTCCGTCACAGGCGCGTAGTCTCGCTGATCTGGGGCCCTAATCTGGACACTTGGCGAGAAACTCTGCGGGAAATCTGGCGGGCGTGACTGACCAACGACGTACTTGACCTTGGCGCCGGCCAATCAGAGCCGCGGGGTTTCTCGCCGACTTTTTCGCCAAGTGTTTAGATTAGGGCCCCTGTTCTTTGACGGTGCGATAAGGCGCTGATCTACAGGCCGGTCGGCATTCGCGCGATAGTGTTTAAACACCTAGAGGCGGCACTATACTTGGTTTCAGCTTACGTCAAAGTGTGGCCGTTGTTATGAGCGGAAGGTCCAATCATAGCGCAAAAAGCGCAACGTCATGGCGTTTTCCGCTGTTGAGAGGACGAGCCGGCGGAGAAGCATGCACTGAAAGACGGCGAACACCGCTGGTTCTATCAACTACGGAGAGCACGACATGACGGTGCGCCTTTTCTGCCGTTAGATTGGCCCTTCGGCTCATAATATCGGCCACGCTCGAACCTAAGGTGAAACGAAGTATAGCGCGATTGTCTGATTGTCCTTTGTTTCAAGAGCCAAGGAGCCTTTAATTTATTAACAAGGAAACAAAACGACTAACGAGCAAGTCGCCAATTCATACATGTCACATACACATCTTAAAGGGTAACTGCGAAAAAAAACCGTTTTTTTAAACAGCCTAATTTGGGACAAGCATGTCACAAACCAAATGTTTCGCAAAAAAAAAATATATATATATATATATATATATATTTTTTTTAGCAATATTTACGTTACAGGACGTAATTTAGTCGGAGTCAGATTATCTCCACATTTGAAACTCCCGCTCTTTCGACCCCCGAGGAGGAGAACTACGCCCCGCCTCTAGGTCTTGGATTTGCTCTTTTTTGTTGACTTGGCTGCTGAGTTGAACGACGAAGCGTCTCGACTTCCGGTAAGATTTGGCAACGACGCACGCTAAACATGGCGCCGGTATTGCTTTGGTTTGACGGTACACGAAAAGCTGCGGGGTTTGCGAGCACATAGCGAAGACGTGACCGGAGAAGTGCCCCTGTGATGTTCCCGGAAGACGGAAAGTATCAATCGTAATCGTCGTGTGTGCTTTGAAAGCGAAGGGAGAAACAGGGTACACGAGTGTGCAACCACATGCCAACGTTCACGACAGCGCTGCGTTGACTTCGGCGATCCCGTTCTGTTTGGGGCAACACGGCGATGCGACAAAGAACTGAAACGTTCGTGGTGTGTGTGGTGCAGTGCTCGAAGTAGACACCCAACACGGAGCGCAAATTGGCTGTTGGGGGTTGAGGTTAAACGGGTTCAGTCTCGTCGTCGTCAGCTGATCCAGTCAAACTGCTCCGAGAGGACGCAGTGAGCGTTTTGAAAGTAAGTCTTTCTTCTTTCCGTTTCAAAACGTGGAAGATTCCCTACGCATACCGTGAGTTAAAAGCTGCGGGCGTTTTCAACAAAATTACGTCGTTTTAATCGAACAATAAACTCCGAATTGTTGTCCTAAATCTTCCCTTTTTATACTTCGTGTTGGACTGCGTTTGTACAGCGGCGTGTTGCGCTCATCGTGCGGGGCAAATAAATGCATGAACTGAGACAATTTTTACGTAATGAACATAGTGCTTTTTTATATTGGGAAGGGGCGTTATGCATTTATTACGGTACAACCACTTGGAAGTTCAGAAATTAGGGAGGGCGAGCAAGCTTTCCTAACTTTGTCTCTTTGCTCTCTGGCACCGCCCCTAGTATACCTACTAGCAGGTAAAAACTGCTCTAAAGCAGGTAAAAGACTGGGAAGTCGGGACGGTGCGGACTCCGTGTTTCGCGCTTTTCGCAAGGTGACTGGGGAAGTGCTTTTGCAAGGTATGCGGAATATGCAACCGATTTTGTTATGCCCGTCGTTTACGTCTCTCCAGCAAAACGAATACGATAATCTACAAAGCCGCGATCACAAGCCAAGATTTACGATAACAGTACATAATCATTCAAACAATTTACGTAAGATGATTCGAAAACCAAGAAACAAATCTGTCGGCTAACGCAAAATTCGGACGTCCGAGGGCTTCTCCGGACAGCTATTACGTAATCACCTGGCTGTGCCAGGTTTTTTACGTAACAGCTGTGTCTGGTCGCGGACGTTCGATGCACCTGGGGCACCCGGTGCGAATCTCTACGGCCTCCGGAGCGATATGACAAGAACGTAAATGGGCACGTTTGTCGCTACGCGAACACTCGATTGCCTCCAGCCAAATAGCATTCCTTTTGGGGCGACATGGCTGCTGGAAGACTCACTGTCGGGATCACTCATCCGACATGTCCGAAAAGACAGCATTTACACGCGCAAGCGCAAAAAAAAAAAAAAAAAAACACGCTATGCAAGCAAAGAGGAAAACGAAAGGACCGCGCTATGAAAGCCAAAACCCCGCATCGCTTCCTATCACTAACACCTGCGACAGCTGCTAAACACACACTACTTCACTTCAAGAAGTCTCACTCAAGCACCTGGGTCAGCACGAAACACTGATCACTTCGGCGAAACAATTAGTCGAGGTAGGCGAGGCAGGCGGTAGCGGAGACTTCGGCGGCCATGAAAAAATGGCGAAGCTTTTGTTTGTTATGGTATGAATCCGAACGGAAGTGCCCGTCTTGTAAACCTTTTGTAAAGAATAACAACTCTCATCACATGGGTTATTCTTTAAACGTAAAATTATGCGGCTCAAAAAGAAATTGCACCATATAACAAAGGTTTAACAACCAAGATCTAAGCTGTCAATCAAACTCTTAGCCAATGAGAAGTATAGCTGCCGACTGGGATTCAACGTCACAGAATCCGAACTTCGCGGCGCGCGATTTAAAATGGGCGAAATAGTCGCAAACTAAAATCAATCTCACGCAATAAATATTGCTGTAAAAAAAATTTTCTTTTCTCGCGGAAAAATTGTTTCTTGAAATGCTTTTCCCAATTTGGCTGTTCAAAAAAAACTTGTTTTTCTTTGCAGTTACCCTTTAAGTAAGCTAGCTTTGCAAAACTTTGTAAAATAGAAAGAAGCACTAACATGTAGCACTAAAGTATATTCCATAGCAGGGCACAGACAAGCTTGGATTTGAGCTGAGAGCTATAGTGTTTACCCAGAATGATGTGCAAGCAACACCTCCATCTCATATCCAGAGTTAATATGAAAAATCATGAGTCATTCCACTCGGTGAAAGTGGATGACCAGCGAAGCTGTTTACCGTGACACTGAATTTTGAATAAAGGTGCAAACTATCGCCGTCCCGAGGAACTGGAAGAAACTAGACACGAGCTACGTGACCGCCACCCGACGGAAAGTAGACACGCGCGATGGGACCGACACCCCGGAAAGCAAAAGAAAACTAGGCACGGCAGCGCTTGGAACGACGACAAAAAGAGGGCGGTGCGAATTTTCGTTGGGGCACATGAAAAATTTATGGCAACCTAGACATCAACAGCTTCGCTGTAAAACCTTGCATTTGGTCAATGGATTGAGAAGGAGATCTGGCAGTCTGTTTCACGCAAACCAGTCTCATCTCGATTCTAATTATTATCAATATGAAAATTCCTAGCAGTTAATATGGATAAGAAAATACATAACAACCCCCCAATTGCTCAGTTCTACTTTGTTTAATCGGGGCCCAGGGCAAACAATCAGAACGATATTACCTCCTTTAACACTCGCATCATCCATTTGTCTTTTAATACACGCACCAGGTTCTTAAGAGGCGGCCCCAGAACGTATACTTCGAGGATGCAATGGTTGTATTAGGACTCAACCGCATGGCTCTGTAAGCTTACGCCTGGGGAATCCCCATTCTAATAGCGAATCAAATTCCGGGCGGGTCTCTCTCCTGACTTACCTCTCACTTCTGTTTCCACAGCAGAGGCGCAAATTAAAAATCCTCCCAAAATCTTATACTTTGGCTTTGATCGCCGTACCCAAATCAATTTATTGGTCGACGTGGAGCGTGATATGCCGGCAAAACATTCAGTACTTGAGATTAATGCACACAGGGGCGCAGCCCATCGGAGTGCTGGTTTACAGTGCATTGCATTGCAGCCAATTTTTTCTCCTCGCTTGTGCCTCGGCAGTATTTGCTTCTTTAAGCGCAGCTCAGGTCCCTAAAGAGGTGCAGGCTTCCTTTCTTAAGAAGTGAAAGTCAGCGCTTCTTTCAACATAAGTACAGAAAGTTTTGCTGAGATAGTTTTATATCCAACACGAGACCTTGGCCACAAGCTCTGGGTCAGTATGGAATGGAAGATCTGGGAAAAATATCTCATACCAAAAATTGGCAGAAAACTGAGGAAGACTAATATATTTTCGGAATGTGCATGGTAACCCCGAAATGGTGGCGTAAATTTGATGAAGATGCTGCTTAACGCCAAAACCATATTTTGAGCTTGATATTTAATTTATAATCCGTACAAAAACCTTTTTTTTTACTGATGAGTGGATTGAGTTCTTGAACTTCAGCAACAGAAGGCTAGTTTTGGGGTTTCTCCGGGAATGTGGTCTAAATTACAATATTTGAAGATAACTCAGTCTTTACTTGTTTCGTGTGTGCTGATTTGTTCCTCGCGTCCGATATGATGGATGTCCAAGTATATAGCCTTCAAGCAGACTGAAGCTAGATAACAAGGAGTACAATTGGAACAAGGAGCTAATTTCTTCGGGATAACATTGTCAAACGTGAGCGACGTCGCGGTGCAAGCGAGAAATAATAACTACCAATTAGACTGCCTGAAATTTTCTACAACCTACTTAAATATTTGTCATTTCTTGCATATTTAAATCAGAGTTTCGCTGCCCCTTTTACATTTTGCAATAGCATATTTAGAAGTCGTAAAATCAAGTGATCTCTGTGCTTCTTACTACGCCATAATGTGCGCCATACCAAAACTACTGGAAAAAGCTTTCTAATGGTGAGAACAAAGCGATAAAAAAAGACTAGAGCACACATAAAGCGTTGACAACGAACTGAAGTGTCTATTCTAGAGTATCAAGTATAAACAACTGCAAACAAAAACTTGAATAAATACACGTAAATGGCTTTTGAAAGTTGATGGAGAAAAGCACATAATACGCGCTCTAAAGTAATCTTGACAGGGGCGTGCGGATATTTTGGGACCACTTGACACATGGATGACTCCACGCTCTCCGATCGGTTAGCGATGACTCGCAATTTTCGCCCGCTGCGAAAGCTGACTTCGTATTGGGGTGGGAATCCCGTTGCATGTTTTGTTCAGTGTCTTTATCTAGGTCACCTCTTTGCTTGCAAATTTCAGAAAATAAATGTAAATGAAAGAACCTTTGTTCTTCTGTCTTTACAAGTCCGATCATTATTCCAAAAACGCTTTAGGCCTCATTAACAGCGACTTGCAACATGGCAGGTCCTAACTAAATCGATTTCAGGATAAATTTTAACATCATTATTAATATTCAGTACAGCAGTATTAAACTTTAAAAAAAATATTTAAACAAATTAAGGAGCGGCCGAAAATGGCATTATCAAGCCTTTTGAGAGCTAAATACAGAAACAGAAACTATGAATTGTGTTTGGCTGCTGACAGAGAAAAGGTTTGATATCTCTCGAACCTCTTCAGGTATCCATCGAGCATGGGGCTTTACACCTCACTCACCGCGGCGCCATTTCGGCTCCAATTCTTAAATTGAATAGGTGTATTCTTTTTAGAGAGAGTGTAGAGACAAAACCAATCGAGGTCTTTTGCCGAACTTCGTGGGTAGGGAAACAATTCTTGCAAAATTTAACCAGGAAGATGTCAGTGTTCCCATTGGCACTGTCGCGTGACCTTGTCACCTGATGTTAGATGACGTGGCGTCATGGTGTTACTTGACACCACAACTTCACATGGTAACGTCAAGACTTAAGGTAACGTGACACCATGAAGTGATAGCGTAACGTCACTATTCGTTTTATAACTTGCAAACAATTGTAAACTATTGCTTTTTAATACACCATTTAATGCATGATGCATTCATGGAGGTCACGGTCAATTTAATTTTTGACAAGTTAATGATGATTTTTTTGTTTTTAATGAACTAACAGCGAAAAATAGCCTTGTGTGTGACAATAAAATCCTTTAGGCTCATCCCATGTTTTGACACCATCCAACACTTCTGTGCCACAAGTCTACTCGGGATCAGGTTCCCGTTGTCAGCATTGGTGAATCTTTTTTCCACACTAAAAAAGAAAAAAAAATAAGCAAATGCTTTCCATTTTAAAACTATTAGATACAAAACAAAAGCAAATCACCACTTTCCCAATGACATTAGATAATCAGTCAGCAAATATTATTCTAGTTTTTTATAGCCCAACTTGCGAACAGCAATCAACAACACGGCCACCACTAGAGTCGATGCACCAGGATTTCAGTGGCGGCTAAATCCCGATTGTGGCAAAATGAGCACTGTCGGCTAGGTCAATAACCGTTGCAATACACAACGTTGTTTTATTTACGACCATATCTTTGTGACCTCGTAAAAAACAAAAGAAAGACGGGGCGAAGCAGGCTGCCCAATATTTCTGTAACTTCGACCGGAAGAAGCTCGCCGTTTAGGCCACAGCCTAATATGCAACCCGACCATTGATTTCAATTACGGCAGGGCGCACTTCCGGGTTGGCTCCCTGACAGGGACACCATGGTGCCTTTATTGATAGTATGAAAGGAGTCTGGATGGCTATCCAGATCACCCCGTTATCTTTATATGCGAGGATGTCGCCACCATAAAAAGGCTGCGGTGTGCCGATTACTGCTGTGAAGATAAGATATTAGGATCGGGTTTGCTCATTTTTGGCTACTACAAAATGCGGTCTTTCGGATTTTCTTCTTTTCGAAAATAATACAAAGCAAAAAGAAGCAATCGAAATTAATTGTAAGTGCGACTGTGTTTACTTTCGTCATTGATACATATATATGCCCTTGAGTTGAAAATCGCTAGAGGGTGGATTCAGACTTAAATAAATAATAAATCAACAAATTACAAATATCGCTTCGCCCGCTTCGTTGTTGCATTATTAATGCAAGTATTGTGCCTTCAGTGTCTGCGGAAATGTGCAAAATATTAGTCCACAGACAGATATAAAACGCACAAGTCAAAGAAATAAAAAATAAAATAGATTTAATTCGGATCAGTAAAACGTGCTCAATGCTTAGTAACACTTTACAAATGACAGAAACTCTGAGGTGTAATTGCTAATATTGCCTAATCGAAAAGTAATTGCATGGCAGGAGATTCGCAGAAGAAAAATCAAATAAATGCAGCTTGACTGTGCAGAAGCGTCCATTACAATGGCCAGCTGCTAAATGGAAATTTAGTAAACAAAACATCTTGACTAAAACATTAAAATTTATATTCATAATACAGTGATAGGTCAGATTTGAAGCAACCAAAGTAGAAAACAAAACGGGAAAGTTTCACAGAAACCAACTGGTTGTTTGAGGTTCCTCCAACCAGTAGCACGTGTTTTACAAAAATGGCATATTCCTGATGGCGCGTAAAGCAATGGTTGGTGCAGGCAATTATTGTGTTTTTAGTAACTATGTCTTCTTTTTTGAGGGCTCCCAGATTGGATCGTATGAAAAAGACAACAAAACATCTGCATTCATATGAATTTCACATTGCAGTGTGTTAGCAACCAATTCATCGATAATTTTCTTCCGCGAAGACAAATGAAATCAGACGTGCTTCGCTAGAGCGTAGAAATATGGAATAAAACTTCTAGTTTGAACGACTCCGTTGTTCTCTCCTTAACTATGCATAATCTTAAGGATTAAAGCCTGTTGGTCCAGGAGAACGAAGCAACTAAATCAAGTAAACAATAACCACTGACAAAATAGAAGGCCCTTTCTTCCCCGATTTTTACAGGTATTTGTTTCGGGAGAAATAACGTTACTTACATTATTCGTATTGTGTTGCTATTAAGGCATGCCAAAAAAACTATCTGAACATATTAATAATAATAAAATCGTTTATTGGTAGGTTATTCTATATAACTTGATCGAAGGCCCGCATAAGCGCTTGAGCGCTTGTGTACGGGACCGTTGCAACCCAGCAGAGTGCTCAAAATGATTAAAACTATGGTAACAAAAACATTTTGCTCAGAACAGGATATACAATGTCAACATAGGTAAAGTGAGCAGCAGAGGAAGGAACCGTGTGTATACACCTAAACACAACGAGAGCACCACTCCTTTGATTACTGTTTCGTGTCTTTCAAAGGCGGCAGGTCGTACAATTCTTCTGAAAGTTTATTAAACTAGAATGTAATATAATATTTCCTAAAACGCCCGCCGTAATTTAGGTATACCATAAGAATGGAGAAGGTTTCGGACTATCTCAGATGTTTTTTGTCTGTTGAATCTGTAATGGAAATTGTTAGTTTAATCATATTTCATTAGAACTACAAATTCCCTTAATTCCTTAACCTGCAATATTTGTAGAGGCGTCTATTTTTCCCCGTTATCAAGAGTTTCGAATTTCGAACCATATGCATCCCTTAGCGAAAACTAATACGTTTGAAGTGTGCCACATTCTAATTTCAGTTTTTTTGAAGTACAGTTCATAATTGTAAGTACACGAAAAATAGACCAAAATATACACATCTTTTTTTTTTTTTTTTTACTTTGTACTAAAATATAGTTCTGAATTTTTTTTTAATACCTCTATTTAAACTACATTTGAAGTTCCCTTCATGCGTTCTGAATTATGTAAGTGCTAAATTATTACGCACAATACATCTTTCACATAGATTTTGTAAAATATTTATTTATTTCATAGAAAATATACCCCAACCATAATAAAAATAACAACACGTACACATATTGGAGCATGACGCAGAAAAAAAGTCTGATACTTCTTCGCAGTAAATGCGCGCTCCGGTGATGCCTAGTAACGCTCCGATTGGCCCGCCAGGGCCATAGCTTTCGCGGTACTGGCACCTTACGGGATCATCCCTTCTTGGCCTACCCAGTATTTCTTGCTTCAGACACTAGGCTAATCGGCGCCACCAGAGCAATTGCTCACGTTTGAAGAATGCAGCCATCACTTCCAGGCGTACCCAATGTTTCTTGCTTCAGCCGACAGATGGCGCCAAACCAAACAGCATTGCAGGTTGCCAATAGTAAACCCTAAACGGTGAACTGTTTAACGCCGAACCAGAGCCTCTGTCGTCGATACCGGAACAGTCGCGGCGATAGCTTTCTTCGCGAAAGCGAGTTGCCGCCGGTAAACACTCTCCGACCAGGGCCACAAACGATGTTTTTAGTGGTCGACTTCCTTTTTTCAGGGCCCGCGAGCACGTGAACCACGGTTTAGTCTTTTGTTCTTTGTTGCATAGAAGAATTCAAAAAGAAAAACGGAATGCCTTCAGAGACGACAATCGGTTGTTTTTATTCCCTTAATATTTCACCTCGTTTGACACTAACGGCCTTTTCCACTTTATTCAGTTCCAAATTGTTTAGCCCTCTGGTCCCCTCCATATTATAGTAATTGGCCCGTATGTTCATCGGAGTGTCCCTCTTCTGTCAGCTCACAAAGAGGAATAACAAAGCTCTTAAGAGAAAGAGGAAGGTAATAAATATAAATTGTAGATAAAAGTAACTCTAACAAATTACATTCATTTTTAGGGTGGTTTCATTTGAAATCGAACACGCTTGTAGGGGCGGGTCTTTCGATTTTTTTTTAAATAAACGTATTTGATTTACTTCTGTAAAAAGTCACTTTTCAAAATGAAAAGAAATTGCTTTACAAAAAATATTAAGTGGAGCAGGGTGACAGTTTTTTTTAATCCGTGATTTTTTTACCCAGTTTAGTACGCTGGTATGAATACGGAAAACATACAAAACTAACAGTAACGTTTGTGTGCTTGTATAATATGCCGACTATTTTAGTTCAAAGGAAAATACTTTCGTATTTTTTTTACTGAAGTGAAAAATGCCAACATTGTCTCTTTGACAATCTGGTGACATATTCAGAGCCTTTTACCTCATGATTTATTATATTTGCCGCTTACGAAATACTATGCGGACGTATTCTTATGCATGGGCTATCGACGGGGATAAGTTTAGTTTATTTTATTTGCACAAAATATGTTATCAAAAATTTTATATCTCGTCAAAAATGAAATTTACCAATAGTTTGATGCTGCTTTATCGAAATGCCATATTTTTTTATTTCGTTAATTGTTATTTATAATTGCTGCCGATCATATTAACTTCTGATTGGCGTGATGCGATTTCCCTTTTTTTCTTTTATCTTCTCAAGAAGTGATCGAAATCGCACCCACGCTTTCGGAACGGCCAAACGCAAGTTTCCGTAGATCGCCTAAGCTGCAAAAATTATACTGCTTATTTTTCTGTTAAATTGCATCGGGTAAATTCATTTTGATTGAGAACACTCGTGCTTTGCTGCATCTTGTATTTTAATTTTGTAACTATGGCAACTGGCATTCCTTAGTTCAATCGTTAGGCCCGCTTCAGGCGCGGCAATTTCGCCCAGCAACTTGACGTCGCAACTCCAGCAACACGGGCCGCCCGCGTTCACACGCAACAACCGAATTGCTACGACTTGCCATCATCATCATGAAATTTGACTTTCCTCTCACTATTTAGACGCACAGCTACGCGCCAAAAGCGTGTTTTTATATCTTTGAATGGTGTTAAAAATACTAACTCATCTTTTTGAAAAGGTTTGTTTCCAAAAACGATCCATTTCAAACCAGAACCAAGTTTATACTGTCATCATCAGCACCACAGGGGTGTCAAGTGAAAATATCGCGTCCCTGATTGGCTGCAGCCGTTTCAAACGTCTTGGAATTGCTCCGAGTTGCTCGCTCGTTCGAGCCGGACCCGATCTCAGCAATTCGTGTCGATCTAGGGAAAGCTAGGGAACAACCCGCCAGCAACACCGAAATTGCTGGAAAAGTTGCCCCGTCTGAAGCGGGCAGGGTGTCGAACCGGAACTGAACCGAACCGAAAACCGGAACCGAACCGTTATTTCGAGCCGAACCGGAACTGAACCGAACCGAAATCTTTGCCGCCATCTTGGAACTGAACCGGAACTGAACCGGAAAAAATATAACGGTAACCGGTTCAAAACGGTTCACGGTATTTTTTTTTGTTAGTATTGCAAATTTATTATTTGGGAATAAAAAATTGGCACATGCATTCCTCTACGTATTGATCAAATCGTCATATACAGAATTGCAATGTATACATTCCTGGGTTTTTGCGGCGCTTTCTTATTCGAACTATGAGCCATGTGTCACGTCGTCACGTGACGTGACGTCATGATGTCAAGTAATGTCACGTCACGTGACCCCGTGACGTCACGTGACTCACCGCGTTAAGTCGATTCAAATTGAGGACGTCGCTAGATCTATTAACGTTGTTGATACCGTGACGTCACATGACATCAGAACTTCGCACTGAGAGTCACGTGACACCATTATGTACCCGATTGTCATGATCCCGAGTCGAATTCTCTGGTTCATGACAACCAGCATCGCCAAACATTCGGGTAACGGCTCGTGTTCAACTCAAAGATCATAATGGGCCCGAGTCCCACTAGAGCTAGAAACAGAAACAAACGACAGCGACAACCTCAGACACATGCAGCATGCTCGCAATGGTACCTTTATACGGCTTTGAGTTGTTCGGTGCTCGTGAAGTTAGAGCGTGTGTTTACAAGCCTGCAAATGGTACGCTCGTGTGCATGATGCTCGTGTTTGAGCATAGCCTTGCTTTATTCTACAAAGGCTGTCAAATTGCCAAAGACTCTGGTTTAAGGCTTTCCGCTGTCGTTTGTTTCTGTTTGTCGCTTTAGTGGGGCTCGGGCATTATAGCCCAACTAAAACTATGTCTGAAGATCAGCCCATGCTCTATGCTTTGCCAACCCTGCGTATGACAATGATAAACACTGACGGTGTATATATTAGCATCAAATCATGTGGCTGATAGTTCTAATTGCGAGTAGAGGAGGGAAAGCTGTTTCATTTCTTTCTTTTGACTGCGTCTCCCATTTCGCGGAGAGGCAAACTAATGGATGTTTTTGCAAGTTTTCAACGTCAAGGATTACATATTAGCGGTATCTACTGAACTTAAGGTGAAAAAAATGCTGTACAACCCATTTTACATGTATACACACCATTGAGGCTCCCAAACATGTTTTCGTTGTTGCTGAACTGCCTCAGAAAGTTGTCCCGAGAATAGAAGTGTTGAAATGTCTGAATGTGACATATTAGTCCGACGTTACATAGAACTATTAGTGTGTACGGGAGGGATACCTGAAAAGAAAGATCCTAGTGGCCTCAGGGGGATAGCGGAACTAAGTCTCACAGGAGTGTCGTTCTCAAGTTCTCCAAGATTCGACCGCCCTGTATTTTGTTTAAACTTCACAGTTTGGTGCAAAGTAAAAGCAAGGAAGTATTACTGTTAACAAGTGACACAAATATAATTGTCGAATGAACACCACTCAATACGGAGCAGGCAATCCTTGAGGAATAAAAAGTATCTTGAGGAGCAGCTAAAAAAGAAAAAGGAGTGGGGAGGGGGGGGGGGGTAGTTTTAAAGCATACTGTGTCGTAAAGGTTCCTCTGCCCCGCATTTTCGGCGCAGACCAGAAAGCGTGGCCTGGAAGCGATAGTGACAGATGGGTAGTTGGTGCAACTTTTATTTGTAAAGACACTCCTGCCAGAAAGCACGTTTTCGTCGCGCCAGATACTCGCGCCGTGCCTAACGGCGATGCACCAACAAGAAAAATGTGTGCCTCTTCAAATACATAGCTTGCACTCAGCGCGAACCTTTTGCAGCGTGCATTTCGCCCCACCGGATTTGATTTTCTCCGCAAGAACAACTCGCAAGGACCACCAGCATTTAGTGCGATCACGTCGCGTGCAAACCATTTTAAACACTTCAGCTTTCTGGTGAAGTGCGACGTTCGCAACACTAGCAGTAAACGTGCAAGGTGGAAAGTTGTGTAGTATTTACAGCAGTCTCGCGATGATATACGGCAGCCTAGTGAAATCTTAGAGCACATGACTGATAAAGAACAGAGTCGTGAAGTAAGGTCCCAAAACAAGTGCACGTAAAACCTACGATAACATTAGCCTCCCGAGGCAGTATCTCGCGACGTTTCGAGCTGAGGTAAGCTGATGCCCAAAAGCGATTTATATTAGGATTCTATGAATCTTCGTTTGCCCTGCGCGCAATTTATGTTTAATTAGGAATATCATTTTATGCATTTCTATGCATCTCTTTTTGCAGTAAAGCGTTGTGTAAGGGATTATTTAGAAAAATTACCTGTCATCTTATTTCTGCACATTTCGTGTATTTGTCTTTCGATATATCATGTGACCACAGTCTTTTTTGGCATACCCTGCAACCCAGTATTTTCAGGGCCGGCCTTAGAGCAGCAAGCGCCCTGGGCAAACTGCACCCGTAGCGCCCCTCCCCCCCCCCCCCCCCCCACTATTTTCGCACCCAACACCACGTTGTTTGCAAACATGCCACAGTGACCCAGCGCGAATGGTCGCGATTTTGTCGTTGTCAGTCGAAAACCACATCCTAAAAACGAGCGACGTTCGCAAGCATTGAGAGTTTGTCGGCACCGGGTTCAAAGGTTCAAGAATCAATTATTTCTTAGATTAACCAAACTTCAGCTGTGGGTCTCTCATAGGAAGCTAACGTCTGATGGACAGAGAAAACAAACGCACAAGTTAACCATGTCAAACACCCTAGAAGGCAACCTTCCAAGCCTTCAACATCGCAAATTGGTCTACGTCTTGCATCATATCCAGGCTAGGCGCTATCCTGTTTTCAATGGACAAAATTGCCAATGGCGATATGCTGCCATCTGCCAGGGCTGATCTTAGGTATGCCTTAAGTAGCTTTAATTTTGAGAAACTACTCTCAGCGGTGGCCACTGACACTGGCAAAGTGAGGAGGATCCTCAGTGACACCCACGTATACGGGAATTTGTCACAAAAATGGTTGTCCAGAATGACTGGAGGATGTCCTGGCTAGCCCTGCATCCAGTGGGCAGCAGGCTGCATAGCTAGATCAGCTCCTCGCAGAGATCTGTACCGTAAATGCCAGCACTTTCTATGTGTCTAAGACTCTCAGTGGATGGTCAAGGCCTTAGCAAATTTTAAGAAGTCCTGCTTTATCGGGAAGTCGGGTGAGGCCGTAAAGGAACCCCCAGAAGCTCACGTGCTGCTCCATCTGCGTGAAGCGTTCTTCAATCGAAATCTTACGGTGTCAATCATCTCGTAGAAGAACTCTCGCTTGAATTTTGTCTCGATATCATTAACCTCGTCTTGGCACTCATAACAGAATTGACTCTTTTTCCGCCGCAGTTGGGGGGCCGGTTTCATCACAATGTCAACACCCATGTTCTAGGGAATACCGTTCGCATTTTCCAGTTGAAGTTTCGTACCCGACATCGCGATAATTGTCGATGTAATCGCTGCATGCTTTCATCAGCTGGGTGGTTGCTACGACGTCCTTTATTTTGCATTGCATGTTCTTACTTAAAACATTAACTTGAAAAAAGAAATGTCGTACCATACAACAATGTAAACGAGAGACTTAAGGTCCGTGAGCTTCTCTGCAAGAGTTCGTTCTTCATGTCGGACGCAACGGTCTGCCTGCTGTGATTCGGCCATTCTTGCGCAACATTATAAATTTAGTTGTTTTTAGCGGTTTTCGGGATTCTTGCGGCGGGTTTCTGAATTTTGAGTTGGCAACACTGGTCGGCATTGCGAGTCCAGAGTCGTCGCTGGTCGCTCACACACACACAAAAAGAAAGAGCTGCGGATCCAAAAGTTCTTTACACATATTATTTTCAGTCGGTTTGTAGCCTCTGGGCACGGAGACTCACCGGATGCCCAGGGGGCATTAATTCGTTTAGCTTACTGCTAGAGGCTCCAGAGCGAGCGTTACCCAAAGGGCAGCTTGAATTCCGGGAGGAATCGGATTCATTTTACCCCCGGTCAGACCTCCTGAGCGAAGGCATTCTTCGGCTCAGAATAACTTGGCAAAGGGCGAAGCCTACATTTCCTGCGAGTCAATCAGGGACTATGACCGAAGCACGTAATAACTAAGAGCAAAAATCCGTTCCATTAGTATTTTGGCCCGTGACTCGCTCCAACACACTGATTTGCTCGCCGATGAGTTTGGCGCCACCGTTTGATAACTTGCGCTAAGAGTGCGGCATGCTGGCTCCATCACTTTTTGCGAGTAGGTTTTAGTCCGCTCGTAATTCGAGAGGTGTGCGGAGGTGATCGCTTGCCTAGTCGTTCATGATTCATTCCATGGCGCTTTGAATCTCACGGAGGAGATGTTCTCTATAGTGAAACATCCGCAGGTGGCTGCGAGTTGATGGACGTAAGTTATAACAAGAACGTAGTCGTTGGTTTTGCGGCCGAAATGCCAAGGCGAGCGACACCACCTTCGTCTACATATAGGGGGAGGGGAGAGGAAGGGGGTGGGGCGCCCTTCGCGATGCGGTCGTTTTTTTGTTTTTTATTATATCCCCTCGAGGTTTGAGCCCTGCATGACCTGGCGGCCCTTTCGGCGCCCCCCTATGAATGGCGCCCTGTGCGGCTGCACAGGTCGCCCACCCCAAAAGCCGGCCCTGATGTATTTTACACTGCAAAACAGCTAACAAAAGCACGCTTCCGAAGACTCAACAGCTGGCGCATTTTCGAGTATCGTCCTTCCGTGTCGGTCTCGGGCGGTTATGTGAACTTCATAAAGTCAGATTTATCGATGATAATAAAAATATACTTAATTCCTGTCTGAAGATTTGGCAGCATAAATAGAAGATCCTCATCTCAAAGATATATAAGTAAATGCACCTTCAAATTATCTGAAAGATGTTCTTCAAATATTTTTCGGCGCTTTTATCCTCTATAGACACGTTATAGGTGATTTTGGAAAGCTTTAAATATTTTTTTTTATTTTGAAGCTAATTTAAATAACTATGTGTTCCTCACGCATATATAACTTCTAAAAGATATAGAAGTTTATTATCGCGTTTTTTATGTGGTGAACAGAACTTTTACGTGTCTGTGGGTCGGGCCAAAACAAAATACACTGGGACGAATTGTGGAACTATGACGATTACACACGCAAACTGTCAGAAAGTGTCCAATTAAAGGCCGGTTCTCACATGCAGCGAAGGGCTGATGTAGCGCTGCTCACGTGCCGTCAGCTACTTATCGTCTGCCATGAGCAACAGCTTTGATTGTGCGATACAAAGCTAGTGAACGCTCCCGTCGGCACGTGATTAGCGCGAGGTCAGCGCTATGCTTGTAGCGCTCCGCTGCATGTGTGAACAGGCCTTAAGTAGCTTCCCAATCGAGTAGAGCATGAAATACCACTTTGTTCTATTTAACAAAAAACATCAATTAGCGAGGGTGATGCTTATTTGCAAATTAAATTCACCGGCACCTTGTCAAGAACAAACCTCAACATCCAGGCTATGCCAGTTTATCCAATATAAGAAAATGTTCACATGGGTAAGCACTGTTTTAGGCCAGATTATATCTCAGTACGAAGGTGCTCATAGATTAGAGTGAACAATTTCAGTCACTCCTTTTTGCATGATTCGTCGCCCGCATCACGGTGCTGAGAGCAAACAATGCTGGTTAGAAAAACAAGCATTGCGACTGTCGCTCAGTGTTGCTATAAAATATAGACTGGAAGGGCTTGTCCTGTGATTTTCGTGATATTTTGAAAACTGTATTGCTTTAAGCTCAGTCGTCTCGTCATCATATATATACTGTGAAACGTAATCCGTAAAACACATTTCATGATATATATGGCGACGAGGTGCCCATTTCATGATTTTATTCACTGTAATTAATTCCTTAGTCCAAGGGCAAAACCACGATTCAACCTCTAATACTGCGATGCAAAGTTGTACCAATCACGGGTATTTAGGCAACCTACTTCACTTCGCGAAAACATTGCGATTCAGGTACAATGTATGTGACTCTGGCAAACGAGGGGATGTGTTGAGTCGTAGAAACACGACGTTTTGTATGTTAATGTAGATTTTTTTTGTTGTGTAGAAATAAATAACAATTTTAAAATTTTGGTACCTGAAAATAAAACTGGATTGAACAAACGATAGAAAAAAGCTATATACTGTAAACGACTTATTTTTCGTGGGCTCAATATTTCGCGATTTACGTCAAAGCTGAAGTTTTGGAATAATTCGGGGGTTGTAATTTTCTCGACGCGGTGGAATCTCAATATAAATTCCAATGTGTTTACATTTTACCGAAATTGCTCGCGGGCCCCATTTTTCGTGAATTGTAGGCGATTCGCGAAATTCTCAAAAATTGGTCCTCGCAAAAATCAGGTCTGAATAGTGCCTATTGACAGAACAACGCGAAAAATATATTCTTAACTTAGCGGTTCAAACCGGTTCGAACCGGTTCAAACCGGTTTGAACCGTTATTTTTTGCGCCCCGGAACTGAACCGGAACTGAACCGAAATTCATGAACCCGAACCCGAACCGAACCGATAAAAATATCGTTTCGACACTCTGGAAGCGGGCCTTAACAGTGCAGCCGATGCTCCATTATTCGATGTGCAAAGCTAGGGCACGAAGGGCGGAGAAAACGAGCTCACCGTGTATCCAGGCCGGGTTCATATATCTATTTGTGCTATACACAACTTGTAAGGCGCGTACAGCGCAATTGGCCGCTCACGCTTTAGGCCTGTCTCCGTTACACCCAGGAAGCACCCAACACGGGCCACCAATCCATGATGTGTCTTTTCGCGTGCGATAAAATAACCATGTAGTGCCTGCCTGCGCTTTATTGGCAGTGTGTATATCAAAAATATTTAATATCACCTGCCGCTTTTCAAGAAAGAAAAGCAGTTTACAGAAAAAAGCGATGAAAACGGACGGAGTTTAAATGAAGCCGACAATTTGTTTCAGAACACACACAACAAGTGGCGATAAATTGTCACTTTTATTAATTAAGGCTAATATAATACATTTTGTATGCACCTGTAAAACGATATGTTGCTGTGCTTTAAGTAGACCCGTTCGCGAGTAATGCAATACGCACCGCCAAAACGTTTTGACAACTGCATCGGGTTGCCTCTGAGCAGACTTGTACGTAACGCGTTACAAGTAATGGATTACTTGTAATCGATTACATTTTACTGTAATTTTGTAACGCTTCAGTCACTTTCTTTAAGGAGTACCGATCACTGTAATTTAATTACTTTTTTTTGCTGTAATCGATTACATAATTACGCATTCAAATTTTTCTGAATCTGTTTTTTTTTTTTTTTTTTTTTTTTTTTTCAAAAGGGTTTGTGTTTGTGCGTGTGGGGACGGGGGGGGGGGGGGGGGTTAGATGTGCTGGAGTCACTGAGCCCTGGGCAACGGTCAATTTTGTTTTTCTTTTTCAAAACCACTAAGCACGGAATATCAAGCATTAGTTGGCCACTTCACAATGCTTAGTTCCCTGGTTACATTTTTTTTTGGTACACCGGAAACTACGTGCGGGTATGAAAAATGACCTTTTCCAGCCTCTTGTGAGAAATGTACTTAAACAGTGTTTTTTTATTTATTTTTTTTTACGAAAAAGATTGGGTGTGTTGACGTCACTCAGTCAGCTCTAAACGAAGATGGTCAAGGCTTTTCCTTTTATTTTTTCGGAACAATTGAGCGCGAGACCCCAAAGATTTTGCTACCGTAATAAAAAAAAAAGTTGAATGAAAAGTAACGTAAAAAGTAATCGATTACTTTAGAGTAATTTTTCGATTACTTTTCTGAGGCGGTAATTCTAATTGTAATCGGTTACTTTTTACAGTGAAGTAACTGTAATTGTAATCGGTCACTTTTTTCAGTAAGGTGTACAAGTCTGCCTCTGCGGAAGTGATCGAGCGCGGGGACGACCTGAACTATATACCGCAGACGAGAAAATCAACAGCGTGGAAAGTCAAGACCGACAGATCGAAAGCTGGAACCAAAGCAAGCGAGCGGTGAACCCGAGACGCTGGCCCTTCTGTTTTAACGAGTCTGTGCAGTTGAAAATAATAGTGTCGGGTTTAGTTCTAGACAGATCGATATCTCTGAACGCCAAGGAGCAACTATGCCAACATGCACAGAATGCAGCGAAAGCACTCACTTAATGTCTTTGTACAGTTGTCGGTTTTCCACTTTGTCCCACTGAGCTTAATGCAAAGATGGTACAAACTTCGGGAATATGGAAAGCGATTTGGCGATTTTATTTTGGGTCGCTACTGTAGATTCTCTTTGGCTAGGCACACATTGCTGGAGTTTGGGAATAAATAAATATTTGTTTTGTGTTCTCCTTGAAGATAAAGCACGTCCGGCCAAGGTGGACTTGGCACCGCTGCGTAAACATCATTGGCGAATGTGTCTGATATTCTGGGAGACTGTACATCTCGTGCTAATGTCACATTATTTTCCTGGCCTGGCTCGCGAATTGTGCACCACATATATGAGGAGCGTATCCCATTGCGACCACTTACTGAGGCCCATTTTTATTTATCGTGCTTCCTGAATGTATATATTTCGTTCTCCGGTAAGTCGAAAAGAACAACACTTCCTGTCATTGTTTTAATGTGTTTTCAACGAAGCGCTTTAACGTCAGTATTAGGCAGCCGTCCTGCGAACTAAAATAGTGCACACTGGCGATGCGTTTCAAGCCCTGCAAGCTGTATATATCACAAACACATATATGACCCCGGTCTGGCAGCATAAAGAGTTCGTTCCGTCTTTTCCACCCTTTGTGCAGTGGTTTTATGCACCGCATAATCGAACATCCGCTGCACCCCTAATGATCGGACTGAAGAATTCCAGTTGCCATCATTACAAAATTAAGAAAATGCAATATCTAGCCAAGCACAAGTGTTCTCAATCAAAATAAATTTACCCTCTGCATTTTAACACAAAAATAAGCAGTATAGTCTTTGTAGCGAAGCCGACCTGCGGAAACTGCGTTTGGCCGTCCCGAGAACGCGTGTGCGATTTAGATCACTTCCAGATAATATACAACAAAGGAAGGAGAAATCGCATCAAGCAATTTAAAAGTTACTATGATCGAGAGCAATATTTTAAAAAAAGGAACGAAATAAAAATTGGTTTTTTTGTTAAAGCGAGTTCGAAATATCGGTAAATCTAATATTTCAAGAAATTCAGATTTTATAAAAAAATATTTCGTTAAAATAAAACAAATTAAACTTACTTCCTTCAATAGCCTATGTATAGGACAACACCCGCATAAAATTTGGAAAGCGACAAAAGTAATAACTCATGCGTTACAAGGCTCTGAATATGCCATCGAATCGACAAAAAGGCGATGTTTAGAATTTTTGCCCCAATAAAAAAAAGAAATATGTTTTAATAAAAAATAGTCGGCATAAAATGCAAGCACACAAAGAAAATCTTTGAGTTTTTTATGCTTCACGTATTCGCACCAGCGTACAGAACTGGGTTGAAATACTACGGAGTAACAAACAGAGTTTCACCCTGCTTCACTTAAAAACGTTTTTGTGAAATGAACTTCTTTTTAATTTTAAAAAGCGTTCTTCTTTTTTTTTTGCAGAAACGCGGCAATCACACACACACACACACACAGAAATATATATATATATATATACAGGGTGTGTTTTTTTATTCTTGCACATTTTTTTTAAAAAATCCGTGAAAGCTACACTACTGCTGTTTGTGCAGGTGGGTTATACGGTGAGGCGGACATTATGTGGGTGACTAATCTTTGCGATAAGTCGGCTAATTAATCAAAAGTTCGTTAATTAACTTTTTAATTACTGGAATTAGACATATAGTTTCAATTAGAAACTTGTAGAGTATCATCGAAAACCACTAAATCATCTGTTCCTGGAGGGATATAACGCCGGGGTAGCATTTAACAGCGTCCTGTAAAAACGCACCATTTGGACGCGTTTCTAGATTTCGGTTTCTTATCGGAGCGCATCACCGCGCCCGCGGTCGTGTTCCCCAGTGGCTGAGACGCGCAACAGACGTGCGCCGTACTTCCCTCCATTCTACGAGGGAGGTGAAGAGGTGGCTTCGCTCCGCGACCACCGGGGAGCGGGATCGCGGGCGCGTAGATGCGCTCCGATAAGAAACCGAAATCTGGAAACGCGTCCAAATGGAGCGTTTTTACAGAACGCCGTAAAATGCTTCCCCGGCGTTATATCCTGCTAAAAATGGTTGATTTAGGGGTTTTCGATGATGCTCAGCAAGTTTCTAATTCAAACCATACGTTTATTTTCAGTAATTAAAAAGTTAATTAACGAATTTTAATTAATCAGCCGACTTATTACAAAGATTAGCCACCCACATAATGTCCGCCTTGCCGTATAACTAACCTGCATAAACCGCATTAGTGTAGCTTTAACAGTTTTTTAAACAAATGTGTAAAAATAAAAAAAACACCCTGTGTATATATATATATATATACCGGGTGTTTTTGCGAAGACTTTCAAAAATCCTAAAAATTAGGGCGATTGAAAAAATAAGAAACTCTCTTCGGGAACAAACTACCAGCCACGGCGGACGTCAGGAATTGCCAAAAACCTACTAATTGGCCAGATAATTAATTAAAACTTGTTAATTAACTTTTTAATTAGTGTAAATAGACATATGATTCCAATTAGAAAGTTGTTGAGTGTTATCGAAAACCACTAAATCAGTCATTTTCTGAAAGACTTTGAGCGCGTGAGACGAGTAGTAGCGCACTAAAGTTACCACTCGTGGAGCAGGTACAAGGCTAGCGGTTGCGGTAAGGCGCCCGCGCGATTTTTCCGCCTCTTATCTAGCCCCAGCCTTGTACCTGCTCCACGAGTGGTAATTTTAGTGCGCTACTACTCTTCTCAAGCGCTCAAAGTCTATCTGAAAATGACTGATTTAGTGGTTTTCGATGACGCTCAGCAACTTTCTAAGTGGAATCATATGTGTATTTCCACTAATTAAAAAGTTAATTAACAAGTTTTAATTCATTATCTGGCCAATTAGTAGGTTTTTGGCAATTCCTGACGTCCGCCGTAGCTGGTAGTTTGTTCCCGAAGAAAGTTTCTTCGTTTTTCAATCGCCCTAATTTTTAGGATTTTTGAAAGTCTTCGCGAAAACACCCGGTATATACATATATATATATATATATATATATATATATATATATATATATTTCTGTATTAATCGGAAGACCCACTTCGACAAGCGTGTTTGATTTCAAATAAAAGCAGTTTTTAAGTATCTGTAATTTAAATACATTTCTGTCAACTACCTGTAACTGTGATTGATCAATTTTTAAAAGTAAGTAACTTACACCGGTAGGAGCTGCGAGGATGTGACGAAAGCGTTGATCGTCTGCAAACGCCTCCGTCTTTCCTTCTGCTTTTCCGCTCGCAACACGAAAACACAGCGCACTTGCGAGTCGCGAGAGATCGCCGCGGTTTAAGATGGACCCTCTCTCTAATCTAGGCTCTCTACTCAGTGACCCCTAGTACGCGATGAGGAGAGGAGGGGGCTTACCCTTGACGCCGGCACTCGCCCATCTCAGCCTTCCTGCTTTTCTCGCGCCAACGGTTTGGCCGTTTTAACCGCTGGGAGGTAACGGGTGGACGCAGTGAAAAACGCGCACAAGGGTTTCAGAGGAAATTTGGTGAGCCTTTGCTCGCAATGATGTGCTTGGATTCGTGATTTTGGTCGGATGTTTGTGATTGCAGTTCCACGAAGACATGTGTGTTCCAGGAAACCAGCATGGGTAGCAAAACGCTTCTCCGTGACCGCGCCGATACGACGGTAAGCTGAAGAGCTCTCGTTCTAATAAACCGGGTCTATCTGCTGTGCCGCTGGGCTGTTACGTGGCCCTAACTTGTCACGCTGCCTTTACTGCTTCGTTGCAGCAGTTGGAGTCCAAGCGGATGTTCAGTACGCAGGCACCTGGTTACGGCTGCAAAGACAGTCCACGTGTAGCCGATGAAGCAGCGCTAAACGCAGCCTGAAGAACGGCGTGGGATGAGGATGACGATGTGGCAATCCGGCTGACCCGGCGAGCAGGGCCGGGATAGGAGGTGGTCGCAGGGTCAGCGGCCTACAGACTGTGAAGTCCTCCAGCTTCTTTTGCCTCCGTTTGGGGGAGTCTGTGGCAGACGTCCAGTTCGAGACTCGGGAGCAGAGGGATGCGCCCTGTCTACCAAATTTAGCGCGTTTCGCCTCAACGCTGACGAGTGCTTTTTGAAAATGTTCACTTGTGATTTTGCTGTACGACGCCGACACTTGGGGTTCGTAAGTACGCCGTTAAGATTTATTTACGTATCGCGTTCGTTAGCGTGTTGCGTGATTAATATCGGAGCGATGAGTCGCGCCTCGAAACAACGTCAGAAAAATGCATTGATATCTTAGTTTTGCATGCTGCATGGTTGCAATGGTGGTTGCACATAAACATGTTCCTCTGATATTTTTTTTTCTTCACTATGTATGCATGCGTGGGTGCCTCTCTGCTACGCCGCGTTTAAAAGGCGTCTTCGGCCTTCACGGTATTATCAAAAGCGGACAATTCCAAAGGGTAGGCAAATAGCCCATATAAAAATGATATTTGACTTCTTAGTGAAGACGTGTCGACTTCTTGTTAAATCTGATAACTCTTTCTTGACTTTGACGTTCTGTTGACATGGTCAACAGGAAATTTGTTGGCTTTGTGTTGAAACTTCTCAGGTGATTTTCTTCAGCCTGAGTCAAAAGAAAAGCTCTTGACTTTCTATTAACTTTATGTTGATTTTTTCTGCAGACTTCCTGCTGGCATTGCCATCAGAATGACTAGAGACGTTCTGTTTACTTCGTGATGAAAATGTTCAGTTGATTCTCTGTAGCCCGTGTCAATACAAAAGCTACAAACTTTCTGTTGACTTTTTATTGAACATTGTACACCTGGACTAGATTGTCAAAAGTCACTAAGTTTATCAATAGTCTCTGACAAGGTGACAACGGTAGGGAGCGGCTTCATTTGTCTTGCCATCAGAGCTAGCCTACAACCCTTCATAACGCGTGTAGCTTGAGCGCGCGCGTGCAGTCAAAGCACGACGGAAGGCATGGAGCGCGTGCTTGGTGCCAGGCGTTCGGAATGCACGCCCTGCCCTTCTCAATTTTTAAGTAAATATAGTGACTTTAATGACCATATTAAACAAGTCAACTAGTAAATAAAAGCAAAATAACTAATTTAAAGTGGAGAAACTGCCTTGACTCGCTTCGTCCTGAGTTGTGTTATGCAGAGAAGCAATAACATTTCTTCCAGCAGCCGTTTTCGTTGATGTTGTTTTAGCGACTGCGCCGAATCGTTATGGGTCGTACCAAAGTTCATTAGCAAGAGATATCATTCCCGAAATTCGAAACACTGTTTTCTTTTGACAGACTCACGAGGAAACGATCGAATATTTGGAACGTTAATAAGTGCTGAGGTTGTCACCGGCCAAATGATCACCTTCAATATGTACGCTATCTATGGCTCAGGAACAGTCAATGAGACTTATGTTCAGTTCTGGTCCGGGTGTTCAGTGTTTCATAGTGTGTATATTTGTGTTCGTTTCTAATGTGTAGTTGGGAAGTAGTGCTTTAAACGACCACCGGGACTCCATTCACAAACAATGTCCAAAATTTGAAAAAAAAACGCGCGTCTGTCAGGTTTTATATTTTTTATGACTTTTTTCAACGGCCTTTCAACAGAAAAGTATCACAGCTTTTTTATGTTATTTTCCTGCAGAAAATTAGGAGCAGAGTGGAAAGCCATAGTAAGCTTTTAAAACTTTGTTGAATGAACAGGTAGGCTGTAAAGTTTTTTTTTTAACGGCTGTAACTTTTTAGTAGAAAACCTGAAGAAAAAGCATATTGGAGGCGACAGAAGGTCTGACTTTTTCTATTAAATAGTGGGTCAATATTCAAAAGAAAGTCAACAGAAAAGGTAGAGAAAGTCATATGAAAAGCTGTTGATATGTTATATCCTCTGATGACTTTTTTCAACAGCCTTTCAACAGAAAAGCATCACAGCTTTTTGTAAGGGAGAGTCCTTGGGTTCATGTTCCTACTAGCACTTTCTTTACATTTATGCCATGTTTGAACGCTTCACCTAATACTGTTTTGTCTTTTTTGAAACGTAGAAAAAAATGCACGCCAGAAATACGCACTAGACATACGCAAAAATGTTGCGGGGAGACGTTTTGTTCTCCCTATTTTGCGCGCGTTTTCTGTTTATTGTGGATTCAAGAGCGCGCTCGCGGGGCATGCACATGCATCTAAACGGTGACATAGCGTTGGGCTACGTAAAACCAAACGATGTGTCAGAAACACCCCCAAATAATCGACGTTGATAGTACATTGTAAGTATCTTTCCAGTCTACATTAAATGTGCTTATAGTCAACAATAAGTGCACTTGCAGTCCACTAAATGTGCACAAGTATTTACGGTGTACTTGAAAGAAACTTAAAGTATTGAGACAGTACACTATAAATACAGCGAAAGCGTACTTTTGGCGTACATGTTATCTGCTAGAAGTATAGAATCAGTATACTATAATTACACCAAATTGTACTTTCTCGTTTTATAGAAGTACGAAAGGAGTATGGTATTAGTTCGTCCTCTAAGAAAGTTTTCAGTACACTGATTTTGTACTGCATTGCACCAAAGGAATATTGAACACATCAACAATGTACAGGGTGTTTTTTAGGCTTTACAGACATTTTGAAACCAGCCGTATGGGCTACACTGATGCGGTCTGTGCAGAAGACTTATACGGACAGTGCGACATAATATATGAAGCGAATCTTCATGGAAATCCTAAAATCTGAAACCCTTGCAACCTCTTTGTGAAGTTTCCCAAACCGTAACTAATTATCCTTATCTAGGCTCAGGAGTTACCCTAAAATAATAAGCACGGTGTCTCATCTGAATTAGAGCAGAATGTTGACGGAAAAGGGGGAATGACAGGCACATGGATACCAACTTCACTGCATTCGAATCAGGGTTGAGTGACTTTAGATTTGAGGTGAATCGTCACGATCACTAGATAGTACCCAACTAAAATGTCAAATGAGCTTCCCAAGTATTTCTTTGATTGGCTGTGTGGTAATTACAGTATTGACGGCGATTCCGTTTAGACACTAAACTAATATACTAGGGTTTTGAAAACTGCAATGGTCCTTGAGATATGCATAGTTAAATTATACCGTTTTTGCAGCCTCATTCGGAAAACCAATTGCCAAGAAAGAGTCACAAACCCTCATGCTTAGATTAGATCATGCATAGAAGAAAGTATGCGAGCGAACTCAGGCACTGAGCGTTTGCGTTAGCGTTGCATGTACTTTACTGCGTGTGAGCGGAGCCCCAACTGCCGTCTTGGATTGGTACATCGCGACGACGCGCACGCACAGCGTGGAGCACGCAACGCTAACGCAGAGCGCTTTTGTTTGCGCCTCTACGCATTACTAAAACTCTATATACTACGCCGGCAATGTACCGTTGGGGCATCCATCAAGGATGCACTGTCTGGATAGTGACGACGCGACTTTTACGACGTCGTTATTCACCGAAGCCTCATTGTACGCAACATTGCCACTGCTCTTTCTGCGTCCAGTTTTGGATTTTGGTAACAAAATGGGGAAAACTCATCAATGAATATTTCAAGACAGTTCTTACATTCGCAAATTGTTTAATTTTATTTAGCTTACAGTAATGACTGATGTTCAAGCAGGAGTTGCAACATGGCTAATCAGATAACTAATCTAAAGGAAATAACACGACTTTAGTTTATGATCCGACTTATTGTGATAGTCACTTTTTCTTCGGTCCGCCGACCTGACACACATGCAGCGATGATGTTATTTATGCATCTCTCACATCCTTGTTTAAAAAAGAAACGAACAAATATCTTCGTATTCAAAATAAACGCCCTTTCTTACAGTCGTATAATTGATAACTATAAATTCTTCTTTTGCGAGCATGCTAAGAAAGACTTTTTTAAGCGTTCGGAAAAAAAAAAAAAACAGTTGAGGCAAATATTGGAAGTTCTTACCCCCTTCAGACAATTTCATCTGTGTCTGAAATGACACTTAACATATTTCTGTAATCTTTGTCTTTAGATGTGTCTGATTACAATGCACCGTTATTGCTTTAAAAAAATCTAACATGTTCCCCCGCGATGTATAATCCCCATTGCCATTATTGAAACAATGTCCGGTTCCTCTACTACTGTATACGCTCTTGGCACTTTCTGTAACGCTTGAAGGGTCGCTCACCCGCCAGAATAATAAACTAGGTAGATACCAAAAAACACCTCTACTCTCGTGTCCCCGGAAGCCGAATGATAAGGTCTGGTCGTCGAGCGTGGCTAGCGCACCTCTGATCACTCGCGCTCGCCGACTGCTTGCGACTGCTCGTTGTCGTAGTTTTCTTTCAGTTTTTTTCCCAGTGCTAAAATCTGTAGCTTAAGGGTACTCCATTTTTTTCCATTATTCCCGTAACTCAGTAAGCTACGACATTTTCTAGTGTTGATGTGTAGTGTGTACTACATAGAATAACAAACCAAAATATTAATAGTTCGGGAAGATCGGTGAAAGCCACGAGGCTTATATCGAGTGTGAAGAACCAACTTGTCGTCCACTTCATGGTAATAAAACCCGGGACTCAGGAACACAGAAGGGGACATCACAACATAACGTCCCCTTCTGTGTTCCTGAGTCTCGGGTTTTATTACCATGAATCATCACCAGCTCGCTTGTTTTTTAAGTATTATTGCAGTCCACTTCATCTTCTTTTTGCTCATCGTCACCGAGATTGAATGGGGCCCACGGGGTATACGTGTTAAAGCGCTAACGCTAGCCATTAAACGTTGGAACTCCAAAGTAAACGGTCAGAAATGCAGGCATCTGTCTCCGTCGTAGACATTGATGGACGTGAGCAGTAACAACCATTCTCTTAGTATTGACAATCCAGCTATCCTCGGCCTTGCAGCTCCGGAGCTGCGGCGTCCCACCAATTATAACCAGGACACATCCCCGCCGCAGTTAGCGGCACAGTCGACGCGAATCACCAGCCACTCGCGTCAGCAGCGTCAGTTCAGGCGAGTCTCTTCAGCTGGCATGTTCTACCCTGCCAGAGGGACTCCGAGCTCTTCGTACACCTTCAAAAAGAGAAACTTGATGTGTGACTTGATCGATACGACCGTATCGCCCAACACTTCCATTGGGCCCACTCTGCTTTCACAAGTTTTATAAGTTTTTACTTACTCAAACTTCACGCATTTTCGAGGTGACTTCTGCGCTGATGTTAGTATGCATAAACAGAGCTGGGGCATTCAAATACTTCTTAAAACCAGGAAATATATATGTTTAATACAGGGTCTTATTTAACCCTTTTAGAATCTGGTTCTTTATAGGTTTTAAATTAGTTTATATAAATTCTAAAATTCTTTATAAAGAAGTACTAAATATGTATGGACATTGCACGATCCTATCAAAACAGTTTCTATCTTACTTTTTAAAATATTGTTTGTCTAAGAGCGCGTGGTGACTTTTGTATATTTATGGTATATCCATGTTTTGTTTTTCCGCATTTGTCTGCTGCCCAAGAAGATCATGTTATTTTTACATCCTTTGATTTAGGGTGTTCTTAGGAATCTCTGAAATCGTATGGCGGTTATGGTATATTGTATTCAAATTTCAATAAATTTGCATACTACTTGCCCCGTCTGGTGACGCTCACAATATATGGTATAAAACCCATATTATGTTTCAGTAAAGTAAACTTCCTAATCATTTTTAAGTTCTTTTTTTTTGCGCAATGCTGTGTGTACTTCAACACGGATATTTTTCTTTTTACCTTCAGAAAACTTAAGAGCCCACGTAGAAAAGTTCTTTGGGCGAAAGGTTGGTTTTTTGTCAGAATATTGAGGGCCTTGAAAAACCCTGAGATTCCATGTTAAACCAAATTTTATTTTCTTGAGCCTGACTTCGTGTGTACATTGCTCCTAAACCGCCAAGCAAGTGACAAAGTTAGTCTTCACTGCCCGGTTGTTCTACTGACACCAGGCATCTTTGTGTCTAAATCACCTAAAATGTACCTTAGTAGGATTTATTTCTCCTTATTCGGTTTTTACGTGGCAGGTTTGGGGAAAATGGTAATACAAATGCTAGAATTAGCCTTCACTGCCTGTTGCTTGTTGATACGTGGCATCGTCGGGAATTTATAAATTATGTGATAAGACACAGGAAAGCAACAAAAGAGTCAAAAGAGAAAATTTGTCGCTACCCAACACCTTGAAGCAAAACCACGTTAAGTTAAAAATAGGCCGCTTTGATTTCCTGGAAGCGGTTTATAGCAACAAATACATTTACTCGGTCGTTTCAACAAAAGCTGCATATTGCTTTATAAACATGCGTATGAACTGTGAAAGAAGTATAAAGACGCGTAAATGTCTGCCTGATTTACGAACATCGGCACATGAACTTTATTTTGATGTAAAGTTGGTACGTTCGTTTTTTGTTAATTGTTATGTTCCACATTTAAAAAAAAAGCATATGAAACACTAAAAATAAGATATCTGTGAAGATCTCACCCATAATGCATGACAATGCGCATTTGTGACACCAGCGTTGGATTTGGGAATGTGTCCTACAAGGTATTTGACGATATAAAAATATTAAGCGTCCAATGACCATCTCAGCAATCTGCACATTTTGGTCTAACTTAAGTGTTTAGAAACTGTACGGGTCATCTAATTCCAAGAATATTATTTGCCCTTCCTTCTATCTCTTGAGTACCGATTTAAAAACATTTTATTTGTGCTTAGCGCACATTTTTTTCCCAAATGGGTTTGCAGCCTTATCTGGCCCAGAGATTTTCCTTCAGGCGCTAATTGAAACACTTTTTTTTTACAGAATGGTCGGTAATCTTCTACTGGAGAGTAAACGTTCTTTCGCAGAGAAGTTGTTCTGAATATCGATTTCATTATTTTTAGCACGGCTCAAAACCAGTTTTTTTTATTGCTCTACTTACACTAGAAAGAGGCGCACGTTTTCAACAAGACCTGCGGTTTCATGTATCCTTGCAAACAAGCGGAAAGCCAATAATCGTAATCGACAAAAGGACCACAGCGATTTATGGGACAGATATAATCCTTACGCGAAATTGCTTTCCCCGGAGATCGCATATTCGCGAAGAATCATATTCTTGTCCTCGATATTCGCGTATCTTTCTGATATAGGGCACGATGATTGCCTGCATGTGTGCGTCGCGGAAATAGACAAGCCAGCCTTGGCTATAAGCTGTAGGCATACAATACTGGAATAAATGCGGCGTTACATTTTACGACTCGGGAGTTATGACCATTGCCTCCATTTCTTTTAGATGCTATCAAGCCGAAGTCTTGATATTAATTTAAGAAGTTTTGTGTCTGACTTTTATTGTCAATACCTTTTGGGTCCCACTTCGTCGAGGTGACACTACCAGGTAGGCGTAAAATGTCGATCTTCTTAAAGGAATACTACAACGAAATTTGGGCGCTTATCTTTTGGTCTACATGTGTTCAAAGGAGCAGTATCACATAAGACACAGCAATATCCTGTTAGCAAAGACACGAAAAGGAATTTTAAAACGAATTAACCAATTAGGAAAGAGCACCTGGCGGTTGTCGCTAACGCCTCGTTTGTAATGCCTGTCTAGGAACCTTGGCATATTGTGCCGACACTTGTCTCGCATCCGGCCACGACGAGAGAAGAGGGGAAGGATTAACTCCTTTCTTCTTTTTCCTGAAAATCTGTTTTGTGTGACCCAGAAGTCGCTATTGTCCCTCTGCAAGATTATAGAAGATTAATCCGTCACTCAAAATTCGTACAAAAGCAGCCGCTTCGGTGGCTGGAACGACTGGGCCGTCCTCTCGACGTCAGCCTCGCCATAGCAATGCTCGTCCCGAGACGAACTACGTCTCGATTGCGTTGGATGTCACGTGGTCTCCGCTGGCTGTTCTCCAAGCGCTTGCCAGAGTGGGCCGTTTATAACGAAATATACAGCCATTAGGCTCAAAATACAAACGTCCGATTGTCATTTGCGGATATTGTGGATCATAATGAACCCATTTTTGAACACAACGGGTATATTTTGAATTTCGTTGAAGTATCCCTTTAATGTCCCCATGTGTCTCAGTGTTAAGCGCTATGGCGAAATAAACATAACTCTCTCATATTGGAATATTACACAGTGCATTTCCATTTTTGACCCCTCATACATTTTGGGCAGTATTCTTTGCATATTAATAAAACGAATGTCTGATTAATCTAGTGTCGTCTCCATTCTACAAAAAAAAAAAAAAGAAACAGTGGCGGTAAAACAATATTTATATGACTATTTTTTCCGGAATATAATATTTTGTGAAGGGGGACGCTAAGGCTTTGTTATTATGCATGCCGAGTTTTTTTATTTATATACATTTTGCCCCTGACCGCACGAGGTAGCATATTGTTATTGAAAAATAAAATTACATTTTTTATATGTTTCATCCTTTGGAATATATTTTTATTGTATATTTGTTGAAGACAGTCGGAAAAGAGAGTTACAAGTAAATATTACACTTCACTACCTTCACATAATGATAGGGAAGGTTTAATTCAGTTCAAAACCACAGAAAAGAGAACACTGGTTCATTCCACCGGGACGTTGTGATATCACCACTTAAAGAAGCGCCCGGACTCGGGGGCAGCTGATGATATCTTGAGGTGATTTTGGAAGACATTTACGATTAAGAGATCCGCTTTATTTTGATAATTGGAAGACAGAAATATTTAAAACAAAAATACGCTTTCTTTTGCATGAAATGCCTGCACAGCCTATAGAGGATCGGCTTGTTCCCTGAGCTGTATGCAAGTCAATTTTGAGCGTCGCAAGAAATGTATTTTCTAATAAATACATAGATGTCCACATTCAAGCTGCCTCTAACTGTGAGTTCTGGTTCGGTGGTTGAAATGAACATCCAGTAAATTTCCTTACGCTAGTGCTGATCATGTTTAATTTTGCTTGGTTGTAAAAGTTATGCCTTGTTTCTAACGAACTATGTATGTTAGTTTAAAATATTCTGCCCACAGCAAAATTAGATGGTATTCTACTTCCAAAGTTTTGAGGCGTAGTTGAACCCAAACGTGCTTTGTTATAAAGCAGCGTTACTGTGTCTCCAAAGTACTTGTTTGGCTTCGTTTTTTTTGTAGCAGCATGGACAATAAATATCATTATTATTTATACAGTAGTTAAAATTACGATTTTAATCGTTACTTAAATTATACCACTTTTTCATTGATGATTTATAATAAAACGTTTGAGCAAATTAAATCCAGGAAGCATATATATGTTTTACCATTTGCCATCATTTGATGCTTTTTAAGAAAGTAAAATAATTTATAAACACAAGCAAAAATGAGTGCTCTTCAGAGAAAATGGGAGGGTAGAGCTTAATGGCTACCTTTTAATCAATCCGCTAGGTACATAATGCCTTATTGCAACAAAGTCAAAACGCAAAAAGAAGCACAAAAAACTAGAAAAGTAGTGTCCTCTTGCAACCAAGTCGAAGGTCACAATAAAATGTAGATGTTTAACTAACTAAAAATTAAGTTGTTCTAGTATGGCATGAATTACAACAATAAGAACTTTGTCAACTAAACTGTGCTTTAAAGTTATAGTAATTATTTATTTCGCATTGTTATCAGCCATGATAACAATGTGTCAGAGAAATCATCAATGAATCTGCCGTGATTAGAAATACATCTAGTAGAAAGACTACTATTTTCTAAGTAGTCATTTGAAAAACCTTTATATGATTTAAATAAAATTAATATGCTTCAAGACGTAATAAATATGATTTGCAATGTTTAAAGAATATCAGAGACTGTTTTACACCCTGTTTTTGAGTGAAATAAAAAAAACTGTTTTGCAATTTATTAATTTTAATTCTTAAAAAGGCTGGATCATTTTATGCTCTATTTTTTACTGAGATTTTCACATCGATTCGATTCTTGACGAGAATTAGATTAACAGGGCAGAGTTCCCCCGGATTTTTTCGTCGACGCGGTGAATTTTTTGAACCCATACAGTTCGCAGTTGTGAATTTCTGTCTTTCTGTATTTTATTATTCTTGCTTCGAGAGAGTTAATTTACTTTTAGTTCCGTGGCCAGTTTTTTAATATCCATAATAATCAGGTTGTTGTTTTGGCTGCTTTCCTCTAAATCCTCGTATTTATTTATGATGAAGGGTTTATTGGTGTTCGGAAAAAAACGACTCTTCGGTGATTTTCGTTTGTTTTTCATAATTATCGCTTCGATTTTCTTACGGCTGGTATAACAATGGTTTAGTCTCTCAAATTTGATTTTATAGTATTTTATATTTTTAATTTGCAGCTCATTAGACCCGGCTTGTTCAGGATATACATCAAAAGGTTAGCCTGGAGTGCCTCGCAGTATTTCCGCAGACCATATGAATACTTTCTAAAAGTAGAAGAAGGGTGCTCATGATCCACTTGTCTTGGTTGGCACAGTAAGTGGTTGGCACACACGTCGATACCTCTAAGTCAAGTTATGCAATCTCTTGTTATCTGGTCGATGAACCAGAACAGCTTAGTTGTCGTCCTTGCACAACTTCTTGCGTTGCCTACGTTAGCTGATATAAATGTAGTGCTGGTTGCAATTCCCTGAAACAAGACAACAAATATGTTGATACGTACCTCCAGCGAAGTCCAAGAAAATAGGTAAACCAAAAAGGGATGCGGTCTCATATTATTCCTACCGAACCCCTATATTCGTAGCCCCTATGGGTTGTTCTTTAGCTCATCAGTGTCGACAAACCATTAAACGAATAATATAAAAGGCAGAAGTTCACTGATAATTTTGTTCTCTATTCCTTTATTTTTTAATTTAATATACCCCCAGGGCCTAAATTATAGGAGAGGGGATTTGCTACAAAACAATAGTGATGAAGTAAAAAAGCCGGTTAATATTAGTACAATAAGGTGGCTCCAAGTTACACGGTGTTTGTTGTGGCCTTCTTTAACTGTTGATGATCTTTCATTGTTGCTGTTGGCGTGGGAAGACGATTATACTCTGATGTGCAAGGAAAGAATAACTGATATGCATTCGTTTCAGACAATAAGATGTTTACCTTATGGACTTGACCTAGTTAAAATGAAACGTAGGAGGGGCTGAAGTGGGGGGGGGGGGGGGGGCAGGTTGGCTAAAAAAACGTTTGGTGTGAAGATAACGGTGATGAAACAATTTGTGACGAGACAAGTGGTTTTACGGCAAGATTCTTAGGATGATGTTTGCAGTTCTGTTTGAGGTAAATATTATAAAACTAACATAATTGTATTGTAGCAATTCTAATGAGTGTTACGTTTTCAAGGGTATGATCCGATTATAAAACGGAATGTTCAAGTTCTGAGTGATGTAGGATATTGTATAGTAATAGCTTTAAAGTTGAAGGCACTTACGCGAAGTTACGTGGAATATATCCCAACATTCGATTATACTTTTTAATAACGTACGAAGTTGGACGGTCTAAGTAAGAATGGATGAAATATGAATGCAAAAGTAAATATAAAAAGACGCGGCATCTGAAGGCAAATGATTCAGACAGTTAACGGGTAAACAATAATTCTTTATAGACCCCCGCATAAATTTAAATATTCTAAAGTTCATAGTTTCATGCACTACGTCTTGCACCATACGGAGATGGAGTTAAGATGAGTGTGGCGAGTCATTATTTTGTTTTCATGTAATTGCCTGGAACAGTACATTCTTGGACGAAACAAGAAATTATAGTATAATTAATGTAGATAAGAAAAATGAGAGGTCAAAGCATGAAATCTTTTGGTACACCAAAATGCACTCAGTCATGCAGACATGTTTTATCATTACCTGAAATGAACTGCGAATGGTAAACAAGAAAACATTCAGTCAAGACAATAATTGACGTAATTATGTGAGGTAAGAGCTTTCAAAATACCCTATGAAATGACTTGAAAAAATGTATAAAATGATACCATCGGCAAATGATGATTGGTGATCAAGAAGTTTAGTTTATAAGTTAAAGATACCGATTATGTTTCGCGCGAATACGTTTTTCGAAAACCATGTTTTGAAGACGTAAACAAAAAAAATAGTTTTTAGGAATTGGGCGCTGTTAAAAACAAGAATATGCTCTAACATTCTTCATGGGATGCTGGTAAGTGAATTGGGTAGGTAATTAGGTTTGATATATAAAATATATTTCTGTAGGATCGTAATGCTGTATCTTTTAAATCTGCAAGCCTTCATGACAAGTTTATTATTGTTGCCAAGAGGAAAAAAACGACAGGGCGTCTTTATGGGCTGCCAGACATTCAGCTGCCGCTTCTTGCCTTCCTCCGTTATTTGACTGCGTGTGCAGCACGCTCGAGCGTCACGATACTGCGAAGTGTTATTGAAGGTAGAAAAGCTCAGGCTAGAGGCGGAGCCATTGAAACACATTCCTGCCTTTCTCATTATGCCAGTGACTATGCGGGCAGAAAGTGAGGGAGAGGGGGAGACGAGAGAGCGCGGGGGAGATCAGAACACCGATACCTGTTTAGAATGGTTAGTCGGTAGACGGAAAGCTCGCTGCCTTAAGCTCCACTGAACTCGCCGAACGCGTTCGAATGCGAAGGCCAAACGCAGGACGCCGGCGTTCCGCGTTCTAACGCGTTTGGCAAGTGCCGCGAAGACAAAGGGTGTCTTTCCCTCCACTGCGCAGCCCAGACAAAGACAGCTGGGTTTACGTCTTTTCCACTAATCATTCCCAACCATAGTTCACCATTCTGACTTCACCGCCGGTTCTTATCTCCTGCTCTTCTCCCTCCGTTTCTGCATGGATAGTTTAGTGCTTCACTGGTGAGGGATTATTTGCTTCTTGTGAGAAATTTGCTCGCGTATGAATATTTTCTATAGTTCTACATTAACGTGCGCCATATAGACGACTTAAAAGCAATAAAAACGAGCGACTCCGGTGAAAATTTACATAACTAGACTAACAGGTCGATGTTGAGTCAATAAAAAAAATCTTTGTGGGTAAGTATGCCTAGAAAACAGTCGTATATATTATAAAGCTCAAATTTTTTTTCAGCCAAAAGCAGAGCTTTCAAATTTAAACTTTGGCTCGTTGGCAGTATATTATTTACATTTTATTTATATCCTCTCAAATCTAAATGCGTAGCTTCTACTCTTTAAACGCTAATAAACAAAATTACTGCGTACTCAACAGTCTCAAACGTATACAATTATGGTCATTGTCTTCTTGAGCCAAAATGCAGGGCATACTGGTGTCGCTGTCAAGAAATGACTCCACCTGCAATTTCAGTTTGCTGTAACTTTGCCAGATGTGTGCATATTGCTAAACTTCTACGACGTATGTGGGAAAACAATATAGTTGATTACATACAGGGTCCTTGTTTTCGCCAGTTAACGATAAACATATATAACTAATCCCCAAACCCGTTTTACAAAAATCTAAAAAAGCGAGTTTCAGTTGTGAGTGAGAAAGACCAGACCTCACAAAAACGCAGATGTTTAAGTAACCCAAAATTAAGTTGTTGTTCTACTATGGCATAAATTACAACAATAAAAACGTTGTAACTAAACAGTGCTTTACATTTAGAGTATTTTTATTTACTTCGCATAGTTATCATCCATGGTAACAATGTGTCGGAGAAATTATCAATGAATCATCCATGATCATCCCTGATCATTAATCCATCAATGAATCATTCATGATTCCTTGACTGAGAAAACCCAAGCATAGCTGACAAAACTCTTTACAGATTTTCTTTTCGGTTAACCTGGAGCACGGCCCTAGTCTGAACTCTCCGTAGGGTTCTTTTTTCAGGAACAACGTCCATTTAATTTTTTACTTCACCAATCTGTGCCAAAATGTTGTCCAAATATTTCGGTCAGGTGCCTGTTCCCGGAAGTTGTGCAATTTCATGTCTCTGTCGTGTTTTCTTTTAAATAATCCCCGATAAACGCCAATTGTTCGTATCACAGACATGATTGACACCGAAATACTCCGTATATGTTCTAAAAATAACCTGATCCACCCACTCTCGAACTCTAAAAGAAACAAACTGCAAAAGCACGACACGGTAATTATATAGCATTCTGTCCTCTGTTTAAAATAAACAGCCTCATAAAAGTTCATACTGTAAATACTAAAACAAAGTATCCACGCGATGCCTTAATGGGCCCCTTTACAGCAAATGCCAACTGCGTTCTGGTGACGTTGGCATTCCTTAATTCGATGTTTCAGCAAACGTGCGAATCCATACCACCGCCATCATTTCCTGTGCAATTTGGAAAGTGTGCAGTTCTTGGTACAGAAATTAATTGTTTTTGAGATTCGGCTGTAAGTTCGAATATTAGCTATCATGTTCACACTCAGCTGTAAGAAACTTTAAGACCTTCGGATTCATTTTATAGGAACCAAGCTCTCTTGTCAAATTTAAGTAATAAATGTCGCAATCAACACATACTCCAGAAAAGAAGTTGCGACGCAATTGCGACGTGCAATTAAAATAAAAACAAAATAGACGTTAGATGCTTAGACAGCTTCATCTTTGTCTTCCTGCCCTTATATGATGGCACTGAATAACTCTTTAGATTAAACGTTTCGCCAGCGCCATATAAGTGCTAGCTTAAGGCCTTGAACTTGCATAACGCAGTAATAATACTCCGCAACCGCACGCCGTAGCCATGCTCATAATTAAATAGGAATGAACTGTGCCCGTTTTCCCAACCAGTCTTAGAGCGATTAATATGTACCTGGCGGAACTAATTCGCCACGGTATACGCTCGTCATTTTTATTACAAACCTACCAAAATGATTCTAAACCATCAGCCTAGACTAGCAACGTATACATGTTGCCAGAAGAAAGTGCTGTCACAAAAATCAATACTTACTCCAGAAACCCACTACACCATTTGTCCACAAATTCTGCAAGGATGTATTTTCCTAGTGTTAGAATGGGACCTTCAAGAAAATCAGATGTGGCCAGAACACAGTGCCACAAAGTTGGTATTTTACGGAGACGCGCTTTTGGCATATGCGTCTTACTTGTGTTCCGGCTTTTAAAGGGGTACGACAACGAAATTTCAGCGCGTATTGTTTAGCTTTAATATTTTGCAGCATAACCTCAAAAATACTAGTCTTTCGTGGAAAGGCCAAAGAAAACTAATTTTAAAGCAAAATAAACAATATTTTAATGTGCACCTCGTACGTGCATGCGGAGCCCATTTAGGAGGTAATCTATCAACGTTGGGGAACTTGCTACGTCGTCAGGACGTAGCAAACAGCGCCACTCTTTGGAATTTAACATTTTCCTTCATAGCTTTCCTCCTCAACTCACAAGTCGCGCATTGTACCAAACAGTTCAAGAAGACGGAAAGGAGGGACTCCTCTCTTGCTAGGACTCTCGCTAGGGGAGAATGGCTGTGTCCGCGGGTTAGCTCGTCACTCAAAATTTGGACAAAATTTGTTTTTCCCACCCCGTTCATCCCTAAGCTGACAGTGCTGTGGAAGCTACGTGCTCCTTGGGCCAGCCATAGGCTCTTCACCCCACAAGTACTTCAAACGGCTCGATTGCAACGCGTTGACGCTATTGACGCTACCACAACGGTGACAGCGCCACCAACGGCAAAGATTATAACCACGCCAGCCTTGCTACGTCACGAATGCAGGGAACCTTTCTCTTTTTTTCGGTTTTTGTGCGCGCGGAACATCCCATGACGCATCGCGCTCTCTGTTCGCTTATCTTCGAGCGCTTGCTCCAGTGCACCCTTTGGAACGAAAAATATAGCCAGTCGTTCAGAATACAAACGTGCGCTTATCATTCACGGTTATTATCCGTCATGCTTAACTCATTTCCGAACAAAATTTTAATATTTCAATTTTCGCTTCCGTACCCCTTTAACCTTTTTTTCAGGGTATGAATTTTATGCGTTGATTCTGCAAAGCTCGCGATGTTGGGTGGCAAGGCAGGCTTTAATTTCGAGGCTCGCTTTATCCCGCTAACATCAGGGAAACGGGTGCTTCTAGAAGTTTATCTGCGCTGGACTACGCTTTACGCTTTGAAAGGTTTCGGCTTCGTAATATTGTGTATAAATTTGCTGGCGTAATAGTGATCATACTGAAACCGCATTCGGAATTAAAATAAACACCATGCACATTGCAAAACGCCGTGCCAGCATGAAGTCAAAGAGAAAACGTAAGATCTAGAATTTCTGTATATGAAGCCTTCTCTCTTCATTCTTTTCTTAACCCCGAGCAAATACTATGTGTACCCCTTCAGCTATTTCAGTGGTGCTCCAAATGCACAAGCACACGTCCATTAGTACCCCCGCCCTCCCTCCGCATGCCCTCTCTCGAAACTCACCAGTCCCACGGTACTTTTGCTGACACTGACGAAATATTTGAGGACAATTTGCTGTGAAGTCGCTTAAAACTCGAAACGAAACCAAACCGCTGACTTTGAATGAAAAGAAAGAAGAACTTAATTATTGGCTAACTTAAACTTTTTTTATTGGGCTCGCCTAATGCAGGAGCTTATCAAAACATATAATCTTTAAATAAAGCAAACGCAAGAAGAAAAAAACACGGTATTCCAGTTTGTGCCATTTGCTTGCGTGGGACAATCCAATAATCGATTCTTTTTGTGCTGAGCTGGTGCTTATACGGTTGAGCACCCCCCTCACCCCCCCCTCCCCCCACCCCATTTTCCGATGCCGTTAGCAATGGCATAATTTTCTATTTTATCATCATTTATTCTGTTGTCTCATTCCTCAGGTCTTGGTGGTAGCGACGGGCAGTGCATGCTGTGAACTAATTCTTCGAGGTTAGGAGTAAGCAATTTTCAGTAAAATCTGGTTTGTGCGCAAACACATTAACGGTTCTATAGTTGTGTATAGAGGAAGATAATTAACGTGCTTATGAAGTTGCGATGCTCACCTACAAAAAGAATAGCGACGGGTTTAGTTCGCACAATTATGAAGTTAATGATCGCAAGCACAATAAAATACGATACGTAGTGTACTGCTATATCCTCAGTTCAAAGCCGAGATGTTTTAGTTCCAAAAATAATAAATTCAAATCAAATGTGTGTTAACTTAGAGTGTAGACAGTTACTCTATAATTTATATCCTTAAAATGCGAAACTTAATGGGTGCACCAAGGAATCTTCACAAATGCTTAATTACAACATTAATGTCATATATCAAAAAGTTCTGATTGGATCGTTCAATTGTTTTTCACATACTAAATCACTGAACAATTAGGACTTGAATTCTAATATTTTTCGAATATTTTAAGATGTGGCATTGTTATAACGTAGTTATTACTAATTAGTAGGCTACTTCACCGCATTGTCATTTTCCCCGAGTGATCAGTAATAGCACATTTGGTGTGAGTTTGCTTCACCGGTGACTTATTGTATCTTTATTAGAGTGGTAGAAATGCTAACAGATTTTTTTAACTGCATGTGGGCAATAATTAATGTCAGGTTTACTAGATGGGGAACAAGACACATTTGAAAGCCTTCAGCATACCTTGATTGGCTCTTTGGTGTGAGAAAAAAGACGAAAAGTTTCAGGGCACAAAACTACAGACCGGTGTGGAGGAAAAGAGCGAAAAGAGCGAGGATTCTTATCAGCCTTCCAGTTATTGCATTTCAAGATACAGAAGAGCACGATCACCACCACAACACAGGGACTACAAACAATAATAGATCGTATTTGAAAAAAAAAAAAAAAGCTGACGCTGTATCTTTATTAGACCATTCTGAGTTTTGCGCGCTTGGGCTTCGATTTATTCGAAGCATGAGTGTTCAAATATGTACAGTCAGCACGAAATGAAACCCGAACGCCGGAACGCGTGGCCGTTGATACAGGCTGCTCCACCTGGAGGGCTCCTGAGAACTAATGAAAATGCGCCTGGGTGCGAGGGTGCGGGTCCTACTAAGATGAGCTCGACCCTCCCGCGGCGCATCTGGGAGTTCCGCGTTTCGCCGGTGGCGTGCTGTAAGCGCCGTCACATCCGATACAAAAAGCACTGTCACTCGCTTTGCGTATCGGATTCCTAGCGATATCTCTTCAACACTGTCATTCATTATCGCTTTGTATCGCAGGGGCGAAATGAAAGTTGAAACATTTCGTGCATGGAAGACCCGTAGTGCTTGATGACGTGTCACCGGAACCACGCTGGGGCTCCGGTGAACAACGTGCCACGCGTGGTTTCTGAGAAATAGTGAAACGTCATAAACGCGAAATAAAATTCGTTTGTTCGCACGACCATACTCCTTATGAAAAAAAAAATGCTGCAACAGACTGACGCGGATGCCTCGGTTTTTATGAGAAATGCGCATGTTTTCGTGCGAGGTTATCAGTCGATTCTTAAAAAGCGAAGAATTGCTTGCTGACGCTCTCTTTGGTAACCACCGATATGCCAGGCGTATGAATTCCGGAGCGGAATAAATTCATCACCCTGTCTGAGTCGGGCTTATCGCAAAGAGCTATAACCAGGTTAAGCGGCCGCCCGGTGTCGACCGGGCGACAGTGGGGCGACAGTGCGGTGACAGAAAAGCACCCCGAGTGACGGGGCTTACAGCGCGCCATCGGCGAAACGCGGAAGTCCCAGACGGGGCGCGCGATGGTTGAGGGCATCTTAGTTGGACCCGCACCCCCGCACCCCCGCACCCAGGTGCATTTTCATTTAATTTCATTTATTGAACCTTAAGGGCCCGTGAGGGCATTACATAAGGGGGGGATCATTCATATTATACATTGGAAAAACAGACAAAAAATAATACATTCAGGAAAAGGTTGGTAAACTGTTAACAACATAAAAAGTGCGATTGAAGACTTGATTTAAAGGCGTTTGGTTCTACGATGGTGACGATGGAGGATGGGAGGCTGTTCCAGTCTTTGATAGCTTGTGGGAGAAAAGATCGGTTGAAAGCGTTTGTTGAGCCAGAGATCCTTTTGATGGTACAGTCATTGTTGAGGCGAGATGATGTTCGATCGGGAGGTGATAATAATGCTGTTTTAAGATCAAGACAGTCATAATATATTTTGTGAAGGAGGCAGAGCTGAGAGATGTTCCTACGAAGCTGCAAAGAAGAAAGGTTGAGTTGACTTTTTAGGGAAGAGACACTGATGGAGTTATCGTACGTGGAGAGGATGAAACGAGTGGCCCTGTTTTGAATTGCTTCCAGATGATTGATAAGGTAGCCTTGATGGGGGTTCCAGATGGAGGCAGCATATTCTAATTTAGGTCGGATAAGTGTGTCGTAGGCCAGTTTGCGGACAGTTGGTGGAGCAGGTCGAAGGTTACGTCGGAGTACTCCCAGGGTCCTGGAGGTGTCTGCGGAGATGGCTTCAATGTGAGTATTCCATGAAAGGTCTGATGTTAATTTTACACCAAGATATTTGTACGAAGGAACGGTCTCAATTAAATCGGAGCCCAAGTAATATTGGTAGGACAAAACAGTTTTTTTTCTAGTGAAACATATTAGTTTACATTTAGATTTTTTAATGGCATCAGCCACTCTTCGCACCATTTATTAATTTTTACTAAATCATCTTGAAGTTGAATGTTGTCATGCAAACTTGTTACTTTGTTATATACAACACAGTCATCTGCAAACAGGCGAATATTAGATAAAATGGTGGCCGGAAGGTCATTTATGAATATTAAAAAAAGTAGGGGACCCAGTACGGACCCTTGAGGAACACCAGATGAAACGTTTGTTAGGGCAGACTCATGGTAATTAGTAACTGTGTATTGCACGCGGTAAGAAAGAAAGTCACGTATCCATGAGAAGATTAGCGGGTCTAGACGTAGTGAAGCCAGTTTGGACAGTAGTCGTTGATGGGGAACATGATCAAAAGCTTTCGAAAAATCCAGAAAGATGGCGTCAGTCTGAGCCCGACACTCGAGATTAGTATGTAGGTCATGGATGAAGTCGCAAAGCTGCGTCTCACAGGAGAATCCCTTTCTAAATCCATGCTGCTTTTTGAAAAAAAATTTATTAGTTGTTAGGTGACTCATAATTTGCGAATATAGTATATGCTCAAGAAGTTTAGATGCGATTGAAGTTAAAGATATAGGACGATAGTTTGAAACCAAACAGCGACTTCCCAGTTTGAAAACTGGGACGATCCTGCCAACCTTCCAGTCAGAAGGGAGGGAGCTTTCAGATAGTGACTGGTCAAATATTAATTTTAAGAACTCACTTGAGATACTGGTAGTATTTTTTAGAATTTTGGAATTGATGTTGTCGGAACCGGCGGACGATGAGAGTTTTAATTTGGCAATGAGGTCTTGAATACCGGCTGCGCTTACACTGATTGGAGGCATGGTTTCGTAAGGTTGCTCGGGGAGGCTGGGAACAGTGTTCAAACACTCGTTAGTAAAAATGGAAGAAAAATATTCGTTAAACACTGTAGCAATGTCTCTCTCTGGAATGGGATCGCCGTTGTCGGTACGTAGTTGGATGGCAGAGTTGTTGTTCTTCGGTGAAACCAGATTCCAAAACTTTCTCGGGTTACTCCTCAAAATGGACAGTAAGTCATTAAAAAAGAATTTATTCTTGGCTTGTTTTATGCTCCTGGTGTAGTTTTTTAATGCAGAATTGTAGACGTCCCAAGACTGGCTGGTATCTAACCGTTTGGCCTTTGCAAAAAGTCTTTTTTTCTTGTTTCGCAAAGAAAGCAAGGTTTTTGTAAACCATGGATTACCTAAATCGGTGCGTACACGAACTGTAGGAACAAACATTTTTACTAGATGATTCATTTTAGTTTTAAATAATGTCCAGTTTTCTTCTACAGATCTAAGATGAAAATGAACGACGTAATTGTCAAAGAAGATTGCCAACTCGCGGTTTATCGAGATATAATCAGCTTTGTTATAATCGTGAATAGTTTTGGAAATGGGATGCTTGGTGAGAGTGGGGAGTGATAAATCAACATGCAGCAGCCTGTGATCACTGAGCCCGTCACAGTACTGGATACACTTGACAAGATCCGGTGACGTAGTTAGTATTAAATCGAGAATATTTCCCAAACGAGTTGGTTTATCAACAAGCTGTGTAAGGTTCAGTGTAAGACACATGTCTAGAAAGTGTGCGGATGTGGCCGAACCTACGGATGAAAGGTTTGACCAATCGATTTGTGGAAAATTAAAATCACCAAATAACAACATATCAGCCTTTGGAAATCGATCTCGTATATCAAGTAAGACAGAGCATAGATCAGTATGAAATGATGAAGCACAATTTGGTGGCCTATAACATACGCCCACAATGACCTTATTTGATGGCGTACAAACACATATGCAAGTAAATTCCAAGTCATGGTTCGCTAAACAGATATCAAAAGAAGATATAAAACTCTTTATTGCGATAAGCACACCGCCGCCCCTCTGGCCATGCCGGTCGTGGCGGAAGACTTTGTAATCTAAGTTTCGCGGAAAAAGCTCCTTATCTTCGATTTCAGGGTTTAACCAAGTTTCTGTCAAAATGACTAAATCTGATGAGCTGTCCTCCAATACACTGTGAAACTCGTCGCGTTTTGGCATGAAGCTGCGAATATTAGTGAAAAGAACAGAAAGGCTTTTATTTTTATCGCGCAAGGCGGCATAAGGGGATGGCGGTAACGCTTTGTTTTTGCCAGAAGCATGTAGCTATGAAAATTCAACAACTGTTTGAGATTCCGAGTTAAAAATAAAACGCTTGTTGTCCGCATGCAGTTTGTTAAAACGCACTTTAAACGGCACGTTCATACTCCTACCATACTCAAAAAGTTTGGCACGGGCAACTCGCACAGACGCAGAAAAATCTTCGCGTACAGCGTAATGGGTGCCTTTCAGTTTGAACCCACAGGCCAGGATGCTCTCTTTGTCTTTAAATCGGGCAAACTTGACTATTATTGGCCTAGCTTTCTGGGGCTCGAATTTCCCTAGGCGGTGCGATCTTTCTAAATTTGCGGGATCCAGCTGGATTCCCAGCTTGCTCGAACAAAACTCGATAATTTTTTGTTCGGACTGCCCCAACGTTTCGGTGCTGTTATCTGGGCAGCCAAAGAACAACAGATTTGACCTCCGAAGCCTATTTTCGTTGTCATCGCACTGCTTCTGAATATTCGCTAGGTCAACAGGAAGATTTTCATCATGGGGGGTTAGAGATGCAGAGTTCCTATCAGCCAACCTCGTTTCAACAGCACTCATCCTTGAAAACAATTGTTGGACAGATATCTCGGTAGCCTTTTGTCCGCTCTCCAATGACGAGACTGTTGCCAGCAAATTTGTCTGAGCAGCCTCTATTCTCTGGACAGCTGCAAGAATACTTGTGATTTGCTCACTATCGGTTAGTGGTCCTGGGTTTGCCTCCACGTCTCCGGACATTAACAAAAGGAGCCGAGAAACATAAAAAATGTACGAGTACTGCAAACAGTAAAAACACAACCACTTTCGCCAGAAAAGGTCGTTGGGGCACGACATCGCAATAAAATTCGGATTTCTACTTCGAGAACAAACTGCATTCGGAAGGTAACCAACCTGAAGAAGGGAGAGGTTTTGCATCGCTGTTTGTCTGGCGACGCCGTGCCCCAACTGGCCATCCATCCCGGTCGGCTTATGTAGCCACCCGTCGGGGTAGGAACCATGTGATGTTACAGTGCTTGAGTGTTGCCAGATGCTGATGTTGAACGCCTCCTGGTGGATCCAAGTTGGTGGCGAAAACGCTCGAGGAAATGCCGTGACACTCTCGATGACAACAGATGACGTGTCCCAAGCCAGGAGATGACGATGCAGCAGATTTCCTGGCGGGATCGCAGAAAGGGCCGCAGTCACCAACACCTGAAGAAGGGAGAGGTTTTGCATCGCTGTTTGTCTGGCGACGCCGTGCCCCAACTGGCCATCCATCCCGGTCGGCTTATGTAGCCACCCGTCGGGGTAGGAACCATGTGATGTTACAGTGCTTGAGTGTTGCCAGATGCTGATGTTGAACGCCTCCTGGTGGATCCAAGTTGGTGGCGAAAACGCTCGAGGAAATGCCGTGACACTCTCGATGACAACAGATGACGTGTCCCAAGCCAGGAGATGACGATGCAGCAGATTTCCTGGCGGGATCGCAGAAAGGGCCGCAGTCACCAACACCTGAAGAAGGGAGAGGTTTTGCATCGCTGTTTGTCTGGCGACGCCGTGCCCCAACTGGCCATCCATCCCGGTCGGCTTATGTAGCCACCCGTCGGGGTAGGAACCATGTGATGTTACAGTGCTTGAGTGTTGCCAGATGCTGATGTTGAACGCCTCCTGGTGGATCCAAGTTGGTGGCGAAAACGCTCGAGGAAATGCCGTGACACTCTCGATGACAACAGATGACGTGTCCCAAGCCAGGAGATGACGATGCAGCAGATTTCCTGGCGGGATCGCAGAAAGGGCCGCAGTCACCAACACCTGAAGAAGGGAGAGGTTTTGCATCGCTGTTTGTCTGGCGACGCCGTGCCCCCGAGAACTAATTTTCATTAGTTCTCGGGGGTCCTCCACGTGGAGCAGCCTGTATCGATGGCCACGCGTTCCGGCGTTCGGGTTTCATTCCGTGCTGACTGTACATGCTAAAGCCCCAACTCTATGAACGCAAAATGCTTGCTAAGTGTGGCTATGAAGAGTTCGCATGACTCCTAGATAGTGTCAGTTAAAGTTATACAATGAGGGGGTGTATTATATGCAGTATTTTATTCGAAGCATGTTACTTTGACCTAATGAATGCCTGTTCCGGGTATATACATATGTAATTATAATCGAGTAAGGCTAACACAAGATGAGTGGAAAATGATATATTTTGTCAACATTTTATTAGACTTCTTTGTAAATTTGATTTTACTCCGGCATGCCATATTCGTGTAGCACTGATATTTCAGAAAACTGACAATAGTAAAAAAAAAAATGAAAGCCGTTTACAATTCCTTGTAACGCCGAATTACAGCACACCTCTTGAAGAGGAGGAGGGGAAGGGGCGAAGAGGGGGCTATGCCCCTCCTACTCTCCTGTTCACCTCCCATGTAGGGAAAAATTTTCTGCTAAGTTTAGCGTAAAAAATTCTCCGCTAAATTTAGCGGGAAAAATTTTCCGCTAGATTTAGCGGGGAATTTTTTCCGCTAAATTTGGCGGAGAAACTTTTCCGCTACATTTTCCGGGGAAACTTTTCTGTTACATCTAGCGGGAAATTTTTGCCGCTAAATATAGCGGGGAACGTTTTGCGCTAAATTTAGCGGGGAATTTTTCCACTACATTTAGCGGCGAATTTTTTCCGCTACATTTAGCTGGACATTTTTCCGCTAAATTTGGAGGGGCAAACCTCCCGCTATAATTAGCGGGGAAATTTTTACGCTAAATTTAGAGGGAAACATTTTCCGCTATGTACAGCAGGGCATTTTTTTCGCTAAATTTAGCGGGGACAATTTTCCGCAAGATTTAGCGGGGAAAATTTTCCACTAGATTTAGCAGGACAAATGTTCCCATAAATTTATCGAGGTAAATTTTCCCCATAAATTTAGCGGGAAAATTTTTCCGCTGAACTTAGCGGGGAAATTTACCCTTCCTGCACCGCGCGCTTACGCCGACGCCGGCGGTGGCGCCGACACCGCTCAAGCCGGAAACGGGCGGCTAAGAGCTGCGCTCTAAAAGATGAAGCCTCTCTGGGTATGGTGTTTCCGGATTACTTTATAAAAGCATGTGATATTGCCACGTGCGTCGCCAAGCGAGAGCGTGCGTGGCCAAATGGAAACCGCGCTCGACTGTCGCGCGGAAGGTCTGGGTTCGATTCCAAGTAGCGGGATGTTCTCTTATTTATTCTTTTTGATTGTCGTTCTCGCAATTTCAAACATTTTCTTGTCTCATCGAGTTACGAATGTTCTACACGCCAAACGTTCCAGGCAGAATGTTCCAAAACCCAGGCCGGTGCAAAAGGCGCTCCGCGTGGCGAGCCGGAGTCAGTCTCGCCCCTGCGTCCGATCCTGCTGTCACGCCAACTTCGACGCCCGCGACGCTCTGTTGTTTTCTTCTGTTCCCGTTTTGTTTTGTGCAAAAGCTCGCCCCATTGAACGTCTCACTTTCGTCAGTTATTCTTTGCTTCATCACCTCTTCATTGATGAAAATATAGATAGCAAACTATTGTTGATACCACCTAAATCTAAAGACACTTTGCCCAGACCCCACGCACCAGTCGAATGTACGTATGTACGAAAATAATTCCTGGAGAAGGGGAACAAGAGGGTCAAAGTATAAGCACAAATCTCTAAACACAGCTAGGTTACCAATGCGCGACCGAAAAAATCCGCCTGAGATGTCTGACTGAATCAAATTAACTAGTATTTAGACTAAAGCTTCTAGGGCACTTGAGACGTCCCGCCAAAATCGGTTTCTCAATGTATCTATCACCTTGCCGTTTACTAGAGAGATGCAACGAGGTGGTTGAAGCATGGGGTGAAAATATCAAAAGATGAGCTTTCCTTGTTCGAAAAATGTAAAACAAAAAAATCTTTTTTCGGGCAATCTGAGGCGGCATTCACACACGACGTCAGACCGTGCTCGCCTACTTAATTTCGGCGCCGACAGATGTCGGAAGCGTCGAGCGTGTCGGCACCGAGCTTGGCTGACGATCTTGGGTAACTTTTTACAATGCGGCGCGCGTCCCTTAAATGTAAAAATTTAATTGAGCGATAATTTATTGATTAAAAATAACTTATTAAGAAAAAAGATATTTAAATCCCTCATGGCTGCCCATTTTTGGTACGGAGATGATCGGTCGAGGCGCTCAATCACTCTCCAGTCTCACGTTGCACCATTTTTCGGTAGCATGTATACGACTAGCCGAGCACGGTCATGGCGTCGTCTCCGAATGCCGCGGCAGATAGAACGAAACCGATATTTTTTTGTTTGTTTCAACGAGGAATTTTGTTGTTACTTTAACTCCATACGTCCTAGTCCTTGCCTCGCCTCTGTAGTAAACCATAGCGTGAGGCATCGAGAAATCGATTTTTTTCGGACCGTCTAAAGTGGGCTAGAAGGGCCAGTTTACATGCTGTTCACAAAGCCATGCACCAAGACGCACCAACCCCGCCTCAGCAGTGCTTTGGTTTGGGTTTTTTACCTGAACACCCTGGCTACCTACTTCTACTCATTGTCTTGACTTGTTTGCTTGTTCTCGACGTCCACTGCTTTTTAAGTTAATTAACTGAAAAAGCAGTGGTCGTTTTTTTTATCGCTGTTCCCCAAACCAACCGTCACGCGTTCTTCTCGGGTACAAACACAAACCTTTTTTTTTTTTATTTTTCAGGCATGTCATTCCCCTTCTCTGTTATTTATCTCTGGTCCAGTCTTTACGTCTGAACGTTTATTTTGTTGCATTTCTGTGAAGAAAACTGAAAAGCTCGAGGTACACCTAAGCACTTCTTAGGAGTTGTGAATGCGAAAGCATGCAAGCCGCTCGTCCGCTCCCTTTTTCGAGTGGATGCCTGAGGCGGCGCCATTTCGTCGGTGTCCAGACGAGCAGAAGCGCCAACGTGTCGGCTATCGGCGAAACTAACGCACAGCGCCAGTTTCAACGACCGGCCACCCCATGGTGCTGCGTGTCCGGCCATTGGGAGGGAGCCTCGTCGACGTGCGCCGGCCACTGAGACCGAAGTGTAAAAGGTGCCGTTGCCTAGCTTTGGGCGTCGTTTCATAGCTGGGAGCTGTCGAGAAGGATTTAAGAGACCGTTTGGCGCAGTTCCAAAGCTGATGACGTCGGCTGGCTCCATGAGACAGTTAATGCTTTCGCAATAATATTTCAACTCTTCGTCTACCCGAGTATTCGCACCTAGTCTAGCATTCTCCTCGACTTCCATCTCTGGAATAATGTTCATATCGTCTCACCTTATTACTGCTTGATTCGTACCTAACGGTTTCTTCACACCCTTTCTTTGAGGTAGTTTTATGATGTGACATTTGGACTGTTCAAGCCCCCTTTTTCACATTCATGGAATTCTTTATTACCTTATAGTTTCTTAGAACAAAAACCTAGTCCCTTACTAATTCTCTTCGCCGTTTAAACACTCCCGATTTTTAACTATATATTTTTTTACTAACTTAGTGATTCAGCGTGCAAATTGACGCCTTCTTTTGAAAATTGTATTTCATTATCCCTTTATCCTCCTCATTTCTATTTTCGCTCACTATACTTTTCTAACAGCCGATTGCGGCCAGTAACATGTGAAGCGCTCCTTTAACAGTGTTGAACTTGGTACATTTAATATTCATATTTCCCTTCCCTTGATGCAGCACTTTGGTGCCGAAGCAGTGAACTTATTTAAGTATATATTTATTTATTTATTTAAATTACCTCAAAGGCCTTTCGGCATTATATGAAAGGAGCTGGACTGCTTAATAGATATTTAAGAAAAATCAAACATTGAACCAAATATTGAAGAGCACACACGGCAGAATATATTGACAAAAGAAAACATACAGATTAACCGAATTTCGGCTTTGGACACGAGTAATTATAACACAACAACATAGGCATGAAATAAATTGGAATCTCAGATGGTTTATATTGCAACCTAAAACTTTTTGTGTGTGCAATAAAATAGTTCTGTATTATGTAATGGAAATGGTCACTAATCTTGAACGGAAATATTAGGAAGTCGAAATAAATAAAAAAAAAAGAAAAAGAAAACGGCACCGGAAAGATTGTTCTAGAGTTTGATGGCGGGTTGCAAGGAGGAGAATGCTAATACTGACACGAAAGTACGCTTGAGGCTTTTAGCGTTAAACTTCTGGGATTCTTTATTAACGGATTGAAGGAACGCGATAGACACGAGAGTGGAGTTGTCACATAATTTGTGAATTAAACATATTTGAGTTATGTACGCCGCGTTTCTAGCAAAAACACCATTTGTTTCAATAACGAAATGCTGTCGATTTCTGAATATAATGACGAGATAAAATGGGCGGCTCAAGTTTAACTTTGTTCAATTTGTTTAATCAAGTAAGTTGGATGAAGAGACCAGATAGCGGATGCGTATTCTAATTTCGGTCGGATGTGTGCTTCGTATGATATTTTGTCAGAGTCTCGACACCAGATAACCCATCAACTGCACTGGGTACCAAATACCACAATATTTGGTTCTATGGTAGCCAGAAAATATAATAATCGTCTGTCATGTAATTAAATCTAATTAAAAACAGATGAGCATAGACTGATTTATTTTAATGGTTTTATGTCACAGAAGCAGTCAGCCAGAAAACTGAAAGCAGTTTTCCTGCTCATCTATTTCACCAGCTAGACATTAATCAATGTAGAAGTAACAAATACTGAAACGCCTTTCTGATGAGTATTGCAACAGATATACAAAGGTACATGTCAAATACTCATCAAATCCCCAATGTTTTTACCGATGTAAAGTCATGAATGTAAACCAGACGCCGGCGGATAAAAAGTAGATGATGCAGCTGCTAGCTAAAAATCTAGCCATGCGGCATTAGCAAAATGGACTGTTCATTAAAGGAATTAACATTTATTCCCTCAGATGTCAAACCGAGTGAGAACAAGAAACTGTATTTTTTAAGCACTAATCGAGTTCTATGGTTCAATCAGCACACTCGGTTAGGGAGGGATGAGGCATGATATTTTTAAATAGTAGGCTCGTTTCTTGCAGTCCTGCCTCCTAGGGCAGAGTTCCTCGCCATCAGCTGTAGGAGGGTGCGTACAACATAGCACTGCTACCACCAAAACGGACGTGAAGCCGCACGGCAACAAAACCGGAAAATCCAGTTTAGAGAAAATTGTGACCAGCTTCTTTTTAGCAAATTCTCTTTTATAAAAGCACAATACGAGATTGGGTGACTCAAAACATTTTACGGCTCACCTGGTATACCGGTATAGAGAGAGGAAAGGGGAGGGGGGGGTCTCTAAACTAGGCTGAGTTATACGGGTATAGAGAAAGGAAAGGGTTGGGGGGGGGGGGGGGTGTCCCTAAATTGAGGCTCCGCTTTCCCTAAACCGAACTTCCACAAATCGTGGCCGTTTTCTAAACCGTGTTTCGATGGAATGGCGCTCTATCAACCGTAGTGAGGCCTGCAAAACCGCGGCTCTTCGCTTCTTATGCCATTATGCTGCGTGGTGACCCCTTTGTTTTGATTGAGCCAAGATCGCATTTGTTCAATTCACTGATGTGAACAAGCATGATTGATGTGACTGTCACCAGAAGATTATATTGTGAACTACAATCGAGGATGATGTTTCTATAGTTTTAGAAAAACCTTATTAAATATACATGCTAGATGAATGAAAAAAATAGCAATTATATTTCTCAATATGATCGGTACAATCTCAGAAAAGCTGGCCTTGTTAAGCGGGTGCTGTTGCAAATATTCCCGCATTTTTATTTCTCCCCTATCAATGCTCACATTGTACTAAAGATTTACTAGAATATAAACCAGCCATAAGCAGAATTTGACAGCTGGTAATAAAGGTATAAATTAATACATCAAGATATTTTACTAACAAATGTTAAGGGTACATTTCCAAAAAGCGCGAACGGAGCTGAGCTCTCTACCTAATCAGGTGATTTACCGTATAAAATGTCGTTCGGTGACAAAACGCAAACGCTTAAACGAACGAAACAAAATTGCGAACTTAGAGGTAGAGATGCCAGTAATATGGTCTCTGATAGATACTGAACTTATCATGCCACCCTTAAACACCCCAATAGGTTCTGGTAAATACACATTTCACCAACGAAGTGGCCTCCGAGGGTCATATTAATGGCTGTGTTGGTGTTATTGATTCGTGAAAAAAAGAGCAAACTCTTTCTTAAAAAAACCGGGCACAACTATAAAAAATATATAAATATAGTAAATAAATTAAAACAAAAACGATGCCATGCTCGCGCATTTTCTTTTTTTTTTTTTTGCAAAACGTTATGGTTGTATTTGAATTTACTAGAACAACGGATACCCTGTAACAGAAAGTGTTCGGGGTGCCGGTCTTGACGACAAGAATCTCTCGTTCTAAAAAAGAAAAAAAAAACAAAAAAAAACACACACACAATCACATTTCGAAGGAAGTGCGTAAAAAGAGCGATGGTCGAGCCATTCTAGAAAAGCCAAGTTGTCACTTTTCCAGGTGGCGAGTCCCGGAAAGCTCACTGCGAAAACCGGCGTGTCGCTAGCAGATAGGGAAAAGCCTGCTGTTTGTGACATCCGCGCACTATTCCTCTCGACTCAGAATTTGCGACTCAAGCCAGTGCAAGTGGGGCCGATTCAGAAACACGTCGTGAAGAACACTCGCGTCTACTGTCATTCAAAGTTTGATAAAAAATAACTTAGAAAATACTTTTTTTAGGCGGTTTAAATAAGAAATAACCCAAGCTTGGCGCAAACACGTGAGTTCTGTCGCTGTGTCGCATAATGCACCAACATGGAAAGCGTATAGACAGTCGCTGCTCGCTGGATTGAAGATCAGACGGCATAATAAAATTTCCGGGGCTCATTTTTATTTATTTTTCGAATAGTTCGTGGGACTAAATGTTGTCAATTGTCTATAGCAGAAAGTCTGCGGACGAAACATACACACACACACACACACACACACACACACACACAAAATGTTCAACGGTTATTTTCACTTGGCATTTCATAGGCCCTATATTGGTTAATGCTTTGGTACAAGTAAAAATTTTACGTAATATTATAAAAATATAAAATATACTAGAAATGATTGATTCTTGCAATTCTACAAGGAACTGGTGACACAAAATTACTAATGTGTTTTTCACAAAATATTCCGCGTATTTGAGATGAATCTTTGTATGTTAACGTTTGATAAATGACCCAATAAATATAAAACTTGTATTGTGTCTCTTCGTTGACGCTTTCGTAACACCGACACTACGTATCGCTTAGTGTACGGGGATGTTCACTAAGCCATTTTCGTACTACGATCCTGGGTGCATTACCACAGACAAACAATAACGGCAAATAGTGTATAACGATAGCTCTATAAACAAAATGTACCTTTGAATTGAAGAAAATAGCTTCGATCGTGCCTATGTTTACAGCAATTTCCCTCAATATACAGATTGCTTTACCACTGATATGCACTATAGGTGGCTGGGTGTCGCTTAGCCGCGCTGCGGAACAGGCGCGAGTAAAGCCGCCTAAGGTTTGATGCTTGTCGGAAAATTGCTGAAAAGAAAAAAAGTCGAGTGTCTGCTGGGTTTCTTCGTGCATTTAGTCGATGTTTTGATTCACATTTTCTTGTATTTTACGTGAAATTTACTCCTTTAACATTCCTTTCTGAGAATGAAGCTTTTGAACGTGGGACATGCACGCTTGATCCACTAGAATGTCGAAGCTCTCAAGCATCAAACGGCTTCCCAGAAGATTTCTCGGGCCTACATGAGCTTTTTTGCACAACGAGCAGCCTTTTTTCGAAATAACAGAAGCAAATTCAGCGCCTTGAACACTGTTTGGACCAACGCTTAAAAGAGTTGAAAAGCGTTTCAAGAGCTTACTTCCGGGACAAGCCCTTTCTTCAGGTGGCTTCATACCTGTTTGCTCTATGTGCCCTCCAGCGCCCTAGTGGATATTAGTAGTTTTATCATAGACGTTTTTCACCGTGGCGGTATAATCGTGATACGTATGAAGAGCGATAATTGAAAATATAAGTTCATAAACTCCACCGAGCAGTCTGAAATATTTCCTTTCGTTTTTCATGTTCCAATTACCGATTGTATGCCTGTGTTACAAAGATATAATATATCAGTTGTGACAGGTTAAAACCCTAAAGCCTTAACCGCGCAATTCAGTGGCGAGGTAGAGCTGTCTAGAATCCTCCATTAAAAAATGAAAGCTTTGAATGATGATTAACCTTCGTTTGTGTAAAGTTACCCATGAAACAACTTATTTGTGTTGGCGTTGATTTGCGTGGGCTTGAGAAATCGCTGAACTCAGTGGACGGGATCCATCATTATGTTCAAATTATTGTGTACGCGCAAACCGTTGTGCATTGTGAGAAGATTTTTGAAGGTGCAGACACTAGAGTCTTTTTCGGCAAAGTGAAATTTGCCGATATATTTCTTTTTGGTACCAATAAAATGACCCTCGAAGTGCGAGAGAAAATATTTTGTACCATGTTTATTTAATTTTATTTATTTTTGTTGCCATAGATGGACGCAGGCGTGGAATGTCTGTATGAACTCTAAAGTATCCAGGACAGCCCCGGGCCATAGTTACGTTCTTATCAGCTCGACGGTTGCGACAGCTGCACTTTCTTCTGGTTTACTTGGCACCAGCCAGATCAATTTCCCGCGGGATATGGGAGCGTCGTCATAACGACTCCGAGCCCGCACTTGCCGCGAGTGTAAGTGGGCAATTTGTACTCACTGCTTCACGTAAACCGATATTGACTCAGTGGAGATCTGGGATGGCGTAAGGCCTGTTCGGGTAAGTTTGCGCTTTGGGCGAAGGGTACCTGTCTGCAATTTCATCCCTCGCGATACTTAGACGGAATCCGCTGGATAGTATTGTTAGCGTCTGTTCAGTTTCAGGTTCACGGCGCAGTCATGGGTCTGCGTCGGCTATCTTCACTCGGACTTTTCACCTGTGAGTTTGCCAACATTTGTAAAATTTAAAATCAAAAGTTTGTAAAATAAACGCGAATTATTTCGTTTTCAAGTTGCTGCTTTTCAAATGCCTTGAAAAGGCATCTGATGTATCTGCTGCTCGTCGATGATGACACGCTTGCTCGAAATAAACTTGAATTGTCTTAACTAAGATAGTCTTAAGAACAAAAGATATTATCAACTCTAATCTTATTGCCCCAGGTTTTTTTTTTTCTTTTTTTCTTGGGGGCAACTTTCTTTGGCATTTCTGAGAAGTGCAGAAGAGCGTGCGCACAGATATAATCAGCGTTCAGTTTGCGAGATGGTACACATTGCGACACTGTTAGCGCGAACACGACATCGGCGCATTTTCGCATTTTACTTCTAAATAGTATTAGCATGCACGAAATTTTATCTCTTACATTCTAGAACTAAATGAGACCTTTTCGTAGTAATAATAACTTGGATGACATCCCTTGGTTTCAAAGAAAAAAACGGGAAAAACCGGCGATCGCTTGTTCGCGCTAACAGTGTCGCGCTCTGTACGTCTGACTTTACCTTTGACTTCAATGGCAGAAAAAGTTGCAACCCGGGTATAGACAGTTTTCGTGTGACAGTTCCCATACTGAAACATGTCAAAGCTGGGTTGGGCTACAAAACAAAAAGATGATTAAAATACTTCTTGTTTAGCATCATTTAATATATAATATACATATATATAGTACAAAAATATAACAATCAAGACTCTACAGGTAAGTTATACACAATCGAACGTAAATCCTTGAAAGCTGATTTGTCAATAAATTCACTCAGAGAACACAGAAAATTATAGAAACCTTGGGATTTGGTAGGCTAACAATTATTTTCGCGAGTTTAATCGACATGTCGGTACGTTCTAGTAAACAAGATTACGAATTTTATATGTTTTGACGTGCAATTGAAGGCTGGACAATTTCATCTAAACAGTGCCATACTGAAGTTGTGTTTTAAGTCTTGTCGATAGCCTATTATTGAAGAGGTTAGAAATAATGAGTATATTATTCATATAGAAAAATGTTTCTTGAGTTTGTGAAATGTAAGGTGCAATTCCAATCATGTGTATTTTTTTCTTTTTGTCAGGTGCACTTTTTCTAAGTCTGTCGACGTGGTATTCCCCAAACCAAGGAAGAGCAGTTTAAATGGAAGTAAATATAGATCTTGTCGCAATACTTTAAGCAACTTAGCAAAACTAAAATTAAAATAAGTACAGCCAAGAAACCTCTATAATCTAGCATCTTCCAAATTGAAAGCGTCTTCTAATCGGAAGGCTCAGCTACGTTAATAATCAACATCGCGGACGCTATGAAAAAAAAAAGATCTATAGAGTACGTTTTATGGTGACGGTCGGAGGTAAGACCGACTGTCTGTTTATTCTACACGCATGAAACAGAAGCATACTAAAACATTTCAATCGACTCGGTCTTCTTTGCCTGTTAATACGTGTTTGTGTGTAATGCTTTTTTTTCTCTTAATTGATTGTTTGATCACTTTTAAACACTACCTTCGCCGTTTTTGAGGCAAATTACTCGATAAGCCAGGGATTGAATACTGCCTAGGAAGCACGGAGGATTCTCAAAAGCGTGAAGATTTTTGGAAATAAAAATAATCTTCGAATGGGACACCAAGAGTGACGTAAGTAAATGAAAGCTCACGCTAAGTATAACATATCGGAGCAAATTTATATGTAGAAAGTTATTTTAGGCCTTCTCCGTTCATCGCCGTCATTAGTTCTCACGGGGTTCTGGTGAAATATTGATGGTACAAAAAGAGTGCATATGCAATAAGATTGAGCTTTATTTTGATTTGAAATGACAAAAAAAAAATTAGTTGCACCGACAGTTCTGACAATTTTTGGGACCAATACGTAAAACGGATACTCTGCTATTTTCTTTATCTTTTAGCTTCTTTAGGTTTCTTGTCATTGCAAGGAATTTTGGAATTGCTACCAAGGGCTGCTCCATGGGACAATCAGTTCTGCCTTTTTTTATTATGTCCAAAAAGGTTTTGTTATGATCTCCTTCAAAATAGTCTTCACTTTAATAGGTATTGCTAAACACAGTTCGGGTACCCATTTAGCCAAGAATCTCATATAATTAAAACATGCGAAATCCGTTTCGATATATATAGTTAGGAAACGAGGAGATTAGTTGCACGTGACTAGTATTTATGATCTAAAATCAGCATAATCAAACTTCTGTTCTGTACGTACCGGACCAGGTTTGTATTTTGGGGGGGAAATATATGTGGAACAATTGTTGATGTTTCAATAGTCATGTGATTTTCGCACGGGTATTAGGATATATGTTCCTGTGTTAAAAAAGTGCAACAGTCCCTGCTTTTAGGGAGTCTTTTTGTAACTGTATATTAGAAAATATCACCATATTATTATTTATGCGCACGTACTGCGACTTCATTTAAGGTCATAGCAGGAGTGAACTAGAAAATGTCTCCATTCTTTTATAATGTTTTGTTCAACTAGAAACTAGAATAAAGCTTCACGGGAGACATATTTACGTTTGGTAGACTCTTTGAAATAAGAAAGGTAACACATGTTTTCGAATCGCAGAAAACAATTAGGATCGAACTGTGGCGTTACCTCTTCCAGTTACCTCAAGACGTCCTACTCAAAAGGGGCATATTGATTTTTCTTAGTCGGTAAGCAACACATTTCAGCCAAGAAAGATTTACACGTTCCAACGGCAGTGGCCAACAGAGGCATAAATTTATAGTCGTATTAAACACTAGTTTCAACAATCACTCTGGTATAATTTCGTCCGCCCGCAAACAAAGCAAGGAAAGGGCCACCTTTTTTTCGGCTCTCGTTCTGTCTTTATTATCATTGAGCATTGAAGTCTACGTACTAATGTAAGGTTTACCATTTTTTTCTGTTCAACGAAAACTTATCGCACAAAGAATTTAGAAACGCTATATCACACAGTAATCATTGCAAAATGTGAAGTATCCAACGCATTTTGTCGCGACAATAATTAAAAAAAAGAAAAAAGCTCGATGAAAAGTTAGAAAAGAAGACTGAAATGCATTTTCTTGACTTGAATCACATTTTGATGTACTCACGCCGCACATATTGACGTGAATCGGTGAAGTATGCTTTAATATATTCTCCATAAAATATGCGCGCTCACCCTCTGTTAACAATGTTCTTCTCGTTCCTCTCAAACGAAACCGTTTGTCTGGGTAAGTGGAGCGAGAATTGACATTCGGCACTATAGCCCAAGGGTAGTAAACCATGAGGCGCCTCAGTTGGCTGCCTAGTCAGCGCGGATGGTGACCAAAATCAAAAACAACATTGGGCGGGACAGGCCCCCAAACATCAAAGAGATTGGGCACGAGTTCTGCGTTTACACTTCGGCAGGGAACTATGACGTCGGAGCTCGAGTTCGGGTTTCATGATTGCTGCCGCAAAACAACTCAGATTTGTGAACATTTTGTTTCAGTAAGGTGGCGCTACACCAGTAAAGACAAAATTAGTTGTCCGGGTGTGTAGGCGTTCTAGTCGAGGGCCAATATGGCATATCGAATGTTAGAAGTACTAATAATAAAGTACTGTATATGAATTGTTTTAAATACTATTTATAGAATTGTATGATTATGCTGAACAAGTAACCTGTTTTATAATGATGTACTACGATTCGTCTAAGGGCAAGTAGACATGACCGAGGGTTCTTTGATAATCTTGGATTAGTTGTCCAAATATGAGCATATTAAAACCTCCGTTCAGTATACTCTGTGTGTTCTAGACAGAACCGGTAACTATATATATATATATATATATATATATATATATATATATATATATATATATATATATATATATATATGATTTTTTTTTTTGTTTATGTTATACGAAAAACGCGGTGGCCAATGTTCTTATTTTTGGCTTTCTGGCCGCCTTCCTTCATGGAAGTTTTTTTTTTATTTTTTATTTGGGGCTTATATTTTTTAGCTTGTCTTGCCGTGCAAAGTAAATAACCAATTCGCTGTCGGGTGTATTATATGCATTGTTTTCTGTATCGCTAGTTTGCCGGAGGCATATTAGCGATGGGAAAAGTTCATTGTTTAACGATTTATACATAAAAGTAAAATAATAATACAATATTTTATCACACTCATCGAGGGAATAGTAATTGCGCTTTTAAAATCAGTAAAGTCAGCTGATTAGACGCTTTGTGGAGAAGGCGATTCCAATCAATAGTGTTTTGGAACAAATAAGAGGTGCTGACAGAGCAGTTGCATTGGTATTTTTAGACATGATGATTCATTTGCGATCAAATTTAAATATTCTAAGAACAATATTTGACAAATAGTAAGCTTTTCAAGTAAAAAAAAACAATTTTTCGTCGAAAGGAATATTATGCGAGAGCAAATCAGAAAGTCTTTGCCCCTATCTTTTTTTCTAGCCAAATTACGGTTGTAATTGCAAAGTCGCAAAGTCAAACATATCCATTCCTAGCGGGGGATCTTTGTTGTACCGGTCCTGCGCTGCCTCGGCAAAAGCGCCGAGAGATTCTGGATGTGTACAACGTGGTTATCCTCCTGGACAGAGCGAGGCCATGTGTGGTAATCAGAACCGCCGACAAGCTCCGATCATTTCACTGGGAGAGTCTGGACCACCCACCATACAGTCCGGAGCTCACGTCCAGTGATTTCCAAGTTCTTGGTCCCATGAAGACGATCCTGGTAGAGGAGCGATTCACGTGCAACAATGAAGCCAAGACAGCCAAGAGGCAAGAGTTGCCGCGCGCCCACCCATAGACAAGGTAAACACAGACGAACCGGAAGAATCCCTCTCCTCCTCTCATGCCGGCCGGAAGTGGCACGAACACCCTGTAAAGGAATACAGGGTGTCACAAAAGAAAATTTACACGGCCTTTTTCACCGCAAAAACAAACTAGGCATCGCCGAACGCTCATTCTCCACCCAAAGGTAGAGCTAGAGGTCACAACCAGATGCCAAAGTTTCAGCCCAATCCTATGAATTAATCAAAAGTTATAAGTGATTTTCTGAAAATTTCAATGGCAAAATGGAGCCCATTTTTGCCCGTTTTCGGTTTCTGGTGCCATAGAGCCCCATGTGTTTGAAAACTCCGTCGGCCGCCATTTTCCCATTGAAATTTTCCGGAAATGACTTATAACTTTTGATTAAGTTATCGGATCGGGCTGAAAATTTGGCATCTGGTTGTCATCTCTAGCTCTACCTTTGGGCGGAGAATGAGCGTTCGGCGATGCCTAGTGCATTTTTGCGGTAAAAAAGACTGTGTAAATTTTTTTTTGTGACACCCTGTAATTTCCATAATCACTATAATCGGTGACAGGTCAAGAACGAAGTGGAATGTCCTCCCACCTCTTTCCACTTTAGTAGTGCGAACAATGGAGAGGCAACCTCTTTTCCACCATTCGCTCCTCTGAAATCGAAAGGGGTGGGGAGAGCTTGCACTTCGTACTTGACCTGTCACCGACTACAGAGTTTAGCGTTTTCTTTCCTGTCAAAAGAAGAATCTCTTCTAAAAAAAACAACGGTTCTGAGTCAAGTAATATTTTTTTTTTCTTTCACAGAAAAGTACTGAAACCCTATATGGCAACTCTTTGATTACACTTTCTGATCATGGCAATCACTCCCATTTGGACGGTGTACCCTTAATACACTATGTCAATCTTGTACATCTTGAAGGCCCTTGACAAAGTTTTCCTAAACTCATACTATCCATACTCTTAGCATTTCTTGCAGAATTTTGTTCACGGCTAATATGCTTTTAACTATATAACACTATTAGTCCCCATTGATTAAATCATTTGATAGCTGGCACCGTTAAGTTCAGTACGTGCCAGTTGAAGGTTGGACAACAAAAATCAAGATGATTTAAATCCTGATTCAGGTAATTAATAAAATCATAATTTAAATCACACCGGCTATGCTCTCATGATTTAAATAAAAACTTTCCTTAAAAAGTAATCATCTAAATACTTCTTATTTATTGTTTGTATCGCATTTTATGCGTTCTAGTTGGCAGTTGTCATGTATGTTAACCAATAGCCTCGTCTATACGGAGAAAGCCTGGCACATCGACGACGGAGCCATAGGGCGCGCGGCCGCAGAAAAATGGAGGGGAGGAGCGCGGCGAACGGTGACCAATATGGTAGCGCAGGGCAGAAAGGGCAGAGATAGTGTGCGAGCGCTTGGGTCATGAGCGGCCGCACCCGAACCAAGTTTGTTTCGGTGTTTTCGTCACAGTCGTTTCCGTACTCCGGGAGAAACGGCTGCGGCGATTCGAAAGGGCGCTGGCAATACGGAATTGTAGCAGACCGTTTCCGCAGCCTGCTAAGCACCCGGATAGCGCTCCGTAATCCGCCACAAGACCTTGAACTATGCAGAGAAGGCTGGCAGCGCGCATGCGCAGCTGCGCCGTTTTCTTCGGGGTTACCGTAGCGGAGGGGAAAAACGATCTACTACAACTCCCTAATAATGCACCGTGCCGGTGGCGTCGGCGGAGTTGTCGGCGCGCCAGCGGAGTGCGTCGTCGTCGGACCATCGTATCGTGCCGCGGAAGAACCATGCAGTTTTGACTATACTTCGTTTCAGCTTCCGTCTGAGCTCAGCCAAAGCTATGTATGGCCGGAGCCAATCACACGACGGCAATTGGTCACGCGGTCTTGCCTGCACTTTTATATCACTCCGCTGCGCCGCTGGTCATCCGCGCCGCCCGCGCTCGCCGAGTATTTCGTCTGCTTCGGGTGTATCAACGGTATCGTCAGCTAAAGGTTTAAAATTGCCCTTTCACGTTCTAAAATTTAGTCAGAGAGGATCTCAGTACGTATACAGGCTGGCCGCAGGCATCTGTGTCCGAGCTTTCCACCTGTCTGGCATTTCGGCATAGTTTCTAGATGTAAGTACTGTCGTGAGCAAAAGTCTGGATAACACGGGAGCGCCGACCGAATTGCATCGCCGCGCTCCCTGGCGGCGCGGCGCCTGGTGCCGAGACCCGCGCAATGCGCACGCGCGTCCTTTCTTATCTGCTGGGCCACTCGTTCGCTCGCTTCAACGTGATGCGCTCCTGAGCGATTAAATGGGCGCTAGGTGCCGCCCCGGGAACCAAGATTCCGAGAGCCTCGCTCACCGCTCTGGACGAGCTTGCGTGCTCCGCGGCACGCGCCGTTCGCGCATATCTTTCCCGCGACTCGGCGACGCGTTAAAAACTGTCGCTTCCCTCCTTTCGTTATTTTAAGCTTCCCCCCAAATTTGCCCCGGCTACAATGCAAACAGCTGCTGCTCAATTTATTATGCACGCGTAGTAAAGGGTCAAGAAGTCAAGAAAACAACGAGAAAAAAAACATGGTACTGGCCACAAATTCTCAGCATGGTTGTTCGCGAAGTGACCTTAAAATGTCCAGTTTGACATCAGCTGTGATGACTTGTACCGGAAGCCATAAAATAAAGCGGCTATGCAACGATTTCCGGAGAATGGCCAAATAATATAGGAGTTGTTCTCCGACACTTTTAAAGTAAAGAACAGAAAAGCGATTTAGTCTGTGTGCCCTAATTATAATTTTAAACAATAGCAAAGGTTCAAGTTTCCGGCACCCCTCAACTCTCTACATGACGTGCTCAGTGACTTCGACGTGAGGATGCACCGGTTTCCGTGCGCTCTCCCCAAGGATGTTTACTCTTTCTTTCTCTACTGCTCTTCGTGAGGCGTTGAGCTGCAGCAATCCCCGCGTCACCGTCACGGCGCGTTTCCCATGGCCGCCGCGCACGGCAGCAGAGGAGGACATATTTCCATTTCTGCTTTGCGATTACACAACAGAATTGCAAGTTTTTGCAGGAAAGTGATGCTTTTTCGAATCTTTCGGACGCTATCGACAATATAAAAATTACAAGCCACCCAAACTGAACCAGCGCCTCTTTTTCCTTCCGTTTTGTTTCTTGTGTTTTCTTGGGAGGGGGGTTGAATAAATATTTCTTTCTTATTTGGCGTTTTCTTTTGGCTCGTCATTCACCACTTTACCGCGCGTGCATGATCACTCGGAAGGAAGCCCAAGGCTGCCTCGAGTACGCGAATACAAGTTCTGCAATTCATTGCGGCTGCATCAACATAAGCGACAGTTTTTAACGCGTCGCCGAGTCGCGGGAAAAATATGCGCGAACGGCGCGTGGCGCGGAGCACGCGAGCTCGTCCCGAGCGGTGAGCGAGGCTCTCAGAATCTCGGTTCCCGGGGCGGCACCTAGCGCCCATTTAATCGCTCATGAGCGCATCACGTTGAAGCGAGCGAACGAGTGGGCCAGCAGATAAGAAAGGACACGCGTTCGCATTGCGCGGGTCTCGGCACCAGGCGCCGCGCCGCCAGGGAGCGCGGCGATGCAATTCGGTCGGCGCTCCCGTGTTATCCAGACTTTTGCTCACGACAGTACACATTGCAAGGTGCCCGATGACCCGGCCGTTGGTGTTTCCTTGTAATGTCTGGATATACCAGGGCTCAAGGCGCAGTCCTTTCCAACAGTTTCTCCGCGTTCACTGTGGTCGGTAGGGAAAGGGGTGCGCTGATTTCGCGGCGTATCAGTGAATTGTAGTGGCCCGGACGCATTTCTTGTTTACAACGAATTCGCGGTACGACGCGGCCGGAGTCTCCTGCCCAATGTGAAAGTAAACATTCATCACGACCTCTCGCGTCTGACGCCCAAACGTGCCTTTGCGAAAGGACGTTCTGAAGCGACTCGGTGAGGAAAGCAGCGAAGCACATGATTCGGCCATTATGGGAACGAAATCACATAGAAGAACCGAGCGCTGCAGCCGTGTTGCCAGCGGATGTACGCGTTTCCACCAAACCACATACATTTAGATATATTAATAAAAATATAAACTTCAGATATTTATTTCCTTTCGTTGCAAATCATTCTTAGCAGTACACATCTGGAATGTTGTGCAATGTTTACGCACAAAACAGCTATTTTAAAAATATTACTTTTGCGGAATACTTTGTGGTGCGTAGGAATGCTCTTCTCCAAGCTGGGAACCTTCCCTCAGCCTTTGGCTGCGCTCGGACGGAAGCTGAAACGAAGTATACACCAACTCATGTTTACAAACAACCCGGCGCGCCCTCTCCCTCTTTTTTCCCCTTTCTCTCTTTCTCTGGCGCATGCGCGGTGGCTGGTGGGCAAAAAAGCTCGGCGTCCTGTGTAAACAAGCCCTTGGTATACGCTGTTGTTTTTCACATTGTGCCGTGTATTTCGCTTTGTATTGCTTTTCCTACGTGCCGATTGCAATGTCGGACTACTACAGCGGCCTTAGCGAAATGGACAGAGCCCGTTATGACGGGAAGCTGCGTGTAAACGGTGTGGACTACGGCGATCCGTACCGCGTGGACGCCTCGGAATGGACGTTGACGGGTCGGCGGTGGCCCCTCGTTACTATGATAAACATTACAGTGTATCTGCTTTTCACGCCCAGCCAATTTACGCCGGACACATTGCAGGCGTAAAGTCCCTGGAGGCGTACAACTACTTCGAGTCAGGTCAGCAGGGCTGCATTCCATCGCCTACCGAAGCCAGCTGTTTTAGGCCTGAGTTTAGACGATGTTTGAAGCGTAGTACGGACTGAATTTGAATGATTTGCGCCACAGAGCAAATAATGCAAGGAGTTGAGGATTCATGTAGGTCATTCCGAGATCCGTAACGCCGCAACCACGTTTCGTTGGTGCTGTACATACTCACTCTAGTTATTAAGATAAATAGCTTTTTCCCGTGTCGGTCGTTGATTTCGTCGTTCATATGTCTGTGGTTAAAAACCGCGTTTGTAACACAGCTTCGTGTTTTACGTGCTAATGCTTACCCTGCGTTCCTGTTCATTCCATGTGCGTGTATCACGCCCACGCGTACCTGGAACCATCGTCATTCAGAAATGGCGTACAGTAAAAAATCCAGTCGGCAAAGACGCCAAGTCGTTAAAAAACACGTCTAACTGCTCGTGCAGAACGTCTCGTTTTCAGGAATATTGCCTTGACTGCGTATTGCAGAGCTGTGCTGTGTACTGTCCAGTGACTAGCAAAACATGCGATCGCCGGTGTCCCCCGTTTTCTGCCAACAACTGATAGGCTGTCATAGAAACCACTAGTGGCCGTGGTGTGCTCGTGTGAGGCATCTACCATATTAGAAATTGTTGTTGAACACCAACATGAACAAGTAGTAAACAACATTATATTCATGTCACATATTTCTTGTGTTGTGCCACATGCATGCACATCTAAATTCAGTTGTCACATTCCTTCCACCCACTTGCAATTCTGAGGCTGCTGTTTTGATATTCTTCTCAAACATAGGATGTCGTGGACAGGATGATCATTGTAAAACCACCGCCATGGTGTCAAGATTAAGAGGGTATTTGGTTGAGAGTGGTCACCATTTCACAAGCTATAAACTGGTGTATTGGTTTTGTATTCTTGCCCAGGCCATGTACGTGACGTCCGGCTGTGGCAGCCTGACAGGCACGAGTTGTGTTTTGTGCGGGCGAATGTCAAGCCATCGCAGAGGGCAACTGGACCACTCCATGACGCATGGGTATGCCTGGACCATAAGACAGGTCAAGTGTACTGTGGCCACTGCACATGTAAAGCAGGGTAAGTTCGTTCATAGCTGCACCGGCAACACAGCATTTTCCAGAAGCATTATTTGCTCGTTTAGATGAAAGCGGATTTAACTATTTACCTCTTTCCTTGCAGACTGGGTGAGGTGTGCAGTCATGTAGCTGCACTTTTGTTCTGTGTGGAATTCACGGCCAGGGTGTCACAGGAAGACTCGTGTACCTCTCAGCCGTGTGCATGGACCAGGACGGTCGCAAGAAAGGTCTGTTACAGTACTCATGCATATTGTAGATATGAGCTCTTGTCAAATATTTTTAACTATTCTAGATCCTAGTGTCTGGAACCCTATGTGACAGATTGTGTAACTAAATTACAGCTGTCTTTCGTTTCTTTTGGCTACCTGCATAAGTAAAGCCGTGCACGAAAAGAGACTTTCGTATCCGCATTCAACCTGCATTCATGAATCCTGCATTCGCAAGCTCTTAAAATGTGTGCTCAGTGACGCTAAAGTTAAAGGCATTTTGCTATGAGAATTATCATGTAGGCCAACCCAACAAAATGTCAGGATTGTAATATTGTCCTTGGATAACAATCCCAATGCTTAATCCTTTGCCCAGAACAAGCAGTCTTCAGTGTCCGAGGGCATAATTCGGGGAGCTTTTCAGGATTGTGACAAAAATTATGCTTGCGCTTTTTGGTTACAGCACTGGCTGCCTCGCAGTCAAAGGTATCAGTGCAGCGAACAAGCTGTGGAGATCACATTATAGCATGCCCATGTTCAATCTGTTATCTACATATTGCAATGAATCTTTATCTCCATTGCTCAGCTTCATCGTACCTACCGTAGTTCCAGGTTTGGATTGCCACTGTAGTTTTCTCTGCTGTTGTAGTGCCATTGAACCCTTGATCATCAGTGCATATCCATGCATAAATGGTAAATATGAAGGGCTATATTTAATAATTATGACACTAGTTTATTCCTTTTGACCCATGTGCTACAATGAAAAGTTTCTAGATGGAACAAAAGTTCAGTAGCAGCGAGGTGTGTAAAATCAATGTGCATTCACACAATCTTTTGCCACGCTTTGACAACTTGAGATGCAGGCCTTTAAAAAAAAAGGGCGATGTAAACGTGTATGTCTACATCACAGGAGGACATGGTCCCTGTCCACCAGCTGGACCTCAGCAAGCCCGGAATGCCGAGCCGAACCCTTCCCGAAGAACCAAACCATGTGTCCGGTGATTTCCAGCTCGCCGACAAAGCCCTCTTCCAAGAGATTCACCGACTGAACCCTCAAGCAGTCGTCCTGAGGTCCATCCCAAAGATGGATGACGAGGACACCGACTCCGCCTCAGAGGACGAATAGTCCTACACATTTTTGAGGCAAGCTAATGCTCATTCCTGTTACTAAATTTGGCACATTGATACTTTAACCTGTGGGTTTCTACTTTACCTGCTGGACACTGCTAGGTAAATCCCACTCCGTAGCTCGCTATTTAAAACTGCTGCGGTCCAGTTCATCCGAAGACTGCCGTAAGGCTCCGATGGAGAGGAGACAGCAGCAACACACTGAATTCGTAAACGATGTGTTTATTGGCACTCGAAAACGAAAACACGCTTTGCCCTGTCAGCCAAAAAAATAAATAAAGGGTTGGTATTGCCTTATTTGACGGAACTGCCTGTGGGGCCCATGCTGCCGTATGAGGCAGATTCGTGGGAGGGGAGATGCTGCAAAAAGAAAGTAAAGCCCCTGCTTAGCCAGAGCCTCCCCCTATGGGAGCTCCCATTCATTGTTCTGAACCGGCTTAAGTAGCCTGCGGGAAATGGATGTGCTTTGGGGCGGCTGGTTGTAGGTTAGCCTGGACCTGGGCAGCTCCATAATCATTCCGAAGGGCGCACTGGCGGCATGGTCATCGAGTGGGCGAGACCACCCACTTGTTGTTGGCGGAACATGATCAAAAGAGGTCAAAATAAGGACTTAAAGACGAGGGCTGGTTTTCTTCAGCACCTAATAGTGTGACGTGCCTTACACAAAATGCAGGTTTTTTTGGTGCTTTGGCAGCAAGTTTCTTTAATTCATAACATGGGGCTAAGCTATCAATAAGCTTTGAATTTTTAAAACAAATCAAGGTTATAGCAATGTGTTGTGGTGCAAGAGACTACCAGATTACCAGTGAAGTGCAGTTGTGCTTTCACCTGAAATCTCTTGCCGGAAGTGGGCACATGTGACTGCGGGTGCAGTACACCTCGTTGCTTCGATGGGCTTCTCTTCAATCTTTCTATGAGTAGTAAAAGTCAGTGCGCTATCTCCTTTACTGTCGTGCATCCACTGGGAAGAACATGTCCAGAACATTGAAGTTGCACGAGCCTTGTTCATTGACGCAGGAATGCTCATTGCTTCTGCAGAAATGCTAGGGGTAGAAACAAAATTGTGAATGTATCGTCTCAAGAATGTGACAAACGTCGCCCAGAGCCGTGTATGGGGAGACTTTGGCCAGTCTATGATCTTGCTGCTGGACGCCCCCCTTCCGAGTGAGCCAATCAGCCCGCGGCGCTAAGCGAGAGGCATGAGCACATGTGCGTGAACTCTCAGCTGCTCCCAACTGAGCGAGGAGGGCTGCCATTTTCACTTAGTCGTCCGACAAAATACATGGGATCGAGATCCAAATTTCGCTTCTCTCCTTTTATTTGGCAGGCTATGGCAAAAAAAAATATTATTATTTATCGGTGGCTTAAGAAGCTAACGAATTAAGTTTCTTTGCATTTGAACGGAAACTTTGCTTCCAGCGAAAAAGAAATAAGCCCGTAGCAGACAACGCGTAACCTCAACAGGGCTCGGCGCCGACTGCATTGCGTCAAAATGGCGGTCGTCTCCTCTTTTCTCCCTTCTTCCTCTCTCGTCTTTCGGCACCCTCCTCCCTTTCCTTCGCTTTTCTCCTCTCCGGCGTCTTCGTTGCCACACCCACTGGCCTAACTCTCCCAATATACGGCTCTGACGTCGCCTATCTTCATAGTGTTCTAATTTTTGTAAATATTTCATTTTTAAGGAAAGTCAGGAAAACAAAATCAATGAGGATGTCGCTCCCGCAAGACATGTTTGTTCCCATGACAGAAATTGAGAGGATAGAAAAGAGCACGAGACGGCAGGCGACAACACTTATGTGGCGGGAGGTTCGCTACGGCAGAATAACTGCTTCTATCATCAACAAGGTGTGTGAACTAATGACATTCGCTCAATTTTCGTAAGTGCCAGCATGCCAAGCATGTGCCCTTTACAGGTGCGCACAATGCGAGACACTACACCCCCAAAGGCCATCCTCGACCTCGTTCTACTAAGAACCCCGCCACTGACCACCGAGGCCATCCGCTGGGGTGTCGAGAAGGAGCCCGAAGCCAAGGAGGCATATCAGAAGTTCATGGAGACTCGCCACAGCGACTTCAGGCTTTGCAGTGTTGGGTTCGTGATCGATAAGAAGGTTGTTCCTGCTGCCATTATTCTTCTCTTCGTGTTTGAATGTGCAAGGACGGACAAAGCTTGCACAACTTTCTTAATTTATATCTTAATCAGCTGGTGCCAACAACTGAAGCACTGTTCCCTTGTTCCATTTCACAGCCTCACAAGGAGTTGTAACTGTTGTATGTTAAGGCTCGTTCACACACTTGTAACCGAGGACGACCGAGAGACACAGCCGGTTTTTAAGCCTCTTGCGACGTCTTGGGACCAGCTCTGCAGCAGCACATGCGGTCCCAAGACGTCGCACGAGGCTTAAAAACCGGTCTTGTCTCTCTTCGTCCTACTCGGTTACAAGTGCATGATTGAGCCTTGAAGGGGCGTCCACACCGGAATTGAAAAACATGCACGACTCCCGACTTTTGTGACAAAAAACCGCGTCGCAGGAAAGAGAGACAAAAGCCTGGGCTCACCCTCTTTCAATTGGTTTGGGAGAGGGCTCTCTCAAACCGGTCCAATGCCTGTTGTAATTGCTTAGGACCAAACTGATTAAATGCAAAACTTTCCATGTTTTGGTCTTCTAAAGGAATAATGTGCTTAGATGGGCCAGTTATTACATTGCAAATGGTATAAAGCGCCGTAGAAACATGGACCGAGACGCGAAGAAAACGGCATGGGGCGCACTCTCAACTGAAGTTTATTCGAAAAAGTACACGCTATTACTCCCAACAGGAATGCACAGTCATCAATGAATCCCTGCGCAGCTCACATTTTAAGTACTCCTACTCATTCATAGATGGGGCCAAAGACTGTTCCCTGACGCACTTGTTTCCCCTAGCCCTAATCTCAAAAGCCTCGTGTAGTTTGTGTGACACCTTGTTTTTGTATTTTGCCAAAATCTTTGTGCTATTGAATGACGGGGCGCAAGGGCATCTGCTGCAATGAACAGCAAGATGCCGTGATGGTGTCGTCCTCGTGGAAGCTGCGTGTTCGCGAGCTTGATCATTAACACACATATTTGCACTACATAGCTTAACCTACACGTCATCGGGATCTCATACACGCCGCCAGTCGTGCTCTCTGTGTACTTGTCCCTATGTCTAGTGTTGCACGGGTCTATGAATGGCTGGGGATTATTGATTCTTCGGCATAATCGCGACATCTTGTTAGGCGCTGAAAACACAGCCGAGACATTGCAACGCTGAGCCTCCTTCTTAAAATTGCGTGTGACGCTGTGCATATATGGAATAACCACCATTTGATGGGGTCATTTATGTGCAGAAGGAAATTAGCATCGGTGCCAGTGTTGCTCCTGTTTTTTGCAATATTTTTTTTTTTTTAGGTGTGCGCAGAAAGGCTATTTCGGAGAAATTGATGAAGAGTGATGGCAGATACAAGGTATCTAACTACGTTGATGATTTCCTCATCCTCGCACCCACGATCGGTCCCTCTAGTTGTGAGGTGATGGAGGTGTTAAAGGTAATTAAATCTTGTTGCCACGGATTGTCTTTCACTCATGAAATACCTAAAGATGGAATAATGCAATTCCTCGACCTCAAGCTTAGTTTTTTAGGGGAGCACATTTGCTGGACGTATGCACGTAGGTCAAAAAAGGGGATTCTTCCTTACGACTCCTGTCATTCAAAGCTCGTGAAGAGAGATATTGCGAGCTCGTGTTTAGAAGCGTCGCTTAAGAAGTCCTGTCTACGCAGCGCACAAGATAGCTTCGCGAGACGGGTAGACCGATTGCGGAGGGGGGATTCCCAATGAGCTCATTGGTCGAGGTAGCCAGGAGCCTGATAAGGAAATTTAAGACATCACAGAAACCATCCTGCGACGTAACACTTTAACGGCCGGTGGTTATTCTATATATGCACGGCGTCGCACACATTCTTAAGAAGGTTGCTCAGCGTTACAATGTCCCGGTTGTGTTTTCAGCGCCTAACAAGATGTCGTGATTATGCCGAAGAATCAATAATCCCCAGCCGATCATAGACCCGTGCAGCACAAGGCATAGGAATAAGCACACAGATTGCACGACTGGCGTCGTGCATGAGATTCAGATGACGTGTGGGTTAAGTTATGTAGGGCAAACAGGCCGCTATGTTAATGATCGGGCCCGCGAACACGCAGCTTCCACGAGGACGACACCGTCAGGGCATCTCGCCGTTCATTGCAGCAGATGCCCTTGCGCCCCATCATTCAACAGCACAAAAATTTTGGCAAAATACAAGAACAAGGTGTCACGCGAGCTACACAAGGCTTTTGAGATTAGGGCTAGGGGAAACAAGTGCGTCAGCGAAACGTCTTTGGCCCCATCGACGGATGAGTAGGAGTACTTAAAACGCGAGGTGGGCAGAGAATGATTGATGACTGTGCATTTTCCTAGGAAATAATAGCGTATACATTTTCCAACGTACTTCAGTTGAGAGTGCGCCCTGTGTCATTGCTTTCTTCGTCTCGGTCCAAGTTTCTTCAGCAGTTTATACCCTTTTATGAAAGGAGATTGAAAAAAAAATTACTGTAAAATTCCTTTTGTGGACTGGGGGCCCAAATAAAGTGCTTGCGCAGTGTTCAAGCCGATCACAATGCTGTACCATCGTGCTTGAAAAAATCACATCGGAGAAAGGAACCCCCTGACTCAGCAGCATTGCATGCGAGCAGGCTCGTGTTACCATTGTGTCAGTATGCCTGCATAAAGGGCATAACATTCAACCCTTATATCGTTTCGTGGCCCCTTTAAGGTTTCAGTTCGTGCCTCTGTGTGAAATTTGAGGGGTTCCGTATATATCATACTAGGGCTCTTATTATCACCATGCTTTCTTTTCTATTTGGCGGTTTTACTAGGATAACTTCCTTGGCGCGTCCTCCGACGGGATCTGGACGTGCAGCTGCCATGGGGTAGGGACATTGGAAGTCAAGTGCCCGCGGACACTGCGCCATGATAACTCTCAAGCCAAGGACTATGAGTGCCTCACCGCTGACTTGCAACTGAAAGAGTCGCATCAGCATTTCATGCAGGTGCAGACGCAACTGCATGTTTGCCGAAAAGAATCTGCACACTTCTTTGTGTGGACTCCAAATGACTACGAGCTAATAGTAGTACCCATTAACAGGAGACTTTATGCTCCTGTTCTGAAGAAGGCACGATCATTCTGGGTCGATCATATCCTACCGGAGCTAATGTAATAGGTTGAATAATTTGGTGCTGAAGGGGCACTGAAGTGGTTTTTATAAAAGATTGTTTTTGATATATTGTTGAAAAGGTGTTAGTTATACATACATAAAATTCTAGATTACAAAACAGGATATCCACCTCGGGGCAATAGAAAAACTGCGGACTATTTTTTTTTATTTCTAGACCAATGAAAGTCCTGCGATACGTGCAGATTCCGAACGATTTTATTATAACTCGTTTTGAAAAGAGTCGGATAGGTACACATTCAGATAAGACTCCACTTTTTCACCGCGGGCGCAGCCATAGCTTGCAATTTGCTAACAAGCGCCCTTTGCCGACCACTTCACTTGTAAGAAACTCTCACGAAAAAGGCCGTGTCGCAACCTTTTAATATGTTTTTAATAAGTTAATCGTCTACGCACAATGGTAATTTAGGGCTTATTGGGATGCTTAAGAGCATCTAGGTTGAGTTGTCACCACAAAAGAACGATCTCAGAATCGACTTCAGTGCCCCCTTAACAACTTCCGCAATTTCAGAAACGAATGGCTAAGGAACATTGTAATTTTATTTTGTTCATCTTTGTCCTATTTCGTGTACATAAATGTTTCAATGTCTGTTACTCTGCTAAGTTCCGTGCTTGTTTTGTATGGTTCCTGAAAATGTGACATTGTGTATTGCTTGTAATTTGCAGATCTGGAGTTCCTTTTTTTATGCTGTGTACATGCATATCATGAGTTTCTTTTCTAAAATCGACTTCAGTGCCCCTTTAACAACTTCCGCAGTTTCAGAAACGGATGGCTAAGGAACATTGTAATTTTATTTTTTTCATCTTAGTCCTATTTCGTGTACATAAATGTTTCAATGTCTGTTACTCTGCTAAGTTCCGTGCTTGTTTTGTATGGTTCCTTAAAATGTGACGCTGTGTATTGCTTGTAATTTGCAGACCTGGAGTTCCTTTTTTATGCTGTGTACATGCATATGATGAGTTTCTTTTCTAAAATCGACTTCAGTGCCCCTTTAACAACTTCCGCAGTTTCAGAAACGGATGGCTAAGCAACATTGTAATTTTATTTTTGTTCATCTTTGTCCTATTTCGTGTACATAAATGTTTCAATGTCTGTTACTCTGCTAAGTTCCGTGCTTGTTTTGTATATTTCCTGAAAATGTGACGTTGTGTATTGCTTGTAATTTGCAGATCTGGAGTGCCTTTTTTTATGCTGTGTACATGCATATGACGAGTTTCTTTTCTAAAAGAGGCAAATCCATACAATGTGAAAGTGAAATAAACGTGGATGTTTGGATATCAGATAAACTTCGAGCCCTGTAGTGTGGACAGAATGATACGCCGAGTGGAATTAAGCAACAAAAACCTTTATTTGGGATTACATGACAAGAAATAAAAAGTTCTGTCAGGAAGTACACAGGTGCAACTGCCTTCTCCAAAGAAATACACACAAACTAAACCTGGAACAATTGATATGCTTGCAGTAATGTAATAACAAATACAGAAAACTGTCAAAATAAACGGACATGCCAACTACTGGTGCAAAAGCTGATGTGTCCCAAGCAATTTCCTGCGGACAGCACCGTGGGATGGTACAACCTCATTCAAGAGAGCCTTGATCTTACTTCTTAGTTCAATGTGTCGGAAGAAACAGGAATTTGAACTGGGGCCTCAATAAAATTAAATTTATATTAATGCGAAACCACTAACTGTCCCATGGAGCAAACCGACGTCATCAGCTTTGAAGCCGTGCCAACAGCACCTAAATTCCCCTGTCCTAATGGAACAAAGTGAAGTCGCAATCTGATGGATTGCGACTTCACTTTGAAACTAACGTGCGCCAGCCCATTGGCTGGCGCACGTTAGTTTCAAGGAATGAGGCTCCCATTGACTCTCACGCGGCATAGTTCCAAACCATGCCACCAGAGAAGCCCTCTCCATAGCAGCGCAGCGAACGCAGCGGCCTAGCCGCCGGTAACAGGTGCGGGCCTGGCCGCACAGCCTGCTCGGGCAAACTTCAAATAGGCTGCACGGCCGAGCTCAGCGTGGCACAACCACCGCACGAAAGCGCGCGTTTGGCCGCCGGCCGCCCCCTCGGCAGTAGCCAAATGTGGCCGTCCACGCCACTACACCGGAGACGAACGAACTAAGGGTGCGGAAGAATGACATTCACGCTTTCGCATTCACAACTCGTAAAAAGTGCTTAGGTGTCCTGACTTTTTAAGGCCTACTTAAGTTTTTCTGAACTGTCCAAATTCCATTACTGCAAAAAGAGTGATCGAAGCATTTTTTTTAAATTTTGTCCTACACTAATAGTCCACACAAACATTCATAAACGCATAGGAAAAGACGCATTCGTCTAGAAAAGCATAATTAAATAACTGAAGTAATATGTACTAGGTAGCTGATCTAATTCATCAACTGCATGTAGAAAAAGAAATAAATACAGTGGCCAACCGATTTTTTTTTACTCTGCCGGGAGTCAGAATAATTGAGCAGTCCGAAAATGTGGGTCTGAACAGCAGCCCTGGGTTACTGGTGTTGCCACGCCGAAGTCCGAATATTCAGGAATTGTACCGGCATGCATTTGTGTGATCACTACTGCTTCACGCACCATGAAAAGATAAGTTGGCACATTTTGACAGCTGACTAACTTTACGCTGCCTAGTAACTCACACAATTTAATCTTTTAAAAATAAGACGCTACTAATTTGGTATTTAAAGTGTAGGACAGCCACCGTGTGTGCCTGTTTACAATGCAAGTAACTTGCTAGTCTTTAAAAGAGTCAAAGGCAAAAAATTAGCTACCAATTTGAGTAAAAAATGTAATTGTTGCTGGCTAAAAGGTTCGTACTGCATGTACCCCAAAACAAAACACAAATGTGGTTGAATCTTCTAGAAAGGACTTGAAAAGAGATCTGGTAGTTTCAACAATTGGAGCTGACATATCGCTAAGAGACCTAGCTTCCTTGGAGAAGCTAGATCTCTTGTGAAATGTTGGCTGCCACATTGAAACTAGCAGGAGGCCCCTTTTCAAGAACCATGCATGTAGCAGGTTTTTAAAGTTTTCTGCCTTGACCAGCATTGTTCACGCGTCATGAACAGTGCCTACAACAATTTGCGCTTCAAGTTCGTAATGCCAGAACATATGAGCAGGATGTTGGTGGCATGTCGCAGCAGCGTTATAGGCAGTCTGTCTCGCAAGATCCTAAAAACCTTAATACGACCGATGGCTCGCTCTACGTGGATCCTAATCTTTGACATTTGCCGCGCAGTCTCTACTTCCTCTGCGGGAAGCTGCCGCTTGCCCCTGGTGAATGCGGGCACAACAAGTGTAGCTCCCACCCTACCTATGTCCTCACGAATGAGGAATCCACGGTCGACTAAAACAGTGTCTCCACTCTCAAGCTTATCAAGCAGGCCACTTTTCTGAGTGAGCTTTTTGTCCGATACCCTGCCTGCCCACGCCTTAGAGATAAAACTCACTGCACCACACGGCGTCACTCCTATTAGGAATTTGATAGTGTTAGTACCCTTGTAGTGTGAATATGTTTGTGAGCGGGCAGTGAATGAGAGCGGTCTTTGAATTCGGCATTCGGAGCAATCTACAATGACGCGACATCGTGGATAGTGCCGGTGCACAAGGATTGGCATCGTTCGAGCAATGTCTGGGTAGCTAAACTCGTGGAGCAAAACATTCTTCGCTTTTTGACGTAGCGGGGGGAGTGACCAAAAGAACGCCGCAAAGTTTCCTCCTCCCTGCGCGCGCTCAACTTCGCAACTTTTGACGAAAAATCCCCCGCGATCCCTAGGCGATGCACGAGAGCACGAGACAGCGCGGGGAGGCGAGCGTTCACGCCGCTCGCTGTACGTCGTCTTTGGGCTCTCTAGCGCCGACAATCCCGTCATGCCTCGCCCAGGCGAGGAGCGAGAGCAGACGACGAGAGTTCGTCTGCTACGATGAGGCATTCGCACAGCGGAACTGAAAGAAAAAGTTGGTTTTCTGCTCGAAATCGCGTCCCGCGGGCCACAAACTCAGACGCGAGCTTGAATTGTAAGCGTCTGATATTTCACGAAGGGAGGAATCGACGGCCCGTCTTTTATTCGCGAAATTTGAGTCGTTTTGTAGCTGTACAGACGCTGAAACCTACCAGTGTGCAATGAAAGCCCCAGAACAACCACAGGGGCCGCGAGACCTAGCATCATTTGTGTATGGGTGAAAAGTGCAACATTGTTCGACAAAGCTCCCACAGCAGAAACCTGCGACGCATTTACTCAGCGTCCGGGAAGGCTAAACATGGAGACGTTGCCCGAGACTCAAGCAAAGTCATATATGAATGGCAGCTATCTCGCCCCGTCATATTTAGTTTTGAGAAAGCTCTCGTTCTCAATGCCAGGGAAATAAAAAGTCTTACGAAACGTATTGCTAGCTGTTCCAAAGAACTAGATTTAAGCCGTATCCTTTCAGTTATTCACTTATAATATTATGCTTAAAACGAAGCAAGCTCTTGCGCGTACAGTGCCATCAATTTCCTCAAGCGTATGCTGTTTTGTAGTCAACTGGTTTCGGAAACTTACGCCGTCTGTAGATATCTCTGACTGCCGAGTTGCTTAAGTGGAAGTCATCGCAAATGTAAGTTCCACGTTGCAGCAACCAACGTTTAAATGATGGCAGCGACTGCACTCTCGCATTCCCACCCATCACGTCGAACAAAAAGGCGCTAGTTTCGGTTTGAGGTCGGTACTTTTCTACATCTATGGCGACAGCATCAGTCTGCACTGGGTGCATTTGGCAAGTTCGTTCGGGCCTGTTCTCCGTGCAGCACCCGGTGGGTGTATAATGCATTAGAACGCTCACAGTGCAAGTCTGTATCGCGAATTGGGAGCCCGTCACTGGCCTCACCGGCGGCCATTGCTTGACGACAGGCAATATGCCGCGTCCTGTCTAGTTCTCCCTTCATTTTCGTCCTTGTTGCTTCGGCCTTTTACATCATGAGGCAATTCACGCAAGTCTAAGGAAGAAACATGCAAAAATTGGAAGCTTGTACGCGGTGCTCGAGGGCGAGCATTTTATGATGTGCTGCGATGATTATGTCGGGTTCTTGGAGATCAAATAGACATTCGTCAAGCGTTTGAACATCGATTAAAAAAAAATTGGCCTGAGCACGATTGACTTTACCGACGTCGCTTGCTTCGGTTGCTAAATAAATGGCACGTCGAGCGACTGAACGGCACGCTCCGAGTTTCAGTTTGTCACGGAAGCCCTCACAGGAGTTCAAAGAAAAAGCTTTCACCATGAAGCACTATGTACAAGCGGTCAAAACGATGCAAAAATCCCTAGTAAAGGTATTCTAACTTATCGTTTGCTGAGCTTTGATGACTCCGAAATCACGGATGACTCCACAATAACTTTCGGTAGCCCTTGTCTCATTAAACACATAACAGTTAACGCCCAACAAAGTAGCCCTGGACCCTCAACCACACAACATTTAGTTAAACAAGATTGGTATTCTAACGCGTTTAATATTCTTGCCCACAATATTAACTGTTATTTGCGGAAACATGATAGGAGTTTCATGGTAGAGAACAATTTAGTATAACGTAATAAAATTTAGTTGTGTGAAGCGATGACTGCCGGTGGTGCCACTCGACCCCAGCAATACAGGCCTCTATCCACGATCTAGCCTCCTAAGAAATCAGTGGTGCCAGTGCTATTAGACATAAATCGTTTATTTGCATCGGTACTCCCATACCTGCCGGATGTAGGGACGAGGCGCAAAACCGTACATCCGGCCGATATTGAAGCCGGTTTTCGGACGATATTAGGGAGTTTTCGTAGATCGTTTTCGCCGCCCCGCAAGGGCCCTCCGCAACCCGCTACGATAGCGGGAACTCCACAGTCAAGGCTATCGGCGCGCAGGCGCAGTAGCAACTTCTTCGTTGCGGAACTCTTAGCGGAGGGGCAGACCGGTCTACGAAAATTCCCTATTGCCTCGACACTCGCCAAGAAGCAACGTGCTGTTTCGGCGACTCGTTTGTGTAATTTATTTGTTCAGACATATTAATGGGTCCCGGGCCACTGTGTACACCCCAAAAAAGAAATGTACTGCGGTAATTACACCTTGAGGAGAAGCAGGCACGTAGCCAGATTTTCGTTTAAGGGGGTGGGGGGCGCCGATGACAAAGTGCTCTATGAGGGGGAGGGAGGAGAGGAGGCCCCAGCAAAATGGAAAATTTCGGGGGGGGGGGGGGCGGGAAGGACAGGCCTTATGCCCCCCCCCTCACCCCCCCCCCCCCCTCCTCCCCTTGGCTACGTGCCTGACGAGAAGGGGAATTGTAGTTTTCCATCTTTATAAAAAGGTGTAGGCATTATCATACGTTTTAAGAAACGTGTTTAAAAAATCACCCATTTTTAAAGGTGTGAAGTTTACATTTTTTTTTTATAAGGTCCATCGCTACACTTATTAGGGTGTTAGTTATGGGACACCCCACTTACATGTTTAAAGGTGGGAAAATGCTTAATGTGTATATACCTCTAACGGAAGACAATCTCTTTCATGTGATTACATCGCGTGCCGATGAAAAATCTGTCGATGACACCTGTCGATGAAACAATCTGTCGATGAACTGATTTGACCGCCAATGAGTGACGACTGCCAGTAGAATTTCGGGGACATAATTCTGCCGGCTGCCGGGAGACTCGACCCTACCCAAGAATTACCCCGGTTCTTGTTTGTTTTCCAACATTCTGAATTGTATACCAGCTTATTAGTACCTCTTCGGATATTACAGAAAAAAAAAAAAAAAAAGCGATGGCAGCCGAAAAAACTCTGACAGCCCGGTGCACAGTCATGTGGGAGACTGACAGGTGCTCGTCAGTCGCCACCATGCCTTGAAAGCTACCGGTTCCGAAGAACCGGAGCGCGCAGAGAACTTGTTGTTCCACGGTCCGAGGCGGCGAACGAAGCTCGTCGCAGAGTCAACGCACAACGGCTTTCGATAGCCGGTACTGTCGCCGAAAGTTGTCGTCGGGGAGTTGAAAGGCGTCCCCAGTGGTCCCAGTAGCGACGCCGACGGTGGCGGAAGATAAGCTCGGCCGCAGTGCACGGCACCGCCATGTTGACAAAGTTTAACTTCGCCTCGATCCGAAGCGAAGATCTCGAGCTCAAACCACGGCTCTCACAAAGTTCGGAAACGTCACTTTGACGTCAGCGACAACTTGGACAAACGAGGTTTCTTTTTAACGCAAACTTTGGAGGGATTTTGAGCGTCAGCAGGTCGCGTAGGGACAATCTGCAAAGCATTAATTTTAGCTTGGCGTAGGGATGTAGGGACAAATGGGCGCTACGTCATCGGCGAAGCCGTTCAATCAGCGGGCTCCTCGCGCCCCTCACGCGCCGCACGCGCGCCTCGATGAACTTTGTTTTGAATGATTGACACCTCGCTCGGCGCGACGTCAGCGTCGCGAGAGTCCAATTAGCGCGTTCCGCAACTTTCGGACACAAAGTTGTGCTTGACGAGTTTAGCGACCCTGGTCCTGTGGGCCATATGATGAACTTCGAAACAATTGTTGCGAGCAAGGGAATGAGGTTAACCATTATGTGTGCGACCGTCCCCTCCGACACATTGAAACGAAAAGCTAGATCTCGGTTCAGCAGTGCGAGACGGAATTTGGCCAACACCATGAGCACGGCATCTCCCAGGGACACAGTGCTTGGCAGGTATTTTGTGCCCTCTTGCATCAACTGTACAATAAGAGCGAAGAGGGCAAGGCTCGGCAGGCCAGTGTAGAATTGCACTAACGATTCGGTGAGTTGGTCGGAAGAGCAGGTGGTTACAGGTCTGACCTCCAGGCTTCGGAGGAGAACTGCATTATCGGACAGCAGCTTTGCTTCTTTGTGTTTTAGATGAAGTACCTCTTTCTGCAGTGCTGCAAACTTGGAAGCTGGAAAGCATGCCATGTGATGCATAAATGCTTGAACAGACAGTTTTTAAAGAATCTCCCACATACTTACAGCAGATAAAGCAAGGAACAGCCACCACCACATCTGTTTGGGCCGAGTTCTCCGCCGTGTGTTTGCTGGAGGCTGGAAAAACAATAATATTAAGGGCAAGAAATCAGAAATAAGCATGTATGAAAGGGAAGATGCATCTTGCATTAGTAATCTAGTAATGTCCGAATGGTTTGTAGATGAAATGCTGAGCTGCACCACAAAAGTAAAAAAGAAACCCGTACCACTAGAACTATCAGATGTTCCCAAAGTATGGCATCCGACGTCTTTTTAGCAGAAAACAGGAGCAGATGACTGGAAGTTGTGATTCGTGTAGTGCTTGGGGGAACAGGTACCCTTGCGAGTTATTTACCACACTTTAGAAAGAAATTACGTCTCGATTAGAAACAAATTACGTGAACTGTTAACTCTGGTGACTTCGTTTTTTTTCATGTTCGTAATAAATGCTCAAAATCATAAGAAAAAGTGCAGTTGTGATTTTTTGAAGCCAACTCGATGGTTATGCCATCAGATGTTAAAGAGTAGAAGCTTGATGATTACTTACGAATGAAAGAATAAGATGCAAAGGGCCTACAGGGACAAACATTCATTTTTAGCAACAATGTTTAATTTTGAACACAAAAAATTTTGCAGTGCTCTAGATTAACATTCAGATATGGAAAGGGTAAAGGAAAGGGTAAAGGAGAGAATGAAAATGAGGGTTCAGTTGTAGTGACTAACCAGTTTCAGGAATTTTCCAGTTAGGGCTTAAAAGATTATATTTCACGTTGTAGTAAAATTTACAATGTAGGTGAGACATTCTGTTTTGCTTTTACTGCGATAGCAGTCTCGACACTCGACGAGTTCAAGTTGTCGATGTCTGCTCAAACGTTTGTCGGTCGATGTTTGCTCTCAACTACAGCGCCTCGCCCGTTTCAGTGGCTGGAGAAGGGGGGCCACGTAAGCGACAGGGTGCGGTGCAGCGTGGAGTGCGTGAGGCGAAACATAGGGCGGTTACACAAGATTCTGACGCCATCAAAGGGGGCGGGCCCACGGGAGGGAATAGAAGAAATGCACCCAGAACGCGCACACGAGCATCGAGGATATCTGTTCTGCCACTTCTGCTGTCGCTGTCTCTCATCTTCCATGATAGTGTAGAAGTGCTGACACTTTTTTTTATTGGGAATGCTTGGACGATGTTGCATCCATAGTACTGACGGTGTTCACCCTTGAGTTTTGACCTGTTTTGATGTGCATCCAAAGCCCTTTCTTTTTTGCATGAGCTGGAATGGGATGTGTTAGGTGCTTAGCTCCCGATGTTACCTCATTTTAATGTTCAGATAGGCGACCCTTAATGCTAAAATGCAAAAGATGCAATTTTATGGTTGCTCTTGCATGTCCTTTGTTTTTCAAATTCATTTGAAATGTGTTTCGAACTGGAAACAAATTATGGCTGTTACATGCCTGGTTCATGGTGCTCCTGTGCTGTGGAGGGTTCTGGCATGATGCCTTGCTCTTTCTCAGCTGTAAAAGAATCTAAATAAGCGAAAAAAAGATTCCAAATAAAAGAAACTTTGCAAATAGGCATTCAACAATTCATATTGATCCGAGAAATGGGAACGACGATTGTGTAGACTTGATATGTGACACAATAAATAATGTAGTGAATGTTACGTACCTTGTGCACTGTTCTCCGGTGCTGGAGGGGCTTCTGGCGGGAGCCCTAGCCCTATCCCGGCAGTGCTTAAAGTGTCTAAAGTAAGCAACGAAGAGAAATTTCAGATTAAAGAAAGTTTGCAGATATGACTGATTATGACAACCATGTTGAAATAAGAATACTTAAAATTGAGAGGATAAAAACACGAAGGACGACGACAGGCAACCACATTCTTTCACATCTTTGTGTTTTTTAACCTTTCAATTTTAGGTGTTGCACATATGCATTCGATAATTCCTAATACAGTACACCGTGCATTTGTGAATGGAACAGGAATATTGTCTCGCTGTTGTCCCGCAAACAGTAGTAAGTGTTACGTGCCTGGTGCTGGGTGCTCCTGGCCTGGGGAGGCCTCTGGTATGATGGCTTGTTTTGCCTCGGCAGTGCTTGGCGAGTCTAAATTAAGTTACAAAAAGAGATTTCAAACAAAAGAAAGTTTGGACATACGCATTTCACAATTCTCAGTCCACTACTCTGCATTTGTCAAGAGAGAGAGAAATAACTTTATTGAGAGAAACTGGTGACTTCCTGTCGGGTCGAAAAGTAGTCAATCTTACATACTTGGTGCAGTGTGCTGACACCACTCTTGCAGAGCATGGAAGTGCCGTCCGACAGCACTCCACTCATGCCTTCAAGTGCCGTCCGAAAGTCCCGTACAAAGCTAATTGTCAAAACTAGTTTTTCGAAGCTGTAACTTAGCTCAGTGGTGACATGCCTGCCTCATACGCAGCGGACCCGGGTTCGATCCACAGTGTGGGCTTACTTTTTTTTTTCCTCAGACATTCTTTGTTGAGGCATTTGCTGACATTTAAGACATTTTTCTTCTACGATTAGCACTGACAAGAAAAAAAAAAAGAATGTTGTCGACGAATCTTTGCAGAACAAAATAGTGTGGGATTTGCTTAACAAAATTGTATGGGACTCCCTTTCCGGAGGTGCATGGGGGACAGCGGGGCTTGGGTTGATGGCTGGACGTACGACGGGGCCAAGAGGGTTAATAGTTTTGTAATTAGCAGCCGCATATTGTCGCCGCGAAGCGGCGTGAACACAGGCCGGGAAGGGGAGGGTTTAACGAGCTCCCCAGTGATACACGCGTTTTCCGACTTTCTTTCGGACGACACTTGTAAGCGCGAGTGGAGTGCCGTTGGGCGGCACTGTAGACACAGCCAAAAAAAAAAAAAAAAGAAAGACGAACGGAGCATGATCGCCAGAATGCGTACAACAGATCATACGACCAGCATGAACCGTTACACCACCGCCGCTCAGACAATACGGGCTCTACTTACTGCTCAGAGTCACTGCAGGTACTCCTGGCAAGGCAGGAACCGTGGGAACACGAGCTGGGTCGTTCCGGCGTCGCTTTGCTCGCTCGTATTTCCCAACGTGGTCTACACGCTCAGGCCGCTTGAACGCGAAAATGCTCGGAACTTAGTCCGGGTGGTCCGCATCGCTCGTCGGTGCTCCTGCGTTCATGAAGGAACAGCAAGACAATACTCTTGCGACAAAAGTTATTCGTAAACTTTACCCGTCAGAAAGTGCTTTCCGCACAGGCGATCCTCGTCCGACGGCGTCCAGTTCTTTCTTTTCACAGCGTCGGTCCACGCACTCCGACGGTTCGGGCAGGCAGGGAAACGAAAAAATCCGATCGCCGAACCTTTCCGGGCTCTTTCGGTGCATCCCCAAGCTACACAACTTTGAGGCATTGCAACAAATAGCAAGGTATTGATGTCTTCTAAACAGAACTCCATAGCCCTGCCAGCATCGCCTGGTTTGTTTTGCCCACCAGAAAAAACCGGAAGTACCGGAAGTGCGCTCGAAGCGCCACCACCGCGCCGTGACGTAACAGAGCTGAGTTGGTGTATAAACGAAACCGACGACCCGGCGACCGTCTCTTTCGCGTTCAAGGACCGTTGCGGAGATGAGGGCGCAAGGAGAAACGGGAAAGGGAAAGGGTTGACGTTCACTTTCTCCTCTCCACGATACCGAAAAGAAAAGAGAAAAAAAAAGAGTGTTTCTGCGTTTGGCCGCTCGCTCATGTGTGGCGCTAGCAGGCAATATCCCCATGGGAGTGTCTACATCCACGCGCGGGGATGTAGCCATGTCGGGAGGAGATAAGGCTCCATCCACGCACTACGTCACTTCCGGCGCCCACGTCACTTTCTTTGCGTGGGCGGAAGCAGTTCTTTTTCCGTCTTGTCTCCGTCCACGCAGCAATCAACCTACGGTCTTGTCTCCCATTGTTTTGCCTTGTGCTCGGTGGCCATTGCTCCTTGCGTTCCTGCCGTGCGCGGACTGCTGTTCCTGCCTGGTCTTCCCCAAGCGGGTTTCTCTGAAGTGTTGCTTTTATTTATTTTTTATTTTTATTGTTTTCTTGATCAAGAAAACTTTGTGTATTCACAAAGTTGCCTCCAGTTTTGGTTGCCGGGGATTCGATGGTGAAATACTTGTCCCAGTATTTCACATCGAATAACCGGGTGGCTGTCGAAGTGCGGGCGTTTAGTAACATTAAGATCAAGGCTTTGCTTCTCAAAGTGTCTGACGCCCTGCTCGATTTTGGCACACACAACACCAGCGTTTGCGCCTGCGCGTACGTTGACAAGTACCGTCGGCTGGCCGCTCAGATCTTGGAACGCAATCCGACGACGCAGATCGCTTTTTCTTCCGAGTTGGGAGAACAGGTTCTTTTCGTTGGAGTGTCAGCGTAGGCAGAGTGCAGTGATCCAGGCGTAGAATGATCGGCACAGAGAAGTGAACTGTCTCCTGCAGGAGTTCTGCCGCAAGAAGGGCTTCGTGTTCATCGGTGATCTCGTGGACGAGTAGCATCTGTGCATCGGCTACTGTTTTATTTGTCATGAAATAAACTGTTTCTGGAATCTTTTACCCAGTTTTCTCGATTGAATGCTCTCAATAGGTTTGTTATTACTGAGTCTAATGCATGCTTTCCCTTCTCGCACAATATTTGTGAGATAGCGAGCGTGCGCGCAAGTCAGGAACATACGAAGCGTGTGCTCGCACATGTCCTCTTCGATGCACATAAGAACGAATTAAGCCAATCACATACACGGCGAAGCCTCGCCGCCTCGCCTCAGCAGCGATGTGCACATGGGCGAAGGCCCCAGAGGCCGCAGCCGCGCCAAGCCAACCAAGCCCACACGCACGGATGGCACGCACGCTGCCCACACGTGTGTGTGACTTCTGGACAACATAAATGTAAAGACTTCTACGGATACTATTTTTATGACGCATGATATTTCCTATCAGTGTTAGAAAACAGTGAAACATTGATAAATTGTCTAAGAATTTCTAAGGTCATGTGATATGTTAACTTTAAAACAACAATAAAATGTAACTTCTTTATTTTTAGATCCTATATTTACTTGTAAGAAAGCATAATATGGAAATAAAAACAAATTATGTCCTTAAGTTATAAGTCACGTGACCTTTTGCGTGGATGGAGCCTTTTCTCCTCCCGACTTGGCTACGTCCCCGCGCGTGGATGTAGCCTCGGCCATATCCCCATCGCTCCCCGATTCCACGCCCCTCCTTTCCTATTTACGGCGGCCGCCTCTTCTCGCGACGTGCCAGGCTTTCTCCGTATAGAGGAGGCTACGGTTAATCAAATAATCACAACAATACGAGATTTAAAGCAGGTTGAACAAAAACAACTTATATTATTTGTCACCCTGTCTAGTGCAGTTACCTTTTATTTCAAGATAGACACTTTATCGAACATCTAGTTGTCCATTCTTATTTATGAATAATTTATTTTATAAAAGAAATATGCATGCGAGCTGGATAGAATATGATGCTGCATTTTTTAAATCATTTATTTCCAAATTGTCATATATGTTTCAAGCATACCAAACATGTTTGAAATTTTAATAGTTATTTTTGTTCTAATTTGTTAGGTCAAAAACATTTTGGAGATTGATTTATTGATGTTTAGTGTATTTGTTTTTCCATATAACGACGACTTTGTTACACGAAGCTGTGAATGTAAAATAAATAGATACACAAATGAAATGTCTTCGAGCATTGTAAAGTTTCGACGAACGTTAAGAACGTAATGACCATGGACTTAACTAAAATCATAAAATATTTGAGGCGGGTAAAATTTTAGAACTGCATGATGAGATTATCCCGTACATGTTGATTCGTCTGACATGTTAGTGTAGATATTTTTAAGCACCGTAGGTTTGAACTTATTTTAATGTTGTTCCGTGGTAGAAACATTTTCTCAGTATCAACACGAATCAGTTTAAAGGGTCCCTGAAAAGAAAAAAAAAAACAAAGCTTTTTTTAAACAGTTTTGTTGGGACACGCGTGTCGTAAAATAAACTTTACGCGAAAATAATTTTTTAGAGCAATATTGATGGCGCGAGACGCGATTTAGTCTGCAGTCACCTCCTTTCCACTTGTTTTCTCTCAGCATTTCGGGCGCGTGGAGGAGAACGACCGAGATGGTCATTCCAGAATGACCGTGACGTCATAGACTTCGCGCGCAGAATTTCCAATAAATCCTCTCGCCGACAATATTGCTCTAAATTTTTTTTTTTCGTGTAAAATTTATTTTTCGACACGCTTGTCCCATGCAGATGTTTAAAAAAAGTGGTTCCTTTCCTTTTAGGGACTCTTTAAGATCTGCACCGGCTACAGAGTTTTTTTGAGAATTCAGTCGTGAGTCCAAATGTTTCATCGCGTCAGATTGCTATGCGGCGTTAGATCACAGGTGGATATGGAGTCACGTTTTCTGGAAGATGTACAGAAGGAGCTGTGGTGCGGATCCTGCGCCCAACGTTGAAAGTTCAGTAGTATCAAAATACAAATGAAGAAATTTTTATCTGTTTTGCCTTAATTTGTGCAGACGGCATACGTCAGCTAATCTCCGAAAGTCCGACTCGAATGCTGCCCCGATATTTACGCAAGCCAGACGAAGCCTGTGGTGTAAATCTTACATCCTTTTGTGTGGACCGACATCTAAGGCCACTTTACAAGATATAAATTGCGGTTGCAAGCGGCGCGATACGACCAAAACGCTGGTTGCTCAGGACGGACGTCCTTAAAAGGATATTCCGGTCAAATTTTGTATTCGAGAAAACAATTAAATATTATTGTTATTGCTCGAGACGCATCGTACGTGCAATATCTGAATTTTATATGCCCCTCTGGATGAGTAATTTAATTTATACTGCTCCAATCGCACTCTAGCGTAAACGCTATTTTCGGTGGCAACATGGGAGCTCTGACGTCGCATAACACAAAACGAGCATTTCTGTCTCGTCGTTTACCTGCGAGTGAACGCCTCAGCGTGATTCGTTTTTGTTGTTGTGCTCGACTTGTTTCGTGGTTGGGTGAGATTTGTGTTGCGCGGTTGCGTGCCACAACCACTGGGCAGCACATGCGAGCCAAGACATGACGTTCCACAATTTTCCGCGAGACGTGCAGCGACGAGCAAAATGGATCATCGCCGCGCGTAGGGACTGGGTTCCCGTCAATATCGAGATCCCGCTTATGCAGTAATCATCTAACAGAAGAGACCTACGAGCTGAGCTCTAAGCGCACAGAAGGCTCGTAAGCTGAGGTGTGATGCTGTGCCAACGATATTAAACTACGTCCATCCACTCCTCGCCCAAATTGGGTCAATCAATTAGTTTATGCACCAACAGCTAGACCACCTGGAAGTGATACTAGAAGTTGTATTTAGCACGAGTGCAGCCAAATTTCGTTTGACCCGCATGTGCAAATAGAGCGTGGCTACGATTCACCAAGCTCGTCCAAATCAATTGACTACATGCATTTGAACGATTCGCCGGTTCCCTTCGACCCGCGGTCATCGCCTTTGAGGGAAAGACCCACAGCCTCATCACCGATCCAGTGGATCCGCCGATATGTGTACCCAGATACGGCTTCGTGTACCTAGTTGCCGCTTCAGAGGCGAAATCTGCGTCCTTTGCTTTGCAAGCGCTCATAATTCGATCAGTGGCCGTCGCAGTTGTGTTTGCGCGAAATGGCATAGGTTTGCTCGAAGCTTATGGCTGTTTTCGAGTAATACCCTGCCAAAAGGTGTAACTTTTTTTACACACGTTTGGGAACTGCGATAAAAAAGTGTATTTCAGTAGCGTACAGCCTAGGAGAGTTGTTCTCAACCATCGATGTTTCGCGGACCCCTTGTGGATCGGCGGAGATGATGGAGGACCCCGTTCGTGGTGAGAGGAAAGGTATAGGCTAAATATAATAATGATTTAATAAATGGATATAACTAAAGACTAGTGTGAAGTAGACCTCTCTTATTGACGTTCACACGAAAAAACTCGCCCGAAAACTGAAACATTTCTTTTCGACCTGAAAAAAAAGACAAATTCTATTGCCGGGCTTGACTGATGAGGCAGGGCTTCGCGGACCCCTAGAAGGCCTTCGCGGACCCCCATTTAAGAACCACTGACCTAGGAGCCTATGTAATTCGAAACGAAATAAGAGACATCCATCGACCAACGCTTGTTATCCCGACCATCCGACAAACCTTTGCGTTTAGTGACGTCACGCAGCAGCTACGGATGTCAGCCATTGACACTGGCGAAATTCGGGGTGCTGTTTCGTACATACGCTCATGAAAGGTTTAGTTAATAACGGGAGATCATATATCAAAATAAAAATGTTGTTTCTCTACATGAAGGCCTCCTCGACGTAACGAGCGCAAAGACTTAAGTACTTCCGGTTTCGACGGGACAATCCCTTTAAAATCAACTAAACACTCGGGAGTGCCTGGCGGGAAAAGAGAACTCATTGAGTGCTTGGCTTTGCTTTTTCTTGAAAGTTCAGTCTTATTAAGGTGGCGGTAGGAGATCAATTGGCATGCATACAAGCGTCTGCATATTCACGGGATGAACTTGTTATGTTTCTGCGAGATGTTACTCAGTCAAGCCTAATGCTCGTTATTTGACACCTGAATCTAAATTAAGTGAAACTTTTCACCCCATAAATTTAGCGGGCCCCTATGCGATATTAGCGTGGCAAAAGCAGTGGCAACATACAATGTGATGTGATAGTCTAGAAAAACTGGGCAGAGATGTTGAGGCTCGAACGCGCAAGTGGTATTAGTGTTAGCTTGGTGAAAATCGCTGGATGCGACTTCGCTGGCTTCGTTTGGGTCCTGGAGCAGCGTCGCGTCTGCTATATTTTCATTCGCGCAGAGTGGCAGCTGCCTGGTTGAGGGGTGCGCGCAATTTGTGACTGTCGATTGACGGTTTGGAGCGGACTACAAACAGCCGGCAGGACTAGACCGTCGGGGGTTATTGTGTGCATGCACAGCCGCACGCTGTACTTGTAGAGGAATCATCTGCCGCCATGAGATGCCAGTGTTTCCTGCAGAGCCTCAGCCGCTCGTTTGAGGACTTGGGAGCTAACCTCGAAAGCTCCGTTCCCAACAGCTGACCTTGAAGGCTTCGCCCGTGCACGAAGATCGCACGAGCGCCCGATTGATCTTCTATGAGTAGGCGACAGCTGCCACTGCGGACCTGTAGCGGAGGTCTCAGAACCGGTTGGACGGTGAGACGCAATAGACTGAGCCAGTGGTGTAACCAGGATTGAATGTCGGGGAGGGGGGGGGGGGGGGGGGGAGCCTAATGGCATGAATTCTCCCCCCCCCCCCCCCCCCCCCCCCCATGGCGAAGAAGGGTGAGCTTGGCGCTACGGACGCTCACGCGAAGAAATTGCGAGGCGCCGTTAAGATAACACGGATAAAGCTGCATTGTTACTCTTTGAAAACGGAGCAGGCTTCATTTACAGGGAATACGGGCGTGGCGGCTCTCTGTTCTACTGTCGTCGCAGTTGTGGCCCACCCGCCTTAAAAGCTTCGTCGAAGCGCACATCTCCCTTTGCTTTTTTAGGTAGCACCGCATTACCATCGCGTGAAGGTCAGACAAAACACAAGTGTCTGCTCTGTTCCACGGGCGCCACCATGTCTGTTTATGCTGACGCAATGACAGGGCAAAAAGGGAGCGGGGGACTGTGTTTTTTGCGAGACTCCTTTTTTTTTTAGAAACCTTCGCACAGTGTAGGGCAAGAACGTCGGAAAGGCATAGTCACGAAGCTCCAAGAACAACCCAAACGCCAAGAGTGCTATAAAGAGCAAAGACCTTGTTTTATGCGCAGCCCTCTGTTCACAAGAGCCTGTGCTTGAGATTATTGTTTCAGATTTTTATAGCTACAGGCTAGGATTTCGGACACTGGTCTATAGGCCACCTGCAATGCTGTGTGGTTTGGCGCTGTCTATCGACTGAAGCAAGAGACATTTGGTATGCCTGGGAGTGGAGGCTGCATTGTTCAAACGTGAGCTATCACTGCGGTGGCGCCGCTATAGTCTAGTCTCTGAAGCAAGAAATACTGGGTAGGCCAGGAAGCCGTGATAGAATAACATGCAAGTAGGCGGAATCTACGGCCTGGCGGGCCAAGCGGAACGGGACTACGTATCACTAGAGTGCACTTTTACTGCGAAGAACTATCAAGCTTTTCGCTGCGTTATGCTCCAATATGTGTGCGCTGCGCTCGTATACGTAGCGGATATGGAAGCCGTCGGCACGCAATGGAAGGCTTATTGTTCACCCTTTGCCAGGCTATACTGTCACAAAACATTACGCAACAAAAAAAAAATCTTGACGCTGAGAAATTAGAGCAACTCTCCTCGCACAAACACTAGGGACCTATACATAGGGCGAGGGTAATTCTGAACAATCACAAAACCAAAATCTGTTACCTATTAACGGTTTAATAAATTTGTGCTACAGAACAAGATGCTAAATGAAAGAGAGTCTTATTCTTGCTAGGCCGCTTTATCTTCCAGTGTCGTCCAAAGGCAGCAGCGGCACACGCAAACTACACGTCGAACGTGCAAACGAACTTGAATACCCTTACCCCTATGCGTAGTGAGAGTATGAAGGCTCTTCGGAGTTTCTGGTGTTCCGTGCAACGGAAAGATTAATCTAATTACGAATTCCATCGGATTGCACCTAGACATGCAGAGCAGAAAGCAAGATGGACTTCATCGCATCCGTGAGCGACCATCGAGAGTGGCGTCTCGATGGAGGGAGATTTCGGGAAGTGATGGAAACTTCGCCGAAAATGGGGAAATTTAAGGCGCCCAATAAAAGAGGGAGAAAGATGAAACGCCCGTCACGTCTGCGCTACAGGCGATCGCCCTACGTCCGCAGGCCCTATTCCCAAGAGTCTATCGTCTCCTCAAGATCCTATCGACTCCGCGCGTAACAACGGCGGAAGCTGAGCGCTCGTTCTCTTCACTACGACGGTTGAAAACCTACCTGAGAGCGTCCACTTCGAATGAGTGACTGCTTGGTCTAGTGCTTTTGAATCTTCACCACGACATTGAAGTTCAAGCGGTGGACATCCAGATATCATTTTGCCTTGAACGAAGGCGGCTACATCTTAACATTTAGTACCTTGACATAAATTAAATGATCACGAGAGACTGTAAATTGCTTTGTGATATAACTAGCCGCAGTTATTTTTTTTTATTAGCGGTGATTTCTTGTCTAAAGCACGTAATTCTGATCAGTACACAAGGTGTGCCTGAGCGCAGCGCCCCCGTTACTTACAGTGCAATTGCTTTTTTAATTAATGCAATATTCCTTACATCACTGACATTGTTTATATTATCACCATGTGTTCGTTTTATTATGTCCACTTTAGTTTGATTTAACTATGTATTTCAGTGAGAATAGTTTGTTATACTTTGCCTTGAAATTGCCATCCTTCACCACAAAAATGTTTCTTTTTTTTTATTTTTCTAAGATAAAATAAGCCTGAATGAAGAAATATTGACAAATTTATTTTTTGAGCATTTTCTACCTCAGAGACATTCCTCCCGAAAGCATAAATATGTTGTAGATAGTCCGCGCTCTCCGTTTGCTCCGTGCCCCGTGCAAGGCTGATTGCGCGAGCAGGGTAGCGAGCAGGCCTATTGAGCATTAAGGGGGGGGGGGGGGGGCGGCTCTTCGGCATTATGGGGGGGGGGGGGGAGTGTTCGACCCCCCCCCCCTCCCCTTTCCTACGCCACTGGACTAAGCGTGCGGATGAGCAAAAACATTGGGAATGCGTCAGCGCCGCAGTGTGCCTACGTAGCAGAGTGCTACCAACTGCTCGATCGTCTTCGCGTGGTTCATGGGCCGCGTTTGCAATACAAGCTGCAAAAAGGTGACGAGACCGTTGATCGTCTACATGCGTTCCTGCCGATCCGCCCTCTTGTCTTCTTGACCCATAATAATGGAACGCATGCGCGCGTGCAATCAACTTGCCGGTGAGCTTCGGGACAGATCCCTCATAAAATTGCGAGCTCTCCACATAGTTTCAGTTGCCCCCTCTCTTAAATCTAGGCACACGACAGCGCCGAGCAGAGCCAACACTATCTACAGGATGAAACAAGGACACACCAGGCTCTTTAAATCGACCGGAAAATTCGCTTTCTTAACCTATCGCGCTACGACTTTGTGCAGCGTTGCCCACAGATGGTGCTTCTTTTTTTTTTTTTTTGTAAAATTTGCGAAGAGCGATCTAACCTGAGGAAATAGTAAAGAAAGAAAAAAGCCTTAGCTCCTATGGAAACGCAGCGACGCCACCGGTTTGCAAACAACACGGCGCCGTTTCGCACGGGAGACAAGAGATGGCGCAACAAACGCCGCCAACGAACGAGCATACGGCGCCGAGAGAAGGCCTTTTTAGCAGACGATCTTTTCGACTCGAAAGCGGCGCGCGTTCCGCAGGCGGCGACAGTCGCAGAAACAAAAAAGAGAGGCGCTGTAACAGCAAGGAACTGCAGTTGCTTGTCTGGAAAAGGGACGGCTCTCGGCGTCGTCTGCTCGTTCGTTGGCGGCAGTTGGCGTCACGACCGCTCGCGTTATCTCTTGTCTCCCGTGCGAAACGGCGTCGTGTTCTTTGCAGACAGGTGGCGTCGCTGCGTTTCCATAGGAGCTAAGCCTTTTTCTTTCTTTACTTTTTCCTCAGGTAAGTTCGCTCTTCAAAAATGTTGCAAACCAAAATGTACCACCTGTGGGCAACGCTGCACAAATTCGTAGCGCGATAGGTTAAGAAACCGAATTTTCCGTTCGATTTAAAAAGCCTGGCGTCTCCTTGTTTTACCCTGTAGAATAATAGAGGCTTTCGAACGGCCCACTCTTTCTTCATGAAACTTCATCATCACAGTCGGACGGCGAGAGCTTATCGATTGGACCCGAGCCCGATGGAGAGCGTCCTTCGACGCGTTGGTTGGACACGAGTCCCAGCCGAGCACTGACGCAGCACTCGTATCCAATCTGGGCCTTCCCTCAGACTCACTGTGATGACATAAATACCCCCCCCCCCCCCCCGACACAAAATAATAAATGTGCTTCAATGCACAGCAGGGCCCTAAGGTAATGCTAAGGACGGAGCGCCCTGGTTTCGTTACTTGCTGAGCCCCACAGAGGGCCCCTTGGCGGTGCTTTTAGGTGTTTATACAGGGTAGAACGTTACTATCCATCTTTCCAGGTGGCGCAGCATGTCCGGAAATCCACCGGCTTTATTTGCGTTCCTTTTTAGCCGGGCATAAAATATACTCGTGTGGGAATGCCTTCCAGGTGAATTCTTCCCAGCAACGGTACCTTAAGAAAGTAAGAAGTGATACGTGATATACAACACAGCCGGCACAAATTGATGGAGGCTCGCTCAAACGTCACTACACCTCTTGCATGGAGAAACTGGTGCGCGCAGGTGGAAACGCGTCATGATGACAAAATCAATAAAAGTCGTTTAATAGATTGCTTTCCTTCTAGTGCAATCGCGACGGGTGGATGGAGATCATTCGACGAATGAGGCCCGTCCTCTCCCAAGACCGTTTTGAATGCGCGGAGTCCTCGAATACGATGGTATTTCTTCCGTCTATGTTTATATTTGTGGGAGTATCCGGAAAGGGGTACGGTTCCGAACGATAAAAATTGATATCCGTGGAAGTCGTTCAATTTCCATGAAAAGACAAATTATTTAGCTGATCGCAAAAGTTAGAAGAGCTTTGTTTCCCAGATTGAAAATTATGATGTACTGTCACAGCAAAGGAAATGCACGACTCATTTCAAGCTCGCGCGACAGAAGGAGAAACTTCCTCCGCTTTAGAACAGCGTCACACGACACCGTTTGGGGCATCTACTTCACGCAGCAGATGACGCGGGTCTTTTCACACTTCAATACTGGCGCCATCTAGATGTCGCACATTCAACCACATAACAACCCGCGCGCCATCTGGTGTCTGAAACGGACGAATAAATAGAGGTACCGCACCCTCTTAAGTCCGTACTCCGAAGCGCGAGAGTTTGGTGCTCCGTTCACTAAACGGACGGACTGGAGCGCCGCCGGAGACTGACACTCGAGCGCGCTCTTCGTGCACCGAGTATTTCTCGGAGCGCGAGTGACTTCTCTGCACACCGCGACGTCACGTCAACAAACAAGATGGCTGTGCTGTCGTCGAGACCGTCGAGACGAAGGGCGCAGCCGGACCGCTGGCCCTTTTTAGTTGAATAGCGCTCAATCCAGCAGTTAAAATCCATTTTATTCAAATGTCAAGACAGCAATTAGCGTTCAGAAAAACGTACGTTCGTGCATCTCGCCTGGAAACGAATTTATATATCAATAGCACAGCGACAGAAAAGTTGTCAAGCTGAGAAGACTTCGCCCAGCGAATAAAAATACTTTAATTGGAAAGCCGCAATACCTGTTAGCGTTGAGGAAAAGGTTTGTTAATGCTTCTCGCCTGAAAACAGAATGACGCGTAATCTATTGAACGGTGCTGTGCCGGTATAGGCGTAGCACATCGACGGGTTCCGTCTCATGCTGCGAGACGGCACGGAACATATATGACAGGTTTCACAGCGTCCTGCGTTAACAGCGGGTTTAAGATTGTTATCTTTCATTTAAATCTGAACAGCGTGGATGGTCAATATCAACAGATCGGTCAAGGTAACTTTCGCATTTGTGCTCGAAGCGAATCTTCAAATCTTTGAGGAATATTGAAAAATTCGTAGAAAAGCCCTAACATCACCAACGTTTTATTTTATTTTACCCTTTGTTTTTTTACATATACCCTCATTTACTTATATTCAAAATAATATTCACTTCTGCCACCCGTATCCACGAGATGCCAGGTTCGTCGTAACCGTGCGGTGGGAAGCGGCTCATTCGGCTCGTCGATAGTTTTGGTGTGTCACGCTCCTGTACGCCCTACTCCGTTTCTTTGCTGCGCCCGGTGTTTGAAACTCGGAGCGTCGGAGTAGGTGCAAAGCAGCACGGACTTAACGCGCCCATTGAATCTGTAAACACGATACCTCCTCACCACCCCACACTCTAGGGAAAAATAAAGAAAAAAGTAGCAACGGCGCGTCTTCCTCCCTTCTACTGACGCGCCCCCAAGCGGACACGAGAAGAAGGGAGGAACGAGACGTTTTGCTCCTTCTCCAGGCATACGGGAGAAAGCTTTCCCCCTCACGACTCATCTTCTTTCGGTTTCGTTTTTCCAACACATCGCGCACGTTGTTTAATAAATTACTGTTGAGTTGATTGAGCTTCAGCGGCAGCGAAGGCCGCCTGTTATTCCGTCTTCTAGTCCAAACGTGCAGAACATTTCAGTTGCACTGACGTTTTTACCACTAATTTTATAAAACAAGCAAACGAAGCCGCTAGAAACAGCGAAGTTCCGGAGTAGTGCCAGCAGCGCTACATACATTGGGTAAGACGGCCGTCTCCGATTTGCGAGACACACGCGGAACTACAGTAGCGAAACCACGAGGAACTGTGTCGACGTTTTCGACGTTATGGAAATCTCAGGAACTGCGTCCCAGACAGGCAGGTTTTCCTGCCGGCTGCCTGGGTGCCTTCCGTGCTGAGTTCGGTTCTGTTGTCCCGTGCCAAGTGCCAACCGGCGTTCAACGTGATTCTGTATTTCTCTGTGTCAGCAACATCGTCAACGTGGTTCTGTATTTCTGCGTGTCAGCAACATCGTGATGGCAGTGTTATGGGTTGTGAACAGAAGACTGGAATTATCGCCGATGTGGCCGTGGGCTCGCGTATCAGTGGTGTAACAAGATGAGAGAACGTAAACTGTCGGAAATGGATGCCGCTGGTCGGTCCGTGATCAGAGGGGGCGGGGTGTCGCAGGGTGACATTCCGCGTTGCATTAAAGTGTTTAAGACCACTTGAGGGATTAGGTGCAGTCGATCGACGTGTGGGTAGTCATGTTGGAACGCTGGTCTGAACGGTAAGCTCCTATCGTACAGTGGCCAATGTGACTGTCGGTCCCCGAGCGCGATTGCGCTCTGGGGAAAAGACTGAATAGTACGAAATTATGACGGAAAGTACGTATATTTACAATGGAAGTTTAGAATTTAAAAAAACGGGTAAAATCGAAAAAAAGCAATCTTTATTTTATTGTTTAAATATACTACGGTTCCTGTAGAAACTGCCCTCCAAGTGGCGCGCTGGGATGAGCGCTGGAAGTTTTCGAGCTCGCAACGCCGTAGCTCCGTACGCTTAACACCTGCCGCCAGTCGCGGCTTTGACTGCATTCAAGTTGATCGAAAAGCGATTTCTCTGCCCGTGAAGCATCACTTCCAGCTGAGTGAATATCCGCTCTACAAAGATTAATTCAAGACGGCAATTGCAGCCGTGCGCGAACAGCACAAATAGGAAAACAAACACTACAAGAGAAATACTGGCTGCGAAGGGCCGTGCGGGAAAACAAACTCATGGCTTGGAACCACATTAGAGCAGCTCGATTTATTGGCTTTCAAATAATTACGGCATGATCAAGCGTTTTCTTTTTAATAAGAGATTCATCCCCTGAGCCATTAAAAACAGTTTCAGATGTATGACATTGCTGGAAAAAAATTAATATGCTCGGAATATTTTTTATTGCTTAGGGAGTCACCGAAAAATTCCGTGCGTTCAAAACGAGAAGTATAAAAGACGGAAACGCAGCGTAAGGAAGTAGTGATCGGGTCAGTGTACTGTTGTACTGATGTTTGCATGTGCGATGCATGTGTATGCGCTCAATATGTTCACCTGATGCTTGTAGTGTGAGTAACGTGTCTACATGTGTTAGAGGTTCCCAAAGAAAGGGTAGCGGAATGCGGCGTAAGAAAATAAAAATAGTTTTTTTGTAAAACATGAATTGGGCGGTACCTAGCGCCACCTAGCCTAGCTACTTGCGATACTCTGCTTGACCCTGCCATCTGGTGGCAAGCGATTTAACATCCTTTTACGCTACGGGGCTACGCCATAATTTCGTGTTACCGTGCTGAGGTAAACCAAGAGGTCGCTTCGGATTTGCTTTTTTTTTTTTCAGAGCGGCTTTCGGTTTTGCGGGCGGATGGTTTTCACTCCTCCGTGATGTGCGGTTGACGCAACGGTTGACGAAGGAATTGTGGCTTGAGGAATAGCAAAGGTAAGACATAAAGTGCGCGAACTGGGTGCCGGTTGTCTCCGTTGAACATCGGAGTGCTGACGATGAGAAGAAGGAGTGACTGCATGCTTTCGAAACGTAAGTTTCTTTACCTGCAGGGGGAAGCCGGCTTCAGAAATAAATATACTTCGCGGAAACGTTTTTATTTGCTGCTCCTCTCGCTCCGTACAATAGACTTAGTGTCCTCGTTAAGCCTTATCGAGCTATATTTGCTCGATTCGTGGCCACCATAATGAGATGCAATCGACGGAGGAACTTTTGCTCCCCTGCTTAAGGGACGAAAGTTTCTCCCTTTCTGAAGGAACATATGTATCAAGAGCGTTCCTCCTTTTAGGGAGGACTATACTGACCCTTTTTTCTAAGAGTGCCCTGACAAACGGATGTACAGACTGACCCCGGAAGGTTTTCGTGGAAACGAGCGTTCCAATGCTCACGCATTAAAAGCAGCCGGCGCCCACGTTTCACCTCGACCTGCCTTAGTCACTGACAAGGTGAGAACGACGGGGTCTCTCCTTTGGACGCCCGGCCATCATCTTTCGCTTCGCGTGCGCCCAGGGCCCACAAGACACCGAAGTGTTGTTGAAAGCAGGAAGCTTGCTCTCGAGGTTGGAGAACACTGGCACCCTAATCTACGCGGCGGGACCAAGCGGGTCAGGGACATTCCGTCCTTCTCTGATTGGTCAGCGGCGCTGTGTTGACCACTCAGAGCGGGCGGAGATATCGCGGTCCCGCTTTGTTCCGCCGTGTAGGTTAGGACCCCTGAAGTACAAAACGCGACATTGCTAGCGGGAACAAGCGACCGCCGGATTTTCCAGTTTTTCTTTTTGAAACCAAGGGTTGTCATCCAAGCTATTATTGCTACGGAAAGAGCTCATTTAGTTCTACAATGTAAGCGATAAAATTTCGTGCTCGCTAATACTATTTAGAAGTAAAATGCGAAAATGCGCCGATGTCGTGTTCGCGCTAACAGTGTCGCTATGTGTACCTCCATGTTTTTTTAAACCAGTCATTGACAACAGAAGTTTAGGGTTGAGCACTCTCAGAGCGGAAGACCGTCAGATGAATGTCGCGTCAGCGTTCGTTTGCAAATTGTGTCCTCGCTGTTTAAACACGGGTCCCACTCGAACGCTGTCGCAACATCAATTTCTACCCATGGCGCTGCAGCCCTACGGTTGGTGAGTTGACGAAAGCCTAGCAATACGGCCTTGTTAAGGCCCTTCACAAATCAGATGTTTGCTTACGTTGGCTGTATGGGGTGTCTCAAGCGGACCTTCCGCTGTAAAACAAGCCGGAAATATTGGCGTCCGTACGTAGAAAGCTCAAACTTTCACCGAATGCGCACCGAGTAGGTCAGGCTTACCGAGCAAAATCTGAAGGCGTAGTTTTCTTTTTGTCAAAATATTAGAGCAAAATCTTGCCATTTCTACGTTAGGCCCGTTCGCAGGCGACCGAGTTACCTACGTTTTGAGTTGCAGCGCAATCTACCAATAGGCGCAACGAGTAGACGACGCACTGTGTTGTCTGCTCGCTGCGTCTTAAGCAATAGTCATCTTTTAATTCGCTGCGCCTTAATCTATAGTCACCTATAGTATTATGAGGAGCTGTAGGGGACTAAAGAAACCACCGAAAAAAAGCCTTAGGCGGCTATAACACCCTGGCTAAGAAGATTCGTAGAGTAAGCAACAGAACTCTTTATATTGTCACGACATTATGTGCAACACAAAAAGAGTTCGGCTTCGTGGAAAAACAAGAACTTTAACTTCTTCACTTCAGTGTCAAGTCCCAGCGGAGTAGATGAAAAGAATGTCCTAAAAAACAAAGCTCACAATCACGCGATGGCACGAGCGCAAGACGCTCGTGCGACCGGCCCGTGCGTCTGGTGTGCGGCACTGCCCAATGTCACGTGCTTATCTTAATGCGATAGCCTGTGCCATCCGCCGGTGTGTTTAGCGCGTGGCACTGCCCTCCCCTTCCCATAAAGCATCGTCCCGATGCTTAAACAAAAATAAATGCAGAGTGAGAAGTGTCTATTGTCTGGCGTAGTAGGGCTTTAGCCGACCACGTGGACGACCTCAGGGCGTGCGGAGCGTCGGAAGGAAAAATGTCCACTATCCGGAATGACTTCGCATGTGAGGTCACTCAGGCGACGAAGAACCTTGTAGGGGCCGAAGTACTTTCGCAAAAGTTTTTCACTGAGTCCTCGACGCCGGATAGGTGTCCAAACCCATACTTGATCCCCCGGTCGAAATCGGACGTCCCGGCGGCGCAGGTTGTAGCGGCGGGCGTCGACGAGCTGCTGTCGGCGGATTCGTACTCTCGCCAGTTGACGAGCTTCTTCTCCACGTTGCGCGAAGATATCAGCGTCGGCATCCATCATGTCCGGGAAGTGAGGCAGCATGGCGTCCAATGTAGTCGTTGCCTCGCGTCCGTACACTAGTCGAAATAGCGTGAAACCCGTTGTTTCCTGTGGGGCCGTATTATACGCGAACGTGATGTAGGAAAGAATCTCATCCCATGTCCTGTGTTGGACGTCCACGTACATGCACAGCATATCGGCGATTGTCTTGTTGAGGCGCTCTGTGAGGCCGTTAGTTTGCGGGTGATATGCTGTAGTTTTTCTGTGAGTCGTCTGACTTAGCCTCATGACGTCTTGCGTGAGCTGAGCTGTGAATGCGGTACCACGATCTGTTATAACCACTTTTGGGGCGCCATGACGCAAGACGACGGTGTCGACGAAGAACTTTGCCACCTCTAATGCGGTTCCTTGGGGGAGTGCGCGTGTCTCGGCGTACCGCGTCAGGTAGTCCGTCGCAACGATGATCCATTTGTTACCTGAGGACGAGGTTGGGAAAGGGCCCAACAAGTCCGTTCCGATTTGTTCAAATGGTGCTGACGGCGGGTCAATTGGTTGAAGAAGGCCTGCGGGTTTCACAGGCGGCGTCTTACGCCGCTGGCACTCGCGGCATGTCCTTACGTACTGGTGTACAGCAGCGTACATTCGAGGCCAGTAGTACTTCTTACGGACTCTCGCGAGTGTGCGGGCAAAACCAAGGTCTCCCGACGTTGGCTCGTCGTGGCTGGCGTAAAGAAGTTTGTCGCGAAGGGCGGTCGGAATGACAAGAACGTATGAAGCCGCGATTGGCTGGAAACTTTTCTTGTACAGAACACCGTCTTTTAAGCAGAAAGAACCTTGACTTCGAGAAAATGCGGTTGGTACAGGTGTATCACGGCCTTCCAGGTGCTCAATAAAAGCACGAAGCTCAGGGTCTGTTCGTTGCTGTTGGGCCATGATCGCAGTGTCTATAGCTCCGAGAAATGGGTCGTCCATTTCATCGGTTTGCGAAGCAGGGTCAACAGGAGCACGAGAGAGACATTCCGCGTCGTTGTGTTTTCGCCCCGACTTGTGCACGACGGTGATTTCGAATTCCTGAAGTCTCAGGCTCCAGCGCGGGAGACGCCCGGAAGGGTCTTTGAGGGTGGCCAACCAGCATAGAGAATGGTGGTCGGTGACCACCTTGAAAGGCCTCCCATAAAGGTAGGGGCGAAACTTGATGGTGGCCCAAATGATTGCGAGACACTCTTTTTCCGTGGTCGAATAGTTAGTCTCTGCTTGGGACAGTGAGCGGCTGGCATGCGCAATCACCCGTTCGACTCCATCTTGCCACTGGACTAAAACAGCTCCGAGGCCAACGTTGCTAGCATCAGAGTGGATCTCGGTCTCTGCGAGCCCGTCGAAGTGTGCGAGAACTGGTGCCGACTGCAGGCGACCTTGAAGCTCTTCAAAAGCACACTGCTGCTCTTCCGTCCACGTAAACGGGACATCGTCACGCGTGAGTCGAGTGAGCGGTTCGGCGATTTTGGAAAATTGCTCCACAAAGCGTCTATAATAGGCGCACAGTCCCAGAAACTGTCGTACGGTCTTCTTGTCGGTGGGAGCAGGGAACAATGCGACGACAGAAGTCTTCTCAGGGTCGGGCAGAACGCCTTCTGCGCTCACGACGTGGCCTAGGAATTTGAGTTCTTTGAATGCGAAATGGCACTTTTCTGGCTTAAGTGTGAGGCCAGCGGTCCTTATGGCATGCAGTACAGCTTCTAGTCGATTCAGGTGTTGTTCAAAGCTCGTGGAAAACACTACGACATCGTCTAAGTACACAAGGCATGTTTGCCACTTGAGCTTGGCAAGAACACTATCCATCATCCGCTGGAATGTGGCCGGCGCCGAGCATAGTCCAAACGGAAGGACCTTAAACTCATAAAGACCATCGGGCGCAATAAAAGCGGTCTTCTCTCGGTCTCTTTCATCAACTTCGATCAGCCAATAACCTGTTTTGAGATCCATCGATGAGAAGTACTTCGCACCACGCACCCTGTCCAGAGTATCATCTATGCGGGGCAGCGGGTATGCATCCTTCTTGGTGACCGTGTTTAGCTTACGGTAGTCTACGCAAAATCGTAGTGTACCATCTTTTTTTCTCACAAGCACAACAGGCGATGCCCAGGGACTTTTTGATGGCTGTATAACGTCGTCATGGAGCATTTCTTCGACCTGTTGCCGTATCGTTTCTCGTTCCTTATGCGAGACCCTGTACGGTGGCTGTCGTTTCGGCGTTGTTGCTTCATCCGTGATGATCCGATGTTTGGCGACAGTCGTCCGGCGCAGCTTCGATGACGATGAAAAACAGTCATTATACTTATGTAAAAGATCCAGCAGATGTTCCTTTTCTTTTTCTGGGAGCTCACGATTAACGTCAAATGTTCTTGTGGAGGTTGTCATTATCTTGCCTGGCGGTGAAGCTTCTAGTGAAAAGAACCCACTGACATCAGCAACGTCCTCAAGGTAGGCGATGGTAGTTTCACGGGAAATATGCTGGTGTTCGGAGCGAAAGTTTGTAAGTAATAACTCAGTTTGTCCGTCGTGGAGATGAACGAGACCCCTGGCTATGCAGATTCCCCGTTCCAGCAGAAGAGAAGAGTTCGCCTCGGCGATTCCTGAAGAGGCAGTCTCGTCGGTTCTTACAGTCACGAGCATGCTGCTACATGGCGGGAGACAAACGTGGTCATCTGTCACTCGGAGTGGAGAACGCCGTAGTGTTGAATTCTCCTCTTCAACGCATCGTGCATTGGAGAATGTGATCATTTGCCTACGTAGGTCTATGATTGCGCCGTTCTTTCCGAGGAAGTCCATTCCGAGTATAACTTTTCTTGAACACTCCTTGAGAACGACAAAACTGGCGATGAACGTAATTCCTCGTATCTGGATTCTTGCTGTGCACCTGCCGACCGGTGTAATTAAATGACCTCCAGCCGTGCGGATTTGTGGCCCCTCCCAGACAGTCATAACTTTCTTCAGTCGAGCGGCAAGATTCCCACTTAACACGGAATAATCGGCGCCCGTGTCGACCAGCGCAGTCACTTCGTGTCCGTCGATAACCAGAGGGAGGTCGGAGGTAGTTAGTTGATCGTCGCCGTACGGTGTCTCCATGTCGTCGTCTGGTGCGTCTCGCGTCGTTGGAGGGTCTTCTCGGATTCGGCGGCAAGCAACTTGACCTCCCGAAGTCGCCACCTTTAGTTTCCCCGGCGTGGACTTGGCGACCGTGCCCTGGGAGCGTCAGGGGAGGAGCGGCGTCCAGAATACTCGTGACGTCTCGGTGACGGAGACCTAGACTGGCGTCGATCAGCTGAAGCACCAGCCGGTTGGTTGAGGTAGTCCTCGATTTCGAGTGGTCGCTGGTCGTAGCGCGGGTGGGGAGCATCAGGTGAGAAGCCTCGAAGTCCCATTTGGCGGTATGGGCACTGTCGGTACACGTGCCCTGCTTCGCCACAGTGGTAGCAGAGCGGCCTGTGATCTGATGTGCGCCAAACCTCGGTCTTCCTTGTCGGCGGGCGCTCTTCGCTAGGGCGTCGAGTGAACTGCCGTGTTGGCCGCGGATAAGGTGGAGCTTGCCTGGAGAAGTCAATGAGTGGTGCGGAATTCCTCACGGCGGCAGCGTATGACAGAGTGCGCTGTTCCGAGGCTTCCTCCTGTACTGGTGTTATGCCAAGGGCGTTTTGAACTTCTTCCCGGATGATTGCTGACACAGGGGCGACGGTGGGTTGAAGTACCGGCGTCTGTAACTTTTGAAGTTCCTCACGGACGACACCTCGAATGAGCTTACGAAGGACGTCGCTGGTGCTACCGAAAGCCGTTACTAGATGGTCTTGCGAGGCAGTCGGCAACTGGCGTTCGTACAGCCGGGAGCGCATCTGTAGCGTTTTCTCGATTGTAGATGCCTCTGCGACAAACTCAGCCACCGTCGAAGGAGGATTCCTCACGAGGCCTCCGAAAAGGTCTTGCTTGACGCCTTTCATCAGGTGCCGCAAATTCTTTTCTTCGGTCATGATCGGGTTGGCACGACGGAAGAGGCGAATCATCTCTTCTACGTACGCGACGACTCCCTCATTGGGGTGCTGCGTTCTTGCCTGAAGCCACTGCTCAGCCCTCTCCTTGCGCTGTGCGTTGGCGAAGGTCCGCAGAAGCTGGGACTTGAATTCGTCCCATGACGTAAAGCTTGTTTCTCGGTTTTCAAACCAAACGCGGGCTGCGTCCTCAAGCGAGAAGTAAACGTTCCGTAACTTTAACGAATCGTCCCAGCCGTTTAGTATCGCTACCCTATCAAAATGCTCGACCCAGTCTTCCGCGTCTTCGTAAAGGTCCCCGTGGAAAGCCTTCGGTGTTCGTGGAACCTGTAAGACTATTTGACTCGGGGCAGCAGGGGAAGACATGATCCCGGTGCCTGAGGTCTCGGTTCTTGCTGAAGCAATGTCCGAAAGAAGCCCGAACTCCGCTGGTAGGCCTTGCTGTCGTCGGCTTAAGCGAACGTCGGTGCTTAACGACGTGCTTCCTTCGATGTGGGCGTCCCTAGCTGGGTTGGGGTCACGGGTGTTCGAGGATGTACTAGACGTGAGCATGTGGAGGACATTACCCCGCACCTCCACCACTTAATGTCACGACTTTATGTGCAACACAAAAAGAGTTCGGCTTCGTGGAAAAACAAGAACTTTAACTTCTTCACTTCAGTGTCAAGTCCCAGCGGAGTAGATGAAAAGAATGTCCCAAAAAACAAAGCTCACAGTCACGCGATGGCACGAGCGCAAGACGCTCGTGCGACCGGCCCGTGCGTCTGGTGTGCGGCACTGCCCAATGTCACGTGCTTATCTTAATGCGATAGCCTGTGCCATCCGCCGGTGTGTCTAGCGCGTGGCAATATCAATCTATACAAGGAGCTATGGATAAGGAAACCAAGAGAAAAGCTATAGGAGGCTATAAGACTCTGGCTTGGAGACCCATGGAGTGAGCAATAGCATTCTGTATAGCAGACACACAAGAAGCTATAAATGTTTAAAGAGACCATATGAAATGGAATAGGCAGCTATTGCACATTGACTAAAGAGACCTATAACGTAAGCCATAGATATCTCCATAGCAGTCCATACAAGTAGCTATAGATGGCTAAACAAAATTTAAAAAAGCTATACGAAGAATGCGTTGGCGGCCATAGCTGTGTGTGCGACTGCTGAGCGCGTGAAGCTCGCAAGCTATAGTTCTTTTGCATCGTGCAGTCCCTACCATTAAGATTGCCGGTCTAAACAACCTGCCAGGGTTGGGCAGTATCGCGATACAAATGTATCGCGATAGTATTTCAGAAATACATTTTGTATCTCTATTTCTGTATCGCGATACATTTGGTTCACCAGTATCTGTATTCCTGTATCGAAATACATTCGGAACGTTTCTTTGTATCGCGATACAATCAGGATGGAATGTTTTTCGTTACATTTCTTGAGAAATACTCCCCCCCCCCCCCCCCCCCGAACAAAAAAAAACGAAACAAGTCCGAACGCATTTTATTTTTTACTTCTGAGGGCACCAGAGTCAAGGAGATACTGGGGCATCGTTACTATGCTGACCAAGGTTCGTTTTTGATTATGCGAACTATTTTTTCTATGCGCCCTCTTCTCTCTTCTGAGAAGTGTTGCGTAGTCGGGGACTCGAACCTGGGGGGCGTGCCAGGAGTGGAGACAGAACATCTTCTGCCTCAGGTTCTTAGGTAGAGATTTCTTGAGTCATTGTTTGCTGGCATCCAATACCCGCTGCTAACCGTCTCTCTCCCCTTAGCGTACAAAGTACATCCAGCCGGCAAAGCTGTGTAACATTCCGTTGCAGCACGAGCCTGGCGGTGGTTGACTTGGAATAGTAGGAAGACTCACGCTGTGAAGTTCAACACATATTCGAATGCATCTGCGGCTCCGCCCGTAACATTGCACGGCTCAAGGGTAGATCATCAGCCGACGTGAACATGACCCGCTGCTCTGTTGATCCGAAAACCCAGAAGGAGGCCAGAAGTGGCCTCGCTGTTCCATCCCAGACTGCGTACTCCCGCGACTCGTCGCGAGACCGCTGCTTCTCGGACAGCTCGCACCTGTGCCGGCCATATCAGCTCGCAATCCATGAGGTCTCTGTTTGGATAATGCTAGGCAAAACTTTAGGACTGCAATCCGTGCGTCGTTGGCGGAGGGTCGGTAGTAAGGACATTCAGAACACTTATGCTACCGTATCGTTTTTTCAAACGTAACAGAAGATAAGACATGTATTCCAAGATGCTTCAGGTCGTCCACTATTCTCAAAAATTCCAAATCACACTGCCTGCACAATCTTCAACTAGGTAACCTAAAACGAAAATACGTATTGTTCTTTCATACAGCAGCGTGGTAAAGTTTCATGCTCAAGGCCATACCTACAGATAAAGAATACTAGTTCATTCCATCGTGACATCATGTGATCAATGTTGACACGATTCTTTCGTTAGACAGACAGGATGTCATTGAAGGGACCGCGGTCAGCCATTGATGGAACGTTTTTTTTTTTTGGCCAATTCAAAACTTCTTGTTGTCCGAAACCACTACCTTCAAGGCAAAGTGCCAAGCCTACAGGAGAGTAGTTTCGGGATCGAAAACATCTGCTTCAAACTTCAAGCTTCATCTCAGTTGGCGTCTAAAAAGAATTGGAAAATGTATTGCACTATCAGTATTTCTCTATTTTTATTTCTGCGGCCCCTAAAATGTATTCCTGTATTTGTATTTCCAAATACTTTTTGCCTCTTTTTAAAATGTATTTCCGATACGCATTGCCAGGGATGGGCAGTATTTCAAATGCTTTTTGTATTTTGCATTTGTATTTAATTACAAATTGGGTAATGTATTTGACGTGTGTATTTAAATACTAAAACGTGGGTATTTCAAATACAATTGTAATTAAATACAATTTTGTGAGCGAAAATGCATCCCTCAAATTTATTGTCACTGTCCAGAGCAGGAAGAAAACTACGTTTTGCACAGAATGCAGTGTCTCTCAATCAAGCACAAGCGTTGAGTGACTTTGTGATTACGGTGCTAGTCCAGGGCAAGAATAGTGACGAAATCGACGTTCACAGGCAGACTGGCTAAATATAAGTGCCTGTGACAACTTGTGATGCTTTCCAGCCTGATTTCCATCCATATTTTTGCCTGGAACATTCTAATTGTGCGGGTCGTCCACACTTTTGCAGTTGCAACAATAGAATTTTTTATTGTTGCACACAGTTGCAACAATAAAAAATTCTCTAGCTAGTGCTGCGCTTCTTGGTCGTCTCGGTTCTTTGTTGGTCTATACCAAAGTGTAATCGACAAAAAAAAAAGCTGCCTAAGCTCTGTACTATTTTCACTTATTACGTCCAAGCTGATTACATTTTTTTGTGATTACTGTAAACGACTAGATTTTCGCGGGGACCTAATTTTTGCGAATTTCGCGGATCGCCTACAATTCGCGAAAAATACGTCCCGCGAACAATTTCAATTTTTCTGCTTTGGCCCGATTCGCGAAAATTGGAGCCCGCGAAAATTAAGTCGTTTACAGTGTATTTCTATTACGCTACTAGAGTCTCGCACACTAACTCCCGAGTGTGCGATGCAAAATGAAATTGAGATACCCAGAAACCCATTGCAGGTGCCCTGAAGTCGTTGACGCAAATTTTGAGGAATGTATTTGGAAAAGTATTTGGAGGAGACCAAATACATTTGGTTGTATTTGTATCTTGTACTTAAATGCGTTTTTGGAAACCTAATTAGGTTTGGAATTAAATACATTTTTGACGAAGTATTTTGTATTTGTATTTCGATACATATTTGCATGTATTTTGCCCATCCCTGCGTATCGCGATACATTTTTACAGATATATCTTAGTATCAGTATTTTAGTTGCTATTTTAATGTATCCCAGTATTTGTATTTCCAAATACATTTTTGAGTATTTCTGCACAACCCTGTTAACCTACTAATGTGAGCTCGTTCTGAGCATGCGCTCTAAACAACACTCAAATATATGGCGTCCAGTGAATACTCTTTATAGGCAGCTATCGGACACTTGCGGAAGAGACCCATAGAAAAGTCCTAGAATTCTCTAGCAGACCATACAGGCAGGTATAGATGGCTAAAAAAACCATAGGACTACATATAAAGATATAGCACGCCGGCTAAAGAGACCCACAGGATAAGCCATGGAATCTCTACAGAAGTCAGTACAAGAAGCTACACGCTGCTCACTCTTGTTGACGTTAGACTGATGGCGGCTGTTAAAACCCATTTGCTTTACTGACGTCCACCTCCTGCTTAGCTCAGTTAGTAGAGCGCTCCCCTAGAAATTGAGAGGTCCATGGTCTGATATTAGGACAATGCAGATTTTTTTCAGTCGCTCACCAGTCACCTAGTTATGTTTTGAGATTTGTTTGCCCTTTGTCCCCCTTGTCTCGTCTTCATGGATTTAAATCCCTTCTCCATGGATGATTATTGTTATAAAGTACGACACCCGATTTCGAAGTACATTCCCTAAATGTGATCTTGTTAAATTTGTGTTGCAAGATGATGCTTCTCCACTCTGACGCCTCTTGACTTTATCTAATATTCGTAGCCATTTCTGAAAATAACTGATGCTCCCCCGATTACCCCTGGGGCAATGCATACCATTAAAGGAAACACTGTAAAGAGAATGAAAGGGCATCAGGAAAGATTTTGTTAAAAGTATGTGTACTTTACTATGGAAGCGCATTTGCAGTACTTTACTTCAAGTGCATTGCGCCCGGTGTTCTTACTACTTTACTTCAAGTACATAAACTCTGACTTACCTTGTACTTTACTTCCAGTACTTTGTAAATACACTTTACCGACCTCTGGTTGTTTTATGGCCTTCATGTTAATTTCTCATCGACCTGCTGACGTCTATGTCTTACTGGTCTTAATTAGTTTCGCAATTCCTTCAGGATAACGTCTGATAATATCGAAAAAAAATATGGTTGAACATTTTAACGTCCGGAAAATTGGGCTCAACCTCACTCGTGAAAACTGTTGGGCTCCAGCCAATCTATATTCACAATCTTTTTGGGAAAAGATGATGAACGATCCGGCTGAATTTTTTTTCTGATCGCCCCATCCACCGAATATGCTTTGCACTTCCTAAGCAATACAACACTAAGAATTGTACTCGTACTGTTGTGCTATCGCAGAAGGCGTTCTTAACTGCGTAGTACAGGCTTGTCTTTGTTTTATAATGACGACTGCGCTCATCCTTTCTTTAACATTATTTCTCGTTCCCTGCAACAATCTATATACTGTTGAATTCTGGCGCTCTGTTCCTGAATGAGAAACTATGAGGTATGACTAAAGTTCCAAGATATAAATAAGTTGAGGGAGAATAAGTTGACAGGCGCGCATTACTTCACTGCAGAATCTTGCACCAACGATAAAGACGCTGCTACTCCGGACTTCGCTCTTTCTGGCCTGTACTCTCGCAATACGTAAGTGACTCGCTTGCCCTAGTAATGTTATAGTCTACGAAATAGGGTGCGTGCGTGTTGGATAAGGTTCGAAAACTTGCTATGTTGAAAATATATGAAGGATAACTTGCAGCCACAGTACTGGCGCCACCTGTTAAAAATTATGATTATAGCTGTGTTCTGTTAGTCGTCACCACAGCTTCCGCGTCTTGTAACGGTATCATATTAATGCCTTTGATTTTTTTGTATAAACACACAAATGATCCAAATCAATGAAATAGTATTTTTAGTTACTGAGCACGTACCGCGTTAATTCACAATAACTACAAAAATATTTTAGGTAATACTCCATTAATCGCAAAGTGTAATTTTAAGATAAAAAGGGAGACGTGCCAACTTTGCATTAAGTGAGGCACATTGATAATCCACTTTTTTTTAAGCTTACCGATAACTTTTTTTTTTATTCTATTTCTCATTCTATTTGGAAGCTTCAAAAGTGTTTCTTCATATAATAATTTTTGAGATTACGGATTGAAGCAAACCAACCTCCAGAGCAATGCACTTGCTTAGCCTTCACTCATTGCCACCGATTGTACTATTAGAAAGTCATAGTCACTGGAGCATAAATGATTTTCGTACCTGGAGTTCACGATACGTAAGAATGCCGGGAGTAGTATAGACACGTCCAAACTTAGTGTCGGTCTATAATGCACCGATTATATTGTAATTAAAAAAAACATACACAAAACAAAACTTTTCAGTTAATACGTTTGGGAGGCGGGTAGCGCTAGCATACAATTAACGGTAATCGGGAGTTGCATTCTTAATAAGACTCTGGCGTGATACCTGACTTATTGTGTATTTCCTTTAGGTACAACTTTCACTAGATTCGCTGTCTTACATGGGGTTTTAGTAGCTGCCCGACGAACAGTTTTGGGATTCGTATTGCTTATCTCATGCATCAGTTCAGTGGAATACTAGTGGCTCTAGTGTTCAAGTTATTATTATCTACACTTCCGAATGGTTTGCCCAGAATTTACTTTCACTGAACTGCTGTGCCTGGCCCTCGTTACCAGGACCACTGCCAAAATTGGAATTTAATTTTCTACCTGAAACAAGAAATGCTCATGTCAATTTAAAGAATCGACCGTTCTAGAAGAATTTAAACTACGATTTAAAAACTGCTGATTTATAACGGAGAATTTTTCTTTTGTAATGAAACTTCAGTACCCCCCAACGCTCCCCCAAACTACATTTTGTGGTTATAATTTCACTGTGATCATTTTTGCCGTTTAGCATTTCATAATAAGAATTCTTTTTTTTTTTTTTAGAAATTGGATTTGGTCGTGTTTGTACTCTTAGGAGAGCGACGACGATGTTATTCGCAATGACAACAAGGAAAAACGGACGGATACGAAAACTGTCCGGTAACTGGTATTAAGGAAAAACCAGTGAGGGAAACGGAAATCTAAAAGGAAGAACTGCTGAGCCTAAAAGAAAGGCTTGTACGTACCAGACGGGCGGAAGCTAATTAGTTATCACAACAACATATGCACACACCGTTCGTATGGAGTTGGTGGGAAGGATTTTTCGCCCCTCTGAAATAATTTATGCATCGTAGAGATTTCGAACTTTATCCAAATTTATTACACTGGTGACTGGGACAGGACGCCCAAATATGAGATGTTATTCAAACTAGATGAAAAGGATGTTCCAGAAACTTTCAGAGATAAGGTCAGGTTGTCATTGGACTAAAATGCTTTTCATGTTCGTGTGTTGGATGGCTACGTATGGCATGTGGTTCTGCCGAACATGCTCCAAAATATGTTCAGACATTATAGGCTACAAACAAATAACACTGACGTCAAAACATTCGGCAGCTCTTTCCTACCAGTGAGTTTACATTCGGGCCAAATCTGAGACCTTTGCGATGCATAGTTTCTTTATGCGGTGAGGAATACACTTTTCTTTTTCTCGCATCTGCCTCGGAATAACCTTGTTGCGAGCATATTTCAGGCAGCAATAGGCGAATTAATGTACCTCACCTTAATAATTGCATCCCGGGGTCGTAAATGATGAAAGTGTAGAATATTTGGCTTAGGTCTACGTAGCACTATGCAATCTAGGATTATTTCTCCCGTGCACGAAATTCGATCCAAGATACCAGTTCTTTTTCCTCGTTGTCCCGCGAGGGGCAATTTCATATCCGTCCAATAAACGACGGGAGGCCAGTCCCTTCGCCATCGCCGCCTGGGGACCACAAGGTCGCCTGTGGCGTCACCCGTAGAAGGTCGCCGGTCGGCTACAAACCTCCGCAGCATTTCATTTTTTTTTTGCCGCAATTTTTATACATAGAGAAAGCAATAGAGGGCTCTGCCGTCTTCAAAACGGCAGCGGCTATTACTTTTGTGAAACGCACTTTCTGCTTTTACTTTCACTTTCGATCGCTGTTGCTCTCTTGAGACAGGTCAGGTCTTGCTCCTGTCGCATCCACACCAGAACTGAAGAGCGTGTGTGCGTTGGCTGCGCGTGACGAACTCTTTATTTACGGGGAAGCTCACGACACGAGCTACTTCTTCACCACCGAAAAGGCCGCGTAACCGGTTAATCATCTAGAAAAGGTGAGAGTCACTTTTTTCTGTTTAATTTACTCCGCCGGTGTGTCTTGGTACTGCAGAAATTTTGGTGGTCCCATCCAGTTGGGGTACAGTTGGCGATACTGGTGCGCACACACTCTAAAAAAAAGGAATGTGTAGGACTTACCCTCTTAAGGAGATAACAGACGTGCCACTTTGGGCGCTTTCTTAAGATAATGTTATTCCCTGCTATAAGGGTGGAACCGTACACCCTGGTTAAGGGGATAATTATGCCCTCTCTAGGAGGTCACTTTAAGCCTTGTTTGGAGTTTTGAGTAGTACAATGAAAAGGTTCTGTGTTTAACTCCTTTTTGGTGGTAACATCAACCCCTTTGGGGATAACCAGGGTTGTAAAGTATCTAGGTACAAGTAACTGTAAATCGGTAACTAGGTACTTTTGTTGTACCTGAGGTACAAACCTAGGTACTTTCATTTCTCAGTATCTGTATCTGTATCTTAGGTAGATTTTCCAGTAACTTGTAACTAAGTGAAGTTACTTTTTCAGGTACTTTTCTATTCACTTCGTCAAAATCGTAGAAAATACAATATAACATATAACTGAAAATAAATTATAATTACAGTCGCAAAGCAATTTAACATCACGTAGTGTTTCCACGCAATAAATCGAGCTCAAATTTTGCACTTTACAAAACTAAAAATGCTACTCCTGAAGAAACTCCCTTCTGGTTTCTAAAACACCCCCTAAAAATACTACTTCCAGAGTTACAATTATAATTACGTGCGGAAAATAGTATTGGGAGACCTTAGATATATAAATGTTCATTTCACATAATTAAGCACAACAAAACTGGCAGGCTTCGTTGTCAAAACTTAATGCAGCACTAGAAGGATTCACACATCAAGGGCAGATAATCTAAGTACTCGTACTCTGGTCGAACGGGGACTTCGAGCTCCTGATGTAGTCTGCCACTGATGGCTGGGCTGCTGCTATTCTATGTTGTGGAGGCCCTGTGCTACATTCGGGTCTTTCCTTGGGTGCCGCGGCTTTCCGTTTTACCCCGTCGACATTAGTCTTGTTCTTGTCGACACTCTTTAGTGCTTCCTTGTGAGACCTCTTGAAAAAGCAAAGCATGACTCGTTAATACTTATTGCACCGTATCAGAACAGCTCAGCGGCGCAGGACACTATAGTCCAACTAGGTTTCAGCATTAGCACTTGAGACGAAAACGATATTTCTGCCAGACGCCAAAGATGGTAACAGCGGCGGAAAATTCCGGACCTGCGGGCATTAAAAATGGAAAAAAAGTGGTTGCTTCCAGTAAAACTAAAATGAAGACGATATCTAAATGACCAATGACAAGGCAGCTTACAGATAATTGTTGTGGGTCGGTTCATATTCTCAGAAGCCTAGTTTACCTAGCGCACCCGGACATCTTTGTAACGACTTCTTACCGTCGCTCCAGACGCCCTGAAAAGTGGACTTGCACCGTAATTTTTGTATAAGTATGACCAAACCTTTTTTGTTACCCATTTCTGACGAAGACAGGACTCCGGTTGAAACGTCGAAAATAAAGCTTCCGTTGTTCTACCGAAGGACCTCTACTTCGTCATATATACTATATAGGTGATGTCAGAGTGGCGAATGGGTCTTAACACGTCGAAAACGAAGAGTGAGTTGACGCAGGGACAGGCTTTAAACAACGGTTTCGAGGGGTCCTGCAAAGTTCTAAGTCCCAGTTACCGAACATCCGCAGTTTAGAACAACGAGAAATCGGTAGCAGGCGTATTGTACGCACGAAAAGTTGCTACCCTGACGTGCGACGCAACGTCAATCTCTTGGCCGACTGACGGACGTAAGCGCACATAGTAGGGAGCATAACAAACCTTACACAGTGATGGAAGTGCCATTTGACCTTTTGGAGCAGGCCTTGTAGCAGGCAAAATGTTGTTTTGGAGCAGGTAGTGGCCCTCTTGGAGCAGGGTCCGGCATATGTTGGCACATTACTTGATAATAAAATAATGCTGCATTGCTATATGCAGTCCATCTCTATTATTGGAAGACAGAGTCTGTCGCCTTTTTAAGATATGATATATAAAATTCAACAAAGTAAACACAAAAAAAACATTTTTTTAAATAAAGTTTATTTGCTCGTCAGATAAAAAATACAATTAAATATGTCACACTGAGTTCTGATGGTACAGGATTTTAGTTTTATCAGCCTGCACTTCTTTTAAGGTATCTGCAGCAGCATCTAACGACTCTCACTGTTGTGGAATGTTTTAGTTCAGATTAGAGTTGTTTTTTGGGCAGCAGCTTCGAATATTGCGGTATTTGATATTCGCTTAAAAAATTCCGATTCATTCCGATGTGCTGGCGAAGTCACGATCGGATCACGGCGAGTTAACCCGTTGAGTGCGCTCCTTGCCCTGCACCGACGCGCTGCAGAGAAGCGACAGCCACGGAGCAGACACCGTAGTCGCGCGAGTCGCGCAGTGCTTTGTGCTCCGAAAAGGACGGTGAGGCTTTACCGGCACTACATCCAGAGTTTGGTGCAACTCAACTATAGGGAGTATTCACTGGCGGCCATATCCGTGTGCGCTGCTGCTGAGCGCGTGCTGACGGCGAGCTTCCGCAGTCCTTTTGGAGCTTGCATTTAGCACCATCACGGTTGCCGGTCTTGGCAGGCTACTAATGTGACCTCGTTCTGAACATGCGGTCTAAACATCGCCCTCAAATATGGCGTCCAGTGAATACCTCCTATACTTCGTTTCTGTTTCGGTGCGAGCGCAGCCGAAGCTACAAGCGCGCGCATGGAGCCCGTAACGGTGCCCACTCTGCACGAGGCCACGCGCGAGTCAGGACTCAGGAATGCACAGGGCATTGGGCTCGCGCTAGCTTTGACTTCGCTGGTAGCTAGGCACGGGAACAGGGCGGGAACAGGGCGGGCCCATTGACTCCAATAAAGCATGTTTATCGAACTTGTTTTTGTGTACAAAGGATTTACTTTTAATAATAATGTGACACATTTGAGAAAAATACTTGACGTGAAAATAAAAAGTACCTTTGAAGTAACTGTACCTTTACCTAGGTACATTTTTAAGCGAGTAGCTAGATACTCACCTAGGCACATTTTCGTATGAGTAACTGTAACTGTATCTTAGGTAAATTTTTGAAGTAACTTTTACAACCCTGGGGATAACACTACACTTCGGGGCGTCTGTTGTTACCTTTTTCGGGAGCAACTTCCATCCAGTTTGGGGGAAACACTGCAGGTTTTATTGCTGTTTTTATCTCCTTTTCACGTAGAAGTTCCACTGGTGTCCTTCACCAATCCTTGTACAGAACTGCCACCTCAGAAAGGGCGGAAGTTTTGCACCAGAAAGTGCTGATTGCTTCTTACAATTGCTAGTGATCATACATGAGTGATCATAACCTTTCCCACAATATCAATACAAATTTTCTAGCTACATAGAAGTTCAATAATCTTGAGATTGTTTATTTTAGCGTATGTGGGCCATAGTTCGTTTTCGTTCCCAAGCGATAGCGCTAGAAATTTAGGGGAACGTCATGTTGGCCAGCGAAGCTGTACAGCACCACCACAAATCATTCACCAAGAGACACATAAGGAACACTTCACCGAAGGTTTATTTACACTATATATACATCATTTGAAACGGTAGTGATGACTGCTTTGCGATCACTATGATATACACGAATGGGTTTCATTACAATTTTGGTGAGATTCGTTGCTAGGGTTCAATCTATACGTTAAATCATATGCTTTACATATACAGGGTGTTTCAGAAAACGCAGGACAAATCACTCCTCCGGAAACTAAGCATCGCACAGGAAAAAGATTGATGCCGTTTTGGTGTCTGCCAAAGAGCTCATTTAGAAAGAATAATCACGTTTATAAAAAAATATATTTTTTTCTTTTTTAGAAAGTAACTTTTTATTTGTTCATTTGAACGCCATAGTTTCATTAGAAACTTACTGGGCATTATCAATAACCCCTATATCAACCCCTTTTTAGAAAAGTATAAAGCATGCTGAGAGTTTTACAATGTTTTGAAAAAGCCTTAAATTCTGACGCGTACTTTGGTTTCAGATTCTTACCCAAGCGCATCTGGGCGGCAGCTGTTCTGCCCTCCGACGGCTGAAGCGCGGAACCAAGGCCAGCGCGCAAAAGTCAAAGCTCACTCTTGCCATGTCAGGCTCTTTCGAACAGCGAGACGTTCGTTATCGCCTGGCCACGCGCGCGCGCTACACTTCTTTGTTTTTTTACGAGAGAGGGAAGGGAGGCGGGCGGGCGGGCAGGCGAGAGACTATGATTTGTTTCCCCTTATGTCCGAGCGCAGACGATGTTATGAGACGAAGGGCCAATCAAACAGCGGAAAAGGCGCAACGTCATGACGTGATCTCTGCGCTTGATAGGACTAGCCGGCGGAGGAGCACGCACAGAGAGACGGCGAATACCGGCTGGTCCTATCAATTACAGCGAAAGAGGCACCATGACGTTGTGTCTCTTTTGCTTTTTGATTGGCCCTTCGGCGAAAAACATCGGCCGCGCTCGGACCGAAGCTGAAACGAAGTAAAGCGAATTGTCTGGACTTGGTTCCGCGCTTCGGCTGTTAGAGGGCAGGACAGCTGCCGCCAAGATGCGCTTGGATAAGAATCCAAAACCAGAGTACGCGTCAGAATCGAAGGGTTTTTCAGAGCATGGTAAAATGCTCGGCATGCTTTATAATTGTCTAAAAAGGGTTGATATAGGGGTTATTGACAATACCCAGTAAGTTTCTAATTGAGGCTATGGCCTTAAAATGAACAAATAAAAAGTTACTTTCTAAAAACAAAACAAAAAATGTTTTTTAAACGTTATTATTTTTCCTTAATAGGCTCTTGGGCACACACCAACACGGCATCAACTTTTTTTTTCTGTGCGATGCTTAGTTTTCTTAGGAGCGATTTGGCCTGAGTTTTTTTTTTTTTTTTTAACAGCCTGCATAAAAGCTGCTGCTTATATATATGTAAAGCAATGACGTCACCCGACTAGAGCGGGAGGAGGCCCGTTGTTCTCGTATGCATCTCCATTATCCCATGTTTCGACGTCTTTCCTTATCGAAATGCATATCTAGGTGACGGGGCGTATATGCATTTCCATACAATGGAGCATTTTTAGATGGAATTTCTGACCTATTTTGCACACGGATACCAAAAATGCATGGAAACCTAGCCATATACAGTTTTGCTTGTTAAAGGGGAAAACAAAAAAACGTCTAAAATATAACTTGCTTTGTTTCTCTGTACACGCAGTGCATCGGCAGCTGTTTGGACAACTCTTATCAGGTTCCACTCGTAAAGCACACTTGCCTTCCTTTGGACTCACCGGCTCTATCTTTGAGACTTCTGTTTCCGTCAGGAACCTCGGGACCGGATAAAAGACGGTCTTCGCATCCTTCCGTTTCTCTCTGCTGTCATTGCGAATAACATTGCCGTTATAGCTTCCCCGAGAGGTACAGCACGAACACGGCCGAGTACACGTTTCCCTCAAGGGTCCTAGGCATTATAATGAAATGTTTCATGTTAACAGCCGAGATAAACACGATTCAATAAGGAACAACCGAAAGTAAGAGAATCATGCAGGGGTAGCAGGATATTGAAGTTGCAATACTAAGGAAACATTATCTCTCATAGCATCAAATGGTTTCTCATCACACTTTAGAGTTCTGTGGAAGGTTCGATTTTTATTTTACGCGCGCATTTTTTTTGTTTCAGATGGAAAACTACATCCTGCTCCTAGCAGTGTTCTTGGTACATCAGGGCGTGGCACAATAGTTCAATGAAAGTAAGCTCTTTGCAAACTATACGAAGGTGTAGTCGATAACTTAAGACGGTATAAATCAAAGATTAAAAAAAATAATTGATGCGATAAATACGCAATATTGTAGATTGTTCTATTATATGTATTGTACGTTGTTCATTCGACGTTTACTGAAGCCCTGCGAAGTAGGGCGGCAAATTCTGGGAAAATAAGCATACAACGGAAACGAATCATAATTCCGTGGCAGCGCCTGTGCCATATTCAAATTAAAACACCTAATTGTTAATCGTCTGCTTGCACTATACTTACCTGCCTCGGACGTTTATGTATTGGCGAAGAACGGTATCCTTGTAGTTTTAATCGTTAATAAAATCAGTGTGATCCATATAATTTTTTTTCAATCTAGATCTAATAATAAATATAATAACACTAATTGTGTTGTATGTACCTTTATACAGCAAGAAGCTAGTGATCCCTAATGGGCGTCCAGTGTCTAAGTTGTAGATGATAAATTTGGCAAGTGCAGTTCAACTGCTAGCCTGGAACATTAACGTGCACCACGCAGTAGTGATACACAACCGAACGCCGGTACGATGCTCATCCAAATCTAAACGGGCAGTGGTGGGGATTGAACCCAGTATCCCTGGGCTCTTTAGCGCGAACTTTCCCTACACGTCCTCAAAGCTGAGGTGCGCTAAATCATTCAGTCCCCGATCCACCGATTTAACTTTTTCTAAGAAACACAAACTCAAAGCGTGGAGATTATCACTGCTTTGGGATTTCATAAATAATAAACCCAGACATACGCACTGGAAATCCGACAGCGTCGAGAAAAAGTTGCTATTACTCATCTTCAGAACTATAGGGTATAAACTATTCATTTTAACGATCCTTAGGCCACCTTTGAATTTTGCAGGCTGTGGACACGCAGAATGGGCCGGTTCCATAATTGTTGGACCCAAATCCCCTCAGCCTGGAGACTGGCCCTGGATGGTTCGTATATATTGTACTATAATTAACTAATATCGCGACTGTATGCTGTGGCGTATTGAATGGTTCGAAGGCTAGGTGCACCGTTTGCAATAAAAGTGCATTTGGCCTCTGGTTGGTGCTAATACACATCATGTATACCGATCAACACAGATACACGCGTTCATGATGAGGTAAGTAGCCAGTCAGAGCATGAAACCCTACTTACCTGTCCTTGATTCGATGAAGCTATCCCTCAAATCTAAGCAGACGTGCGCGAAGTTGGAAAATGTTATATGAGTCTCAGGCGGGGTATTAACGTGAGGAAGAAATCACGGGGATTTCTCCCTGGTGCTCGCGTAATGCAACTAAAACATGTGGCTTTTGACATGTAGCACTGCGATGTCAACTGAGCACCGGAGGGATACCCAGTTTGTACGGACATTTAGTAGACCGTATTCAAGAACTACGCTTTGCTAGCGGAAGCCCGTGCCGTTACCTCGAAGCATGGATTAAACACGGGCCCTCTGGGCCCACTTTCCGCAGCGTACGACCTACTAAAACCCTCTAGTATAAACAATTCCAGTTTAGCGGAGAGTCAGTTTGTTTTATATGTACGTTGCATTGAACGCTTTTTCTTTTTGTGTGTGTGTGTCAAGCATGGAAACCGCAAAATTTGTCTGCTTTGGTGTCGGGAGTCGAAAGCGCCAAATTTGATTACAAGCGCTGACAGCCGTCTCCCGGCACCTGGTTGCTGTGGACGAGGAAACTGAGAAGAGAACTGAGTCCGCTGTCGTTGCACGCATATCCCTCTGCGCATTTTTCCCCGTGTGAATACGGCGTAAAGGACCGCAGAAATGCCCCCCCCCCCCCTCATCAACATAAAGACTGGTTCGCACATTTGCGACAGTTGCGTTCGCAACAACCAAAACGACAGAACCATCCACTTTCTAATGAAGTCTTATAAAAAAAAAATAGTATATATATAGAGGCTATACATGCTGTTCTTCTTTTAAGCTGTACTGATTTGTTCAAAAAAAAGCCGTGAAGGCTACACTTACGCGCTTTTCTGCATACAGCCATGGGGCATAGTATAGGGGGCTGATCGTAACGATCAGTCGGCTAATTAAATATAATTTGTTAATCAACTTTTTAATTTGTTAAAATAGCCTTATGGTTCTAATTGTAAACTTGCTAAGCATCATCGAAAGCCGCGAAATCAACTGTTTTTAGGAAGATATAAGACAGATGCAGCCTTATACGGCGTTCGAGAAACAAAAAGACAAAACAAAAACAAAAAAAAAACGCAAAATTTGTATGCGTTTTTAGGTTTCAATAGGTTTTCTTTCTTTTTTTTTTCGGAGCACATCTTTGCGCCCGCGGTCCTGCTCCCCGGTGGTCGCGGCACGAAGCCACTCCCCTTGCCTTCCTCGTAGGATGGGGGGGAGTATAGTGCATGTGTGTTGCGCGTCACGGCCACTGGGGGGCAGGACCGTGGGCGCAGAGATGCGCTCCAACAAGAAACCGAAACCTTGAAACGCGTACGAGAGGAGCGTTTTTACGGAACGCCGTAAAATGCTGCCCCTGCATTATATCCTTCTAAAGAGAGATTATTTAGTAGTTTTCAATGACGCTCAACAAGTTTATAAAATTATTATTGAAACCATATGTCTATTTTTACTAATTAAAAAGTTAATGAACACATTCTACGTACTTAATTAGCTGACTGATCGTTAGGATTACCCCCCTGTACTAGGTTCCCCTGGCCGTATAACTCACACGCACAGACAGCATAACTGAAGCTCTCACGGCTTTTTCAAACAAATCTATAAAGCTTAAACAAAAATCACCCTGTAGATATTCTATTGAAAATATGTGCAATTGTCTATCCACTGACTACGTAAAAGGAAGGTTTGTCTGTCTGTTGCACAGGGGTTGCGATGACGTCAAAACGCCAAGCACTTATTGCCTGATTGGGAAAAAATAGTGGGTAGACCTCAAGGCATCTAGCAGTGAGGTCCCACTATCCTTCTAATCAGAGCCAATCAGAACTCGGCGTCGTTCTGAGGTCACCGCAACACCTGCGTAAGAAGCAGACGACTTGCTCCCCGCATAGCTCTTTGGCCGCTTTTTTCTGCTGAATATTTGTAGAACATAGAGATTTCAACAAGGTTTCTATACCCTTACAACAATAAATCAGTTTTTCACGAACAAAAAAAGTTAATTCTGATTAAAATTTTAGGTTTCGCACGATACATCCATAGAAACACGCACTCGCCACTTGCGGTGTGCGCCTGTCAGAACCCAAAGAAAGGCGGTCACGGAAAAAGGGAAGGAGAGTAAAAAAAAAGAGGATGCCCAAAGCGTCCCGGAGGGGATCTCTTGGTGGCTCTACCACAGCGCGAGTGGCAAATCCAAAATCATTCCCGTTTATGTATATATCTGAGAAAGACGTCGTTTGATACCCTTCTCCTCTTCCTCCACGCAACGGTGTCCGCATCCTTTCCATTTCTTCTACTGCTTACGTGATACCGCTGTTTCGTCTTGCGCGGTTTGCGTTGCCTCGCCGCCACCACGTTTGGGAGAGAATCTGCGTCTGGTGCACGCCCTGGCTCCGCCCGGTCCTTCCGTTGACCAAAGTCTCTATATATACGGCTGTGGGACTATTGCACCCCTCTGCAGCATGTATACACTACTGTTTCAAACCCACTTTAGACAGTTCGCCATAATCAGCTTTTCAACGTATACGTTGCTATATACATTATATATGTGCCGAGTGGTGGAAGTTTGAACTGAAAATATAAAGACATAAACTTACCTCGTTCAAATAAGCAATAAGCGAGTGTTTGGGGCGACCTACGGCGTTGTTTTGTAAACGGTGCCATGGTCATGTTTTTGCTGATTTCTGGGCTGCTGATAGATCACGCAACATTGGAAACATGAGGAATCAAAGCCTAAACCAATCATCTCTGTAAAAAAAAAAAAAAGAATGGGGGGAGGGGGGGGGGGGGGGCGGGAGGGCGTGGAGTTATGAGGGATTTAAATAGTTGTTTTTGAACTTAGTTTATTTTTGCTAAAAAAATATCGCACTTTGATGTTCTTACTTTAGAGATAGCGCGACGCGCTGAAGGAAGTCCAGTCAAAACTTTAAGATCCTCTGCAATGCTCAACGCCAGCGCGCTCTCGACGCTTAACATCTGTCGCAGCATTCCGCAGACGGGACGCACTCTATGCGAAACGCCGTCGTATGTTGCTTTTAGCGGGTTAATATTTAGTTCATATTTTTTATTGAACGAGGTAGGTTCCTTTGTTCATACTTCAATCTAAACTTCCGCCCTCCAGTCGTGCTTCTGTAGTAAATCGCAGAGCGACGTTTTGAGCGACAAATTCGTGCGTACCGTGGGAAGCGGGTTCGAGGCCTCATTGTACACGCTATATTCACCCAACTCTGCAACAGTCGATAGCACGAAGGAGCCAAGGTATTTCGTGCCTCAGTAAACTTCAAGTAGCGCGTTTATTTGCAATTCCGCAACGTACAGAAATTGAGAGATACGACATTTCTTTAAAAAAATACTAGTAATTGCAATACGTCCCTTAAATCCTGCGCAGGTTTTTTTATTTAGCATTAAATTCAACAGCAGAACGTAAAAATACTAAGAAAAACGAAAGTGTACAGGGATCAGCCTATAGCTGGCAGTAGCGCGTTTGTTTACAAAGATAGGCAAAGGAATAAACCTGACTCTCTGTATGTGTGCAGGCGGCCATATTTATGCAGGAGAGTGGCTACGAGAAAAAAGTCATCTGCGGAGGTGCTCTCATTTCTCCCAAGCACATCCTTACGGCAGCAGTCTGCGTCAGCGGCAGGAGACGGACGACGTGAGTTATAGGCTGATTTCATGCGTACGCGTTGAACATTAACGGACGAGGTTGATAAGATTATTATCCGCGCACCACCAGTATTGCCCCTGTTGAATGAGTGGTCAGTTTAGCCCACATCCGTGGTTCCCAGGTGCTCAAAGTCTTTTTTTTTTTAATTTCTTGATATAGTTATTTTCAGTGACGATCGGCAAGTTTCTAATTGGAGCAATATGTTCCATCTTCACGAATTAAAATTATAATTAAAGCTTTTAGTTAGGTAACCGAATTATCGTGACGGTTATATCCTCTCCACAGGGTGTTCGCGCCACTTCCGACTGCCATGAGAGTGGCAGAATATTACTTCCGGATCCCCCTATGTTTTCCTTGTGTGTGGGTGTGTGTCTGTCTTGTTTTTAAGTTCTCGATGCGCACCAGCACGATCAAAATGTCGCTAGTTGAGTTTCTCGCGACGAGAAATGCCGCCGAGGGCCGCCGAGCTTGAGTTACATCAACAGACGGTGTTAGGCTACATCAATGTGCTGCCGAGAGATGGCGCAACCCGACAAACCCGAGATTAGAGCGCCTAGATTGTAGAGAGGGTTCAACTGAAACTCTATAAGGAGCATTTGCAGTTTAATGGCGGACAGTTTCTGTAGAAAGTGTTTGCAAGTGCGCTGCGTCAACGCTGCGGTGCCTGAATCACGTCTTATATCTTGGGACTTTAGTATACGTCAAAATTGATCTCGAAATGGCAGCAAATTTGATCACTAAAGCCGGTACGTCATACTGTCGGATACCGTGATCCTGGCGGTTGGGTGTGGAAGTACAGGCAGAATGTATACGAACGAACGCAAGACGCTCTCGTTGCGGCATCCCAACTCCTGCACTTTTAGAAGAAAACGGTCTATACCTGTCTAAAGGTTCTTGTACTCTATTTCGTTTTAGAAAAGGAAAAACTTTCGTCCCTGAAAGCATGGAGGCTAAGTTTCTCCGTCGTCTGCATCTCAATATGGTGTCCCAGAATTGAGCGAATCAAGCACAATAAGGCTTAACGAATAAGCTATGTCGACCGTATTTTCTGGGCTATAGTCCGCGCACTTTACGTCTTACCTTTGCTATTCTTCGAGCCAGAATTCCTTCGTCAGCACCGCACATCACGGAGGAGAGGTAATCCATTAGCGAAACCAAAAGCCGCTCTCAAGAAAGTAAATTCGAAGCAGCCTCTTGGCTCATTTTCGCACGTTAACAAGAAAATATTGCGAAAAATGAAAGAAGGTAAAATCGCTCGCCACCAGATGCAGGGACAAGCAGATTAATTGCAAGTAGCTAGGCTAGGTGGTGCTAGGTACCGTCAAATTCATGGCTCACAAAAATGTTTGCTCACGATACACAGATCTACATACACAAGCATCAGCTGAACAGTTACGAGCTCATAGACAACGCATTCAAAAATAAACGTCAACGTACACTGCCCCAATTATTAATTCCGACCTCTGCGCTTCTGCCTCTTATACTAGTCGTTTTGAAAGTATGGATTTTCTTGATGGGCACCTAAGCAATAAATAATATTTCCAGCACGTTGCTTGTTCTCAGTAATGTTCTACTTCCGAATGTATTTTGAATGCTTCAGTGGATAAATCACTTAGTAAAATGCAAACGCTCATGCTGTAATTATTTACAAAAGACGACGAAACAAGCCAATTCACTGCGGTTCTAAGGGGTCTAGGACTTTTCGATGTATGGAGTTTCGGTGAAGGGCGTTTCGGTGTAGGACGTTTCGGTGCGGTCTTCTCAGGAGCACGGACGTTTCGATACATGGACAGTTCGGTGCATGGATATTTTCGGTACATAGACAATCAGAATACGAGATTTTTTTTTTTTATTTTCTCTATAGTCTTCTGAACAGCTAAAAAAAGTTACCTCACTAAAGATATTGAAAAAATGATATCGAAGTAATCAATTAATTTCAATGTTACTTTTATTCCAAACTTTGGGTGGCTTAAATACACATAAAAATTGAGGAGTTCCCTGTTTATTGGTTTTTTGTGGTCGTTACCTGGTCACTCACGTTTTGATCAGTTTCAATAGCAGTCGTCTTTCAACGTTCGCGACTTAGAAATATACCGTTTTCTACTCACTAATGGCGAATTCCACTGGTCGTTTTGGAGCACGCCAGGTTCAGTAGACCAGATCCGAGATGGGGCACGCGATCTGGATGAAGTCGCTCCGCCTCCGGATCCAGAATAAAAGGTGACCACTCCCCTAGGATTGGTGGATGCCTTCCCGTCATTCACCTTCCCGCGGTCCTGCTTCTCGAAGTAAATGATTTCGCATTAGCGGCGCTAACAACAGGCCTTCAACGCGAGAGCGAAGTTAAGCATGATGTGAAAGATGCGTGTCTATAAGCGATGTGCATCACCATAGCCCCCTTGCCTCTTCATCGTAATACTCGTGAATGGTGTCCAAGTACGTCTAGATTTTCAGCCTTTGCTGCGGTGGTCCAAAAAGACAGTCGAACTCGTGCGGGACATACAAGCGATCCTCGTCGTCACTGCTACTCGAGCCGCTGCTGCAGGAGGAGCAGCTCGAGCAACTTCACGACAACCTGTCATCAAGCAGCAGCAGTGAAGCGGGTGGCACTCCGCGAGTGATTGTTACGAAATTCTTCCGAGGCGAGATGCCCGGCGAGAAAGCAAGTCACGTGGGCGAGTCGAAGACTGGCCAGGCTGCGTCCTGGTCGAATCCGCTGAAATCGGCGAAGCGACTTTTCTCGAGTCCGAATCGAGATCTGATTGGAAGCGGATATAAACTGACGAGTAGAACATGTCCGTCTTAATCGCGATCGCCCAGTGAAATAGGCCCGCTCCAGAAAAGTCGATCCCGGCGCGCTCCTAAACGAGCAGTGGAATTCGACATAGGTTGGGAATCGTTCTTATTTCCAGTCGCTATCAAGCAAGAACCCCGCGCGCAGAAAGCAAGCGTGTTTTCTGCAGCTTTCAAAGGCTGAAGCAGGACTCTGTCCGGCAACCACTCCTATACTCCGTTCACCCTTAAGCTGAGCGGGGGAAGCTACTTCCTCTTGGGACCTGTCATACGCCTCAATTTTAAATATCTTTCTACAGATGTGTACGCACTGTCGAATCTGGCGGACTCTCCGGACAAGTTGAAAAGAAAAGGAACTTGACGAAACTACGAAAAGAAAGCCAATATTGAAAGAAACATTTTATTTCGAATTCTACCCCTGTTTTAGTTCGACGTGAGCGCGTCGGTGAAGTTAAATAAAAACAGAAAGAATAAACATAGAGAAGTCCGTACACCGAAATGAACGTACACTGAAATGTCCTTTCACCGAAAAGTCCCTGCACGGATAGGTCCTTGCACCGAAAACACCGCACCGAGGTGCTGTTCTGTCCGTCCCTATGTTTATTCTTTGTTTTTATTCATCTACCCTAGGCAGTCCGACAAATTGCCCTGGGGCACGTTGCCCTTTCCGACGAGTTTCCCCTTTCTGCTAATTGTCCAATGACCACACGGCTTCGCTATTTGAAAAGTTGGCATTTGAGTTGACCATTCGGGTTGACCAGGTCCCCCAGAAGGACATGCAAAATTAGATTTATACAAGGTTTATACATATGGTGACAGTAGTTTGTGTGAGATTGGCTGGTGTTGCATTTTAGAGAATTAACTCTAGATAACCATATTTGCAATATAGTTTCATCAAACTACTGCCACCAAATGTTGGGCGAGTAACTCTGCTTTTTCATTGTAAAAGTTTAATCATTGCCTTGTTATCAACTCAGCCATGGTTTCTGGTTTGCACTTTTAGTGATAATAAAAAAAACTGTACGTTTTGGGGCTACTTTGTCGTTCTTAAAGTTCTCTAACCACAAAAAAAAAAAAAACAGTGAACCGTGAACGCTGCTTTAAATTGAGAATTGCTCAAATCGAAGAGGTTGCAAGCTCTTAAAAAAAAAAATAAAACACAGTTACAGATATAAAAATTCAATTGTAATCTTAATAAATAATTTAAGCCACATATTTACGCCGAAATGTCCGTGCACCAAAAAGTCCGTGCACCGAAACGTCCGTGCACTGAACCATCTAACACCGAAAAGTCCGTGCACCAAAAAGTTCGTACACCGAAATGTCCGTACACTGAAATGTCCTTTCACCGAAAAGTCCTTGCTCCGAAAAGTCCGTGCACCAAAAAGACCGCACCGAAACGCCCTGCACCAAAACGTCCTTCACCGAAATGTCCGGATCCCGTTCCAAGCCATGTGTTTGTTTCCCCGCAAGGCACGTCGTAGAAAAGCGCGAAGTACGGCAGCTTTTCTATCGCGGTATCTGTTTTTTTTCTTGTTTTTGCGCTTTTCCCGTGAGGCTGCAATTGTAGTCTTGAAGTAAACTCTGTTGAGGGGGCATTTCATTAGCTGGGAGTTACGGCAGGTGTTGTGTACGGAGCTATGCCGTTGTGAGCTCGTAAACTTCTTGTGCCCATCCCAGCGCGTCACTTGGAGGGCAGTTTCTCCAGGAACCGTTGTATATTTAAACAGCAATATAAAGAATCGCTGTATTTGTCGTTTTTACTTATCATTCCCCCTACTGCTAGAATTCCAATCTGTAACTACTAAATATACGTAATTTCCGTAATATGTCAAGCCTGTTCAGTCCTTCCTCCAGAGCGTAATTGCTATCGTGGAAGGAACAACAAGACATCCCAGACGACAGTCACCTTCGCCACTCTACAATAGGAACTACGGTTGAGACCTGCGTTTTAACATGACTATCCGCAGGTCGATCGATTGCACAGTAAAGGCCCGTTTACACTCTTGCAACCGAGTACGAGCGAGAGAGACGAGATTTGTTAAAACCTCTCAAGATTTCTTAGGACGAGAGAACACACTGGCACGCTGGCGCTATATGTCCGGTGATCCTGGAACTGCATTTCGCAAAAGCGAAGCTTTTGCGGTGTTTCCGAGGTCAAATGTGCGTAATACCTATGAGAAAGGCTTGTTTGTAATATTGACACAAGTTTTTCGAGCCAAGATAGATAGGATAATGCTCAGGAGAAATAGAAAATATGCCGGACTGCCAAATTTACATTGCTACCCAATAGAAGGCGCCAGTGTATCCTCTCGTTGTAAGAGGTTTCAAGGAACCCAGTTTTAAGAGGTCGCAAAAGTGTGTACGGGCCTTAATCCCTCAAGCGGTGTTAAACTCTTTCACGTAAAGCAGTGTCAACGTGCGAACGTTTACGTCATCTCAGCTAGTTGTTACCCCACTGATACGCGAACACACGTTCACATCGGTGACAATTCCAGTCTTCGACGCACAACACTGCCATCGCGATGTTGCTGGCACGCGGAAACTCAAACCCTGTTGATTGCCGGTTGGCACTCGGCATCATGCAGGAAACAGAACCGAACGCTGTACAAAAGACACGGAGGAACCAGGCAGCAAAATCGATCTGTCTTGGGTGCAGTTTCCGCAGTTTCCATGACGTCGTCAACGTCAACAAGTCGTTCCGCAATCTGGAGACTGCTATCCAATAGCGAGTTCGTTTCACGGCACTCGTGCCCACGCGTCCCCACTCGCAGCATAGAGCGGGTTCGTTTCAGCCGGCACTCCACGAGTGGTTGCACTCTCCGAGTTGGTTTCAGCGCTGGCACCCCACGCGTGCATGCGCTCGCTGCACCGAGGAAATCGGGAGTGCGCCAAATGCAATCCCGTCATGCCTCGCACCGGCGAGGAGCGGGAGCAGACGATGAGGGTTCGTCTGCTACGATGCGTCGCGGAACCGAAGGGAAAAAAAGTAGATTTTCTGATAGAAATCGCGTCCCGCGGGCAACGTAATCAAAGACGAGCTTGAATTGTGAGCGTCTGCTATTTCAGGAAGGAAGGAATTGACAAAACGTGCTCTATTTGCAGGTTTTAAGTCGCTCTGTTGCCGTACAGACGCTGAAATATACCAGGCTGTAAAGGAATGCTGAGAACAAACACATCAGTGGCCCCCGAGATGTTTATCACCATCCGTGTGCGGGTGAAAAATTGAACATTTTTCGACAAAACTCCCTCAGCGGAAACCTGTGAGTGCCCCATAAGCACCAGAGGAAGCTAAACATAGTGACTTTAGCCAAGGCTTGGGCAACACCATCATGTTGAACATTTACCTGCGTCAGCTAACTTGCCCCATTGTATTGTGTTCGAGAAAGCTCTCGTTCTCGACGCCCTCACCAAGGCTAATAGAGAGTTTTAGTAGATCGTTCCCATGACTCCGATAACGATACCCGATACTCCGCCACCGCCTCCTTCGCGCATGCATAGCATCGTTATCGGGGCTATCCGAGGTATCGGAACGATCTACTAAAAGTCTCTAATATCTGATCCGCCTGTAATGACGGTCGAAATCGAAAGTCCCACGAAACGTTTTGCTGGATATTTCAACAGACTAGTTTTAAGCCGTACCTTTTCAGTGGTTCACATATAATACCCTGCTCAAACGGATCAAGCTTCTGCTCTGACAGCATCATTAGTTTTCTTCAGTGTAAGCGATTGTAAAGAGCAACCAGCTGTTTTGTAAACAGCTGGTTGGGGAAATTTACGCCGTCTGTAACTGTCTCTACGACAGCCGAATTGCTTGAAGTCATCGCAAATGAGAACTAAAGGTTGCAGCGACCAACGTTTGTAGATATACGTTGGTAGCGACTGCCACTCTCGCATTTACACCCATCACTAAATAGAGATCGTACATACTAACTCTAGAGGAAAAGGTCGGCCATTTTCCCATGCATTCTGACTGCCGCAAGCAGCAGAGCATGCAGGCAGACCCTCGGGGTCATACACATTGTTACCAGCTGCCTTTGATTTCACAAATATAATTATATCATCAGAGCAGTTTCACAAAATTCAACAATCCGCGAACTTACCGGTGGGAAGATATTCGCGTTCCTTTCGAAGCATTTTTTTTTTTTTTTGCATAGTGCGAAGATGTACGGCCTCGCGTCAACGCTAAACTAAACCAGATAACCGTCCTCGCGGGCGGGGCGCGAGTGGGCGAGCCCCAGGATTATGAAACCGAGCAAACACCAGATTTCCGAGATTTCAACAGAAGGGAAGTTAATGCAGCGTAATTAGTATACTGTTTTTTATAAGCATTAGAGTAGCTCAGAATTCAGTTTACAACGTTAAATAATCACTATTTATATTGCTGACAGTTTTCGGTCTTCGCGATTACCATTGCGACTGCCGTCCTTCAGCTGGCAACATCGGTTTTTTTCTCTCGTTTTCTGTCACTCTCTTTCACGATCTTTCATTCGGGGCCCAGGATGTCGGCGCGCGGCATTTGCCACTCCTCCTCACCCACCTTTACCCCCCTTCATCACTCCGAACAGAAAGGTGCTAGTTTCGGTTTGAGGTTGGTACCTTTTCTACAACATAGATGGCGGCTGCATCTGTCTTCTGCACTCGGCGCATTTGGCGTGTTCATTTGATTCCAGGGGCCCTAATCTGGACATTTGGCAAAAAAGTGGGCGAGAAATCCGGCGGCTATGATTGGCCGGCGCCAAGGTCAAGTGCGGCGGTGACCAATCCCGGCGCTAGATTTCTCGCCGACTTTTTCGCCAAGTGTCCAGATTAGGGCTCCAGTTCTCCGTGCAACACACTGCGAGTGCGATGCATTCTGGGAGAGAACTCAAACGGTGCCAGTGCAAGTGAAATGAACTCGCTATTAGCGCAACGTACGTAGCGACGCTGGCACTGATCGGAAACTTGGCTGTTTCTAACGGCTTCGTTTTGCTAGTTTGTAAAAATGTGCAGTCAAAACGTCAATGCAACCTAGATGCCATGCATGTTTGGACTGGGAGACCGAATTACAGGCGGCCTTCGCTGCCGCTGGACCTTAATCAACTCAATAACGTCTATCAAACAACGCGCGCGAAGTGCTCTAAAAACGAAACCAAAAGAAGATGGAGCAGGAAGGCGGAACTGCCCTCCCGTCTGCCTAGAGAAGGAGAAAAACCTCGTTCCTCCCTTTTTCTCGTGCCCGCTTGGGTTATAGGAAGTATTCAAAGGACGCCATATTTGTGGGTGCTCTTTAGAGCGCATGCTCAGAGCGAGCTCCTATTAATAGGCTGCTATGACCGGCAATCTTGATGGTTCGGAATGCACGCGGCGAAAGAACTGTGGAAGCTCGGCGTCAGCACCCGCTCAGCAGTGGCGCACACAGCTACGGCCGCCAGTGAATACTCCTTATAAGTACTGGAGGTTATAAGTACTAGAAGGGGGCAAGTTGCAATATTGGTGAAGCCTAGTCATAAAAAAGTTTAAACCAACGTGACCGTAGATCTCTCTGGCAATTGGTGCGCGTGACATGTCACGTGTGAGATGGATGGTTGATTGTAGAAGGACTCCCTGCAGGATTGCGCGCGCTCCGTCTGGTAGGTTTTATCATATCGAAGGCTAGACGAAGGCTAGCTACGGTCACGTGATGTTGTCACGTTGTCCTGATAAGTGAGGAGGACAAGGAGGAAAATGAGAAAGAGGCGAGGCGTCAAGAGAGCATGGCTTGTGGAGGCCACGCGGCCGACGTCATGCCCTCTCCTACCCTTTTATCCTCCTTGGCGTCAATAGCAGTGAGGAAATCGCGCAATTGCTACCTTTTTATCCTTTTTTTTTTGGTAAAGTTTGGCTGCCGAATGTTTTGTAAAGGGCGGCGTGTGTATTTTACAAATAGGATTACAAACAAACCGGAGCGCCTCTAGCGGACGCCACCGGTGCCCCGCATGCGCGATGGAGGGTGGGCAAGAAGCTCTACGTCGCCCATAATCAAGCCATTGAAATGCGATGTTGTCAACATCGGTGTGAGTCCCCGGGCTTTTTATCGCGTTTTAATTGTTGATTCTAGGTGTTCCTAACAATCTCCGACTACGTGAGCGGCTTCAGAAAAATTAACCAGGCTCGATACACCCTAAAACTTCGCGTGAAAAATGTGACGTCCTTCAATTCATTTCACGTGGACGCCGCAGAATGGGCGCTAAAGCCTAACTCCCACGATGAGATTCTGCTCGCTATTTTCAGTCGCAACGTCGCTCGGGCTGCAAAAGCGTGGACCGTAGCCGAGATGGTGTACGTCGATACTAAAAATCGACAGTAGAATCGGACATTACAAGTCGGTGATGGCCACTGGTAACAATGATCAAAATCTCCTTGAATCTACTGTTTACATTGAGCAGACTTATCCCAACCAACCTTCAGTCTTAAAAGTTGTTTGAGGCCTGCACTTAGTTCTTATTATCGCAATTACCGGGTCAACGCTTGGTTTCCCGGCCGCTGTGGTTTGAACGAGGAGACGACAAAAATGCAGACAGTTTGAAAGAGCAGACGTCTGTTCGAACGCATGCGCAATGGAGTGTGGGCAAGAAGCACCGCGTCTCGCGTCAATAGATTATTGGAATGTCACGTTGTCGGCGTATGTGTGAGTCTGCGTAGTCTATTTTTTATTTATTTATTTATTTATTTATTTACAGATACTACTGCCTTCTCATGGAGGGCGTTGTAGGACGGGCTTCTAAACAATGACTGAAACGTACAATATGGGACAAGGCCAGTGCAACGAACATATTAAAGAGCAGAAACCGTGAAACCGACAACCGAAATACTGCACAACAATGAAACGAAACAGTGAGCATCATTACACTTTGCCATGTACATTTTACCATTTACGCTAGAAAGCGAACAAGACATTGAACGATGTTATATACACAAACGACCAACACAACTTAGTTCGAGATATATAGCTGCCAAACTATTTCAGGAGCAGTGCATAGAAAAATTGGCTAACAGACAGCAGTCACAACAAAATCAAAACAATAAGCAATAAGTAGCCTCGAGGTTATTTAAATAATGAAAAGAGCGAGGCTTTAAATGATTGGATGGAAGTCGTGTTTACGATGTCAAAAGGCAGCTCATTCCATTCAGTAATGGTTTTAGGAAAAAAAGAAAACTTGAAGCAGTCGGTATGGCATTGATAGTCTGTAAGTGATAAGGCATGGTAGCTACGTGTGCTTATCGCAGATTTTAGAGTGACATAGCGTGACCTGTCTATTCTAAACCCATCGTTTATCAGTGTGTATAGGAAAGTGAGTCTGTTAATTTTCCTACGCGTTTGGAGGGGCTGGATACCGGCTATGCTGTATAGGGCACTCACAGAATCTAATCTTTTGTATTTGTTGTAAATGAATCTTAGTGCCCTCTTTTGTATTTTTTCGAGTTTATTTATGTTCGATAATGTGTGTGGATCCCAAGTAATGTCAGCATATTATAAAAGTGGCCTGATGAGAGATTTGTAGGCTATTAATTTTGTTGCAGATGTAGAGTGTCTTAAGTTACGTTTCAGATACCACAGTTTGAGCATCGCCTTCTGACACAGCGAGTCAATGTGGGCATTCCATCTGAGATCAGAAGATATAGTGACTCCAAGATATTTGAATGAAGAAACTTGTTGCAGAGCAGAGTTATTTAAACTGTATGAAAAGACCAACGGAGACTTTTTACGCGTTATTGTCATCGAAACGCATTTTTCAAGGTTTAACTGCATTTGCCATGTCTGGCACCAGTCACTGATTTTTTTCAGGCTCGAATTGAGATTAGCTTGATCTGCGCCATTTTTAATTTCAGAAAATATAACCAGATCATCGGCAAATAGGCGAAAATTTATGTTTATGTTATCTTTTACTACGTCGTTTATATAAACGAGGAAAAGGAGAGGGCCTAACACGGATCCCTGGGGAACACCTGAATGCACCGGCAGTAATGATGATCGTTCCTTCTTTACCTCAACAAGCTGTTTCCTATTGCATAGGTAGTCTTTAATCCACCGAAGCACTTTGCCATTTGGTAATAATTTAGATAGTTTTACAAGAAGTTTGGGGTGTGACACACGGTCGAAGGCCTTCGAAAAATCTAAAAATATTACATCCGTTTGCCCCCTTTTGTTAATAATTTCCGAAAAATAATGAACCGTTTCCGTAAGTTGCGTAGTCGTAGAGAGCTTACGCCTGAATCCATGTTGTTGAGAACAAATAACGTTGGTTGTTTCGAGAAAAGAAGAAATATGATTATGTACTATATGCTCAAGCAGTTTGTTGACCGTGCAGAGCAAAGAAATTGGTCTATAATTAGTAGTGTCATCGGTGCTCCCCAATTTGTGGATGGGAACGACTCTTGCGCATTTCCAATCATCTGGCACTGAACCTTCTCGTAGCGATTTTTCGAATAAACAGTATAAATATTTAGAACACCATTCCGCGTATCTCATTAAAAATTCATTCGGTATATCGTCGGGACCAGAACTTTTTTTAGTATCTAGACTGAGCAGAGAAGCGAACACTCCTTCCTCAGAGACGGCAATATCAGGCAGTGACTGTGCAAATTGAAAATCTGGCGAGCTCGGTTCGACACCGTTGTCTTGCGAAAACACACTGGAAAAGTACTGGTTAAAGGCGGTGGACATTTCTTTCCCCGCAGTTACGTCTACTCCGTCAACAATTATTTTATCTAGCTGTTCCTTCTTGGGAGAAATGTATCGCCAGAATTTCCTTGGGTCTGTTATTAAAATACGAGGGAGTGAGACGTTAAAAAAGTTATACTTGGATTTGCGTATAGAATTGTTTAACACCTGCTTTTGCTCCCTCATCTTGTCAGTATATTCTCCTAGTAGAAGATTGTGTTTATTTTTGCGCAGTCTATGAATTCTGCGTTTTAAGTGAATAATATTAGGCGTTAACCACGGTTTGTTATGATTTTTGGAGCGGAGAGTTCTTTTAGGCACATAAAGATTCAAACACCCATGAACTAGGTTTTTGAAATACAACCACATTTCGTTAACATTATTTTCTGGCGAAGAGTACAGACTAAGAAAAACGTCATGTTTAATTGCAAATTGGTCAATAACACTTTCGTCGAGCGCGTTCTTAATATCGTACACTCTGCGTGTGCTCCTACGAGCAGGACTAGCACAACCTACACTAGAGGGATTATATTCAAAAACAACAATGCGATGATCTGAGATGCCTTCCGAGACCTCACATGAAAAGGTGCGCTTCGCGACATCACTTGAAACAAACAGGAGATCAAGAGTATTTGACGATGAACCTTGAACACGTGTGGCTGTAGTCACGGTTTGATACAGGTTTAGATTGAACGACATTTCATTTAACAAGACAGAATCAGTACAGTTGTGGTTCAAAGGAGAAAGATTTTCCCACCTAATATTGGGAAGGTTAAAGTCACCTGCAATAATAACGTGCTTATTTTTTCTTACAATGGGCGTGAGGTGTGAGTATAAATTTTCTAAAAACGACAAGTCAGCATTAGGGGGACGATAAACACCACCAACAATAGTGGGAGCAGAAAATGAGTTTATTCTACCCCAACAAGACTCGGTTCCATCAACACCATTCATAACCGTAAAGTTCAGCGTATCTTTTAACATTATTGCGACCCCTCCACCTCGAGAGCACCGGTCTTTTCGAATGATTTTAAATCCGCTGGGAACAATTTCAGAGTCACTGATAGAGCTATGAAGCCATGTTTCAGTGATGACCAGTACATCGGGGTCATGCTCAGCTAACAAAATGTCAAGATCGTCAAGCTTGTTCAAAAGGCTACGAGCATTTACGTTAATTAGCTTAAAACTACTTGGCCCTGTAAGTTGACGTCAAGGTTGGGAAAATGAAGAAGCTGCATGCAGCCTTTCACGCTGAGCAGTATCACAGTTCCAAACATAGGCGTCACCGTTGATAAGGAGCTTATCATAGACGAGTTTAACCTTTTGTTTGTTAGCTCTCTCGGCTTGGGAGCTCTCCCATAAGTTACGACGCAATGACTGTACACGAACAGAGTAATCTTCGCCAATAGCGATATTAGTACCTTTTAGCTTCGTAACATTTTTCAAGAGGGCCATCTTATCATTGTAGTCAAAAAACCGCACTATAACTGGTCGCACTTTGTTTCTTTGATTTTTCCCTAGCCTATGCAAACGTCCGATGGAAGTTACCGTGACGCCTAGCATGCTTTCGAAGATGTTCACACTTACATACTCTTTTAAAGCGTAAAAGGTCTCCTGAGCTACCTCAGGAATACCATAAATTATTAGGTTGTTGCGTCGTGATCTGTTTTCAAGATCGTCCAGTTTCAGTTCAATATGCGATACGGAAGATGTTAGACCTGTTATTTTCTCCTCGCAATCTTGTATTTTTTTTACTTCCATGCTCAGGTTTTCAATCGTCCGTTCGATAGAATCTAAGCGATTATCAAGTTTTGCAAGCGCTTGATCGAATGACGATTTCCACGTTTTGATGTCCGCTACGTCTTGAGCCATCTTGTTTTGACTCTCGAGAATCTGCGCAAGCAATTCCTGAGTTGTAGGCCCAGGGTTCAGTTCTACATCGCCCGACAAGGCCAACTTGATTATGGAGCTTATAGCGGAAATGAAATCAGAACATGCCTGGGTGCTTGGCAGCAGTAAAAGCCAGATGTTATTGCTTTTGTGAGAGTCAGAATCAATTTGACCAACCTGCACGAGAACGAAGAACAGTTTAGGCGTCATGTTGGTTTGCTGCTGCCAAGCCCAGTGGTGGATGCTGGCCTCAGTCGCTCTTTTATACCCCGGAGGCGCTGGCGCTGTAGTCGAAGATGGTCTGGTGACTTGTGACGATGCAACTCTGGGTCTCACGCGGAGTGGTTATCGATACGACGTGAAGTTTAAGGACAGCAAGTTCACACGCGGCAAGTGTACGTTTACAATCAGCGCTGTAGCGTGGTTGTTTCCTTGGACGAAGTGACTTGTAGAATGGTAGTCGACTGGCCACGGGGATGCCATGATCAGCAGCTGCACGAGAACGAAGAACAGTTTAGGCGTCATGTTGGTTTGCTGCTGCCAAGCCATATTTTGAGTTGAAATTGGCGATTCTACGTCCTCATCTTGCCACTGTAGTCGTCTTGTCTCGTCTTACCACTTTAGTCGTTTGAGCGAAATTATCAAGGCTCGTTACGCCGCTAAACGCTGCGCAAATATTTTGACGTGCAGCGATTCATTCCCTTGAACGTCGCAGGATGGACGCCAATACTATGATGAGATTCTTCTAGCTATTTTCGTTCGCGACGTCGCTCGTGCTGTAAAAGTGTAGACGCTACCGGCGATGATCTACGTCGATACTGAAAATCGGAAGCGGGAGCAGACCGAGTGAATCAGGCGTAACAAGTCGGAGATGGTCACTGGTACCAATGATCAGCATTTTGTATCTGCTGTTTACTCCGAGCCTACTTAAAGGAGCTGTGCAACAGTTTCAGTTCTTTGATTAAATAATATGGCAGTTAGTGTCTCGACCTTTCTGAAGTAAGGAACAAAAAACCGCTTCTGCTTGCATGTCCTAGTTTTTATTTTAAAAATAGACAAAGATTGGGGTTTCCGGCACCTCTCAACTCCTTCACCATCTTCCGAGTCACGTGCGCTGTGATGTCAATAGGGTTTGCGCGGGGTTCCGGTGAAGCTCTCTCTCTAGATCCATCAGTGAGCAGCGAGAACTCACCCGCTCGCGACCGCGTGACCACGTGCTGGCGGGCGCAGCGCGAACAATATTGTGAAAGGAGAAAGTTCCATCCGGGTCCCGCCATACCCGTCCGGCCCTGTCCCCCTCCCTCTCTGGTTTCTGGCAGCTGTTCCCGGTAGCAGATAGAGCTGACGGTTTTAAGGACCTAGGATAGGTGGCGCCACTAAAACTCCGTATAATAAACGTTTTGTCGGTGATACCCGGTTTTTGACGCATTTATATTTATGTTGGAACGAGAAGATTTATAGAAAAGTTACCTTTTATCGAGCAGGTATTCGCACAACTTGCTATCTTTCTACAAGACCCCCAATGACGTCACGCCGCGTGTTTCTCATGGCCGCCGCTCGCGGCTGCAGGTCGGGGAATATTCTAATTTTTGCCTCGCGATTACGTGGCGGAATCTCAACATTTCAAAAGGAAGGAGTTGTGTTTTTGTCCTCTGTGTCAAGGTGAGCAAAACAAAAGTAGAAGATGCCAATTCCTTTCAACGTTAAAATCGTTGCACAGCTCCTTTAAGTTTTTTGAGGCCTACAATTACTTCTTATCGAAATCACCGGGTCAGTTTGGTCTGCGGGCCACTTTTGTTTAAACGAGCAGACGACAAAAAGCAGACAAGTTTGAAAGAACAGACGACAGTTTGAACGATCAGGCGGCCGTTTGAATTTGAAGACGCACTGAACCCGCGGGTGGTCCGGAGAGCTCGGCAGTTTTCCCTCTTTCATGTTGGAACATAGCAAATACAACTGGCGACCACATCTACCTGTGAATTCAACCCAAAGTGTTGCCCCCACAAGCAACTGTAGTTCCACAGCGTCTGGTTTGCCTTTTCACGGCCCCTATCCACGTTCTCGGACGAACCGAGCAGCGGGAAACACAAAAACTGACCTTCAAACCTTTTACAACTCTTGGTACAGTCCCCGCCGTGGCGTTTTGACGAGAAGGCACATTTTTTGCCTAATTTCTTAAAAAAAAAAAAACGAAAAAGAACAAAGCAGTAAAGCATGTCTTATACGGTCACTTCCGCCCACCACCCCATACCGGAAGGGCGCCGACGCGCCACCACCGCCGCACGACTGTATACAGCCTGAACGTAGCATGCATCAATGGGCGATTTGTCTCAAAGCTGTAGATGAGCAATTTAGCCAGTGCAGTACAAACGCTAGCCTTGGGTCTTTAACGTGCACCACGCAGTAGCGATACACGACCGCAAGCCGGTAGGATGCTCATCCAGATCGAAACGGGCAGTGGTGGGGATCGAACCCAGGATCCCTAAATTCTGCAACGCAATTTTTTTTGTGTTGTTAAGCTAAAGAGCGACATGAAAGAGAAGATGTGTCTGCCGCATCCACCACCGCAGCTCCGACACCAACAGGAAGGATCGCGGCCGGCAGCAAGAGGCTTCCTCTAAGACTTCATCATGTAAAAATCAAGAGACGATGCACTTTATTGGACGCGGTAAACACACTATAGTCGGCTAAAGGTAAGAGTTCAGGTGATGTTCCTCCCGACAGTTTCCACTTTAGCAGAGCGAACGCTGTAGAAGAGGCACAGACCTTTTCTCCATACTTCGCACTGGTAAAACGGAAACAGGTTGGAGCAGCTTTTCCAGAAATCTTAGCCTGCCACCAACTATAGTCGGAGACGCCTTTGAGGCACCACAATTGACGCCTACGAACAAACGGAGAAGTAGAGCAGGATAAAACTCGAAGGTTCGGCAGAGAACAAGCTAACCCATTGCAGCGAAGGAGTGGTTATTGTCATTGAACGCAGAGGAAAAGTAACTACCAAAATCTCTCGTATAAGCAGTCTATCGATTCGTGGATGATAGCTTGCTTATTTCTCTGCAGGCAACCAGCGGGGCTGCCCAGCGTGCGTCTGGGCGTTGTCGACCTGCACTCGACGGGTGACGACACTCGGGTGATAAACGTGGACGTTAAGGCAATTCACAGACATCCCAACTTCAATGTACGGACGTACAACAACGACGTGGCCCTGCTAGAGCTGAGTAAAGAGGTACCCTTCAGCGAGTTTGTGAGGCCCGTATGCCTGCCCCTTGGGGAAATCTCCATGAAGAACTTGACCGGTCGCCGGGCTTCTGTCGTTGGCTGGGGGCACCCCATCAACGTCGGTAAGTTTCGTCGGATTACCTTCTTCGTTCGGGTATACAGACATGTCACCCTTTTCAATGCTTCTACAAAAAAATAGATAGCCTGTTCAAAGTGGCCTTCGATCAGCTTTGAACTAACTAAGCCGTAAATGGTTCTCAAATCAATATAAGCGAGAAGCTTGGAGTAACTGATAGCAATTACTTATAATCCTAATCCCCGATACAGTGGCACAAGTTTAATTTTCATCACAAGTCGTCAATAAATGGGGACTCAAAAATTATTTAATTTTTTGTCTCATAGTCTCGAGAGCAATGCATCTTCAAAAAATCTAGCTGTGTCTCTAGGAAATGTGTTCGCACTCAACTACAGCAGGTTTTACGCCACAAACACTCAAAATTGCAGAGTACAGTAAAACAAATACGCTTTCTACTTCGCACTGCACACCGTTCCGTATTTAACAAACGGAAGCGCCATCTAAAATGAGAGGAAACTACCCATGTATTATGCACCTGCCTACTACCAGAAGAACCCGTTTGAAGCTCCGCAAGGTATCCTTTTTTGGCGTAGAACTACGTCTATCTTCGCTCTTCGAATGGGGCGCAAAGTTGCAAGTTGATGTCACAAAAACTTGGTCACAGAAGTGACATCTCTCTCGAGTATAATTTAGGGGTCGTTGGGTCACATGACATTTATTTATTTCAATGTCTTCAAGGCTCAAAGGGCATAACAGAGGGGTGTGGGTAAAAATAGTATACACAAGAAAAAACACACAAAATAAAGGACAAAGGCCAACAATGTACTACGGCTGGAAGTAAAAAATTATGCAGCCTAATATGTTTTAGCAAAAAATATTTATCAATATAGGTCTAAATCAATCAATTGATGGTATACTTACTAACCATGCGGAAAGGTGGTTCCAGTCAGAGGACGTTCTAGGAATGAAGGAGTCAATGAACGCTGAGGTTCTGCAGTGAAGTATGCCGACTTTAAAGTGATGATCGACGCGCTGCAAAATAAAAGATGGTTTGACAAAAAGTGAGCCCTTCAGTGAGGTGTTAGAATTATGAATGTTGTAAAAAAGACATAAAAGAGACATGATATTTACGGATCATGAAATGCACTGCAGCTGTACGATGTTGCATGGATTCGATGTTATTCATGAGCTTTGTTTGACCGGGACCCCAGATTGCTGCGGCATGCTCGATTTTTAAGCGAACTAGTGCTTTGAATAAAATTAATTTTTAGGACAAGGGGGCTGAAGAGCAGTTTCTTTTTAGATATTCAAGTATATAATTAGTATTGGCGATGATGTGTGCAGTATAAGCAAATTGAGTACGATGGTGGTGCGTGTTTCCACGAGACGTTTTCATAGCTTTACATTTGTTAGTCTTAAAGGGATACTACAACGAAATTTCGGCGCTCCTTTTTTGGTCTATATGTGTTCAAAAGAGCAGTATCACATGGAACATACCAATATCTTGTTAAAAAAGTCTCGAAAAGGAATTTTAAAACGAATTAAACGATTAGCAAAGAGCACCTGGTGGATCTCGCTAGCGCCTCGTTTGTAATGCTCGTCTAGGAACCTTGACAGCTAGTGACGGAGGTTGTCTCGTCTCCGGCCACGACGAGAGAAGGGGGGAAGGAGGAACTCCCTTCTTCCCGAGAATCCCTTTTGTGTGTCGCAGAAGTCGCTATTGTCCCCCTAGAAGATTATAGAAGATTAACCCGTCACTCAAAATTCGTACAAAAGCAGCCGCTTCGGTGGCTGGAACGACTAGGCCATCCTCTCGACGTCAGCCTCGCCGTAGCTTTGCTCGTCTTGAGACGACCTACGTCACGATTGCGTTGGATGTCACGTGCTCTAGGCTGGGCCTTCTCCGAGCGCTTGCCAGAGTGGGCCGTTTGTAACGAAAAATACAGACATCAGGATCAAAATACAAACGTGCGATTTCCATTTACGGATATTGTGGGTCATATTCAACCTATTTTTGAACACGACGGGAATATTTCAAATTTCGTTGAAGTATCCCTTTAAGAGACATTTGCCACACGCTACACCATTTGGATACCGCACGAAGGTCACTTTGAAGAGGTGTGGCATCAAATTTGGTCGTCATTTCACGGTAGATCACAGTCGTGGGCGAATGAACTAATGGATAAGGATACACAGATTGGTAGGTTATTAATATAAATAAGAAATAAAAGTGTCCCTAGAATGGACCCTTGGGGAACATCAGAAGTAACAGGAATGATACAAGAATTAGCTTCATTTGTAGTAACTACCTGCGAACGATCAGTTAGTAGAAAACATTGAATCCATGACCCAACATTGGGGTCAATTTTAAGTTTACTAATTAAAAAAAAATAGTAGTTTGTGAGAATCTTTGTTGAACGCCTTGCATAAGTCGATTAATAATCAGTCAAGTCGGGATCAGAGGGAAAGAACAGAAAGCAGGTCATCAGTGAAGCCAAAATTGATTTTTTCAGGACAGTGATTTGCGAAAACCACTTTGTGAAGGTGAAGAGAAAGAATTCTAATTTAAAAATGATTAACGAGATGAGAGAAAATTATGTGCTTTCAAAGTTTACTAGGCGTGCTGGTAAAGGAAATGGGTCTATTGTTAAGAGAACTACGTTTGTCACCTGATTTTGTGAAGTGGAACTACCTTCCTTGTTTTCCCATCTTTTGGTAAGACAGCAATGCTAAAGGATTGTTCGAAAATCTTAGAAAGAAATATTAATATGTAAGTTTCAGTGTGCTTTAGACATTTAGAGGAAATATTGTCAGCACCACAAGAGGTAGATATTTCAAATTATCGATAACTTCTATACTTTCATCATAATCGAATATAAGCTGATCTATAGGGAAAAAAAATCATGATTTGGATACGTTGAAAAACATGAAATAATATCGCTAAAAAAACACCTTAAAAAGACGTCATTTTAAAAGAAAGCACATTGGTATTTCGGAATGTTGACACCGCCAAGCCCAGTAAGCGTAAGATCAGTTTTCTTTGACCCGTTTACCAGATTCCAAAATTGCTTTGTAACATGTATTAGATAGCATATAAAAGAAAGCGTCACATTAAACAAAACCAGCTTGGACTTGTCGATGGCTAGCTTAGAAGCATTTGCTGCTGTTTTATAAGCCTCCCAACGCTCATAAAAACCAGACAATTTCGCAGCGCGGAAAAGACGTTTCTTTTTGTTAAAAGGACGCTGCAGTTTGACATTAAACCAAGGACACAACAGGTTAGAAACAACAGTCCTGCGTGGAATGAATGAGGTAATTAGAGAGTTTATCTTCTGCTCAAACAATTCTAGTTAGTTTTAACAGAACGTTTAGAAAAAGCAAGCCAATACTAATTGAGGAGGCCAGCTAACTCAATATTTATCTCTTCAAAATTTGCCTTATTGTAGTCTACAAAACATTTTGTGGTTTATTTGAAAACACACGCTGGAGTTTACAAGGTGAACTCCAAAATGGAATGATCACTAATACCGGATAAACAGGTTCTTGAGGAAGCAAGATTGGAGTCAGTGGTAAGCATGTGATCTAACAGATTGGCAGCTGTACCGAAAGTCCGGGTGGGTTCGGTAACAACTGGTGTAAAACAAAACTCGGTACAAAAAGTAGGGAATCATTATAATAGAAACAAAAAAATGGTGTGTTTATGTTGATACAGCCGGACTTTAGCCTGCCTCAATGGGTGTTTGGTGTCTAAGCTGTAGATGAGCAATTTAGCCAGTGTGGTACAACCGCCAGCCTGAGGTCTTTAACGTGCATCACGCAGTAGTGATAGAGGACCACACGCCAGTACGATGCTCACCCAGAGAGAAACGGGCAGGGGTGGGGAACGAGCCCAGGATCCCTGGGTTCTGCAGCACAAACTTTCGTGCAACGTGGTATAAGCTGGTGTGCGCGAGCTTAATCGGCTATCGATCCCCCTATTATAATGGGAAGAGCTGCAAGAACTAGTAGGAAATCCCCCTGACCAATCAATAAAGGGAAAGGTTAAATCACCGAGGAAAAACATGGGTGCCAGAGGAAACCTAGAACAAATGGCATAAAAAAGATCGTGGACGTCAAGAATAAAACTTACAAAGGCATTAGACGGACGATAGCAGGCGCATATAATAACATTTTTATAGGCACATTGCAAACGAACGCGAACGAGTTTCAGTGGGGTTTGCAAGTGACTCGGCCTCTACTATATAAACCAGTTCAGTTGCCCCACTAAATTTGGCGTGGAAATCGATGTCACGCGGCCTAACGTCACGTGAGCTACACACAAGTTTAGTTTCCCCGCTAGATTTAGCGGAAAAATTGACGTCACATGACGTAAACTTTAGTTACGTTTCCCCGCTAAATATGGCTGGAAAATTACTGCCACGTCACCTGACGTTCGTCGTTCATTTTTTGTTAGAAATTCTGGGTTTATCGAAGTTTATTTTTCGTAGATTGCCAATTCTCCGAAATTCGAAGTTTAATTTTACTTCTTTCATTATCTATTTTAATAAATATAAATATAATCTCGTGAATAACCTACACAAAAATTCATACAAAGAAAAGAACCGGTATCGACATATAGTTTTGCAGCTGCATTTAAAGGGCATTGGCGCCCTTGCGATTGGTAGTACTAACTGACCCACAACAAACCATGAAAAGAAGTGTTAGTTCAAGAAACGCCGCTACTGTGAAATAGTCAAAATCTTGGACTTCAGCTGCCTTCCCCATACTAAACAACCTCTCCTAAATCTAAGAAGCACAAATAGTATGGTCCAACTGAAAACGGGAACAGTAACTTTCGTCGTAGTGCGGAAGTACATTGGACCATTGTACTGAACGAACCTTAACGATGTAAACGGGAAACCCTTTTGTCACTAGTTGTGGGATTTTGCTAGCTACCAACACAGGTAGTACCGCTAGAGTAACCAAAAGGTTATCTCAACAGCGGCGGCCATCTCAAAGGAGACGTCAAACCTAGTAGCGCAGTTTCCACACCTCCGTGGCATTATGGACGACGTTTAGGGCTACATTACCGCGGGTCGGTTCGATTAATCACCTCCGTCGATGCCCATGATCGACTACCTTATCTCACTCCCTCGAATGAAGCGGAAGGGAAGACACACGTACCAGAGTAAGGACAGAGTCCAAGAGCATTTATTATAATACTCTTCTAAAATAACTACTATGTCTCAATCCAAAAATGGCCCCCGCATTGCCTAGGTAAGAAAAGGTCCTTACCTGCCAGACGTGGAGTTCCGGAGAACCAAGATTGGGGAAGCATCGGAGAAGTCGCCGATGCACGTCCTATTTGTTTCGGGGTCACCGGAGGTGTCCGTTTCCCGAAAGCGGGAAAACAAGAGACTAAACCTCCTCGCCTGTCAGCAGTGATTCCGCATCCAATGGGGGGGAACGGAAATCGGTCCCCCCGAGAGAGAATGAGAGGAGGGCAACCCAAGCCAGGCGGCCCTCTGCCTCACGAATAGGTCGGAGCCAGACTTGTACACGTTACTGAAAAAAAGTAACTGATTACAATTACAATTAATACAGTCAAAAAAGTAACCGATTACCGTTACTGATTACTGCCTCCCAGAAGTAATTGAACAATTACTGCACAGTAATTGATTACTTTTCAAGTTACTTTCACGTTACTTCTTATTGCGATGACAGAAATACACAAATACACAGTCAAATATTGCGTACACAATTTTGCTTGGTTATTGTTCCCTTTTTTTGTTTTCAGACCCGGACCTTGTCGTGTAGCTGACGCGTCGACCTAAGGAACAAAGCCCACTAAAAAGTCAATAGCGAGTTCCCGCTTCCCGTCGACTTTATCAGCAATCTGCAACGAGATCCGGAACTCCCCAGCCAAGGCTGGTGGCGCGCTTGTAGAAGAGCGTGGCGCAAAAGAAAAAAGGATTTGCCGACTAATCCTAGTTTTATTTTTTTTAGATGTTAAAAAAATGTCAATCATTTTTGCTCCATGGATGAGTGACTATGTTGATTTTTGTGAGAAAAAAAAATTGTGGAATGAAAAATGTAATTGGTAATTGTGTAATTGATTTTGTAATTGATTACAGAAAAAAAGTAATTGAATTACTCCGAGCGTTACAGCTTGACAAATGTAATTGAAGCGTTACAAAATTACACTTAACTGTAATTGATTACAAGTAATCAATTACTTGTAACGCGTTACGTACAAGTCTGGTCGGAGCTCACGGCGAAGGAGGCCGAGCGTTCCGGACTGCGGCCGTTATCGCAGCCATCGGGGAAGGGAGACCACAGGAATTCCAACATAGTCCAAGATAAAAACAAACACACAAATGATTGGCTTTTTCTTATGACCCTCTAACTCTGTAGTCTGACGAACTGTAATCGTAAAATATCGTATTGTTTTGCTTTTTATCTTGCTACCGTGACCTCGAGATTCAGAATTTTTTTTCAAATAAATTCGAACTGTCGAGAACTTTACCGGCGAGTGTTTTTTGGAGTTTATCGAATTTATCAGAAAACACGGAACCCTACCTATGCACCAATTCAGTGTTCCCATAAGTTTAGCGGTAAAATTGACGTCACGTGATCTTGACACCAGTTATGTTCCCCGCTAAATTTGGCTGAAAAATATTGTCACGTGACCGGACGTCGCGTGACCTACAGCCAATTCGTTTTCCCCGCTGAATTTGACGGGAAAATTGATGGCGTGTGACCTGACGTTACGTGATATATACACGAATTCAGTTTCCCCGCTATATTTGGCGAGGAAATTGATGCCATGTGACCTGACGACGCGTGAACTATAAACAAATCTAGTTTCCCCGCTAAATTTGGCAGGTCACGGGACATCAGTTTTGCTGCCATATTTAGCGGAGAACCTAAAATAGTGTATAGGTGACGTGACGTCAGGTAAAATTACACCAAGTTTTCCGTTACATTTATTGGGGAAAACAAACTGGTGTAAGGTCCCGCAACGTCAGGTCACGTGAAACGAATTTTCCCGCCAAATTTAGAAGGAAATATAACTGTTGTCTAGATCACGTCACGTCAATTTTCCCGCTAACTTTAGCGAGAAAACTGAATTGGTCTGCAGGTCCCGTGATATCAAGCCACGCGACTTCGCTTACAGCCGAGCCACGGGCATTTACTTCTTGCGGACCCGCCATCGTCATACGGCATGAGCCCGTCAACGTACCTTCAGCTGCCGCAAAGATTATAAAATTAACTGTTGAGCTGGTTGGCTACGCATAATAACAAACGAAAAGCGCAAAGGACAATGACAAGACATGAAACAAGATAGCACAAGCGCATATTATCAACTTAACCATTAAATATTAAACATTAATTCAGTTTCTAAGCTACCTTTAGCGGGAAATTACCCGTTAAAACGTTAGTTGATACTAAGCGCTTCTCCTCTCTTGTTCTACGTCTTGTCCTTGTCCTCTGCCCTTTACGATTTTTATTGTGCCACAAGCAACATATTTGGAAAAGACAGGCCAAGTCACGGCATCTCATATAACACCTCCCTCTAATTTCTTGTGCCACCCACGTGTAATTCTACGGAAATTTATGCAACATAGTACACCTATGCACCGGGTAATTTTTCAAAGCGTTATGTGCTTTTTAACGCTACCCCCCTTCCCGATCCCAGAATTTTGTCTCTCCATCCGTCCTTTCCGTCCGTGCATTTCTCGCTTCATTGACCGGGGATTGATATCACGGGACCTATACTCGAGTATAGTGTCTCAGCTAAATTTAGTGGGAAAAACTGATGTCAGGTTCTCTGACGTCATGGGACATACCAGACCAACTAACTTTCCCCGCTAAATTTAGCGAATAAATTGACGTAACGTGGCCTATACACCAATTCAGTCTCCCCGCTAATTTTGGCGGGAAAGTAGAATCACGTGACGTTGCCTGACGTCACATGACACATACACCCAGGGGAAGTTGACGGCACGTGACTTATACGTCAACACAGTTCCCCCGCTAAATGTAGCGGGAAAATTCACATCTTGTAGCCAAAACATCAATTCAGTTTCAAAAAAAGGTCAGCGTGCAGGCGAGTTAGTGCGTATTAATCGTGATGTTTAAACCCTGAGACTGGCAAAAGAAACCTGAAGATTCGTTAGAAGGAACAAAAGGAAGGTGACAGGGTTTTAACACCCAAATTAACTTAGTTTAACAGATAAATTCAGTGGAAAATTTACGTCACGTTTCCTAAACACCAATTCACTTACCCGCTAAATTTACAGGGAAAATTCACATCTTATTACTACGACACCAATCCAGTTTCTCTACAAACTTTAATCGGGGGAATAGACGCCACATGTCCTTTACAGCCATTCAATTTCCCCATTAAATTCAGGGAAAAAATAAACGTCGCATGACGTATATTTTTCGTTGCGACGGTTTCGGGCCTGGTCGCCACGAAACCGACATGGACGGTGCCGAACGACAAGTCGCAAAGGGAAGGGGAAAGGGGGGGGGGGGGGGGGGGGGCAGTTGGAAAAAAGCAATAAGGCAGTGACGATGTTCTCTTCTCAAGTATGGGGTGCCGGACAACCCCCGAATTTGAGTTCAAAACCGGTGTTGGCGGTGACGTGTTACAAGTAACGGCGTTAGTGGTAACGCTTCACTTTTTCAGTAACGTAGTAACGGACTCGTTACTTGTTCAAAACGGTAACGGGTAACGCACTTACGTTACTTATTTCATGTAACAAGTAACATAGTTCCATTACTCGTTACTTCTTCGCAAGACTTTAAAAAATTACACAACAATTTTTTTTGGTGTGTTTTTAAACGCCAAGCTATGTTAGTTTCTGAATTTATTTTTTCCTTTTCTTAAGGTTTTGTGTGAATATTCAGGTGAAACCGTAAAGAAGATGAATTAATTATGTTCAGTTTCTGCATGACCATAGTGTTTCTTGAAATATGGCGCTTATGCATACCATTACCGTCAAAACAGTAAAACGTGTTGCTTTCTAATTAAAAAGTAACGTAAAAGTAACGTGCGTTACTTTTTATCGGCAATGGGAACGGTAACGCGTTCTTTTATCTTTTTAGGTAACGTAGGCCGGTAACACCTTCCTTTTCTTTTCAAGCAGAGTGTATGTATTTCGTTCCTTTTTTTCGGTTACACCTGCAACACTGGTCAAAACTACCTTGTGGTCCTTGAGTCTGTGTGGGGAAGCGGCGGGACAAACTATGCTAATTCAGTTTCTGCAGGGGATTTACTCGCCAGGGAGACAATATAGAAGGCTAGTTGTCACGGTGGGACTATGTCATTGCTAGAATAATTAACTAAAATATCCTATTTTTTTTTTTTTTTAGTTAAAGAAGAGATGGTTTTAAGTACAGGCTAGCTGAGCACCAACAAAATCCATTACATCTGAACATTTTAGAGAGATCTGGAGCGTGTGGGAAGCGTGGAGGTGCGCTAAAGCGCTGAAGTTACCGCTCGTGTGACAAGCGCAATGCTTCCGGTGTGCAAACGCGGATGATGACACCAACTCACGCTTACCATTCGCGCTTTGGCACCGGCAGCATTGAGTAGTGCAAAAGTGTCAACCTTTAGTGCTGCACCGCTCCTCCCGCACCCCACAAAATATTTTCAGAATTTTCTGATTCAGTGTGTTTTTTTCTATGACGCTTCAGCAGGTTTCTAACTAAAATCAAATGTATATTTTTACGAATTAAAGGGATACGGAATCGAAAATTGAAATATAGAGAAAACATCAAGAAATGAGTCCAATATGATCAGCTAAGCCTGTAAGGAATAATCGCACGGTCGCATTTTGAGCAGATGGCTATATTTTATGCTCTAAATGCCGCGATTTTGGCGAGCGCTTCAAAATCAGCCATGGAGGAGCGCGATGCATCTCGGGAGATCCGGCAGACGTCTTGACGTCATCATGCCTCGGACGACCAAGCGTACCGTAGTGACGAGTTTTGCCACTTGGAGGCGTCAACGCGTTACAATCTCGCTTTGTCGAAGTACCCAAGGGCTGTAGATATCGCGGGGCCAGCACGCGCACCAAACCTGAGAACAACCGAAGCACGCGTTTGCACGTCGCGCGAGAGCTGAAACCAAGGTGGCTCACTTCGTTTTGGCTCTTTCCACCAAGACGCCTCGGTATTGCGTTCAGGCCTAGGCAATCTATACCAGTAAGCGGACATACCGCTGCGGCGCTGCTTTCAGAGGCATGTTGTCGTCACGAAATTCCATTGAAGCTTCATAACCAACTACCAGGTGGTTTTTGATTATCGTTTAATTCACTTCAAAATATGTTTTCTTGCGTTTTCTAGCGCAATATTTATGTTTCTGTGGTTGTGCTGCTACCTGCGTCGTGTTGAAACAAAGAAATGAGCTCCAGAATTTGGTTTCCGTACCCCTTTAAAAAGGTAATCGACACATTTTAGTCAATTATGCGCTGCATTTTGACGATTATATCTGCTATATTTTGTCCCCCTGGCCGTATAACTAACTTCGTCAAACCGCACTAGTGGAGTTTTCCCGGTATTAAAAATAAAAGCCTAAAAAGCTTTAAAAAAACACGCAAAAAAGTGCCGATTTTGGTGCAACTGTAACAGATACCTAACACCTCTTTACCTGTATTTCACTTTCTTATTTTTTTCGGGGATTTATGATCCTCGCCTGGAATTTCAATTTTTTAATATAAAATCTTGAGCGATTTCACCGGTAAACTTCTCCTCGTAATTGTTAAAGGGACCCTGCAATCATATTTAAACGTCTACCTTTTTTTTGCGGTTTCCACCTCAGTTAAGTATATAGAAATCATTAGGTATGCCACGAACTTTCTTCGAACCGAAGTTTCAACGATCGAATCAAGCGGTTCAAAAGGTTCGAAAGATTTCGAATTTTCGACCTTTTTATATTCTAAAATTCGGCGGAAGTCGAATTTTCGAACTTGTTAAACTAAGACGTTCGACGTTTTTGGAACCGTCGAACTTATGACACTAAAAAGTTCGATCCTTTTCGAGCTTTCGAACTTATTACGCTGCAAAATTCAATGGTTGTCGAACTTTCGACCTTGATAGACCAAGAACATTTGATGATTTTCGAACTTACGAGCTTCTTGCATTAAAAAAATTCGAAGCCTTTCGAACTTTCGAATTTCCTACGCTAAGGAAATCGATAATTTTCGAACTTTGGAACTTATTTATCAAGAGAATTCGAAAAGATTCGATTTTCCAATCCTGACATGTAAAAAGCTCGACGTACTTCGAAATTTTAGGCTAAAAGTTCGACGTTCGTCGAACTTTGAAAGACCGGTGGCATGAATCCACTCATGAATCCATTTGAATTCATGCAGTGAGGTACATTCGTAATTTCTTTTGTCTCGAATGTTTACATGCGGTGCTTCGTTCCTTACGAAAGACAATGCCGTTTATTTCAATGTTCTGGCGTGCTTAGTTTTAAAGAAATAAATTGCCAAACGGGCGAGAAAGGACGACAGTGTTTTGACGATAGTCGTTTGTGCCATATTTGAAGCGCGCTATAGCCGAAGCTATTTATGGTAGAGATGCTAAACTTTTTAAGAATAATCTATGTATAACCTAGGTAAGTGTCGTCTTAAGATGTGATTATTGTTATTCAAGATAGGTTTTGAAGACATGTTCAAACATGTATCTACGGGTAATTATGCCCTAAACTTGGTATTTTTTTGGCTAAGTTGTTTGAGGTCATTTTGAAAAACAGCGCGAATACCACACGGACAAGAAGGAGGAACACACAGGACGAAGCGCTGTGTTCCTCCTTCTTGTCCGTGTGGTATTCGCGCTGTTTTTCAAAATGAATTCATACCAACTCGCCCAACTTTCCATTCTAGTAAGTTGTTTGAGGTATCGCATTTAAATTAATACTACAGACAGTACATATCATTGCCACCTGCAGAATACAAAATAATGTATTTATTGTTTTTTTATGTTCAGGAATAAATTAACTCATAGGAGAAGATATCTAATATTGTTCAAGTTCAGCACGTCCTTAAAAAATAAACATTTGTATTTTCGCTTCACGTTCTTGGACGTGTTTCTTTTAGCCTATACGCATTTTGGTAGGAGAAACTTGTTTCAAAGTTCTGAGCCTCTGAATATCCAAGAATACAACACTACCGGCGAATTCTTCATAGTTTTTGTTTTCCAGCTTTTTATCCCCGCATTTATTGTTATTATTTTTATCAATGGCACAGTTATTTAGATCTCAAAGACATAGCTGTTAACTTCCGAACCACTAAGCATGTGACAATTAGTGCCTTCTGACAACGAGTGTACGAGAATGACCATCTACGCGATCTTTTATGCAGTGAAGAGCGACAGTAGCTATACATATTAGGCATAAATAATTTCAGATGAAAATAAGCTCGACCACGCCCTCTTTCCTCGTATTGTTTTCTTTAACAGTACGAAAAATCTGGAAGGGGGAAAGGGGAGCTGCCAAATTATTTAAGGGGGGGGGGCCCCCCCCCCCCCCTTAAATAATTTGGGAGCTGGTGCCTCGACCTTTCTGAAGTAAAGAACAAAAAACCGCTTTTGCATGCATGTCCTAGTTTTTATTTTAAAAATGGTAAAAGATTGAGGTTTTCGTCACCTCTCAACTCCTTCACCATCTTCAGAGCCGCGTGGGCTGTGACGTCAATAGGGTTTGCGCGGGGCTCCGGTGAAGTTCTCTCTTTAGGGCCATCCGTGAGCAGCGAGAACTAATCCTCTCGCGACCGGGTGACCACGTGGTGGCGGGCGCTGCGCGAACAATATGGTGAAAGGAGGAAAGCCTCATCCGGGTCCGGCCATACCCGTCCGGCCCTCTCCACCTCCCTCTTTGGCTCCTGGCGGCTGTTCGCGGTAGCAGAGAGGGCTGACGGTTTTGTGGACCTAAGATAGATGGCGCTACTAAAACTCCGTATAATAAAAGTTTTGTCGATGATACCAGGTTTTGACGCATTTATATATATGTTGGAACAACAAGATTTATAAAAAAGTTATTTTTTATCGAGCAGGTATTCGCACAACTTGCTAACTTTCTATAAGATTCCCCATTGACGTCACGCTGCGTGTTTCTCATGGCCGCCGCTCGCGGCTGCAGGTCGGGGAATATTCTAAGTTTTGACTTACTATTACGCGGCGGAATCGCAAAACTTCGATGAAAGGAGGTGTGTTTTCTGTCATTTGTGACAAGGTGAACAATATCAAAAGCAGAAGATGCCAATTCTTTCAACGTTAAATTCGTTGCATAGCTCCTTTAAGGTGTTCTCTTTTGTTAGGAAAGTTTACCGTTCCAGAGTTGCGTCGGAATTGTTTTTTTTTATTTTTTTTTATTAGCTTTCTATGTTTGTGTCGGCGTAGCCAGAGCGGTCACAATGCGGGAGTGGTTCCCGCGCGGTCGTTAAAAAACGTATCGGGTTTCGGGACTATGCTCGGACCGAGACCGGGAGATCCCGCGCTGGGAGATGCTTGTGGCTTTTGACCAAATGTGCCTATATATAGAGGGTTTTGCCGCTTAGTATAAAATTGTCGCTTTTTGTTCGATGCATTAATTTAGCAGTTGGCGCCAGCCAGACTGGGAAAATTGTAGAGAATGACTCTTCAAGGAATTTGGGCTTGTCGGTTGGAGCGCCAGGCCGACAGCTCGCCGACCATTGGAGAACCATGTACCACGTGTGAGTGGTGGGATTTCAAGAGATTGGTCGGTTCCTGAGAGGAAAGGAGGCCCCTACGGGCCTACAAAAGCAGTGCGGAGAGGATTTGAGAGAGATTCGGACTTCGGATTTGATTGAGAGATATTGGGGACGGGGGTCGAGACTCCAGATGAGGCAGAATGGTCTCCTAAGTTGGGACTTGTAACTAGAGTGTAAATAAATGCACATAGTTCTCTACAAGCAGTGAGTCGACCCGTCACTCAGCGACGTTCGTGCCACCACGCTCCAGTCCATCGGAGCGGAACCTGCCTCCCACACCACCGGGAGGACCAACAACTTTAACTACGTCTCTTGCGGGTCGGGCAAACCAGCGGGCATGGAGAGAGTAACTAATATCAATGCGCATACCTCGGCAAACCTCACTCATGAGGGCCCTCACTCACCCTCACTCACCCTCATGTTCACAGGTGAGGTGAGGGTGAGTGAGTTTCCGAACCAGGAAAATTCATGAGTGCGAGGGTGAGGGAGGGCCGTGAGGACCATGAGGACTGTGAAGACCGTGAGTGCGTGAGGGCCATGAGGGCGGTGTGTGCGTGAGGGGCGTGAGGGGTGTGAGGTCCATGACTGCGTGAGGGGCAAGGGGCGTGGCAACGATGAGTGCGTGAGTGTCGTGAGGGCCATGAGTGCGTGAAGGCCGTGAGGACGGTGAGTGCGTGAGGGGTGTCAGGGGAGTGTGTGGTATGAGTGCGTGAGGGCCGGGAGGGCGGTGAGTGCGTGAGGGGTGTAAGGAAACTGAGTGCCTGAGGGGCGTGAGGGCGGTGAGTGTGAGTGGCATGAGGGCCGTGAGGTGTATGAGTGCGTAAGGGCCGTGAGGATGGTGAGTGCCTGAAGGGCGTGAGGGCCATGAGTCCGTGAGGGGCGTGAGGGCGGTGAGTGCGTGAGGCCCCCTTCAGACGGAGCAACTTTCTCGGCAATTTTGGCGTTGCTGGCGGGCTGTTCTCTAGTTTTTCCTAGATCAACACGAGTTACTGAGATCGGGTCCGGCTCGAAACAAGCGAGCAACTTGCAGCAATTCGAAGACGTTTGAAGCGGCTGCATTCAATCGGGGACGCGATATTTTCACGTGATAACTCGTGTCGGTGATGATGACAATAATAGACTTGGTTCTGGTTTGAAATTTATCGTTTTGGGAAATAAACTGTTTCAGAAAGATGCATTAGTATTCTAAACAATATTTAAATGCATAAAAACATGTTTATAGAGCGCAATTGTTTGTCTAAATAGTGAAAGAAAAATAAAATTGCATGATTATCATGGCAAATTGCAGCAGTTGGTTGCTCCGTGCGAACGCGGGCGGCCCCCCGTGTTGCTGGTGTCTCAACGTCAAGTTTCTGTACGAAATTGCCCCGTCTGAAGTGGGCCTGAGTGGCGTGAGGGCCATGAGTGCGTGAGGGCCATGAAGGCGGTGAGTGCGTGAAGGGTGTGAGGGCCATGAGTGCGTGAGGGGCGTAAGGGCGGTGAGTGGTGTGAGGGCTATGAGTGCGTGAGGGGCGTGAGAGGTGTGAGTGCGTGAGGGGCGTGAGGGCGGTGAGTGGCGTGAGGGCCATGAGCGCGTGAGGAGCGTGAGGGCGGTGAGTGGCGTGAGGGTCATGAGTGCGTGAGGGGCGCGAGGGGTATGAGTGCGTGGGGGCGGTGAGTGGCGTGAGGGACGTGAGGGTGGTAAGTGGCGTGAGGGCCATGAATGCGTGAGGGGCGTGAGAGGTATGAGTGCGTGAGGGGCCTGAGGGCGGTGAGTAGCGAGAGGGCCATGAGTGCGTGAGGGGCATGAAGGCGGTGAGTGGTGTGAGGGCCTTGAGTGTGTGAGGGGCGTGAGGGCCGCGAGGTTCAGTGAGCGTGAGTGAAGGGCTGAAAGGTGAGTGTAACTGTGAGGATGAGGGTGAGTGTAGCTGTGAGGGTGAGGGTGAGTGAGCGGTTGAGGGTGAGTGTATCTGTGGTTGAGAGTGAGTGAGGGGCTTAGGTAAGTGTGGCTGTGAGGGTGAGGGTGAGTGAGGGTGACCTAAAATGACGACCTCTGCCAGTGCGTCATATCTTAACCGGACGACGCTGAAACCTCCTCCACCTGCGGGGGCTACTCGCGGTGCCGGAAGCGCGCGATGTGTGAAGTCATTGGTCCTGGGCTTACTACTGGTCAGAGTCGCTAAAAGCTTCTTTTTAGTCGAAATATAAAATATAAGTAGTTTTTCTTGAGTATTTTATGTCAGAAAAAAGACAAATGCAGTTTATAAAGTACAAAAACAAGAAATGACAAATAAACTTGAGGAAGAAAACGAGGAGGATAACGTCGACATACGCTCCACCAAGCGGTGGAAAAGGCGGCGAATACCAGAAAGGTGTAGTGGGATTCGACACCGACGAGCGGCGAGCCTAGAAAGGTCCCGAATGTACGCGGCGGGGCTGCGGTAGTACACGGGCTCGAGGATTCGAGCGTTCCAAAGGCCTTCGGCGAGAAGGTTTGGCTTGCGGTATCTTTACCCCGTGTTTGCTGTCGTTTGTGGTAAATGAAGTGTCATACCGAACTGGTGTTTAATCGCGCAGCAAATGCAATGCGAGCCGCCCTGGCTGCCCACTTCATACAGCCTATTCAGAAAAAAGCTTTAGTGGCGTCCTCTCGAGCCGTCGACACGGAGTGCGGCAGCCAGAAGCGCTCGCTCAGCTCACTACCCCTCCTCTAGTTCACGGCCACTCAAGCGACCAAAGACGTGATGAAGGAGGTTTTCGTTTTTTTTGCTTGTTTTTTTAATTTTCATTTGCCTGCAACTTTTAAAATAGAGCGAAATTTCGGAAAAGTTTCATTAAGTCACTACGTTGAGAGCGTTGAGGTGCAAATTAAAACCAGTAAGAAAGTCCTTGCAGGGCCCCTTTAAGGCTGGTTCACATTCCCAAAGTCCCGTTTTCTCATGTTACATTACGTTACGTTACGTTACGTTACTAAAGATCATGTCTTCTTGCACCACAAGTCACCGGTAGGCTTATAGCTGCTTCCTCAAGGTGTAAAACCATGGGATGAGTCCGGTGCCCCTGATTGGCCGTTTCTGACGCACGTCACAAATGCGCGGGCCGCCGGCCGGTTAAAACGCGACAGTGTCCAGTGTTCCGTGCGTACACAGATGCCGCCTCGGATATGAAGATTCCACATCGAAAGATTGAGACACTTTTGGCACTTTACCACGCGATGTTGGGGGTTTGTATTCGCCGCCAAAACTAGCCCCTTTTGTTTAACGCCATTGCGTCGCTTTGTAATGTGCCGCCGAACACTGTCGCCGCGAGGCGGCGTGAACGAAGGGGGTCGGAGGTTAACACGCACCCAAGTAAGCTTTTTTTTTCTATCGCCAAATATCTCAAACACCAAGCGCGAAAGGGTCATTGTCTCCTCTTGGTTGCGAAAGAGCGGGACGCACAAATAGGCCAATCAGGGCCCTGGATTGGCTCCATGGTTTCACTCCGTGAGCTAACGTCGATACGCACCAAGACACATGTGCTTCATATCAAGCGTGGCTACGAGCTCAAGGAGATAGCCTGGCACGCGACGTTCGAGACAGGAATGTTTCGGTGACTTATGCGAGTACGCAACGCACGGAAACGTAAGAAAAGCAGGGCTGTGTGAACAAACCTTTGCACTGCTCAGCGGCCAGAGACTTCATATATAGACGATTGCAAGCTGGGCGACTGGCAGCCGCCATGTCTCTGCTCGAGCAGGCACGCCCGTGCCATTACGAGCTTGCCAAACCTACGTTCACCCACGCGTTGCACGCGCTTGCACGCATGGGGCACCACTTGTTGAGCCATGCTTGCAATTGTCTATAGACCTATTGCTATATTACCGAAACATCAAGGACAATGCAGGGATTGGTGTAGTCGCAAGAGCGGCGGCCGCTTTGTGAAGATTTTGCGCGTAGACGACACCATGGCGCTGCTGTTCTGTGCCCTAGGAGCGCTCCCCCGTCAGCCCCATCATCAGCGCTGTTCGGCGCTTACTACTGTGGTTTGACTGGAGCTTTTCGCGGTGCGAAACAACTGCTAATGGTGTTCTGTATACTCTGTTTCATCTTGTGTTGTACCGCAGGAAAGGCTACAAGCGCGAGCTCCTTGCTCTGGGGCACATCTCGGCAGAACAGGCTCTCGTGAATTAAGAGCAGCTGCCAACGCTATGAGCTCGCGCTTCTAGCCTTCGCTGCGGTACAACATAAGGTGAAACGAAGTATAGTAAATTGTAGTTCTGCGTTTCGACTAATGCCTCTAGAGTGTGTGGTATCCTCTACTTGAAATATTCCCGTTATGAGGGAGATTATTTAATTAATATCAACTCCCCCCCCAGTACTGACACATCGTTCAGCAACGCTATCACTTGGGCTGCAGGCTTAATAGCTGCAAAAGAAGTTCTACGGTGCTACATTTCGGAGAAGCGTACCGCGTCACTCTCGTCGTCTTCTTCGTTCATCGCACACGTGCCAATAATTCTCCTTGGGCACAGAGCTCCAGCGCCACTCGCGGTATCTACATCGACCGTCTTCACGCGCTTCATTGTAAGCGGGCGCCACTCTTGCCACCACACCCTCTAGAACACTGTAGATTGGTGTTCCACGCGCCGGACGTGCTGGCCTTAACAGTAGTAAATTTTCTAAAGCAAAAACCTAACACAAATTGTATTTTTCACGCGCGTTCGTTAACGCTTTATTTCGGTTATTTACTTCGAATCTTTTATACGGGTAAGGCGTGCGCGTGTGGCGCGTGGAACACCAATCCCTGCATTCTCCTTGATGCTTGGGTAATATAGCAAATGGTCTATTCCTCCCATGTAGTCAACTGGAATATTCCCTGTCCAACAAGGTTGCCTCAATCGTGAGCAGTGTAATATATTCGTTTTCATATGAATTTTAGAAGTGTCATTCCTGGTGTTTCCATAAACCATTTCATTGATAGCCTACTGCCCTCCGCCATTTTTGTCCCCTGGGCTATGGCACGCGTTCTGGTTAGGCGCACTGTCGTTCATTTTTGCCGAATATCGTATGCCGCGCGTTCTTCCATAGTCAACACCAACTAAAATAATCAAAGCCCGAAATCACTCTCTTCTACCACCATTGAGTATCGTGACAGTCGAATTACGCCAAATCAGCAGTTGGACACAATGCCGAACGTTATTCGGTTCGTTGATTGGACACGAGGCCCATCCGGACGCTGACGCAGCGCTCGGACCCAATCTTTGTCTTCGCTCGATCTCACTGCAAAGATGTCAAAATTCTATTGCACTGGCTTTGACTATTTTATGCACCGTTTCCGTAGCCCATCGACTCCCCATTCTCTGCCTGAGCGTTACGCTGCGGAAAAGTTTACCCTCGTGAATACAACTGTATTCAAAGTGGCAGTAAACTTTCCCAAAGACGCATCTTGCTGGTAATCGAGGACTGATAACATGCCAGCAAGCTAGCCCTTGAAATATCGTTGAGGTGAGCTCGAACTAAAGGCCTTTGTTACCTTGGCGCAGTGGAAAGAAACAGCGACCGGTTGCTTGAGGATTACGTGGACATCTGGGCAGAGGCCGAGTGCTTGGAGGAGTACAGGAGATTCCCACTTGACAAGGAGACACAGATGTGCGCAGGGGACTACCGGACTGGCGCGGATCCTTGTCGGGTAAGCAACGCCTCAGCAGCTTCTCACATTATCGCCGTAAGATCGTTGAGGCAAGAGACCCTATCAGGAATGCAGTGCCTTCCGCTGGCTCAAAGAGTAGTTTAATGTTTGCCCTATTGATGGCGGTAGCGAAATTGTAGTCTGTAGTATTATGCAGTATTCAATGGGGCACAGGCATTTTTGTTCGGTCAACAACAGTCAATGACTTTTTACTTTGCGGTTCGTTCTGGACGTCTTCTTTACTTTCGGTGCTGGCAAAGATAGAGCCGGAACTACCTTTTCTTGCGTGCATTGTTACATTGTATAAAAAATGTATCAAATTGGAAGTCGGGGTACTTCTCTACTAACACCGTCTTTCAAGTAAGGCTCCCAGCGACGCCGCTTGGAGCACTTGAAAGAGAAAGAGAGAGATAGAGATGACATTATTTTGGCTCAAAGAAAGACCCTAGAGGACCTCCCTCGCTAAGCGTACCAAAGCCAGTGGACCGATTTGAGGCGCCGAGGCCAGCCATACCGGCCAGTGTAAAAGAGGAGGGTTGGGGTAGTGGGGAGATTGGATGGCTGTAAGACAGGGGGACAGGGGATGCTCAATGTTCGTGTAGGAACAGGGGCAGTCGCGGCAGGAGGGATGTGACCTGAGACAATAGAGGAAAAGTCGGGCAAGGGTGATGGTTGTGTTAAGCTGAATGGCTCTCAGTGTGTGTGTGTGTTTGTGAGGTAGTAAGCTGGAGTATGGTGTAGGCAGTGTCTGCATTGAGTTTCCAGGTTGTGCGTGTTGTTCTAGCGTCCTTTTCTAAAAATATTCCTCGTCCGTCATGGGCTGGAAAGGCCATGGGATTACCGGTGCCTGGATAAGGGTCTCGCGGGCATGTTGATGAACCATCTCATTACCGGCAATCGCAATGTGGCCTGGCACCAACACCACCACGTACGTGGAGTACCACGTTCGGTTATTCCTTGGGTCCTCTCTCCAAGATTGTTAACTTTTCCAAGTTGTATTCAGCCACACGCGCTTAGGATTGTTGCACGTCGTGGCGAGTGATCAATACAAAAGATGGTTAGCCACGGGAAAGAGGGGGGTAGCGACGGAGAGGAAGTTGTTTTATTGACTTCCGATAGATGGCTTCACGTAAACTTGGACACTCCGAATGACGTCACACCGTAGTTTCAATGACCGCTACATGAGGCTGCGGATCGGAAGAAAACTTTTTTCTTTTTTGTTTGAGATTACGCAGCAATATATCAGTAATTCGGGGAAAGGCGGCGCGTTTTCTCACACTTCTGTCAAGATAAACAATATAAATAGTACAAGCTGCAGATTTTACGTTAAAATCGTTGCACTTCACCTTTAACGTTGAAAGGCGTGTGGGCAGATATTTCATGGATACGTATACAAATACGTTTCATTCAGCCTGGCCACTTTTATCACCACTATCATGAAAGGAATAGCATACGTACCGTGCTAGTGGCGTGGTGGTATTCTGGTTATTGATTTAGGAATGTGTAGAAGATGCTCCTAAACGGATGATTTGAGGCTAAAGCGTGTTTCACATGCAGCGATTTTGGCCCTTGAGGGCCACCCACACTATATTTCGTTTCAGCTTCGGTCCAGACGCAGCCGATGCTACAAGCGCGAGCATCTGGCCCAGAACAGTGCTTGCACTGCACGAGCGCGCGTGCTTGGCAGGGATGCTGAAAGCCTGGAGCTCGCGCTTGTAGCTTTGGCTGCGTCTGGACCGAAGCTGAAACGAAGTATAGCGAGAAAACGCGCGTGGCACGCCGATCGCGGCAAGTAACAAAATGTCGCCGAAGCACAGTCAGCGCCACGAGCGCGTGCAGAGACACGCCCTTTATCTTCCCGCTTAACCGATTTATCGGCGCGCCGAGCGCGTTTTCTCGCTAGTGTGGGTGGCCCTTAAAGCGGCGCGATTTCTGCCGTCGCGGCGCTCGTGCCGCAGAATTGCTGGTGCTAGCCAGAGCGCCGCGACGGCAGAAATCGCGCCGCTCTAGGGCCAAAACCGCTGCATGTGAACTAGGCTTAAAGCCTGGTTCAGACAGTTGCGTTTGACTGCGTTTGACTGCGTTGCGGCAGCGAGAAACCAGGACATCCCTGCTGCTTATATCGCGTGCCAAGATGATTCCTTGGATTGGATTCCATGCTTCATACGAAGCACAGATGTGCCGGTGACTAGCTTTCCGCACTCGACGCAACGCAGTCAAACGCACTCAAACGCAAGTGTCTGAACCGGCCCTTAGACATTTAAGACGTTAGTAGTATGATGCGACGGATAATTTGAATACAAGAGCTACCAATGCATTTCCTTTTGTCTCGGGTCCAATCAATCTGTTTGCTGCATATATTCACCTCTAAAGCCCTTGATGCATATAATTTTATCATGGCGTTAAGGTGAGTTGCCGCTTAGTGCCGACTGGAGCTACTGTATCTGACAGCTTTAGCTGTCAGAGTAGTGCTACGCTTTGCCCCGTGCCGCCTCTCGCCATGATTAGTCACGCCCGGTACAATAGCAGCAGGCCGAACTGGCTCGGTTTCCATAGCAACCGAGAGAGCCGAACAAGGCAGACATATGCCAAAGTAGCGTTCGGAGATTTCCGAATGCCGCCGGCGCACCCGTTGTCTGCTTCTTTCCCTTCTCGAGCACCGTGAAGTTCAAATCGCCAGCGCACGCTCCCGCGTGCGTTGAAGATACGGTCAGTAAGGCTCCCATACCTTCAGATATGCCCGTCCCGGTAGGCGAACCACGCCTTTATGTTCCTTCTACTCACTTTTACCGAATTTTGCCGCAATTGAGTCAATGGTAGGAGGGGAGTGGAACAAACGTTTATTGAAATTTTTTACGGTTACGGGGTGGACGACGTCGACGTGATTTGGGAGAACACATGTTTTATTCTCTCCGTTAAGCGCATATTCATTGCTGTTTGTAATTCCTCAACCGTCTGTTTAAATCCGTCGTGCGCCGACGAGGGACCCTCCGCGGCACTGCCTGAAGGCAGACCAACTCGCTGTCCCTAAGGGGACAAGTATTCTATGAACAATTCGACCGCCAAGTCAATCATCTGTGCTGATGGTTCTTCCAGGGCGTCCTGTTTTATACTACGATTCATGCGAGTGCCTCATCAGTGATATTAAGTACGACCTGGAATATAATCTGGCAACATCCAAGGAACAAAGAAAACGACGCTACGGTTCTGAAGGCTCTGGATTCAGTAATGGCACCATCACCCCCACATTTCCATACCAACCGAGTCACGGCCTCACCGTTGTGGTCACATCACCAAATCCAGACCAAATGATAACCAAGATTATAATCTGGTGCGCCCTGAGAGAATCAACAACATTGTACCGGCTGGAGTTGAGCAAATCAGACCCAACGACCGACTGTACGTGATTGGTCACGACGCAAGAAACGTCGAATCAACAAAAGCACTGCTAAAATGACATCACTTGGAGGGATGAAGGTTAGTGCATATGAGCCCCATCCAGAAACAACCGCAGCTGGAGTTATCCGAGCCATCTCCTAGGAAACTACTGGTGATCATCTGTATAAAATACAAAAGTCATTTCCCACACACCCACCTCCATTAACAATATTAGAAGACTCAAGTAGTCAGAGGCATTGCACCTTATCTTCGCCTCACAAAACCTCCATGAGTGTTCCACTGTAGAGCATGTAAGATTTAATATCTACCTCTACGTAAATGGACTATGCCGAGCGTTTGTTTTGCGCTGCTGCGCGAACGCTGTAGCGAGCTTCCAAAGCATGCATTTGACACCACGAATCTGCTTGAACCAGTTGGGAAGAAAGTTTACTGCTTAAAAAATTAACCCCCGCATTACGCTGACGTTATCGTTTTATTGTTACCAGTAGAGACTTTCACTTTAAAAAACACGATGAAGATCAAAATTGTAAATTCAATAACTTCCACAAAAAAAAAAACTTCGTTTGACCGAATATTTGCGTTACTATTTCAGTGAAGTTTTTTTAGTTTGTTTAGCAAATTTTCAGGCACCTATTGCAGATTATCAAGAAAACGCCGGAGTACCCCTTCAACATGGGACTCGTTCTCTCAATGAGGGTTTCAAATCTCTTTTAAAAGCAGCATTTTTCAGTTACCATGATGTTTAACCAAGCGCGACTTAATTATTACTAAGAATGCCAAGTCGCACGGTTAATACCACTGTAAAGATTGAGGTTTATAGTAACTTACAGAAGGAAAACGACAGGAATGAGCCACAGTTGTCCCGGCTCCAGCGTGAGCTTCCTATTTTCAAGAGCGGTACGGCGGTACGGCCTTTTGAGAACCTCGAGCATGCACACGCAGCCAAATCAATGAAGAAAAACAGCTAGCACGTGCCAGAGACGGCGCGTTCGAAGAAGACGCGCTGCCGTTCCCACGTTTGCAGTGGCTATATATGGTACCGCGTCTCCGCGGATATCAGCGGGCACGACAAGGGCACTTCACCTATGTTGCGTAAAATAATATTGTCAGTTACGCAAAGCTTGATTAGAAACCACAGGAAAGCCTATGCCTTGTGTAAAAAGAAAATGGTGAGCGACACGAAAAAGTGACATTGCTTCAGCCTACTGAAACTGTATCTCATCCACTATAGTTTTACGGGTACTTTTAACCGCAGCTAGCTCTGCCTGAAGTTACACTAACCGCACTTGCTCGCACTGCATTAGCGAATCGTATATATCGTACACTGCAACCCCTCTCGGCGCCCACAAGATAATTGGAGAGTGATGTGCCGAAATTCCAAGCGTAGGCCTAAGTATTTGGTGGCTCTAGTTTCCACGACATTTAAGCGGAGGTCCGGAGTAGTCACGTGACAACAATGATCACGTGACATTTTGTAACCACTGGCAAGGTGAGAGCTGCTCGTCGACCGTTTTCGATGCTCAGCTTCCAGCACGCGGTCCTTGCCTTCGACCGAGCCTTTGCTGTGCGTGCACGATGAAAGCTAATGAGACGCCGTTATACACCTTTCCAAAAAACACTCGACCCCGGGGGAACAAACCGTTTTCGAGCCCAGTCACTGAGTTTGAGGCTAGACTCTCACCGGCGTCCCTCCTAACCCTAACCGAGTGGACTGTGATTTCAATAGGCGCAGCCTGCGTAGGCGCAGTTTCAAACGCTGCTGGCGGCTAAATTCTCGTCTTTTCCCGCGATGTGTTTTGTTTCATGGTACATGTATTTTCCCGAGGGCATTAAGAAAGCTTTGTGCCACATTTGAAAAAAAAAAAAAAAACTAAATTATTTTTGTTGGGTACGCGCGCGACAGAACGAATGCGACTGGAATGTATAGTTCTAGTTATTAGTTTCTTTTTTTTTTTCTTACGATAAGTTTTGACGGCGCCGCGAGATTCGCCGCATGTAAAACGAAAAAGCGCTCTGCTGTCAAAAATAAATTGCAACAGAAGAGGGCCGAAAAGCATGCATTTTTCACGCTTACAAATAACGTGTTTACCGATGGACAGGACACGGACATACAATTGAGGAAGTGTTAACATTCGAACAATATATCGTACGTACCACACACGATGCAGCGTTATCCAAAAACATTTATTTGAGAAAGATCTCAAATAACCTTGTCACAGTTGACGGCAGTCACATCTTGACGATCGGACGGAATCCGAGATGACTTCGTTTTGGGGCACGTGTTGGGGAGAGCTTCCTTTTTTCACAACCGCACCAAGGCAAAGAAACAAACGCGACTGACCCGTTCCTCACCACAACCCGGACAACTATTTTTGGAGATGACTGAGGCATAACTGAGGATTCTACTCGGACTATCTTTGGGAGGGGGGAGAACAATGTTCGCAAAATCACGTCGAGGGTCGTTCGACGTCCTTCACCTCCTTCGTTTCCCTTGAATGTCGAGCAGAAAAGCTTGAATGGCAGGCACTTACCAGCCTTATTTCTCACAATGGAAGATAACACAAAAAGGGTACGCAGCACGCATAAAAAAAATTAAGTCGAAACTTTCAAGAGGGGCGAGAAAACGTCAAATGCAAAACCGCGAAAACGTAGGCAGAGAACCGCGCTGAGCGGCTGTTCACAGTCCCAGAGAGTGGCAGAAAATTTCTAGCTGATAGAGGGCGCGAGAGTCGCACCAGCCGCATGAGCATCAGCAACATGGCGGCGGCCTAGGAGCGTTTTTTGGAAAGGTGTACAGCAGGTCGGAAGCTCAAACTGGATACCTGACAACTGAAACACCTCTCAGCCGTTCTCGCCCTGCCAGTGACCGTACCCTCCACAACACTGTTAGCGCGCCATCATCGGTTCTCTCTGTTTTTTTTTTTTTTCTCAGTATTGAAAGATTGTCATTGGGGGAAAGTGCTCAGTCAGGCTATAACCTAACCATGGTTAACCTTGAAGCCCGCCCTTTCGAGGTAAAATACAGAAAAGCGCCGAAGTCCTGTTTGTGCTAACAGTGTCGCACAGTGCACAGAGATTGCATTGACTGGACATTAGCTGCCATTGTGGTGTCCTTCCTGCTGAGTGCATACCTTCAGCATTGTGCATTTTGCACCATCCAGTGTTTTTCCTTGGCAACAACAAGTACGAATGGTTCACTCTCTTGTAGCGAATTTCCGGCATTTTGTTTCCTTTTTCGTCGTGTAGCAAGCGACGTTCCAGTGTAATCCACTTCTAGTCGTAGGGATGCTCTGTCGCGACGCCCTGGCGTAATTCGCTTTTAGTCGTAGGAGCTGTCAGTCGTATTGCTCCACTCCGGCGTAATCCGCATTTAGTCGTACAGCGACCGTTAGTCATGGTGGGATGATGCCGTACGAATGACTACCAGCATCTTGCAATGATGTCACGTCGAAGCTACGAATAAGTAACTGCTCTTCTCCGCTTCTTTTTATTACTTTATATAAAAAAATATATATCGTTTTTTGTTTTTTTTTTCTTTTGACGCAAAGGGTTTCAAAACCTTTTCTTTTTTTTTTCTTTTTTTGGTGGGGGGGCTTTAGGATAGAGTTAGTCCGACTCATTCCTACGAAATGTGCCTTCCTTGTAGAAGGTCGGCCACCGCAGCACTTGTTTGGCGGTACTTGTAATTGTGTTTATGCCATTTCATCTCTTTTGAAACCAGGTTGCCGCTGGTGGATCATTGCTGTCTTTTTTCGGTGATCGCTTCTACGTACTGGGCCTTGTCTCGGCCGGATATCGCTGCGGCACCGCTGGATATCCGGGCATCTACACCAGGATCAGCAGCCACCTGGACTGGATTCAAGGAATCCTCAACAGCCGCTGAAACTCAACGTCGCCTAAAAACACGAAGTGCTGGGAGTACGGACCGCCACACCTTTCAACATCAAGGCCGGCTTGCTAGAACAGTGTCTCAGCCGAGACTGGGTAAAAGAAAACACTGTCAAGGATGGGGCTCGCGAGCGTCTTGAGACGCGGTTTGAGTCCCGCTCAGCTCGTGCGCTGGCTCTGGCACTGCTTTCTTTCCCCCAGTCCCAGACGAGACGCTGTTTCTAGCAAGCCGGTCCGGGAGACACGTTGTAGACTGCATCAACTCGCCAAATGAATTTGCGACAAGAGCGTCGAACAGTTTGAACATTAGGAAGAAACCGGTTTCTGTACCATGAACTAAGATGTTGATACTATATATCCTGTATGTCTCGCATGTTATGGCGATTATATAAAAGCGCTTAAATGACGTTAAATAAGTCAAACATAAAGAAGAAATGGTGATTGGTGCATGGCGTATTTTTATTCAAGCAGATCTCTTTTGAAGGTTTCGGAATAGAAATATTGTAACAATTGGATGTAGGTTCTAAATCCTGGGAAATATTACACCTCTCTGGTTCTATTTTGTCTTCAGGTGGCGTTGAAGCAGTCTTGAACACTGCTTCACGCGATCATCGTACATTATCATGATTATAATTAACTTGAGACTGGGGTGCGGAAAATTAAAATATTTAAAAGTGAAAGCGACGAGTTAAGAAAAACAAACAGACGATGTTTTTGTGTTTTTTTAAATCCTAGTCTGTCTTTTTTGTCTATTTCTTTCTCCTGACCTCCTCTCGAGGTAGTGATTTTTGCGTATAGACACATTTTCGACAGGGCATGTGATTTCTGCCCTTTCGGCATTGCTGTTTTCGGCCGCTGCAACAAGAATTGCTGCGATCGATCTGAATAAAACAAAACTGATTGCTGCAGCTCAAGATCCGAACCAGAACTTCAGTGGGCGCGGCGGTTCTAAGACTACTCCGGTTATTTCAGTGTGACGTCACTGAGACCACATTAACCTTACTAGATTAGCTCAGTTGTGAAACTCTCATGAATATGTTACCCCCATCTCACCCTCCAGCCCGCCTCCCGCCCTTTGAAGCGGCATCTACATAGAATATTGTTTCAAAACTGTGTTCCATAAAGTACGGTGAAGCGCCAGTTACCCTCGCAGCCGTTTCACTTACCATTGCCGTTGCCATCGCAGCCGTTCCAAAACGGTGGCGCGTCGAACGACGGAAAACCGCGGGAGGCTAAGTGTCTTCATACAAACACGCACTTTTGCTTGAGTTGTGACATCTCAGCCATTTTTTCGGCTAGTCGTTTTTTTTGTCTTTTGAAGTGCGCGCCAACCAATGTGACTCATTCTAGCGCGTAGCCTTGTCGGTGAAATGACTTATGCACCATTTCACCACACAAGTCATGCACCCAGTGCGCCAACGCGTCACATGCTGGCCCACTTAGTGCAACAAATGATGTCTTGACCCTGAGACAGACAGACATGTAGGTACCCAATGGGAGGCGGACCGTGGGATGAGAGGGGGGGGGCACTGCTCGTGGAAGCAGCGTCTATGGCCAGTGTTACGTGACTGGCACCTAACCTTTCCGGGTTTCGCATGCTAAAATCTAAGAAGAAAATGCGAGTGCCAGCCGAACGCTGGTGCCGCACTCGTCTCTACTGTCTCAGCCCAAATGCCAGAGCATGGCCTCCGAGATTTTTCCCGCGCTTTGCTCCGGCCTTTTCAAACGCTCGGCTGCCCAGCAGAAAAGCGAGCCGAGTCAGTTCCCTAGATCTCCGCGTGCGGAAGTTAGAACCAAACCAGAAACAGAAACAGAAGCGCCTCGAATCACGCTGTCAAATGTGAGCCCGCAGTACCGGGAACTAGATTCACTTTGCCCGCGGCATGAAAAGCTTGCATCTTTGTTTTACTCATCATCAGAATAGAGAAAGGTACGTCGATCTCTGTTGATTCGTAATTTTTATTCGCTGATCCAGTCTTGGACTTAACTTGGACTCCCCATATAAAATACCTTAAGTCAAAGCTTGGTTCAGCGTGCAACGTACTTCGCTGTCTGACAGGGAAAACATGGGGCAAGTCATGCTCATCCATGTTGAAACTCCAGAACACCTTGATCGATTCCCTTCTCAGGTATAGCTTGCCTGTCCTACAAAACATCTCGAACACGAACACCAAAAGTCTTCAAGCAGAAATAAACAAATCCTTAAGAATTTGTCTTGGTGTGCCTGAGGGAACATCTGTTACAGGTACAACAGCAGAAGCAGGAACACTTCCCCTGGCAATCATGCGTACGCAGGAGACACTACGAGTGCATTTAAGACATAAATCACGAAACAAAAGGCATTTTCTCGTAAATTTGAACCACAAAAGACCAGCGTCGGGATACGGTAAAGCCATCGAAGCGCTGTGTTCCGACATACCAGTTTCGACTAAATATTATGCAACATCATCTTGTCCTGCCTGGACGATACCAATGCCAGAAATTCATATTAATGTACCAGGCCTCACCGAAAAGACAGTACAACCGCAAACCGTTAAGCTGCAACACACACTAAGCCATATTCACTACACGTATTTCGACTACATACACGTATACACGGACGGATCTTTGTATACCGGCACATCATCCTCTGCAATAGTAATTCCTGTACTCAAGACAACTCGTAGTTACAAACTTTCCCATAGAGTTCCTTCAACAACTGCGGAATTGCACGGAATAAAGATGGCACTCCAGTTTATTAACTCGCAAGCGGACTCACAATAATGGGTCATTCTGACTGATTCACGCGCTGCTCTGCAATCATTAAGGCATTCACCTGCCACTTCATAAAATCCACAGTTGTGTTTTGAAGTTTTATTTACTGATGGAACTATCAAAAGAAATGGACATCATGTAGTGTTACAGTGGATACCAGGGCACATAGGGGTAACTGGAAATGAGACCGCAGATGCAGCTGCTGCTATAGGACATTATATGGATACTACGGAGGTCGTCCCATTTACAAAAACGGACGCTCGATCCCATATTAGGTTGTTTGGAAAAGAGGAATTCAAGAAGCTCTGGATATCCTCAACATACCACTAGAAGCCTCTTTTTAAAATCGACCCGTGCCTCCGAAATATATCTCCACGAAATTTACCAAGAAACATAGAAACACTCTACCACCGCATCCGTTTGAACGTCGCCTACACGAATAAACAAAGATTTAAGTATGGACAGATTTCAAGCCCGAATTGCCAGCAGTGTCTCGTGGAAGAAGATCTAAACCATATTTTTTCTAGTTGTCCCAAATATAATGAAGAGCGCTTGACACTATTGACCAGGATCCAACAACTTACCAGCGAACCATACAGTTTTGAAAAGGTCTTAGGCGCTTGGGAAAGACAACCGCATCAACGAAGGGCGTTAGATGCATTAATAACATTTTTTCACACGACCAATTTGATTGACCGATTGTAAATAATCTTGTAACACACCGACTTTAATCTTGTAACATGCCGACTGTAAATAATCTTGTAAGATATCGATTGTAAATAATCTTTTGACATAACAAAAAGAAATACAAGCATGAAACGTGAGCTGACCTCGACAGAATATGAACACGGATTCGTTCACCTTTCAATGTACCGACTGTATAAGGATTCTGTTCATTATTTCTACGATTTATGCTAAGACTGAATGTGTTGAACATACAATGTGATGAGAACCTTCCTGTGCGGTGATGTATGAGTGTCCTCTCCTGTTACTGTACAAGTCTCGTGCTGTGCCTTGATTGCTCTACACCGGAACTTTGACTTTTGTATAGCAACCCATAACGTATGCCTTTCTAGTGCTATCTTTCTTCCTTTTCCCCTTCCCATGCTGAGTAGCCAGCCGGAATGCATTTTCTGGCTAACCTCTCTTGCATTTTCCCAAATAAATAAAAAAAAAAGACATGTTTTCCCGTCGTCAGAGAGCCAGCTGGACCAGCGGCACACACCATGTCTTCGATCGACAGGGTGGTCACACTGCTCGGCTACAAGCTCGGCCGCAAGCTGGGAGACTTCAAAGCCCGTTTTCGCGAAGACCACCACTCGGCCAACACCTTCGCAAACCCCTGGAGCCTCCCCATGGGGGTGCTGGCTTCCCTGCGTCGCCGGTAATTTGGCCGGCTCGTCCGCGAGTCGGGCACGCGGTGAGCCCTCTCCAGACTCTCGAGACAGGCCTGCTAGAAGTAAGAAGCCCATGGCAACCCCGCGAAGACCACTGTTAGGCTTAACGCAGATATTTTATAATGATCATAACTTCAATCTTGTATATTACATCATAACATAATCACCACTACTAGACGCGGCACCGCGAGCCTCCATTTTATGGGCTGTTACCTTTCTGGGGTGCCGCGACTATTCGTAATTCGTTATTATGTTGTTAAAATCTTATACTGTGAGTGCAACAACACTCACAGTGTTGTTACAAGTAATTATTATGGTGCAAAGAAGGGCGATCATCTTGTTGACTTTGCCTCTTTCATTGGCCTGAGTCAGTTTCGCAAGGTAGAAAATAGTTAAGTGACTGTTCTTGAACTTTCCTTCTCAGACATCGTTAACGTTTCTGTTACCGAGGGTGGATTTCCTTTGGTGTCGACAGACAAATATAATCCTGCACTTGACGTGGCTATAACCTTGAATGCACACCCGTGAGCGATATGAAGGTGAACAGCCCTCTTCTTGTTTTTGACGCTCCTGCAAGTTTTGGAACCAGCTCTATTCCAGAAGAGGGCTAGAACCAGTGGCGTACCAACTTGTTTTTGAGGGGGGGGGGGGGGGGGGGGGGGGCAGACCAGTCCGTCCCCCACCCCCGGGCCGGGGCGGTGCCCTTGCTTTTATGAAGAGAAGACAAACTTTTACACTGTACGTACGTTTATATGGAGGCGACTAGCTGTCCATCGGATCCAGGTAACGTATCGAAACGTTCTATGTAAACGGCTCGGTTCAGATGCAATCTGATCCGATCCGATTCGCTGGGACGGGGTGGTTCGAGATGGTGAATCCGAATCGAGGCTTTCCGTGCATACGCTAACGCTATCGGATTGAATCGAGCGCTCGAGCGATAGATCACGAGAACATTGAGTTGCTCGCCGGTAGCGGATGCGGATGGGCTTTCACTAACAAGGAGACGGAGACATTCCTTGCACTAATAAGTGAAATAAGTGTTAGCTCACTACTGGACTCACGCCGGCAGCGCAACGAACCCTGCTTATCACATTGCCATTCTATTTCTCTTAATATTTGCTTCCAACGTCCGCGAGTGCTCAGAAAGCGTCACAAGAAATCGTTTTAAAGGAAAAAAAATTGTCTTAAAAAATAAAAAAAAAATAAAAAAAACGAGAAAGAAAAATAAATAACGTGACGGGCATCTGTGCCTGAAGGTCCAGATGGAGTCGCAATTTCAACAAATTGACGAATGCTCTACCGGACTTAACGTAGATGTAATTCAGGATATTTTTGTGTGTATATCATGTATCGGACGTAAAACGTAACATTCAATGAACTGAAGTAGGATGGTGACTTGGGCCAGTTGGTAACAGTTAAACATTATGAAAAACGGCCTCAAGAAACAGGGACGAAGAACGGGTAAAGACCTTAAACGTTCTTCGTCAGTGTTTATCTGAGGCTGTTTTTCATCATGTTTAACATTCAATAAGGTTGCGTAAGTTAAACTGGACTTAACTTTAACTTTTATACCCGTCGGATGCAACTCTCAATTTCATTTCGAGTTCCGTCGGATGTAACTTGAAACCTTGGGGTGAAGTTACGTCGGATGTAACTTTAATTTCTATTTTGGGTTCCGTCGGACGTAACGCTAGACAATGCGTAAGTCGTCACAAGCGTCCACCTCATCTGCGCGAGATGGCGTAGTAGTTCAATGACAGCCTGCTTTTGGGAGGTCCAACCACTGGTCAGGAAAGGACGCAGTGGCGTAATGCCGCTACGTATGCGTCGGCAGCGGTGTTAATGTTGAAGAAAGGTGGCAACGAGGGCGGCATAATAAAAGTTTGTAAACGCGACAACCAGCGAAACAAATTAAAGTTGCTGAAACACAAAACACAGCGCCAGCACCGCTGCACTGTCAGCCATTTTCGCTGTTCCGAGGTGCCGCCAGTGCCGCTGCGAGCTCAATTGCGACTCCCACTACGCTAGGCAAACCGGAGACCCCGGAAACAACCGAAAGGTCACGAGGTGCCGCTACTGGTCGATGCGAATCCATGTAAACGTAGCCAATGATGTAAAGTTAATTAGGGATATCCATTTTGAGGAGTTTTTTTTCAAATTTTTAAGCATTAATTAGTATTTTCAGCACTTAATAGAGAACTTGATGTTACTGATGATCATATTAACACTTAGTCGCCGCGGCTTAGGTTGACTTATTGTTTTTTGGCCGATCTGGAGCGCGAGCGCAGCGCTTCCATTTGTCCGTCGTTTGCGCGTCAATTCAGCGCCTACCACACTTCAAGCTCTACAACAGGAAAACATACACTCAATTTTCTTTGGTCTATGGGGTTTAGTGGTTAAGAGATTAAAGACAACAAAAGACAATTTCAAGGGCGGAAACGGCAAAATCACGAGTTTGTTGCTCATATAAATCTACCGCGCATGCAAATATCCGAAAGATAAACTAAAACACGAAACGAAAAATACAAAAAATTAACACAATAGACATTGTATCCGCATTGCTCGGGATCCCTGAATGTTATACGCTTTCAAATGTGACTTGTTTTTCTGTGGTTGTGAAGACGAACTTCCTCAAGACTTGCACTAGATCGAGCGTAGCAGTTCTCTTTTGGTGAACATGAAGGAGAATGAGATGAGTAAGTCGGGACTGGAACATCGTCGACCGAAGGCGCCTTCGACCGCCGGAGGTCGCTGAATGATCTCTCCGAAATCGCTAAAATAGGTTGATCAGAATCAGCATTAGGCTAAAATTTGAAGTGTGAATCCCCAGGCGCTCTTTGAATCCTTCTGAATTAACACGGTGCTTTTCCTTTCGATGAGACGACGCGGGTTTGTTTTAGCCTCAGGAGCATGTCGAAACCCACCTGTGTGAACCCTCGTTGCACTTCATTGATGAGCCGGTCAACAAATGCATAAAAACCTTGTTGAACTTTCTGGTCGAGGTGAAGCTGTACCGGAGGTGAAACGACACCGAAATCTTTCCTCTCCTTCTTGACATTGCAGCGTTGGGGACGCAAAATTCATCGTCAAGGTCGCGCAGCCTCGGCCAGACTTGTCTCGTTTTTGAACCCAGTTCCAAGTTATCAATAGGGAGTTTTAGTGGACCAGGTTGGTCCGGAACAGTACATGCTGGAATACAGCCAGCGGATTCCTCGAATGCCGTGCAGCACGAGTCCGAGCACGAGCACCGATCTGGGCCCCTTGCTCTTCGTCGTCTTCAGCACGCCTTGGCGCATACCATTACACTCCTCCCTACACTGTTAGCAAAAATAACACGGCCAGACGTGTAAACCGTTGTCCCATAGCGGACACGTCGAAACGTGTTCGTTTTACACGAGGCCATCTGTGTTTTTCGTCTACACATGAGGTGCTGTGTAAACCTAACACGCTACACCGTGTCTGCCTTCCGCAAAACCGTTTCGAGCGTGTTCCTTATGAAACATGGCGGCCAGCGGCCGAGAACAGGCGAGAGACGAGCCCAGCGAGCCGCGCGCCTTTCAGCCGAATTGAAAGCACACAGGGCGCGTTAGTTCTTGTTCGATGTCTTTTATACACAGTAAAGTCTCCAAGCGGCGGACGTAGCTAATTGCAAAGGTACGTACGTGTGTTGTCGGCGGTTGGCGGCGTCGGTAGCTTCAACAAACCGCTAGAGAAAAAAAAAAAGAAAACGAATGCCGAACTTACATGGATAAATAACTTGAGCAAACTATTCAGAATCGGGTGGTAACTTGCGCCACCTATCGAGATTTCTAGCACCCTGTTTAAAAAAAAAGACGAGTCTGTTAACACTGTCAACGACCACGACTACACAGCAACCCTACATACAACGCAGGCAACAAAGCACACAGCTACACAGCACCGACATATACACAAACACAACGCCCGACACAACGCCCGACACTTCCTACTCGATATCCATTTCTCCCCGCGGCGCATATAGGCTTGACATGTGCGGGTGAGCTCCTTGGTCACTGACCATTACAGATTTATAGAAGAATACACAAAAACACGGCGCATTGGACAGCGGTGTGTTAGAACTGTTTGCATTTAAAAAGTATGGAGGCAAAATCTATAATGTTAGTCCGTTGCAATAAATAATGATATGTTAACAATAAATCTTAAACCGGTCATGAAAAAGTTCAAATTTTTGTTATTTTCTTGCTTGACCAGTGTTATGAGCAGTCCGACTAGCATGAATCAGATAGGAAAACAAATTATTGGGACTTTGTCATTACGTATACAATAATAAATGAAAATGATCCTTGCGCAAAGCATTTTTTATATATTTTTGTGAAGGACATCCGGACATCCGCCCAACACTTCACTTCCGCTAGTTGCAGCAGTTGCAGTACGGGAGCAGACGCCTTCACTTTTGGGGCGTTTTGATGCAGTTTGTTGTCGTATGTCGTGTCGGTGTCGAGAAGAGCGGTGGGGCTTGGTAGTTTGTGACCGGTGTTATTCGTGAACACTGGTGTGGGGCGCTGATGCGTCTTTTTTTATACTGCCACCACCCCGAACTTTGACGATACACGGGCCCGTAGCAGTGTATTATGCTGAATCGCGAGCTCCTTCTCTGTTGACGTCGCTTTCCTGGTACCACTCGTGGATACTGCAAGCGTTTAAACAGTGTGCACCCTCTCGCCTACATCCCCGGTGACGTACTCGACCTGCTGAAACTTATTGCTTCCGTCATTTTAGAGTACGCAAGGCAGTTATCTCGTTGGTCTGGTTTCGGTTATAAAAGCAAGGCAAAACGCTCGTAGTTCCCGCCCTCAGTACACGTTGGACATCTTCCACACTTTGACACCGGATAACTGAATGAACGATGAGTTACATTCACTTCCGAGGTTACTCTCGCCGCTTCCTCACCGTTGAGCAGCAGGATGAGCTGGCGACAAGCCGCGGATGAAAGGCTGGAGCATCAACAGCCCAAGCGCACTGGGTGCCGATGCGGGCGACGCGGGTTTCTGTCAACCGGGAGGCCAGCACAAACCGTGACCATTCCAGCTCTTCGTCATGACACGGTGTTGCAGAGAGCAGGGTAAAATACAGCTACACGGATCACCGAAGCAAACGACTGCTATCTTAAATCTTGGCTTGTGATTGCGCGCCTTTGTAGTAGATCATATTATTCGTTTTGCTGGAGAGACGTAAACGCTTGGCATAACAAAATCGCTTGCATATTACGCATATCTCACAAAAGCATTTACCCTGTCACCTTGCGAAAAGCGCGAAACACGGAGTCCGCACCGTCCTAAGCTTCCCGTTTTTTACCTGCTTTAGAGCAGTTTGTACCTGCTAGTAGATATGCCTACTGAAACTGAAACAGGGCAGTGCCAGAGAGAAAGAGACAAAGTTGAGAAAGCTTGCTCGCTCTCTAATTTCTCAACTCTCAAGTGATTGTACCATAATAAATGCACCAACACGTCTCCTAAAATAAAGAAAGAGCACTACGTTCACAAAATAAAAAATGGTCTCAGTACATGCATCTGTGGGCAGGTAGGAAACCTTGCCCTTATTTATTCACGCCGCATGATTGCCGCAACAAACTCGTCGCAGGAGCGAATCATCTACTCGAGCGGTGTGCGTCGCTATGCAAACGCAGTCCAACACGAAGCATTAAAAACTTCAGATTTAAGACAACCATCCGGAGTTCATTATTCAATTAAAACAACGTAATTTTGTTGAAAACGCCCGCTGCTTCTTACTCACGGTATGTGTCGGGATACTTCCACAGTATGAAACGGAACCAGGGAAGATTTACTTTTAAAAACGCTCGCTGCGTCCTCCCGGACCAGCTGGACCGGATCAGCTGACGACGACGGGACTGTACCCGTTGAACCTCCACCACGCAACAAACAATTTGCGCTCCGTGTTAAAAGCGTGGTTCAAACAGACCCGGAATACAAAGCACCGCACCACACACGACGAATGTTTCAGCTCTTTTTCGCATCGCCGGGTTGCACCAAACAGAACGAGATCGCCGAAGTCAACGCCGCGCTGTCGTGAACCTTGGCTTGTGGTTGCGAACTCGTGGACCCTGTGACTCCCTTTGGTTTCAAAGCACACACGACGATTACGAATGCTACTTTCCGTCTTCCAAGACCATCACAGGGGCACTTCTCCGGTCACGTCTTCACTAAGTGCTCGCAAACTCCGAAGCTCTATGCGAAGCTTCTCGCGTCCTGTCAAACCAAAACAGTAGCGGCGCCATGCGTACTTGCCAGATTTTCTCCGGTCAAACAAAAACAACGAAAGCCAACCGGCGCTTGCTTCCAGCGTACATCGGCGTTGCGCTTGCGCCGTGGCCAGATCGCTTGCAGTTGAAGGTTGAAGCAAAAACGAAACCAACTGCAATGTCACGTGTTCACATCGAGGACACGCTTTTCATATCCATTTTAACTGTTTGGAACGAATAATTAGACCCATAACTTTATTTGTGGTGTCTAAGAAACTGTTATCAGGACCCCTAAACTAAATACAAACATGGGCGACATGAGGCAAGCCGCATTGCCATCGACCAGAAGATGGCGGCGAGCCCGGTAAGCCGGGTTTCGCCAACGTCCTGCGACATGGCGCAATTGCTTTTGGTGCATATCTGTCTCCGAGACATGTTTCTTTCCGCAGCATTTGTCTCGACGGTCCTTTCTAAGTGTGTCCCCAAGCATTCCGGTGATACGATAGCCGGCAATGCCGCGGTCGTCGCCGGGGGCGATGCGTGTTTTCGAGGTCGGCTACACGGTTATGCGTGTATGACCGAACCAAAACACGTTTTTTACAACCTCGCATGATTTCTGAACGAATTATCCGTTACTCATCGTGTGAATTTATGGTAATTTGTGTAAATGGCGTGTTTTTCACCCCAAATATTCGCCGAATACACGGGACTTGCTAACAGTGTACTAGACGACGACACGTAGTCCTCTAGGTAGGCAAGACGGCGTGTGAGTCTGCAGGGCCTGGATGACGCCCTTGGCACTTCTGATGGCGGATCATTTGGTTGATCCTCAAGTGTAGGATCAGCGTCGGCGTCCAGTTCCTCAGGAACTACTCCAGATGGAGGGGCGAAACTTAAGTCTAATAAAGACTTCCCTTCTTGTCCTGCAGCCGACCTTCTGCGCAGCTGGTCAACATGACGACGCCAGGTTAGTCCATCTTCACTCTCAATGCGGTGGGCCAATGGACCAGTCAAAGCTGTGACTACTCCAGGCAACCATTTGGCGACAGACAAGTAATTTCTTGCGTAGACATCTTCTACGCAAAATGTACGCTCCTTCTTCCTCTCTTGACGGAACTTGTCTTCTTGTTTCCATGATGAATTGAACGGTGAGTCAGGGTGCAAGTGGTCCAATGCTGTCTTTAGTTGTCGATTCATTAGAAGTTCCGCAGGACTCCTGCCCGTCATACAATGTGGCAGTGTGTGCTGACGGAAAAGGAAACGTGCCAAATCGACATTTACGTCGCCTGAATCCATATGAGTGAGTGCCTCCTTTGTCCCTGTTACCATGCTTTCCGCTGGCTATTCGATGAAGGGTGGTAAGGTGATACAGCGACGTGTCGGATCTGGTTGTGGTTGACGAATTCAGTATATTCGGTTGAAACGAAGGCCGTGCCATTGTCGCTTACAATTACGTCCGGCACTCCATGCGTGGCGAATAGCATCCTTAGTTTCTGAATGACTGTTGAGGACAACATTGAATTCATGATAAATACTTCTGGCCATTTTGAAAATGAGTCCACCACTATAAAAAGAAAACACTTTTCCTTTGAATGACCCAGCGAAATCAACGTGTAGACATGACCAGGGATGTTGAGTCGTCCCCCAAGGATGCACTGGGGCCCGTGGCATCGACGGCCTGCTCTCTTGGCACGCGGAACAGCATGCCGCTTTATCTTGGCTTTCGTGGTCGATTCCAGGCCACCAGACTGTACTTCGTGCCAATGCTTTTATCCTTACAATGCCTGGATGGGCTGTGTGCAGAACGTCGAGTATGGTACCTTGGGCCACCTTGGGTATCACAAGTCTGCTTCCCCAAAGGATGCATCCCTTGTAAGCTGATAATTCATCTATCCTTGTTACATAGTTTTTAAACTCGTCGGGTTGCTTGTCATCTGGCCAACCGTGCATAATCCAGCGCTGGACACGCGCAAGTATGGTATCCATTCTCGTGGATGCTGCGATTTTCTCTGCATTCCAAGGTTGTTCTGGAGAGGTCTCTAGCATCCAAACTTCGGCCACAGGAACGTGTTCCAACTGGGTGGCTGGGAGAGGCAGCCGGCTGAGGGCATCAGCGTTACCCAATTTGCTGCCAGGACGGTACTGCAATTCGTAGTGGTATGAAAGCAAGCAGCTCCACCTTATGACTCTTGGAGACACCATAGCTGGAATTTCCTTGTGGGGGTTTAGTAACCCGAGTAGAGGCTTGTGATCTGTGATGATAGTAACCGGTCGACCATAAATGTATTGGTGAAACTTTTTAACACCATATATGACCGCCAGAGCCTCACGATCTGTTTGCGAATAATTCCGCACCGCCTTGATTAGGGTTTTGGACTTGTAAGCTATTGGTGATTCTCCTCCAGTCGCGGACACGTGGCTCAGGACAGCTCCCAAACCGTACGGAGAACCGTCGCAAGTCAAAATTAAGGGCTTGTTGGCATCGTAGTGCGCAAGAACAGCTGTTGACTTGAGCAGCTCCTTTGCGTTACGATAAGCTTCCGCTTCACGGACAGTCCATGTCCAGCTCGCACCTTTGTCACGCTCTCTGTGCAGTGGCTCCAGGGTGTGGGCAGCTCGCTTGAGAAAGCGATGGTAAAAATTAAGTAGGCCGAGGAATGCCTGTAATTCCTGCTTGTTATTTGGCTTAGGAGCTTCATGTATTGCTCTGACTTTGTCTTCGGTAAGTCGCGCTCCATGTTGCGTTCACAGAGAGGAGCCGACACCGTACAACGGATAGTTAAACATTTAATTGCTAAAGTAAAGGTAAATGACACTCAAAGAAAAGGAATGCGCTCACAAGGTGACGACGCCATCGTTCTGTCTCTTCGTGCACGTTTCAGCCGAGCGCCTTCTTCCTCTTTTCGCCTGATCTCGGCATGCATACTTTTTTTTTTCTCCCTATATGGGTGCTTGGTAATATTGTCCCTTTTGCCCTTTATGGTTTCAACACACTGCCCCCCTAAATGACAGTTTCATTTCATTGCGTTATTTCCAAGGGGTATAGAAGTTGAATTGGTCGTTTGACAATGTTTCCTCCAGGAAGCTTGAACTTGCAGGATCTTACATTGCCGTCACGTCCTGGGAACACTTGCATAACTCTTCCCATCTTCCATAGTTGGCGTGGAATCATGGTTTCGCGCAAGAGCACGATGTCTCCTTCTTTAATCGTTTTGCACTCAGACGCTCTGGTGCTCGACGTCGAGAGAAGATCGTTGAGATATTCCTTTGTCCATCTACGCCAGAACATGTCCAGTGCCCGTTGCCTGTTTTTCCAAACACTCCATCCTTATTGACCTAGAATCCCAAAAAGACAACTTGGCTACGTTTAATGCACATTTTTCCCTGTTAAGGCGGATCCCGTCGTCATGGAGTCATTGCAAAACTTCTTGCAATCGTTTGTCATGCTGGTATTTAGACTTGCCGCCGATAAGGATGTCATCCAGGAAGGTCAGTACACCTTCCATTCCAGCAAGTAGCTTCTCCATGTTGCGCTGGAAGACAGCTACTGAGACGGATACTCCGAATGATAGTCGGTTTACTTTAGAAAGTCCCTTGTGCGTCGTGATAATGAAAAGTCTAGCCGACTCATCATCGACAGTCAACTGCTGGTAAGCCTGTGCAAAGTCAAGCTGTGTGAAATGGCAGCATCTAGCCAAGTTGCTGAGGAGTTGCTCTGGTGTTGGCAATGGGTAGGATTCCCACTTAACTGCCTTGTTAACGGTGCTCTTGTAGTAAACGAGAATTCGCAATTCTCCGCTCTTCCTCAATACTGAAACAATTGGTGTAGCCCAGCTTGAGTGCTTCACAAGTTCAAGGATTCCTTGCCTAACAAGCTTTTCGAGTTCCTCCTCCACCTTGGGTCGCATAGCGTAAGGAACTTGTCTCGCCTTGCAGAACCTTGGTGTCGCAAAGGTGTCGACTTCCACACGAATAGGTGGTCCGCGGCTCTTCCCCAGGCCTTTGTCAAAGATATCATTAAACTCCTCTAGGAATCAACTACCTCGTTGGGCAGTCTCGAGCAGATGGACACCAGTGATTCCGATTTCTAGAGGATTGAACCAGTCTCATCCCAGAAGGCTTGCATATTCTCCCTTGACCACTAGGAGTGATAGAGTTACGAACTTTTCTTTGTGTCGTACCATGACGTGTACTTTGCCGAGAACAGTTACAGGTTCTTTTGTGTAGGTTCTCAGGGCAACAGTGGATGGTTGCAGCCTTTTCTTCGGAATGCGAAGTCATGCCATTGTTCTTTTGTTGATGACAGAGAACATGCATCCGGAGTCGACTTCCATCATTGTTGGCTGTTCATTGATCCTGATATCTACGAGGATGGAGGGCTCATTAGACGAGAGGTTACACAGCTCGTATGTTTCGGTAGCTTTACCGTCCAGCAGATCAGCTTGTGCTCTTCCTTGTCCTTTTCCCGAAAAGGGTTGTTTCTTTGCCTTCTTTTGGAGACAGGCTTGGACGATATGCCCTTTGCGGCCACAAAAATGGCAAGTGGTGTTCTTGAAGTGGCAGTCCTCCGGCTGATGTGCCCCGTTAGACCGGAAACAGGAAAACTCTTTTGTTTTGTTGTAGGCCTCGTAAAGCGTTGGGCAGGCGTTGACGGTCCAGGTCCGTCTTTAGCCACGCTGTGGACTTGGCTGACGTCTTGGGACGTGGTTCGGATCTCCACAGCATCGTTGTTTGCACATTTCGCTACGATGGCCATCTTCTCTGCTTGAGTCAGTGTAAGTTCGGCTTCACTGAGCAGACATCGTTGCAAAGCTTCATCCTTCACCTCACACATGATCTGGTCGCGCAAGCTGGTGTTGAGCGTGTCTCCGAAATTGCAAGTGACTGCGATACGGCGTAGATCCGCGATAAATGTAGCAATTGTCTAATCGCTACGCTGAGTCCGCTCGTGGAACTTGAAACGTTCCACGATCACCGAGGGCTTTGGTGCGAAGTGGTTCCCCAACTTCATAACGATGTCGGAGAAGTCCGTCTCGGATGGAGTCTTGGGTGCGCAGAGAGAATGCAGGATTGCATATGTCTCGGCACCGCAGACGCGGCAGAAAACTGCTCGCTTCAGCTTGGGTGTAGCGATTCCATTCGCCTCGATATAGAATTCCAACCGTTGCAGGTACAACGGTCATGTTTCCGGCTCACCTGCCTTAAAAGCTTCAAAAGTACGCGGTTTCTGGTCAACCATGCTGAGTGGTCGAAGTGTCGCCCGCTGTTGACGATTTCCTCGTCGCCAAATTTGTTTTGTACATTTATATACAAGCTACTTTCAGGTTAGTCCGGAACAGTACATGCTGGAATACAGCCAGCGGATTCCTCGAATGCTGAGCAGCACTAGTTCGAGCACGAGCACCAATCTGGGCCCCTTGCTCTTCGTCTTCTTCAGTACGCCTTGGCGCATACATTACAAGGGAGTTTTAGTGGACCGTGTTTCCCCTCCGCTAAGCCCCTCCGCTACCCGGAACCGTACAGCTAAGGCCATTGGCACGCAGGTGCAGTGGTGGTTTTTTCGTTGCGGAAGGCTTAGCAAGGGGAAAACACGGCCTACTAAAACTCCCTAATGATTAATGGCGTTGTTTGCGTGATGTCCATGAAGTTTGAGGTGGGAGCTCATGTTTTGGGAGAGCTCGGCGGCAACGAGAAAGCGTAAGGAAGCTCTCTGTTTGTTTTTTTTTTCTCGTTCAGTGGATTTCAACCGCTATATCGGTTAAAATATCAATCTAAATCAAAGATTTAATCCAATAATCGGGAGGTCGATCGGTTAAATACCCAGCCCTTCTTTATCAAAAAGTGCATCCTTACAAGAGCCTCAATCGACAGCTTCTAATTTCGGAAAACAAACTTCTAATTGTTCTAACTAAACGAGAACATCTACAAACTTCGCTGTTGCTTTGATCAAGACAGGGGGGGGGGGGGCGGGTAAAAGGTAAATAAAATACTTTCCACGTGCCGACTTTCATTGCATCGAACTCTAAGAGCAGTAAACAATACGAAATGTGACATGCCAGTAATTATGCCCAGGTGCTGACGTAGGTGAATGAGTCTGTCAAGACATTTAATCAAACACCATTCCTTCGAAAACCATTCCACGAAATGGCGTTGAACCAAACGCCACTTCATCGCAAGAAAAGAGAAGAGGGAAGGAGGGGGGCATTTGAGCTCAAACAACCCTATTACCCTACTGGGGACTGAACATAAGCAAGGTAAAGAAATCACGAAAAGACAAATATTTGTAGTTATCAGCTGCCCCCAAACATATTACATTAAACGAGATGATAAACATCATTTACTCGGAGCAAGCTCGTTTCGAGATAGCAGGGTCGACCGGATGACCACGAGGTCGGGAGCGAGAAGTTGACACCGTTGGTGGAAGGCGACTCGGGATGGAAGCGGGATATAGAAGCAGTACTTCAGGAGAGCCCGGTGTCTCAAAATAGACACTGATTAATTACATGTCTACAATGGCAACGTCAATGTAACAGAGCACATATCAAAAAAGCTCATTGCGCCTTTTTAAGGTAATCTCGCAGCAGAACTTCTGCGAAAATATGAACGTTTTGAGAATCCAAATGCCCCTTGGGTGCTGCCATTGTTAGGCCTTCGTACTATAATCTTCCTCCGATTTCAGAAATGAGTTCCTTTCAACAACAACAAAAAAAGAAAACAGCTTCGCCTTTTTTTTTAGATACAATTTCGCAGTGCAAACTCTTACGAGCACAATTTCCTATCTGCTCACCATGTGGTGCCGCCAGACAGTCTCGAAATCGCCGGCTTTTAGCTTTCCGCAGTTGCAGACAAGTACAGGCTTCAAGGAAGCGCGATTTCCGATGCCGTCAAGATTCGGGAGAAGTGCGCGCTGACCTTGTCGGAGGGATAAACGCCTTCATCGGGTCCGCCAGCAAGTCGAGACGAGTTTTTTTTTTTTCAACGGTCCTTTGCACAAACTGTCCAGACGACGTGGAGCCGCTAGGATAATTCATAACTTGTTGGGAATTTCTTCCTCCCATGGAAGCTCGAGCCGCCTCCTTCCGGATCATTTGCTTAGGCGGCACGAGCTGGCAGAGCGAATTCCAAATACTTCCAGGCCAAATCCCTTGGGCGCCACCGGCCAGTGTATGCCTTGCCCAGTGGCGGCTGTTTCGGGGGGGGGGGGGGGGGGGGCAAAACACATGCCTTGCCCCCCCCCCCCCCGCACTCTGAGAACTGGAGGGGGGGGGCAAGCGCCCTCCTTGCCCCCCCCCCTCCCTTCCCCATTTGGTACGCCCATGTGCACAAGGCTACACTGTAAAAAAAAAACTGTAAGTTAACAGCCTTTTTCAAAACTGGAAAGCGCCGTGAGAGGCGCGCACGGACAAAACGCCGTAGAGGCGACATGACGGCACGAGTCCGTAAATGTACGGCTTCACATATTTCTTAGTTCAGGTCTGTGTTCCCTTTTCTTTCAAGTAAAAACACATAACACACGCCACGTTTGCTCTAGAGATAGTTTTCTTGTTGGCAGATGTCTCATGTTACTTGCCATTCGTGCCAATGCTAAAATCTCTTTCGAACGGCGGAGGGAGACCCACCCAAAGGCCGGCGCACTCAGCTCGCGGACGACGACAACCGAGCGAGGAGCGCCGTCCATCACGTGATGTTTACTTCCCGGTCCGTACGCTCGCTCGCGCGTGAACCACCACGGGCGGGGACGGCGGCAGCACTTTTCGTCGTCGCCGCGATCATCTTTCACCATTCAACCGGACTAAGAAGGTAAGTTCACTCATTTTCGCATGCGCCTTGCCAGATAACCGAAGTGCAGAAGGAATCAAAGACGCGTAACTTAACGCAATAGCGCGGGCTGAGTCAGAAAACGCGCCATATTTTTTGCTTTAGCTTCCCGACTCAGTTGCGCGAGGGAAACCTATCCACGCATCAGACTCGACTCGATGGACGTGTGCAGACGCAGGGCTCATCGCCATGAGTGTTTGGTTGGGCTGAGTGGGCTCTCCCGAACTCCTTCTGTTCGTACCTTTTTTGCTTTCGGGCGCCGTCACCCTTTCGCTTTCGGGCGCGGTAAGAACCGGAGAAATCAGATTTTAACGTGAAAGACTGAAGCGCGCTCGTTGAATAATCATAATGAGCACTGTCGCGTACTGAATTTAAGAGCATGTCGTGTTTTCTCTAGTTTATACACTGATGTTTAGGACAATTGCTGGATCGCGTACCCCCCCTTGATCGCTGCAGCCCGAGTGCGGCCACCGGACGGCAATCTTGCATGTTGAGAAAGCGCTTTTGGAGCGTTGCGGAGGCTGGCGGCAGCGTGCTGAAGACACGGTTTTACTCGTTCGTCGTCATTCACCGAAGAAGTTCTTTAAAACTCGACGTGAGACTTGCCGATGAAAACACGTGACAATTTTTACGGAAGCGCAGTGCAGCAGAAAAAAGGCACAACTCGTCGAAAGCAAGTTTCGCCGGTCTCGCGGCATGTTCAAAGCTTCCTTGGCACCCCGAAGCGCTGTGTCTCTATGCCTTCCCACGCTTGGATGCCGGTCAAGAATCGACACCGTGTGAATGTGTTTTGCGAGTGCAATGTGCCTGTAGCCGTATGTGCTTCTGGAGCAGCGGTTTACTTTCCTCTGACGACTGTATTTGTAACTAAGTGGCGACGGAAGAGGAGGGAAAAGTACTTCTTTTTTTTTTTTTTTTGTTAGACGGTTCAGAGAATAGCGCGCACAACAGCTCCTCATCAGTGATCAGCGGTGTCTCATTATCAACCTACTTAATTTCACTTGACGTTTGAGCACGGCTCGCCTAATTGTGATTGGTCAACAGACTGCACACGACCATATGGACCGCGCTTCAAAGATCTTCATTCTCGCCGTCTTGTACTTTTGCCATCGAAAACCGTCCTTGCTCTACAGCGTTGCTCTATTTGTGCTGCTATGTGATCTATTAGAGTAGATTTGGAACACAGCCATGGTTAATAGTGCATAAAAGCAACTGTACAGATTGCTTTCCCCCCTTTATTGATAGCAACTCGCCTGAACATCTGGATGCTCCAGAACTCTTTAGCCGATATAAGATGCAAAGGCATCTATGCACGACACACCTTCAAAACATTTTCGCGGCACCAATTCTTGATCGGTATCCTAGCGTGCAAAGACACTGAGACTCAGCGCTTCGGCATGCCAAGGAAGCTTTGATCATGCCACAAGACCGTTGAAACTTGCTTTCGACGAGTTGTGCCTTTCTCTTGCGGCACTGCGCTTCTGTAAAAATTCACACATGTTACTCGCTTATATTTGCCTACGTAAAAGCGACTATTAAAATATATACTCAAAGAAAAAATTGGCCACTTTCCGAGAAGAGTGTCCAACCCTTAGTTTCCCTTTTGTAGTAGCTTCTCCTTGGCTGGAACGATTATTGATACCTTGCGTGGGGGGAAGAGCGGTGTCAATCATTGTTTCGGTTGCACCGATTACTTGAGAAACACTCGTATGAACCTTCTTCCCATTATTTTCATTTTAGGGAAAAATGCTTGTTCTGACGTGTGGTTTATTCGCTATGTTTAAATAGTTTTGTTGCTTTGCAGTTGTCGAAGGTGGGACTGATTTAGTTATTGCATCAAGCTTTAAAGGCAATGAGGTCATTGCCAAACTTCTGTGTTTTTGCTTTCTATCCCCTTTTCCAACAGCAATCTTTTTGCTGTGAATAATTGTGTGTCATAATTGCAGTTATAATAGTTTTTATGACACTGTGAGGAACTGCAGGAATTTCTATAGTACTTGCATCGCTTTTTACAATGTGATAAACCGTAATCGCCTGCTCCAAAAGCTCAAATGTGGGGGACACGCTATCACAGCCGTGATGAAGCGCTCATGCATCTTTTTGCTGCAGATTATACTTCTGAGCATCGCCAGCAATGACGGGGCCCATATGTTGGACGAACCACAGGACGCCACGAAATTGATTGTTCTCGAGCCAACCACGGGAAAACAGTGGTTCCTGGGACCCATCTTGGTGGATTTCAAGTTGGGAGCATTAGGAGCCTGCCAGCACTGGTCTTCAGCTACGATACCTCTACAGAAGCCGCTATCCCACGCCAGTCATTCAAGGCACGCTACCACAGCCATGAAGGAACGCTCGGATGTCTTTTTGCTGGAGGTTCGTTATTTGAATACTTTAACTTGCCGTCGTTCAAGCAACTATTGTCTGCTAGTGGTATCCTGCCCCGGTGCTTGGTTGTGCTGTTTTCGTTGCGTGTGGTCTTGGTTTCGGGACGTCATGTCCTTAAGTTTGCAGTGTGAAATAAATTAAATGAAATATGTGCTACAAAAGCCATGTTTTTGCTGCAGAAGCTGTTACAAGCAGTTCTTTTTATAAGCTTCACCACTGATGATTCCATTTTGTCTGTTAATGCATGGAAACATTAGCCACTTGTGCTTTCTTGCCTTTGAGACATGCTCAGATAATTATATGGTTTGAAGTTGAACTGGGGGGGGGGGGGGGGTGCGGGTGCGGAAGCTTCATTGTTTACTTTTAGAATGTAACACGCATCTCCAATGTTCAACTTCAACGAGCTTCCCGCAGCGTCCATCTGCATCACACTGGACAAGCCTTTGTGCATCTTTTGGCATGCAGGATACAACACTACTTTATTTCAATTGTAGGCTACTGCATTACCGTAAAATACCAGGCAAGCGCCCACTCATAATTTAGAGATAATCGCGAAAAAATGGGGAATGGGCGCTTGCCTGGTCATCAAATTTACATATAAATGTACTGTGCATATTTTCTCAGATCTTAGAAATTTGGATATCGGCACTTCATGTGGAATGGGCGGATGCATAGTATTCTACGGTAGCTAAGAGTTGTACTTGGAGTGTCGTTCGGTACAAGAAAAATAGTTTTTCTTCATATGTTCACAAATCTAGCGTGCGAAAGCACAGAGACTCAGCGCTTCGGCATACCAAGGAAGCTTTGATCATGCTGCAAGACCGTCGAAACTTGCTTTCAACGAGTTGTGCTTTTTTCTTGCAGCACTGCGCTTCCGTAAAAACTCACAGATGTTCTCATTAGCAAGTATCCGGCTTACACAGGGTTTTAAAAAAACGCTTTTGGCGAATGACGACGAACAAGTAGAAAACGTATCTTCAGCACGCTGCGGCCAGCCTCCGCAACGCTCCAAAAACACGATTTTTCGACGTGCAACATTGCCGTCTGGCGGCCGCACTCGCGGAGCGGGGATGTGCGATTGAACAATTGTCATAGAGATCAGTGAGTTTATGTGTAAAAAAAGTTCTTGTCTATGGCAGTTTGTTTTGAGGTGGGCCAATAATCTCCACTAGAGGGCTGGATGGCGCATTGAGCGAACAGGTATAAAGCCACCGGAAGTAAGGAGCTTGTCCCGGAAGTGAGTGCTTGACAGGCGTTCCCACTCTTACGAGCGGTGGTCGAAACAGTGTCCAAGGCGCTTAATTTGCTTTTGTTATAACAATAGAGCCTGCTTGTCGCGCAATAACAGTTCATGCAGGCCCGAGATGTCTTCTTGGAAGCCATTTCATGTCTGAGAATTTCGAGATTCTAGTTGATTAAGTGTACACTCCCCAAGTTCCAGTGCCTCATTCTCAAGATTGATTCCTAAAAGGGATTATTAAAACCCACGTAAAAATGCAAGAAAGCATGAACAAAAACATTATCTAAATCCATTATAAAACCCAGCAAACACTCGACTTCTGGGACAAGCATCAAACTTTCGATGGCTTCACTTGTGCCTGACTCCGAGCTAGGCTAAGCGTCTTCCAGGCCCCTATATTAGAGATCAGTGAGGTAGGCCTATCGCGCGAACGACGGTCGTGCGTGCATGACGCCGGTGGTACCACGGGATGGCACCACTGACGTCATAAGATGCTAGAGAGCCTCAAGTAAGAGTGCATTCAACTTAAACCATGGAGTGTGTTTGCAATTTAATGGCAGCGTTAAAGATGGCGGATTATACAGTTTTCTGCGTGTAAAAAATGCTTAAACTATTGGAACAAAAATGGTGTCTATAGAAAAGTGTTATTTTATTCTTCGCATAAAATCTTCAAGCATCTGTTTTTAACCGGATTTACGTTGAAAAACTACCCGTATTCCCGTAACCAACAGCAAAATTTTGCAATTTAATGGCGCCCATGAACACATGCCTTGATCTAGCAGTTGAACACACTTTTACTTGAGGCTCTTAATTAGATGCTGGCTGGAAGCAAATGACGACATGCCACCTGCTTCGGCCGCTATGATTCATTAAATACTTTCAGCAGATATGATGTATTACCATTCGATAATAAATAGGACTGAGGTACACAAACCACTTCCGTCCCACGGTGAGTTTCCATAGACAAAAACAATTTTTTTTCTTTCATGAAATTGGGGAACCCCAAGTTACTCGCTTATATTTGCCTACGTAAAAGCGACTATTAAAATATATGCTCAAGCAAAAAGTGGCCACTTTCCGAGAAGAGTGTCCAACCCTTAGTTTCCCTTTTGTAGTAGCTTCTCCTTGGCTGGAACGATTATTGATGCCTTGCGTGGGAGGAAGAGCGGTGTCAATCATTGTTTCGGTGGCACCGATTACTTGAGTAACACTCGTATGAATCTTCCTCCCATTATTTTCATTTTAGGGAAAAATGCTTGTTGTGACGTGTGGTTTATTCGCTATGTTTGAATAGTTTTGTTGCTTTGCAGTTGTCGAAGATGGGACTCATTTAGTTATTGCATCAAGCTTTAAAGGCAATGAGGTCATTGCCAAAGTTCTGTGTTTTTGCTTTCTATTCCCTTTTCCAACAGCAATTTTTTTGCTGTGAATAATTGTGTATCATAATTGCAGTTATAATAGTTTTTATGACACTGTGAGGAACTGCAGGAATTTCTATAGTACTTGCATCACTTTTTACAATGTGATAAACCGGAATCGCCTGCTCCAAAAACTCTAATGTGGGGGTCACGCTACCACAGCTGTGATGAAGCGCTCACGCATCTTTTTGCTGCAGATTATACTTCTGAGCATCGCCAGCAATGACGGGGCCCATATGCTGGACGAACCACAGGACGCCACGAAATTGATTGTTCTCGAGCCAACCACGGGAAAACAGTGGTTCCTGGGACCCATCTTGGTGGACTTCAAGTTGGGAGCATTAGGAGCCTGCCAGCACTGGTCTTCAGCTACGATGCCTCTACAGAAGCCGCTATCCCACGCCAGTCATTCAAGGCACGCTACCACAGCCATGAAGGAACGCTCGGACATCTTTTTGCTGCAGGTTTGTTATTTGAATACTTTAACTTGCCGTCGTTCAAGCAACTATTGTCTGCTAGTGGTATCCTGCCCCGGTGCTTGGTTGTGCTGTTTTCGTTGCGTATGGTCTTGGTTTCGGGACGTCATGTCCTTAAGTTTGCAGTGTGAAATAAATTAAATGAAATATGTGCTACAGAAGCCATGTTTTTGCTGTAGAAGCTGCTACAAGCAGTTCTTTTTGTAAGTTTCACCACTGATGATTACATTTTGTCAATGCATGGAAAAATTAGCCACTTGTGCTTTCTTGCCTTTGAAACATGCTCAGATAATTATATGGTTTGAAGTTGAACTGGGGGGGGGGGGGGCTTTATTTTTTACTTTTAGAATGTAACACGCATCTCCAATGTTCAACTCAAAGAGCTTCCCGCAGCGTCCATCTGCATCACACTGGGCAAGCCCTTGTGCATCTTTTGGCATGCAGGATACAACACCACTTTATTTCAATTGTAGGCTATTGTATTACTGTAAAATACCAGGCAAGCGCCCACTCAAAATTTAGAGATAATCACAAAAAAATGGGGAATGGGCGCTTGCCAGGTCATCAAATTTACGTATAAATGTACTATGCATATTTTCTCAGATCTTAAAATTTTGAATATCGGCGCTTAATGTGGAATGGGCGGATGCATGGTATTCTACGGTAGCTAAGAGTTGTACTTGGAGTGTCGTTCGGTACAAGGAAAATACTTTTTCTTCATATGTTCACAAATCTGGTTCCCTCCATTTTCAATTATATATAAGTGGCACAGATAAGAAAGATTGTAAATAATTTGATTCCCAAAAAAACAGAAAAAAAGACAAGTGACACATTATTTCTAAGCTCACAGTTCACCATTTGCATCTCTGGTTTATTTCTATGGTACATACTACACAACAAGGAATCACCCTGTGCCACCTACCTTATCTGAATGCTGAGGGTGCTTGCTTTTGTTTATTGGTTGAAGGTGATCAAGATCCTTTTTTAACAAAGGGATGGACCGGATGAGGAAGCAGTTGTGGTTGTCATGACCCAAAATTTCACCAGCTTACACATATCCTTGCGATTCTATCCTGATAGCCTGCAGTTATCTGATCTTATTGAACTCGGTCATGCAACCGCATCTGGTAACTGTACTGCCCAATGTTCACACGACACCGAGGGCTGTCTTTGATATAGGGCTTTGCTTGACCTGCATAGGCTATGCAAAAGTGGATCACATATTGTTCCCACCATACAATGCACCTGGAGGTGTCTCCTCTTCCAACATTTTTTTTTGCTCCTCTTCTCTGTTCGATACACAAACTGATATCCATGGGGGGTAGGTGGTGCCATATGATTTAAGTTATCTTTTATGTTTTGTTTTATCTGTAATTACTGGTAGCAACCTCCACTGAGATCCTTTTGTTTGCCGAGTCACTTCTATCTGTTTCTGTTTTTTATGTTTCCTTTGCGATATATCAAGAAGCCAGTCTACAATTTTAGTCGCCATGCATTTTTATCCTAATTATATTGACGAGTACGATCACTTGTGGCTCTGTTTTGGTTGTTGGAGTATCATAAAAATCCACGCTATGTTTCATCGGAGTTACTTCAGCTCAAGTTTAAGTTCAGTACCTTAAGGGCATTCTCGTGGAATGCATTGGGGGGGGGGGGGACAAGAATTTGTAGCGGCAATAACAACATTCTAAATAGATTAAGCATTAATTTCACGTACACATAAACAATTGTTTATGTGTATGTGTAAAACAAAACAACAGCTGTAGGTATTATTTTAGCATTCAAATGGTTCTGGATTTTTCAGGAATGCAAAAAATGAAATCTAAGTATGTCACCGAAGCCCATTACATGTTACTATAAAGCTGCCAAATTTGTTTATCAAAAAATGCATTAGTTTCACACAAAAAATTCTAATTATTTGCAGGACCCTCGGGTCCACCTACTCAGCGAGCCAGGCCTTGGTGACGACATCTGCCTTGTCCCTTTAGTGTCCCTAGTCAGTCCCAAGCTGCGGGGCGGTGCCACTCGTAGATCTCTTGTATGCACTTTCAGGCATGGATCAGAAGGCGCCCAGGCATCCCTCGCCTTAACTAAGCTCCTTTGTCCCACCTTTCCCTTTCAAGTTTTGGGAAGTTGGAATAACTGGCACAGCTTGCTCCTTCGAATTCAGCCTCACTTATTAAGGGAGACGGAAGAAGAAGAAAGAGGTACAGAGCCTGAGTAACGCACAGGCGTGGCATGGCGAACGCGGGTATAGAGCAACGAGAGAGATTGTTTAACGTCTCAATCAGAGTCACGTGGTTTATCGACGAGCTGCCGTCGCCACAGTAGGAGTTGTGTCAAGGTATCCTGGTCCCCAGATAAAAATGATGAACATTAAAAAAATAATTTTGTAATTATTGAAGTTTTAAATATTCTGAAATGTTTTGTGTATGTCCAATAGGTGTTGTCATGTAACAAATACTCTAACTTGCCTAATTTCTCTGTCCATGCCCCTTTCAAGTAGTTTCATTTGGGGTTTACAGCTTTCTTAAATCACACTGGCACCTGCAGTGCACTTACGTGTAACTCATAGTTTGCAGATATCGGGAGGTTTAGTTTGTCATCGCATTCTATTCAAAACCTAACCACATCCCGCATTTTTTGTCTTTTTTTCTTTTCCAGGTTCTGTAGTTGTTCATATGGACTTGATTGCTCTGGAAGTTATGATGATTGCCTTCCACATGAAGGCTGGACATGACCCACTAATTAATTCTCAAGAATAAAGGTATGCACGTGCTTTATTCCCTGCTGCATCTTGTGTGCACTTCCTCGAAATTTCTTATTAACACGGTGTTCAAGCACCTGTTTATCTCTGGGAGGTGCACTTTCTTAAATCACACTGGCACCTGCTGTGCACTTACGTGTAACTCATAGCTTGCAGATATCGGGAGGTTTAGTTTGTCATCGCATTCTATTCAGACCCTAACCACATTTCACTTTTTTTTTCCAGGTTCTGTAGTTGTTCATATGGACTTGATTGCTCTGGAAGTTATGAAGATTGCCTTCCACATGAAAGCTGGACATGACCCATGACTTAATTTTCAAGAATGAAGGTATGCACGTGTTTTACTTCCTACTGCATCTTGTGTGCACTTCCTCGAAATTTCTTACTAACATGGTTTTCAAGCACCTGTCTATCAATGGGACGTGCACTTGGCAGTAACATCTGAAATTAAGTTGCGACAGCAGGCTTGAAGAAACTCTGTGAATGCGGCAACTTTATCTTCGAAGGCATTTTTCAAACTTCCCTTGCTAAAATGGTTTCGTAGCAATAAGTCACAAGTTGGTTTCACTGTCTAACGTCTGCCAGAATTAAGCTGAGGTTCCTGCACTGCACTTATGTGCAGCGCTTAAAGTCTGGGTCGTCTCAGGGGGTCCCCCACTGATTTTAATGGATGGTTTGGGACCCTCCTCCTCAGCCCCAGCATTAGTGAAATCAAAATCATATCTTGCAATAAAATAGCTTGTTTTCAGGAATGTGACATTTGGGGATTAGCATTTTGAGGGTTGCAGGTACGGTGGGGACAGAGTCAGCAGTCGGTCTTATTTTATGTGCATCTAATACATCTCGTCAGAACCCCCCTCCCGCCCTCCTCCCTTCTTTTAAGGACCCCCCCTCAACCTAAGGGAGACTTCAAGCTCTGCTTATGTGTAACTCAGTTTGCAGCAAATGGGAGGTTCGTTCTGTCATCACATTCTGTTCAGAACCTAATCGCATACCACATTTTTTTGTTTTGTTTTCCAGGTTCTGTAGTTCTCCCTATGAACTTGATTGTTCAGGAAGTTAGAGATTGCTTTCCATGTGAAAGCTGGAAAACAGCCCACTAATTATTTTAAGAATAGAGGTATGAACATGTTTTACTTTGTACTGCATCTTATGTGCACTTGCTTGAAATTTCTTACTAGCACGGTATTTAATTATCTCTGGAAGACACACTTGGCAGTAACTTCTGAAATTAACTCGTGGCAACAAACTTGAAGTAACTTATTGGATGTGGAAATTCTGTCTTCAAAGGAATTTTTCTAACCTCGTTGAAATGGTTTCGGATAAGTTACAAGTTGGTTTCACTGTAGTGCTCGCCAGAGTTAAGATGAGGCTCCTGCAATGCGCTTAGATGTAACTCGTAGTTTGCTGAAATTGGGAGGTTTATTGTGTCATCGCATTCTGTTCATAACCTAACACATTCCACATTTTTTGTTTTTGTTTTCCAGGTTCTGTAGTTCTCCATGTGGACTTGATTGATCCGGAAGTTAGATTGCCTTCCAAATGAAAGCTGGACGTGGCCCACTAATTATTTCTAAAGAATAAAGGTATGAACATGTTTCACTTCATACTGCATCTTACGTGCACTTGCTTGAAATTTCTTACTAACACGTAGTCTTGTGCAAATAGATGATTTTGAGTTAGAAGCGAATAGAGGTATTGGCCGAATATTTTCGATTTGAATATTGAATAGTTTTTCCATGCTTTTTACTATCACTGCATAATCCTTAGACGAAAACCCAGCTAAACTTGTGAACATTGTTCCACTTGTTTGTTTATAAGCTAAGTTTAATCTATCTATATTTATGAACTGTGACTTCAGAAGTTCTGATGTCTTGGAATGGCAAGTAAACGATAGATTTGACATAAAATGAATCCTATAGAGATGCCCAATTGGGTGAATTTACAAGTCTTGCTATATAAAATAATCTTTCGTTAATTTGAGTTAAAAAATGAAAGCCGTTTACGACTCCCTGTAACGCCGGATAAGAGCGCAGCTCTTGAGGAGGAGGATGGAAGGGTACTGAGGGATATGTGACCCCCTGTGGTTGCGCGACCTTGTGGGGGCAGGTCACGGGACTTCAGGGGGGTGACCCTCGTGAGTGTAACTCTCATAACCCTCATGACCCTTTTGAGGGTGATCCTCGTGAGAGTAACCCTCGTGACACTCGTGAGGGTAACCCTTTCGAGGGTAACTAATTCTTGCAACCCTTGTGAGGGTAACGCTTGTGACCCTCGTGAGAATAACCCTCGTGACCCTAACCCTCGTAACCAGAGTGTCGAACCGAAATTTTTATCGGTTCGGTTCCGGTTCGGGTTCACGGCTTTCGGTTCCGTTCCGGTTCAGCTCCGCGGAGCAAAAAATAACGGTTCAAACCGGTTTGAACCGGTTCGAACCGGTTTGAACCGCTAAATTGAGAATTTATTTTCCACGTTGTTCTGGCCATATTCACTATTTACGCCGTGAAACGATTAACTATATAGCTTCTTCGATCGTCCGTGCAATTTACTTCTGTATTTACCAAAATATTTAATTGAGTTATTTAATTTTGACTCTAGAGTAGAAGAAAATCTACATTAACGCACATAACGTCGTGTTCGTACGACAGGACATCCCTTTGTTTACCAGTAACACATATTTTACCTGAATCAAAATGTTTAAGTACAAGAGTGAAAAGGTGAGCTTGTTGGTACATCTGTAAATAGATCAGCTTGAAATTTAGAACTATACGACATTTTCTTGTCCTTTCTTCGTGTTTAAGTAAAATTCTAAAGTTAAAGCTTATTTATTTACACGGTATAAAATATTGTCATGAAGTGTGGTAGGTCGCCCAAAATACCCGTGATTGATACAACTTTGTGTCGCAGTATTAAAACTGAAATCGTGATTGTGTCTTTGAACCATAGGATTAAACACATCACATGAAATTATAAAATGAGCACCCCGTGGCCATATATATTACCAGATATTGTTTACGAAATACACTTCACAATATATATGTATAAGATGAAGACACAACTTACCTAAAGGCAATGAAATTTTCAAAAGGTTACAAAAGCTTTAGGATAATTCCTTTCGTACTATTTTTTATAGGAACACCGAGCGGATATCAAAATGCTTGATGTTCTAACCAAAAATTGTTTACACTCAGTACCGCATGCATGCGACTAATCATGCAGCAAGGAGTAATCGCAATTGTTCACCCTAAGCTATACGCACCTTCGCACTCCGATCGAATCTGCCCGAAATAGCGCTAGTCCAAGTGAACATTTTCTTAAACAGGAGAAGCTGGCATAGCCTTGCTGTTGAGGTTTGTTCTTGACAAGATGCCGGCCAATTTAATTTGCAAATGAGCATCACCCTTGCTAATTGATGACTTTAACGCGGTAGTGTTAAGGAGCTCATGTCGCAGAAAACCCGATGTCGGTGGCGTGACTAGAAAATCTTGGTTGGTCGATAGGGTGATGACGTCAGAGCTACATGCCCTCGCGCAAGAGTTTCAAACAACCCCCAATGCTCATGTGGAACGTAACATCACGCGTGGAATGAGAGTGATTAAAACATGACATGTAATGCGAATTACAGTTCGCCGTATCTCTCAAATGATTTCACTTTTTAAAGTAATTCCTTTGCCCTAAAAAAAAAATTAAGAATTTTATGTGGGATTTGAACCCACGACCCTTCGGTTGCGAGTCAGACGCTTTTGACTAGGCCACGCGAGGCACGCTTTTGTGGCAAATGAGAATGCGATGCAAACGAGGCCCGTAAAGGCTATCGCGTTCCAATTCTCAAGGCGAGGCTTAAGCGTCCTCCAAGATTCTTTTTTTGGTAAGCAAAACGAAGTAGTATCTCACGTTCTACTCCACTTAATTGGGCAATTTCTGACGGTTTGCGCGCGTAATCGTCATAGTTCTGCCGCTCCCTTGTTTACTTTGTTTTTGTCCAGCCCACAGACACATAAAAGTAATGTTCCCCACATAAAAGAAGCAATAACAGACTTCTATATGCTTGAGAAGTTATATGTGTGAGGAACACATAGTTATTTAAATTAGCTTCAAAATCAGGAATGTGTGTAAGGCTGTCCCATATCACTTACAACGTGGTTGTCGAGGATAAAAACGCCGGAAAAGATTGGCAGAACATTTTTCAGATAATTTGGGGGGCATTGCTTTAGGGTGGTCGGCCACTTATTTATGTTGTCAAATATTCAGTTAGTAATTAAATATATTCTATGACGATCAATAAATTTTACTTTATAAAGTTCCCATAACCGCTTGAGACCGACGCGGAAGGACGATACTCGAAACTACGCGAGCTGTGGAGTCTGCTTAAAAGTGTTTTTCTGTTTGCTGAGTGGCAGTGTGAAACATCGAGTTGCAGGGTACGCCAAAGAGGGCTCAGTGCTCGCATAATAGATTGGAAGTCAAATACATGAAATGTTCCAAAATAGAGAGATAATTAATGTTATTTTCTAGACAATCCTTTACAGAACGCCTTACTGCAAAAAGATGTGCGTAAAAATACACGCAACGAAATTTATAATTTTACATAAATAGGGCGAAGGACAGACAAACATTCTTAAAACCTTAGTATAAATCACATTTTATCAGCTTCCATGAGCTCGAAACTTCGCGAAATACTGCTTTGGGAGGCTAATGTTATATTCGGTTTTACCTGCACTTGTTTTGGCCCTCAATTTAGAACCCTATGCTTGAATAGTCATACTCGTTAACATTTCTCTAGGCTGCCATATATCATCGCGAGATTGCTACAAACATTGCACAACTTTACAATTAGGACATATATTGCTAGTGTTGCAAACATCACATTTCACCAGAAAGCTGAACTGTTAAACATGGTATGCACGTGACATCACCACACTATAGGCTGGTGGTCATTGTCATTTCTTCTTGCTGAGAAAATCGAATTCGATGGTGCAAAATGCATGCTGCAGGAGGTTCAAACTCAGTGAAAGAGAGCGTCGTGAGGAACGGCGCGAGCGTCTGGAATGACAAAAACGTGCTATTTGGTCAGAGTCTTTTGCACACAAAGTAGTTTCCGGGGTCACGCTTAATGGTCTGCGCCAAAGATGCGGGGAAGAGTAACCTTTACAACACAGTAGGTTTTTAAAATTAACCCCCCTCTCCTCCCCCCCCCCCACACACACACTTCTTTTTACAGCGGAGCTATTAAGGGCTAGTTGCCCCAGTATCGTGTCCGTCAGCAAACAAATGGCGACACTAAACTCTTGACAGCTATCGACATCTATAAGTGACGACGGCTACCAGACAACCGACTTGCTGGTTGTCTGGTTGCCGCCGTCGCGCATAGATGGCGCAACCTTTCCAGCCTTTCCACTCTAGCTTGCCGCCTTGCGGCCGGCCATTACTTCATTCCTAACATAGTACAGCTCCGCTGGTCTTCCTTCTTCGCCGGAGTGGAAAGGCTGATAGTATTTCTGAGAAATTGCCTCCTCCGTTCGTGTGTGTTAATTCGACAATTTTAGTTGTCACTTGTTAACAGCAACCCTTCACTGCTTTTATTGTGCACCCCGTGAAGTTTAAAGGGGTCATAAAACGATATCGGTTTGGAATGTTCATGAATCTTTCATTAGCCCCTGTCTCACTGAAATTAACTCTTTACAAAGTTTTAATTTGTCCCAAGTTAGAATATGCAGCTTCTGTCTGGGATCCCGGACTAGTCACTTTCGCATCTACATTGGAAGCCGTCCAGAACAGATCCGCTCGTTTCATCCTCACAAACTATCACCGCACCGCTAGCGTCACCTCTATGAAAACAACTTTCTCATTACCACCTTGATCACTACGTCGTGAAATTTCTCGTCTTTCCCTATTCCATAAAATGTATCACCATAAGTCTTTCCTGCGCGACAAAATAATTGCTCGGCCTGTCTATGTTTCCTCCCGTCTTGATCATCAACATAAAGTGGGCATTCCTAACTCTATCACAACCACTTTTTATTCATCTTTCGTTCCCCGTACACCCCAGGAGTGGAACCACCTTCCCCGGTCGATCGCCATTATCACGGACTCTGAGCTCTTTAAAAGTACAATAACTAATTACTTCATTACTGAGTGTGTCTAATATGTATTATGTTATTTGCATTAACCTTCTTGTTGCTCTACCCCTCTGTAATGCCTTCGGGCCCTGAGGGTATAATAAATGAAATGAAATGAAACCCATTCGCCTGACGACAGTCGAGCGCGGCTCATGGATTGGGGGAGAACTGCGTGAGCACTGTACATCGGCTCGTAACAAGCAACGCCTTGGTGGACACTTGGGTAGTGGCTCGTGTCGGCACTGCAGCAATGAGACAAGCCGAACTCTAACAATGCCTGGAGCTCCCAGCACGCGTTTTCTTCCTTTCCGACCCCAGCGCGGGGGTATGATTATCGTTGGCGGCATAAGACAGGCACCAGGCCACGTGGCCGCTTCTGGATCCGAGTTGAGGGAATGAACGATGCTCATATTTTTCTGACTTTTTGGCGACTGCCATTGCCTAGAAAAAAGAGCAAAGCCAAGTGCAATCAGTTATTAACGTTAGGAAGTGATCCTGAGTAGAATTTAGTGATGTTTAGAAATCTTTTTATAGCTTCTTTAAGCAAAATACAGAGAGGGTCAAAACTTGGGCAATAACTTGAGAACGACGCTCGTTTGAGACTTACAGCGACTGCCATTGTTCGGTTGTCCCTCTGATGTCACTAATATTTTTTTTAAAGTATTCCTTCCGTACATGGAACGTCATATTAATAAGTCGCATATAGTCATTTCAATACTTCTATTCTCGGGGACATCTTTCGGATGCAGTTCAGCAGCAACGAAAATATATTTGGGTGCCTCAATGATGTAAAATTGGTCGTGCAACATTTTTTGTACTTTCAACAAATACTGCTAAGGAGAAACCTCTGGTGTTTATAGGTTGCGAAAATATGCATTAGTTTTCCCTTCCTCGCAATAGCAGATGCAAAAAAATAAAGGAAAGAGACAGCTGTCGATCCCCTCCTCAACTCGCAATTTCAACAAGCGGCCGCGTGATCTGACGCTAATTATATACCGTCAGTGTTCATCATAGTCATGCCCTAGGCGGCTATACTTCGTCTCATCCTACGATGGACTAAAGGCCAAAGCCGCGGGCCGCAGGGTTCAATCAGGTTGCAAGCTAAGATATGACACGCTTAGCATTGGTTAGGGGTGGACGAATGACCCTCCGAGTCCAAAAGCGCTGCATCATTTGTATAGCTTCGACACTGCAAAGAGCCTGTATGACATAGCTTTCTTTGCAATGTAAAATTGTTGAGTCACTCAGTGCTGTTCAATCCAAACTACCGTCCGCCCCTCCCCATTAGTGATTCGAGACGCGGCTGCCGATACGCGCATCGAAGCGAAATACCACGCAACTTGTAAGTGGCTCGTGATTGGATCTGGCGGTCCGTAGCCTCTGCCTTTAGTCCATCGTAGGGTGAGACGAAGTATACGGTCTGGAAAGCAAAAGCTTGGGCTGAACATCATATATTTTTAGAGTTGGGCTATTATCATATTTAATTGACATGACCCGTACCGAACGTTTGACGATGCTGACTGTCAAGAACCCGTGCACTCGACTAGGTGTTATGAAAATCGCTTACGTCACGGTGTCACGTGACTCGGTGCTAAATCGTTATGTCATGTTATGTCAGGCTGTCAACAAGGCTAATACATCTAGGGACTTCCTCAAATTAAATCGAGTTGATGCAGTGAGTCACGTGACGTCACGAGGTCACGTGACATAACTTGACAACATGTATTGACACAATGACGTCACGTGAGAACGTGACACATGGTTAATCATAGTGCCAATACAAAAGCGCCACGAAAACCCACAATTTACCATAGGTTGCAATTCTGTATATGACAATTTGATCAATAGAAATAAATGAACATATGGGAATTTTTTATTCCCATATGTTCAATTTGTGATACTAACAAAAAATTAAAAAAATTACCTTGAACCGCTTTGAACCGGTTACCGTTATATTTTTTTTCGGTTCGGTTCCGGTTCAGTTCCAAGATGGCGGCGAAGATTTCGGTTCGGTTCAGTTCCGGTTCGGCTAAAATAACGGTTTTGTTCCGGTTTTCGGTTCGGTTCGGTTCCGGTTCGACACCCTGCTCGTAACCCTCACGAGGGTAACCTTCATGACGTCATTATGGGAAACTTCCCATAATGCAAAGCGCGATTACGGCGACGCCGCTCAAGCCGGAAACGGGCGCCTAAGAGCTGCGCTCTAAAAGAATGAATCGCACATGAGGAACGCAGGTTGTAAGGGCATCTATGCCTAACATAGTATACTCTTGCATAACAGTCAGTTTAATTTTGAAACTTTTACTACAAAGTAGATATGCACATTCACAAAGTTTTCATTTATTTTCAAATACAGCCGGCACACGTGCACCACCCCGCGTTCAATGTGTGCTTTTCTTCCAAGCACGCAATTGCGATATTTCTACTTTCCCAAGTGCTTATCGTGGTGGGTTATCCTGTTGAGTGCGCTTCTTACCGAGCACCGTTGCACTGTGGAGAAGCAACACCCGCGGAGCTCGCTTCCGCAGGTATTGCTTCTCCGCAGTGCAACGATGCTCGGTAAGAAGCGCACTCAACGAGACTAGCCCGCCGCAACCAACACTTCGAAAAACACAAACAGCACAGTTCTTCTCAAAGTGAACATAGAATAGTGTGTTATTTGAAACTACAGTCCGAAATTCCGAATATTCATACAACCCCACTAACACAGTGTTTAATTATGTCTGGGAGGCACAGCTGGCAGTAACTTCTGAAATTAACTCGTGACAACAAACTTGAAGTAACTCATTGGATGCAGAAATTGTCTTCAAAGGAATTTTTCTAACTTCCCTTATTAAAATAGTTTCATATCACAAGTCACAAGTTGGTTTCACTGTTTAGTGCCCGCCAGAGTTCAGCTGAGTCTCCTTCAATGCCCTTACACGTAGCTCATAGTTTGCGGAAATTGGGAGGTTTATTCTGTCATCACATTCTGTTCATAACCTAACCACATTCCACATTTTTTGTTTTGTTTTCCAGGTTCTGTAATTCTTCCTATGGACTTGATTGCTCAGAAAATTATAGTTAGCCTTTCACAGGAAAGCTGGACATGGCCCACTAATCATTTCTTAAGAATAAAGGTATGAACATGTTTTACTTAATACTGTATCTTGTGTGCACTTCCTCGAAATTTCTAACACACTGTTTAAGCAGCTGTTAATCTCTGGGATGCGCAGCTGGCATTAACTCCTGAAAGAACTTGGACCCGCAGCCTTGTCACATTCCCTGGGCATTAGATATTTAATTTGAATTGTTCCCGCGTCAAAAATTGGTTTGCGTGTTGTCTGTAACTTGCAGCGGCAGAAAGCTGTAACTCTCAATCACTGAGCTGCACATCATGAGTGACGACGGGAATCGTTCCGACATTGAAAATTAGCTGGCGTGTTGTCCGCACATTGCAGCAATGGCCAGAGCCTGTTAAAATGTTAGCTGCAGTGATTTAACAAAACCGATATCTCAGTAAACAATAAATAAGCAGTAGAATGCTATATTCATTGTTCACTTAGACATTCATTTTGTTAAGTCACTGCAGCTGGCAGTTCAACAGGCTGTGGCCGACGCTGCAAGGTGTGGACAACACACCTGCTAATTTTGTATGCAGGAACGATTCCTGTTTTCGCACATCACGTACAGCTCAGTGATTGAGAATTACGGTTTTTTGCCGCTGCAAGTTACGGACAACATGCCAGCTAATTTTCGATGCCGGAACGATTTCAGTCGTTGCACATCACGTGCAGCTCAGTCATTAACTGTTACGGTTTTTTGCCGTTGAAAGTTACGGACAACGCGCCAGCTAATTTTCGATGCCGGAACAATTCCCGTATCTGTGGATCACGTACATGAGAGTTACGGTTTTCTGCCATGCTTCTACGGGTCAAGTTACGGGCAAAAACCGTAGGGCCTCATTACTGTCATGCACGTAATACCTAGTTAATGCTGTGACCGTTATGCAAGACAACGGAAATTGTACCGGCATCAAAAATTAACTGGCAATTTCCGTAATTTGACGGGATTTTTTTTTACAGTGTACATTACTGGGTGCCGGAAGATAAAGCGTGATGACCGTCGGCGTGGGTTTGTTTCATAAAGGATTTAGTATTGCTGAACGCATCATGAGGGGATCGTGCTAATGCTGCTAGGAGTTGACACCGATGATGACTAATTACAATTCAATGAATTGTTGAGTTTCCAAGATCTGCGATTTTATTTGTTCGAGAGCAGGTTTGGGGAGGGACGCACCGGAGTCAATAGAAAAATTGAAAAGAATGTTTTTTTTTCGTTTTTTTTCGTCCACAACAATAAGCTATGTGTTGCAGCAATCTAGGATTCCTTGAGAAGGTGACGTGAGCGGTGGTAACAAAATGCGAAAATGTGAGAGCATGCGGTTACTTGGATCGTAATACAGAATGGGAAAACCAAATTTATCTACGAGCCGAGGCCCACCTCAGTTTAATATTAACCAAACCATAAAATGCCACTGTCGGCACCTGTATTATTTATTTTGCTAAAAAAATTGTGAGAAAGAAAGATGCAACTATTGCCTATTTATGCTGACAATATTTTTTCACTGAAATAATGCTAAATAAAGACGTCAACAATGTCATTTTTTGTCTAAATGATTATTAGAGGGAGGACGTCGGCTCGTAGGACTTTTTCTCTCGTATCTTTTGATTCAGGTAACGTCATGTTTTTCAGAAATTATGCTTTTTGAAATCACCGCTAGCGTGAAGTTCTCACGGAGATTAAGCTTTCTGCGACCTATATTTTACTTTGGCGGGCCATAGAAATCGCGATTCATTCTTTTTAGCGGGCTCTGTAGTATTATTGGTATATTGTGAAAAGACAGCGGCGTCGCGCTGCGAACCCTTGCAAACCTATTTTCATGAACATCGTATGCAGTTGCCGAAGCTCGGTAGTTTCTAACCAATGTTAGCTTACATGAGTAAAGATCTTAATTGAAAACACAAATTCCCTCCCTGCGATGGAAACCACAGCCGAGATCATCTCATTCCCATTAAGCTGTGATCAGTCAGCCGGAGAGAGAAATATAATGAAATGAGGAGCCAATACAAGTTTGATGTTGATTTTATTAATAACTGACACTAGTGTATCTCGCTCCATAGTAGCTATTAGAGAGTCGTCGAACGTATAAGCATCGCAGGCACAGACACACGAAAAACATGGCGATTTGCTACCGTCATTGCCGGTTCCACTGCGAGGATGCGATTGAGTTCGAGCTTCGAGCCTGTCCTGCGGGCCGTACCACATGACAACTCAAACAAAATAAAGCTGAACGCAAGTAGGTTTTTGAATTAGACGGCATGAAATGTTCACTCCGTCGTCAGATTGAAAAACGTGGTCGAATGAAGACGCGGGCGCGGCGGTCGCATTCGGAGGAGCAGACGCCGCGACTGCACGCAAAATAAGATTCACAAATGCTGTTGGCGGGACTGTTAATATATGCTTCCAAGGAAAAGCGACGGGCTCTCTCTGAGACTCCCGTACAACTTTCAGACTCCGTCTGAAAGTTGTACGGGTCGGTCGTGTTTTTCCAAGCTCCCAGAGAGACGCACGAGGACATGAGCAAATACAGAGCGGATGCGTTGGATGGCACTGGCCAGTCGGGAGGGGAATATTGAATGTCCCTTTCGGCTCTCCCATCGGGCAAGCAACTTGCAACCGCCGTCTTCCTGCACGGCGACCTAGGGTCAAACCTTACAAGATTAAAGAGTTTGCCATATCTCTGGACGCCACAATCGGGATGAAAAACGTGGCGGCTCTTGGCGCCTTTCAACTGAATCACGTGTGGGTGTGCACGCTTCACGGCGTGGAAACGCGGGATCGTCTCACTTCTCTTGGGGAGCTGACTGTGAAGGAGAGGAGATGCGTCCTCGCCGACCCTAATGTGACCGAGGCATCGCTTCGGGTACACTGGCTACCAACCTACGTGAACGACGAAGAGGTGAGCGGCGTTTTCCGATCTTTCGGCAAGATCAAAGATATTCGGCGGGAGATGTGGCAGGCGCCGGGAGGCGTGTACGAGATTGGAACCTTCACCAGGATTGTTACACTCTCGCTTCGCGACGGGCTGACCAGGAATGAGCTGCCACACCAGGCGACAGTTTCCGGCTACCCGGTCAATGTGCCAGTGGCTGGCCGGCCGCCTCTATGCCTACGCTGCAGGCAGCTGGGCCACATGGGACGTCAATGCAGGGCTCCTTGGTGTAGGCTGTGCCGGGAAGTCGGACACACGGAGGACGACTATGCTCCAACCTACGCAACCGAGTCAAGAAAGCAGGTGACCACCCCGGCAAACATCCAACTAATAGACCACGATGAACGGAAAAGACCAACGAGCAAAATCCGACGGCGGTGACGGCGGTGACGGCGGCGATAGCGGCGATAGCGGCTGAGCCAACAATGGCCACAGAGGGGGTGGTGGGTCCCGGGGCCGTGGCCAAGAAGCCGGGGCCATACGTTCGCGACAAATCGGAGGCTGGTAAACAGGGGAAACCCGACACGCCGAAGGCCGATGCTTCGGAGGACACGGCCACTTCGACGCAGTCAGCAGCGGAGGCGACCGCTTCGCCAGCGGGAGCAGCCGCTCCGGTGGTTAGCTCCAAGCTGGTTCCTACACCAAAAACCTGTTCCAGGGAAACGAGGGTGCCGATCAGGCAAAGTTCCAGGGAACAAAGGACCAAGGACAAATAGGCCCTCGAGCATCGGCTCCCTGTCGTACTCGTTTTCTCCTTCCTGTCGTGCCGTCGATGGGGATTAGGGAAGACCGGTCCTGGTTCGCTTAGTGAGCGCGAGGTCTTGGTCTCCGTCCAGAAATTTGTTTTTGCTTTGGTCTTTATTTGCTTGCTGCTTTTCCTTTTTTTTTCTTTTTATGCTTTATTTCTTAGTCTGTGATGTACTTGTATCTCAGAACCTACTTTTTCACATGTCTGCCATGCACCAATCGAGCTTCCCCCCTCTCAGTGGAAGCTCCCCCTGCCACCGACGTTTGACCTTCCTTCCCCTGTATGTATGTGCGGTAGACAGGTGGCAGAATTTTCACGAATGGACTGAGTTTTATTTATGGGTTTAGTAACTCGCCAATTTTTATTTCTATTTTGTGTTAATGGCTACTAACGCTTCTTTTTTTTTAGTGATGTTGACGATACTTTTAGTTTGCAGTCGAAATTCAGTTATTTTAAACACTTCAATCAACTGCGCATTAAAATACAATTTTCCTTGTTTCATTTGAATGCGCGAAGTTTAAAAAATAAACACGAAGGTGTTGACATGTTACTAGATCTGTTAAACCATAATTTTGATATTTTAGCTTTTACTGAAACTTGGTTTTCAAACGACTACGATGTCGTTCACTTCGCAGGATATGGGTGCACGTCAATATCCTTAGACAATATGAAGGGAGGAGGTGTGGCGCTGTACGTAAAAGAACACCTAGAAATACATGTTACATCAAAATTCTCTAGAATTAACACCCATTATGAGTCTCTCATGGCAAAGTGTGCAGGTATTATAGTCGTCGTTGTGCCGAGACCTCCTTCGGGTACAGTAGCCACATTTTGAGAAGTCCTGGAAAATATCATGGAATGGTGCGCGCAAATCGGTGAACATGCTATTGTTTGTGGTAAATTTAAAATAGATGTATTATCAACAGATCCAGCGAAATAAAGCCTTCTTGATGTTTTTCATTCTTTTTGTCATGAAAATGTAATTCATGTCCCGACCAGGGTGACAGAAATGTCTCAGACCTTGTTAGAGCGCAGCTCTCAGGGGCCCGTTCCCAGCTTGAGCGGCGTCGCCGTCGGCGTCGCCGTTGGCGTCGCCGTCGCCGTCGGCGTCGGCGTAACCAAGGTCATCCCAAGGTCACGTGACCCCCAAGGTCACGCGACCCCTCCCAAGGTTATCTCAAGGTCACGTGACCCCTCGAGGTCACGTGACCCCTTCCAAGGTCATCTCAAGGTCACGTGACCCCAAGATGACCCCACGTGACCCTTTGAAGGTCACGTGACCCCCAAGTCACGTGACCCCTCTGAGGTCACGTGACCCCCGAGGTCACGTGGTCGCCTCCCCAAGGTCACGTGACCCCCGAGGTCACGTGACCCCCAAGGTCACGTGACCCCTTCCAAGGTCATCTGAAGGTCACGTGACCCCCAGGTCACGTGACCCCTCTGAGGTCACGTGACCCCTCTGAGGTCACGTGACCCCCGAGGTCACGTGACCCCTCCAGGTCACGTGACCCCCAAGGTCACGTAGGGGTCACCTTTGGGGTCACGTGGCCTTGAGGTCACCCCCAGGTCACGCCTCCCCGAGGTCACGTGACCCCCTCCCCGAAGTCACGTGACACCCCCCCCCCGGAGCATATTAAAGAATGAGGGGAGGAGGAGGAGGGGGGGGAGGGGTCTACCCTCCCCTCAGTACCCTTCACTCCTCCTCCTCAAGAGCTGCGCTCCAATTCGGCGTTACAGGGATTTGTAAACGGCTTTCACTTTTTTTGACCTGTGCTTTACGAACGATCAAGTGAATGAGCTAGAGACGGGTGTTCTGCTATCGGATCTTAGTGACCGTTTGCCTACTTTTATTTTTTAGAGCGCAGCTCTTAGGGGCCCGTTCCCGGCTTGAGCGGCGTCGGCGTCGCCGTCGGCGTAACCAAGGTCATCCCAAGGTCACGTGACCCCTCCCAAGGTCATCTCAAGGTCACGTGACCCCCAAGGTCACGTGACCTTGGGGGTCACGTGGGGTCATCTAGGGATCACGTGACCCCCAAGGTCACGTGATCCCTCGAGGTCACGTGACCCCTCCCAAGGTCATTTCAAGGTCACGTGACCCCAAGATGACCCCACGTGACCCTTTGAAGGTCACGTGACCCCCAAGGTCACGTGACCCCCAAGTCACGTGACCCCCGAGGTCACGTGGTCTCTTCCAAGGTCACGTGACCCCCGAGGTCACGTGACCCCTCCTAAGGTCATCTCAAGGTCACGTGACCCCAAGTTGACCCCCACGTGACCCCCAAGGTCACGTGACCCCCTGAGGTCACGTGGGGGTCACCTTGGGGGTCACGTGACCTTGAGGTGACCCCCATGTGACACCCAAGGTCACGTGACCCCCAGGTCACGCCTCCCCGAGGTCACGTGACCCCCTCCCCGAAGTCACGTGACACCCCCCCCCCCCCGAGGTCACGTGGCCCCCGCCCCCGGAGCATATTAAAGAATGAGGGGAGGAGAAGGAGGAGGAGGAGGGGTCTACCCTCCCCTCAGTACCCTTAACTCCTCTCCTCAAGAGCTGCGCTCCAATTCGGCGTTACAGGGATTTGTAAACGGCTTTCACTTTTTACCATCTTGTTCAGCACAACGTAAAGAACCCACAAGTCATGCACCCCTTATGTATATCGTCATTAATGATGAAAATATTATGTTGTTTCAAAGTTTAGTCGAAGAGGAAAACTTCAGCTTCGTTGTTCGGTTGGATAATCGTCTAGCAGCATACGACCATTTTTTTTTATAAACATTAAGATACTCTATGACCAAGCATTTCCATTGGTGCCATTTAAAAGGAACAGGAAGTCTAGAAAGCCTGGCATTGATGTCGCACTTGTTAGGAGAAAAAAACAACAAGATAAGCTCTTCACCTTTTTTTATAAGAACAAAACACCTGGATTATCTAGCTGAATTTCAAAAGAGCAGAAATAAATTAAGCGCTGATATTAAACGAGCACAAAATGTGTAATATGAAAATAAGTTCGCAGATATATATAATAACTCCAGAAAAGTGTGGAAAAATGTAAACGACCTACTTGCTAAAAACGAAAGAAAATATATTTCTGAGCTTATAATTGAAGGCATGTCCGGTACAGGGGCTAAGCTTGCTGACAAATTTAATGCCCACTTTTTTGTGTCCGCCGCTTCCCCTGGCAATGTCATTAGTAGTTGTGGTTATGAATCTTGCATCTCACCGGGTATAGAGAGTTCAATATTTTTTTTCCTACAACTGAAACCGAAGTATATAGCCTAATACACAAACTTAAGAATAACAGTGCTTGTGGTGAAAATGGTATAAAATCCCAGCCTATAAAATCAGTTGCTCACTTAATTAGTAGGCCAATCTCACATATATGTAATCTAATTCTGAGTACCGGCATATTTCCCGATAAATTTAAGATAGCAAGAATGTCGGTGATTTACAAAGGAGGTAATAAAAATGACCTAAATAATTACAGGCAAAATTCCGTTCTTCCCATTTTTTCCAAACTCATAGAAGGACCTATTAATGCACGACTAATACAATTTAATAATCAAAATAATGTTACAGCTAGCAACAGTAAGGCTTTCAGAAGCAATAATCGTCTGAATTGGCACTGCTAGACACCAAAAGTAAAATATTTGACGACTTCTAACCGAAGTAATATACAGTAGTAGTGTTTCTTGGCTTCAAAAAAGCTTTTAATTCAATCAAGCATAATATTCTTTTCAAAAAATTGTCCAAATATGAAATTAGAGGAATTTCACTTAGTTTAATAAAAAGCTATTTATCAAATCTTTCACAATATACAGACAGTAATCATGCGAGGTCAAATACGAGTCAAATAGAATGCGGTGTCCCGCAAGGGTCCATTCTTTGCCCTCTCTTATTTCTAATTTATATAAATGACATAAGAAGAATACCTCAAACACCAGATATAATTTTATATGCTGATGACACAGACGTATTTTTTTTTCTAGAACAAGCCTAGGAGTAATTGAGCACGAAACCAACGCATGGCTTGAAAATTCATCACCGTGGCTCATAGTAAACCAAATTCAATGAAACACGAAAAAAAAAACGAAGTATATTATATTTCGACTACAAAATAAATGTACTCAGCAGGAAATTTAAATTCAATTTCAAAGCGAAATCATCGAGCGTGATATATTACATAGGTTTTTAGTTGTTCTGTTTCATGGAACTCTATATTGGTGTTTCCATGTTAAGAGAGTAAGAACGGAAATCTCACGATCTATCGGGATTATCTATAGACTTAAAAATGTGCTGCCTCACTGGGTAAAAAAACCAACTATATTATACTTTAGTTCATTCACGTCTTCATTACTGTCTTCTTGTATGGGGGACCACAATAAAAATAAATATAGAAACCCTGCACGTATTACAGAAAAAGGCCCGGCGCTTGGTTGAGAATGCCCCGTACCGGAGTCACTCTGCTCCGCTCTTCAGAAAGCACCGAATATAAATTATTCAAAATGTTATAAATAAGAAGTTATCTCTATTAGTCTACAATTAAATGAAATTAGAAACCACTGTCTTTTACAGTACGTATACTGGGAAAGATCATCATACAATTTTCGGCACAGGAACTAGAGAAAGCAAAAAATACGCACAAACTATGGCGTACAAAAATTAGATTATGAAATACCTGTACTTCTGAATGAGCGCCATGATCTCATGACCATTATTCTGGAAGGTATGCCTATACAAGCTTTAAAGAAAAACATAAATGTTTATCTATTGTCCCTTCAAAAATAACACATTTTCATTCTTATTTTTTTTTTCTTTTGTTGTGCGCGTATTTTGTTTTTTGTGCAGCAATTCTCTGCGGGCTTAAAGAAATGTCTTTGTAGAGATCGCTGGCTGGCAGCACTATGTTGTTGTGTGTGGCCCCTTTGTCTGCCGTGTTTGTACAGGCCTAAAAATTGATGTGCGTGATTGTTGTTTGTCCAACGTGGGGGAGAATCTGGTTTTAGTTGATTGTTTTTTTCTTTGGATGCAGTGTTTTGTACTGCTGATGGGATTTTATGTTCGATCTTTCATGATCAAGTAGTTTTCATCCTCTGAGTCTTTAATTTTGTTTGGCCGTGGAGACGGGGCTGGGCTCTCGCCTTGTCAGGCATGCCGATTCCTTTTGTGGTGGCCCCCCAGACAACTGTATTCCTCGACGGTTGTCTGAATAAACTTTGATTTGATTTGATCCCCATGTAGGATAGTAATCTCGGTAGTAGTGTTGGGCATGAGACGAGCTCTGAAATAGCTTTTTTTTTTTTTAAATCCGCACAGAAATATGAAGATGACAAGGGTCAATAGGCCTCCTTGCAGTCGTTAGCGTGAGTACGAAGTAATCCAATTCGATTTCTAGTTTTAAAATTAAGATACTAAAATGTTGTACTGGAGCTCTCCGTATCCACGCAATGCGTGTTACCTGATATGTTTTAGCTTGCGTCAGTTTTATTTATACACTGATTGGCTCGTCGGGCGAAAACCACATTGAGTTATTCAGCATGTCGCTGTACTCTGTCTCACCTTACGTCCAGACTCATGCGACCAATTAGACAGCGTCAAAAGTTCACCTCCATGGTGTTCCTTATGTTCTGTGTACACGTGTTTTATCATCAATAAACGAATTATAAACAAAAAAGACCCCATGACTTGCGCTTTTGACTCCCATTGATTGGTTACCAATTACCTCGCAGTGTCGGCTGCGTCTGGACTTAAGCTGAAACGATGTATAGACGATTTTAATAATCGTCTTCTGCGCGCTGCCATCTTTGTCTACTGGGCTGTGGAATTTATTCTGACCATGCGCAGTAGCTGTTTTTTGTTGACTGTCTGACGTTGCTGCGCTTGCGTCGACAGCCTAGTGACTCAGTTTTTTTCACCCGAGTGATAAGAGCTGGAAAGGTGAATAGTGGCATATGAGTGACACACGGCACGGTCTTTACTGGGCAGTCCAATCTCTGCTTTCTTTACATTGTTATTGGTCAGAACATGTTTAGTAGCACGTCATTATCCGCAGTTCCGATTGGCGCCTTTGATTAGACAATCAAGACTCGCTTGAATGACAATTGTTAAACGAAAAGACGTCCACCTAGTCACAGTTTAATATGGCTAACATGACTACTGCATGTAGTTTTGCTCGTGACGCTGATAAATTGTCAAGTCCGATCAATTATCGCAAATGAACTGTCACAATTTTGAGCCAGGGTGTTCTCTTTTTTAAGGAAGACGCAGTTTGCGTTAAACTGCATATGTAGGTTTGCGAGGAAGTGTGGATGGCGAGGTGTTTGTAAACCACCGATTCCCATGATGTGCATGCCAGCGAACCTCTCAAGACAACATAAATGCCAGAAATGTGTTTAGTACAAATTGATTGATTGAAATGTGCTTACTTATGGATAAATTTACTATGTGCAACGGATACCTAATGCTGCTTGAATCTTGATTTTCTTGACTTATTCCAAAACTACCTAAGTTTTTGACACCTCCACGTATTCGTCTTCTTAGTGCTGTAAAGAATGCTAGAGATATAAAATAACTTTATATAAAACAAATCAGCTATTTATAACTGAAAGTTTGATCAATATTTAGGTGTTATATCCATGAATTTACCGAATCGTTCGTCTGACACGTATTTGAATACAAATATATTGAATACTGGAAGTATTTCAAACCTTCCCACCACGTGATTTCAAACTCTCCCGATTTAGTTAATACAACTTTCTTATAACCACATGTTTCAATGAGCAAAAAAAAAAAAGAGTCTGGTGACTTACGTAATATTATATTCTCTATTTTTACAAAGCTACATACCTTGGATTCTCACCACCAGCCGTACACGTACAGGGGAAATCGCCTCGTTATTTCATGCAGGTGGGTTTTTCCGCATAATGGCCTACTTGTTTGTCTCCCTAGTGGAACAACCATCACGCATCCCGAAATGGCCGTGGAGAAAGGAGCGCGAAGAACGCGAAAAGCACCAATTTGCGGTGGCTTCCTCGCCTCAACTAGCGTCTTCACACGAGGCTAGCCTGTCCGCGGACAAGACTCGACTAGGATAGGGACACGTTTCGTTCCCGACTCCGGAAGCGCGAAACGACATGAGATCACGTCTGGCCAAAATGATCCTTGCGGCGATTATGGCGCTCGCCACGTGCCCACAACGGCGAGCGTTTGTTAAGGTGCTCGGACAGCTTTGGAAGGGGGTGAAGAACGCAAATGTCACGTTCTCGTCGGTGCAAAAAGAAAAAAAAAAAAAAAGATTGATACGGGTCAAGAGCGTCGGTCAAGTTGTCGAGAGCTCGAAAACGAAGCTGACAAACGAAGCAGTGAATAGCGCGTTTTCGTTAGACGCAGCGTCCTTCATCGGGGCTCCGAAAATAGTGACTTTTTTTTTTTTAGCACGCAATAAATTCAAAGGTTGATTTTCTCGCGAAAATGCTCGCGTCCAAGTGATACGAACAAGCGTTAAACTGAGACCAAGGAAACATGCAGCATACATAGCCCATTGCAGGCAATGCATAGGCATACAATAGGTATAGTAGGAATACTTAGTGATAATTAATCGTACGTAGTTAACGACGACTAATCGAAATTAGCAAGATTTACCGAGGCTAGCCTGTCAATCCAATCTCGGACGCTGCGATCCACAGCCCGACGCCTTCGCCCGGTGGCACGGGGAGGAGGCGAACGGGAGCGCAAGCATCCAGTAATACACTAAATGTAAGGAGTGGCCACTTAAGCCCTTTCGCGGCCCAGCTGTTACGACTCACAACACCCGCTACCTGGCCCAGTGGTGCCTAATTTTTTATACATGCGTTACATCTGTACCGTCAAGACTCTGTTTCCCTTTAATTTGCATATTTGAAAAGTATCAGGTGCTTCGATGTTTTCAAAAATATTACAACGACTGCGACGGGGGCTTCGGCAAGACGCACATCTTGGCAGCCATTGTGGCAAGAGGGGGAAAAAGGTGGGTGGGGTAGGATGCGGCGTGCTGTTGCTCTCATCGTGGGCATTTCTCGACGTTCTTTCTTTGTGGCGAATGTGAGAGGATCAAAGCGCAGCCACGTGGAGTGTTTCAAGCGTCTCTTGAGCGTCAGCTGCGTTGTCGAAAACCCCTTTTTCTGTTTTCTACATTTTCGAGCGAGAAGACGCTTCAAACAAGAACTTCTTGTCGCCAACGACGGTTTCACTTTACGAGCGTGAATGCAAGTAAAGGTTCGTTTGAATGTTTGAAGCGTCGTGCTCGCTCTCGCTGCTCCTCTTTTATTCCTCCTTTTAAGAAAACGGAGCAGACATTTCTACGGACGCCAGCACAGTTTGTTTTGCTTTTTTTAGTTTGTTGTGGTTGCATTTGTGGTCACAATATATATTTGTGCATTACTCAATTTTCTTGTTCGGTTGTCCCCTTCTTGTTTCTGTTGAGTGAAGTGGCTTTAATTCTGCATATTGGGCATGCTCTGCTCTGGAATTTAAAATTTACGCCTGCATTTAAGCGAACGATTGCTACCGAAATTCAAAACTCGTTAGTCCCGCAGACTAGGTGGCGTAAGTTACCGCCTGGCACGAACGGAATCGATGATATTAGTTATGCACGCGTTCAGATAACACCCAACTATGCTCTAGCCATGTAGTGAACGGAAGCGCCTAAACAGAAAACCGAGACCAAATTCACATCAGCCGCCAGGTGCGCTGACGGACAAGTGAGCTGCTGGGGCCAATGGGATTGACCACACTCTACGTTTTTAATATTTCTATATGGCACAAGCAGCTGGACCAAATATGAGTCACGGGAGTCGTCGTCACACAGCTTTCTCCCAATGACAAAGCGTAGCTCACCACGTGAACTCACGAAGCCACCGGGTGGGTCATAACGCATCAATTGTGCAGTTGATGCGACAGTACAAGTGAAACTGCGGCGAGCGTACAAAATTACCACTATCACCACTTTGGGCAGCAGCTAATAAATACCATCGCGGGCTCAATAAACCTTCCCACTTCGCAATAAGCATAGGGGGACTGAAGTGACCAGGCTCGATCTAAAATGGGCCGTAAAATTCAGCGTCTGCTTGTAAAAGTCTAAACATTTCGTCAAAGGTGTATTTCAGAGGTCGGTTTTTTCTTGTAAAATTAGGAAGCATAGCACCCTTAATTTTTGCAAAAAAATAGGGTCAAACGTTTTGCCAGAGTCAACGGCGGAAGGCGATGCCGACGACCGAGTCGAGTGGCGGGGCGCGTTTGGTGCACGTATTTATAGATGTCGTGAGCTGCGGCGTCGGAAGATGTAGCCGACCGGCGAGTGAAAGCAGACGACAACAGACGAAAGCAGACGTTGGCAGCAAACGCGCCGTTGTTATGCGACTGCGTGTTTCTTTTTAAGATTAGCTTTTATTGTTTGCATTTGTTTTTAAACCAAGGGTGCATTACTAAAATGTATGTACATTTTAGCATACCATGGTGGTCGCGAGCAGTCTTGATAAGGACGTAGCCCCATCTATCAATACGTGCTCCAAACGCGTCCCGCAGCTTGACTTGTGCGTCAGCGTCGCCATCCACCATTCACCCTAGCAAGTTATTGGCCTCATTTTTTACAGAAAGGAAGCCACGCTTTGTAATTTTACACAAAGACAACCTGTGAAATAGATATTTGACGGAAAATTTAGATTTCAACATGCTGAACGCCAATTTGTACGGCCCATTTTTGTTCGAGTCTGGTGATTTCAGTTACACTATATATCGCATGGCGGAGTTCACTTCCCACAATTGTCTCCTCGCAGCCTAAGTGCATAAAAAACTCAACGAGTTAAAATAATATCTCTTCAAAACATACACCTAACTCACTCCACTCCTGAATACATGCAAGCTTGTCTTGGTCATTCAGATACACCCTGGAAGCAGATGACTGTGTTACGAGCAATGCATGCCAAACCGCCTGAAGCTTCTGTTAACGAAGCATGGCAAATCATAACTCACGCATCACGCACACTCGACACATTCTACGCTCTCCAGTTTTGTCAAAGAGGTCAAGACAAGCACAAAGTTTTTATGAGCCACGGATTGATGGTCGAAGTCAGGTGATACTCTTGAAATTAAGGTAGCGGTAACATCTTATTAAACGTAAATGCGGGTGATGAAAAAAATATCTCGTTAAACTTTATTGCAAATAATACATATATTATTGTTCGAAAATGCGGTCCGAAGGCGTCCCCTGTTGGCTTCTCCAAGGCACAGAAAGAAGGTCGTGCCAGGATGTTTGAATATATATCCTATATCGGGAAATTAACTTCCCTTGAGTGTAGTTTCGGGGTTTTTTTTTAGGATGCTTAGAGCCCGTAGATAGAGTTATCACTATAAATAGACGATTTCAATATCCACTCGAGTGCCCCTTTAAGAGTTCGTGCGGAACTCCATCTGACGGACAGGCTATGTGCGCGCGCTACCTGTCGAACTTGGCCAAACCGAAGTGCGTTTTTCTTTCGCTCCTCTTCAAGTTTTCTGGGGAGAGTGGATGATAGAAGAAGAGGAGGTCCGTAAACTTTGGGACACTGGTGAGTCACTATCTCGCCTTTGACGTCGTTGCCCAGCCAAGCCAAGGCGTCTCGAGCGGCTATAGGTTGTAACGCGTTGACGCCACAAAATTTTGAGACCCAAAACCACGCCAGCCACCTACTAGCCTTTACCGGTCTAGGAAAAGTAACGTCACAAGTGAGCTCTCGGCCATCGGAAGCAACCTCGGCAGTAGCGAAACGTGGTCCTCTATGCCATTACGCCGCAGACGAACTTAGGGAGCGGAAGAACGACATTCATGCTTTTGAATTCACAACTCTGTCAGAATCGTCGCTAATCTCAGTGGACGGAAACAAAATAATTGCTGTAAAGAACAGATAAATATTGAAGCAAAACTTACCAATCAACTTTTAGAACATGTTTGCAATAGTTTGAACGAAAGGTATTTCACTAGCTTTGACTTCACAGGAAACCATTCTTCTTCGTCAAAGCAAGTGCACTAAATCGCAATCCAATGTTCCGATCGCACAACAAAATCAGCCCACTTGCACCCGATGGGAGCCGTCTGCCCTAGCACCTGAGCATAGTGTGGGTGGTATCTCTCTCGAGACATGGCTCATTATTTTCATTAAAGCATAAGTAAAACTTCTGAGACTTGGCGAAGTCGGGTTCAGTGTCCCTTAGGATTAGGGGTGCTTAACTTCAAGAACTTCGTTCGTTAACAGTTCTGGGTCATGCAGCAGCGTGTCCGTGCTAGCACCTAGCCATTTGTTGCACCATCAGCCCACAGTGCTGAAGCGAAACAGAATGTCCGCGGCCTCTCATGACATTGCTGTAGCGCTTGCATGCCGGGCTTTTTTTTTCATTCGTATTGCACTGCGCAAACGCAAGACAAATTATTTGGATGAAACAAGTTGTTCGCGCCGTTGTGGGTCCACTCGTCTTTCGTCACCACCTTGCCTAAGTATGATGCAGTCAACGGGTTCAACCGAGCTTGCTGCCTGCGCGTGCTGTATGTCTGTTGCCTGGAGTTTAATTCCAAGTTTGTGGGTTACTCTGGGGACACCTGCATTTCGCTGCAAGAAAGAAAAAAAAAAAAACTTGGACTGTTTCTTTTTCATTTCTATTTTAACAGAGAAGTTGTTTCAATGTTGGGGATGCTCTGTACGTTTTCCATTGGCCATTTGCACCGTCTGTGTTAAGTCCGTTCGCACACTTCCAACCGAGTAGGGCCGACTGAGGCAAGACTGGAGTTTAAGCCTCTTGCGATGGCTTAGCACAGCTCCGCAACCGCGGATCCGGTCCTATGCCGTCGCAAGTAACTGAAGAACCGGTCTTGTCTCAATCGGTCCTACTCGTTTGCAAGTGTGTGAACGGGACTTTACAGTCTTGCGATGCACGTTTCAACAAATGGCAAAATAACTCCGCAATATTATCATCGTCTCAGTGTATAGATCCTCATCGTAGTGTCTGGATGTGTGTTGCCTTAGAGTAAAACAATAAACCCTCTGACTTGAATCAGCCTTTTAAAAAAAGCCAAGACAGCTGGAGTTGAGAGTAGGTGTCAATGTCGCAATAAATATTGGTAGAGACGGACTACTATACTCCCCTTCAGGAGTTGTGTGCAGCAGAGGCCAACGCACCGACGCAAGTGCGTGGCTTTGAAATTTGTGTTTCTTTATCGAGTACTCGCGAAAGCGAAGCACATATGAAAGCTATGTGCAAGCGCCCGTGCCTTTGCTACACACAACTCCTGAGATGAAGTATAGATGACACTTTACAAAAAAATGAAGAAGACAAATCTGAGGAGGATAGTTTTACAATGGTAGATAATTGAACGCGAACATTCAGCGTTTATTAAAATGCAATTAATTGCAAAGGTGCAAGCGAGCTGGACCAGAATGCCAAAAATCATCCCTGGAGAAAGGGAACAAGAGGGACAAAAGACAAACACAAATCTCCAACCACAGATAGGTGACTGGTGTGGGACTGAAAAAATCTGCCTGGTCCGGGTACACCTAGCTGTATTTGGAGATTTGTGTTTGTCCTTTGTCCCTCTTGTTCCCCTTCTCCAGGGATCATTTTCGTCATTCAGCGTTTGGCGAGCAATGAAGCAAATCATGCTAGGAAACCGGATTCCACCCTCAAAATAAGTACTGTTCCTCATTGAAAACAGGTTTGTTGATAAACCAAAATACAGGTTCAGATTTTTCTCTTCTTTTACTGTGAAATAGTTTCATTGGTATTCTGCACTTTGCGCATTCCTTCTCAATCTACCTACTACATGCGCGTCAGCCGCTATTACATTGGAGCTTTAAGTCAACTTTTTTTCATTGCAAAAGAAGGCTCTTCAGTTGTATACATTTTACAGCGGCTCTTAGAGTTATGCTTATTTAAGGATGCAATATAACAAAACTACAAGCAATAAATAGTGTTAAAAGAAATTCCTTTTAGTGTGGCTGAAAAATAAAGTAAATAACGTTACAATGTTATGCTTATAGAAACACCAACCTTCAACACACTTGATTCATAGACACGGAATATGCCTGCAAAAGCATGCGGCGAAGCCCCATCAAACAGAAATGCCTCTGGGACTGGGCCAAGGCTGCCGCTTCCCGTAGAAATGCTGGAAGATAACCATGTCTGGAAACCCGATGGTAGCTTCACCTGCTGCTACGACAGTGGCGAACATACATGAACGAGCCCAAGCTTTGTTTCAAAGAAGAGCCCCTTGGCATCTTGCAGGGCGGCAGCGAAGGGGTTATTCCTCAGCCTCTCGAGTCGTTCTCCAAGCTTCTGGGAGGCGTCGGGTTGCTGTTGCTTTTGCTCCCTTCTGGCACGCGTATCAAAACGGCGAATCGGCGCGGGTACAGGCACACCGCCTTCACGAGCGCTTCTCCAGTCTATAACTTGGACACTCATAGGCCGAAAGCTTTCATGTCGGGGGCGTCTTCACTGCTGAGGAAGGTCTCTGCAGGAGAGCTCTGGTGGTGGCTCCTTGAAACCTTTCTTTTTTTAAAGGGACTAACAGGCGTAGCGTGGCCAGGATGTGACTGCATGCTCCGCTTGTCCAGGCATAGCACGCACAGGGTGCACCGGCGATGGCGCCACTGCCCAGCTAAAATGCCACGGGGACCTTGAAGGGGGGCCAGTTTTCTTTTGGCCCCGATAGCAAGTGGCCCGTGCATGCACGGCGCCGAGGCTGTGAAAATAAAAAAAAAGTAAAGGAAACAAAATTTGAAAACTCCACAGAACAAACTTAGTACAATCACCAACAACAAAAAAAAAAGTATATGTGGAAATTGTGAAAAAAAATGTGCACCAGAGAAACATGATAGAAAGCACACCCATGCAAAAGCCTATATTATTTCTCGGTTAATGTATGTTTAGCACATGCTGTGCTGTGAAACAGGAGCATTAAATCTGAATGTGCAGTATATTGTCTGCTTTTGCTGTATTGTAAGTCTAAATTAGTGGGCCAAGTGAGTATGGGCGGAGCGCTCCATTGTTTGTAGGCTTTTTTGTTTACCTTCGGTCTCTGTAAGCGCTGGTAACCCACGAAGGTACTGCTCCAACCTACAGCAAGCCTCACTCATCGCAAGGTGGGAGGCCGTTGGGAGCATGCGGTTCCTAGTGATTTTACACTTTGGCGTCTCTGCCACTTGTCAGTAAATTGATTTGCCTCTATGACGTCCTAAGTGCAAATAAACTGCAAAGGCGTCTTCAGTGCCGGCGCAGGTGCGAGAACGATTCTTTTGAAAGTGTCCTCTTTGCGCGAGTCCCCATGCAAACAACGCATTCTGCAGAGTCACGTTCTAAAACCCGTGCTTTCGCGTGCACTAAACACAATTTGTGACATGAGATATACAGTGTTAAGTGGCGGCGTGCCTGCAGAGCAAAAGTGGCGACTCAAACTGAAGTAGGGTGCACTCAATTCCGAATGAGCCGTCATACAGTCGATCCGTTTCTAGATCGTGTGTTGTTTATAAAATACCGTGTTTAGTAAGTTAGACTGTTTTAGTTTATGTACATATCCAACAATACCCACGTACCTTGAGTAGAGGACGTTCGTCGATACCGATGAAGGCAGTGTAGTGTACTCGTTTTGACGGCGAACACGTACGTACGACTTGCTCTGCTGGCGAGACGAGTCGCTGTCGACGCGCACATGTTTACGAACGTACCCACAGAAAGGCCCGTTAAATCCTCTAGATTGTTCCGCCCCATGCTTTGGTCCGACGTCAGAAAATGCTATCGTTGTGTCATACCTCTGGCGGTCTACTCAGTTGATTAACGCGCTGGCGCGGCTCTCCGGCTCTCCGGCTCTCCAAGTTCGATCTTAAAAAGATGGCCGACCGAATGTACGCGCTCACTGTTGACAAACGTGCGAGAAATTTCGCTTATCTCCTATTGCGTGACGAAGGAATAATTATCCTGTCGTCTTCTTGAAAGACTTCATTTCAGACATTAGTCGGGTTATGCGAAATCCTACTTTGGCAGTATTTGCTACGCGTATTGGTGGATTCAGGGTTGGGCAGAAATACCCTTAAACGTATTTGTATGACGTGGCTAAAATGGCAAAAATACTGAAAACAAAATACATTCGTCAATTTGTATCCCGCTACGTATCGCAAATACATCTGAAAAAATAAGAAAGTATTTTAAAATATAATTAGAGAAATATATTTTGCTTGAGCAGACTACAGACACTTTAATACATTCGTATAAAGACATAATAACACGGTCCTCTTTGCGGGTGTTTTTTTATCCTTACACATTTGTTTAAAAAGAACCGTAAAAGCTTAACTAATGCGGTTTGCGCAGGTAGATTATAAGCCAGGCGGACATTATGTGGGTGGCTAAACTCTGCGATAAGTCGGATAATGAATTAAGATTCGCTAATTAACTTTTTAATTACTCAAAATAGAGATATGGTTTCAATTAGAAACATGTAGAGCATCATCGAAAATCACTAAATAAATTATTTTCGGAAGGATATAACGCCGGCGCAGCATTTTACGGCGTTCTGTAAAAACGCTCCATTTCTACGTGTTTCTAGATTTCGGTTTCTTATCGGAGAACTGGGCGACAAACCGAAAGGGTAGGGGGAAGACTAGACAGCGATCCAAGAAACCCCAGGCAGTGCGAGTCGAGCAACACGGATTCGGTGGTGACCAGAAGCTGCGCTACAGACCCTCGGCAACGACCCCAAAAACCGAAAGCGGGACCGCAACAAATTGTGCAACTTGCAGATTCCACGTTATCTACGATCTTCGGCAAGCCGATGGTTCGGCGACATGAATCTCAATAGTCACCCAACATCTACCATCTATGGAACACAAGATGACAGACTGGAGCTGGGTTCACCATCAATAACTATTGAGAATGTTCCGGTTTCTTGTAATATGATAAATGTCTAAGCATTGTTAATTTCCAATCCTTGTGTAATATAACGTTAAGCAATCCCTCAATCGTGATATATTTTTTTTTACTCAAACAAACTATTGGCTTCAGCTACGACAACCAGACATCACTGACACTGTTCCATGGGGAAATCACTTTGTTTTTTATCTAAGGCCACAAATGATTGATTCTCATGCTTGGCTACCTTTTCTGCTTTACACCTTGGTATATCTTGTTTATTCTTATACTATCGCCTGCATCCTCCTTGTCCTTCTCCCATAATATATATCAATTGCGAGCCAAACTTGTGTCTCATATGCGTTTCTTTTTCTTTTGCTCAGTTGTGCGCTGTTTTTTACCACAAAGGAATAGGTTTTACAACGTTCTGCAGCCTCGCCATACACCCAGAGGCAAATACTGAACGTTAGAACAAATAAAAACCTCGCAGATTTGCAAGTTTCCTACGTAAAACGACTGAAAATCTCATTTCACATTCGCGCCCAGCAAAAACAGTCCGAAGCGTTGTAAGGATTGCAGCCACTCGAGCTGTTTGCGCACATGCAAATCCGCTCTGCCACCGTCGCCTTCACCGTTCAGACGCCCAGCACTCTATGGATGTGGGAGCGTTCCTACCTTGGCCACGGCTTTACGCTTTTCGAGACTCACACGCACTTGTTGTCATAGCAACATCCCCCCATCTTAAGCAACGAGGTCGATTTTTTTATCATTCTGTAGTTGCGCAATTTTCGAACTGCTCTGTGGTTTTGTTTTCGTGCCATTTTGAAGGCAGCTTCATGAAAAGCTCTCGTGAACTATTGTGAAAATCTGTACGAGTAAAGTGAGGGGTCTGGGGGAAATGAAAGGTGACTGACCGGCCGTATAGGTATATTTTCACTTGTAGAACTTAAGAAATAAACTCTTCACTAGGTTCGGATTGTACACGTTATTTCGCACTAGAATATTCAAGAGAAGTAATTAAGGTTGAGTTACGTATACCCTTTCTCATAGACTTTCTTCTCTATGCCAAGAATAGAATATAGAAAATGCGTATATTTTGTCACCAAGGGTGGCACTTTAATGTATCATATCTTTTGAAAGACTTGCACCTCAGGCAGGTCGTTGCTGTTAATAAGATATTTTTCTCGCTGGGATAATCGTATGTCAGCGTATTTTCGCTATCTGTACATCCCAAAGTTACAGGTAGTGTATTACGACTTTCACTCTTTGAACCGCACATTGCATACTAACTCTCAAACAATATTATCATAAGATCGATATGCATTATTCCGCAATATTATGCTGACAAATTTATATTTTGAATATTTTTCTTTCGCTGAATAAACATTCCAGCGTCGCTGAGTATCAATTGTTCACACAGGCAATTAACTTGACAGGAATGTCAAACATATTATGAAGTTTGAAAAGAAGGGTTCATGCGTCTCTAATAATTTCCCTGTTTATCGAAATAAAGATCTTATAAAAAAATACTGGTGTGGTTTAAATCACTGGAATAGAAGGCATTTGGTTTTTCAAGCCAAAAAAAAATGCAAATTGCTGAAATTGCTGTGTGTATGTTTATACAGCCGGAAGTTAGTCTGCCTCAGCGAGCGTCTGGTGTCTCAGCTGTAGATGGGCAATTTAGCCAGTGCGGTACAACCGCTAGCCTGGAATTTTTAACGTGCACCACGCAGTAGTGATGCACGACCGCACGCCGGCACGATGTTCATCCAGATCGAAACGGGCAGGGGCGTGCGGGGATTGAGCCCAGAATCCCTGGGTTCTGCAGCGCGAGCTTTCGCTCTACGTGCTCCGAGCTGGTGTGCGCTAGAACACTCGGCCACAGATCCCTATTTTTTGTTTCTTTTTCAAAAACCGTATACAGCGTGTTTTATTTAAGCTTTATAGGTTTGTTTCGAATCAGTTTTTTTTTTGCACACCTTACACCCTTTTGTCTCATATAATACACCCCAAAATTTAATTTCGACCGTACAGCGCCCTGTAGTCGAACAGACGGCCCCAAATTTTACGAGGGGCTTGATAACGGTGCGATATAACTTACCAAATAGCTAAACTACGTATCAAAGACCACACAAAGGAGACACTGAGTTTTTGCAGTAAGGCAAAGAAAGCCCGAATTTTTTTTTTTTTTTTGTAGCAAGTAACACGCACATTAGCTATTGTAATAAGTTGTACCACACGGCTATCAAGCCCGTCGTAAAATGTGGGGCCGTCTGTTCGACTATAGGGCGCCGTACGTCGAATTGAAGTTTTGGGGTGTATTATATGGGACAAAGGGTATAACAATACGGCTGTACGGCACGAGAGCGCACGATACGAGAGCGCACGATACGAGAGCGCCGACGCAAGAGCGCGCGACAGGAGAGCGCACGACGGGAGAGCGCCGCGTCACCAGAGCGCCTGCCATAAGAGCGCGCGTCCGGAGAGCGCATGTGCGCGCATTGGGAATGATGAGTCGTCAAACACATGTTTATTCGGTTCAAATGCTTTACGTCATTTTATTGGCTGAGTACGCAGACCTGTGGGAAGTCTAAGAAATGCGATTTTAGCAAACTAGAAATGTAGGAGCAAGATAGAGAGTTTCGGAAATATAGTTGTTAATCAATTGCCGTTCCATAAAAAAAAAAAGAAAACTATTGGCTAAATGATTGCGCAACACCGCGGATGTATTCTAGCTTGCAAACTTGGTCGTACTTTTCAACTAGCTTGCTCAGATTCTTTGCTACGCGAATGCAGGTGGCCTTGCTGTTCCTTTGAGGCTCTCCACGAAGTACATCTGTCAGCTTCTCCTCCGTCGAACTCTGCTCTTTTTGATATGCGGCCACTAGCTTGAACGTGACCGGATGATGCAGCCTGAAGGACCTCTGGAATGCATTGTGCCAGGACTCGACGTAATTGTTGGCCCTGGAGATACGTTCGTAGCATCTCCAGAAGTCATACGGGAAAAGTGCTGTCCTACGCGACCGGCTCCTTCCGATGCTCCAGGTGGGTCAGGTCACTTGGAGCAGACAACGACCGGACCTCCCGAAGGCCATGTGAATCAGGGAAACCCAGCGATAGAGAACCCTTTGGTGACATTTGTTCCTACTTTACAACTAGGGACCTTTTTTCCGGGGACTTTGTTTTTACATTTTTTCTGGGTACATTTCTTTCAGGGGAATTTCTTCCAGAACCGCCTAGCAACCAAGCTATTAGACGGCGGTACTTGCAATTGCTACATGAACCATACAGAAATAAATAAAGGGGTAATCAGACTTTTACTTCATTGCCCAACATATTTTACCATATATTGACCACTCCAATGTCCACCAACCTTGAACAGCACATATCGAAGAGAACATCCACGAAACACAAATCCTTATTTTAAACAAATATCCTTTTGATAAAAGAAAAAAAAAAAAAACAAAAAAAACAAAACGCCCCGTCAGTTGCATATAATTTACAATATATTGCGTCGCTAACTTACGTGCAAAAATCTCGGCAATCCGAGAAGACATGTGCTTGAAAAACCCTTTATCAATTATTCCCGGCGCTCTCCCGTCGTGCGCTCTGGTGTCGCGGTGCTCTGCTGTCGTGCGCTCTCATGTCGGCGCTCTGGTGTCGTGCGCTCTCGTGGCGCCTTTCCATAACAATACACCCTTTTACACTCTTTTTTAGAGTGTGGGAACGCTACACATATGCGGTTGGTGCAAATCAGTTACACGGCCAGGGAACATATAAAAGGGGGCTAATCGTAATGATCGGCTAATTAAGTAAAGCTTGTTCATCTACTTCTTTAATTAATGGAAATAAAAATATGATTTCAATTAGAAACTTGCTGAGTGTCATGAAAACCACTAAATCAGTAATTTTCAGAAAGACTTTGAGTGCATTAGAAGCGTAGTAGTGCACTGTAGTTACCACTCGTGGAACAGGTACAAGGCTAGCGGCTGCGGTAAGGCGCCCGCTCGATTTTTGCCTTCTCTTATAAGAGCCCCAGCCTTATACTTGCTCCACGAGTGGTAACTTTTGCTCAATCTTGCGCTTCTCACGCGCTCAACGTATTTCTAAAAAGTACTAATTTAGGCGTTTTGGACGACGCACACCAAGTTTTAGAGCGGAGCTCAGGCGCCCGTTTCCGGCTTGAGTGGCGTCGCCGTCGGCGTAACCAGGATCACCCCAAGGTCACGTGACCCCCCAAAGTGACCCCAAGGTCACGTGACACCCCAAGGTCACGTTACCCCTCCCAAGGTCACCTGACCCCCAGGTCACGTGACCCCCCGAGGTCACGCGACCCCTTCCAAGGTCACCTCAAGGTCACGTGATCCCCAACGTCAGGTGACCCATCAAGGTCACGTGACCCCCTTCCCCTGAGGTCACGTGACCCCCTCCCCCCGAGGTCAGATGACCCCCCGGAGCATATTAAAGAATGAGACGAAGAGGAGGAGAAGGAGGAGGAGGAGGAGGGGCCTACCCTCCCCTCAGTACCCTTCCCTCCTCCTCCTCAAGAGCTGCGCTCCGATTCGGCGTTACAGGGAGTTGTAAACGGCTTTCAGTTTTTTAGAGCGCAGCTCTTAGGCGCCCATTTCCGGCTTGAGCGGCGTCGCCGTCGCCGTCGCCGTCGGCGTTACCACGCTGTGCATTATGGGTAAATTTTTCCTAAGGGACCCGAGGACTCCCGAAGGAACCAGAGGTCGTCCCGAAGGAACCCGAGGTCCTTCGGGAGGACCTCGGGTTTCTTCGGGAGGACCTCGGGTTTCTTCAGTAGGACCTTGGGAGAACCTCGGGTTCCTTCGGGAGTTGCATGCAGCAGGTTGCGTGCAACCTGTTGCATGCAACTGGCATCTAACGAGTTGAATGCAACCTGTTGCATGCAATCCAGGTTGCATGCAACCTGATGACGTCATTGTCATCCGCATCGTCATAGTCATCATCACTGACGTCACTGATGACGTCATTGGCATCCGCATCGTCATCGTCATCATCACTGATGACATCATTGGCATCCGCATCGTCATCGTCATCATCACAGATGACGTCATCATTGCCGTCACTGATGACGCCATCAAATCGTCATCCTCAAGGTCACGTGACCCCTGAGGTCACATGAACCCCTAAGGTCACGTGACCCCACTGAGGTCACGTGACCCCCCTAGAGTCACGTGAACCTCCTAATGTCACGTGACCCCCTGAGGTCACGTGGCCGCCTGAGGTCACGTGATTCTCCTGAGGTCACGTGATTCTCCTGAGGTCGCTTGACCCTCTGAGGTCACGTGATTCTCCTGAGGTTGCTTGACCCTCTGAGGTCACGTGAACCCCTTGACGTCACCCGACCTCCCATGAGGTCACGTGACCTTAAGGATTCACCTTTCCCTTAGTACGCTTCCATCCTCCTCCTCAAGAGCTGCGCTCCAACCGGCGTTACAGGGAATTGTAAACGGCTTTCATTTTTAATTGACACCATGACTATTTTCACTAATTTAAAACATATCCGCATAATAAAAATAGCGTAATTAATTTATAATCAACCTTCTACTCGTTCCTTTGCTTCTTCTGAGCGTGCGCTCTATTTGCACTTCTGTTTTGTGTGTGTTCATAAAAAACTCCCTAATGAAATTATATATTTTAAACTCCACTCCCTCTAGGACAGAGAAAGCCATGCATGACAGAAATATCCCGATATAATTATAATACATATAAACCGTAACATCGCGTGTTGTACGTTTAGGGTTATAAGAAGACTTGATTCTAGGAGACAGCGCAAACCACTGCTTTTTATTCACCCTTACATGTTTATAAGCAATATTCTAGATAGTGCACTGACCTGTTTTATATTCAACGTCGCACGGCTTATTAGCCTTCATTCTTTAGCTTCAAGCCGTCAACAACAAATAATGACAACTTTATTTTTGATCACTAATCGTTATAAACCACTGGTATAAACAAATGCAGAAGGATGCCATATGTACCTCGGTTTGTCTTGATGAGGTACCTAAATCAGAAGTAAATTTCGGCAGTTGTCATGGCGATTAGAAATAAATAAGTCGCCGGAATGCTATATATACACGAAAGTTCAACGAAGTGAAGGCAAAAAATCGCAGCGCATTCTATCATCATGTACATGTGAACTAGAAAACTCATTAATGAAAAATACAGGTTTCACATTATAGACCCGCCAAAATTTGGTGTTCTTTTAACAAATATATTTAACCTGCACTCTTAAAACCTTACAAATTACACTAATAAACGATGTACTGAAAATGCCGTCTTCCAAACACTCCCTTTAGAAAACTTTTACATATTCCCTCACTGCCAGTGGAATCCACCTAAGGTCTTTGATGTTCCCGACTGCATTCAACCTGGAAAGCACGAGGGAATATTCTACTAACGAGTTCGCAGCCAAATAACTCGCTCTTTGTTGGCTGGAAGCACCTCCCTACGCTATATTCATAATGCCGGAAACTTGTCAGGCCTTAGTCTCGTTCATTCCTGCTGAAGTCTTTTTGGAGCATGTTCCTCATTCGCACGCAATTTTCGGCGCAACCATCTGCTGTATTAAAAAATTGCTTGATGTCCCCAAAGCTTGGCTTGTCAGGTAAACTCGGAGCAAGCCTCTGACAGAGCCAAGAATGGGGCGGTGGTCGTTAACTGAAAGTTATAATTGGAGCGCTGAAAAATAAATTGATATCAACAAGGCAGACTGTGCCGTTGGAGATTGTTTCAGAGGAGGTATCGTCTGATTTTGAGATAAATTATTTTTGTGTGCTTATAGACCAACACGCGGCCCTGACGTCACGCAGCTGTGGTGGCGCTGTCGACGGCACTGCGCATGCCCAGACGCCTCACTTCATGCGAATTCGGTTTCTGCGCACGCGCAGTGCCCACACCTGGTGTGGGCAAACGCAGGCTTGTTTGGAAACAGCGTGTCGGTTTATATCTGGATAAAACTCAAGAGTTCGAGAATGGCGTCACCTGGATGAAACGATAATCGAGAAATGCAAAACGAGTCTATGAGACGACGTCCAGCTAAGCCTATGTCGACAGAACAAGAAATGATACTATGGAATTAAACATGAGGAAGATACATAAAAAGGGGGGACGGACAACGTATCTTCCTCATGTTTAATTACTGTTACCAACACGCTCGTTGTGTACTTAACTTGATACTCTGCACACCTGTAGTATCGATTTCGGTTTAAAAAAAAATGTCAGCGAGAAAGAAAACAATATCCTCTTTCTTGTTGAGAATTTTTTTTCCCATTGAGGTACATGCCATATGGTCCTACAGTGCCATTTCTTGTTTTAACGATATTAGGCTTAGGTGGACGTTTATTCTTAGAGAAATGTCGTTTTCTCTATTATCTTATGATACAGGCGACGTGCTGCTGTCAAACTTTCGCGTTCTATCCTAACATCTAGCGTCACATTCTCACGCAGCTTCAGCTTTCTGCGATGCATAGGTCATTTGCCCGTGCCGGAAAACACTGCTCTCGTTTTTCGAATACTCCCTGTTCTTTGTTCGGAACGGACGGAGTTTTACGGAGTTTGACGCACGGACGGAGAGTCGTTCGTGCGTCATCTACATCTCACACAACAATATAAAAAAAAACACAAAAACACTCCGTCATTGCTTTGTATGGAAGGCAGATGCTCATGAAATTTATATACAAACACTAATGCATGGTGCAACACTCGCCCACGTCAAACGTGGCACCTCAGGAAACCTCGTCGTGATTGTACTAGGTGCAATATGGAAAACAGTAATATATGTTCTTAAGAAAAATCAAGTTCCAAGAAAAATTGAGTAAGACCCAATTTTGCCTATGTTGTCATAGGGAAGAAGCCAAAGCAGCAACGTAAAAGGCTGCATGATCGCCATATAAAAACAAAATGTTGGCTGTTTATTCGCATTTCCCAAAAGCGTCCTATATGCATAGCGTTTTTCGGGCACCTTTCAACTTCCTCCCCATAACGGGCATAGTATGTAGACCACTCCAAGGCCCATTTAGAGGGTTTTGTGATAATATAAAGCCGTCTCAGTGTACCGTGACGTGACGTCTTGGTGCCCCTTGAAGGCATCCTGTCACGTGATGGTATAGTGTTAGGTGAGGTCGTGATGTTATAAAGTGAAGCAGCGTCCGCCATATCGCGTGATGTCATTAGGACACGTGACGTCATGTTTCACTTGACGTCTTGTTTTCACGAGACGCTTTAGTGTATGTGACGTCATGTTTCACTTGACGTCTTGTGTTCACGAGACGCTTTAGTGTATGTGACGTCATAATGACATGTGACGTCATGATATCACGTGACGTCACGATGACATCTGACGTCATGATGTCCCGTGAGACTGTAATGCCATTCAGCCTGCACGCCCCGAAAAAAGTAATCCCTGAGGCATTTTCTACAAATAGAACACATTTAATAACATTCATTATATTTGCCTCAGGATACCTATTGAATTCGGATTTAATGGTCTGCCTACACATGTCTAGTCACCAGGGGTTTTAGTCAGGTCGATGTGTTAAACAGCACTCTTCGTGTGTACTTCCCTTGCTACGTTTAGCGTGACGCAAACCATCTATGCAATTTATATACAAGCAAACAATTTTTCACTAGGTTTTCGTGGAGGAGGGAAGCAGTCCAGGTAGCACAGTACTTCGGGCCAACTCTCGGTGTGTGCCTGCAATTTAGGGCCTCGAAAATCACAACAAGCCAAGGTAGATCTGAACTTGACCTTGTTTGGCCAAAGTTTTGGTATTTTGGCTCTAATTTGGCAATGAAGTGTCAAACGTAGCTTCAGTGCTGGTTGATTTGCATGCATCAGATATCTTTGAGCCTAAATCGCCAGACAAATGCAAGAGATAAGCATCACTTCTAGTTGTTCGGCTATCGTGTGGCAACTTATGGCCTAAGTTTCAAAACAAGTGCCGAATTCAGGCTTCAGTACTACCGCTTCCGTTAACCACTTTCCGCGTATCGGGAAACATTTGTATGAAAGTTTTGTCAGAGTATCTAAGAATAAAACTGGAATAAATTGCGAGACTTGCTTAAAACAACCCTATTATGTATATAATCGAAATGATCATTGTTTGCCAACAAGTTTGAACGATTGCACAATGGAATCGACTCATGGAGGAACAACTGTGCGGCTTGAATTAATATATGTTTTTGTTTTCATCTTGGCAAACCCCTCTGCTGTAATGTCCCTTGGCCACTGCTAAGTAATTTTTTAGTAAAAAACAATATACGTGCCAAATCTTTCGCCGAAGTTTGGCACTATGGCAATTTCGTGGCGAACCAGAGAAAAGCAGTATAGTAACGCAAAAGAATATGCTATGGCACTAACAAACGCCATTGAGCAAAACCGTATTAGGCTCAAGTTAGAACCCTACAACTGCTGCACTTGTGCGAAGTTAGACATTTTTTGTTGTGCTACCCGAAGGCACACACGAATAATGTATTCCATAAAATAAACGCTGTTTTCAAATTCGTAAACACAGGGGAACATACTATAGAGTGCCAATCGTCACGAAAAGTTAGATAATTAACTGAATTATGTTAAAATATTTTTAAACGCTGAAATTTAACTCATGAATATAATTATAACCTTTATTAACGTCAGCTGAAACCACTACATCAGTAAACTTCACCAAGATATGACGCACCTGAGAAGCGCGTTGTTGCGCTTAGTTACTACTAGTGCAACAATTACAAGGCTGTTGTTGCACAAATCGACAACCTACAGCGTGAGCGAAATGGGTTGAACGCAATTTAAACTTACCGCATAGATCTCTTTTTTAGAGTATCGCGCTGTAATTTACTACAGAGGTGCCTGATGTTGGTGGAAGCTTTTGCTAAAAATGTGGAAAGATTTGCTCAGCTGAGAAAATTAAGAAAAATTAAAATGAACTATGCTTTCCTTATACTTTGCATGTACACTAAACAGATATTGTGTGTTACTGTGGCGCTTACTTGGGACAAATGAAGTGAAGAATAGGTAATCTGGTTTTACTATCTTTCTATTTCAAACATTTTTCACTCGTAGTAAACGGCAAAATAGCCCGCAACGCGTTTCTGAAAATTCTGAGATAAAAGGCTTCGCTATAATGTTTCCATAGACAAAACCAGATTTTAATTGCTTTCTTTTGACTTTGAAGGTTTCATGTAGTCATACTCTCAAATGATGGATGCATCAGCTTCGAGCACCTCTGCAGGAAACCCGAACGCGATAAGCTAAGAGCCCGATTAATGCGGTCAGCTTAAATTGCCTTCAATCGATTTCGGCCACGCTACATAGTCGTAGCGCCCTATATTTACGGCATATACCACAAAATAAGTATTGCTCGCAGGTAAAGCGTCCGAAATGCTATGTTCGGCGCTAAATAATGCTTATTTCATGTGCGGCAAGCTAAGCCAAGGTGCATGCAATAAACAAGAAGTTCACCGGTAACTTCACGATATATGCTGTCACTTCCTTTTTCATGTAATATTTTTTTTTTTGTTGCAATGTAGAAAGTAATTTTGTTTGCCCCTTTCTAAGTGGGTGAGAGCCGAGCGGGTTTAACGGTTTTGTAAAGTTAAAGACAAACGAGTCGCCTTTTTTTGTGGGTAAGAATCTCATCTAGACACATTATTTCTCCCGAGTACAAGGACCGTGGTTTCTGAGGAACTCAGATTTTTTTTTTGTTTTTTTTTTACCTCAAAAATTTTCTTCCCGGATAATTTTCTTTTTTTTTAAGTTGATGACTCTTTCGAATGAACAAGTTCACTAACAAGAGAGAAGTGTTTGCTGTTCATTCGCTCAAGTTAAATGAACTCTCGACTGTGCCAAATATCAGAAAAATCTTCAGTACCATTCACATCATTTCGAGGATGGATGACTGCTCGCACGTTTCTTTATACACTTCACTCTGCTTTGGTTTCGTGTGTAACATGTGGCTGGTCGAAATGTGAATCTCTGATCTTAGCTCGGGTGCCAACTATCCAGCCTTCCTGTCATTGCTGTCGGCAGCGTCTTTCGACACTGGGGCGAAGGGCGTGGGCGCTGGGGTTTTTCAAACGTGGGGGTGTTTGCGTGGGGAACACAGGCGCAAAATTGTCGAAGGTATGTGAGATGAGTGCAAGAATTCAGCTTACTATGTGGCTAAAAGTGCAAAACAATTAAGTTTTTTTTTTCCTTGTAGGAAGTGGTAACGAGTAACGTAACTATGTTACACATATTACCCGAAATAAGTAACTTAAGTACGTTATTCATTACTGTTGTCAAAACGCAACGAGTATGTTACTGCTCTAACGGTAACGCCATTAGTTTTAACGCCTCACCTACAGCGCTGGACTAAACCACCTTTGATGGAGAATTTCACGGGTAAAATTGTCGTCATTTTGTAGTTCGCGGTTTTTTCGCCCACTGGCCGGGCCACTAAAGCGTTTTATTCACCATCGTTTCATGAACGTGATTTACGCGTTTCAGTCATAAAATATACAGAGCGCGGGGGCCTGTTTCATGGTAATGCACGCGGTTGGAGCTTTATTGGGCATCTCTTGAGTCAAATGAATATAAATGCCAGTACCCCAAATCAACTGACACGGTTTAATGAGGACCATATGTATCGGAATGATCCTCCATATTTTACGTAGTTGTTTTTAAAAAGTTGGTTTTATTATATATATATGTAAAAAAAACTACAAAGTTGTTTTATGTTAACTTGTTCAACGCTTTAAATTTAGCTTCCAACATATTTTAGGCATCACACGCCGTCAGCCTCAAGTTTCGGAGAATTTATGAGGATGTTTAGATGAGTTTGATTAATAAAGTGTTTTATTTTTCTTTCAACTAAGATCGGGCATTCTATCTGAATGGAGAAGTCCAGGCTTAATGCAGCCAAACGTACGGGAGTTAGAAGGTTATATCAGGACAGTCTGGTCTTTTGAGTATGTAGTACTTATCAGACTGTATTAGGTTGAACCACGCCACCTATACCGCAAGTTTCCCGCACTGACTTTGAACGGCAGATCAAGCGCAGAGCACAGATTTAGCTCAAGTCCTTTTTCAACGTTCGGATGTGGCTCATTTGATTTATTTTTATGTTACAGAAATTATTAGGACATTACATAAAAGGAAGGCGCCAGTAAAATGTAAAAACACTAATTAAACGGAATAATAATATAAAATTGAGTAATGGTAGTATTCAATTACTGAAGTACTGAAGTGTTGATTTGATATATGTCATAACGTAATGCTGACATAGGCCTCACCTCCAGTATGTGGCACGTAATTGATTGAGGAAGATTACTTACAAATACAGTACACAAGCACATGCACTTAAATGGTGTGAGCCTAAAACCTTGTTGGCAGGCCTGGTGTCAATTGGAGTCGGAAATTTTTGTTTAACTTCTCCGATTATTTTATGCAACCTTCATAACTCTTTTCTATTCAAAGTATATTATCCAGCAACCTTCTCTTAATTGAAAGAAACCGGCTATGAGACAGGCAGAGCAGCTGCTATTTTCGTCAGAGACGTTATTTACCCTGCCACGTTACTACGTGACATATCTATTAACAATATAAATTGTTTTAAGCAGCCCTCCAGTCAGCGGTGCTCTAAAACCTATACGACAAGCCAACGTTTTGAAATGCGTCTTCAGCGTAAAGTAACGCCAGGAGAAGCACTCCAATCAAATGCCAGCATAGAGAACGCGCAGGGACAGCGCGATGACGAAGCAACCAAGCGCGACTTGTCATTGGTGGAATTCGGGGAGAAGCAAAATCACGTGGCGCGCTTGTGGGTGCAAACGAACACACAAATGAGCAGCTGTCCCGCCGTAAAGTCCTGTGGTGCGTTTTTTTTTTTTTTTTTTTTGTAATATAGAGACAAGTAAATTTGACAACATACTTGAGCAGGGACAATTCAACACAACAAGGCACTCCGAGAATGGTGTTGATAAATACCTTCGTACCCTTATGAATCGGCTACCCGGATTTGGGACGCATGGTTTTGTGTTTTGTTTGTAAAGCACTCTTAGAAGCGGATACTGGTGCGCTGCTCACATAGAAGCTTACCCTATTAAATTTTCTTTTCCTAAAGAACTAAAAAGTTTGGCAGTCCGTTTAAGTCACGAAAAGTTCTTTCTCTTTCGATAAATTAGCGACGCGGGCGCAATGTCTGGGCTGTGACGCCACTTAATCCCGCAGCACGATTGCAGAATCCAGTCACGACTCGGTAATTCGAATATTCATCATCCCCAATGAAGTTAATTTTCTTTGCTAATGTTGAAAGCTGAAAAGGACGTGACTTGTTTTGTAAACGGAACACTCCGCTTCCAGTCGGCTTTCTTATGCGCAGGCAGTCATCGCGGAAGGTATTCATTCACAGGTCTCCTTAATCCCTGGCGAGGCATATACTATCTCCGGTGCACAGCGCCCACTTCTAGAGGTACAGCGCACAGCACGTACTCTGGATCCCTGTAAACATGTGTATCGCTCTGTCTGGAGGAGCCGTCTCGCAACTAGTATGTTTTTCGCGAGCTGCGCCGTTTGGATCTCGACTTATCCTCGGTGTTCTGAAAGACGCGTGGCATTACTTTGCAAAGGGACGTGTAATTATTCGAGATAAAGGTAGTTCTACGTTCCCCAAATAATATCGCAAGCAACATTAGACTTGGAAACGTGTTACGGGAGAACGCTTGATTGCCTCTTATTATGTCTATAATCTATGTCGACGAATTTGTAAACAAAATACGCGGATGGCGAGTGCATAATCCGAGCAATCTGAAGTTACTAAATTATGCCAAGAGAGAAAAGTTGCCCTGAACAACTCGCTGTTTGTCATCTTCAAGGATTCTCGCCTTGGGATTGGTCCTTTTGCGTTTTCGCCGTGCAAAGCCCGAATCTCATTGGCTGTGGAGCGGTAACTATATGCACGAGACTCTTTGTGCACTGCTTCTCTTGAGCTGTCGGTTACTAGAGTAAATATCTGAGTGATTTCGTTCGAAATATGAGGAAATTGTTTCGTAACCTTCTAATGGAACTTAAGTAAGTGTAGGTTAGGTATATTTTTCTCTATTGATAGCACTTAGTTTTTCAAAAGAGCAACTGGATTCTGTGGTCTAGAATTGATTACGTATACGTAAGAACGGTTGAATTTCTGCTCGGAGTAATTTCTATTCTTAAAAAAAAATGAAAATTAAAGTTGCGTTGAATAGTTTTGGTTATTAAAATATTTGATAATGCTTAATGAGTTTGCTCCCCTAAAGGGGCTGTGGCCTAAACAGCTGATCAAATGTGTACTCTCAGCCGGGTGCCTGTCACTTTTTCGGCAACTTAAAATGTCCACAACTGTGCAGACGGGCAATAAATAAGAACCTATACAGCGTGTAACTAGTTGCGTGCAGTACAGGCGAAGTCAGCGCCAGGTGAGGGGAGAAAGGGCAAACACTGAAAGGGCTGGGGAGGAGGAGAGAAACCTCCTCTCCTCGCTAACGTTCTTAATGCTCTTCCTTTCTCCCTTCGCCCTCCATTGCCCTGCTCTCCCGTACCGCCTTTCTAGTGCTCGCCCTTTCTCTCTTCGCCTGCACTGCAGACAACTAGTGACATAGTGTATATATGTATTCTTGTCCGGAAGGCGATCACTGACTTTATAGAGGGAAGCTCCAGCATGATACATTAATGAAAAGAGTGGCAACCGTAATTCAAGCTGTGCAAATACAGCGGCTAAAATTAAGTAAGTTGCGCTTCACTTATATTTAAACACAAATTTACGAATAAATATTACACACTAGTAAAAGTATAAGTAAAGCACAATTGCCTTATTGAAGTAATTCAATTACTACAAAGCTTGCCCTATGTCTACTCAAGCCTACCACACCTAGCCTTGGCCACAGAGGGAAAAACTGCTCACGCTCGAAAACGCTCCGATAGGAAAGTGAACTAGGAAGAACACGTCCAGATTGAGCTGTTCTTTTTTAACTCCGCAAAATAACTACCTTTAATCTTTCTAAAGTGAGTATATTTAAACTTACATGATGTCCAGAAAGTTTCTGAGTGAAATCATGGTTGTAAGTTTTCTCATTAAAAGTTAGTTCCAGAAAAAATGGATAAACTAATTATGCTGAACATTAATCATTTTTAGGCCTACACCCTTTAACAGAGACTAATACGAAATTAACGTTTTTATTGGACAATGTGTACTGTTTGCATAACCAAATTTGCCACCCTTTTGAAAAACGTCCCGCATATTCCATTGGCAAATCCGTTGAAATATTGCACGCGCGAAATTTAACCTGCCCCTCATGCAACGATACGTCACATGAGAATGAACCACGTGGGAAAGTGGTTCAGTAAGAAATGCCGAAGAATCGTTGTCGCTCAATATCCAAGCCGCATAGTGAGACCCATACACACTAAAGGTTTTTACACTGCAAGGTCTCTTTCAGTTTCTCGAAAGGCTGACAAACAAGGGATGCTAACACTCTAATGATACCGATCATCAAGTTACGACAAGTATAATTTTCTAAAGTCTGAACCTTATTTGAGTTTTCAGTTCAGAAGCATTCTTACGGTCTATATTTTGCACTGCTGCTAGATAAATCACGTACACACGCACGCACGCACGCACGCACGCAGAAGGCACACGCACACAAACACACACACACACGCACAAAGAAAAAAAAAAACAGAGAAAGTTGGTGACGTTCGCCGGGTGGGGAGCTTTATACTAGCCGCATAGCTTGCATGACACATGCCCCCGACCCACAGAAACAACGAATACAGATGGCACTGCTCGCGTACATCACCCGGATCACTACAGTTTTACTTCTGCTCTGCAGCATTTGCAAATCACAAGTCAGATCACAATTTAGTAGTGAACCAGATTGCCATGCGCGTCGCGGAGCGAGTACGGGCGTGGCCAAATGGTTTTCGTGCTTGACTTTCGCATAGAGTCCCCTGATTCAATTCCTTTAAGAGGAAGCTCCTTTTATTCACTATTTCAACTTAGCGTTCTTGTAAGTTCCAAAACCTTGTTTTCTCATCACGGTTCGAATTTCCTACGCGCCGAACGTTCTGCGCCAAATGTTACAGAAACCCGCGCGGGTACAAGGGGTGCTCCACGTGGCAGTCCGGAGTGAGTTTTCGCTCTTGCGCACCATCGGGCTACTCCACCTGCCTGCAACGCTACCACTTTGTATTTTTTTTTTTTTGTTTGGGGGGAGGGGGGGGCACAAGTTAACCCATATAAGACGTTTAGTTTCCTGCTGCACTAACCGTCTCTCTTCCAGTCATTCCTGACAAGATAGGCACCGATTGAGCTGACATAAATTGAATTTTAATTGCGAATATTTGACATGAAAAATTATTTGCTTAGGTTCAAGGACTCTGTATTAAAGTGTAATCAATTTGTACGCCCGGTACTTATTTGGCGCAGTCGCCAGTATGACCTTCTTTTCACCGGTTCTAAGCGTTTATGTTGTCCCGTGCAGGTCCTACACAACTGGAACGCCATTTTTGCACCATTATAAGATATGAATAGATACAAAGTATGTATTTGCCAAAACCGGGATTCTAAAAGAGTGGAGCGATAGGTCCAATATGTTGGTGCTGCCTTTTAGCACGAAATAAGAAATTTAACGTTTGTATTTCTGTGGTTTTAGTTTATTCAAGTTAAAATATCGGGTACCATTTTAACTGCACATATTGACTTGAGCCGATGAGATGCAAAAAAGGAAATAAGACAGGTTCAATACATGGAATGCGGAAACACTATAATGACTAAAAATGTCGGTCCCCCTTGAATGACAGAGCTTAAGTTTTAATATATAAAGGCAGTACCCGCGGGGCTCTTGCTCTCCAGTAATTTGTTTTACATATTGTTTCTTTTTGTATTTTAGTTAATCAAACGACGCTGGAATACGCAGACGAGGGTTGCGCACGCTGCACGCCACGTACAATCTCAACGTGTATCCTACCTCTTCCATAGTGCGCGAGCACTTCGGAATTTTTTAGTTGCACGTTTCCAACTGAATCGCGACACCGTTTATATCTTACCACATAAGGAATTATTCTTAACACACCAACGTAAGCCACATTCTAGTCTACAACGTGAAACGTTTAGAATTACCCTAAGTCATCAACTTACGTGGTATCAACACGTAGGAAACACTGTCAATATCTACAAGAATATACCATTTCTTTATAAACCACGTAACTTTTTTTGTTGTAAGTTTCTATATTACATTGAGATCGAGCGCATACACAGCTTTGACACGAATACTGCATCAGTGTTTGGCTGGGCCTTGTGTTGTGTCCAATGGATGAGTCAAACGACGCTCGGCCTCGGATTCGGACCCAATTGCTAGCTTGGCGTCATGCGACTGTGGTGACGTTGCGTAGAAGTAGACCAGGTGACTCACACTACAAATCTGGTTACGCACATCATTTGGCACAAAGGGCATCTTTTTGTGTGGCATGATTCATGCGTATACGTAGTTACTTATCAGCGCCTTACTCATTCCAGGAGTAAGAAAATGTTCATTTTCTGCCGCCTGATATTATGCGTAACGTATTTCATGTGTAAAAAAATGAATGTCCAATATGATGCCTGCGCAAGTTTCAAGTTTCCTCCGCAGGCAACGCATAGCTCAGCTCTGTGGCGGGCGTTCTGGTATTCGCACGTACACTGCCCTATTTCAGAAACGACTAAACACTCGTTATTTGAAGCAAGTTCTCCGCTCTACTCTGAACGAACGATGAGGGAAAGCGCACGCCGCCCGCTCAAAAAAAAAAAGCCGAGAAATACACTCCATGTGGATTGGCCATGGCGCACTGCTGCCGCCTGTCTCCCTGGCATATGTTCCCGTAAAAGCGCCTCGTATTTTGTTGCACAGACGTGTAGCAAACCATATTGGGAAAAACTCCCAGCTGTTTTCATGGGCACTTGCAACCAACGCATCGTGCATCCGTAAATGTATCGACACATGTTATGCCGTTCCACTTTTAAGGCGGATACAGTTTTCCTGCTGTGCGGCTAAAAAAAATATTGAACTTTAAAGCACTTTATTCAAACCAAAAGTGCTTGGCACAAAACACTATTTACTGCACGATCAATATATCGCGCAATATTAAAAAAAATCTTGGCTGAAAACACAACCATTTTAAACCGAGAGTTTTACAAACATTTGTGGTTATACAAAATTGCTCTTTCTAAAATCGAGTATTTTGAAAAAATTGAGATGCTTTTATTTTGAGGTGGAATATATGTCTAAGTCTTAATGAGGGAGCAGAGTGTCTGGAAATCCTTATCGAAATCCGGTACCCGGGAACTATACATGTCTACAAATATACTGTCCTCTGCATGTACAAGGGGCGGGCAGCTTAGGCGTAGGGTGTGAAAAACAGCGAGAAGGAGGACCGACGTCTTGAGGTCCGAACAGTGGTTTGGGAGCTCAACCAACTGGTGGCTGATTACGGGCAATAATGATGGGCTTTATTGCGGAACGAAGCAAATTTACTGTCTGTCGGGTGAAAACGAAAACGGGAAAGAGCTATCAATAGCTTAGAGCGCGAGGACAGACCATCGAACTTTCCTGTCCTATATAATATATGAAAATATCCCTCAGTTCATACTAAATAAAAGTTTATTGGCAATCTGTACGAAAACGATCAATTCCGCTACCACTGTACAATAACCAGATAATACCAAAACCTGGGACACAAGAACGAACAATGTAAGCAGAATTCCAAACGTTGCCGTTCGCCAACACTGTAGCGAACGTTGACATGTATTGTCTGAAAGGAAAGCGCGCTGTCCGACGAGCTCAAAACACGCGAGTCATCAACAAGGCCACATCAGTCTTTGAAACTGCAAACTTGGCCACACTGCAAGGCCTCTTCGAGCGATTAACTGCCTGCAACATCGAGCTTACCCAGATCAACACCGTTAATGAAGACCATATATCACTGATGTAAACCTCGTACCGAAATACACCAACAGTAATTGAGTACGACGGCGAGGCCAAGCAATGGTCACATTGCTTGGTAGTAAGACATCGACGTTTCAGCAAAAAGAAATGCATCCACTTGCATCACCGATGACGACGCAGCCGAGTACAGCTCCTGAACTTCAACGGCGACATCGGTGGATGGCAGAGACCCAAGGGGCGTCTCCCGATACACCCTTTACAAAAATTATCAATGAGATTCAAAATAGTTCCTAATGTATTCCTATAGAGTGCATTAGATGACATTGATGAAAACCTGTGTAATCGGGTTCGTGACTAATTGTCGTTCAAAATTCAATATGCGGTTTTAAATGGTTTCCAATTCCAAACTATTGAAGACACATCAGGTGCGCCGCAAGGCTCTGTTCTGGGATAACTTCTGTTTTTTATTTATAGAAATGACACTGCTGTTGATGTTTTTCCCACCCTTAGAATATTTGCAGATAATTGTTCAGTATATAGAGAGATCAATAACGCGCATTATAGCCTTATGTTTAAAAAAAAAAATACTTGCACAACATTAAATCGTGGTGTCAGTCGTGGCAAAAGTATTTGAACATAAAAAAATGTACACGTCATATTTCGAAGGAATGTGATACCGCCAGCGTTTATTTATTCGCTAATTGGAAGAGTCCTAGCAACTGGTAAGGAATTTAAATATATGGGTGTGCACTTCATTTCCGATCTACGGTTGAATGCCCATGTTTGCTACATTTTATTAAAAACCTCGCGTATGATTTTTTTTTCGCCGACATTTTAAGCTGTAATCTAAGTCGCTCAAATAAACAGTTTATTCTTCACATCTCAGTTCTCTCCTCAAATATGCCTGTGTTGAATGGGACCCTTATACAGCATCTTCTATTTAAAAACTTGAAAACGTTGAAAATATTGCTGCAAGGTTTGTTTTAGGAAGCCATGATTCGCAACTTAGTATGGCGGAGTGTGAACACAAGTTAGAATGGCCATTAATAAGTGATCTTACAAAGTTCCTGTGTGTCAAATTATATCACGATATTCATAAGAAAAACAGGTGTAGGCATGAATAAATATATCAGAGTACCTTTCTATATATCGCGTAGAATTGACGCCGCTGTAAATAATGTAGAAATTTTGTTGAGGGGTAAAGTGCTGCGACGTTTTTTGTTTTGTTCGGACCACGCGTAATTTGAATTTCCTTCCATGACGCCCCGTACCTATCACGCGCTGAGTATGCATATCCTTTTGCTCATGTGTTTTTATTTTTATCCCCACCTCCCTTTTCTATAAATCAAGATGGCGAAGAAGGAAACTGAATAAAAAAAAGGAAAAATATAAACTAAATTAAAACTCACTGTTATTTTTTGTAAAGGATGAGAACGAGAGCCTATCCCTATGCCAGAAGTTTTACTCCCTGCGAACTCTCGTTACCAGACCAGCGGCTGCAGCGATCGCAGGTCTACAAACTAGGGACGCCTACTACAACTACGTGATCAATATACTTTGTGGTCCATTCCGTGACAAATAAATCATTGTACAAGTTCATTTGGCGGAACTCCTAACGCAGCCCTCCGTTGATTCATTAAAATATACGAAGAGTCTATAACGGGTGCACGACAACCTCCAAATAAATATATCCGTGGACTGAAGGCTGATTGCATTGGATCGGAAATGTATGTTACGATGATATCGGACATCCTGATCAAAGCTCTAGCAGTAGACCGGGACGAGGATTACTATCGACAGGCCAGCTCTACTTCTCCAACAACACGGACCGAAAGCATCTCAAGACCTGGAACAGAAGGTGACTTAAACACCCGCTAAACTATTTCGCTCAACACCGCACCGGCATCACTACCAGAGTGTGAGTTTTACTGGACCTTGAACTTCCATCAGACCGAAATAGATACTAGAGAAAGAGCTGGAGTAACCAATGAGTGTCATCGAGACGACTGAATGAGACAGATACAACTCAATTACTTACACAACCAGCAGACGCAATGCTGTATACCAGCAATGAACCACGCCGCTTTTTCTTCTTGCAGAACGACTGACCACACGCTTTCGACATGCACAGTTGACCTACCTTATAAGGAAAAGAAAACGAAGTTATCCCGTGGCATGCGATGTTTCCGATGCACCAAGAAGATGTACCGAGGGAGAGACTGTCGCAAGGGTCTGTGCTTGGCCCTCTTCTCTTTCTCATCTACATTAATGACCTTCCTAACTCTATCAACTCACCCATCAAGTTGTTTGCTGACGACTGCGTCATTTTTCGAGTCATTTCTACTAGTTCCGATTCCTATGTGCTTCAGTCTGACCTTAACAAAATCTCTAATTGGTGTGATATCTGGAAAATGCGTCTAAATACTAACAAGTGGAAAGTAATGAGGATTACGAGTCAGACCGTTTGTGGCAACATTTACGATTATCAACTTTCAGGCAGTGCACTTGAACAAGTAACGTAATACAAATACCTAGGGATTCACATAACAGCTAATCTGTCTTGGCAAATGCATGTTAAACATATAGTAAATAACGCAAACCGCATGCTTGGATATTTGCGTCGTAACCTTTCTATGGCACCATCATCTTTACAACTTCTCCTCTACAAAACTCTCGTCCGCTCTAAACTGGAGTACGCATCTTCGGTGTGGGACCCAGGCCTGGAATTTCTTACTAATAACTTAGAATCGATACAGAATCGCAGCGCGTGTTTTGTCTTGTCGAACTACTCCCGTTCATCTAGTGTATCCTCTATGAAGGCAACCTTGAACCTTCCGAACCTCTCTCTGCGCAGAAAAATATCGCGACTCACGCTATTTCATAAAATATATCATTATAACCCGCACCTCAAGACTGAACTTTTTTTAGAGCTATCATATGTCTCATCTCGTTCGGACCACCATAACAAAGTAGGCGTGCCACTTTGTCGCACTAACTTGTTTTTCGATTCGTTTATCCCAAGGACTAGTAACGAATGGAACCACCTGCCCGCCTCCATCGCAATGATTACCGACGATTTCACTTTCAGATCTGCCATTGAGTGTTATGTACTTTCTTAATAACCGGCGTTGTCTGCATTTTTCATTCTCTGTTTCAATTTCTGCATTTACTACCTGTTGTTTGTTTTTATGTTTTCCACCACTCCCTTTTGTAACGCCACTGGGCCTTGAAGGCCCCTGGGCCTTAAAAAGCCATCGTGTTCTTCTTGCGCAGGAAGAAACACCTCGTCCATGTGGGACTCTCACTGGAAGAAGGGAGTAAACGTCACGATACAAGACACCATCATTTCTAGAGTACAAAAGGCAAACCCTGAAAGTAAAGACTGGCTTCTTGGCATTGTGGGATTCAACTTACCTAATGTGCCGCAAGGTACATCCCACTCCGTAGCTCGCTGTTGAGGACTGTTACGGCCAATTCCGTCGGAAGGCTGCCGTGGGCCCCGATGGAGAGGAGAGGAGTCGCTCCGAAACACAAGAATTCCGAAGAAGTGGGTTTATAGGGCCGAAGCGCTCAGATTTCGCCGCTGACTCCAGCGCCATTCCAGCCCCTGGCGGGACGCCCGAATCCGAGTGACTCGTTGTTTTTCGCCTCGCTTGTCCGCCGTAGGCGCTCGGATACGCTAGTCAATAACATTAATTGCGATAAAGAAGATATAAAAGCCAGGCTAACACAAATATTTCGTTGTTGATCGCAGTAACAACCTCCAGTATTGTTGTAGTCAATCCTTAAAATTCTACCGCTTCCCTGAAAAGCTATACGAGACTCGAACAGCGCCAAGCCTGAACCACGGCAGTATTCCAACAAAAGAAAGTTTCTCGTTTGTTGAAAGAACAGTTTTGCTAAAGACGCCTGAAAAACAAAATGGAATTGGTGCCAGAACAATAACAGCATGAATACCGAAAGCGAGGAAGAGAGTTGGCAGTGCCTGCGTGACGGAATATTTTATTTTCGTGCGCGGCTGTCCCTTCCTTCGAGGTGTTTGACGAAGCCTAGATTGCGAAGCTGGATCCCTTTGGCACGAATATTTCAACTAGAATCAGCGACAAGATGAAAAGGAGAGGGAGGAGCCTCAGTTATTCCTCCTCCAGCACCAGCTTCCAACCTTCGATAGGGCTTCTGTCTCGCGAGCCTTGAGCGTGAACGTGCAGCCAAATCGCAGCGAAGGGCAATGAAGACGTGCTGGATGTAGGCCCTACAGAAGAGACGCCCTGCCGTTCTGACTTTGTCAGCAGACTTTTAGCTAGGGCAGGGACTTTTGGGGGTTGCGAGTGCAGCTTTTTCCTGCCGTGTGTGCTTCCTTATCGCTGTTCCCGTCTTTTTAGCTGTTTATAGCCATCATGTACGACCCTATAATATACACAGCATCCCCTTCCTCCCCCCTCCTAAACAACACACACAAGTAATGCACATCCAAACCGCCTCCAGCAGCCCCCCCCCCCCCTCTTAAAGTAAAAAAAAAGCCTGATTACGTTTTCACTTGCTAGGGACAATAATAGTTTTTATTATTTTATTATTTCGTGTCGATTTTCCGCTGATCACTCCAGAGATCTTATATTACTGATTTATTTTTTTGTGGGGGCGGTTCAGTTTTGATTCCGCCAACGTCAGCGAGGATCTGCAGCGTGCACTTCATGAACACCTGCAAGGACAACGCTGAGGCTCATCCTTCAAGTTACTAGACGAGATGCCAGCTGAGGTGTTGAATAAAGACTAATTGCAGGAAACCTACCAACCCTGTAATTGCTCGTGAAAGATTCTTAGTTAGTTTAAATTAATTTTCACTCCCTCGCTCGAAGATGCAGGCGACCTATCCTCATCTATTTTGCATTCTCTATATGTGCCCGGTTCTTAGCTAGTTAAAAGTATCGTTAGTTTATTGGCAACATTTGTAGTCTCTTTTGTCATCGAGTTACATGTTTAGGTTTAGTCTGTACCCCAAGGTTCAGTATAGCTTGGCTAAAGATAGATAAGATTAGGTGATGACTGCTCTCTCACGAAATGGGAGACATCTTTCGGGAGTTTTGGAATATCATGAACAGCTGATCTGCCGTGCAAAATACCTGAAATAGTCGGGGTTCTCGGCCCTACAATTTCTTTGGCAGTCCTTGCTTCACGAGATGTGTACATCTGCAAGTGTCTTGCCGGCCATACTTCGAGTCTGCGCCAATGTCACCGTGTTAAGAGCATGGGAAGAATTTTTATATTGTCCCAAGGTTGTGTGTTTAGCTACTTGTGGTTGTGATAAAACTCAATAAAAATATTTTCACTGTCAACAAAACATTCCTGAAAGCGTTGCAATGTACTGCTGTCCCATATTTTCCAAACTATTGTCTGCAGGGGCAAATTAGGAAGGAAAAGTAGATTTTGCTTAGATTGTACCCATACGGTGCATAGTCCGCACCTGGTGCATAGTCGTCACGAATACCTTCTCATACACGGCACACCTTGAGAAATGTCGTCTTTCTTAGCTCACAAGAAAGCGTATAATGTACATAAATCACCCCTAACATACATTTCATTCACAAAATCCGTCTCGTCTCGTCATAATCAACGATATTGAAAAACGAAAATCCCGCATAGTCCGCACAGCCTAAAATTTCAACTTTTAAAAGTATAACCCGGAAAATACGGTACATTCTTCGAAACGCTTGAAAACATGCAACAAAATAAAATTTATTCAGTGAAGCAGCAATTAAACACTGATGGACATAGACTATTTTTCCAGAAAATAAAATTGTTTTAATAATGGCAACCTATCATGTGTCACTGGCGTTTTCTTTGCTACAAAACATTTTCCTCCCAAAATGTCGCACACAGTAAAGTCGGAATCAAGCCCCCACCCAATATTTGAAAATCTTGCATGTGGACTGGACACCTTGAACCTGAAAGACAAATGAAATTTTTTATAAATCCATCCAACTGAACATTGTCATAAAAATTCGACTAAAAATATGTGCAGTCATCTGCATAGGAGACATTTATGCTGGAGATTTATTCTAGGCTGCCCCTTCGTTTTCAACTGTTTTGCCCTTCTTTCTGACAGAATCTCGCGGCACAATATTGTTCAAACTCGCAGAGAAAGTACCATTATTCAGCAGGAGCAGGTCCCAGTAACTGCAACCTACTGCCTCAGTGACGTGGGACAAAAATACCTGGTAATAAATCTCCGAGACCCTTGCTCAGGTAGTGCCCTGGCGTTTTAGTTCCCTACTGCTGAGGTAGGCTGATGCAGGAAGCGTTTTCAGCATTAGTAATAAAAATAAGATCGTCGGCACAATGCTCGCACCGGTCCGCGACTCCAGCCCAGCGAGGACCTGTAGCCTCAACCGTATGCGGGGGACTTATCTCTTCCCGGAATTATCACCCTATGCCCGCACGATCCTCGACACGTTAATATTTCTTCGACGTGGGCGAGCCCGAAAAGCTATCCCACTCCTAGCCTCTAGTGCGAGAACGTAGTGTGCGGGTGGTTCAGCGACTGAAAAATAGTATCCCGACGTCGTCTAACAGGACTCACGAGAACAGTGGTTCATTGTGATCAGTAATCTTTAAGGCACAATGTTATTACAACGCAAAATTTAAACAAGGGACTCTCACCTGTAAAGCTATCTCGTAGACGCCATACGGCCGTACTTGCGAGGCGGACCCGACTCGTTGGCGCGGAAATCAACCGCTTTCTCGGTGGAAGATGCGTGTTATTGAAGTTTCTCTATCGTTTCTTGACTCATCATGAAAAATAATTCTCGCACGATTTCTATCCTTCCCTAAATTTTCACAGTGCGCTCGAAACACCTGCGACGCCAATGCAACGCTACGAACGCGACCGACGCGACACGACCATGTGTTGTACTGCGGTGGCGCTACCATCGCAATTTCGAAGCGCCCCCTGGTGGGGCGAATCGATTCTATTGGCGTCTCGCCATTCCACTTTGTCCGTAGGCCAAGCGAGTGAAAGACTAAAAATTGAAAGATGTTTTTAAATCTCTGTAACTCGAAATGGGAGCGCAGCTCTTGAGGAGGAGGAGAGGAGGGTATGGAGGGAAAGATATGCCCCCCTCACCCCGTCCTTCCTTACTCTTCCTCCTCTCTCCCCTCCTTCTCCTCCTTACATCCGCCTCCTCTCTTCTTTCTTCCCTTTCCTTTCTTCCTCCTCCTCCTTTCTTCCTCCTCCTCCGTACCTTCTTCTCCCAGCTTCTCCTCCGTACCCTCCTCTCCCTCTCCATTCCTCATCCTCCGTACCCTCCCCTCTTCGTCCTTCATACACTCCCCTCCCCTAGTTTCTCCGCTAAATTTAGCTGAAATATTGACGCCACGTGACCTCAACAAGAATTGAATTCCCCGCTAAATTTAGCGGGGAATTAATTTTCTGTTGATGTCACGTGATGTCAATTTTCTCGCTAAATCTAGCGGAGAAACTGAAGTTGTTCATAGGTGATGTAGCACCAGTCTTGTACACGTTACTTAAAAAAAGTAATCGATTACAATTACTATTACTCTTAGCTAAAAATATTCGATTAGATTACTTGATTACCAGACAGCAAAAGTAATTGGACATTACTTTAAAAAGTAACCGTTACTTTCCGATTACTTTATTGTGTGAAGACTTACATCTTTAGCTCTCATAACAACGAACTTCTTCCAACCTATATTTCACATTTTTCACAAGTATGGCAGAAGAAAAAACGGGTTCCCTCTTCGTGGTTCTTGCACCTTCACAATGCGTGCGGGCACATGCATCGAATTCGTTTGAAGGCGTTAAATTATTTGGCCGCTCACCAGTCGAGGGGGGTGGGCGGAGGGGTAGGGGGAGGGAGCGGACGGGGTTCCTGATCTTGTTAAGCTTAAGCAAGGGTTGTCGCTCAAAGTTTGCGTCGCTCGTTTTATTATTCACGTGTGGATTAACTTGTATGCAATACAAAAGAGCAGCAGCTCCAGGATTTGAAACAGATCATAGTATCCATTAGCGGAAGAGATTGCCCCGACCACTTCTCAGCTCGAAACCTTGCTTGTCACAAAGACCCCGAAGGGGAAATAGGGAAATATTTGAACTGGTTTTGTTATATTTTGCATCCGCTTTAGACATGCTTCGGTTCTGGTACTCCTACGGGCTGCGAGTAGGTACCGTAAGCAGGATTGTTTTTTTTTTGTTTTTGTTTTTTTTTTAGTTCTGTGTGTGTGTGCGTGAGGGGGCTAGTTTGAGCGAAGGAGTTACAAAGCTACATTCTGCTCCCTCAAACTTCGCCCTGAATAGCCTTTGTCTCGCACCGAGGCTTCCCTAGGGCTTCCCTCCGCCAGTCCCAGCTAGAAAAAAAGAGACATTCCCCAGAAACTGTACATACAAAGGGGTTTACCTCGTTTCGCGCAGCTCCGAAAAATCTTTCTTTTTCCGTTCGAAAAAAGAAGCAAATTTTATTTTCGTCATTTCAGAAAAAAAAGGTGTGTGGAGAGGGGGGGGGGGGGGGGGGGTTCCGTGGAAAAATAGTAACGGTTAGAAGTAATTTTTATTACTTCAAAAAGTAATCAGATTACTCTCGTGATTACTGTCTAATGAAAGTAATCAACTGATTACAAAATTACTCCAAAAAGAAATCGATTACAAGCAATATGATTACTTGTAATGCGTACGGTACAAGTCTGTGTAGCACCAAGTCATGTGACGTCATTTTCCACCCTAAACGTAGCTTGGAAAGCGAATTTATGTTGAGGTCACGTGGCGTCAATTTTCCAACAAAATTCAGAGGGGAAACTGCGGGAGGAGGGAAGGCTACGGAGGAGCAGCTCGTAAAAGCACTTGTTACAAATGCACAATTTTTTCATGTTTTGACTGGCTCGCTTCGTTTGATGTCCAAGGTTTCACGTGTTCACGTAGTCTGATGTGTCAACATCAGACTACGTGAACACGCCCTTTCACTAAAATTATCTCCGGCAGGACACCTCGCTCTACATACCCGAGACTGGAAATGTACTTACCCCTGCGTTTGCTAAAACCAGAATCCTCAAGCAACACCAGAACCCGAGAGCCAGAGAAACTTATTAGGCTCAAATCATCAAAGCCAAAGACAGGCTTCCTTAGCGCAACGTCAGAGGTCTTATCTGACAGAGAGCTTCAATACCTCAATTGTGTTTCTTAAAACGCCACAATTTGTTTTAACTTTTCATTTCTTTTTTTCGATTTTTTTTAAACTTCTTCATTTTTCTCTCATTTTTTGTTCCATTTTTTTTTCTTATTTTCTTCCTCTCGTCTCATTTCCCCAGTCCTGTTTTTTTCTTTATCGCAATTTATTTAATTTTTTTCCTTTGTTTAGTTTCTTTGCTTTGACAGCAACCTTCCTCTTCCTTTTCAATCACTGAAAACATCTCCAAGCCCGTTCTCCCCTTTCACATAAAAAAAAAAAAAACGCCAGTTGATAGTAGCGCTTTGTCCTGTCCTGTCCTGTTCATCTACTATTTCGTGTCTTCTGCGCTCTTGTCGTCTGTCATGCATTACCAACTAGCTCAGCAGTTAAATCTGGTACATCCTGTCACCTTGTATTTATACGTGCCTTAATGCCAGGTTGACACCTATTGTTGTACAGATATGGTCGGTCGAGGCGCCACTGCTGCGGCATTCTTACTTTGGTCCCGTTGCGCCATCTGTCGGCAAAGGTCGACGTAATCGCAGAAGCTCGGCAGCGTCTGTGGCGTCCCTCCTCTCGAGATAGTCGGAAGAACTTTACCTGTGACATTTTGTTTGTGCCGTTGCGCATCAGCAAGAAACGCACGAGGCGTTTCTAGAGCGTAGCTCTCGCACAATTTCTCGCAAGTCATCCAAGAGTCGTCGCGCATCTACCCAAACACAAAGTAAACATAGGAGAACCGGAAGTATTTTTCTCCCTCTACCATTTCAGCCAGAAGAGGCTCGAACATCCTGTGTTACGGCCTGCTCGTCGTCTGCATACTGGTCTGCAAGCTCGCTCCCAGGTCCTACCAACGCGGCTTCCGTGCCAAACAGGGATACGCGAACGGATAGCAGGCGACGAAATTAAACAAACATTCGTCTGCCTTAGAATAATGAATTTTTTATGGAAACAAAAAAGTTTACTTGTTTGTAAATTCAAACTGAAACTAGGTATTCCTTAATATACTTTCTTTATCCTTATTTATCGCGGTTATGCTGCTCATCGCTGGGTTCTCCTATGACGTTATCTGCGTTTTTGCGTTAACCACGCCAACCGGGAGCGAGTTTGCAAACCGGTAGGCAGACGAAGAAGACTCCGGTATAGGGCAGAGGAAACGGAAGTCCGCCGTTTTTTCTCTATTTTTCTAATTCCACAAGCTCTGCGTTAAGTTCTCATCTAATATACTTTAAACTTCTTATAAGACGACCTTCGCGTGCCCAGTTTTAGTTATGTACAGTTGGCTGCATTATGAAAGACCCACTCGAAGCTCGTGGCCGAGCGCTCCGACTGGGTCTTTCATATTGCAACGCACTGTCCGTTGGGAATTCCAATTTTGCAATGCGTGCCAAAGGTGCTGACCTTTACGGCGGCACCCTATACATCCAGAGTCTAGACGCCATGCTTCCTGCGTCCGTTCCACCTGTGCTGGGTTGCTTCAATATTACATAACATTTACCTCTGGTCGAGTTGAAACATTATCTGACATGCGCGCGGTGCCTGACTATCGTGAACAAGGAAGACTAAGAGCATTTCAATATGTCTGTTGAAGCAGAGAGAGCTGAGACGAGCTATAGACAAGCCGTGCAACCAACATACGAAAGTGGTCAAAAAAGGCAGCTATAGTTTCCAAACGAAAGTTTCTTCTACAGGCAATTTGGCGCCACGTCTGCGAATGCGTCGGTGTTCGTTTGATATAGCACGGTGCTATTGTAAAAACTTAAGCAGAACTGAGACCGGATGTCTGCACAGGCATGCATGACAGTAGTTCAGTCACCGCGCGATCAATTACACTCGTGAATTTCAAAATAATACAAGAACATTCAGCTCGCATGTACATAAACTATCACATTAACTAAACAATATAGTAAGTGGTTCTCGGTGTGTATGTTAGGTGGTGCTAGATGTTGTTTTCGGAGCTATTGTATAAAGACATTATTTTAGTTTTAGCTTGTACCATGACCGCCACTTGTTTCTTATAGAGACGTAAAGCAAAGACAACATAAAAATATTATGTAGTGACTTTAAAGGCTACCTATTACCAGCTGCATCGAAATACTAAAGTTACAAACGTCCTACAAATTGATTAAAAAAAAACGCATTGACTATCGCTCATTCTCCACCTGAATCTAGCGCTAGCGGTCCAAATTAGATGCTAGTTTAGGCACTAGTCGTGATTTTATTAAAACGTTATTTGATTGTTTGTTAATTTGTAGTGGGAAAATGGCGGACGAGAGAGCCCTTGTATACATGGAGCTAAATGGCACCAGTTACCAGGGCAGGCGCCATTTTCTCATTGATATTTTCTGAAAATCCCTCTTAGCTTTTGAGCAAATTAGCGGTTAGATTTGAAACTCTGGCTTATGGCTCGAGCCGCTAGCGGTTCATCTGGGCAGATAATAAGCGTCCGGCAACGCGTCGTATATTAAAAAAAAAAAAGAAAAACCTGTAATTTTCTATTTTAATGGGGAGGGGGAGGGGGCACTGTGGGCAATGCGTGCAATCTCGGCCCCGTGATTGCAGCCCCGATGACCCGCACGTCCGAGGAGTTCACTGATCCCTATGACAATTCGCAGGATCCAGGATGCCCACTTTGTCGCTCCAGTGCAAGAGTAGCCAAAGGAAGGCAATCTTGTGACACAAAGAGTCGACCTTTTGGAGCGCTGCAGAGGCAGGGCGTCTGCGTGTTGAAAACTCGTTTTCTGCTGGTTCGTCGTCATTCGCCAAAGAAGTTTTTTAAAACCTTTCTGTGAACCGTGGAAATCGCCATTAAGAACATGCGGGCAGTTTCACGAAAACGCGGCACCAGAGGAAAAATACGCAACTCGTCGAACACAAGTTTTGCTGGTATCGCGGCGTGATAAAATCTACATTGGCAAGCCGTAGTGCTGCGTCTTTGTGCTTTCGCACGCTTCGATGCCGATCAAGAATCGACGCTGTGGGGATTTGTTTCACGAGTGTAACGTGCGTGAAGAGGGATGTGCCTCTGGAGCAGCGTTTTACTCTACTCTGACGACTGCATTTGTAAGTTGTGGCACTCGCTGTCCACAAATGAGCTTGATTCAGTGGCAACGGAAAAAAAGTATAGGGGGTACGGCGGCGGCGGCGGCGGCGGCGGCGGCGGCGGCGGCGGCGGCGGCGGCGGCGGCGACAGTTTGCAGGGGACGATATGGGCCGGGTTAAAAAAAAAAAAATCTATCTCGCCATTTTATAGTTTAGCGTTCGAAAACCTGTCTTGCCCCGCACCGTTGCTCTATTTGTGCTGCCATGTCATCCATTTGAGCAGATCTGTAGCATAGCCATGATTAATAGTGGATAAGAGTAAGCACTGTTTTTGTTTCGTCCTTCATTGATATCAACTTGCCTGAACAGTTGGGTGATCCAGAAGACATCTACGCGTGACACACCATCAAAACATTACCACGGCGGCGGTTCTTGATAGGTATTCAAGCGCGCGATGGTACAGAGACGCAGCAGTTCGGCGTGGCTAAGGAAGCTCTGATCATTACGTGAGACCGGCGATACTTGCGTTCGAGGAGTAGTCTTCTTTTTTGCTTCGGTGCTGCGCTTTTGTAAAAATTTCCACGTGCTCTCGAATGAAATTATCACTGGTTACTGAAGATTAAAAAAAAAATTCTCTGACAAAAGACGGCGAAAGAACAGAAAACGTGTCATTAGCACGCTACCGCCCAGCCTCAGAAACGCTCCAGAAGATCGACTTTCTCTGTCTTCAGATGGCCGTCGGGTGACCGCATCTGCTGCGCGGGAAACCGCGATCCAGCAGTTGTCATAGTGATCAGTGGAGGATATCAAATGCATGGGAAAATGTTGAATCTTTTCTAGGACAGCAAAAACAGGTGTCGGCGAATCATTCGTAGACGAACTTCTTGCTTCGAACAGATACCTTAGCTTCTTTTATGAGCTGCCTCAAGATGTGCGTTTCAATATTCCTTCTTCTTCATCCTCCATGTTGCAAGGCTTTTCTTTCTGGTTCATGCTAGTTCACGTGCCAGAAAGTCTGAGTTCCGGTGCTGTTTGCGCGCGCATTCGTATTTCCGTCTGCGAATTGGTCGGGGACGAACCATTCGCCTTGAGACGACTCAATAAAACTCCTTAATAGTGCTCTTACCATAAAGGACTACGAGCAACACATCTCATATGAAACACAATTACCTAAGTTATATTCACACTCCCGGTTTCAACATCACTCCTCCGAACATTTTCCCGGATTTCGCGCAGTTTGCTCATGGGGCATCCAGGAACAACATTTCATCACAGCACACTCCACCCAACGGCACAACCGAAACCACCCCCTATCACATGTGTCAAAAAAATTCCGCCTTACGGCCGGTAACAACAAACGGACATAAGCAAACATACATTCCCTGAGACAAAAAACAAAACAAAAAAATTCTTTCCACTCTTCTCTTTCCTCGCAGAAGCTAGCACTTCAGTGTCGCCGAATCTACCGTGAGCTAAATATGGCTGATAAAAATGCCTAATGACGATTCTGATTCTCTCCTTCAAAACCGTGTTCGCAGTTTTATCCTGCTTAACACCACAGTGCTCACCCAAGCAGCCTAACTATTTGTGTTTAACGCTTTCAAAGTTTGTGAAGTTATTTGTAAAGCCCTCGTGCGATCAAATGAGCCTTCATAAAGCAACATTTTGTTCGAAAATAAAGAAGTAACCAGTATCGACCTGAGGCATTCTACTGGGATATCCGTGTGCTCTGTCTGACTACCCCCGAATATGTGTGACTAAAACCTTTTCCCCTGATCCGGTTCTTTGTTTTAAGTGGACCAAGTTGGTTTATGAAATTATTTTTTATATAATTTAATTTTTACCATTTTTAAATGACCCATCACTGAAGTTACCAAATAACTTTCATATTCAGATCGTCAAAGTTTTCCGAAGTTGGTACCAGCTGAAACTTCTTAACTGCTTTTCTGATTCCAAAGTGCCGAGAGTTTTCAATGGGGTTCCAGTGTTTTACGGAATATGGCTCCCAAAGTAAAGTATCCGTTTCCTTCTTACTGCTTATTTGGAAACTGAAGCAATACAGATAGATCAAATTCTTTATTATTGGGGCAGAAACAGTGCAAGTACTTCCCATGTTAAAGGGTAGGTGAAGAGGTTATTCAGAAAAAGAGAGTTAAAGCTGGATTCAATAGTTTGTTTACTCCGTCAACCTGAATATCATGTTCATGTTCCACGAAGATGTTACTAAACGAGAGAAAACACAAAAATCCTCTAACCAGTCGTTACGTCATACCCAGATATTTCGGCCGCCAAGCGCGTATCACTCGTATGGGCAGCGTGTGCTAGTGCAAGCTTGCCAGGCATCTTCCCCCCACTGACAACGGTCGTGATGTCTTTTTCAGGCCTTTTTGAAAGTAGCAAGAGTGCGCGTTCTTGGTTTTGTTAGCTTCTGAATATGCGGAAAAGCGGAAATTCAGAAAATTTTGGATATGACGTCACGCTCCTGGATGGAGCGGCTTCAGCGACATTTTACAAGCAATTTTCGGCGGCTTCCTTGCACAGAATTCAAAAAGAATCTAGATTTTTGTAATCTTGGAAGAAAAAGTGAAAGCCGCTTACAACTCCCTGTAACACCGAATTAGAGCGCAGCTCTTGAGGAGGAGGAGGGAAGGGCACTGGGGGGGTTAAACTAACCAGGGGGGGTCACGTGACCTTGGGGGTCACGTAACCCCCAATGCCGATGATGTCATCACTGCGGTCACTGATGACGTCATCAGTGACGATGACGATGCGGGTACCGGTGACGTCATTAGTGACGCCACTGATGACTTTACCAGTGATGATGACGATGCGAATGTCGGTGACGTCATCAATGACGTCGCTGATGACGTCACCAGTGATGATGACGATGGGGATGTGGGTAACGTCATCAGTGATGATGACGATGACGATGCAGATGCCGGTGACGTCATCAGTGATGATGACGATGACGATGTGAATGCCGGTGACGTCATCAGTGATGATGACCATGACGATGTGGATGCCGGTGACGTCATCAGTGATGATGACGATGTGGATGCCGGTGACGTCATCAGTGATGATGACGTCATCACTGATGATGACGATGACGATGTGGATGCCGGTGATGTCATCAGTGACGATGACGTCATCGGGGGTCACGCGACATCGGCGGGGGTCACGTGACCTCGAGGAGGGGTCACGTGACCTCAGGGGAGTCACGTGACTTCGGGGGGTCACGTCACCTCGGGGGTTCACGTGCCCCCCACGAGGTCACGTGACCCCGGTGGGGAGCTCGCGCGGTGCATTATGGGACATTTCCCATGATGCACCGCGCGGTTACGCCGACGGCGACGGCGACGCCGCTCAAGCCGGAAACGGGCCCCTAAGAGCTGCGCTCTAAAATGAAGACGAGTGAAGTGTTTTTCCTCAAATACGAAACCGTTTTAGTTCCTTTTCCAACGGTAATGATTTTCATTACATTAACAAGGTGTCGACATTACCACTCTGCTTTTCGAGTGTTCTGCAAAAGCAAAAGTGAAAATAAAAAGGTAGTTTATAGCACGTGTATACTGTTCGTCGCAAGTCATGCCACGCCTGTCGCATTTCAATCGGAGACATGTCCTGAAAAAAGATGGCTCTCTTCTGATCACAAGCGGATGTCAGCTTCCAGTAGTGAATTCCTGCTTGATGCACCAGCAGAACTCCGACACGCTCCGCCACAATCCCTGTCAAGTAGGCATCGTCACTCCTGACGGTTGCGACGTGCCCAGTTCCTTTGTATAAGCTGCTCAGTGCAGCGCTGCCTAAACACGTCATTGGCCCAGCTATGTAATCGGGTGCTACAGGTCTCGAAAGTCCTTTTCTGAATATGAATTTTTGTTACTAGGATCTCTTTCGATTTTTAGCTTATTCACTAAGATTCCGTAAATTACGTTTTGTGGTTAGAGAACTATAGCTTTGAAGAAGTTGGGTATGTTCAAAACGCCATCGTCATCTGTCCTGATGAGGAACGTTATGTGAGTACAGTACTGTATTGTCCAGTGCATCATCATGACAATTTTGACACTCATGTTATGGTATGTGTCTTGGAAATCTCCTTGTATCATGTCAGCGTGTTCTGATGATTCAGAAAGAGGGACAGATTGAACCTTTGAGTCTTGAGGTTGTCCCAAAAGAAATGCAATCCGAACACCAGAAAACTGCCTCAACTCACCTCCCAGGTTTCACGAATTACCCGGCGGTGATCAAAGTGATTGGTTGCTAAAGCGACCAAGAAAAGGTAGTCTAAGGAACTTAAATTTGTTCGGCAAAGGTTGGCCGGATTCATGGTATAATTGGGAGGCTCATTGTAGATTCGGATATTAGGCAACTCATCCTCAGTGACCGGTGTTTCTTCTGACCAACGCACAGGTGAGCCGTATTCTTGAAGAAATGATAAATAATCATAGCCCATGTAAGTTACCACAATTGCCAGAACTAGGATTGCGATGGCGTTCGTTATTTGGGAATGACGCTGACGCAGACTAGGCATTCTTATGGAAATCTGAAAATTGAAAAAAAGAAACACTGGATACAAACTGCCATTAACTTCCAAATAATAACGTAAAATAACTAGTTTACCAACAACATATATTGAGAATGTATACGTAACTCTCCTCAGACCATGTTATTGGTAATTTTAATTAAGTGTGAAAATATGCTGATTCAGACAGGAATCAAATGTCTTAGTTACGATCATCCAACAGAAATATTTAAAATGTTCACATAGCCAGACGATCTGTCGCCCGAATCCCGATAGCTTATGTTATAGACATACCGCACCAGAAAAGCGGGAATATATAAAAAAAAAAAACTTTTTTTTTATAGCAGAAAAAAAATAATTTTATAAATAATTAAAAAATAAAAATAAATAAATAATAAATAAATAAAATAAGAAATAATAATAAAAAAATAATTTTATAAAAAAAAAAAAGCTTTTGTTTCTTTAGCAGAAAAAAACGAGAAACACCAATGCGCTGTGGATGTTTGCCCTGCCGGGTTTGTGAACGCGACCCCTTGACGCTACGAAACAAATGTTATAACACCGAACGATACCGTTTCTGAAAGCTAGTTTAAGTATCCGCACTGGTCTTCGATGTCAGAAATAAAAACATGTCTCGGCCTAATAAAGAAGTAAAACTGCGGTGTGCAACCCCGATAAGTGAAACCAGGATGTACCAGAACAAAATTAAGTACTACTTTCCGGTAGTCAGAAAATTTAGAACTATGCTTAATACTTAGCGCGCTATGAGCCTAGGTAAATAACTGCCTTAAAGTAGCGGTATTTTCGTTTGAATAGTGGGTAAAGATGACCGGCCTTCAGACAAACTTTGGCTGCCTCACTGTGGCAGCTAGTTTGACCACTTACGCATTTTCCCATTTTTCTCTCAATATTCCCATTATTATTACCTTCCTTACTTCGTTGAAAGGACTTGCGCCGCTTGCCTATTACACTGACCGACATATTAGAAGGGGGGAGCGAATTATCTTGGCGGAACAAGAGGGCCACGGCTTGTGCATGTATCAAAATGCAAACTTGGGCTCGCACTTTCTATTTTCACATTTGGAATGATTTTTACCCGAAAGTAGGGGGCCGGCGACCGCAAAAAAACATAGCAAATATTTAAATCAATAAAAAGAAAAAAAAAACATAAAAAAATTAAAACACATTTTTATGGTACGGGATTGGAGCCATCGACCATACGATCAGGAGCATAGCGCGTTAACAAGCTAGGCCACGCGCCTCATCAGTTGCAGAAGGTTTTCTTGAAACTTATATGTCTGCTGAATTCGTTATTAAACATTGTGTGGTTAGTCTCGTATTTAAGTTTTTGCTACCTGTTCAGGATTGTATTTCTAACATTGTGGTGATGTTGATATGCTCCATAATTTAATATTACTGTGTCTCCTAATCGTTTTAATGCGCTTTGCTGATCGTTTTATTGCAAGCGTGTTGAAGATACGCGAACATAACCTCGGTAAAGTTGCTAGGCATCCATAATAGCCAACGAATGCGATCCAATCTAATCCACAATCTTATTTTGCACGTTTTGCCGGTCGTGTTGTCCATGTGTGTTTCAAATCTCCGTCATAAAGTAAATTTACCGATTATTCGTGATGCGTGGAGTTCACCTTAGTTTCAAATGTGTCTGAAAAAGAAGGAAGCTACTGTGAGCCGTGCAACTACGTCAAATCTGCTCGACAGCCGAGATCGTGGCACGGTCGTTTCAAAGTAAGTTCCTTTCTTTGTTCGTTAGGGCTAGATTATTCTTTCCTCCCTTCATAATGCTTGTTGTTGTCTCTAGATCACTTGCTTGTATCGTTGTTACTAATTGTGCGCGAATGGTGTTATGCCAGGTTGTGTTTCTTCTTTTTTTCCCCGATGCAGAGCACTCCATCCTCGCACCAATTATCGGTCACAGATGAGCGCTTAGGCTGCATACTCGCTCCAGGTCCATCAGTAGCGGCGGAAATTTTCGGGACATGGGGGCGGGCAGGCAGGCAGGCAGGCAGGCATGCACGCATGCTAAGACGGAAAAATAAAGGAAGGGGGGGGGGTGGTTTGATTGCCTCCCTCCACCGTATTGTTTACTGGTAAACTAGAATGTCTGGAAGAGCGCGGTGCCCCTCCGTCGCCGAAGCTCTAGGTTTGACACCACAGGTGGATTCTGTGTGCGTATTTGCGACCGGAGAGATGGACCAGGCAAAAGTCAGCGATTGATTGATCGAGCAGGCCCGTAGCTTCCGCCACCCAGTCGCCTGCAAACGATTTCATTTTCGCGATTTATAACCGGAAAAGAATTGCCAAAAATTGGTGCCGCGGTAAATTCACCCCACGGTGATTAATGCATAGCATTCCACTCCCGATCGCAAAAATTTGTGCCCGCGAAAACATTTTTGACACCGCTTCTGGGGTAGTTTACAAGCGTGTCCTTATATTGAATTGTGTCGCGCCAATTTATGGGAGGTATATATTGTTCAGTGTAAGTATATAGTGTTCATACCTCACCCAATTCCTGTTTTTTTCTCTTTGGTACTGCCTTTAGTGAATGGTGTAGGTTGTAATTGTTTTTGGTACTAAGGGGATGAGCTGGGGCTAATTGAACACCTTGAAAATTAGTTCACAAAAAGTCATGGAGACAAGGAGGGTAACACATAGACCACATGCAAGCGCAGACTCAACTCGCATAAACAGAGAAGAAGGAAATAAAGAATGCGGAAGGAGCTCGAGCAGAGGCCCAAGTGGAACGCGCTGATTTACCCATTAGCAAGTGCAGATTTTAAAACCATAATTTTCTCGTCGTTTAAGGTAACAGATCGATGGTTAATGCATGAAAACAGCTCAATTCCTATCTAAAATTCACGATGGACTGTCAGCTATCTATGCACTGTTTACACTGCTCGTGTATGTCATCCTTAGAAAAAAACGTGGATAATTAGCATATACTATGAAAAACATAAAAGAGGATTATTTTAGACGTTTATTTTTCGTAGTATGGGCAACCAATGTGTCCGCACATTCCTCTGTTACTTGAGCTAACAACGAAATTGTTTTTAGCCTTGTTGATAGGGTTGAATTAGCACGTTCCACTTGGACCTGTTTAGACTTTTGTTAAAACTCCTTCCGCATTCTTTTTTTTTAATTTTTGCTATAATTTATGTGACTTGGGAATCTGCAGTTGTATGTAGTGTATGTATTCCTCGACCCTTTATTCCTTGTTTTTTGTGTACTATTTTTTTAATATGTTCAGTTAGAATGAACTCACCACTTTACTACATGGAAAGGATGTTGTTAATTCTAGAGCTTTTGTAAAACAATCTACCTGACATCTTTGCCTCGCGCCACGGTTCCTGAAGCTCAGTTCTCCGAGCACAGCCTTTTTGATTTCTCTGATGCTCTCTTCTTTCTTTTGTTTTCAATGGATTGAGTTGCTAGTGTGCACCTGTCTGTGTTCTACGTGTTCCTGTCCTTTTGTCCTTGTCTTTTTTTTGTGCACTTTTTTAACGTTGGTCCACAATATTTTTTATTGTATATTCTACTCTGTGTTTTCATCTTTATACTTACTGCAGCCCTTGCCAAGCAGAAATTGGCATTCACTTTCACCATCCCGATGTGAGTGTCCTGGGACGACACAGGATGACAGTCTCCTCTTCTGAAGTCTAGGCTTCATGGGAGACTGCCAAGGCTGTTTATGGTAAGGTGCTCTATACATTGGGCAATATAATAGCAACTTATTGCTGCTGGGATTGTTTTAACATAAACTGTGTTTATGGGCTGGCCTTCAGCAATTCTGATGCCACTCGCTTGGAATGAAAGCCTCTAGGGAAATTGCGCATTTCCCTCGTAAGCGGAATGCAGAGTTGACAACAGAAGTGCATCACTACTTGCATGCAGTGTTGCTGGGTGTTGTATTTTTTTTTGTATTTCTTTATTTAGTGTTCCCAATAATGGCTAAAGCCTTCCCATTGGTGCGCTTGTTAGCCCCTAGTCCCACTAGAGCGACAATACAGGAACAAACGACAGCGACGAGCCTCAAACCAGAGTCTCTGTCGCGATTTGACAGGCTTGTGCATAGAATAAAAGAGGCTACGCTCGGATACAAGTATTACGCACGCGAGGGTATCTTCGGCAGGCTTGCAATCACCCGGGCTCACTTCACGAGCACCGAAAGACTATAAACTCCTGCCAAAGATACACCATCGCGAGGATACCGTATGTGTTGAAGGATTGTCGGTGTCGTCTGTTTCTGTTTGCCGCTCTAGTGGGACTCGGGCATAAGTAACAACACACAAACACAAACGAACGGCAAGAGTGGCGAACAGTGCCTCTCACGTCCTTCGCCACCGTGCCCATTGGTTTTCAGAGAAGTTTCCAGTATTAATATCTATAATATTTTGTCATATATCGCACAAGGACACAACCAGGAGCTGTACCTACAATTCAACACTCACAAGACTTGCGTGAATACACCCCATAGCTGGTCGCATTTTCAGAGTCATTTTAATGTTGCAAAAATAAATAATGACATTGGCATATTTGTCGTGCCAAATGCTGCCACACCTGTTCCGAACTCTGGTCTCCACCTACTGCGGACTTTTTGCATCGATTCTTGTACATCTCTGCCTCACTTATGCCCAAAAACATTTTACTCGGTCTATCAAGCCGTGTAGTCAAGAAGCTATAATCTGTAAAACTCTTCAGAACACTCCTGAGTTGCGAAGCTTTGCAGTAGTTATTTATGAAAAATATTCCGTGCTATTTCCTAACCTCGAATACTTGACTGCAGGAACATGGTATGCATTGAACATACTCTCTTTGACAAGCTACAGCATCATAAATGTCATGTTCACTACCCTTACTATACCTATTAAGTTTTTGGCTGACAGTGTCATAGAAGCTGTGTATGGGCTGGACCAAACTGCAATTAGCCTTGTGTTATGTGGCACTGCTCTCCATGTATACACAGAGCAGGAGCGCAGCCGCATTGCTCCAAGCTGGTGGGTGGTTGGTTGAATCGGTATATACTTGCCACCCCACTCTCAGCTTTTATTGTAGCATTACACACATCATGTGGCAGTCCTGCACATTGTTCTGACTCATGTCATATATTTTTTATATTTTTCACAAGATAAGTGGCAGCAGCACCAGCTCCTGTGATGGAGAGCATGTGGAACACAGGTGCAGCCTTCGGTGGTGCAGCTGCAATACCTGCAACCTTAGATGGAGCAGCTGGTACAGTCGGACCTGCATCTGCTGAGGCAGCTGCTAAAGAACCCACTGAGGTGGAGCCATATCAGCTCCTAAACTTTCTAGAATGTGAAATGGTAAGTTGATTTGGTAAGTTTTTGCTTTATAAGAGATACCTCTGGATAGAAGGCATTTCTATGCTTGCACAATGTCTTCAAGATGAAAAGGCCTTGACAACTTGTCATTGACCATGTAGATCTCGATAAATGTTGCTCAAATAAGATCTCTCTTTCAGCACCATCGCCACAAATTATTGTATTTTGGTGTTGCATCACTTCAGCAGTGGTGTAAGACCCAAGTTTTAGTGTCTTGAAAAACATATCTAAGGCGACATCTCTTTGTAGAAAGCTTAGACCTGCATCTCTAACATTCTGCTCAACATTTTGAGTGCATTAGGCGGAAAGACTTGGAGCATCATATTCCCCATTAATTACCCTTGGCCCATACAATGAACCCTTTCCAGAAGTGTGTGCATGTCCAAGGCCGCCACTTCTTAAACGCGATTCCGAGTACGCGTGTCAGTGATTGGCGTGGATAGACGTGAATGCAACGTCAGCGTTCCACGTGGTCTTCGATCCTATCACAGCTTTCGTGTCCAACAAATGGCGACTGTCAATGTTGCTTGCTTAGGTTTTGAAAATGGTCTATTCTTCCTATGTTCACCAGGTACATGGGAATGAAACTCAGCACTCTTGGAGCATAAAGTGGCTTCTTTTCTTTTAAAGCGTTAGTTTTATAGTCCCAGCCACGCTCGAGGTTGCATGATAACCCCGCACACAGGTAAAAAAGTGGCGCGCCTTGCACCGGCAACTCAAATCAGTGGGCGCATCTCCTCATGTTCTCTGTCCATTACGCCGACCGAAAAGTTCAGGGGGGGGGGGGGGGGGAATCATGAAACACCATCTAAGGAGGCAAAGAGGGTTAAAAAAGGAAGAGCGAAATCACAAGGCCAGCCAGTGATCGCACTGTCAGGTTTTTTTTATCCGGCCAAATAATCTTTGCCAGCAGCCGACACTACAAGAGGGCTTGCCACCCAGTACCCCTTGCAGTTGACAGCGGCAGAATCAGGGAACGTAATAAAAGAACTTGATAGCTCGAGCTCCGTAGTAGTGTTGTATGGGAGCTTCGCAGGATTTTTGAAAATGATTCAACTAAAAAAGGAGTTAAACTAACGAAACTTGCTTTAATCAATATGCACGAAGCAGCCTTTCATGAAAGGAGGATCTCACCACCGAATACACCGGTTTCGCTTCCTATTCTAATTTTTTTATAGATGCATTTCTACGACGGTTGATGTCAAGGTGACGTGGAAATCCTGGGGTGACAACATAGTGAACCAGGACATAAGGTCAAGCGTTGCTGTGAAGAACCTGGCCATTGCTCTGTGGGGTTCCAGTGTCCTTCTGCAGAGGACTGTGGCCGAAATGGCGTCGATTGCCAGTCTTAACAAGGACAGCAGGCTGCCTCTGACACCCAAGAAAGCGGCATTTCTAAGAGGCGAGTGCAAATTATCTCACGTAAGCGTAACCTAAGCAGTTATTTGAAAAATCTTCTCAATCAAGGCAGTATCTTGGCAGCTAGTTGGTATTATACTGGGAGTTCACAATGTTTCAGTGATCTTTGGATGGACCGTATAAAACTGATAGGATTGAGCACACAGCTGTGACATAATGGTGGAAGCTTTCAGTAAAATTATAGGAAGATTAGGTAACCTCGGTAAAACACAAAAGCTATATTTTTTTTATTTTTGTGCTTGCCAACACCAGATTTTTTTTTTTTGTGCCACTGGCCTTTATTTCGGCTATATGTAGTAAGCAATGCGTAGGGCATTTCCTTTTTATTACAATCATTTGCAGTTGCAATACATGCTACAGTGACCCTGAATAAACTCTAATGTCTTTACAAAAAAAAAGAAAAAAAAAGCTTGGCGAAATTTTCTTTTCGAGGAGAGAATTTTTGCATTTTGCAACAATTCTCTTCTTTCTTCTTCTTTTTGACGCAAGGGGGCTTATGTCATTATCTTTGAAATATTAACACCACCGCTTTCAGGCATTTCTTGTAATATATCAGCGAAATATGCTCATTTATCTGGTCACTTCAATGTGCCCATGGAACATTGTTAACTCCCAGTAGGTATTGTGTAAAATTACAGTAGCTCAAAGTACTTGTCATGCACTGGCAAACAAAAGCAGGGTTATAATATGTGATGTATATTAGTACTCTCAATGACTGGTAGGATGTTTGAACACTCTTAATCACTTTCTCTAAACTGAATTCTGCATCAGCATTGTACTTATTTTTTAATGGTTTTATCTTGGCTTGCTCAAACATTAGATAGGAGAGGGGCACCATATGTTGTGTCTCAAACACGCGGCCCGCTTGGCGTTTGCTAGCGGCCCGTGCAATCAGGCATAAGTGTAAAAAAAATTACATTAAGGGTATAACCAGCATTTTTTTCTAGGGTTTTTGATGGTGGAAAACGGTGACATTGTGACGGTATCTTTCATAAACCCAATACTTGTCAAAACCAGGAACTGGACATAAAAAGCTTTCAAATGGCGATGATTGCGAATTGCTATAGAGTCAAACCCACTTATGTGGAACTCTCAAAAAGCTGTCTACCAGTTCGATATAGCGGGTAATTCTACATGAAAGTTTGAATGAATTTGACAACAAACAAACACGACATATTTAGAAAAGTTTTTTAGTCTCGAAGGAGCGTCTGTACGTCATAAGGGACGCTCCACGTGGCTATTCAGAGGCCGCTTCTTCGTTTTTCAAGATCTCACCGGATCATCCTCTCCCCACTTCCGGGGGGTCGACGCAGTTGCCCCCCCTCCCCCGCCCCCCCCCCTCCCCCCCCCCCCCCCCCCCCCCCCAAAAAAAAAAAGGCAGGCTTTCTCTGCAAGCTGGCTTTCTCCGAATGCGTCCCCGTGCTGGGGGAAAGCCAGCTTGCAGAGCTAAACGGCGCTCATGGCAGTTCTATCTGTCGGGAGACGCTGCAATTTTCCTTCGACGTAACCGCATTTGTCGCTGTGCATTTTTATAGCAGCTACTAGTCTGTTCACAAAGTTTGATACAAAGTTCGATATAATCGGGTTCAGCATCATACAGAATGGGCCATTTTAGTTTGAACGTAATTTTAAGAAAGAGGGCGTGAGATTTGTGGGGCTCGGCGGACATAGATAAGGGGATAACCGTCACAATATGTTGACTACTTAACCGAGATTTGTTAATTAACTTTTTAATTATTGATTTTATAGGGCATGTTGCAATTGCATTCTTCAAGTGCATCATTATTAAAGGCTATTCGAAATGAAACTGTTCATGAAAGTGATGTGGCATGTGATTTTAATGAACATTAGTTTAAGCCTCATGTCTACAAATTGTGCTCCTTTAAATATTTTGTCATTGCATATTTTTCAGAATGCCTAATGATGAAGCTCCGTGGCCAAAAGCACCATGCAGATGTCATTGCTGTAATGTCGAGGACAGCAAAAGTAAACCACATACTGGGAGAAAAAATGAACGACCGGCGAAAGCAAGAGAAATGAAGAGCCAATCGGTAAATAAAGATAGAACCAGCCGGTTCTTGGCAATGGTCTGAAGTGAAATACGGTGTCAAGCTTGCATTCCCCCACAGGTTCCCACAGAGATTGCCCACAGAGCATGGGGTTATGAAACCCTATGGGTTACCCACACGGCTCAAACGGGACTTTGGTCCTACACAGCTCCTATAGGATCTCTGCAGGACCCACACAGCTCCCGTAGACCCACACAGACTGTGCGGGGACCCATGGGGACCTATACACCCACACACTCTGTGGGGACCCGCGCACCCAAACAAACTGTGCGGGGACCCATAGGGACCAAAACATCCACACAATTTCTGTGGGACCCACATGGTGTCATAACCCCATGGGTCTGCGGGGTTTTGGAGCGGGGCGGGCATACAACATGCCCTTACGCTGCCGGGAAACTAGGGAAAATTGCAGGTTTCAGAATGCAACGCAATAGCTGTGATGTCGCGCAGCTCCTGGTCAGAGTCCTATTTACTGGGAGAGTTTGGTCGATGGTTGGAGCCTGTCGCCCGCTGAAACATGCGGGCTTTACGATGGCAAAAATGGAGGATTTTTCTGTTCGCCATTCTACTAATGTGGGCTAGTTGAAATGCGCGGTTAGTAGTTGTTTTGTTATGCTTGCAATTGTTCATTACATTCAGACACCGGCAATTTATTATTGATCTCTAAGAATAAAACTTAGAAATCAGCTTTTTTTTTGCTTTAAACAAAATGAGATTTTCTGAAACAAAAATTAATCTGGCGACTCAGCGCCTGGGCTCGCAGCCTTTCTCCTAGATGACGCCCGTCACGGCACTAAACTTTTGCGGGGGTCATATTTGAGACCTAATATTCAAAGTATTCAAAATGCACTTTTCGCATAAGATGAATATGTTTAAGCTAATATAATTTTAAGAGATCGTAAAAGGTAATTAAGTTTGAGCTTCTGACTATGTGTGCAGCGTCAAAACCACTTACATTACCGATCAATACTATTATTACAACGGTGTGTCACAGCATATCTTGCGTGCCTAATCCAGAGTGGGTTCGAAATTCAATAAAACAAAAATGCGGAGGCAAGTTGCCACCTACTGTTTAAATTAATACCAGCTGTGGTTGCTGGATTGTCGGCAACTTCAAAATAGTGCCAAACTCTCCCAATATAAAGGTATTTGCTCCTGGTAATATCAGTCTATTTAAACACAGTAAAACAAAATTCAGTTGAAATTTAGTTGCGCAAACTTCATTTTGAAGTGCGGTGGGCAATAATCTGTGAAGACTCAATAAAAACATATAAGAAAAAAGAAAAATTGAGTTGCAATAGAGACTCAACTGTTTTAGTATGTCACTTACAATTTCATTTGACACCCGTTTAATTTTGCGTCAGGGTGGTGCATCTATTAACTTAGATCATGATTGAACTTGCAAAGTTGCATAAAGAAATCTGTTGAAAAAGCTACAAAAAAACAATATTGCATCATGTGAAGCCAGTGTTGTGCCAGATACTCAAGAAAAGTATTTAAGATAAGATAAACAATATCGCTTTGACAATATATTTACAGTAGTATTTAGGTAACTTTAGCTGCGAGCTATCTTGACTAGAAAACAAATACTTTGAAAAAGTAATTGAATTACATTCGAAAGTACTCAACAATTACGCTGCAAGCTGGCAATATAGGAATAAAAAAGTCGAAAGGAGTGCTTCACTTGTGATGTCTGCGCTGAAAATCACATTCTGCTGTGATCCTTACGACTTCCAAGCAGCGACTAAGCTGCTGCAATGGAAGTTTATTTTGAAATAATTCGAGATATGCTACATAATGGGCACGAAAAGACTTTAGGACCAAGAGGAACTCAGGTCTTGTAGGAATTGCAACTAACGTGCTTTAGTTTGGTGGCAGGCTGGGCCCATGACGCATTCCGCACTAAGTTTGTAATATTCCTTGTTGCGATTCGGCTGACCTGACATAGTCCGGCATTGCATATCCCTAAAAGCCGAACTAGAAGTTCATTAGGGATCCAACGCTTGATGATGAGTACGCAACTGAATGACAAACGTGCACGCACAGAGGAAACATCGGCTTGAGGAGAGCAGCCTCTTTCACTGATCCACAGCCAAGAGCGAGTATTTTGTCTCCCCAGCCAAGGGTGAGGAATATTGCCTGTACCTTCAAACTGTCAAACCCAATTAAGAAGGTTAAGAGAAAAACACAAGTGATAGACGAGAGTGTACACGAAACCGCTTTCAATTCCAGGCTTTATCTGGTAAAAAAACTGCATTAGGGGATTCTGAGAGTGAACAAAAATGTAAGCATTCGAAAAGAGAGAAAAAAAAAAACCTTGCGAACAAGCTTGTGGAGCCAGAGTTTTTTTTTCTTTATTTGTTTTGCGGTTTTGTTTCCGCAGAGGGGGCAGAGATAAAGGCACAGTGCCTGACATAGCCTCTGCCCCACCCCCCTCCCCATCGTACAGTTCAACGTAGGAGCAAGAAAAGTTACAATCAAACAAAAAAAAATCAATAAATAAAAAATAACCGTTGTAACGAAATAAAACACGCTATCAACTGATAACATAATTGATGGTGTCATGAATGAACATAAATTGAAGCGTACACAAAACAGGTCAAACAATTCCTTGAAGATAAAATCATCTGCACACTCTGTTGATGGGCAAATAACACAATATTCAAAAGGTCAAACATATACTGCAATGCGAATTTCAACTGTAGAAACAAATTACACAACGTTACACCCAGAAAAAAAAAGTTTTTATGCCAAAGAAAATGCCACGTCACTTGCCACTAGAATTTTTCTGCAAAAATGTTTGAAACTAGAAAACGGCTGGTCAAAGTTTATGTTGATATCTGTTCTATTAAGCATTTTAATGATCTAAAAATGTAATGCTTGTCGACCATAGTTTGTTCTTACGTATGGTGTTTTTCGAATTGGGTTCCGTAATAAGTATGGATTAGAACTGGTAATGGGCGTCGAGTGCAGTCTATTTCTATGTATCAGTTGCAGCAGTTTGTAGATGAAATTAATCGCACTAAAGAGATGTATGCATTGGGAAAATATTTGTTTTACAATAAAAGGAAGGAATAGAAAAGCGATTTTACGAGGGGCTTTGGGGAAGCTCACTCTAGCTTGCTTGGCCGAGGAACTGATCGCGCTAACTTGAACACGTGCTCGCGCATCTTCATACCGGAACCCTCTGAAAAGGCAATTTTTGAAAATGCTACATTGTGATCGTACCATGTGTTGGCTTAGCAATCTTCCGCTTACAGAGCCATTCCAACATCAGCCAAAAGCTGTAAAATGCCAATGGCGTCACCAGGGCTTTCTTAGTTTTAAGTGTAGCGTACCATTCAAAAACAACTTAAAAAAGAAGAATAAAAAAGCGGACCAGTTGACACGGAAAGAAATGTAGTTTGCTGTTTTGTTAACATTAAGAGTATGCGTTTTGCTCATCCCTTCTTTCCTCTCCTGTGTTTTTCGCTGGGCTGCAAGTCAGCAATCGGTTCAGCTTTGCTCTGGAGTCTGACAAACCCTAGTTCCGTATATTTTGCCGGCGACATGTATTTTGAACTTTGAAAAATGTATTTGAGATACTGAGTATAATATATTGAGAAATGTAATTAAGGTAAAGTATTGAATACTCGAGACGAAATGTATTTGCAAGATACCAAAAGCCTACTTAAAGTACTTGAAATACAATATCTTAAGTAGCGTTTTTCAGATAGAAACAAATCTGGGTGAAGCAAACAGGCCGCCATATTGGGATAGAAATGAAGACGATGAGTGAACCTCGATTGAGTTTTCTCTCAGACCGGGTGGAGGCGGAGTGATAGATCGACGTCTCTCATTTTCTATTATAAACCCGGACCCTTAATTTGAATAGGATATGCCTAGTGAATATTTTACCATGGTGTGCAACCGAAATCGATCTATCTGCATCCAGCTGGAGAACATATATTTTTGTGTGATTATTTTTGAAGAGTGAAATCAACAATTGTTGGTTGAGGTACATATTTCGGATCCCCTAGATATTTTTTGCAGGCACGTCCGCGTGGTTGCCTCAGCGTTTCGAACCAGACAATTGAAACGTCTAATGTAATTGTTAGAGTGAGGCTACATGTATTTGTGTACTACTCGTTGTGTGCCTGCAGACAGTGTTCAGCTTGCGCTCTGTTCACATTTGGCATGCTATTTAGTATTTTTGGTACGAAATATTCTGTTCGTTTTTCCATTTGCATTTTTTTATCGCTGTGACTCCATATGGTACTTCGCTGTACCAATATGTCTAAAGTTTTGAGTTCGCCCATTCCTTTTTGCTTCTCTTCGTTGTTTGTTTGTTTGCGGTGGACCAGACATGGCATGCCACGTATTCTCTGTAAAAATAATGCTGAGAATGACGAAAGGAGATTACGTTGGACAAAGTGTGTTAACCTTAGGGTTGCCATGTCGCCATATAAAGGGTGTTTCACGACAGGTGGACGAATTCGATATCGCGAAAACATATCGCTCCAAAAATGTTTTTGTCGTTTAGGTCCTAGGCCAGGGGCCTGTTTATGAAAACTCTTAAAGTTGGGGATAATTAAGGTGTTAATTGTTTTTAAATATTAATTTTAAGGGCATGGTTTCAATTAGAATATTGCTGAGCATCACCGGAAAACACTAAATCAACATATTCCACAATGATAGTAGGCACGCACGGTAGTTCCCAGCTTTCTGAAAAACCGCAAAATTTCAACGGGTTTTTCAGTTTTGGTTTGCAATCGGAGCGCTTCGGGGCACCGACAGCACCGCACCCTGTGGAGAAATTTTGTAACTAGGCCCTGCTGCGTTGCGCGAGGACAACGCAGAAGAGGTTAATTACACTATTTTCCACGGGGTGCGGGGTGCGGTGCCGTCCCTGCCGAGAAGCGCTCCGTTTGCAAACCGAAACTTAAAAACCCGTTGAAATTGTGTGATTGTTTTGAAAGCCGTAAAATACCGCGCGTGCCCACTATCTTTTTGAATTTGTTGATTTAGTGTTTTTTGATGATACTCAGCAAGATTTCAATTGAAGGTTGAAACCATGCCCTTTAACTTAATATTTGAAAAAACAATTTCACGAAAATAATTAACAATGTAATTATCCCGAATTTTAATAATTTTCTTAAATAAACCCCTGACCTAGGACCAAAACGACAGAAGCCTTTTTGTACTGCGATCCGCAGTTTTCGCAATATCGAATGTGTCCACCTTTCGTGAAACACCCTGTATATTAACATGGGGTGTGATTATGGTCGCTCTCCTATTACTCTCGTGGGCGTAACCGTTCGCCACTAATTAAAAAGCACGAGTACGCCACATTAAAAAAATCGATTTATACCTCATTCATTCATAATTTCGCTACCAGTACCTTCACACCCATTTTAACAACGGGCTGGCTATGAGACTGCTTCAGAGAAGTGTCCTGCAAATCAAATACTTGTAACACACAGTTGCGGAAGGCGTTGATGTAAAACAGGAGTGTCACGCGAAAATTGTCGAGTAAAAAAATTGTTTACTGTTGCTCAATCTGTAAGGGGAAACACAGAAACATCTGAGGTGTGAAGTCGTAGACGCTAAGGTGTCATTTTGGAGCAGATGGACTCAGTGAACGGTAAAGATGCAATTGCGCACCCTAGAGTGCGTAGGCGTTTCCAATTAAACCGAGTAAACCATCGGAGGAAAATTTCATACCGTTCGGGAACTAACCAGAGTTTATTAAGTAGAGAGCATTTCAGCTGTCGCCGTAAGAGTGGAGCGCGTGTTTTCGTGCGTTACTTCAGTACAAATAGTTACACGTACTATACAAAAACGTAAAATAATCAGTAACAAGGAAGTAGACAAAAAGTAGTGCGCTTTCAAATAAAGGATTATAGAAATAAAAACACACAATTAATAACATCCTCTGGCTATTCGCTTAGAAAATAAACTATGCACTCTCTGTCAGGTGCATCGACGGGGTGCTAACGCACTTGCTCTCTTATTGCTTGATGATACAGAAAGCATCGTAAAATTATAAGGCATTTTTATCAGCGTAACTACCGAGAATTTTTGTTTCTGAAAATTCTTCTTTACATAGGCACCTACCTCAGAAAACAAATAATGAATATATCTTGGAAGAACCATGTTTTAAACTAGGGTTCCTCAGTTGTGCATCCAGTGCTCTATAAGAGAACGCACAAATAAGGAGCTTAATGTAGCGCTATGAGGTAATAGGGGCCCTCATACTCGCGCTCGACAGCGTGTACAGAATGCAAGAGAGTTTTTTTTTTTTTCAGGGAAAAGTGGGAAACATGAAATAGCGGGGTAAAAGCTATGGTGTGCGACCACAAGAGACGCGAACTTCGCGTTCCATTACCACTGGTGTGCTGACTTCTGAACAGGGTTGGGCAGCATCTCGATAAATATGTATCGCGATAGTATTTCAGAAATACATTTCGTATCTGTATTTCTGTATCGCGATACATTTTTTTCACCAGTATCTGTATTCCTGTATCGAAATACATTTGGAATGTTTCTTTGTATCGCGATACAATCAGGATGAAATGTATTTCGTTACATTTCTTGAGAAATACTCCCCCCCCCCCCCCCCCCCCCCGAAAAAAAAGGAAAGTGCGAACGCATTTTTTTTTACTTCTGAGGTCATCAGAGTCAAGAAGATGCGGGGGCATTGTTACTATACTGACCAAGGTTCCTTTTGATTCTGCAAACTATTTTTCTATGCGTACTCTTCTCTCTTCTGAGAAGTGTTGCGTACTCGTGGACTCGAACCAGGTGGCGTGCCAGGAGTGGAGTCAGAGCATCTTCTGCCACAGGTCCTTAGGTAGGGATTTCTTGAGTCATTGTTTGCTGGCATCCAATGCCCGCTGCTAACCGTCTCTCTCGCATTAGCGTACAGAGTACGCCCAGCCGGCAAAGCTGAGTGACATTCCGTTGCAGCACGAGCCTGGCGGTGGTTGACTTGAAATAGTAGGAAGGCTCACGCTCTGAAGTTCAACACATATTATAATTCATATGCGGCTGCGCCCGCAACATTGCACGGCTGAAGTGTACGTCGTCAGCGAACGTGAACGTGACCCGCTGCTCTGGTGATCCGAAACGCAGAAGGAGGCCAGAAGTGGCCTCGCTGTGCCATCCCAGACTACGTACTCCCGCGACTGGTCTTGAGCCCGCCGTTTCTTGGAGAGCTCGCACCTGTTCCGGCAATATCAGCTCGCAATCCACGAGGTCTCTGTTTGGATAATGCTATTCAAAACTTGAGGACTGCAATCCGTGCGTCGGTGGCGGAGGGTCGGTAGTAAGGACCTTCAGAACAGGGATGCTACCGTATCGTTTTTTCAACTGTAAAAGAGAAGATGCGACATGTATTCCAAGATGCTTCAGGTGGTCCAATATTCTCAAAAATTCCAAATGACACGGTATGCACGATCTTTAACTAGGTATTGTTTGAATTAACTGCGCAAATACGACAGGAAGGAGAGACAAGGAAGACAGGATAGAGCGCTGAACTAACAACTGACGTTTAATGAAAAGGAGAAAGAGGTAGAAGAACCGAAGAATGCTTTTAAAACATGCATAATGAAAACCCGCAAAAACATATGCTATAGCTTGAGTTGCCTGAAAATGAATTGCTAAGAATACCAAGCTTTAAGCTGGTCGCTTAAATGACTTGTTGAAAACGATTGAGTCCTGGTACGACGTGAATATAAATTCCGGTAGAAAAAAGAAAGAGGAAGCTTGCGTTTAAAATATTCACAGATTCTAAGAACCGTTAAATATCGCGACTTAAAAAGTAAAGTTCTTTTTGTGACAAGGCGACGGACGGCACGCTTATGGCGCATTCACACTGGAAGCGGATCCGCGTTCGCGAAGCGGATCTGCGCGTTCTCAACCGCAAAGCGGCTAGGATCGAGCGGTTGGAGCGCGTTTTTGCCAACCGCTTCGGGACCGATTTCTCCCAACCGCTTTGACGAACCGCAAAGCGGCAACCAATCACAACACGACGCTGACGTGACGTCAGTGACTTTAGAAACAAGATGGCACCTGCCGCTGGTGAGGCGTCCAAGGCGCTGTAGTCCTAGCGCTGTAGTCTTAGCTTTCGACAAATCTTCGGAGAAACTTGATGTTCACGTCCGTCACTTGAATCCGCCGCGAAAAGAATTGACTCGGTAATTTTAGCGGACTTCGCACCGGTGATTTGGTTCGGGTAAGAGTTTGTTGATTATTCCGGGTGCCACAGCCCAAGCTCGCTGCCTTGTTAATCCCTGCCTGTAGAACGTCGGAGCCCGCCCCTGATCGACCGAATTATCAGCTTTTCTACCAACTAGGATAGTCGCGTGAACTATTGAAAGCTTTCGCCAGCGTGCATGACCACCACGAAGGCCGACAGAGACGTCGTAAGCTTGATTGCGTAGCCAACGCACTACCGCGGAGGGGGCAGGGTACCGCTAGCTCGACCTGTAACGTTTACTACTAATAAAATAAATAAAGGGAAGCTACTCAAGGAATAAAGTGTACGTACCAGACAATGCAGAGGTAATCCATACGACGTTTATTTGAGCTTAATGTCAAACAAACAGTACACTCGTTCGACAAGCGAATGACGAGAGGAGAGTCCGCCACCAACGAAGCCACGACCGACTAGCACCGAACACATTCCCCCGCACCACGGTCCGCCCCACCGCTCACAACTTTGAAAATGATAAGAGCGAACAACAACGAGGGGGAAAAACTGGCCTTCTATCCCGAAAACAAGGTCAGCTATTCATGCGGGAAGGGTCCACTTCGAAGAAAAGGTCGGGGGCATCCTGTTCTGAGTGAGCAAGGGGCGCCTATATAGCTGGGCTTTGCTTGTGGGCGAAGTCGAGGGAATCACAGGCGAGTTTGGCGGGTCCATGCTTCTTTTTTCGCTCCTTGAACCCGTGATGCGCGCGAACATCCCGAAGAAAAATATTCCGAGCGCCAAAATAGCAAAACTTTGGCTTTGGATCTTAAATTAAAGTGGATTTTGGATTGTAAAACAGGGTTGCCAAACGCAAGTCTCAAAAGATCACGCGTGATCGCCGAGAAACCGCCAACCGCCTCTCGGTGTGTCTGAACGGGGTCGCTCGCGAACCGCATTCGCGACCGCTTCGCGAACGCGGATCCGCTTCCAGTGTGAATGCGCCATTACGCAGGCATCCCCACAGGACAGAATAACCTGTGCCTCGTAGAGCTTGCGTGTTCGTCGTTCCCCTTAACGTTTCAGGATTTTTGTTTTCCTGAACAAGGCGAAGCACTGGCAGTCCCTGACATGTATGGCAAAGTGGCCTGCTGGCGACGACTTTAGGGTCACGGCATGTTCTCTTAGACGATCGTTGAGACACCTTCCTGTCTGACCCACATACACTTTCCCACAAGTAAATGGTATTTCATAAACGACCGCACATTGGCATTCGACGTATCTTTGTTGAAGTTGAACTCCGCACCCATCCTGCTGCTGCTGCCTGTTGTTAATTTTCGGACACAACCTCTTTAGCTTGTCCGGTGCAGACAACACGACTTTGACGTTAAACTTCGATGCAATCTTCTTAAGGTTGTGGGAAATGCGGTGAATGTATGCACTCTCAGAAAAAAAGGTGTATTATTACACCCCTTGTCCCATATAATACACCCCAAAACTTCAATTCGACGTACAGCGCCCCATAATCGAACAGGCGGCCCCAAAGTTTACGAGGGGCTTGATAGCCGTGTGGTACAACTTATTAAGATAGCTGATGTACATATTATTGACTACAAAAAAGATTATCGGAGTTTTCTTGGCCGTACTGCAAAAGCTCCGTATTTTCTTTCTTTGGCCTTTGATACGTACTTTAGCAATTTAATAAGTTATATCGCACCGTTATCAAGCTCGTGGTAAAATTTGGTGCTGTCTGCTCGACTATAGGGCGCTCTACGTCGAAATGAAGTTTTGGGGTGTATTATATGGGACAAAAGGGTGTAAGGTGATACCCTTTTTTTTAGAGTGTGGAAGCACAGCCGGTCCGATATTTGTGTCCCTTTTTATCGTCTGTCGTCCCCGTGTGGTGATAATAGACTCGGCGACGTCATACAAGATGGAACTTGGATAGCCAGAATCTTGAAGACGCTCCACTTGATCACGAAAGCTTTCCCCCGCTGAATGTACACAGGATTTCTTTAGCGCGGCATTTAGGGAGTTTTTTTACAATCATGGCCAAGAATCCGAGACATTCGGTTTAGTTCCATTCCGCGACGACATGTGGCGCCTAAGCCCCGAGCGAAATCACTTTTCCAATTTCCAATGTGCCCTCTGTTTCCGCCCGCACTGCCAATCTTATCTTCGAATCCGGAGAGGAGACATCGTAATGCAGTAAGGGCATAGCACTGATAACACGCTCAAGACAGCTCCGAACCTCGGAACCTCTCAAGGTCACAGCTGGGCGCGCCTAGCGCAGACGTGCAATGTGGAATTGCTTCTCCCGCAGTCAATGTGCATTCTAAAGTGATAAGCTAACGCTCAAGACTATTGCTCCATCGCTAAAAGCCAAATTTAAACCGAGCAAAGTTAAAGCTATACTTCGTCTCACCTTAGCATGGACTGGCCCCAAAGGCTGCTCTAGCGCGAGACGGTAGCCTTGATTGGCGTTCGCGCCACACGAGTCCTCGTGCAGCCGCCGAGGTGTCGTCGAAGCACGCCACCAACAATAGCCCATGCTAAGGTTAGACGAAGTATTGAAGCGCGAGCCGAATCCTCTGCGTTTTCCTACCTCGCACCTACAGTGTACTAGAATATTCTAGTACACTGTATCGCACCGGCGGTAGTGCATCGGACATAAGGTAAAACGATGCTAAAAGTGCTGTTTCAGGCTCGGCTTTCTATTATCACTGGGGCCTGTTAGAGAGGGTCTTCTGGCTTAGGGCACCTTGGCTCAGGCTAAACTTTGTCTCACCTCAGCACAGTGGCGGATCCAAGGGGGGGGGCGGTGGGGGCGATCGCCCCCCCCAAACGCCTCGCCATTTTTTTTTTTGTGGAGCCATTGTTTTTTTATATTTTTTGTCTTTTTGCTCGCTTTTGAAGCACATCCCTTGGTACGCCAAAAAGTGTGGCGGCAAAGCGAAGGGAGTGACGCTGTTGCTTCACTTTCAAGAGCATTCGTAGTGTTACTTATGCGCCATGAAGCCCCTGTTGTCTTTCTTTTGTACGTTTTGATCCTCCTAGACACCGAGAGGAAAATATGACTCAGGAACAACCAGGAAACTGGTACATTATTGACACACGCGTCATACAATGCCACATTGTCGCGTTTTGTCTCGCGCGTATCCCGTTACGCGAATAATTATTTCCGTAAAAAAAAGCACGCTGAACACTCAAATTCGGTCTGCATGAAGCGAATAAAACTTAGGAATGAAATTAAATTATACCTTGGTAGAAAGTCTGTGCCAACCGGGGCGTACTTCTCGAAACGAAATCTCGCGCGGAATTATGCACCTCTTTGACGGGCGGTAAACTCGGCAATCTCAAATCGGCATTTCTTTTTCTCCGGAAGGGACTTGCCAAAGGCAGTCATTTATGGCTCACGCAAAGTGAACAGGCTAAGGCACGTCTCGGTGAAGCTTGAGACTTGTGTCTAGGTGATAGCTGGCACTAAACAAAAACTTTCGTTGGGTGCCTTCACTCCAACTGTCGCATTTTGCCCCGCGTCTCATTTGGCCCATCTTACCCTACTTCACTTTGGACAAACGCAATCTATTAGTTTTGGAGCTTCCCCCACACGAGTGTTCGTGCGGTCGAGGTGTTTTTTGACATATCAGTAGTAGTAACCAGGCATTGTGCGCAGCTTTTATCGGCGCCCAGCATGTTCGGGCTCACAAGCGCTTAGCTTCGAAAGCATACACTGTAAAAAGTAACCGTCACATTTACGGCGCTATACGCTAATAAAAACTACAAGTACGCCGTGAAGAGGAATTATCTGAAATGCACCGTAAACGAGCAAAAAAACCGAGAGGGAAACGCAAAACTTCATGGAGCAAGAAAACAGAAAGAAAAGACGCGCTTCGCTAATTGGTCACCACTCTTGACCTTTCGGAAGCTGCGGGAACCCAGAGAGTCTCCTCTCGCCCCTTCACCTCCTTTCTTTGTCCGCGCCAGCCGCGCCAACGCAGAGCGTAATTAACTGAAAAAGGAAAAAAAAAGAGAACTAAGAGCAAACAGTAGAGCAACAATGCGACTAGATAGAAGCATAAACAAAAGAAAGGAACGTTGGTTGGGACAACGCGGAAAGAAGTGGAAAAAGCTGACGTTCAGTTCATTTTCCCGCCTTCCCACCCGTCTCCGCGCCATTTTGTCCTCGTTCGTTTGTGGCATTCCCGGATTTTTGTGCACCTGAAAATTTGGAGCGGAAGGCAACTGGATACTCGAGGCAGGTATTTCACTATCAATCTGCTGCTTGATTGGCAAGGATAGTGTAATGGTGGCATAAATACAACACTCTAAAAGATGTTTACTTGCAGAATTTGTAGTTTCTGTTCAAGCACGCTTGATGGTTGTGCAATTCGATGCGCACGTTTTCAGCTCTCGAATTCTTCAGTGTGTGGACGAAGGATGCTGTCGCCAGTTTGTTACGTATGATGCTCTCAGGTGTCATATTTTGAGAAGATATAGGCATTGGTACGCCTAAGGGAAGTTTGGTTTGTTTCGAGGAGTTTGGAAAGCTTTCAGTGCACTTTGCCACCATGCCTAGAGGAGTGCCACACAAGGGAGGCTTTGCTAAAACATCTAAAAGGCCACATCACCGACAGCATTTTGTTTTCGTGTTCGTGCTCCAACTGTTAGAAGGTGTGAAATCATAGTTCGATCACGGCACATTTGAACTGGGCGCATTTACGAGTGACGGGTTTCTTGGGCGACGGCGCATCGCCTGCAGGCCCGCTTCAGGTTGAGGACTCTTCGACTCGGTCGACTAGTGCGGATTCTAATGAAGACGGTGCTGTTAACGTGATGCAATCCCCTAATGATAACTACGACGTGTTAATGTCTCTGTCTGCAGGAGAAAAAAGGAAGGCCGTAAAATACGACCTTGTTTTTTTTTTGTGTACCTGAAGTTCAACGGAACGCTTCTTATGCCGGTATCAACAGTTCAAAAAACCATTTATGAATTTCAACGTCGGCATTTCTTGTACAAACAATACATGTTCGGCCAACTTGCTGAAAGCCTTCAAAACGTGCTTGGTTCAGTCGAGGTTCATAACATCATTGAGTTCATAACATCACTATACAATGATGTTATGAACCTGAATACTACCACCTTTCTCGTCGTTTAAATTGCACCGTAAAAATAACGGCGCGCTGTAAATTTTTTTTACCGCAAATTTGAAGGCCGACCGTAGATTTCTACGGTCCCCGTTTAAATTTATCGTAAACCAGATTTACAGTGCACCGTTATTTTTACTGTACAAGTTTGGCAGCATCAGCTGCCTGGTATTTGGCCGTAAATTTTACGGTCAAATTTACAGTCAGGACGCTACAGTGTAGCGTCCTGACTGGTGCCCCATACGAGCAGGCACGTATGGCGTGCACGTGAATATAGCTTTGGTAAGCTTGCAATTGCACGTGATTTTCCGCACGAGCAGAGACATTGCGTTGGCCAGATGCCCAGCTTTCTGAGGCTATGCAGTCAAAAGTACGGGAGCGTGTGCCTTGGTGTGCATAGCCACAGCAAGTTCAAAGAGTTCATCCCCTACAGGTAAACCGATACAAAAGCTCTCAAGATCTATATTATGTTATCAGAGTTTAGTAAAAACGATGACTCCACAAAAAATATAAACACTCCCCCCCCCCCCCCCCCGTTTTACGCCGAGGAACCGCCCCCCCCAAAATGGAGGTCTGGATCCGCCCCTGCCTCAGCATGGACTATTGTTAGCCATGCATGCTAAAGGCGCGAGCCGTTTCCTTTGAATCACTCCTCGGTGGCTGCGCGAGCGCTCGGGCAGAGAATACTTCAGTCGAGTTTGTCAAGGCTAGCCGCTCGCGCTTGCACAACCTTTTCAGTAGTACTTCGCAGTCTCACGTTAACATGGACTAACCACGGAGGCTGCGCTAGCGTGAGACCTCAGCCCTGACTGCGTAGATTGGCATCCTCGCAGTACGAGTGCTCGCGCAGCTGCCGAGGCGTCATCCAAAGCGATTACCCCAGGCTTTTATTGCGCGTGGTTGCTAAAAAGACACAATTATAGCTTTGGCCGTGATACGGTGGAATATGCACGTCAGCTATTTATTTGTCTGTTTGTAAACAAGCTCACTATGGTGGGTGACAGCTCAAGAGTGCAGTGGAAGCTCCGCCTTCAGCGCGCGCTCCTTGCCTTCCGCCGCGCTTTGGCTGCGCGTGCACACTTGTGCTATCAAGGCCACAAAGCTCGTGCTGTAAGCGGAGCTTCCACTGCACTCTTGAGCTGTCACAGACTATGGAGTCCACTATTGGCGAACCCCTGCGCGCTTCCGGATTCGAACTTTTTTCCGTTTTGTTCCACGTCATTTTGCTTCCTGTACAGCTCGCAAGTACAAGGGTCGTTTGATAAGTTTGGTAAATTTATACGACGAACTATTCAATAGATGACACCATGGCTGGCAAGTGTCATTCTTCAAACTAACCCAGGCTAGCTTCCAGACGGGAGCGAAGCGCTGTTCATGTTTTACAGACGGTTGAAGCGAACACTGTAGCGCTTGCCACAATGGAAAAAAAACAAAAAAACCAACCCTGTGCAATGATCAAGCACGTTTGTTTTAAAAATGTTAACGTCCACGTATCAAAACCGAGTTGCATGAAGTTCATGGGGACCCTTATTCAACGTTGAAGGCTGTTTAGTTCTGGGTTCATTGGAGTAAACGTGGCAGAACGTTCCCTGAAGATGAAGCGCGCTCCGGACGCCGAGTTGAGGTCACCACGACGGATATTGTTGAATAAATTCATAATATACTAATTGGAGGACAGTCGAGTGAATGTGCACAAGACTGCTGAGACCATAGGCATCTCAAAATAACGTGTGCACAAAACCCTTTACAAAAAGCTGTGTGCGCGATGGGTACCAGCACCACCTCCTAGATAAGAAGGCCGTAGTGCTGATAATTTTTCTCCACATATCCGATCGTGGGCCGTGATTGGAAGCGAGGGCTGCGTCAGCGTCTCGTGTCTAATCAGAGAGACGGACGCAGCGCTCGTATCCAATCACCGCCAGCGATCGGCCTTCTTCTGTGACGAAAAATTATCAGCACTACGGCCTTGTGATCTAGGAGGTGTTGGTACCAGACCGTTCATTCACCAAGACAACGCGCTCTTCTACGAATTGACTGTGACAATGGCAAAATTGGAAGACTTGGGCTTCGAGTTGATTCTTCATCCACCCCATTCTTCTGATATGGCATTGTGTGTTTTATTCGTGTTCCCGAACTTGAGAAATCTGACTCTGTCGAAAAAAGTTCTCCTCGAATGAGAATGTCATTACTCCCGTCAGTTCATATTTTCTAGCCTTTAAGAAAACCTCTTTTTCTGAGAGAAAGAAAATTTAGAAACTCGCTGGGTCAAGTGGATAGTCCTCAATGGGGACTATGTTGAGAAACGACATCAACCTTTTGTTCTAACAAAGCGTTTAACCAGCTTTTTTACCAAACTCATCAAACGACCTTTGTACGCACGTTCATATAAAGGTATAACTCGGAACACAAAGCACGCTTTGCATTAGAGATAGACAAATAAGCGCATTACCAGAAGTCTACTGGGGCGCGAAACACCCTGGCGCCCTTGTGATATCAACTCACGCCGAGCGCGATGAATAGCCGTCGTTAAGTGGTACAGATAGAGACGGTACCAACGAATGGTTGGACCACACCGAGAAGGTCAGCAGGAGAAGCTCCGTCTCCACCTCGCGCTTGTCATTCTTCGTAAGTTGAAGCGTTACCAAACTTAGAGAGCTAGAGCCGGAGTTAGAGCTTCCCCTGCTGACCATATATTGTAACAAACTGTATAATATGCAAGTTTTTGCAAGTCGTGTTTCCAGGTTCAGCAAAAACTCTGCAAGCAGCCTTGAAATTGTGGTAACCCACATGATTTTAAGCCCGTGTCGAAATTTGATTAAGTTGTCTGATAGTCACAGAAACATATGTAAACTCTGCAGTTGGTAATATTGTGCAAGGGAGAGAAAGAGAGATACTATATGGTGCAAATAAATAAATAATTATATGCTAGTTCGCCCATATATTTTATACCTTCAGCGAAGGCGAGGGACCCGCAACATTTCCTGTTTGAGTCCTGGTTTTCTGAGAGTCCCTAACCGAGTGTGCTAGCGCATGCTAGCTCGGGGCATGTGGAGAGCAGAAAGATCAGGCTACAAAAACCCGGTGATCCTGGGTTCGTCCCCACCAATGAGGATGAGCATCGTACCGGCACGTGTTTGAGTTGCACAGGCTGAATTTCTCAGGTACAGCGTGAGCCAGTATCACCACCTCTCAAACGGCAGATTTAGCTAATGCGGAAACGCTCACGACGAATGTAGTTGCCTGGTTTAATCTTTTGGAAAGCTGCGAGGCCACATATTTGTTAAACAGGACTCTTTTGAAGTATGTAGTTAAAAGAAACGCAATTGGCGACAGCGGGCGATGATCTATGATTAAAAAATTCTACAGGGTCTCCTGTTTTCCATCCACCTTGATATGGTGGTCTGTCTTGTGTGCACTACTAGATTGTATTTTGAAGTTTATATTTTACTTATTATTTTCCTTTTGCTTCAGCACTCTGCTTTCTCGACATTAAACAAGCTCGAACGCTCCCGGAATATATAAATAGGCATACAGAGGTACGTGATAGGCGAAGAATTAATCTTGTCAGACGATTTGTGTGGCTTCCTCAGTGAGGCGCAACTGCCCAAAAAACTCGTTCGAGTGCCGACGTTTGTTGCGAGAGACCAGATTGAAAATTTTATAGAAAATTATATATAGGTAATATCGAAATGCTCTCCCGGAATATATAAATAGGCATACAGAGGTACGTAATAGGGGAAAAATTAATCTTGTCAGACGATTTGTGTGGCTTCCTCAGTGAGGCGCAACTGCCCAAAAAACTCGTTCGAGTGCCGACGTTTGTTGCGAGAGACCGGATTGAAAATTTTATAGAAAAATAAATATAGGTAATATCAAAATGCTCTCCCGGAATATATAAATAGGCATACAGAGGTACGTGATAGGCGAAGAAGTAATCTTGTCAGACGATTTGTGTGGCTTCCTCAGTGAGGCGCAACTGCCCGAAAAACTCGTTCGAGTGCCGACGTTTGTTGCGGGAGACCAGATTGAAAACTTTATAGAAAAATAAATATAGGTAATATCAAAATGCTCTCCCGGAATATATAAATGGGCATACAGAGGTACATGATAGGGGAAAAATTAATCTTGTCAGACGATTTGTGTGGCTTCCTCAGTGAGGCGCAACTGCCCAAAAAACTCGTTCGAGTGCCGACGTTTGTTGCGAGAGACCAGATTGAAAATTTTATAGAAAAATAAATATAGGTAATATGAAAATGCTCTCCCGGAATATATAAATAGGCATACAGAGGTACGTGATAGGCGAAGAATTAATCTTGTCAGACGATTTGTGTGGCTTCCTCAGTGAGGCGCAACTGCCCAAAAAACTCGTTCGAGTGCCGACGTTTGTTGCGGGAGACCAGATTGAAAACTTTATAGAAAAATAAATATAGGTAATATCAAAATGCTCTCCCGGAATATATAAATAGGCATACAGAGGTACGTGATAGGGGAAAAATTAATCTTGTCAGACGATTTGTGTGGCTTCCTGAGAGAGGCGCAACTGCCCAAAAAACTCGTTCGGACTTAGCCGCCACAGCGAACAGTGCCGACGTTTGTTGCGAGAGACCAGATTGAAAATTTTATAGAAAAATAAATATAGGTAATATCAAAATGCTCTCCCGGAATATATAAATAGGCATACAGAGGTACGTGATAGGGGAAAAATTAATCTTGTCAGACGATTTGTGTGGCTTCCTCAGTGAGGCGCAACTGCCCAAAAAACTCGTTCGAGTGCCGACGTTTGTTGCGAGAGACCAGATTGAAAATTTTATAGAAAAATAAATATAGGTAATATCAAAATGCTCTCCCGGAATATATAAATAGGCATACAGAGGTACGAGATAGGGGAAAAATTAATCTTGTCAGACGATTTGTGTGGCTTCCTCAGTGAGGCGCAACTGCCCAAAAAACTCGTTCGAGTGCCGACGTTTGTTGCGAGAGACCAGGTTGAAAAATTTATAGAAAAATAATTATAGGTAATATCAAAATGCTCTCCCGGAATATATAAATAGGCATACAGAGGTACGAGATAGGGGAAAAATTAATCTTGTCAGACGATTTGTGTGGCTTCCTCAGTGAGGCGCAACTGCCCAAAAAACTCGTTCGAGTGCCGACGTTTGTTGCGAGAGACCAGATTGAAAATTTTATAGAAAAATAAATATAGGTAATATCAAAATGCTCTCCCGGAATATATAAATAGGCATACAGAGGTACGAGATAGGGGAAAAATTAATCTTGTCAGACGATTTGTGTGGCTTCCTCAGTGAGGCGCAACTGCCCAAAAAACTCGTTCGAGTGCCGACGTTTGTTGCGAGAGACCAGGTTGAAAAATTTATAGAAAAATAATTATAGGTAATATCAAAAGGCTCTCCCGGAATATACAAATAGGCATACAGAGGTACGTGATAGGCGAAGAATTAATCTTGTCAGACAATTTGTGTGGCTTCCTGAGCGAGGGGCAACTGCCCAAAAAAAAGCTCGTTCGGACTTAGTCGCCGCAGCGAAGAGAGCCGACTTATTGTACAAGGGACGCGATTAAAAAGGTCACAGAAAAATAATTCTAATAATTATCAAAATTGTCTCCTGGAATGTGATGCTATACATACCGAGCTGTGCATGAAAATGCACAGCTCGGTATGTAAGCAATGCTTCTACACGTATTAAAGTTGAGGACGACGTATGGGACTACCTGTAGGACGACGTCGAGAGTAACATCTAGGACGACGTCTAGGACGACCTCAAGGACGTCATCTAGGAGGACGCGGAGGACGACCTCAACGACGACGTCTAGGATGATGTCGAGAACGATGCCTAGATGACGACGTCTAGGACGACGTTGAGAACGACGCCTAGAGGACGACGTCTAGGACGACCTCAAGGACGTCATCTAGAAGGATGTGGAGGACGACCTCAAGGACGACGTCTAGGATGACGTCGAGAACGACGCCTAGATGACGACGTCTAGGACGACGTTGAGAACGACGCCTAGAGGACGACGTCTAGGACGACCTCAAGGACGACCTCAAGGGCAACTTCAAGGACGATGCCTTGAGGACGACGTCCAGGACGACCTCAAAGTACCGGTAGACGACGTTAGACCTCAAAGCATAATGTTAGACCTAACGTCATGCCGGCGCATACCCGCGTCCCACCCTCACGTCAAACATCAGCGTGTACCGGTTGACGACGTTAGACCTCAAAGCGTGACGTTGTACCTAACGTTAGGCCTGACGTCGGCCCAGCGCATACCCGCCCCACCCCCTCCCCCATACCACTGCGCCGCCAGCAGTTCGGCTGGCTCCTCGGCAAAGATGACCCCGTTGCTATGGAGCCACATGGCGCGTCGCACCCAATGGGAATTTAGGTGAAGTCTTTCGCCGGGTTCACTCCAAGGGAATGCCTTCGCATTAATACATATTTAATCTATTGAAATAGTAAATATTCGCGAAAAGTTTTGAACGGGAACTTCGTGCTGGCCGATCCATGTTTTCACGCTATTGCAAGCTCTCGATTATCACGGAAGTTTAGACCTCGATAACTCAAAATTGAAAGTGAATTTCAAAATGCTCTCCTGGAATCGATTAAAGCTAAGATTATTAAAATAATGTTATTTCACCTCAAGTGTGTGTGGCGCTAAGATTTTCTTCCTAGGAAGTGAATGTCATGGTCTCTTTTTTAATGGGGGTCTATGGGAACCGGTTCATTGATTCAGGAAGAAAATATAATGGTCGTGTGGCATTGAATTTCTTAAAATAGGCAGGCTATTAGGTCAATATTACAATCCTCCGAGTGCAAAAAAATCGGCGGGTTCTTTACTGAGTTACAAAAATATAAAGTTTTTTGCCCATTGAGTTAAGCTGGGGCGCTGATGCGACTGCCAAGAGATGGCGCAAGTTGTAAGCAGCGGCGTGTCCCGGATTCCTGGGGTTGTCCTCTCTTAATAATCTTCGAATGTTCCGAATCGTATTGCAGGAGGCCTTTCTTGGACCTTGGTAACCTACAACGAAAGTACGTATTGTCCTTTCATACAGCAGCGTGGAGTTTTATGTTCAAGGCCACACCTACAGATAAAGAATATTAGTTCATTCCACCGTGACATCATGTGATCAATGTTGACAGGATTCTCTCGTCAGACAGAGAGGATGTCATGGAAGTGATCGCGGTCAGCCCTTGATAGAACGTTCTTTTGGGCCCATTGAAGACTCCTTGTCGTCGGAAACCACAATCTTCAAGGCCAAGTTTCAAGCCTACAGGAGATTAATTTCGGGATCGAAAACATCCAGTTCAAACTTAGAGCTTCATCTCAGTTGGCGTCTCAAAACATTTGGAAAATGTATTCCTCTATCAGTATTTCTGTATTTGTATTTCTGCCCTCCCTAAAATGTATTCCTGTATTTGTATTTCCAAATAATTTTTGCCTCTTTTTAAGATGTATTTCCGATAAGTATCGCGATACATTTCTACAGATGTATCTTAGTATCAGTATTTTAGCTACTATCTTAATGTATCCCAGTATTTGTATTTCCAAATACATTTTTGAGTATTTCTGCCCAACCGTGCTTCTGAAGATACTGAGGACAGTATTCGCGCGCTTAAAACACACAAGGCTTACCGGGTTTGCCTCTGCAGTATTCCCCGGCAACAGTGTTCAGCACAATTTTTTAACTACTGTGTAAAGCGCTGTGATGTACAGGCTGTAAAAAAACAATTACAGGGTTCTTTTTACCGCAAAAATAAACTAGGCATCGCCGAACGCTCATTCTCCACCCTAAGGTAGTGCTAGAGGTCAAAACCAAATGCCAAAGTTTCAGCCCGGTCCAATACTTTATTCAAAAGTTATGTTATTTTCTGAAGATTTCAATGGGAACATGGAGCCCATTTTTGCCCGTTTTCGGTTTCTGGTGCCCATGGAGCCCCATGTATTCAAAAACTCCGTCGGCCGCCATTTTCTCATTGAAATTTAAAAAAAAAATCACATAACTTTTGATTAGGGTATCAGATCGGGCTGATATTTTGGCATCTGGTTGTGACCTCTAGCACCGCTTTTGAACAGAGAATGAGCGTTTGGTATGCTTAGTTTATTTTAGCGGTCAAAAAAAATAATAACCCCTGTAAATTCATTTTTTGTGATTGTATATGAATTTAATCACACGAAAGAGATGTGTGCATAAGGAAAATATTCGTTTTACACTAAAAGAAAAGCGATTTTACGCGGGAATACATACATGAGTCAGTTAAATACTAGATAATAGGGCATCAGGCCTTAAGATTCGAGTTGGAGGAGCTCAGGGGTGGGATGTTTAGAGTCCTGGTCGAAAGAGTTTGGCTGTGGGCTTCGTAGAGAAGAAAGTACCTTAAGACATGTTTCATGAATGTCAGTCGGCGGGTGGTCAATAACATTCAATGCGATTTCGCCCATCAGAGCCTGGTAGGAATGGGGACTATTGTGGCTGATTGCTGAGCCTCTCGGGGCCTGGGCACCCGGCGGAGATCACAGCTGCAACTCCGCGCTTCGTCGCCGCCTGTCCTAAAGACTTGAGCGCCGCTGCCACTCACGCGCACTTCTCTTCTGCAGTTTCGTTCTTTCTCTTTTTCTGTTTTTTCGGAGAGTGACCAAGTTTCGTTTTTCCCGGGAAAAAAAAAGCTCATACATAATCGTAGATCTCGGAAAAATTATATGCAATTCGTCTAAGGCGTACAATGCGTAGTGTACCAGTTCCCTTTCTTAACAACACTATCCCAAATGTACTCCAATGGACGTGCAGGTAAAATCCCCATCACTATAACCAGCAGTAGCAAAACTATCTGTTCATGACATTCAGTTCTAATTGACAAAAAGTAAGAATATTGCAGTAAATAACCGGGATATCATACCTCTATGATTTCAGATGCTTAACAACACATTGAGTGAAACACGCGAATCCAGGTAATATAAAAACTAGTGATAATATCGGCTACAATGCATTACTCCTCTCAAATACAGCCCAGAGAACAAGCTCCCCAGACATTTGCTGACAAATCCAATCCCAAAATCAAACACCATGACTTTTAATCCACTCTCAATTTATCCACCTAGTTCTAATTAACTCGAAACGCCCTCTCATTTCCGTTCAATGAGTAACATCCTGCCTAATATATTTAGTCTTCATGTATCTTTTGACAGCATGGAGGAGCTTATTTTTATGTCACCACGCTTTAAACATTGTTTTTTTTGTCCGGCAAACCGAATTTCGCTCAAAACGCCAACATTTCAGCTCCGCTAAAAAAACTCACAAGCTTCGCCAAGCCAAGATCAATTACACATGATAAACAGAGAAGGAGCGAACGAACAAATATCTGAAACTCACTTAACAACACTAACTTTGTAATTTCGAAATGTTTTTTTTACGAGTTATGGCACATTTTCGCATTCAATAAATCCACATGATACTCTATGCTTTGGCCATAGCGACAAAATCAGCATATTGACATGTCGGGGCGGTTGCCCCTCGTGCCCTCTGCTTGCGTGTTGTTGGAAAAACCGACTGGTACTTGTAGCTTGTTTTTCTCCAACTGTATTCTGTACAATCCTAAGCTTGAACTCCAGACGTTTTCCTTTACTTGCCATTTGCACGTTGCCATTCTGATTCTGAAGCACGAAGTGTTCTTTGCGACTCTTGTCCCCAGACCCATGTATCATAATGAATATTATGTGTAGCTTCCATGTAATAATCTACTGTCAATCCTGGACTCATTTAAATAATTAAAAAGCAAGCAACACTGACTACTGACGTGTATATTTCTCTAGGCTTATGCGCGAGTCCTGTAGTCACATAAAATTGCATATTCGGACACCCCTGTGCCCTTTGAGACATTTACAGTACAATTTTAAGAATCATTTCGACGACTTCGTATTCAGGGTTCCAAGCTTTGGTTTCTTATCGAAACAAGTTCCTCACCTAAATTTCCGTAAACTCCAGTGACACTAAACAGTGACGAAACTCGAACTTCAACCGGGATTGCAACTTTCTTCGAAGACGACGTAGCCCGCAGGGTTCCAACTACTCTTCTCCTTTTCACGGAGCGAAGACGTTTTTTTGTGCAAGCATTATATGCTTCATTGCGTAAAATCCGGCGCCGTCGGCGGCGTCGCCGAGTGATGGTTCCAAAAACGGCCTACGGCGCAAGAAGTAGAAACACGTCAAAAATGCTCGGTTTGGCGTCAAATTTCTCAAGAAGCGTTTTCTAAACAAAAAAAAAAGTAATTGCTTTGAAGAAGATTTGGTACATTTATGTCTGGGCGAGAATCGAACCTGGCTCTCCGGGTTGCGAGTCGAGCACGCCTGCCCGACGCCACGGCGGCTTTTTTTTTATTTTTTTTTATTGCTTGAATGGCACAACATACAAAACACTCCAATGTTAAAAAGCCTGCCACACCTTGACAGGCCCAATTGGTTTAAAATTCCCTTAGGGTGGCCAGTTTGTCTGACACAGGCAGCCATTCAGGTGGCCCACACTGCGTTTTGTACGTTTCTTTGATGTAAAGAATACTCTCAATAAAACAATTTCTGACGGGACGCGCGTCTGCACCAGAATGCCACACAGCCAGCCTTGTCCGCCATATACTGTGTAGACTAAGCGCCAAAGCCATGTCACAGGGCACGCCCCTTACGTTTTCTACAGGAAGGAAACGAATGCCATAGACTGTTATTAGAAGGTCCCTTTTCAGGGTGCGTTGTGAAATGTCCCAGTGAAATACTGCGTCCCAGCAGTCAAGAGTAAGCGGTTTACAGTTTCGGGCTGGTGGTATAAAAGACAGTTGAGAGACCAGGGTACGAAAAGTCTCTTTTACTCAAAACAGGGCTTAACGGGGAGCGTGCCGCTATGCAGTTGGAAAAAAAAATATCTTTACAGAAGACGTCATGACGGCTCCAAGGTTTTGGCTGACTAAAGGTGTGCCCATTGCGTGCGTCATTGTACACGTCACGTCACAACGCTTTCGCATTCCCACACTTAAGCAGTCTTAAGTGTCTCTGCAGAATTTATGTTTTCCCTTTTGGAACACTAAATTACCCCCTGTCTTCACCTGACTGCATTGAGGCCGTTGAAGGAAGTATGGCCAAATTTAAAATCTGCCACCTCTCCTTTGTCCCTACCTCAGGGTATTGAATTTTGCTTCGTCATGTCCACTTCAATCGAAACCTTCGCTTCGTCTGACGAAAATACCTCATCACCTCCAGGTATCATCACGGGACCAACTGGCAGGACCAGATGTTCTGTGCGCATCCTTAATATTATGTTGAAAAAAAACACTGATCTCCTTCAGATGCCAGCTAGCTCTAAACCTTATAGATATAAATTTCCATTGGAAGAGGTCTATCTTTGCATTCTGTCGCTTCTCGGTAGACGTCGTTTTATTCTAGCGCAGCTAACTTACGACGATGTTGATAAACTCGATCTTCGATCTCTGTTATTTCGCTTAAGAACTTTCTCCATTCTTACCTTGCTAGGTTAAGAGCCCGCTCTTCAAACTCACGCTCACGCTCAAAGGCAAATTTTTCATATGTCTATCTTTCTCACTATTTCCTTTGCATGCGTATCTGTGTCTCAAGTACTCGCAATCTACTCAACTCCATTGCACAGCGAATACTCCCTGACAATCCAAAGTGTCTCGTACTGTCGCGGGCGGCAATAGTGAAGTTGTTTCTGATTGTAGATAAAATGAATCACACTTGACACGTGGGTACATTAGGGAAATATTTGCTATACAATAAAGAATAGGAAAATAAAAGCGCATTTATACGGTACTATGTACATGAGTCAGTTCAATACTAGATCATTAGGGTGTCCGTTCTTAAGACTCGAGTAGAAGTTTTAGCAGTTCACTTTTTATTGATGACGACAACTTAAAGGGCAACTCCACTCAAAATGTCGACACTATAGAAATGGCTGATATCGCTTTAGGGGTCAAAATATGGTCATACCCGAATTATCACGTGAAACCGACACCGCATTCCCGAATAAAACCGACATTAAAAATGTTCTACCGGCTCGGTTAGCGGCTCGACAGAGGGTGAGCAACGCTGGCACCGGATGAGCTAGTGAAGCAACACTGGGAAATGACGTAGGTCTCGTCCTTTGATCTCGTACGGACGCCGCGGACACTTCGTTCCCCGTGGCATACTGAGATTCTGCTGACGGCAAAAGGTGCTTACCGCGTTATACTGTGTTCTTTTATTTTCATTTGCGTCCTGGCAGTTAATTAACTCAAGAATAGCTTCCGCGACCTCGCGGTCGACAGCGAAGCGGTGCTGCTCGCTAGCTCACGCGTGTTGTGGAGCCGGAGAGACCAGCCGGACTCGCGTTGGGCAATGTCGAGCACGACGTCTAGTGCTGTGGGTTGCACCAACAATCCGCTGCGCAACCCGGAGGTCCGATTTCACCAGTTCCTAAAAGACCGGAAGAGACACAAAGTGTGGGTCGGTGCATGCCGTTCGCCCGAGAGACTTCGCGCAACCGTCGATTCCGGGCTCCAACGCGAAGCTCTGCTCCCAGCACTTCACGTCAGACACCTTCACACTGGATCTGAGTCTGCTGACTGCTGGGGGTTTCTCCCCGAAACACGCGTCTTTGAAGAACGATGCGGTGCTCCGCTGTTCGCGTATCGTCCGCCGGCTACTCCAGCACGAGCGGCCGGTCGCAGCAGGTTGCAGCTGATCTAACTAGCGTGCACATAAAGGCACCTTAGCTTTAACAACTTAGACCGCCTGTGGATACGATCTGTTCATCTGTCTCTCAGTATTTCGTTTTATCTCGGTCCGCAAGCAAGAAACAAATACAACCACGCTGCGCCGGCACTGACCGCGTCATATTTATAGCAGTCGAATTCGCTCCTCGGCCGACAAATTTATTAATACACACTAAAACTTACCACATTTGGTGCATACTAACAAAGTGCAGCGGTGAAAAGAAAATGTGCAACTCACCATCTGTTTTGAAACTCCACGTGCGACTGAGTCGGGAGTGTCAGTGCGTACACTCTTAGAAAAAAGGGTCAGTATAGTCCTTCCTAAAGGGGGGAACGCTCTTGACACATATGTTCCTTCAGAAAGAGAGAAACTTTCGTCCCTTAAGCAGGGGAGCAAAAGTTCCTCCGTCGACTGCATCTCATTATGGCGGCCACGAATCGAGCAAATTGAGCTCGATAAGGCTTAACGAGAACACTAAGTCTATTGTACGAAGCGAGAGGAGCACCAAATAAAAACGTAACACGAGCTTTCCGCGAACTGTATTTATTTCCGAAGTTGCTTTACCCCTGCAGATAAAGAAACTTACGTTTCGAATGCATCCAGTCACTCAGCTTCTCATCGTCAGCACTGCGATGTTCGACGGAGACCACCGGCACCCAGTTCGCGCATTTCATGTCTTACCTTTGCTATTCCTCGAGCCACAATTCCTTCGTCAACCGTTGCGTCAACCGCACATCACGGAAGAGTGAAAACCATTCGCCCGCAAAACCAAAAGCCGCTCTCAAAAAAAAAAGCGAATCCGAAGCACCCTCTTGGCTTATCTCAGCACGGTAACACGAAATTATGGCGTAGCCGCGTAGCGTAAAAGGATGTTAAGTCGCTTGCCACCAGATGACAGGGTCAAGCAGAGTAATCGCGAGTTGCTAGGCTAGGTGGCGCTAGGTACCGTCCAATTCATGTTTTACAAATTTTTTTATATTTTCTTACGACACAATTGCGTTTCCTTTTCTTCGGGAATCTCTAACACATGTCGATACGTTACGCACACTACAAGCATCAGGTGAACATATATTTAGCTCATATACAGACATCATTACAACAGCACACTACCCCGATCACTACTCCCGAGCCCTGCGTTTCCGTCTTTTATAATACTTTTAATGGCTCAAGGGATGAATCTCTTATTAAAATGAAAACGCTCGATCATGCCGTAATTATTTGAAAGCCAATAAATCGAGCCGCTCCAATGTGGTTCGAAGCCATGAGTTTGTTTTCCCGCACGGCCCTTCGTAGCCAGTATTCATATTGTAGTGTTTGTTTTTCCATTTGTGCTGTTCGCGCACGGCTGCAATTGCCGTCTTGAATTAATCTTTGTAGAGCGGATATTCAGTCAGCTGGAAGTGATGCTTCACGGGCAGAGAAATCGCTTTTCGGTCAACTTGAATGCAGTCAAAGCCGCGACTTGCGGCAACTGTTAAGGTGCATCCCCACCGTTCATGACGTTTTGGTGCTTTTCCGACGGCTTATAACTTTCTTTCTGTATATCTTACAATTATAAAGTTAGTGTCAAATTAAGGAGCAGTTTCTCAACAATGCTTTAATGTCTTGATATCACGATTATATTAAGTTGTTAGTTAATTATTTGGCTTTTAATAGACCACAGTCTCTAATATTGAAGAAATTATTTCTCCAGCTATAACGTCCCATCGTCCACGATATTTTACGTGAGCGTTTGGTTAGATGTAATAAAATAAAGAAGTAAGCAACGAACTGTACAGATGATGTATATTTTAAAATAAAAAATAGAGTTTAAAATTGTAATATTTTATGGCGCTTTCAAAACGGAATCACGTCAACGAATCAAAATAACGAGACATTAAATTATGAACCATCCTTCGATATTATATTTTCCAGAACTTCCATATCGATATATTACACGTTAAGAATGTTATAAGACCTCAAACTTTTCCCATTCAGTTACGGCGAATTCTAGTTTCTTAATATAAAGTACAGATGGCGACACGTGTTCAAGAACAGCTTGATGTGCATTTTCCGTCGTGTGCCGCTTGGAACGCCACGTGAAAGACAGAAAAAGCGTCAGATGTCAGGGTGTCAGATACCTGGATGCCCGCAGTAAGCGAGCCAGAGATCTCAGAACAAAAAGCGCGAGGCTGCGGGTGCGCCACAGCTACTTTGGCGCGCGTTCTACTGTGCGTCGGTACACATGCCCGGCGCGATCCAAATGAAATGGGTGCCATGAAGTGAATTCTGCCATTTCAGATTCCGCCACGTATGCGAAAACATTTTAATGTTTTTATCACTTGCATAAATCATTTACGATATCAAACTATGCTTGTTGGAATGGTTCGACTATATTTTGTTTGAAAAACCACCTCGGTGGCTCTTAAGTGGCAATGACATTAAAACGTCTCAGTTCCTCTCAGCCAACGCGCTGGCCTATGAATCTATATTTGTCGGGTTTAAATATCGGCCGAGGTGCCCGCGATCCGACGGAGGCCAATCTGAGATTTCGGTTGCACGTCAAATGATCTACGGCTAGTCAACATAAACCCGCAATAATTTTCTTTTTTTGTTTTGGCGTGTTAAGTGCTTTTTGTTGGTTTGGCTTGTGAAACCCTAAGATATGAATATTTGCTTTGCTTTACCTTAGTTCGGAGCGCAACCAACGCTACGGGCTGATCAAGCCACTGAAGCAGCGCCAAGAGCGCGAAGTTAAGCTGTTCGTTCTCTTTCTGTTTTTATGCGGTCGGGCTAAACTAGACCCAAAAAATAAGGTAGGCTTCATACAGATATGGATGCTTAAAATTATGGTTGTCAGTTATGTGAAGCTTTATCTGAAATCACAGGAAACGCTTTTCCGTCCTCCACAAATGTTTAAACAGTTGGCGGCAAAGCAAAGCAATATTACGTGAGCTTCCTGACACCGAAACTATTCCTGAGGAAGTCGCACTTTTAAATCATGACGACCGGCAGTTGCATTTGATTTGTTAATGACCACCAACATGGCGGCGCCCAAAACAATATCGGGGGAAAAATTGCCGATACTCTTAAGGCCGGTTCTCACATGCAGCGAAGCGCTGATGTAGCGCTCCTCACGTGCCGTCAGCTACTTATCGTCTGCCATGAGCAACATTTTTGACGGTGCGATACAAAGCTGGTTAACGCTCCCGTCAGCACGCGCTTAGCGCGAGGTAAGCGCTATGCTTGGAGCGCTCCGCTGCATGTGTGAACAGGCTTTAAGTGTAGCTCATTTGGTCTAGCTCACAGGATAAATCAAGTGTGGTGGGGGATCGTTGGCCGAGTGTGCTGTGGCACCGCAGATCAGAGCACGCGGAGAATGCTCGAGCGCGAGCTCCGTTCAAAGCACGGAGCTCCCGCTGCAGAGCGTGTAGGGACTAAATGCCCTCGATGCCCTTAGCGAAAACTAATACGTTTGAAATATACCATATTCTGATTTGAGTGTATTTGAAATACAGTTCATAATTGTAAGTACACAAAAAATAGACCGAAAATATAAACTTCTTTTTTTTTACTTAGTACTAAAATATATACTTCTAAAAATCATTTTAAAATACCTTTACTTAAACTACATTTGAAGTTTCCTTCATGCGTTTTGAAATATGTAAATACTAAATTAATAGGAACAAAATACCTTTCACATATATTTCTTGAAATATTTATTTAATTCATGCAAAATATACTCCAACCCTAAAAAAATGGAGCAATCAAAGATACGTGCAGAATACTCTTAAAATACCTGAAAATCGTAAATACTGTTGTATTATACTCTAAGTACCTTTTGACTGCAATACTTTGGTAGTCTGACTTAAACTACCAAAGTAATGAAAAGCTCGCCTATCAGAAGTTCACTTCAAGCAGATTTAGAGTACACTGAAGCGCCTAAACACAACATTTGATTAGTTTGTCAATTGAGTTGGGCAGCATCGCACTGATAAATCAGCGCAGTTTATGTTATTGTTTCCTTTTTTCTATCAAGAACACACCTGATCAGTTCTTTGCACACCAATCACAAACGGGGTTCGGGAACTACAACCACAACATTTGCTGATGCTGGAAAGCTTAAGGGGGTGCTGTGAACAGGTACGTTTGGCGTGGTTTTGTTAGCACAATGTTAGTTCACTGAACGTGTATACTCACCATTGTACGTGATGTGAATAGTGACTTTAATATAGTGACATTAACTACCATATTAAATAGTCTACTACTAAAAAGGAAAGGCAAAATAACTGCTGTAAGATACTTATTTTTCGCGGGCTCAATATTTCGCGATTTGGGTCAAAGTTGGAGTTTTGGAATAATTCGCAAATTCTAATTTTTGCGACGCGCTGGGATCGCAATATAGATTTTAATGTTTTTCCATTTTGCCGGAATTGTTCACGGGACCTATTTTTCGGAATTGTAGGCGATTCGCGAACTTTGCGAGAATTAGGTCCTCACGAAAATAAAGTCGTTTACAGTATTTTAAAGTAAAGAAACTGCCTTGATTCGCTTCGTCCTGAGTGATGCTACGCAGAGAAGCAATAGCATGTATTTTATGAGCCGTTTGTGTGGATATTGTTTTAGGGACTGCACCGAATTGTTATTAGTTGTACCAATGCTTTTTGGTAAGAGATATCGTCTACGAACTTCCAAACACTGTTTCCCCTTTGACAGACTCCCGAGGAGAAGATCGAATACTTGGAACCTTAATAAGCGCAGAGGTGGTCACCGAAAAAATGATTACCTTCAATATGTAGGCTATATAAGGCTCTAGAGCAGTCAACGGGACTGTGAATGAGCTGTTCAGTGCGTCATGGTGTTTGTGTTCGTTTCCAATGTAGCTTTGTGAGATGTATTTAGTAGTACCTTAAATACCACAGGGACACCATTTGCTGACAAAATCGAAAGTAAAAAAAAAAAATTGTATAACCTGTTTTTAATGAACAAATGGCATCTCGAGTGTGAAGGGATAATATTTTTGGTATATCTAAAATACGTTTTGATTCATATTTATAATGTATTTTGAATACCTTACGCATTTATTTCGAGTGCGGCCAAAATAATACAGAATAAATACAAAATGAATATTCGTATTCAATATATTTCAACTTCGTTTGAAGTACGGTCTCTTTTTGCTAAGGGTGTATTTGCGTTGGTCTTTCAAATAACCTCAAAGGTGCCAGTGCACGAGGCCCGTGTCTCGACCGGCCCTTGGACACAAATGCCGACGCAGCACTAATGCATTCGAGTTGCCTGTGTGGCACGCGTGCCACACAGGCAACTCGAATGTCGTTTTCAACGAATGACATTCATGTGATCAACGAATCGGCTCGTGATCTGTCACGCGTGGAACGCCGCACGCTCGGAGTGTCGCGCGCTGATTGTCCGATCCTTCAAATGTAATTCGTTGTAAATGGAATTCGAGTTGCCCGTGTGGCACGGGTATATAATGACAGGCCCTTGAAAGCGAATGGCGGCGGAGCGCCCGCTCGTGGCACGTGTCTTGCTCGTTTTCACAATAATGGTTGGCGGTACTTCTAAAAAACGCCTTTATCAAGGGGCTTTGGCAGGGATGGGTTCAGTCGACCATCTGCATCCTACGGTCGTGCGATCGTGTATCACATATAGTGCGTAATGCACGTTAAAGACCACGAGCTAACAGTTGCACTGCACTTTTTATAACCTTCATCGGGTCACAATGTCGTCCTACGAAATTGCTGCTTCCTAAAAAACTAACGAGACCGATCTCACCGGCCAGTTTGACTACGCCACCGCTGCCGCAATGCAGCGAGGGAACTTTAGTCTTTGGGCACGTGCGACAACCTCGCTGGAGCTCTTCGCGTGTAGAGCATGAGAAGGCACGAGCCCTCGCGTGCACGGCCGTCTGCCTCCTTTGAACTAAAGTTATGGCGGCTTTACGCATGCGCCTAACGCTTAGTGAGATCGGTCTATATTGAATGCGCCGTTACATCGCATTTTTAATGTGTGTTCGCGTTCTTTTTTTAATTTTTTCTTTTTTGTCTACATCTTTGATTATGTGGCTCTTACTTATAATGAAACAGACTATAGTTGTCAGACTTCTAAAAAAATTTTATGTAACTAAGAAAATTACACATGAACGTAAAAGTAAAAAAAGAAAAACGCATGGGCGCACTTACTAAAAATAATTGAAATAATAAAATTGATTATAATTGTGTTTTCAAAGGTTTGAGTGCCCCAAAAGCTATAAAAGCGAGCTCGGTGATTTGGATGGTGCGCTTGTTCACTGGAAGTGTAGTTCAGGACAGTATGCTCGCACTTGTACGTTTCGCTTCGCTCGCAGGATAAAGCCAAATACTTTATTGGTAATGTATTTAGTGAAAAAAAGCTTACCTTCTGTATATTTGCAATGCGCTCAGTTTTCGCGTGATTACACGCTTGTTTATCATTATAGTTTTCGTTTCCCACAGCGATTCAGTTCGTGCTCTTTTTTGTGCCACATGAAATATTAGAGACCAAGATAACCCAAGAGCATTCTTTTTCGCAGATTCTAAAAAAAAAAAAAAAGAACTGCAACTTGCCACGTGTGCCACAACCAATAGAAAATATTCTAAGCTTCACATATGAACGCTTGCCTGACTAAACATTGTTGTTTGTCAAGAACAAATGTGATCGTATGATATCACGTGGGAAAAACTCGTTCTAAGCCCGCGACCGTTGGCATGCAGTGAATACTCATAATCGGCGCCGAGATGATTGGTGGCCGTCAGCAGGTGGAGTTTTTCTACCAACCCAGAGTTAGAATGTTTCCTTCTTTCTGTTGTAAGCAATCAGGAGACAACTTACACCAAATCTGAGGGTAATAAATTACTATGAGCATTCAAACACAATGGCCTGAGCAGTATATGTGTACAAGCTTTAGCTTTTGATGCACCCTTAACTTTCGACACGCTCAACGCTAGTGTAAAAGGTAGGGCTGTTTCATTCTTAATCAGCGTACCATCTGCGTGCTTACACTATATTTTACACAACGTCAAAGCCTACCCGTTTGCATCGTTTTCATTTTTGCACACCACTACTTGCGCGCATGAATCACCAAATTAAGACTGGCACAGGATGTCACAAAAACAATTTACAGGTTTTTTTTTTTACCGAAAAAATAAACTACGCATTGTCTAACTTTCTCCGCCCAAAGGTAACGCTAGGCCACAACCAGACACCAAAGTTTCATCCCGAACGGACACCTTATTCAAAAGTTATAAGTGATTTTCTGAAAGTTCCAATGGGAAAAATGGAGCCCATTTTCGGCCTGTTTTTCGTTTCTGGTGCCCATAGAGCCCCATGTATTCGAAAACTCTGTCGGCCGCTATTTTCCCATTAAACTTTTCAAAAAATCAATTATAATTTTTGAAGAAGTTATCGTATTGGGCTGAAACTTTGACATCTGGTTGTACCTCTAGCGCTACCTATGGGCGGAGAATGAGCGTTCAGCGATGCCTAGTTTATTCTTGCGGTAAAAAGAAACCCTGTATTTTTTTCTTTTGTGACACCCTGCAAGTTGCTTAAACTATGTGCAAAAGCTATCAACAGACCCAAAATCTTCGCATGGTCAGTCATTGCATTTATCACGGAATTCGTATTAAAATTATTAATTATTATTTATTGCTGCGACTTTATTTTTAACCTCGTCATTTTTTATTATGACCCCATGACCCCCCCCCCCCCCCCCACCAGTCCTACTTTGGGTTTACCAAACTCAACATCTAAACCTGAGTGTCATTTTTTGTGTTTTACAGTCTCGTGGTTTGGGTCAAACTGAACACCCAGCTACCTAAATGAGACACCTGACCACCCAAAAAAGAGTCTTTTCTTTTAGGTAGTTAATTCCTCAAGCTAGAATTTTGTAAACCAGACTATGACGTCATCACGTTTTGCTGGAAACCCACAAAGATCCAAACATATGCACGATAAAAGGGCCGGCCCGTCATATTGCCGCCCGCAGAGCCGACAAAGCAACGCTTTGTCACGGATTTCTGGAAGATTCGCGTTCATTCTTGCACCAGACAGAACTTTCGCCCTGTTTTCTCGTCCTCGGAAGTGCCAGTTCATCCTCACCCCGAACACTCGACGCTCGAACCTTCTTTGCCGAACTTTCGAGATGGTGGCGTGACGCACTCTAGATAATCAGCTGCCAGCGACCTTGTCGAGTCAGTCTCGCTCTCGCTCTTTGTTACGCTGCCGAATCACCGCCTGCCTTTCTGCTGCCTCGACGCTCTTTGTTTACTGTTTTTTGTTTGGAACAAATTCGCCGATTAAACCTTTTGTTTTTCAGTTCACTGTTCGTCCTCTCGTCACCTTCATTCGTATCAGTATAAATCTAATCATATTGTAATGTATCATTGGCCTCTCAAATCTCCGATAACGGCGCACAGGTTATTTTATATTTTTCAACGCGTTGGTAGTTTTGTTGTGCATGTGTCTCGCCATTTGGCTCATGACGATTTTCGCATTTTGTTTTGCCTACATTTGCTGGAGACGTGAGCTCGGAGCGTGGCGACTGGCCCCCTTGCACGAGAACTGATGCAGCCGTGCGCGTTCCAAAGAAAGCTTGTGCAGAGAAAACCAAGCAAGTGACCAGGGATGTCAAATTCTGGGTATAGAAGAATATCCAACTCTATCGAAGCGCCACCACACACCATTTCTCGCATATATGTACAGGCCTGGATGGATGGATGGATGGATCTGGCTAAACCCTGTGAATCGGGCGGTGGCTTGCGCCACCTAGCCAACATTATAAATCTAATTATATGTTTTGAATTCCAAGATTAAATCTCACCCCTGCCTCGATTTTAGCCACCAGTCTGATAACCTCCGCTTGGTCATTTCTACCCGTGTAAAGTCTATTTTTCCTTCACTGTCTTTAAAACCCAATGCCTTGATTAAATCCGCCCGGTCACTGTTAACTGTTGGGTGAAGCCCTTTACAGAAAAGTATTAAGTGTTCAGCCGTTTCCTCCTGCTCCCCACACACACTACATAAAGTGTCCATCTCCTGGTACTTAACCCGGTAAGTCTTAGTCCGCAATACTCCTGTCCTGGCCTCAAACAACAAAGAGCTTCCCCTAGAATTATCGTAGATATTTTCTTTGCAAATTTCCTGTTTGAACATTCTGTACGTCTCCAGTGCTGGTTTTGTCTGCATACCCGTTTCCCACAGACCCTTCTCTGTTTCTTTTATCCTTTTCTTAACCCGTAATTCCTGGTTGGCGCCCCCACTGCCGCCCAAATATTTGCATGTTAATTTTCTAGTTCGCTTTCTCCATTTGGTATCTACATTCCTCATGTACAAATAACTGAAAACTTTCCTAGCCCACTGCTCTTCCTCCATTTCCCTCAAACGCTCCTCAAATTCTATCTTGCTGCTAGCTTCCCTGCCCTCGAATGACGTCCATCCCATGTCGCCTTGTACCCCCTGATTCGGCGTATTTCCATGAGCTCCCAAAGCAAGCCTACCTACGCCCCGCTGTTTAATTTCTAACTTTGCTTGAATATCTGGTCTCATGCACAGGACCGCATTGCCGAAGGTCAGGCCGGGAACCATTACCCCTTTCCAAATCCCCCTCACCACTTCATACCTACTGTAATTCCACAGAGCCCTATGTTTCATGACGGCTGCATTCCTGCTACCTTTCATCGCTACATGTTTTTCATGCTCCGTTAGATACTCAACACCATTAGTTATCCATACCCCAAGATACCTGTACTTATCCACTACCTCCAACATGACCTCTTGTATCCTATGCTCGCCACCATCTTTATCATTAAAAATCATCACTGCCGATTTTTCTTGACTAAATTTAAGACCTAGTTTATCTCCCTCTGTACCACAGATATCCATTAATTTCTGCAAATCTTCTTTGTTGTCGGCCATTAGCACTATATCATTTGCATACATCAGCCCCGGTAGTAATTGTTTAATCCATTCACCTTGCTTGATGAAAGAAAGGTTGAAGCCAAACCCGCTCCGCTCTAGTTTGTTCTCCAATCTTTGTAAGTATAACATGAACAACAAAGGCGACAAAGGGCAGCCTTGCCTAAGCCCCCGCTCTATCTCTATAGGCTCCGATACATTTGTTTCCCATTTTATAAGCACCTTGTTGCTATTATATATATCTTTTAAAAGATTAGTTACTCCAGCTTCTACCCCTAATGTACCCAGTATGCCCCACAAATTCTCTTGAATTACACTGTCGTAGGCTCCTTTGATATCCAGAAACGCTAGCCATAGGGGCCTTTGTTCCTTTTCTGCTATTTCGATACACTGCGTTAAAGAGAACAGATTGTCCTCTAACGTCCTTTGCTTCCGGAACCCATTCTGCAGCTCCCCCAGCACCCCCTCGCTCTCCACCCATGCCTGCAGTCTATCCTTTATAATCTGCATCACCACCCTGTAAATCACTGACGTCACCGTTATAGGACGATAGTTGTTTATGTCCGCTTTGTCCCCCTTTCGTTTATATATCATGCTCATCCTGCTTAGTCTCCATTCATCGGGGGCTTTCCCATCCGTTACCATTTTATTCACTTCCTCTCTTAATGCTTGCTTAGATTTTGGGCCCAAGTTCTTGATTAACATAATGGGAATACCGTCAGGGCCTGTCGAGGTGCTACTAGGAACTCTTTTCTCTGCCCTTTCCCATTCTCTTTGTCCGAACGAATCCATAGCACTTACCGGTCTGTTCTCCTGCGATAAAGCATGTGCCTCATTCCTTCGGTCTTTAAATTTTTCCGCCATCATTGTCCCTATATGCTGCATTGCCTTTTCCCCTTCCAGTCGAGTACCTTGAGCTGTAACTATAAACCTCTGTTCTATACTTGTCTTATTACTCATGGAGTTCAGATGTTTCCAAAATTTCTTGGCTGCCTTTTTATCCTTTTTGTGCACTTTTGACAACCATTGGGAAAGAAAATGAGAACAAGGGGGTTGTTCTCATTTTCTCACTGATTAAACAGGATGCTTCCCTTCTATAAATTATGAAATTATCCCATTTTCTGTCTACTTCGGCTTTTGGTTCCCCCCTTTGCTTGGAATGTCTGTGTTCCCTGGATGCTTCCTGGCGTCTCTCTATGGCGTTCTTAACCTCCCCATCCCACCAGCTCTTGGGTTTATGCCTTCCTTTTCCTTTTTCTCTACGTCGGACCTTGGATAGCTCTACCTCAAATAATCTCATAATCTGGAAGGCGATCCCACCGCCATCTGTTGGTTCAGAATCACACTAACCAGGGGTGGGGTTGCACCTTTAGTGTACCGAGCTACGCCGTTGCGGGCCCGAAAACGTCTAGCGCTCATCCCAGCGCGCCACTTGGAGGGCAGTTTCTACAGGAACCGTAATACATTTTAACAGTAAAATAAAGGATAGCGTTTTTTTTTTCGATTTTACCTTTTTTATGCTAAACTTCTATTGTAAATATACGTACTTTCCGTCATAGGTACTTTCGTACTGTTCAGTCTTTTCCCCAGAGCGCAATCACTCTCGGGGACCGACAGTCACATTGGCCACTGTACGATAAGAGCTTACCGTTCAGACCAGCGTTCCAACGTGACTATCCACACGTCGATCGACTGCACCTAATCCCTCAAGTAGTTTTAAACTCTATAATGTAAAGCGGAATGTCATCCTGCGACACCCCGCCCCCTCCATTCACGGCCCAACCAGCGGCATCAATGCCCGACAGTTTGCGTCATCTCATCTTGTTGTTACACCACTGATACGCGAACACACGGTCACATCGGCGATAATTCCAGTTTTCTGTTCACAACCCACAACACTGCCATCACGATGTCTCTGACACGCAGAAATACAGAACCACGTTGACGATGTTGCTAACACGCAGAAATACAGAATCACGTTGAATGCCGGTTGGCACTCGGCACGGGACAACAGAACCGAACTCAGCACTGAAGGCACCCAGGCAGCCGGCAGGAAAACCTGCCTGCCTTGGACGCAGTTCCCGCGATTTCCATAACGTCGAAAACGTCGACACAGTTCCTCGTGGTCTCGCTGCTGTAGTTCCGCGTGTGTCCCGCAAATCGGAGACGGCCGTCTTACCCAGTGTATGTAGCGCTACTGGCACTGCTCCGGAACTTCGCTGTTTCTAGCGGCTTCGTTAGCTCGTTCGATAAAATTAGTGGTAAAAACGTCAATGCTACCAAAATGTTCTGCACATTTGGACTAGAAAACGGAATTAAAGGCGGCCTTCGCTGCCACTGAAGCTCAATCAACTCAACATTAATTTATTAAACAACGTGCGCGATGTGCTCGAAAAACGAAACCGAAAGATGAGTCGGGAGGGCGAAAGCTTTCTCCGGTCTGCCTGGAGAAGGAGGAAAACGTGTCAGGGAATAATAAGGACTTTAATTTTCCTTTCATCGGTCTGCGTTTGTTTATGTGTGTTTTGGTAAATAAAAATTAAAAAAAACTTGATAAAAAGTGAAAGCTGCTTACAACTCCCTGTAACGCCGAATTAGAGCGCAGCTCTTGAGGAGGAGGAGGGAAGGGCACTGGGGGGGGGGGGGGTTAAACTAACCAGGGGGGGGGTGACGTGACCTTGGGGGGTGACGTGACCTTGGGGGGTCACGTGACCTTGGGGGTCACGTGACCCCCAAGGTCACCCCCAATGCCGATGATGTCATCACTGACGTCACTGATGACGTCATCAGTGACGACGACGATGCGGGTACCGATGACGTCATTAGTCACGTCACTGATGACTTCATTGATGATGACGATGACGATGCGAATGTCGGTGACGTCATCAGTGACGTCACTGATGACGTCATCAGTGATGATGACGATGACGATGCAGATGTCGGTAACGTCATCAGTGATGATGACGATGACGATGCGGATGCCGGTGACGTCATCAGTGATGATGACGATGCGGATGCCGGTGACGTCATCAGTGACGATGACGATGTGGATGCCGGTGACGACATCAGTGACGTCACTGATGATGTCATCAGTGATGATGACGATGACGATGCGGATGTCGGTAACGTCATCAGTGATGATGACGATGACGATGCGGATGCCGGTGACGTCATCAGTGATGATGACGATGACGATGTGGACGCCGGTGACGTCATCAGTGATGATGACGATGACGATGTGGATGCCGGTGACGTCATCAGAGGCGATGACGTCATTGGGGGGTCACGTGACCTCAGGGGAGTCACGTGACCCCGGTGGGGGGCTCGCGCGGTGCATTATGGGACATTTCCCATGATGCACCGGGGTCACGTGACCTCGGGGGGGTCACGTGCCCCCCACGAGGTCACGTGACCCCGGTGGGGGGCTCGCGCGGTGCATTATGGGACATTTCCCATGATGCACCGCGCGGTTACGCCGACGCCGACGCCGACGGCGACGCCAACGGCGACGCCGACGCCGCTCAAGCCGGAAACGGGCCCCTAAGAGCTGCGCTCTAAAAAAGAAAAGCCTGCTTTTTTGAGGATCGAACCTTTGACCACTTGGTCGGTAGCGCGATGTTTCACCCCTGCGCCAACTCAACAAGGAGGAACTCGCTCTCCACTATTCAACCGAACTGCCGTTCCTCCCTTCTCTGGGCAACTTGTCCGCAACAAGGAGGAACAGTTGCTGTTGCTACCTTTCTCCTCCTTTTTTTTAGAGTGTACACTCAGTAGCGCGGCACGAAAACTACGTCATGCCGTCGACGCGCCGCGGATTATCAGTGTTGCCAAGCTGCTTGATCCGATGGTTTCGGTTGCGCCCTGCCGCCGGAGCGAAACTTGAATATACTGTAGCGAAGCTGATGTCGCGGAAAAGAAGACAACGAGGAGAACAACACGGAGTGCTCGCGCCAGCTGGAAGCCTACGAAAAAAGCAAGCGGACGTCCAGTAAATGAACAGCTTGTAAGCGGTAAACGCTACATTTGGTGTCAGAAGTGGAGCTCCGTTCCGGCCGACGTTTTCCCCGAAACATGGAATCCACTTCCCAAGGTGAACACACCGCAAGTGTCAGCGCCGGAAATCTGGCCGCCTCGGACCCACCAGCTTCCCAAATCGTAGCCCTTATAACCAACCACCTCCAGCATGCCGAAGCCTCCTACGCACGGCGGGGGAGTCAGCTTCTGCAAAGCGCAACCTCTTCCTTTCGGGAATTGACGGAATCTCTCACCCAACGCCTCCAGCGCCTAGAGGACCGATTGCCTGACCCCATGGAGCCCCTTGTCGTTGACGCTCCAGCCCAAACCCTCTTGGGGCACCAGAGCCTGCGATTGAAACCATCCACATACAACGGTACCGCTCCTTGGCCCTCCTACATATCGCAATTCAACCTCATCGCTGACGCGAACCATTGGTCAGAGGTCCAAAAGGCTCAAGCCTTGGCCGCCCCTCTCGCCGGACTAGCGTTGACCCTACTGCATCATTTGGCACCTGAAAAACGTCAATCCCACCAGGCTTTGGTCGCGGCATTGGACGAGCGCTTTGGGGAAGGGCCGCTTCGGCTCCTTCATCATGCACAACTTCGCAACCGTCGTCAGTCTACGCTGGAGACCATCTCCGACCTCGCGGATGACATTAAACGCCTCGCACGTCTTGCGTTCCCAGGCTGCCCAGAGGACACGGTGGAGGCTGTCGCTACCATGGCATTTATCGACGCCATCTCTTCTGTTGAGGTACAGGATGCGGTTCGCCTTGCACGCCCTAAGACTCTGCGGGTAGCACACACTTGTGCCTTGGAGGTACAGGCTGCCCGACAGGCATCTCGATCCACGCGTGTAGAGTCCTTCATGCAACCGCAAACTCCAGCTATAAAGACGCCAACACCTCCGGCTCCAATTTGCTGGAATTGCCACCAGCAAGGTCACACGCGGTCGCAGTGCCGAAACCATGACTTTGGCTCTGGTAGCCGGACCGCAACGACAATGGCTCCAAGAAGAATTACGTCAACTCGCGTCTTGGCTTCATCTTTGACTTCCATCTACCTTCAAGGTGTCGTAGACGGGGTACCAGTGCGTGCACTTGTCCATACCGGCGCAACAACCTCTGTAATCCGGCCAGAAGTTCTGGTGAAAGCAAACCGAGTTGTCCCAGCAAACTCCGGTGGCTATGCTCTACAGACCGCAACAGGGGAGACGGTAGCTGTACTCGGCTACACTACCGTGCCTTTCACCGTGGGAAGCCTTCAAGCTGCTTTGCCCGTTGTCGTCGCGGCTGTCGAGGAAGAGTGCATTCTTGGCGTTGACTTTCTCAAAGCACACAAATGCGTGCTTGACTTCAATGCCGGATTGCTGCACTTGGGAACCGACTCGTTTCCCCTGGGTGCTGCCACAGTGACGGTTCTTTGCGACAGTGGACTCCCAATAAATGCCGAGTTCCCGTGTCCGTGTCTCCACGTATTACCAACCAAGTTGGACCCACACGTGTTACCTCTCTACGAGGGCGCGACTGTTGGCCTCGATAAAACCTGCACGGGTAAGCTTCATCAGCTACTTAAAAGATTTACAAAGCTTTTCAGCACGGGAGACAGTGATATGGGCTTGTCATCAGCAGCAACACACCACATCGTGACAGGACAGGCTACCCCTGTACGATAGTCTCCTCGACGAGTTCCCCTTGCACAGCAGTCATCTGTTAACGACATGATAAAGACCATGCTACAGCAGGGCGTGATTGAACCCGCGTGTTCCCCTTGGTCTTCACCAGTCACACTGGTGAAGAAGAAGGACGGGTCAGCACGTTTTTGCGTGGATTATCGACGACTTAATGATGTCACCAAAAAGGACTCCTTTCCTTTGCCTCGAACTGACGATATCTTGGACGCTCTCGCAGGCAGCGAGTGGTTTTCTACGCTTGACCTTAAGAGTGGATATTGGCAGGTTCCCGTACACCCGGATGACCGAGAAAAGACTGCCTTCACTACAGGTCATGGCTCATTTCAATTCCGAGTAATGCCATTCGGGCTCTGCAACGCCCCGGCTACATTCCAGAGACTAATGGAATCTGTGCTGCATGGTCTCATAGGCACAGTTTGTCTTGTATACCTCGACGACATTGTGGTATTGGGCAAGACATTTTCCCATCACCTGACGAATCTCGAGCTTGTGCTTGCACGACTTCAAAAGGCAAACCTAAAGCTTACACCAAAGAAATGTTCGCTGTGCACAAAGCAGGTTGAGTACCTCGGGCACATCATTTCGACGGACGGAGTTTCCACAGATCCTCGGAAACTCTCTGCTATTGCCGAGTGGCCAACCCCAAGATCCATCGATGACGTTCAAAGCTTCATTGGGCTGGCATCCTACTACCGAAGATTCGTCCCTAGTTTCGCCCACATCACCAAGCCCTTGTATATCCTGACAGAAAAGAAAGCTCCGTTTGTGTGGTCCCCAGAATACCAACTGGCCTTCGAGACACTCAAAAGGGCCCTCACATCTACACCAACTCTTGCCTTCCCAAAGGACACAACACCATTCATCCTTGACACCGACGCTAGCGCCTCGGCAGCCGGTGCTGTACTATCGCAACAACAAGATGGGCATGAGCGAGTCATTGCGTATTATAGTAAGGTTTTTACGAAGCCAGAACGCAACTACTGCACCACCCGACGCGAATTTTTGGCCATCATCAAGGCCATAACCCATTTCCATCATTATCTTCTGGGACGGAAATTCATTATCCGAACCGACCACGCATCATTGACTTGGATGTTGAGTTTTAAAACCCCTGATGGACAGGTCGCCCGATGGCTGGAACGCCTTCACCAATACAACTTCGAGATACAGCATTGCCCCGGCTCACTCCACACCAATGCCGACGGCCTTTCGCGTCGACCATGTGGTGAGAAGTCGTGCAAGCAGTGCACAAGCATTGAAAAACGCAGCTGCATCTCACTCAAAACAATTCCTTGTGGCAACGAAATGTGGACACCGGAAAGTCTTCGGGCAGCTCAACTTGACGATCCAGACATCGGCCTGCTTATACAATGGAAAACGAAGAATAGACGACCTCAAGGCAAGGAGGTATCCAGCTTATCTCCTACCCTTAAGGGGTACTCGGTGCAATGGGACTCTTTGTACCTTCGCGACAACGTTCTCTATCGACGCTGGGAGTCCGCTGCGGGTGGCTCTGTCGTCTGGCAACTGGTACTGCCACACACACTCTGCTCCCACGCATTTCAACAACCGCACAGTAGTCCAGAAGGAGGACACTTCGGCGTAAATCGCACGATAAAGAAGATTTGCCAACGTTTCTACTGGCTGCAGTGTCACAGTGACGTGAAGCAGTGGTGTCGACAGTGCGACATGTGCGCCTCCCCTCCCGTAAAGGGCCTCACGCCAAACAGCGAGCACCGCTTCAAGAGCATGTGACGGGGGCGCCTTTTGAGCGCGTTGGCATTGACGTGCTAGGCCCACTTCCCCGATCTAAATCTGGTAACAGGTTTTTGCTAGTCATCGTTGACTACTTTACAAAGTGGCCGGAGGTCATTCCAATTCCAAACCAGACCGCCCTGAAATTGCTGACGCACTGGTGAAGAATTGGATCACCAGGTACGGGGCGCCCCTGAGCATTCACTCGGATTAAGGCAGGAGCTTCGAATCTCACGTATTTCAAGAAGTTTGCAAGATCTTCAACATCGCCAAGACGAGGACCACACCTCTCCACCCGCAGTCAAACGGCTTGGTAGAAAGAATGAACCGACCCATCTTACATCTGTCGATATTTGTAAATGATCGTCAAGATGACTGGGACAGCATCGTGCACCTATTTTTGTACGCATACCGTACAGCACCTCACGAGGTCACCGGTTACACGCCAGGGATGATGCTGCTCGGCCATGACCTTCGTATGCCCTGTGAACTAACCAACCCACGAGCATCAGAACCGGCCACAGACCCTGTGTCTTTCGTGAGCAAACTGAGAACAAATCTCGAGCGAATGCACGCACTTGCTCGACAACGGCTGTCAAGCGGCCTCGCTCGCATGAAGAGCCAGTATGACGCACACGTCACATCACGCCCTTTTTCACCAGGCGACAGGGTATGGTTGTATAACCCGGTTCGAAAACGAGGACTGTCCCCAAAGCTGCAGCGTCACTGGCAAGGACCTTTTACAATCGTGAAACGGCTCAGTGACGTGGTCTATCGCATACGTCAAAACGATCGATCCCGGGCTCTCGTGGTTCACCGTGATCGATTGTCGTTGTATGAAGGACTTCGTTAAACTTGGATAAAATTCCAGAAGACGGGAGGGGGATAATGTAGCGAAGCTGATGTCGCGGAAAAGAAGACAACGAGGAGAACAACACGGAGTGCTCGCGCCAGTTGGAAGCCTACGAAAAAAGCAAGCGGACGTCCAGTAAATGAACAGCTTGTAAGCGGTAAACGCTACAATACGATATCTATAAAACTACACGCACTACCGAGAAATAAATTCTATGTCGTGATTCAGGATCGCCGACTTCGACTAAACAGATCATAACCCAAAAATCTTAAAAATGGAGTGGAGTTGCCCTTTAAGGTAGGTGTCATGGATGTGAATTTTCGGGTGGTCAACCAGCCTGTGTGTGACGAGGTCGTCGGAGCCTGGTAAGAGTGGTGGCATTTGTTGCTGATTGCCTCTGACACAGCCGGATCCACCTCTTGTTATTCGGCGCCTGAACCGCTTGCGAGGTAGCAATGCTCAGCCTCGTGGGGCCTGGGCACCACGACGGAAGTCACAGCTGAGGCTCCGGGTCGCTGCCTGTCCCAAATACTTCAGCGCGCCGTCCTCGTTCACGCTCAATTCTTCTGTGGAGTTTTCTTCTTTTTCTTTTTTTTTTTTGTGATCCCTAAGTACGATCATGATAGCAACATGATGTGAAAGGGGATACATCCTTGCTAGGCAGTTAACCGTCGAACCTGACTTTTGCATAGAATCAGAATGCCCATGTCCATAACAGAAATCATTATAGATAGAAGTAGCGAATCTTGTAGGAACTTGAGGCTCCTAAAAGAACATTGGTTTATTTAATTTAGGTTATGTGTCGTGATACTTATACACAACGTAGATAATGTACACGTTATACATCTATGGTAAAAATTGAAAGCCGTTTACAACTCCCTGTAACGCCGAATTAGAGAGCAGCTCTTAAGGAGGAGGAGGGGAAGGTACGGAGAGGAGGCTATGCCCCTCCTCCTCTCCTGCTCTCCTTCCATTTAGGAGAAATTTTTCCGCTAGATTTAGCGGGGAAATTTTTTCCGCTAAATTTAGCGGGGAAATTTTTTGCTAGATTTAGCGGGGGAATATTTCCCCTAAATTTAGCAGGGGATTTTCCGTTAGATTTAGCCGGGAAAATTTTCCGCTAGATCTAGCGGGAATATTTTACGCTAGATTTAGCGGGGAAAATTTTCCGTTATATTTAGCGGGAAAATTTTGCGGTAGATTAAGCGGATAAATTTTTCCGCTAGATTTAGCGCAGAACGTTTCCGCTAAATTTAGCGGGGAAATTTCTCCGCTAGCTCTAGCGGGGAAATTTGCCCATAATGCACCGCGCGCTTACGCCGACGGTGACGGCGACGGCGACGCCGCTCAGGCTAGAAACGGGCGCCTAAGAGCTGCGCTGTAATATCACCTGGGGAGTAAAATAAGCAGACAATTCAGTTCATTTGCTCTAGTTCTCTCGATATAAACCTTTTTATGAAGACCTTTTTTCGGTTTACTTAACAACAGAAAGGATCATGTTAATAAATCCCGCTTTGCGATCATCTGCCCCGGTCTGCTAAAAACATAGTTTTTGTTAGATTACGTGAATGAGAGCCTGGCCAACTGGCGCTCAAGCGGAGTGACACATGGAGTCAAGTCTCAAGATCTTGGCGGCCTGTGGTGTGTCACGCTTTCTTTCCCAGACTTATTGCGAAAAGGATCTTTCTAAAGAACCCTGCCGGGCCTTATTAAAAATTTTATCGAAATTCAACTGCATCTCATTCGCATATAAATAAATAATTTCCATACATTATCGAGTGCAACTGTACCTCATGCGCGCGCATGAAAAAGGGGGAATCAGATTAATCACACAAAAAAAGAGGTCACCTTTAACATGTTTACAAAGCGACTGTTTGGCGTTTTAATTTTGTGATCTTAACAATGAGCAACATCTATGCTCTATCGCCTCCTTCCTACCTTTAACACTTTTCCTTTTTCTTATATGGCTTTGCTTCGCTGCAAAGTGCCCTTAGTGTTTGTGTACTTTTACATTACTGCCTTGCTTTAACATATCTCCGTTGTGAGTCAGTGCGTGTTTGTCCTTTGTTTCCTTCGTGTGCATTTGAGCGCTCTTTTTTATTATGGTAAGCCACGGCGCAATCAATGCCACGATATCTACTGTGATGAATTTCATAATCTAAGTGGTCATTGGAAAGTGTTTCAATGAAAAGAAACACGTACATGTGTTTCTATATACTGAAAGTTTAGAAATCAAGTCTGACAACAAAGATATGCAACAATTCAGTAAATATCTTTTTTTTCTAGGGTACCAGCTTGCATAAGAGTATGGCCGAACAATATTAATCCATGAAAGGTGGCAGTTCACACTCCGCGTGGTGTGAAAATGACTTTTCCTCGGTTTGTCTCTTGTTGCCTGGGGAACCGCAGTTATACATATACAAAATTATTTTAAAAAATTGGCGGCCGCCTTTACCTTTATGGTCCTTTGATACATGAACTGCAGTTTTTAGGGAGTAATCATTTTTGTTCGGTAAACTAAGTACAGTCTAGTATAGAATAGACCACGTCACGTCGTGTCACGAGACGTCAAGTTTTCCGCTAAGTCTAGTGGGGAAACTGCAGTGGTGTGTAGTTCACGTTACGTCAAGCAACGTCCCTATTGAACATTCCATCAAGATACGTAATTTGGGCACTGACTGCCAGTCAGCAGCCTTGGTGGAACGTTCCCTGATGGTCCATCATATGACGTCTGACTGCCACTGCCAAGGGAATTGCATCAACAAGGGCAGCATTTACATAAGAGTAAAGCTATACGCACTCATAAATATCGCCAAATGCCACGACAAAACAAAACGTTCGAGAAAAAAAAAGAACAAAAAAGGGAGGTCCACCGCAGATCGACCCCGCGTCCACTTGCGTACAAATCGGACACCGTAACACCTATGCTATGCCATCGCTTAGGAAACTCGATTTCACCATTCGTTTTATACGTGCTTAGCGGAGCGCGTATAGCTACTTCCGTCCGAAGTGCACTCTGGAGTGCGTATAGCTTTACTCTTTATATAAAGCTCAAATTCCGGGGTGGCAATCTTGGATGGCTATGAAACGGTTCACAAGCCGAGGTGGCCATTTTGCATGGCTGTGAAACGGATCACAAATCCTTAAAATGAAGGTAATTCATGACATCAAAAATCAGGAAAAGTGTGTACCTGTCCTCTGTTTTTTTCCCCCTTTTGAAATTGGCGTTTTTCGGGCAAAAGGGACATTCGTTTACAAACGGGACCACATGCACCGTAAGCATGTTTCAAAGAAACGCCCTCGATGTCTGAACCTTTTGGGACGACCGTATACACTTCAATTCGCAAAACCTATTCGACTCCGCTGAAGCTAGAGAGCAAGCATGCATGGTACGACAGACAGCCCTATCTTCCACGGACGAACGCGAGCAGCCCCGACACAGCGGTAAGGCCAATAGTCCATGCCAGATAGAAACGTATAAACTTTCTAGCCCAAACCTCTCGGACCGAGTCAGGAGCATTTTAGTATTGCAGCGCGAGATTCCGACAATGAGCGCATCGCTCTAAAGAATGCTTCAGCTGCCTATGCAATTAAGCCTTCAGCATGTTATGCAAAGCGCTCGTACATCACTCGCCGTGCTTCAGTTCTACTCACCTACCATGTAGAGTAGTTTCGCGTCGTTGAACGATCATTTTGTTCGCGCGTCTCCGGCCCAGTGGACCTGGTACACCTTGTCGTCTTCAACTACACCGCTAAAGTCCCTTACATCGTCGGAACTCACAACAGGCTGGGTCTTGTCGAGTAGAAATTCTACTAAAACATAAGACATTGTAGAGCCCGGGCAGAATCGACAGGTTCGAGCAAGCGGGCAATCAAAACGAGTCGAGAGCGATCGTTCATGGAAGCTCGGCGAAGCCTCTATGGGCGAAGCGAAAGTGGCTTGGTCGGCGTTTCGGTGGGCTTCTGATCAAGGTTGTCGGTCGGTTTCCTGTTAAATCTCTAACATCAGCGGTTTTATGGGCTCACTTCCCGAGATCGTTTTCTCGTCCATAGATTATTTTTCGTATTCATAGATTTGACGAAATAGTGGTGTCCGAACGAACTTTGCGTCCTTTGACCGTACGTCTGTCTGCACGTCAAAGCTTTTTGACGTACAGTCAGATACAATCGATGTACAATCAGAATCGCCACCAAGACATCTTGATGGCATTTCGCGGCAGCCGACTGCCATTAGGAAACCATCAGAAAGCCGACAAGCGGAGTCTGACTGGAGTTTGACTGCCGGTCAGAGTAACTATTTGGCCAATCAGACATGCTTGACGTACAGACAGGCACAGTCAGCGGTCCACTAGGGAACATTGACTGCCAAACAGGGTTACATAGATGGATTTTTCCTTCGGATTTTCCTGCCACATTTAGCAGAAAAATCGAATTGGCGCATAGGTCATCTGACTGTGCTTACTTGGTAAGCCTTTCACCTGGTAATGTTCAATTTGAAGTCTGCAAAACAAATTGGTTACCTTCATTTATTCAAAAATACTTCTTCATAGATTATGTGACGGCTTCAGTATTTTGAATTGTTTTATAGACCTAAAGGTATGAAAAAAGCACCCTTTTAATTTTTTTTCTTTTGTACATGCTGGTATAAAAAAAACGGTGTAAGTATATTTTCCCAGCCACCGTTCTTAAATTGCGCTAAAATTTAACCGAACAAAAGTGGCAACATATGGCATACAAGATTAAGTGCGTTCGCTCACAGCTAATCCTTGATATTCGGAAATTCTCTATGTATAGTCATCAAGAGTATATTAAAAAAATATATATGATTCCCAGCTGAGTGCTCATTATCACCTGTCAGGGTGGTTAAAGCTACGGAAACAAATGTGTGTAAGTTCAATAATAAGGGCACAAAAGCGTAAAATAAACTTTCAACAACTCGATGGTAAATGTCTTCAGCGTTTTCTAGCTTCAAGACAAACAAAAAAGTACAAAATATACTAAATTGTTTTACAAATGCGGCCATATTAATATGTGAATACTGATATCTGAACCCAAAAAATATACAAAATTTGTGCACAGGAAAAGTAGCAAACCGGCTTTTTTTACCTTTATAATAATTGTACGAGAATCCATCACAATGATTTGTTTCCTCTCAATTATTTTCCCAACTTCACGCATTGTCAGCATTCACATATCAGTCGTCTTTCGCTTTTTGAATAGGGCTTTAATTTTTCTAACACTCGACAGATTTCTGAAAGCTTACTTTGGATAGTATCGATATTCGACTGAAAGTCAACTTTCGATTGTTTTATCGATTACACGATCGCTAGTACTGATAGTCCACTATCGATAACAGTATGGATGGTACTATCCATAGTCAACTCTCGATAGTATTATTAATTTCCGGATATCGATAGCCCACTATCGATAGTGTTCGCCATTGTCCATTTTTTTTTTTTTAGAAAAACAATGAAAAGTATCGATAGTCAAATTTTCGGCAGTTTTGCATCCCTACTCCCATTTCATTGGATAGCGTTTTTTTCTTTTTTGTTTAATAACGTATTGTGTGAGGATACCATGGTGTCTCTGAGAGGCACAGCAGGGCCTCCATAATCATGTCACTTTGTGATACATGTTCACTTTCAGCGTTTTCTTCTGTCAAAAAAGAGTGGACAATTGTCGTGCCCACCTCAACCGGGAACGATAAGCTAGTTTCGTATTCTTTCAAAAGAAAGAATACGAAACGACGTCCTAAAAGAGTACACATGTCGAAGGAGGAAACTGCGGTTTTTTTTAGAAGAATATAGAATAAAGGTTCAGAGACCTTACCGCTTGTTGTACTGTGAACGACTTTATTTCTGCGGTCACGTAATTTCGTGGATTTCGCTAAGTATGACTTTCGGGAATATTTAGTGGGCACGACATGTTACTGTTGGAAGTGGCTTGCACTCTACTGCTTCCGATAGAGTGATGTATGTTGTTGATCATTTTTCCGAAATATTTTTAAATCGTGAAATTTGTCAAAAGTCGGTAATTCTCGAAACTTAGTTATTTTAGCATTTGATGCGGTTGCTGATACAGTCAAAAGCTATATTTCATTTAATAAAAAAGATTACAAAAACTATTGCGAAATATTTCAAATAAAAAGTTATCGTTAAAAAAAAATCTTTTTTTGTAAAATGCTTTCTAGACAGTTGTTTACATAAAATGACCTAACTACGTGAGGAACCTGATGGGGTAAGCAGATGCCAGCGTGTAAGAAGAATAGCGGCTTGGCTTTTTTTCAGTTTTAGCTCATACTCTGTTCAGCCCGAAGCCCATTCAGCCATTTTTTTTTTATCATCTTGCGACGCTTTTTGCGCGTGGATATGAACGGGGAGCGTACCCACGCGAGGAAACATAGATGTATGACTGGTCTAGCGAGCAACTAGCCTCCACGGCACTGTCGGTACTTCAAGTCCGAGGGTAAAAGTAAAGGGTAGCATGAAGAAGGGAGAAGTGAGGAAGAAAAAAGGTGCGACTTCAGTTTTTTTTTTTTTTTTGTGATTCGTAACTTGCCGCTATATTAATACATATTAATCCTAAACGGCAACGTTAAAAGACGGGTTCTTCATTTATTTCCTCTTCTCTCAAAAACGGCGAAGAGAAAATCCAGGATATTGTAAAGTAAGCGTATTCCTTTCTGCTTGTTAGTTGGCCTTTAAAGAGCTGATAATAGTACAGGACAGCCGCCTGTCGCATGTTCGCGTACATATGAATCACGACTGTACCCGTTGTTAAGACTCACAGATGATGCCTTAACGAAAGCGCACACAGCGCAAGTTTCTATTCATTATATATACTTCAATCAGGGCTCCACACTGTGATGTTCCTCTTCTACGTCCATACACTACAATCAATGAATTGAAGCTCGGTCCCGTGACGTCAGTGCCCTTCAGCGCAAAAAGCGAACGAACTTCCAAATTGTATTTACATTCTCACAGAATATCGGATAAGCAAAATAAACTATAAAAGCGGACGTGGTGACTAATCATCCTTTGTTTCCTAAAGGCTAATAAATTCTTTACGGAACTCTGATTCAGGTTAAAGCTGCTGAAATGCTGCTATGCTGACAGTAGAGATGCCCATTTGGAGGTTTGTGTCCTGCAATCGTATGTTTTAATTCATCCATATTTATATATCGCGCTGTCTCTTAAAGAGAAAACAGCGCACGTTAAAGGGATACTGCACTGAAATCTGGATATCGAAAAATAACACAACAGAAGAGTTAAACGGACACTCCGCACTCTAAAACCTCACGCATACATCAATTTCTCAAACAAATGGCCGCATTTTAGGAAAAGAAGGGCGCGGTCAAGCGAGGACTCTGACGCCACGATCCTCCGCGAACAGTTGAGAATTAGGGGAAGAGGCAAGGCTTCTCTCCTCCTCGCTTTGGTTCACCAACTCGACGAAACGAAGCGAGGAGGAGGGGGCTTGAGAATCGTGACGTCAGGTGTCTCGTTCGCCTAGCGGCGCGTTCAATCGCACATTTCTTTCTCAGCAATACGAATATTCGTTAGAGATATCGCTCTTTGAGTGGGGTTTTGGGGTTCTGCAGTGTAACGCCTATCGCCCTGGCGCTGTTTTGTGAGCTCGAAATTTCGGTTAAGTATCCCTTTAAAACTTGAATGCGAAGCTATTTATTAAGAAGAGGTAAAATTATTTGCAAAGCGCGCCTTAAATAAAAGACAAAGTCTAAATAAAGTTCGTTTGATCCGAGAAAAAGTAAAATAAAACCAGCCTCTAAAGAAGCAAAGTTCACAGCTCCCAAAAGCTTGAGCGCCATTCCCGCTGGACTCCTCTTAGGGAAATTCTTCCCAATTTGTTTTCAATTTTTTTAAGCTAGTGCTGGCTTGTCCGGCCACTTGCCAAAAACGAAAACTCGATCATTAACACTGCGTTCGGTTGATGAAATCCCTTGAGGTTTCAACGGGTCTGCGCTATACACCAATACAGTGTCTACATAGCAGCCCGCTTTGCCCCACACAGGTGTGGGCACTGCGCGTAAGCAGAAATCAAATTAGGGAGGGGTAAAGGGTTTAGGCGTGCGCGGTACCGACAGCAGAGCCATCGCAGCGGCGTGACGTCAGTGATTTGAGTTGGCCTACACCCGGTTTTCTCTTTGAGTCCGACCGCAGTCGACATTATAATGGATGGAGCCAATCAGGCAGCACCTGCGCTCGCTGTCTTTTTTTTCGGTTTGTCATCTCCGGCTCAGCCAATCCCGCACGGAACAAACAGCCTAGGATGACGGCGCATCCACTGTGCGTAATAGGTTTATTTGGTAATCGTAAACGCACAAAAACAATGACCGCTTCGACGTTGCAGTTCGGGCGCTGCATGATTGGCTCTACCGAATCGTGGCGTCCGCTGCGGTCGTTCTTGAAATTCAATGGGGTAATGCGGAACACAAAGTTCGTCTGCTTCTTGGAGCAGGGTGTGCGGTGACGAAAGAACGCCGAACTCGGATTGGCTCCGATTGGAAAGATAGTGGGTAGAAGTCGAGGCAGCTATAGTCAGTTACATATTAAGAAAATTTTCTAAGGAAAGGAGGGCTGAGGAGGAGGAAGCAGAACCAACGTGGGAGAGAGGAGAAGGTTTCCTTTTAACCTGTTTAGCATTCCGTTTGCTTCCTCCTCCCCAGTTTTTCTTTCCCTCGAATACAATTCTTAACCTGTAACTGACTATAGCATTGAGGTCTACATACAATATGTCCATCAAAGCCAATGAGAGCTCGGTGTTTTGAAGTCAGGGTGACTCATGAGTAAGTAGCAGACGAACTTGCAATCTGTATAGTATGCTTGTGAGACTGCCGCTGTGCAATCGCTACGCGAAGTAAACATCTCAAAACCCTCTACAGCTATTTTATATGACACACAAATACTGTCACGGAAAAACGTAGAATCGTGTGAAAACCTTTAATAAATGTGGATAACTTGGGCCAACAAACTATAAAACGGTACAAGCATCTTTAGCTGGTGAACCATGGGCGACTGTTCTGAACCAGCGCCTTACCGATGCTCTCATGCAAAAGGATCGTTTTGGAACGTCCTGAACCAGAAGACACGATGAAATCTGAGAATTACCGGGAATGAACCTTTTCCGTATACCGACGGTACCAGGCGGTGGCTGCACGAACTAAAAATTGAGGAAGTGAGCTACCTGCGCTACCAATCGATAATGGGAGCTACGCTACCAGTTTCTTCGCTCTCTGAGTTGCGGCGCGTGCCCAACGGAGCTATAAAGAGGGGCATCCGTGACATCCACCCCAATGTCGTGTTTTTCTTTCCGTCCACTTTATTTTTTTTTTGTGTAACACAATTACATATATGGTGCAACTACGTATTCTACTTGCTGATCTACAGCCTCCTTCCGAATTTCCTCGATTTTTCGTGCCGACTTCCGCCGCATGGCATCGGGCGCTCCCGCGAGCGCAGAACGCTTCTCGGGAAAGGTCCATTTTCCAGAATAGAAAAATAGAGACAAAAGACAGCAGCGGCCAAGCGGCTTCGAACTCCTCCGTGAGGCAGCCGCGTGCGTTGCCAACTCGGCTTCGCGCGCCGCAATAACACCCTCAAAGTAACAGCGGGCGGCTGCTACTAGTCGAAATAGAGGCGAAATAAAAAAGCACTGAACATATAACTAAATAGCATGGCATTCTTAAAGTTGTGTTCTTCTCCCTCACCGCTGGTCCGGAGGAAGGAGCGAAATCATGATGAGGCATCTTTAATCTTCGAGCCTAGTGTTCAACGGCTTACGCCGCCATGGGTGAACTGTCTTGTTCCCTAACCACGCGCCTCGCGTCCCCTTTTTTTGCACCCGCGCTCGCTCCTCGCACGCCTCCCGCATCGTCACCAAAGTTCTCAGTATCCTAAATCGCCACACATTTTATTATGGTCACAGTTCTGTCAGGTGCTTTAGCGTGTTTGCCCATGTCCTGTAAGGGTTGTGTTGTCGTTCGCCTTCAGCGTTGGCGGCCATTTTCCCGGTTGCCATGGCTAGATCATCGTCGTAGGTCCCTGTTGTACGTTGCCGTAATAGCCGCTAGTGGCGGTTTGTCGTCGTCGTTCGTCGTCGTGGTTCGTCGTCATAGTTTGTGGTCGTAGTTTGTCGTCGTAGGTCGTTGTCCCGGCTTGGTATCGTTGTTAGTCATCATTTTTCGTCATTGGGGTTCGTCGGTTTGGTCCGTCGTCATTGTTCGTCTTAATTCGTTGCAGCTCGACATTGTTTTACGTGGCTTGTCGAAGTCGTTGGTCATCGTCGGTCATTATACTTCTCTTGGTACACTAACACCTGTTGTCTTCACCGAGGGCGTTTATCATTGACTTTACGAGAGCATTCAGTATAGGTGAACGTTAACCAGCATCTACACGACAATGTCTAGCGATAAAACGTACATTCATCAAAAATGTATACTCTAAATTTAACCATTCAAACCGGTGCTTTCAATCCTTAAAAGAAATGTACCAGCATCTTGCGTCGGAGACAGAAGGGTGAGTCTCCTAAACCAGAGCCTTACGGCTGCTTTTATCCTTGGGATATGTTCTGGAAGGCTCTAAATTATAACACACGATGACAGCTGACAATGTTAAGGAACAGTCCAGAATAGCAAAGATTGATAAAAGGAAGGAGCGGTCCAAGAAGGCTGTGAATTACGTTTCTCCGCGTAGCAACCGCGTGGGTTGAAAACTCCACTACGCAAGTGGCAATATTATGATACGTTTAGAAGTTGACATATGTCGAGGTTAAGGGAGATATGGCTGGGTTCGGCAGCGCGGGCGAAAGCTCGCGCTGCCGATTTCAAGGATCCTGGGTTCGAGCCCCAACCCTGCCCGTTTCGATCTGGATGAGCATCGTACTGGCGTGCGGTCATGTATCCCTACTGCGTGAGCACGTTAAAGACCCTTGGTTAGAAGTCGTATTGCACTGGCAAGATTGCTCATCTACAGTCTAACCGGTGTCACCACATCGTGGCGGACTGATTTTACGCTGTATAAACACTAAACGTCCAATTTGACTTTTTGATTTGATGACTCACAATTTGTAGAGGGACCTCCCACAGAAACCAAAATGATCCCAATATAGTTTACACCGTCCTCACAGTGTCAGTTAAGACTCTCACAAATATTTACATTTATATTGGAGTTAAGGTTTGGAATTAGGTAATTAAGTTTTGTATTGGCTAAGATGCAATGATGCACTTTAACCAAACTGACTTAGAACGAAGTACAAGCATCGGACGGAGCAAAGAACGGTGATAAGCACAGATTGAATACCCTAGCAATATCTGTAGCGATAACATTAACATTTAGAAAAAAAGCAATATGTATATAAAAGACTTTTTTTTTGCGCTGTACAATTATCCTGAGAAAAATTGCCCAAGCAGCTAGAAAGCATGCACTTGAAGTTGAGCAGAACACAAAGGACTACATTCCTTTCTACAAAGCTCGTGCTAGCATAAACTTGTTCCCCTTTGAAGTCGTAGAGAAACTCCTGCCACTTTCTTCGATTTAAACGTTTCTTATTTTTGCAGAATCATATTCTCAGGTGTTACATTATTATTAGTTATCACCAGCTCGCCTGCACTCTCACTGATATTATGTTAGAAGTACCAGGGCATACGCCGCCCAGAAAACATTCAACATTTAAAAGCTAACGGCCGGTGAGAGCCACCAGCTAATAATACATTTCACCGCCTTTATTTACCACACATTTCTCATGACGACGCTGCCCAACACTGCCAGACGAGATGGGCCCTCTCTGCAGAGGCCCCATCAAAAACACTCTAAGTTCTGCAAGTTTCTTTACTATCGCTCCCTCTCCTTCTGTCATTAAACAAGAATAGTGTGAGTTGACAACATTTGCCCGAACAAGAGCGTAAATCACAAATCATATTTCGCGCCCCTCCCTCCCCACAGCCTCAGTTTCCCGGGTCACACCCACAAGCACCTAGTTGTCCTTAGCTTTTCGGCATTGGGGGACGGAAACACGCCCGACGCAAGAGTGCACGCATCAAGCCGCGAAACGTCGAGGCTGTCGCTTATGGGACTAGACTCTCTATGGGCATACAGTCCTTAAAATAAGGAGCCCCAATATCTCTTCCGTGTCTCCTTCAAACGTCCTTGCCAAATGCCAGCACGAGGAGAGAAAGCTCGCGCTGCAGAACCCAGGAATCCTGGGGCGCTATGTTGCGCTTTTTGGACTCCCACGGAGACTAGGGAGAAGAAAGTGACGTCAACAACGCGGCAAACGCAGATTGGATGTTGATTCGTGAGAGTCGCTGATGGCGAATTTCCAAACAAGAAAACAAAGCTCACTTTTCCTTTGTTTACTTCTGAGGAAATTCGTCAGCAGCGAATCTCACCAATCGACATTCAACCTGCGTTTGCTGCGTTGTTAACGTCACTTCCATCTCCCTTCTCGCTTCTCGCTATGGGAGTCCAAAAAGCGCAACATAGGGACCCTGGGTTCAATCTCTACCCCTTTTCTTTTCAATCTGGATGAGCATCGTATCGGCGTGCGGTCGTGTATCACAAAGACCCCAGGCCAGCGGTTGTACCGCACTGGCTAAATTGCTCATCTACAGATGAGACACCAGACGCCCACTGAGGCAGACTAACATCCGACTGTACAAACATACACACAACAATATGCTTTGCGTGGCCTGCGACTACGACGACGACGACTCTCGCTGGCAGCTCCGTTGTACGGTACTGTATTTACTCGAGTAATAGCCGCACTATTTATGAACAAGGCCCTCGCGTCTGCTTTTCCGCAAGACACGTATATACTCAATCATCGCGATGCGCATAAATTACAAAGCGAATAACTAAATCGAGAACACGATTTTCCATAGAAATGCAATCTTCACAGATGGTATCTTCGCGCGAAGACGTTATCTCTGTCCTGTAGACCGCTGGAATCATGCTGTCGATTGTGGTGATTGGTAATTCGCGTGCGCCGCGAACAAGCGAACCCTCAGGTTTTCTTCAGAAACAGTGCTGCTATTACTCGAGTAAATACGGTATGCTGTCGGCTTCGGCCCCTTACTTCTAAACAAATCAGCAAATATCTTGATATGAATCGCTTTTACGTTCCCTCACATTAGATCAAGGGCAGAGTGAAAGCGCTGGGGGGCCTAATAGACTCTTATCAATCGGCCAAGCAGTTCTTGAATAAAATACAAGCGCTCCAAATCTTTTAAGTCTGCCGAATATTCCACTTTCTCTCACAACCCTGCAAAGTCCCAACCAAAGTCCTATTGCCGCGCGCAAGGCTGAGAAAGCAACGCTCGGTCACGGTCCTCCAGAAAGTTCCCGTTTATTCATGTACCGCACGTAACTTCTATCATTTATCCCTGCTTTTGTTTTCTAGAAAGTGCGTGTTCATTCTCGCCCCGATCACGCGACGCTCGAACCGCTTTCGCCGAATCTTCGAGATAGCGGCGCACTCTAGATAAGAGGCCGCCCGCGACCTTGTCGAGTCAGTCTCGCCCCAGCGTTCGACTCTGCTGCCACGCCGACTTCGACGCCCGCGACGCTCTATTATTATCTTTTGTACTCTTTTATTTTTGGCACAAGTTCGCCACATTAAACGTTTATTTCTTCTTGTTTATTTCCTGTTTTCTTTTGGTCACCACCCGTGACATTTTGGTGGAGGTGCGGGGTACCGCATGCCCGTGCAGCGTTCTCCTCCAAGGGACCGCAGTGCAAGTCCGATTCCCGGCTCGGTGAGAAGACCACTCACCGCAGAACCTGAAATTCGGACCAGCCGCCGCACCAAGGGAGAGGATCCTGAGTACGGTTTGCTCCTGGACAAGCCCAAGCCGCAGAAGACGACAATGGCCAACCAGTCGCAAGCCCCCGCCGCTTCTCCCGTCGTCTACATGCCCGTCGCACCGCGGACGGCTGCCCCCTTCCACGGTGAACTCTACGAAGACGTCGAAGACTGGATTGACCAGTATGAACGCGTTGCCCGCCACAATGGCTGGACCGACGAGCAACGCCTGCACAACGTTTACTTCTCGCTTGAGGGAACCGCCAAGCACTGGTACGAGAACCATGAGTCCTCTTTGACGTCGTGGGACATCTTCAAGACCGACCTGAAGGCTACGTTCGTCAACCACCACCGCCGAGAGAGAGCCGAGGACCTACTGCGAACCAGGACCCAGGGCCCCAATGAAAGCGTCACGAGCTTTGTGGAAGACGTCCTCCGCCTGAGCTCCCGCGCCGATCCTCAGGCCACCGAGGGAAAGAAGCTGCGCATTTTGATGCGGGGCGTGAAGGACGACATCTTCGGAGGCCTCGTCCGCAACCCGCCGGCAACCGTTGACGCCTTCGTCAGCGAGGCGACAAACATCGAGCGCGCCCTCCAAGCGCGCGCTTCCCACTACCAGCGGCAGCCAAGCGTCACTGCAACCGCGCTGCTCAGCGGTGAAAACGTGCCTGGTACGGACATCCGCGAAATTATCCGGGAGGTTGTCCGGGAGGAACTGCGAAGGTTGCTGCCAACCACCAGCCGTCCGCCAACCATTTCCATCGCCGAGGCTGTCCGAGAAGAAGTGCATCGCGCGGTCCAACCAGAGGTTCCCGTCACCAGGGTGGCACCGGAGGAACCGACGTTGAGCTACGCCGCCATGGCCCGACGACCGCCGCAAGCTTCCCGCCAAGCCACGGCGCCACCCCGAAGAGACGCCCCAACGCCGCAGTACCCCCGACGGCCGGAAGATCAGGCGCACGTTCCCCCAGAGCGACCTGCGCCGAGGAAGACAGACGTCTGGAGGACGGCCGACCGACGCCCGCTGTGTTACCACTGCGGGGAAGCTGACCATGTGTACCGCCGATGCCCATACCGACGACTCGGGCTGCGCGGATTCCATCCAAGCGACCCGCGCCCCCGGTATGGTGAACGCCCTCGGGAGATCGACGAGTACCTGCGACGACCCCAGTCCCCCGAGCCTGCGTCACGCCGAGAGTTCCGGTCGCCGTCACCACGACGTCCAGCTTCGCCGATGCACCGACCCCGACGTGAAAGCCTGTCACCCCTCGCTCCACGCCGGGGAAACTAGGCGCGGCAACCCCTGGAGGTGGAGTTGCCGAAGACGACCGACGCCAAGATCCTCCACGAACGTCGGAGGGCCCCCACTCGAACGCTACCGGAGACCGAAACGACGCTCCTGAAACGGTGTCCAACAACCTAAACGTCATCATCGACGGCCACGACGCATCGGCACTCGTGGACACCGGAGCAGACTACTCAGTTTTGAGTGGGAGGCTCTCCCGCCGCCTTCGAAAAGTCACGACGCCGTGGGATGGACCTCAAATACGAACCGCCGGTGGGCACCTCATCACACCAGTCGGGCGATGCACCGCTCGCGTCGAGATCCACGGTGAGACGTGCCCTGTAAAGTTCGTCGTTCTGCAAGACTGTTCGAGGGACGTTATCCTCGGAATGGACTTCCTCTGCGAGTATGGCGCCGTCATCGACCTCGGAGCAAACCGGTTGACGCTGCGAAAGCCTGTTTCACCACCGGAGGAACCCAAAGCGACGTCATCTGCGGTCCGAGTCCTCGCCAGCCACGTGAACTTACCGCCGCGGTCGAGTGTTTTCGTACCCGTCGGGATCACCAAAGATTTCTGCGGCGAAGTTCTGCTCGAAGGAAGCCTCCAGTTGCTTCTGGGAAGAGGAATAGGCGTCGCAAGAGGAGTTGCTGAACTTCAGGATGGCCGCACTGTGGTCCTCGTCACGAACTTCCGAAATGAAGCGCAACACCTCACAAAAGGTGCAGCCGTGGGCCAGGTCGAGGAACTCCAAAACTCCGCCGCTGTCGCCGCCATTACTGACGAATTCTCGCCACCTCAGCAAGACAGTGCGTCGCCAGCGCAGCTCGACATTGACCCTAAACTCCCGGGCCCGAAACGACGACAGTTGATTAACCTTCTCGCCGAATACCGCGACTGCTTTGCCACGTCGTCGAAGGTGCGCCAAACCACCGTTGCGAAGCACCGCATCGTTACCGAGGACGACGCGCGCCCGGTGCATCGATCGCCATACAGAGTCTCCGTTAAAGAAAGGCAGGCGATCCAGGAGCAAGTTCAAGAAATGCTGAACGACGACATAATTCAACCTTCAAGCAGTCCTTGGGCCTCTCCAGTCGTACTGGTTAAGAAGAAAGACGGGACGCTTAGGTTCTGTGTAGACTACCGGCAGCTGAACACGGTGACGAAGAAAGACGTCTACCCACTCCCCCGCATCGACGACACTCTAGACCGGCTGCGCCACTCTCGATATTTCTCATCGATGGACCTGAAGAGCGGCTACTGGCAGATCGAAGTCGACGAAAGGGACCGAGAAAAGACAGCCTTCGTCACGCCGGATGGACTGTACGAGTTCAAAGTGATGCCCTTCGGACTGTGCACGGCGCCAGCAACTTTCCAACGTGTCATGGACACCGTACTGGCAGGACTAAAGTGGCAGAGCTGTCTCGTCTACCTCGACGACGTCGTCGTGTTTTCCAGCGACTTCGACGAGCACTTGCGACGACTCCGAGCAGTTCTCCAAGCCATACGGACCGCCGGACTAACCCTGAAGCCGTCAAAGTGTCGGTTCGCTTATGACGAACTGAAGTTCCTCGGCCACGTGGTTAGTAACGAAGGTGTCCGCCCAGACCCCGAGAAGACTCGTGCCGTCGCAGCATTTCCAGCGCCAAGAGACAAGAAGGCCGTCCGAAGGTTCCTTGGGCTATGTGCCTACTATCGGCACTTCGTTCAAGATTTCGCAAGAATTTCCGCACCGCTCACACACCTCACGAAGGACGCCGAGAAGTTCGAATGGGCCGATGAACAGCAGCAGGCATTTGACGAGCTGAAGCGACGACTACAGACTCCTCCTGTTCTTGGACATTTCGACCAGGATGCGGAAACCGAGATTCACACGGACGCAAGTAACGCAGGGCTTGGCGCGGTTTTGGTTCAAGTACAAGAAGGCACCGAGCGAGTCATCGCCTACGCAAGTCGGACATTGACCAAGGCGGAGAGAAATTACTCCACGACTGAGAAAGAATGCCTTGCGGTCGTCTGGGCAATCACGAAGTTTCGTCCGTACTTATACGGGAGCCCGTTCCGGGTAGTCACGGACCACCACTCGCTCTGCTGGCTTGCGAACCTCAAGGACCCGTCAGGACGCCTCGCGCGGTGGAGTCTCCGACTACAAGAGTTCAACATGACCGTCGTCTACAAGTCAGGCCGCAAGCACAGCGACGCCGACTGCCTGTCCAGAGCTCCCGTCGCAACACCTTCCGGCAGCAGCGACGACGATGACGACGAGTGTTTTCTGGGCGCAGTGAACATCGACGACATGGCCCGGCGTCAACGAGACGATCCTGAGCTGCGCGCACTAATAGAGCACCTGGAAGGGCGCGGGAGTGCGATGCCACGTGTTTTTTCACGAGCGCTGCCGACCTTCGCCATTAGACAAGGTGTACTCTACAAAGAGAACTTCGGGAACAACAACTCGCCATGGCTGCTGGTAATCCCGACCGACCTTCGGGAGGAGATCTTTCAAGCCTGCCACGACGACCCGACGTCCGGACACCTTGGTTACAGCCGGACCCTGGCACGTATTCGTGAAAAGTATTACTGGCCCAAGCTCCCCAAAACCGTCCACCTGTACACGCGATCATGTCATGAATGCCAGCGACGAAAGAAACCTCCGACGAGGCCGGCCGGACTCTTGCAGTCAATTCCTCCGCCAACAGCACCCTTCCAGCAGATCGGAATGGATCTACTTGGCCCTTTTCCGCCGTCGACGTCGGGAAATCGCTGGATCATCGTCGCCACAGATTATCTCACGCGGTATGCCGAAACGAAAGCCCTTCCTTCCGGAACTGCTGTGGAAGTTGCCAAGTTTTTCATTGAATCCATCGTCCTCCGGCACGGCGCTCCCGAAGTCCTGATCTCAGACCGTGGATCATCATTCATGGCCCAGCTGACGCAAGAAGTCCTTCGTCTCAGCCACACCAGCCATCGCCGCACCACAGCGTACCACCCGCAGACCAACGGGCTGACGGAGCGACTCAACAAGACAATCGCCGATATGATCTCTATGTACGTCGACGTAGAGCACAAGACGTGGGACGAGGTGCTGCCCTACGTCACGTTCGCCTACAATACGGCGGTTCAAGAGACCACTGGATTCACCCCTTTCCAGCTGGTACATGGTCGGAAGGTAACGACCATGCTGGACGCCATGCTGCCCCATGAGCCATCTGACAACGAGAGCGACGACGCCCAGACGGTTGCTCAACGCGCCGAAGAAGTTCGCCAGCTCGCCCGACTCCTGATTCAAGACCAGCAACGCGTCGACGCCGGCCGCTACAACCTTCGTCGCAGGGACGTCCACTTCCAGCCCGGAGATAGGGTGTGGGTATGGACGCCCATCCGTCGCCGCGGCCTCAGTGAGAAACTGCTGAAACGGTACTTTGGACCATACAAGGTACTTCGTCGCCTCGGCGAACTGAACTACGAGGTGATGCCCGACGGAACACGAACATCGTCACGCCGCCCACCACGACCTGAGGTCGTCCACGTCGTGCGCCTGAAGCCGTACTACGCTCGATAGGACTGTGGACCTTTTGTGCTCCAAAAGACTCTTTAGTTTATCGTTCTTTTTTATTTTGATTTGTTTTACACTGCATCGGGGCGATGCACTTTTAAAGGGGGGAGTAATGCCGCGCGCAAGGCTGAGAAAGCAACGCTCGGTCACGGTCCTCCAGAAAGTTCCCGTTTATTCATGTACCGCACGTAACTTCTATCATTTATCCCTGCTTTTGTTTTCTAGAAAGTGCGTGTTCATTCTCGCCCCGATCACGCGACGCTCGAACCGCTTTCGCCGAATCTTCGAGATAGCGGCGCACTCTAGATAAGAGGCCGCCCGCGACCTTGTCGAGTCAGTCTCGCCCCAGCGTTCGACTCTGCTGCCACGCCGACTTCGACGCCCGCGACGCTCTATTATTATCTTTTGTACTCTTTTATTTTTGGCACAAGTTCGCCACATTAAACGTTTATTTCTTCTTGTTTATTTCCTGTTTTCTTTTGGTCACCACCCGTGACACTATGCACTCCCCCATTCTCAGGGTAATTCGACGTGGCTTGAACTCGCCGGCCTAATTTCCTCAGATGTTTGCTCTCATCCCTATCTTAATAATTAAGGCGCTTGAATGGAGGTATCGAGGATGGAATGTTCGGATGAGAAACGTCCGCTGCCCGTCTCCGGAGTTAGCATAAAAACTGTATATCGACCAACGCTCGTTATATTTATTGAGCGAGATGTTTATTTTAATCGAAGATACGGTTGTGTCAGTAAAGACTGCCCGGAAGACCATGCTACTCCTTAGCAATTAATCTCAAATTGCCGGCGAGGCGGGCTGGTGAGCGTGATAGGTAGCAATGAGCGTCATTCTTTTTCTGCTTTTCGTAGGACGTTATCGGAAATTTTTCTACCAGCTACGTTTAGAGAAAGCATGTGGTGCGCGTTGCGGGGCTCAACGGAATATATTTGAGCGTCGGTGCTGCATCAGCATTCCTCGTATTCGGAGTCTGAGGCCGGTCTGGGATAGTGTGTAGAGGAACAATAGTTCCACGGACGTTCGTACCTTTAATTGGGGAAAGCTTAATTAACATTTTTTTTATGCTGATCGGTTTTGTTCCATATGGTAATGATGTTGATAATTAATTTCGGCGATCAGTTTGGGCTGTATCAATTAACGTACTTTGATAATCACTCTTGTTTAGAACACATCAATGCGCGGATTTCTCCCGCGAGTGCTTAGACTGATGGCATTTTCGGCAACTAATCAGGTCTCGTGGGCGACATAAAATGGCTCGCTCGAGGGGCGTTCTAACTTCTCAATCGGGTGCCGTTGAACGCGAGAGGCTGCTCGCACGTTTCGAGCCTGCTTTGGTTCGCATACCGGCTGCGCGCTATCCGGCGAATGTCAACGACTCGCTTTTTTCCGCATGTTCATTTTCCTGGTACTGACGTTTTTGATAACGTATCATGCTTTATTTTTGTTTTCTACTGTAAAGGCTACCTGGCGCCTACAAAAGCACGCGAGCAGCTTTCCACACATTCAGAGGCAGCTCATATCGAGTGGGCAGGACACCCGCCGATAGGCCTGTTGTGTGTTACCCACGTGACTATATTACGAAAATAATCCCTGAACAAGGGGAACAAGAGGGACAAAGGAGAAACACAAATCTCCAAACACAGCTAGGTGACTGGTGCGCGACCAAAAAATACCGCCTGGCGCGGGTATGGAACCCCGGAACCTCTCCATTTTCAGTGGAGTGCTCTACCAACTGAGCTAACCAGGGGTTAGAGTCAGTAGAGCAAAAAGGTTTTATCATCTGACACCAGTCTAACACCAACAAGAGTGAAAAGATTGAAATTTAAGGATATTATTTTAATCCAATTGAATGCAAAGCTGCAAGCGAGCTGGACAAGAATAACGAAAATAAGCCATGGAGAAGGCGAACAAGAGGAACAAAGAACAAACACAAATCTCGAAACACAGCTAGGTGACTGGTGCGCGACCGAAAAATCCGCCTGGTCCGGGTATCTTTGTCCCGCTTGTTCCCCTTCTCCAGGGACTATTTCCGTCATTCCTGTCCAGCTTGCTTGCACTTTTGCATTTAATTGCATTATAACAATACACCTAAATTGCAAGCCTTTAAACCTTGTTGGTGTTAGACTGGGGGCAGCTGATATAACCTGTTTTCTCTACTGACGTCCAACCCCTGATTAGCTCAGTTGGTAGAGCGGTCCACTGGAAATGGAGAGGTCCCGGGTTGGATGCCCGGACCAGGCGGATCTTTTCGGTCGCGAACGAGTCACATAGCTGTTTTTGGTGATTTGTGCTTGTCCTTTGTTCCTCTTGTTCCCCTTCTCCAGGGATTATTTTTGTAATATAGTCACGTCGGTCTTGCTCCTTCTTGCTCCCTTTCACCAGGGAGTATTTTCGTCTTTCTTGTCCAGCTCGCTTGTATCTTTTCATTTAATTGCATTATAATAACTACTATATTAGTTGACACGAATGCCACCAGTCTAGAGCTCAGCGGAGAAAGCTGGGAGCTCCCGTGTTATAGATAAGTGTGATTAGCACTGTAGCATCGGTTCTTTACTTCAACGCTGAAGTTGAATGCTACGTTTCCTTTGGCGCACATGTCTGAGGATTCCTAGAAAAATAGGTCTAAGATATTGCTGCTTGGAGTAAATGCTGAAACATTGCGCGCTTTCAAATAACGCGGCTAAAGACCGAAATATCTAGTAACATGGTTTATCCGAAGGCGTACCATCTTGTTTTACCAATTATCTATTTCTTGCAGATACCAGTCGCTTAGATATATGTATATATGTCCACAACTTCTAGACCCTCAAGTGAAACCGAATGTTCTCGCACCACCTGAGTGACAGCGCCTTCGTGGGTTGATGGAAACACTTATAGGCAGTGCCTCGTTCCCAAGTGTGGAAAGCAGCTTCCAGCACATGTATCTGGATCCCGCTAAAACCCGTGCTGAGCACGGGTTTTAGCGCGATCTTTCGACATCAACCCAATTAAAAACTGCGTATATCCCATGATTTCGCCAGGGTAATCAACAAATATGTCCAAATTGAAGCGATATTCCTAGACTGCTCTAAGGCCTTCGATAAACTACCTCTTGGCAAACTTCTTTCAATGTTAAAACTTGTTGGAATTCACCCCAAGATGATAAGGTGGAAAAGGCCTATCTGGAAAGCTGCAGGCAGTTTGTTGATGTAAACAGACATGATTCATGTTTTCTAGAAGTTAAATCAAGTATGCCTCAAGGATCCGTCCTTAGGCCACTGCTCTTTAATTTTATTTTTTTAATAATGATCTAATTAGGAGACGAGGGTGCAATACGACGGGGCTGAGGGCATGTGACAGGCGGTAGGCGGAAGAGACTCGAGCTGGCGCTAGACAGAGCGTGCTGCGCGGGGCTGGGGCCGGGCAGGAACGATGGAGCCGTTCTGCCTAGTCTGGTTCATGGCGATCTCCGGAGCGGTCCACAAGAGAGGTTAAAAACAAAGACCGGCGGGAACGGCGAGCCCTGGCCACACCGTCCTGGGCCATGACAATCACGGAGTAGTTCCGCAGCGAGACTCGGGCTGTAGTAGCCCGACATCACTCGAGAAACGATGCAAACCCTATCCTTTCTCCGGTGTTGCTCACCGCTGCCCTTGCTTCGACTTCGCCAACCCGCCCGGAAATCTTCTCCACGACCCGCTGACACGGGATGGCTCACGGATCGCCGCGGAGCATGTGGCGACAGGCCCACCAATGCTTTCACCGACCACGCGGCTCACGCGGCTCGACCCGGACGCGTACATCTTCGACGCCTGGCAACACTCAAGCTCGGGGACATCACGTGACCCCTGCCTCCGCAGACGACTACAAAAGCCCACCGCGCGGGACGGCCAGTTGGGGCACGACGTCACTCGAGAAACGATGCAAACCCTATCCTTTGTTCAGGTTGGTCCCCTTTCTAATGCCGCCTGTTATCGTAGTAACGATTTGTGTTTGATGGCGATGTCGTGCCCCTATGACCTCCGTGACTGTCGTAAGCATGTGCTCGCGTTCCTTGTCAAGTGCATTCATGTTCGCTATTTGTCCCTTTTACTACTGCAAATGTCGGGTGACATTGAGACAAACCCAGGCCCAACTGTGGAGGAGCAGTTAGGTAGTATTCTTGAAATTATCACCAGGATTGCAAAGAGCCAGAACGATGTTCTTGCCGAGCTTGGGCGGGTTAAGAGTGCTCAAAAGTCCACCGAAGAAAATGTGAGTGCACTTTCCGATAGAGGTACAGCTCTCGAGGCCCAGTTTGCCGCAGCGAAGACCTCTCCCATCCGCGACGTTCTTGACCATGAGGCCTCAGGCGTCATTGTGTCGGAACTTTACAAGGTAAATTCGCGAAGCGACGACACAGAGAATAGACTGCGGAGGTCAAATCTGCTGTTTTTTGGCATTCCGGACTCGCAGACAGAAACATGGACCCAGTCGGAGGAGAAGGTAATCCGGCTTTGTGCACAAAACCTAGGCGTCCCGAGATAAGCCCCGAAAACCTTGAACGCTCCCAACGGCTGGGAAAGTTCTCGGCTAACAAAAACCGACTGATTATCGTGAGATTCTTGCGCTTCAAGGACAAGCAGAACGTTTTGTTCTCTGGAGGAAAACTAAAGGAAACTCAGTACGCGGTGCGTGAGGACCTCTCGCTTTCAGTACGCACGGCTCGCACTAAACTCTTTCATTATGGCGAATCACTGAACTCCCTTTTCAAAATTCGCTTTGACAAACTGTACGTCAATGACAGGTGTTTCCAATATGACTCTACGACCGACTCCGTCACGGAGATTCCTAGATAGCAGCGGGGACCTCTCTCTGATCGGTCACCGCCGCCCACTACTACGCGACGTATAAAGACTTCGAATCATACAGTCACATTTACTAATATCCGTAGCCTCCTTCCCAAACGTGAGGAGCTCAGTGGTTTTCAAGTTAATAATTCTGACATTGTCATTGCTACAGAAACGTGGTTAAAGCTTGAGATAAGTGACACCGAAATTTCCCCCCCTAACTTAATGTTTAATATTTACCGATGTGATCGGTCTCAACAGAGAGGAGGTGGTGTGCTAATAGCGGTAAAAAATGCATTTCTTCCTTTCATATTACTACCAGCTCCAATATCAAGGCTACTTTTGTTTGTGTTACATCGTTCTGCACAAAAACTATTATCGGTGTCTGCTACCGACCTCCGAATTATAGCGGCATGTTTTGCCACGAGCTTCATTCTCTGCTGCTTGAAATCAATGAGCGGTACCCAAGATGAAATGTCTTAGTCTTTGGCGACTTTAACTTCCCTAACATAGATTGGTTTAGTCTAACAACTAGTGGGTCCAGTGAAGCCAGTTATTTTCTCGATCTATGCTTAAACCATAATCTCACCCAAGTCGTCGACAAACCTACACGTGAAGACAACATCATTGATCTTATTCTAACGACGTCCCCAGACCTGGTGACATCTATTTGCCAAAGGAAAGGTTTTAGCGACCACAATCTGCTGACCGTGGAGTTATCCTTCCCCATCCATTATAGAAACCCATCCTCGAAAATGATCAAGGACTACTCCAAAGCCAATTTCGACGCAATGAACAGCAATCTTTCTGCATATCTTCCTTTGTATACCGCCAGTTTTTACTCTAGGACCGTAGAACAGAACTGGTTACTTTTTAAGAACAGGTTAAATAATCTCGTTGACCTGTTTGTACCCTCTGTACATATACGGAGCGATGATTGCAACCCATGGTATAACAAAGCATTAAGGTCCCTCAACAATAAAAAAAAGCGATTGTTTAGAGAAGCAAGGCATCTAGACTGCGACGCTGCTTGGGATGCACACTTTTGTGCCTTAAGACCTACACTCGGAACCTTCGGCTGGCTAAACACAAGTTCTTTTTGGAGAATCTTTTTAGTATCCTGCATAACAGCCCTAAAAAATTCTGTAAGATAATATCCCCCAACTCTCGCTCCTCCTCTATCCAGCTAACCGACAAGGACGGGTCCCCGATATCTGAAGCGGACTGTGCCACAGTATTAAATGAATATTTTTCGTCTGTGTTCACATTAGAAGACGCCGACGTCCCTATATTGCAGCACTACCGTACGAGTCAATGGAACCTATTGACATCTCATGCGCTGGAATAGCGAAACTCCTTGACAACTTGAAATTGACATCCTTTGGAGGACCTGACGACCCAGGTAGCACACCGCGTCGGCCGGTATCGGGACTACGCCGGCCGGTCCCGGTAACAGGATGGCGGCGCCCGGCCATTGGCGCCGGTGAGCTACCGGCCACGGCCGGCGTCGGGGTTTCGTCTTGCTCACTGGCCAGTTCCGCCGAAGAAGTTACAGTGACTGGCCGGCATCGGGTTTTTGCTGTCTTTGCTGGCCAGTCTTTCTATGGAGGTTCCAGTAACTGGCCGGCATTGGTATTTTGCTGTCTTTGATGGCCAGTATTTACATAAATGTTCAGTAACTGGCCGGCATCGGCACTTTGCTGTCTTTGATCGCCAGTATTTACACGGAAGTTCAGTGACTGGCCGGCATCGGCGCTTTGCTGTTCAGGCTGGCGAGCCCCGCCATGGAAGTTCCGTTTACTGACCGACATCGTTTTATCTTTTTTTTTTTTTTTGCCGTTTTTACTATGCAGTCAAGTCTTCCAGATTTTGACGAACTGTGGCAATTCATGAATAGCGAGTGGAAATATTTGCGTAGATCAATCCTTCGCAAATAACTGCCGACGCTGGTGTATTTGATCCCAGCATGGCAGGGCTGACGTGTTTTATCGCGAAAACGCGAGAAAAAATAATGCGGCGTGGAACATTTGCAGTTCAGGATTCGAGACTCTGACCACCTACGCTATGAAGAATAAATTACACAACACCGAACGACACCTTTTCAGAAAGCAAGTTTAATTTGATGCACTATACTTAAGGTCGGTGGTATACGCACGTGTTTGGCACTGATAAGAAAAATAAAATAAAAATGGTATAGCGGAGAATCCGAGTGAAGAACAACAACCACAATTAACAAACACGTGGCATGATTGAGCACGCGCTTTGAGTTACAAAAACAATAATTTGCATCAGATTGCAGAATCTGGACAAGAAAGAGATGTGTGTTTTGCTTATGACGCTGCGAGATGTACACAACTTTCCTGAGATCATGTTATTGGTGATTTTAATTGAGTGTGAAAATATGCTATTTCAGGCAAGAATCGACTATTTTCTGTGGTAGCTACGACCATCTAACAGAAATATTTCAAATGTTCACATAGCCAGATGATCTGTCCCCCATAGCTTATGTTATACGACATACTGCACCAAAAAAAGTAAATATTTTTTTTTTTTTTTTTTAACACGATAAAACGGGAAACACAAAGGCGTTGTGGGTGTTTACACTGCCGGGTTTGTGAATGTGACCCCTTGGCGCTACAAAACATAAATGTTATCACACCGAACGATACCGTTTCTGAAAGCTAGTTTATTTATCTGCACTGTTCTTCGATCTCAGGAATAAAAACAATATAGGCCTAATAAAAAAGTAAAATTGCGGAGCACAACCTCAATAAGTAAAAGTTCCAGACTTGGACGTAGTTTAACTACTCTACTCAAACTACTGTAGTTTAACTACTTTTTCGAGTAACTTGGTAACTTTCAATTACAACTTGATTTGGGTAATTAGTAGTTTAATTTAACTACTTTTTTCAGGTAACTTCTTCTCAAATCACTAACTACTTTCGAAATTATATACTGCTAATTTTGCCCATCACGAAAGTTTAAGCGCAGAAATGAATAAGACGCCGACAGATGAAGTGGCATTCCCTAACAAGGGGCCCCCTTGTTCGGGAAGGCGTCCTTGGGTCAAAGTGGCGACGAGCAGCCAAAACATAACACCGGCACGCACGAACGCAGGAAGAGATGCTTAACAAGCCTTGGTCGGGTATTGACCTAATCCGGTAATGCACGCAGGCGCCGCGTTTCCAGCTGCAACCGTGAAAGACGGGGACACTCCGAGAGTTGTTGTCTGTCTTCAGAGAGTTCTGACTCAAGCGGTAGGTTCCACGGGAGGCGCCACTGGAATGACCTCGCAGCTGGGCGCCTGTTCCCATGGTCGCCTTGTCGTCAGCGCATACGCCTTTGCAAACCCGGACTCCCCCACGCACAAACCCTGGCACGGATAATCCGTTCATGGGAGCACGTTCCCGCTTCCAGCTGTAACTGTATACGAGCGACGATGCTTGTTCACGTAATCCTTCGTGTCCTTCCGACCATCCATGCCTGGGAGACCTCCTCTTTGTTAAAAACAATTTACTTGTCAGGCGTGTCAGGCGCGTCAGAATATTGTAGTCGCCGGCGAGGATTGCGAGTTACCCTTGGGAGATCCTTTTGTTGGACCCCGCGTCAGCGGCGAAGTATACTTCGCCTTCCGGATGATCTCATCGTCGTGGCGCGAGACTTGAACCCTTGACGGTCTGGTGCACTCGCTCAGCGTACTCTCAGAACGACGTCGGAATAAAGAGGGGCCAGTCATAACAATCTCAACTTGACGAAGAAAAAAGAAAAAAAGTAGGAAAGTTTGTTATAAAAGACCCTCTACCCGAGGCAAACCTCACATGTTTCGTCATGGACACCTAAGATGCCGACACTCGCTTACTCGACCCTGCACAGCCTGTTTCTCAAATTCAACGCTGCCGTTCTATTCAGTGCCACGGTGGAACGTCTATTTACCTCGGCTGGGGACGTCTTTAAAAGGAAAAGGGGAAAACTCTCCTATCAAGAACTTTGAAAGTCAATTGCTTCTGCGAGCGAATAAATTATTTTGGCGCAAGCGCAAGCTATAAATAGACTGCATTTATTTTAGGCTCGCAGGGTTTTTCATTGATCAAAACTGCTGTTCATTTTGCTACCACAAAAATATAAAAAAGTAACTTCGAAAGTAACTTCAAAGTAACTCGCTACTCTTTAGAGTAGTTAGTAGTTTACTCAATTATTATTACAAATGCGTAATTTCTACTCTACTCCAATTACTTTTGGCGTCGATACTCAGTAACTTAACTTAACTACCTTTTTTGAGTAATTTGTACATGTCTGAGTAAAACCAGGGGGCAGGAGATGGATATGACTGATGTGCCAGAACAAAATTAAGTACTACTTTCCGGAAGTCAGAAAATACGTAGCGCGCTATGAGCTCAGGTAAATAACTGCCTTAAAATAGCGGTATTTTTGTTTTAATAGTGGCTAAAGGTGACCGCCTTCAGACAAACTTCGGCTGCATCACTGTGGCAGTTTGACCATTTACATACACATTTTCCCATTTTTCTCTCAATATTCCCATTATTATTAGCTTCTTTACTTCGTTGAAAGCACTTGCGCTGTTTGCGTACTACACCAACCAACCTATTAGCACGGAGGGAGCGATTTATCCCGACAAACAGGAGGGCCACGGTTTGTGCATTGCATCAACTCGAATTTGGGCTCGCACTTCCTATTTTCACATTCTGAGTGACTTTTACCCTAAAGCAGGGGGCCGGCGACTGCAAAAAACACAGCAAATATTTAAAATAATAAAAACAAAAAAAAACGCGATAAAAAAAGATTGGAAAACTTTCTCTCTAGTGGGGTTCGAACCACCGACCACTACGTTACCAGCAGGACGCGTTAACAACAAATGCCCAACCGACATACAGATTGCCTGATGTTTTAAAAAATTATACGTCTGCTGAAGTCGGTTGGATACATTGTGCGGTTAGCTTCGTATTTAATTTTTTGCTACGTGTTCAGGACGCATTTATATTATTGTGGCAATGTTTACATGCTAAATAAGTTATTATTACTGTGTATACTAATGTTTTTTTTTTTTTTTTTAATTTGCATCGCTGGTCGTTTTATTGCAAGCGTGTTGAAGATAGTTTCCGTAAAGTCGCTAGATATCCATTAGAGCCAACCAATGCAATCCAATCCACAGCCCTTTTTTGCACGTTTGGCCGGGCGTGTGGGTTTTCATATCTCTGTCTTCAGGTCAATTCACCGATTAGTCGTGATGCGTGGAGTTTATCTTAGTTTCAAATGTGTCTAAACAAGAAGGAAGCGACTGTGAGCCGTGGAACTACGTCAAATCTGCTCAACAGCCAAGATCATGGTACGATCGTTCCAAAGTAAGTTCCTTTCTTTGTCTGTTAGGGCTAGATTATTCTTTCCTCCGTTCAAAATCCTTGTTATTGTCTAGATCGCTTGCTTTTACCAGTATTACTAATTGTGCGCGAATGGGGTAATGCGAGGCTGTTTTTCTTCGCTCACAAATAGGCTGCATACTTGCTCGAGGTCCATCAGTAGCGGCGGAACTTTTGGGGAGATGGAGGGGGGGGAAACCGCGGCAGCGCTTGGGCAGCGGCGGGCTCGCGCGGGGGGGAAAAACCGCGGCAGCGGCGGGCGCGCGGGGGGGCGGCCCGCCGGCGGGTGGAGGCGGAAAGGGGAAGGGGGGTCGTTTGATTGCCTCCCTCCACCGTATTGTTCACTGGTAAACTAGAATGTCTGGAAGAGCGCGGTGCCCTCCGCCTCTATTATTTGTCGCGGGCGTTGGCCGTTGCAGTGGGACAGCATCGGCGACATGGAACTTTGTGGTGTCGTCGGACGAAAATCGGTGTTTGTTGCTCTAGTGGGACGAGGCTTTTAGAGAAAACGTGAATAATTAGCAGATACTGTGAAAACCATACAAGGGGATTATTTTAGGCCTTTATTATTCTTAGTATGGGCGACCAATGTGTCCGCACATCCGTCTGTTTCCTGAGCTGCCAAGAAAATTGTGTTTACAGTCTTATGCATATGGGTGGGAGTTAGCACATTCCACTTGGACCTGTTCGAACTTTTGCTAAAGCTCCTTTCGCATTCTTTTTTTTTCTTCTCCAATTTGTGAGTTGGGAGTCTACACTCGTATGTAGTGTATGTATTCCTCTCTTTTATTCCTTCTTTTTTGTTTGTTATTTTTCAGGATGTTCAGTCAGAATGAACTCACCACCTTATTACATGGAAAGGCTGTTGTTAATTCCAAAGTGTCTGTAAAACAATCTAGCTGACATCTTTTGCTCACGCCCCGGTTTCTGAAGCTCGCATTCGCCGAACACAGCCTTTCTGATTTCTCTGATCCTTTTTCTTTTATGTTCAATAGATCAAGTTGTGAGTGTGCACCAGTCTGCTTCCTATGTGTTCCTGTCCTTTTGTCCTTGTCTTTTTGTGCACTTTTTTCACGTTGGTCCATGATATTTTTTATCGTATATTCTAATCTGTGTTTTCATGTTTATACTTACTGCAGTCCTTACCGAGTAGAAGTTGGCATTCACTTTCGCCATTCTGATGCGAGTGTCCTGAGGCGACACAGAATGACAGCTTCCTCTGCTGAAGGCCAGGCTTCATGGAAGACTGCCAAGGCTGTTCATGGTAAGGTTCTTTATATATTGAGCAATATAATAGAAACTTATTGCTGATAGGATTGTTTTTAACGCAGACTGTGTTTATGGACTGGCCTTTAGCACTTTCGATGCCATTCACGTGGAATGAAATCCTGTAGGGGAATTGCGCATCCCATTCGTAAGCGGAATGCTGAGTTTACAACAGAAGTGCGTCTCGACTTGCTGCCAGTATTGCTGTGTGCGTTGTGTTTGCATTTTTATTTGTTTATTTAGTGTTCCCAATAATGGCTGAAGCCTTCCCATTGGAAGTGGCAACACACAAACACAAATGAACGGCAAGAGAGGTGAACAGCGCCACTCATGCCGTTCGCCACCGCACCCATTGGTTTTTGATGAGGTTTGCAGTATTGGTCTCTATGATATTTGGTCATATATCGCACATGAACACAACCAGGGCACTGTGCCTACAATTCAGCACTCGCAAGATTTGCGTTAATACACCCTGCAGCTGGTCGCACTTTCAGAGTCATTTTAATGTTGCAAAAATGAATAATGACATTGGCATATTTCTCGTGCCAAATCCTTCATGCCTGTTCCGAACTCTGATCCCCACGAAATCACAGTAGAGTCGTTTCTGTTGTACAGTAAAACCTCGTTAATTCAACCCCCGCTAATTTGGAAATTTGGATCATTTGAACGGCCGATTCGGTCCCGTCAAACGTATGTATTAGTCAATGGCAGCAAACGCTCATTAATTCAGAGGGAACGCGGCGCACTATCGTAAATTCGGACGAATTCGGCAGGTGGCGCTATCTACCGTCTGTTCCAAAAGGTATAACCGATATCCATCCGAAGTGCGCACGTGATTTTTCCGGTTTTCAAATAGTTTTTCGGTTCTCCGTGTTTCGCACCTGTTTTGCTCTGGATCGCCGTGCTTCAGCGCGTTACTCTCCTGGCAAGGGAGCGGAAGAAACATTGCTGCAACGGAAAAAGGGTAGCACAAGTGACCGACGACCGGAATGGCAAAATCGCGACACGCGGGCCTATTGTTCCCGAGCGTGCCAATAGCGAGAGTGACAGTCACGTTTTATGCCTCAACGCGGGGATCCTAAAGCCCGCCATTTTAACAACTATCCTATCCCTCAATTTTTCGTCGGCCACCCCCGCATTGTAAAATGCAACGTGACTGGCACTCTCGCTATCGGCGCTCGGGAAAAATGGCGCCGGGTGTTGCGATTTCGCCGCCCGGATAACTGGTCAGTTGTGCTACTCGTTTTCCGTTGCAGCTGTACAAGGCTAAGAATTTAGCGACGAAAGTGGAAATACTGAGGGCCTTGGAGGGCGGCGTCTTTCGACAACTTATGGAAAGTTACGAAGTCGAGAGAAGCACTTTGGCCACGTACAAAAAAAATTTTTGGCCGATATCCTACGGGCTTTTGAGAGCGAGAAGTTCAACGCGAAAAGAAAGCGGCCTTGGAAGGTGGTGCACCCGAAACGAGAAGAGGCCTTGCTGTGCTACATTGTCAGCGCACGGGATGCGTAGCTCCGACAGTGCGAGTGCGGTGGAGCACTCGACCGCGCTAAGGAAAGTTGCCGTCTTCGCCCAAGTGTCGTCCAGAAAGCAGGCGGTAATAACAGATTTTTTCTCAAAATTAAGGTGTGTCACAGGGCAACGTTTTCGCGCAGCTTTCTTTGTCCTTTCGATATTTCTACTTTCGGTTAATTCGGACATTTTTGCCGGTCCCATGAGATCCGAATTAACGAGGTTTTACTGTAGTGGCACGGCAGATTCTATACTTGTTTTGATTCAATCTTTGTAAGGGGGACGCTGTAATGCAATTCTACTCATCTCTGAAGTAATAGATAGCACCATATTGGCAGAGATAGTCTTCAGAGTTTGTAGTTCCAGCAAAATATATTTCAGCTTATAAAATATTTGTTATTTGGCTTGTAAATTTTTAAGCAGATCTAGATTGAAGGCAGCAAATATCTTACCTGCAGTCATGGTATGTGTCCGAAGTATATTGCATTAAAATAATTGACCCAACCTCTTATTTTTGTTTTCAGTGCCTCTAGCGAATTGTGGATGCTAGGATTGCTTTTGTTTGTTTCACATAATCTAAAACACTTTTTTCATCTTTATACTCAATGCAGCCCTTGCCGAACGGAAGCTAGCATCGACTAGGCCAATTCGTTCCTGCATCATCAGCCAAGCCGAGGATCAGGTCCATTGCAGTCTGCGAAGGTTGTTGATGGTAAGCTGCCTTATATATACAGCTGTGTAATAGCAGCTTGTCCTGGATGACAATTTGAAATGCGTGTTTATGTTTTAGAAAGTGAAATTTGCATGGGCATACTTGCAACGTGAAACCTCACCAAGCCTGTTCTGATCTTTCATCCTTTTGAGATTTCAGTACAGCCGTTTCTGCTGCACACATACTGCCTACTTTGGCCAAGTAGAGACTTGATCCATATGAAGGTAAGCAGGCGATTATCAACTGCTCAGTGCTGTCCGTGGTGACGTCCTCTCCTTATCAGATGACTTACCATGCATGGTTCGCAAGGCATTTTAAAAGGAGAGCAAGTCCGCTGGTGCATGATGCTCCCAGTACTGAATAGTCGACGATCGCTTGTTCACACTCGTAAAGATCACGACTGTACTTCAAGCTCGGCAAGTGTGACACTTATGTGATTCAGCCACTGGCTGTGCAGTATAAAACGCGCCCAAATGGCAACTTTAATGCAGTCTCGTCTAGTCCCATTGATGTTTTCTTTTGGCATGCATGATATGTGTTCACACCTTTTTTTCCCTCGCTTACCGATAGTCCTAGCTGTCTGCAGAGAGTGAGTGTGAAACATGCCAACAAGCCTCTAAAGCAGTATGCAGTGCAATTTTGGTCTATTGTGCAAGCGAGGAAGAAGACTGCTCGTTTGGCTGTTGAGGCTGTGACATAGACATTAGATAGTTTTATCTGAGCATTGTTAGACCTGCTCCACTCAAAAGGAAAGCACCTGCATGCACACAACGCTCAGTCAGCAACGACCAACCGGAGTGCAGATGCCGATGGAGAAGACAATTCCTGCACCCCTATGGCCACTGCCGACTGAGCGTTACGTGCATGCCTGGTTAATTTCCCGCTCAGTGGCTGAGCTGAGCGGGCCGTAAAAAGTGCTCAGCTAAAACTTTTTCTGACAGGGGGTGGCTGACGCATAGATATTTCAGACAGAGGGATGGCCGACACTGCTCACATCAATTCTCAGTGTGAGCAGCTCTCATCGCAATACGGAAAATATGATTAAAACTTCCTCTACCCGTTTCTGAAGGTTTTGGGACATGTGCTCCTGGCAGTATTGTCGGGCTAGACATCATTACACCCAGATCCACTCTAATAAATTCTAAGAGGATGAAGTCAGTTGCCACATAACTTGTGCAAAACTAAATCTGGAACTCACTCCTCCTTCCTGTTTTCCACTGTATTGAGAACCTTGTCCCAGTATGTGATGGGTATGCGAAGAAAATTGACCAGATAAACAATATCACTTAGAAAATAGATGTCTCATACATATTAACCTGCATCTACCAGCCACTGTACACTACCTCACTACTGATTTGGTATCTTTCAATTGATATTCCTGAACTGTTCGCACCTGTAGACATCTTAATGATGATAACGAGGGAATGTTTCATCTCATGGGATGTCATATGCTTAAAGTAAGTGAGGCTTGCGGTCATTTTAAAGGGCTAGGGCATGCCGATGGAAAACACTCAATGTGAGTTTGATGGTGGACGCTGATAATATATACTAGTTTTTGTGTAAGTCGCTATTTTTTATTTCATGAAGTCTGCAGATGACTTTTAGTCGTCAAGTTGCCATTATGTGGGAACCGGGGTGTCATACTCTGCAATGCATTACATGTTTACCTGTGTCTACCCAATCTCATTAGTATGTGTACAACGGTGAGCTGTATACGTCAAGGATATGATTTGTCATTGTCTCAGTAATGCTAATGAATCGCTATGTTTGCCTAAAAATGCTGAATGTGGATATCGGGGACTGCACACCTATCGTAACAAACGTCAGTGTTAACCAACATGCCAACTACTCTGCCAAGCTCGCCCGTCTCTCGACATGCCCTTTTGAATTAAAATAGATGATTTCCACAAGCCTTTCTCTGAAGTGGGCCTTTTTCATACAAATAGCTGACCTTGATTATGAGATAACTGGACCATTTTCGCCCCTTGGTCATCCAGTGTGTTGTTACAGGTGTGTCCCTTAGGGATTCTTGTTTTGATATAGTTTCCAGATTGAAAATAAAATAAAGACAATTAGTGCATTAGCTACAAAAAAAATTTCCTTTTACATGGGCTGCTTGTCTCATGCCCCTCACCCCAGTTTGGAATTTCTGGATTGTCACGTCCAGCTGGTATTGATTTACCCTGTCATTCTACTGTGGTGTCGATTCTCTTTACAGGTGCTGTAATGAAGGACCTGCCTTCTCGGGTGCATGGTCGACTTGCATTACAAGCTGCATGAGAAGTGTGAAGAAAATTTCCTAGGCCCGTGACATGCAGCCTCTTTCATTCAGCGCACTCCTCTGGCGACAAGCGCATGATTACCAGCCGACTGTAGCTTCACTGCAACTGACAATAAACAATGACGGTAACAATTTTGTATGTTTCATTTATTGTTTACACACATTACGTGTTAAAATAACCCTTGTTATGAACTACATCATTTCTATTCAGGTGTGAATTGCACACAAAACCAAATGTTAGCATGGAAAACAAGACCGTGAACTGTATGGTTTTAGCCCGCTAGCCTGGGGTCTTGCTGGTATCTTGCGGTACTGCTGGTACTATGCCGGGGATTTGTGCTGGCAGCAGCCCGGGAACTCGCTGGGAAAAAAGACCGGGAACTGTATGGCTTGAGGCCGCTAGCCTGGGGTCTTGCTGGTATCTTACCGTATTACTGGTACTACGCTGGGGGTTTGTGCTGGCAGCATCCCGGGAACTCACTGGGACGCCCAGTGCCGGGCGTCCCAGTCAGTCCCAGTCGCTGGCCAGTGACTGGCAATCTCACTGGCCCGTTGTCGCCCCACGGGGCGTTTCCAGCGTCGGGCCAGTAGGATCTTGCCGGCAGACCGGTACCGCCCCATTCCCAAACCAGCGAGTTGTGCTACTTGGGGACATCACCCCCAAAATTCTTCATCACACCAAAGCAATATCCTGTGCATTTCTCTACTTAATATTCTCGCAGTCCTTATCGCAGGGATGCCTACCATCCGACTGGAAACTGGGTAAGGGCGTTCCGGTCTTTAAAAATGGCGATGGTTCTTCGGCTTTGAATTACCGCCCTACATCTCTAACCTGCGTAGCCTCAAAACTCCTAGAGCATATTATCTACTCAAACGTTGTATCTCATCTTGAGAGTAATAACTTCTTTTACAAGCAACACGGTTTTCGTAAGGGACTGTCTTGTGAGACGCAACTCGTAGAATTCACCCACGAGTTATACACTAATTTTGAATCCAACAACCAAACTGATGCCCTATTTTTAGACTTTTCAAAGGCTTTCGACCGCGTTGCTCACTGTCGCCTGCTTGCCAAACTTTCATGCCTCGGAATTGACCCTCTCATTCCCTCCTGGATCCAGGATTTCCTCTCCTCTCGCACTCAGTTCACCACAATTAATAGTTCCACATCCACCCGCGCTGAGGTTACTTCGGGAGTTCCCCAGGGCTCGGTTCTTGGTCCCTTACTTTTTCTGATCTTTATTAATGACATTCCAGGCAAAATTTCTTCTAACATCCGTCTTTTCGCCGACGACTGCGTCCTATACCGAAGGATAGCTTCTTTTGAAGACCATCTTTTACTTCAAAGAGACCTGGACGAAATCCAGGCATGGTGCACCAGGTGGTTAATGACGCTAAACAAATCTAAATGCAAGTTAGTCCCGTTTTCACGAAAACGGTAAGGATATCAGTTCTCGTACAAGTTAGAAAATAACTTAGTCGAAGACGTCCCGTCCTATAAATACCTCGGTGTGACTCTAACTAACGATCTTACCTGGAACGCTCACATCGAACTTATATGCGCTGAGGCGTCTCGCTGCCTCGGTTACATAAGGCGAAACCTGAAATCGGCTCCCCCATTCGTGCAAAAATTGGCTTATGAGACATACATTCGACCCAAATTGGAATATGCTGCGGCCATTTGGAGCCCTCACCAAATATACTTATTAAATCATCTCGAGGCAGTCCAGAACCGCGCTGCAAGTTTATTTTGAAGAAATACGATTGGTCGGTTAGTGTATCCGCCCTAAAAAGCGAACTGAACCTTCCTTTACTAAACGTCCGCCGTAAGATAGCGCGACTCTGTCTCTTTCACAAAATTTACTACTACCTCCCTGCGCTCCGAGACCCGCTCCTCCTGCCCCGCAGGCAATCTTCATCGCGGCTAAATCACCCGTGTCACGTTTCCCGCATCTCAGGCAGCACATCCTATTTTAACTCCTCCTTCTTCCCTCGTACTATTGTAGACTGGAACGACCTCCCCTCACTTATTGTGACCCAGACGGATCCCACCGCATTTCGCAACGCTCTTTGTGCTCATTTCTGCTAGTCCCACTGTGCCTTTCTATTTGTTTGTCTTGTGCTTTACTGGTTGCCATGTATCAATGTTTTCATCCCCTTACGCTCCCCATGTACCCAGACTAATTTGTGTATTGCCGTAGCTCGTGGCGATGCCACGTTGTTTTGCAGCACCCCATGTATTCGCATATGTCGTTGTTACTGTTTTATACTATCGTGTTATGCACCCCCCCTTATGTAACTCCCTCAACGAGGGCCTTTAAGGGAACTTGAATAAAAAAAAATTAAAAAAAACAGCTTGCCTACGCAGCGCTGGCGTGGGAAGGACGATCCGCAGGCATGTACACGGACTCCGACTGCTAGCTGTGAATGACGGGCGACAACCAGGGTCGGTGGGCTCCGAGTGGCGGCTTTCGAGGATAGGCAACCGGAAAGTACAGTAAACCCCTTCGCTGTCTTCTGGTTGCAGTGTATCACTTCTTGGGAAGCGAGCAAAGCACAGGCCGATTGGACGGCGATTATTAGCAGAGCCAGAAGATCACAAAGAATACTACAAGTTTAATACGTGGGCCCAAATATTTCAATGCGATTAATTGCGGATGATTGTGCTATTTCTTCGGAGGGTTCAAATGCAGATGAGGTAAATGAAGTAGCTGATGGTATGATAAGTGGACATGTTGATTAACTATGATGAAACTGCTCATCGTAGGATAACAAATAAAAAAGTACTTCTAGAGGTTTAGATATATAATATGATCGAACTTACTTAAAATTAATGTTTTCAGTTCATATACCCATGGTTAACTTATACAGGTGTTCTTAAATTGGGAAAACATATAAATATAATTTGCTCAGCGACCCTAAAAAAAAACTGGGCTTTCTTAGTCGAAGGTTCAGCAATGCTCCGAGCGATGTAAAACTCCTAGCCAAAAAGCTCTTCGTTTTTTTCTCCCCTCGAGTACGGTTGTACAGTGTGAGACCCACACCAGAAAGGGGACACTGCTCACTTAGAAAAATCAGTCGCTCTCGGTCAGATACGTTTACAGAAGATATCGTTGACTAGAATCCGTGTCAACAATGCTGAGACTAACAAGCCTTCAGCATCTCCACGTGTGCAGAAAGATGACCAGATTGAAAATCTTTCACTTACCTTATTTGCAGAAATTAACCTTCAAACCACCCACTATTCCAAACTCCCAAAAACGCTAATTACGACCCAAATACTCATAATCTCTCTAGCATTTTTTGCGAGAACTAACATATTGTCACGGGTGGTGACCAAAATAAAAGGAAATGAACGGGAAGAAATAAACGTTTAATGTGGCGAACTTGTGCCAAAAAATAAAGGGTACAAAAGATAATAACAGAGCGTCGCGGGCGTCGAAGTCGGCGTAGCAGCACAGTCGAACGCTGGAGCGAAACTGACTCCGGCTTGCCTGCGGAGCCGCTTTTGTACACACGTTGGCTTCTGGAGCATTCGACGTAGAAGGTTCCACGCGTAGAAAATTCTGACCTCGAATCAGCTAGACGGTTCTCGATTTCACCAGAACATCACATTACAGTGTTGACAAAAATGCATAGCCGCGGCCAGGAATCGAACCCTGGCCCTTCGCGTGGGAGGCAAGCGCGATAACCGTTAGGCTACGGCCGCGCTTTTTTTTTTTTTTTTTTCTTTATTTCCCGTAAGATTTATCGTAACGACAGAAGATAAGAGACACTGAACAAGTTCTGAGACACCTCAGCCGAGTTTTGGCTGACACAGAAATATTAACAGGATCTTATTTCAGATAGTGCGTCTAGGACAGGCAGCCAATCGGGGTCGTTTCCTAGAGCCTTATACGTTTCCTTTAATTGGCTGATACTTTGTGTAAAGTACTGGCACACTGGTCGAACGTCCAAGTCAGCATGTCGCACTGCCATGCGGCACTTCCATATGCTGTACAGTGCAAGAAGCATAATTAAATCGTACGGCACACAATGTGCATTATCTAACGGTAGAAAGCGTATTCCGTGAGCAGTTAACGGAAGATCTTTCTTAAGGGTACGCTGCAAGACATCCCAGTAAAAGACAGCATCCCAGCAATACAGGAAGACATGTTCTATGGTCTCAGGCTGTTTGCACAAGAAACAATTTACGGTCCAGAGCACAAACACGCCCTTCTCGTGCAGCCACGTTTTAATGGGAAGTGTGCCGGTATGAAGTTGGAAAAAAAAAATGTTTTCGTGTTCGCAGGGACCATCATTTTTTTCACTCGACTAAGTACATCGTTACCGGGTAGTGCACAGTACAACGTGCGATAGATGGGAGCCGGACAAGACAGCTCGGTCAAATCTTTCGTCAATCTTTTTCGCGAAACAATACCCAGATATTCGAGGGAAAACCTCGCGGCTAGGAATTTGCAAGCAGCGACTACTTCTTTTAAAAAGGAGCTCAGCGGTCCATTTGCACCATCAGCGGATGAAACAATAAATTCGGGTAAAACGTCACAAAGTTGTACCTGAACGACAGTACGCAAAAAGGGATCACTTTGATCACGCAGAAAAAGAAAGCGATTGACAACTCGTCCTAGAAAAAGGTGCGTTAATGATAGGCCACCATTCCGAACACGCCGAAACAGGTTTGTTCGACTGGTGCGCTCCCAAGAGGAGGCCCAAATGAACACGGCAAACACTCGGTGTATCTTTTGCACGTGAATACGCGTGCAGTACAGTACCTGAAGCATGTACCAGAGTTTTGCTACAAAAAATAAATTACACACAGTTGCGCGTGCAAAAATAGCCAAGTGTCGTCCACCACATTGTATAGCTTTTTCACGTAACTTAGCTGTCTCAGTAGTCCACAGATCATTGCTGTTTCGATAGTGATTTAGCGGGACTCCCAAGTAACGCGTCGGCAGGGTTGACCATTCAATGCTTGCAAATACTTTTGGCTTCGACGCCCACTCGCCATGCCAGAACTCTGAACACTTTCCCCAATTCACGGCACAACCTGTCTGAGTACAAAACGTTTTAGTAATTTCGACTACTCTTCTTACACTCTCCTTGTCGGCGCAAAAGATTGCAATGTCATCTGCGTATGCAAGTATGCGAACTTCGCATGTGTTTAAAGCAAACCCGCGGACACAGCGATCATGAATAATACTGAGACAAAAGGGTTCGATGTACAACGCGAAAAGTAATGGTGAGATCGGGCATCCCTGTCTGACAGATGAGTTCACCGGTATTCGTTCGCTAACCCGCTTATTTAGAATCAGGTTCGTCGTACAGTTGCGGTAGGCCATTCGTACCCCCTCTAAAATGATTGGCCCTACTCCGATATGCTCCAAAATGTTGAAGATTATGGCATGTGAAACGCGGTCGAATGCTTTTTCTAGATCCACCTGCAACATCGCAACCTTCCGTAGCTCGGAGTCGCAGCATTTCAGAATGCTGCGCGCTACATGAACGTTAGTCAGGATAGTACGACCTTTTATGCCGCACGTCTGGTGCGGACCTACAACACTCGTGATCACTCGCTGCAGCCTGCTGGCGAGAACTTTCATTAATATTTTATAATCAACGTTAGTGAGACAGATAGGCCGGTAAGAGGTCACGCTGCGTAGTTTTACGGGGTCATCGCTCTTCGGGATTAGTACAGTATGGGTACGCGAAAACGAGGGGGGTAGGATTTTTTGTTCGTAAGCTTCAATAAAAACTTCAAGTAAGATGGGAGCAAGTTCAGATTTAAATGTCTTATAAAAGAGCGCAGTCAGCCCGTCAGGGCCCGGAGACTTATTCGGTGACAGGTCGTCGATCGCTTTTGTTATCTCTGACAGACTGAGCGGCGCCTCCAAAAACTTTTTATCATCGCAACTAACAGATGGCATTAAATATAAAAGTCCTCCATCTAAACCTTCAGATTGAGGGGCGTGGGAACTAAACAAATCAACATAATGTTCAACAAACGCCTTTTCGATAACGCTTGCGTCGAATGACACAACTCCTTGGTATTCAATTTCTACAATGTGTTTAGTGCATCAGTATTTTTTTTCCGCAGCTACCATTCTTTTTGTCGGCGCTTCACCAACCATTAATTTCTCTGCACGTGCACGAATTGCCGCCCCCCTATATCGCTCTTGCTCTAAAACTTCAAGTCGAGCTTTCAGATTATTGATGTCTTCCATTAAGTTGCCGGGAGTGCGACACTCCTCTTGTAAAAGCTTTTTCAAACACAAGCGCATTTCAGCTTCCTGCCTCCTTTCCTTGTTCTTCATAGCGCACGACTTCTCGATCGCGCACATTTTAACTTCCTGTTTAAACATTTTCCACCTCTCGCCTGCACCTTGCCCCCTCCTTTCCACCGCCTGCCATGTTGCCTTAAGTGTGCTAACGAATGATTCATCGCGCAAGAGCTTGGCGTTAACGTTCCACAAATCCCACGTAAATGATGACGTCTTTTTTGATTCTCCTAACCAAAAGCTGACAAGGCAGTGATCACTAAATGAGACATAATCAACGGAGTAATTAGAACACAAAGAAAGTAGGTCAGACGAAATGTAGGCACGGTCTAATCTAGCGTGACTGTCACCCTGAAAGTGAGTATACGACACAGCCTTCGCACTTGGTGCACAACAAGCAACATCTTCGAGCACGAAATCCTCAGTAATGTCGTTTAACGCGAGAATACTAGCGTCATTATACCGCACACTGCTAGACCGGTCCACTGCTCGGCACACACAGTTGAAATCACCCAAGAAGATAATGAGACGATCGCACTGAAAATGTTGATAAGCGTTCTCAAAAAACAAACGGCGTTCGTCTGGCTTGTTTGGCGCATAGACATTAATAACTCGCCACTCGTGGCCTAGAACAGTAAAATCACACAAAACAAAACGCCGAGATGGGCATGTCATAACTGTTTGCACAACTACGCCTAAAGATTTTTTCAGAAAAAGGCCCCAACCTGCAGAAAGACCAACCGCATGACTTACACAGATGAAGTATCGTGCCAAGAAGGGCTGCACCATGTAGTTAGTGCTCTCCTCACTTTCTACTTTCGTCTCTTGGATGGCGACGATGTCCAGTTCTTGTTCAGTCATCAGCCGGTAGAGCTGTCGTTGCCGACGTCTAGCCGCCAGTCCCCGAACGTTGAGCGTGGCAATGCGCAGGGGACGTCCGAGAGTGACTATATCAGAAGGAAGGTCTCACCACAGCACAAGGCACACACCCACTTTAACACGGTCTATGGGAACACAACCGGGTTTTCCTTGCGACCGTGCGTCTTTCCGGGGGAGTGGGACGAGCGGCCGCGGCCGGCTCCTCGTCCTTTCTTGGTTTGTCACCCACTCTCCCCTTCCTGAGATTGCTGATGCGACTCGACGTTTCCAGAAACCACTTCGCAGTGCCTACGCTTGACCGACGCGCCTTCTGAGTCCATGGCCACCGCGTCCTCACCGTCCGAAGCACCGGCCGCGCCCCCAATAGCTGGTGACGCTGGCGACGGTGTCTTCTCAGAAAGCTGCGTGTTGCCCGTTGCCCCCTCCAGCTTAGGGGCAGGGTTCGTTGTCTGGTCTTGTGGGGCACTCCGCTGCACCATGGTGATCTCAGAGGTAGGCGGGGATCCCTCAGGTGCGGCATGCCGAGTTGAAGGAGTCGCCGCCGCCTCTGCTTCGACCTCATCCATTAAGTAGGTCGCACCCGAGTCTTCAAGGATTTGGCCAGCGACAGCTCGCGCATAGGACCGCACACAGTCTCTGGCCTCATGCCCGAAGGCTCGGCACTCTTCACACCTTGGTACTTTACAATCACGTCGAATGTGTCCTGTGCGGCGGCAACGTAGACAAAGCGGCGCTCGTCCGGGAACTACTACCAGCACATTCCCGCCATTGATGCGGAACTGGTGTGGTAGAGACTCGGGTGTCAAGGAATCGCGGAGCACTATCCTCACGGTGACGGTCGTTGAGTCGACGTCCACGAGGCCTTCTATCTTCCATTTTTCTCGAGCGACACCCTTGACTTCGCCGTATGGCTCAAAGGCTCTCTGGATGGCGTCGACGGACACTCCAAAAGCCACCCAGTGCACCTTTACTCTCAGTTCCGGCCTGACAGGGTCGACGATCAGGCAAAGCCGATTTTTAACCTTTAAGTTTCCTGCGGATAGCAGCTTTTCCTTGGCCTCACCGGTACGCAACTTCACCAACCACACGTGGCCCATCTGGTAGGCTCCGAGTCCTGTTATGTCCTCCCTGACGCCCACCTGGTTGAGGGGCCCGACGAAGTCCTCGACTCGATACGGTCGACCGCGGGTGTCCGCGTGCAGCACCAGGCTACACTTCGCTTCGTCGCCTGTTGGTAGTACCGGCATTAACACGGTATAATCGTTGGGCACTTCACCGTGTGCGGCGTCACCACGGCTGGCCTCAGCCGTTATCGCTATCGCAGAGGAGCGATCCATCGTGCGTCCGCTCGCTATCGCTCACGAAAGCTGAATCCAGGCTACGGCCGCGCTGCCTACTTGTCGCGCGGCATTACTCCCCCCTTAAAAAGTGCATCGCCCCGATGCATTTCAAAACAAAACAAAGCACATAAAAAGAACGGTAAACTAAAGAGTCACTTGAAACACATAAGATTCACAGTCCTATCGAGCGTAGTACGGCTTCAGGCGCACGACGTGGACGACTTCAGGTTGTGGTGGGCGGCGTGATGATGTTCTTGTTCCGTCGGGCATCACCTCGTAGTTCAGCTCGCCGAGGCGACGAAGTACCTTGTATGGTCCAAAATACCGTTTCAGCAGTTTCTCACTGAGGCCGCGGCGACGGATGGGCGTCCACACCCACACCCTGTCTCCGGGCTGGAAGTGGACGTCCCTGCGACGAAGGTTGTAGCGACCCGCGTCAACGCGTTGCTGGTCTTGAATCATGAGTCGGGCGAGCTGGCGGACTTCTTCGGCACGTTGAGCAACCGCCTGGGCGTCGTCGCTCTCATTGTCAGATGGCTCATGGGGCAGCATTGCGTCCAGCATGGTCGTTACCTTCCGACCATGTACCAGCTGGAAAGGGGTGAATCCAGTGGTCTCCTGAACCGCCGTATTGTAGGCAAACGTGACGTAGGGCAACACCTCGTCCCACGTCTTGTGCTCTACGTCGACGTACATAGAGATCATATCGGCGATTGTCTTGTTGAGTCGCTCGGTCAGCCCGTTGGTCTGCGGGTGGTATGCAGTGGTTCGACGATGGCCGGTGCCACTGAGACGAAGGATTTCTTGCGTCAGCTGGGCCATGAACGAAGATCCGCGATCTGTAATCAGAACTTCGGGTGCGCCGTGACGGAGGACGATGGACTCGATGAAAAACTTGGACTCTTCCTTCAGGGACAGACACAGCAGTCCCTGAAGGAAGAGCTTTCGTTTCGGCGTACCGCGTGAGATAATCTGTGGCGACGATGATCCAGCGGTTCCCCGACGTCGAAGGCGGAAAAGGACCAAGTAGATCCATTCCGATCTGCTGGAAGGGTGTAGTTGGAGGAGAAATGGGCTGCAGAAGTCCGGCCGGCCTCGTCGGGGGTTTCTTGCGTCGCTGGCAATCGTGGCATGATCGTGTGTATAGGTGGACGGTCTTGGGGAGCTTCGGCCAGTAATATTTTCAGTACGAAAATTCCAGTACGAAAATTTTAAAGAAGAAAACTTCCTCGTCGTCAGGAACACAGAAGACAAGAGGCAGGACCAAGCGGAACAACAATTAATAACTTAATACCAAAGGAAAAAAACGAAACACAAATACTCATAATTGCTCGCAAGATTCTCCAAGTTCGTTCCAATGCCAATGTTCAGCTGTCTCCCTGTTTTTCTTTTTAATTGGCTTTAAGGACTAAAGAAACGTTTGGTAAATTACGGCCCTCATTTTTTATATTATATTGGATCAAACCTGTTATACCGTCAGGTGGTGCAGGTCGAGAGGAACATTTTATTTCCTTTTTTTATCTCTCAATTAGAAATTGAGTAATTGAGTAATACTTTTCACGAATACGGGCCAGTGTCCGGCTGTAACCAAGGTGTCCGGATGTCGGGTCGTCGTGGCAGGCTTGGAAGATCTCCCCTCGGAGGTCACTCGGGATTACCAGCAACCACGGTATGTTGTTGTCGCCGAAGTTCTCTTTGTAGAGTACACGTTGTCGGATGGCGAAGGTCGGCAGTACTCGTGAGACGACACGTGGCACGGTACTCCTGCCCCCTTCCAGGTGCTCGATTAATGTGCGCAGCTCAGGATCGTCCCGTTGACGTCGTGCCATATCGTCGGTGTTCACTGCTCCTAGGAAGCACTCGTCGTCATTGTCGTCGCTGCAGCCGGAAGGGGTTTCGACGGGGGCTCTGGGCAGGCAGTCGGCGTCGCTGTGTTTGCGGCCTGACTTATAGACCACTGTCATGTTGAACTCTTGTAGTCGAAGACTCCATCGAGCGAGGCGTCCTGACGGGTCCTTCAGGTTCGCAAGCCAGCAGAGCGAGTGGTGGTCCGTGACTACACGGAACGGGCTCCCGTACAAGTACGGACGAAACTTCGTTATTGCCCAGACAACCGCAAGGCATTCTTTCTCAGTCGTGGAGTAATTTTTTTCCGCCTTGGACAATGTCCGACTTGCGTAGGCGATGACTCGCTCGATGCCTTCTTGCACTTGGACTAGTACTGCGCCCAGTCCCGCGTTACTTGCGTCCGTGTGAATTTCTGTTTCCGCATCCTGGTCGAAATGTCCAAGCACAGGAGGAGTCTGGAGTCGTCGTTTCAGTTCGTCGAATGCCTGCTGTTGCTCCTCGGCCCATTCGAACTTCTCGGCGTCCTTCGTGAGATTCGTAAGTGGTGCGGAAATCTTTGCGAAATCCCGAACGAAGCGTCGATAATAGGCACAAAGTCCAAGGAATCTTCGCACGGCCTTCTTATTTGTCGGCGCTGGAAATGCCGCGACGGCGCGGGTCTTCTCGGGGTCTGGGCGGACGCCTTCGTTACTAACCACGTGGCCAAGGAACTTCAGTTCGTCATAGGCGAACCGGCACTTTGACGGCTTGAGTGTGAGTCCGGCGGTCTGAGTGGATTGAAGAACAGCTCGGAGTCGTCTCAAGTCCTCGTCGAAGTCAGCTGAAAATACTACGACGTCGTCAAGGTAGACGAGACAACTCTGCCACTTCAGCCCTGCCAGTACGGTTTCCATGACACGCTGGAAAGTTACTGGCGCCGTGCATAGTCCGAAGGGCATCACCTTGAACTCGTACAGTCCATCCGGCGTGACGAAGGCTGTCTTCTCTCGGTCCCGTTCGTCGACCTCGATTTGCCAGTAGCCGCTCTTCAGGTCCATCGATGAAAAGTATCGAGAGTGGCGCAGCCGGTCTAGAGTGTCGTCGATGCGGGGGAGTGGGTAGACGTCTTTCTTCGTAACCGTGTTGAGCTGCCGGTAGTCCACGCAGAACCGAAGAGTTCCGTCCTTCTTCTTAACCAGCACAACTGGAGAGGCCCATGGACTGCTTGAAGCTTGGATGATGTCGTCATTCAGCATCTCTTGAACTTGCTGATGGATCACCTCCCTTTCCTTAGCGGAGACTCTGTACGGCGATCGATGCACAGGGCGCGCGTCGTCCTCGGTAACGATGCGGTGCTTGGCAACCGCGGTCTGGCGCACCTTCGACGACGTCGCAAAGCAGTCGCGGTATTTGGCGAGGAGGTTAACCAGCTGACGCCGTTTAGGGTTCGGAAGCTTAGGGTCAATGTCGAGCTGCGCTGGCGACGTACTGTCTTGCTGGGGCGGCGAGGATTCGTCAGTAATCGCGGTGATTTCGGCGGGGTTTCGGAGTTTCTCGACGTGGCCCACGGCTGCACCTTTCGTGAGGTGTTGCGTTTCGTTTCGGAAGTTCGTCACGAGGGCCACAGTCCACCCATCCTGAAGTTCAGCTACTCCCCTTGCGACGCCTATGCCTCTTCCCAGGAGCAATTGGAGGCTTCCCTCGAGAAGAACTTCGCCAGAGGAAGCTTCATCGATCCCGACAAGTACGAAAACACTCGACCGCGGTGGTAGGTTTACGTGGTTTGCGAGGACTCGGACCGTGGGTGACGTCGCTTGGGGTTCCTCCGCTGGTGGAGCAGGTTTTCGCAGCGTCAGCCGGTTTGTTCCGAGGTCGATGACGGCGCCATACTCGCAGAGAAAGTCCATTCCAAGGATAACGTCCCTCGAACAGTCATGCAGAACGACGAACTTGACAGGGCACGTTTCACCGTGGATCTCGACGCGAGCAGTGCATCTCCCGACTGGTGTGATGAGATGTCCTCCGGCGGTTCGTATTTGGGGTCCTTCCCACGGCGTCATGACTTTTCGAAGGCGGCGGGAGATCCTCCCACTCAGGACTGAGTAGTCTGCTCCGGTGTCCACGAGTGCCGATGCGTCGCGGCCGTCGATGACGACGTTTAGGTTGTTGGGCACCGTTGCAGGGGCGTCGTAGCGATGCGTGACGTCGGGAGAGTGGGAGCGCTCCGGCGTTCTTGGAGGCTCTTTACTTGGGTCGTCTTCGGCAACGGCACCTCCAGGCGTTGCCGCACTTAGTTTTCCCGACGGGATAGGGGGGACAGGCTGTCACGGCGCGACCGACGGAAAGGCGACGCGGAACGTCGGGGGGATGGAGAACGGGAACCTCGTGGTGCGGTGGGCGCTGGTGACGGAGGGCGGCGGAGGTATTCTTCGATGTCCCTTGGTCGTTTTCCAAAACGAGGTCGACGGTCGTTTGGAGCGAATCCTCGCAGGCCGAGCTGGCGGTAGGGGCACCTCCGGTAAACGTGGTCAGCCTCCCCGCAGTGGAAGCACACCGGGCGTCCGTCATCCGTGCACCACACGTCGGTCTTTCGAAGTCCACGCTGCTCTTGGCGCGGCGCGTACTGCGGCGAAGAAACTTCTCGTTGGGGTGCAGCTGGGTACTGCCGAGCAATAGGAGGCTGCGGACGACGAACAACGGCGGCATAGGTCACAGCTGGTGGTTTCGGTGCGGCGTCGGCGAGAACGTCTGGCTGGAGCGCTTGCTGGACCTCTTCTCGAACAATCTCGGCGATCGAAAGTCAAGCTGGGTGTTCGGCGGCAGGTAACAGCTTCCTCAGTTCTTCACGGACGATGTCCCGGACTATTTCTCGGATCCCCGGAATATTGGTGCTGAGGGCGCAGCTTGACGGCGTGGGTGCAGCGACGGCAGGAGCTCGGTGGAAGTGAGCGGCTCGTGCTTGCAGGGCCCGTTCAATGTTGGTCGCCTCTGTTACAAACGTTTCGACGGTGGTCGGCGGGTTGCGGACGAGGCCTCCGAAAATGTTATCTCGTACGCCTCGCATCAGGATCCGCAACTTCTTTTCGTCAGTGGCTTGAGGGTCGGCGCGAGTGACCAGGCGCAGGACATCCTCGACGAAACTGGTGATGGTCTCGTTTGCGCCCTGGGTTCTCATTCGAAGAAGGTCCTCGGCCCTCTCCCGTCTATACTGGTTTGTGAAAGTTCGCCTCAACTCATTCTGGCAGGCGGTCCACGAGATCAATGATGTCTCCCGATTCTCGAACCAGTGCCTGGCCGTTCCTTCGAGCGCGAAGTAAAGGTTCAGCAGGCGCTGGTCGTCCGTCCATCGGTTGTGCTGGGCCACCCGCTCGTACTGTTGAAGCCAGTCCTCGACGTCTTCGTGGGCGTCCCCGTGGAATGGCGTCGGAGTCCGGGGTGCGACTGGCAGGTAGATGAAGGCAGGAGCGGCCGAAGTCTGTGACTGGTGGCCGTCCATCGTCGGCTTCGTCGGCTGCTTGGTCCTGGGTGGCAGAAGTCCGTATTCCGGGTGTAGACCTTGGGTGCGGCGACTGGTCCGAGTTTCAGGTTCCGCGTCGAGTGGTCTTCTCACCGGGCTCGGAATCGGGCTTGCACTGCGGGCCCTGGGAGGGGAACGCTGCACGGGCATGCGCTACCCCGCGCCTCCACCAAAATGTCACGGGTGGTGACCAAAATAAAAGGAAATAAACGGGAAGAAATAAACGTTTAATGTGGCGAACTTGTGCCAAAAAATAAAGGGTACAAAAGATAATAACAGAGCGTCGCGGGCGTCGAAGTCGGCGTAGCAGCACAGTCGAACGCTGGAGCGAAACTGACTCCGGCTTGCCTGCGGAGCCGCTTTTGTACACACGTTGGCTTCTGGAGCATTCGACGTAGAAGGTACAACGCGTAGAAAATTCTGACCTCGAATCAGCTAGACGGTTCTCAATTTCACCAGAACATCACATTACAGTGTTGACAAGAATGCATAGCCGCGGCCAGGAATTGAACCCTGGCCCTTCGCGTGGGAGGCAAGCGCGATAACCGTTAGGCTACGGCCGCGCTGCCTACTTGGCGGGCGGCAATATATAAGTATTATTTTTTTCCCAACATTATTAGTGATTGGGATGGATTACCTAAACAGCTTTGCCAGATGACAAAACCTTTCTGAAGTGCATTTTCGTGCCATAAGTTTCCCGTGTGTCTTGCTACCTGCACTAACTAAATGCGCTATGTATCAAAACTTTATTTTTCCATTTTGTGTGTGGTACATGTGATGCCGCCATTGCTTATATCTGTTTCTTTTTTAGGTCGAAGGTTACTTTGCGATGTTTGCAATTTCTGCGCTTTTGCGCCCATTGGTAGGTTTTATTTTCTATATTTGTTTTCTACACAGGTCTATAGAAAGTGTTGTTTGCTTTATTGATTATGTACCCCCCCCCCCCCGCCCCCAGCTTGGTCCCCCCCCCCCCCCAGCTTGACCCCCGCCTCCAACCTTTATAGTATGAAGAATCGCAAATGAATCAATTTTAAAAAGTATACACCGCAAAATTTTATTAAAAAAAATGTTTTTCATTTCCCATAACAGGTGTAAACCCCTCGGAGTCAAGTCAGGGCATACACATGCGCAACCAAGCACCGGGCTGGTCGTACTATGTGTCAAAAAGTCGGTGGAACACAATCAGGAGCGGATCAGTCACTGCGTCGTGTGCGTCCACGCGAGGCAGTGATTCACCAGGGTCTGATTTGATTTGGTTGTTTTTTGGCACGTTGAACGGTCAGTAAAGTGTTTGATCACGCACAGGTATGGCCTGACCTAGCCCCCGGTGGTTATCACCTGTTGGATGAAAAAACAAACCCTGTGAGGATGCAATTTCATGCTCATTAATAAGCTGGAAGCTGTTGTCCAGGCGTAAGTGTGAGGTGGTCCCAAAACTATTTCAAGCAGAAAATGCATAATCTGTAACACAGGAGTGCATTTGGCTCCAGTGTGAGTCCATTGAGAAGGTGAACATACGTACGTACGGACAGACATTTGAGTGTCTGCAGCAAAATAAACAAATTTCAAATCAATATGGTACGCGCCTTGGATATATTATACATATATATATCTATATCTAAACTATCTTCTTGACAGTGGTACGAGGGAATCTACTTTTGTAAATTCATATCAAGAAAGATGCCATTGTTTTTGAGGTACTAATTACTTTAATAGAATATGATAACAATTTCCCCGTATGCGGGTATTGTTATCATATGCTAATGATTGCCTATGGTGGGGCAATCATTAATTTGCCTTTGGAAAAAGTGAAAAATAAAACCCGTTAAGTGCTCTCTTAGGAAACTGAGATGCACTTACTTTTTATTGTATGGAACACCGTGTGCAATTCTAATGGCAATGCATGATTGCCTCTAAGATTTACCTTTTCTATATGCACCGGTTCTAGACCACTCCAACAAAATATAAAATTCAAAGAAATCATTCTACCTATAAAAAGAGGTCGGTTCAATGCTTACGCACGAAAACAAACAGCCGTCGGTCAAGGTTTTTTCTTACCTGTAATGCCCAGAACGTGACTAAACATGCAAACAATTACTGGAAGATGGTTTCTTGCTTAAGACACATCCAGAAGTCAAACAAAACAGTTTTATTTTTTTCAAACATCATTTGCATATAATACAGAGGGTATCATATGTGATACACTGAGCAGTACTGCGAAACATTTCAGCTGTGGTATGCGATAAAACAATTTCGATCTTTGTTGTAACAAAGGTGAACATTGCACTTATAGCAGTATGTATGTGAAAAATTATTCAGTCCTGGTGGGCAGGATTTGTATCGGAGCCTACTGGCACCCCACATCGGCATGTGGCTGACTCCATTACACCGCACATCATCTTGAGGCTTGTTGGCAGAAAGATTGCGTTTTTTAGCAGCTGGGATAATGGACGATGGTGGCCTCCCAACAGGTCTTTTTGCTACTGCAATCAGGCACTTCGCGACGCCAGCTTGGAATCGCCTCAAATGGATGTGTCTCTCATCCAGCTGGGCGCAGTGCCTATAAGCCACGCGTTTACTGTGGCGACCATGAGTATCTGGTGAAACTCGTAGATATACCATCCTCGGGATTTTATAGGAAACTTATAAATTTCAGCAGGTCTACACCTCCCATGAAGGAGTTGTAGGTTGAGACAACTCCTGGTTGTTCTACTTGCGTAAACATTTTTTTTTCCCTTTTCCTCCCCTCGTCTAACTGTGCAGACAGGCTCCGTGGGTGCATAGTTGGAAACCAGTGTTATTGGTCTGTTGTCAAACCACCTTATTACCGCAGCAGTTCTCGAGTTGTCCACAGCATAGTCAAGGGCACCACGACCTTGTCCCTTCAGATCCCTTTTGGTCTTGAGGCGCAGTCCTTCAGCCTGTTATTCCTCAGCGTTCCTACAAATCTAAGACCCTTCTTGTGAAAATCCGCCGCCGAAGCTATAGGAGCGAAGAAATTGTCAGCTGCTACTTTATAGCCATTCTGCTACGGAAGATGTTCACACATATTCATTGCGCCCGTCAGCATCTAGCCCAAACTGGTATTATATTTTGGCCTGGCGTTGATAAATATCAAATTGGTAGAGAAAGCCTGTAGACCCCGCACGCTCCTGCAATTTGATACCCCATGGGTATAGTTTTGCTGGCATATATACTCTTTTATCGGGCACCTCTCTGTAAACGAAACCATTATTTCATCGACACTGTTGTGCTTTTCAGGCTCAATTGATAGCAAGTTTTCTTGAAGTGCACTTAGCGAGCTGCGTATCTTCCATGCCTTCTCACCATTTGTTAGGTCCATGGTTTGACTATTGTTTGTTCAGTGCAGGAGCTCATAATTTTTTCGAAGCGATTTCTCTGCATCACATCAGCAATCGCTGAAAGCCTAGTGCCATTTTTCCAGTAGGAGTGCACACTCGGCATGTCTACGAGGCCCACCAACAGGTACATGCCGATATACTGTTTTACTTCACATTGCGCCACGTTTAGTAAAGTTCCCGTACATCGCACACTGCAGAGGTTCGCCTCAGCAGCCAGAGATGCGATCATAGCCGGGCTTACGAGCTTCCGAAAATACAAAAGCGGGAACGTAATTGCGAGCGGCGGTGTAAATTCATCAGTGAACGTAGGAAAAGACGAGTCCATAAGCAGCTTTCTTTAGTGGTCCCTGTTAACAGAGCCGGTACAACCTGGAGACTGGCTGGCATCATCGCTTTCATCCTTGGATGAATTGTCACTGCTGCTCGAAGAGGACTCAAGACGATTGCTTCCGCTGCTCGGAATGTACTCCTTCTCGTCTTCATCGCTCAAGACACCAAAGTCACTGTCGTCCCCCCGTAGGCATATAGCTGAGAATATTCAAGGGCTTATGGGCTGCGAAAAACGCATTAAAGTGGCATGTATGTACGTGGAAATGTGATACGTAGCTTATCTGATACAGATGTCGCAAACTATAAGGAATGCCCACTGTAGCATATTTGATACGCTAGAAATTTGCTTGTCTATTAACGGTCAGGCGTAAGCAGAATTCGAATCAAAGCTGTCTAGCCCTATCACCAACTATGGCGCTTACAAATAGCACAAAAAAGCAATGCACTCACCTTCAGTTTTAGAAGAACGACCGTAAAATGTACGCGTCCTAATCGTTATGCCACTTCTGCTCGGCTCGGCCATTTTCAATTGTGCCGGTCAACCTCCTGCCGGGGAAAATGTGTGCCAACAAAAAGCGAAAACCTTTGTGACTTCCTCTACAACTGGTAATTGGTGCTTTTGGCCCTGCAAAACCAAAACCGAAACTGCTTTGGACTCTGGTATCTTGTGTAGCAGATCTGATACGCTGGACATTACAGGGAAACAAAGTTAAGCAGCCCGAAAAACATATGTTGCCATTTTGATATTATCTTGAAACTGTTATTAATTTTGTCTTTCGCTAACAAGTCAACAATGACCCGGCACCATGAACATCAATGTAGAGCATCTTTTAATAAATCGCGTTGGCGCAAATTCGTTTGGAAGACAAAAATATCCCTATAATGATTAAAATGAAGCTGCTGCTATTCTTTGTTTTATTGAAATATAGAAAGGAATAATAGGTTTCCTTTTCTCAGCTTTTTTTGGTACCGTAGCTAAGGAGCGAGGAACTGGAGTCAAAGTTTATAGGGTACAACGAGGTAGAGGGGCTTAGAGCGATAAACCGGGGTTCCGGTCTGCACTCGAAAGTGACCCCCATAAGGCGGCTGCCTTGTACGCAAATTTGACCACTCGTCACATGACCGAACCAAATGCGTGACGTCACAGGAAAGATGGCAGCGCCCATGCAGCGGCTGGCCCCAGCTGGGCCGGAGCTTGTCGGATGCTTTGTTGGTTGTCGTTCGCCTCGGCGACTTGATTTCAGGCGCAGAAGCCGTCATATGAGGCCGGTCGACAGCGACTTCAGAGTTCAGCGAGGTGTCTGACGTAGGCACAGGGCGAAAATACAGAGGAATGGTGTGCACTTCGCTGGTGACCGATGGCAATATTGCCACGGAAGAGACAATCTGCCCTACGTTGCTCGCACCTTGGATTGATTCGGATACCGCTAGGATAAAATTTAAGGCGACGTTTCTGTGCTCTCGTTGACCATCGGAACCTTCGAGATCTGCAGTAAAGCGTGTCCAATATATTTGGATACACAGTTTAGCGATGGAAATTGCGTGAGTCGTGCTTGGCAGTGTGCAATCGTGGTGCCGCTTCGTTCAAATGCCCGAAGGCTCACTTTGGTTGTGCGGTGCACCAGAGAGCTGCCTTGCCGCTTGTGGTACCCGTGCCGTGCTGAATGATACTGTGGTACTTCCCGAACTGTTCCGGCGAAGACGTGCACTTTCACGGAACACAGGTGTGCGGCGCGCCGAAGAGCTGCCTTCAAGCTGGTAGTTCCTGTGCCGTGCTTTAGGTGATGCTGTGCTGCCTACTAAATTGTTCTGGCATAGACGTGTACCTTCACGGAGCACAGGTGTTGCAGTTGGTATTGATTCCGCTGGTCTGTCGCACGTTTCGTCGACACCAAAGTTTCATCAACACTCGTTACGCGAATTGCAAGCTGTATGGACATTTCATCGCGCGTGTTACCTACCCAGTCCACCCATTCACGCCGCTTTGCGACGGCAGTCTGCAGCGGCTCACTACCAGAAAAGTGGTCTCACATCGACTTCAGTTCAGCTCGTCCATGGCAGTCGCCAGACCCCGAAGCAGAGGATTTATTCAGACAGAATGCCACTAAAGCAGTGCAGCTTCTTTAGTGGTCAGGATAGACTCTTTTCTGTGTGTGTTGTTATATTGTCACGGATGCTTGCTCCAGTCCTATTTTCTATCAATATTTACTATTCTGGAAAGTTCCAGGCCATTCTCAGCTGTCATTGTATGTTCTGGAGGAGGTGCTGCGCACTTTACCCATAAACTTTCACTTTGTGTGAACCCTGGCGGCTCCAATAACAAGGCACGGGTGGCACATTATCCCGAGTCTTAAACCCCCGGCGAGCCGTGAACCAAGTCCTAACCCAGCCCAGCGAAAAAACTGTAAGACGAGCCAGTACCACAAGGACGAAACTCGGAAATACACAATGAAGAACTTGAAATCCAAGCCAGTTGCTGCTACCAGCAAGAACCACCGGAATTAGGTCTTTTGTCAGAAAAAAACCGAAGCAGACTAAGCCAACAATGACAAACCTGTAGCAGCAAACCACGTCCGCTCCCACCATCGTTTGCATGCCCGTCGCACCTCGCACTCTGATGCTTTTTCACGCAGGGTGCATAAGACATCAAGGGCTGGATTGAACAATATGACCGTGTCACCCGCCACATTGAGTAGAGGGACAACCAGCTCCTGCAGAACCTATACTTCTCGTGGAAGAAGCTGCGAGGCACTGGTTTTGACAACCACGAATCCTCCTTAACGTCGTGGGAGGTTTGCAAGATCGAGCTGAAGTGCATGTTCATCAGCCAACATAGACGAGAGAGAGCCGAATTCCTGATTCTGTCCAGGACACGGCCCCAACGAGAGCGTCACCACCTTCGTGGAGGATGTTTTGCTTCTGATCGAGCACCCACGCCAACCCTGATGCTACAGAAGACAAGAAGCTAAGAATCCTATGTTCCTCATGTGAGGGACAACACCTTCAGCAGCCCTGTCCGCAACCCCACGACAACAGTCGAAGGGTTCATATCAATGAAGCTTCCAACATTGAATGTACACTGCAGGCCCGAGCATGTCACTAACAACTCCCCAGTCTCGCGACACTCGAGTCGTCCAGCTGCAACTTCGACGCCAGCCCCCCAGGCATCCGTGACATCCTTCACAACGGTGTCGGGGAGGAGATAAGGAAGCTAGTTCCTGCCATCAGTTGCCCGGCTTTTATTTTGATCGCCGAGATTGTTTCAGAAGACGTTTGACAGGCATTTCAACTGGAGACTTCTTCGAGCGAAGCGGCATCTGACGAAACAAGGGCGGCTTATGCCACAAAGTCACAACGATCACCACCGGCTACCTGTTACTATTCAATGCCAATTCAACGAGACACCCCAGCGCCGAAGCATTCCCGACATCGGGAAGAACCAGTGTAGGTCCGCGTTGAACAAAGTACACCGAGGAAAACGGAGGTACTGCGAATGGCCGACCGAAAACCACTCTACTACCACTACATGAGGCTGACCATGTCTACTGGAGGTGCCCGTACCAATGAATTCGCCTGCAAGGGTTCGTGCCGAAAGACCCTCGACCACGTCTCGACGAGCGTCCGGGGAGGATTGAGGATTATCTTCGGCGGTCTTTGTCCCTGGTGCCGACATTACCCCGAAGCTCGTGATCTACTTCATCTGGATCGGAGGTAGGCACGACAAAGCAGGTGAGCGGCAATGCAAGGAGAGTTGATCTGGTGTCGGTTGTCGTCCAAGGACAATACCTAATAATTTGCTGACACTAATTATCTGTGTCCACACCACGGAGCACACAATTTCCAACTTTGAGGGAGAATGCCGCTAAGTGAACTTAAGAAATAGAATTGTTGGTTTCTCTTAAAAGTGGACTGCAAGCATTACGAGACTTCACTTTGCCACACAAGACTTGCACAAGTTGCAGTGATTGTGGGATGCAGAAGAAATCTCCATTACGAAATGAGAGTGAAATGGCTTGGATAGCAAACAAACATTGTTGCCAGCTATCAAGTCAACGGTACAGAAAAAGGCCCAGCCACATAACCAATACATGCCCGAGCTTGCTGCATTGATGCAGAAAACTACCAGGAACATTTTGCGGATTAGAAGCCAGCCCTGGGCGCACATGACGTATGATTACAAGACGGCATCAGTCGGTCAAAGTTGCTACTCGACCAAACTGAACACCGACGTGCCAGGAGCGTCATCCCACAACAAGGTCCACAGGAGACTGTCGCAGAAAAAACTCGTTCTGGAACCATTAACTAAGAATCAATAGTTATGTAATCTAGTGGAAATAAACATATTTGATGCATGAAAAATTCGGAATGTCAAATTATGTTCACTTGATTATAATTAAAAGTCCGAGCCGAAGTCGGGGCAGTGCGTTCAAGAGAGTTTAACAGAGGACAACCTATGACCATAAATTTAAAATATTAATGTCTCCTGGTAAATCAGACTTACCTCATTCAACGTAATTGTGACTTCATAAAAGAGCATTTTCATGCGGTTTGACCACTACTAAAAATACTTATGGGGTTTAATGCGGTTGTCGCACTGCAGAACCCTGCACCATGGTCTTCCAATTTAGGAGAGACTAGAATGGATTAACTTGAATATTAATATTACAAGAAGCGCACATTTGAATAAGTATTTAGTGAAGAGCGACCTGCATGAAACACCCAATGCTGTAGATATTTCGCATTTTTTGCCGCTGATATACCCGTCCTTCCATCTGAAGATCTTTACAAATGTCTAGGTTGAATAACATAGCATTCAAAACTAAAGTTTAAATGTATTCGTGATTGGGAACTAACGTAGATTAAATTATTTATGGACTTCTAGACGTAACTAAGAATAAGTCATGTGTATTAAAAAGAAGTTTGAATGTTAATTAATCTTCCTCGTCGAAGTGACCAATAATGGTCTCCAAGATACTGAAACACTTGTTTTGAAGGAAGTTGAAATGTTCAAGAAGCGTCAGTCAAATAATGTATCACAATAATCCTTCAGAATTACAATATTCAATTCTAGGTTACCTCTACATTGTTAGGAAAGTGGACTTCAGTTTTCTATTTTTATTGTTTTCTTTCTTCCTCCTCCAAGCATGGCCTCTTGCGCAAACATTGAAACAAAACAAAATATTGCACTTACACATACTCGTCACAGTGAGTTTTGTTTATCTTAAGAATAGCCTTATTGGCTGAAGTCTTCTACAAAGAAGGCAAAATGCTCTGAAAGAGAAGTTTTGTGCGACAAAGGTCAGAACAAGACACGGTGATTGCACCAAAGTTTTTCTTTAAAATATATTTGAGTGAAAATAATGTAGAAAAATCCGTAATAACCGGCACTATAAATTGGGTTATCTGTCTACGCTTGAGCTTTTCTAACCTTTTCATCAAGCTCACACTTACCATGGCCACCGGTCGAGGAGGTGCAAGTTTTGCTACTGTTGTCCTTCAACTTCCACGATTTTGGCTATAGGATGTCTTTCTTTGATGTCCAATGGCCGAAGTGATTGCCCGCTTAGTAACCGCACAAATCACTAGACAACTCTGAAAAATATAGAACGTCATAACTGTACTACGCACATTAAAAAGAAATATAGGCCATCTCTTAATGATTCCAACGAACGCCATGAGACCGTCTCTGCTGACATACACCTAAGCGCACTTCGACGGCCTCTGCTTAATGCACACTTTAAAGAGTCTGGATAAAAAGCTTTCCCGTAAAGCGCTTTGCAGAGCGCTTCGCGAGAAAGCCTTTGATTATGTTCAGTTCCACAGTTCAGAAAGCATTTTAGGATAATACATATTATCAGCCATGGCAGTAGAAAGCTTCTGGAAGCAACATGACGCCATCAGAGGTGAAGCTACAATTGAGGAAGAACACGGCCCCAACGATGACAACAGCCGTTTTGGTCTCCCTCGGGTGACGGCACAGTTCTGGCTTCGTCATGGCGCCTCCAGAAGTTTTCTACCTACATGTTATCAGACTTGTCATTCGACAAGCTGGCGCGTAAAATTTCTTTGAAGTTGAGACTACGTAGTTCACTCTCCCGCAGTGCGACCTACCACCGACTGCCGCCGGGCCATTTCAACCCAAACCCTTCACCTGACGCAATCCAAAGCGACCCTTCGCGGTGCAAGCCATTCTTACCGTATCTACCCAACCATGTTCTACTCTGTCCTGAAACACCCAAGGAGGCTCCAGGCATCGCAGTGCTACTGTATCTATTCGACAACTACGGAGATGTTCAGTTGAGGTGAATAAATGAATAAACAAAAAAGAGGCCCAGTCTGCTGCCGCGTTAGCATTGCAGACTAAATGTAAATTTAATAAGCAAAATAAAAAGGGTAATAACCCGACATAATTTTTGTTTAAGCGCCTATTAAAATTATCTTACTGGCCATAGTCTTGAGACCAGACCCGGTTTTGTGGGATTTAGCGAACCCCCCCCCCCCCCCCCGCCCCTCCACTCTTAAATTACTTGGTCCTTGTCTTTATTTTCCTCTTCATACTTGTGGGTTTTGGTCTTTATTTTTTTTCACCCACATCCGGTGAACTGGGGCATAGGAAAAAAAGCGTGTGTCTTCTGGATGATCTGGTAGAAAGTACACAGAACTAGACAAGATCAATGAAATCACCCTCCCCCTCCCCCCTTCCCCCTTCTAAAAAAAAAGTTTTATTTTTTGCTTTTTTCTTTTTCATTTTGTTTCTTGAGATAAATTTTCTCGCTATGAACGAAGGAACAAGCTACAGCCGATGATTCCTTCAGCTTGTATATTGTTATGTCTAAGAAGTGAAGATAAAAACGTGATTACCTCACCTTGTTTAATGCAGCGTCAATTACGAAAGATATAGCACACAAGCGATTGTCCCAAGTATAAAAAAAAGCCTCGGGAGCGCAACATTTACGATACCCGGGGAGTTCGTACAAAACATATAACTTATTCTAGGAATGCCGGTTAAGTCATCAAAAAATTGTCGAAATATTTATATTTTGCTTAACCATGTCTGTAAATCAACGAACGGGTGATGTCGGCTTTCATGCGCCCTACGTAAGCATATCACGTTTTACTGATTCATTTGAGGGTTGGGTACTCCAATTCTTAGTAATATTGAACATTGCATTGTGCTTGTTATGGGTATCAAGGTCGACGAAGTATTGTTCGTGGTAAAGCAGAAACTTACACTCAAAACGCAAAGTTATAATTCTCGCACAAGTTACTAAAATTTGATTGAATCAACAGAGAGGCATAGTGTTGTCTGTAAGAGCAAACGCAAGCGCTGTACGCTTGTGTTAGCGTTACGTACTTCACACTGCGCGTGCACCAATCCAAGACAGCAGCTTGCGCTCCGCGCATGCGAAATGTCGAGGATTCTATTTACGTAAAGCGTTTTCGCAAGTTATCTTAGAACTTGCTAGTGAGTCCAAAGATGTTTTTTTACCAATGTCCGCAATCTCAATTACAAGCAAAAATTCGTGCACTCGGTCTGGCAGAGGCGAAAGAATAAGCAGAAACCAGCTCGGAGCACGTGGAATGAAATCTCGCGCTGCAGATGTCAGGGACTTTGAATAAATCCCCACCCCTGCCATTTTGATTTTTGATGAGCATCATGCCGGCGTGCGGTGGTGTATCACTACGGCGTGGTGCACATTGAGGACCACAGGCTGTAGCTGTAGCACAGCACTGGCTACATTTGCAGTGGTACTGCACTTGCTAAATTTCTCATCTACAGCTAAGACACCAGACGCACATTGAGGTTTAGTAACTTCAGGCTGTATAAACATACACACAACGTTATTATTATTATTATTATTTCTTTTATTTTTCTTACTAAAATCATTATTTTTATTGTTGTTGTTAGCGTTATTTGCATGCGCCAAGTGAAGAAAGGTAAGCAGTTGTAGACCAACACAAATGAATTTTGGTTCAGTGTGTACTGGTAAAGCTTTTTGGACCAGAAAAATAAAATGGAGAAACTTATCGCACAAACGGTCAATGAACCCAGGTTTTCTCATATTTCTTGAGCGATGTGTGTTGCTAAAAATGTTCTTGTCCAACGTTTTGTAACAATCATCTCCAGCGTCACTTCGTGAAGAGTGCGTTAGCCTATTTTCTTGTGGGAGGAAAAATGGAAGCCAGTGAATGCAGGTATCTAAATTAATTTACCAAAGTTGATGTAAGCTAGATCAGTTTACGAGTCTTTTTGTAGATTCAAAACAGATTTGGAATTTCACTAAAAATTTACTGTGTTCTTAAAAATTTGATTTTAGTTTAAGTATGTTGTGTTTAGGTCGAGTAGCTACGTTTACACTTCACTCAAACGCCAGTTGTGTGTTTTAGGGCTCCAGACAATTTTCTGATAGAAGAATCTCTTTATGCTTCATATAATTTTTTATTTCGTTGGCACTTGAAAATTGCCTGGTCGGTTGTGAGTGATGCGCTTGGTTTAAAAAATAGTGTCCTTAATTTCGTGTAAAGGTCCGCTGTGTTCGCTGTGCACTTGTACTCTTGTATTCGTCAATTTTTGTTTTGTTGTAAATTTACCTTATATTTTTCGGGACAGGTGGAACACAGGCTGTAATTTGTTGTGTTGCAATGCAAAGACAATCAGTTGGGTTGGTTTACAATTTTTGTGTGCGATTACTACATTACATCGAAGCTGTATATGGCTAGGGTTCTATGCATTTTTGGTATCCGTGTGCATGAACTAAATTGCATGTAAAAGCCTACATTTATGTAAATGCATAAGCTTCCGTGACCTCGATAAGTATTTTGATAAGGAAAGACGTCGAAACGTGTTATAACTTATAACGGAGATGCATCTACGCACAATGGGCCTTCTCCCGTTCAATTCGGGTGACGTCACTGCATACATATATAAAAGCTGCCGCTTTTATATATGTAAACGTTGTGTTTATCGATCTAACTTTAGCGAAAAATCTTACCAAAGTTGTGATAGAACCCATTAGTGTATACCACATTGGTCACAAAGCAATTATGACTACCACTTCAAAATAATGTATGTTTACTGTAGATAAATATTTGTTAATGTGCTTTTGTGCGGCTCTCGGTGAATCATGTGTGGTGGTGCTCTACAGCTTCGTTGGCCAGCCACTTTCACAGATTGGAATGGCTCAATAGTTTTTTTAAGAGAAGCATAGGATAGCGCACACAACGTTTAAAAGCAGACAAAGTCGGAGCACCATGTTGTGCGTGTTCATTGTTCAGTTTCTCAATCTCTCCTTTTCATAATAATAAACTTTCACCAGCTCGCCCACTTTTCTTTGTTATTTCTAACAACTCATGCAGGTGTACCACAAGGAAGTGCGTTGGGACCTATTTTTTTCAACCCATATATTAACGACATCATGACTATCTCACCTAATGCCCAGATAATAACGTATGCGGTCGATACGAGCATACGTTTTTCGAGGAACGACATAAATGTTATTTCATCTGAAGTGAATAGTTTTCTCAATGTGCTTAGTTCGTGGGCACTGTTAATTTCGTTAAAAACAATAGCAATAAAACAAAGGCCGTTCTATTGCGCCCTAAAAGTTCTCTGTGTCAAATAGGTATACCAATTAAGTTAGATACATCGACCATACAAGTTGGTCCAACGGTAAAAATACTAGGGGTGTTCTTTAACCAACACATTAATTGGAACGAACAAGTTGAACATGTTACGTCTAAATTATCAAGAATAACAGGTATTATTTATAAACATCGTTTTGTTTACCAGAAAGGGTCAAGATTATTTTATATAAGACATTGCTTGCTTCACATTTAAAGTACTGCCAGCTTGTATGTGGTAATACCACAAAATTAAACCTAGACGGATTATACATCGCACAAAAAAAGATGTTTCGTTTAGTAGCCAATGTACCATATAATAGTCATGGCGACAGTTTATGCTCAAACTTTAAGGTAACACGTGTTTTTGACCTCTATACACAGACATTAATCCAGACATGTAAAGATAGTATTTATTATAATAACAAATCATTCCTTCACTTAGCTTCACTGGATAAAATTTCTTTGTTTTATCATACGCGTAGTCCAGAGCACTGGTGAGTGCCGCATTCCAGAATCAATTACGGATTTGAAATACTCCAGTGCACTGTACCATCTACCATTAATGAACTCATAAAAAAACAATATTCAGATAGAAAATGTCAAATAACCAAATGAGAAAATTGTATTTTAACACCATATAATATTTTAAAAGTTTTGTAGTGTTCGTGATATCAAAAGCTGTATCATGTTCTGTATGTTTTTTTCTCTTCTTTTTGCAAGTGCCGACTTATTTGCCAAAGGGACCAGTCAAGCAACGCAACGCAGCTTTTTTTCCCTGTCTCCTTCTCCAAACTAAAGTCAATAAAGATGAATTGAATTCAATTGAAATAATTGAAGAAACAATTAGGAGCTAGGGCTATTCAGCTCTCAGAACAAGAAATAAACCGTCGTTGTCAGGCTAAGAATAAAATAGCAGCACCACCCTTCTCCGGGCTTTGTCAGCTTCAGCGCTGAAATGTTATAGAAGGCAAAAAGCTCATATTAAATGCAGAGCGGTAACAGTACACTTAAGCTGTCACCGGCTACAAGTTAGGAAATAGTTTGGCTCTAAAAGCCTCAGACTCGTGAACAACCACAATACCTGCAGATTCACAGTTCATTGTGTCCCACACAACCCTGTCTTTCATACTCTAAACAAAAAAAAAAAAAAGTTTTTGAAAAATTATAAGTTTTGACAGGTCCCACGAATTGTGTTTTGGTTTTCCCCCAGCTTTTAGAAGTCCACTTTGACGTATGATTCAGGGATTTCAAGAAAGTGCAATTTAAAGTTTGTCCTAGAGAGACAATCCCGCCACACCTGGAGTGCGATCAGGAATACCTGCAAGCCGGACAGGCCAGCTTCTATATGAAGTAAGTGTTCACTTAAAAAAAGTTTTCAGGTTTCAAGATGGACTCTATTGGCTCTTGAACAAATAACAGTCATAGTCTTAGAATATTGTTTAAGAAAGGAACTACAAAAATAATATAAAAAATTCAAGACAGAAAGCGCGATTTATCTTAACTTTGAATAAGAGTTGACGTAGCAAAAACGATGCTGAAATCATAAAGACGAAAATAATATCGGGCGATTGATTTGGGACACAGAAATATCAGCAAGCGAAGAATGATGAGTGACAGCATAAAGATGAACGATGAGTCTGGACAACAACCCCTCCCTGATTCGGCTTGTATTTTTGCAAAAACGAAAGCATTGCCGTGATCCCTTAATGCAAGCCTTCATGTACGTCAGCGGAATGGACGGCGGACTCCATGGATAGCGATAGAGTCTATTCAATCCTCGTTCGTGTGTTCTTTGATGTTACTTATTTTAACCTGTCTCACGTTCATACCTCGCTCATTCTCGTTGGGATTACGCTCGTTGGTCTTTATTGAAAGAGGCTTCTTGTCACTGATGTTGTTGTTTACGATACCGTCTGGTTTTGGCAGATAGTAAACAATCTGGAGATAAATACGGAATGGTTTTCCGATTGAGGAGATGAAAGACTTCGTCGGGTGCGTCAATAATGCTGGGCAGGTAAAAAGTGAAAATGATTTAGAGTGACAGGGACATTTCTTTCATGCGCATTCCAACTTTCGCAGTTTTGTTCACCTGACCAACATGACATTGTTTTTTAATAAAGGCAGGAGTTTGAGTAAAAACAATATATAAAATAAAAATGTGATTTTATGTGCCCTTAAATGTATTGAGTCCGTTTTATATCTAGTCATAATGTGCATTGTTATTTGCTTATGACCGAAATAAACAAACTCTCAACATTTGCTACGTGGTATAGGATATGAGAATCGACAACGTTAGTCGAGAAATATGGAGTAGTAATTGTTCGGTTATATATCCAAGACATGTCTTAGGTCTAAAAAAACGTTTATTGTTGAGTGTACTGGTATGCAATGAGCTCTATGCGCATGCGTGTGTTCATTTTAAAGACGTAAATAATTTTGAATAATAAACGAATGGATCGCCCAAACGTCATTCTGACCTGCATTTTTGTCGACACGTGTGATAAAATTACAATTTATGGCGATAATTGTATTATAATGAGGATAGAAGTAATATGTTATTGCCGATGTATACACTAATAGCTCCTGGTGATGGAAAGAACTTGTCCAGTCTCAAGAAACTCACCTTTTTAAGCAAAGCATTTGGACTTCATTAAGGAAAATGGAGATTTAAGTACTAATATTTTTACTGTAAAGTTTTCTATATAGCGAATAAAAAAAAGCTATCAGGTAGATATTTCTTCTAGCATTGTATTTTTCGCGAATACATTAAGATAGCCATACGAGCTTAGAGCTCAGTATAGGCCAGCGCGATGGTTACAAACAAGCCCACTCGAGTTGTGGGCACTCCGCGTGTGCAGAAACCGCCCAAGCAGCACATATTTGGCCCATAATTGGCCAATGGCGGGAAATCGTACCTTTAACCAGTGGCCAGATAGTGGCCTTTCATCGGCCAATGCTTGGCCGATGACTGATGGCGAGTGGCCATTAACCAAACACCAGAGGAAGGCAAATCATGGACCAATGGTTGGCCAATGTCTTGACGCCGGCCAGTGGACCATTTCCAGCTACTGGCCAATGATTGGTCAAATCTGTGCTGCTTGGGCAGGTTCGTGCGAAGTGGAACGGCTGCGCATGCCGATAGAAGCGCCGACTGAGCGGTGCGACGTCGGGGCCGCGAGTTCGTGTCCCCATTGTGTTCTAAAGGATGCCCTCCAAGAAGCATTTACAGCGTTGTTGGATGTTGTTTTTGGGACAAAAATAAACTACGCATCACCGAACACTCAGCATGCGCCATAATGTATCACTATCGTTCTGACGTGATGCCAACGTTGCAGAACATTTTGCTTATTAAAAATATATTGGTGATTTTATAAACTTTTGCAGTGGGAAAATAGTGGCCGACAAAGCCCTCGAATGCACGAGGATCAATGGCACTCATTAGCGGTAATGGAACCGGTTTTTTAATTGAAACATTTTGGCAATCACTTATAACCTGTAATAGTGAAACGGTACGTTCTTAAACTTTGGCGTCTGGTCCCGACCTTTAGAGCTACATATAGGCGGAGACTGACCTTCGGCGATGCGCAGTTTATTTTCATATTGTTATAAAAAAAACAAAAAAAACAAAGCTTTTTGTTGTTGTTGTTGTTTTTTTAGACAAAAAAAAGCATGCCTCTCGAAGAGAGCTCAATTGTTTCACTACTCAATGATGTTTTCATGTTTTACTTTTGACACTGAATTAAACGAGTAATCCTAGTGGGAATTCATATCGTGTCACTGTAAAACACGACTTGAGTTGTTCCAGCGGATGCGCTTAACACAAAACGCGTTCCATCACTTTTTTTGAGTCAAAAATCAAAACTTCATATCTTATGTCAAGCTCACCGTAACACGTATTTTAAGAAAAGCGTTAATACTTATATAGGACCATAGGTTATGACGTGCCCGATTACATTTACAGGGTCATGTTGTCAATCCTCTTAAAATCCGTCTTGCAGCAAACCATAGGCACCTCATTCACTGGCCCGATACTTGATTCATTGTACAACCAGAGCCGTTTGCTCGACTGTCGCTAAAGCTGATATTGTCACGAATGACAGATGATAAGGCAGGCGAAAACGGAAGTAACTAAATATTTAATGGGCCGAAGTTGTGCCAGAAGAGAAAAAGAAGAACGCACATCGAAAAACCAGCAGCTAGCGTCGACGGCGGCAGCAGGTGACGGTACGTCGGCATAACTGGCTGTCGCGAGAGAGAATCAGTGAATGAATCGGCAATACGGCGCCCGGTTCGTCGTCTAGTATGGTCGTCATCTCGAATATTTTATCTACAATGTTCAGGAAAAAGCTAGTGCGTGCCTGACTAGGCAAGGTCATTCTCGCCTCCTTATTGTTTACGCCGCTCGGGTTAAAAAAGTACGCGAATTTCTAGATGAACGGAAAAGCGTTTCTCTATCATGCACGTGAAATTACCCCCTTCCCCCCTTTAAACGTTTATAGCCCTGATGCAACACAAAACAAAACAAAATATTAGTAGGTAAGCGAAAAACGTCAGCAGGAATACGAAAAGTCATCAGTGGTACGGGTACCGAATGTCGAACGGTTATTTAACAAAGTGTAATTAATTAAGTGACTGATCGTTAGGATTAGCCCCCTATAATACTATGTCCCCCTGGACGCATAACTGACCGGCACAAACGGCACAAGTGCAGCTTTTACGGCTTTTTAAAGCAAATCCGTAAAATGAAAAAAAAACTATATATATATATATATATATATATATATATATAAATATATCGGGTTTTTGTGGTACGCATTATCCACTGGAAGCGTTTTTTTTTTTTTGAAAAACGCAGCGATAGACAATAACAAAATGCCGAAGTAGCCCTGCCAATGCCAAAAGCATGGCGGCCAGGAGATTGTGACGGGAGACGCGCTTTTCCGCGCTTCGGAACAAAGAAAAAAAAATAAAAGCGTTCGAAACAAAATGGTCAGATGCCTGTTTTGTTGCGAAGGCTTTTGTTCACGCACCACACGGTCTGTCAATGCGGCGCAAATACCCACGACTTCGCCGTGACGTGTGACATCTATCTCTGTAACTGTACTTTTGATAGAAACATATGGACTGCAAAGTTTCTTCAAGTTCCTCTGAATTCTCGAAAAATATAAGTATTGAAAAATAAAATAATTGGCACCACATTCTAATTATTTATAATCTAATCTAATTATGATTGGAGGAACTAAAGAGGCATGAACGGTAAAAAGCGCAAGGCAAGGAATGCGGCAGAAAAGTTAGCCTTCCGACTGAACATAACCGAAGATAAAATGGCAGTCAGGACAGGCGAACATTTCTTTCCACAAGGCAGCGCAGGACCTCCGAGGACTAGTAAAACATCCGGAAGTATCCACACCTTTAAGGCACCAACAGAACCTGGGATGGATGACCAGCTTAACATGGGAGAACTGTTGGAAGCTATATACACGGCCGACACTGGCAGCGCACCGGGTCCCGACGGCATTACGTACCAAGCCCTAAGGAATCTCCCCGATGAAGCCAAAGAAGAACTTATGGAGAGGTATAACGAAGTTTGGAACTCCGGAGTGGTACCGAGACAATGGAAACTCTCGTGGGTAACGCCTATCCCCAAACCAGGCAAGCTCCAAGACAGAATAGAAAATCTAAAGCCGATCTCACTTACATCGAACATTTGCAAAACAATGAGGAAATTGTTTTTCGACAACTACTGTGTACTTGGAAACTCTCAACAGGCTCGATCCCAGAACAACGGGTTTCAGGTAGGCGATGGGAACCCCGGACAGCCTCAAGCGCCGCTACGAGGACGTCATGGCCAACAAGAATCAGCAAGACCCACGCCTCGTCGTCGCCCTGGACATTAGGAAGGCCTTCGATTCCGTCCCACACTGGGCCGTCATAAATGGAGCTAGGAGGCGCGGAATCCAAGGAAAATCCCTGGCCTTCATACGAGACTTTCTGCGGGACAGAAGGTTTCAAGTGAAGATCGGTAACACCAAAGGACCCGACACCCCGAATTGCAGGGTAGTACCACAAAAAGCAGTGATCTCACCGGCACTCTTCAATATGGTGATGGCAGAGTTGTCTACCAGGCTTAGAAATATCGATGGTTTGGGCTGCACCATATATGCAGACGGTGTCACGCTCTGGACACGCGGAGGCTCCTTGGGAGACCAAGAAGAGACGATGCAAGAAGGTATAGATGAGGTCGCTCGATATCTCTGTGAAGTTGGGCTAGAGCCATCACCGGATAAAACACAGTACATGATTGTGGCCAGACCAATGGTCATTGGAAAGAAATAGCCGACCTGATACAACTAGAGACCGATGGACAGGAAATACATAGACGTCCGCACATCAAGATACTGGCAGTCACCTTCGAGGAGACGGCCCGCACCACAAGGTGAATTCCCGAGCTACAGAAGTCGTAGGCACCAGGTGTCAAGCTCTTCCGAAAGATCACGAGTAAGTCCTGGGGCGCTGCCGAGAAAACCCTCAGGATCTTAACGGAGGCAGTACTCACACCCAAGGCATTATACAGAGCGCGACACTGTTAGCGCGAACAAGCGATCGCCGGTTTTTCCAGTGTTTTTCTTTGAAACCAAGAGATATCATCTAAGCTATTATTGCTACGGAAAGAGCTCATTTAGTTCTATAATGTAAGGATAAATTTCGTGCTCGCTATTACTATTCAGAAGTAAAATGCGAAAGTGCGCCGATGTCGTGTTCGCGCTAACAGTGTCGCGATGTTAAAGCTCCAACTGGCTCAATCTGACCAGACAACACTCGAAAAAACTCGAAAGGTTTAACTACCAATTGATGATGGCACTCACAGGGCTTCCAAAATACACAGCTATAGAAGACCTGAGGAAAGAAGCCGAGATGAACACGATCGAAGAGCGTGCCGAGGTTGAGAACATTGCCCAATTTTAAGGGCTCGAGAGAACAGAGCACGGATGCAAGCTCCTAGCAATTCTAGGATACGACGTGCGATACAGGCCCCCACTAGACGAACCGCAGCCTTCATGGCAAGATAACACCATCACCGAACACAAACTCATGCTGCGGACTCTCAACCAAGGGAAGTGGGCTTGAGCGGCCAGACTACACGCAAGCTGGTGCGAAACGCACGCCACAGAAAATGAGTTGCGGTGCACGGACGCCGCCAAGACGGAGAACGCCACGACTACGTTCTGGTACAATCCTCGGAGAAATGAAGAGGGCACCGATATACTTTCGGAGGGGACTTCTATCAGAGAGGCGGAGCTGAGGGCTATCTTGGCGGCGGTGAAAGACGTGCTGAAGAAACGGACCCAGCCAGGCAAAGCACGAATTTTTAAGGACTCGCAGGAATCATTACGTGCGTGCCGATGCAGCAGAACAAAGAGTCACACGCTAAAGCAGATATAGAAAGTGGCAGTGAAGCTCCGCAAAAGGGGCATTATACTTACAATCAAGTGGCTAGCCGGACGCAGTGGCATTCCTGGGAACGAGAGGGCACACCGATCCGCAGCGGAGACAGCCTGTAGCACTCACTCCGCGCCAGGCTCAACCTCTCGGGAGAAGACGAAGGCGGAAGCAATGGACCAGGAGGAACGGCCCGAACTCACCAAACTGGAGATAAAGGGCGACCTCTGCTTCCAGCTTCCGCCGACAGACAGCAACATACTGGCAGGATACAGTCGGTGAGAAACCGTCAGGATTCGAAGAATAAAAGCGAATACAGCACTTACACCATCTAAACTAGTATTCTTTGGCCTGAGAGAAGATATGGGCCCAACCTGCACGAGGTGCTCCGAAGGTGCCGAGGCAACATTGCAGAATCTGCTCTTGGCCTGTGAGGGCCTCGAGCATCATTGAAATGATGCTCTGGACAAGATCCAGGGCGTAGACAAGCCTACAACGCTCGACGAGTGGACCAATCCAACGGGCACTCCTCAGCACAGGAAAGCCATCCCCGACTCCTTAATGCAGTTTATCAAGAAGTCGGGTGTACATAGCCTCATCTAAGACGTCACTAGCATCATCATGAAATCCCCCTCACCCCCTCATCCCTAGCAACCCTTCCACTCCCGTCTCAGGAGCACAACTCCATACCGGGTGAACCCCTCATCAAATAAAAACACCTCTCTCTCTCTCTCTTTCTAAAGAAAACACCATAAGAGAACTCAGAATGTTTTAATACCTGCTTTTTAGATGAAAATATGCCGCATCAAACAAAGCTAAACAAATCCGTTCAATATAAAGATCAGAATGGCCAGTTCAACAATAGATACTTTTCAAAATTCAGTATTTCAACTTTGATTACTGGTATGATCTTAGTGTATGGCACCTGTGCCAAAGTAATAATGGCCGCCTACTCGGGGCTGATGAAGGATTCATTTGAAGATACCCCAAGCGGAGGATATGGGATGTCTTTACGTACAAGATGCTAGCACAACACGACGCACGCGTTAGATACAACGCAGGCGCAAGTGTTTACTTCGGAGTATGATAAAATATATCGTTTGCCATAAGTTTGACTTGAAAGACTTTTGACAACAGAAATTTTACCAAGGCGCTTGTAAGTCACCGCTTTGTGTTGGTCGGTTCTTATGACCACACCATCGGAACTAAAACAAATTGAGAAAGAGTTATGAGGTGATCGAATAACTAAATTTATTTTGCCATGGACGTGCGAAAGTGACGGTGCCTAGGGAAATAGTTTCATGACCTCCATTAGTTTGTCGGAAGTGGATGTGCTTTTTGAACCACCAGATTGCACTGCAGTTTGAAAGTGTCCATTCATCGTCCAGTCAATTTTGGCCCCTGAAGACCCGCAAAATCGCGATGACAAACGGGATAAATATAAGACACCATGGACGTTCCGCACCGCACGCCGCCAAGCACAGTAAACAGTAAAAAACAAGAAAAAGAAAGACTCTAAACACATACTAAGGAGAGCAGACGCGCTTATACTTTTCCCACAACGTGAACGCGCGCACAAAAAACATTAACGTAAAACCAATGATTCCCTAGGAAGAAGACGCTCAAAACGCTTCGGACGAAAGCTTGAGTCTGAACACAAACATCAGGAAATTGATCGAAGATCCAGAAGATATCCTTGGACAAATACAAACTTGATAGACCAGACGCGGAGAGACAAAAAACATCTAGAGTGGGAAATGTAAAGAAATAAAGCGGATGTTCAAAAGACGTGACAAACGAAACAGAGTATAAACTTAATATATATTCGAGATCAAAGGCTAGTAGATAAGTAGAGAAACAGAAAGCTGCACAGCGAGGGACAATTAGAAAAGAAAATTGCTGTTTTTCGACCTATTGTGAAAAAGGCAGTGGTAACACAAAATGTGACGCAGCGCCGTATTTGAACCAACCGCAGCATCTCTAGTTATGCTGCAGCGGCAGCTCTGCGAACGATACATATGGATGGAAACTGAAGAGCAGCGCCGTGCTACGGCTCCCTTGTGAACTGTCCAGCCTGGAAAGTGTACCGAAAAAAAATTTCAAAAATAGGAAAGAAGCCTGCTCTATCTGATCTAACCACGTGGTGTGACCCACAGAGATAGCACAAAACTAATTGAGCAAGATTTTGAGCAAAGGGAAAGTAATGTAGACAAAATATGAAAGTGCCGTAGCGAAGCGTTACGTAGTGCCGCATTTTGTGTCGGACACCTGCCGCAAGCGAGCCCGGGACGCAGCATGGTCACCAGTCTATGCGGCAACGTTCGACCGTGTCCCCTATACGATCAGTAGGGACAGGATCGCAATGTCAGCGTTCGGTGGCGTTTCACGTTCTGGTGGCGTTCGGCGTTCGGGTGGCGGTCGCATCCAATCATTGAGGACGCAACTTCCCGTCGAACGCTGACGTAATACTCGTTGGATCGTTGGACTATCTTCAATCGCAGGAGTGCGGAACCACAAAACGTTAGGTGATAGCCATGACATTTCGGTATAAAAAAAAAAATGTAAAAAAAAAACGAAAAAAAAAAAAAACCCGTCAGTATAGCACAACGACCCTCGAGAAATAGTTCAATACGCAGACGAAGCAAACAAAGACTTGGAGTGCAAAGTGAAAAGCGTAGGGAGATTAAAACCTTCAACACCGTTGAAGTGAAAATCGCAAGCGTACACAACAAGGCGGACGAGTAGCCACACGGCAACACGTTTTCGCATCAACTAGGGCCGCCTAACAAGTTCCGCTTCAGTGCAATGACACTTTAGTGACCTTGTTGCTATAAATCGTTGTTCCCAGCTGCTTCATTTTTCGTCAGAAAATATAGGAAACGCTTGTTAGTACTCCATGCGCCTTTGAACACTGCTCGACAGAGCAAAACTGAATTATCTGACATTTTTCCTTCGGTATTTAACACTCAGTAATTATACTTTTGAAAAGTGACTATCGCCTAATTCACCCAATCTTAACTAGGCAACAACATGGCGGCGTCTACAAGACAATCGGGAAACGAGGAGCTGTTACTCTTAGTGTATCTTATTAGGTGGCTCTAGCACCTGCACTAAGAAGCCCAGGGCTGATATAAACAAACAATGTCGTAAGAGGTGCTGTCCTGTCCATCCCTATGTTTAATCTTTCTGTTTTTATTTAAAAAGATGAGGTGTAGAAGAAGGAAAGAAACAACGCGCGAAATTGCAACAGAGTGTCCCAACGGGCGTACACGCCGGCAAATAAAACGAAGTGAGAATCTCAGCATCTAAAAAACAAAAACAAACAAGCAAAAATTATTCTTAGAGGTTATAAAAAAAAAAAACACTATAATGGGTACCTTCCCGTAGATCTAAAATAGAATACTATCTAAGCTAAATTGGCGCACTTCAGCGTTACTGGTACATCGGTGATTCTCTAACTGACACGAAAAGTCATGGGCGGTGTGGGGGCTTCCTTCTGCTTTCGTGTATGTCCCAGCTTTATTCCGGTTAAGAACAGGTTCTGGACTCTGTGCTGCTTTGAGTACGTTACTACATAGCCTAAGGCCCCGAGTCTTTTTTGTCTTGTTTAGGCGATAGCATAACTTTTGGTACTGGTGTATATGCTGTCCTTCGCTTTCCTCTTGGTGCCAAGCAAAAGCGTCGAGCTGGGGATCCCAGGGTCCGGGGATCGATTTTCATTGGGCCGCATAGTAAGTGCCGCTTGTTACATACAATTTAGCTTTATCATATGTACGTAACACTAATTGTGAGTCAGAATGCTGTCTATTTAAACGATTATGCATTGCTTACTATGGGCTATGTTTTTCTTAAGTTGCTTTTGCCTGTGTGTCGCGTTTTCTCGGCACATTATGTACCACATCTCCGTAAAAAGAAATGCTGCACTTGCTCCGCCCAACCCACTTGGCTACACCCCTTTCTGATGGCATAACCCTTAGCCGGTAGACTTGGGCCACCTGTCCTTGTTGATAAGAATAATGTAAAGCGCAATACATTCAATGTGAACCACTCTGAATCTGAACAGTTAGGAGAACCACGGATTGACAACTATGAATATATGAATTATATTTTTTGATAAAATATTAAAAATTTTAAAACGACCGTAACATGTTATGCCAAATTTAGCTCCTTACGTACTTTAGCAGACTGGCAACAATGGCAGTTGGCTTACGTTATTTCAACGTTCTTGTTTGCCATCAAAAAGCGAAACATTGAAAATATTAGAAAACTTTTTATAAAGTTAGAATGGGAGCTTTAAAAATGTTAGCCTCCGCTCGCATCTGCAAGTTCTACATTCGGTTGAAAACTGAGCGTTTGGCATTGCGTAGTTTTGTATTTCTGGTGCGAAAAGCACTGTTTTATTTTCTCCCGAGCATTACGAAAATAATCCGCAGGAAGCAATGAATATACAAAGCCAGATGTTGACAATAGTCTTAATTTCACTTCAGTCAAAATTATCAATTATAAGTTAACAGATCCCATTCCCAACTTACAGCCATGAGAACACTTCCGGACGGTACTTCTGATGTTCTATTCAAAGAATGTCCTATTTGTATGAAGCGGAAAAAAATATACAGCCCATAGGTTTTTTTTTTTAATTTTTGGTTTCGTTTATTTAGGACTGACGTGAACAAAGAACCTAAAATGTATAACTGCTTTTAAAATGAGCTTTATATATGCCTTTCTTGAAGGCCTCTAAGAAAGTCTACGTTGAAAGAAAAAATTCCGACGCCTTTCGGGGCTTCAAAGCTACCCGCAAATGAAGGACGGGCACGACAAAACAAAATCCAGCTTCATAACAAGTCCCCCTCCTCTTCAAGCCCTGACCGTCCCGTCTCGTCTTTCAATCAAAATTCGTTCTTTGACGGCGAGCTCCATAATCTGAATCGCGGGCATCGTTAGGCGTATCGAGCGCAAAGTGATACACGCGACGTCCCTAATATCCGGACCCCGATTATCTCCTCGAGTCTAATCTCCCGAGTCGTCGAAGGTGTCTTTCTCAGTCCGCGTAACCGATTCGAGCCAACATCTCCTCGACAAGCGCAAGGCCTCTGCAGCGTCGTTTGTCGCACCGTGATTACAATCGGATCGATCAAGGCTCGATACTGGGGCACGATTGCTGTGACAGTGCTCGGCCGGGGCTCGGGTTTAGTCAGCGCGTCGAAGGTGGGGCTCGGGCCCAATAGCCGAGCTAGAGCCATCGAGCTGTGATCATGTTCAATAAAGAGCGAGGAGGTGATGTGGTGGCTTTGTTTATTCTAGGCACGGTGTTCTTCAACCACACCATTCTACTAACATCAACTCTGCCCGTGCCCGCTCTCCGCTTATGCGACATCATGACCCAATCATTTTATGTAAAAACGTAGTCGGGCGTCGGATTGAAAGAACTCATAATCACCGTCAATAACACGACGCACAAAAGAGCAGACAGAAGGAAACTGTTGTTGTTGATAAGATAAAAAAAAAAAAAAAAACATGCAGAGGCTTTTTATGTTCAGGCGTCTTGCTTCGCAATTCGTCCTACCTTTATATCCGCTCACACCACAATTTAATTGGCTCCGCAGAAGTGTTGTGCCCGCTACCTAAACTAAGTAACGAAATAGCGTCACTCGTTACATTAGAAAAAAGCTAACGCGTTAACAACTCCGTTAGCATTTTGCAAATGTAACGAAATAACCGGTGTCGTTACTTGCCATGACTAACGGAAGTTACTTTTACGTTGCTTTGTCGTTCCTTTGTGTTTCACTGTTAGTATATGACTGCTGTTAGTATATGGCTGTTGGTATGTGACTGTATAGCGTCTCAACCACAAATGCCACCACAAGTTTGTCGAACTGTTCTTAAAAAAACGGGAACTTGATGCATACGGTCGATCTTCGTATACTCAAGCAAGGGCGCGTCGGGAAAGCGGGTTGTAGTCTCGATCTTTCGTTTCTTTGAATGCAACTAGAACTCTGATAGCTTCTGCGAATGAAGCAACTGGCGGAATATAAGAAAAAAAAAGAGGACTGATGCGAAGCACCGGTGTTAATTTCTAGTTAGCAGTAGTGCGGTACAACGAAATATTAACTAAATAAACTGCCTCACGAATTAGGAAAAAAAATGTTATCTAAATAAATCGCAAATTTAGACAAATATTAAATAGGCGTGTTCATATATAGCTGCCATGATTTATTTACCCTCCTTCTGTAATATACATACAAGTAAACTCCATTAAAGGACACATGCAAGGAAAAAAACATTTTTTTTAAAACAACTTAGATGGAAAAAGGATATCATAAAACGATTTTACAACGAAGAAAAAAAGTGTTTAGAGCTATATTTACAGTGCTATACGAATTTGTAGTTGGCGCCCGTGGGAGCAACCGCTGGTCACGTGGTAGGCCTGTGCGCCCCGCGCTGCGTCGCCGGCGCCGCAAATTCATGCCGCCGCCGCACGCTGAGCATTGTACGACGCACTTTAACGCGTTTCTCCACGCCGCCGTCGCCGTCGCCGGACAAGTTCGTCTGCTTCGGGGCGCCGCCGCCGCCATCTGACCGGCGCACAGGTCTAGCACGTCTGCTTGCGCTTTTTCAGAAGTTTCCTTTGGGCTCTAAAAGTTAGTTATTAATCTTAGTTTTTTTTGTTATACTTCAAAGGAGTTTCATTTCGGCTCTAAAAGTTACTTATTAATCTTAGTGTTTTTGTTATACTTCAAACAATGATGAATAAGTTACTTTTAGAGGCCATAGGAAGCTTCCGAAAGAGCGCAAGCACCACGTGACAAATATGGTCCCGTCACGTGATAAATAAAGGCAACTTTTCCTTCGGCGCCCGCGGGCGCCAACCACAAATTCGTATAGCGCTGTAAATATCGCTCTAAATGTTTTTTTTTCTATGTTGTAAAACAGTTTTATGATATCCTTTTTTTCATCTAAGCTGTTAAAAAATGTTTTTCCTTTGCATGTGTCCTTTAAGCCGTTTTCAAAGTGTTTTCGCAAGCTTACATCAATTAGCACTGTAAGATATAGCTGAAAAACTATGTGACTAACAAAACGATCTCTAAAGTAAGGTGAGATCTTTTGGCTAACAAAACTTAACCACAGCAGTTTTACGTAAAAAAGTAAGGGCAATTGAAGAGTAAATTTCTTAATGTGCTTTTTCTATACGAGTTCGACGTCCCTGGTGTGCTCGGCAGCGTGAGTTTCGGCATACAGACTAGACACGCAAACAGCAAATTGTCTGACTTCGTTTACCTCAGTTCGAGCATAACACTTAGCCCGGGCCATGGTAACGAATTTTCGGTGGCCGTTGCCATGATGCACGAAAAGTGAGTGGGGGATGGCAGTAAACGGGGCATTTGTAAAAAGCATTCTAAAACGACATTGTTGGTTAGAGGCAGACATTACACAACAGAGACAACTGTTCAGTACACGGACTGCTCAGAAACAACGGACCTCATAGCCACGCCGGTTTAAGTAACGGCCCGGTTTAGGCTACACAAGCAACAAGTGGGCACCGATTGCTTATTATAGCCAAAGATGATTGTGGGTGATTATAAACGAAATAAAGCGCCGGCCATACTTTGGTTATAATCGCATGCGTACTCGTATAGTATCTTTACGTGTGCATATGACTAAAAAAAGTGGCCAGCGTTTGTGAGCTCTTTCGCCTAAGTTTCTCTTTCACGGCCAAACACCTTAATCTCCTTTGTCACGCTGACAGCAGCAGCGAAGTAAGGGCGAAGCAGACGAAAGCCATCACTATCAATGCTACGAATCTGTCTCTCAAGAACAGGGGTGGACAAGCTGCGGCTCGCGAGCCGCGTGCGGCTCTTCCCATGTTGCAGTGCGGCTTGCGGCTCCCTCCCCAAACTCCCCCCCCCCCCCTCCCCCGCCTCCCCGCCGGTCACACGAGCACGTCCACAAAAAGAGAAATAAAACGCGTTTTAAATCGAAAGGCAGTTTGCGGTTTGGTAGTCTTGTGCTACTGCCTTACGTACAGTTGGACTGCTTTCGACTCGGATAGGTTGAAAGTAGTTCGTTTTTGTTTTGCTATAAACAAGAATTTGTCCCCCCCCCCCCCCCCCCGCGGCTCTTAGAAGTTTCGTGGCTTTTGCGGCTCTTAGGCCGGGCCAGCCTGGCCACCCCTGCTCAAGAAGAATGGTACATTAGACTTCACACACAACCAGGAACTGCGAGAAAGAAAAGGCGGGCGCAGCGTCCAGCAATAGATAGTTCGGTCTTTGAATACCGGGAGTTGGGGGCATGCTTTCTTGTGGAAGATTACGCTATTTATGTTTGACGAATTGCGATGCAAAGGAGGTGCCGTCCGTAGTGGTGACGGAGTCTTTAGTCTATTCTTTGAGGAACAATGGGAGAAAGTATGCCTAGAGGATTTGATGAGAGGCGACCTTCTGAACGGGAGTCGTTCTCCAGCGAGAGACCGCACTTTTGCACCACGGCAGCAGGGATTTAAAAAAAAAAATGGTACCGTCTTTCTGGTGACCGTCGCCGTTCAATACTGCGATATCCTTGCCACTTGTTTCCGTTGAAAGCGTGGGAACGTCAACGCTTCCAACATAGTTTATCCTTTCTGTTGTTCACAGGAAGAGGATTTATTTGTTTTGGAGAGAAGGATGTTACCAGCTAGAGTAGCTAGGGACGCTGAGGCAAAATCCTTCGAGCGGCGGCAGACTGTAGCCATCTGAACGGATGTCTCTATTCTGAGAGACGGCTGCTCCTTCATGGTACGACGGCGGTGATTTTAGCAGCATCTCTACAAGGACTACACCAAGGACGCTTAGTGGTTCAAAGACGTTTAGTGGTTCAATATCACCAACAAAAGGTTTGTTGATGATATTTTGATTTGCACTTTCGATGACTTTTGGGAAGTAAAAATTGAAAAGTGTATTAAAGACTCAACGCCTGAGTTAAAGTTTTCAATGGAAAGGCCAAGCAATTGATGCTTACAGTTTCTGGATCTTAGATTTTTTGAAGGAGGTGGCCTGTGCTGGGATTACGGGAAGGCCCAGCCGAAACCGTTGTTGCCTTTTGCAAGCTGCCACGCAAAAACAGTAAAAAGAGGTGTCGTAATGTCGGTGTTGCACAACGCTTTGAGAAAGTCTTGTGCACATCGTTTACAATCAGCGCTGATGAGCCAGCAGTTAAGATTAAAGTTGGTAGGGTACCCATCAGAGCTAGTTGCAAAAGTTTGTGTGAGGCTTCCAGATCGGATCAGTGGTAAGGAACAAAAGAAAAAAAAAACAGCTAGAGGATTGTGTAGTGGTGCCTTTTTTCATGCGGTTTCTGAAAATTTGAAAGCAGTGGCATATCGTTTCGGTGTTTCGGTAGTTTTAAGTCAGATTTTAAACTAGGTAAGTTGACGCTTTTTAGAAGGACGTATGTGGAATGTGTAAAGAAACACAAGGCAGGAGAGATGGAATGTGAGGCAGAGATCGTCTACAGTATTCCACTTGACTGCGGAGGGGCGTATGTGGGCCAAACAAAGCGATGTATTAATTATCGTATTGCTGAACACAAGACAGCACTCACATCTAACTCGCGAAATTCGGAGATTGCTAAACACGTAGCTGAATGCGACGATTGCAAGCCGCTGTGGAATAAGACAACGATGTTGGCGAGGGAGAGAGATGCAGCTAAAATAATTATTATCGAAACTATTAAAATAAACTGCACAGCCAACTGTATTAGTAACCCGTCAACATTTATAAACGAGGCCACAAAGAGATTCCTAAACCTTTGAGTGTGTTTTGTTTGTGTGAGTCATGGTTTTCGGGTTCTGCTCTTGTTTTTGGATGTATGTGTTTGTACGCAGCTGTTATAAGGTTCCTCAAAAATGTTTGTTGTATTTTTTTTAGAGGGAGAGAGAGAGAGAGAGAGGGAGGGGGGTTAAAGGGGGGGGGGTGGTTAGGAAGTACCGCCTCTGTACGTCTCACGCTTTGTCGCGTTTCACCGAAGTCCTCATGGTTAAAATTATAGGCTTAGTTTGGTTCAGCGATCTGCGGAGGGGTTGTTGCTTTCCGCCTTGTGTCGGCGTCAAGTATGAAATTTGGGGGAAGTGATTCAGTCTGGGTCTGAGTTGGCTTATTGATCGTGTTTACGAAGTGCAGAGGGGGTTGTCGAAAGAGTGGGGAAGAGAGTGTTTGACAGTGTGACGTCATGCACCGAGGAATGGTGGTTTGTTGTCCTTATAAGCGAGGCTGGGGAAATATATGTTCAGCTGAGTTTGAGACCTGTGTCTGTGTTGTCCCCTTTTTCCTTCTCCTCTTGTCCTACGTCTCGGGTTTTAGAATGTTGAAAGTTCACCAGCTCGCTTGCATCTTCTCTGTAATTTCTATACGTCTCGTGCCTTTTGAGCCTGATCGTGGGAACTCTTCCGAAGGAGTTTGAAATGACGCCGTTTATACGTAGCTTTGTTCTAGAAAATAAAAATTATTTTGTTTTCAAAACAATCATGCGGCCATTTTTAATCGAAAGTAACGAGTAACGGGTAACGTAATTTGATAGGAGATAACGTAACATATTAACGACATTACTCGTTGGTCATTTGAAAACGTAACGGGTACGTTACCCGTTACGTCAGTCAAAAAATCAACGCGTTACCAGTACCGTCATTACTTGTAACGCGGTAGTTCCAATCCTACGAGTCAGGAGCGTAGAAAAGATGCTCAGCACTTGTCTCACCATGCTTTTTGGAAGCTCTCAGTCACTATTTAAACGTCCACAATAAAAACGTCTGCAAATCAAACCGGGAGAGATGCATTCCGCAAAACTTAAACGTCTACTCGTCGATTAATACTCAAAGCAACCGCAATTACATTTTTTTTTCGCTATCTTACATGCAGCCGGTACTCCCCAAAGGTGATGCACGACTGCAGTCAGAAAGTGCCTCGCGGGAGTACCACGGTGTCATATGACAGGAATAGAATCCCACAAGAAGTTAGGGCAGGAACAAGCTGGTTAAAGCTTAACATTTTAGACAAAACCCCGAGACTGCGGGGGGGGGGGGGGGGGGGGGGGGGGGAGGACAACACAACACAAAGTCTCCAGACTTCATGTTGTGTTGTCCTTTTTTCCCCCCAGTCTCGGAGTTTTGTCTAAATTAGAATCCCAGTCTCCTATAACGGACGCCACCAGTATTCGGGAACCTCGTTGACGGAACCCTTGTCGACTGGGTTGCCCTTGGGGATCCCAGTGACAAAAGAACTAGGAGTATGGCTGGCATAATGCACTTCCGAGGCGGCTGCAGTGTCGTTCGGCGGTCTGCAGCGATTTGCCCTCCTGACTGTTTTGCGCGAAGGTGGACGTTCCATATAGTGCAAAGTGCAGGTAAGTAGAGCTGCAGGACGGATTTAGGGACGGCATATGAAAACAAGAAAAAAAGAAAAAAAAACAATCAAAGATGTTTACAAATCTCTGTAACGCGAAATTAGAGCGCAGCTTTTGAGAAGGAGGAGTGGAAGGTACGGAGGAGCGGGTATGCCCCACCTCCCCCTCCGCACAATTCGGATCGGTTTTGAGGTCACGTGACGTCAGTTTTTCGCAAAATCTAGCGGAGAAGCATAATTTTGCAAGAGAACTCAATTGGTGCATACGGTGTGACGTCACTTCTGTCACTAAATTTAGCAGGGAACCTGAATTCGTCTGTAGGTCCCGCGATGTGGAGCAGCCCAACACTTTTAGGCGTCAAATCTAGCGGAGAGCCTGACTTGGTGCATAGGGCGTGACGTGAAATTTTTCGCTGAATTTAGCGGGGAGAAGCAATCGGGGCATAGGTCGTGACGTCAAGTTTTCCGCTAAATTTAACGGGGAACCTGAATTGGTGCGTAGGTATTTTCGTCTATTTTTCCACTGCATTTAGCGGGGGAATTGTTTTCCTGGTGTCGATTTTTCCCCTAAATATAGCCGGGAAACCAAATTCTGCCAAATTCAGCGGCAAAACTGTTTTAGTCGCAAGGAAACATATAGCTGAAAAACTTGAATACTAGCTTAAACCTACTATCGCATTAAAAGAAGCAAATATATCTATGTTGTTGTTCGTCCTCTTTTTCGTTTCTTTTTTTCTACGGATTCTCTTGATTTTACTCTGCACTTTAGTCGCCTGCTCTTGAAGACTAATTTGCTAAGGCTAAGCTAAACACTGCTGAAAGTTACAGTTAAATGGCGCGTCATGTAACTCAGTTTACCAAGAATTTCGTTTAGACACGAGAATAAACAGCTCCCAATGTCGTTCTCTACAGAACAGTACTGTTGGAAACAAATGACACCAACAAAAAATTGGGAACCAAAAACGGAATCACATACTTTAAAAACAGAAATGCACAACATAATGTTCGGTGACCCAGCGGGCGTGGCATGTTCGCGTCAAAATGTATGTCGAGTCGTACAAAAGAGAGAGGCAATCATGTTTAAATCATATTTTAAACTTCTTTGTTTCGTCTCCGCGTGAATACGTACACCCGGGTGGTTTTCAGTCAGTTTTGGTCAGCGTTTTCTTGGTAACAAAACGCGTTTTACTGTCTTAATAAAACAACGCCGTGACCCTACGACTTTTATGAAAAGACTTCTTACCTGAAACGAGACAACACTTCTTTGCTAACAAAAAAAATTTTAAGTTTTCAATGACAAAATGCATTTTAACCATCTTTTATCTAAATACGTTTCTTTACTGAAACGCGCTATCAAGTCTACGGTAGCAAAACTCGTCTTACCCCCGGGCAACAAAATGGATCGTACATCTATTAAACGTTGATGCATGTACTTCAGCCTTGTCGGTAACATTCAGTAGGTCAGATTAATTGTTTGACTCTCCAAGGAACATTCTGTACCAACTCATCGGTTGGTGTCACTTCGGGTGCTCTAAAAAGGTATCTTCCGTTCAAACAGTTAGGGACAATGTATGCGTTTGTTTTACCTAAAATGCGAAGCGTTCCCTGGCTGGTTACGTCACTCTATGAGAAAATAACTGCCTGCGGTGGAGAGAGAGTGAGAGAGAGAGAAAACCTTTATTTTCGCTCCGAGTCCGGAGCTCCTGCAGTGGAGTGTGCTATGCATTGTTACTACTTTCTCGCAATGCGTTAGGAGTCTACAGATCTACTGGAGGCCCGATATGCGGTATATTGATGTACATGTACTAAACAGCAAAAATCGTACAATCAGAACCGATGCGGTGCTGATGCTCGGTTTATTTCCCGCGCGCCAACAGGAGTGCTCGACTTCTTTGTTTTCCTCGATTGCCATTTTGTAGGCCGACAATCCCACAACGTAAACACTTGCACTTCTTTGCCTTGGGTACCTATGATGCTTTCCTTTTTCTGCTAAAATTTTACTTCTTGAGAGAAATAACTTTTGAGTTTTTAAAAGAGCAAGAAGAAAAAAAAAGTGAAAGCCGTTTATTCCCTGTAACGCCGAATGGGAGCGCGGCTCTTGAGGAAGAGGAGGGAAGGGTACTGAAGGGAGGGTAGACCCCTCCTCCTCCTTCTCCTCCTCCTCCCCTCAATATTTAATATACTCCGGGGGGTCACCTGACCTCAAAGGGGAGGGGGTCACGTGACCTCGGGGGGTTTCGCGTGACTTCGGGGAGAGGGGGGAGGGGGGTCACGTGACCTCGGGGAGGGGGCCACGTGACAGGGGGGGTCACATGACCTTGAGGTGACCTTGGAAGGGGACACGTGACCTCGGGGGTCACGTGACCTTGGGGTGACCTTGAGAGGGGTCACGGGGGGTCACCTTGGGATCACGTGACCTTCAGGTGACCTTGGGGGTCACGTGACCTTAGGTGACCTTGGGTGGGGTCACGTGACCTTGGGGTGACCTTGGTTACGCCGACGGCGACGGCGACGGTGACGCCGCTCAAGCCGGAAACGGGCGCCTAAGAGCTGCGCTCTAAAACGCATCTAATGTGGAGTTATTTCTTGATTGTGCCTTGCACTCCTTACGCCATGTGCTGAGCATGGTACGCGTGGAAGACCTTTTCTGAGGTGACTATACTGTGTCGCACTTTCCCGGGAAAGCAAACTGCGCTCCTTCACGCACTTCATTAGGTCATCCAGAGGTTTGTGAACGCTGAAAGGAAAAACGCAGCCGCGCGAGCGAGAGCCAGATTCCCGCGGGTCTTCGGAACGTCGTTTCATTCCACTCCCTCCTTTAAGACCGCCGTCTCAACACATTTTACGCATAAAGGCCGTAGCTATGGAATATTTATTTACCCGTCACCTGTAGGAGGCCACTGCGGGGAACGGAGTGGGCACGAGTGCGGCGCCGGCGTACGGCTGTGGTAAATCAGTAAGGAAAGCCCCATACCACTTTGCCATCTAGAAGCATTTGGACTGCTCCACATCAAAGTCTGCTCGCCCGCACGCGCAGGGTGACTGGGCGATCCGACTGTATTTTTCCGAAAGTACACTGTAAAAAAAATCTCGTATAATTACTGGAAATTGCCAGTTAATTTTTGATGCCGGTACAATTTTCGTTGTCCTGCATTATGGTCACAGCATTAACTAGGTATTACGTGCGTGACAGTAATGAGGCCCTACTGTTTTTGCCCGTATCTTTACCCGTAGAAGCATGGCAGAAATCCGTAACTCTCATACCCGTGATCCACAGATACGGGAATAGTTTTGGCACCAAACATTAGCTGGCATGTTGCCTGTAACTTGCAACGGCGAAAAACCGTGACACTTTATGACTTAGCTACACGTGTTGTGCAACGACGGAAATCGTTCCTGCATCGAAAATTAGTTGGCATGTTGTCCGTAACTTGCAATTGCAAAAAAACCGTAAATCTCAATCACTAAGCTGTTCGTGATGCGCGACGACAGGTATCGTTCCTACATACAAAATTAGCAGGCGTGTCGTCCACACCTTGCAGCGACGGCCAGAGCGTGTTGAACTGCTAGCTGCAGTGACGTAACAAAATATACGTCTCAGTGAACAATAAATGTAGCATTTTACTGCTATATTTATTGTTCACCGAGATGTCCGTTTTGTTAAATCACTGCAGGTGGCAGTTGAAGAGGCTCTGGCCGTTGCTGCAAGGTGTGGACAACACGCCAGCTAATTTTTTATGCCGGAACGATTTTCGTCGTCACGTACTACGCGCAGCTCAGTGATTGAGAGTTACAGCTTTCTGCCGCTGCAAGTTACAGACAACAGATGAACTAATTGCGGGAACAATTCAAAATACATATCTAGTGCCCAGGGAATGTGACCAGGCTGTGGCCCAAATTACTTTCAGGAGTCAATGCCAGCTGCGCATCCCAGAGATTAACAGCTCCTTAAACACTGTGTGAGCAATTTTAAGGAACTACACACAAGATACAGTATTAAGTAAAACATGTTCATACCTTTATTCTTAAGAAATATTTAGTGGGCCATGTCAAGCTTTCATGTGGAAGGCAATCTCTAATTTCATGAGCAATCAAGTCCATATGCACAATTCCAGAACCTGAAAAAAAAAGGGGAATATGGTTATGTTATGAACAAAATGTGATGACAGAATAAACCACCCAATTTCCGCAAACTATCGGTTACATGTAAGCGCGTTGAAGGAGCCTCAGCTGAGCTCTGACGGGCACTAAACAGTAAAACCCACTTGTGACTTATGCTACGAAACCATTTTAACAAGGAAGTTCGCAAAATGCCTTTAAAGACAGAATTGCTGCGTCCAATGAGTTACTTCAAGCCTGTTGCCACGAGTTAATTTCAGAAGTTACTGCCAACTGTGCCTCCCAGACATAATTAAACACCGTGTTAGTAGGGTTGTGTGAACATTCGGAATTTCGAACAGTAGTTTCGAATACTACACTATTCTAGATTCGCTTTGAGAAGAACTGCACTATTCGTGTTTTTCGAAGTGTTGGTTGCGGCGGGCTAGTCCCGTTGAGTGCGATTCTTACCGAACACCGTTGCAGTGCGGAGAAGCAATACCCGCGGAAGCGAATTCCGCGTATGTTGCTTCTCTGCATTACATCGGTGCTCTGTAACAAGCGCACTCAACAGGATAACCCGCCGCGATAAACACTTGGGAAAGTAGAAATATCGCAATTGCGTTCTTGGAGGAAAAGCATAGTACATTGAACGGGGGATGGTGCACGCGTGCCGGCTGTATTTGAAAATAAATGGAAACTTTGTGAATGTGTATATCTACTTCGTAGTAAGAGTTTCAAAATTAAACTGATTGTTATGCAAGAGTATACTATGTTAGGCAGAGATGCCCTGACAACCTGCTTTTCTCATGAGCGATTCATTCTTTTAGAGCGCAGATCTTAGGCGCCAATTTTGGCTTGAGCGGCGTCGGTGTCGGCGTAATCGCACGTTGCATTATGGGTAGTTTCTCATAATGATTTCACGGGAGTTACCCTCGTGAGGGTTACTCTCACGAGGGTTAGGAGGGTTATCCTTACGAGGGTTACCCTCACCAGGGTCACGAGCGTTACCCTCGAAGGGGTTACACTCACGAGGGTCACCCTCACAAGGGTCACGAGGGTTATGAGAGTTACCTCACGAGGGTCACGAGGGTTACCCTCACGAGGGTCACCTCCCTGGGGTAACGTGACCTCGTGGTGTCACCTCTCCCTCAGTACCCTTCCATCCTCCTCCTCAAGAGTTGCACTGTAATCCGGCGTTACAGGGAATTATAAACGGCTTTCATTTTTTAACACAAATTAAAGAAATATTATTTATATAGCAAGATTTGTAAATTCACTCAATCGGGCATCTCTATAGGATCCATTTTATGTGAAATCCATCGTTTACTTGCCATCCCAAGACATCAGAACTGTGGTCCCAGTTCTTAAATATAGATAGAATATACTTGGCTTATAAACAAACAAGTGGAACAACCTTCACCAGATTATCTGGGTTTCCATCTAAGCATTATGCAGAGATAGTAAAAAGGGTGGGAAAACTATTCGATATTCAAATCGAAAATATTCGGCCAATACCTCTATTCGCTTCGAACTCAAAATCTACTATTCGCACGAGACTACGTTTTAGTAAGAAATTTCAAGCTGGTGCACGTAAGATGCAGTACGAAGTGAAACGTGTTCATAGCTTCATTCTTGAGAAATAATTAGTGGACCACGTTCAGCTTTCATAAGGAAGGTAATCTAACTTCCAGAGCAATCAAATCCACATGGATAACTACAGAACCTGGAAAACAAAAAAAAGCAAAAAAACAAATGTGGAATGTGTTAGGTTATGAACAGAATGCGATGACAGAATAGACCTCCCAATTTGTTCGAACTACGAGTTACATGTAAGCGCATTGCAGGAGGGTCACCTTAACTCTGACGGGCACTAAATAGTGAAACAACCTTGTGACTTATAATACTAAACCATTTTAACCAGGGAAGTTTGAAAAATGCCTTTGAAGACGGAATTGCCGCGTCCAATGAGTTTCTTCAAGCCTGTTGTCACGAGTTCATTTCAGAAGCTTCTGCCAACTACGCCTTCCAGAGATAATTAAACACCGTGTTAGTAAGAAATTTCAAGGAAGTGCACGTAAGTTGCAGTACGATGTAAAACATGCTCACTCCTTTACTCTTGAAATAATTAGTGGGCCACGTCCAGCTTTGACGTGGAAAGCAATCTCCAACTTCATGAGCAATCATATGGAGAACTACAGAACCTGGAAAATACAACAAAAAAATGTGGTATGCGATTAGGTTCTGATCAAAATGTGATGACAGAATAAACCTCCCGATTGCTGCAAACTATGAGTTACACATAAGCAATGCTTGAAGTCCCACGTAAGTTGAGGGTTTCCCTACAAGAATGGGGGAAGGCGGCGGGGGGGGGGGGGGTTGAGGAAATGTATTGGATGCACATAAAATAAAATCCACTGCTGACTCTGTCCCCGCCGTACCTGCAACCCTCAACATGCTAATCCCGAAATGTCACATCCCAGAAAACAAGCTACTTTATTGCAAGAATGATTTTGATTTCACTAATGCTGGGGCTGTGGAGAAGGGTCCCAGACCATCAGTTAAAATCAGGGGGGGGGGGGGGTTCAAGACCCCCTGAGACTCCCCAGACTTTAAGCCCTGCACATTAGTGCAGTGCAGGAACCTCAGCTTAATTCTGGCAGATGCTAGACAGTGAAACCAACTTGTGACTTATGCAACGAAACCATTTTAGCAAGGGAAGTTTGAAAATGCCTTCGAACATGGAGCTGCCGTATTCAATAAGTTTCTTCAAACCTGCTGTCACAAGTTAATTTCAGATGTTACTGACAAGTGCTCCTCCCAGAGATAAACAGGTGCTTGAACACTGTGTTAGTATGAAATTTCAAGGAAATGTACACAAGCTCCAGTAGGAAGTAAAACACGTGCGTACCTATACTCTTGAAAATTAATTAGTGGGTCACGACCAACTTTCATGGGGAAGGCAATCGTCGTAAGTTCCAGAGCAATCAAGTTCATATGAACAACTACAGAATTTCCAAAACAAAGAAAATGTGGTTAGGTTCTGAGTAGAATGCGATGACAAACTAAACCTCCCGATATCTGCAAACTATGAGTTACACGTAAGTGCTCTGCAGGTGCCAATGTGATTTAAGAAAGCTGTAAACCCAAATGAAATTACTTGAAAGGGGCATGGACACAAAAATTAGGCAAGTTAGAGTATTTGTTACATGACAGCACCATAGGCTATTGGACATACACGAAACACTTCAGAATATTTAAAACTGCAATAATTACAAAAAATGTTTTAATGTTCCTCGTTTTCTCTGGTGACCAGGATACCTTGACACAACTCCTGCTCTGGCGACAGCAGCTCGTTTATTAACTACGTGACTCTGATTAAGACGTTTAACACAATCTCTTTCGTTATTCTCTACCCGCATTCGCCAAGCCACGCATGCCCGTTACTCAGGCTCTGTACCTGTTTCTTCCTCTTCCGTCTCCATCCATAAGTGACGTTGAATTCGAGGGAGAAAGCTATGCCAGATATTCCAACTGCCCAAACCTCGGGAGAGACAAGTGAGATAAAGAAACACTTCGGGGCGAAGGATGCCTGGGCGCCTTCTGATCCATGCCTGGAAGTGCATACACGAGATCAACGAGTGGCACCGTCCCGCCGCTTGGGACTGGCTAGGGACACTAAAGGGACAAGGCAGATGTCGACACCGACACCTGCAAACATGGCTGGCTCGCTGAATAGGTGGATCCGAGGGTCCCGCAACCAATTAGAATTTTTGTGTGAAACTATTGCGTTCTTTGACAAAAAAAAATTTTTGGCAGTTTTATAGTAACATGTAATGGGCTTCAATGACCATATCTAGATTTCATTTTTTTTAATTCCTGAAAAGTCTAGAACAAGTTGAATACTAAAATAATTTCTACAGCTGTTTTTTCTCGCGTACACAAACAATTGTTTATGCGTATGTGAAATTAATGCTTAATCTATTTAGTATGTTGTTATTGTCGCTAAAAATTCTTGTTAAACCCCCCCCTTCCTATAATGCACTCCACGTGAATGCCCTTGAGGCGTAATGAATTTGAACTTGAGCTAAAGTATCTCCCATGAAACATAGTATGGATTTTTATGGTGCTCAAACAACCAAAACAGAGCCACAAGTGATCCTACTCGTCAATAAAATTAGGAGAAAAATCCATGGTGACTAAAATTGTAGTTTGGCTTGTTGGTACGTCACAAAGGAAACAAAAAAACAGGCTTGGATAGAAGTGACTGGGCGAACAAAATGATTACTCTCAATTGAAGTATGATACCAGGAAATAAAAATAAAACACAAAAAATGGAGGACACCTTAAGTCATATGGCACCACCTACCCCACTTTGATACCAGTTTGTGTATTGACCAGAGAAGGGGAGCGAAAAAAAAACGTTGGAAGATGAGACACCTCCAGGTGCATTGTGTGGTAGGAACAACATATAATCCGCTTTTGCATAGCCTATTCAGGTAAAGCAAAGCCCTATATCAAAGACAGCCTTCGGTGTCGTGTGAACATTTGGCATTACAGTTACCAGATGCGGTTGCATGACAGAGTTCAATAAGATAAGATAACTGCAGGCTCTCAAGATAGAATCACAAGGATATGTGGAAGCTGGTGACATTCTTTCTCGTGACAGCGACAACTGCTTCCTCATCCTGTCCATCTCTTTGTAAAAAAAAGGATCTTGATTACCTTCAACCAATAAACAAAAGCAAGCATCCTCAGCAATCACATAAGGTAGGTGGCATAGGGTGATTAGTTGTTGCGTAGTACGTACATAGAAGTAAACCAGAGATGCAAATGGTGAACTGTGAACTTAGAAATAATGTGTCACTTCCGTCTTCTTTTTTTCTGGTTTTTAGAAAATCTAAATATTTACAATCTTTCTTATCTGAGCCACTCATATACAATTGAAAATGAAGGGAAGCAGATTTGGTGAACATATGGAGAAAAACTACTTTCCTTGCACAGAAGAACACTCCAAGTACAAATCTTGGCTAATAAAGTAGCCTACAACTGAAAAACAACAAGTAGTGCTCTATCCTGCATGCCAAAAGATGCACAAAGGCTTGCCCAGTGTGATGCAGATGGGCGCTGCGGGAAGCTCTTCGAGTGCTACATTAGAGATGCGTGTTGCATTCTAAAAGTAAACAATGATGCAGTCAGTGTTGTAGGGAACGGCGCTCCAAGGAACGGCGTTCCTGGAACGCGTTCCTTTTAGGAGAAACGAATTAACGCCGCCGTTCCATTTTGCATCGGTGGAACTGGAACGGGAACTCGTTACATTTTTACTGGAACGGAAAAAGGAACGACGTTCTTTTTTTTCGTCCAATGGCGCAATTTGTATTTTATTTCTAAGAGGGAAATTCTAAAAGTATAAAAAACCATATCTTCACAAAGAGCAGTGTCTCGTTATATTTTTGGTTACTTAGGGTTTGTTTTGTGTAGTCCTCGATTGGTAACAGTCTGGTGCGTGAGAGCTAGTGGACATTTATTAATTTTGCAGTGCCCGACAGTGCGGTACGAAACGCAAAGCGTTTAGTCGAAGGAAAAGGCACGGAAGGAGGAACGTTTCGAACTTAGCCACTTTCTTTTCTTCCACGAATACTCATACACCAAAAAATCTAAGGTCGACTACAGCCTTCACTGAACTTCCACAAATAGAGCTACAGTAACAACAAAAGGACAGGTTACCTGACATCGAACGCACCCTTGTATCCCGAATATTGGCCACTTAAATAATACAATAAATTATTCTTTACTTCTCCCCTTGTCCCCAACCTTCAAACAGAACAACGAATCTACACTTAACGGACAAGGACTTGTATTTTTCAAGACTGGCCTTCAAAAGCCGTACCCTCTTCTTCACCTGCACGTCTTGCGGACGCCAACATCGAGAAACAACCGTTATAAAGTTCGAACAAGGTACTTTGTTCGACTGACCCGTGTGAGGTTGTTCTAAAAGTCCTTGCAATGTGGGGTAACAGTACATTTGGCTCGTCTGAATCGCTCATCCCAAACAGGAATATGGTAAAACGCTAAGATTTTTAAAGGTGAATATATCAACAAATGAAACCCTGCTTCCGCTTGTATTCTTCTCATTGTGCCCTTCCATCACGCCATTCAAATTTGTATGTTGCAATTTAATTGGATAGATAAAAAAAAACTTTGCTTGATCTAACTAATTATGGTAATCAGAAAAATGCGAATGTAACGTATATGTAACGATACGTTCCATTTTTTTAACTGTAACGGGAACGAGTTCCTTCTCACAGATGGAACTTGTAGCGGGAACGCGTTCTAAAAATCAGAAGGAACGAGGAACGAGCTTTTGTTCCTTTTTTTGAGGAACGTGTACAACACTGGATGCAGTTGAACTTCAAACCATATCATTATCTGAGAATGTTTCAAAGGCAAGAAAGCATAAGTGGCAATTGTTTCCATGCATTAAAAGACAAAATGTAATCATCAGTGGTGAAACCTATAAAAGAACAGCTTGTAGCAGTTATTGTAGCAAAAACATGGCTTTTGTAGCACACATTTCATTTAATTTATTTCACACTGCAAACTTAAGGACATTACCTTTCTGAAACAAAGAGCACACGCAACGAACATGGCACAACCAAGTACTGGGGCAGGATACCGCTAGCAAAGAATGGTTGCTTGAACGACGGTAAGCTGAATTATTCAAATAATGAACCTGCAGCAAAAAGATGTCCGAGCGCTCTATCATGGCTGTGGTAGCGTGCGTCGGATGACTGGAGTGGGATAGCGGCTATTGTAGAGGCATCGTAGCTGAAGGCCAGTGTTGGCAGGCTCCTAATGCTCCCAACTTGAAATGCAACAAGATAAATCCCAGGAGCCACTGTTTTCCCGTGGTTGGCTTGAGAACGGTCAATTCCGTGGCGTCCTGTGGTTCGTTCAGCATATGGGTCCCGTCATTGCTGGCGATGCTCAGAAGTATAATCTGCAGCAAAAAGATGTGTAAGTGCTTCATCACGGCTGTGGAAGCGTGTTCCCCACATTTGAGCTTCTGGAGCAGGTGATTCCGGTTTACCACATTATAAAAAGCGATGCAAGCACTATAGAAATTCCCGCAGTTCCTCAAAAGGACATAAAAGCTATTATAACCGCAATTATAACACACACTTAATCGCAGCAAAAAAAAATTGCTGTTGGAAGTTTTGTTATAAAAGGGGATAGAAAGCAAAATCACAAAACTTTGGCAAGGACCTCATTGCCTTTAAATCTCGATGCAATTACTACATCCGTCCCATCTTCGGCAACTTCAACGCAACAACACTATTTTAACAAAGCAAATAAACCAAACATGTCACAACAAGCAATTTTCCCTAAAATGAAAATAATGGGAGGAAGATTCATACCAGTGTTCCTCAAGTAATCGGTGCCACCGGAACAATGATTGACACCACTCTTCCTCCCACGCAAGGCATCAATAATCGTTCCAGCCCATGAGAAGCTACAACAAGAGGAAAACTAAGGGACACTCTTCTCGGAAAGTGGCCACTTTTTGCTTGAGCATATATTTAATAGTCGCTTTTGCGTAGGCAAATATAAGCGAGTAACTCGGGGTTCCTCAATTTTATGAAAGAACAAAATTGTTTTCGTGTATGGAAGCTCACTGTGGGACGAACGTGGTTTGTGTACCTCAGCCCTACTTATTACCGAGCGGTAATACATCATATCTGCTGAAAGTACTTAATAAATCATAGCGGCCAGAGCAGGTGACATGTCGTCATCTGCTCCCAGACAGCATCTAGTAATTGAGAGCCTCAAGTAAGAGTGTGTCCAACTGCTAGATCAAAGTATGCGTCTACGGGCGCCATTAAATTGCAACATTTTGCTGTTGGTCTACGGGGCTACAGGTGGTTTTTCGACATATATCCGGTTATAAACACATGCTTAAAGATTTTACGCGAATAATAAAATAACACTTTTCTGTAGACACCATTTTTGTTCCGATAGGATAGACATTGTTTACTCGCAGAAAACTCTATAATCCGCCATCTCTAACGCCGCCATTAAATTGCAAACGCTCTTCATGGTTTAAGTTGAACGCACTCTTAGAAGAGGCTCTCTAGCATTTAATGACGTCGGTGGTGCCATCCCGTGGTACGTTTTGCACGCACGGCCGTCGTTCGCGCGGTAGGGCTACCTCACTGATCTCTGATATAGAGGCCTCGAAGGCGCTTAGCCTCGCTCCGAGTCGGGCGAAAGTGAAGCCATCGGAAGTTCGATGCTTGTCCCGGAAGTCGAGTCTCTGCTGAGTTTTATACTGCGTTTAGTTAATGTTTTGGTTTACGCTTTCTTGCATTTTTACGTGGGTTTTAATAATACCTTTTAGTAATCAATCTTGAGAATGAGGCATTTGAACTTGGGCATATGTACACTTAATGAACTAGAATCTCGAAATTCTCACACATCAAATGGCTTCCAAGAAGACTTCTCGGGCCTGCATGAACTATTATTGCGCGACAAGCAGGCTCTCTTGACATAACAAAAAAAAATATCAAGCGGCTTGGACACTGTTTGGACCACTGCTTGTCAGAGTGGGAAAGCCTGTCAAGTGCTCACTTCCGGGACAAGCCGCTTACTTCTGGTGGCTTCGTACCTGTTTGCTCAATGCGCCATCCAGCCCTCTAGTGGAGATTAGTGGGCCACCTCGAAACAAACTGCCATAGACAACAACTTTTTTTACACATAAACTCACTGATCGTTATGACAATTGTTGAATTGCGCATCTCCGCTCCGCGAGTCCGGCCAGCAGACAGCAATCTTGCATGTCGAAAAATCGCGTTTTTGGAGCATTGCAGAGGCTGGCAGCAGCGTGCTGAAGACACGTTTTCGACTCGTTTGTCGTCATTCGCCACAAACTTTTTTTTTTAACTGTGTAAGTTCGATACTTGCTGATGAGAACATGTGGAAAGTTTTACGGAAGGGCAGTACCGCAAGAACAAGGCACAGCTCGTCGAAAGCAAGTTTCGCCGGTCTTGCGGCGTGACCAAGGCTTCCTTGACATGCCGAAGCGCTGAGTCTCTGTGCCTTCGCACGCTTGGATACCGATCAAGAATCGGTGTTGCGGCAAAGTTTTGAAGGTGTGTCGCGCATAGATGTCTTTGCATCATATATCGCCCAGAGAGTTCTGGATCGTCCAGATATTCAGGAGAGTTGCTATCAATAAAGGGGGGAAATCAATGTGTACAGTTGCTCTTATGCACTATTAACCATGGTTCATATTCCAACTCTACTCTAATAGATCACATAGCAGCACAAATAGAGCAACGCTGTAGAGCAAGGAGAGTTTTCGAAGGCAAACGTACAAGACGGCGAAAATGAAAATTTTTAAACCCAGTTCATATGGTCGTGTGCAGTCTGTTGACCAATCACAATTAGGCGAGCTGTGCTCAAACGTCAAGTGAAATTAAGTAGGTTGATAATGAGCCACCGCTGACCAGTGATGAGGAGCTGTTGTGCGCGTTATTTATTTTCTGAACCGTCAAACAACGAAAAAAGGAAGTACCTTCCCCCCGCTTTCGTCGCCACTTAGGTACAAATACAGTCGTCAGAGTAAAGTAAACCGCTGCTCCAGAGGCACATACGGCTACAGGCGCATTGCACTCGCAAAACACATTTGCACGGTGTCGATTCTTGACCGGCATCTAATTGTGCGAAGGCATGGAGACGCAGCGCTTCGGCGTGCCAAGGAAGCTTTGAACACGCCGCGAGACCGGCGAAACTTGCTTTCGACGAGTTGTGCCTTTTTTCTGCTGCACTGCGCTTCCGTAAGAATTTCCACGCGATCTCAACGGCAAGTATCACGTTTTACATATGGTTTTAAAGAACTTCGGCGAATGACGACGAACGAGTAGAAACCGTGTCTGCAGCACGCTGCCGCCAGCATCCGCAACGCTCCGAAAGCGCGCTTTTTCAACAAGATTGCCGTCCGGTGGCCGCACCTGGGCTGGAGCGACCAAGCGGTGGTACGCAATCCAGCAATTGTCCAAAACATCAGTGTATAAACTAGAGAAAACACGACATGCACTCTTAAATTCAGTACGCGAGAGCGCTCATTATAATTACCCAACGAGCGCGGTTCAGTGTTTCATGTTAAAATCTGATTTCTCCGATTCTTACCGCGCCCGAAATTTATGCGAAAGGATCACGGCGCCCGAAAGGAAAATAAAGGTACGAACATAATGAGTTCGGGAGAGCCCACTCAGCCGAGAGCAGACCAAACACCCATGGCGATGAGCCCTGTGCTTGCACACGTCCATCGAATCGAGTCTGATGCGTGGATAGGTTTCCCTCCTGCAACTGAATCGGGAAGCTAAAGCAAAAAAATTAGCGCGTTTTCTGACTCAGCCCATGCTATTGCGTTACGTTACCCGTCTTTGATTCCTTCTGCACTTCGGTTATCTCGCAAAGCGCATGCGAAAATGAGCTAGCTTACCTTCTTATTCCGATTGAATGGTGACAGATGATCGCGGCGCAAACGAAGAGAGCTGCCGCCCTCACCGCCTGTGGTGAGGGCGCGAGCGAGCGTACGGACCGCGCGACCGGGCGCACCGCAAGTGCACATCACGTGACGGACGGTCGCTCCTCTCGCTCGGATGTCTTCGCCCGCGAGCTGAGTGCCCGGGCTTTCGGGTGGGTCTCCCTCCGCCGTTCAGAAAGTTTTTCGCATTCGCACGAATGACACGTAACATGAGATAACTGCCAACAAGAAAACTATCCATAGAGCAAACGTGGCGTGTCGTATGTGTTTTTATTTGAAAGGAAGGGGGAGCACAGACCTGACGTAGAAATCTGTGAAGCCGTATATTTACGGACTCGTGGCGTCATGTCGCCTCTACGGCGTTTCGCCCGTGCACGCCTATCACGGCGCTTTACAGTTTTGAAAAATGCTGTTAAGTTACAGTTCTTTTTTTACAGTGTAGGACTCTAGCGGAGGTACTCACGGTCAAATGTCAGCTCATTGCTCAAGTTAATGCTATATCAAAACTCTTGCATAACGTCAGTATGGTGCTATACAAAATGAAAGCGTATACCAGTCATTTGTGCTCATTTTATTTTCGGATGTTTGTAATTTTACCCGGCACCTCAGACCTCCGGGTTTTATTTTCTTTTTTATTTTGATTTCCTGTGCTGAACTTCTGGCTGTAATATTTTTTTCTTATTTTCTCGTTTTGGTGTTCACATTAAAAAAAGCGAAGCATTTCCCAGTAATTAAAATTTATTTTAATATATTCCGTTGCAATGTTTTAGTAGATATTATTGAATGAGACGTCTGAGCAGCGTTTCTTAAACGAAATGAGTATTTTTAACTTACTGGATTCAACTTGATTATTATCCCATTCAAATATGTTCAAGCAAGATTTCCCCGATCAAATTCTACGACTGAGTTCCAGACGGTTGCAGTGACTGAGTGAAGCAAATTTTAGTATACAAAATAAATGACATATGTACATAAATAAGATTACAAAAAATAATAGGCTGTCGCTTAACGCAAGTTCCGAAATTGTTTCCAAAATTTGATCATTGTCGATAGCAAATACGTAGGTATACACCCAGAATTTGAGGGAGAGGAGGAAACGAGAGCGCGCCGGTTACGTCAAAATGCCGAGCTCTGGTTGGAGGGATTAGTGGGTAGACATAAACCAAGCTGCCTTCGTCTCCACTGTACTCGTTGAACGCGTTGGGAGGCGAGAGCCCAACGCCGGATGCCGGCGTCCCTCGTTCTGAAGGCTCTCTTATATTCCGACGTGAAGTGTAGCAAACGCGGTGTAGCGCTGCGCACACGTATGCTGATTGGTGGTATACATATCGAGCTCTTGCTCGCCGGCCAACCAAAGGCGCGCGTTCTGCTCTGCGCTGCGTTCGCTACGATAAGCGTCGGAGTATAACAGAGCCTTAACGCGTTCGACGAGTGCCGTGTAGGCAAAGTCTGTATTTGTCCACACTGCGCTCGTCGAACGCGTTAAAATGCGAAAACCCAATGCCGAACGCCGGCGTTTCGTGTTATAACGCGTTCCACGAGCGTAGTGGATACAAAGGTATCTAGATTTAGGTCTACCATAGCCTCCTCTATACTGACAAAGCCTGGCAGATCGCCACGAGACGCCGCAGCCGAAATTGAAAAGATAGACAGGCAGAAAATAGATGAGAGGAGAGCCACGTGGCGGGCGCCCCGCTGAGGCCTATACGCCGAAACACACTTCTCAAATGCGATGGAATGTCCGCTCGTGCTCCTCGCGTTCCTCGCGTTAGCGCTTCTTTACTCGTCGATTTTCAAAACCATGTTTCGGGTCCTCGCCGCTGCAAACGCTGTGCGCTGACGACCAGGCTCACATGGGAATGTTCTGTGCTACCAGATCCTTGTGCTCCAAATCTGCGACCGGGTACTCTATGGCTCCGTCGTCGAACTGCCAGGCTTCGCGAGTGTAGAGGAGGCTATAGGTCTGGGCACTAATCACTCCAACCAGAGATTTTTGTTTCTGTTTTGACGTCCTCGCGCGCTCTAGTTTCCCCAGCCCATCAGTTGCTCTGTACATACGCATATAATTTCAGCCGAAAATCCCTATGCATTTGAATTTTATTCTTTCCAGCCAGAGATCGTCGACGCAAATCGAGGTACAGATGATCGACATAGTGCTTAATGTGGTTGTCGATTGTTCAATTCTTGATATTAAGTATTAAAAGATTTATATTTTTGTCTTTGTTTTCAGGCTATGACGTTTATCTTTTATGTGTTCCCGAACGCTCATTCGGGACCCTGGAGTATAAGATGAGCCTTACATTGTTCTGGCCATTCAAGTGCGGTCAATAATGCAGGCGAGCAAGATCGTCCGCGACTTAGGGAGGGGATTATAGTAGTGTTACAGTCCCAAAGGTCAAAGCGACGCGTATCCTGGGGATTCATTTACAAGGTGATGAAGCTGGAACAACCACAGTGTAGTATCTGCGAGGAATGGTCTCGCAAGTCACACACGTAGTAAGGAGTGTGGCTAGCCGCAATCACGGACTCAAGGAGTAAGACTCACTGAGACTGGCGCAAGTCTTGGTGGTCAGCAGTATCACCTTTGGAGCTCCGTACCTGGGGTTTCAAGAGAGCGAGAAGGAGACCAAGGGGCGTATCATAACGACCTACAAGCATGCACTTCGACTACTTCGAACAACCTCGACGGAGAGTCTCATACAGGTAGGGCTCTAAGACTTGTGGGAAAAGATGGAAGAGGCCCACAGATCCAGCCAGCTGGAAAGAGAACCTCACGGCTTGCAGACAGAGCCACGCTGGGTGAGCTGGAGTACCGGACAGAGGGGAGACAAGAGCCAAACGAAGATCCCGTTGTACCTGAAAAAAAAAAAAAAAAAAATTAGGGCGGCGCCCCTCTCGAAAAATATGCATCAGGGAGAGCACGGGGAACGGAAGAGAGCCAGTATTAAAGCTCTCTCAACAAACGACACGAGGGGAAAGCGGAGTCCAAAACACATCCCCCTGCATCCAAGTAAGCAGGTAAACGAGCACATGGAGTCTGCGCGGTGGACGGCTGCGGAACTTTAGGAGCTTATACACGGCTCCAGTATAATCAACCACCTTAAATCAAATAATTGTTTTTACTCTCATCAACATTGCTTTCTAAAAAATCACTCTTGTGAAACCCAACTTGCCGAGTTTACTCATGACTTGCATGTTAACACTAATAACAACTATAAAACAAATGACATATCCGTGGACTTCTCCAAAGCTTTCAAACGAGGGCCCTATACTCGGTGCTTGGCATTGGCACAACGATCATTTCCTGGATTCATGATTTTCTCACTTCCTGAGAACAGTTCACAATAGCTAATAGTCATAAATAACCCCTTGTAAAAGTAACTTCAGGTGTTCCCTAAGGCGCAGTACGTTGCCCACTTTTAGTTTTTTTTTATATACACAAACGACCTACCGCATGACTGCAATTTAAAACTCAGGCTGTTCACCGACGACCGCGTCAATTACCATCCGGTCTTAAATCACTCCGATCATCTTACTCTGCAAAATTACCTAATAATAATTGGAGCAAGGCGCAATAAATGGCTGGTGCTTCTTACCCACAAGCAAAACAAATTTATACAATTTAAACAAAAAAAGATCTACTATTATTTATTTATAAACTCTAACCGACGTTGTAACCGACACTGCATCATTATGCTGAATCAGCTTAACAGTTTCGAAAACTCCGCTGGTAATGTTCTTCACCTAGTGTCATTAAATATTCCAATCGAATCAATTAGTACTCTTTCGATCCCTCTAGTACAAATCGATGTATATCATTCAGCACTCAATGTTCAAATACGGCTGCCAAGAAAGTTTCAAGCATTGAACAGACCTTCCTCCTACTGTTACCAAAAAGGAGATTATTTGGCAATGTATAAATACCTTCATAATTATAACTGGAGCGCTGTTCTTGCAATGGATGACACCAATCGCGCAACAGAAGCGTTTACGTCAGTTGTGCAAGACGCAATTAGCATTTTTGTTCCAAAACGCAATTCTCAACTTTCCAATTACTCGGACTGGTTTTCCAATGATTTAAAAATGTACCTTAAGAAAAAAGATCATTTTCATAGACTTTAAAAAAAAAAAAGGCTCTAGCTTCTGGTACACTCAATTTAGTATTTATCGTTTTCTCGTCAAAACATTGTACTTGCGCGATAAAGAGTTACATCTTGATGATGTCGAGCGCTGTCTGAAGCGCCGTCCCAAAATTTTCTGGAAGTTTGCAAAGCAGCACACTGGTAACAATTCACATGAAATTTCACTGCGGGATGGTTCTACTGAATACACTAAGTATTTTTCGTCCCCACCAGATGTGGCAGACCGTTTCTCAGACTATTTTAGTCAATGCTATACAGTTGGTCGGTCTGCCACCTATTGACATAGAAGTAAACTGCCAGGATGGTTTATCGGGCTTCAGAGTCGATACGGATGAAATTGAGGAAGGTATCAGAAAACTTAAACCGAAGTTTACTACTGGAGTAGAATGTATTCCGAGCTTTATGATCAAAGGTTGTGGTTACTTGTTCGCACCGATTTTAAAACACATTTTCAACTTGTCACTTCACTCTGGTGTGTTCCCATCGTTATCGAAGAAAGCGGTTGTCGTGAAAATATTAAAGGGGGGCGATTCATCGGTTGTCAGTAATTATCGGCCTGTTTCTTTATTGTGCGGCTTTTCTAAGGTATTTGCAAAAGTTATTTAAAAACGAATAACTCATTACTTTCGTAAAAAATTAACGACTTCGCAGCACGGTTTCATTACGGGACGGTCAGTTGAAACCAACTTGTGCTCCTTTTTACATTTCGCTGAACCAATTGTTACCAACAGGGGACAGGTAGATGCCACTTATTTTGATATGTCTAAAGCATTCGACATAGTTGATCATGAGCTATTTCTCCACAAATTATCGTAATACGGTTGTTGTTCTGAACTACTTCGCTGGTTTCAAAGCTACTTGTCATGTCGTACGAATCATGTTCGAATTTCTAATGTCCTTCTAAACTATCTTACTTAACTTCAGGTGCCCCCAGGGGTCTATTCTTGGGCCTGTTTTGTTTCTGATATTTGTTAATGATATAGCCTCATGTGTAAAAAAAAAACTGAGCTTCTACTCCTTGCGGATGATATTAAGATTTTTATGCGCGTTGCTACTCGTCTTGATTGTAATGCTCTTCAGCACGAAGTGAACAACATACTGCAATGGTCTTTGGCGAATTATTTACTCATAAATCCTACAAAAACTAAGGTTTTTTTTTCTTTGAGCAGACGACGCACTGTTATGCATTTTACCTACTCATTGGGAGGAACTCGAATCTAACGCGTGACTGTGATGAAAGGTCTCGGTGCGTGCCTTGATAGCGCGTTGTCATTTAATGCTCATGTTTCCTTTATTGTTGGCCGAGCGATGAAAACTCTTGGTATCATATCTCGTATAACTAAAATGTTCGGACGCCCTACTTGTATGATTAATTTATTTTGTACTTTAGTTCGTTCACGGCTTGAATTTGCCTCTGTTGTTTGAAATTCTCAAACAAGTACAGAGTCTTTAAGTATTGAATCAGTGCAAAGAAGAATGATACGCATTTTATATGATAGACACCTTCAGTGTCGCTTTCATTATGATTACGCATTTCTTCTTAAGAGCGTTTTACTTAAGGCTTTGTCAAATAGAAGATTCGATCGTGATCTGATTTTTTTGCACAGGGTGGTAAATGGTTGGACTGGTGCAAACCAACTTTTGAATTCTGTCGATTTTCATGTGCCTTGTCGCGTTACCAGAACTTTTACTGTCTTTTATACTAAATTCATGCCTAAACTCTCACCAATGTCCCGTATGCAAATTTCATTTAATACAATCGCATCGTCTAGCATGGACATCTTCACAGATCTCCTAGTTTTTCGCCGGAACTTGGCAAGTCTAGCTAAAAGTTGAAACTATTACATTTTGTGCGAAGTGTGCCACATATTTGTTGTCATGCTAATTTGTACATTTTAAGCTGTGCGTGTGCTGTGTTTCTTCTTTTTGTTTTCTGTGCGCCAATTTGAAGACTCGCGTGGTTGTTTTTGGAAACACTAAATAAACAAATTATTATTATTTTTATTATTATTATTATTATTATTATTATTATTATTATTATTTAAGTAGCTCGGTGTTAATTTGGTTTCCTCAATCTCATGGATTCAGCATATCGACATTGTTTCAGCTGAAGTGGATACTTACAACGCCGCATGAAATCAGCAGCCCCTCACCTGAGAAGACTGGCCAACCTGAAATTTGTCCTTCCAAAATTAGAATATGCATCGTCCGGCTGGCATCCTTTACAAGCCTACCTCAATGATAACCTTGAAGCAATCCAAAACCGTGCAGCTCGATTTATTGCATCACGATATTCCTACGACGTCAGTGTAATACAACATAAACAATCCCTACAACTTCCATTACAATGTGACCGCAGATGAACTTCCAGAATATGTCTCATATATAAAATTTACCGCAAAAACACAAGTCCATATAGCACCTTTCTTATACCTCCAGATAAGATATCATCTCCCCTCAATCCCTGCCGCTGCATCAAACGTATAACAGGCAAAACACTAGCCTTAAATGCATCATTTTTTTTCAGGCTATAACCTATCTAAACTAGGAAATAGTACTCATTTCAGACTCATCCAATTTGTACCAGTGAGTCACTTTATACCTCTGATAACCACCACAGTCCTGATGGTCGCTGCATGCTAATTTCATTAGTAACATTTCTAATTTTTTTTTACCTTATTTTTGTGTTTCAAACTATTATATTAGTTCGCTCACATCCCCCTCCCCTCTTATGTAATTTCCTACCGGAAACGTAGGGAGAAATAAATAAAATGAAACGAAACACAAGCGGCGGAAGAAAGGGCCATCGCTTTTGCGGCTGCGACGTGGACGGAACGCCTCGCAATATTCACGGACTCACTGGCGGCCTACGAAAATGTCCAGAGGGGGAGAGTGCAGCAGCAGCTCTCCAGATCTCGACGAGAAACAGAGAGCTTTCGGGAATCCAGATTATTTGGGCTCCGGGACAGGAACACCTCGGGGAAGGTATAGCGGCCCACGAGTTGGCTCGAGATCATAGTCTCCGGACCTCTCTGACGATCGATTGAGCCCTTTTGAACATCATAGAAGGCGTCCCAAATGTAAGTGCAAAGATACTAGAACATTACCGACTCATAAGAAGGGTCTTCCCACCACCCCAACCAAAGCTACCCAGGCAGGAGGCAGTCTCTTGGACGCGGCTGCTTACCAACACCTATTTACATGGCACACTTCACTATCTGAAACGTTCGGCCTGCAACGAATATGACTGCAAGGCACGAGAAGTGTCCAACACCTCCATCCATATTGTGTGGGGATGCCAGGGCAGCATGGCGATACAGCCTTTAGAAAGACCCGCCAGAGGGCAGTGGGATAGCCGGCTGGCCAGCGTGGACCCTGTTAACAAGATCAAGCTGATTGACAGGGTCCGGCGGCAGCCCAGGGTCATGGTCTACTGAACTGAGGAGACTACCTACTAGAGGACGAAGGCAACATCTGGTCTTTGATAAATAAATATATTCTTTCTCATTTATCCCTCTCTCTCTCTCTTACACCGACACATTAAATCGAAGTTAGGTTGTTTTGTATTTGAGTAAACACATTTAAATCATCAACATTTTACCTGTAAAATCCCAAACATCGAATTTTTTTTTTTTTAATTTGGTGCATGTAGACTGGAGATATTAACTCTCAAAGTACCGCTGAAGGCCCCACTTACCTTAGCTTGACGTCACAAAAGAGTTTTTCGTAATGTCCGCTCTCGCGCATCTTTAGTGCCTATCAAAGCTGTGCACGCGCAATCTTGCTATTTTTAAATAACGACAGAAAGAGATGTCACGACTGGTGCCAGTACGGGGGAATATACCAGGCAAGCTACCGATTGCACGGTCGGCCCTCGAGCAACACGCGCTTAGCGGTCGAAACATCTTCTTATCACATAACGACTGGTCGGAGGTTTTTCGTGTTTTCTCGCGTTAGTTACACCTTCGGGGAAAACAAACGTGATACTCAGATTCACTGAATAAAACTAAGTTAGAATCAATCTCTATCTAATTTTCTTGAAATAAGTGTTTCAGCTTCCCTTCAAAAGACTAGCAATAAAATAACCGGAGCGACACACCCTACACCGTAATATCGAATTTGCATGCCTCTCGGCATCACCTCATGCTACCAGTTTTCTGTGATCCCCTTGTCCTCCCCCCTCTTTTACCGGCCTCCTACTGGATGCCCCTTTGACTCGCTGAACTAAGGGTCAATAGAGCTGATTTTCTCTCTCTTTCACCCCACTGCGCTTAATAGCACAAAGAAACAAGAAATAATAAAGAAAAGCCTTATCCTTATCAAAACAGAAACTTGTGGGCGGAAGGTCAGAGAGAACGTGGTTGTTTGTCGCAGTAGCGGACGAGTTTTCGGAAAGTCGTTTCCCTGGACTCTCTATACTTCGTTTCAGCTGAAGTCCAGTCGCAGGCAATGCTACAAGCGCGTGCTCCCGGCTGTCAGCGTTCCTGCCAAGCACGTGCTCTCGTGCAGTGCAAATACTGTTCCGGGCCACATTCTCGCGCTTGTAGCATTGGCTCCGTCTGGACCTCAGCTGAAACGAAGTATAGTCTAAGTTCTGGCTCCCTCGCGCTGCTCTGAGTTGAGGCCACTTCTGACTTGGTTCTTGGTTTTTCCTCGATGGGCCTCTCCGTGTACCGCATGTTGCGACTACCACAGCGAGGTGCGTTGGCTGCTTCTGCCCGTTTGACGAAGCGAAAGAGCTGCGGTGTTCTTGGTCAAAGCACCCGGCGCCGGAGCTGCCCAAGTTATCGAGCCCTCCATTTCTAGGGAATTCGGCTTCACCCCATGCGTCCGTTGTTTAGGAATGGAGAGTCATATCACGACGTTATGAGTAAGCTGGGGATGAGTGATCATACCATATATTTATCATAATATAAGGCTCAGTACATTTGGTGACAAGCTCCTTCCTTTGCCGTGACATGCCGATCTGGATTTAACGGAAGGATCTTAATATCGGTTGGCGTTCGCGTTAGGAACATCCTAATAGGGTGCGATGTCCACCGTCGAGCGTCCGTTGAATGGTACTTGATGAGCTCTGAGTAACGTATCTTTGTCTCTCACAGAGTCAGTGCAGCTTGAGCAGAGGTTCGGCCCGATAACCTGGCACGGACAACATTTTTTTTTATATCGCCAGCAGTGAGACAGGAAGGCTCCTTCGCTTTATTAAAGAGGTTTTGTCATCATTTTAAGAAATGACAAAATACGAGGTTGAAGGTGGAAAGAAAGAGAAAGAGGATGCCTCGTGTGACAGCCATCTATGAAGACGAAGAAAAAGAAGAGCAAGCCTTTACAGGGAGGATCGAAGATCGAGGCCAGGAGGAAGTGGCGGAAGAGGTCCATGGCTACGCTTCAGGACTCGCTCGACCCTTGCTCCTCATAAGCTGTCGTGGCGGGAGTTTCACACTCCCCTTCGGAGGCCTAGGAGCTAGGGGCTTCGTTGTGTTTTGCAAGTCACATTGGATCGTTGACACAACGAACTCAAACTGTGAAGGCTGCTCCGAACAGCTTCCTTTTTTAGAAATCTAGATCTCTAATTAGCGTGTGTACTATTTAACGAGTCACTGTGTACACACTAATATGCTTTCTTTTATGTCTTAGCCTTCCTTTCGTGAGTGTAATGGGTTGTAAATTATTCGTTTTCGGTCTCGTCTTTATTGCACGTTTGCTACGTTACCGGTAGTATTTTGATAGTCTTCTTTTTTTGTTTGCTTAAGCAACAATAAGTAGTTTTAAAAAGCAGAAAACGCGTACTGTTAAAGAGCCGCTTATATTCTGGACATTTAATCCAAGTTCTTAAGCACGCACCCTGTCACGTTCAGCAAAGTAGCTATTCTCTTTTCTAAAGAACTCAGAAAATATCAATCTTAAATTGCGGCGATAGAACAGAACAGAGGAAAGGGTATAGAAAAAAATTCTACGCTTAAAGAGGCTGCGGGGCCGCCTTTGATTCCCTTCATGTTATACACCAGGACGAAAAATAAATAAATGTGTTCTTTATTTCTCCTCGGTTTTCGATTTCCAAGATAATCAAAGTTTACCAGCTCCCTCCGGTGTTCCTTTTTATTTCTACCGAGAAAATGTCATATTTTATTTCCTGCCATTATTTTTTTTAAGTGATGCCAAACAAATTTCCGCGAACGGTCGTTGGAATAAATTTATTTTGAACTAGTATGCTCTGAACAACAATCCGAGAGGTGCTGTCGTGTAGCTCAATATTCCTCTAAACTTAGCTAAAACTAAACAAAATAAAACAGGAGTTCAATACAGTGTTTCGTCGCACGTGGATCATTCAGAAATGACAACGTTGAACAAAAAAAAAAAGATAAAATAAAATAAAAAAAGAGATCTGAGGCGTTTTTCTTTTCGGTACTGATGCTAGTCCTTTTGCTTTCGCTGTCATAAACCTGCGGCTCACCGACAACAGCCCTTTAGGTCAGCTATTATATATGAGCTCCAACCTCCTTCCCCGATCTAGGCGTCTCCCCTTTCAAAAACGGAGGCTTCTTCAGAAGAACGCTTTTTTTTTTTTTTTTTTGTGGATAGGAACAGCGTTGCTTTATGCTCGGTGTATCGTAAAAGAACGAACGAACCGCGAAAACGCAGGAAACAAAAAAAAAGAAAAGCGGCTGACTCCGGGAAGTTGTCAACATAACGTGATTTATAGGAGGCTCTTGCATCTAGAACGGTCGGAAAGCAATAAAAATAACCTAGGGCAGACACCTTTCACTGGAATAACATGAACGGACACTGAAGGAATGGTGGTACTCTTACGAGGGTAACGCCCTCTCACTTTCTTTTCTAAAGGTGAACTCCGGTCAATATGTTTTAAATTGTTATCACTCCTTTTTCAGCTAAAGCAGTGTTTCTGAATTACAAGGTATCTATTCTTTTTGCGATATTGTGTTTAATATTATAAATATCACGGCTCAATTTTTGTTTTCGACATCTACGGCAAAACCGAAACTATCTGCTAGGGGGATGATAACAATCATCATCAGCGGTACGGCCGCTACGTGATGTCACCCTGGTGCTGCGGTACGCCGTGACCGCGACGTGACGTCATGGGGTTGCTGCGCCAGTGTTCCTTCACTAAAAGCTAACCCGCTTGCCGCCCGCTAAAGAGCATCTGTTCGCATCTTTAAAATCGGTTTTAGTGGAGTACGCGGCTTTACGTTGAGTCAATATTTCGGGTGTGATCATGTTTCGTGCCACTAAATCGACACCAGTTATTCATTTTTGTTTCATTTTCGAGCGCAGTTGGCCTTTATACGTATAAAAAGTGCATTGAAGTGCAATGATTAAAACACGCGTGGTGCTCTGACTAGAATATGATTACTACTAGAAGGTAAGAAATATATACAATGTTTACGTTAAGGCGGCGACAAGTTGTAATTTTGGGCGTAGTCATTGGTATAAAAGGAATACAGATTATTGCAAACAAAAAAGCATAAGCGGTTCCGTTTTGAAATAATAGAAGGCTATTGTTACCTTCACTTCATAAATAAATAACGATTTGATTAGGCTTCAATTAAAAAGCGGAGATAAATAGAAACTCTACATCTGCTTATGTTGCTAGCCGGCTTGCTAAAGCCGGATGAGCACCCCATATTCTCGCATGCGTGGCTCAATTGACAGCGCATGCAGCGGCCACGCGAAAACCCGTAGTTCGAACCCTGCCACGCCGGGTCCTTTTCTTTTTTCGCACCTTTTTTATGTTTCGATTTTATTCTTGCCTCTTATCGTATGACCGTCCTCAACATTGGTCAACCGAAACGTTGCCTTTACATCGCCCACATAGAATGTGCTGTTCTCTTTTGTTTTAGTTTCCTGAACAGGTTCGCTTATATAAAAGTTAGTTTTATTGTACCCACGACTCTAAGTTTCTACACGTGGCAATAGTAGCACAACACTTGAGTAATGAGCGAATAAATTGAGATAGAAGAGCAATAGTTTGAACGTTATTCAAGTATAATAGAACCCATTACTTTAGAATTGCGAGTCTGGCGCTCAACCACGAAACCATGAAAGAGAAAATGTGACTGGGTTGTAATTACATGTGTGAACATTTTTTTCCCCACAACCGATGCCGTGAAATCTGCAAGTAGTGTAAGTGCGTGGCTTAAACCTTAAATGTATACTAAAATAAAGTTCAGTGCCTGCTTTATTGAGTAAATGTCAACTACGTTCTTGAAACACCAGATACTCTATTGTTTGGTACGGCAATAGAAAAATCTTTATTTGAAAGGAATAAAACAATTCTTAAGATTCTTCTTTATGGCGAATGTTTCTAAAGCTACTTCGAATCTCGTTACGTCAATGTACCCATAAAGCCAACTCCGCTACCTCTCGAACTTCTAGCTTCTGTCACGCTTATGCTACTCCTAATGGGAGAGGTCTTGAACCCAAGAATGAGTAGGTCAGTGCAGTTTGCAATTCGATTAGCGACTCAAAGAGGTACGCAGAAAGAAACGCGAGTGTCCTTTATTGGGGTGTAACACTGCACATTTTCACAGCAAGTGATTGGCACCGAGAACCCAAGATAGTGGGAAAACCAAGGGCTGCCAAAATTGTCTTCCAGCAATGGTGGGTCCCGCTAACGTCGTCAGCATAGGTAGTCCACTTAACCGAGTTTAGTCCCAGGGAACTCGCGGAGCATGGCGTAAATAAATTACGATAAAGTAATAAACGAATTCGTCAGGAGCAGGTTCTTAGAGGAACAAAAAGTCCCCCAAAAGATGTAATGTTGTTAAAAAAAGAAGAAAATAATAGAAAAAAATAACACCGGCATCATCGAGCTGGTGGTCTAGACCACATGACAAACGTTTAGAGCTAAAAAGTAATAATGCCTGGAAAGGGGGTTCATGGAGGACAAGGGGCAAACCAAAATCTCCACACACAGCTAGGCGACTGGCGGACGCTCGAAAAATACGCCTGGTCCTGGTATCGAATCAAGGGCCTCTCCAATTCCAGTGGTGCGCTCTACCAACTCAGCTAACCAGGATTTAGACGTCAGTCTAGCAAACGGGTTTTAGCAGCTGCCACCAGTCAAACACCAACAAGGGGGAAAGGCCTGCATTTTAAGGTTATAATAATAATGCAAAAAATGAAAAGATGCAAGTGAGCTGGAAATAATAAAGGTATTAATTCCTGGAGAAGGGGAACAAGAGGGACAATGGACAAACACGAATCTCCCTCCATGGAATATTATCATCATTCTTGTTATTGTTTGAGTGGTGGCAGCTGTGAAAACCCGTTTGCTTTACTGACGTCGAATTCGTGGTTACCTCAGTGGTAGAGCGCACCACTGGAAGTGGAGAGGTCCCTAATTCGATACGAGGACCAGGCGGATATTTTTAGCGCGCATCAATCACCAAGTTGTGTTAGGAGATTCGTGTTTGTCCTTTGTCCCACTCGTTCCCGCTCTCCAGGAAATAGCATTGTTACTCTTGTAGAGTGTTACGTTTTTAATTTACAAAAGAACGTCCATAACCAAATTAGACCTGATTAGAAGTTTGTCACGTGCAATATTCACGCGCATCGTCTTCGTTTTCCGCGGTTCCCGGCACGCGCCTCAGCAGCACCGCTACACCATTTCCCCTCTGAATTTTTTTAGGTTTCTTCCTCGATGGTTCATTCTGCTAAACAACCTCGCCACGTTCCATTACAGATATAGAGTTATGTTTGCAGCTGTCGTTGCCGATGCTCTTTTGCACGCTCACGAATAACACACCAACGTCACAGTTTCTCCGGAACACCAATATCCAGCACATTCGCGCTTTTTAAAGTTGATGTGCGGAGTCTTGTCAGCTGGACGCCGGGTTTTTCTTTTCGTCACCCCTAATGACATGTCTGGCTAAAGCTCAGATGCTCGGCAGATATCATATCGGTGTACAAGTTCCCGACACATTTGCGCATTCGGATAACACCGAAAATGAAATGTGCCGGTGAAAAAGAAAACCCCCGAAGAAGCTGGAACGTTTTGAGAAGATTGTTTTCTATGGCCCCATTCGCTTACTATCTCCATCGACAGTTAGAAAAGTTCTCAAATCCAGCGCACACTTACGTGCCTTGATGACATGAAGCTTTGGAATGGCGATGTAGCCATTTACCAACAAAGGATCTTTACTTCCGGCCTAGAAAATAGTCGGGGAAAACGTGGCGAAGTGGTAACTTCTCCGTGGAGTTACGGTCTGAAGATTTGGAGCGTCAATAAATCCAGCCGCCATCCCTTGGCTCCATGAGACGCTGGCGCTGACCACGTTGAAGAGGATGTTCTTCCCGAGAGGAAGCTTCCTGTGTAGCTGTTATGTACCCGCGCCACCGGCAGGTGAACCATACCCTATTGAAAAATCCGGCAAAAACTTCCAGTGATATTCGGTGGAAACGGGTTAATTTCGACTCATTTTCACCAGAAACCAGCGTAGAATACCAGTTTTTTGGTGGAAATATTACCGGCCGCCACTTTCAGTCACCAGATTTCACTGGACGTTTTACCGGAGCAACTTTCGGTTAAAATCCGCAAAAACTTCCAGTGACATTCGGTGGAAACGGGTGAATTTCCACTCCTTTACACTAGAAACCAGCGTAGTTTACCAGCCTTTGGTGGAAATATCACCGGCAGCCACTTTCGCTGGAAGTTTTACCAGAACCACTTTCAATTACCCGTCACTGGAATCCTACCGGAAGCCACTCTCGTTTGCCGGACACCGAACTTCAATGGAAGCCGACGCAAGGGGAACGGCTAAAGGCAACGAAGCGAAGACGAGCACGGGGACTGAGGTTGTAGTGGTAGCCGCCAATGCAGTCGCATTCTCGTGAGTGCGTGTTTTAGCTCGAGACGACGTTGCAATCCTGCAAGTGCGTGCAGCGAACTGTTTTGACGATCCAAAAGGCAGGGTTGGGCAGTATCGCAATACAAATGTATTGCGATAGTATTTCAGAAATACATCTCGCACATGTATTACTGTATCGCAATACATTTTAGAGCGCAGCTCTTAGGCGCCCGTTTCCGGCTTGAGCGGCGTCGGCGTCGCCGTCGGCGTAACCGCGCGGTGCATTATGGGAAATGTCCCATAATGCACCGCGCGAGACCCCCCTCCCCGAGGTCACGTGACCCCCCGAAGTCACGTGACTCCCCTGAGGTCACGTGACTCCCTCTTTGAGGTCACGTGACCCCCCACTGTTGACGTCACCGGCATCCGCATCGTCATCGTTATCATCACTGATGACGTCAACAGTGACGTCACTGATGACGTCACCGGCATCCGCATCGTCATCGTCATCATCATTGATGACGTCACCGGCATCCACATCGTCATCGTCATCATCACTGATGTCGTCATCAGTGACGTCACTGATGTCGTCACTGGCATCCGCATCGTCATCGTCATCATCACTGATGTCGTCATCAGTGATGTCACAAATGACGTCGCCGACATCTGCATCGTCATCGTCATCATCACTGGTGACGTCATCAGTGACGTCACTAATGACGTCATCGGTATCCGCATCGTCATCGTCCCTGATGACGTCATCAGTGACATCACTGATGACATCATCGGCATTGTCATCGTCACGTGACCCCCCCCCCCCCGGTCAGTTGACCCGCCCCCAGTACCCTTCCTTCCTCCTCCTCAAGAGCTGCGCTCTAATTCGGCGTTACAGAGAGTTGTAAACGGCTTTTTAGAGCGCAGCTCTTAGGCGCCCGTTCCCGGCTTGAGCGGCGTCGGCGTCGCCGTCGCCGTCGGCGTAACTGCGAGTAACCCTCGTAACCTTCGTGAGGGTTACGAGGGTTACGAGGGTTAATCTCACGAGGGTTACCCTTACGAGGGCTACGAGGGTTACTAGCCCTGATAGCCCTCACGAGGGTTACGAGGGTTATGAGAGTTACCCTCACGAGGGTCACGAGGGTTATGAGAGTTACCCTCACGAGGGTCACGAGAGTTACCCTCACGAGGGTCACGAGGGTTACCCTCACGAGGGTTCCGAGAGTTACCCTCACGAGGGTCACGAGGGGTACCCTCACGAGGGTCACGAGGGTTATAAGACTTACCTTCACGAGGGTCACGAGGGTTATGAGAGTTACCCTCACGAGGGTAACGAGAGTTACCCTCACGAGGGTCACGAGAGTTGCGCTCACAATGGTTACTAGGGCTACCCAGGTCACGGGACCCCACCCGGGGTCACGTGACCTAGGGATACCACCCCGAGGTCACGTAACCCCCCGTTGACGTCATTGCCACTGATGACGTCATCAGTGACGTCACTGATGACGTCACCGGCATCCGGATCGTCATCGGCATCATCACTGATGACGTCATCAGTGGCGTCACTGATTACGTCGCCGGCATCCGCATCGTCATCGTCATCACCGCTGATGACGTCATCCGCATCCACATCGTCATCATCATCATCACTAATGACGTCATCAGTGACGTCACTGATGACGTCATCGGTATCCGCATCGTGATCGTCACATGACCGTGACTCTCAGGTCACGTGACCCCCCAATTTCACGTGACCCCCCCGCCCCCCGAGGTCACTTGACCCCCCCAGTACCCTTCCCTCCTCCTCCTCAAGAGCTGCGCTCTAATTCGGCGTTACCGGGAGTTGTAAACGGCTTTCATTTTTTTTCCACCAGTATCTGTATTCCTGTATCGAAATACATTTTGAATGTTCCCTTGTATCTCGATACAATTACGGTGAAATGTATTTCGTTACATTCTTGAGAAATATTCCCCCCCTCCAAAAAAAATCCAAACGTTTTTGTTTGTTTTTTTCTTCTGAAGGCATTAGGGTCAAGGAGATGCTGGGGCATTGTTACCATGCTGACCAAGGTTGATTCTGATTCTCCAGACTATTTTTATATGCGTGCTCTTCTTTCTTCTGAGAAGTGTTGCGTAGTCGAGGACTCGAACCAGGTGGCGTGCCAGGAGTGGAGTCAGAGCATCTTGAGACGCAGGTCTTTTGGGTAGGGGTTTCTTGAGTCATTGTTTGCTGGAATCCGAAACCCGCTGCTAACCGTCTCTCTTGCCTTAGCGTGCACAGTACACCCAGCCGGCAAAGCTGAGTCACAGTGCGTTGCAGCACGAGCCTGGTGGTTGTTGACTTGAAATAGTAAGATTACTCACGCAGCGAAATTCAACAGATATTTGAATGCGGCTGCGGCTGCGGCCGTAATATTGCACGGCTCAAGGGTACGTCATCAGCCGACGTGAAAGCAACCCGCTGCTCTGGTGATCCGAAACCCAGGAAGGAGGTCAGACGTGGCCTCGCTGTGCCGACCCATGCTTCGTACAACTGCGACTCGTCTCGAGCGCGCTGTTTCTCGGAGAGCTCGCACCTGTGCCGGCAATATCACATCGTAATCCACGAGGTCTCTATTTGGAATATGCAATATGAAACTTGAGGACTGTAATCCATGCGTCGGTGGCGGAGGGTCGTCAGGAAGGAACTCCACGACAGGGATGCCCCCGTATCGTTTTTTTCAACCGTAACAGAATATAAGACATGTGTTCTAGGATGCTTCAGGTGGTGTACTATTCTCTAAAATTCCCAATGTCGCTGCCTGTACGATCTTCAGCGAGGTAACTTAACGCGGAAGTACGTATTGTCCTTTCATACAGCAGCGTGGTAAAGTTTTATGTTCAAGACCACCACCTACAGATAAAGAATACCAATTCATTTCACCGTGACGCCATGTGATAAATGTTTACAAGGGCGTCCTTATTGGACAGGACAGTAGTGACGCTTTTATGGGATTTAGGATGACATAGAATTTATTTAGAGGTAGAAGTCCTTTCGCATCCCTCGTCAGACAGACGATGTCAGGTAAGGGACCGGGGTCAGTCCTTGATAGAACGTTTTTTTTGAGCCCATTGAAGACTCCTCGTCGTCCGAAATCACTACCTTCAAGGCAAAGTGCCAAGCCTACGGGAACGTAATTTCAGGATCAAAAACTTCCACTTCCAACTTCAAGCTTCATCTCATTTGGCGTCTAAACCAAATTTGAAAAATGTATTGCAGTAGCAGTATTTCTGTATTTGGAGTTCTGCCCTCCCAAAAATGTATTCCTGTATTTGTATTTCTAAATACTTTTTTGCCTCTATTAAAAATGTATTTCCGATGCGTATCGCAATACACTTTTACAGATATATTTCAGTATCAGTATTTTAGCTACTATTTTATTGTATCCCAATGTTTGTATTTCCAAATACATTTTTGAGTATTTCTGCCCACCCCTGGCAAAAAGGTGGGCAGCGATCACCAGCAACTTGCTATTTGCGACAGGGAAGATCGGTGGCCGAGTGGGCTAAAGCGCACACCTAGCTCGACGCTCGTGGAGCGAAAGCTCGCGTTGCAGAACCCAGGGATCCTGGGCTCGAGCCCCACCCCTGCCCGTTTCGATCTGGATGAGCATCGTACCGGCGTGCGGTCTTGTATCACTACTGCGTGGTGCACGTTAAAGACCCCAGGCTACCGGTTGTACTGCACTGGCTAAATTGTTCATCTACAGCGTTTGACTCGTCGCAACTTTAATGGCTGACCAACTACACGCTGTATAAATATCCCCATAACCCAATTTTTGTTATTTGCGACAGGCAAAAGTCTTGGTCAGAGCAGGTACGGGACCACTCGGGCGGCGTTCCCGTGAGTGCGAGTTTTAGCTCGGGACAACGATGCAATCCTCAAGAAGTGCGTCCAGCGAACTGTTTTGACGATCCAAAAAGGTGGGCAGTTTCACCCGTTTACATCCGAAACCAGTTTACCAGTCTTTGCTAGATTACTTGCCGGCAAACAGATTTCGCTGGAGTTTCACCGGCATCGGGTTTCTAGATTTCGCTGGAATATCACCGGCAGCCACTTTCGTTTACCAGACGACCCCGTTTTGCTAGAAATTTTACCCGAAACGGGTGACTCGCTTCCCTGTTTCCAAATACTTCCACTAAGGCGACGCGAGGGGAGAGGCAAGCCGAGACGAGCCGGGGACTGCGTGCGTAATTATTAGTGATACGCCAAACTTTTGTGGAATCGAAAGTTTGGCGCCGAATCTTGAGATTCAGCGAAGCCGAATTTTCGCCGAACTTTTCTAAAGATTCGTCAAAGATTCGGCAAAAATACATTGTTACCGGACTTGCATTGATATTTTGGTTTTCGTGGCGAAGAAAAGGTTTTAGAGCGCAGCTCTTAGGCGCCCGTTTCCGGCTTGAGCGGCGTCGCCGTCGCCGTCGTCGTCGGCGTAACCGCGCGGTGCATTATGGGCAAATTTTCCCGAAGGAACCCGAGGTCCTCCCGAGGTCCTCCCGAAGGACCTCGGGTTCCTTCGGGAGGACCTCGGAAGGACCTCGGGTTCCTTCGGGAGGGCATCGGGAAGACCTCGGGCTCCTTCGGGAGGACCTCGGGAGGACCTCGGGTTCCTTCGGGAGGACTTAGGGGGGGGCGTCATGTGACGATGACGTCATCAGTGACGGTGACGATGCAGATGCCGATGACGTCATCAGTGACGTCACTGATGACGTCATCAGTGACGATAACGATAGCGATGCAGATGCCAATGACTTCATCGGCATCCGCATCGTCATCGCCACTGATGACGTCATCGTCACGTGACCCCCCCAGGACCTCGGGTTCCTTCGGGAGGACCTCGGAAGCACCTCGGGTTTCTTCGGGAGGACCTCAGAAGGACCTCGTGTTCCTTCGGGAGGACCTCAGAAGGACCTCGGGTTCCTTCGGGAGGACCTCGGGAGGACCTCGGGAGGACCTCGGGTTCCTTCGGGAGGACCTAGGGGGGGGGGGTCACGTGACGATGACGTCATCAGTGATGATGACAATGACGATGCCGATGACGTCATCAGTGACGTCACTGATGACGTCATCAGTCATGATGACGATGGCGATGCGGATGCCAATGACGTAATCGGCATCCGCATCGTCATCGTCATCATCACTGATGACGTCATCGTCACGTGACCCCTCCCCCAATATCACGTGATCTCCCAGGTCACGTGACCCCCGAGGTCACGTGACCCCCCCCCCCCTTCCGAGCTCAACTGATCCCCCCAGTACCCTTCCCTCCTCCTCGTCAAGTGCTGCGCTCAAATTCGGCGTTACAGGGAGTTGTAAACGGCTTTCATTTTTTGTTGTATTTTTTAACATAAATGCAACATCTAATGCCTATTGAAACAGTTATTACTAAATAAGTAAATATTCTACAAGATACTTTTATCGATGTTGTTTTTCTGTGTTTACTGGCAATCTTAGTGACTTCTAGCAGAAGTGGCGTCACAACGAGGTCGGGGAGTAGCAATGTTGGATAGCAGCGAGCGCAGTCACGAATCACGCTACGAGAGTTTCGGTTTTGAGGCATCATCTGCGCAAGCCTGCAAGTATGTGTACTGTAAATACAAAGGCAAAACACTGCGTTTCTACTTTCTCTGGGAGTCACCGTTACGTGCGCGAAAATGAATGCAACGGTTACTGAGTTTTCACCGGAGAAGATAACAATACTATTGTCAATATGCATGCATGTTTTTTGATGAGTCAATTGACGTCAGCACTGCATGAAAGTGTGTGTCCTATGTTCGCAACGCCTCGTTTTGAACCTTTAAAACAGCCGGTTTTTGGTGTTCGACCACACACACACGGACGTTTAGAAAGATAGGAAGTGTTAGGAATGTCGGATGTCCAACGTCGAGCACAATAGTTCAGTGTTAAGCTTTATATAGATGCATGAAAACCGCGAAATAAAGCTAAATAGAAAGTAACATTTTGTTTTGGCACAAACCTCTTGTGAGCTGAAAACAGGATTCTTATATTTGCAAGGAGTTTCTTAAAGTAATGCTGAGTCAATGCTTCAACTACCTCGTTGCATTACTAAAAAGGTCAAATGAAAATTGCATCATCCACAATGTACCGCAACATCTATAACTTGCTCAAGGACTGCGTAAATTACTGATCGAACTTCTGTTCTTGAGGCAGAAAATATTAAAGAGAACCACACTCGCAAAGGCTCATAAACGCACAGTTACCGTGTTGCCTACTCCCACACCTCGCCGTAACCGCTGGTTGTTGTACATTCTACGATTGTAACCACACGACCGCACGGCGTCCATTTAGAATCCATGGCCCGTCGCGTTCTCTTACAGGCGGAGTCATTTGCCGAACTTTTACCGAATTTTGCCGAACTTTCCTTAAAAAGTTCGGCATATGCCGAACTTTGCCGAATCTGCAGTTCGGCAGAGTCGGTCTATCACTAGTAATTATGGTGCCTCGCACCAAGGACGCTCTCTCCCTCGCACGCACGCTCTCTCCCTCGCATTGGGTTCGTGGGGAAAATGCGAGAGAGTCGTTTTGCTGACTTTTTTGAAGAAATCCAGTTTGTTTGTCCGTCAACGAGCAACGGCCGGCAAGAAACGGACGCTCAGTCTCTGGTTCTCCTTCCATGTGTGCGACCCGTATCTTCCAAGGCAGCTGGGTGTGCAGATGAAAAGAAAATATTTTTAGTGACCTGTTCTTTACGCCTCTTTGTCCGTCCGCCTTCAGAAGCATCCAGCGAGTGAAAAAGACTGTGCCTGTGATTTCTCAGTGGCGGCGGATTTTCGTTCGGCGCGTGCGTGGTTTTCGCTAAGCGTGCTAACTAACAGTGTGTATGTGTCCGCCTGGTGCACCCGCGGTGACGACATCAGGGACGACATCGTGATCTTTGCCTGTGCTTTCTCAACGGCGGCGGATGCTCGTTCCGTGCGTTCGTGGGATCCGCTAAACGTGCTACTGACAGTATGTGTGTGTGTCCGTGTGGTGTACCTGCTCTGTTTTATTAGTTAAACTACTGCACGTCTAGGAATTTACCCAGCACATTGTGAGTACATTGAAAGATATCTTTTGCGACAAAGAACTTGATTGTTCCAATTGGTCTGATTGCTTCTGTCTACATCAGTGCAAATTGTTTCACTGGTTAAACCCTGTTAAATAAATACATATGGGACCTTCAGGTCTATATGGACTAACCACTTTAATTGTTACCGAATCGTCCAGCATCTGGTAAACATTAACCACCCACGGTTCACAGGCTTCTTCCATTGCCTTTTGTTCACGTCCGAAATAAAAATAAAAACACGGTAAGTTTCGGTGAATTGCGGCTTTACTGAAAGTGAAAAAGTCCCATAATCCCGTAAAAATCGATTTTTTACTAGAAATGCAATTCCGGTAAAAAATGGTCACATTCCAGCAAAGAAACATCGGTGACATTCCGATGAAAAATTCGGTGACACCCCAATAAAATTCGGCTTTGCAGGAAATAAAAGACTCCCATAATTCAGTGAAGTATTAGTTTACTGGAAATGAAATTCCGGTAAAAAACCTTTTTTAATAGGGTAAGCGGCCGATGCCGTGAGCCTCGTGACAATCGCGTGCCAGCGAGAGCTCGGGCACTTGTTCCTTCACCGAGAACAGCGATGGACGCACCGCCCGCGATATAAAGTTAGCAGTGAAGCTTCTATTTATGAATCGGCGACGAGTGACAGAAACGAACCTCCGGCTTTGAGAAGATGGCGACTCACGGCACCATGGAAGCGTTCTCGGGAAAGGACTGGTCATTTTGGGCGGGGCGGCTGATCTACCACTTTGAGGTCAATGGTATAAGATAAATCATTATGAAGTGAGCCGTTCTGTAACTCTGTGTGGTCCTCCACATTTGAAACGGTCATGGCGTTGGTGGCTCCAAATCTTCGAAAAGATCGTGAATTTTCTCGAAGCACATTTTGATCCCCGGCCGGCAGGGCTGTTCAACACCCCGAAGCGTCAGTGACCACATACGTCGCTGATCTTAAGAAACTTGCGGCAGACTGCAATTTTGGGAACATTCAAGCAACTCCGACGACTAGCACAGCTAGCCCTCCCGTCTAAGCGCCAGCTGTTGGGGCAGCCAAAGGCACGGTCAGCGCGGTCACAACAGCAGTTCCCAGCAACGCGACGATGTTACCCTAGGACGTAATGTTGCGCGATCGTTTTGTTTTCGGTCTTCAAAATGAAAATCTTCAGCAGCGGCTATTTGCGGAGCGGGACCTTACGTTTCTTAAGGCGTTCAACATTGCTGTACGATCCGAGATCACTAAGGACCACCAGGGGCAAATAAAATCAGATTTTCAAGAAATTAACAAAGTAGGAAAAACACGTCGGGCACATCGTTGCCAGGAGAACACGACGCCATTGTCAACGCCCTGTTATGGCTGAGAAGAACTCCACAATCGTAGTTCTTGCAAGTTCCGGACATCACAGTGTCGGAGCTGGCAGAAGACGGAATTCATCGCGAAAGCTTGCATCAAGAAAAAGAAAAACGCACAAACCTCTTTGCAGGCATGGCCCACTTCATAATGATTCATCTTATACAATTGACCTCAAAGTAGTAGACCCACGGGAGACTAATAGCCCCTTTACGAAACCGTCAGGCACGCAGGATGACGGGTACGCTGTAACACCGCGGCGGGAGCCGTTAGAGAAGATTTTGATAAGCCTGGAAGTTCAGAGTGTTTCTCTCAGATCTTAGGTGGACTCGGGAACAGCGTTTCCTTTGATTAGCGAACAATGTTTCGAACAGCGTGGCCAAGGAACCCTCCGGAATTTACAGACGATAACATCACTCTGCGTACCTGGCCTGGGGGAGGCATCGAATTTCTGGGAGCATTTCACGTCATGGTCCAGTTCGAGAAACTGAAAGTGAACTTGCCTCTTCTTGTGATAAAGCGCTCCGGGTGTAACCTTCTTAGACGGAATTGGTTTGCAGCCCTGTGAATTGGGCTCAGAGGCGTGCACCAGGTGGCATTGGAGGCAGCCTAACAGCCACCATCGAAAGGTACGGGTCAGTTTTTAGCGGGTACCTGAACAATTATAACGGGCAAGCGGTGATCCTAGAACTGGAAGGCACCGTGTCACCCAAGTTGCTACGAGCTCGCACAGTTCCTTCCGCGCTCAAACCAGCGGTCGAAGCCGAGCTGCAACGTCTCACTGAACAAGGCATCCTTGAACAGACTCAGCACTCGAATTGCCAACACCCATTGTAGTAGTATGGAAGAAAAACGGTAGCATCAGACTTTGTGGTGAGTACCGTAGCACCCTCAACGCTCTGACGCTGAAGACGTCATATTTACTGCCGACAACAGAGACAGAGGTGCTCGCAAGGCTGCGGGGAGGGATAATAGTTTCCACCATCGACCTTGCTCAAGCATATTAGCAGTTAAGATTCACCGAGAACACAGCTGAAGTTCTTTCCATCAACACGATAAAGGGCCTTTATCGCGTCGAGCAACTTCATTCGGCGTCTCGGCAGTACAAGCCATTTTTCAGAAATGCATGGAGGCAACACGCGCAGGGATATCCGGTGTCAGCGTGTATCTGGACGACATTAATTTCAGCGCTGCCACAACCGCTGCACACATGCCCAGCGTCTGAACCTTGTCCTGTCAAGACTCCAAGAGGCTGGCGTGCGAGCAAACCGTGAGAAGTGCCTATTTGGCGTTCCTGGGGTGACATATCTGGGCCACACGATCTATCCGGTTGGTGTTCATCCAACCAACGAGAAGATCAAGGCGTTCAGGGAGTTGCAAGCACCAACTTCAAAATCCACGCTGCAGTCGTTCCTCGGAATGCTGGCATTCAAGACAGATTCTTAAAAAACGAGCGACTGTAGCCTGCGACCTGTGCAGACTACTACCCAAGAACGACCACTGGTACTGGGAAGAGCGCCATGCCCTCGCTTTTCGGAAGTTGAAAGAAATGGTACTTCGCAAAACAACATTGGCTCACTACGATGAGTCAAAACCACTGCTTCTGTCTATTGATGCGTCACCACATGGCGTCAGCTCAGTTCTTGCGTAGGTCGACCATGAAGACATGGAAGCTCCAATCGCATTCGCGTCAAGAGCTGTAGGGGATGCTGAGAAAAATTACTCACAGCTTGATCGGGAATGATCAGCGGTAGTGTTTGGGGCGATGCACTTCTACCAATGCATCGCCGGACGAAGCGTCGTTTTCACCGATCACCAACCACAGCTGGGCATCTTGGAACCACAGAGGCCGGTACCACAGGTCTTGTCACCCCGAATACGGCGATGGTGCGTCAAACTACCGGCGTACTATTACAAACTCGTGTGCAGGCCTGGGAAACGCCACCAGAACGCGGACGTTCTAAGCCTTCTGCCCCTACCTGACAGTGACGACGAGCCTTGCTCACCAGGAGACATCCTGATGATAAAAGCCTTGACAAGTTCTTGGTGACAACAGAGAAAATAGCAGTTATGACATGCGCGGATAAAATTATGTCCCACGCCTTCGAGTCTGTACAGCAGGGCAAGCTCCATGAGCTCACAAAAAAGGACTTTACCGCGTACAAAAAAAAGGTCGCAGAGATGTTTCGTCTAATAGGATGTGTCATATGGGGATCCCTGGTTGTCATACCAGCCTTGGCGCGTCCTGAGACCATGAAATTAGCGCATGCTGGACACAAGAAAATTGTGGCCAGGAGGTCATCTGCTCGCAGCCATCTGTGGTGGCCTGGCATCGACCGTGACATATCGGAGGCTGGTGGCAACTGCCCCATCTGCCAGGAGTCCAGGAAGATACCAAGCAAGGCACCGCTTCCTACGTGGGATCACGCATTACTTCCTCGGAAAACGCAACTTTTGGACTTTGCAGGCCCTCTCGAAGGAAGCATGTTCCTGGTCGTTGCATACCCTACAGAGATACCCAGTATAACTTTTTGCTATCTGGATTATGGAACTGGAAATCTATCTGGATTCTATCTGAATTTTAAGTTCTCAGAAATTATTCCTTTGCCTGCAATGTAGATTTAGGGTTTCCAGAAGCGAATTTCCAGTTCCAGATTATTGATAGTAAAAAGTTATTCTGGGTTTTTCTGTAAGGTATGCCTGGACGAAGTGGCGGTAAGTTCGAAGCATGACTAATACTACATCTGTAGCTGTCATCGAAAAATTCCGAGTATGTTCGCAACTTTTGGACTGCCTCGCAAGATTTTTTCGACAACGGAAGCGTCTTCGTAACTAAGGAGATAATGGACTTTTATGAAAAGAATGGTGTGAAGTTTGTGACCAGCGCTCCGTACTATCCAGCGACAAATGGCCAAGCTGAGCGCATGGCTTGCGAACTAAAGACAAGAGAGAAAACGGGTCGCTGTCACTGAGAATTGCTAGATTCCTGTAGAAACAGCACAAATCAGTTTGCATCTCGACAGGAAAACACCAGTATTCTTGACGTTCAACAGAGAGCCTTGCTACCACCATCAGTAGACTCCTTTCTCATCCAGAAGGTAATCACAAGGAACGAGATACGGAAAAGACACCGCCGTCCAGGGTTTTTCAAGAGGGGCCGCCAGTCTATGTCTTAGTTTCAAAGAAACCCCCAAGAAAAACTTCAGAACGTTCCCTTCAAAGTACGAGTTTGAACACGTTATTTAAAATCTAGGATTTCCACAGTTCAACGGCCGGCCCGAAAAAAGTGTACAAGTCATAACGCGACTTCTGAAGAAAACCAAACAAACAAACGAATAGTTTTTTCTGGATTTGCTGAACTACAAATCCTCTCCACTAGAAGGAGAAAAGGCGCCTGGCGAGGGTCTCGTGGATCAACGAATTTTTTCGAGAATACCAGACTTTACAAACAGGCACCACCACGAACATGCCACGAAACATAGACGAAAAGAGAATGGTTAACACCTGCCATCTCTGAAGCATGTGATGTTGTCTGCATACGACATGTGGACTGCTAGACTACGAAAGCAGACGTTAAGTTAAAAATTATTTCTTAATGCTTTCCTGAAAAAGAATCTACCTCCCCCAACAGCAACAGCAACAGCAGATTAGAAATTTAAGGAAACGCAGATTTACAAAATTACAGACATGAAATAAAGGATAACAAATAAATATACAATAATAGGAAAAAAAACATTCAGTTTCAATGCAAGTATTTTCAACACTTATAGATCCCTAGATAAATGGCGCGTGAGTATTTTCCAGGTTGCACAAATTATAAATAGGTTCACTTTGTTTTAACGATTTAGAAGATAATGGAGCGTATAACTTAGCATTTGAATTCTCAAGTTTGTTCTGGATAGCGGCACTATCCATTTTCCTACGCACCGGGTTTTTGTGAACCTTATTCTCTTTTCTCAAGGTTGGCTACTGCTGAGTAAATATTTTTATTGTTTTGAAATTAGTTTTGTAAGAAAGGACGCGTTTTTAGTTGTAGTAACTTAGAATTCATTTTGTGAATATTTATCAAACAGCGACTTCAAATGACTCTCGTCAGGAGCTCTGCATAAGATACAAACACATTCTTTGCAGACTTTTAGTTTGTTTAAAATTTGTGTGCGTCGTGTTTTCCCAAACTAAAAAGCAGTAGTTATACTGGGAATAAAAGTAAAATTTAGAGATGAGCAGCAAATTTTACGACATTCATAAATTATACCAACCACCCTGGATATATTTTACAAGTATGCTGCCCCGTTTCTTCCTGCATCATATACTAATTGAAGACTACTCGAATGAAGTTTACTATCTTCTATATTTATTTTATTTACACCAAGAAAAATTTAACTTATGAAATCTATCAGTGTTGCGCGCTAAAAAAAAACGCTCCGTTCAATTTGCTCGCATTTAGTGCTATGAAAAGGCATAGAATGACGCCAACGATGCACATAAACTTCTTTTTCTAACCCTGCAGTTTCTGAGCGGGGCGGTCTTCGGCTTCTGGCCTCGCTCCATGGGAGCTAACCTGTCTGGAACAAGGGATCCTACCGACCTGGATGGCATTTCTCCTTTCATCGACGTTTCCAGTACCAGAAACGAAGACAAGCACCGGGCAACCGAGGTAATCTACTTTTCCGTCATCAACCAGCTTCACCTCGGTCATTCCAGAACAGCAACATCGACACCCGCATCATCGCATTGGCCCATAAGGCCGGCCTCGTCACCGTGGATCGTCAGAGGGCCTGGAAGCACGCAAACGATGCACATCGTCAACTTTTTTCTTCTAACCCTGCAGGTTAGTAGTCATGACGGTTTTTATTGTTTTAAGTCAAATGGCGTCTGTATAATAGTGCTTCCGTGCCCAGAACCTTTGGTGAATTCGTTCAGAGTGTTGTTGCTGCTGCTTGGAGGTGATGTCGACACTAACCGCGGACCAGCTAATATTGAACTATCTAAGCAGCTTGATGAAATGATGCGGGTGTTGCAGGCTACAAATGCGCGAACTCAGAGGGTTGAGAAAGGGAAAAGTAGTATACCGAGCTCGATTAAAGAACTAAAAACAAACCTGCAACAGCTACAGTCCACGGAAACGAACATCGGTCGAAGGATTTCAATTCAATTCAATTCAATGTTTATTTACCATTTTTTACAATGGCGGGGGCTGGGAAAAAAAGCTGTATGGACAGCTTGACGAGTTCCCAGCACCACAAAAGTTTCAGCAGCAGCGGCAATGCGAGTTCACACACAGGGTATACATATTAAAAAAAAATATATATATAAAAAGTTATACAATATTAGCTAATGCAGAGAACAGTGGATTTAAAACCAAAAAACAAGCAACAAAGCAAGTACAATACAAATGCAACTCAAGTGTAACCATATCACTCGCAACACAAAAAATAAGACCGCAATTCTTTGGGTGAAAGAGTAGTTATGTCTATGTGCTTTAGGGTTAGCATATTTAGCAACTTCGGGAGAGTTATTTTGATTCTCTGAAGACCATAGTTAGAGCGGGAGTTTTCAATGAACCAAGGTTCAGAACTACGAGTTGGATAATTTGAGCTTTTTTCCTTCAGGGACGCTAGAGAAATGAAACAGTCTCTATTTTTACTGCATTCTATTTTATATTTCATGCATAACTTAAAGTTGTAAAGTGTGAAGATTTTCATGACATTTAGATTGCGAAAAAGGGATTTCTGCGATTGAATTGAAGTCGACCTCAATCGATGAAGAACACCGCGAGTTGGCTGGTGCCAGCCAATTTGTTCAGCGCATTCAAAAAGAAAAGCATGCTTTGCGCAGTAGATTAGATGAGAATGAAGACCAGTCACCCAGAGATAATCTTGTATTTCATGGTGTGGACGACTGCCTTGGTGAAACGTGGGCCCAGGCGGAAGAGAAGGTGGTTTGTTCACTTTCAGATTTAGCTTGTATTATCTCGCGTGAACAAATCATGCGTGCTAATCGCTTGGGGCCTTTTATATTAGGAAAGCGTCGTCCTATTTAAGCAAACTTTCAGTCTTTTAAAGCTAGAGAAACTATCCTGCAGGCCAATTCAAAATTAAAAACCAGCCTGTTTCTGTTTCAGAAATTTTTAGCTTTTCGACCCGTTTAGCTTGGCGCAAACTACTGGAGTATGGAAAGAGCCAGGAAAACCAGTTTAGGCTAAGTTATAAGAAACTTTATGTTAATGAGAAGTGTTATGCGTATAATGAAATCGAAGACTGCATTTACGAAGTAGCCATGCCTCGTCGAGAAGTTTCTTCTGCGACACCCCTACCCGATTTGCAAACAGCGTCTACTTCCATGTGAACTTAACAATCAGCACGAGGCAGAAAAGTGGATTTGCCTTTTTCAAATGTATCCGTGTTATTTACTAACATTCGCAATCTAATCCGTAAACGAGATGAATTGTGCTCAGTTGCTGATTCGTGCGATGCTGATGTCACCGCTCTCACGGAGGCGTGGCATTTCTAGCAAAGTGTCTGATAGCGAGCTTTTTCATTGTAAAAAAAAAAAAAAAGTTTCAACACAGTTCATTGCGATACGCGTGACAGAAATGGCGGTGGTGTTTCTTTGTCGGTTGCTTACTCTATGGTTTTTCTCCCTGTCATTGTAGCCGGTGAACTAGAGATTGTTTGGGTTTGCATTTCTTTTAAACATGAACAAACGACAATGGGTGTATGTTATCGACCACCCACAAGCTGTTGTTCATTTTTGAATTTGTTACATAATTGCAATAATTAAATTACCGTCCAGTATCCAGGAGTGCCAATTAGATAATAAAAATAATATTAATGGGTGATTTCAATTACCCCAGCATTATCTGGTCTAATGAATGCCCTGTTTCAACCCCCTTCTCATGTGAAGCTAACGAGTTTATTGAACTTTTTTCTGATTTCAAATTTTCCCAACTTGTCTTAGAGCCCACAAGGGTCACAAACATTTCATCAAACATACTTGATCTCGTATTAACAACGCATCCGAGCGTCATATCAGCACTAACATACCTGCCTTGTCTCAGTGACCATTCAGTTCTTCACTTTTCCTTAAATATCCCATTCGTAGCCCCTAAAATTCACATAAAATTCATCCGTGACTAGAGCAGAGCTGATTTTACGTGAATTAACTTGTACCTGTCTGAGTTCCTTAGCGATTACTTACATGAAGTTTCATAGCGCTCCGTTGAGTCTAATTGGATTCTGTTTAAAAATGTTGTTCTATTATTAATTGAGAAGTGCATACCATAAAAAAAATTCGTTGCAACACAAACGCCTTCGTTTAACTCTAATCTCAGGCGCCTGCGAAATAGGAAAAAAAAGGCTGTTTCGCGCTGCCAAACGATCATCCGCAGATGCACCCGTGGGTAGCATAAAAAACTGCAGCTCAAGAATATACATCAGCTCTTAATTTTTTTAATCATACACTAAATATCATGCTGGCAACTAATCCAATTCAATTTTGAGATTTCGTTGATCCCAAGTGTCAGTCCAACATTGTTCTTCATTCTCCTGATGGTATAGTTATACCTATAACGGAAGTGCAAATGTATTGAATGATTTTTCAGTATGTACTTTACAAACTCCGATGTTAACTAATTGCCTGTATTGTCGTTTTCTGATTTTTGCGTACGGACCCAGTGGCAGTTGACGCGACTGTGTTGCTGGCATTATTAATATTATGAAGCTTTCGTCCTGCGCCAGAATAGATAGGATTAACAGCAAGTTCTTAAAAAAATGTAATATGTATTGTTCAATAATTTTTTCAAAGCTTAAAATGCAGTCTCTTGACCCTGGCATAGTCCCGAGCGATTGGGTGGTTGAAAAGGAGGTTCCTTTACATAAATCTGGCAAAAAACAAAACCCATGCAATTATCAACCATTTTCCTTAACAAGTGTGCCATTTAAAATATTTGAACACGTCATTTACTCGCAGTTGATACAATATCTTGAAACTAATGACTTCTTCACAAGTTCACAACATGGCTTTAGAAAATATTTGTCATGTGAGGCACAACTACTATCCTTCACGCATGATCTCTATAATTATCTTGATAATCATAATGAAACCGATTGTGTCTTTTTGGATTTCTCAAAAGCATTTGACGAAGTTTCCCATAAACGCCTTCTTCATAAACTACAATCACTTAACATTGACTCCTGAATATTAAATTGGATTCATGCCTTTTTAGCTAACCGCCTACATTTCGTTACAGCTAATATTACGAATTCGTGTATTTTTCTAGTAAACTCGGGCGTCCCACAGGCATCAGTGCTTGGTCCACTCCTCTTTCTTATTTACATAATTACCTGGTGCAGAACCTGTCTTCTTCTATTTGCCTGTTTGGTGACGATTGCGTATATACCGGTGAATAACCGACATATCTGACACTATTCTTCTACAATCTGACCATAATCGTATATCACTGGGGTGTAACCAGTGGCTAATGAAACTAAACACTAACATATGCAAATCAATGAGAGTGTCACGCACTCAATCGTTGTGTCATGCTTATCATATAAACAGTATTTCCCTGACTTCGGTGTCTGTTTACAAATATCTTGGTGTTCATATAACTGGTAACCTTTCTTGGAAGATTCATTTTGAATACGTAATTAACCGTACTGACCGTATGTTACGATACTTAAAATAAATATCTATCTCGCCCCGTCTTCATGAAAGCAAACCTTGTATAAAACCCTAATCCGTCCAAATTAGAATATGCAGCAGCTGTGTGGGACCCTGCTCCCTCGTCACTCATTGCTCTTATTGAATCGAATTAAAACCGCTCCATCTCGTTTTATATTGACAAACTATCATCCACTGCCAGCGTTACTACGATGAAAAATACTTTAGGTCTGCCGTGACTAATTCACCGCCGAAAAATCTGTCGTTTGTGTCTTTTTCATAAAATATTTCATCAAAATGTTACTGTTCGTTATATACGAATCACTCTACCATTCTACATATCTGCTCGCATTGATCATAGACAAAAAGTTGGTAGTCCAAATTTTAAAACTTAATTATTTCAAAATTCTTTTATGCCACAAACATCTATGGACTGGAACCACCTTTCCGTCTCGATTGCTATCATAACTGATAAAGTTTTGTTTAAAAATGCTATAACTAATATGTGCACTTTATAGTTAATATTTTACAGCTCTCTTTCTCTTCAACGTACCTACCTTGAGCCGATTTGAAATAAATAAAATACTTAATGAATTTGATATCGTCCAAGCATTTAGCTTATCAAGAAATTTATAAGTACAGTACTTTCTGGCATTTTATTGTTGTGATTCCCTCAAGAAACAGTCGTGTCTTTTGCGCAGAATTTAAACCTTTCATCATCATTAATGTTTACAGTATTGAGAACGTGGTTGCACCAAAGTTTTATAAGATCACCAATAAAGACGAGAGAAGTAGATGTAGAGGTAGGACGCACCTTGCCGTAACCTCCGAAGGCTTCGATGCTCATAACAAGTGACAGGGCAACGAAGACGAACACTGAAGCAACTGCTTCGCCTGCGGCAGGACGACAAAGTGCACCGACCACGGCAGCAGCACTCGCAAATTAAACTGCCGCTCAAAGTTGCCTGAGGCCGCGGTGGCAAAAAAAAAAAAAACTGCACCATTCCTGTCCGCACCTCGCAACGATTGAGACTAGCATCGAGCCAGCTGGAAAAAAAAGAAGTACATAAGATTTTTTAGGTCCATCTTGCGGACCTTGAAGTAAATGTTGGTGGTGTATCGGGTTATGACAGAACGAGATTGGCACATTTAAGAAGGTAAAGTGCAGTGGTTCGTAGCACTGCTAATCATGACTACTCTACGGCGTTCCTTTTACAAACTTTTTTGAAATCCAAAACACTCGGTTTAAATTCTGCTCAGTTAAGAAAGGTGTTGCACTAAACCACGCAACCAGCGCATAGGCAAGACACAAGCGGTTGGGCGGCAAGCAATGAAGGACAAACATCGCCCTCTGTTTCAGCCATTTATTCGAACAAATCAATTGCATTTATTTGCCAATAGAGAGTTACTGCGGGTTCAAAGACACATCAATTTGTGTCTATGAATTTGTCTGCTTTACAAAAGTACTGAAAAAAAAAACGAGCCATGCCGAACACAGACAAAAGCGGCACTTTGTCCATTATTTTATGCGTCGGAAAATACAAAATGTCTTCACCTACAGGAGGGTTTAAGGCTATAATAATTCTTAGTTTATGGTGCACACAAAGGTGTAGCGTCTAGTAGCTCCTCTGTGCTGTCGCATCCATTAAAAGTTGCTACCAGAAAGGCAACATATGTACATAAATAAGCAAAGGCACGCAAGGAATTTTGCAACCTCTTCTAAGGGGCATTTCTACAGTCACATTTGTCTTCTCCCGCGGCTCCTCGAGGAAATGTGGTCGAAGTGGGGATTTCTCAAGAACTGCCGATACCGCTAATGCAACCGGGTCTCCAACCGTGGTAAAGGAAAGGCGAGAGCTAAGCAAGAAAAAGAACAAGATATTTGTGAATGCTGCTCACGTCACCAGTTTCTATCGAACGACTGTTGCACAATAGTGGCCATTTTGTCAGGAGGCGTCAGAATTATAAAGTAACGCAAGAATAAATATTAGTCCGGTAGCGCTCTTCAATATGCTAACTTGATAAACAATTGTTTGCAACAATTGTTAGCCACGCTGTATTATCCAATAGTGCACAATAATGACCCTAACAAGTAACTATAAAATTTAAAAAAAAGATGTATTTATTGCGAATCATTTAAACCAACAATATGGTCAGGATAATCTTGTATACGATGTGGGCAACCTTCGGATCGAAACTGCTAGACCAGGTAATAACATGCTACATGAAGGTACCGGAATGGTGGACCCAGCGACGCAGCAATTTTCTTCAACGCCAGCCATTTGAAGTCTTACATAAAAACACCTTTCGCGCTTTACGGACCACCTTGTAACAAACAAGTCAAAATTGTAGCATTTGAGGTAGTACAAATAAAAAAAGATACGCTAATAACGTGTTTTTTTTCTAAATAACTGATCAGAGAATGTGCACCAGGAATGGTAATAAGTATGCAACGAAAATTAAGAAATACGGTTGAAAACAAAACGAGATGAATCTATCTAAATAAAGCAATTTTGTATTGTGAAATATATTGAAAAAGTAATCCGTTATAATTTACAACCGACAAATTAATTTTAATTTATTACTTTTTGACTTAATGTTGTAGTTTTCCGCGTTACCTGTTTCTCCGAATGAGCGTGAAATGTAGTTTTATCTTACAATATTTGCACCGACGCCCGAAAGAGAACCCGGGAACCTCAAGGACTGAGCCGCTCAGTCGTACGGAGTCTGAATAGACACAACAGATGAGATCGGTGGGTGAGTGAAACAGTGGTATGGAGGAGACCTCGTACTCCCACAGTAATATTTGCCTCAAACTGGTATGACAATAACACAATAAAAAATTACTGAATTTAAAACTCTCGTAGAAACTGTTCGCTAGGGAAACTGGACGCTTGTATCCGACGAGAAAAAAGGAGCGTTAAATATGGTCACGTGACCGAACTTTTCGTTCACTTTTTCAGCGACCTCGAGCGCGTAAAGGCGTGCGATGTGCGAAGCTTTATGAAGAATGAGGTGAATTGGGTGTGGTTTATAAAACTTTTATTTGATGTTGAGAACAGTTCTGAGACTATGCGTTGTCCAATATAAGCGAGCAAAATGCTGCATTTGAACAGTGGTATCGGTTATGGGCTCTTCCCACACTTCGAAATGATACCCGTTTTTTATGTTGTAGTCATTAACGTTATAGTTGTAGTTGCTGTAGGGCGTCCGTCGTAGATATTGCCAAAATCCTTAAACAAGATCGCACGCCGACAGCTTGAATCAAACACCGGTCCACAATGTCCGAAGCAGAGGTGTTGTTACCACAGCGTTACGCCACAGCATTAAGAGCTCTATACACACCATCGAATACGCAAACCTCACTTGAATTGAGATGTCCCTTCATTTCCTCAGGAAAGGCGCGAAGGCCACCTATCCGTCGTCGCGATTGGCCAGCGCCAATCCTCGAGCCTTCCTGGAGGAAGTAGAAGGGCGTCTCAAGTCGATTGCGGCTCGTGATTTCGGCGATTAGGTTTTTGTACAGACGCTTTACACACGCGCCAAATTACAACCGCCATTGCTGACCTTCTCCTGTCTTATCGAGATGCCGAGCAACTGAAACGGTACTTGACGATCCTCTACAAATGCCGATGCTTTGGAAAAGGACACAGTTGAATCTAATATGGCAATAACCTGGCCTGCTATGGTAATGATGAAGTGAAATAAACGGAATAAGGGGAAACAAAAACTGAAGGTCAGTTATGGCGGCGTCCATGCACAGCTGCTTCAAAGCGTCTATAGCACCGGATGCCCACTGAACGTGCTTGCCGAAAGCAAAAAAGCAAAGAAAAAAAACATTAACCAAATGCCATTGTAGCACTGCCAATGCCAAGAGCTCGTGACGGGACACGTGCTTTCACGCTATCCGGAACCGAAAAGAAACAAAAGCGTTTGGAAAAAAATGCCCGGATGCCTATTTGGTTTCGAATGTTGTTGTTCACGCACTCCATAGTGCGTAAAGCGACGCCGATGCCGAACGACTTCGCCGTGACTTGTCGCAGCTATCACAGCGACTCTAATGTGGATTAGCACAGGACTGCTCAATCTTTTTTTATTATGCCTTTGCTCTCGAGCATAGCTTGGTGTGAGCACTCATGGTTCCCATCACTCAAGTGCCGGTGTCTTGCAAAACCATATATTGCAGTGATATTTTTATAGGCTGAACCAACAGTGGCTTTATTTAGCAGGCTCCACCGGCTATACATTTATACGAGGCAAAGTAATCATCAGTGAATTATGAATAATTTGAAATAAAGACTTTAAAATACGCCAATCGTTGTAAAAAAAGCACAAAAGTCAGCATAAAAGTAGTAGAAAAATGAAGCAAAATACATTTTGAAATTAAAGTGTAAATAATTTTGATATAAAACTTTAATATAGTGTCAAATGTTGAAAAAATAAATGTACCGAAAGAAAGTTTCATACATAACGAATTCGAAAAAGTACTTTTTTTTCAAGAGGGAGTAAACCTACATATTTTAAAATAAAGTGCCTTATACCAAGTGCGTGATTTAACGTGTGGAAAAAAAAAAGTGAGAAGTACATGGGGCTGGTAACAGTCAATGTTACCAACGTGCTGTTCATTCAGTGTGGACCTGGGCCTTATTGGAGCAGCGCGATTGTAGGTGTTCAAAACTGTCGTGATTCATGGTGTCACATAACACCAGAGATGGCTGTAATGACATTACTGAAAGGAAATTACAGTAATTAAAATACTTTTTGCTGTAATCAGTACTGTATTTAATTATTGTACAACGACGGTCACTTGGTAATGTAACGAATTATTTTCAGGCAGTCATTTTAAGAAAATTACTCATTACTTTGGTAATTACTATTTTACAATGCGTATCTGAGAACAAAATGTATGACGCGGGAGTCGAGAGCGAGGCGAAGCGGATGAAGAAAAGCTTTTGATAGAAGGCCATGGTTCATGAAACTCCAGTCTAACCGGATTCACGACGAAACATAATTGGGGACCGTTCCAGGCTACAATGTTCCAGACACGATACTACGAAGAACAGAACATTCAAAAATTTATGACGGGGGGTCAGGAGTTAATCTTACATATATATTTCCAAGAATACAGAACTTCTCGTGAGTTTCCTTGTCCTTCGTTTGTAAAGATGCTTTTATGTATGCTCCATTCACACCTAAGCTGACAGTGCAGTGGAAGCAGCACGTTCGTTAAAGCATTTGTACGTCCATATTTCGCGACTTGATCACGTCCCTGTCAATATTCACGCGCAGAAAGCGAAGTCAGGTGGTGACTGGTCCGACGGGCGCGTAGCTACGACCGCACTATCAGCCTAGGGGTGAACAAAATATAGTCGGAAACGGCAAAAGGCGAGCAAAGATGGCTCACATTGGGAAGTTAAAAAAAGGAGAAGCAAAGCCACAGGAATAACCGCTAGCTCGTCTTGATAGGACACATTTCAGAAGGAGCCCACCAACCCTTTCATTCTCTGGTTCCGTTTCTCCCCCGAAAACATCTGGCCCCCTTGCGTGACAAAACACGATGATTCGCGCTCTTCAGGTGGTAAGATACAATACTCCTCAAGAAAAATGTCCGGGAATACGTCGACCAGTGATCTTGAGGGAAAATGATTCGAGTGCATCCGAATCAGAAGGAAGAAGTTTTACGCATTTCCTCAACCTTGCTCAAAATGAATTCGAGGGCGATAGATCCTGTTCGCCAAAGGACACATAAGGGGGAGTTTAGCACATTTCACAGCAGTTGTTACGACTCCACGTAAAATGAGCGGTCATGGCCCAATCGACCGAAGTGGATGACATCTCGAAAATCAGGGGGACGCTTTCTCCTCACTCAGTAACCGATCTACTTCACCATTGAACGAACAGCCAAACCGGTGAGCTGTCTGTTTTAGTCATATCGTAAGAAGATCTGTATTATGTTTAACACTTCCATCGCAACGGGCATGAATTAGTGCCTGAAGTAATTTAGAAGTAAGTTTGGAAGTAATCGCATTACTTTTCAAAATTAATTGTAACGTAATGTAATTATTTGAGTCTGCAATAATTTGAAATGCAATTTAGTTATATTTGACTATTTTTGGGAAAGTAATGAGTAATGTAATTTAATCACCTTTGAAAAGCAATCTTGCCATCTCTGCATAACACTGTTGTCAAGATGTGCCGTATGTCTTTTCTATATCCAGGGTCCCACGAGTTTTCGGATTTTATTTTCAGTAAAAAACAAAAATGAATTTCAAAGGTGTTTTCTTTTTTTTTGCTGGAAATACGGGGTTTATCGGAGTTTGTTATTGTTAGATGACAAATTTTCTACAATTTTGGGTTACATTTTGCAATGTTCCTTTGAAACTTCAAAATCTGAAATAAATTTTGTCGACACAAAGCTTCTTCTAAATTCCTAAAAGCTCATCGATATCAAAATATATTCTGAAGATGCAATTTGCGTTGGCGTCCTTTACATTTGCAATGCTAACTGTTGTACGATAATTCGTGCTAAATACGATTTAATAAATGAACTTGAGTACTTAGAAATAACCAAACTCGTGAACGTAGTCGCTGGGAAGTGCCAAATCTTCACGTGCCCTCTTTCTCCTATAAATTCTACAGGTTCATACCACTCACTTTTATAAAAACAACCCCGCCTCGTTCTGGGAAGCACATATAGTATAGTTATATTTTGAACTGGAAACAGGGATAATGGTTTTGCTCGTCGCCCAGAAGAACTAAGACCCAGTTTCCTGAACAAACATTGACTAGATAAACGGAGAACTCTCTTTTGTCAGTTCCCCTAGACGAAAAAAAAAAAAAACGACAGAAGTGGCCTTTCCTGGGGACCACTAATCCGGTGTTCTAACTAACGTTATTCGTAAAACAACATCTTTTTTTTCCGTTTCGTTTATTTATTGAGATTTCGAATGTCGGAGGTTTTCGGGTAAGGCTGCATTGAAAACCCTTTTACCGGCGAGATTTTTTCGGGGGATTTTAGATTTATCCGAAACATGAAACCCCATCTATAAATAACGCCTGTGACGTAATACAAAACGAAACAGAGAAGCCTTGCAATGAGGTTAGTGCGTGCGTCACCCAATGCGTCGCCATAGAGACCGTGATTTCTTTGCACGAAAACAATTTCCTCTTTTTCCGTGGGCGTCAGGCTGAGAGATCCAATTCCTTCGTATTGGCACGATTTTTTTTTTAGTCAGGCGGTCGATGGTGAGCCTATTGACGTCTGGTGCGTCCTCTTCGTTTTGTGACGATTTTCTGGTGCAGAAGGAAAGACACTTTGCAGCATCGTGTGCATCGCCGCCTCAGATATTATATATTTCGCTTCGGCTACTCGGCTTTGCTTGTCTTTATTCAACTTACAAGGGGATCTGGTTAGTTTGCTTGTATTTTTTAATCTAAAAACGGTATTAAACACGAAAAAGAAATGGAATTGCCAAATATAATATTAAACGAGAAATTATATATTTTATTTTAATATTTTATTAAAGGGACAAAACTATCATTGAAGTTAAATATAACATTTTGAGGTACTTTGGCTTAAACTAATGAATAAACCTTGAGAAATTTGGAAAGCACTAATGAATGAAATTGCCCTGAACAGTTCGAGTGCGATTACTTTTTATTATGTAATGCTTACTCTTAGAATAGTACTTGAGAGAAATTAACTATAGAATAAAGGTCTGATATTGATCAACTTAAAAGCGAGATCTAAGCTGACTCGCAGCAACCAAACCAAGGTATCACTGTGAGACGACTTGTCTGCACTAGGTAGAAAGTATGTTGTATGTCTTTGCTATGCAGCGCTGTTCGTTGATGAAAATAAAACAAAAAGACCTCCACGTGTTGTCTGCTATGAGAAGCCAAAGGAAGATTTATCGTCTGCTACAACATGCGTCCCGCAATTTTTAGAAAGCCTTGGGTACACACAAAAGGCATGTGGTTTTCAACAGATCTTTTTGGAAGCAGATAGTAGAAAACTTCCTACTCACCGGGAACGCTCAATACAAGATTCAGAATAAGTCAATGCTTGCAGTTAAAAAAATCCCACTACATCTGGCTTTGACTGCGTACGTTAGTAATATGTATTGGGAGACGTAATGTCGCTATGTTTTTTTTTAAATTAAATCCTGCATAATATACTGCTGAAAAAAATATATACAGACCGAAATTTTTCCTTTGTGTTGACCTGCTTCAAATTATAGAGTTCAAACAACTGCAACCACACGACCGACAACTATGTAGGACCATGTTCATGTATATGTTGTTATAAAAGCCGTTACGTCAGCGTATCTCGGGTATCCCCGAAAAATATCCGCAGACATAAGAAACCAGCGCCCGGACCTGAAATATGTTGTGCATCACGTAGGCAAGCATCATATTATGTATCTGTGAACCATCTCGTGAGAGCCAAATCACTGTTTACAAGTTCTGCAAATCAATCCATGCAACGCTCCTATGTTTACGGATACACAGCCCACTGTGCGATCATCAGTGCTCAGCACTTTCATGCTCGTCACTTTTGAAATGCGGGCAAAGCACAAGAGATATGCACGAATCCTGAAAATCGTGGTATAGCCATTACGTGATAATGTAATTAATGCGAAGGTGCAAGCGAGCTGGACAAGAATGATGAAAATAACCCCTGGAGAAGGGGAACAACCGAGACAAAAGGCAAACAAAAATCTCCAAACACAACTAGGTGACTGGTGAGTAACCGAATAAATTTGCTTGGTCCTAATATCAAACCAGGACCAGGAGTTAGACGTCAATAGAAAAAACGTGTTTTATCAGCCGCCACCAGTCTAACACCAACAAGGGTGAACGGCCTGATATTAAGGTTATGATGATAATGCAATGAATGCAAAGGTGTAAGTGAGCTGGAAGAGAATGATGATAATAATCTCTGGAAAAGGGGAATAAGGGGGCGGAGGACAAAGGACCAACACAAAACTCCAAACACAGCTAGCTAGGTGACTGATGCGCGACCGAAAAAATCCGCCTGCTCCTGGAATCGAACCGGGGACTTCTCCATTTCCAGGGGAGCGCTCTAGCAACTGAGTTAACCAGGAGTTAGGCGTCAGCAGAGCAAACAGGTTTGATCAGCTGTCACCGATCTGACCCCAACAAGGGTGAAAGGCCTGCAGCTTAAGTTTATCATGATAATGCAAATATTTTAAAAGAGCATTTTAGCTCGCTTTCACCTTTGAATTAATTGCATCATCATCATAACCTTAAAATGCAGGTCGTTCACCCTTTACCGGTGGCAGCTGATAAACCACGCTTGCTCTACTGACGTCTAACTAATGGTTAGTTCCGTTGGTAGAGTGCTCCACTGGAAATGAAGAGGTCCCTGGTTCGATACCAGGACCAGGCAGATCTTTTCGGTAGCGCACCAGTAACCTAGCTGTGTTTGAAGATTTGTTTGTCCTTCCTACTCCTTGTTCTTCTTCTCCCGTGATAATTGTCATTATTCTTGCCAAGCTCGATTACACCTTCAAAATAGGTGCATTATCATCACGGCCTTAAAATGCATGCCGTTCACCCTTGTTGATGCTAGACACGTGGCATCTGGTAGAACCCGTTTGCTTTAATGATGTCTAGCTCCTAGTTACCTCATTTGGTAGAGCGCTCCACTGGAAATGAAGAGGCCTCTTTTTTTTTTATTCCTGTACCAGGAGACTTTTTTCGGTCGAGCACAAGTCACCTAGCTGTGTTTGCAAATTTGTGTTTGCGTTTACACTCTTTGTTCCCATTCTCTAGGGATTATTTTCTTCATGGCCATAAAGCCCTTTTTTTAATAGCCTGTGCACCCTAGGCCTACATATGACTATAGTTTGCGGACTCACCGGGAACTGATTGCGATAACTAAATGTCTAATTAATTTTTCATGAGATGTTTTGTATGCGAACTTTTTCTGGTGTTCGCGAGAATGGCACGTGCTTTCTTTGTGCTTCATAGTTAAGAACTCCCCAATCTGGGCTATCGAGAGCCCGTGAGAGGATATCCGTTGTTCGGCACTTTATGTCATCGTTGAGGTGCTTATGTTCGATGACCTCCTCTTGTGGGGATGAAACATTCGGCAAATTATCTAAAAACCAATTAGTTTGCTAAAAATGTAGGTGCACACGCTGCACGTGCTCGCTTTCTCTCCGAAGAAACGCCAATTCAACCACCAACGTAAAATATTGACTATGCAGAGAAACTGCGGATTGCCACTTCTTTCGGGTTTTTTCTCAACAACTGCTACTGTTACGGAGGCTGGCATGCGCAGAGTGTGTAGCTACACTTAATGTCACGTGCTCCTGAGGAAGTATCTCCAAGCTCTCACTATGGTAACAATTTTGGCTCACGAAATGAGCAGCTTGTTCTTTCCCTTTCAATCTAAATTCCCTGGTGATAGACATATTTCTAGAGATGTTTCTTGAATAACGTGATTTTGGTATCGTGCACAAACCAGCGAAACAAGCGCACACTTTCGCATCGCCACAACATGCGACGTCGGTGTTTGGCGGAATTGAAAATAATTTTCCTGTCTTGAATTTGAAAGAACGACAATACAATTATAAGGGATCGGCTGAAATAATCATGACTGATAAGTGTTATTAAGTGCACAACACCAAATACACTTGGATTGGGAAAGAGCGCTTTCAGCATTATTATGTTCCGTAGCAATCTTGGTGCGCTGGTTTAGAACGTTTTGAAGCTAAAAAGATTTGAATGAACTGGTATGGTGATGGCCATGGCAATCGACACCGTTCAATAAGTCATCATGCGAGGTTTTGCTCATCTGCATGATATAGTGCTTGTGGCCAGCTAGCAGGCAGGGAAGGCAATGGCGGTACTTTCCCAGGATCCAGTGACTTTTTCTACTTTCACAGTATGCTCGTTGATTTGAATACCTAGCACCAACATCGCTTGTAGAATGGATCAATAAAAGTTTTCTCACTCACTGCATGGTGCCTAAATAATTCAGAAAAAAATACATATTAAATGCAGCGGCGGGTAATCGCTGAGGTTTTTTGTGTCTGTTATCTAAAATTGTAAGTTAACCTTAGAACGATTCGAATCGAGTGTCATATGCTTTATTTTCATGATCCTATCTTAACTTTAAGCACAACTTAAGGCTACGGACGAGAGAACGCTACCCTCCCATGTGCTATTTGATGTGTTCGTGTGACCAGCAATGCTTAGCACAGCTTCTAAATCTAAAAACGCACGCGCGCTCGGTTGAATTCAGAATGGCTGGGCGGTAGTAATAAATATTTAGATAAATAAATAAACTAAAACGCTCTTTACACATAAATGACAGGCGCAGTAGCCGCACATGCTTAGTACACATCCACGTTGTTCATTAATATATTTTGTGCCTAGCTGTAGTATATTGAAGACGTAAAATCATGTCAACACTTTAAGAGACTGAAAAACAAGGCGTAAAATTGTGGCAAGCTTTTAAGTGCGGCTGAATTTCTTTAAGTAACCACCCTTAAAACTTTTGGTTGTTCCATCCGAATAGTGACTGGACGACTGCGGCACATCCAGTGAGACGTCATCCCGCTACCCGAGGAGGAGAGGAAGGCACAAGTGCCGCCCTCGCCATGTGGATAAGTGGATGACGTGTTTGGGATGTGCCGCAGGCTCGCAGACTTCACGATGCTTCGCAAAAGAAAAAAAATGGACGCATCTCCACGTGGTGAATGATGTTGACTGGGGCGAAGCTCTGGTGGTGCTGATGATACTGATTTTATTGTTCATAGGTAGTGCTGATGGTGCTTATTTTTTTAGAGCGCAGCTCTTAGGGGCCCGTTCCCGGCTTGAGCGGCGTCGGCGTCGGCGTCGCCGTCGGCGTCGGCATAACCAAGGTCACCCCAAGGTCACGCGGCCCCCAAGGTCATCCCAAGCTCACGTGACACCCAAAGTCACGTGACCCCCGAGGTCACGTGAAACCCCCCCCCCCCCCGAGGTCACGTGACCACCCCCAGGGTTACGTGACCCCCACCGAGGTCACGTGACCTCCCGATGACGTCATCATTACTGATGACGTCACCGGCATCCGCATCGTCATCATCACGAATGACGTCATCAGTGAAGTCACTGATGACGTCACCGACATCCGCATCGTCATCGTCATCATCGCTGGTGACGTCATCGGAGTCCGCATCGTCATCGTCACGGATGACGTCATCACTGACGTCACTGATGACATCATCGGCATCGTCACGTGACCCCCAAGGTCACGTGACCCCCCCCCCCCCAGGTCACTTCACCCGCCCCCCTCAGTACCCTTCCTTCCTCCTCCTCAAGAGCTGCGCTCTAATTCGGTGTTACAGGGAGTTGTAAACGGCTTTCACTTTTTTTTTTGCTCATAGGTAGTTTTGAGTTCCGGGTTGCGTTTCGACTTCATTATTACTGCTTTATGGTCGGTGAAATGCAGAGCCAGTGATTCTTCTTGCTGATCAGCTTGTATCCGCTAGAAGCCGTGGGAACGCATCTCCACCGCTTAAGTCAACGGTCCATGTCAGAAAGAGAATGTGTGTTATGAATCGTGGTTATATAGGCAGTCGAGCTTTTGACCGCAGCGCCCTCTCGTCTATAAACGTTGAGACAATGCATGCAAAGTTTAACGCAATTATATACGCATTTGACCGCAGCGCCCTCTCCTGTATAGACGTTGAGCAGCTACATGCAACGTTGGTGTGTAGCGTAGTAGTTAAGACGTCTGCCTCGTAAGCAAGCGGCCCTGAGTTCGAAACCCCGTGCGGGCGGGCGTACGTTCTTTTTTTTTTTTTTAAAGTGGGCCGATCCCGGAGGCAGTGCAATCGATGTGAGCACGTACGCCGGACAAGGCTAGACCCTAAGGAGCTTCGCCCCTAAAAACGTCAATGAAAAAAAAAGACAGCTGAACAGAAATGGCGATGTGCTGAGTATGGCCGTGTTTGATGGCTTGGTGCTCAGTGGTACCCGAAGGAAGCACTACTCACTCCATGTCACGGCAAACCAAAGATAGCGTTTTATACCCCGTGGCTTCTTTCCACCAAGGACCAGACTGCACGCGTCTCTTTTTGCGTTCGTTAATTATAGAAAGACGAAAGTTCAAATTGAGGCTCTCGCCACATCTCCCTCTGGGCCAGTCTGCTCAAAGCCGGTTAACTTTAACCACTATAAAAAGTTAACCGACCTTTCCTACTAGGCACCTACAAGCACCTAGCCAAGTTTGACGAGAGCTGGATGAGCGACACCTCCATGTATTATTATGGGGTGGTAGCTGGTGTCACCTACTGGTTTTAGCGAATATAAGTGGCTTTCGTAGAAACGTTCCCGAAAAGGGCGAGCGCAACAACGCGCGCTCCCGGATTTTCTCAACGCAGCGCGGCATGCAGTTAAGCTTGAGAAACACTTTTTGTACATCGTGGTACAAATAGCGGGAAGTGTATAACTAAATTAACCCCTGTTTGGAAAATTGATCAATGTTTGACTGGCTGATGTGATGACAAGCCTCGTTCAAATTTCTTCCCAAGTTCAAAAGAGGACGATGAAATTCAGTCCTAGATACATTGAAGAAGTTAGCAGTGAAATGCGGGCGATACACCGGCAGCATGGTTTTGCAGAACCCAGAGATTCTGTATCAATCTCCACCCCTGCCCGTTTTGATCTTGATTAGCATTGTACCGGCGTGTGGTTGTGTATCACCACTGCGTGAAGCACGTTAAAGACCCCAGGTTAGCGGTTGTACCGCACTGGCTAGGTTGCTCATCTGCAGCTGAGACACCCGAGGCAGACTTACTTCCAGCTCTATAAACATACGCACGACAATTTGCTTTGATTGCAGAAGCATGGTTGGCCGGCATGTAAGAACTGTGTATAAAACCATCATAAATTGAAAACTGTGTAATTTGGCTCCAGTAAAACTAGACCTATAACTAAATTTCCCAATCGTTGAGGAGAATACAGAAAATGTGATTCTACGCTCCGCAGGCGCTCGCTTTCCCCGTAAAAAATTTCGAAGTAAATAATCATAAGGCCTTGAGGAACGCGCGTGTAAGGCAAAACATATTTTAGGCTTTTGCTCTTGTACAGTTACTATACTGCGGACGCCAGCACGTGCAGCGCGTATAAATACACTCGTAGCATGAAGCCTGGTGCTTGGGATATGTCACGGGTGGTGACCAAAAACCAATAAATAAACAGGAAGAAATAAACGTTTAATGTGGCGAACTTGTGCCAAAACTAAAAGGGTACAAAAGATAATAACAGAGCGTCGCGGGCGTCGAAGTCGGCGAAACAGCAGAGTCGAACGCTGAGGCGAGACTGACTGCAGATCAGCACGCGGACTTTCTTATGTACGCGCGTTGGGTTCTGGAACAATCGGCCTAGATTGTTCGGCGACTGGAACATTCGGAACTCGATCATACGAGAATGTTCTCGAACACACTAGAACGCAATGTTGAAAGAACAAATAAAAGAGCTTTCCACTGACTGGAATCGAACCTAGACTTTCCGCGCGACAGTCAAGCACGGAACCCACTCGGCCAAGCACGCGGTCGCTCGCCGACAAGCGTGGCATTACTCGTCCCTTTAAAAAGGCATCGTCTCGATGCCACGTAAAAGGCAGCAAAACAGAGCGAAACAAACAAAAGGATGGGAACATACGGAGGCTCGCGAAACACAATCCTATCAAGCGGTGCACAAGATCACAGTTCGCAGTCTTATCGCGCGTAGTACGGCTTGAGGCGCACGACGTGTAGGACTTCCGGTCGTAGAGCGCGGCGTGATGAAGTCCGTGTTCCGTCGGGCATCACCTCGTAGTTCAGATCCCCGAGTCCACGAAGTACTTTGTCGGGCCCGAAGTAGCGCTTTAGCAGTTTCTCACTGAGACCACGGCGGCGGATCGGTGTCCGCACCCACACCCTGTCTCCAGGTTGGAAGTAGACGTCCCGACGACGAAAGCGTCGCAAGAGGAGTGGCTGAACTTCAGGATGGGCGCACCGTGGTCTTCGTGACGAACTTTCGACAAGAAGCGCAACACCTCACGAAAGGTGCCGATGTAGGCCACGTCGAATAAATTCGGAGCTCCGCCGAAATCGCCGCGATTGCTGAAGAATCATTCCCTCCTCAGCAACACATTACGCCGCCAGCGCAGATCGACATTGACCCCAAGCTTCCAGGCCCGAAACGACGGCAGCTAAGTGACCTCCTCGCCGAATACAGTGACTATTTCGCGACGCCGTCGAGGGTGCGCCAAACTGCCGTTGCGAAACACCGCATCCTTACCGAGGACGACGCGCGCCCTGTGCATCGATCGCCGTACAGAGTCTCCGTTAAAGAGAGGGAGGTGATCCAGGAGCAAGTGCAAGAGATGCTGAACGACGACATAATCCAACCTTCAAGCAGTCCGTGGGCCTCTCCAGTTGTACTGGTTAAAAAGAAGGACGGAACGCTTAGGTTCTGCGTGGACTACCGGCAGCTGAACGCAGTGACGAAGAAAGACGTCTATCCACCCCCCGCATCGACGACACGTTAGACCGGCTGCGCCCCTCCCGATACTTTTCATCCATGGACCTGAAGAGCGGCTACTGGCAGATCGAAGTTGACGAACGGGACCGAGAGAAGACAGCTTTCGTCACGCCAGATGTGCAGTACGAGTTCAAGGTGATGCCCTTCGGGCTGTGCACGGCTCCAGCAACTTTCCAGCGTGTCATGGACACCGAACTGGCAGGACTGAAGTGGCAGAGCTGTCTCGTCTACCTCTATGACGTCGTAGTGTTTTCCACCGACTTCGACGAGCACTTGCGACGACTCCGAGCAGTTCTCCAAGCCATTCGGGCCGCCGGACTCACCCTGAAGCCGTCAAAGTGTCGGTTCGCCTATGACGAACTGAAATTCCAAGGTCACGTGGTTAGTAACGAAGGCGTTCGCCCCGACCCAGAGAAGACTCGTACCGTCGCAGCATTTCCAGCACCGACAGACAAGAAGGCCGCGCGAAGGTTTCTTAAACTATGTGCCTACTATCGGCGCTTCATCCGGGATTTTGCAAGGATTTCCGCACCGCTCAAAAACCTCACAAAGGACGCCGAGAAGTTCGAATGGGCCGAGGAGCAGCAGCAGGCATTCGACGAGCTGAAGCGACGACTGCAGACTCCTCCTGTTCTAGGACATTTCGATCAAGATGCGGAAACTGAAATTCACACCGACGCAAGTAACGCTGGACTTGGCGCGGTACTGGTTCAAGTGCAAGAAGGCACCGAGCGAGTTATCGCCTACGCAAGTCAGACACTGTCGAAGGCGGAGAAAAATTACTCCACGACTGAGAAAGAATGCATTGCGGCGGTCTGGGCCATCACGAAGTTTCGTCCGTATTTTAACGGGAGCCCGTTCCTTGTAGTCAAGGACCACCACTCGCTCTGCTGGCTTGCGAACCTCAAGGACCCGTCAGGACGCCTCACTTGATGGGGCCTACGACTACACGAGTTCAACATGACTGTGGTCTACAAGTCAGGCCGCAAGCACAGCGACGCCGACTGCCTGTCCAGAGCCCTCGTCGGAACACCTTCCGGCAGCAGCAACGACGATGACGACGAGTGCTTCCTAGGTGCAGTGAACACCGACGACATGGCGCGACATCAAAGAGACGATCCTGAGTTGTGCGCGTTAATCGAGCACCTCGAAGGACGAGGGACTACCGTCCCCCGTGTCTTCACGAGAGCCCTGCCGACTTTCGTCCTCCGAAAAGGGGTACTTTACAAGGAGCACTTCGGAGACAACAGCACACCATGGCCGCTGGTAATCCCTACCGACCTTAGAGCGGAGATCTTCCAAGCCTGCCACGACGACCCGGCGTCCGGACACCTTGGTTACAGCCGCACGCTGGCCCGAATTCGTGAAAGGTATTGCTGGCCCAAGCTACCGAAGACCGTTCACTTCTACACACGGTCCTGCCACGAGTGCCAGCGACGCAAGAAACCGCCGACGAAGCCGGCAGGTCTCCTGCATCCGATCGCTCCCCCGACTGTACCATTCCAGCAGATCGGAATGGATCTACTTGGTCCTTTCCCACCATCGACGCAAGGAAACAGATGGATTATTGTCGCCGCAGATTATCTCACACGGTACGCCGAAACGAAAGCCCTTCCTGCAGGGACTTCTGTGGAAGTCGCCAAGTTCTTTATCGAGTCCATCGTCCTCCGGCACGGCGCTCCCGAAGTTTTGATCTCAGACCGTGGATCATCGTTCATGGCCCAGCTGACGCAAGAAATCCTTCGTCTCAGCCACACCAGCCATCGGCGCACAACGGCGTGCCACCCGCAGACCAATGGGCTGACGGAAAGACTCAACAAGACCATCGCCGACATGATCTTCATGTACGTCGACGTGGAGCACAAGACATGGGACGAGGTGTTGCCGTACGTCACATTTGTCTATAACACGGCCGTGCAAGAGACAACCGGGGTGACACCCTTCCCTTCCAACTGGTTCATGGTCGCAAAGTAACGACAATGCTGGACGCGATGTTACCCCACGAACCGGCTGTCGACGGAAGCGACGACGCCCAGGTGGTTGCCCAACGGGCAGAAGAAGTCCGCCAGCTCGCCAGACACCGTATTCAAGCCCAACAACGTGTCGACACTGGCCGCTAAAATATTTAGCAAATGGTCTAGTGGAACGCTGTCTGCTTCTGTGTGCTATCTATACCCGGCCGGTTGGGTCAAGGAAATCTACTGTAGTACTCCTAAGACGTTGCCATGTTGGCAATTACCGCGTTTGTTTAGGCTTAGGGATGGAGAGAATCGAATGAATATCTAAAAAAAAATACGGTGAGGTCAAGGCTGATGTTTTCCTATTTATGTGATGTAAGGCAAAGCGAAAGCCTCCTGCATTATTCATTGCCGAGTCAGGCGTTCGATATTGCTGGTACCACGACATAATATTTCCAAAGCGAGCAACGCTATCTTGCGGGGGCGCCGCCATGTTTGGCCACCGTCTTTTCTCTGTCGGTCACGTGCGCTAAGATTCCCGCTCGTAGGAAACCGCGGTTAACCTTCTTCCGCGGTTAAACTTAACCAGCTTCGAGCAAACGGGACCTAGGCACAAATTAATGTTTCGACTAGTCTGTGATTTTCCACCAAACACCTGGGGGCCGAACACTTTCCTTCCAGCCCGCGACACTCCCGCGGAAACTCTCCAGTCTCACGTCAATGACTCTGAGTGCGAAGCCTGCGGAAGTGCTGATGGGTATTCGTGACGTCCTCCGCGGGTAAGGCAGGCCCTCCAGAAGTGGTCGTGTTGGCTGGCCACAACACCAGCCCGTCGCGTTGACCACAGTGAGCCGGAAGTTGGTTGAGGGCTCTTCGGTTGCGACGGACGTGCCCTCTTGTTCTGACCCACTAAGAACTGGGCGCGTCCGCTTGGCGGAGGACCTCCCCTGGCACTTGAAGTCCTACACCCGTACAGCCGATCCGGGACTGTTTAGGTAGCCGTCGAGTAGCATGGCGGCAGTCGAAGTGTGCGCTTTGGCGCTGTATAACTCGACGGTCGCGTCTATTCGCAACGTTGTCGTTGGCTTGACCAGTAGTCGCAACATCTGTGTGCATCGGGACCCGTGTCCGCAGTCGTCACCCCATGTGGAGTTGGGCTGGACTCCACCCTGAAGGACCTGGGTCATCGCGGTATACGAGCAGAGCCAAGTACGGGTTGTCTGCTTTTTTAAGCCTACTCTTCTTCATCTGCATCGTGCGCTCGACATCTCCGTCCGCCTGAGGATGACAAAGCTGCTGGTAGTTTGCTGGAAACCGTAGTTGCGAGCAAACTCTACGAATTGATCACAGTAGAACTGTGGTCCATTGTTACTCCCCAACGTTGCCGGTATCCCATGGCGTGCAAATAGGCTCTTTATACGCTCGATGACAGCCTCAGGTTTCGTTGACTAAAAATAAAGTATGTGAAGAGAGCGTAACCTTTACAAAACGCAGAGCAAATATCCCGTGCCTTATAGATAAAACAAGTCCAGCCCAACCATTTGCCGTGGGAGAGATGGAGTTAACGTTGGCATGAAAGGCTCGGCGTTTTGTTGTCGAATATTCGCACACAGTTCAACTACTGACAACTCCTCACAGCTTGGACTACAGGCCTGGCCACCAGACAGCTTTACCGCTCGCTGCTTGCACCAATAAATTCCTTGATCTCCCTCGTGGAGTCGGCCCGCTACTTTGACTGGATTGAGAGTGTTCCACAATACGCGAACAACGTACATTAGGGGGAGACCCCGCTTATAGGCGGCCATCGTGACCTCCGCAGCGATTTCGGCTTTCACGGCCCGCGGGTGAGCCCCGTTTCTTCCCAGTCGGCCGGCCCCCCTTTGATTACTTGCAGCTGCGAGCCAGACACTCTGGCGGCAGAGGGGACCCGCTGAAGAGGAGGCGGGGGAAGTGGGGAGGCAGGTTTCGGGAGGACGGCTTAGGCGAGTGTCTTTGTGTGTGGGCGGAGATGAGTGTGCGTCAGTCGAACGAAGGAACTCGAACGAACAAGATCGCGGCGACGCCGACCTGAACAATGACTGTGTATAGCATGTTTCTGTAATCGAGTTGATGTAATATAGTTGTTTTGTTTATTTCTGAATTCCTTTAATTAGTATAGAACCGCGCACAGCTTCTGCCACAGAGAGTGTTGCTTCGGAGCTTTATCACTGCTTCTACAGTAAATGACTGAACCTTAGTGCAGGTCAGTGTGTCCGCTGGCTTGTCCTCCCTCACCGGAGCCTTTGTCAGAGTATCAGCCGTCGCGAAGCTTTTGCCAGGAACAAATTGCATTTTGTAGCTCAACCGCATCAGACGCATGCGGAAGCGCTGGATCCGAGGAGTGAACTCATTCAGTGCCGACGTTCCCAAGAGCGCTAGCAAAAGTTAATGACCCGTCTGGAAGGTTGCCGTTAATCCCAGCCAAATGTCTTGAAAACGCTGTCCTCCCCAGGTCAAAGCCAATGGTTCTTCCGCCTGGCGTATCGGGTTTCAGTCGTGGTAAGAGACCGTGATGCGAAGGCCACAGTTCTTTCCCTCCCATCAAGTTGGCCCTGATAAGCAAGACTACTCCCAGTACGCGTGAAGAAGCATCCGCCAAGCGTATTGTGGGATACGACGAATTGTAGTGAGCCATTCAAGAATCTTAATCCAAAAGATCCCTGACGCTTTGCAGAGCTGTTTCATTTGGGGAACCTTAGCTCCAATCCAACGTGAGTTGAATCATGTGTCTGAGCGCTGCCGTAGTGTGTGCCAAGTTCAGAAGAAACCAGGCCATATAGTTCGCCGCTCCAAGGATCGGAGGGACAGAAGATGCATGGTTGACCTGACATATGCTGGGATTGGCCGAACACCATTGCGGCATGTGACAGATGGAAGGTAACTTTCCCTGTGCTGAAGCCACTTGCCGTTGGGGGGGGGGGGGGGGTGACTCTAGCTTGGTAATGCTGCTTGAGAGTCTTGTGCAGGTTTGCATTATGCCCAGCTTGGTCCTTGCCGAAGACAGGTACATCATCCTAGTGGTTGAGAACTCCAGGTCATCCGCTCAAAATCTGCGTCATAAATTTTATGAAGTATTCCGGGGCTGATATCGTTCCAAAAGGTTGCCGCGTGAAGCAAAAACGGCCAGTTGAGTTGAGGAACGCGGTGAGCTCTTGGCACAAGAGGGAGAGAGACGGATTCGATGGAGCCCAAGATGAGTCTCCAACTTCAAAAGCACTGCCGCCCCCCAACTGGTTAAGCGCTTCTTCCACAGTTGGGAGAGCATAGAGCTGGGGTAGGACGAGGGTGTTGAGGTAAGTGAAGTCAATGCAGATCCTTACGTCTCCGGAAGGTTTCAGGACTGAAGCAATCACAGTACATCAGTCTGTCAGACATTCGAATGGACGAATGACCCCCGGTACACCGTCTTTCTGAGCCCTTGAACGACTGCATCCCTCAGATAATCAGAGAAATGGGTACGTGACGTGCGACGCTCAGCGAGTAAGGCACGGACACTGGGTCTAGAAGGATGGTGTACGTTCTTGGAAGATTTTCAAGGTAGTTGAAGCGTCGAGCGAAACGCCTTTCTAGGCGTTCGGTGCTGAAGAGAAACTTGGGACGTCCAAGTCACCTATGGCAGGCAATCCAAAAAGGGCAGAGCGAAGTTGTCGTACAACGTAAACATCTTTGTCTTGTGTACTTGTCCTTCCACGTTATGACAACATCAAACTTCCACAAATCCTTCAGCGCATGTCCACTGGGCCTCTAAAACACATTTTTTGCTGGACGCGGGCAAGAAGACGGTATTTCCTTAAATGTATCGGAAACAGCTGAAACCTCCGCACCGGTGTCGATCTTCGGAGTCAGTGAAGCGTTTTTCACGGTTACCCTCGCTAACTTGGCGTCTTGCCATCTATCTAACTCTTCGACGGAACCGAGAAAAACCGCTAATGTTAGAATCTGTTCCCGTAAAGAAATGCCTTTTGTTAATCCAAGCATCTTATGCTCACACGTGCGTAATGAACTTTGGGCTTGCATCGAGCGCACTTTTCGGCTCGCGCCTGGCACTCAAACGAGCGTGGCGCAATTTTCTACAACAATCGCACATGGAGTTGGGGAGTTTGCTTGTCAGGTTCGCTTCGCTTCCGAAGAAGATGGAACGCTGTGAGGCTTCGATGACGAGCGTTCACGGCACGCCACTGCATTCCAAGTCGCCGTCTTCAGTCTTGAGAGGCGGTTTCGCTTCAGTCACCTTCAACAACTCCTCCTGCCTGTGAGCAGATATTTTACGTCGAGCCTTGGAAAGCGCGGAAACTAGAGTGAGCGCAGCGTCTGACTGAAAAGCTTTCAATAGCGACTTGTCTCGCAGCCCAAGAACGAAACAGTCGCGCATCAGGCTTTGGCGCAGGCTTCCGTAGTCGCATCGGTCCGCATGTTTTAGAGCACAGTCGAGTTTTGGTCCACTGTATGAATAGGCCCCTGCTCTCGTCTATTAAGACGTGCAGACGTGTGTACTACGTTTCTGACTTGAATGAAGTGACCGTCAAGTCTCACTATCACGGCGCGATACTTATTGGCGTCGGCTTCAGATAACCCGACGTTGTTGAACGCTTGCTTAGCCCGGTGACCCATGACGCAGGGGAGCGCTCGTATCTTAGTTTCCTCGCTCTGTGAGACCAGCCCGGTAACGTGACGTAAATCGCCAAACTCGGCGATCCACTCCGGCTACTCCGAAGCGTTCCCAAAAACGAAGAGTTCAGCCGGCCTGAGGGCGAGTATGGCGGCGATGATTCCCTGAGCCTTGACTTGGTGCGGTCCGCAACCTGAAGGCGAAGTCCGATGCTTCAAAGGTGGCGAGATCCTACTTCGGACACCATGGCTCGGTGCTCAATGGCACCCGCAAGAAATACGACTCCCTCTGTTTAAGGCCAAAACAAAAAATATCGCTTCATACCCGGTGACCCCGCTTTACAACGGGCCCCAGTGTGTGTGCCCCTTTCTGTGTGCCTCGCTTACAGAAAGAGGGAAAATTCAACGAGACCAATCTAACGTGCGAATGCGAAAACGGAGAAGAGAAATCGCCCTCTAGCTGGGGGTAGAGAGCGCAATTGATGTTTAGGTACCCTCAATAGGATTAGTCACAATTTAATGAGCGGAAAGTAATGTTCATGGGGAACAAACATTGCGACATAGCCTGCAGCGAAGCACCGCAAAAAAATACAGCTGCGTTTTTCAATGCGTTGGCATTAGTCCCTTGGTACATGCGCTGACCTTGGACTGGTTTGGGACACATGTAATCAATGCTCCCAACGCCGCCACGGTATGGCGCCTTAGCCTTATTAGTTACGGAATCTGGATAGGAAACATCTTCAGCAGGCGCCGACAGACTTCGGCGGGGCGCATACTTGGAAAGGGTATGCAACAGGAGGCATGTCAGCGGACGCCGCACTAGGCTGGCTGGCTGTAGGGAGTGACGCTACGACGAAACACCTTGCAACCGAAGATCGCCGATGACGCCCGTCTTCGCCAACTTCGGCGCCACACAACGGGGGACGGCGGCTGCATGACAGGGGCGCATGTTAATAGCTCCCCTCTCCTCCACTCCTCCCCCCCCCCCCCCTACACCCCTCCCCCCCCGTTCATGCCGCTTCGCGGTGTAGTCTGCGGATAGCTTATTACAAAATATTAACCTTACCTTGGGCCACCCATACACACGCCTTTACGATTCCCCGCCGGCGGCCGAAGTACGCCCTAGCATCGATGTCCCCCGCGGTACATCAGTTGCTGAGTCTTTCTTCGTCACGCGACCGGCGTGCGGGTGCGCGCTTTGGACGTCCTTGGAAGCTCCTGTCGGAATCTTTGGAGACCTGTGGACGTACACGGGCTGCGGCTCTGTTATTCGGCCTGCCACGAAGCTCTTGACACGCCTCCGTCTTACCGTGCCACCGGGCCATAAGTGCACGGCGTAGTCGCCCCTACACACACATGTATGCACAACAGCTACATTACTCTGTAGTTTTCCGCGCATTGCACACACGTCCATCATGGACACTCTATGTGACCTGATCAGCTTGCACCTGGAAGAAGAAGGGTTTCGGGGATGTCCACAACTCGAAAAAGAGCTTAGAGGCTACCTTCACCTTACTTTGTTTTATATAACAGCTGCACGAAACGCTAAGGTATTTATTCGACAGTCAGAGTGACAACAGCCAAATTGTCTGCTTTTTCTTTCTCTCGCTACAAGTTAAAGTTTAAAACTGAGGTCCCGTGTTTAGAAAATTTACATATTCTAACATTGACCAGTACAGATTAGGCGCCTTCAGAAAGGCACGCTCTGCACTTGTAGCTTAAAAAATGCTTGCTTGCGGGTTGATTAGGTACACAATATTTAGTACATGTTTCTGTCTGCACGCAGAGAAATACGAAATGGCTAAGCAGCAACTGATTCAATCAGCAATCCGAATTTCGTCTCTCTTCGGTGCAGAATAAACAGTACAAGACTGCATGATTGCATTAGAGTGAACATTTGCAAACTTAATGAACATTTTCTAAGCAGGCTGCTTACTTAGAAATATACTGCCCAATTGAATAAACATAAACTTTTTGGGGCCTTAAGTAGAGTAACTTCTAGTTAGTTCTATATATAGATCATTTCTTTTTGTTTTTCTCAGAACGGCTTTCTCGACGGGACTGTCTGGAGTGTTGAAATGGAAGAAATTTACGGGCATGCTTTGGTTTTGTTAAGCGGTAACAGACCTATAGATTGTATCCTTAGTAATGCGGTTGAGAAAATACAAAATTCCGTATCATTGCTAAGGTTCTTTGGACAAATCTACATTTTGAAAACGTATATACTATCATTTAAAGCTTTAAGAGACGCCTACCTTTCGATATATGTACCGCCGTTCCTACAACTTTGATAGTGCAGAAATGAGTCGCCTTAGCAGAATTAATATTTACTGCATATATAAATGTTATTATTGAGAATGCTCTCCCCTAAAAAAAAAAAAACAATTTTCCGAGGCTAGCGGTTTTCACAGGACATTAATATTTTTACTTTTCAGCTCGACTATATTATTTTGATTTTTTTTATAGTTCAGAAGAAAATGAGCATAAACGTTAAATGAATTGAAATATCTCTTTCTGGTAAAAACTTAAATATCCCCCCTAAAAAAAGCAACAGGGGTTTTGCTTTCCCTTTAATTATCGTAAATTTGTTCAGTAGCAACTCCTTTCATAGTTTCTCTAAAATTGCAAAACAAACCACATGACAGAATAATCGAATCACCTAAAATTGCTACACGCTTAAATCTATAAAATAAAATTTTTATTCATATAGTAAACATTTGTTATAGAGGGGAAACGCGTAGGCTGTCGAAATGTCCTCTCCCCGATCATGACTGGTGAGTACAGTGGCGAGACGCAGACGACAACGACAACAATACCTAAATTTCGTATCCAGATTTATTTACGTGACAGGCAGACAACGAATTCCCGCCACAGACCTTGGGACATGCCCCGTCAAACTCCTCGTGCGCCTCCGCGGCGGGACCCAAGGTACTTTACGAAGTGGACACATTCTTTCCTCGCGGGGATTTCTCACCGGCTGCCTCCTCGTCCAAGGAAAGGAGACTTTCTCATTAACCATCGGGAGCAGCTAAAAGTAAACATTTATCAAACGAAAAATAAAACTCAGATAAAAGCCTGTTTAGTGACTAAACTGGTTTTGATCTCAATTAGTGTGATATTTTCCATGCAGTACGAAGGCATTCAAGTCAAAAACATATGCATGTTTTCATGCATATGTTGCATGTTTTCATGCATATGTTATGAGCAACATAACAAACATGTTGCTCGTTACTTGCAAATAAAAGGAACGTATTACCGAACTACGCTGCTTAAAAATTAAAGGGACGGGCTACCGTTACCATTACCGGCAAAGAGTAACGCGCTTTAATTTTGCGTTACTTTTTAATTAGGAGTTGACACTTTTTTTCTGTTGTGACGTTAGATTTACGCATAAGCTTCATATTTCAAGAAACATTCTGTAAGAATGCTCGAATAAACATAAAAGAAAAGGTAAAAAACAATTCATATTATATAGTTGCTTGAAACACGAAAAACTTAAAGTGTAATTTATTTGAAGTCGTGGGAAGAAAATCTAACAAGTATAGTAACTATGTTAAACGTTACTCGAAATAAGTAAAATAAATACATTACCCGTTACTCTTTTGAAAATGTAATGAGTGACGTTACTACGTTAGAGAAACAATGAACGCGTCACCGGTAATGCCGTTACTTGTAACTCGTTGGCGTCAACACTGAATTTATGTGAGCTCTCGCAGCACCAAAATTAACAGCGTGCATTAGTTAAGAAAACAGCTTAGATAGAACAGATCGGAGATAACCAGTGGTTTGATTACGACAGTCTTCATAACTGCTGAATAACTGGAGTGCAGTGACCAGTCTGAAAGTTATTTCGACGTAAAATAACATTAGGAGCTTATCTCTATTATTATTATACATACATTTCTGGGTAACAAAAAAGCTGATTGCCATCCCTCCATGAGATACGAGAAGCCAAAACTAATCCCGATAAGCACTTTGTTTTTTTACAGAAAAGTTTTGTTTGTGAATAGATGAGACAGGATTAAACTTTTTTGGTTTGCATTTTTCTTGTCTATCATTAGCATTACCCGTCCGAAGCTGTGTTGCTATTTGTGAGCATATTAATTTACTTCGCTACTCTCAGGTCCGTTAGTTTATTATTTTGTCATCTAGCATAAGGACTTTAAACTCCTATGGGTTTAGTGACATTAATTGTTATAGGCTATATAAAGGCACAAAAGACATGATGCAGAAGTTCGTAGATTGGCATCTTTTTAGCAATCAAGTAAATGCTCTTTTGCAGCTAAAAGGAAGCTCCAGAAGCAGTTTTTTTTTTTATAGGCTCACAGATAAGCCCTTTATTACTTGCCACACAAAGACCAACGCTATTTTGAGAACTTTCATGGAAGCACCTACCAACTTCTTAGTGTTTCATTGCTTTCGCTATCAATTTATAAACATTCTTAAATTTTATTTCCTAGATTTACAACTATTGGGCAAAACCCACATTTCAAAGCACTTTTCTGTAAAAGGGAAGAGCCTTGAGTGCGAATGCAATTTATGATAACACCGGGAACAAAGTGCGTTATCAGGGAATACAAATGGTATGCAGTTTCTGTTTAAACGCCGCTCGTAGCTGGGCGATCATTCGTGTATCATGCTTGTTGTTTCGAATAGACCATTTTCCAGGCACCGTATAATAAAAATATTTCTTTCCTTTGGCTCGTCAGTTCTTTCAAAATCCATGCCGCGATCAAGAAAGTCAGTGAAAAAAAAATATTTATCCAGCGTGAAGACAAACTCGTAATCGCTGGCTCATATTTCCAGCATATACGGAGATTGAGGTCGTAAAACGAAGCCCGATTGTCCTGAGTTTGTTTAAAGGTTTGAAGTTACGAAGGACTGGCGCACAAACAAAGCCGCCGTTACCTGTCTCTATCCAAACCGTAGCTGCACTTTCGTAGATTGAAACTGCGCTCATGGACGAAATAAAATAGATGTGAAAACGCGCATATCGCAAGCTTTTTCTTTAACATTAAATCAACCGTACATTTTTCTTATCTTGCGGCTGGGGCTATAGGCACGGGACCACCGACCCGGGCATGAATGCTCCAGCCGTGACATTAAGAAAATTATGATACGCGGTATGATTTGGCGAATTTCTCTGTCCAAGCATTTATTTTGTAATGTTTTCCAGCGTTTAAAAGTTATTGCTTGTGCGAGTTTTGTAGCGGAAAGAAACAAAGCTAGCAAACATGGAAGGAGCGAAGTCTACGTTGGTATTTATGGGAAATAGGACCGGCCAAAATATCGATCGTACCACATAACACCGGCGGGGAACTACAGGGTTATTGTAAGGATAGCCGAAATTAGGTGTACTCTGGAGTCTCGAGGTTGACCCAACGCGGTTTTCGCATGAGCAGCCCAAGTTTGGCATGCCCACACTTTACTCATACCTAAGCCAATATTAACCTGCCATAGCCGAGGTTGGACCTACCGCAGTATTGCACGAGAAACGAAAAATAATATTGCGGTCACGTGACGCCAACGTAGGTTTTCTGAGGACTTACCCAGCCCCCATCACCCCCGTGGGGCCCATGTCGATTTGGTTTCGTCCATACTGAAGGCGGAATACAATACAATGGAGAACAAAGAGGTTTAACATTAATTAAAGACGTTTACAAATCTGTGCAATGTGAAACTAGAGCGCCGCTCTCGAGTATGAGGAGAGGATGGTATAGAGGGGAGAGTATGCCTCTCCTCCTCATCCTCTTCTCGTATCCTCCCCTCCTGCTTCTCTTTCCTCCTCCATCTCCTCCATTCCTCCTCCTCTCCTCCTGCCTTTGAACTTGGTCATGGGTGACGTGACACGAAGTCGTGACGTCATTTTCCCCGCTACATTTAGGGGGGGGGGGGGGGGACTGGATTGGTGTTGAGGTTACGTGAAGTCAATTTCCCCGCTAAATTTAGAAGGAACATGTTCCCGCTAAGTTCCCATAATGCAACGCGCCCGTTTAAGGGTTTAGCAGCGTCCCCGAGGGCGACGCCGCTCAACCCGGAAACGGGTTGTGCGGCGCTAGCGGGGAAATTCTCCGCTAAATTTAGTGGCGAGATGTCCAATAATGTAACGTGCGCGGTTACGCCAATGCTCACGCAGACGCCGATGCCGACGCCGACGCCGACGCCGCTCATCCCGGATAGGGGCGCCTAAAAGCTGCACTCTAAAATATTTTGCGCGTGCGCAGCAACAGGAAGGATGTAAGGTTTCTTGCCGTACTGGTGGTACCAGTTGGTAGTAATACGTATTGAATCTCGCAAACTATGGACATCAGGTGCATCTAGTTTATCTTCTCAAAGACATCCTATACCTTGACGAGACGAGGAATTGTTCAGTTTGTACGGGCTCGTGCACGGTCCCTTCTCTCCCCCCGGTGCGCCGCGTTACTTTAGTCGTGCGCAGCAGCCATTGTTCACCGTTGACGAGTTTGCCGCCGTCCTCATATGCGTGAGGGCACCTGGCGCCAAGGCGTAACCCTTTTTTTACTCTTCAGCTACGTGAACCGTACACGACAGTTTGTTAGAGTTTTTAATATCTGCACAATTTTTCCTTAATTTTTTTTTTTTTTGACGACGCACTTTTTTAAGTTTCTTAACTCTCCTCCAGAGACAAAAAAAAAAAAAAGCGAAAAGCTTTATACTCCATGTTACGCCCGGAATCTTTTTCCATGACCTCATGGTCCCTACGGTAGACAACCCAGTGTGTTCATCAAAGTCCGGAATGAAAACCTAACTAACATCACTACTACGTCCTTTTACAACTGAAACCTATTGTCACAAAACACAAAGACTGAGGGCTTTCTGTTTTAGTTTTACGTTTTGTTCACACCCCGCGGGGGTTCGCCATTGTTTTTTTGCAGTCCCCACCGAAGCGGTCTTACAAAAGATTCCCGCTCTGGGTGATGAGTGGCACGTTTTTTTTTTTTTTTACTTTGACCTGTTAAAGGTACCCGCGTCCCCCCCCCCCCCCCCCCCCCTTTGACGGCAGACCTTCCTATCAAGGTCGTGTACAGAGGAAGACCCGGCTGAAGACATTCTGAGAGCTTTCATGCTGAAAGTGGTGTTTGTTTTTATTTCAGTTAGTAATTTCTCTGGACACAACCGTCTCGGAGACAGCCGCTCTTTTGCCCTTTGCTTCGAATGTGTTTTGTTAGATGTTGTTTTTTCTGTTGGTCGTGCTTGTTTTAGAGTAATAAACATCTAAATAATTCTAAAAAAAAAACAAAAAAACATTGTATGATTGGTTGCATAGGCCGCAGCACATTGACACTGAGACATGTATACAACCGCCAGTGGGCCGCGGGAGATTTGGGACTTATTTACTCGGCTCCCGGTTGGCAAGGCTTCAGCATCACCTGCCTCTGGAGGCCAACCTGTTCGTCCCACTCCTTTCGACTATGAAGTCTTCCGCCCTCTAGCCCCGGACTCGTGGGACGTCTTACGGTTGTGGTTGAGCTGTTGACGCCCGCGGTTTTAGCGGAATTGCTCGTGGTGTTTGACTGTAGCAGAAATACCCGCTAACTGCGTGGTCGACGAAGACGGCAGTTGAAAGTCGGCAGAGGTTAGGAGTTTTTGCCCTAAAAATCTTTTTTTTTTTGTATCAGGTGCTGTTTAGCCACAAAGTGCCTTCCTAATAGTTCTCAAATAAACAGTCATCTATTTGTCGAATTCTTGCATGATGGGAGAAGGCCTAATTTTTATACACTATGCTAGTGTATGAGATTATGAGTGTTTATACGGAGAGTTCCCTCGACACCTTTTACTATACGAGGATAATCCTCAGATATTTGAAGGTAATTCGTAATTATCATAAACGGCCCGAGAGTACCGAATTTAACGTTCACGGTTAGCGGAACGTAGCTCACTCTGAGCTGGAAATCCTCCGAGCGCCAGCAACTCCCGGTGCTGCATTCCTTGTGCTGCAAACGATCGTGCTTGGTTGACGGGAGATGTAGGTGGGTAGCAGCCTCTATGCCCCTGCTGTTGGTGGTGTGGTTGCAGGTTACGGACGTTACTTTCAGAAGAGGTGCTGCAACCCCCACGTGGTCTTTAAATATTTCGCGCTGATAGGTGGCTAACCTTCCATTTTCGGTTGATGATTAAGACTTCTACCAGGGTGTAGGCGACCAGGGGCATTATAACCGTCGTGTTACAAGATAATCGATTGCCTTTATAAAATCTAACAGCAAAAAAAATTATGATCCAATTTCATATACTTGATAATTCAAACAAATAATAAAAAAAACGTTGCAATTATTTGGGTGCAGTCTTCACTGCGTATTTATCAGACTCGGCGGACATTAAAAAAAGGAATCAACCATGACGGTAATTTGGCTCATTTGCTCGGGTCTGTTAATTATATTTTTACACATTGATTCCATGGGGAATGTTTCAATTGCACTTTGAGCGCAATTATTATTAGAGTCTAGAGCAGCTTAACGACTATTGGAGAAAGTAATTTTAGAAGATTTTCATCAATCAGTTCTTCTCGTTTTTTATTTTTTTATTATTATTGAAACATGTGACCAAAGGAATTGCAGTGTGCCCTGTCCACATTTACGCCTTGAGTAGTGTTGTAGTCATGTTAATCGCGACGTCACAATTTCGCCAGTGCCTCCTTTATAAATGCGCCCAAGACACTTTGCCGAGATAGTTACGACCTGACTGAAATGACTACGTCACTCTTCTAAGTGGAATCATGGGCAGTGATCCAGGTGCTCTTTTTGCGCTCAATATCTTAGAGACTAAAAAAACGCCACTCTTGATGGGTGAGTATCTAAATATCATTTTCGTTTTGCAAATTTTGTGAATTGGTATGGGCTTTAATCTGAATGACTGTTAACGCTAAAATGCAACATGACCTATTACGCCATGAAATAATAATATTAATTAACATGTTTTAGTTAATTAACGTACTAATCCCGACGACAATCATTCCATCTCATGTCCGCCTCCTCGGATAAATGCATGGTGACTACGGCATCCGTAAAACTCTCACCCGTTTATAACATTTGTTATAATTAATGTCAACACCCTCTTTTTAATGGGAAGTGTAGCCGAACCGCTGTTATTTTTGTGTCTGTCCCTGGGTCGAGCAGAGTGTAGAGCGTGTTCCGTCATCACTTGGTCGCTGGCTAGCATCAGCTGGTGTTGGTACAAGTCGTGATCATGGCGGGACATAGCCAAGCGCAGGCATTACCGGGCGCCGGGCATCTACACTGCGTCGAATGTGCTAAAAAGGAGTATAGTCAAACGTAGCTACCAGGTAGATGTTTATAAAGATATCGTCGCGTTGGTGGCGTCGCCGTTGAGGCCTTGCAGGAGATCCAGCTGCCGCGCCAGGGCTCGCGACTGCCTTGAATGGAACATGAATGAGACGAAGCACTCGTCTCGACGGACCCGGCGCAGCTAGCATACCAATGAATCAGTAAAGTTCCACTCGAGGCTCCTTACGAGCTCGTATACGCGCTCGTACTGCGGGGAAGACGCCGGAGAAATTGATATAACGTAACATGACAGCGCGTAAGATCGTGCAACCTCACACAAGTCACAAGAAAACATGGCGTGACATGGTAACGTCACGTGATGTCAACTCACGTGACATCAACGAATTAACAATGTTCCTTTCACTTCAATCGCCGAAACATTTTCGAAATACGCCCGTTAAATGAGATTTTAACTGGTATAATTTATTTTAAATTGGAATTTTACTAATCGCATATGATTCAGCTTGCCAAACGAGGCTAGTACACGAGAGTAGAAATCCAAATGCCTGAGTTTCTCTCCGCGTTTTTACTTACTCTAATGCATCGGCGGTGCCCAAGCACGTAATCCAAACGCAGCTCACGCATTGGACGTGAGCGCTGCGTCACACTAACGCATGGGATCGTCAAAAAGTAATCCGTCGACGAATATTTGAATGCGCGCTCGTGGCCAATGAGTGCTGTGATAGCACTTATCATCAATTGGAAATAATAAGTTACATGGTGTGCTTAAAGTAACAAGTTGGGAGCTTGGAGTCATCACATTCCTATCCAAGGAAGTCACAACCACGTAAATCATCATGTCACTTTTGAGTTGAGGATTAAAGCTGAGGAAGAAGTTTAAAAATCATTTCATGGACCCTTTAATGTCTTTTATATAAATTTAAATAATTCCGCCTTGGGTATTGCATTCCGCCCACGACATCGGAGCTCAACGTCATTGCCGATATTTGTATAACACATAATTTGTTTTATTGGCCAAATTCTAGGTAAACATGGTTATGAAGACTCGTCGCGAAGAACCATCACGAAGAACTGTCATCAAAGATTGTGTACGTCATGTGATACAAGGACGTGTGACGTCACTCTCACGCGACCTCTTGACGCCTATTGAATTCACAAGACACCTAGGATGAACCCAGCTTATTAACACCACAGTCTCCGCTTTCCGGTTTTTTATAATTAAGCAAGTGTATGTTTTATTATTTTAAAGTACTGAGTTATTTGAAACCCTCTGATGTAATGGCTTGGGCCGCAATAAAATACATAGCAAAATGCTGGGAAATTGTGTTGCACGTGGAACATGTGGCGTCTATGCTCTCGGCGCTCTTCATCTGTTAGTTTAGCGACTGCATGTACATTCGATATCAATTCGTGCAATGCAGATACAGGCGTTAACCCGTGTATTAAAAACCTGCAACAGGATGTCTAATTGCTATATGAGGGACGCAGCACGGACGCCCCTCAGTGCTGTCCTGCCATGTAGCACGTCAACTCACGGCGAGGTGTTGTGACATGCTAGAAAGACAGATAACTATCAAAGCGGGAGTTTCAAAGGAGACTTTGAAGAAATAGTAAAAAAATGGGTGGTTGAGTAAAGGAAACTCTTTTCAGGACAACACTGCTAGCCACGGTGAACGTTATTGCAATTTGCCAGATATCTTTATAATCAGTAAAGAAACACAGAGTTCGGAACATGAACTTACTGGGCATCATCGAAAATCACAAAATCAACTTACTGTAGAACGATATAAGGATGGTAAAATATTTTACGTCGTTTCAGAGAACCAATTATTGAGATGCGTTTCTACGTTTTGGTTTCCTATCAGAGTTCAGACTGCAGTGCGGGTAAGTTGGTTCGTGAGTTAATATAATAAAAGCAGCGTGCAAAAAAATTCGCTTCTGTCTTTCGGTGAACGGTCCTGCCCCCATGTCGCCGGGGAACGAAGCCACCGCCTCGGCTCCCTTGTAGTGAGCGTTACTAGATCAAAGTATGTTGACAAGCTTCCAGTTTTGCAGCGCGTGAGTCAGTGGCGCTTGCTACACTATCAGCCTAAGTCCCTGGACTTACAGGTACCGTACCTATACGCCTCGCAAGTGGGCTCATTTTCGTCTTCTGCGCATGAGAAAGAAAGTAGCGGTGACGTCAGAGCGCCGAGCACTGATTGGCTGATCGCGACCCCCTATCTCATCGTCGTCTGCTCCTTCGCAACGTCGTCTGCTCGCAACATCGTCTGCGTCTGTCTTACCTTTCCTGCGACTTTCGGAAGTGCAGGTCTTTACGAGCGAGCTCGACTTAGCCTTTCAGGGAGGGCAGACGAAATAACTCGAGCGGTACGTTGTTTTTGTCTAACAACTAGCAGACGCGGATCAAAGAGGAAAGTCGAAGGACTCACTGGCGAGGTGTCCTGAGGCGCCGAGGTTTGTTTGCTAAGAACCGAGAGTTTATAGTGTCCGCAAGTTCCCTCCCAAATACTTTTTTCCTCCTTTCGTGTGCGGCGAGAGGTTGGCGCAGTTAAGGTCGTCTGCTTTACGTCTGCTAGTCAAAGCGATGGCTGCTTTACCTTTCCTGCGTGTCGGAGATTCACCGCTTTTTCACCGGCGAGAGTCACCGTTGCCTCGGGAAACAAGGAGATAACAAGAGAAAGAAATTGACCTCTTAATCTAAAATTGAGGTCAGCGATCAAAGAATAATACGGGAAGGGTTCACAAGGGTTGCGCGGGCATATTCCATTCAGCACGCCAGCCGGTCGTGGGCAGACAGTCGCCGAGTCGCGGAATGCCTGCTAGGCCTAACTGCCGAAGCTCGCTTGGTCGCGTTCGGTAGAATCGTGGACGTTGGCGCTTTTCCCGTTTTTCCCGGGTGTTTGTGGATCCAGCGTTCTTGTTCGTCGTGGTCTGTTTGAAGTACCTTTTACTTTTTTCTTGCTGCTTGAAGTCGGGACGCGTGAGAAGCGCACGTAGAAAAATAAACGTCCGTGGGTCGTCGCGACCGCGACGCTGTCGGCCATGCTGATTTGATCGTAAGAAGCGCGTAAGACAGCTTCGGAGCTGTCGTAGGATTTCGTCGTAACCTGCGCAAAACTTACGAAAATTTCGTTTCGTGAATACGAATTTGTTCTTAAGTTTTGTCTTACGCACATTCTGGCCTCTGCACTTCCGAAAGTCACAGGAAAGGTAAGACAGACGCAGACGACGTTGCGAGCAGACGACGTTGAAAGGAGCAGACGACGCTCAGATAGGGGGGCGCGATCAGCCAATCAGGGCTCGGCGTTCTGACGTCACCGCTACCCCCTGCGCAAGAAGCAGACGAACTTGCCCTCCGCATTGTTGTGGAAACGCGCAAGACACGTGCCACGAGTGAGTGCTCCGCCGTCATTCCCTTCCAATGGCCGCTCATTTCAATACCGCGCCGCCATTTGCTTCCAAGGGCCGCTCAGGACAGGCGCGTCGTGCCCTGGTGCATTTGGCTCTGCATGCAAGACGAACGCAAAGACGTGGGGGGGCTTTATATCAGCCCGTCCAATGGACAGAAGAGGCGGAGCCGGTAGAACGTTGGAGGCGCATTGCCTGTGGTGGAAAAGAATTTTATCGTGTTTTTTTTTTATTATTATAATTATAAAGTATGTGCAAAACTCGGTGCAAAAATAGCGGCGTCGTTCGATTACGGTACTTCTTTGTTCCCCGAGGAGGCGTTTATTGTGGTGGCGCTAAGAAGGCTTTCCGACCGTAGCTGCTCATGTGCAGGCAACAGAGAATAGACGATTTCGAACGACGCTTTTCTGTGGAGCTTGTTAAAGGTGCGGTGCAACAGTGTTTGTACTTTGCGCGAATACCGCTTAGAAGAAATCCCTGACGTTTATGACCAATGAAACACGCCTTCGTTTTTCTCGCGACGTGATAGAAGTCGAAAAAAAATAGTAATAAAAAAAATAAACAGCGTTCACTCCCTCAAAAAAAAAATTGGGTTGTGTGTATGTTTATACAGCCTAGAACTTGGTCTGCCCCAACGGGCGACGAGTATCCCAGCTGTAGTTGAGCAATTTAGCCAGTGCAGTACAACCGGTAGCCTAGGGTCTTCAACATGCACCACGCAGTAGTGATACACGACCTCACGCCGGTACGATGCTCATCCAGATCGAAACGGGCAGGGATGGGGATTGAACATCACTCCCGCAGCTCGCAGCCAGACCAAGCGGTTTCTTGATCTGGAGCCGATTATATGCCACCAAAGTTGATTATTGCCACGCGCTGAGGTTGAAAAAGCACGGTAGAACCTTAGTTTCAGACATTGTTGGGGGAATCGTCGACCAAGTGGGCTAAAGGTCGCACCCAGCTCGACGCACGTGGAGTGGAAGCTCGCGCTGCAGAACCCAGGGATCCTGGGCTCGAGCCCATTCCTGCCCGTTTCGATCTGGATGAGCATCGTCCTGGCGTGCGGTCGTGTATCACTAATGCGTGGTGCACGTTAAAGACCACAGGCTAGCGGTTTTACTCCATTGGCCAAATTTCTCATCTACAGCGAGTGACTCGTCGCAACTCTGAAATGGCTGACCAACTACACGCTGTATAAATATCCACGCAACCCCACTTATTTTTTCAGACATCGTTGAGGTTCGGCTATTGTCGTCATTGCCGCGATTGGAGACAAGCCACAACCAGAATGCTTGTCAAGTGCTCTTGCAATGTTTGTGTTCAATCTATGAGCTGCATTCAAATATCGTAACTGGGGACTATGCCGACACTGCGACCCCCATGTCCCGTCATCAAGTTTTGCGAAGGAGAGACTGGAAGGAAACGCTCGCTTATATCCTATACTAACAATAGTAATCTTTATTTGGTCAGTACAGCCGCGGCACCGAAGAAAGGCAACGGCATGTACCAAGGAGGCGCGAGGTGCCCAGTCCAGTGACGATGATTCGACCCCTATGCCACGTTGCCGAGTTTTGCGAAAAAGAGACTGGAATGAAACGCTTACTTATATCCTTGAGATTAATAATAATAATAACAATAATAACCTTTATTTGCTCAGGAGAGCCACGGCACCAAAATGGCAACAGCCTGTGCCGTTTAGGCGCGAGGTGGCGCGACTATAGTGATGGTGATTCTGTTATGGTGTAATATACAAGATATAAGTGATGGTGTTTATGATATGATAAATCAATTAGGCCTACCAGTGGTCCTTTCAGTGGTGGTCTTCCCGGGGCTGCCATGAACTGCTGACTTCTAGCAGGCCGGTCTCGAGCGCCTGCAAAAAACGAATAGGTGTCATGGTTAATGGCGTTGTGTGCCAGTAAACTTGGGTCCCACTAGGACCAGCAAAAACGTGTAAAGGGAAAACATTCTAATTGAATGTCGTTGCACCACCCATTGAACTAATATATCTCATCACGTTGCTCGTAGGGTCAAATATAGAATCTGGCACAGTTAGCGCTATTACTGTCTCCTATTCGAAACCGAAACCTAGAAGTGGGTTAGAATTGAGTGTTTTTTCCGAACGTCTAAATGAAACTGCCTGATATATTTATAAATTTGGTTTATTTAGTTGTTTTCGATTATGCTCAGCAGGTCTCTAATTAGAACTATACGTTTCTCTTAAGTAACTAAGGAGCTTAGATAGTAAATATTAGTTCAATATCTGACAAATTTGTATGACGTTTTTTTGCAATCACTGGCGTTTGTTGTGGCTGGAAGTTTGATCCAGAACGAAAAAAAGTTTTTTCAACCACTTAATTTGTTATGCTCCACCTCTAACTCGTGCTCTTTGCCTTCCACCTGGATATCGTTTCTCGCGCGGCGAAGCGTTATCAAAGAAACAAAGCTAGCGCTTAAGATAGAATGCCTATATTCTATACTTAGCGTGCAACGCTGTCAAAGCTACTGGCGCGAGCGCGTGGCTTCATCTATCGTTTCGTTTGCGCGAGAAGGCGTGCAAAGGATCAACGAGCTCAAGCCCCATGCTCGCGCCATTAGCTTTGACAATATTGCATACTAAGTGTGAAACAGAGTATAGTTAGTTCTATATAAAAAAACAGAATTTCGTTTTTACATTTTGTTTTTGTTATGATATTGTCCTTCACTGCACCGTTGCCGTCGTAAATCGAGATTACTGAAACGGTCGAGAACAACTGAAAAGTAGCACCGCCGTAGAACTTTGTGAGCACATTTTATATTGCTTAAACATTATTCAACGTAAAACTGTTGTTGTGTGTTCGTTTAAACAGCGGGAAGTTCGTCAGCGCAATGGGCGTCTGGTGTCTCCGCTGTAGATGTGAAATTTACCAAGTGCAGGACCCTTCGCTAGCCTGGGGTCTTCAGTGCGGAACACGCTATAGCAACACACTACAGCACATCGGTACGATCCTCATCTAGATCGAAACAAGTAGGGGTGGGGTTTAAACCCAAGACCCCTTGGTTCTGCAGCGCGGGCATTCGCTCCACCTATTCATGAGTTTCGACGATCAAGATTTTCACTCTCTCTCTCTCTTTCTCTCTACCTCTCTCCCATACTATGTTTAAGTGTAGCGCACAAAAGCGTGCCGGACGGTCCATGTTCTCCGAAAACGACCTTTCTCGTGTGAATGGAGTATGGCTCGTTTACCTTCCGCATGACCGAATGAATAGCAGAGAAGGCTGAATCCCTATCGGGGGTCCCAACAGCACCCTCGGCTTCTGTACAGCGGTGTGAGCGTTCCGCCCGAGCACGACGTGTAGAACTTGCGACTATACTGAATATAGTTCTACCTGCAGGTCATCAAAAGCAAGCAGCCTGCTCGGGTGGGCGCTGAAGATGTTCATCAGGTCCTGGTCAACCCCCGAAAATTCAATCCTCGCAATTTTTCCAGCAGAGGCACCATGGGCGACCCCCATCCAAGGTCGCGCGTCCGCATCAGGTTCATAGGCATTACGCCGGTGTTCACTCCTGTACCCGAAAAAAAATTCCGGGATTTGACTATAACCTCGGTGCGAGGAAATATGCGTTTATTGTGCTTCCAATTAGACCCCAAGGGACGCGGATCACATGAAGAGCTGATACTTGTAACTATAGCAGCCGCGCTATAACAAGATAAGGTGACGACACCCACATAACATACGACACTCCTAGCACACAATGACACAACATGATCGTCTCGCCGTCTTCTATAAAACTATGAGTTCCTCTGGTGAACAGTCTGAATGTTTCAACTTCGCGACGAATATATAGCATTAGTAACGTAACGGTGATAGAGTAATGCGGACTATAAGGAATAATACAGGTTTAGGTATAAAGCATCCCTCAACATCTTATCATCCTCAAACAAATGGGCTCACGGAACGGTTTCATCACACGCTAGCTGCCATGATAGCCATGCACGTGTCTGAAAACCATAACAATTGGGATACTATATTGTCATTTATCACGTTTGCTTATAATAGCACTATTCAAAGTACCACAGGATTTTCTCCATTCCACCTTCTCCACGGTCACGACGCGTCCTGTACACTGGACACTATCCTCCCTCCAGAACGTCGTGAAAACTCGGATGCCTTCATTAGCGACATCATCTCACGCGCCGAAGCCTGCCGTCAACTGGCGCCACTCCGCACAGTAGAACAAGGACACGCCAAACAACGTTATGACGCACATCACCGCAACGTCCAGTAGTTTCCAGGGGACTATGTCCTCGTTGCATTTCTAAGCCGTCAAGTTGGCAGGTGCGCCAAGTTACCCCCGCGTTACCGTGGACCCACCGTATTGTGCGACAAACGTCTGTCAACTACGCAATTGAACCCCTCATCGCTCCCACAGACGGCCGTGCTTTGCAGTCCGATATCGTCCACGTGTCCCGATTCAAACCCTACGACTCTCGTCCTAACGGCCAGGATTACCTTGCTCCAAGATGGGAGCTTATGTGAGCAGCGACGCGAACCTATAGACGATTGCAAGCTGGGCGACTGGCCGCCGCCATGTCTCTGCTCGAGCAGGCACGCCCGTGCGATTACGAGCTTGCCAAAGCTACGTTCACCCGCGCGTTGCACGCGCTTGCACGCATGAGGCACCACTTGTGGCGCCATGCTTGCAATTGTCTATAAACTGTGAATGTGCGCCAACTTCGGCAAGCTGACTGAGGGCGCGTGGGCAAGACCAAGTTCGTGGATCGTGACGACCGAGACCCGCTTGAGCTCAGGGTTGAATCGGACATTCTGCCCAGCGGCCGGTTCCCCTGGGACCTTTTCGGAGCAGGCTTGAGATACCTCAAAAAACCTCCTCACAACATATATATATGCATATATATATATAGCGGGTGTTTCTTTTAAGTTAAACAGATTTGTTTAAAAATAGCCAAGAAAGTGACAAATATGCCGCTTGTAGAGGTGAGTTATACGGCCAGGGGGACATATTATAGGGGGCTAATCGTAACGATCAGTCGTCTAGTTAATTAAGATTCATTAATTAACTTTTTAATTAATAAAAATAGACATATGGTTTCAGTTAGAAACTTGCTCAGCGTCATCGAAAACCACTAAATCAGTCATTTTCATAAAGACTTTAGGCGCGTGAGAAGCGTGGTATTGTACTAAAGTTACCACTCGTGGAGCAGGTACAAGGCTGGGGCTAGATAAGAGACGGAAAAATCAAACGGCGCCTTATCGCAACCGCTAGCTTTGTACCTGCTCCGCGAGTGGTAAATTTAGTGCACTACTACGCTTCTCACGCGCTCAAAGTCTTTCTGAAAATTACTGATTTAGTGGTTTTCGATGACGCTGAGCAAGTTTCTAATTGGAACCATATGTCTATTTTTATTAACTAAAAGGTTAATTAACGACTATTAATTAATTAGCCGACTGATTGTTAGGAATAGCCCCCTATAATATGTCCCCCAGGCCGTATAACTCACCTCCACAAGCGGCATAAGTGTAACTTTCACGGCTTTTTTAAAACAAATCTGTCAAGCTTAAAAAAAAAACACCCTGTAAAACACCCTGTGTATACGTATATATATAGGAAAGTAAATGTACCTCGAAGCTTTTCATGGAGTTTTATTACATATAGGTCGACGTTTCGGCCTGAGCCAGACCTTATAGACATACATATATATATATATATATATATATATAACGCACTTGAGAAGGTTGTTGGAGTTTTTTAAAACATATAGGCAAGGTGCTCACGTAATTAGCCAAGCTTTTGATATATATATCAGAGCCGCAATTCGGAGCAAGCATGGGCCTTGAATCAGCAAGGGTTGTCGTCTATTAAGTTAAGCGAATTAGAAACTAACAGTACTCGGAGTGCTGCGCAAAATTGAGTACGCCGAAACCAGTGGCCGGGATGGTCTAATCGGTTAAAGGGCAACTCCGCTTCATTTTTGGTTTTGAAAAAAACAATGCAGTCCTCTTCAGTATCGCCTAGAAAGACCACACGTGAAATCTTACGACGCAGTTCTGTCTAAATGTTTCTTAAACGGTCCGGCAAACTTTGCAACTCGCCAAGTTGCCGAAATCGGCTGACTTGAGCGGGCGAATTCAGGCGCAACCAACAGCGCAGTGAAGGCTACGGCATGGGCGGAGCCAACATTGAGCTAAACGCCAACTACATGGCCCTTTTTTGCTTGTTTTCACTTCTCCGGGCGAGCGTAGCGCATGACGTCAGCAACGTTGCCTCTCGGCGCTCAGCAGTGTCCACGTGATTGGCGTAACGCGCCTGCGCAGCGCGTTTCTTGGGTGCCGTCCGGCCGCCCGCCGTTGTCCCGCCGTTTCCGCCGTCTTCCGCGTCCCAACCGCCGTCGTCGTCTCACCGATTGTGATTATTGTCTCTCGGAGTTTCGTCCACACTACGGACACCACGTGCGCGCACACTTACGCCGCAGTTGTGCAGACGTCGTCGAATGCCGTAGACACCAAAACGTGGCGAAGAGCGCGGTGCAGACGACACTCGCGCCTGCCACACGCCCGCCCCAATCCCGCCCGTCGTTGGGCCGAGGATCACGTGACATCTCGTACCACGTGATGGCCATGTACTTGGCGACCCGAGGCCAATGTTGCCGGGCGGAGCCGAAGTTTCGGTTTCGATTTCCGCTCAGATTTAAAAATATATATCCCATTTTTCGCGAAGCAAACGACGTAGTGTGTTTTACTAGGGCTTTTTAATTCGAAATCAATCATTATGCCGAAATCTTCGGAATTGAGCGAAGTTGACCTTTAAGGCGACACCCCAGGTAGGCGAAAGTTGCGGGTTCGATCTCCGCTCCTGGCCCAATTTTTCGCCAGCTGTTTTTTACTTTCCCTTTCCCTAACTTTAATGCAATAATTTCAATATAACTTTCTCCCCTATTCGTTCACAATATTACTAGATCTGGACTTGCCAATCTTCACTCATTTTCATTGTATACACGATGCAGCCTGTCCATACGGGGAAGTGTGGTTCTCTATATATCTTGAAAGCCGGGCCCTTTCCGACATTTGCAAGCTCAAATGACATACCAGGTCACTGCCGCAACTCGGAACAATCATGGGTCTTAAATCAGCAACAACTGTCGTCTACAGTACAGAGAAAGGCAGTCAAATATGGAGTCCGCCTAAACCGGTGGCCGTGTGAGAGGCGTGGTAGTGTACTAAGGTCAAAACTCGCGGAGCAGGTAGCAAGGCAGAGGCTAGATAAGAGACGGAAAAATCGCGCGGGCGCCTTACCACTACAACTACCCTTGTACCTGCTCCACGAGTGGTAGCTTTAGTGCACTACTACGCTTCTCAAGCATTCAGTCTTTCTGGAAATTACTGATATAGTGGTTTTCGGGGACGCTGAGCAAGTTTGTAGATGAGCCATATATATTTTCATTAATTAAAAAGTTATTTAACGAATTTATTTTATTTAGCCTACTGATCGTTATGATTAGCCAACTATTATGTCTCCTTTGCCGTAAAACTCACCCGCACAAACCGCATAAGTGTAAATTTCATGGTTTTTGTTATAACAAAGCTGTTAGGTTAGAAAAAAAGAACGGTATATATATATTATATATATAGAGAGAGAGAGAGAGACAAAGAGAGAGAGATGGTAAGTGTGAGGGTAGTTTAACAAGTGCAGCCGTAATATAATTGTGAACGAAGAGGGGAGAGGGTGATTGCAGGATTTATTGTAATACTGTTAGGGAAAAAACAAGGGTAAGAGAGCCGGGAAAAAAATAGTCTAGGAGCGGGGATTTCCCGTTACTAGCCCACTAATTATTTATATATTTCGGGGCCAACGTCCGATATAGGAGTGCATATTCAAGTATCGGAGTGGTCCCGTGCCTTTAATCGTTTGTTTCGTTCGGTGAGCGGCACGTTACTGGTACATGGATGTTCGTTATGGTCACATAATCTGCAGCACCGGACGTCGGTCGTTGTTCTCGATTCAGTATTCTCAGCCTTCGATAGACTTCCAAAGATAGCTAGACTTCTAAAAGACGCGGATCGAAGCCGCCGCGACCTCCTCCCGTCCCCGGAATTGCTTGAAGGAGAAATCTGGAGCAATCGTAGTTTAAAACAATCGACAACCAAGTAATATCGACTGGATAAAAAACTAAACCACAGAACGTAATTTTTTTCTTTTTAAGTATTTGCCGAAAAAATTAATTCGCTGAAAAAGCTTAAAAAATTAAAATTATAAATTAAGGTCAACCGGAAGCCCTCGGAAGCGCGCCAAGTTCTCAAAAGTTGGGTCGAGAAGCAATTGCGCTGCAACACTCATTTCAAATGAAAGGACGGCCTCGCATTTTTTTTTCTCTAGCGGGGTTTCATTGTGTTGTTCTAAATCTGCGCCAATATCTCCAGTTGTGCCTCTATCGGAAAGTTGCTCGGCTTTCTTTGTTGCCCAGCTGCCCAAATGGCAATTGGCGTCTAGGCCGCGCAATCATACTGACGCCGGGACCCCGACCAGGAGACAGCAGCCCCTTTCTGTTCTTTGCCAGATTTAGCAGAAAGAAGCGGGAGCGGCGAGAGACCGACATGGCGATAAAAGCCCATCCTTCGTTGAATTGTGCCTAAAAAAATCTTGCCATGTTCGCGTTATCCACTCAATGAACAGAGCTAACAGTCATGTTTGTATAAGCTACACTTCCTGAGTATTTTGTATTTCGCCAGACTGTGTCAAGAGGCGGTAGACATGATGCGTTATTGCAAATACTGTGGCAAGCGCAACAAAAATGTCATTATCTAGCCTCCGATCAAGGAAACCTTGTCATTATTATTTAGTTCAGCACACACGCTAGGAAAGTCCTGCGCGTCTACTTACCCGCAAAACACTCAAGGAGCCAATTTTTGCGATCTACCAAATCAGCCCAGCAAATGATGAGGCGGAACATCCGTTTAAACCTAAAAATGAAGTCTGCGCTGTGGCATTACGCAATGTAAAACGTCATGCTTGCATTGCGTGATGCCACAGCGCAGACTTAATTTTGAGGTCTAAACAGATGTTCCGCCTCATCATTCGCTGAGCTGATTTCGTGGACCACAGAGATTTGCTCTCCGAGTGTTTTGCGGGTAGGTAGACGAGCAGGCATTTCTTAGAGTGCATTATGTCATCCCATAGCCACTGGAAGCTTTAGAAACGTAGGACACGACCTACTTTGTTCACGCTTCTTTCTTTCTCATTTGTCCTTCAACGACCTTATCGGTTGATGCTCCAACATGCTTGACTGCGAAGCGATAAGATTATCAAGCCTTGTCCTCTCTTCAAATGCCGTATCATTTGCATACCTCTTCATTCTTGCTGTAAACGTCGGCAGCACACAATAAAACGCTAGTGTTTTACGTTTCTTGCACATCCCGGAACTGCTGACGTGTCGAAAGTTTGTTATAGCTCTGCGAGTGTTTAATTTCTATGCTAAGTATCTATACTGTGCTCCGCATCTGACGTAAAAGCCACCCGCTGCGCATTAGTCGAGGTTTCCTTTGAGTCATATTGCCTAGTTACCAACGCTACTAAACCACTCAGTTGGGAAACTGCCATAGAGACTGCTTTAAAAAAGGCTCCGATCCGTACTCGAGAACCGAGCTAATGGCGATCGAAACGCCACCATTTCTCCCGCAGCGACCTCTCCGGGGCTGCACGGCTGCAGGTATTGGTTCAGGTCGAGTCGAGCAAGGGCCGGTGGCGCCATCTCGCAGAGCCATCTCGTAGTAGCTATGTAAAGCAACTTTCATGTTCCAACTCGTCGCTAAAGGGTGGCGCTGTTATCGTATTTAGCTCGGTCTCGTTGTACGCCAGCAGCCCAGTTTTCAAGGGTAAGTTTCCCAACTGAGTGTTTTAGTAACGTTGCTAGTCCCTGAATAGGGGTTTAAACAAAACGGGATTGGTTCTAGATTCGTAAAGTAGACAAGCATGTTAGCTGGTATGTAGGTTTGCGTTCCGTGGCCATCTGCACTTTAGCGTGGGTGTTCTGTGTTTCTCATCGCATACTTGCTGGAAGATGTAGGTTGGCTGCATAAAACTGCCTAGCAAGGAACAAGCCATGTGCTGCGATAGTGCTCATCAAAACATTAAGTTGCTAACGCCTGTCTGTTTATCCCCAAGTTTTAAGTTGACATTTTCGTGAGACGCCTAAATTGTGGGCCGAAATATAACCAATAAACTCATATGGTTGTAATTCTTAATGCTGACACAATCGTTCCTATGCAAGTTTATATTGCTTGCAAGCTAGGGACCGAAGTGCTGAAAAGCGTGCCATAGTGCATGCTTGAAGCATTCGTCACGCAATAAATATAGACTTGTGTGAGTTTCTGTAGATTTACTTACACCATGCAGTGTTCGGTGCAACAGCTCAAAGAGAAAACAAAAAAAACAACTTACTAATTTCCCCCCATCCCACCCCCAAACACATTGTCTCAGCAATATTTGATTAGGTATATTGTTTCTGTTCGATTATAAAACACAAGCAAAACAAAAAAAAAAAATGTGTTTAAAGAAGTAAGCAGAGGTGCGTCATTGAATCGGCAGAATAGTACGTTATTTTTTTTTTTAAGCAGTACATGGTTAGCGCTTGATTCAGTCAAGCCGAGCACTAAAATTACCTCATGTGGAATGGAGAAGTTTCCGGCTGGCCAAGTTGAACTAAAAACTAATACTCGATGCCAAATAATATATTATGCAATGAAATATTGCACATCGAACAAAGCACTTTATAATCACAAATTAAGCTTTGAAGAATCGTTGTGCGGATTTTATGAAGGTGTCTAAGAGAAGCTAATGTGTATCAATAAAGCTTATTCTAAAAAAAAGATAGAAATATGATCGGTCGAGCTCATCTTATGACCTTATCGTCCTTAAATACAGTTTCGACTCGTTTTTGTTTTCTTTTCCTAAAGGAAGAGGATGAAACAGAGGCGGGCAGAAAGCTTTAGAGTTTTGAAAACAAACACAGCATGATGACCCTAGTACAACTTAAAGAATAAAAATCATAGGTCATCATTGAAATTTTATAATTTTTGTTCTACCAGCAATTAAAACAAGAAGTAGATGACGACTTTTTAAAGACAACGTATAAACAACTATTTTAAGTTGCCAGTTGCTCAGAGACCGAGACGCGCTTGATTCAGTCAAGCTCAACCACGAGATTGTAACAGAGCAAGGAATATGGGCTCCGCTTCTCTGGCCTGAAAGCAACTAAAAGCACAAAAAATGAATCCCCATTACCATTAAACGCAATGGGAACCCCTAAATTGCAGCGAAAACGTTAACACAAGACTTTCAATTGTTTTGTCAAATAAATCATACCTCCTCGGAATCAATCAACAAAATACGCCGAAACTAAAACTGGGACAAAAATGGTACGCCTATTAAAACTGCTGTTCAAGGCTCGCTTAAAACATGCGGTAATAGTTTGTTTATCCAGTTTTGTAATATACGTTTTTCATGAATTTAGTTTTGTACTATAATTCATTTTAAGCTATATCACCGATTTGGCTAACAAATATATAGAGCCGGCCTGGAGCCATTACTTTCAACACAGGCGCACTTGCAATTTCAAACTTTATTTTACGTCAATGCCTCAACGCATGCACTAAAATTAAAATTTCAGCTGAAATGAACAACAACCAACATAGCAATGTTCACCGGCAATGTCTGCGATGAGAGTCAGACAATGTCAATAAGCAGTAATTAATTTTTTGGCCGTGTATGCTTTTTATTCCACGGCTCTACATTTTTGTTTCCATTGAATCATGTGAGCCACAGTCACAAAATTAACTATTTTTTTTCTAAATTGTAATTTCGCGTAGGACTGTAGGTACGTGGGAATCACAGGGCGAAAATAAATTGGAACGTTCGTTTTCCCTTGAAACATTTTTATTCCACGAAATATCGTCGAAAGTAAACATCGGTTAAGAGACTTGTGCGCCTAAAACTGCATAACTTGAAAATGTCAGCGAGTTTACAATTCAGTGAATAATCTTCGCCAAATAGGTAGGTTAAGAAGCATGAGAGGAAAACATGTTCTGGGAAGTATTTCTAAAAAAACAAAGTTCTGGAAGACATGAATGCACATTAGAGCAGGTCGTTTGAGACCTGCTCTAGTGTACAACCTGAAGGCCATGGCGGTACAATTAAAAATTAACTATTTTATAATATATTTTGATTTTGCGCCTTTATTAATTGGAGGGTTGCTTTTTTCACAAAGTTTAATGATTAAAACAGCAAACGCAAGTACAATGATGTAAAATCTAAACAAATTTGGTTACCAATAATTATAAATATTTCATAAGGTTATTAAATATCATAGAGCACTGATCATTATTACGATTTTGTAACCAAGCCTTATAGAATATATGCGCTTCGGACTACCGTTCGAATGTATCGTATGCAGAATGCATTAGCGATACTACTGTATGTGACGATAACAACTAGACGTGACCATAATTTTACCAAACTAATACCCACGTGACCAATAGTGGCGTCCTTCAGAATGCATTGGGTGGGTAGCCCGGTAAATATATGAGACTATAACCCGTTAAATTTTGCGACGAGTGCATGCTGTGCCAATGGGGCCACACAAACATTCACTTTGCTTTTGTTGAAAGGTGTTGCATTCTGCATTAAAACGTTATTAAAATAAGGTTCATCACCATTCTAGTAAGGTGCATTGTCCGAGTTGCTATAAACGTCTTTGTGTTTCGGAAAAATGAGAAAAAAAATAATTTGCGTAAGTTCAAAGTTATTACAAAAGAAAAAAGATGTGAATGCCACTGCATTAACAACGCAAACAAAAATATGCAGAAGAATGAACCGTACAAAATCGAATGAATCAGTCTACGAAGCCGTCAAGAGACAATATTTTTGTCGGTGCAGGGATTTCAACCACGGGTCAATAGTATTTGGTCGAGTATACTAACCAATTCCCCTGAGCGACTAAATGTAGAACTGTAAAAGCTTGAAAGGCTAAGGGAGTTAGAAGTGTTGAGATTTCCTTAAGAGTTTAGAGGATCTCAGGATGAAGCGAATATGAAGAAGTTTTTACTGATGCGACATATCTCACTTCGAGTTTTACACTCCAGGGGCCCTAAACTCGCCAAACACAAAGTTGCAGCCGAAGGTTCGCAGTGCGCGCCGATTGAACGCTGGCGACAAACGCGCGAAGTCGTTCTTGTGATAGTCCGATGGGTGTGCTCCGTGATCTTCGGCCCCAACTTTGTGTTTGAGGAGTTTACAGCCCGAGGTGTGTGGACAATAAAGAAAGCCGATGCGGAATGAGTGCCGTTATTTTCACCTAAAAACCGCTATCCAAAAGCAAAAAAAAATAAGAAAAAGATATGGTGCGAATAGGGGATATGTCTGTATGAATAATGGTATGAATGGTAAATATTGTAGACGTGATGGGGTGGAAGATATTGCCGAAGATGCCAGTTGTTCTTTGATGTAGCCGGCAGATATTTGCTTATGTCTTCCCAATTTGTTTCGTCTTATGGCAATTATGCGAATGAGAGATATATGCGGCTATTAGTAGCGCCCTCAGTGAAGATTAAGAGAAGCCTCTATGCTTGACTTTTACGACATTTAAAAGCATTGACGCGAAATTATATAAAAATAATAAGAAAAATAAACACGACGTAGCAATGCTTTTTCCCCCTCAACATATATATCTTTATATGTGTAAAAGAAGTTAGGAAAATCCTCTAATTTTTGTCTCATTTTATGGAGCTCTAAAACACGCAGCAAATAGGTTTTCATACAGAGTCTTCTTACTATCATTGTGATCTTTTCATCTACGCTCTTTATCAGGTAGCCTGATAGTATCGTCATTCGAATGCTTTGTTTAGTGATATACGTATATTGCAGTAAGTTATAAAATATCAAGACACCACACCTGTTTACGCACTCTGAAAGCAAAACAAGTGGCGGTAAAAATAAACCTTCCTCACTTTTTCTTCTTCCCCGCTGGTTTAGACGAAGATGACGTTATTTTCACGCTTTATATAGAACATGGTACAAAAGACTTCATCATAATTTCATACTTAGTTCTTTCAGGAAAAAGAAAACAGCGTCGCAGTAGCGGGCATTTCAGTGGTGACATTAAAAGTGCAACTCGTCAAGAGACCACTTTCTCCTTCCTCAACACGCAAAAGGACCATTAGAGAGTTCCTGTGCTCCGACCCCAGTAACGGAAAAGAAAAACAAACTATTCCTGTGTTTTTATTCGAAGTTCTCTATGCCAGGGTCATAATGATGCAGACCGGTTTCTAGTATTTTATTTGCATTCATTCGCTCAATTTTAACGTTCACAACACTTCAGTTAAGGTGCTGCTTTTCTGCTTCATAGTTTACGTTTTGGCCAAACAATTTACTACATGTTTATTTTATTTGCCCCTTAATTTATCAAGAGCCACACAGAGCAATAAGATTCCTTGATTAGGGTAGGAACTCCTATTAGATCAACTAGTTGTAAACTGTTGAAGGACAGAATCTGAGTAGCCTGCACTCTCGTAAAGGCGTTCACTCAATGCGCTAAATCTACGAAGTTAATAGCATTGTTTGCTCTGGAATAACGTTGTATATCTGGCTACACTCGAACTCATAAAATGTAGATATAACTTACATATCACATATTCTCAATTTGACTTTTGATTTCAGCAAATATTCAAATAAATTTCAGAGCAGTATACAAGCACAGCGCTTCGAATTGCGCGTTTGCTCTGCTTGGTAACGTCCCGTTATTCTAGAACAGCTTAGCAACCGTGCCAGAATATTAGTCAGCCTCCCCTTGGCAAAAAGCAATGGACAAAATGTTTATTTAGTATAATAAAAGTATGCTTGTAGTAGGGCAGACTACTGAGAGTATATTTTAAGTGTAGAAAACCTGCAAATGTAGACTTTACTGAAAGTACTCGCGCAAATGCAAAACGGCTACGTGTACCTGGTCATTATTGAGCTGTATTGAAACTACTATAAATGTACTAAACAAACTATTGAATTATGCAAGTAGTAAACTTTTGTAAGTATATACATATGGTATAAAAGAACTTTAAGTGGATTATAGTTTCCCTTTAAGTGAATTTTAAGTGCACGGAATATGTAATAATAAACTTCAGTATGTTACTTGACAATTATTGTGGGTACATTCAGGTAGATACACTGAATTATATGTTTGCTTTGTCTTGTTGTTTAGCGTGAAAGGAGATATCCGGGTGACGTATTGGGCGTCACTAAATATATAGAATTCAGTCAGTTGCTTAAGTGATTTTATCGCTTTTTTTTTTACTTTCAGCAAGTAACCGTGAAATATTACAATTTATCATGCACCATTTTTTAGTCATCGTATATTGCTGAAAAATTTTAATGTTTGTTTGTGGCGGATCTTAACTGTGATTGAGTACTTGCATCAACTGATCGCAATGCCAAATTGAATTAACACATTTATTTTAATTGCAGTGCATAAGGTTACGATGACTTGTCGATTAAAAATTTTGACCCGAGGACGATTCATCGGGACTCCGCGAAACGCATGAAAACAAATGTGATGAGTACAAGTCTAAATGCCGAATCTCAAAGTGGACAAGACGTCTTGTATAGTGGAAGTTGTAAATCTATTACTCTAGCACTCGACAAGTGCCAGGTGTCATGATTGTGGTAAGGATGGCCACTACCGGTATGAGTTCCCGCGAAGCAGATACGCGGGGCGGGGGATGTAGGGAATACCCAAGGCAAAGAGTCGGCCGCTCCGACGCGCATGGCTATGGCAGTCACAGCGCCAGTGCCCGTTTGCTCGAAGCTGGTTAACTCTTACCACGGTAAAAGGTTAACCGCATTTCCCTACTAGGCACGTACAGGTACCTAGTCGATTTTGACGAGGACTGAATGCGCGATAGCTCTGTTCTATTATGGAGTGGTAGTTCGTGTCACCTAATGGTTGCAGCGAATATTAGTGGCTTTTATTTTACAACTTTCTCAACGAGTGGGATCCAAGTACGCGTGCTGTCGGGTTTTCGCGACGCAGCGCGGCACATAATTCAGAAAAAATACATTCCGTTGCCCATGGTACAAATATTAAGTGATGTATAACCAGATAAACCCGTGTTTGGCAAATTATTAAATGGTTGGCAGTCTGAAGGTCAGGACAAGCCTCGTTGAAATTTTCTTTCCAGTGCGAAAGAGGAAGACGAAGTTTAATGCTTCAGTGCTGGAAATGATCAGGAACAAGTCAGCAGTAAAAGGTGGGCGGCACATGGACCGCATGTAAGAACGGTACATAAAGCCTTCTTCATAAAATTGAAAATCGGGCACCTCTGTTTCAGTGAAATATGGTACGCGGTCTGCCTGCACCAACAATGCCCCGCGTATCGAGTCAAGGCAATCCAATAGGATTCCAAAGTCGTTGCCAAGCCCACAATTGCCGCGTCCATTTAGGCTTAGAAATCTCTACAATTAAAAAACGATCTAAGAAACAGGGTGATATAATTGTTCAAGCTTTGCGATTTAAGTAAGGTAAGCGCAAGCGAAAGCCTCCTGCACCATCTATGGCTGACAAACGTGTCCGATAATGCAGCGAGTACGACATATCAGTTTCAACCACCATGTTTCCCTGCCACTTCTACTCTGCTGATCACGTGGCCTAAATCCCCCTCGTATGAAAATTGCGGTTAACTCTCTGCCGTGGTTAAAGTTAACCAGCTTCGGGCGAACAGGCCCAGAAGGCCAACCAATGGAGGTGCCTATGGTTGCTGAGACAGTTTGGGCGGCGACAATACTGACAAGGATAATGTTGAAAGCGAAAGGTGCGCCCTTCCAGTCTCGGCACGATTCCGAGGCGGAAATAACGGTTTGGAGGTCGAGTATCGTGTCTGACGAGGTGCCCAGTCAGAGAAACAGCAGTGTGTGACTAGGGCGTCCGGTAACGCGGTTTCCGCTGACTTGATGTATGTTCCTTCGAGTGTGGGGATTGGTGGCAGCGATCCGATTCCGCAGTTGGTGACACTCAGTGCAGTAAATAACAAGCTGACTCAAAGCGTTGACACACTCTTGACACCAAACATTCTAAAGGCCTGCAAGAAGTACGAGAAAAGGTGAGCGTCAAGGCTCGACAGAGTCGTGTAAAAGTTGATGGAGATCGTGGGAGGCTCTGTTTTCTTGATAAGGGGTAGCGATAATCCAAGTCATAGAGTGGCAGTTCGTTTGGAAATTGTGTCTTTGAATATTAGTATCTGAGGCAAGAGAGCATATGTACCGGTGTCAGTTTTACAAGAGATCAGTTTGAAGATCTCGATATGAGAACCTGGACGCATCCGCAGCTCATGATTACTAACACGATTCCGCTAACCGAAAATTCAATTACGCGACACATCCACACAACCCTCGCCACTTATTATCCGGAACGACACCAGGGCCTCAACGTGTCTAAGCCTAGTATCTTGTAATTGAGATCCATGTTAGGAACGATTCGAGGCACACCGGGCATTCTCCCAGACCTAGTCGCCCCTCCTGCCTAACGTCATGTGTTGGGGGTATAACTTTCTTACTTCTTATCACCTCCTACATACAAAAGAACAAAAAAAAACAAACAGACATAAGAAAGCAAAACGAGGGACCCATGAAATCACCCCAGCCAGCGGAATTCATTCGGTTTTTATTAAGATATATCGTTTATTGACGACCATGCCCCCACCAGGTCATCAATGGCGAAGAACAGCGGGGGCTTTTAGGGTGTTGGATAGGGATTCTGCGAAAAGCACTGGGGTACCCGAACAACAGCCGCCGCTCTCCCCGATAGAGGGGAATTCCCCCTTTTTTCTTGTAGCCAAGGGGATCAGGGGGCGAACAACATTTGAAGCGTCTCTCGATCAATAAAACGAGATTAACGTGGACAAGAGGTGGTATTATAACGTTTCATAGGAGGCGCAGAGGAGAGGGTATGACCTATTACAAAGAGCGCGATAAAACAAACGACGTCGACGTCAGCGAGAACCGGACGTTGCACCACGGTGGAGTTGCCTAGGAGAAGGCACAGTATATCAGTTCTCTTTGAAATTATTCTTACTAAAAATACAAATTAAACAAATTATAAAACAAGATTCCATATTCTTCAAGGTGTTTTTTGTGTTTTTCGTTTTTTCTAAATAATAACATAGCCCGGTGGTTAGTCTAATTGTGTGTTTTTTTGAAAATATATTACTATATTATATATAATAGCCGCAGAACATTTACACAAAATAAGAAACTTTATTTAGAAACGTTATCAGTTTTGTATTCAGAAATATGTAGTTAAAAACATTCATTTAAATATAGAAAATTGCAATTCAATAGTTAGGCTCATTCCAGATACCGCGGTTTTTCTAATATATTAAGTGAACAAGCTTAGGCGATAAAGATTTTTAGAAAAAAATTCCGTTTATACGAAATGTGTTGTAGCGATATCTAAAACTCCGTTTTAAATCACGTGAGCCTTAGGCCGTTTTCAGGAATAATTAATAGGGAAGTTATAGCAAATTCAAGTTTAGCGATTTTTCCTCGATGCCATCGCCAATTATTGTTTCAGTTTAATATTCATTACCCTTTTTCTGAAAAAACACGAGAACCATTTTTTTTCGACAAAGGATCACTGCATATCAGGACTTGAGCACTATCTTTCTTTTCTGTCGCCAAAACTCTATTGTATTTCCATTTTTTTCATGAATTTACTTAGAAAATACCCTGCATCATCATGCCGCATTATTGCAGAAGGTGGCAATAAAGGTTGTTAATAAAACATACACAAAATACAACAAAAACTTTATCTAAAAGAATGTTAAAAAGGCATTATCAAAAAATGAACTGCAGCACAAAATATTTTAAAAGTTTTGTAAGTGCATTGACTAACTGAAAATTTGTCGATATAAAAAAATACAAATTTCGCCATTCATGTTTGTGATGCCTTGCGATCTACCAATAAGCTGCAACTATGAACGTTATGGAGATACGGATTATTCTGCCGGTGCGTATAATAAAACCTGCAATAAGGAATGCTCCTACAAATGTCAAAAGCCAAAGATCAAATTTATAGTGTTGGATGTTATACCCATTGCTGACACGGTAAGGGGAGCTTAAGTCCTAAGGCCACTGGCGAGGCATGAGTCCTGACAGTCAGAGCTGTAAAAACATGTTTTAGAGAAACTTAAAGAAGACTAATCGTAATCTGACGCATAAAACTATGATAAGGAAAAATTAAGAATTCTTTAAGTCAAAGGCAGATGGTAACAGTGACGGAACGTCTCTTCAAGAAAACCACTGAAACAAAAAATCTGTGTTGTCGAGATAGAAAAACCGGACTCCACCGTTAGTGCGACCATTTCTAAGCACCAAGATATCCACCGTAAAAGTTTTGGTGCTGACGAAGCTTCATGTTTATAGCTTATAAATATTCGTTTTCCTATCTTACTGGGCGTGTTTTCGAATGTGTTTGCTCTTCCTGATTGTGGAAATTAGGCCGACCGATATGTTTCGATAAAGCATCATCATCAGACTAGATGACCTCCAAATGGCTGAAAAAGAACAGAACTAGCGTCCTCTTGCAATTATCAGACATTGGCCATCGGAATAAAATGCAGACGCAGCCTCCTCGACTGCCCTTGATGCAGTCTTAGAAGAAAAAATCAAGTCTGAACGATAACAATGAAGAATTAGCCAATACAATTCTCCCTGGTAAAACGATTGAAATCGCTATAAATCAACAAACTAATACGAATGATTAGAACTCTTTTACCCAGTTATGTCATAGGTACTCAGCCAGTGTTTTGCCAAGATTAAGGAACCTAAAGTAGCGTTAATAATTCGTAGCATATTGCTGGGCGATTGTGTTACACGTGAAACGTTCCGGTATCGCTCCGGAACGTTACCGAGCCCGACGCCTACACTCACGCCCCTCATCAGATAACTTAGCACGCGGCACATAATCTTGATCAGAGTTCATTGAATGAACATACTCGCGCAAATGGTTTTTGTTTTCTCGTTTCTCTTCGCCTGTTTTGATAACGTGACCTCCCCCTCAGTCAGTGGGCATAGTGACTCGCTGCTTCACCTTTATGCAAGCTTCATTTTTGGATTTCATCGAAACCTGAACACCGGCCTGACCAGACAAAAACACGTTTCACGTTAAAAGACCCTCATAAGTAGGTTTAAATATTGTTTGTAACGTATATTTTATTAGGTTCCAATTTACGTTACTTTTAAGTTTTTAAATAAAAAGCTATATAGTGATTTGTCTTTCACCTCCTCACCGGTAACGCAGCTGCTGCCAAAGAGTTTTTATTATTACTATGACAGCCCGGAGTTTTCTTCGTGTTTTGAAGATGTTCCTCTAGATTCGTACTGCGATTGGGTGCCTTTCCACCGAAAGTCGCTGCTATAGGAAATTGAAAACGGGCCTTAGAATCATGACCCAACAATTTCTATGTGTGATATACTCTGCAGTATCTCTCTGTCAAAGTGATTCGTAAGAAAATTAAAAAAGATCATGTTGAAAGGTCATCCGCATAATATTGACTTGCAACTACACCATTGTAAATATTTATACGCGGAAATAAAAATAAAATGTGTGTGTGTCTTATTAAACTTTACATGTAATGAATATATATATTGTTACACTTAACGGCTATAATGAAAATGAATACAATTTTGCTTTTGTAGAGAAGGTCTTAAAAATCGGTTTGTGAAATTATGACCTGTTCCTTAGGTTGTTTAGTTCAAACTCTTTTTCTCGACTTTGGTGAAATTGAGTTTGTCACACCATTACGCTTAAACTATATTAAGAGCTTACGGGAGCCAAGTGCTACTTGTCGTTCCAGGGCATAAAGTACAAATAAAAATAAAACTCTTCCTACACAATTTTCAAACAATGTTGAGCCAGAGCAGCTACAAACGGAAAGTCTATAGAATTTGTTTTGTTTTTTTCATTTTTACCCATTTACACCCCAAGAACCAAATATTTCCATTTTTAATATGGTAGAGTCCACGGGACTGTCTGTTAGATTCGTTATCTGGACAAAATAAAGTGCGCAAGAACAGAACAAGTCAAGTTGCTATGTAATCCCATGCTCTCGAGCAGTAAACACAAACATTTGTATGACGCCAAAAGGCCGTTACTTTTAGCATAAACAACAAAAAATAAAACATCATTTTCTTTGGGAATAGGAGAAACCTGTCATCTCCCCCAGTTTTTTCTGGGATTTGGGATTTTCTTAAATAGGTCTTGCACCTGCACTTATCATTCCTGTAAAGAAGCTTCCCAAGATATCAAAGGGTGTACGCAACATTCACTTTTCTCTTGGAACCTGTACTTTCAATTCACGCCGCCGGTACTAACAAATTTATTAGAATGACATCTAAATTGTTTCCCTAGTCTTTATTTTAAACTTGTTGTCAGTAACCCGGCATGCTACAAGGATCAAACTTTTTGAGAACACGAACTGAGTCAGGCAGACGTGGAATAGGATACTTAAATTTTCACCCCAATTACACATGTTCTCAGTGCAAAAAACAGCTCTGTAAGCATTCCACTGGACGATACTGATACAAAGTTCCCGCAGTGCTATGGGCGTTACCAATATCATGTGAAGAAATACTTTACTCCTAAGCTGCAAATAAAAAAGCACATGTAAGCGCCTTACGCTTGGTTAAAATATAAGTATCGTATTACCAAAAAAGTAACTCATGTTAAAGTGACTATAATATATTATTTAGAAAAATGGAGTATTTTCAAAATTTATCAAGTCTATATGTTTGCAATGGTGAAAGACACCTTGCATCACTACTAGCGGCGATGTACACTCTGCGAACCTGGCAAAGCAGTTTGTATCACTGCCTCATGAATGTCGTCTCTCATTGCAAGAGTAAACTCAGGTTTATTGTATCAAAGAACACAGTAGCTATTTATCGAATTTGTTTAGTTGGGTAAATTAAAAAAAAATATATTTACAAACTATTGAAAATTTGACGAACGCGCTAATTTAGAGTGCACACTACAAATAAAATACCAATTCAGGATAAAACAAATATCATATCAACCTTGCTAGACACCTAAACCTATTCAAAATCTGTCGTGTGTAAAAAAAATCTCATTACTATAGAAGAGATGTGTATCTTTACGTGGGTGCTCGAAACAACTTAGCCCTAATTTAATAGGTTAAAAATAGTGAACTGCGACGCAGACCAACTAAGAAGCACGTCTCTGTCAAACGTGTTCCTTATTTTGTCTGCGTTTTCATTCACGCTTTTTAATCTTTTAAATGTTATTAACCAACTAGATCCAACAAATATTTAGTGTAACTAATGTCCTGATTCAACAAAAAATTGAGCCGCGTTTCCTAAAGCAAATGTATCGTGAGCTAACAAAGACGCGCGGCATTAACCCGGCTCACGACCAGGACTACGCAGCATTTTATACAATCGGCCGAGGGGTTTCCGGCATCGCGCGTTTTAATTTTCCTGTTCAGGCACGAAATCCGCTGTCTGAGCTACGCAATTGCCTATTGAGGTATTTCGCGCACAAAGTAAATTGAAGAAGAGAAGAGAAAAGAGTACTTTGACCTTGAGTTACTGGAGGCCTTCCAGATCCTCTGTGAGGACAGGAATGATATTAGTGTAGAATCCGTGACGCTGTCAAACAAGGAAACAGAGTTCTTTCAACTGACAATAAAGGGCTCACACGAGCCTGGATGAACGATCCACTATCATTGACGGGGCCGGTGGTAGATGCACGAGTTCGCGGCGGATGTTTTGGGTTTTTTCTTCCTCTTTTTTTTCTTGTCAGTAAAGATAGCTGTGAATGGCGCTCTTTTTTATCCTGCTCTTCTTCTCGCGGCGTTTTGCGCTAAATACATCATTAAGATAGACTACAAACTAGCAATGTCAACTTTATTACAGAAAGCCGGCCGTGCTGAGTGGGGAGGAAAGAAAACAAAATAAAAAACCCACTTCTGACACAGCTTTGTTTTTAGGCTTGTATGTTTTTTTATTTTTTGTGTATTTCCAACAACCTGCTGTACCAAATTGTCATAAGAGTAACTTTATATCATACTAAAACGTCGCAGCTGTATGTGATATCTAGCTATCCAAAAAAGGTAATTCATTTTTTTCATAGAAATTGCGCATTTCATTACTACCTTAATTTTTGCGCGAATTTTACATTTGAAAATCTAGTTAGCGACATAACGGAAGTGCGTCAAATGGCTATCCTTTGACTAAGGTTCGCGTGGTATTCACACACAACATTTGGCGTACGTCAGTGAAACTCCTCTTTACATTGGTTACATCACCGCTCTTTAAACAATATCAGTTAAAAGACTGGTTTTCATTTACTCTATTAATTTATTCGGAAACATGAATATGTTTTTGCGGACGGCACCTCAAAGGTTGACGGCATACAAAAAGACAAAAAAAAAATCCTTTCGTGTAGGGTGCATTTCAAATATAGCTAATCCTGTGAGATGTTGTCGGCACCGAGCTCCCTCCAGTCGCTTATGGGAGCGTTCTCTCGATTGGCTGTCGGGGGCCACTTTTAGGTGCAGTGGGTGTCCTTCATGTATGATAATTGTTTGAGTACATGGCACCCGACATTTTCAGCTGTGCACCGGTGCCCCAAACTCTAAATAAGCTCGGGATATAAGCTTTCGAGTGGAAACTGATCCAATATGGGGGATCGAAAGTGCTCCACGGGAACCAGCGGCGCGGTGTGGTATATGTACTAATATGAACACCGTTTTTATATATCCTCTTGAAATGCGGCTTAGGGAAACTAAAAGGAGACGTTGAAAATTTCGAGAACACCGAACCAAATATTGCTTACTCTAACCATGCTCGCGGCAAGCGAACAGATAGTTTTTTTTATTTTTTTTTATGTTATACAAAATGAGTTTGTGCCTCGCTCATAAATAGCGTTAAGACCAGGCATGGTGTTTTCGTTAGCCTGTTCAGGATAATTTTAAAGGTAACTTGAATTGATATTTCTATTCTTGGTCAACGTTATGATTATGGTGGGCATTAAAAGGCAAGATGGTTTATTGGTATATTATATAAATAAATAGACGGGATCACATTTTTTTATATACATTTTTGAACACATATTGTATTTGGAGGGAGGACGGTCAATCTCAAATTTGCCATGTCAAAACATTTTTAGTCAAACTATCGTTGAAGGCTGTACGGTGCAAAACATGCCACGCTTGCACACTCCTGCAAACCGAAAGTAAGCGTGCAAAAATAGCACAGAGGACCATTACACCGGCCTCTGCCTGCCGCGGAAAAGTAGCTTCTCCGATAATGCCGACCCACGTGGCCGTGTTGCTGTTAAGTTGTAACGTCAAAATGTGCGACCGAAATATCAAAATGCTCTCAATGTTTCTACGAACATTTGCTGCATGGTTATGCAACTAAAATAATTTATTTAAGTTTTGGAGAAAAGTTGGTTGAATATTTAATAAAAGTTTCCTTAGGTGAATAAGTGTACGAGGTTTGTCTTGATATCTGTTCGGGTCTCTTTAAAACCGCGTGAAATTTCCCGGAGCCAAGCAAGACGTAAATGTTCCGAATATAAAACGAAACATAATCAATTGAAAGAACACGAACTTTCAGAAAATTCATTACAGTAACTTTAGTTGATAATATTAGGCAAATCATACCACTTCATATAGTGGGCGCTGTCGTATATATACGTTATTGATCAAAGTGTCGAACCGAAATTTTTGACGGATCGGTTTCGGTTCGGGTTCACGGCTTTCGGTTCGGTTCCGGTTCAGTTTTGGGGAGCAAGAAATATCGGTTCAAATCGGTTTGAGCCGGTTTGACCGGCTAAATTGAGAATATATTTCCGCGTTGTTCTGGCAATAGACACAATTTGGCCCATGAAACGATTAACTATAGTTTCTTCTATCGTCCGTCCAATTCACTTTTGTTTTCAGGCAGCAAAATATCAAATTCAATTACTTAATTTCGACGCAACAGTTAAAGAGAATCTACACTAACGTTCATGACGTCTAGTTCATACGACTAAACATCCCTCTGTTTACTAGTCACATTTATATTTTACCTGCACCAAAATGTTTAAGTACAATAGTAAAGAGTTGAGCTTTTTTTGCATACCTGTAAATAGATCAGCTTGAAATTTAGTACAATACTGTCTTTTCCTGTCCTTTCTTTCTTCGTGTTTATGTAAAATTCCAAAGTTTGAGTTGATCTAATTAAACCTTATAAAGTGTTGTCGCGAAGTGTAGCAGGTCGCATAAAATACCCGCGATATGTACAACTTTGTGTCGCAGTATTAAAAGTTAAATCGTGATTGTGCCCTTGAACTAAGGAATTAAATAAAATTATTTTGTTAAAATTAATCAAATAAAATTATTATACATAAAAGTATGAAATGGGCACCTCGTGGCCATATGTATCATGAAATATGGTTTACGAAATACGTTTCACGATATATATGGACGGCACAACTGATCTAAAAGCAATGTAGTTTTCAAATTGTCACGAACGTCTTAAGATAATTCCTTTCAGTCTACTTTCTATAGAAACGCCGAGCGGCAATCACAATGCTTGTTTTTCTAACCAAACATTGTTTACACTCAGCACCGCATATGGTTGCGAATAATCATGCAGAAAAGAGTAATTCAAATTCTTCACTCTAATTGTACGCACCTACACACTCAGATCGAATCTGGCCCAAAATAGCAGTTGCCCAAGTAAAAATTATCTTATACAGGATAAGCTGGTATAGCTTATCCTGTATAGGTTTGTTCTTGACGAGATGCCGAACAATATAATTTGCAAATGAGCATAACGCTTGCTAACCGATGATTTTAACGCGATAGCATTAGGAGCTCATGTCGCAGAAAAGCCAATTTCGGTTGCGTGACTCAAAAATCCTGATTGGTCGATAGGGTAATGACGTCACAGCGACATGCCCTCGCGCAGGAATTTCAAACAACTCTCAATGATCACGCGAAACGTGATATCACGCGGGGAACGAAAGTGATTGAAACGTGACATATAATGTGAATGAAAGGTCGACGTATATCTCAAATGATCTCACTTTATAAAGTAATTCCTTTGTCGAAAAGAAATAATTTAAGACATTTGAAGTGGGATTCGAACCCACAACCCTTCGGGTGCGAGTTCCAGACGGGTTCCTTACTGTACTCAATTTCACCTTCTGTACGAGCGTGGACGATCGTATGAGCCGAAGAGCCAATCCAACAGCGCAAATAGTGCAACGTCATGTCGTGCTCTCTGCGCTTGATAGGACAAGCCGGCGGAGGAGCACGCACAAAGAGATGGCGAATACCAGCTAGCGTTATTAACTGCAGAGAGCACGTCATGAGGTTGTGCCTCTCTCGCTGTTTGATTGGCCCTTCGGCTCATAACATCGGCCGCTCTCGGACCTCAGCTGAAACGAACTATAGGCCACGCGAGGCACGCTTGTCCGGCCAATGAGAGGCGATGCGAACGAGGCCCGTTCACGCCATCGCGTTCCACTTTTAAAGAAGAAGTTTAAGCGTCCTCCAAGACTCTTTTTTGTTAGTGTAAAGCGAAGTAGTATTTCATGTTCCACTCGAGATGGCAGCGACTTAATTGGATACTTTCTGACTGTTTGCGTGCGTAATCGTCATAGTTCCGCCGCGCACCCCTGTGTGCTTTGTTTTTGTCCAGCCCAAAGACACATAAAAGGAATGCTCACCACATAAACAAGGCAATCGCAAACTTCTATATGTGTGATAAGTTATACGTGTGAGGAACGCGTACTTATTTAAATTGGTTGCGAAATCAGAAATGTGTAATCTGTGTTTGGAGCTCAGCACGCGTTTCCTTTCTCTCCAACCCGAGCGCGGGTGTATGATGAACGTTGGCGTCATAGGATAGGCACCAGGCCACCTGGCCAATTCTGGCTCCGGGTTGAAGGGATGAACGATGCTCATATTTTTTCTAATACTTTTGTTGACTGCCATCGCCTAGAAAGAAGAGCTAAGCAAGTTTAATCAGTTATTAACGTTAGGGAGTGAATCTAGCAGTATTTAGTGGATATAGAAGGATCGTTTTATGGTTCCTTTAAACAAAATACAGAGGTGGTCGCAATTTGAGGAATAACTTGAGAACGAGGCTCCTGTGAGATTTAAAGCGACTGCCAACGTTCTACTGTCCCTCTGAGGCCTCTAGCATCTTTTTTTTTCTACAAGTATTCGTCCCGTACAAACATGTAGTTCTTGTAACGTCTTATTAATAAGTCGCATTTAGTCATTTCAATACTTCTATTCTCGGGCACATCTTTCCAAGGCAGTTCAGCAACAACGAAGAAATGTTTGGGTGCCTGAATGATTTAAAATTGGTCGTACAACATTTTTTGTACTTTCAGTAAATACTGCTAAGAAGTAACCCCTGACGTTGATAGCTTGCGAAAACATCCCTTAGTTTCCCCCTCCCCGCAATAGCACAGGCAGAAAAAAGAAAGGAAAGAGACATCTGTAGATCACCTCCTAAACTCGCAATTGGAACAAGCGGCCACGTGATCTGACGCTTATTATATACCGTCAGTTTTCATCAGAGTCATGCGCTAGGGTTTGGAAAGCAAAAGCTTGGGCTGAGCTTGTTCTTGTTAGAGTTGGGCTATTACCATATTTAATTGAACATGAGACGTCACCCGAACGTTTGGCGTTGCTGATTGTCATGAACCCGAGCACTCGACTCGGGGTTATGAAAATCGCTTACGTCATGGTGTCACGTGACTTTCGGTGCGAAATCGGGATGTCATGTTACGTCACAATTTCAACAAGTGAATAGATCTAGTGACTTCCTCATATTGAATCGCTTGACGAAGCGAGTCACGTGACGTCACGGGGTCATGTGACATTACTTGACAGCATGTATTGACACCATGACGTCACGTAACAACGTGACACATGGTTAATAATAGTTAAACACAAAAGCGCCTCGAAAACCCACAATTATTCATACATTGGAATTCTGTATATGACGATTTGTTCAATAGATTGAAATACAGCTTCCAATTTGTTATTGCAAAATAATAATTTTGGGATACTGACAAAAAAAAACTGCAATCATTTTGAACTGGTTACCGCAATATATATATAGCGGTAACAGTTTAAAATGATTGCAGTTTTTTTTAGTCAGTATCCCAAAATCAATATGTATAAATATATATATATATATATGTATGTATATATATAACTGAGAAGAAAAAACTTAGTGAAAACAGCAACAACGGACGATATATTCTTCGACCGAAACGTCGAAGAATAAATCATCCGTTGTTGCTGTTTTGTTGGTTCCTGAACGACGGAGCTCAGCCTCCCAGATCAACTTTGCTTCGGCCCGCGTCTGAATGTTTCTCTCTTCTCCCGCCACCGACCGTTCTGTTCTGCATTTTTCTCGATGTCATCACAATGTGAAGCAAGCGAGGGAGCAGGTTCTTTTTTTTTTGCAATCTTGCATTAAATACGCTTGACAATTTAAGTATTGTAAATACACCGGATTTGCGTAGACTGTGACTCTAGTGCATCGGTTAACAAAACTATATATTTCAAAGAACGCAGATCGTTCCTGATCGAGAGTCGAGATACCGCTTCCGGTCTAGACAATGATGCAATATAGCCGTGCAGAAGTCCACAGACCTCGTAAACAAATACGGACATGCTAGGCAGTATCAGTCAAATAGGTACGCATCAATCAATGACTGAGATCTACTAAAAAAGTGAATAAACTGGAAAAAAAAACCGAAACTAACAATTTTTATTTTAAGAGTCACATACGTCCAAGCAACTTCAGGAGCTCGGGAATCCACTGGGCTCTCACGAACCCAGTTTGAGATTTTATATTAAAGTTGTGCGGTATTAGACACATACCTTGGATGAAGATGCGGCGGGAGCTCCAGGAGCGATGACGGCGCGAAGTATATGGGACACGAACCTCGTGGTAGAGAACGCAAGACTTCAGCCATGGCGGCGTAAGCCGCCGATCACCGAACATCGGCTCACTAAATGCTACAGTGATGACCTGAGCCCCTTTATCCAGACAAGCGGTGCCACAGTCTTTAACAAAATTATAAGCGGAGAGGTAAAACAAACTTGAAAAATAAACTTCCCTCCAACCTCTGTCACAGGTAGTATTACAGGTTTAAGCCAATTAATAAATAAAATATAATACCCAAATTGCTTTTATTTAAATAATAAATTCTAATTTGAGGAAGGGAAGAAGCACAACCACCCATCGGAACGAGCCTGCAATATCCGCGGGGCAATTATTGTTTTATTTACAAACATATTTATATTCTCTTTGGTAATTTATGTGTCTTGTTCCTTCATCTGTTCTCCGATTGTTCCTTCTTGCAGATGTTCTGGTTGTTAAAATGATATTCTTTACCTTAAAGTAATAACATGAAGAATGGACAATACCTAACTATTTATATCTATGCAAAATACTCCAAAAGCCGGGAGACGTCATAATTAAAATAAGTACACCGACTTGACATAACAGGAAAAACAACTTCATTAGACGTTTCGCCTCCCATGCGGGAGGCATCATCAGTAGTTACACAGCAAATGCAGGGTTCAACCTAAACTCAACGCTATTTATCACGAATGTCCGTATAAGCTTCGTGGAGAGGGCCGCGGTTTTTGTTGCACACGGATGTGTCCCTGCGAAGAAACCACGATTCTAGAAGCTTTCGGGGCCCCCATCTGTCCTCTCTCGCCAAGGTCGTCGCGGCCGGAAAGTCGAAAGAATGCCCCATTGTCCACGCATGGTCCACCAGTTCAGTCTTCAGTCGCGTCGCGTGGGATGCGTACGTGACGTCACGCTTGTGTTCTTTGAGTCTGGTATCTCTCCTCCGTCCGGTTTCACCAATGTAGGACGCTGGGCAGTCATTGCAGGGGATCTTGTAGATAAAGCCTCTTTGGACGTTCGCCGGGGTTGGGTCCTTTGGTTTGGAAACGGAATTTCCAATAGTTCTGTATGGCTTGAAAACAGTTCGGATGCCAAGGGGCCTCAAAGCGCGACTAAGAGGTTCGGAGACTCCTTTGACATAGGGGATGCACACGACATTCTTATCTCTTTCCCTTTCGCACGGTTCCACATTTTGTTTCATTTTTTTTTTTGACCTCGTCAACAAAACGCCTCGGGTAGTGACGTTTCACCAAAGCTCCCTGTAAATGAGTCATCTCATTTGCGCCATGGAGCTCGTTAGATGACACGGTATTTGATCTCTGTACAAACGATCGCACTACTGATTTCTTGTGTTGCACTGGGTGATGGGACAAAAAATCCAAAAAATTATCTGTTTCACATGGTTTGCGGTACACTCCCGTTTTAATCCTGTGGTTCGGCTCGCCTGTCCTTATTACAGATACATCTAGGAAGGGCAATTTGCCCTGCTGTTCTGCCTCGCAAGAAAACTGTATCGCGGGGTGAACACTGTTTAGCTCCCGGTGGAAATCATTAGCATGACTTTTATCTAAAATGACGAAAGTGTCATCCACATATCGGCGGTAAAATTTGACCGAGAACAGAACTTTTTTCAGCACTTTCTCCTCAATATGCTCCATAACGAGATTGGCAACACTGACGGATACCGGGCTCCCCATCGGACACCCGTTCACCTGATGATACGTCTCCCCAAGGAAGGCGAAAAAACATTGGTTTAAGCAAAAACGCAAAAGTAAAATTATATCATCAACGTGAAGTGACGTGCGTGCTTTTAGGCTTTGATCATCAAGTAGACGCTCGCGTGCGACATCAATGGCAACATCGTTAGGAACATTAGTGAAAAGGGAAACTACATCAAAAGAAAACATGCCTTCATTCGGAAGGAGGGTCTGGGCGCGGACTAACTGAACGAATTCTTGGGAATTCTGCACACAAAGACCATTTTTCCCTGTCACCGGCGCCAGTAGCTCTACCAAATATTTTGACAGGTCGTACGTGGGGCTACCGGTAAAGGATACAATCGGGCGGAGAGGACATTCTGGTTTGTGCACTTTAGGTAGGCCGTACATTTTAGGTGTGCATCCGTCGGAGGAAAAAAGGCGGCGGTACAGAGAATCATTTATCCTACCCTTCTTTCGAAGTTCCCGGAGATGATCAACTAACGAACGTTCGGTTTTCCCAGTTGGGTCGCGAGCTAGTTTGACAAAGTGTGCGGGATTACTGAGAACGTTATACATTTTCTGGTCGTAGTCGGTCTTGTCGAGAATCACCGTTCCCCCACCCTTATCAGCACGTACAATGACGATCGACTGATCAGCTCTCAACTCCTGCAACGCCTTGCGTTCATGCTGGTCCAGGTTTGGCTGCGGCGGCTTGGCATTGTTCAAAATGGACAACACTCGACTTCGGGCAAGGTTGACGCCAGTCTCGCTAGATATGTGGCGGAGTTTCTCCTCGATTTCGACAATGAAGTCACGCTTGGGGACGTATCGAGGTGCCATTGCAAAGTTGAGACATTTTGAAAGAAGACTCACGTGGTGGTCCGTCAATTCCTTGGAAGAGTAGTTGAACACAGTCCTTTTCTCGTTCTGGGAAGTTGGTTCTGGGGGCATTAACCGTGCGAGCTTCTTGTTGTGCAGTTCTGACTGTTTGTTATTTTCCATGTGCTCGGCCTGTTTTCGTGCGACGAAAATACTGCGGAGGTCATCATACTGCAGCACGTGTCGAAGGTTCCGTTCCGCCGTCGCCTGTCGTTTTTTGGCGTGGTTGATCCGTTGCTTGTTATCCTGAACACGGGCCTTGACACAGTTCAGGCTGAAATCTCGAGCGAGCTTGCGTCCGTAGGGGGTATCCACGAGCGGCTTGCAGCGCAGCCCTTGAGGATTGAGGCCACGTTGAATGCATTGACGGTTGAAGTCCTGGTGGCACTCCAGTCGTACAATAGTCGTTGACAAGTTCAGGTATTCCCTCACATTGCTGAGGGCCACAGAACCGTAAATGTTACGGATAAATGCAAAAATACTCCAAAAGCCGGGAGACGTCATAATTAAAATAAGTACACCGACTTGACATAACAGAAGAAACAACTTCATTAGACGTTTCGCCTCCCATGCGGGAGGCATCATCAGTAGTTACACAGCAAATGCAGGGTTCAACCTAAACTCAACGCTATTTATCACGAATGTACGTGTAAGCTTCGTGGAGAGGGCCGCGGTTTTTGTTGCACACGGATGTGTCCCTGCGAAGAAACCACGATTCTAGAAGCTTTCGGGGCCCCCATCTGTCCTCTCTCGCCAAGGTCGTCGCGGCCGGAAAGTCGAAAGAATGCCCCATTGTCCACGCATGGTCCACCAGTTCAGTCTTCAGTCGCGTCGCGTGGGATGCGTACGTGACGTCACGCTTGTGTTCTTTGAGTCTAGTATCTCTCCTCCGTCCGGTTTCACCAATGTAGGACGCTGGGCAGTCACTGCAGGGGATCTTGTAGATAACGCCTCTTTGGACGTTCGCCGGGGTTGGGCCCTTTGGTTTGGAAACGGAATTTCCAATAGTTCTGTATGGCTTGAAAACAGTTCGGATGCCAAGGGGCCTCAAAGCGCGACTAAGAGGTTCGGAGACTCCTTTGACATAGGGGATGCACACTACATTCTTATCTCTTTCCCTTTCGCACGGTTCCACATTTTGTTTCATTTTGTTTTTGACCTCGTCAACAAAACGCCTCGGGTAGAGACGTTTCACCAAAGCTCCCTGTAAATGAGTCATCTCATTTGCGCCATGGAGCTCGTTAGATGACACGGTATTTGATCTCTGTACAAACGATCGCACTACTGATTTCTTGTGTTGCACTGGGTGATGGGACAAAAAAGAAGGGTAGGATAAATGATTCTCTGTACCGCCGCCTTTTTTCCTCCGACGGATGCACACCTAAAATGTACGGCCTACCTAAAGTGCACAAACCAGAATGTCCTCTCCGCCCGATTGTATCCTTTATCGGTAGCCCCACGTACGACCTGTCAAAATATTTGGTAGAGCTACTGGCGCCGGTGACAGGGAAAAATGGTCTTTGTGTGCAGAATTCCCAAGAATTCGTTCAGTTAGTCCGCGCCCAGACCCTCCTTCCGAATGAAGGCATGTTTTCTTTTGATGTAGTTTCCCTTTTCACTAATGTTCCTAACGATGTTGCCACTGATGTCGCACGCGAGCGTCTACTTGATGATCAAAGCCTAAAAGCACGCACGTCACTTCACGTTGATGATATAATTTTACTTTTGCGTTTTTGCTTAAACCAATGTTTTTTTCGCCTTCCGTGGGGAGACGTATCATCAGGTGAACGGGTGTCCGATGGGGAGCCCGGTATCCGTCAGTGTTGCCAATCTCGTTATGGAGCATATTGAGGAGAAAGTGCTGAAAAAAGTTCTGTTCCCGGTCAAATTTTACCGCCGATATGTGGATGACACTTTTGTCATTTTAGATAAAAGTCATGCTAATGATTTCCACCGGGAGCTAAACAGTGTTCACCCCCGCGATACAGTTTTCTTGCGAGGCAGAACAGCAGGGCAAATTGCCCTTCCTAGATGTATCTGTAATAAGGACAGGCGAGCCGAACCACAGGATTGAAACGGGAGTGTACCGCAAACCATGTGAAACAGATAATTTTTTGGATTTTTTGTCCCATCACCCAGTGCAACACAAGAAATCAGTAGTGCGATCGTTTGTACAGAGATCAAATACCGTGTCATCTAACGAGCTCCATGGCGCAAATGAGATGACTCATTTACAGGGAGCTTTGGTGAAACGTCACTACCCGAGGCGTTTTGTTGACGAGGTCAAAAACAAAATGAAACAAAATGTGGAACCGTGCGAAAGGGAAAGAGATAAGAATGTAGTGTGCATCCCCTATGTCAAAGGAGTTTCCGAACCTCTTAGTCGCGCTTTGAGGCCCCTTGGCATCCGAACTGTTTTCAAGCCATACAGAACTATTGGAAATTCCGTTTCTAAACCAAAGGACCCAACCCCGGCGAACGTCCAAAGAGGCGTTATCTACAAGATCCCCTGCAGTGACTGCCCAGCGTCCTACATTGGTGAAACCGGACGGAGGAGAGATACCACACTCAAAGAACACAAGCGTGACGTCACGTACGCATCCCACGCGACGCGACTGAAGACTGAACTGGTGGACCATGCGTGGACAATGGGGCATTCTTTCGACTTTCCGGCCGCGACGACCTTGGCGAGAGAGGACAGATGGGGGCCCCGAAAGTTTCTAGAATCGTGGTTTCTTCGCAGGGACACATCCGTGTGCAACAAAAACCGCGGCCCTCTCCACGAAGCTTACACGTACATTCGTGATAAATAGCGTTGAGTTTAGGTTGAACCCTGCATTTGCTGTGTAACTACTGATGATGCCTCCCGCATGGGAGGCGAAACGTCTAATGAAGTTGTTTTTTCTGTTATGTCAAGTCGGTGTACTTATTTTAATTATTTATATCTATGTACAGATATTCATACATACAAACGTTCTCATTCAGAATGGTTTTCATTGATGTAATTCACAAGCCAGTGATTTTTCCCACTTTTTAATGTGTTGTTTATGTGCCTATAAGATCTGATATTCCATGAAAGGTTCCAGTCAGAAAATCTGACTATATTAAGGATGAGTGATGTAATCTTAGAGGCGCTGATTAGGATGAAATTGAATTGCAGATATGAAATGCAATTATATGGATGTGGGATGTAGAAAGTTTGTTCAAAGGACTGTTTTTGATGGTGTCGCTATAGAAATTGGAATCGATCAATGAGGAACTAGAGAATACATTGTTGTGACCGTTTCAAAGTTTCTTTTGAAGGCTTGCTTTGATGGTGTGTTGAATAATGTTCGGTAAAATGTTAGATACCTGCATTAGAAGAAAATAACCTAAACGGCTGCAATTTTCAATTTTGGTTGCGCAATCAAACACTAATATGCTACTATATCTAAACATTGTTAATATATCTTAATGTAATTAGTTTCTCTATGTTATTAATATAGTTCTTTACAAAGTTCGAAAATATTAAGGCGCTCAAAAAATAATTGTTTTATTACCCATAATGGAATATACAAGGTGCATGATTATGTAAGATATTTGTTAAAGCACTTCCGCGTATGATAATGGCATAAATGCTATTTTAAAGTTTTCACCATACTTTGGGGTGTGTTATGTTTGTTTGTTTTTACATTCATTTACATATATACTTTTTACATCATTTGCATTGGTAATGTTCGCGGCTTTAAGCTTTGCAGATGTCTTATACAGCTGGGAGGAGGTTTCCTCTTCCTTATTTTTTTACATTAAGGTATATTTTATCTGCATTGTCTAATTCAACTCTTCTTTACTCTGTCGAATTATGCTGACGACCTGTCATTTTTGAAATTATCTTTGTCTTTATATTGTATATTTGTTCGTAATAGTTTTTATTTCTGCAACGATGTTTCAATGTGATGCTTTTGGCGTTGGAATACAGTTTTGCTGGTCATTGTCATGTGAAAGCTTTTTTTTTCAAGGTTCAGTTGTTTCAGGTGCTTCCGTGCAGCATATTTTATTCTATATAACCTTAGCTATTTTCTTTTTGTTTGTTGTTTGTGAGTCCGCAAGAACAAGTCCGCAAGACCGGGCGGTTTTATGTTTATGATGGTTTATCAAGTAACCCCCTACCGACCCGATGTGGATGGCACGCCAGGAACAATTTTGTCATCTTTCGTACAAGGTTTTCCTGCTGCATGTACATTTGTTCTTTGGCCTTTTTATTGGATCTCTCTCTCCGCTTGTATAAATCTCATCATGTCCTCTAGTATTTTTGTTCCTTTATTATTTAACAATATTGCAGATTTGACTGCGGTATTGAAGTTAGCATAATTAAGTTGGATTAATTTAAGCCGAAAAAAGTGTCGTGGGCAGGTGGTGAAGTATTGTCCAAAGTCGATTTGCTTCTTTCCACAAGAGCATTTGTTTGCATTAGAATTTTAAACTTGAAAATAATGAATGGAAATTTGCCATGGCATGTGATTATTTGTGCAAAGAATTTTGGTGGTGGGAATGTGTTCGGAATGTTGTTTTTACTTAGAACTCATGAACTTAGGAAAATTTAGCATTTTTATCTGTCTTTTATATAGAGGACATGTTTCATCGTAAACGGAATGGTTGGTAGTTAGTGCAGTTCCTTGTCGTTCATTGGATTTGCAACATGCAGTGCATTTTGTTTTCTGTGTTGCATTTCCCTTCATGTACTGTGCTGCAACCAGCACACACCGTACCATCTCCTTGACAGCAGCAACGAGTAGGGCCGTATAGACCATCTACTGTATTACCCAAGCATCAATGAGAATGCAGAGATCGGTGTTCCACGCTCCCCACGCGCACGCCTTCCCCGTATAAAATATTCGAAGTAAATAACCAGAATAAAGCTTTGACGAACGCGCGTGCAAAATGCCATTTGTTTTAGGTATTTGCTTTAGAAGAGTTACTACTGCTGACGCAAGCACGTGTGGCACGTGTAATAACAATTCCTGCATTCTTCTTGATGCTTGGGTAATATAGATTTCGGTTTATTGGCAGCGTTTCGAGCGTCCTACCGCGTGGAAGTATTTTGAAATTGTATCGCGTGTCCTTCCGAGATATTTAAACTCCTTCAAGATATTGAAGAGTGCAGCGTATGTTTCGAAAGATAGTGTTCGGGTTCCACTAAATTGATCTAGAAACACATTTTCATAGTGATCTGCTCCTCCATAATTTCTAGTGTGTTCTGTTCCTTCGAAGTTGGAAGTACGGTTTCACGGGTGACCGACAAGCTTTAAAATTTACGACCCGTTACCTTGAATTGTGGTTTGAATAGCGTTGCGAATTTTAGGGGTCAGCAGTTCTTTCATTGATTCATCGCTCTCAATGGCTGCTTTGAGTCGTTCCAAAGCGTCCTTGTTGGTCGCTTGCACAATCACTCTGTTTGAAGCCATGTTTTTTATGGATACGTATTGAATGTTGAGTGACATCGGATTAAATTTAGATGTAATTGCATTCCAGGTGTTAAACTCTGGTTTCCCATAGACCAGGAGGGTTTCTCTAGATTTGTGATTAGGTTTTGTGACCGCTTCAGCTTCTATTGCATTTGCAGTAGGTACTGCCGAAGTCCTGGCATGGGTTCCTGCTGCAAGGACTGAGGCGTATATCTGAGGTATTTCGCTTCCTCTTTTCTCCCTTGGAGATGGGCTATCTCCATAGACACCGGTTTCATGGAGTCTCCGAATTAATGTTCTTGGTTAAATCTGATCACGCTTCATATGACAGGCTCTTAGCGCGTCGCTAAGAGCTTGACCATTGGTTCTTTTATGGCGGCATAATGGCACAACGCTAATGCCACGACGGGTTTGAGAATAGTCGAGGAAACTAACACCGACGGAGCCGATGAGGCTTCGTCTGATGTATCGCGGTCGGCGGAGGTCGATGATGTTTCGTTCATTGTTTTCCAATTGTGATATGCATTAACCTGCCGTGCAACTCATAAGGCGTCGAAAATGGCAGCAGTGTAAGATATTGTGCACGGTGTAGTTGACCAATATTTTATGTATTAGTTGTTGTTATATCGAAATAAAGTCTCGTTGGAATTGCTAACACATCCGCTGCTAGATAGTGAGATTCGTACAATTGGGTAGCTTGTAAAATAAAAACAAAAATGATTGAAAAACGCGGATGAGCCGTTCCTTTGCTTACGGTGAAAAGGAATATATATTGTTATTCTCACGTTTTTCTTAATTTTAATATGAGAACACACGGGTATTGCTTACGTGGGGTTAACTCTCTTTGTGAGGTTTTCTTTCCCCGAAAAAGAAAGTTGGCGTTTCTATTAGTTGTTTTTTTTTTCGGTGCGATGGTTTTTCGCAGTGTGGGTAAAACTATGTGTAGAAGATCGTTATATTCGGGGGCAGAGTTGGTGCAAACGCTTCCAGTCTTAAAGACCAGCTGTTGATTTAGTAAAACATGAACAACCCAGAAGGGAGTGATGATGTGGGTATTTTGGTCACAGGACTTTGGTGAAGATGCGGTGGGCGCGCCAGGAGTGATCGCGGGACAAGGAATGGAACACGAAGCGCGTGGCAGAGAACGCGAGGCATCAGCCATGGTGCCGGAAGCCGCCGAACATCGGAACATTTTCTGAATAAATACTACAGTAATGACCTAAACCCCTTTCTCCGAAAGACGCGGTGAGCGAGAATACCACAAAGTGTTCCTTCTCAAATATCGTACACAGGAATGTGGCATATAATCAGAATATCTGTACGGCTATTGACACGCTTTAAAATTAGTGTGAAACTTTACACTTGGAATAAACAAACTGTTGCCGAGGCACAATGTAATGGCTGTGATTCTGAAGTTACTATATCCCTTTTTTATAAACGATGCACCGTTCCACTGAAAAATGTAAGCACCAAAATAAGTTTGTTCTCCCAGATATTCCTCGTACTTATTAATTTTTTGGGGAAAAAAAAAAGGGGGGGGGGGTACACGTTAATATATGATATCTAAAACAAGACCTGTTATTATGACCATTTTAGAAAAAGTAATGCAAATTTAAGACTCGAAATTCTTCCTGTGGTACAAGGCTGAGCTTAATTCCTCCTCTACGTAAAAAACTATTTCCCTCAGGACGTCTACTGTTTCAAGGCTTATAACACTCGGATTTTTTGTGGCTTAGGTAGTAGTTTGTTTCATAAGTGTTTTCTTCTTCCTTTGCCCTTCTCCTTTCTGAAAGCATATTTATCCCGTTGAAAAAATTCCCCGCAAGACAAGCAATGTCCCATTCCGATTACGTCCTACCCTCGCCTTATTCCGCCCACGATGCTGGTGAGGTACGGCGGAGGCGCTCTCTTTGCCTTGGGGAAATTTCCTGTGCTAATCTTCGAACTAGGGTAGAAATCAATTCCGTGCCTATTTTTCTTTGCACATGGAAACAGACAGGATTTCAGAGACAGACTGCAGCGTGCATGCAATGCTGTGTGCAACCAATGTCGTTCGCTGGCTACGTTGGGGAGCTCTATCACGGGATTTCGCTCCTCAGGGGATCACACAAGGTACTGCGTGGGATCAATATATTTTTCGGCGCTGATTATCTGTGACGTCGCAGCTTTTTTTTATTAAGCCTTAGCGAGAGGAGATATTTTTTTATGCCGAATTCGTAATTTTCCAAGTGTTTCTCGATGAGAGTTCACGATTGTGTAATACTTTGGTGGGACAGCCTTAAAACAGTATTAGCGCAAATGAAAGGACACGGAGACGAGAGTAGCGCTATATTTATGAACAATAAGTAGGGCTTGACCAGGCATTTTGTTCTTGTTTATGTGTGATCTTCACGCAATTAATTGTGCATTGTGCATATCAAAATAGCCCACCCTGATTTTTTTTTTTTTTTTTATTTACTCCAGAGTACATTCAATCCCTCTAGGGATTATAGCTGGCATTATGCCTGAGGAACACAAATATACAATTTGAAGTAACGAAGAGTGAACAAAAACAAAAGTCGCGCGTCTTTCTTGAAAATAAATAACAAATGGACTCATACATTGACAACAAAGTTGTGGTTCAATAACACAAGGAAACAAGTGAAGATTAGTATAAATAAATTCTGTGTATCTAGTTTGTTCAGTCCCTTATAGCTGGACGAAAAAGTGAATATTTGAAACTGTTATTATTGAACGAATGCTCAACTAGTATATAGCTGTGATTCTTTCTAGTGGTTCTTACTGCTGAATGCTCTCGATAGTTTTTGTAAGTATTATATGATTAATTTAAAATAAGGTACACAAATTTCAATCTAGCACGTTTCCGCGATCAGCAATAGTCAATAGTCCGGATTTGTTTATGAGCTCTGTCGGCGAATCATAAGGACCATGTTTGTAATAAATAAAATATTGCAGCCTTTCTCTGAACACCTTCAATACTCACACTAGTTTCGTTGGAGGTTACCAGGTTATTCTGCACATTCTAGTACTGGGCGCACGTGGGAAGTGCACGCAAAAATCTTAATTTCACGAGTCCAATAATTATCGGTCTCTTCAGGAAACATAATTTCACAAGGGCTTTGTATGTTACATATTTAACGTGTGAGTTCCAGTTAAAATCAAATGTTACCATTAGGTCAACGTACTTATATTTGAGATTCTGCGCAAGTACACACCTTTAATACCGCAAGAAAACTCAAGAAAATATTTTTTTCATCGTCAAGCTCATAGATACGGTTTTGTCTAAATTTAACGCCATTTGCCAGGTGTCGCACTACTCGGCCACCTTCTTTAAAGAGCCATTTAGTAGAAGTTTATCATCATGGGCTTCTAATATCACGATTAATATTTTAGTAGATAGAACCTCACCTACAGAGCGGTGGTAAAAGGTCACTTGCGGCCTCTGAGATGCCTGTCTAGTGTGCTCCTCTTCATATGTGGATGTGAACTTTTGTCCAGCGGTAAACCAATGAGATGAGCACACACTGTACTCGTAGTCGATCGCATCCAACTTGAAAAAGCTGAGAAATAAAATGTCAGCTTTCGTAGAATATCACTTCGCCACGGACCTTGGTTCGCATCAGACGATCTATCTTTTGCCAATTTCGTTACAAGTAACGTACGTTTTTTGTTTTTGTTTTTAATTTTGATTTTGTTGTGGGAATGACAGTTAGGAGAAGATCAACCCAGTGCTTCACTCAAACGTGTAAACAAACTGCCTTACCCAGAAGATAATCTCGCTCAAAAGTAGAGCAAAATAAAAATCACTCGCTTTTGGTATGAAAAAAGACGGAGACTATGATTCTCTTCGCCTTAAGTATGAGTGCAGCGGAGGGTATGAGCCGAGGGGCCAAACAAACAGTGCCGAATGAGCAAAGTCACACCGTTGGCCTTTCTTTTGCTCCTGCTCATCCAACGACTCATTTAATCCAGTGCAGAGCGTGAGGCGTGATTTAACGCTTTATGCGTTTATGCGTTCCTTTGCCTTAAGGACCTCCCTCCCCCCCTCCCCCCCCGCACAGGTGCGTTGGAGAGCGTTTGAGTGCGTTTGACTGCGTTGCGTCTAGAAAAAAAAAGCGAGTCACCGACACATCTGTGCTTCGTTTAAAGAGTGGAATCGAATTCAAAGAACAGCTTGGCAGGCGACATAAGAAGCAGGTATATCATGGTTTCCCGCAGCCGCAACGTAGGCAAACGCCCTCAAATGCGACGTTGTGTAGGGTTTGACCGAACTCGGTTTTAAAGTGAAACGGAGCATCGCAATCAAAATAAACTCTTGTGTGCCTGCCCGTGCCCTGTAAAGTTACCTTGATCGTCTCATATGTTCCTCACAGCCAATAAATTTTCAGTTTGTGATCCGATTTTTATTCTACAAGTGTCAATCAATTGGGAACGGTGAGCTACATATTTTAAACCAGGCATTAGCATTATAAAAATATTTTTTTACAAACGCTTTACTCAGTAACAATTCTGTGCCACTAAGATATAGTCAAGGGGCCGAGTTTGGTAATTGCGAGAACGAGTGCGAGATCTTATTTGCCTCTCACAGAGTAAGCTAAATAGGGTGCCCGAACTGTTTTTTCTGGTAACAGGAGCTAGTAACTGCTTTGTCTTCTGCTATGAAGTGTCATTTGTAGAGGCAAATAAAACAAGAATATACCACATTTCATCTGTTAACAAACCGAGAAAAAAGTAGATCATCTGCAAAGTGAGTGCCGTGGCGAAGTGAGATTGGAAGCAGGATGGAAATTGGGATCTTCTGCTATTCTTTGTAGCGAGCAATAGATCACGCGTGCTTTATTTGCAAGTCTAAATTACAGTGATGAATAAAAAATTACACCCGGTCATTCGGCCCGCATAAATAAAGAGCACAACGCATAAACCTGAAGCTCTGCGAGAATGTGACGGTAGCGCTTTTGATAAAACGCGAACGTTTAAACACAGGACGTTAACTGGATAAAAGATACAAAATAAAAACGAAGATTCTGTGGGAGCCGGCGTTCACTTAAGCCTAATTAATACTCATCAAACTGAAATTCTAGATTGTGGGCGCGCGCAACAATTATACCAGTTCCAAAAGTTTCTCAGCAGGAAAGTAAACAAGACCGTCTTTTCGACTGATATGTTTTTTTGTTGTTTTTTTAGTAATTGATACAGACGCCCGCCATCTCAGATTTTGAGATGGCGAATATTAGGATTGGGCGAACGTCGGCTCATTAAGAAAGTTCATTTTGTTTCCGTATCTTTTGATCCAGGTAATGTCAGGAGATCAAAAAATTTCGGATTATATGACCACCACCAGTGTTAAATTTTCACGGAGTTTCAGCTTTCCGCAATGTGTAGTAAAAAAAAGGTTTTATTATTTTTTTAACACTGCAGTTCTCTGCCTGATAAACTCTGACGTCTACTGGGGGATAAAGGGGCAGTCGGCAGGAGCATATTCAAAGCTGCGAGATTTTTTGTCACTTGTATGTTAATGAAGCATTCTGAACAACCTTCTGCCGGGTCATGGACTCGCGAAAGAGCTCAAAATTTCTAAATGGTAAATAACGGTGGTCCAGAATGAAACTCTAACGTCACGTTCAATCAGCAGATACAAAAGCTCTTGCTCTCACTGACCAATATGGTACACTAGCGCCGGTTTGCTGACCACTGCGGAGTCTTTCTCCTCCGGATAAAAATTGACTGTGTTTAGGTAGGGGGCGACTAAGCAGTACCTAAATGGCAATCAAGAATTCACTTGGTCTGATTTTCAACGTTTTGCTCCTTGATCAGGAATTGTGGAAGTAGCCCCGAAATATGACTGACACAAAACTTGTTCGTGTACATTAGGGGCCAAATATGTTACTCTAGGGAAAGGTTGTGCTAAGTCAAAATTGAAAAAAAAAAAATAAAACGGATATCGTAAGGTTACATCTTGTTAGGAATTTTAATTGAAATATTAATTCCTTCCAACCTGTCTTTCTAGTTAATGGTTGGTCTCGCCAAACTAGCTTTTGGCCTGCATACAAAGCAAAAACTTCAATTCCCATTAAATTTCTTTTTTTGTGGGGAAAGGGGGGGGGGGGGGTTCAGCAGGCTTTTAGTGTACGTTCGTTTTGTTCTCTCGCGGGTTACACATTGCCTCATTTTCAACCAGGTTTTGGCTTATTTTTTGCCGCTCTTCGGGCGGAATATAGCCGATAGGCTTGGCATGAGGTGCAACAAGATTTCATTAGGAAACGTATATCTTCCACTAGCTTTCCGGATGAGAAACTAGTGAATAAAGTGGAGGTACGTATTTTAATATCAGTAATGGTACTTAATTTTTTTCTTATTTTTCTATCGGAAACAATCATTATAAGTGTACAATCGCATCGAAGTGAAAAAAAACGTACTCCTTGAATTTGAAGTGTTCATTTTATCTTTAATAATATTTGAATAATAGATTCCATGAATCACTGGTTTTGATAAAGGTATCAATGCGAAAATAATTATATTTATTAATCTGAAATATATACGCTAACTCTCTTTTTCGGAGATGAAGCGGAAGGCAAATACCCTGATTATCTTATTGTTACACCTTCCAAGCTATTGGAGTTTGGTCTCCGGAGAAGAGGCTAGGAATAATTCCAGAGCTAGTTTAAAGACTTGATAGCGCTAAAACCGCTTCACTTAAAGATAAACTATTCGAAGATATTAGAATATATATAAATATATATTGTAATTTCAATTAAACCTAGACCTTTCAAGGCAGGAGGAACAGCTTGGTACGTCTGACAACTTGGCCTACAAAGCAAACAAATTGAAAAAAAATACGTAAAAGTTATTTTTATATAAACTGGCTCTGCTGACCTAGACCTTTAATATGTCTAGTTTATTTTACTGCGAACTGTTTCATAAAGCGAACCGTCGTTATCAGCATTTTAAGTAACGCCAAACGGCACCTAAAGTTCCCTGTCCCAATGGAGCGAACCCTGTCGTCTGTAGCAGTGATGTGATGGATAGGCTCCCATTGGCTGGTGCGCGCCACAGTTTCAAGAAACGAGGCTCCCATTGGCTGTCGCGCGGCGTAGTTCCAAGGAACGCCAAACCACAGAGCCCTCTCCATGGCGGCGCAGCGGCCCGACCTCCGGTAAGTGGGGGTGGTTGGCCGCAGAGCCAGGCTCACTCAGCTGTAGCCTGTGGGATTTCCCTTGCTGCTACCCGTCTCGGAGAATGACACAGCACACCGGTTCAACAACACGTAAACATTTAATGACCGCTATCGCCTGCGCCGCGATCCCAACAGCCCCCGCGCATCCGCTGCGACGGCCTTTTATCAGCGGCGGAGCGCCGCTCGCGTGGCCAGTTGCCCTTGGCCCCCTCGTGGTCAAGATGACCACTTATGATTGTCGGAGGGGCAGCCTGGGCCAACCGCTTGGAATCGCCAGGTTGCCCACAAGCCTTGGCTATTGAAATGCCCTCGAAGAGCAAGGGAGAGAGGAGGTGGAAGAGAGGAGAGTAAAGAAGAGAGGCTGCGCTACGGTAGAAGGCAGACGCAAAAAGAGAAGATTTTGCAGGGGCTAACTTAATGTATGCCCCACGCCTGCCCCTAGGAGCGCAAATAGTCGTTTGCGCATATTAGGCACCGATTTAAAATCCAGGGGGCGTGGCCAATGACGTCACGGACGTCAAAATAGCGGCTTTTCTTTTGAGGTCTTGGTTATTTTGACGTAAACAGCACGTTTTCTTTGGATGCTGCTGACTGCATGTTGAAATGTCGGTCGCTTGGCGTGTGTGTTGCCGGGTGCTCGGCGGTTCGGCGGTGTCCGCGCTGGTGCGTGTTGGCGACGCGCCGCCTGTACTGGTCGCGGTCTCAGGAACATAAAAATAAGCGTTCTCCATTTTCCAACTTCGCTCGGTGCCGTCCGTCACTCCTGTTGAAAGTAGATGAAACTGGTCGAGTACCAGCGAAGCAGTGTTGATCAGCACAATGGCAAGCCTGCACATTTAGATCGGGGCCTGCGCTCGTGGACGGCGAGCGTGGAGCTCGTTCATTTTTTTTAATACCATTTTTTTTTTATCGCACCGAACGCACTTCGGAATTAAAGCTCTTCAGTTTTGTGAAGCTGCCGCTGTTCCTGGGTCTTCATATCAACAATTTGGTGCCGAAACCCGGGAATCAAGGTCCGGGACATCACACGAGAAGACTCGGCAGCGCAGTGGATCCCTATGGAAAGGCTGAACACTAAAAGAACAACCCCGACGCGCGCAAAACACAAGACTCATCAACGAGGCAAGTGCTCTCTTACAAAATCAAGATTCAACGATTAGCCACATTATTACCGTAGCCGAAAAATTGCGCGCCAATAACGATGAGCTCAGGAGGTTGAACCAAGAGTTTGAGGGGCACATACCAGATGGTTCGTTCGAAACCGAATTTCAGGTAGTCGTCCAATACGAAGATGAAGCGACTGCCACCATCAGTGCCCCCTAATGCAGAAAAGATCTTCTAGATCAAATATCGTCTCGAGGGGCCCCTAGGGAACCTAGTCGTCACCCAAACGACACCCAAGGCAGTAGACAAGCTGGAACTAGTTTACCGAAGCTCACCATTACGTCATTCAAGGGTGAAATATCAAAGTGGTCAGCGTCTGGGAACAGTTCAATGAAACAATTCACAAGAACGCCAGTCTGTCCACCAGCGAAAAGTTCGGCTACCTTCGAATGTACTTGGGCGGAGAAGCGGAAGCAGCTGTGGCTGGATTACCAAGGACAGAGGCTTGCTACGCGGATGCAATTGAGATCCTGAATCGCCGTTTTGGAGACAAGAAACGATTGGAGCAGGAATATTTCTCCAGCCTGGAGGCTGATTTCACCTGTCAAGTCAGCCAACGATACCTCAGGTCTACGAACGATGTTCGGCCAGGTGCAAATCAATATACGAGGCCTCTAGACATTGGGTGTAAATAAGTCACGTTTTTCGTCGATGCTCTGTGATATTTTGATGCGAGCTCTTCCACGTGACATCGTCGTGAACTATCACAGAACCGCTCATTTGTCTGCGGCAACTGCCATGCCTGGCCCAAGCAGCCAGCCTGACCGCTCAGAACTGTATCGACTACTTTATTTTCTATCTATGGAAGTCGAAAGTCGGGAGAAAAGCGAGTTTAAGATCACAGAAACAAAGAACACAAAGACCACAAGATATGAGGACAACATAGCTCGACGTAAATCGTCTAGGCCGACCTCATCGGTGCTCTACAACAGACCCTCACCACATAGAACAAGATGCTGTTTCTGCAACGGAACAAGCCATAGTTCTGCAGACTGATCTTCCTCTCTTCCCCTGGACCAGAAAAACAGCGTTTGACAAAAGAGATGAGGTGCTTCAGATGCACTCTCAGTGGCCATCGAGCATGGGACTGCAGACGAAAGATCAGCTGTGCCACATGCGGTGGAAGACACGCTAAGTCTATGTGTGACCCGACGCGAATCAAAGCTAAAGAAGGTAAATCGGGCCCACAAAACAGTATAACGGTTTGTACTACATCAATTCATCGAGAATTCAGAGAGTCCGGAGTGGTACTTCTGCGAATTTCCTGGCATGGGCTGTCAGCGGTACCTCATGTAGGTATGTTAGAGGTGTTATCGACGGAGGCAGCCAACAGACGTTTGTCACCGGGGATCTGTCAAGACACCTTCAGCTTAAGTGCGTTGGCTACACCAAGATGGCACTCAAGACGTTTGCTTGTGCTTTAACTCAACAGTGCAAGAAGCGTCGTGTAGTGGAGCTTGAACTTAGAAGCCAATTCAACATAGACGGATGCAAGATCGAAGCGATCGAGATCCCAGTGATATGTCAAGACATATCTACCTTAACGACGAATTCAGTCTTCGTAGCTGACATGGACAAAAATGGAAAGTTGATTGCCGATCGCCTCATGTTTCCAGCGGTTGCCGCACAACCAAGCATCAGTATTTTGATTGGCTCTGACCAAATGTGGGGCTTTATGAATGGTGAAGTCACTCGGAGTAAGACCTGCAGCACCATTGTTGCATTAAACACCCAGCTTGGTTGGACCTTCCAAGGACGGACATCCATCCTGAAGTCGCGAAAAACCCACTCGAACTTGGTCGTCTGTGTCCTGCAGATCACCGGTACAAAACAGGTTGAAGGCGCTCTCCGATCATTCTGGGAGTTAGAAAGCCTGGGAATCATAGATTCAGAAGGCCAGATGTCCGAAACAAGCCAAGTGATGCGCCATTTCGAGCAGAACATTCGCCGGTCTGGCACACAGTACGAAGTGACACTACCGTGGAAGGACAATATAGGTGTTCTAAAGGACAGTAAGCAATTAGCGATGACGAGACTTAGGAAACTAGTAGGTAGACTCTACAGAACTGACCCTCTAATACTTCATTACAACGAAGCAATCAAAGAGTATCTGATAGCGTGTCACGCTGAAGTGGTACCGAACGACACAACTGGTGAAGAAGGCAGACTATTTTACATGCCACATCGCGAAGTCATCAGAGAAGATGCGCTGACGACACGACTTCGAGTTGTTTTCGATGCATCCTTGCACGCAGCTGGGTGCAAGTCTCTAAACGAATGTTTAGAGAAAGGAGACAACCTGTACCAAGACCTTCTTGGAATTTCGCTGCGATTTCGGGTGAGCCGCTTCGCCATAACCTCCGATATCCAGAAGGCATTTCTGCAAATATCTGAAGCAGAAAAGGACAGAGATGCATTCCGTTTTCTTTGGTTTCAAGATCTACCATCTTCGACCTTTAAAGTTGAGGAGGTACAGACGTGGAGGATGACGAGGGCCCACCAGCCTCCCCATGGTGGGGAGGCTGGTGGGAGAGGCTCGTGCGAACGGTAAAGACCACCCTACGGGAGGTGCCAGGGAGGGCATGCCTAACCTCTGAAGAATTATCCACTGTTTTGACCGAGGTTGGAGGAATCGTCGACTCCCGACCTCTAACAATGGACAGCACAGACGCCACGGAGCTCAGGCCAATAACCCCAGGAGATATATTGCTTGGGAAAAGATTGGCGTGCTTGCCCGACCCAACAACGGAGACGGAGCACCAATCCAAAAGAACAGACCTACTCAAGAGGATCAAGTACCGACGGTGCTTAACGGACAACTTCTGGAAACGCTGGCAGCACGAATACTTGTTGCAGCTTCGATCGGCGCACCATGTGCAACCAGCTTCTGCGTTAACCCTAAGTGTAGACGACGTTGTTCTTGTGCATGATAGTAATGCACCAAGACAATTGTGGCAAGTGGGAAGAGTGCTGAAGACCCACAGAGGAAGAGACGGTAACATACGGTCCTGTCAGGTAAAACTGCGAAATGGATAGATTACCGACCGCCCAGTTCAACGCCTTTTTCCCCTGGAGGTCAGCGCGTGGCTCATTTCGCGGTCGGGATAGTGTTGAAAACAGATCAAACTGGTCGAGTACCAGAGAAGCAGTGTTGATCAGCACAATGGCAAGCCTGCACACGAGATCGGGGATCGCGCTCGTGCACGGCGAGCGTGGAGCTGGTTCATTTTTTTTAAATACCATTTGCTTTTACCGCACCGAACGCACGTCGGAATTAAAGCTCTTCAGTTTTTTGAAGCTGCCGCTGTTCCTGGGTCTTCAAATCAACACCCCTTTTGCAAATGAAGATTACGTGTACCGGAGGCACAGAGCCCAGCCGCAGTAATTTTGTACGCATTTTTCTGAACCTGTACTTGTGTCTTTCTTCTTCTCTTTGTGGGGTCCAGAGAAGGAAAGAAAGCCGGGAGAGATGTTGGCCTCCTGTACGGGGCGAGTCGCTACCCAGCTTGGGGAAGGGGGGGGGGGGGGGGGGGGGGAGCTGTTAATACGACGGATTATCACCTTTGCATCGAATAGCTGCGAAGGCCGTACAAGCGGCAAGCCAGTAACCTTGATTGTTGAGTGGCATGATTGGAGCACCCGCTGCAGGAGCGCTCGTGCCGCGTGATCCAAAGTAACTTGCTCGCGCTTTTAGCACTCTCAACGACATATTTTTTTCAGTGTTAATTCCAATAAAAAAGAATGTTGTAAATATTGTTAAAGTTCCTAACAAAACAAAATGTTCCAAAATAAAAAAAGTAAAAAGATATGCTTCCACTGAGGATGGAACCTGCGACCGCTTGCGCATGAGGCAGACATCTAACCACTATCCTGCGCTCAACAGAGGACACGCTGTTTTAAAAATTTGTTTTATGCGAGACTTTCGGAGGGCACTTAACGCGTGAGTGGTGTACCATCGGGCCGCTGTAGTCGGGCGGCACGTGAACGCTCTGAAAAATTGCCGTCGGACGGTACTCTAGACACGTACTACGAATCTTTATTTGCAACAGGAGCGACCAACGGCACCGGGCGAAAGAAATTAGAAAACGCTTTGAACGCGACGAGCACAGGCGGCACGTCGACAACACACCCCAGCGAGGACACCGCCGAGCACCCGAACACGCACACACTCCCCGACCGACCGATGTTTCAAAATGCAGTCGGTAGCATTCAAAATAAAACGTGTTTCAGTTAAAATAACAGAAAATATCATATTGACCTCCGTGACGTCATCGGCTACGCTTCCTGGACTTCAAATCGGTGCCGAAAATACGCACTCCAAGTTTTCAGATAAATGCAGAGGATGGATGGATAGACTAATACGGCTGGCTCCTTTGAATCGGGCGTTGACTCGCGCCAGCTGGCCAGTGTTCTGCGGCTAACAGGTGGCCCTGGTGGCTTGCGCCCGTCCGCTTCCCGTTCCCCACTTTTTTCGTGTATCCCTTTATATGTATGTTTTGTGCATAGAAACATAGAAACAGGGTTTTTTCACTTGATTTTTTTTTGTGAACATGGTAACATAAATGATTGCACTGAATTATTTACATACTACAAGGTACAGCAAATAAACATAAATATACAAACTATTACACTGATTTCTACAGTATAATATTATTTACACACACAGTAAGACACAGGCACACAGTAAAACAGAAAAAAAACTAGTCATGTGGTCTGTATAAATCCAGACCATTGCAAATAAATCTGAAAAAAAAAACACGAAGGGGGTTAATTAGGCCGTGCATCTCGTCAAATTGGTATACGATGCCCATCTCTCGTATCTTAAACGAAAAATAATAACATATACTAAGAGCTTACGTTCTTCAGACTTCGCAGTAGCGATGAAAAGAACTTCCGAACCGAAACCTTACCTGTGATTTGTTGGGAACAACATCAGAGAAGCATTTGGCGTCGTATCAGAATTGCCGCACCATCTCGCAAATCAGAACCTTCGAGTCATGATTCACACTCCGTCTGTGACCAGACGCGCCACCGCGACTTTCTTCTCAGAAACCAAAACTAGCAGACCGACACTGACAACCCAGCCGACCCGTTTTTCCCGTCACCGCCGTCACCAAACAACCAGCAGAACTCCGGCGAGTCCGGCGAGTCCGGCGCATTCGAAACCGACGAGACAATGACCGTTGCTCCCGGGATGCATTACCTTCGCTTCACAGTACGGAAAGGCGACAAAGCGCCACGTTTTGCGGCAACCACTTTTGGAGGGGTAGTTCCACATGCACGACGGTGCTGGCCTCTACGGTATTTTTGCGAACGCCGGGAGCTCTGTTCGCCTAGCCGAGCCAGCAGAGCCCGCATGGGCAGATTCCGGAGTGGCTGCACGGCCGAGCTCAGCGCGGCGCGGCCACTTCACGAAAGCGCGCGCTCGGCCGTCAGCCGCGACGTCGGCATTAGCAAAACGTGGCCCTCTTTTCAAGTACACCGAAGACAAAATAAGAGGACGGAAGAAAGACATTCATGCTTTCACATTCACAACTCATAAAGAGTGCTCTGGTGTCCTCGAAAATGTTTGGGTTAGCACTACCTTCAAGGGAGAAGAAAGCCAGTCGAGTTTGCTTGGAGCATAAGTTGCTGCAAGAAAGTATACTTTACAGAAAAACAATACTAATTCTAAACATTTCAGACGCCTTCAGACGCATTCAGACGCACTCAGACGCATTCAGACGCATTTAAATTGTCACTAAAGCTGATACTTCTGTTGAGGAACCGAGGAATACGAAGGCAATAATGCTAGACAAATAGGTCGGTGCGACTCTTTCCTTTGCTGTTCGTTTTTCAGACTGATAAAAAAATAAAAATAGCATGAGTTTTCACCGCTTATCTTCTTCTTTATCGTTGGGTTGCAATAAATTCTATCTAGCAGACAAACAACTTACCTCTAGGTTTCATCAACGACGAGACAAAATTCCGCCTTATACTGTGATGGCCCAGCTATTTGTGATCTGGAAGGGCGGGGCCAGGATTGCAGCGAATTTATTCGGCAACGTTTGCAAAAAAATTAAAAATGTTTTATTTTTATTGAGAATTTATGGCACTTTGTCTTCGGCCGCGGGCATAATATTTTCGCTTCGGTTTTATTGTTCTGTTATCTCCAGCACGCAAATGCGTATTTCTTGAAGCCAGCAATATATTACGATAGAATGCTTAATGGGACTTAGTCACGAGCATTTTCTGAAAAGCAAAGAACTGTTCACTTATCAGTGCGCCTAATCGGAATATAACACGACCTATGCGCGTAGAATACTAGATATTTTTCCCATCTCAGCGCACGCGTTTCTCGAAGAGTGTGGGTGGATAAATAAACCAATGCAGCAGTGAAAAGTCTTTGAAGGAACGCGAAGGCTTACGGTCGGGGGTATGTTCATCTTCATTTACAGTCATGATGAAAAAGTGGTGCCCAAGTTTAATTCAACACTTTATCGTTGATACAGAATCGTTCAAACGATTAAGATCGTTTTTAAAAAGCAGAAAACTGTCGGAACCGGTAGAACCAGGTTAATCGTATCCAAATTTGATGTACATTTAGAAAGAAAGAGAAAGAGAAAGAGACTGAAAAATCGAGACACGTGGCCGACTAACTGTTATTACCCCGTCGAACGCCACTGATATACACCTGCCTGGTTATGCACTCTTTGTTCCGGATATTTCGCTGGATGCTCGGAGATATTGCAACAAATATCTTTCGCTTTTTTTGCTTTATTAAGTTGTTTTTTTGTTTTTTTTGCAAATACTACTGTTTATATGATATGAAACGTGGCCGGGTGGAAATTTCATACGAAAAAGAGATGTACAATACAAAATAGTTACAAATAATTTCGAACACAACACAAAAAACAAATGAACTAGCATATAATCTTGGCTTGCAATATCGTAAAAGCTCATTTTATTTCATAACTGTCTGAAGGAAAAAAGAAAACTTCAAGATTCTGACGTGCGGTTGGTAAGGTAAATTATTAAGTCGGCGCCTTTCTCGGGGGGTGTAGCGAGTAGAAAACGTTATGTATTCGGCCACATTAATCTTATACTTATAATTAGTTGAACTAAAAATTGAAGTCGTCAAGTACGGTTTATTTCTTGAACTGAAACTATCTCAAGCCGTTGGGTAAGCGAAGATTCAGGTATATTTCTATAAATACTAAAACTAAACCTGAAACCTTTGTTCTGTATTCGTTTCATGCGGTTAGTGTCTGTGTGTGTGAATGGATCCGAAATGTTGTTAGCATACTCTAAAATTAGAGGAATGAGAGTTTTGTAAGCCAAGAGTCTAGTTAATAAAAAGGTTAATATTAATGTTCGTCTGAGAAATAAGTATTTCACAAGGCTCTAGCGGAAAATATTCGGATGTTTTTATCCCATCCAAAATCGGAGCTCATCCAGGGATCCAGAATTCGGTGGCCTAAATACAGTTCGGTAATTTAGACGATAAAAAAATGGTCCATAATTATTTTGTTCGCCACAGTAATAAAAACACTTTTATCGGGTTTATAAACATCTGGCACGTATTTACCCATCTCACTAGCTTATCTAAACCGTCATTAAGCCTAATCTGAACATTAATACAATCAACTTTATTGCATAAAACACAATTGTCGGCGAGAGGACGTATTTTAACTGAAATATTGTCAGAAATGTTGATAATGAATAATAAGAATAACAAAGCTGCGAGTACCAATCTGTTGAAGGATGCCATAATCTGCTGAAAAAGATAGTGAGCATTCATTATTAGATTCGTCATATTGCTGACGGCTTGTAAAATGAGCCTCTATATTATCAACTGTATGATCGTGTTTAGGTAGTTTCTTTGTTTGCCTAGAAGCTACATATGCGACACCTTATCCAACCCTTTTGAAAAGCCAATAGCAATTACATTTAGTTGAAAAACTTTTTTCTCAGAGCAAATGCGAGGTCATGAGCACTTTCGGTCAGCTGAGTTGGAGTAGAAAATTTTCATCTAAAACCATATTGTATTTTTGACAGTACATTATGGTTTTCGGGAAATATTTAAATATGTTTAATGAGTTTCAACACTAAGGAACCTGTTATCGAAATAGGCCTGTAATTAGTAACCCCCTGCTTATATTTTTTTTGTAAAGCTTTAATTGAGGCCGTCCTTCAGTCAATCGCCAAAACCCTCTCAATTAAATATATAATGAATATTATCATTACGGTTCTCGGACACATACTTTCCATAACGTTTAAGAAACGTATTTGGTAAGTCGTCTGGACCACAGGGCTTCCGTGTATTTTAGTTTATGTGCAAGTTAAAAATTCAATTTTTCCTAGAGGGTATACTTCCAAGGGCTGGCATGTAACCCAACATCGTAAAGGAGTGCCGATTCCATTCTCACAAGTGAAGACAATTTTAAGCCGACTGTTGTGTGTCTTGGGGGGTTACTTTCAAGAGTGTCATCAATTGTAAAAAATATTTAAGTGTGCAGTGCTAGGTAAGATGTGCCTTCAAAACTTTCTGTGAGGCTGCAAAAAAGCTGGCAAGAAAAGTATTTAGAAATTACATGGACCTATGTATGCTATTGTCTTTTTTGATTTCCAGGAACGGCAAGTACATTTTTATTTTTTTAGAGTGTAACTTGAATATTTTTTAAACTTCGATTTCAAGCGCGTCAGCCGACTTTTAAAAATATAGATTCAAGTTTTTTTGTTTCTTTTTTAGATTCACGTTGGCATTGTTTCCCAGTTCGAATTGGTACATATTTGAATGCAGTGGTTCAAGGTGTTTTTACTTCTAAGCCACGATTTTTTCACGTCAGGACTGGATTGACATAAGAGTTTCAAAACTTTTGTCGAACTCTAAAGCAAGCATTTGTAAATTTAACGAATCATCGGCGTGACCAAAGTCGAGCACCGTGGAGAAGTTTCCGCGATGTTTAAGAATTTAATTCAAAGGCGAGAGTAGTACGGCATTGTGGTAAGTGGTACTTTCCTCCGCCTCGCTGGAAGAGTACTTTGCCACTTATATACATACATATATATATATATATATATATATATATATATATATATATATATATATATATATATTGTGAGGGTGTTTTTGGTCGCTTCAAGAAGAAGACAAATGCCGGTTGTTTCCTGGTCGAGATCTATCTCAGCACGCGCTACCCGAGTCTCGTGTCCCAGCCCCAGCGGCGCGCAGTCCCGCGCACTGACGATTGTGCTTCCCACGCCACAAATGCCCCCTTCGAAGAAAAGGCCATCCTGGCCTTAAGAGATCAGGAGGGAGGGAGACGCTGATAAAACATCTTGAGGCGGCCAACATGTACGATGTGTCGACCGGTGGTTCGACGATCAGATGGTGGGTTGACAGGCTCAACTAGGTAGTTGACCGGGGAGGTCTGACGAATGACTTTGTATGGGCCCTTGAACTTTGGGAGAAATTTTTCGCAGCGACCAGTTTGACGGAACGGTAGCACGCGCTACCCGAGTCTCGTGTCCCAGCCCCAGCGGCGCGCAGTCCCGCGCACTGACGATTGTGCTTCCCACGCCACAATATATATATATATATATATATATATATATATATAAGTCCTTAAAATTCCTCGCTCTCTTATGACAGTTTTAATCTCTCTTGATAAGTCATAAGTAAATGCTATATTTCAGTTCCTTACTACGTTCAAAAACAAGATTACCTGGAAAATAATTAATACAGTCTTGGTTGGGTAAACTGAGGTCGCCCGTAGGATAGCTGGTGTGGCTAGTTATGTTTTGGGCAAGGTGACACTTTAAGTTCTAAAGAACAGAGATGGGCGTCCTTGGAGGCCTATACCCGACTGCAAAAAGTATACTCTGAAATTGTTGTTGTTGCTTTACAAAAAAAAAAAGCTCTTCACACCAGAAATACCACTCAGACTCAGGACGTCCAATGATGTATACGATATGACAACACCTCCTTGTAGTGTATCGGTCCTTTATAATTAAGCTGAAGCTCTTAGAAAAAAATTAGTAATACTTTTCTTGCCATTCATTCAAGTTTTGGTTAAAAAAACTTTGCTCCGGGAAGTGGAGAGCAATAATACGTTCCAGGGCAAGGGATTAATTTCCTACACTTAATCAAGTTATGTTTAGCAATTTAAATGTATTGGCATCAAAGGTTTTGGTCATGGTGTTCTAATTTTACTGATATCAAGATTGTCGCCCTTCGTCCTTTGCTTCGTCGCAGATATAAGTAGTCATGTCAATGGCCATCTTATGATGCAAGCCTAACTTTTTGATTGCGTTCAGCTTCAGCAACTGCGATCTTCAACAAATGTCTACTGGCTTTCCACAGTAGGAGAGAAAAATATTGTGTAATGTACTGGTTTGAACCACTTAGCTTTGCGCAGTTATTCAAAACCGTGATTTTTCGCTCTAAAATCAAGAAATATTATTGTGACTGGCCCTATATTTCTCTCCGGTCGCCTACCCATTGTATGACAGCGCTCAATTCCAGCAACATTCGTTTGAAGGCGGGTTTTAATGCTTTTATTTGTTGCTAGAGGGTTATTTTATCTCTAATTCCCGCTGGTGGTTCCTTCATGCCATGAATGATGAGGTCATTCCTGCGTCCTCTATACTCAAGTTTGTCTACTTTTTCTGTATAAGGTTCACTTAATCGTTAAGCGTAATCCTTTTGACTTGAACAAGCCGAAATCGCCGTTGACTGCATTACTTTGGAATTCAAATTATACTTAGTGCCATCTAAGCGTTCGTTGAACAATTCAAGGTTTTCAGTAAGGGACGTCTGCATAAACTTGACTTACACTGTTAGCAAAAATAACCCGCTTAGACGTGTAAACCTTTGTCCCATTGCGGACACGTCAAAACGTGTTCGTTTTACAGCAGCCATGTGTGTTATTCGTCTACACAGGAGGAGACGTGTAGACTTAAAACAATCCACCGTGTTTGCCTTCCGCGAAACACGGCTGAGCAAGCTGCTCATAAAACATGGCGGCCAGCAGCCGAGAACTGGCGAGAGACGAGCCCAGCAAGCCGCGCGCTTTTTTGCAGAAGTGAGAGCACACAGGACGCGCTTGTTTTCGTTCGATGTCTTTTATACACAGTAAACAGTCTCCAAGCGCCGGACGTAGCTACGTGCAAAGATACGTACTATCGCGGACAATATGAGCTGAAACAGCGCTCCGGCCTGTGCACGGTACTACCTGCGCCGCCTGTCACATGGCTCCGTAAACACGGCGCACCCTGAGGCCGAGATAAATTATCACTTGCGCTCAATGCGCCGCTGCGCCCTTCCGGCCGCCTGCTAGCGAAAATGGGGAGTTTTCGTAAACCGTTTCCCACCTGAGCTACACTGTCCGCAACAATGACGCCACTACCGCACATGCGCGGCGCTAGCTTTGTCTGCAGAGTTACGCATCTCGTAGCGGGTTGCGGAGAACGCTGCGGGACAGCGGAAACGATCTACGAAATCTCCCTAATATCGGTCGACAGAACCACCATCACGATGCGTGTGCCGCGTTGCCAAATGTTCACGTTTTCAGCTATCATGCATTTCAGTGCATTTAAATAAAGCGACGAAGTCGAAAATGCGTTGTCACGCTCGTATCTCCTTGAGGAGCGCTGCCTGACGAAGCTGCCTTGGCCCCCAAAAGGAGCCGATCTGAATTTCGTGGAACACATTTGGAGGTGCATCAAAGTAGCCATGTCACGGCGTCCCCTCTACGGCGCCACTGCCCACACATTGTGGAAATCAATGAGAGGTAAATGGGAGTGGCTTCGGTCCAAGCCAGACTTCGTGGCCGCGCTCTATGATTTCTCACCAGACAGAATGAGAGCCGTGGTCGCGGGTCAGGAAAGAATGATGCGGTATTCAATTATTTTGAAAGTTTTTCTGCGCCTCAGGACCTCCTGAAACGGACTTCGATTGGAACAAAGCTTGATGCTACGGTTGCAACACACTGTTTAACGTCGTTAACCAGCTCATACTTTTGTGTGCTGCCGCGTCCTTGATCCCGATCTTAAGTTTCAAGCTCCTTCTCCTGGCAAATATATGACTGTTTGTCCCACTTTACTAAGACTAGGAATTTGTAAACAAAAAACTGGTGTCTTGTCAGCAACTTACAGAGGTAATTTTTTTTTTTTTAATGAGGCAGCGTGTTCCAACTAGATTCTTTCGATGATTTGTTTTGTTCGAACCAAACACGGTGGGCCCGGTAATAAAGAACTAATATTTTATAACCTTTTCATACCCCAATCAGGCTAAAAAACCTTATCAGTAACATGCATGCTTACCGTTTTTTTTTTTAAGTAGCAGTGATCAAAGAAAGAAAAAAAAAGTAAATACCTTGGAGCTGGACTAAATCCGGCCTATAGATGTCGACCTATACTTTACGATGTCCTACTTTGTGCATGCACTTAAACAAAAACAACCTTCAAAGTTTTTTGATATGACTTTCAAAAACGGTAATCGCAGCTGCAATTTAAGACACTTCAACAATTTTTTCTTCACCAGTAAGCAATTTTTCTACGTGATCCTGCGGGATAAAGTAAAGTAAATCAATTCCAAAAGGAGGGACAAGTGTAATCCTTTATGCCCCGCCACCCTGCCACACACACAGTGGCGTACCAACTTGTTCTTGAGTGTGTGTGTGTGTGGGGGGGGGGGGGGTAGGGCGGGCAAACCAGACCGCACTCGTGAACCCTGTGACTCCCTTTGCTTTCAAAGCACACACGACGATTAGGAATGATACTTTCCGTCTTCCGGGAACATCACAGGGGCACTCCTCCCCCGGTCACGTCATCGCTACATGTGATCGCAAGCCGCGGAGCTTCTCGTGTCCCGTCTTGAGAAAACACTACCGGCGTCGTTGCGTAGTTGTCAGATTTTCTCCGACCAAACAAAAACAACGAAAGCAAAACCGGCTCCACATCGGCGTGGCGTCGTGGCCAGATTTTATTTGTCCGCTCTAAATTAAAGATGACCTACACCCCCCCCCCCCCCCCCCCTTTTCTGGTTACACGGCCGTTTCGCTTGCACTTGAAGGGTTGAAGCCAAAACGAAACCAACTGCAATGGCACGTGTTCGAATCGAGGACACGCTTTTTATATTTATTTCAGCTGTTTAGAACAAGTAATTAGACCCATAATTTCATTTGTGGTGCGTAAGAAACTATTATTAAGACCAATAAAATAAATACACACATAAGCGACACGAGGGAAGCCGCATTACCATCGACCTGAATCAATGGCAGAGCGCTACAAGCGTGGCGCGGGCTTCGCCCATTCCCGCGACATGGCGTAATTGCTTTTGGTGCATATCTGTCTCCGAGAAATGTTTCTTTACGCGGAATTTGTCTCCACGGTCCTTTCTAGGTGTGTCCCCAAGCATTCCGCTGCTTCAATAGCCGGCAATGCCGTGGTTGTCGCTGGGGGTGAGGCGTGTTTTAGAGGTCGGCTACACCGTTATGCGTGTATGACCGAACCAAAACACGTTTTTTACAACCTCGCATGATTTTTGAACCAATTATTCATTACTCAACGTGCCAATTTATGCTAATCTGTGTAAATAGCGTGTTTTTTTTTAACCCCAAATATTCTCCAAATACACGTGACTTGCTAACAGTGTATCCCTGTCGTTTCACCGTTTACATCATGATTTCCTGATCTGTCGGGCTGATATCTGTCTGTTTTCAATAGGAAGAAGTTGTAGACATACATATAAACCTTTAAATAAACAAAAAAAAAACGAGATTTCTGTGGCAAATGTAAAAGCATAATAATATTATAACCACTACGAAAGTAGGGACCATTGTAAAAAGAACCAACCTGCAGCACAAGAGTATACTGGTTAACCATAGTAGTAGTTGTGCTGCCGTTTAGCAATACACAGATGCGTGCAATCGACAATAATTGTTGTTCAGAAAAGCATCCCTTAGAATTTATTTTATAAATTAATCATTTAAACTGGATTTGTAAGAAATGAAATATGCTGTACCCTTTTGCATATGTCACTGCTGTATTGGAAAGTATTGAGAACGTCTCTCAAAATTATGTAGACTCCGCTTCAGGTTCTTGTAGATTTGAGACAACAGCAGCTTGTTGTTTATTTTAAAATATTTCAATGTGAAAAACGTAAACGTATCAATGAAAATAACATTAGGTATTAACTTTTTTTTTCGGATCTCGAGATAATTCGAGATGCATATGCCTCGAAACATTTAGACACCCAAACATAGTAATATCACTAAGCAGCAAGTGAGACTGAGTTTTTTGACACTAAGGGCGCCGAAGAACAAATCACGGCTCAAAGAGTGGCGGAAACTTAAGCCGCGCCATGGGTTTCCTTAAATTCTCACTGGTTATAAAGTACAAGTGTTGTGTCCGCATCTCAAATTGCATTTTAAAAGATCACGGAATCTGCCCTAGGACGTTGGGAGGCCTGTCGAAATGGTCCCGACATCGTCCGCCATGTATGTGGAGTGCAACTGAAACATACTCTTAACCCCGCAATGCAACTGCTCGATGCCAAACAATGTAGAATCCACGGTAAAAAGGCAACAACATTATGTTGAACAAAGAACGAACTACACTATGGTGCAATGGATGAACAACGTCCCTTTAAAAAAAGCACCCAGAGATATTCTTTTTTATTGTTATCTTTATAACTTTTTTAATAGAGTACCCTCGGGAAGTATTCTTCGGCCGTGTAACTGAGCCGAATTACTGTATTTCATATTTCACCAAAGAAATACACATCACGGTGAAGCAGGAGCTCATATGCTTCCCACGGCTGAATGGTACCTATAGCGGACCACAATCAGTGCGTACCCGCTTCCTTCCGCGCCGCGTCTTTCCCAAACCCCAGCACGAGCTCTCAAAATGCACTGCGTCTCTCTCATTGGCACTTGCTCGTTTTCTTTTCTTTATGTCTTCGAGTCGCTACCTGAAGTAGATGAACTTGAATACCCTGCGGATACTAGCACAGAATGGAAAAAAATAGTATGGAGAGATCATTTGTTTGAGGTGGGGTCGTATGGGCGGTTTTGCTTCCTTAATAGAAGCCTTCTCCCGCCCCCCCCCCCCCCCCCTCTCCCGACTGTATTGCTTACTTTTGGTATTCTTTGACTTCTCATCTCTGGTTGCATTGCTATATGTTCTATTGAAAAACCGACGTACGATTATATCTGCGCCGAAACCGCCTGTAAGCATAAAAAGTAAACAAAGAGCTTCTTTACGAAAAAAAACATATAATGATAAAAATGAAGAGACGACCTAACCGACGGGGCATAACAGCGACGCCAGAAACCCACAGACGAGGCGGAAATACACTGTCAAGAACAAACGCTGCTATGCCCAATCCTGCTATGCCCAACCCAACAGAAAACAAATAGTCAAAATTAACCAATCATCATCGCGTCCGTCCACTGTCGCATCCGGGGTCCCTCAGGCAGTGTTCTCGGTCCTCTGTTATTTTTAATATACATAAATGACCTTCCTTCTTCCATTAACTCCACAATTAGGCTCTTCGCTGACGACTGCGTGATTTACCGAAAAATTATTACTAATAACGATTCAACTCTACTTCAAGACGATTTAGATACTATATCTTCCTGGCGCTCTATGTAGCAGATGAACATAAACGCTCGCAAATGTAAACAAATGTCCATCACTAAGTCTTCCACAGTAACACAATCACAATATTCATTGTTATCGCAACACCTGGAACATGTAACATCATATAAGTACTTGGGAATACATTTAACAAACACTCTATCATGGAACGACCACATTGAATACATTACAAGCAGTGCCTTGAAAACGCTTGGCTTCGTGCGTCGAACATTATATCTTGCCCCACCTAAAACATAATTACTCGCATACAAGACAGTAATCCTTCCCAAATTAGAGTATGCATGCACCATTTGGAACCCTCACCAAACTTATCTTCTTCAAAGACTGGAATCTGTCCAAAACAAAGCAGTAAGATTTATATGCAACAACTACTCACCGGAAAATAGTGTCTCGGCCTTAAAAACTAGCAATAATCTCTCTCCTCTTGAACTAAGACGTAAAATAACTCGGCTTTGTTTTTTTCATAGCATATATTACAGCGATTCGCCTTTTAAATCAGTTTATTGCCGCCCTGCCAGTTTTACATCGCCAAGACTAGATCATTGTCGGAAAGTAGAACCATTCTTGAGTCGCACTAACAGTTTCCTTTTCTCCCACTTATTACTTTGTACCAGACACTGGAATGCATTACCTGATCATATTGCTACTGACAGCAATCCCATTTCATTTCGAGATCAGTGTTCACTATTGTATAATTATTCACCTTGATTATTTTTCTGTATAATAACTTTTGTGCTTTGTTCGTGCTTTATTCTTAATTTATTTCGATTTGTTCGACGACATTGGGTGCATCCGCGATCACATTTCACGTTTCCGTGTTTTGCTATTCTGTTTTTCTTTTTTTTTAAACCTTTGTTATTTGTTTTTGAATCTCCCCTCATGTAATGCGTCCATCGGACGCCCTTGAGGTGAATAAAATGAAATGTAATGAAATTCTTGGCTCCATATACGAAGTTTCATCACTGGAGAAAATATATTTTGTTGTCCCAAAAAAATTGGGTATGTCGCCAAAGATCGCATGAACGGGAATAAAGTAAACGTTCGAAGCACAATTCTTGCAACAGGTCAATTTCCAGTCCAGTATTTTTTACTTCGCGTTCCTACCACACAGGCATTTCCAAACTAAGACAGTGCTTCTACTTTCCAAATACTTTGCGCAATTTCTTGTAGAAAAGTTTGAAAAACAAATATCCCAAGACTTCCTCTAATTCATTACATACCGGAAAAGTTTTAATTATAATCTGCGAAGCTTTTCTTAAAAGAATATTGCATATTTTTAGAACTCTATATTGTTCCCGAAAACACGTGACACCAACAGCCTATCAGATATCGATAACTGCGCAAACGTCAAAAACCAAAATGTGCACAGTACGATTGTTTATTGTTTTCCCTTTTGTTTTTGCAACCAGACAGCCAACGATATTACTGGTGTAGGTTTCATTGAAGTTGTGGGAGAAATTATTTGCGATAAACGCACAAAGGCAATTAGTACGGTCTTAAACGTGTGTGAATACCGGTTCCAATCAAATAGCACTGCTTCATTCATAACCTTCGCTATTGAAGGGAAGGCCACGACACCCGATTTTCTTAAGTATCTTAGTGTTAGGAATGACACTACGTTATTTGATTTAAACCCGTATTCGCAAACCTGTAGTAAAAATATCGATCACACTAGTAAAACGCGACACACAAGATTTGTTTCCGCGTCATTAGAGAGTGTTAGAATAGCGGGCCCTAACTCCTGCATGCCCTTAAAAACTTTGGGGCCGAAACGCAACAAAACTGTGCGCCGCCGGCTTATAAAATAGGGTTTTTAACAACGCAGAACGGCACGCTTGCATTTCCCCCTTGCAACTCCAATTGGGTTAAAGGGTCACTCCGCTTCACTTTTTGTTTTGAAAAAAACAATGCAGTCCTCTTCAGTATCGCCTAGGAAGACTACACGACAAATATTACGACGCAGTTTGTCTAAACATTTATTTTACGGACCGGCAAACCTTGGAACTCGCCAAGTTGCCGAAATTGGCTGGCTCGAGCGGGCGAATTCAGGCGCAACCAACAGCGCAGTCAAGGCTACGGCATGGGCCGAGCCAACATTGAGCTAAACGTCATCATCATGGCCCCCTTTTGCTTGCTTTTACTTCTCCGGGCGAGCGTAGCGCATGTCATCAACAATGTTGCCTCTCGGCGCTCAGCGGTGTCCACGTGATTCGCCTGCGCAGCGCGCTTCTTGGGAGCCGTGCGGCCGCCCGCCGTGGTCCCGCCGTTACCGCCGTCTTACGCGTCACAACCACCGTCGTCGTCTCGCCGTTTGTGATTATTGTCTCTCTGAGTTTCGTCCACACTACGGACACCACGTGCGCAGACTTATGCCGCAGTTGTGCAGACGTCGTCGAATGCTGTAGACACCAAAACGTGGCGAAGAATGCGGTGCAGACGACACTCGCGCCTGCCACACGCCCGCACCAATCCCGCCCGTCGTTGGGCGGAGGATCTCGTGACATCTCGTACCACGTGATGGCCATGTTCTTAGCGGCCCGAGGCCAATGTTGCCGGACGGAGCTGAAGTCTTGGTTTCGATTTCCACTCGTGTTTAAAGGGCAACTCCGGCCAAAACTCAAAATGAAATAAATTACTGATATCGCTGTAGTGACAGAAAATAGGGCCTTAGCCAAAATATTACGTCCGTGGGACGCCACATTCTAGACTATTGCCGATAATAAAAATGCGAGCCGCCGCGAGCCGCTGCTCCTTAGCGGGTTGCCGATCGCTAAAGCAACACTGGGCTGTGACGTCAGTATCGTTCTCTTTTTTTTTTTTCATCCGGTCTAGGCGTTGCGCGGAGTGCGCTTCTTTGAGCCGCTACCACCGCTACTTCGGCTTGTGATTGGCGTGTTCAGCCGTTGCTTTTATCTGTAGCCCGTGTAGCTTCGGTATAGCCTTTTGTTTATTTGCTTGTGAGGACTCCAAGGCTCAGCTCGAGCCAGCCGAAAACGGCTGGCTCGAGCGGGCGAATTCAGGCGCAACCAACAGCGCAGTCAAGACTACGGCATGGGCGGAGTCAACACTGAGCTAAGCGTCATCATCATGGCCCCCTTTTGCTTGCTTTTACTTCTCGGGCGAGCGTAGCGCATGACGTCAACAACGTTCCCTCTCGGCGCTCAGCGGTGTCCACGTGATTCGCCCACGCAGCGCGGCTCTTGGGAGCCGTGCGGCCGCCCGCCGTGGTCCCGCCGTTACCGCTGTCTTCCGCGTCACAACCACCGTCGTCGTCTCACCGTTTGTGATTATTGTCACTCGGAGTTTCGTCCACACCACGGACACCACGTGCGCAGACTTATGCCGCAGTTGTGCAGACGCCGTCGAATGCTGTAGACACCAAAACGTGGCGAAGAATGCGGTGCAGACGACACTCGCTCCTGCCACACGCCCGCACCAATCCCGCCCGTCGTTGGGCGGAGGATCACGTGACATCTCGTACCACGTGGTGGCAATGTTCTTGGCGGCCCGACGCCAATGTTGCCGCACGGAGCTGAAGTTTGGGTTTCGATTTCCACTCGTGATTAAAGGGCAACTCCGGCCAAAACTCAAAATGAAATAAATTACTGATATCGCTGTAGTGACACAAAATAGGGCCCCAGCCAAAATATTACGTCCGTGCGACGCCGCCTTCTAGACTAATGCCGACAATAAAAATGCAAGCCGCCACGAGCCGCTGCTCCTTAGCGGGCGACCAGCGGGTGGCCGATCGCTAAAGCAACATTGGGCTGTGACGTCAGTATCGTTCTCTTTTTTTTTCATCCGGTCTAGGCGTTGCGCGGAGTGCGCTTCTTCGAGCCGCTACCACCACTACTTTGGCTTGTGATTGGCGTGTTTAGCCGTTGCTTTTATTTGTAGTCCGCGTAGCTTCGGTATAACCTTTTGTTGATTTGCTTGTGAGGACTCCAAGACTCATTTTAGCGAGCAACTCGGTGCGCCCAAGACTGCCCAGCTGTTCCTCGAAAGATGCCGAGTGCAACTTTGTGCAACAAAGTGCACAGCCGAGTGCAACTGCCGAGTGCAACAACCCGCTGCGTAACACGGAGGTGCTTTTTCACAAGTTTCCAACGGACCGGAAGTTGGAGAAGGTGTGGGCGAATGCTGTTCGACAAGTGGATCTTTGGACTTCGGCTTTTACGCGCGTGAGGAAAGAACAAAAAAACAGACGTGTACAGCCCGGCACACGTGTGTTCGGGCGCCGCGGCCCGCGCCGGAGAGCCTCAAAGCTTCGTGTCTGGGACTGACCCGCAGCGCGAAAGCGAGAGGGCCCCCAGTACTCTACGTCACTGGCAGCGCGGCGTAGAGCAACGCCGCTCTATCCACGGAGTCCCGATGACAATTTAGGCCTAGCGACGAGTACGGAAGACCGCACACACGGCGACAGCCGCCGAGTACGCAGCGAACGAGTTCACTCGTTTTCCAGTCGCTAGCTTTTGGGTATACAAGCGACGAGTACGGCATAGCGCACGCACCGCGGCGGCCGCCGAGTACGGCACCGTACGAATTCACGGGTTTTCCAGTCGCTAGCTCTTGGGCATACGCACTAACTCTTGCTACATATGCTGGATAACTACCACACAATACAGAATTAAAACAAAATCAGTTTACCTCCTATATTTAGATGGCTAGCGCAACAGAGGTGGGTGCCGCTTGGCCTGCGTACTCGTTGATCGTGAGCGATCCTGACGTCACGTTCACATAGCGGCCGATTTCCAGTGTTGCCAGGGCCTCAGGCGGCTAGTTTCAGTTTTGTTGGCCGCGACCCAAACAAAACTTTGAAGCGTTGATATCTTTAAAACTACACACAATGTTGAGAAAAAAATTACACCTTGCAATTCAGAGACGCCGACTGCACTAAAAACAGTAATAACCCCAAAATCGCGAGTATGGACCGGAGTTGCCCTTTAAAATTAGATTTAAAAATATATATCCAACTTTTCTTGAGGCTAACGACGTAGTGTCTTTTACTAGGGCTTTTCAATTCGAAATCACTCATTATACCGAAATCTTCAGAATAGAGCGGAGTTGCCCTTTAAAAAACATGAATAAAAAAGTAAAATTTATGCGCCTAGTAAGTTCTTTTTTTTTTTACAAACACTAGTTAAGGCACCGCTAAAGAAACCCAGACTAAAACAAAATATAATCGAAAGTCGGTATAGATATGGTTAGCTGTTTTCAGCCTTTACAATCCAATGCGTAGTGTTATAATTTGGCGCTCGTTCTTGGGCCGAATTTGGCGTTCGTGCGCCACGTGGGGCGCCTGTCGCCGATGGATTTATGCATTCAGCTATGCCGAAACTAACGCGAACTCGAGCGAGCATACTCTGCGTTCATTTGCTTCATTAGATCTGAGCTGGAGCGACTTTGATCCCTTGAAACACTTTTTCTTTTTTTAAGTTACAGGAAACGAGTGACGAACGAAATCCACTCGGAATCTCGGAATAGCGAAACGCTCCAATGTCAACAGTTACTATGTCTCTTTATTCATACGAACGGCGAGAATTAGATGGTCCTCAAAATGGGGCAAGCCCAACACTAATATATATATATATTTTTTTATTTGTGAGATAAAGCAAGGCGAAAGCCGGATGCACCGTTTATTGACAATACACGTGGCTAATACAGCAGCAACAATGGCGAATTTTCTCCGACACGAGCGGAAAGCGAGCCGCCATATTATCCGGCGCAAACCGGCCCCATATGGGTCCACGCTATTTCTCAAATTTGGCGTTAGGGGCGAACGCCAACCCAAAACTCAAAACGAAGTTTGGGTTCGGGGAATGCGCAGTGGTGAGCCTCTATTTCTTAGAGCCCCCAACCTTTGGGTCCCCTTATTCTAAAACTTTCTATTCTTCGCGGCTTAAAACAGATTTCGCAATTAGCTAGCTTTTTTTTTTTTTTTTTGCTTTACGAATATAACTTGTATGAGAGGAGGAGACGCGGGCGCGTGGAGACGTCAGAGCGTGTTATTTTTTATATTATTGGGAACGTCAAATCACGTGACATGGTCGCATGGCTACCCAAACGCTTTCCGCCCTTGACATAGATCAGGTTTGTATACACTCTCCTAATCTCCTCCTTGGCACTGTTGTAGCGTGATGCTCAAAGTCGTGGGGACTTGGGTTCGATTTTCTCTGTGGGATGTTTTGACTTTCGTTTTTTTCATTCGAACTTATCACTATTTTCTTCTAATTATGTACTCGGTTGTACATATTTTTCTTTAAAGTGCGTATTACTCATTTTCCAAAGTCTTCCGTCGCGTTCTGTTACACGTTTCTCGTGGATTACAGTCCTTAAAAAGAGAGTGAAGCGGGTTTTGTACTTGAGAAAAAGCACTTAAATCATCTTTATGCGGACTCCAGGTTCACGAATATCAAAAATTATGTTTTATAATAATGCGCCCAGTTGTTACAGCAGCACATTCAAAATAGCGCCGAAGCCCCTCCTTCCCAGCGCGTGAAATAGTGACGGAGTAGTGACGTGTTATACAGAGACCTCAACATTTCCGCGCCTTCCGTAAGCCTTACCTTAGCAGTCGAAAGCGCTGCAAGCGTTCCCTCACAAGCGGCACATTGAAGGCAGTTGAAACCTCTGCATATGACTTCACACCCAGCGTTTTTTTTTTTTTTGTGTTCTTTTTTTTTGTTTTCTATCGACTATTGAAACCTTTGGATCCAATGCTTGTGATATCCAAACTCAGAGAACAAAATATTCTGTCATCCACCTCCCTAGTGAAAAAGTCATTTGTATGAGAAATTTCTTGTGTCCAATAAATACATACGAATCATACAAGATATATGAGAACATATAAGAACCATATAAGAACTATATAAGAACTATATATGAATTATATAAGATATTTAAGAGCAATATCAGAAACTTCTAAGAAACTGCTTACAAGCTTTTATATGATGCTTGTATTTACTTATATATCTTATATAGTTTTTATATAGCTCTTATATAGCTCTTATATAATTCTTATGTGGTTTTTATATGCTTTAAAAACAGTCACTTTAAAAGCACTGAGTCAAAAAAGTGTGGAACGAGATGGAGAATTCTTCGTCCAACTTTGACAACGGCAGCAGTCGCTTCACAAACATTGGAGCGGAACGGCTTGGCACAAAAGGCTACTTCGCCAGCATACGTTATTTTGTTGAATATCAAACTATACATCAAGAGTGAACACCGACAGTGTGCGATTTGACGCGCACTTTCCAAATTGTATGAGAAAATGTGCACTTCTTCCTCGTGAACTTTCCATCGAAACTCCATCAATCATTCCGAGTGTCGAACGCACAGCTTGGGGATCACTGAGCAATATTCCAAGAATCTGCAATATAAAAGACGTCGTTTAGGCGGATTTGCAAATTCTTTAGGTTTTCTTTTTCATTGCTCCCTTTTGAGCTGTCAGACACTTTGGGCTGAACTTCATCCAGCAGAAAGACGATCACAAACAGATGTAAAGGAAGATATGACACGAGCATACTCTCAGGCAAGTTCCGAAGTATGCACGACTGCGCAGGCACGCCCACTACTTAAGCAGCACGAAAATAATATATTTTGGGAAGGAAAGCATTATATTGCATTCGGACAGACCATATTACAAGTAAGTTCTACATGCACGAGTGAGAAAACTATAAACGTGATTAAAGGAAAAGGAAAAGATTAAAGTTAATCAGACCAAACGGTCGTCTGGTGTTCTCGCTGCAGATGAGAAGTGTAGCAAGTGTAGAGCCATCGCTAGCCCGGGGTCGGTAAAATACAAGATGCCTTATTTTGGTAAATATAACTACGAGTTTTATAACATGCGCCCGAAAGCGCACAAATGTTTCATTAATCTATGTTGTTAATACTGTAGTTTCTCGATCGTAAATATGCACAGATAACATATACAACAAGCCAAAGCTTATTTGTCTCTGCAACACCCGCAAAGCTCTTAAAGGTGTTTTTATTTATCGAGTTATTTTTACGATGTCATTCTGAAAGTAACAAATGATATCGCATATATGCATACATAATCCTTCAATAGGAAAACGTCATATATTTAAAGAAACTGTCGCTAAAGCCCAATATTACACTTCACTGCTTGAGCAATATACAAATATCTCTATGGTTTCCTTTTAGATGCAGGGAAGTGGGCGTCTTACGAGACATTTCAATTCGATAGACTTTAAAAGACGGCTACGTGCAAGTTAGCTCAGTCACTGATTAACGGTATTGTGAAGCTCTGTCAGAGTCGAACTTCGGAAAAATACGTCGCATCAACAATTAACGAGAGACGATTTGGCGTCAGTACGCATGTCGGACTATATTCAGCACATACTTATTTACAAAGTCTAGTGACATCTTGAATTTCATTGAGAAGTAGGTTTTTATTTATTTTTGTGCCTATGTTAGCATAATCGAGTTTCCTAAATTTTAAAATCATTATCCAGACATCTACCAACTAAAAAATCAAATAATGGTTTCAGGGACAGTCTCGTGTACTTTTGTTTATGACAGAAACGTCCGATTTTCACTATAAAGCAATTAGCTTATAATCGGGAAACTTTAAATGCTTAAAATTATTGCGAATAACCCTAAAACTCTAGTAATTAGTAGTGTGTAAAGCAGTAGCAGCATAAGCATTGCAAATGTAAGAAGTAAGAGAATTATAATTGCAACAAAAACAACAAAACTCGATTAGGAAACAACCTTTATGCACACGAAGTGCCTTCTTACGTGCATAAGAGGCTACTACTATTTTATAATTCAGTCACACAGTCACTAATATAAATAAAAACGTCACATAGGGCCTATATATATAAATATTTAACGAACTACGAACATATTTTGGGGAAGCATAATGTTATCAAGGGGAATAGAAGCCTAAAAATACAACATGGCTTTATGTAGATAGAAAGGCAAGCAATAACTATGGGAAAATATTTAAGAAATCTTTAATGCCCCCTGTCTTTCTTAGTCGCTTTAGCATGTAGATTGCAATATATTGAAATCTACGTGCTAGAAGCAAATGTTTTTGCAGAGTTATTTCCCAATACTTAGCTCGCGTTCGGGTCAAATTCTCTGGCATTTGACGCGAACGTGAGCTGAATCTTGGAAAATGATTGATACCGAATCCGAGCCAAACGCTGGCATGACACTGGTGTCCGATATCTATTGACTTTGTGGGATTATAGTAATTGGCAGGCCTCGCTAATATACCTGTTTTAAAAAGTCCGCGCCAACGCCTGTCCGTCATTGCTTGCTCACACACCCTGAGCTTGTATTGGACACGAAAACCGCGTGAGCGTTCGGCGTGAATTCGGCTGAGCTCGTATTGGACACGAGCGCTGCGTCAGCGTTTGGCGAGGATTCGTATCCAATTACGCGCTTCGGCAGAAAGCAATGGTGACCGCCAATATTGCTCGATGGAATTTTGAAAAGGGCCTAATATCGCGTGCTTGAAAGGACAGGCAACATATTTGACCAAGACTGCTGTGGTTTTGTTTATCGCTAAGGGCGTGTCTCTCCACACTTCTGGCTTCACCCCTGGCGTGATGTCACCTCCAAAAGCGTCCTACCTCCATGTATTCAGCCGAAACAATCCAATCCATAGCGCTTTAATTCGACGCTCGTTTTCGGACATTCGGGGCGTTCGCGTGCGCCATGACCGTCATTCGACAAAGATTTAGGCCTTCAACTATGCCAAAAATGAAGCGAACGCAAGCCAGCACACTCTGCGAGCAGCTGCTCTATTTAGATCTGAGCTGGAGTGACTTTGAGGCATTTATATACTTGTTTTTAATATGCAGGTATCGTGCCACGAACGAGACCCACTCGGAGCAACGGAGTAGCGACACGTTGCTATATCAACGGTTACCGTGTCTCTTTAGGCTTAGGAACAGCCATAATCACGGACGATATTTAAAATGGGGCGAGCTCACCGCTCATTCTTTGTGACTGGAGTGAGATGAAGCGAAGCGAAAGCGGGTTCCACCATTCTTTGGCAATGAAAGTGGCTAATACTGAAGCGACTATGACGAATTAGCTCCAAAGCGAGCGGAAAGGGCGGCGCCATGTTTGCTGACGCAAGTCGGCCCCAAGCAAATAGGGGCGATAAGGGCTTCACGCTATTTCTCGAAATTTGCGTCAGAGGCCAGCGCCAACGAAGAAGGTTTATACGACTTCTGGAGTGTTGGTCTCCCACACTCTCTCATGCGACCGGGTGAAGCCAGTTTTGTCAGTCGGCGGCCATGTTACTCAGGGCAAAAGAAGCGCTAAGCGCTATTCGTGCTCCGTTGCTTTCGGGGATGCGTATAAGAAGGAAAACAAAACAATCATTTTTTTGTGTTCTTTTAAGGGACTCGAAGGTCGCTTAAGATAGGTTGAATTCCCTTTTCTCGGATATCTTATAATAACTTTGTAGCTACCTCCAAAATATTAAAAAAAATATCTAGGCCGAATGGAAGAACCAAAAAACGTTTCCTTTTTAATATGGTTTCAAACATAAACTCACGCCTTTCCATTTTTTTGCGTGTGTATTTATTTGCAGTACTGACAAAAGCATAATGGTCACGATGATGAGCGGAATACGGTAGACTGACTAAATGAGTCGAAAGTGCCGTTGCTCCCCGGCAGGCCGCTTATAGATGCAACATCCGTGAAAAAAATGCTGGATTTGTTCACAAGACAGTTATCAAAGACTAATATGATTCAATTCAAACTACTTTTCCTTCACAGCAACTCGTTATCCAGTTGTATTCAGCCTATTTAATGTTTCCGCAATGAATACATAGGGTACCACTACCGATCGCGAAAATTCGTACGCGTGAAGTATCACCGAAACCGGCACTTTGAGAAATTAGAAAAATATCTTGGCTCGCAAAACTAAAATTCGTTTATAATACGTGGTTTGCACTTGCACGGCGGTTATAAGCGCACCGGCTCGAGTTTTAGGTGCCACTAGCTAAAATACAAAATAAGCGTTCACAATCGCTACGACACTCACTGTTTTCCGCAGGGTATAGATATATTTACATATGCTGGAAATGCAGAGAACACAGTTGGAATGCTACCCCGCCAAAGACTTCTCCTTTGACCGCTCGTGTCAGAGAACATCAGTATTCTTAGGCGACCAACCCTCCTCCCGCCGAATAGCACGCTCCTACGCAGCACGCCGAGTGCTGTCTTTGGGAAACATGCAACGTGCGAACAAGTTTAAGGCTCTATTTTGCCATTAAAATGCACATAATCATCGAGCTTTCTCCCGTGAGACTGCTCAGATACGGTATAGTAAGCTACACAGAGCGAACGAGATTCGTTGCAACGTTCTTGCTGCATACTTACTCATGCAATGTGGTTCCTGGCGTTTTCACGCGATTTAAGCAGCCGAAAGCAACGCACGAGACCGACATCGCCTTCGGGAACGTCTGCAGTTGCTTCACAATGAAACGCCGCAGATGAAACACCGAACCTCATATCAGACACCTCTTTGGTCGTACTACGCACAGAGTGCGTCGATCCATTTTCTGCCCCGAGTAAGATGGCGACGGTTGGCGTTTTTGGCGTCTGTTGCGGGGCGCCGCCTCCACTTCATAAGTTGTAATATAACTTCATCTTGGGACACAGCGCGAACAACAAACGTGGATGAAGAAGAAACACACAGGACGAGCGCTGACTGTCAACTGAATTATTTTAATAGGAAAACACATGAAAACGACCATTCATATTTTGCAGTTCACCCCCCGTCTGCGTATTACGAGACACTTTCATAGCTGCGTGATGGCACGTGTTGCTATCCCAAATTCAAAAACGCCACCTCACTGTCCAGCAGTGCCAAAGACGGTTGGCTGACACACGAGGTTCCCGCCCTTTTTATTTGGTACGCTTCTACTATTTCTATAGACACTCGATCCCTGTGTCTGAACAAAACTTCAGTGTCACTGAATCTCGGCTCACAGTTACAATCCCGACAGTGCAGTGCAAGATGAGAGTATGCACACCCCTTCAACGAACTCTGGTGCTCTCTTAAACGTTTGTTCAAACAGCGCTTGTTTGGCCAATATACACCCGCCCACACGAAAAAGGTATCCTATACACTGCTCCAACGGTGCATGAAACGAACTGCGTGCCAAGCTTTACAGTGCAACCATGACTACTCGGATTTTTCCGCTTACTGAGACGCCTTTCTACGGCGGGGCAATTCTGGCTCAGCTTGTTTTTGGCCGAAAAAACGACACTCACACCGTATCTTGCTGCGATCCTCCTTAACCCGTGCGAAACGCGGTGAATGTAAGTCTTACGTTCACCGCGTTCACGGGGGGGGGGGGGGGGGGGGGGGGGGGGGGGAACTGCAAAATATGAATGGTCGTTTTCATGTGTTTTCCTATTAAAATAATTCCGTTGATAGTCAGCGCTCGTCCTGTGTGTTTCTTTTTCGTCCACGTCTGTTGTTCGCGCTGTGTCCCAAGATGAATTCCCACCAACTCGCCCAACTATCCATTCTTCTAAGCGTAATATAACCTTTTTGGCGCCAACCCAAAACGGAGTTTGTGTTCGGAGCGTGCGCATTGGTGAGTCCCCACTTCATTGGGGGTCCCCAAATTTTGAGGCCCTGTTTTCTAAAACTTTCTAATGCTTTCGCATTAGTAACTCCATTGAAGCCTCCGCTTTGTGTTCTTTTTTATCGTGTGTCGGCGCATTATGATCGGGAACAACTTTGAGTAAGAAATCAGAAGAAGAGACGGTGTGTGCATCACCTTGATCGGCGCTCGAGGTGAACGCGCACTCTGCAACAATATACTGTTTCGTTGTTCCAGAAAGTTGCCTTTGAGTTGTGCGCCTTTCAGTGAAGAGATTCTGGTTGGTGCCATTTTCAGTGTTTGCGCATATGGTACGTTTTACTTGCTTTCCAAAGCAATTAGCGTGAGCGATCTGGGCTGTGGGGATTGCACGCTGGACTAAGGATTTTTATAGGACAGGATCTGGCAGTAATTGTTAAGTTGTTTACATCATTGTCAGACGGACTGATCTTCGCTTGGGAAATGCCTGATGATTGCAATATTCAGTTTCAAGACTTGCAGCTCCTTTTGACTAAGGATAATTTGTGCTGGAGCTATGATTCACGATCTAAGAAAGGCCTTCTTTCAATCAGCAGCGCCAACTCGAAGCTTTTAAAACATGGAATTGCTTTCTCCTGCCTCCTCGCAGCAGTTACAAGAATCTGCCAGCACAGACAGCCGGTCAGCTTTCATCATCAGGTTGCATGCTTGAAGAGTGCCGTTTACCCGAAGTACTTAGTGTCAAGTGTGTGTGAACGGCTCCTACAGAAAATTAAACGAGAGAGCGGCCATAAATGTCGTGAAAAAGCAGACAAGAAGCCAGGCACGTGGTTCCATATCTGTTCAAGGTGTCCTACAATTTAGAAAAGAAGGCTGCTAGACACAGGGTTAATGTAATGTTCCTGTGCAAACTTCCGAAGATAGGCTCCGTGATGTCAAAAAGAATGTTTTTTTTGTTCTAAAAAAAAAAATGTAACAAGATACACCGAATACGTGACTAAGGTGGTATATGAGATTCATTTTAGTTCCGGCCAAGATTACATCGGTCAGACCGGCCGATGCTTTAATGAAAGAGCGCGGGAACACAAGCTTGCCATACGCAATAATTCGGTGGGCATCTTGCAAAACACTGCAAACGATGTGGGTGTGAAGCAATCTTAGAGCGAACTAGGTTTTTGAAGAGAGGGAATAAGATGATGGAAAGGGAAATAATCGAAGCTTTCTGTATCCAAAATGCTGCTGACAAATGCGCAAGCATGGCATCCATTTATCAGCTGAACAAAGAAGTTGTGTTTCTTGATGGCTGCGCATGATGAGTGATAGAAAGCTTTATCTTGTTGCGTGGGGGTGTGTATAGATGATGGGATCGGCAGTATAACGATATTTGGTGTTACAATAAATCAGTTGGAATTTGGCGCTTGTCCGTGTCGTACGTGACTCGTTTTTCGTCCTGTTTCAGTTCCCGCCTTTTAATTTTGTAACCCAAGGGCCCCCTAGTTAAAAAGCCATTTGTGTGAGAAATTCCTTGTGTCCAATACACAGATACAAATCCTGCAAGACATATAAGAACATATAAGTACCATATAAGATATATAAGAACCATATAAGAAACCTATAAGAAACTTCTCGCAAGTTTCCCTAAATGGTTTTTATATATTATTATATATCGTATACAGTTCTTATGTAGTTCTTATATGGATCTTATACGTTCTTGTGTATCTTGTATGATTCATATTTGTTTATTGGACAATGAAATTTCTCATACAAATGAGATTTTTCAAAAGGAAGAGACCAACATCAATGTACTGAAATATATGATTTTGCGTTTAAAAATTTCGGTAAGCAATGTTTTTGACCTTTCGTCAGTTCAGAGACTGTGGCAGAACCTAGAGTTTTTGTTTATTTTACTGGGACCATTTTCAAATCATTCCGTAATTTGCCACGCTATGTAAAGCAGTTACGTATCGTCGTTCCGAGCTTTGTCAAAGTGCAGAAAAATGTCCGCATTGACTTTATCCGATTCGCGTCGGACGCAGTTTTCTGGTTCATGTTAGAAGAAAATAATTAATAAACTCCGGGGATATGCTGGTAAACTTATCAAGCCATTTTCAACTGATTTCATTGTGCAAACCAATTGTGACTGCCGTCACCGGTGCCGTGAACGTTGGCCCGAGCGACCCCCTCCCTCCCCCCCCCCCCCCCCCCCCCCACCTTCCCCCGGGTCACAAGCAAGCCGTATATCTTCTACGATTTTTTTAATTGCATTAGATGACAGGCGAAGAAGCTGTACTCCGTCTCCTAGCCGTTCCGCCTGCCCCTCCCTCTGAGCCAATGTACCTACCCTTATTTCTTGACGTGTCCGACCCCTGCCTGTTTCTTGCCGTTTAGCTCGTCTATTACTTGAAGAGGGGCGTCCGCCCGAAACGTCGTGCATACCTCTTTGTCCGCGTATTTTATCGTGAAGCACAACCTTATTACCTGCGATCACGTGTTTGGCTTATTGTGCTCGGCAGCGCCCCCATTCTTCGTCATAGGCAAAACACAACATAATTATACTTCGGCAAGAAATGTCGACAAAGGCGTGGAATTGGGATGCTGAGAGGGTGGTGTGCTTACCATATTTTGAAGGTTTTATTGTTAGGCAATCTACACTGAATCGCATCCGATACAATAAGGTATGGATACGTGTTTGTGCGAACTTAAGGCAATGCTGAACTAAGCGGAGAGTGAATATTGTTGGTGCAATATTGGCACTCTGACTGATTATAACAACCAACATATTCGTAATACGCTAAAATTGGGCCTTCGTGTAAACTAGTTTTTTTGAAGGCGTGAGGATAGGCTTGTACATACATCCGCACGCCATTAAAATTTGACAACCTTTGTAATGATATCCGAATTGGCTGTTATATAAATATACAGAGTTCTGAAGCAACTTGATATAGCACATTATGTTATCAATGTCACCATTCTCTCTCACTCTGCGGGTCAACGGCTCCCTTTTGTTTCAGAGAAAAAGAGAAACATATCTGACACGCACAACCTAATACTCCATAAAATCGTTCCTCTAATCAAAAATTCACTGAAAATGTACTCTCCAAAAGGTCCATCGATATAAAAGCTATTCCAGGAAACAGCGAATAAATTCTTCAAATAGTGGAAGGCATTAACAAAAATGTAGTAAAACAAGCATAAAGGGGAACTGACGGGAAAGAAAAAAAATATTTGTTCCGCCGGAGGAGAATGAAATTAAGTAGTGCCAAAAGAGACGATGCTACCCCGCCCAATGTCAAAGACACTCGAAGCAAAAAAATAATCACTAAATGAAGGTTCCGACAAACGCTCGTGAGGGACAGAGCTTGTACCTTAATTAGGATCGGCCGGGCTCAATTGAGTGGCATGACAATTGAGCAGCTGCTCGAAGACCCTTGTCCAATGCAGGCCTACTCACTGAAGGAAGCACTTCAAAGGATCAACCCAAATACATAGAGATGATGCAGAGGTTTATGCCTTTAGCCGCCTATACTCTACACACACTATAATCACTGCCACCTTTAAAGAAGGGAGTGCGTTCCCTGTGTTTACGCTTTTTCCATCGTGATTCGTTATTCCTCATTTCTGTCGGCTAATCCGGAATACTCATTGGCTGTGAACGGATACTAAGAAGCTCTGGACTTACCACGTCATACGTTTCATAAGTTCTCAGTTACTATGCTGAGCTGTAAATCTTAACTAGTTTTACAACTTGGAGCAAAAAAAGTAAAAGGCACCTCTACTCATAGCGTTCTTGACGCTCAGAACCCTTCGTAAGAAGATTCAAATCAAAGGGCAATCAGCTGACCAAGTAATGTGGTGCACTGAATCCATCTTAATGATCTTTAAGAAGTGTCATAAGATGTGGACATTCCTTTGAGAACCAGAATTATAATATATATTCAAAGATATTACAGCAGACACATTTTTTATTTAAGTGAACTTTGATTTAGCCTACAAGAGTTAAGCGTGGCACTCCAGGTTCCATGCCAGAGATACGCCTAATTTGGCATAAGCTTGGCGATCACAGGGTATCCTAATACGCTTAATTCCCAAGGCGTTAGTGAGTGCCACATTTCTCTCCCCTTGATTCTCTATAGCGTTTCTCTGGCACGGCACATACTTTGCAAAGTGCCAGACGAAGCCAGTGGTGCAAGGTATAAACCGAAAAACCAGCAGTGAAGCCTAACTTTGGCAAATGTTTGGCAATTTAAGCCCGAACGTCGCCACATAAAAACCACTCAAAAAGAAGTGACTCCTAATTCTAGCATTCGTTTGGCGATTTAGGCCAAAAAATGCCAGATGGCAGCCAAACTACGAGCCGTGAGGCCTAACTTTCGCACTTGTTTGCTGAGTTAGGAACAAGATACCCAGCCTCTGGTCAAACAAGGTCAAGTTTCGCTATACCTCGGTTACATCTGGATTTTTAAGGCATTGCACTTCCCAAAGACCAAATTTTGGCCCAAAGAACTGTGCTACTTGGGAATGGAAACCACGGTTGAAGAGTGTTGGCGGGCTCTCAAACATCGCTCAACTAGAAAAGAAAACAACCACAAAAAACGAAAACAAAAGAATCAGAAAGGACAAGTCTCGTGCGCTTAGATAAGAATTCACAAACTTAAAATGCTTCCAAATTAACATCAATAAAAAAGGGAGAAACACGAAATGGAGTACATATTAACCTTAGACATGGCATAGCGTGCCTCGAAGGCTAATATACTGCAATTAGCATCTCCCGCGCTTCCCCTAAAACGTTATTCTGCATATACCGGGTTGATATATGGCTCGAAATACAACTCCAATTTTTTTAGCGCAGCTTTTAGGGGCCCGTTTCCGGCTTGAGCGGCGTCGGCGTCGCCGGCGCCGTCGCCATCGCCGTCGGTGTAACCGCGCGGTGCATTATGAGTAAATTTCCCCGCTAAATCTAGCGGAAAAATTTACCGCTAGATTGAGCGGAAACATTTCTCCGCTAAATCTAGCGTAAAAATTTTCCCCGCTAGATTTAGCGGAAAAAATTCCCCGCTAAATCTAGCGGAAAAATTTTCCCCGGTAGATTTAGCGGAAAAAATTCCCCGCTAAATCTAGCGGAAAAATTTTCCCGCTAAATCTAGCGGGGAAAATTCCCCGCTAAATGTAGCGGAAAAATTTCCCCGCTAAATCTAGCGTAAAAGTTTCCCCGCTAAATCTAGCGGAAAAATTTCCCCGCTAAATCTAGCGGAAAATATTCCCCGCTAAATCTAGCGGAAAAATTTCCGCGCTAAATCTAGCGGAAAAATTTCCCTGCTAAATCTGGCGGAACTTTCCCCGCTAGATTTAGCGAAAAATTTCCCCGCTAAATATAGCAGAAAAATTTTCCCCGCTAGATTTAGCGGAAAGAATTCCCCGCTAAATCTAGCGGAAAATTTTTCCCGCTAAATCTAGCGGAAATATTTCTCCGCTAAATCTAGCGGAAAAATTTCTCCGCTAAATCTAACGGAAAAATTTCCCCGCTAAATCTAGCGGAAAAAATTCCCCGCTAAATCTAGCGGAAAAATTTTTCTGGGGGTCACGTGACCCCCCCCCCCCCCCCCGCCCCCCGCCTTGAGAACAGGTAACACTCAGTACCCTTTGTTTGTTTGTTTGTTTGTTTATTTTATTTTTGACACAACTGTCAGGGAGGTTGGGACAAAAGGCGAAAACGAATCACCTGACTAGGTCCCCAACCTCCGTTACAGCACTCAGCAGCAGGGCACAGGAAATGAATCAAAAACAGCATAAATAAAAATAAAACAATATCTGAGAAGATAAAAATATGACACTAAAAAAATTTACAATCTATTTTGATGTGAACTATACTAGGAATACACATTAGGCACATTGAAGTATACCGTAAGGTATTATTTGAAAAGAAACACGGACGCTATTGTCTGGGCTAATTCGAATACACAATAATTTCTGTTAAGAAGATCGGGTATCTGGTAGGATATTTTTTGTGTACCGTAATTAGTTCTTATTTTAGGTTTTGAAAACTGCTGGTGTCTCAAATTGTAATTTGTTTGCTTAAATAAATATGTTTCGTAAAATATTGCGGGATTCGTGCTTATTTGAGTATGAACTGAAATTGCGACCTTTAGCAAAAAAGATTGTCTAACGTTAATATTCCATGTTTAATAAAGCTAGGGGAAGTCGATTCAGTCCAAGGTAAATTATCAATTGACCTAACTGCGCGTTTTTGCAATGTAAATAATTGCTTAATATTACTTGCTGTAGTCGTCCCCCAGACCAATAAACAGTAATGCAGCCTCGAGTGAATCAGAGATATATATAGTTGTTTTTTTAACCAGGCTGGAAGAAGGTATTTTAGCTTACAAATTAAACCAATTGATCTAGAAATATCCCTTCGGTGTTCGTTCACTTGACAAGTCCAGTATAGATTTTCGTGAAAACGAACACCAAGAAATTTAAAGGATTCCACGCGTTCAATATTCGAGTTTTGAAAAGATATACTAATTTCGCTAGTTATGGGCTTATTTTTTGCTCTAAAAATAATGTACTTAGTCTTTGCCGTATTCAGCTCTAACTGGTTTGAGCCTAACCATAAATGAAGTTGCTCCAGCCAATTATTTGTTTCTCTTTCTATGCTATCCAAACAGCTACCAGTAAAGAATACATTCGTATCATCTGCATATAAAATTATGTTAGGTGTTTGTGGGATGTTTACTATATCATTGATGTAAAGAAGGAAAAGTAATGGCCCGAGAATCGACCCCTGCGGCACACCGTATCGAATTTTTGCTAAAGGAGAGCGCATATCATTGAGGACGGTATATTGAAAACGTGAGGTCATGTAACTGCTTATCAAGTTTAGCGCACTGCCTCTTATTCCATACAGCGGTAACTTTCGGAGTAGGATGTCGTGTTTTATAGAATCGAAGGCCTTCCTGAAATCTAAAAAAACACCCAGAGTATAGCACTGATTTTCAATATTGTCTATCATTTTGTTTTTGATATTTAGCAGTGCCATTTCAGTTGATTTACCTTTTTGGAAACCATACTGGTTGTTTGTAATAATATTATGTTTATTACAGAAATCACTTAAACGTTTGTAAATAACGCGTTCCACTACTTTAGAAAAGACTGGAAGTACTGATATTGGTATATAGTTATTCATATTATTCTTGGGACCACCTTTATGGATCACACAGACTTTCGCTATTTTCATTTTTTCTGGAAAGATACCGGCAGTTAAAATAAGGTTGCAGATATGCGAGAGCGGAGTAGATATGAAAGAGGAAACTGCTTTGATTGGCTTAGAACATAGCCCATCTTCTCCACAGGCACCGCTATTCCCTAAGGATTTAATGATAGTAGTTATTTCTAGTTCAGTGGTAGGTGCTAGAAATACTGAGTTATGTAAAGGGTATCCAACATAAGACTCACATGTAGGCGTTCTCGCTGAGGGCATAGTAGAAGAACCGGATTCTAGAAAGTGGGAATTAAATTTATCTACAAGAGACTGACCCGAGTAAGTAACCCGCTCGATTGTAAGTTCTTTTGGAGCATGTGCACGAGGCCTAGAAGAAAGTTCATTTAAGGCTTGCCAGACTTTCCGCGGACTGTTATATATTGCATTAAACTTATTTTTGTAGTATTGAGCTTTAGCTTTCTTGATATCAGCATTGAGTTTGTTCCTCACTTTCCTAAATTCCTGTAATATTGAGATATCCCTTGTCTTGACGAACTTATCATATAATTTATTGCGCTCTTTTATACGCTTATATAACTGACTTGAGATCCAAGGTTTTTTAGACTTTTTATATTTTTTAAACTCTTGCCATGGAAATGACTCCTCATAACACTTTTGTAGGAGGTCCAAAAATATATCATATGATTTATTTGGTTCCCTTTCAGCTACTACCGACTCCCAGTTTATATTCGATACCTTAGAATGAAACAGCTCAATTGAACTATTATCAATTCTTCTAAATGTCTCAGCCGCATTATTAGAGCTCAATTTTAAATTTACTGGACCGACAATAAAACTAAATATCGGAAAATGGTCACTTAAATCACAAGAAAAGACACCAGCAGCCTCGGTATGACAATTTGTAATCCTCCTCCTCCTCAAGAGCTGCGCTCCAATTCGGCGTTACAGGGAGTTGTAAACGGCTTTCACTTTTTCGTTTATTTTCAAGACACATAGCGCAGCACTACATCCATTAACCGAACTATTTTCTTTACATAATCCAAATCTTATTTCTAAGTTTGGGGAGCAAAAAATTGTAATTAAGTCATTTATGCTTAACGATTCCAGAATAGTAGCTCGGAAGAACAATAAGCCATATAAAGTTTTAAAAACAGTTCTAAATTGAATCGCCGTAGATATCTGTACGTTGCATTTAAATTATTAATTATAGTTCAATAGGACTTCCTCATTAACTGATTCTGTGGGTTATGGCCTGGGCTAGCGAAAGGAAACCCGGAAACATAATAAAGAAATTAATTTGTTACGCTACAAATGCATATCCGCCAAATTTCCTGCCCAGTTCTGAGGCCCAATAACTGCTATATTTGGAGGATGATTGAAGAATAATCGGATGGAAAGACGTACGTTTCAGCCTAAAAATAACGTCTCTCACTGGGTCACGAGGCACGCCATGCACACATCGAGCGTTATTATAAGTTTAACGTCATAGAATATTTCATCGTAGTTTAAGCGGGATTAAGGTCTCAGCAAGGGTTCTAAGGAAGACCTAGATGTTCGAGAATTTTGGTTTTTATCAGCGCAGAGTGACAGGTAGTCCTAATTCTACAGCAACAAATCAAAAGATATCTAAAAAAAGATGTAGCTTTTGCAGTCAAACTTTTTATTTACACCTGTTTAGTCCATGCTAAGACAGCTGTACTTTTCGCAGGCATTATTCCTTTGTGATGGCATCTAAAATATTTGCGTATTTTTTGCTCTTTTTAAGTTGGACTTAATGTGAACTGCGTATGCTTCGTTCCTTCATGGCTCTTCGAAGCTCATCACTCTTCCCGGTAGCGACCATTAGTCTCCCATAATGTTCGTGCCGTGGACTGAACAGTGCGATCCAACACCATCTCCTCGTCATTTTGATGGGCCAACAATGACTAATGATCTCCGCTTTCAGAAGAGGCGCCAAGCAAGGCAATCACGACAGCGGAGCATCTTTCATCCCAGAGATCGCTCCACGTGAGAACACCGTGTTTATTCTTTAAAAAAAAAATCGTTTCTCATATATGATATACAACCCTGCGTCGTTTATAGTTTGATATTTTTACCTGGGAATTCTACTACCTTAATAGACGGTTTTAGTAGCCGATGCATTGAGACATTAAAAAGCAATTGGTGGAAATGGGCAAACTCAAACAAAGTGAATTTCAACTTGTTCGATTCAGGCGGGTAGCTGGTGCAGGAAACTGTCAGGTAAATCATAATTAATGATACTGGAGGGAAGGTAACTGCAGTCGAACAAGCCTCAAAAAGAACACGAATATTTATACTAACATCTTGAATGAAATACCAAAGCTACGCTCAAGCATTTGATTTATGTTCAGTTCTTTATTTATTTAACCAACATTATATGGCGTTACAAAATGATGTTTTGTCTATACCGTATTTACTCGAGTAATAGCCGCACTATTTATAAACAAGGCCCTTAGGTCTACTTTCCCATAAAGCACATAAACAGCCAATCATCTCGTTGCGCATAAATAACATATCAAATAACTAGATCGAGAACACAATTCTCCATACAAATGCAATATTCACAAATGGTATTTTCGCACGAAGACGTTATCTCTGTCCTGTAAACCACTGGAATCATGCTGTCGATCGAGGTGATTGGCAATCTGTGTGCTCCGCGGAAAAGCGAACCCTTGGGTCTCCTTCATTAACAGTGCGGCTATTATTCGAGTAAATACGGTAAGGCAGAAAATATAAAGGCCAAATTGAGAAAGGGATTCGTTCTTTCTTAAAATAAAAATGCTGAAAGTATATACTTAAACAAATATATTATGCGTGACTATGATTTGTTAGGGATGTCGTTAGAACCTGCGGAGTACAATACGTACAAAATTAAAACCCATTTGTGTTACATGATGTACCCAAAGCTTGGTTTAGAGCTTTAAATAACGGCAACTCTATTAAGGTTTTGTAGTAGGTATGTTTGCAGGAATGAATAGGAGTACAATTGCAAATTTTGTTAATTGGGCGTACAATAGATTACCTTCTATAAAGCTAATCTTCGACAATTACGACGTCGCACATAAGAAAGAACGTGATTGGCTTTTAGCGGGGATTTTCTACGGAATGTACGTCGAAATATGACAGCATTTCATTTTTTTTTTTATGGAGGCCATATTCCACTAATTGAATCGAGACGAACCTCGTTCCCTCACTCAGCCATTGGGCATAGCAAAACTAGCCTCCCTTGTTAAATGTCCGTGGCAGAACGCAGCTTATTTTGGAGTTTTATTGACACGACGAATATGCTGAGCCTCAGTGGACCTTTCGCCAGTCTGAGTGCTTGGAAAAAGAAATGCTGTCGCATTACACACTTTTTTGACATTTTCCCCGAACGTTTATTACACGTCACCGATAAACATAAATTAAGAAGATAGTTTTAAAAAAAAATATCGATTAAAATTATTCCCAGATGAAACAAAGCGGCACTGTTTCTTAAAAGCGGCAACAAAAGCGGGGATGAATGCTCCGAGAATGTCAAGTACGTACGGAATAGAAAATGGCTCTAGCAGAAAAAGCCGACCATTTGTCAGAACCTAAGTCCAGCAACTTCTTGAGCAGCAGCTTTCAATGCGGCTGCGTGAAGTGTGCACGTAGGGACGAGTCCAAAGAAAAAAAAATATTCCTTATAATGCCCTATCGCTTACACCATATACTGGTTCATTGTTTCATAACAACGAATCTGGTATATGACCGGAACCATTATTTTCAATAGTTAACTAAAACAACACAAAAAAAAGAAGAAATTAAAAGAAGATTTAAATTTGAGCCGTGAGCACCTATGTTTTTCTCTTCACTTTCTTTGCAGTGCTGAATCCTGTACTCCAGCCATTAGGAATACCTTCTTCAAATGAATGTCTTCACCGGTCGTCCTCGTAATTTTGGAGTGGTTCTCAGAAATTCTTTACGTGCCGGAGACTTCGGTTTATTTTCACCACTTTCGTGTGAATTAAAATATTCTTAACATATAGTGAAACGACTAAAGATTCAAAGCAAAGATTGGCAGGATATTGTTTATAAATATTTAAAGTTCACGAATTATTGAAATTCGTCAAATAGGCTTTAAACTTTTCACGTCGTTTAGCCACACAATGTTAAACTCTAGTAAGTATAGTAATTAAATTCGTAAGAAAATTTCGCCAGAACCAAAAATTCTAATTCAACTTAAATACGTACTGACATAAAAATGTTTTTGCTGCTTTTATTTAAAGGCGGAATGCTATGATCTTTCATTTAAATAGGGCACGGAAATGCATATAGGCAAGAAAGAAACATTGAAACAACTTAACTTGCATGTTTCCTTCAAGATGTCCGACTGAACGTGAAAACGAATAAAAAGATTTATTATTTCAATATATCTCACGTGGTCTAGGGAACGCCCAGAATGCCATGAGGCACGGGAAAAGGTTTCAACGCAGTAGGTGTATACACGGTTTTCCTCGGAACCTGAACCAAATGGTTCCAACAAAAAGTATGCATCGGTCAAAAAAAAAAAAAAAAAAGGTTAATGTCGCTTTTTTTTTTCTTTTTTTGCCAAACTGTCCATTTGGGAAAATTTTTAACGGTTGTTATGATTAGTTTAATATTAAAGTTCAAGTAACTACCGCCTAATTAAAAATCTCTGGGTGAAGTTTTAATTTAGATTTGCTGAGAATCGTCGGAAACCACCAAATCTACATATCCCAGAATTATAGAAGGCACGTACACCTTTTTACTGCGTTCAAAAGAAACCTTAAATTTGGACGCGTAATCCTAGGTTTCCGTTTCCTATGGGAGCGCATCATTGAGCCAGACGTCATGGACCTCCTGGCCGAGGCGCGTAACCCACGTGTGCCCCAGACTTCCTTCTCTCCTTCAAGCGAGTCGAAGCAGTAGCTGCGCGCTTCAGCCACGGGGCGCAGGAACGCTGGTGCAAAGATGAGCTCCGATAGAAAATCGAAACGTAAAAGCACATCTAAATTGAGCTTTTTTTTTTACAAAAATCGAAAGCAATAACTGTTTTATAGAGCGGAGCCGGTGCTGTCTGTAACCACGAAAAACGTCAAAGAAATTCCCGCCTGCCGGCGGTGTCCGTAACCGCGATAAGACATGCAAGAAATTCCGATCGAGAAGGCTCCTGATAGCCTTTTCCCGCGGCGCCTCATAGTTCCAAGGAATGCACCCCGCAGAGAAGCGCTCTTCCAGGAACGGTGCGTTGGAACCGACTTGGCATTGCATTTCAAAGTTCACCCCGGCGTGCATAATTTATAAAGAAAAAAAGAAAACGTGGCGGCGTTCTTTTTTTTTTTTTTTAGTAACGCTGATTGCGCGAAAGTGGAAGGAAATTTGAGTGGCATGTCTTCCCTTTCTTTGGTTCGCGGCTTAATAGACCGATCTCACAAGGAGTTGCACGACGCCACCGCTGCCGCGGTGCATTCTGGTACCTGTAGTTCTCCCCAGTTTTCTGGCCGCGTCAAGGCGCGTTGTCCGTCCGGCGTTTGGGAATTTTCAGGTTAGCACGAAACTTTTAGTCGGCCGTTTACTCACGGTTTTTAATGGGTGTCTTCACCCGTTCTGTGTCAAGGTGCTACAATAACAGCACCAGGCAAAATGCTATCGGATTTTATGTCTTCCCGGAAGAAAGCAGCCCACGAAAAGAGTGTCTAAAACAGGTAAAGAGAGCGGTAGAAGAGCGGCAGGAAAAAGCGTTTTTAGATTTGTTTCGTTATTTGATTCATAATTTATATTCACCCCATTGCACGATAACTAAAGAGTGTAAGCTTACTCAGGGCATGAGACGTAGTAGGGCGTACCAAAGTGTTCCGTACGTTGGAATCTTTCAGAGCACTCGCTCCGTAGCGGTATATCGGAACCACACTGCCTTGCGGCGACCGTTTTTAATACAATGTTTGGTTGATGCATTTTGATGGTTACAACTGTTATTGATACGACATGTTTTGAGCAGAACTGTGCTTCAAACGATCAGTACAATCACCGAAGAAAGAGCAGCGATTCTCGGTATGTATATATATATAACTTGAAATTAAACGACTTTTTCAATATCAGACTTAATTTTTTTTAGTGGGCTATTATGCCACAATCGGATTTTGCTGGCGTTACTGATCCATCCTGTATTAACACCAATCGACACAGCGGAAAAAAGCATTCCCCGTCGGTCAGCTCTTACCGTTCGGAGCTTGAGCAAACCAAATAAAATTGAATAGAAACTGTACACAAGAGCTCATCTCTACCCGAAGTTCTCAGGCATCTGTCATGGTTACGTTTCATTTTGACAAATGCGAGTTGTTACAACTCGTCAGGCAAATTCTTTTTGTAGATCGTTTCTTTGTGTGCACGCTTCCCCCCGCAGTTCATATGTACCCTGTCGCAAAGGCTCTCAACCAGAATAGAACGAGTTTTAGAAAACTATTGCTCTCCGAGAATGTATATTGAGCTCGTCTTACTTCATTGTCAAATAAAAGTTATGCCCAAGCCTGCGCACAACATAGCTCAGTGTTTCACCGACACGTTTGACGCTGTTCCGCGGTGCTACACCGAGCCGATGGTCCCTCGAATTTTGTGCTCTTTCACGTTGAGGTAGATATTCACTTGCTTCCAAGTTTATTGAGACGTAGGAGCACCCGGAGTGCTCAAGGGAGAAGGGGCCTCGTTGTTTTTGCCGCTGTTGCAGTAAGACCACAGCGTGAACGTAGTGGGTTCACGCGCGTTCACGAAGGCGAAGAAGCGGACGACGACGAAGCAGACGACAAAGCGATTCTAAAGCGATAAGACGACTGAAACTTTTTTTGCGCCTGATGACAAACTAAGACATCACACACAACACAATCTTATAAAGTACTGATATGCAGGAGAATCCAAGCTAACACCAGGGCTTGCCAAACTATGATGTACTCCCACATGAGCCCTTTTCAGCCGGGAAGCCGGAGAGCGATGACTACAAGAAGCATGGCGGCGGCAATACTTCCGGAATGCGCGCGCCTGCGCAGTTCGCTTGGTGGTATCGGTCTATTGGCGGCACGAAACAATATTCGAGATTCGCCGCCTCATTCGGAACGAAATAAGCAGAGATCTCATGTCAGAGATTGGGAAGTTAGGCGGTGCAATGTGTAGCGGGCAGGCACACGGACGCCGTAATCATGTCTTTCCCGCGACCTACCTCGGACTTTGATGTTAAAAGAAAAGTAAATAACCCACCCGAAAACGACGGCACGACAGCCAGAAAAAAAAAATCAGATGAAACAAAAAAACGCTATAGGTGCATGACTAGAATGGCATAAGTAAATTTGATGCATATGTTGGGAAAGTCTCTCCTTTACTATAGTGCACATTTAAGTGAAAGCTCGAACATTGTTAAGAATAAGAAAGCAAAACAGTAAAACCTTTGATGGGCGTTAGTTCAGTTTATAATTGCCTATGCGAAAAGCTTAACGTCCACGTGAGTATTTTTTTTTTTTTTGTAGAGAACGGTGCAGAAATGATGACAAGATGCACGATCATAACATTATATGAAGATGCGCAATGCTTCGACACAAGAACGACCTTCGAATGCTATAACAATACAGGTTTTTAACTGTTCGTCATAATGTACTCTTCATTAAATCACCTACGAGGAGGTAAGGAGGATATTGTCATTTTGCGAAATCGCTTAAAATGTGTTGAAAAGCAGTGCTCTCGGCACCCGAATGTTCATCTTCATGTGGACCGGGACTGTACGATCTTACATAAGCCTCCTGTTAAATTAGCACGTCACAAAATAGTCATTTGACTGCTGTACAGTGCTCTGTAGCCGTGTTATGAGGAAGCTTGCGGAGCTCCATGAAGAAAGGTAGCCGGAAGCCATCTTGAAAAACAAAGACGGCCGTTAGACATCGAAAACACCTCCAAATAAGAGTGAGCAGAATTTAACACAAAAATCATCATTGTGCCGGCGTCAAGTAGGCCACTCTGTGCTTCCATTTTTTTTTTTTTTCGTGTTTTAGAGGATATGTTTTGCGTTGCAGCACAGTTTTCAGGAGAAGTGTCCTTTTTTTTTAACGCGGCTATTACTGTCCCTGATATCTGATTTCCGCCCTGTTCGATCCTCCGCGGCATGCCGCCTTTTTTCACCATCATTTCGTAAATCTGAAACAACTCGGTGAATTCGAGAGCAGATGTAGCCAACTTTCAGCACGAACGTACAGAACTAAAAGTACTTAGACTGAGTAAAAGTAAAACACGAGCCGCAAGAAGATACAAAAGAGAATATAATTAAGCAGGACCACGGAAGGCTGCTTTCTGCGCAGTCATCTTCTTCACAAACATATATATATATATACATATTGTGGGGGACAGTGAGCGGACTGCGTGTAGAAGACGGCGCCAGCAGGAAGAAGAAAAAGGGACGCTCGTGGTAGGTGCGCGAGGACAGGAGTTCGAAGGGCCGTGACAAACGAAAGAGGCGGTGCGGAACGAGCCCAGGGAAGACCCGGACCACAAGGCAGCCTTGGCCCCCGCAGCGCAACTTAAGTATCGACAAAGTGTTTGTCTATCATAGCGCTCATTGTGTGACTTCCTCGGAGCGAGTGGAGCTCGGCCTGATCGGGAATTGTCAGGCGACCCACATAACTGGCGCTTCCAACGTGGGGCCCGATCAGTCTGCCGTTGTTTCTTTTCGCTCCCAGGGAGTCCCACGAATCGCGATTTCTAAATTTAGGTTTGTTTTGTTTCCCCATTTGAATTTGTGTTACTCCGCTGGACATCAGTGTTTAACGTTCTGCCGCCATGTCCAGGTTACGGAATAAGGCCGCCCATCCCGAGGCCTCAACCCAGTCAGTGGCGGATATTGACTCGGACGTGGGAGAAGGCACGAGTGGGGAAGCGAGCGTTGCGGCAGCGCTAGAACCCCCAATTCCGGCGGTGAACACGGGAGACGTCAGCGAACTAATGCACGCCATGACGGCGATGTTCGCGACGTTTTCTAGACATATGGGTTTGGCCCCAGGGGTGGTGAATCCCGCGCCTACGCCCGTGCCTCGCCCGCGGTTGAGCGTGCCGACGCCGACCTATTCGGGCTACTCCGACGCAGCATCGGTTCACGATTTCTTGCAGGACCTAGACGCGTACATGGCCGCGTTGGGCGCGTCGGACGAAACGGCCCTGATACAGATCGTCCCAATCGCGTTGACGGATGACGCAGCGCGTTGGAGGCGAATGCAGAGGCCGTTCCTTTCGATGGCAGATTTCCGGACACGATTCAGAGAGGAATTTCTGCCTCCCGACTATGAGATGCGGATCAGAGATGAGCTAGCCAGCCGTACTCAGCATCCGGACGAGAGCCTCGTAGAATACGTCCGCGCTCTCCAGGAGCTCTACTCCAGAGCCGACCCTACAGCGTCAGACGCGGAAAGGGTAGCTAGGGCGATCCGCCAGTGTCACCCTAGATTTAAACCCTACTTGCGCGGACGTGATTTCGCTGATCTGGAAGCACTTGCCAGAGAGGCGCGCATCGTTCAGGCGAGCTTGCTCGCCGAGTTGACGTATCGCCCCCCTCGACGCGCAGAGGAATCTCTGGAGCCGGGTTACGCCTGGACAGGACGAGGCGCGGGAGCTTGCGACGACTCACGTACGCCGTACGTGGCCGTTACAGGACATAGGAGTGGCGCAACTGCTGTGCCCCGCGCCTTAGGTCCCTTCGCTTTTGAACAGAGGCGCAGAGCAGCTAACGCCGGCTCTTCCAGGGCGCATCCCCCTAGGGGAGGCGGCGCAGCCGACCACCGCGGAGTCACGAATCATTACGAGGGTCGCGGGAACTACAATGACCCCCGGCGCGACACTGCTTCGCGTGATGGTAGCAGCGGACGCTCAGCACACAATGGCAGGAGACAGGTCAGGTGCTATAAATGCAATCAGCTTGGGCATATCAAGCGTCAGTGCACGTGGACGGCAGCTCCCCCCCATGGGTCTCAGGGAAACGGGAGAGGCCGGCGCCACTAATTGGACTTCCCGAGTCGCGGTTGCCGGCCGCTGCCGAGGCCCCTCATCAGTCTGCCAACGGGGCTGGAGTTGCGGTCAGCGACAGGTCGGTGTTTGCCCCGTCGGCATGTCGAACTCAGGATTTGACATCTGAGAAGGGGCCGTACGTGCGCGTCGAGATCGGTGGTAACAGTTACTACGCACTAATTGACACCGGTTCGACTCTTTCCCTGATCGGCGACAGAGTCTACGAAGACTGTCGCCGACGAGCACTTCACGTGCGGGAAGTTTCCACCACGCTGCGTTTAGCAGCAGGATCGGCTAGGGCACAAAGCGCTATACGCCTCCACCTTAGCCTTGACGGCAGTTCGAAGGAGGCAGCGTTTTCTGTATCTGCCAGGCATGCAAATCCCTGTGATCTTAGGACAGGACTTCGTCTGCCGGGAGGGGATTATCATAGACTTGAAGAATAACGGGTACCACTATAATCCGTTGACTCCCCTTATCCCCTTTGCCGTCCCACCGAGTTTCGGTCACGACACAGAAAGCTCACTCGTCGGATCACGAGAGGAGCAAACATTAGCTGCGCGAGTCGTATCGGGAAACGTTGAAGCGATTGTCGCTTCTTACAACGGGCCGGTAGAACAACGGCGTAGGTTAGCAGACGCCTTGCATCGACACGCAGCTATGTTTACCGAAAGGCCAGGACTTACAAACATTTTACAACACAGAATCGACACAGGAGATGCTAGACCATGGGGTTGTAATCCCAGACCGCTGAGTGCGCACAAGCGAGCTCTCCTAGATAAGGCTCTCGATGAGATGATAGACACAGGGGCCGTGAGGCCGTCACAGAGCCCCTGGGCTTTTCCGGTAGTCTTAGCGCCAAAAAAAGACGGTACCGCTCGTCTCTGCGTTGACTATCGCCGACTTAACGAGATGACACGAAGGGATTCATATCCCTTTCCATCTATTGAGTCCATCATGTACTCGTTGGGTAGCGCGAGGGTTTTCACTACCTTGGATTGTAGCAGAGGTTTTTTGCAGATCCAGGTAGCACCACACGATGTCCAGAAGACGGCGTTCACCTGTCACAGGGGTCTGTTCGAGTTTATCCGCCTTCCGTTCGGATTGTCTAACTCGCCATCGAGTTTCCAACGGCTTATGGACATCGTGCTGGGGGACGCGAAGTTCAACTTTGCCATGGCATACATGGATGATGTAGTCGTATTTTCAAAGTCATTCGAGGAGCACCTAGCACACCTTGAGATTATCTTAAGCAGAATGAGCAAAGCGGGGTTAACGATTAATCCAAAGAAGGTCCAGCTCGCAGCCTCAAGGGTCAACCTCTTGGGTTTCGTCGTAGATGATGGTACCTTGAGGCCGAACGAGGATAAGTTGAGGGCCATTCTTGATTACCCACCACCGCGCGACGCGAAGAGCCTTCAAAGGTTCCTTGGAATGGTCGGTTTTTATCGGCAGTTCATTCCAGGGTGCGCTGGACTCACACGGCCACTGAACCTGCTGCTCCACAAAGGCTCGAGATGAGCCTGGGGCCGAGAACAAGAGGTAGCTTTCTCTTCCCTCACGAAGGCGATAGCAGCCACGGCCAGCCTGTGCCTGCCAGACCTTAACCGTCCATTCGTGGTACAGACAGACGCGAGCGACTACGGGGTCTGTGCAGTGTTATTGCAAGAACATGACGGACAGCTGCGCCCGGTGGCATTCGCCAGCCGAACCCTTACACCGCCAGAACGCAATTACAGCGTGACGGAGAAGGAGGGGCTGGCCGTCATGTTTGCTCTAAAAAAATTCGACCTGTATATAGACGGGACCACCTTCGTCATTCAGACAGACCACGCCGCTCTCACCTGGATTCAAAGGTTGAAAGAGCCGGCGGGGAGGTTAGCTCGGTGGGCACTCACTTTGCAGCGATACTCCTATACTGTCGAGTACCGAAAGGGCTCCACCAACAAGGTTGCAGACGCACTTTCTCGGGCGCCCCATGATAGTGGTTGGAAGGAGGAGACGCAACCAAGGGATTGCGAGAGACAAGCTTCCCGCGCGGCCGCTCATAAGCGAGACAGCGGGAAGGGATCGATGCAACAGGAGCTCGTCGCAGTGTTAGGAGGCCGCACGAGGGAACAGAGGATCGTGGCTTGGGGTGAAGTGGTGAGCAAGGAAGAGCTTGTCGAAGCCCAAAAGGCAGATGGTTTTTGTCAGCGGGTGTTGGGGAAAATTGCGGAAATGGCAAGCAACACCGGGAACGCTGGCGGTCAATTTAACGAACATATTGATTCATACCTGCTGAGTCAGGACGGCTTATTGCTCCGCTACATTCCAACAATCGACGACGAGGTGGGGAACGACTCTCCGTTCAGGGTGGTGATTCCTAGGAGGCTACGGAGGCGGTTTATCGGATACTTCCACGACTCGGCTTTGGCTAGTCATGGCAGCGGCAGCAAGACTTTTCAAAAGTTATGTCGCGTCGCGACCTGGCCGGGGATGAGACAGGACACACTCCGATACGCCCGTAGCTGCCCAGCCTGCCAGAAAGCGAAGCCGCGAGGGGGAAAGCCCCCAGGCCTGATGCAGCCTGTAGTGAGTCACTACCCGTGGGAGATGGTTGCTTGCGACATCATCGGCCCACTTCCAAAAAGTCCCCGTGGGAACCAGTATTTATTGGTAATAACCGATCATTTCTCAAAATGGGTGGAGTTACACCCGCTGAGGAAGCTAGTCTCGGAGCGCATCTGGGAGAAGTTGTTGGAAACTTTCATGCGCTTCGGTACACCCAAGTGTCTCATCAGCGATAATGCTAGCTATTTTACCAGCAAAGTGTTCTCTGACTCCTGCTTGGCGCTAAACATAAAGCACAAAAGGACGACACCATACCATCCTCAGGCTAATATCACTGAGAGATTGAACCGAAACTTGAAGAGCATGCTGATCACACTAACGGAGAGACACAGGGACTGGGACGAACACATTGTCGAGATGGGTTTTGCAATCCGGACGACCGTGAACAGATCTACTGGGTTAACGCCTGCGCTTCTAAACTTGGGTAAGGAGCTATCGTCTCCGCTGGAGAACGGGTTACGAAATAACCAAGGTTCGACAGAACGCCCACTCTCTAAATACGCGGCGGAGTTGAAAGTTCGCCTTTCGAATGCGTTGCACGACGCCAGAGAGAACCTCGTTGCAGCAAGGATCGAACAGGCGGCCCAGTACGATAAGACTCATCGTCACCTGGAGTACAAGGTGGGTGACTTGGTCCTCAGGAGAACCCATCCTTTGAGCAACGCAGCGAGCGGATTCGCAGCCTCACTTGCTCCGAAGTGGGAAGGGCCCTACGTGGTAAAGGCACGACTGTCACGTCTTACCTACAGGCTCGCTCAGGAAAATGCGAGCGAGGAGTCTGGCCCGGTCCACATCACAGACCTAAAAAAGTATCATCTTCGTGATCGGGATGACGATGAACGAGAACAAAACGAGGAATCCTCCGTTCCGCGTGACTCTCGCGCGCGACCGGCAACGCGGCCTAAGCGCGGTAGCCGAACAATGCGCGAACCCGTCGGTGAGAGATCCGATAGGTGCTCTGCGCGGCGCTATAATCTGCGGCCTAGAACTTGATCTAATCTTTGGAAGATGTTAATAGAGCTTGTTCTGTCCAGAAATGCCCCCCCGGAGGAACCAGAATGGGCGGCGCCATCCAGGAGGGCGACCTTCCACCTCCCGTGATACCGGCGGAGTCAGCCGGGCTAACTCCCAGGGTGGTCAACCCTTCGAACGCAGGACCAGCCAGCCCAACCCACCGGGTGGTCAACCCGTTCGGCAGGTGACAGGCCAGTCCGACGACCGACAGGGTGGTCAACCCGTTCGGCAGCGGACCGGCCAGACCAACGGACAGGGTGGTCAACCCGGTTGGCGAAGAACAAGGCGGACCAACCAACAGGGTGGTCAACCCGGTTGGCAGAGGCGGGGTGATCAACCCTGGCCTCGATCATATCAACAGAGGCAGGGCGGCGGAGACGTGGAGCACCGGAGAGCCTCGAGTGACCAGGCGGGCAGACGAGACCCCACCCCACGAGGAGAAGCGGTCTCGACGGCGGCTGGAGAACCAGCCCGGCGCAAGCCACCTCGCCACACCGTGGCCACCTGGACGGCCCAGGACGGCCAAGAGGCCGTCCACTTCGTGTCCAGGGTGCGATGGAGAAACCAGCCCCGTCCAAACCCTTCCCAGCTGCCCGCCCAGATCCCACAGCCCTTCCAGGGACATACCCTACCGCCCTTCTCGCTTTCGGAAAACGACCCAGACGCCTGCTGGCTGTGCCAAGTCCCTGTCATCCACCAGGACACCCACGAAGCCAGCCACCGGCAGGGGGACTTTCTGAAGAAGATGGGCCGTCCCGCCTCCGTTGCGGCGGCAGTCGAGCTACTCCGCCGGAACCGGCCAGAGTTCCTTGCCCCAGCGGCCTTTGGCGCAGATCAAGCCGACCGGGTCAACACACCATGTCCTGCCCCGGTCGACGAGGAAGAAAACATACCCATCGGCCGACACCAGGCCCCCGGCCCCTCCACCGAGCGCGCACCGGCCCCTCCAGCACAAGCTCCCCATTTAACAGCTGCGGCCCCATCCGCGTCCACCGGCACCAGCGACGCGGAGATGGACGAACTCGAGGAATACTTCAAAGAAAACCCATCCACACCAGTCGTCCAGAGCCCTCGGGGAGCCGAAGCTTGAGGGGAGGGGAGTGTGGGGTACAGTGAGCGGACTGCGTGTAGAAGACGGCGCCAGCAGGAAGAAGAAAAAGGGACGCTCGTGGTAGGTGCGCGAGGACAGGAGTTCGAAGGGCCGTGACAAACGAAAGAGGCGGTGCGGAACGAGCCCAGGGAAGACCCGGACCACAAGGCAGCCTTGGCCCCCGCAGCACAACTTAAGTATCGATAAAGTGTTTGTCTATCATAGCGCTCCTTGTGTGACTTCCTCGGAGCGAGTGGAGCTCGGCCTGATCGGGAATTGTCAGGCGACCCACAATATATATATATATATATATATATATATATATATATCCCTCTCTTTATTTATCGGACGCAGTGTTAACGCAAGAAGAAACCAACATCCTCTCTAAAGGATTAACCTTCTGCCCCACAACTGGCCAGTACAACGAGTTTCAATCGTACCAAGACGTGGACAAGTTTGCACAAAACATGAGGCTCCGCGAGTACTTTCACGACCGCGAACCGAATCCTAACCAGACGATTCTGATCAACCAAGAAGAGCAATGGACGCCTAATCCACAAAGAGATACTTAGGTATCACGACATGTACGTTGATATCGCGCAGCGCGAAATCATTTCCGCTGTGAAGAGGCAAAGACCGACTAAATATAACCCAAGCAGCAAATAACCTGAAGAAAACGTCGAAAGAACGTCGAAGACGTCTGGAACGTGACTTCGTACAACGTCGGGGGTCCGGACGTTACCTTCCTTCGACGTCGATGAAACCTTTAAATGTCCGCGAGAAGAGGTACACAGAAGGTCGAGGGGACATTCCAAATGACGTTTGTTGCACGTCACATGCACGTCTCAGTGGGCCGTTGCGTCCTCCCTCGACGTTTATGATACGTGTGTTTACGACATCCGGACTGGCCAGCGACGTTCACAGAACGTCGAGAAACCTTTCCAAATTACGTTCCCTAGCCGTCGTGGGAAAACGTTGTGTCCCCCCTCAAAAAAAGAAAATAAAATAAAAGTAATTTTTCAGTATCATTGCGAAGGAAAGTTGCTATCATGCAACTACGAAGGAAGTAACTATAACACAGGTTTGGTACGAACTGTTTATTTGAGCATTTTCAGGCACGATATGCAATACGGAGCGCCTTCAAAAGAGGTCTCTGGATGTGCCAGCCTCAAAGATATAAAAGAACAAACAATTTCACGCAAACAAATGAACAAGAGACGATGTCACGAAGCGCGGAATGTTCCACCGCTTACCTCGTTCTGCTTCTGATTAATGCGCTGACGCGCGTGCTTTAGCCGCCCCATCGCACATAGCTGGTACTCTCGCTGCGTGCACGGGAATGGTTTCAGAAGGGGGATCCCGTCCGCTGGGCGTTCTTCATTGGGATCGTCGGAGGCGTCTGAAGGGTCCTGATCGGAGACTGAACTTGACGCACCGTTATGTGCACTGCCACTTGTTTTCTTGGGGGCGTCATTCATACCCTCACAGGCACCTTGATCCGAGCAGCAGTACGATTCCTTGAAAAAGGTCCTCGAGCCGTGACTGAATACGACGGCGTTTTTGGCGATCATCGACTTCTTCATGGGGGCGACTTGAACGACTCAACCAACCGCAGCACTTACACTGCATGCAGACTCGAAAAAAAATCACGGCGACATAGCAGCCTGCCTCGTAGACCCGTAGACGTGACGGCCGGTGCTAGTGACCGGCTTTCGGAAAAAGCTGGACCGGGTCCCACAGCTGTTCTCTCTGGGCCAATTCGAAGAACAGAACATTCAGTGAAATATTTTGGGAACGACTGAGAAAATACGTGCACCCGGAACTTACGCTTGTCAATTGTTCGTCGTCGCGACCTTCCCCCACTTTTCACTTGCCCTCTTCTTGCCCAGTTTCCCGACGCATCGCATGCGGTTCTATGGAGATGCCACTGGCATCTCCTCTGCCAACCTTTCCCCCTCTCTCTCGTGCCGTGCCGGCTGTTTTTTTTTTTTCTTTTTTTCTTTCTTTCTTTTTGTTCCGGCACGTATTTGCGGACTGAACTTGAACGCTTTTTGGACCGTCATTTGGGCCATTCAGGGGTTGGCATCATGAATGTCAATTTTCACAAACCGTTGACAGTATCTAACAGATTTCGTCAGTGCCGGGCATTCTATTTTTTTTTTTTTTTAGTCAACTCCAAAAATGCGCAAGTGTGCAGTGAAGTTGCGCTCTGATATAGCGTGTGCTGGCATGTGATTTTAGTTTCGGCACGTCACCAGTGGCAACGAAAGCCAGATCTGTACTGACAGTCACGTGACAAGACTTTGCGCCCCGATCTACCGAAAGCGCTAAGGCGCTGGAAGTTGGTGTTGTGGATGAACTGTGATGTTGATGCGAATTTTTTGGTTGTGCGCAGGTGAGCATAGGTTAGAAAATACGAAGAGAAATTGACCAACCTTAAAACAATCTCGGGTGGTCGCGGAGCAGTATGGATGCTCCTAGGAAAGGATGCAGCCTGCAGGCCTGAAATCACCTGGAGAGGGGATAGTGTAGCGGCGCCCCTGAGGCGCGTGCCAGGGCCCAGGACCCATGGAAGACGACCACGTGCGTGCAAAAAGCAAATTGGGTTATGGGTATATTTATACAGCGTGTAGTTGGTTAGCCATTAAAAGTTGCGACGAGTCACTCGCTGTGGATGAGCAATTTAGCCAGTGCAGTACAACCGCTAGCCTGGGGTCTTTAACGTGCACCACGCAGTAGTGATACAAAATGCAATAATTGCACAATTCGATCCGTTCTAGACGCTCCGTTCTAGTCACAAATTAAACCCGTAACAATATTTTAAACACACCAAAATTATAACAAGCACATCTAAAAAGAATGATATTCCCAACATGGTTTTATCTTTTTTTTTCTTCCGTGTACATTGAGTTTTGTAAATGCCCTCCCTAGTGTCATCGATGTGTCATTAATAGCATTTTGAAATACGCAAATTAATGTATATTTAATTAAATTCCTCAAACTCTCAAAAATCAAGTTTTGTTTGCGGCTCTTGAGCACTGTCACCTTGACCACAGTGATTCTGCGGCTGGAGATGGAGCTGGAAAATCTAAAAACGTCGAACAAAACGTGAGTGGTCGACGTTTCCAGCACGTCTTGTATGACGTTTACGACATTTAGGTGTGAACGCGACGTCGCTGAAACGTCCCTGACGGGGCAATAATGTAACGTCACCCTGGACTTTATTTTAAAGGGATACTTCAACAATATTTGAAATATTCCCGTCGTGCTTAAAAATAGGTTGAATATGATCCACAATATCCGTAAATGACAATCACACGTTTGTATTTTGAGCCTGGTGGCTCTATTTTTCGTTATAAACGGCTCACTTTGGCAAGCGCTCGAAGAAGGCCCAGCGGAGACCACGTGACATCCAACGCAATCGTGACGTAGGTCGTCTCAAGACGAGCAAAGCTACGGCGAGGCTGACGTCGAGAGGATGGCCTAGTCGTTCCAGCCACCGAAGCGGCTGCTTTTGTACGAATTTTGAGCGACGGGTTAATCTTCTATAATCTTGTAGGGGGACAATAGCGACTTCTGCGACAGACAAAAGGAAATCCCGGGAAGAGGGGAGTTCCTCGTTCCCCTCTTCTTTCGTCGTGGCCGGAGACGAGACAACCTCCGTCACTAGCTGTCAAGGTTCCTAGACGAGCATTACAAACGAGGCGTTCGCGACATCCACCAGGTGCTCTTTGCTAATCGTTTAATTCGTTTTAAAATTACTTTTCGAGACTTTTTTAACAAAATATTGGTATGTTCGATGTGATACTGCTCCTTTGAACACACCAAAAAATGAGCGCCGAAATTTCGTTGTAGTATCCCTTTAACTTCGATGAAACGTGAGTGTTCGACGTTGCTAAAACGTCTTGTCTTGAAGTCGGGGCGACGATGACGACGTTAAAGTTGAAACGCGACGTCGCCAGCACGTCACGGAGAGGACGATAAAGGAATGTCATTTATGAACTTCAGTTCAACGTCAAAGAAACGTGAGCGTTGGACGTTATGAGAACATCGTGCATCGACGTCGTGGAAACGTTGACGACGTTTGAGTTCAAATATAACGTCGTCACAACGTCACTGATTGGACTCTAATGGAACGTTATATAAGGACGTCACCTCAACATCAAAAAAATGTGATCGAAGTCATGGGGAACGTCACGAACGTCCGGGACTTTTTCTTGACGTTTCCACGACGTCTTGTGCTGCCTGGGAACCTTTCTCAATCAGAGAATGACTGCCCGAAAAGACTCACTGCCAGGGCAGATTGAATTATTAAACCTTCAGACAAAGGCGGCTCTATAGTTATTAAGAACAGACAAGATTATCTTGAAGAGGGCCTTCGGCAATTGAATGGCGCATCATTTTACCACGAACTGCCGACAGACCGCACACAAAGTTTTGAAACGGCCATCATAAAGAAATTAGTAGATCTAAAGAAAACTAGCAAAATAACCAAGGAGGCTCTTAACGTCATATAACCATCCCACTCCAAACACGGCCACTTTTATCTCCTTTCTAAAATACACAAAATGAATTAACCCGGGCGGCCCATACTGTCAGGAATAGGTACAGTCTCGAACGCATCTCGAGTGTTGTCGATACACTCATCAAGAACGTTCGTCCAACCTTCCCTTGGTTTATTAAAGGAGCAATGCAACAATTTTTGTACTTTGCGCAAATACCGCTTAAAACGGATCCTTAACGTTAATGACCTATGAAACACGCGTTCGTTTTTCACCCCCCGCAATACAAGTCCCGGAAAAAAAATTAAAGAAAAACGAGCACCATTCACCCCCTCAACTCGCAGCCAGAACAAGCGGCCACGTGATCTGGAGCCGATTATGTGCCGCCAGTGTTGATCATAGCCACGCGCTGGGGTTGGCAAAGCGCAGGACACGCGCTGAGTTCCAGACATTGTTATGGCTCGGCTGTTTTCGTCGTTGCAGCGATTGGACACGGGTCACAACCCGAATGCTTCTCGAGCTAGCAATTGTCACGAGCCCAAGTCGAGTGCCCACGCAATGCTCGGGTCCAATCTATGAACCGCATTCAAATATCGTCACTTGGGTGTACTGCGATCCCCGAGTTACGTCATCAAATTTTGCAAAGGAGAGATTGAATAAAAAGGTGAAAGCCGTTTACCACTCCCTGTAACGCCGAATTGGAGCGCAGCTCTTGAGGAGGAGGAGGGAAGTGTACTGAGGGCCACGGTTTCTCGGGGGTCACGTGACATAGGGGAAAGGGTCACACATGACCCCCCCCCCCGAGGGCACGTGACCTTGTTGGGGTCACGTGACCTCAGGGGAGGGGGTCCACGTGGAGGGGGGGCACGTGACTCCCCCTCCACGTGGACCCCCTCCCCTGAGGTCACGTGACCGCAACAAGGTCACGTGCCCTCGGGGGGGGTCATGTGTGACCCTTTCCCCTATGTCACGTGACCCCCAGGTCACGTGACCAATATTTCCCCGCTAGATTTAGTGGGGAAATTTTTCCACTAGGTTTAGCGGGGAAATTTTTTCCGCTAGATTTAGCGGGGAAATTTTTCCACTAGGTTTAGCGGGGAAATTTTTTCCGCTAGATTTAGCGGGGAAATTTTCCGCTAGATCTAGCGGGGAATTTTTTCCGCTAGATTTAGCGGGGAAGTTTTTCCGCTAGACTTAGCGGGGAAATTTATCCGCTAGATTTAGCGGGAAATTTTTCCGCTAGATTTAGCGGGGAAAAAATTTACCCGCTAAATCTAGCGGAAGTTTTTCCGCTAGATTTAGCGGGGAAATTTTTCCGCTAGATTTAGGGGGAAATTTTTCCGCTAGATTTAGCGGGGAAATTTTTCCGCCAGATTTAGCGGGGAGTTTTTCCGCTACATTTAGCAGGGAAGTTTTTCCGCTAAATTTAGCGGGGAAATTTTTTCCGCAAAATTTAGCGGGGAAATTTTTCCGTTAGATTTAGCGGGGAAATTTTTCCGCCAGATTTAGCGGGGGTTTTTCCGCTAGATTTAGCGGGGAAGTTTTTCCGCTAAATTTAGCGGGGAAATTTTTCCGCTAGGTTTAGCGGGGAAGTTTTTCCGCTAGATTTAACGGGGAAATTTTTCCGCTAGATTTAGCGGATAAATTTTTCCGCTAGATTTAGCGGATAAATTTTTTCGCTAGATTTAGCGGGGAAATTTTTCCGCTAGATTTAGCGGGGAAATTTTTCCGCTAGATTTAGCGGGGAAATTTTTTCCGCTAGATTTAGCGGCAAAAATTTTCCGCTAGATCTAGCGGGGAAGTTTTTCCGCTAGATTAAGCGGGGAAATTTTTCCGCCAAATTTAGCGGGGAAATTTACCCATAATGCACCCCGCGGTTGCGCCGACGCCGACGGCGACGCCGCTCAAGCCGGGAACGGGCGCCTAAGAGCTGCGCTCTAAATGATCGCTTTTGTCCTTGAAATTACACCGCAACAAAGGAGTTTCTTGGCCAATGGCGTTGCGTGTGAGTATTCTTGAGTCCCAGGTGTACCAGTAAGCTCGTGTAGAGAGAAAAACTTTCCAATTGAACATCGTTGCACAGCTCCTTTAAGGACACCAACCACTTCCTGCAGAAAATTTCCCCACTAGACATTCCGGATAACGCTTTTCTCGTAACCCTTGATGTGACTTCCCTATATACCAATGTACCCCACAGAGACGGAATTGCGGCAGTGATCGAAGTGTATGAACACGCTTATCACACACTGGGTATTGAGGGGGACGTACGTCCCTGCGATTATGATGAAACTGGTTTTGGAGAACACTCACTTTGAATGTGAGAATAGGCACTTCCTGCAGATCAACGGAACCACCCAGGTAGCACACCATGTCGGCCGATACTGGGATTACGTCGGCCAGTACCGGGAGCTGTACGGCGGATCCCGGCCAGGGACGCCGGTGAGAAACCGACGCCGGCCGATATCGGGGACTCGTTGTCTAAACTGGCCAGCACCAGCCGGGAAGTTCCCGATACCGGCCGAAATCGTTTTCTTGCTGTAGTCACCGGCCAGTCTAGCCATGGAGTTTCCGGTGACTGGCCGACATCGTTTTCTTGCTGTAGTCACCGGCCAGTCTAGCCATGGAGTTTCCGGTGACTGGCCGATATCGTTTTCTTGCTGTAGTCACTGGCCAGTCTAGCCATGGAGTTTCCGGTGACTGGCCGACATCGTTTTCTTGCTGTAGTCAGCGGCCAGTCCAGCCGTGGAGTCTCCGCTGACTGGCCGACATCGTTTTCTTTCTGTTATCACCGGCCATTTCAGCCACTGAGTTTTCGGTGACTGGCCGACATCGTTTTTTCGCTGCTTTCACAGGCCATTCGAGCCATGCAAGTTTTGATATGTAACTGACATGGCTTTTTCGCTGATATGGAAACTATATGATGGTTACAAATGACCGTTAGGTTGGGTATGTCTTCAATATGCTAAAAGGTGACACCTAATATTATCCTTGGCCTAGTATTACCGCCGCGTCATCCTTAAACCACTTAATAAAGGCTTATTTCAGTTTTGTTAAAAAAGAGGGGATCAAACATGGCTGTGGAATGAAAATTTAATTTGGTTTACATCTATTAATTTTTTAGAGAGCAGCTCTTAGGCGCCCGTTTCCGGCTTGAGCGGCATCGCCGTCGCAGTCGCCGTCGGCGTAACCGCGCGTTGCATTATGGGAAACGTCCCATAATGACGGCGTGTGTGACGTCACGAGGGTCCCGCGCGTTGCATTATGGGGAGCGTCCCATGATGCAACGCGCGGTCCGCGACGGCGACGCCAACATCGCCGTTGGCGTAACCGCGCGTTGGGTTATGGGAAACGTCCCATAATGCAACGCGCCGTCTCATTTGTGACCCGCGCATTGCATTATGGGAAGCGCCCATGATGCAACGCGCGGGCCGGCGACGCCAACGTCGCCGTCGGCGTAACTACGCGTCGAGTCATGGGAAACGTCCTATAATGCAATGTGCAGTCGCATTCGTGACCCGCGCATTGCATTATGGGACGTTTCCTATAATGACGTCACAATTGATGTCACGTGTGACGTCACAAGGGTCCCGCACGTTGCATTATGAAAAAAGTCCAATGATGCAACGCGCGGGTCACTCGTGACCTGCGCGTTGCATCGTGGCGGCGAAACTTGCTTTCGATGAGTTGGGCATTTTTACTGCGGCACTGCGCTTCCACATGTTCTCAACGACAAGTCTCAGGGCTTACACCGGGTTTTAAAGAGCTTCTTCGACGAATGACTACGAACGAGTAGAAAACGTGTCTTCAGCATGTTGCCGCCAGCCTCCGCAACGCTCCAAAAACGCGATTTTTCAACATGCAAAATCGCCGATCGGTGGCTTCACTCTCGCGCTGCAGCTGCAGCGACCAAGCGGGGATGCGCGATCCAGCCCTTCGCCCAGGCAGATGCCGAGCGCTCCGCGCAAGCGGTCGTTGAGCGGTCGGCCTCAGTAAGCGATCCACCCAGTTGCACGCGCTGCCACCGCTTTAAGAGCGTCTGCCCTCGCTTTTTAACAGTTTCGGTTCCCATTGCTATCTTGCTGAAAGCATGAAGTTCTGATCGGAACTTCATGCTTTGACAAAAATGTTGATTGTTACTACTTTATTAACGGTGACCCCGACGTTGAGGCAGTATTTAGTTTTCCTTACAGTTATATAAACCCGATGAAGACAACTACAAGTGCTTTTGTACGAGCCGCAGGATGCAATAGGCCCTTTGCAAAAATCCCAAAAGCCCGCGCGCGCCGCGCTTCAAATAATGGGAGTCCTCGGTACGCCCCTCCTCCGGCTTCCACGTGGCATACGCGAGCAGGCACAGGTTACCACGGCAACAAAGCAGCCGAGTTGGGCCGCTGGTTGGGCGAGCGACGATCCGACGGCTGCCCCTTTCGTATCCCTCTCCTTTGTACCGGTTCTGTCGTCTGCTGCACCAACGCTTTGTCGAACCTGGTCGAAACCTGCCATGGTTGCGGTGCAAACTAGATGGATTTGGGGACACTTCAATACGTGAAGGTAAGTTCCGACGAATAACGTATTGGAATGAGTTCACCTGTCGCGATGCCTTTACGCTGCCACAGATACGGTACGCCGGCAACGACGTACGACTCGGCGGGATGGCTGCAACGGCTGCTGGCGGTAGCTGCCGGGACGCGCGCGCATTCGCGGAGGCGCAACAAGAAAGCGCGTGCGCGTGATCTGTACCGAGGGTTCCCAAAATTTCCTGCCGTCGTGGCGCTGTACGTTTTGCAAAGGGTCTATTAAGCAATACCAAACACGTATGCCGTAAAGCGACCGTCATCTCGGAAGGCGAGTTCCATCTGAGGGGAATTTGTCGTATTTTCTTCTAGCAAACAACATACCTAGCTCTTCATCCGAATAGGTGCGCACAACGTCTTCGACGTAACGCCATATCTTGGGCCTCTTCGCTGGCAAGGCGAATGAGTCGGCGAAGACTTCGCCGAGAACGGCTGCCTCGTCGTCACTCGAGCTGGAGCTAAGCTGGTATCTTCGTCGCTGTCGCTGATTTCGCTGCTACTGCGTTTTCTTAGACCTCCTGAAATTAACTGCAGCGATGTCAGCGCCGCAGTATGCTCGAGCCAGTCGGTCATGACAAGAGGAACGAAAGCAAGCACAGCAAGAGAGCCCACCCAGCAATCGAAACAAAAAAACAGCGAAACTCCTTCATTCCCCCGCGGCAACGTTGATAACGAAACTGAAATGTTGCGAGTGGCTACAGATCGTACTCCCCCGAAAAAGGCTGCGCGGAGAACTACTCCGGGTCCGAGCGGTCCGTCCGAGGAAGACACAGTTCAGGCGGCACATTCGTTTCTTACATCTTTCTGCATGATCACAATCAAAACATCACGTGCACCCTATATTCAACCAGAAAGGGTCACTACATTTAACTCTTACGCGCTTATTAAAACCAGATCTGCTTCTCGCTACCACTGCTAGGGGATTCTATGGACTACTTCCATAAACCCCTGCGTGCAACACGGCGCACGTTGCTCTTTGGAAACCAGTCGGCTAGGGAGGAGAGTGGCATGGTTTCGGTTTCGATCGGCAGCGTGGACTATTAACGGCCGTGATCTCACGTTTTTTGGTCATGAGAGCATCATTTTTGGTCTCTAAACTAACCTAAATGGCCAGACCTCGAATCTATAGCACAAGCCCGAGACGTATAGCTTGTCTTCACACATGCTTGTTGCATTTTTGTACACTATCGAGCCTTTCTGTTTGCGTTTCGAGATATATGTGAACGAGCCAGTGCTGGAAATCTCGACGCTGCGTAGCTCGGGTATCTTGCTTGTCTACGAGTCAACAAGCTGTAACGACCAATAAGTTTGCATACATCAAACTCGACCCTTTACAGCTGGTCAGGAAGTTTGTTTTGTGCGTCCATAGACGAAATATTATTTTTTGCAACTACTCTTTTTCTTAATACGCCTAAGTACGTAAGGTAAAACTTGGAGGCGCCATTGAAAAGCTTAATTTGAACACACATCTTATCTCTTATCTGTACTGACCCGCAGCACTGCACGAAGCTAAGTCCCCACCCGCTTGCATTCCACTAATATTCAACATCGCGTACGCACATAAAATTTTTCTCCAATCATATAGGCACATTCCCACACACAAACCGTTTTAAGAAAGCAAAAGTCGAGCAATTGTGTGAAGAATGTCGCACCGTTCGCCGGAAGTGCGTCGGACGGGCGTGAACCTCTATGCGGTGTGCCAAAGGAACGAAATTATTCAAAGCGCATTTGACGGTTGCTAATTGCCGTAATATTTATATGTTTGCTTTCTTCCTGGCTGAGTATGCCGAGATATTTTCAAACACACCGTTCAGACACAGATCTTGGGCGTCTGTAAAAACTCGTCCAAAAGGCTTAGCGAAGAGTAGGAGACGCTTGTTAGAGCCTCTGTCGTAGCTAGCCGACCTCAGCGTTTGCGAAAACCTAATTTCCTATCAGCGTAAAATTTGAGTGGGCGATATATGATGACACGAGGAAGACATCATAGTAATTTGTGTGCAGTAATTTGTGTGCAAGGAAATTGCCCCAGTTTTCGTTTTGTTTCGTTCCAGAATGAATGTATTGTACATTCGTGAAAAGTCAGATGATCGAAAACTCAAGCGGCGCATTCGGTCACGGCGTGATAGCATGAAAGGAAGCTGCTCAATCGAAACCGAAACTGAGTGGCCAACTAGTTCCCAGAGGGCACTTCGTCGCAGCGTCGTGTATTTCTTCGTGCCCCCGTTTCTTTTTTCTTTTTTATAGAGTAGCACAGTAGCACAATTATATATTTGCGACTTCGTGTTTAGACTAGAACAGACCTCATCCAGCATCGAGCCAGCTGTTGATGGACTTTGCTAGAAAGCCGATCCAGCATCCAATCCAAAGCCGGACAAGGTGAACGAAAACAAATGGCGAGCGGGACGTTGGCGTGGTTCGCGGCATGGTTCAGGTACGGTGGCTCCAGGGTTGAAAAATTGTATGTGACCGTGGTGGCGAGTGAAAGCGCTGCATGTAAATCTATACGAGGCAGAAGTCGCTCGAAGTTACCGCCTGTGCTTTGATTTTGATGTTCGTGTTCTGTCGGTTTCGTCGTATGTAGGCCTAGTAAACCAACTTCCGCTCAACAACGCTTTCTGGTGGTTGACTCGACGGTGTTGACGGCCCTTCGCCGTATCCCGACGATCGTTTCGTCGGCATGTCCCGCAAGACGGAGTAGCCGTCAAGTAAGAGAAATTACGAGCAGCAGGAAAGGGATGCGGCCGCGTATTATTTCGTAGTGGCGAGCGGCGGAACTTTTCTGTTTACGTTCGCGCACGTTTTTGCATCGGCTTCTGCCCGTTCGTAGTGTAGATGCCCTTTGCCTTTCGTTGCATCGCGCTGTTTCCACGCTTCGAGTCGCACCTTCGGGGCTCCCGGCCGAGAATGGACGAGTGTCGCGCCGCTAGCCCAGCGAGACGGCGATCGGTCGGCGTTGCCTCTGTGTGTTGTTGTAAGCGTTGAAGTAAAATTAAGGAAGGGGGGGGGGGGGGGGAGAGGGGGGGGGGGATAGAGTCAATCGTGTACGCGCGCTAGGCGCATTTGTCACTGACTTGGGGTAGGGTGAGGGGAGAAAAGTGGGGGAGAAGATAGGAGTCGGGCATCAGGAGCGTCGTCTCACCGTCCCGCTAGCTCGTCATCCCATCGTCGCGCTTAATCCGTGAGTGTGTGTGTGTGTGTGTGTGTGTGTGTGTGTGTGTGTGTGTGTGTGTGTGTGTGTGTGTGTGTGTGCGTGTGTGCGCGCGCGCGTGCGTGCGTGCGTGCGTGCGTGCGTGCGTGTGTGTGTGGGTGGGGGGGGGGGGGGGGGGGGGGGTTAGCACTGGTAGCTGGCACCGCGCGGTGTCCGGTGATCAAGGCGGTCTCCGGGGGCGACCGCGCCGTGTTGGTGGAGGCATGCTAGCTCGCCGAGACGCTGCTGGCGGGGCATCGGTTTGTGCCGTCCGCGAGACGCTTGTCCATTATTTTATTTATCCTTGCATCAGGTTTTAGATTATGACGGTAACCTTGCATTGTTTGCCATACTTCGCAAAGTCGTAACAATTTTTCTGCAGGCGACTCCTAGAGCCGCTCGTCAAATTTTGCGGCACGCAATACAACTTTTTTTTTTTTTTTTTCGACACAACATTTTTTTTTTTTGCATTATAACTTAGCGGTATATCGAAACTTTCTGCTCGTAGCGCAATCGCACCAATGCTGAAAAATTCCGCACGTACTGGCTAACCGTCATCATCGTAAGCTCGGCTCGTTTTTCCGAGTTCACATCTAACAAAACTAGGTTCCTTCTATGAAAATACGGTGTACCGTTAAATACCGGGCAAGCGCGCACTCAAACTTTGGAAATAATCGCAAAAAAATGGGGGATGGGTGCTTGTCCGGTCGTCAATTTGACATATAAATGTACTGTGCATATTTCCTCAGATCTCAAAAGTTTGGTAATGGGCGCTTAATGTGGAATGGGCGGATGCACGGTATTCTACGGTATGTCCAGGCAGTTAGTGGCATCCTACGCGTTGGTAAGCACAACCGCGCGTTGTGCAGTCCACCACCGGCATGGCACAGGGCCCCGTCCTTACCTAGCGTGTCGTCTTATGCAAGGAATGTATACTTCGTTCGCCCCTAAGCTGAGACTAGAATCTCCGCCTTCAGTGCGAGCTCGCTGGCTTCTACAGTGCTTTGGTTTTGCGTGCCTGCATGATCGCACTGGTGTTAGCAAGGGCAGAAAGCTTGCGTTGAAGGCGGAGCTTCTAGTCTCAGCTTAAAAATGAATGGAGTATAGTCGAAACGCCATTGCCATTGCTTGAAAAACTGGATGTAAATAAGCTATTTGCACGAAACCTCGGTATCATGAAACCGTTGCAAGTAAAAAGCTACAAAGCATGGTGTAAACAGACCTTTACGCGAAATGAGCACCGTTTTTCTCTTTTACTGCTACTTTTATTATTTGGCGTTACCGGAATGCGACGCCGTCGTGTTTCATTGTGGCCGTGCATGGAGATATAGCCATGGAGTCATTATAATATATGCTAAAGGTTGCGAAGGCCTGACAGTGTGAAGTAACTTGAATGAACATCATGTCTGACCACGCCTTTTATTCTAGTGAGGAGGAGTACTGTTCATCGAAGAGAATGACGAAATAACGGTGGCGCCCGTCCCTCTGTTGTGGTTTGACGTGAGTATGAAACAACGGCGTGAGGCCAAGCAAAATTTTGGGGCGGACAACTTGTCTCGTGTGCGAGCGTACCGAGCACCAGACCCTGACTGGCCTTCGTCCAGAGCATCAAGTTTGCAGAAATGCAGTAAGTATTATTTTGTACTGTTCCTTTTCACCTAAAGTCCTGATAATGTGCTAGCACACGTTTTTGATCTGCCCTCTGTTAGCATGCTTGACCAGATTAGCTTGCGTGCAGTTGCTCAATTTAGTTAGCTCCAAAATCTTCGTAGTGACACATGCACAATTACAGTGGTGACCGAGTCCTTCAATACGCTACTGGGCACAAAACTTTCTCGTAATGCTGTGGGAAAGCATTGCATGCTGCCGAGAACGGCCGTGGTGCTGTCCTACTCTGGAGAGGTTCGACGGACAGCGTAGAGGCTTGTTTTTAGGTGCAGCAAGTTTGCTTCGGCGCCGTGCTGTGGAGCTTCTGTTTGTACCTTGAAATGTTGTACTAATGGCCAAAATTTGTTGTGTTTTGTGAAATTGAGATCTCGGCAGGCTTGTACTGAGGGAGCTGACCTTTCTTTAACAGACACGTCGCCTGCTAACGTGAGTAAAGAGGGAGGGCTTGTCTGCCCTAGGGTGTCATTTGCTGCGGGAAACAAGACGCCGTTGCGTCGTCTGCTACCAGAACTGAAGAAAGGTGGATCATCTGTTACACGCTGTATGCTGCAAGTGAAACGATAGAAAAAAAGTTGCATTGGGAACTTCTGCTATTTAACAAGGGGCGCAATTGATGACCTGTGCTTTACTTTGTGGTGAAAGAAACAGGCAGGAGACGGACGTTCCAAAACAACGTTCTATTTCAGTCGTGTCTCGTCAGGAACTGCTCTTCGTGAGCGCGTGAGCGTATAGCTAGCGCGCGCGTCTTTTTCTCTGTTTCCAGTGGCGAGACTAGACTCGCTTGTCGGTGCGTCCAGTCCCTACAACTTGGAAGTGCCAATTCATTCTAAAGCGTCATATGCCTAGGTGCGAGGTATCATGTGACCACAGAGCAGCCGCTTGCAGCCAATTTCGTTTTCTATACCAGGGCAAGTGTTCTTAACGGGATTCTCTCCCATTCTTAGACGGTTGATAGTTTAAAAAAAAGGCCGTCCTGAAAGCCCAGAAAATGGCAGTTCCAACAAGGGTACAGGCACCAAGCTAGGCCTAATAGGCACGGACCTATATATCAGATTTTTAAACTGGTGCTTATCGCAGCCAAGCGTGCGTCGCCGACAAATCAGTATTGTTATTTCCTTTGATTGTCAAAAAACATCATAAAACTTTGTGGAAGCATTCATTTTGACCGTACAAGCCAAAACTGTGAAGTTCTGAAAATTGGGGCTGTGTCTCCTTTTCAGAAAGTTTATTTGATTAACACATTTTTTTTAAATTAAATTTATAAATATTGCATACAAAAAATAATTTCTTTTAAATTTTTACAAAAATTTGAAACACTCACTGTGTCTGGCAACCGTTCCAAAGCTACCCAAACCATCCGAAACACCTGAAGGTTCAAGCGTTCTTCTGAAACTTTCCGAAACCCAAGTTTTTGAAAAAGTTTCTTCGCATCATCAGTGCATAATGTTGATCAGCAAAGTGGATAATGCTTTCTTATGCTTTGGTTATCTTGCAGCCTTCGACGCTCAGCTGCTTAGGCCGTGATAGACCTGCACATCCAGAATGGGCACCTACAGCAGCAGAACAGGGAACTGCAAGTCTGTTGGGCAGGTGCTCGGGCACTTGGTGTCTTCCAAGCACCAGGGAGGGCAGGCGAGGCCCGGGGAACAGGCGACGCCCCAGGAACTGGCCAGGCCTGAACCACCCGAGCTGTTCCTGATGCCTCTCCGCAACATGGAACAGCTTATGCTGCAGAAGCGCAGCTGAAGAACTTCACCAACAGGACACTGCCGGTATTTATGTGTCCTCTTTTTCACAATATTGACGGGCATAAGGCTACGATTCTTACTTTGTGGTTTAACTTGGGTTATCTGAAGATTTATGCAAATGGGGTTGGAATGTGGACTGAAGCCTTTTATCGTAATATTTCAAATGGATGCCCACCCAAACTATGTTTGAAGCACGGTCGGTGGCAAATTAAAAATGAGTAAGTTGCCCTACCTTCATTACGGGCCTTCTGTTATTTATAACAGCAGAGTGCATGCACAGCCAATGCACAATGGGAGGCTATTTATTGTAAGGGGTACCCTTAAACTGAACCGTGCGATAGAATTGTGTCAAGGCGACGCAACGCCAGTTGCACGTTTTGTAAGTCAGCTTTAGTAGCCTGCGTAAACTTTTTGCAATTGTTAAACTGCGTTTCATAGAGGCTACTGAAGGGAGAAATGATGGACGGTGGCCACCAAAAATTAAATATTTGTGCATCATTACATTTTTGAACAGTTCTTTCCACCCGAAGGTCGTGTAGACAAGAGGCCTTCATGTGCAACCTCATTGAACGGCATTTTATGTCTTTTTCAACTGCCGCTTCTTGAAATATTTTTAAGTAAAGCATTTCACAACGGGGGAAGTAAAATCGCCCAACATATATGCCTTTGAGTGCTTACAATATGTCGGCCTGCAAATAATCATAAATCATGCTGATTTGCTACGACACTTCTGCCCGTTTTATCCTTAGAAGTTAAATTCCGCACCTGCAACAACTCTCGCCGTGAGTATGTGTGCGGAGCACACACAAACTTGCCTGCATGCTTTTTGTGTTTAATGCTTGCTTGACAGAAGGATCGAGATGCTGTAGTATATATTGGGCTTCTTTTGGTTTTGTTCCTGTTCTCACTTGAGGCTATAATCAAGAGATCTAAATATTTAGGGCAATAAATTCATTTGTGCTTTCGGCATCTGTTACAGAAGTAAAGGTACATGCTTGAAAATAACTTTTAGCCTGGTCTAAAATCGCTTTTGAGCGTGCCCACCATATGCAGATGCCCAAACAAATTTGTAAGCGGTTGCCAGATATATCTTAATTAATTCCATCTTTACTTTACATTAGTAGTGCATTTCCAAAATGAGATGTTAACCAGTCCTAACCGAAGGTCACCCTATGAGAGGAAATCAAATTTTCCAAGGTGAAAGAGTAACCGTCATTGCATCCGCTATTTTATTCAGGGGGTGTGAGTGCACGCGTAGCTGTGTCTCCAGGCATTGCATACGGTAGTCGCACAAGCGATTATTACACGAGGCGAGCTTGAGCTGAGTAAGTTGGTTCAATGGCCTACAGGGCCACCACTGAGTCAGCACTAAACAAAAGTATGGAAAGGCAACTACTCATACTGTGCTGCTGTTGCCATTTTTTGCAACTATGATGACGGTTTTGGTCAATTCCTGCCTTTTTATGCCTTTTTCAATTCCAGTCTTCGTAAAGTCGTAAAATAGGTGATAAATTTGTAGGGTGACTAGCCGGCAGCTAGACTAAGCTTTAACAAAGTCAAGATGCGCAGGGTATTGAATGCACTGTTTTGAGAACCACATACATTATTAAAATTACTGAGTGGATGCTGATGGGCAAAGAGGATCCTTCAAAACGTTTGCACAATTTGAACGTTGCAACGAATTTGACTGACTAATGAGATTTAGCGGAGTATGGAGGGGAATATTTTAATCTTTCTGGTTTCGTCTAAGACAGGTAGAGATGCCATATATTCTAATATTTTTTATTCTCTCTCTAGTAAATATTGTAACATTTTGATGCATGTATAGTGTGGCTTGCTGCATTTACCTGGGCATTCACATTCTCTTACTTGAGACATGTTCATACCATTGTATCTGCATATAAATAACTTTATTGACATATTGAGAGCACATTTTGTCTTTCTAGGAGGAGCAGCTCGTGTCTCTAGGAGACAGCAAGAACCTGCAGAAGGTGGTACGAGAGATGGTGGGACGCCTGTTCTCAAAGAAAGTCCAGGAGCAGTTCTCCGGCCCTTCTGGGCTACCAAGGAAAGTCAAGGTTCAAGGACGCCATGATGTGTAAGGTGGTCATCGGTAATGCATATTCTTTACTAGCTATTAAATTGATGGTATCTCTATTGGAGCTCAATAGACAAGCACAATCTTTGAAATATGTTGACAATTAAAGGGAAACTGAAACACTTTTTGACAAAAAAACGAGTTATAGGTGACTTCTGGCGTATTTTTGTCCTGTGAATCTGAATATCGCTTTCGTTTTCCCCGAAGGTGTAACTAGACGCGAGAAAACACGAAAAGCCTCAGAGCAGTCATGACGTCGTACTAGGATCTTTGGGGCGCCAAGCACGTGTCGCTCGTGTGGGCGGCGCGTGCAATTGCAAGCTTGCCAGTTGTATTTTTCCACACTGATGCCAGTTGTGGTGTCAATTTCTGACCTTTTTACAAATACAAGAGTTCACGTGCATAGGTTTGACAGGAGCTGAAGATGAGCGAGAGCAGAAATTCTGAAAACTCCCAGCATGACGTCACGCCCCAAGAAGGAGGGGCTTCAGCTGTACTTTAGAAATTAATTTCTGCAGCCTCCGTGCACCAGATTGAAAAAATGAACTCGATATCCGTGATCCTGGATGCCATATCAAGACGATTTTGGTGTTCTTCCTCAAATACAGAACAGCTTCAGTTTCTTGTTAAGTCTTGCAATATGCAAAATTTAAGTCGTCAATTCCTGTCGTTATTTTTTTTTTTTTTAATTTGACTTGCATTTTCTATTATGAATATCTCCTGTGTTACCATTCTCGGAACCTTCATACTGAAAAGCAGCGTCTTGAAGGAACTGTAAAAAAAGGTTTTTGTTGCTCTTGTCTTGTTATCCTGTTAGTTTCCAGGTTGAAAATCTAATGACGACCATTTAGAGGCCTTGGTCTGTAGATTGTCAGTTGGGGAAGTTTTGCTCTTTTTTAACCACTCATCTCTGTACCCCACCCCTTCTCGCCCCCCGCCCCGTCTCGCCCCCCATTTCAGATTAATAGGATGTGGCGTGAAATAGCCATATGCCTCCATAGAATCTGCACCTTAGCGTGGTAGCCAAACCCACAATCTCCACCTCTGTGGTGCTCTCTTTCTGTCACCTTTGAATTGCAGGCTAAGTGAGGGACCTATATTTATACAAAGTAAACGCTCACAAACTGCAGTGTGTGAACAGCACCTTGTGTGTAGCTAATATGCAAGATATTGGCTTCCCCCTATCCCTCAACTAATCTGTGTGATCTGACAATTCTCTTTACAGGTGCCATACAAAGTTGCACTCGTGCAGCGTGGACGCGGTGCAGAACTGGCTGACGGGCAGGGAGGCGGGCAAGGGCAATAGAGTTAAAAAGACGGACACTCCACTGGTGGTTCCAACCGCCCTTGACGATGAGGGACACTCTGGCTGAGGAGCTAGCTGCTATGGATGCACGAGTCACAATAAAGAATGTCACGGTAAAAAAAAATTTGTATGTTCTCTTCTTGTACTACCCACAATATGCATCTGGGCGACAGATGAATGGGACACATCGTCTCAACGAGTATACAATAATTGCCATGAGTATACTGTATACATGGAGAAAGTCAATTGTTCACACAGAATTGTTTCTTAAAATTGCACAAATACTAAACCGGCTTTTTTCAGAAGTCCGAAAAACATGTTAAAAACGGTCAGCACCTATAAAAGATATGAAAACCAATAAAATAGTTTGGACTGAGAAATTTAGCGTTTCCACATTTAAGTCAATTTGATCTGCTGAGAAGTTAGCTGTTTAAAAATGGAGTAAAATGTCATTCCTGGGCTTTAAAGCCTGACACAGCTAGATTCTGCTGGTTCTATGGTGGGTACACTGAATGACGCATACGCTGGTGCTGATCCGCAATTTCGCAGGCAATGACCTGCAATTACGCTGGCACTGATCTGTTTTTACGCTGGGACTAATCCGCAATTGGACTGGCTCTGACCCGGAAACACGCTGGCACACTGATGGTTTCCTACCGTACCACCGGTTCCATGCCGGGGATCTGTGTCGGGAGCTCGCTGGGAACATCCCGTATTCCCGGCATCCCGGTTTCCCAATAAGTTCCCAGTACCGGCCGGATTCCGGCATTGGGCCCGGCCAATGTCGCCCCTTGGGGCGTTTCCGGTACTGGCCGGTATCGGTATCCCGGCAGGCCAATACCGCCCCATCCCCAACCCGGCGTGTTGTGCTACTTGGGCACTAAGGGAACTAATATGGCGCCAAATTACGCTAACATATTTATGTCACAACTGGAAACCAGCTTTCTCGCCGAACGTTCCACTCAACCGCTGTTTGACACAAGATATATCTACGACATATTCATGACCTGGGCCGGTACTGAAGACGAACTTATGAAATTCATCGCCGCCTTCAATTTAGCTCACCCATGGATCAAATTTACCCACTGCGTATCAAAAAAGTACATAAACTTCCTTGATTTAACTGTGGAAATCGCTAATAACAAATGAAGTACGAAACTTTTACAGAAAACCTACCGATAGACAACAATACCTCCATTTCAACAGCTGTCATCCTCGACACTGTAAGACTAGTCTGCCCTACTCTCAGGGGCACAGATTTAAACGCATATGATCAGACAACAACGACTTTGAACAAAACGCTCAGGAACTCAAACGCGTACTAACCAAGCAGAGGTATCCAAGAAACGTAATCGATGACGCTATAAGGTGTGGGAATCCGTCCGGCCGCGCCACCCTGGAGTCCCGTCTTTCCCGTATCTCCCTGCCCCTTCGCCCTTTCTTCCCGCGCCCTGCTCACCCGGATCCCTGGGCGAAGGAGCGTCACCGTACGGCGCGTAGTCCCCACTCGGGGATCGTGCGGGCCCCGTGGCAAGGGCGTGGGTGTTCACGTGGACGGGTCGTGGGGGGGCACGTGATTGGTGGGGGCGAGGATACAAAGAGGGAAGCGGGACAAGGGGGGTCCTCTTCTGAACCTGCGGACCGGACAGTGTGTGACGACGACGACGAGGACGACAACGAGAGGACGAGGAGAGGACGCTGAACACCAACGAGTGAGTTTAATTAAATGATTCTGAAAACGCACACTGTGTGAGCGACTTCTTGGGGAGCGAGCGAGGCACGTCCCGATCGGGCGTCGATTAGGTAGCGACCCACAAAGCAAAGCGAGAAACATCGACCACTCAGACATTAATGGCAACCGAATAGAGCGTCCTCAAGAAAGCAGACAGTCTACCCTTATTTTAACACATACATGCAAGTTTCCTAACATCAACAACATACTGAGCAAAAATTACAATCTTCTCTCGCAGAGCGACCGCCTTAAAAAAATCTTTCCCGCCGCACCTCGGGTCGTCTATCCACGCGGCAGGAATCTCCGGGACGTCTTAGTAAAATCAAAAACTACCACTCCCGCAAGCCTTGGTTGCCGAGCATGCCGAAAGCCCAGGTGTAAAGTATGCAAGCGCATGTGAGAAACAAAGAACGCCACGAGCACAAATTCAGAGTTTACGTGGAACATGAGGTCGGGGAGCTACGATTGCGGCACGTCAAACGTGATTCATCTCCTGCACTGCGATGTCTGTAGCAAAAAGTACATCGGACCGACTAATCTGGCTTTCAGAATACGCTTTAACAACCCCAAATGTCACGCACAAACACTCCCCGACCTTGCGCTTTCAAAGCACCGGTCTCTTCCTAATCACTCAATCAATCACATTTCTGTTGTAATTTTAAAATGAGGCTTCAGAACAAAAATTGAAAAAGAGCAAAAAGAATCGTATTTTATTTACAAGTTTAATACCTTCAACCAGGGCATTAATTAAAGTCCGAGAAGCCTGTTTTGTTCGGAGCTGGCTCCTGGGGGAGCTTCTCCTCTCCGTCCTTAAACGTCTCGAGTTTCGCACGCTGAAGACACTTGAGATCTTCAAATTTAACAATCGATATTTAAACCACACCCTAATACGTTTAAGTACGAAGAGAACATCAGAAACGGATAAATGCGGCTCAAGTGGTTAATTTCAAGCAGGCATAGACTGTTACTTCCTACCACTCCTTATTGACGGGAAAAATCTCCCAAAGTTTCAATTCACTTTAAACTTCGATCTTCTAGCTCAAAGGACTATCTCGGGATTCGGTCGCGTCGGGGGTCACATATGACCTATATCGGCTATGAAAACGAGCCACCCCTTCCTAACCAGGAACTTTCGGACACACCTTTTTTTCTCTGTTTCTTTCAGTTTGCTTCAAAGCTTTTTCACTTTTTTTTTGTTATATTCAACCTTTTTTTCGCATTTTTTTTTGTTTTGCAAGCGTGGATAATCTCTTCCCCAACCGTTTAATCTGCGCATTTTTTTTTATCATTCGCCAGCTTTGGCTTTCCCTCTATGTGAACTGCTATCTGATTTGACAATGTTATTTCTCTCTCCTGTTGCTCTTCGCCCCCTCTACTTTCTTCTTAGGTGTATATAAACATTAACAGGCTGTACACTCGTTACATGATGAAGAGCGGTCCCCGCTTAAAACGTTGACCACGCGTCGCAAAAAAAAAAAAAAAAAAAGCTTGTGTCGTTTTGGTCTTGAGCGAGGGGCCTGTTTAGGAAAATGATTAAAGTCCGGAATAATTAAGTTGTTAATTATTTTTTCGTAACTGACTTTTTTATGTTGTGTTTGAAGGCATGGTTTCAATTAGAAAATTGATCAACATCATCGAGAGACACAAAATCAACAAAGTGCAGAACGATAGAAGGCACGCCAAGCATTTTGCGGCTTTCTGAAAAAACCGCACAAAATCGACGGGTTTTTAAGTTTCGGTTTGCTATCGTAGCGCATCTCGGCCCCGACGGCACCGCGGCCGGTGAAGAAATAGTGCAACCAACCTCTGCTGCGCTGTCCTCGCGCGGATTCGCGCGAGGGCAGCGCGAATCCTCGAAGCTTCGATTCACCGATACCAAATCAAAACTCAACAGCCCGTAGAATTTGTGCGGTTTCTCAGAAAGCCGTAAAATGCTTCGCATGCCTTCTATAGTTCTGCAATTTGTTGATTTAGTGTTTTTCGATGAAGCTGAGCTATTTTCAATTTGCGACCATGCCCTTAAACAGATTAGAAAAGTTAATTACGCACAAATAATTAACAATCTAATTATCTCAGACTTTAATAATCTTCCTAAATAGGCCAAAACGACACACGCCTTTTTCTTTTTTTGCTTCGACGCGTTGTTTTCGCGATATCGAATTTGTCCACCTTTCGTGAAACACCCTTTATATTTAGAGCCACGGGTTTAAGGCGGAGTGAGACATTGCTGACATGAGTTCTTGGAATTAGAATTCGTGAGTTCTCATGCAAAACCAGTTTTTGTTCGATTACACGATTCAAACATATTTCTATTAAGGAAGGACTGAATATGTTGCTTCCAAAACTGAGCGGAAGTGTATCGTCAAGGAATCCTAGTCAGCGTTGTTTAATAAGGGGAAACAATATTTTATTCCAAGCCTTCAGCCCTTCGAGGTGCAAATGAGATTTTAGGGAGTTTTCGTAGATCGTTTCCGCTGTCCCGCAGCGCTCTCCACAACCAGCTACGCTAGCCGGAACTCTACCGTCAAGGCCATGGGCGCGCCGGCGCAGTAGCGGCTGCTTCGTTGCGGAGGGCTTAGCGGACGGGGAAACGGGGTCTACGAAAACTCCCTATTAGGCAAAGTCACGGTGTGTTTGGCGCTGGAGTGGTGAGAACTACAAATGCAGTCCGAGGAGGAAAGGTTCTACCGCTCGTTTATACGGAGGTAGCGATGATATATAATACATATAATTGTTAGAATATTGCTTTACAATGTAAACTGCCCAGACAGTTTACAGCAGAGATCGAAACAAAATGTGCTTCCACTTATTTTATCCTATTAAAATTCTTGTGAAGATGTCAGACGAAATTGAATGACTCTAGTCAGTGTCCTTTATTTTCTAAAAATATTAACCAAGTGTCTAAAGGACAGTCTATACTCATTCGTAACGTCGACGATCGCACGCGGTCGATCGCGTTGGCCGACGCGGCTGCGAACGGTGGTCTATACTCTGTAGCAAGGCGCAACGCGACGTAGCGCAGCGTACCCCGCTCTTGATGTAGCTCAAGAAGGAATAGTGCATGCACTAGTCGCGTCGTCGACGAGTGGAGACCGACGACGGTGGCTACCCGAGAAGCCCTCGCGCGAGCGCCCCATCCGGGAATCCGGCGGATCTCGGGGCGTCAGGGCAAGTCGGAGTGTGCAAGACGCTCATTCCTGCGATCTGAACCAGCCGTTCTTGCTTTCTGTCGCGTGCTATTCTCGTGTCCCCGTGATGGTGAACGTATTCAACATTCGTTTTTTTTCGAATGGGAGGGTGTGTGTGTGAGCATAAACTGCTCCGAGGATCCGCTACCCCCGAGGCTCGTTAGGGCCTAGAGGCCTAACGAGCCGCTGGTGGTGGAATGCCGTCAAAAGCTGGAAACTCGACGACATGCCAAAGGTTGAGGTAATTAGAATTTAAAAAAAATACCTAATATGTGCGCTATATATGATAATTTGCTAGTTGTAAGCACCGGCAGCTGCTCCCGATAAAAACAACAAGCGCCGTCGAAAGTACAGTTGCATCAAAAGGAGCTGGCTTGACGTAACGAGGGCCAGAGTTGCAAAAATCCTGCATGGGAGCTGCTGTCACAATGAGCCGCTGAGTGCAAGGCTAGAACGAACTGCTCCAATTTCATGCCTGGGGCACGTTGGTATTAACGATAAGCCATGCATCTAGCCAAGGACACCCGATCGTAACCAAAAAAAGAACACACACCAAACAAAACATGAATGGCTTGATGAGGCATTAAAACCAACAGCCGGCCACGCAACGAGAGGCGTTATGTTAACCCTAGATGCGCAGCTTACGATTTATACCAACCTACCACGCATGAAGCCGCGGAAGCCGTCCCTGCCTCACTCTTGGTGTTTTACTGCAACAGCAGCGCCATATGCGGGATTTTTACCGCTCCGGTTGGCGTTACGACGAGCCAGCTCATTTTGAAGCCGACTGTACGGGAATGGCGGACCCAGTAAGACGTCACCACTTAGCCGGCCATAAATTGTCAACTGGGATGTCTAAGCTTATAAACGATTGTTTACAAGCTTAAACAAACATTAGAAGAGTCGCTAACTGGCTCTTCTAATGTTTGTATGGGCTGTGTAAAGTGCGGTACAATTTCGAGCGCATACAATATGTAATTTAGGCATGTTTTCTCCCTTCGGTGTCAGCTTTTTGAGTCAACGTGAAAGTCTAATAAGATAAAAACACACTAGCTATCTGTCAGAAAGAGGACGCTGTGGAATATCGAGTGCCTAGGTTTCACCCAAGCATCTCGGCGGAATCACCAGAGTCGCTTGGCACGGCGCCGGCAAACCTGCGAAGCGGCTAGCTTTGACGGACGCGATATTGTGTTTTTTTTTTGTTTCGGCCATATTTGTGCGTCATTTTTAAGGAACTAAATGCTGGTTTGCATTTGTTATCCTCTTACCACTTGCTTGTTTCCAGACTGCTAGCCACTGCCCCAAATCTCCGTTTTGAAACATGATCACATGACATGGACAAATCTCGCCGAACGGCTGTATAAATGGTACCGACCATGAGCGGAAATACGGAGCAGAGACAATGCGGTTGCCACGAAGGTGCGCACACTATTAAAAAAAGTAGTACTTCGTCCTTTTTGGGGAGTCAATCGATGTCACTGAGAGTGATCCCCCAAAAACGGCAAAACCCCGGTTTAGTCCCTCCCTTTTCTGGTAGTCCCTTTCCATTGATCCCTTGAGGTCAAAGTTCTGAACCGTTAAAAGGAGTGTTTTTGATCCCTACCGCAGGGCATCAGGGACTAAGTTTAACTCTTCAGGGGATTAATCATGGTCCCTTGAGCGCCGGCGTGTTTACAATTGGGGAAGTAACTTTGATCCCTTTGGGGATCAACAGTGGTGATGGGGGACTAACTTTCTTTTATTATTGGGGACTAAACTTCGTCCCTTTGGGGATGAATTTTGCCACTTAAAGAGATATTTATAGTGACGGGGGAGTAACTTTCGTCCCTTTAAAGATCAATTTGACCATTTTAGGGATGAATTTTATACTGATGAGGGAGTAAATTTCGTCCCTTTGAGGAATCAAAAAGTCAAATTTGGGGGTTTTACGTGCCAAACCAACGACGGGCATCTGGCACGCCCCAGCGGAGGACTGAGGATTAATTTAGACCACCTGGAGATCTTTTGACGTGCAACCGAAAGCTCGGTTACACGGCGCCTCCTCCGCAATAAGCCTCCGTCAGATTGCGAGCACCTCGGCCGGGATTCGAGCCCGCCACATGGGGATCCGTAGGCCAGCGCTCTCGCCTCGGAGCCACCGAGGCGGCTCGTCCCTTTGAGGATCAATTTTGACACTTTTAGAGATGAATTTACTAGTAATGAGACTTTTCAGCTGTGTATAGGAGAGAAATGTTTGCGGCATTGAAAAGCTTCCTATTCAGAAAAGGCAGATTGTGCAACTTGTTTGAAAAGGTATCTCTTCAGAAAAGTTGCACAAAGTATCTTTTCGGAACAGGGAGGTACTCAATACTGCAGACCTTTCACGCCCATTCACAGCTAAATACTGCAGTACATCTGAAAAGTCGCACACCTTTATTTCAAAAAAAAAAAAAAAAGCTGCGAAGACTGGATATGCGGACATCACTCGTAGAGGTGGTGGTGGTGGTAAAAACTTTAATTGAGTCTGGTCGGTGATGAAGCCCCCCGGGTCGGGTGCCCAAGTCCAAGGCCCCGCAGGCCACCGCTACCCGCCTAGCCCGTTCGGGCAGCGCTCGCTGCCGCTCGGGCTGTGAGCTGAGTAGAGCGGCCTCCCAGGAGGTTGTAAACTTTCAGGCAGACTTTAACAGCCGACACCACCATTTTACGAAACACGTTGCACCAGCTATCTCTAGAAAAAAATTAGCACTTTCATTGTGGAATATTTATAATTCTAGAACTACACAACACTGAAAATGAAAACGATTGCACGTCACTAGAAAGTATACAAGAAAATACCGCCATGTTGGCACTGAAGGACTTGTCGAAATTTCCCATGACTAGCATATATATAGGCATCTACAATGGTCCTTAGTCCTGCGGAACGAGCCCGAAGGATTGTTGCCTGCACATTAAAAGTTTAAGCATTCACTGAATGTGCATGTTACCTGCAGATATTTTAAGGCATTTCGCCTCCTCTCTGTGAAAAATGAGACCAACTTCGCAGGGCCTACGGTGGACATGTTGCAGAGTTAGCAACGTCATTTTGTTCTAAGCACAGCAAGCCGAAGGCGATCTTTTACCTGCTCGTTGTGCCTGCCGGGAGTTACAACCATCGCTAACTCCATCATCTGCAGACATGACTGCTATTGACACTGGCCAGTTTGTTGGTCTTATTTTTCATGTGAAGGGAGCTAAGCTTTGAAATTTCTGCAGGAAAGATTCACATTTGGTTAAATATTAATTGAGGACATGCAGGATCTGATTTTTCTGGCTCGTTTCACGGCACTAAAACATGTTGTAGACACCCTATATATCAATTCAAGAATAAGAAAACTTGGAGCGAAAAGAAATGCTGCCAAGAGACAGCTCTTTTCAATGTCCTTTATTTCGTTGTATAATGAAAGTGACTATAAAAAATCAAACACCCTAGTAAAAAAGCTCCGAATCATAAAAAATGAGGAAGCAAAATTACAAGTATAAAAAACTGGCATGGGTTTTTGACTTTCAGGAATATATCTGCTCAAAAAATTACTAGTATTTAGGATGACTCAAGTCACCAGGCCCGAACTAAAATGGACCGTAAAAATTGACGCCTGTAAGTAGCAATCTAAACTTTTCGTCAAAAGTGTATTTCTCAAGTTTTTTTTTTTTTTTGTAAAATTACAATGCGTAGCTCTTTCTGTAAAAAATAGGGCCAATAAACTTGCCACGGTCTACGACGTGAAGGCGACGATTTTTACGGTCCATTTTTGATCGAGCCTGGTGACTTGGGTCACCCTATATTAATACATGAAAAAAAGCAGAAAAAATCTGGCATGGGTTTTTGACCTTCAGGAATATATGTGCTGAAGAAAATAAAAACAATGTTCACTTAAATGCGAATGCATTCCTTCAATGCATTGCACAAGCATAAAAAAAAAAACTTTCTCTTAACAACATATGTGGGAAAAATTTTTCTTTTTTTAATTCAGGCTGGTCAGCAGCCTTGTGCCCATGCAGCCCAGCTTTGAATGTTTGAGACCTACAAGTCGCTCAAAACAAACAAATATGGGACGATATTTAACGAAATAATGAAGGTCGAAAACATATGCCAGGCGGAAACAAAGTGCCACAGCTTCCAGAGGGCCCTCTCTCTCATAAGCCTGATTTACAAATAGCACACTGCAGCGCTCTGTTGAGGTCCTGGGACACTGCGATGAATAGACTGCGGGGCACGTCTGAAAGAAAGGTTGGGAATTAAGACAAATAAAAAAATCGAAGTCTTTATAAGAAAAAACGAGGCCTCCCCTTACAGCAGATGCAGGTAACTGATGATATACTAGCTTCAACAGGTCTGTACATACTACCCAAACCTGACACCCCAATTATTGTTCTTGGCATATCAAAGCTAAATTGGACATTGGAGCAGCTGGAATATCTTCTCCAGGCTAGGTCATCATCGGTACCCAAACTTCACCACGTGGTTCGACTGGTAAGCCAAGGAGTAGCACAAACAACGCCAAAGATGGACCATCTCTGGGCAACAGTAAGTTTCGGGAGCACTGCGATATCTAAAACTCCTAGATGCGGCTGCTGTCTGTGCAAGGCTCTCAACACGGATGCATCTAATGCCTTGAATTAAAGCCAGAAAGGTATTTCATTTATAACAAAAAATTGAGCCTTCAGGCTCAAAATACAAACGTGAGATTTTCATTTACGGATATTGTTGATCATATTCAGCCTATTTCTGAACACGACGGGTATATTTCAAATTCTGTTGAAGTATCCCTTTAAATATTTTCATACCACATAGCACAGACACTTCAGGAATTTTTCGTCCAACCACCATCTACACTATACTCCGTTTCACCTTAGTCAGGGCGCAGCGGATGCTACGAGCCATCAAAGCAAATCCAAAGCCGTGCGAGTGTCATGTGTCCCTAGAGAGCGGGCGCAGCGACACGTGTAATGTGCTATGTTCAAAGGGCACGATTGGCTGGGATTGTTCTTAGCATCCGCTGCATCCGGACATAGGGTGGAACATTGATACCATGCAGCCAAATCCTAGCCGGTGAGAAATAAGGGCCTGATTTTGTTTCCTCATATGCACACACTTAGTGAACAGATGCCAAGTGTCACGGCAATTAAACACAAAATATGAACGCTGTATTTAAGCATCACATCTGTAATGCAAATTTATATATTTTTTTTTAAATGCAGCCATTCACCAATTGTTTTAATGTCACTCATCACCATACGGTCAATCACAATTTAAAATTAATGCACAGAAGAAAATTGGAATTTCAGATGCCGTACAGCTCACTGTTAGATATTTCAAATTTAATTTACATGGTTTGCACCCACCTATCACATGAACTGAGTCGGCAACGATTTGGTTGCAATAGAAAGCTAGCTGGATTGGGACTTCCGCTAACAGTCAATGAAGGCTAAATTCTAATGCAGGCATACCTTGTTTGTCTGATTCTTTAACATCATCCGTCCTTTCAACAATCTGGTAGAAAATGTTCGGCTTTGACTTGCCCTCTGTCAGTGCAAGGACGGTCGCCAGGTTTTCTGATGCAATTTAAAAAAAGAGTTGCTTGGCATCAATACTTGTGATGCGATGAAACTCAGCAAAAATCTGAAATAAAAATAGTTCATCTTTAGTCAACCTATAAATCGTAAACTACCCTGTAGAAAAGCAGGCGGCAAGAAAAAAAGATTTTAATTTTATTATGAGAAGCAGAATCGCAATTGCAAAAATGTCGGGGGGATAAAAAAAAAGATTCGTGGTGCTTGCTTTTGCCATGGAGGAAAGTGCCTGTTAATAAGGCTATTGTGTTATCAGTTTTCTGAAAATACTTTGTTCCAAGTACATTTCATTATGCTTGTGATCACATTTAGTTTTGCCCGTGCTTTGACAAATGCTGTTAATACTTCAAAATAAACAAAGAAATAAAAACAAGTATGAAGTACCCCAATTCTCCACATAAGCCAAGTAACGCAGATGCGTAGTGTTTTTGGTTGGCAAGTTTCAATCAGATGCATCTCAGCTGCACCAAATCTCGCTCAGCAGGAGGAACCTCCCAAAATATAAAGCTATTTGCTCGGTTTTCTAGCCCTCCAAAAATATAAATAAAACGCAAGTATTTTCTTATAATGCTGCTATAAAAAAGGCAAGCAAGAACTGCCCTATGAAGAGAATTTTTTTAAAGGCATGTTGAACTTGAATAATTCCCACTGAATTGAGCAACAGGGCAAGGAAAGTGTGCTTGCTCTCTTTTTTTGTTGAAAACTTCCAACAGGTTGGCAGGTCAGTGCCATTTTAAACCTTGTTAGCACATTAGGTATGCTCTCAGGTCCAGCCAGCTTTCGATCATAAAACTGGTGACCATGCTTTTTGCACATACTCATGTGCATGAGGGCAGGGTCATGGTAATGAAATACTTGTCCAGAGAGCCCATAGTTTCTGCCAACCCGTAAGCTGAGCCCTTAGAATAAAATTAATAGCAAAGGACGAACAACGGCTTCATTTACTGCAAATGTGCTGAAAAAGAAAGGTGTAATACAACGAAGGGTAAAGTGCACCTTTTTTATATCGTCTGCATCATGAAGCCTTACGAAGATCTCGCAGAACAGGGCTGGTCTTGGTTTTCCCTCAGTCACCATGAGAACAGTTGGCAGGTTTTCTGAGGCAACATTTATAAATCTCTCTTTTGCCTTGACGCCAGTACTAATACGAAAAAAACACTGCAAAGATCTGCACGAAAAATTACTTTCACATCTTCAGTCTACTTCAACATATTTGCAAACTGCTCTTTTTAAAAGAAAAAGCGAAAAAATCATGATTTATTAGTTGTAAAAAACCGTAATTGATGTCAGTGGGATATAAAAGGAGACCCATCATGGTGCCAGGCTTCACCAGGACAGGACTGACGGCGCGTTTATGCCAGGACTGGAGCCGCAACCGCAAAGCAGATCTGCGCAACCGCAAAGCGCATCTGCGCGTTGGGGAACATTTTCCCCAACCGCGTCATTGAGCCAATGAGATCTCCCTGCGGAAGGTCCCATTCGCTAGGAGCGCGAATGCACCATAATGGGGGTGATCGTGGTCTTATCAGGGTACTTACTGCTCCTAAAAGCATGAGCAACATCGTTAGTAAGCAACATATTACCTGGTCTGTGAGCTTTAGGGTTGGATAGTCGTCTACGATGTTGGAGATTGTAGGGTGTATGCTGATGTACCCTCTTTGCCCAAAAAGTCCTCTCCACGGCATCTTTCACCATCTCCATATACGTAGCCGTTTCTTTCCTTTCTCTTCTAATTGCGTCCATGTGGCCCGCTATGAAATTTCAATCTTCAGTCGTGGGCGAGGATGTTTGCAGCTTCCGAAAATTAGAAGGAACGAAGTAAACCAACCTTGAACATAGTAAAAGCACTCAGAGATTGCGAAAAAAAAAAAAGGACAGGCAGACACCGTCTTAATTAACTAGCACCAGCTCGTTTTCGCCCTAAACTTCTGTTCATAAATCAACCCTTTTCCATATCTCATTTCTCCACCTGTGGTCGAATATTTTTTCTATATCACAAGTATTTTTGATATAACATTCAAAAGACAAAGGAGCTTACAAATTCGAAGTCAATGAATTAAAGAGCTCAATATTCTGATTCTACTTAGTTAGTTCAACGCCTCCTACACTCTCAAGAAAAAAGGGTGTCAAAAGGTGTATTCTTACACCCTTTGTCCCGTATAATAAACCCCCAAACTTCAATTCGACATACAGCGCCCTACAGTCGAACGGACGGCCTGAAATTTTACGAGGGGCTTGATAGCCGTGTGGTACAACTTATTAAAGTAGCTATAGTACGTTTTACTGAATACTAAAAAAATAATCCGGGTTTTCTTGGCCCTACTGTAAAAGCTCGGTGTTTTCTTTATGTGGTCTTTGATACGTACTTTAGCTATTTAAAATGTTGTACCACACGGCTATCAAGCCCCTCGTAAAAGTTCGGGCCCTCTGTTCGACTGTAGGGCACTGTACGTCGAATTGAAATTCTGGGGTGTATTATATGGGACAAAGGGTGTAAGAATACACCATTCGACACCCTTTTTTCTTGAGAGTTCGCAAGGCCTTAGTGTTGCTGGATTCTACCCCCTCTCATAGGTCATCGCAAGGCAGAGTAGAAACAGTGCTGCATTTGCATTCAGCTGGAACACGTATTCTCACCAACTGAACACGAGTTCTAGGCCAATGCTAACATAGCACTGCCCACTTTGTACCCTGCACTGAAATATGATAATCGACAAAGAAAACCAAGTGCTATGGTATTGATTGGTACTTAGGAGGTGTTAGGCCAACTCAAAATTAAAGTGTCCTTTGAATGAAGCTATAGCAACATTTTTTGTCGTGATGACAACTGTTCATGGCATGTGCAAATTTATTTTTACGCGACTTGTTTCTATTTTTGTTTGCGGCAGCTTCTGTTCCAAAATGACGATGCTATGTGGTATAACCCTATGCTTTATGTAAAATATTGTGATAAAGCATAGTGTCTGTCATAACCAGAATTTATTAGTGCGAAATTGAACGACAGTCAAGACGAGAAAACTGTACCCTAAAGGGCCCCAGAGAACAATTTTTTTTTAAACAGTTTGTAAGGGACACAATTGTCAAAGTAATACATTTTACGCAAAAACATTTTTTGGAAGCAATATTGATGGCGCGAGATTAATTTTTCATTAATTCCATGACGTCACAGGATGGTAATACGCAATTTCCCCCTCAATAAAATTGCCATACCATTTCTCCACCTCAACGCGATGGCCAAGGCAATCCACCTCTCCTCCCCGCACCCGAAATGCCGAGAGAAAACAAGTGGCAAGGACGTGATTACCGACTAAATCGTGTCTAACGAAATCACTAACAAATTTAGTAGTGACCCATGACCTGTTGTTTTTCTGTGTCTGCTTCATATTTAATATCGTTAACTTGTTAGTATATTACTATCTTTATTGTATGTATGTGCCTCTCCGCCTCTGTAATGCTTTCGGGCTCTTAGGGTACTTTCAATAAATAAATAAATATTGCCTTAAAATTTTTTTTACTCGCGCAAAATTTATTTTTTGACACGCGTGTCCTAACTAGACTGTTTGAAAATGCTCAGAGCCCAAAGCAATAAAAATGCTCAGAGCCCAAAGCAAACACAGCTATCAAATAACAGACATACAAAAAAAAAACGTTTTAAACGAGGTTCACAAGAGCAGCTTTGCAGCATATAAAACACATTTCGAATCCACGAGCACAAGATAAGTTATACACAGGGCGAAACCAAACTCCGAAGTGAGGATCTCAAAAGCAAAAGTATATTACAAGACAAAACACCTCCACGCTGGGCTCTATAAACAATGTGTACGTTACAGCGTTCAAGTTCAATTCCAATTTGGTGATTCCCGATCATGGTTGAAACTATAAACTGTGCCGCAGAGCCTACCAACATCGGCCGACACAGCAGACGACAGAGTCGGTACAAAGAAGAGAGATGAGATAGGGGCTGCCTCGCAAAATAGCCAACGCTATTCCCTCTCTCCGATTTCTGTGCGCTCGTCACACGGAAATAGGCGGCTTTATACGGAAGAGTATACAGTTGGCTTTGGTCCGACTCGGCTCTCGGCCGCTCGAACGTTGTTGGCATGGTAACCTGGGGTTGCTCGCGTATACCATGTGGTAGCGGGAGGAAAGATGGATGAGTGGGGCGTACCGAGGACTCCCATTATTCGTTGCGCGGCGCGCGCGGGCTTTTGGGATTTTCGCAAAGGGCCTATTGCGTTCTGCGTAATTGGGTTCTTAAAGATCATACAAATAAAAACATTAACGGGCATAAATACCCTGTTAGTGGGCCTTTCATACATATACAGGTTGTCTCTTTAAGTTAACAGATCCTTTTAAAAGAAACTGTGAAAGATGCACTAATGCGGTTGGTGCAGGTGACTTATAAGGCAAGGGGAAACAATATAGGTGATAATTGCCATAATAAGCCAAATAATTGACGAAAATCTGTTAATCAGCTTTTGAATTAGTAAAAAATAGACATACTATTCCAATTAGAAACTTGCTGAGCGTTATCGAAAACCGGTAAATCTGTAATTATTAAAAAAAAAAAAACAGGCCTCCAGCGCGTCGGAAGGGTCCTAGTGAACTAATTTTACCACTCCCGTAACATGCACAGGGTTGAGGCGAGAAAACAGGGAGGACAGAAGGAAAAACCGCGCAATCGCACCTTCAGCCTTGCTCTTGCTGCACGGGGGGTACTTTTAGCTCTCCACCATGCTTCCCACGTTCTTCAAGTATTGCTAATGTTGACTAAGTTACTTGTTTTCGATGTCGCTCATCAAGTTAAAATTATAACCATATGTTTATTTTTAATAATTGATGCGTTAAATAATATTTTGTTTTGAATTAGACGACTGATTGTTACCAAAATTAACACCTTATACTATGTACTTCTGGCCGTATAACTCACCCGCAAAAGTCGGATTAGCGAAACTTTCAAGCCTTTTTTTTTTTAAACAAACCTGTTGAGTTTAAGAGAGCACCCTGTTTATGCTTGACGAATTTCTGGCTGGAAAAAAAAAACAAATTACTGAATTCGCGTAGAAGTTTTAGTGTTCAATATGTTTGCTCCAAAATGGATATAAAATACTTTTTTTTTATTTGGCTGATTGTTACACGTCGTTCAATTGAGCGCTTCGATAGGCGCAGATTTCTTTCGCGCAACGAGGAAACTTTGTAAATACATCTTGAGCTACGATAGAATAGCCAGGTAGGAATATCATTGTATTTTTTACAGTTATATTTTTGTAAATGCTTTAACATTCTTATTCTGAGCCGACGCCTAAATGTGGCGTGACCTGATATTCTTAATATAACTTCAGCTTATTCTTTCGTGGTATTCTGGTTGTCGGCAGGACATGATTGGACGTCGTGGAAGGACTGCTCAAGCAACACTCCTTGCACAAACTTAGGTTGGCAGGACTTTAATTCATTGCACGTGCTGATGACTTCGTTCAGCTGGCTGTCTCAAAGTGCCTGAAGGTATATTTTATAAACTGATGCAAGACCTTTGGCCTCGGAACGCGACGGCAAGAAAATATAGTAGAACGCAATAATTCATGTGAGGAGCATTTTTTTATGCAACGGGTTGGCGAAAGCCCCAAATGAAAACCGGTCCAAAGATGTGTTGTTAAAAACTATATAAGCCTTATGAGAGACAAGTACTCACCCAAGTAGCACAACACGCCGGGTTGGGGATGGGGCGGTATTGGCCTGCCCAATGCCGGAATCCGGCCGGTACCGGGAACTTATTGGGAAACCGGGATGCCGGGAATACGGGATGTTCCCAGCGAGCTCCCGACACAGATCCCCGGCATGGAACCGGTGGTACGGTAGGAAACCATCAGTGTGCCAGCGTGTTTCCGGGTCAGAGCCAGTCCAATTGCGGATTAGTCCCAGCGTAAAATCAGATCAGTGCCAGCGTAATTGCGGGTCAGTGCCTGAGAAATTGCGGATCAGCACCAGCGTATGCGTCATTCAGTGTACCCAGCATAGAACCAGCAGAATGCTAGCTGTGTCAGGCTTTAAAGCCCAGGAATGACATCCTACTGCATTTTTGAACAGCTAACTTCTCAGTAGATCAAATTGACTTAAATGTGGAAATCCTAAATTTCTCAGTCCGAACTATTTTATTGGTTTTCATATCTTTTATAGGTGCTGACCGTTTTTAACATGTTTTTCGGAGTTGAACTGAAAAAAGCCGGTTTAGTATTTGTGCAATTTCAAAGAAACAATTCTGTGTGAACAATTGACTTTCTCCATGTATACAGTATACTCATGGCAATTATTGTATACTCGTTGAGGCGACATGTCCCATTCATCTGTCGCCCAGATGCATATTGTGGGTAGTACAAGAAGGGAACATACAAAATTGTTTTTACCGTGACATTCTTTATTGTGACTCGTGCGTCCATAGCAGCTAGCTCCTCAGCCAGAGTGTCCCTCATCGTGAAAGGCGGTTGGAACCACCAGTGGAGTGTCCGTCTTTTTAACTCTATTGCCCTTGCCCGCCTCCCTGCCCGTCAGCCACTTCTGCACCGCGTCCACGCTGCACGAGTGCAACTTTGTATGGCACCTGTAAAGAGAATTGTCAGATCACACAGGTTAGCTGAGGGATAGGGGAACCCAATATCTCGCATATTAGCTACACACAAGGTGCTGTTCACACACTGCAGTTTGTGAGCGTTTCCTTTGAGTAAATATAGGTCCCTCACCTAGCCTGCAATTCAAAGGTGACAGAAAGAGAGCACCACAGAGGTGGAGATTGTGGGTTTGGCTACCACGCTAAGGTGCAGATTCTATGGAGGCATATGACTATTTCACGCAACATCCTATTAATCTGAAATGGGTGCGAGAAGGGGTGGGGTGCAGAGATGAGTGGCTTAAAAAAAGAGCAAAACTTCCCCAATTGACACTCTACAGACCAAGGCCTCTAAATGGTCGTCATTAGATTTTCAACCTGGAAACTAACAGGATAACAAAACAAGACCAACAAAAAACTTTTTTCACAGTTCCTTCAAAACGCTGCTTTTCAGTTTGAAGGTTCCGAGAATGCTAACACAGGAGATATTCATAATAGAGAATGCAAGTCGAATTAATAAAAAAAAAAAAAAAACGACAGGAACTGACGATTTAAATTTTGCATATTGCAAGACTTAACGGGAAACTGAAGCTGTTCTGTATTTGAGGAAGAACACCAAAATCGTCTTGATATGGCCTCCAGGGTCACGAATATTGAGTTTATTTTTTCAATCTGGTGCATGGAGGCTGCAGAAATTAATTTCTAAAGTACAGCTGAAGCTCCTCCTTCCCGGGGCGTGACGTCATGCTGGGAGTTTTCGGAAAATTGAATTTGTAAAAAGGTCAGAAATAGACGCCACAACTGGCGTCAGTGTGGAAAAATACAACAGGCAAGCTTGCAATTGCACGCACCGCCCACACGAGCGACACGTGCTTGGCGCCCCAAAGATCCTAGTACGACGTCACGGCTGCTCTGAGGTTTTTCGTGTTTTCTCGCGTCTAGTTACACCTTTGGGGAAAACGAAAGCGATATTCAGATTTACAGGAAAAAATACGCCAGAAGTCACCTATAACTTGTTTTTTTGTCAAGATGTGTTTCAGTTTCCCTTTAATTGTCAACATATTTCAAAGATTGTGCTTGTCTAATGAGCTCCAATAGAGATACCATCAATTTAATAGCTAGTAAAGAATATGCATTACCGGTGACCACCTTACACATCATGGCGTCCTTGAACCTTGACTTTCCTTGGTAGCCCAGAAGGGCCGGAGAACTGCTCCTGGACTTGCTTTGGGAACAGGCGTCCCACCATCTCTCGCACCACCTTCTGCAGGTTCTTGCTGTCTCCTAGAGACACAAGCTGCTCCTCCTAGAAAGACAAAATGTGTTCTCAATATGTCAATAAAGTTATTTATATGCAGATACAATGGTATGAACATGTCTGAAGAAAGAAAATGTGAATGCCCAGGTAAATGCAGCAAGCCACACTATACATGCATCAAAATGTTACAATATTTACTAGAGAGAGAATAAAAAATATTAGAATATATGGCAACTCTACCTGTCTTAGACGAAACCAGAAAGATTAAAATATTTCCTTCCATACTCCGCTAAATCTCAATAGTCAGTCAAATTCGTTGCAACGTTCAAATTGTGCAAACGTTTTGATGAATCATCTTTGCTCATCAGCATCCACTCAGTAATTTTAATAATGTATGTGGTTCTCAAAACAGTGCATTCAAGACCCTGCGCATCTTGACTTTGTTAAAGCTTAGTCTAGCTGCCGGCTAGTCAGCCTGCAAATTTATCACCTATTTTACGACTTTACGAAGACTGGAATTGAAAAAGGCATAAAAAGGCAGGAATTGACCAAAACCGTCATCATAGTTGCAAAAAATGGCAACAGCAGCACAGTATGGGTAGTTACCTTTCCATATTTTTGTTTAGTGCTGACTCAGTGGTGGCCCTGTAGGCCAATGAACCAACTTACTCAGCTCAAGCTCGCCTCGTGTAATAATCACTTGTGCGACTACCGTATGCTATGCCTGGAGACACAGCTACGCATGCACTCACACCCCCTGAATAAAGTGGTGGATGCAATGACAGTTACTCTTTCACCTTGGAAAATTTGATTTCCTCTCATAGGGTGACCTTCGGTTAGGACTGGTTAACATCTCATTTTGGAAATGCACTACTAATGTAAAGTAAAGATGGAATTAAGATTTATCTGGCAACCCCTTACAAATTTGTTTGGGCATACGCATATCGTGGGCACGCACAAAAGCGATTTTAGACCAGGCTAAAAGTTATTTTCAAGCATGTACCTTTACTTCTGTAGCAGATGACGAAAGCACAAATGAATTTATCGCCCTAAATATTTAGATCTCTTGACAATAGTTTCAAGTGAGAACAGGAACAAAACCAAAAGAAGCCCAATATATACTACAGCATCTCGATCCTTCTGTCAAGCAAGCATTAAACACAAAAAGCACGCAGGCAGGTTTGTGCGTGCTCCGCACACATACTCACGGCGAGAGTTGTTGCAGGTGCAGAATTTAACTTCTAAGGATAAAACGGGCAGAAGTGTCGTAGCAAATCAGCATGATTTATGATTATTTGCAGGCCGACATATTGTAAGCACCCAAAGGCAAATGTGTTGGGCCATTTTACTTCCCCCGTTGTGAAATACTTTACTTAAAAATATTTCAAGAAGCGGCAGTTGAAGAAGACTTAAAATGCCGTTCAATGAGGATGCACATGAAGGCCTCTTGTCTACACGACCTTCGGGTGGAAAGAACTGTTCAAAAATGTAATGATGCACAAATATCTAATTTTTGGTGGCCACCGTCCATCATTTCTCCCTTCAGTAGCCTCTATGAAACGCAGTTTAACAATTGCAAAAACTTTACGCAGGCTACTAAAGCTGACTTGCAAAATGTGCAACTGGCGTTGCGTCACCTTGACACAATTTTATCGCAGGGTTCAGTTTAAGGGTACCACTTACAATAAATAGCCTTCCATTGTGCATTGGCTGTGCATGCACTCTGCTGTTATAAATAACAGAAGGCAGGCCCGTAATGAAGGTAGGGCAACTTACTCATTTTTATTTGCCACCGACTGTGCTTAAAACATAGTTTGGGTGGGCATCCATTTGAAATATTACGGTAAAAGGCTTCAGTCCACATTCCAACCCCATTTGCATAAATCTTCAGATAACCCAAGTTAAACCACAAAGTAAGAATCGCAGCCTTATACCCGTCAATATTGTGAAAAAGAGGACACATAAATACCGGCAGTGTCCTGTTGGTGAAGTTCTTCAGCTGCGCCTCTGCAGCACTAGGCTGTTCCATGTTGCGGAGAGACATCAGGAACAGCTCGGGTGGTTCAGGCCTTGCCAGTTCCTGGGGCGTCGCCTGTTCCCCGGGCCTCGCCTGCTCTTCCTGGTGCTTGAAAGACACCACGTGCCCGAGCACCTGCCCAACAGACTTGCAGTTCCCTGTTCTGCTGCTGTAGGTGCCCATTCTGGATGTGCAGGTCTATCACGGCCTAAGCAGCTGAGCGTCGAAGGCTGCAAGATAACCAAGGCATATGAAAGCATTATTCATTTTGCTGATCAACACTATGCACTGATGATGCGAAGAAACTTTTTCAGAAACTTGGGTTTCAGGAAGTTTCAGAAGAACGCTTGAACCTTCAGGTGTTTCGGATGGTTTGGGTAGCTTTGGAACGGTTGCCAGACACAGGGAGTGTTTTAAATGTTTGTAAAAATTTAAGAGACGTTATAATTTGTATGCAATATTCATAAATTTAATAAAAAAATGTGTTAATCAAATAAACTTTCTGAAAAGGAGACATGGCCCCAATTTTCAGAACTTCACAGTTTTGACTTGTATGGTCGAAATGAATGCTCCCACAAAGTTTTATGATGTTTTTTGACAATCAAAGGAAATAAAAATACTGATTCGTCGGCGACGCACGCGAGACGCGCCGCGCTTGGTTGCGATAAGCACCAGTTTAAAAATCTGATATATAGGTCCGTGCCTATTAGACCTAGCTTGGTGCCTGTACCCTTGTTGGAACTGCCATTTTATGGGCTTTCAGGACGGCCTTTTTTTTAAAACTATCAACCGTCTAAGAATGGGAGACAATCCCGTTAAGAACACTTGCCCTGGTATAGAAAACGAAATTGGCTGCAAGCGGCTGCTCTGTGGTCACATGATACCTCGCGCCTAGGCATATGACGCTTTAGAATGAATTGGCACTTCAAAGTAAAGCACAGGTCATCAATTGCGCCCCTTGTTAAATAGCAGAAGTTCCCAATGCAACTTTGTTTTCTATCGTTTCACTTGCAGCATACAGTGTGTAACAGATGATCCACCTTTCTTCGGTTCTGGTAGCAGACGACGCAACGGCGTCTTGTTTCCCGCAGCAAATGACACTCTAGGGCAGACAAACCCTCCCTCTTTACTCACGTTACCAGGCGACGTGTCTGTTAAAGAAAGGTCAGCTCCCTCAGTACAAGCCTGCCGAGATCTCAATCTCACAAAACACCAAAATCGGGCCATTGGTACAACATTTCAAGGTACAAACAGAAGCTGCACAGCACGGCGCCGAAGCGAACTTGCTGCACCTAAAAACAAGCCTCTAATCTGTCCGTCGAACCTCTCCAGAATAGGACAGCACCACGGCCGTTCTTGGCAGCATGCAATGCTTTTCCACAGCATTACGAGAAAGTTTTGTGACCAGTACCGTATTGAAGGACTCGGTCACTACTGTAATTGTGCATGTGTCACTATGAAGATTATGGAGCTAACTAAATTGAGCAACAGCACGCAAGCTAATCTGGTCAAGCATGCTAACAGAGGGCAGATCAAAAACGTGTGCTAGCACATTATCAGGACTTTAGATAAAAAGGAACAGTATAAAATAATACTTACTGTATTTCTGCAAACTTGATGCTCTGAACGAAGGCTAGTCAGGGTCTGGTGCTTGGCCCGGTCGCACACGAGACAAGATGCCCGCCCCAGGCATTTTGCTTGGCCACCCGCCGTTGTTTCATACTCACGTCGAACCACAACAGAGGGACGGACGCCACTGTTATTTCGTCATTCTCTCCGATGAACAGTACTCCTCCTCACTAGAATAAAAGGCGTGGTCAGACAAGATGTTCATTCAAGTTACTTCACACTGTCAGGTCTTCGCAACCTTTAGCATATATTATAATACCTCCATGGCTATATCCCCATGCACGGCCACAATGAAACACGACGGCGTCGCATTCCGGTATACGCCAAGTAATAAAAGTAGCAGTAAAAGAGAAAAACGGTGCTCATTTCGCGTAAAGGTCTGTTTACACCATGCTTTGTAGCTTTTTACTGGCAACGGTTTCGTGATACCAAAGTTTTGTGCAAATAGCTTATTTACATCCAGTTTTTTCAAGCAATGGCAATGGCGTTTCGACTATACTCCGTTCATTTTTAAGCTGAGACTAGAAGCTCCGCCTTCAACGCAAGCTTTCTGCCCTTGCTAACACAAGTGCGATCACGCAGGCACACGCAACCAAAGCACTGCAGAAGCCAGCGAGCTCGCACTGAAGGCGGAGATTCTAGTCTCAGCTTAGGGGCGAACGGAGTATACATCCCTTGCATATGACGACACGCTAGGTAAGGACGGGGCCCTCTGCCATGCTGGTGATGGACTTCACAACGCGCGGTTGTGCTTACCAAGGCGTAGGATGCCGCTAACTGCCTGGACATACCGTAGAATACCGTGCATCCGCCCATTCCACATTAAGCGCCCATTACCAAATTTGTGAGATCTGAGGAAATATGCACAGTACATTTATATGTAAAATTGACGACCGGACAAGCACCCATCCCCCATTTTTTTGCGATTATTTCCTAAGTTTGAGTGCGCGCTTGCCCGGTATTTAACGGTACACCGTATTTTCATAGAAGGAACCTAGTTTTGTTTGATGGGAACTCGGAAAAACGAGCCGAGCTTACGATGATGACGGTTAGCCAGTACGTGCGGAATCTTTCAGCATTGGTGCGATTGCGCTACGAGCAGAAAGTTTCGACATACCGCTAAGTTATAATGCAAAAAAAACGTTGTGTCGAAAAAAAAAGAGTTGTATTTAGTGCCGCAAAATTTGACGAGCGGCTCTAGGAGTCGCCTGTAGAAAAATTGTTACGACTTTGCGAAGTATGGCAAACAATGCAAGGTTACCGTCATAATCTAAAACCTGATGCAAGGATAAATAAAATAACGGACAAGCGTCTCGCGGACGGCACAACCCGATGCCCCGCCAGCAGGGTCTTGGCGAGCTAGCATGCCTCCACCAACACGGCGCGGTCGCCCCCGGATACCGCCTTGATCACCGGACACCGCGCGGTGCCAGCCACCAGTGCTAACTGGTGGCTGGCACCGCGCGCACACACACTCATTTACGGATTAAGCGCGACGATGGGATGACGAGCTAGCGGGACGGTGAGACGACGCTCCTGACGCCCGACTCCTACTTCTATCTTCTCCCCTCACCCTGCCCCAAGTCAGTGACAAATGCGCCTAGCGCGCGTACACGATTGACTCCGCCGCCGAACGATCACCGTCTCGCCGGACTAGCGGCGCGACACTCGTCCATACTCGGCCGGGAGTCCCGAAAGTGCGCTTGAAGCGTGGAAACAGCGCGATGCAACGAAAGGCAAAGGGCATCTACACTACGAACGGGCAAAGCCGATGCAAAAACGTGCGCGAACGTAAACAGAAAAGTGCCGCCGCTCGCCACTACGAAATAATACGCACTACGAAGTAATACGCGGCCGCATCCCTTTCCTGCTGCTCGTAATTTCTCTTACTTGACGGTTACTCCGTCTTGCGGGACATGCCGACGAAACGATCGTCGGGATACGGCGAAGGGCCGTCAACACCGTCGAGTCAACCACCAGCAAGCGTTGTTGAGCGGAAGTTGGTTCACTAGGCCTACATACGACAAAACCGACAGAACACGAACATCAAAATCAAAGCACTGGCGGTAACTTCGAGCGACTTCTGCCCCGCATAGATTTACATGCAGCGCTTTCACTCGCCACCACGGTCACATACAATTTTTCAACCCTGGAGCCACCGTACCTGAACCCAGAGCTTTTTATACTGGGAGAGTTCGGCGGGTGGGAGGGGCTTACGGCCCGCTAGGTCTAGCGGACTCAGCGGGCGCCGCTTCCGCCATGATGTGCCTCCCGGCGAGTGGGTCCCCGTTGACATGCGATGTATACGCGTGTAGGTTTTGCCGTTTGCGCTTTTGTTGGCGTAAGGAGAAAGTCGAAACATCAAGCATTTTGTTACGTTAATCATACGTTAATCCTAAACTTACCTCGCACAATCGAGAACTCGGCTTCCAGTCAGCCCTTCTTGGTTTCCCAGATCTTGTGCCTTGCGCGGTTTTCTTTTCCTTGCGGGAACCGGTACATCCTGAACCCCTTTTTCGCGTTGTTCGAGCACCCAACGGCACAGCAGCCCCCCCCCCCCCCCCCCATTTCTTTTTCATCCAACGTCTGGCAGAGCGCAGCGCAGAACGATCATTTTCATCGTCGTCTCTCGCTCCATGGACTCTAGCGAACCGACTGCCGGCTCGAGTCAGTAGGGCAAACGGGTTTTATCAGCCGCCACCAGCCTTACACCAAACAAGAGTGAAGCTTGCAATTTAAGGTTATAATTATAATGCAATTAAATGCAAAGGTGCAATCAAGCTAGACGGCAAGGCACATCATGGCGGATGCGCACAGTTGCCAGACTGTTTGATCAGTGCTGCCAGACTGGCGGCTGGATCAAAGAACCGCCGAACTCTCCCAGTATAAAAGGCTCTGCCTGAACCATGCCGCGAACCACGCCAAAGTACCGCTCGCCATTTGTGTTTGCTCACCTTGTCCGGCTTTGGATTGGATGCTGGATCGGCTTTCTAGCAAAGTCTATCAACAGCTGGCTCGATGCTGGATGAGGTCTGTTCTAGTCTAAACACGAAGTCGCAAGTATGTAATTGCGCTAATGTGCTACTCTATAAAAAAAAAAAACAAGAAGAAAAAAAAAGAAAAAAAAAAAAAAACGGGGGCACAAAGAAATACATGACGCTTCGACGAAGTGCCCTCTGGGAACTAGTTGGCCACTCAGTTTCGGTTTCGATTGAGCAGCTTTCTTTCATGGTATCACGCCGTGACCGAATGCGCCGCTTGAGTTTTTGATTATCTGACTTTTCACGAATGTACAAGACATTCATTCTCGAACGATACAAAACGAAAACTGGGGCAATTTCCTTGCACACAAATTAGTGCACACAAATTACTATGATGTTTTCCTCGTGTCATCATATATCGCCCACTCAAATTTTACGCTGATAGGAGATTAGGTTTTCGCAAACGCTGAGCTCGGCTAGCTACGACGGAGGCTCCAACAAGCGTCTCCTACTCTTCGCTAAGCCTTTTTGGACGAGCTTTTACTGACGCCCAAAATCTGTGTCTGAACGGTGTGTCTGAAATTATCTCGGCACACTCAGTCAGGAAGAAAGCAAACATAAATATTACGGCCATTAGCAACCGTCAAATGCGCTTTGAATAATTTCGTTCCTTTGGCACACCGCATAGAGGTTCACGCCCGTCCGACGCACTTCCGGCGAACGGTGCGACATTCTTCATACAATTGCTCGACTTTTGCTTTCTTAAAACGGTTTGTGTGTGGGAATGTGCCTATATGATTGCAGAAAAAATTTATGTGCATACGCGATGTTGAATATTAGCGGAATGCAAGCGGGTGGGGACTTAGCTTCGTGCAGTGCTGCGGGTCAGTACAGATAAGAGATAAGATGTGTGTTCAAATTGAGCTTTTCAATGGCGCCTCCAAGTTTTACCTCACGTACTCAGGCGTATTAAGAAAAACAGTAGTTCCAAAAAAATAATATTTCGTCTATGGACGCACAAAACAAACAAACTTCCTGACCAGCTGTGAAGGTGCGAGCTCCATGTATGCAAACTTATTGGTCGTTACAGCTTGTTGACTCGTACACAAGCAAGATACCCGAGCTACGCGCAGCGTCGAGATTCCCAGCACTGGCTCGTTCACATATATCTCGAAACGCAAACAGAAAGGCTCGATAGTGTACAACAATACAACAAGCATGTGTGAGGACAAGCTATACGTCTCGGGCTTGTGCTATAGATTCGAGGTCTGGCCATTTAGATTAGTTTAGAGACCAAAAATGATGCTCTCGAGACCAAAAAACGTGAGATCACGGCCGTTAATAGTCCACGCTGCCGATCGAAACCGAAACCATGCCACTCTCCTCCCTGGCCAACTAGTTCCCAAAGAGCAACGCGCGCCGTGTTGCACGGAGGGGTTTATGGAAGTAGTTCATAGAATCCCCTAACAGTGGTAGCGAGAAGCAGATTTGGTTTTAATAAGCGCGTAAGAGTCAAATGTAGTGACCCTTTCTGGTTGAATATAGGGTGCACGTGATGTTTCGATTACGATCATGCAGAATTATGTAAGAAACGAATGTGCCGCCCAAACTGTGTCTTCCTCGGACAGACCGCTTGGACCCGGAGTAGTTCTCCGCGCAGCCTTTTTCGGGGGAGTACGATCTGTAGTCACTCGCAACATTTCAGTTTCGTTATCAACGTTGCCGCGGGGGAATGAAGGAGTTTCGCTGTTTTTTTGTTTCGATTGCTGGGTGGGCTCTCTTGCTGTGCTTGCTTTCGCTCCTCTTGTCATGACCGACTGGCCCGAGCATACTGCGGCGCTGACATCGCTGCAGTTAATTTCAGGAGGTCTAATAAAACGCAGTAGCAGCGAAATCAGCGACAGCGACGAAGATACCAGCTTAGCTCCAGCTCGAATGACGACGAGGCAGCCGTTCTCGGCGAAGTCTTTGCCGACTCATTCGCCTTGCCAGCGAAGAGGCCCAAGATATGGCGTTGCGTCGAAGACATTGTGCGCACCTATTCGGATGAAGAGCTAGGTATGTCGTTTGCTAGAAGTACGCCAAATTCCCCTCAGATGGAACTTTCTTGCGGAGATGACGGTCGCTTTACGGCATGCGTGTTTGGTATTGCTTAATAGCCCCTTTGCGAAACGTACAGCGCCACGACGGCAGGAAATTTTGGGAACCCTCGGTACAGATCACGCGCAAGCGCTTTCTCGTTGCGCCTCCGCGACTGCGCGCGCGTCCCGGCAGCTACCGCCAGCAGCTGTTGCAGCCATCCCGCCGAGTCGTACGTCGTTGCCGGCGTACCGTATCTGTGGCAGCGTAAAGGCATCGCGACAGGTGAACTCATTCCAATACGTTATTCGTCGGAACTTACCTTCACGCATTGAAGAGTCACCAAATCCATTTAGTTTGCACCGCAACCATGGCAGGTTCCGACCAGGTTCGACAAAGCGCTGGTGCAGCAGACGACAGAGCCGGTACAAAGGAGAGGGAAACGAAAAGGGTAGCCTGTCGGATCGTCGCTCGCCCAACCAACGGCCCAACTCGGCTCCTCTGTTGCCGTGGTAACCTGTGCCTGCTCGCGTATGCCACGTCGTAGCGAGAGGAGGGCCGTACCGAGGACTCCCATTATTTGTCGCGCGGCGCGCGCGGGCTTTTGGGATTTCTGCAAAGGGTCTATTGCATCCTGCGGCTCGTACAAAAGTACTTGTAGTTGTCTTCATCGGGTTTATATAACTGTAAGGAAAAATAAATACTGTCTCAAAGTCCGGGTCAATGTTAATCAAGTAGTAACAATCAACATTTTTATCAAAGCATGAAGTTCCGATCAGAACTTCATGCTTTCAGCAAGATAGCAATGGGAACAGAAACTGTTAAAAAGCGAGGGCAGACGCTATGAAAGCGGTGGCAGCGCGTGCAACTGGGTGGATCGCTTACTGAGGCCGACCGCTCAACGACCGCTTGCGCGGAGCGCTCGGCATCTGCCTGGGCAAAGGGCTGGATCGCGCATCCCCGCTTGGTCGCTGCAACTGCAGCGCGAGAGTGAAGCCACCGATCGGCGATTTTGCAGGTTGAAAAATCGCGTTTCTGGAGCGTTGCGGAGGCTGGCGGCAACATGCTGAAGACACGTTTTCTACTCGTTCGTAGTCAATCGTCGAAGAAGCTCTTTAAAACCCTGTGTAAGCCCTGAGACTTGCCGTTGAGAACATGTGGAAATTTTTCATGTGGTTGAGAACATGTGGAACATGTGGAAGTGCAGTGCCGCAGTAAAAATGCCCAACTCATCGAAAGCAAGTTTCGCCGCCACGATGCAACGCGCAGGTCACGAGTGACCCGCGCGTTGCATCATTGGACTTTTTCCATAATGCAACGTGCGGGACCCTTGTGACGTCACATGTGACGTCAATTGTGACGTCATTATAGGAAACGTCCCATAATGCAATGCGCGGGTCACGAATGAGACTGCACATTGCATTATACGACGTTTCCCATAACTCAACGCGTGCTTACGCCGACGGCGACGTTGGCGTCGCCGACTTGCGCGTTGCATCATGAGACGCTTCCCATAATGCAATGCGCGGGTCACAAATGAGACGCGCGTTGCATTATGGGACGTTTCCCATAACGCAACGCGCGGTTACGCCGACGGCGATGTTGGCGTCGCCGTCGCCGACCGCGCGTTGCATCATGGGACGCTCCCCATAATGCAACGCGCGGGACCCTCGTGACGTCACACACGCCGTCATTATGGGAGAGGTCCCATAATGCAACGCGCGGTTACGCCGACGGCGACTGCGACGGCGATGCCGCTCAAGCCGGAAACGGGCGCCTAAGAGCTGCGCTCTAAGAAATTAATAGATGTAAACCAAATTAAATTTTCATTCCACAGCCATGTTTGATCCCGTCTTTTTTAACGAAACTGAAATAAGCCTTTGTTAACTGGTTTAAGGATGACGCGGCGTTAATACTAGGCCAAGGATAGTATTAGGTGTCACCTTTTAGCATATTGAAGACATGTCCAACCTACCGGTCATTTGTAACCATCATATAGTTTCTATATCAGCGAAAAAGCCATGTCGGTTACATATCAAAACTTGCATGGCTCGAATGGACTGTGAAAGCAGCGAGAAGACGATGTCGGTCAGTCACCGAAAACTCCGTGGCTGAACTAGCCGGTGATTACAGAAAGAAAACGATGTCGGCCAGTCAGCGGAGACTCCACGGCTAGACTGGCCGCTGACTACAGCAAGAAAACGATGTCGGCCAGTCACCGGAAACTCTATGGCTAGACTGGCCAGTGACTACAGCAAGAAAACGATATCGGCCAGTCACCGGAAACTCCATGGCTAGACTGGCCGGTGACTACAGCAAGAAAACGATGTCGGCCGGTATCGGGAACTTTCCGGCTGGTGCTGGCCAGTTTAGACAACGAGTCCCCGATATCGGCCGGGGTCGGTTTCTTACCGGCGTCCCTGGCCGGGATCCGCCGTACAGCTCCCGGTACTGGCCGACGTAATCCCAGTATCGGCCGACATGGTGTGCTACCTGGGCATAACCTGCTTTAACGAAGCTTTGAAATCACGTCCACGTTTTTGTAAGCTTGAGTGTTTAGATGTTTGATGTAATGGGGCTAATTAGAACATGTCAATTAAAAGGTTAAAAGGCGCGAACTGAAACAGGACAAAAAAAAAAAAAAGACACGCGCGACACGGACACGCACAAGGTTTCTTAAAGGGGCCCTGCAATCATATTTAAGCCTCTACTTCGTTTGCGGTTTCCACGTCTCTTGGAGTTCGGGCAAGCCAGCGGGCCCGGAGAGAGTAACTAAATATCAGTGCGTCATATGTTAACCAAACGACGCGAAAACCTCGTTTAACTACGAGAGTGACCCGCGTTGCCGAAAGCGTGTGATATGTGACGTCTTTGCTCCTGGCCTTACTACTGGTCAGAGCCGCTAAAAGGTTTTTTTTTAGTCGAAATACAAAACATAAGTTTCGTGAACCGTTTCAATTATTTGTTAAAGGAGCTTTTGTTCAGTATTTTAGATCAGAAAAGAAACAAATGCAGTTCATAAAGTATGGAAGCAAGAAATGACCCGTCGACATACCCGCCACCAAACAGCGAAAAAAACGGCGCATACTAGAAAGGGGAAGTGGGATCAGGCACCGACGAGTGGCGAGCGTAGAAAGCTCCCGGATATACGCGGCGGTGCTGCGGTCGTATAAGGGCTCGAGGATCCGACCGGTTCCGAGCGTTCCGAAGGCCTTTGGCGCGCGTTTAATGGCGATTTGGCCACTTGGCGGTATGGCAGCGCGAAGTGGCTCCCGTTCTAAACTGATCTTTACCCCGTGTTTGCGGTCGTTTGTGGTCAATGAATTAGTCTTTAATCGCGCAGCAAATGCAATGCGAGCCGCCCTGGCCGCCCACTTTATACAGCCTATCCAACACAGGCTTTAGTGGCGCCCTCTCGAGCCGTCGACACGGAGTGCGGCAGCCTTGAGCGCTCGTTGAGCTAACTACCCCTCCTCTAGTTCACGGCCACTCAAGTCAAGACCTACGACGCGATGAAGGACATTATTTTTGGGTGTTTTTTTAATATTAATTTACCTATAACTTTAAAAAAAGGGAAAATCCAGAAAAGAAAAGTTTCATTAAGTTACTACGTTCAGTGCGCTCAGATTTGGTGCAAATTAAAACCCAGTCAGAAAGTTGTTGCAGGGCCCCTTTAAGAGAGAAAATGAGATGTAAAGGAAAATAATCGAAGCTTTCTGCATAAAAAAAACAAAAACGGCTGACAAATGCTTACGCAAGACATCTTTTTATCTGATTAACAAAGAAGTTTCTTAATGGCTAGGAGCGGTGAATAATTGAAACCATTATCTTGTTGTTTGGGGGTGTTTATGCGTGATGGTGATCGACACTTCGACGATATTTGGTGTTACGTTAAATTAGTCTTAAGTTGGCCATTGTCCGTATCGTGCGTGTTTCGTCTTCTGCCCTGTTTCAGTTCGCGCCTTTCAGTCTATATCGGTCACTGCTGCAGCGGAAATGCCTTCCCCAGGCTAATTTCTGATCGTGCAGACAAATCTTTACCACGTAGTTGGACTGGTGAGCCAAGGAGTTCCACAAAATATGCTAGAAACAGATCATCTCGTCGCGACCTGAGCCATTGATTGGGTCCTAAAAAAATTGGCAGTTGGAAACTCGTTGCTAATATTATTAGCCTGATGTGAAAGGCACAGCTCTTTCGTTCACTGGCTATTCTGCTTATATAAATGCGTCGAAACGACGGGGCGTGTAAACATCCATATTAAGATGGAATTAGCAAAAAGAAACTAAGAACAACAGAGAAACCCAAAAGATGTAAATGATGGCAGTAGCTGACCCTTTCATGGGCAAACAGCTGTTTTTTTTTTGTTTTTTTTTATCGATGGGTATCTCGAGAGCACTCTATGCGGCAATGCTAATCGAGGCACAACAAAAAGCAAGACGTGTTTGTTACGCGAAGTGAAATATATATTTTCTATTACATTTGCCTATCACCTCTCTCTAAGCTTCCTGTGCGATGTTCATCTTTTTAGCTGCCGGGTACCCATTAATTATTTACTAATGAAGGCACCACTGAGGACGCTTTTCTAATTATAAGTAAACGTGTCGTCATTAGCAGCGAAGAAAATAGTGTTCCGCGTTGAAAACACCTGTCCACGGTAGCGATAATTAAAAGAATAATGTGTGGACCACGCCACCTCATTTTTCATTCACCGCATGAATGCGCAGAAAACCGATTAACGCTGGCTAATATTCAGCAACGTGTTGATGCCTTCACAAAAATATTTCGTTTAATATTTCTTTATTTCCCTGCAAGTGTCTTCAAGGATAATTTGCGACAACCGTGCAGATGGGACTACCTATATGGGGCCGTTTGTACTCCAAGGCAACATGTTCATATATTGTACTTGCTGCAGTATGATCTTGTTGATTTGCGGTATTGTCTTCTGTCTCGCAGTTTGGCGTGTAGGCGACACAACCAAAATAAAACTAGACTACCTATTGAACCACAAATATAATCTTGTCCCTCGCCTGATTCACAACGGCATTGATGAAACTGTTCTCAAGGTAAAACAATTAGTTTAAAGTAAATTTTTTTCCTGATGAGTTAGCACACAACCGGGGCGCTAGTAAACCCCATATAGAAACCATTTGTATGGCGTAACATAGGTGATATGAAATACATTGGTTCTACAACGATCAGTTTGAAGTTTTTTTTTACGCAGCTTGAACCAACTATAGATTAATAAGAATGCACTTAAAAAGTAATTTTCTAAGTGAGAGCCACGCGAGAATTACGTGGTTAAAGAGCCTTTTTATCATTTAAATGAAACAGCCACTCATCTTATTTAAATGTTTCGTAGGCGAAATTTTACGTTAGTAAAATATGAAGTTTACCAACATGACACCTCAAATTGCCCTATGAATCTCCGCATGGACCTAATTAACGTAAGGATTTTATATGCATGTTTAAATCCTGAAAACTTGAGAATGCTCAACATTACAATGAACAGCAAACTGAGCAGTACTGGCCTACTTATATAAAAGTATTGACCTTGTGTTTTGAAACGTGTGAGAAATAAACCCAAGTGAACTAATTTTGGGTCATCTGATTAGGGTTCCACTACGATCCAAACGACCTGAGCCCAGAGAGGCTGGCAATCTTTTTGCAAAAAAAGTTCACCAAAATGGTAGATTTTTTGGGGACAATCTTTTTCGAACTAGTTTCTCTGCTGTTTATACATGTCAACTAAGAATAAATAATATATGATATAATGTACATCCAAGACGCTACATGAAATATTATCTACACACGAACACAATATCATATATGTATAGGTATCGTGCATATGCAGTCACGATACCTATACATGAGATTTAAGAAAATTAGTACACCGTAAACCAGAAGTTTATAAATATTCCTAATGCTTCAATATTTCGTGATTATTCACTGCTTTCCGAAAAACAAGAAAATATAAAATAAAAACATCGAGAAGTGACAAGGCCAGCTATTGGTCTTGTCAGTTATCTTTTTTTTTTTTCCTTTTCCCTAGTATTTTTATGCTCTTTTTCACCAGTGAAATATTAGAAATATTTACTAGATGCCCTGTACACCCTAGAGAGGTGGATTATTAAAATAATCGAATCTCGCTTCATCAGTTTGATTTTAATATCCCTCACATTATGTATGGTAAACCAAGTCGTTCCTATTTGAAAGGGTGTATCGTCCGTGCACATATGCTATGTTTTTATTCTTTCCTTTTTAAGTATTCATTTTAACAACCCGCTCGAATTAACTGGTCACCATTAACCAGCAGTTCGTTACTCACGTGAGACAATCAACATGGCGGAAAAAATATTCTAATTCATTTTTTAAATTATTTTTGTAGGGAAGACCCGAACACAGATTTTGATGCCCGCTATGTTAATCTATATTACCATACTTATTACAATAGTAATAATACTGCTCCTGTCACTGTTCCCGTTTTAGATGGACCGAAACTATGTCGATACCCATAACTGGAAACTCTTCGCTATTAGTGCTATTCGAGGGGACTCCTTCGGCACCTGCCGACAGTTGTCGTTTGACTGATACGTTGCCTTTATTTCACTTCAAACCTAACCTAACCTAACCTAACCTAACCTAACCTAGCCGAACCCTACCATGCTTGCGGTGAAAGGTAAGTCGATTAAGGGACACTGCCAGACGTGAAGGTAAGTTACGACGAACAGCGTATTCAAAGAAGTGAATGACTTCACCCGTCGCGATGCGTTTACGCTGCCTCTGCGCCGCCAACGACGGACGACGTTCCGGCGGATAGGCGGGATTGCGGATGGCTGCGACGGCCGCTGGCGGTTTCTGGCGCTACTCGTGCGCGGTCGCGGAGGCGCAACGAGAACGCGCGTTTTCTGTACCGAGGGTTCCCAAAATTGCCTGCCGTCGCGGCGCCGTACGTTTAGGAACAGGTCTATTTGCGGTCCAAAATTCATTTTCTTTCCGTCCGAAAACAACTAGTCGAGAATTGACCGGTTTCAGTCGCGCTCACTCTTTTTTCTATGGTAACGTGGCGTTCAAACTATGTGTCCAAAATACCCTCAAAGTTTTGGGTAATCTAAGGCGCACATTCAATATTTAACATAGAAAATAATGTGAACCCCATTTCGTGGCCTCCAAGAAGCTGCAAACACGTTAATCGAGAAGAAACGCTGCACAGATTGCAGGAAGTACATGTACACGTCACTCTCAAGACTGCCACGTTACACGTAACCGACAAACATTGCGACGGACCTGGGCTTGCCTCCAGAACTGTCGTTCGCGGTACCGGCCAATTGATTTGGAAGCACAGAACATCGAGGGGAATGCACCCAAGTAGCACAACTCGCCGGTTTGGGACTGGGGTGGTACCGGTCTGCCGGTAAGATCCTACTGGGGCGACGCTGGAAATGCACCGCGGGGCGAAAACGGGCCAGTGAGATTGCCAGTCACTGGCCAGTGACTGGAACTGACTGGGACGCCCGGCACTGGGCGTCCCAGCGAGTTCCCGGGATGCTGCCAGCACAAATCCCCAGCGTAGTACCAGTAACGCGGTAAGATACCAGCAAGACCCCAGGCGAGCGGCCTGAAGCCATACAGTCCCCGGGCTTGTTTTGTTCCAGCGAGTTCCCGGGCTGCTGCCAGCACAAATCCCCAGCGTAGTACCAGTAACGCGGCAAGATACCAGCAAGACCCCAGGCTAGCGGCCTCAAGCCATACAGTCCCCGGGCTTGTTTTGTTCCAGCGAGTTCCCGGGCTGCTGCCAGCACAAATCCCCAGCGTAGTACCAGTAACGCGGCAAGATACCAGCAAGACCCCAGGCTAGCGGCCTCAAGCCATACAGTTCCCGGGCTTGTTCTGTCCCAGCGAGTTCCCGGGCTGCTGCCAGCACAAATCCCCGGTGCACTACCAGCAGTACTGCAAGATACCAGCAAAACCCCAGGCTAGCGGGCTAAAATCGTACAGTTCCCGGTCTTGTCTTACAGCCTAACATGTGGTTTTGTGTGCAATTTACACCTGAATAGAAATGATGTAGTTCATAAGAAGGGTAATTTTAACAACAAATGAGCAATCAATAATGTCGCACCGTACATGAAAGTAAATTTCTGGCATATGTATATTTTTGGTAAAGCGGCTGCCACAGCCATCTGTCGCTCATACACATGATAGAAAATAAAACATACAAAATTGGTACCGCAATTCTTTATTGTCAGCTCCAGTGAAGCTTCAGCTTGGCTGGTCATCATGGGCTTGTCGCTAGAGGAGTGCGCTGGATGAAAGAGGCTGCATGTCACGGGCCTAGGAAATGTTCTTCACAGTTTTCATGCAGCTTGTGATGCAAGTCGACCATGCACCCAGGAAGGGGAGTCCTTCATTAGAGCACCTGCAAAGAGAATCAACAGCACAGTAAAATGACAGGGTAAATCAATACCAGCTGCACATGATAATCCAGAAATTCCGAACTGGGGCGAGGGCTTAAAAGGTTAAAACAGCGCAAAGGACGACGGACAGGGTAAAGGACACGGACAGAGCGCTGACTCGAAACCAAATTTTCATTGAACTCAACTGTGCAATATATACACACTATTGAGAACAAAAGAAAAGAAAATCAGCCTGAAAAACACCCAAAACAGAAGCACAAAACTAAGTATCACCTCTAAAAAGATAAACCAAGTTAATCAAGTGGCCAGAAAACCAGGGGCATGAGACAAGAAGCCCATGTAAAAGAAAACCTTTTTGTAACTAATGCGTTAATTGTCTTCATTTCATTTTCAATCCGGAAACTATATTAAAACAAAAATACTTTGATTGCCCTAAGGGACACCTGTTACAACACACTGGATGACCAAGCGGCAAAAATGGCCCAGTTATCTCATAATCAAGGTCAGCTATTTGCATGAAGAAGGCCCACTTCAGAGAAAGGCTCGTGGAAATCATCTACTTTAATTCAAAAGGGCGTGTCGAGAGACGGGCAAACTCGCCGGAGTAGTTGGCATGCAGTTTAACATTGCCGTTCGTCCCGGTAGGTGCGAGAGATCCAGCATTTTTAGGTAAATATAGCGATTCATTAGTCTTACTGAGACAATGACAAATCATATCCTTGACATATTCGCGACTCCAGCAAAACGGACAGCACCAAGCGGGAAAACCGGGAACCAGCCAGAACAGGTCGCTCTGCGCCTCTCCACGTCTCTGGCGGCTTTCGCGGACACGTGTTGTCGACGCGGTGGCAAACAATGTAATTTGATGAAGGTCCGAATATTTCTCAAGTTTGCCTGAGTGTTCATCAGTGTGATGAAGCCTCAGTAAATTTTTTTCTTCTATCACGTGTTTGAAAGCCTGTTTACTCCACAACACACGATCGCGTGCTTTCAATTTCTTGGATGGGGAGGAATCAAGGAAAAACGTTTTGATTTCTTCTCTGTCTCGAAGGACGTTCAAAGTGACGACCACTCGGTAACTGATAAGTAGTATGTAGAACAGTGGACTGAGGACGACAGACGAGGTGTTTCACTGGAGGGAACCCCAATGCTACAGTCAAGTGAATGGGAAGGTTCAATAGCTGCTTTTCTTGAATTTTGTTGTGTTTGATTAGCGTCAAGATTGAGCCACCCACACTGGTCGGTGCATTGGCTATTCATCTTGGCTGCTTTTCACCGAAAAACCTCTGGACCACACCGAAAAAGTTGGGCTGATTTCGCATCTACTTGATTCTGGAAAACCTGCTCGCTGCATACGATTAATGAGGGATATTGTCTGCTTTCAAAAGGCAGGGGACGCGTCTCGCAAAGTTAGAAGCTGTCACGACATTATGATCTCTTGCGCCTCCAATATTTATAATATACCCTCGCTGAAGCCAGCAGCAATATTCGTCTACATTGCTCAGGTTGTACGGCCACAAAAGATACTCTATTTCTCCATTCAGGATTTGAAGTCAAGTTTAATGCCCAGAGGGGTTCTGCGTGAATCTCCGATGAAGACTCTCTTCAATTTTGTCCGCAATCATCTCCGTGCTGCCGGCTAGAACCATATGGCTGAGTTTAGGTAGTATCTCTCTGTCTGTCAAATATACTTTGATTCAGCAGTTCACCTAATAGCTTGTCAAGTAAGCTCATATTTCAGCCCAAATAATATACTAATATCCCTTTAGTGGGACATGGTACGTAATATAAAGCATAACCCGCACATTCGTCAAAATGACTTCTCGATTGTCACTAAAATCTGAGTTGAAATACGAGTATCAGCTGCTTAGTGGGGCTCAAGAAGCTCAAGATTGGCTCAAGAAGCGCCTGCTCAATTTTCGTAATTTTCCTGCAGCCTGAGTTGCTGATCGAACAGACTACTGGAGCTGTTTCTTAATACGCACAAAAGCTCAATTTCGCCGACAGATAAGTCGTATGGTCGAGGGATGCGAGTTAGTTGAAAATTACTGTCGGTGGAAGAATTCTGTAGTCATCGCTGCTTTCCTTACCTGATCAAAACTGATTAGAGTCTATTACCGTCTCTCCGGAGCCCATAGTTTCGGTAATGAACGAAACCTCCGAAACAAAAGTTTGACATGAAAAGAACAAAAAGCACCGGGAAAACAAAACTATGCTCTGCAAGTTTATCTGCACCGGCTACACTTAACCGTCGCAGTTGAAATACCTATAAAATAGGGCATTAAACAAAAGAAAATCTGTTAAATTGAATGCGCTACCCGTTCAGGCGGCCCGGCCGAGCCGATGCGACCTGTTCCCAGCCGCCATGTTTGTTTGGTGGTGGCGCCCCCTATAGATCGTTGGGAGTCGCGACTACAGCTCATTTTTGTACACATACTAATGAGATTGGGTAGACACATGTAAACATATATTGCAGAGTATGGCCCCTGTGTTCCCACATAATGGCAACCTGACTAAAACTCATCTGCAGACTTCACCAAATAAAAAATAGTGACTTACACAGAAACTAGTATATATTATTAGGGTCTACCATAAACTCACATTGAGTGTTTACCATCGGCATGCCCCATAGCCCTTGAAAATGCCCGCAAGCCTCACTTACTTTAAGCATATGACATCATATGACACGAAACATTCCCTCGTGATCATCATTAATATCTACAGGTGCGAACAGTTCAGGCAAATCAATAGAAAGATAACAAAGCAGCAGTGAGGTGGTGTACAGTGGCTGGTAGGTGCAGGTTAATATGTATGAGACATCTATTTTCTAAGTAATATTGTTTATCTGGTCAATTTTCTTCACAGACCCATCACATACTGAGACAAGGTTCTTAATACAGTGAAAAACAGGAAGGAGGAGTGAGTTCCAGATTTAGTTTTGCACAAGCTATGTGGCAACTGACTTCAACCTCTTAGAATTTATTGGAGTGGATCTGGGTATGATTATGCCTAGCCCGACAATACTGCTAAGAGCACCTTCAAAACCTTCAGAAAGGGGTAGAGGAAGTTTGAATCATAATTTCCGTATTGCGATGAGAGCTGCTCATACTGAGAATTGATGTGAGCCAATGTCGGCCATCCTTCTGCCTGAAATATCTATGCGTCAGCCACCCCCTATCAGAAAAAGTTTTAGCTGAGCGCTTTTTACGGCCCGCTCCGCTCAGCCACTGAGCAGGAAAGTAACCAGGCACGCACGTAACGCTCAGTCGGCAGTGGTCATCGGGGTGCAGGAGTTGTCTGCTCCATTGGCATCTGCGCTCCGACTGGTCGTTGCTGACTGAGCGTTGTGAGCATGCAGGTGCTTTCCTTTTGAGAGGAGCGGGTCGTAACAACGCTCAGATAAAACTATCTAATGTCGATGTCGCAGCCTCAACAGCCAAACGAGCAGTCTTCTTCCTCGCTTGCACAATAGACCGTAATTGCACTGCATACTGCTTTAGAGGCTTGTTGGCATGTTTCACACTCACTCTCTGCAGACACCTAGGACTGTCGGTAAGCGAGGAAAAAAAAGTGTGAACACATATCATGCACGCCAAAAGAAAACATTAATGGGACTACACGAGACTGCATTAAAGTTGCCAATTGGGCGCGTTTTATACCACACAGCCACTGTGTGTGCACAAGTCAACTAGCTCTACGTATACCGCTCAGTACACCACAGCTAGGCTGAATCACATAAGTGTCACACTTGCCGAGCTTGAAGTACAGTCGTGATCTCTACGAGTGTGAACAAGCGATCGTCGACAGCTCAGTACTGGGAGTATCGTGCACCAGCGGACTTGCTCTCCTTTTAAAATGCCTTGCGAACCAAGCATGGTAAGTCATCTGTTAAGGAGAGAACGTCACCACGAACAGCACTGAGCAGTTGATAATCACCTGCTTACCTTCATATGTATCAAGTCTCTACCTGGCCGAAGTAGGCAGTATGTGTGCAGCAGAAACGGCTGTACTGATATCTCAAAAGGATGAAAGATCAGAACAGGCTTGGTAAGCTTTCACGTTGCAAGTATGCCCATGCAAATTTCACTTTCTAAAACATAAAAACGCATTTCAAATTGTCTTCCAGGACAAGCTGCTATTACACAGCTGTATATATAAGGCAGCTTGCCATCAACAACCTTTGCAGAGTGCCATGGACCTGATCCTCGGCTCTGCTGGTGATGCAGGAACGAATTGACCTATTCGATGCTAGCTTCCGTTCGGCAAGGGCTGCACTGAGTATAAAGGTGAAAAAAGTGTTGTAGATAATGTGAAACAAACAAAAGCAATCCTAGCATCCACAATTTGCTAGAGGCACTGAAAACAAAATCAAAGGTTGGGTCAATTATGTTAATGCAATATACTTCGGACACATACCATGACTGCAGGTAAGATATTTGCTGCCTTCAATCTAGATCTGCTTGAAAATTTACGAGCCAAATAACAAATATTTTATAAGCTGAAATATATTTCGATGGAACTAAAAAATCTGAAGACTATCTCTGCAGATATGGTGCTATCTAGTACACCAGAGATAAGTAGAATTGGATTACAGCGTCCCCCTTACAAAGATTGAAGCAAAACAAGTATAGAGTCTGCCGTGCCACTACAGTAAAACCTCGTTAATTTGGATCTCATGGGACCGGCAAAAATGTCTGAATTATCCGAAGGTCGAAATATCGAAAAGACAAAGAAAGCTGCGCGAAAACGTTTCCCTGTGACATACCTTTATTTTGAGAAGAAATCTGTTATTACCGCCTGCTTTCTGGACGACACTTGGGCGGAGACGGCAACTTTCCTTAGCGCGGTCGAGTGCTCCACCGCACTCGCACTGTCGGAGCTACGCATCCCGTGCGCTGACAATGTAGTACAGCAAGGCCTCTTCTAGTTTCGGGTGCACCACCTTCCAAGGCCGCTTTCTTTTCGCGTTGAACTTCTCGCTCTCGAAAGCCTGTAGGATATCGGCCACAATTTTTACGTACGTGGCCAAAGTGGTTCTCTTGACGTCGCAACTTTTCGTCACTTGTCGAGAGACGCCGCCCTCCAAGGCACTCAGTATTTCCACTTTCGTCGCTAAATTCTTAGCCTAGTACAGCTGCAACGGAAAACGAGTAGCACAACTGACCTGTAAACGGAGCGGCGAAATCGCGACACCCGGCGCTATTTTTCCCGAGCGCCGATAGCGAGAGTGCCAGTCACGTTGCATTTTTCAATGCGGGGGCGGCCGGCGAAAAATTCAGAGATAGGATAGTTGTTAAAATGGCGGGCTTTAGGATCCCCGCATTGAGGCATAAAACGTGACTGTCGCTCTCGCTATTGGCACGCTCCGGAACAATAGCCCCGCGTGTCGCGATTTTGCCATTCCGGTCGTCGGTCACTTGTGCTACCCTTTTTCCGTTGCAGCAATGCTTCTGCCGCTTCCATGCCAGGAGAGTAACGCGCTGAAGCACGGCGATCCAGAGCAAAACTGGTGCGAAACACGGAGAACCGAAAGAGCGAAGAACAATGGGAAAACCGGAAAAACTATGTGCGCACTTCGGATGGATAGCGGTCATACCCTTTGGAACAGACGGTAGCTAGCGCCACCTACCGAATTCGTCCGAATTAACCATAGTGCACCGTGTTCCCTCAGAATTAATGAGCGTTTGCTGCCACTGACTAATACATACGTTTGACGGGACCAGATCGGCAGTTCAAATTATCCGAATTAGCGGGGGTTGAATTAACGAGGTTTTACTGTACAACCGAAACGACTCTACTGTGATCTCGTGGAGATCAGAGTTCGGAACAGGCATGAAGGATTTGGCACGAGAAATATGCCAATGTCATTATTCATTTTTGCAACATTAAAATGACTCTGAAAGTGCGACCAGCTGCAGGGTGTATTCACGCAAATCTTGCGAGTGCTGAATTGTAGGCACAGTTCCTTGGTTGTGTTCATGTGCGATATATGACCAAATAACATAGAGACCAATACTGCAAACCTCTCCGAAAACCAGTGGGTGCGGTGGCGAACTGCGTGAGTGGCGCTGTTCACCTCTCTTGCCGTCCATTGGTGTTTGTGTGTTGCCACTTCCAATGGGAAGGCTTCAGCCATTATTGGGAACACTAAATAAACAAATAAAAATACAAACACAACACACACAGCAATACTGGCAGCAAGTCGAGACGCACTTCTGTTGTAAACTCAGCATTCCGCTTACGAATGGGATGCGCAATTCCCTTACAGGATTTCATTCCACGTGAGTGGCATCGGAATTGTTAAAGCCCAGTTCATAAACACAGTCTGTGTTAAAAACAATCCTATCAGCAATAAGTTGCTATTATATTGCTCAATATATAGAGCACCTTACCATGAACAGCCTTGGCAATCTTCCATGAAGCCTGGCCTTCAGCAGAGGAAGCTGTCGTTCTGTGTCATCTCAGGACACTCACATCAGGATGGCAAAAGTGAATGCCAACTTCTACTTGGTAAGGACTGCAGTAAGTATAAAGATGAAAACACAGATTAGAATATACGATAAAAAATATCATGGACCAACTTGAAAAAAGTGCACAAAAGACAAGGACAAAAGGACAGGAACACATAGGACGCAGACTGGTGCACACTCACAACTTGATCTATTGAACATAAAAGAAAAAAGAAAAAGGATCAGAGAAATCAGAAAGGCTGTGTTCGGAGAATGTGAGCTTCAGAAACCGAAGCGTGAGTAAAAGATGTCAGGTAGATTGTTTTACAGACACTTCGGAATTAACAACAGCTTTTCCAAGTAATAAGGTGGTGAGGTCATTCTGATTGAACATACTGAAAAATAACAGACAAAAAACAAGGAATAAAGGAGAGGAATACATACACTACATACAGGTGTAGACTCCCAACTCACAAATTAGAAAAGAAAAAAAATAAAGAATGCGGAAGGAGCTTTAGCAAAATTTCGAACAGGTCCAAGTGGAACGTGCTAACTTCTCTCCGCCCCCCCCCCCCCCCCCCCCCCACCAGCCATATGCACAAGACTGTAAACGCGATTTTCTTGGCAGCTCAGGTAACAGACGGATGTGCGGACAAATTGGTCGCCCATACTATGAATAATAAAGGCCTAAAATAATTCCCTTGTATGTTTTTCACAGTATCTGCTAATTATTCACGTTTTCTCTAAAAGCCTCGTCCCACAAGAGTGACAAACACAGATTTTTGTCCGACGGCACCACAAAGTTCCGTGTCACCGATGCTGTCCCACTGCAACGGCCAACACCCGCGACAATCGCCGACAAACCATCGACGACGCACGAGTTCTTGTCTGTTGTTGGACTTGAAACGCAGCAAGCAGTCCCACCGAGGAACATCTGTCGGATACAAACTTATCCTCCTCGCCCACTTGTGCCCTCTGTTGCCTCTCTTTCCACCCTTCTACCTTTCCTCCCGTGGCTTGCTCCGCCGCTCGACCCTCAGAGAAGCCCTTGGCGGCCTCTCCTCGTTCGCGCAGTTCCAGTCCCTCGATTGCTCATAGTGGTCGCGGGTGCGGCTTGCTTGCTGGCGCTTGTGGTCATGTTGCGAAAAGGTTGTCTGTGGCTGGTTTTGCTCGCAAAAACTTGGTGCGCGATTTGGTGCTTCAAGACGCCGAGGTCTACGCCCCTGCATCAGGATGGATACACCCATGTTCGAGGACTCACCAAAGACCGCTCACCAAAGACCGCTCACCACGAAGTAGGACACGACGTTCAGCGGCAAGCCATTGCGGCAGACGAGACTTGTCATCACGTTCCGTGATAATCGGGATGCCGTATTGTTCCCTATAAAATGGCTGCCCTCGATCATTCGGATATGAAGTTTTAAACATCCTCAAAATCAGGGTGAAATTCCTTGGTGCTCACCTAGAATTCCTCGAACGACCCCCCCCCAAAAAAAGGAACGATTCGGGTATTCTAGTTCAGAAAAAGTTTGGTGTCGATTGTCACGACTGTTTGTGGAAAGTCGCCAACGGCAAATTAAGAGAAGCGGAAGCTTTAATAAAGAAATAAAGTAATCGTCTCCACTTTCACCGTGTTTGTCGGCGCGTTTAATGCCCAAAGAGCAAAATATGAAAACCGCGTCGCCAGACTGTTTACCTGTGTATATTGAAGTGTTTTGTTGACAACTCCAGTCCCACTAGGAAAGAAGTTTCCTCGTACCCGTGTCCTGCGTCGTGTCCGCCAGGTGGGACAGCGTGCATCGTGTGTCGCTCGTCGTGTGTCGCTGTCGTTTGTTGCTGTCTGTCGCTCTAGTGGGACGAGGCTATAAGGATGACACACGAGCAGTGTAAATAGTCCATAAGTAGGTGGCAATTCATCGTAGATTTTAGAGAGAGATTGAGCTGTCTTTATGTACTGGCCATCAATTTGTTGCCTCAACAGACAAGGAAATTATGGTTTTAAAATCTGCTCTTGCTAATGGGTGAATCGGCGCATTCCACTTGGGCCTGTGCTTGAGCTCCTTCCGCATTCTTTATTTATTCCTTCTCTGTTCATGCGAGTCGAGAGTCTGCGCTTGTGTATGGTTTACGCGTAACTCTGCTTGCCTCCTTGCCTTTTGTGGTGAACTGTTTTTCAAGGTGTACAATTAGTAAAGCTCACCACCTTCATGCAACAACTAAAAACAATTACAACCTACACCATTCGCTCAAGGCAGTACCGAACGAAAAAATACAGGGATTGGGTGAGGTATGTCTAACACTATATACTTACACTGAACTAAATATACCTCTCATAAACTGGCGAGACACTACCTTAATTCAGGACGTGCTTGTAAATTTCCCCAGAAGCCCAGAAGCGGCATCAAAAATTATTTTGTGGGCACAAATGTTTGCGATCAGGAGCGGTATGCTATGCAAATCACCATGGGATGAATTCATCGCGGCACCAATTTTTGACAATTCCTTTCTGATAACGAATCACGAAAATAAAGTCGTTTGCAGACGATTGCGCGGCGGAAGCTACGGACTTGCTCGGTCAATCAATCTCTGCCTTTTGCCTGGCCCAGCTCTCCGGACGCAAATACGCAGTTCCGCCGCTATTGATGGGCCTGGACAGAGTACATAGCCTATTTGTGAACGAAGCAAAACAGCCTCGCATAGCACCATTCGCGCACAATTAGTAATACTGGTAAAAGCAAGCGATCTAGACAATAACAAGCATTTTGAACGGAAAAAAGAATAATCTAGCCCTAACGGGCAAAGAAAGGAACTCACTTTGAAACGACCGTGCCATAATCTTGGCTGTTGAGCAGATTCGACGTAGTCGAATCTGCTCAACAGTCGCTCACAGTCGCTCACAGTCGCTCACAAGCGACTGTGAGCAATCTGCTCACAGTCGCTTGCTTCTTTTTCGGACACATTTGAAACTAAGTTAAACTCCACGCATCACGACTAATCGGTAAATTGACCTCAAGACAGAGACCTGAAACACACACGGCCAACACGGCCGGCAAAACAAGGCTGTGGATTGGATTGGATCGCGTTCGTTGTCTATTATGGATGTCTAACGACTTCACGAAAGTACAGTGTTACGGAAGCAACGTGCGCGTATCTTCAACACGCTTGCAATAAAACGATCAGCAAAGCGCATTAAAAAACTATTAAATACACAGTAATAATAAATAATTGAGTATGCAAACATTGCCACTATATTAGAAATACGTCCTGAACACGTAGCAAACAATTACATACGAAACTAAGCATACAATGTATTCAAACGAACTCAGCAGACATATAAGCTACTGAAAACAACACGTTTCCGATTTGGCGATTTGGTCTAGGTGGTTAACGCGCGGTGCTCGTGATCGTGTGGTCGGTGGTTTAAATCCCGCTGGGGCAAAGATTTTTTTTTTTACTACGTTTTTCTTTCTTTTAAATATTTTCTATGTTTTTTGCAGTTGCCGGTTCCTTACTTTAGGGTAAAAATCCCGCAAAATGTGAAAATAGGAAGTGCGAGCCCAAATTTAAATTGATGCAATGCACAAGCCGTGGCCCTCTTGTTTTGCCGGGATAATTCGCTCCCTCCGTGCTAATTTCTGGGTCAGTGTAGTAGGCAAACAGCGCAAGTCCTTTCAACGAAGTAAAGAAGGAAATAATAATGGGAATATTGAGAGCAAAATGAGAAAATGAGTAAGTGGTCAAACTGCCACAGTGATGCAGCCGAAGTTTGTCTGAAGGTGGCCAACTTTACCCACTATAAAAACAGAAATAACGCTATTTTAAGACAGTTATTTAGCTGAGCTCACAGCGCGGTACGTATTAAGCACAACTCTTATTTTTCTGACTTACGGAAAGTAGTACTTAATTTTCTTCTGGTAGATCAGTGATATTTCCCTCGCCTGCCGCCCGATTTTACTTATCGAGGTTGCGCTCCGCAGTTTTACTTTTTTATTAGGCCTAGACATGTTTTTATTTCTAAGCTCAGTGCGGATAATTAAACTAGCTTTCAGAAACGGCATCGTTCGGTATTAGAACATTTATGTTTCGTAGCGTCAAGGGGTCACATTCACAGACCCGGCAGTGTAAACATCCACAACGCCTTTATCGTGTTAAAAATAAAAAGTGTTTATATTTGGGTTTTTTTGGTACGGTATGTCGTATAACATAAGCTATCGGTGAACAGATCGTCCGGCTATGTCAAAATTTGAAATATTTATGTTAGATGATCGTAACTACCACAGAAAACAGCCGGTTCTTGCCTAAAATAGCATATTTTCACACTCAATTAAAATCACCAATAGCACGATCTCAGGAGAGTTGTGTACCTCTCGTAGCGTCATAAGCAATACACACATCTCTTTCTTGGCCAGATTCTGCAATGCAATGCAAATTATTGTTTTTGTAACTCAAAGCGCGTACTCAATCATGCCACGTGTTTGTTAATTGTGGTTGTTGTTCTTCATTCGGATTCTCCGCTATACCGTTTTTATTTTATTTTTCTTATCAGAGCCAAACACGTGCGTATACCACCGACCTTAAGTATAGTGCATCAAATTAAACTAGCTTCCTGAAAAGGTATCGTTCGGCGTTGTGTAATTTATTCTTCATGGCGTAGGTGGTCAGATTCTCGAATCCTGAACTGCAAATGTTCCTCGCCGCATTGTTTTTTCTCGCGTTTTCGCGATAAAACACGTCAGCCTTGCCATGCTGGGATCAAATACACCAGCGTCGGCAGTTATTTGCGAAGGATTGATCCATGCAAATGTTTCCACTCGCTATTCATGAATTGCCACAGTTCGTTAGAATCTGATGACTTGACTGCATAGTAAAAACGGCAAAAAAAAAAAAAAAAAAAGATAAAACGATGTCGGTTAGTAAACGGAACTTCCATGGCGGGGCTCGCCAGCCTAAACAGGAAAGCGCCGATGCCGGCCAGTCACTGAACTTCCGTGTAAATACTGGCCATCAGAGACAGCAAAGTGCCAATGCCGGCCAGTTACTGAACTTCCATGTAAATACTGGCTATCAAAGACAGCAAAATACCAATGCCGGCCAGTTACTGGAACCTCCATGGAAAGACTGGCCAGCAAAGAGAGCAAAAACCCGATGCCGGCCAGTCACTGTAACTTCATCGGCTGAACTGGCCAGCGAGCAAGACGAAACCCCGACGCCGGCCGCGGCCGGTAGCTCACCGGCGACAATGGCCGGACGCCGCCATCCTGTAACCGGGACCGGCCGGCGTAGTCCCGATACCGGCCGACGCGGTGTGCTACCTGGGGAAATAGGTGCAAAACAATCGCACGACGAACAGGGCATGGAACTTCATCGTTGTCGTCGCCTGTTTCACACTAGGGAAAAGCGGAGTATAAGAAAACGCTGTCGAACTTGCGGCCATGAGCTTTCGTGTTCGTGTTTCCGTTTTAGTATAGTGCAGCCGAGTTTTTTGTTTTGTTTTTGGCTTTAATAAGAGTATACATGACTTAGTAGAAAAATATTGCTGGGGTGGTCCCCCACGCCACGTCCTGGCAAGAACAAATCACTTTTAGGACGTCAGTGTCCCTTTAAAAGTGTTTAAGTCATTGCAGAATGTTTAGATCAACTTTTTAACCATTTCAATTAAAACTGTTTATATAAAATGATTTTTATATCGTTTTGTTCGTGATTCGAACGCGTTTGGTGCGAGTTTAAAATTTATAGATGCTTTTATGCCAACAAATTTGTTGCATGAAGGCTTAAAAAACGTAATGTCACTCCGCCATTCATTCATTCATTCATTCGTTTATTGTTTGGGTTCATGAACAACTTTCGCCTTTATAATGCTGCACAATTAACATACAGCAAAAAAAGAAGAATTCTACGAATTGACAAGAGAAAACTTGAACGCTAAAAAAGATGGGTTAAAATTTATAGATTTCTAAGAGAAAACTTGAACGCTGCAAAAGATGGGTTAAAAATGTCAACGAAGAACCATCAATATAATTTACAAGATCTGAATGCGTGTCGTGATTCATGTTTGTAAGAATTAATTAACATAAAATGGAAGAAAAATTCGCAAAAATCTTTTGGGAACATGAATATTGACCGCTGAAGTTAGGTCAGGGCAATAAATGACTCCGTGAAGGCATTTGAACAAAAATATGAGATCTCTGTCGCAACGTCTGGCACTCAAAGTAGAACAATTGTATCGTTCTAAAAGTCTTATATATTCAAAGTAGACACTGCGACAAACAGCGGTCGTAGAAAATTAAACAAAAAGAAACGTTTCTGGACATTCTCAATCGACTTTTTTGCCTACGCTCAATAGAAATCCACACAACCGAGGAAAACTCTAGCTTAGACCTAATTAATGAAAAGTATAACTGCATAATACAGGCCAACATAGAAACCTCACGTGTAATTCTGAATATGTCACCTAACGTACGGAAAGAGGCGTTGATAATGTTATTGGCATGTGTATTAAATGACAGAGAAGAGTCTATATAAACTCCAAGATCACTTGTGCAATCCACCCTTTCCAATAGGGCATTGCCGAGTTCGTAACAGAAATGAAAAAGCCTTACCTTCTTGGCAAATGACGTAACAACAGTCTTAGTGGGAATAAGTGTCAGTCTGTTGAGACTACACCAGTTAATCTTTGATTTGACATCATCCATTAGTTTTACAGTCCTCTATGAATACTATCTGCCTAAATAACTTGATTTCATCGGCGTATTGCAGGATTTCTGAATGTAGAATACATGAGCTAAGGTCGTTTATGAAAACATTAAAAAGGATCGGCCAAAGAATGGACCCTTGTGGAAAACCAAAGAGGGCGACAAAAGGCCGGGAGAGATGATCAAGGATACGTAGAAAGTTGTGTCTACCGGACAAATAATCGTGAATCTATGTGCATAGTGTAGTACTCATACCGTACAATTTCAGCTTTTGTAAAAGTAGCGAGTGGTCAACCAAATCAAATGCCTTAGACATATCAAAATATACAGTGTCAACCTGACCCCGCTGACACACACAATGGGCGAAACGAAAATAAGAAAATACACAAAGTTTGACTTAACGATCTTCCGCGCACAAAACCATGCTGTGAGGGATGGCCTTATCATTAAACAAAGCTCGAAATATGTTCCAAAAGTACTATTTCGTAACCCTTTGCAAGTGGACATAATAGTGAGATGGGTCTATAGTTTTTTTGAAACATCAGTTCTTCCTTTATTATGTATCACCAAGCTTATCGCGTTTTTCCAAATCGAGGGAAAAGTGCAATTCTCTAATGAAAGGTTAAAAATATACGTTAGAATGAGTGTGAAAATAGAAGAGCATCCTTTGACAATAAAACTCGAGATACCATCAAATGCGACCGATAACTTAGGTTTTATTTATTTATTGAAAGTTTGATGTCAGCATTTTCAAAGAATGAAATCGATAGGCAATCGCTGCCACTGTCAGCAACGTCAGGCGCAGATAAACCATTCCGACTTCAAGAATAGACAGAGGCAAAACAGCTCGTAAAAGCGTTCGTTGCATCTTCCGGTTCACTAGTTTGAATTCCAGACGAGTCAGCAATGTTTGTTGTCGATGAAGTTGTGGCTGTACGGTTCTCGACGTACCTCCAGAACTGCAATGGGTCACGATATAAACTGCGCTCTGCTGACTCATGGTGCACTCTCTTATCGCGCTGCAACAACGACTTTGCCTGCGCACGTGACTCGGAAAATCTGGCGTACCAGAACGCTGAATTGGAAGCCTTATATTTCCTATGATAATGCAATTTGGATCCTAAAGCTGATCTCAGCTCGAAAGAATACCAGTGAGGATAACGAATTGTTTGAGGACGTTTCTTAGGAACGAAGCGCTCAAGTGCAGAAAGTGCAGAAACAATATGTTTAGTAAACGCTGCTATCGCACTGTTTACATCCGTCATGTTGTATATGAGTGCCCAGTTTACGTTATCTGAATATTGAAATAGACCAAAGTTATCACCTCTTGAAAAGGAGAACGAGTCAGGATTTGTTTTTCTATTCACGTTCCCCACGAAAAGCTTAAGGGAGACAAGAAATGGAACGTGCCAAACATCGGGTGATACCAATGGGCTAAGGAAACACACTAGGCTGTCGATGACAAAGTTAGATAGAGCAAGATCTAGGACATTTCGTGCATGGTTTTGAGGACTACTTTATTGGCAGGGTCCCTGACAGTTAACAAAAAGACTAAAAAATATTTGGTGAGGCATTACGAGTGGGTAGAACTCAGTGTTCTCGACTTCAATTTATATCAGGAATGTTAAAGTCGCCAAGTATGAGTATACTGTGTCGGTCTACATCTAACTCATCGCCCACTATGTCTAACTGATCAGAAGGCATATATGCATTGAAGTTAAAAGGAAAATAAAACGTGCCGATTAGAAGGCTGGTATTATCAAGGAAAGTTATTTCAATCCAAACAGATTCCAAGTTTGACTCAAGATCAAACCTTCGAACCGCGTGCAAGTGATTTTTAACTGCAATGAGGGCTCCGCCACCTAAGCTTACAGTCACATTTGATATTCTCTGTCCCGGCGGAAGGCTGTCCATTCGGGGGGGAGTAATCATATGTTGCGAAGGAGGTGTTCAACCAAGTTTCGGTTAGTGAAATAATATCTAAATCACTTAAAACGACGTTCTTAAAAAATGTATTAGTGTTTGTGTGCAACCCGAGTACATTTTGGTAAAAAGTGAACAATTCATGCTGTGATCTAATTCGTCGTAATTGTTTCGCAATCATTATTACTTTGTACCGCTCCCAAAATGGTCTGAAAAGAGAGCCGATTGGCCAGACGTCCGCCACATTAATTTTGTTGAAGTCTTCCTTATTCACAGTTATATGGAAAGAGGAGTAACTATCATGTTTTGTTTTCAACTTTATGCAGGTAAAAGGTTTCTCTTCCAGAAAGGCAGTAAGGGCTGCTCCTACGTTATCCCACTAGGTGTCCGGACTAAGACGGGAAACAAAAAGTGTCTCAAGCCTTGGTGGTCTGGGGACTGACGACAGCTTACTGCTTGCACAGGTTCCAGACGAAAGTTTGACGTGTTTCTTCCGTTGGACGGGCGTAAATCCATCAGCGTCTTTTGGTGCTACCTCGCCCGTCAGCTGGATTGGCAGTGCAGAGGAAACCACAGTCACGGCAGGTTTCGACGAAGACTTGTGGATGGTAGAACGAGTACTTCCAGGCATCGTCTTGCCGCCGTCGGTCAGAGAGTCTCTGCCAAAAACCGACGCGAAGTTCGCTGATTCAGGGCTGGGCATTTGAAGCGGTGTTGTAATCGGGGGCGGTAGTACGGCTTGGGCGGTGAAACGACGTAATAGCTCCATATTTCGGGCCAGATGCAAGTGCAGGGACGCGTTATCAGCCTTGACAGAGGCCACTTCTTTGATTAGTGAATCAAACTTGTCGTGCAGTGCCTGAAGGAGATTGTTCACACAGCCGCACGCGCTGCAGCTACTTGAGGCGCTCACCGTTGCTGCGTCGTCACGTTCCGAGGGGCGGTTTCCGACGATAACACTCACTTCGTCGGAGCCATTGCGTTTTGTGCAAGATTTGCACTTGTATGTAGTGAAACCAGTCTTCATAAAGTAATCATATTCGTCGCCTATGACTGCTATGCACTTGCAGTGAAAGCGAAAACCACAATCCCCAGAGCATCGCAGGAATTGCATCCGGCCGATGAAAGATTCGGAGCACACACCGCATCCGTGCTTCGAGAAATGCATAGCACTTCGATCCTCATTCCCTCATGTCTCCCTCATTCAGTGCGCAGCGCTGAATGAGGGAAGTCACAAACGAAATCGGTTCTGGCGTTTTCGCTGTCGATATGTACTTGTGCCTGTAATTTACACGAAAACAGAAGCAGACGTTACTCTATTATCGGCTTGTATAAAACCGTGGCACTGAATCTCAATGAATTTGCTTGCTTCAGAGAAAAAGTAAAAATAGTGAGAGCTAAATATTACGCATCGTTCGAGTCACATACCGAGAGCATGTTTAATAATCTCCAAATTTTTAGAATACGTACCCTATATCAGAGGTCTTAAACACACAGCCGGCGGCTCGCTGGGACTCGGTACGCAGGCCGATTGACTGCGAGTCCCCGCTCCCATTTTTCGAGCGCTAGAAATGGCATGCGTCAAAGTAATCTTATCTCGAAGATTTTTTTTTTCTGCTCGAAATGTAGCCCTAATTTCTTAACGTGTTCACATAATATTTACTCACCTGTGTTAATCTAACCGGGGTTTCGTTATATGTACTTATTTGCAGCTTTTTGTCATGTTAATCATCTGTACGACTATTCCGCTACTAGGCTACATGCGCGAGATCTTCGTTGAAGGACGCGTCTCGGCTCGATGAATTCTCGATCAGCAGGACAAACCGCCAAAGATAAAGCTATGAGATCGAAATTCTCGCCTAAAAAAAATATTGCCTTTAAAAAGGAAAAAAAAAAACTCAAAATGGTATATAAACGAGCAGGAAAGCAAGAATTGTCGTATTAATCGTTTTTTTAAGAGACATGTAGAGCTTGGTTAATGCTTGAGTCAAATGAAGAAAGGGTACGAAAGAGTAATTGCTGTCTTCTCCTAATAAAATGGCCACACATCCGCGGGAAGTGTCATTTTAATTCTTGTTATCATATCAAGTGGGGGCCAAAGTAGTCCTTTAAACGAATCAAAGCTAAAGATATCACTGACAAATCTGCTAGTTTACAAAAAAGCACGGAGCACGAGGTCCCTTTTCATCAAAATATTTAGCCACCTTCCCCCTCTTCACGCCTTACGTTGGCGCTCGACGTTTTGGAGCTGGGCTATCTGGCCCCCTCACTGAAATGAGTTTGAGACGCATGTCATATATAATTATCGATTATGTGTCAATATAGAGAATGAAAAGAGCAAACTGTCATCTTAACAAAATTAGCAGCTTTAGAACAATATAGTTCTTTTTACCTTTCCCGCTATATAACTATTGGAAAGTTCTCATATACAGATCTAACCATGGGCAGACAATGGTTAGACATTTTGTTCCTCGAATTTTAAATATCGGTGAGAATAATAGCATAGATTTCGGCACAATTTCTACAAAATATTTACGTGGCAAGTTTTTGCAAAACTTTTTAACGAACATAACTTAAACTTCTTGACTATTTTTTCTGGCTGCGGTATTCGTTTTCTAATATTACTTGCATTGCAACATGAATTAGTATTGTTTGCGCGTATTTTTTATGAACATTTTTGTACAAACGGTTGTGGTGATTTTTTACCATTGACACCACCCCTATATTTTTATGCTAACCTTGGTCACACAATGATTAGTAATACGAATGTAAACTTACCTCTACGGCTGCAACACCAAATTGCTGCTCCAAGTCCTTCTGGTCTGAATGTTGGAACGGAGTATACTCTGTATATTACAAACATTGAACTCCACACTTCCCGATGTTATTTTACTCAAACAATGTGTTTCCTGGGTTTTTCTTAAAAACTTCAAACCTTCTGATATGAGACACTTATTGAGGTTTAAAGCTGTAATATTTTTTATTCACAATTATGAATAAAAAATGGACTGCATGTTGGGTCTTTTGCAAAAAGCGTTTAAATGCGGTAGTTTGATAGGGCCATTATTGTCGAAATTGTATTTTAAACGTAAACAAAGTTTTATTGATAAACTTTGAACGCTTTATAACACTTTTAACTTGAGGTCGAAAAGTCGAAAGGCGTAGCTAGAGCGTCGAAGCTGGACGTTTTTCTTCGCGTCGATGTACTTCGTCACGAAGTACATCGCGTTGATCCTTCACGATTGACGCGAAGACTGATTTAATCGTAAAATGTCAAGCTCAAGCAGCCTCCGCTGCTTGAGCTTGCGTTGCTCCTGATGTTGGTTGGACCTATAAAGCTACCACTTTTAAAGATACCTGTCACAGCAAGTCATGCAGTAGGAAACGAAGAGCCATTTTAATTCTGAGCAAGGCTTACTTGAAATCTACGAGACCAGAAAGCATTTCCTCCTTTTTGTAAGAAACCGTTTTGGTACCGTCTCAACTGAAAATGAAACAGCGGCAGGCAGAGACGGATGCATAAATTGGCGCTCGTCGTAAGACAGAAGTGCAGACAGTAATCAGTTGTCACAAAAGGACCCCGTCGATATGACTCTTTCGGCGATTTTGAAAGGTTTAAACAAATAATATAATGGCCTCTCTTTAGTGAAATAATTGACATTGTGCAAGACATCTGTGAAGTGTCTCCCGATATAATTTTTTTTTTCGAACACAGCTTTTAGGCGCCCGTTCCCGTGTTTCGCGGTGTCGCCGTCGGCGTAATCGCGCGCGTTGCAATATGGGACGTCACAGACCTATACACCAATTCAATTCCCCGCCAAATTTAGCGTAGAAACTGAATTGGTCTGTAGGTTTGTCACCCCCATAATGCAACACTGCGCATTCAGTTTTCGCACTAAATTTAGCGGTAAAACAGATGTCAAACGACCTCAACGCCAATTCAGTTTCCCCGCTAAATTTAGCGGGAATCGTCTTGATATTGAGGTCACGTTATGTCAATTTTGCCACTAAATATAGTAGAGGAATTGAATGTGTTTATAGGTGACGTAACATGAAGTCATGTGACGTCATTTTCCCGGCCAAATTTAGCGGGGAAACTGAATTGGTGTTGAGGTCACATAGCGTCAATTTTCCAGCAAAATTTAGCGGGGAAACTTTGTTAGGAGGGGACGTTATGGAGGAGGAGGAGGTGAGGAGGAGGACGAGGAGGGGATGAGCAGAAAGAGGGGGTACCCTCTTCTCCTCCTCATCCTTCTCCCCTCTCCTTCTCTTCTCCTCCTCCTCATACCCTCTCCGTCCCCCTCTTTCTCCTCTCCTCGCCCTCCGCCGTACCCTTTTCTCCTCCGTACCCTCTTCTAACCCCTTTCCTTACTCTCTCGTCGTCGTTCGTACGATCTTAGAACCGCGTAAAACAGCCGGGGTCATGAATCACACGTGCTCACAGCGACTGCTTAAATCAGGGACGCTTCCGCTCGCCGCGGCGAGGCGGGAAGACTGGCGGCCCCATTAACAGACACGGTTCTACTTGTAGCGCTGAATGCAGCACTTCCGTGGCGCCACATGACCGTTGCCGGCTGGCTATGCGAGACTAAAGAGTTATTTTTGTGTTTGTGTGTGTCTCTGTATTTTCTTTTCTTGCTGCTAAGTAATATACCTCAAGGAAAGAGAATGCGAACATAAACATCTATATATAAAAAATATATTGACCCTATGGGCCAGAGATGCTAGATAGAGGACTTGGGTCCAGAAGTAAAGAAAGGAGACAAAAACACAGTATGGAGCCAAAAGAATATAAAGTAGTTGGGGCTCTTTACAAAAAGAAAATATTAGTTATGGCAGTTCTATAACGCGCGCTATCTGTAATTTTGACGGTGGCTCAGGGGAGGTAATTTCACATTCTTCAGGTGCAAGGAATAAAAGTGCCATGAAAATGTCTAGTGCGACTTGATATAGTTCTAACTTTTTGATTGTGAACGATGTGCGATGAAACATATTGAGGGTCTCTTAGTAGCATATCTTTCCAAAACCAGTTGCTGGAATAAATCTTATCAATAAGCATACACGAAAAAGTGTCTACGTTGCGAAAGCAAATGTAACGATAAGCTTGATTTCATTGCAGTCACACTAGATGTACGATGATAGTTGGAACGTATAAAACGAGATGCGAGATTGTGAACAGATTTCAATTCTGAAATAAGCGATTGATACCTTGATCTCAGACGGAAGTCGAATATTCCAGTTAAGTGCGAACTGATGCTTTACGAAGTAGCAAGGTGTGGCTGTCAGAGCGTTTGTTCCGCGGTGGCAAAATCTAGAGGCGCCAAGAGGCGAAGTCGCGACGAGCGCTACACTGCGGCGCCGGCCGCCGGGAGCCAATTTCCTAGATCCCTGAACTCTGCTAGAACATTTTTGTGTGTGCGCTTTATGAAATTAGCAAGTCAGCTGTTCTCTTTGTATGTCCTTTAGTTTTGATCGTGTTTCGATCGGCCTTCGCTGTCTTTCGTCTTTTCAACTCAGTCGTTCGAGCGAGCCGTTTGGGCGTGCGGTGTGGGTAGTTTGCCGTTTCGATCCGGCGTACCGGCGTGCGGTCGTGCCGGTACTGCCCCAGGCAGCACCGAGTTCTGGGCAAAAACTTGGCTTGCGTCTGGCAGTTTAGGGCATTAAAAAGCCCGAAGAAGCCAAAGTAGTGCCAAACCTGACCTCCCTTGGCAACAGACTGGGAATCTTGGCCCTAATTCGCCAAACAAGTGCCAAACTTAGGCTTCGCTGCCAGGTAGTTCGGCTGTCGTCTGGCATCTTCGGGCCTAAATCGCCTAAAAAATGCCAGATTTAGGCTTACTGCCCGGTAGTTCGGCAGATCTTTGGCATTTTTGGGCCAAAATCGCCAAACTAATGCCAAAGTTAGGCTTCACTTTTTGTTAGTTCGGCTATCACCTGGCACATTCGGGCCAAAATCGCCACAAATGTGCCAGAGTTAGGCTTACTAACTTGTAGTTCGGCAGAGTTTTGGCATTTTTGGGCCAAAATTGCCGAACTAATGCCAAAGTTAGGCTTCACTTTTTGACAGTTCGGCTGTCACCTGGCACATTCGGGCCAAAATCGACAGAGATGTGCCAGAGTTAGGCTTACTACCTTGTAGTTCGGCAGAGCTTTGGCATTTTCGGGCCAAAATCGCCACACTTATGCCAAAGTTAGGCTTCACTTTTTCACAGTTTGGCTGTCACCTGGCACATTCGGGCCAAAATCGCCACAATTGTGCCAGAGTTAGACTTACTACCTTGTAGTTCGGTTGAGATCCGGCATCTTTGGGCCCAAGTCGCCAAGCGAGCGCCCAAGTTAGGCTTCGCTTCCCGATAGTTTGGCTGTGATCTGGCAGCTGCGGGCCAAAGTTGCCAAACAAGTGCCAAAACTAGGCTTACTGCCTTGGAGTTCGGCTGATGAAATATTTGATATATGCGGGTGGTCTTCATCTTAATTAAATAGAAATCAAGTTTTATTCGGCTGGCAACTTTATCTTATTTTGGGTGTCTCTTGATTTCTGCTGTCCAAAGCTTGTTGGCTGAATGTTTTGACGCGGCTGGAGCAGGCTTTGCAAACGCAAATAAATTGTGCCAGAGGTTGCACTCGCGCGTAGGTACACAAGCCAATATTGGGGCGCGCCGTGAGACTGGTTCGACATTATGGCGCGTTCACACCGGCGATCCGATCTAGTCGCGCCATAACTTTCATCGCAAAAGCGACCATCGCGGGCAAAAAGTGACGGGTTTTGAGCAGTCGCTTGCTGACCCGACTTTTTACGATGCACTCTAGTCGCGGAGAGGCCCAGCCAACCAACGGCGTTCGGAGCGAGAGTTTTTGAGAAGCGACTCGCCAACGAATGCGTTGGACTCGCTCATCGCGCACGCCAAATTGACCAACTAATTACTTTTAGTTATTTATTTATTTATATACATTTTTTTTTTTTGCGATGCGATTTAGTTGGATCGCGCGACTGCTTACATCCCCGGTGTGAATCCGCCTTTACAGAAAGTGCTGTCAATTGAGCTAACACTGCGCAAGACGGATGTACGAACGTTTCCACAAGAGATACCATTATTAGGCGGCGCATTGCAAAAGCGATCGTGGCTCTGTGCGTGTCTTGCATTGTGATCGAGCACTGTCAAATCCTAGCGATAACAAAGAGCGGAAACGACCGGGGCTCCGTGGCGCGGCTCCCGCATCACACTTGGGGAATGAAAATAAAATCCTGGAAATTGTACTATTTTAGCGTGTTGATACTTTTTAAACATTAAAAGTGGAGACACAAAAGGAACGATACAGACAGGACAATCTGAACTTTAAAGGCCGCTGTACAAACGGGACGTTCTACAGAGAAGAACCTTCTCTCCCGAAGCTAGGGGACGGGGAGGGAAAGGGCCATCGTTGGGTGGAAAGAGCGTCTAGAGAATGGGATTAGCCTCGGGGCGAGCCATCATCTCGAGAAGGAGTGGGGACGGAACAAAGCTGCCGTGGGGGTTCGGCTAAAAGGTGGAAGAAAGTTAAGCTTGTCAAACGGCGACCTCGGATCCGAGGACGGGCACGTTAGAGAATTTGAAAAAAGCTGCTTGATTAGCCGGACGACCCAGTGCGGTCTACTGGTTCTAGAAGGTGACTCGGATGAAGAAAGCTCGTTTTGCTCGAAAACTCTAAAAGCATTCTGGACGTGAACTCTTGCCACAAATAAAAATAACACATGCATGAAAAACTACGAAGGCAACTAAGCTTTCTCCTATGATGGGAGAATGCGTGAGCAATACAGGCAGAGTTATGTTGGCGCAACTTGCAATAAAGAAAGACAAAAAAAGTTATGTTGGCGCAACGGACAGCGCGCTAGTTTCACGATCAAGCGGGCCTAGCTTCGAAACCGGGCTGGTTTTTTTTCTCGTGTTCCTTTTTTATTTCGTTTATTTTTTTTTTGTTTGGTCACGTAACAAAAAAAAAATCACATGAACATAATTTTTTTTTTTTTTGGCCACGTCACCAGATTTTTTTCTTATTTCTCCTTTCCTTCAGTCTTTCTTTTTTTCCCTTTTTTTTCGGTTTACGCTTCTTATCGCAAAACTCTTTGCACCTATTTCGCGTTAAATTGGCGTTAGCAAAATCATTTTTTTTATGGCAGGGAATTCTGCCGTACGTACCCTAAGTTACTATTACCAACCCTGGCTTGCAATTTCTGCTATCCAAAAAACTGAACTATGCCCTTGCTCCACGGTACGTTCCAAAACGTGACTTCATAATTGAAATTCAAGAGGAACTCAGACATGTGCACGATGTCACAGGGGTAAATTTCGCGAGAAGCCGCGTTGTCAGTGTTTCGAACAATGTGAAACCGGCCGGGTCAAATTTAGATCAACAAGAACGCATTGCTCTTAATGAGTTGAAGTCAGACAGCTCCATCATGACTTCAAAGGCCGACAAAGGAAAAGGAACCGTTGTGCTTGATAGGGATGACTACATAAAGAAGATGTATGAAGTTATAAATGACAGTCGCTATTTCGTGAGGCTATCAAGAGATTCCGCCGCTAAGTCCGAAAGAGAGTTAGCTGACCACCTTCGAGAGCTGAAAAAGAAAGGACGCATCAGTGATGACCTATACCGTCATCTCTTCTCATTGTATATGTTATTGGTTCATCCACTTACAGCCTTTCCAAATATCTGGTTATGATTCTGAGCCCTCTTACGGGAAACAATAAGTTTAGCGTCCGGAATTCCCGTGACTTTGTTGAACTTATACGCGCTCAGACCCTGCTACCGCACGAGGCTATGGTATCCTTTGATGTGATTTCATTATTTACGAATGTCCCCAACGCCCTGGCGGTTGATGTCGCCCGCGACCGGTTGTTGGCAGACCAGTCGTTGTCCACTCGCACAACCCTCCTTGTTGATGACGTTATACTCCTTTTGCGTTTTTGTCTCAACCAGTGTAATTTTAGTTTCTATGGGGACATATATCATCATGTGAGCGGATGCCCTATGGGGAGTCCAGTTTCCGTAACCGTCTCGAATCTCGTCATGGAATATGTTGAGGAAAAGGTAATGTCTGGCATTGTTTTCCCCGTGAAGTTGTACCGTCGCTATGCCGATGACACTTTTGTAATAGTTAACAGAGAGAACGTAACCGATTTTCACCGCAATTTGAATAGTGTCCACCCCTCAATTCAGTTCACCTGCGAACATGAAACTGATAGTACCTTGCCGTTTTTATATGTACGTGTCCTTAGAACTAGTGAATCTTTCTTTAAGATGGAGACATCCGTATATGGTAAACCATGTGACAGAAAAAACTTTCTTGACTACCACTCTCATCACCCTACTCAACACAAAAGCTCAGTTCTAAGATCGTTGCCTTCATCGTTCAGAAACAGTCCCATCTAACTCAACACTTAGCGATCAAGAACTTAGCCATGTGCGGGAGGCTTTGAAGAAACGTAACTACCCCGACCGGTTTATCAATCGCGTTAAGGAACAAATGTCCCGTCGGCGCCCGGATCGAGCCGAACGAACACGTGACGTCGTGTGCATCCCGTACGTTAAGGGGGTTTCGGAGGCATTGGGACGCGCCCTTAGGCCGTTGGGGGTACGAACTGTATACAAACCCTACAGAACAATTGGCAATGTTATCTCCAAGCCAAAAGACCCGACCCCGCCAGAGGCAGAAAGGGTCGTGATCTACCAGGTGCAGTGCAAGGAATATGACGCTTCCTACATTGGAGAGACGGAACGAAAAAGAAAAACAAGACTAAAAGAACACGCACGGGATGTCGCCAATTCCACGAACGCCACCCGCTTCAAGTCCGAACTCGTCGACCATGCATGGACGTCAGGACACCAATTTGACTTTGACAAGGCGAGGGATAAAAGGTGGGGACTGAGGAAGCTGCTGGAATCTTGGTTCATCCAGAACGACAAACGCGGAAGTGATTCATCGCTGGTAAACAAGAACCGTGGCCCCCTGCCGGACGTGTACACAAACTTTATGCCTAAATAGCCGAACTTTTTTGTGCGACTCTCACTCGCTCTGCGCTCTACTGAAGATGCCTCCCGCATGGGAGGCGAAACGTTTAATTAAATTGTTATTTTTGTGATGTCAAGCCGTTTTTGTTATTACATTTATCACGTCTTCGCCCGGCTTCTGGAGTATTTTCGCGCTCGTAATTTCACCGGTACGACAGCCATGGGAGGCCACTGCGAGCGAGTGGGGACAGAAATAATTGAGGCTTATCGGATGGCGACAAGCCCAAAAAACATAACCACCCCGTCCATTTCGCTCTCAAGAAAGGAGATTATCTTTCTGAGGCCCTCAATGGAAGCCGATCGCTGACGGACTAGGCGAGGCGACAAGGTCACCGGCAGAAGCGGCCTTTCCTTTTATGCGTTGTTGATTCCCCTTCGACCTCGCCTTTTGCAAATCCTCCCCACCTGCTTTTGTGTCTTCGTGTGGGTGTCAGCAGGGTGAAGCCAAACGCGTGACCCAGCGTGACCTCTCTACCTAGGACGCGTAGGACAAAAACGTTTGGACGAAACTTTTCACGTGACTTTCTCTGTCACGCTGATGGGATCTCTGGGGCTGTCGTTTTCGCCGTTTGCATAGTTATAGAAATAAGCGGGCCACGTAGGTCCGGTTTTCGAACTGCTCTTCAGTGTTCTGTTGCTTTCGTGCGCTGCAGACGCGGCTGTGTTTTTTCGTCGTAAACGGTCGGAATACGTCCATGCCAATTTTTTGGTAACAGCCATTTTTTGCACCGGAGTTTGTGGAATACTTGTGATGTGTTTGTTGGACACGCTTCAACAAAAACTGCTCTTCGCCGACGACGAGACGTCAGTCCTCGAATCCTCGAATGTGTTTGTGGGGTGCCTGAGTTGGATTATGCATCTATCAAGGATTACATGATATCGCTCTTTTATTAGTAAGTGCACTGCAAGCATGATTCTGATAGTCGTCCTGCTTTCCTCTCAATCTCCGCGGTTTTTGTGTGATGAGTTTTGCTTGGCATGAGGACAGTGTTAATTGTATCTTATAATTTGCTTTTCGTTTTACAGAGAAGCGTGACCTTTTTAAATATGTTGAGAATACACTGTGTGCAATGATAGTTGTTTAATAAACTTCTGGGAGCGATCGGAAAAAATTTGTTTGTCCGTAGAAGTGATTGGATATGCAACAAATGACATGCAACGTACACATACTTTCACGACGTTCGGCCAATACGAAGCAGACGCATCGTAGAGTTTTCGCACAATATTGCGCGAACGCTAGGCCGGGGCGAAACAGCTGTACGGCAATACCTGCCGGGTATCAAACGGTGGTACAAAACTGGACAGTTGAGCGATATTGGGAGCGACTTTCGGCCGGCACTGGCACGATACTGCAAAGTATTGCCGTGTTTCTTGGGAACGGAGGTGGTGACATCTTACCATCGTGTTTCCAACGCTTGTTTAATTTATTTCTCTTCTGGGACGCGTGAAAGAGCACTTCTGTGACACACCAGAGATATTCGAAACTTGGGCTGGCCTCTCGGCTTTCTTTGCCACTTTTGGCACTTATTTGGCACTTCAGTGGGTAGCCAGAGAAAAGCCAAACTTCGGCATGCCCCAAATCGACAAATTAAGATTTACTGCGGCAGTTATGGCTCAAGTCTGGCACCTACTTTGGCGCTCCTCTGGCGGACCAGAGAAACGCCAAACCTTGGCACGTCCCAAATACCGAAATTAGGCGTTGCTCTGGCAGCTATGGCTGAAGTATGGCACCAACTTTGGCGCTCCTCTGGCGGACCCGAGGAAAGCCAAACTTTGGCACGTCCCAAATACCGAAATTAGGCGTTACTCTGGCAGCTATGGCTGAATTATGGCACCAACTTTGGCGCTCCTCTGGCGGACCAGAGAAACGCCAAACCTTGGCACGTCCCAAATACCGAAATTAGGCGTTACTCTGGCAGTTATGGCTCAAGTCTGGCACCAACTTTGGCGCTCCTCTGGCGGACCCGAGAAAATCCAAACTTTGGCACGTCCCAAATACCGAAATTAGGCGTTACTCTGGCAGCTATGGCTGAAGTATGGCACCAACTTTGGCGCTCCTCTGGCGGACCCGAGAAAAGCCAAACTTTGGCACGTCCCAAATACCGAAATTAGGCGTTACTCTGGCAGTTATGGCTCAAGTCTGGCACCAACTTTGGCGCTCCTCTGGCGGACCAGAGAAACGCCAAACTTTGGCACGTCCCAAATACCGAAATTAGGCGTTGCTCTGGCAGCTATGGCTGAAGTATGGGACCAACTTTGGCGCTCCTCTGGCGGACCCGAGAAAAGCCAAACTTTGGCACGTCCCAAATACCGAAATGAGGCGTTACTCTGGCAGCTATGGCTGAATTAAGGCACCAACTTTGGCGCTCCTCTGGCGGACCAGAGAAACGCCAAACCTTGGCACGTCCCAAATACCGAAATTAGGCGTTACTCTGGCAGTTATGGCTCAAGTCGGGCACCAACTTTGGCGCTCCTCTGGCGGACCCGAGAAAAGCCAAACTTTGGCACGTCCCAAATACCGAAATTAGGCGTTACTCTGGCAGCTATGGCTGAAGTATGGCAGCAACTTTGGCGCTCCTCTGACGGACCAGAGAAACGCCAAACCTTGGCACGTCCCAAATACCGAAATTAGGCGTTTCTCTGGCAGTTATGGCTCAAGTCTGGCACCAACTTTGGCGCTCCTCAGGCGGACCAGAGAAACGCCAAACTTTGGCACGTCCCAAATACCGAAATTAGGCGTTTCTCTGGCAGTTATGGCTCAAGTCGGGCACCAACTTTGGCGCTCCTCTGACGGACCAGAGAAACGCCAAACCTTGGCACGTCCCAAATACCGAAATTAGGCGTTTCTCTGGCAGTTATGGCTCAAGTCGGGCACCAACTTTGGCGCTCCTCTGGCGGACCAGAGAAACGCCAAACTTTGGCACGTCCCAAATACCGAAATTAGGCGTTACTCTGGCAGCTATGGCTGAAGTATGGCAGCAACTTTGGCGCTCCTCTGACGGACCAGAGAAACGCCAAACCTTGGCACGTCCCAAATACCGAAATTAGGCGTTTCTCTGGCAGTTATGGCTCAAGTCTGGCACCAACTTTGGCGCTCCTCTGGCGGACCAGAGAAACGCCAAACTTTGGCACGTCCCAAATACCGAAATTAGGCGTTGCTCTGGCAGCTATGGCTGAAGTATGGGACCAACTTTGGCGCTCCTCTGGCGGACCCGAGAAAAGCCAAACTTTGGCACGTCCCAAATACCGAAATGAGGCGTTACTCTGGCAGCTATGGCTGAATTAAGGCACCAACTTTGGCGCTCCTCTGGCGGACCAGAGAAACGCCAAACCTTGGCACGTCCCAAATACCGAAATTAGGCGTTACTCTGGCAGTTATGGCTCAAGTCGGGCACCAACTTTGGCGCTCCTCTGGCGGACCCGAGAAAAGCCAAACTTTGGCACGTCCCAAATACCGAAATTAGGCGTTACTCTGGCAGCTATGGCTGAAGTATGGCAGCAACTTTGGCGCTCCTCTGACGGACCAGAGAAACGCCAAACCTTGGCACGTCCCAAATACCGAAATTAGGCGTTTCTCTGGCAGTTATGGCTCAAGTCTGGCACCAACTTTGGCGCTCCTCTGGCGGACCAGAGAAACGCAAACCTTGGCACGTCCCAAATACCGAAATTAGGCGTTTCTCTGGCAGTTATGGCTCAAGTCTGGCACCAACTTTGGCACTCCTCTGGCGTACCAGAGAAGAGCCAAACTTTGGCATGCCCTAGGATCGCCCAACTAAGGCTATAGTTAGGAACCGTACTTTGGCACTGATGAGTGCCATGGTACAAAAACCTAACTGCGCCAAAGTTGGGCCCTTATGTTTGCCAGACATTTGCCCAAGTTGGGCATTCCTCTGGCGTGCTACTTGGGGCATGATGCCCGTTAGAAACCCAAGGCGAGCGGTCGTACTAAACTGACTACACTTCACATCTACAGTGGTTAACAATGCCGCCGTATTCTGGAAGAGTAAACACCTGCTGTCCACGCAACCACCGACTAAGTTGTTTCTTTGAGGGTAGTTTTCGAGTACGGTGTGTGCTACCGTAACGGTGTCACTGTATGTGCTGGCTCATTGCCTTTACATGTGAGCACTGTACTTTGATACTATTTCGAAGCTCCTATAACCAAGTACCTTTCAATAAACAGTGTTAAAAGTAAATATTCAAGGACACAAAACGAAGTTAAGCACATATTTCATTTACTGTCCTCATTTCCGCAGACCTTTTTGTTTCATTAATGCTGTTCCACTCAAATTTTCTTTTCTAACAACTGAGAGCAGTGAACTTTTTTTAACCAGTTCCAACTTGTTCCCGCTTGGTGTGACCGGTAACCGAACCTTTATATAAAAAAGAATCACTGAACCAGAACCGAACCTGAACAAAAAGCAAAGCAACCCGCACCCGAACCGAACGGGAAGAATGACCAGTTCAACACTCTGCTTTTAACCCAGCTGGTCTTCTACCGTTTGGGTGGAACAGGAATCAAGAATTGGATTGAATATGCTTAGAAATTGCAAGAATCGTACAGCAAGCATAAAAGTTTGCGTTTTAAGACAGCTTTCTAATATATGGTGCTACAAACCCCTGAGCTGGCGCCGCTTTGTCAGCTTTTTTTCTGTTGTTGCCGGAGTCCATGGCAATATGGAGCAGGTACACGCAGCGTCGCTTCTCACAGTGCACTGGAGGTGTTGTTGGGTATATACTCGAAGCAGAGAGCAAGATAGCTTCTTGCGCCACACAAGAATTAGAAATTTTTAAGCCCTTTTTAAACAAACAACACACTAACCATGTATCTGTGGACGGTATACGGTCTGGTTGCGAAGAAAACTGGTGATTTTATCGGCGTCTGTTGCTACTCGCGAGCATTTACGCTTCATCGCTCGAGCAATGCCTGAAGTGAGACGAGGTGTCCCGAAACGTTTTTTGCAACCAACCTTTTGCTTAGTAGAATAAGCGCATTGAAGAAGTGTTTGATTATATTTGCTGTCGTATTCGCGTTCGATAACGTCAAATGCATTATGCTGTTGTTTTTATTTTTTTTGTCAATTGCTATTTTGTTTACGTTCAGAAATTAGACGAGTGGAATGGTGGAGTTCCGCCTTTCGAGGAGTGAGAATGGGCCCAGTGTTACCATTTCTGGGAGTTTAAAAGAATGGAATTATAAGAAAATTAATTTTTCCGGAATGGAAGTGGAATGGAACATTAGTCTTAATCACACATTATACCGCCGCAGCAAAAAAGCGCTCATATATTCAATGATTTTCTACTGTTTCACATAAAAATGTTTTCTTTTTTTAAACGAAGAGGTAAGTAAAATTTTTATTTTTCAGTAAAACTAATATATGGACGAAACTAAGCGTAAGTCATGCCGTAGTAAAGCTTGGTAATGCGTTCAACAAGCATTGAATGTTATAGTACAATGTCTAGAATGTTACATTTAACTAAATAAAATTGTTAAATATGGTGATAAAAAAATTTTAATTAAACTTCCTCTTCATCCAACCCCCCTCAAAGACGCAATGTAGCATTAACAGTCCTTTTGCTTCTGTCTTTGGGAGCTAAAAAAACGCAGCTTGACAGGATTTGTTTCTTGTGACACGCATAGGACAGAAATATATGAAGTCTTCGTGAGCGATTTACGGTAAAATAAGTAGGTAACCTAGATATGAAACAAACCTCGGTACCGACACCCCGGACTGAGGCTAAAATGATTCATGTTTCAATCGAAAACCTTTCTCCCGGCCTTATCTCATAGCTCAGTTCAAACATGCACCGCAAGAAATCAAAGGGACCGCGCTCCCAGCAAATATCTGGACCGCGAACGGTGCCGGCGGCCGGTCACAGAAGAGCCCGCGGCCTCCTATCGGCCGAATGATCCGACTATGAGGGGCAGAGCTAGGCTCGGCGCAGTGAATTGGTAGGCGCGTTCTGCCTCCTCCTGCTTCGTCCGTCCCCTACTTATTTCCGCTCTCGTAACAGTCTCAGGATGACTCAGACCCTTTGGAGGTACGTTTCCATTGGGAAATCAGTTTTATACTCTATATCATTACTCAATGTGCAACAAAAGACGGTACGACCTCCGAGAGCCAATTCCATGTCACAGGGGTGCCACGTGACCTTTGAGAGGGGCGCAGTAACCAGCGTGGCACTCAATCACGTGATAGTTTCAGAGCACCTGATTGGCGTGGATGGCTTGAAGCGTCCTCTGCTGTCCATCGTTAGGTGAAACGGAGTATAGTGCACGCAACCATACCTTATCCGCCCTCTCGTCACATTAAAGCTCGCAAGTTCTTACTTCTTCCCCTACACACGTGAACATAATTATTGTTCAGAGGACATTTAACGGCTTCCGCTCCCAGGGGAAACTGCTGCGATTCAGGTTTGTACATTAGTAGGCCATCCGTTTTGACATGACAACACAATGTGGCGACCAAGATGGTTCTCTTTGGGTACTGTTCTTCGTCTTGGGATGTCATCAGCTTCAGTAAATATCACCGCATCTCTGCCGGTCCACAACAAAGCAATAAAACAAAGACAACACTGGTTGAAATAGTTGATAGACCCGAGCGACTATACACCGGGTCCGGACTATAGTCCGCACCCGGTGTATATTCCGCAGGGGGAAATTTGGGGTAAAAAAAAAATTTTGCTTAGATAGCCCGCACCCGGTGCATAGCCCGCACCCGGTGTATAGTCCGCACCTGGTGTTTAGTCGACACGAAAATCTTCTCATAGACGGCACACGTTTACAAATGTCTGCTTTTTAGCTCACAATAAAGCCTATAATGTGCTTAAATCATCATTAACGTACACTTTCGTGCACAAAATTCGTCACGTCTCGTCATAATAAACGATCTTGAAAAACATAATTCATGTATAGTCCGCACGCGTAGATAGTCCGCACAGCCTGAAATTTAAACTTTTAAACATGTATAGTCCGCGGACTATAGCCCGGAAAATACGGTATATGCACAACAAAGCTAGGGAAAGAATCCCATGAAGCTCCTCAATCAATCAATCGATTCATTTTTTTTAAGGTTTCGAGAGTTTATTATGAAGGAAGAACATTGACAAGATGAGAGAAGATAAAATGTTGCTGTACACATTTATGAACCTGTTGATAATTATAACGGAATTTAAATTGCCACTATGATATGTAAACACCGAAGATATATTTTTGTTTCGTTTTAAACCTTAATTTTCTACTCACAGAACTAGTGTTCTATCAATTTTTTTTTCACTCTAATGCACTCTACCTAAACGCTACACCCAGTAATTAGTCTTTTTTTTATTTTACTTTTCTTAGTACGCGATCTGGCCTTATTAAATCAGTCGACAAACTCAAAACCGGCAAGGCGGTGCATGATTTGTGTTTGGTGCAACAAGGAAGATATTTGAGCGTTCACGCCCGTGCAATGTATCCTCTGAAGGGAGCGGGTTTATGCTCGAAGCGGTAGGAAGGGAGGTCAGAACAAAGATGCGCTGCGCTTCTCTTTAAAGCGAGCATTTTAATCTGAGTCAGGGGCGAAATGTAAATTTCAACGAAGGCAATGTGTAGAGAATTGCTCCATTATGGCTCTCAACATTTATGTCTGTGAGAATCAATACTTAAGCATCTCATCTTCAAAACTACAGTGGCTTTTAATGATAATGTCACGCACAGAAAAAGCTTAATGTTTCAGTCGACGGAAGTGAGGAGGGTGGCAAGGTGAGGCCGAAAAAGTGCTCATCTACGTTTTAGTATACAAATTGTACTGACTAAGCAGCCTAGCTTAAAGACTGCGCCCATGCCTTTAGGATCCATTAATTTCGATGGGGGAGGGGGAAGGTAGTTGAAGACTTATTAGCAGTGTGGGAACCATTGGGTTCCCTCTATCCCTATCTAGGCCTAGCTTCAAGCAGGCCGTGGGAGTCGTCGTCACCAATGGCGTCGGCCTCCCGGATACAAGGAACCACGAGGCCGAATTCCCCGAAGGGGCCGGTTCTCCCTTGCCCTTTTGGGTGAACGCGCCATCGGCACACCCTTGGGAGTGATTATGGACGCGTCCCGTTTTCGAGTGACCTTCTACCGGCCTCCCCGGGCGCGTCTATTTCCCGCAGGCTACATAAGCCGGCCACCCACCTGTGGCCGGGGCTCTTGGTTAGGGGGGGCTACGCTCGACGGAGCATTCATCGTTATTTTACTGTTCCCCCTTTTCCGTGATCCTGCCAGGTAAGGCAGCGCGGACCTTTCTCCTGGTGATCCTGTCAATTAAGGCAGCGCCAACCTCATTTCTCTTTTGTTCCGCCTACGGGCGTAAAGCGTGTGGCGTAAGCCTAATAAACACGTTTCTACGATATCCCTGTGTTTCGTTTGGTCTCCCGTCCATCGGAGCCTAACGGCAGGCAACGGACGGACCCGGCCGTAGCCGCCATAGCAGCGACCTACGGAGTGGGTGTTGCCTCACAGCGATCAGCAAGGTAAGTCGAAACCCGCTTTATTGCAACCGACGAGTTAAGTAGTGGGTATTTGCCTCACTGAGGACTTTGGGGTAAACTAGAATCCCACAACTGGCGCCCCAACGTGCGGCCCGTCCGGCGTCTGCAAACAAAGCAGCACGTTCGCAATGGCAGCGAACCAGGCCAATTTCCGGCCTTGGACTTCGTGGACGGAGGGAGAGGCGAACGCCCAAAACCCGACGCCACCCAACGGCTTAGTGGCCACGTCAGCCACGCACGGACACAATGCAGTGTCTTTTGAGCCGAGCTTGCTTCTAAGCGGAGGCGACCCAACATGTCCGGAATGCGCCCGAGGCATCCCCCTCCGCGACGCGCCAGCCCACTCTGCTGAGCGAAGCGCACCTGCGCTTGTCGAGGTCAACTCCGCGCTCGCACAAAGCGCGGCGACGCAACAGGCAAATACAGCCTCGTACTGCGATGACCTTCTGACCCCACACTGGCCTGCAGCTTCCGCACAAACGGAAGACAGACACCCAAGCGGTTTCCTCCTCATATTACAGCGGTACCGCAGCCTACGTAGATCAGTGCGTAATAACCCGTTCCCGGTAAAATTAGTTTGTGCATTTGACATTTCCGCGGTTTTATCGACGTTTCCTAAACGTTTTTGACAATTTAAGCAAAACTATATTCGTCTTTTAGACGTATATTTCGTGAATTACAGGTGTCTAAAAATCATTTCGATATTTTTTACATAAAATTTTGTTTCACTGAGACATGCCGACTATCTATTAGGAGTGTTCGGGTGCATCTACACGGCATGTGGCGGTTTCAATAAACTCAAACTCTACGCCGTGGAGCACAGCTGAGACCGTCGAAAATAGCAAATCGTTTATTCATAAAAACCTAAATAGACAAAACGTGTAATGTGTTTTTACGTAACATTCGTCGAGATTAGATAAGTATTAATCTGTTTTTATTATTATGCGTAGGTACACGACAGTGTGCATTTTGTGAAGAAAGGTTCATGGGTGCTCCCATTTTGAGGGACGCCGGTAACGCTTATTGTGCGGCGTGATTTTGCCATACTAGGGTGCACAACTGTATGCATCTTCCAGCAAGCATCATAATAGTTACATGTGAAACGCTATATGATATATGCTTTTGAGTCTGAGAAATCTTGTTATCAAATTTCGACAATTTATCTTCCTACTTCCGATCACATTTCTTTGTTTCATGTGCTATAATGGAGTGTTAGAATGACGTACTCAATTTAGCGCACGCTAGTTCTAAACTTAGCGCTTGCGTTAGCGCACAGTACAAAAGAGAGTTTTGTAATAGAGTTTCTCCGCCACGACGCAAAAGACCAAACATCCCGGGCTTGCACCGACATCAATACAGTCACAGGTTTTATTTCACACACGAAATGCTGAAAATTAAGAAAAAAAAACAAGTTTTTTGGTCCAGAGTAACATTTTAGATATGTTTAAACATGAGAATGCGACACGAGCGGTCGACCGGTGGTGTCCGTTTCCGTCGCCTCAGCAAGAGAGGTCTCGTGTACTGACTTTCGCACGCCGTACCTCCGCCGAAGAATGTTCCCTCCTCGCAAGCATCAAGTTGCAGGTGATCGTTGCCACCTTACTGGGTTTACCAAACCGAGTGCAATTTCGTCCCGTACTGAAAAGCGCAGTCGCGAGGATGTCGCCGACGTCGCGCTCACGATGCCGCTATAGCGGCCGCAGTCATGGTCTTAGGAGCCGCCATTTTTTAACTGTGCTCGTCTTAGTTTTAGCCAACTTCTGATCACGACTCCTCCTTAGAAGAGCGCAGACTCTTCGCGTACGCACGCAGTTTCCGAAAAATACCGTACGCTAAAATAGCGCACGCAAAGCGCGAAAGTGGTTAGCGTTAGGCGATTGCGCAGTGGAGACGACACTATTCTTTGCGTACGCAAATCTTTAGCGTGCGCTATTCTGAATCTCCCTATTGATCCTGTAAGTGTTGACGTCACAACATTGAGCCGTGCTCCAAACAAATCGTTGCTAGGGCTATTGCTATGGACGATTGCATAGGCTTTGATGTGTTAATAGCAATTGTCTGATAAAAAAATGAAAGACGTTTACAAATCTGTAATGTGAAACTAGAGCGCAGCTACTGAGGAGGAGGAGGAGGGGAAGGCTTGGAGGGGAGGGTATGCCCCTTTTTCTCCACCGCACCCTTTCGGATAGTGGCGGTAGTGTTTCAGGGTCTGGGCGTACTCCTTCAAAAATTAAAGAGATAAGCGAAAACACGAATTTTGCGGGCTACAGAACCGCACTTCTTAGAATTTCGTTGCAATCCAGCACGGAAGCATTCAAGAACCTGACGTAGCCTCGGTAAGTTGTTGGTGAACATGGTGGAAAAGACGAAATTATCAAAATGACACACAGATTTTTTGACGTTAGTCCTCTCAGCAGAGAGTGCATCATGCTGTCTAAGGTTGAGGGCAAATTACAAAGGCCGCAAGGCCTTACGGTGAATTGATAAAGATTTTGACATGTGATGAAAGCACTCTTGGGTTTATCGACATCGTCAAGCGGTATTTGCCAGTAGTCACTGGGAAGCTACAGTGATGAGAAATAAGAGGTGCCTTGTAGAGTATAGATGTCCATACGCTACCCATCAATTCTGGGTAGCGTATGGACATCTTTGCGAGTGGCTTCGTTGAGTTTGCTATAATCGACACAAAAGCACCAAGAGGAATCTTTTCTTTTTTTGTTTCATTAGCACGACCGGAGAGACCCACGGGCTGATGATGGCTCAATAACATTTTTCTTAAGCATGTCATCGATGTGTTGTTTAATAATGAGACGTTCAGCGCAGGAAACCCTGTATAAACTACTCCCAACGTGGGGATAGCCACCAGTGTCTATATATTGCTGCAGAAGTGGTGCACGTGGCAGTGTATTAGTGCCGAAGTGTAACGTGCCACAGTATCTCGTCAGGGTTGAGATAAATTCCTCTGGTCTGGAGTCGCCAGGTTCGAGTCTGTCATGCTTGCGACATGCTGAAAGAAATCAGTGGAGATGGTGGTACTATTAGGACTTAATATTGCGTTAGACGAGGTCTCAAATCGTCTTGTGTATGCCCCTCGAATTTAGTAATACGCCTATACGAGGAATAAGTTCGGACTGGGATGAGGTCATTAGCGATCCACCCGTGAAATTTCCCTTTTGGTACTGATGCAAGAGAATAAGCAATTACAACAACAACGTTTTGGACAAAAGGGTGGCAAGGGGATGGATAAGACAAAATGATGTTTCAAAAGGCTTGCTTGGATTAAGAACAGCTGCAACGGCCGTCTGCGGCGGTAGGACCAAATCGTGTTCGAGTTGGAAAGCAGCGATAGACAAATCTAGGAAACAGTGGACATAGTCAGAATCCGCCAGGTGAACTTCACGGATAGCACAATTAATAATGCTTCCACGGACGACCTAAAAGTCCCAGTCAAGGATGACGTTGAACGATACAGCTAATGAGCATTGTAAACATTATGGTATGATTACGTTCACCAATATGTATAGGACGGCTACAGTAACCAAGCGGTTAAACAAGGTCACCGCTTACTATACGCGGTCAGTGTCCAACGGTTGGAGATGTGAGCACCCTATGCAAGTGAGTGCGAACGCACTCTCATATACACTACTTAGCAGCTCCTGTGTCGACTAAAGCGTTAAATTTGTGTTCTCCAATTTCCACCGTAATTGTCGACGGTATTACTGCAGGCACGGCGTATCGAGTAATTGCAGCCTCACCTCCGGTGTCGATGCAGGCTGCACTCTTCAGTTTGATGGCGGCGGAGTCGGGAGGATGGCGTTGTTGAAGCGTGATACGAATCTACGACAAACTGGATACGGGGACAAAGATCGGCCACGGAGGTTCTGGGACGTAACGACGTAACTCTAGGTGCGGCGGATGGAGCGAAGGTCGTGGTTTTCATAGTTTTTAAATTTATTTATGCACCTTAAGGACCCAAATAGAGGGTGTTACATAAGGCGTGGCATACAATAAACATTAACAAAAGAAGGGAACAAATGTCATAAAAGCAAATTATGCATATAAAATAAAACAAAAATCGTTAAGAAGATTAGTATGCAAACACACAAGAAAACACACACACAACAAAAATACCTAGGACGCGATTGCAAGCAATAATTTTTTAAAATTCTAACGAGTCATCAGTAGTTACAATGATCTGGGAGAGCCCGTTCCAATCAAAGGCTGTACGTGAAAAAAAAAATGAGTTCTGAACTGTGGTGGTTCTTGCCTTTGGTCGCTGAAACGTCGAGATTGCGACCCGTGCGACGGTTGCGGCATACAGAAAGAACGATGTATGATAATCGGAGGCACGGGCTGTAAAAAAAATTGCGAAAAAGAGATAACCTAGCTGAACGGCGGCGTTGAGAGAGGAGAGGGAGGTTGGCACGGGTTCGAGGAGATGTGACGCTATTGAAAGAAGAATAATCTGAGTAAATGAAACGTAATGCTTGACGCTGTACTGATTTGATGTTATTGATGAGGTAGGCTTGGTGCGAATCCCAGACAGCAGATGCGTATTCCAGTTTACGGCGGATAAGGGATGAGTAGGCAAGTTGTTTTATGCCAGGAGGGGCCAGTTTCAAGTTGCGTCTCAAAAAACCTAAATAGCGATTAGCCGAGGATATTGTGTGACTGATATGAGTAGCCCGGGAAAGATCGGATTTAAGATGAACTGCGAGATATTTGTAGGAATTAGTTTTTTTTCCGAAGGAACGCTGTAAAGGGCGTAGGAAAAGATAGAGGGATTAGAGCGACATGTAAAACACACAAGCGTGCACTTATGGACGTTGAGACACATCTGCCATGTACTGCACCATGCTTGGATGCGGTTGAGGTCATCTTGCATGAGTAGGTGATCTGGTGGGTTAGTCATTTGGCGATAGATGACACAGTCGTCTGCGAAAAGACGAACATGCTATGTTATTGATATAGGCATGTCATTAATGTAAATTAAAAATAGAAGGGGTCAAAGGACCGATTCTTGAGGAACACCTAAATGACTGGAGCAAAAGAAGATGATGACTGGTAAGCGGTAACAAGTTTCTGTCTGTTAGTTCAAAAGTTAATGATCCAGTTTAGAATCGAGCAATCTATGTTGAGTTTAGAAAACTTGTACAGGAGTCGTCTATGAGGAACCTTATCAAATGATTTGGCAAAGTCCAGGAAGAGAGCGTCAGTTTAAATGTTTGAATCAAGGTTAACATGTATGTCATGAGTAAACGATGGAAGTTGAGTCTCGCATGAAAAATCTTTTCGAAAGCAGTGCTGGGATTGGTTGATGAAACAGTTGGCTGACAGAAATTGAATGATGTTAGTGTAGATATTATGCTCCATTATTTTCCATGATATGCTTGTTAGGGAGATTGGTCGATGTTAAATGGGGAGTATTTGTCACCATTTTTGAAAATTGGGACAATCTTTGCCACTTTCCAGTCATCAGGCGGAAGACTGCTTGAAAGAGATTGTGAAAATATTTTAGCTAATGTCAGCTAACTAAGTCTTACGCGGTTTTTTTTATTTTTACATTTACGATATCCATGCCTGCTGAGAAAAGATGCTAAGGTTGTCATTGAGTTTAGTGATGCCTGCGGGTTCAAACACAAATCCAGACATGGGTGTAGAAATAGCGGGAAGAGGGAAAAAAAAGGCTTGGCTATTTTCTTGCGTAAATATGAAACAAAAAGCATCATTCAGTAATTCGGCATATTCGAGATCCTGAACCAATGTGTCACTGTTATTTTTAAGTGTGATTGCTGTATGAGATTTAGGGTTAATAACTTTTCATAACTTTTTAGGGTCATTCTTGAGCATACACGCAAGATCGATGTTATAAAATTATTATTTTGCCTCTTAATTTTAACTTTGTACTGCCTATCGAGGGAATAAAACTTGTCCCAGCTTAAGCTGCACCCAGTGGACCTAGCCTTTCGAAATTTAGGCGTTTTAAAGAACAGTTAAACCAAGGAGCAGACGAGTTTTCACAAAAAGTGACAGTTGGAATGAACATGGCCTCATGTTCTTGCATTTTTAGTTTGAAAAGAAGCTAATTATCAGAAAGAGAGTGAACATCAAAGTCAGCCAGAAAGGAAAATAAATTTTTTTCTAGCTCAGCATTCATACTTTGGTAATCCCCTTTATCGTATAGTAATACGGTTTTGAGTCGCTTGGATTTAGACTGAAGATGCAAAGGAAAAGTACAGTGAATTACTTTATGATCACTGATTTCGCGTAAGTATTTGATCGATATTAAAGTCTCAGGCTTTGAACAAAGCATGAGGTCAAGAATATTAGAAGAATGGGAAGTTGATAGCGTGGGTTCAGTTATAACTTGCAAAAGATTGAAATTAAAGCAAAAATTGATGAATTTTGTTGCTTCACTCTTATCAAGGGGAGTTGAAACAGCTAGGGCCGACCAGTTTATTGAGGGGTAGTTAACATCACCGAAAAGCAGAATGCCGGACAGGGGATGTCCAAGGCACAAAGCACCGAATGCATCATTCAGATGAATAAGAAAAGTTGGATCCTTGTGAGGTGGTTGGTAAGATACACCAATAAGAAATGTAGCATGCAAAGATGAACAGAAGGGTCACAACATTTCGAGTGGCGAGGAAACATCCACAAGTTTTAACATGAAACTATCTTCTATTGCGGTCAGGACCCCACCCCCTCGGCCACATGTCCTCTCCCGTCGAAATATATTATAACCAGATACCTCGGGGAAAAGTTTGATATCAGTGATAGATGATAATAGCCATGTTTCAGTAAGAACTATGACGTCAGCATTCATGCTATGAGGCTGCATATCTCATCTTACTTTGATATAACATTTCTTATATTGGTATAAAGAAAAGACAGGGGTCTGTTGGAAGGCTTTCAACAGAGTGGTTACGATGAGGATGTGCACTGGATTCAACTTGACGTGCACGTGGTGACCGGACAGCGGTGCTCCCGGGTTGCTATCTCTTTATTTCAACAACATTGTCTGACACATCATTAAAACTAAAGCAGTTTTAATTAACGTACAATTTGTCTACGCGTAGTTTATAACCATTCTTTTGTGTTCTAGCAAATTCCAATAGTTTACGGCGGGCCAACTGCACAGGTCGAGGAAATCCTCGCTTACTACAAATCCAGTATCTTTAAGTTTTATATCTGCAGTTATTATCGCTTCTTCTTGCTTAAAGAAGCCGAATTTTGCAATGATTGGCCTGTTTTTTCCAGTTTTAAAAGGACCGATACGGTGTGCTTTTTTATGTTATCAAGGTTGATTTATCAGGTAAACAAGCGACGTGTTGGGAAGCTTGTGAGCGTAGGATCGTCGGTGGTGTGGCTTTCCGAGAATGGGGTGCTGTCCTCGGGATTATTATGAGGCGAGTATAACCAAACGGAAAACGGTTGTAGCCAGCGTCATGCAGCCGCCAACGGCAGTAGCGCAGAATGTGGCCAGGTGTAGGGCAATTGTAACATATAGGTTCTTGGTCCACGGTCCTCCAGATTTTTATTCAGCGACGCGGTTGATTTCGTTGAGCTGGCGGCTGCTTATTGGGAAACGTCTGCTAGGCGCAGAGCGAGGCGAATGCAGGTGCCAGTGCCGCAGGTGTGTAAGCAGGTGGCGTTGCCATCAGGGGGTGCAGTACATCTTGCATCTTTTTGTGAATCATTTTTCGCAGACCTTGGAGTTCCCCAGAGAACTGTAGACCACCATGAGTTGTTTGTACCTGCGCCCTGAATTCTCGCAACTCCTTGAAAATGATATTGCGTATGAGGGTAGTAAAGCTGTTGTCCATTGGAACGCCGCGGGCAACTTCGGGCTGGCGGTCAAAAGAGTGTTTTTAGAATTGGTATGTCGTCGATCTCTTTGTATTTTCTACATTCTGCAACAAGAATAGTTACGGTTGCAGGTGAATTAGGGGCAACGATCGAAAAAAGCTGAAATGACACTCCTTTCAGCAAATGGCGGGCGTTGTCGTCCTCGATCATCTGGGGGTCTACCCGCCGGCAAAGGCGAAAAACATCCTCTATGCAGGCGATGCAGGACTCAGCTTGATTTCGGTAGCGCCGTAGAAATTGGTCTCTGTCCAGCTGTTTGCGATGTTCAGGTTCATAGTTCTTGAGCCAGTCATCGACGTCCTTATCTGTAGTTCCGGAGAATGTTAGAGGGTGCCGCTGGCGGTGTTTCACAATACGGGTGGGGTGACGGGTTGCATGGTTCGTTGGTCGGTGGCGTCCCCATTTTCTTCGGTGATGGTTATTCGCGCGGTTCGGTCACTGCGTTGCTCCAGGATGTTAGTGAGAGGTAGGGAAATTGATCGCACCTGCATCAACTTGTAAGATTTGAGGTGGATTGATTTAATGGGATGATAGTCGACTGAACGGTGGCGGTCTCAAAACTGATGTCTTCTTCGTTCATCTTTCTCTTCACTACAATATATTATTTTAGATGTTTAAATTCCACGTCCAATCTTTTAACGATATTTATTTCTGAGCGAAGTTCTGTTCAATGTATTCGTCCATAGCAACGCCCCTAGCAGCGGTTTGTGTGGAGCAGTGAGGTCACACTTACGAGGTCGAATGCAAGGGGAATACGGCTTTTATGCTTTCATGAGCTCGTTTTGAAAGCATCAGATGGTTCGAAATTTTGTCGGTTTCAGCAAGCGACGCTTCTGAGGTCTTGAATAGCTTTGTCCATAACTGTACCATATGCTATAATTTTTGTTTATATTATAACAAACAATTGTGTTTGCTGGTTCAACAAGAAGTTATGCGTTTCGGCCGTCCGAAGAATGTGTAACGGGGACTGAAACAAGACATTTTGGGCGGCTAGAAGTACGGATTGAAGCCGCAGGCTAGGATTGATAAATGGCTCTGATCGAGTGACCCGGCATTTTATATCCTTTTTTTTGGATCTTCTAATCGCAACGTTGCTTAAATTTGATGTCAGTACTACGCAGTGTCATGCTAGAGCTTCGAGACGGAAATCTTATACGCATAAATCACTTGCTATGTTGCACACTTATGTCTGAACGAGCGATCTGCAAAAACAACGACCACTCTGTGCCGCACGTACAACACGCTCATGTGACAAGTGTGCGGAATCCAACAAGCATAGCAGTCGGTAACGCAGCAGCATCTTTTCTGCCGCTGTGAAATGTTTCAGTTACGTGCCTCCAGAAAGATGGTGTACGGTGTTGCCTCTCGGCTTATCGGAGAGCTGACTTGCCTCACACTCACAACGGGAGGCAACATCTAACTAGCAACACGCTCAACGAAAAATGTTTAGCATGTCTCTAGGGGCTGCGAAACCATAACGGCATCAAGTTGTAAGCACACAACCTGCCGGAATGGACACGCGGAGGCCATGGAGTCACGTCGTCAATGTTCCGCGTTGCATTACTTGTGTTGTGCCGCTGTTAAAAAACTGCATTGTTTCACAGTGCGTACTGTGCTAATGCATTGTACTGTTTTCACAATAGAATCTATGAGTACACTTGTACGACTATATTATAATTAGTAATATATTGATAATTGTAGTTGCCTTAGTCTTTGATCTGTGTATTTCTGTCTTTGTTGAATTAAATATTAGCATCTCTCATCGCGGGTGATGCCAGGACATAACAGTGGAAAGTTCAGCTTCGAAAATGACATTTATCTATGAGTGTTTTTAGAGAACATGTTATTTGTACAAATGTTAAATTTAAGAGCTGCAATCATCCGCTTGTGAAAAATTGGTGCTAGTTAAGTGTCATAAATCTGTTGGCGTGTAATATCTAGATCTTCATTATTTTATTCAAAAAGGTGCACAATCAAAAGAGTTCATAAATATTACGGTCTTCCTATATGGAGATTACATATTTGTCGCACAATCTCAATAAGTTTTATTTATTATAATTATAGAGCAAGCAATGGAGACATATTTTTATTTGTTTATTGTTTCACTCTGCTTAGCTGCGGAAACTATGGTATTTACATATCTCTATATATTTACTATCGACACAAATCTGTGCCCCATCGTATGCTTGCGCCATCACTTGGCAGATCAGGGCAGTACTCCCATAAAGACCATAAATTTAATATACAAACAGGGCCATAACACCGAAACGTTACGCTTTGGAGAGTTTGCCGTGATACTGCTACATTTTACGAGATATCGATATTCTTTTGTTAAAATTTCACGGTGAGGTAGCGACAGCTGCAGGTTCTTCAGTCGAATAAACGTTTTGATTTATTCTTACCACGGATAGTATCTAAGTTAACTGAAGTGTACAGTTTATTCTTGGGCATAGAAAAACTCGTTATGATTGCATAAAGCAATTCAAATTCTTCAACCAATATTATGGCAAATATTGTAGTTTCTAAAATGTGTATTACATCTGTAGAATAATATACTTTGGATGCACCCGACGGAAATATTTGAGAAACAAAAAACAGTTCAAACGAGCACAATTAAAAAAAAATAAAAATAAAGATTTGTTATTCGACTGCCGTTAACCAGAGGACACGATATCGTGCTGGGTACGATTTGTTTCTCGTAAAATTGTTTTCCTAGGTTTCTTGAGTCTAGTTTGACAAATAAGGTGTCTTTGTTCTCGTTTAGACGTCTGGAATCGTTGCGAATATTCTTCTGCTGACATCAATAAACTAGCACACAAAACAGATGTTTTATATTACGACCATAACGATTATCAAAAAGTTTTCAAATAAGTTTTGGTAAATATTACTGTTATACAGAGTGATTTTTACTGCAAAGAATGAAACATACGGCGAAAGAAACAAAATTGTGAGAAAAAGTATTGAAATACTCGACCTCATATCACAATCTTCGAAGAGGAGTGATGCCAGAGATTCTGCAATAGCACCGCCTGGTAGTCAGCGGCGTTAACATTTTATATTTCGTCGCCAGTTTAGTACCGGTTTCTCTCAAAATGTCCCCGGACAAGGCGCGGGTGCCCAAATTTGAAATGATAAAAGAATGCCTGCAAACAGCTGAACTATATCCACTTCAGGATAATTTTTCTCAAAGATTTCTCATCTTACAGGATTTGTCAGGCAGCAGAGTCTAATCGACAGTCCTAAAGTGTGTATTTCGTGACCAGCTAAGAACTTGGCTGATCCAAAAAAGTTCCTGGATGAGACACGGGTGCCCGAATTCGAAATGATGACCGAATGCCCGAAAGAAGTTGCTCCACGTCATTTCGAGACAAATTTACTCAAATATGGCTAACTTTAGAGGACTTTCCGAAGAAGCAGCTTATAGTTGAGGGCCCTATATTGTGTGTGTCGTCACCAGTTAAGTTCCCGTCTGACCTCGAAAAGCTTCCTTGCGAGGTGCGTGTGCATACGTTACAAAAGATAAACGAATGCGTACCAACGACCGAATCATCCCCAATTTTAGATGATACTCCTAGTTACGCATTCATTGTTTTATGATATTGCATAATGGATGCGGATGATGAAATTATATCTTGCGTTTTTGCATCGCCAGTCTTGCGCCTGTTGACCGAGAGGCGTTTTTAGCGCACGATGGCGTTTGCTAAGCGCTGCAATTTGTTTTCTAAATGTTGGTGATTTAGTGGTCTCGGAATGACGCTCAGCAAGATTATAATTTGCACCATATGCCTATTTTACCTAACTAGAGGTATTAAACAAAAAATTAGTTCATTATTAGACTTACCGTGACGATACGCCTCCTAAGAAAGTCCCCCCGTCAATATAACTTGCGTGATTATACTGCAAAAGTGTGAGATCAACGTATTTTTAGAAATGATGTGAAAAGCGTAAAATAAACATCCCGTATACAGGATGTATATTGTCTTAAATATAGCATTATAGTTCACTTGGACGTGGTGTAAAGGCCCTACAAGCGACAATTTCTATACTTCATTTCAGCTTAACTCCAGGCGCAGCGAACGCTGCGAGCTATAATAAGGTCAATAGAGCAGCGTTAAAAAGCTGAAGACTCTGGGCCGCTTTTTGCTTTGATTGCTTAAGCGGTTATAGAACATGTACAGAAACGTGACGAACACCATGAAAGGTCACCGTTGACGCTGTCTGATTGGTTCCTTCAGTTTGTAGCGTCGACTGCGTTTAGACTCAAAGGTGAAACAAAGCATGGGCAATATTACCGTATGCGTGGCGGACTTTCCAAAGCATACGGCTCTTACGCCGAGGAATGGGGTTCGAATTGCGTTAGGCCCCGAATCTTATTTCATCTATTCCGTCCTCTTCTGAAAAATCCCAGCCCATCCAGGGCTGTCATCGAGTGTCCCTGTTCAGAACGTTTCGTAACGTGCCGCTGAAATGAGCAATAACGATCTGCTTCCTACCAGTCACCCTTTCGTCGCAGACGCAAGACATGCGGCACCTTTCTTTTCAAGTTTGTAAAAACATTGCACCAGGTGGAAAGTGGATATTAATCAACGCGTAAAATATTATGTGCCTAAAATGCGTAAGCTGACAGTACATTGTAAGATTCGTCCTTCAAGGAATCCACCGCGAATATTCGTATTCGTTATATGCCCTCTACTAACTTAATACAGCTATCTTTGAAGGTATCTGACTATGTTGTAATCCAATTTGTCAATAATAACTATTCAAATGGGAGCGATCACTTCCGCGCACTTAAGAAGTTCCGCTGTTCTTCCTTGATAGCATTATTGCCAAGAAATGGAAAGGAAGAATAATAAAGTTATCAGTATGTTGCCACCATAAGACACTCATAATCTCATGTTCATTTTTATTTTTGAGGTTACTGCTGTTGTTTTTCTGCACGGCACACACTCCACTTTGGAGAAAATTTGAACACGGCGTAAAAGTTTAAGGCGAATGCGCCACGTAGGGACACACAAGTAAACTAGAAGCGCCTGCTGCAAATTTCTGACCATGTACCTCACGTGAACAGATACACCTGAATACGTTGAGTAAAAATGTCTCGTGCACTTTGAGCGCTACATAAGTGTCAACTGAAATAAATTCAAAACTAACAGTTATTTTATAATAGATATCCATATTACAGAGGCCTTTGGCGAAGTTTCTGCAGAAACATCTCGGCACGTTAGAGCTCCCCCAACCTTTCAGACTAAGAAATTCGGAAGATCTCCTTCCCGTGCTGGACGAGTTACACGCCGGCACTGAAGCTGTAAGAGCGTTCTCGCTCGATGTTGTAGATCTCTACTATAGCCTAAACGTGAAAACCCTCCTGGGCTTCATTTCTGACGCCATTTACGAGACAGGTGTCATAGACTTTCAAAATTCATGTGGCGTCTCGCTGTCCTCATTTCTTGAATTGACACAACTGTATCTCCAATCAACGCTTGTTGAATATGAGGGTAAAGTGTACATACAAAAGGCCGGCGTTTGTATCGGGTCTTGCTTGGCTCCCGTCCTCAGCGAAATTTTCCTGTTTTATGTTGACGCCAAAGTTCAGGCGGACCTTCAACGAGATTTTCCCGATGCGAAGGTTTTTCGTTATGTTGACGATTATCTCTTCCTACACTCCACCATCTCCGACTCTGCAGCCATAGAGACCGTGTTCCAGAAGAACTCACATGGGCTTACGTTCACCAAAGAGGCCCCCTCCCCTGAGGGCTTACAGTTCCTGGATCTCAGGTTGGTCCCAACTAGCAAAGGTATCTGCTGGGCTCACCAGCAGAGGTCCTCTAAGCCCGTTCTTCCTTTCAACAGCTCACACTCAAGGAATGTAAAAAATGGGATCGTTCGAAATCTAGTTGCTTCGGCAAAGGTTAAATCCTGTCAGCACCTTTCCGCCCCCAGCCTGTCCAAGCAGATTAGTCGCCTCATAAAGGCAGGATACCCGAGAGACCTGATTGAAACAACAATCAAAAGACTTGTCGCGGGGCAGAAGTCCAAACCCCTCCCTCCTAAGTCACGCTTCGCGTGCATCCCCTACATACACAACACCTCACATCGCCTGAAATCTATTGCGCTCGGCTTCAACACCAACGTTGTATTTTCCTGCAAGTTCAAATTAGCTTCTATTTGTAGAAAGGTCAACAACCCCGGTCCAGCGCCCCCGTGCCAGAAAAAGCACCAGACCAATTATGTAACCTGCTGCAAAGAGTGCGTGTATTCGATTCCCATGTCCTGCGGTGCTAAATACATCGGACAGACGGGCCGATGCCTAAACGATCGGGTGAGGGAACATGCAAACGAGATCAAGAAAGCCGCCTCCGACACTTCCTCCGACACTTCGGAGATTTGTTACCACCCGATTGCCAAACACACCTCTGAGTGCAGCGACCCCTGTTCGGCCGACCTTCCCTCGACCACCAGGATTGGAGGTCACGCCTCAAGATACGGACGAGAGATCATGGAGGCCTTCGCCATGCACTACAGTCACAACAACTTCGGATCCCCGTCCATAGGCTTATCCAGGAGGGAGATAAACTTCCTGGGGCCAGAGCTGACGTCCCTCGTTTCAGCGGCTCCGAGCGATTAGATGTCTACCCCACGGGATCGTCCCTCATTTCCCTGGCTCTACACTCTCTCCCATCGCTTTCCCACTTTCCAGTGTAGCGTCTTTCACCCTCCCCTCCTTCACCTATATACGCAAACTTCGGGTCAATAAATGTTGTCGCTAGTTGGAAGTCTTCGTTGTCCGTCCCCCCTTTCTATGTATCTTCCTCATGTCTAATTACCGTTACCAACACGCTCGTTTTGTACTTACATTAGTCCCATTCAACAAAGGAACAACGATTTGTTCTCAGTGGAGGAAGAGTTAAAAATAAATTTCTAGTCGATAAGATATTTTTCAGAAATTGTGCATTTTAAGTAGGCTTTGATAATTATGCATTGGATAAATATCATTGACACTAGCCAGCACATACGCTTGCAACGCTGTCCACTCAAAAGGGATTGCCCAACTAAGTCAGGACATTTGAACAAGCTGTTACATGAAATAAATATTTAACACCGAGATTGTTCAGGGGATAGCGGGCATATTGTTTTATTGGAGGTACCACACTAAACAATTCACACTTAGCAAACTTCCAATCCTCAGTGTTTATTCTACAAAAACTTTATCTCATGGTTCTTTGAATCAAACTTTTGGAATTAGGGTATTTTATTTTTAAATCTAGGTCATTGAAATATCCTTTTACGGGCGGTTAGAAAGGTGTAGAAATGGGTTAAAAATGTTAGTTATTAACTCGCTCGCCTGCACACTGGCCAAGTAAGTGTGTTTTGTATACTCCTCATCTTTTAATCTCGAATTGTTTTGCTCAAAAATCTCCTGCTCTAAAGCTTATGTTCTCCTTAGACTATAGTCTCAATAATATGAAACTTTTTTTCATTTCTAATTATCATTATTAAAACAGATATACTATGTATCCCTCTACAATCAGTTGCTCTCAATCAATAAACAAATTAAATCTAAGAAAAAGAAACTTTTAAGAGACATTCTGGAATCACTTTCCTTGAAATATTAGCAAGGAGAAACTAAACTTTACATCAGTCGGACCATGTTAAAACACGGTATTCCAAAGTGGCATCGGAAGTCATCACAACAAAAGGAGACTAGTTCTATGGTCGTCAATGTATTTTGTGGGACACCGAGGTTACGATTCGCTCTGTCCGAGAGAGAAGGCACGGAGCGGAAGGTGACTTCAGCTAAGCGTGGTTCGCTGCTTGTTCAGAGCTCCTCGTTTAATTGCACCTCTGTCTTCGTGTGTATCAGGGATGCGGGTTAGTGACTCAGGGACTGTATCGTTCTGCTTTAAGTGCTGCGTACAAAAAAAAAATACGGAAAAAGGCGTGAGATAATTACCGGCCTGGAATGACCTAGCAAATCAGTCTTAGTGCCGACATTGTCCGAAAGAGGCACGACCTTACAAATTGTCCCTCTCGCTGCCCTGTTCCTTTATGTGTGCGGGTGTGCGAGTAGGTCCAGGGAAACAAACAAACAAAAGTGGTTTTGAAGGCGTCTGCAGTACTGAACTGGTCTAAGAATAGGTAAGGCAAACGAGAGTCTTTAAGAAAATTTATTTTACGACCTGCCACATCCAAGTGGCAATTCTGCTGCAAGAACCATGGGCTATCTCTTGATTTCGAGAAAGTCTCTTTGTCTTCGCTTTAGGGTTGACGGCAACGATAGACTTCAGAAGGCGGCTCGAGCGTTCATTGATCTTGCTCAATCATCGTGTGCTAAGAAGGTTCTGGGAACTATCAAGGAAAGCGTATAAATCCCGTGGGAAGATTTTTGTTTTTCCTTCAACATTTTGTAAAATGCCGGTACAACGTGCTTTCCAAGAGAACAATATATCTTAGATTCGAAAAAGGAAAACAAGCTGGACTTATAAAATTGTTTTAGAATGCTTCAAAGGAATACGTGCTGTCGGAATCATTTGGAGCATTCACAGAATTCGTATAGGTGTAAAAGCAACTTAAAGGTTACTAACTGAAATAATATTATATATTGATGCAGAATTAAAGAATTTCTAGATCTAAACCCTCTGTTATAATCAAATTTATATCACAAATAAAAGTACTATATAAGCCTTATTCAAAATATTTTACTACACGTTGTTTATCACAAGAATTAAAGCTTTTGATATTGGTTGCTCTGACTACAGCGAAAACCAAGAAGTACTGTTTTTTTGCGTTGAAATGTGGTCTTTGCCTCGAAGTTTAGGACTCTGAAAGCCCAAGGTACATCCGAACTTGGTAATTTTGTCCAGCCTCTGGGCATTTTGGCCCTAAATTTCAAAACAAGTGCCAGAATTAGGCTTCACTGTGGGTTGTTCGGTTAAAAAGAGAGAATAGTTTCCTATTTACAGTCGCGAAGAGGTTGTGGTCACGTACGCGCCGACACAGCGGCTCCCAAGAGAACATTTCTCCGCTCGACTCGAACGACTTCTGGGAGCTTCGGATTACGATTCCCGACTCAGGTGCCACGTCGTCGGCGGAAATTGCTGTAGGGTTGCATCAGTTCCGCGCAATATCCAGACTGTATAACATTGAATAATATCCTGGCAACCTCACCATTGCACCAAGGATACTGCTGTCTCGTCTAGTTGCCGTATTGCCTCGCGTTTGTACCAATTCACTCCACCGCGAGGCTACCCTACCCACGAGGGTATAAAAGAATACGGCGCAAGATTACCAGAAAGACTAGGCAGGGAGTCGAAAAACAAGCCGGCACCACGTTATAGTGGTGACCAGGTTTTCGCCGCGCAACCACCAACAACCCCAGTTCAGCCATGCGGGACAAGTAAGCAACATCTAAACGCAAGATGCTGCAGGGGTAACCCGCAAAACACCCCCCTTCTCAAGTAAGCCCATTATCGCGCCATCCACGCAACGAACAGAAACACCCAGTTCCGCTCATGTCCCTCGTCTTCCGGAAGCTACTTCCACCTCCTGGACCATCGATTTCCGGACAAAGACTCAACGACTGAAGAGCATAACCGAAACGGTTCCTGTTCTCCATGGCCCACGACGTGGCCGTGGTGGTACCGCTCGTCGCAAATGCGAAGCTCGGCCAGCGCTTCGCAACAACGGTCTCTTCCACCGCCACTGTCCCCACCAGTCCAGCCGCTATCTTGTCCGCTGGACGCGTAAACCATTTCCGCCCTAACTTTCGGCGCCACAGCCCTCGACTTCATTATCGCGCCTATACCGCCTCCGTCACCATCACCGCCGGTGAGCCCCATCTTCTTTCTTTCACCGAAAAAGACAAAGAAAGAAATCTATCCCCATCCCTCTTGCTGCCACGCCTTCAACGCTTCTACAGCCTCCGCCCCCCCCCCCCCCCTGCCCCCCTGCGTGCAGTTTGCCAAGAGGCACACGCAGCGTCGAACTCACCGCGGACAGCTCATCGCGAACAGCTCTAATTGAGCTCGCCCACGCGGAGGGCCCGCCACAAGAGGCTAACCGCTGGCCATTCACCGTAATAGTAACGCTGCCTACTCAAAGCGAGTGTACCTACGCAGTCGACTCAACTACACGGAGCCTCCACGCGGACATGCTACTGGGGAGATTTCATTGCGGCATTTCTGATGCTACTGCCTCACGCGCGCAGCTCGCGCAGGGAACCTGTAGCAAGCAACTCAATGCGTGGCAGTTTCTCAGCCACGGAACTTCGTCCACGCAACTCAATGCCTGCCACTCAACCAAGCGAATCAGCGCGTGCAGCCCAACGCGGCTCAATGCGTGCAACACGCCGTGGAAACACCACGCAAATCACCGCGTACCACTCAGCCAAGCAAATCACAGCGTGAAGCCCAACGCAGCTCAATGCGTGCAACCCATCGCTGCATCACGACAGAACTCAACTATAGAGCCATTCTGTGCACTAAGCTCACCACGGACACCTCAACACCGGTACATATACGCGGCGTTCTCACTGCAAGGGCCGCACCGCCGGCTACTCGCTGCCCCATACCACCGCCTGCTGCTCTCGGGGAGTATTTCCCATGGTCGACTCAACGCGGAGCCTTGGCACGGGAAGGCTACGGCGGATAACTTTCTACGGCCTTTCTGACGCTTCTGGCTCACGCAGGAAAATCACGCAAGCGTCCAGCAGAGACTAAACGACACGTGATGCACACGGGTTATTCCTCCAACTTTTCACGATGGCTCACACAAGGTTCTGTAGCACCGACCGGCGACACTCACGCTCGACGCTCACTGAAAGAACTAAGTGACCGTCTATTATCATCGAAATCTTTATATTCCCGCATCCTCTCTTCTCCTCGTCCTCTCCAAATCATCATCGCCCCGAACGTCCAGCAACCGGAGATCCAAGCACGCCCCGACCGCACGTGTATTCGCCAGAGCGCCTGGTCATCGCATCTCCTCCGACACGTGCTACACGCTTCACTCGATCGCCGTCGGCGAGACGGAAGCCTAAGCTCGGATAACAGCATTCTGCAAACTTGGCCTACTCTCTGGGGAGGGAGTACTGTGGTCACGCACGCACCGACACTCAGGGACTCCCGAAAGATCATTTCTACGCTAATCAAACGACTCCTGAGAACTTTGGATTACGATACCCGACTCAGGCTCAGCGTCGTCGGCGGAATTAACTAACGTTTTGATGAAAAGCTTCTATCCAAGTTAGGCAGCCGCAATTGCCTAACTTGAGCCAAGTTAGGCGTTTATCTGGTGTTCCGCCTGGGATTTAACTGGCACGAATGTTGTGTGCCCGGTAGACTGTCGGAAAATTAAAAATGGGGTGCCAATAGAATAATTACTAAACGCCGCTCTTCTATTTCACATTTTGCTATGCAGTAATATAATTGGGCCCCACTTCAGGAACATATTTGCAAACGTATAATTGCATATTCAACAGATCGTCATTTCTAAAAGGACTACTGGGCATGTATTATTTATCCCAATCGCTTCAGGATACTCTCTAAGGGATATACATCAACTCAAGGTTGTTACGTAACACCGCGGTGGTGGCGCTACGGTCGCACTTCCGGTCTGAGGTGCGGACGGAAGTCGCCTTGCGGGCCGGGAATGGCTATGTTGTTTTGGCAGAAATCAATTAAAACCTGCCTTCTCGTTAAAACGCTGGACATTTCTGCAGGCTAGGGCTGTAACCAATGAGCTGGAGAAGGAGTGAAGATCAGTTCAAACGTGTTTCTTGCCTGCCCAATTTGCTCAAGATCACAAACGCGGCCCGTCGGAAAAGACTCCGTCGGACCGCGATCGAATGAACGGTAAGCACGGACGATTTATGAATTCATTTTGTGGTAAGGTTTATTTGTGCTGTTCGAACATGAACTCCAGAGAAGCGACAAGCAATAGTCGCACCACCCGGGTCACGTTCAACGTCTATTCACGTTCCTCCAGACTGGGGAAATCATCTATTCCAAATATTGAGGCCAGAGGAAACGTGGCCTCAATTTTCCACGCTATAAGCTTTCCTGCCCGGAGCCTGGTTCTGACAACAGCCTGGGTGCCGTTCTGTTTTCTCTCCGCGACCTGCCTCCTGCAAGCCGGCATAAAAACCAAGAGCATCGGTCATTTTCCCCTCATCGTTACCCTTGAGAGAGTGCGAGCCCTCTTGTTGTTCATTTCCAGCCCATCGGAACCCGAGCCTTGTCTACCTCAATCTTGTTTTGCGACCGAGAGGTGTTCCAAACCTCGTTGCTACCGGCATACCTCATTGGCTACTAAGAATTAGGGAAGGGGCCAGATCTAATTGAGTCAGTGGCCGCCATTACGCGGGTCTTTATAGTGCTTTCCAGAGAACTGCTCTCGTACCGTCAACCACACACTAAAATGACATTTTAGCCAAATGATAATCAGGGTTATCAAACGATATTCATAATGGGACCTGACAGACTACAACTCTCAATGGCATTTACCTCATGTTTATTGTCATCGCTGTCTCAGAGTCGCCTTGGGCACACATAAAGTTTGCATTAATAAACAATTTCGCCTAGGCAACATTTTTCTTTGTCTGTTGGGCAAAGAAAGTATAACAGAAAATCAGGATAGAAAGGTGTGTACACTAACTTTAAATATGTTCGGTTTCTGAGAAAAATTATACGTTTTGTGGCAACGATAAGGGTGAAGTCGGGCGGAATACATTAGTAGGCAAGCCGTAATCCGAGCCTCCCGCCTCTGCAGCTGACAACATGCTCGCTTTATGTTCTTTCGGTGATTTCGGTAGTACTTTTTTTGCACTGGCTGTTCGCCACTCATGATCTTTGTCTGTCGTGTTCCCTTCTACGTCTGCGAGGGAACATGGATGCGTATTTCCGACTGCCTGGACGCCCAACCCGGCGAGAGAAAAAAACAAGATGGAAAGGAGGACAGCCTCGCAACGATAGACACCCTAGCAACGGCGCTCACGCCAGATTGGCTGCTCGCCAACGTGCGGGAGCTTGAATTCCAGGTGCGGGCGGCGCGTGTATTACTGGGCAGCTCGTTAATCCAACCCCCCTGCCTGCGTTCACTACGCTTCGCGGCGACTGTATACGGCTGCTTATTACAAAACTATTCATCCACTGCACCCCCCCCCCGCCGTACAAGTTGCTTCGCGCCATGCACCTTCAGAAATGAGTCATAGACCATTTAGTTGAATTAATTTTTGTCGACAAAATTCGTTTTTTTTTTCTGTATTACCCGTAAAAAATAAATGTCGTAAATATAGCCAAATGCCTCAACAAAACAAAATGGTGGAGAAAAAAAAAAAAAGGTCCAGAATGGGGATAGAGCCGGGGTCCGCTGCGTATGTGGCTGACGCGTTACCAAAAAGCTATACTACCACTTCGGAAGCTCGTTTTAACCACTGCCTATCTTGACGGCGGCAGCGTCTATCTTTACGAGTCAGTCAATCTGTTGTGAGCGCTGTTGGGTAGGTGCATCTATAACTGCATGGTGTCCTCCCCTCCCTCTTGTTTTTTCCTCGCCCCGTCGGAGGCCCAGGCGATCAGATACATGCAAGCGGGATGCCTTATTGCGCTATTCCGCCCTTGATATCACGGCGGTATGGTATGATCTTGGTTCGAGCGTCTCCGGCGTTTTAAAAGGCGGTCAGCGTCATCGTAGACGCAGTCTGCGAGCTTCGTTTTGGAGAGAGATATTTTTCGAGCACTTCAGTCGTACAATGTCTTCAAGCAGCCGTTTGGGTGATTCCCGAGACGTTCAGGTACCTTATGGACGCGTGTCGGCCCTACATGGAGTGCTAGGCTGGCAAGCTGAACTTTGTGTGCCTAACCGTCCCAGTGAGAAAGAGAGTCGGCGCTGCGAAGTTATACCCCAATGCAGAAGAAAGAACCATTGCCAACTTGGTCGTCGTGGGGCACTCCACTGCCAAGTATTCGCATCCGTCCTCGGCGCGACTGGTCGAAGATTGTGAGCAACGCCGAACCCGCTGAGTGGTTAAACACACACGGGAAAACCAAGCTACCCCGGGATTCTCGCAGTGCGTAGAGCGTCGCTGGACAATTGACATCTTTGTGATCATCAAGTGTCAGCGCCAGTGGCCACCAAAACTACATCGGCTGGCACCCTTTTCGCAAACACGTTTATTGTGACGTAATAAAGTTTATTTAGAAATGTTGGTGTTTGGATTCGTAGAATGGATAACTCTACATGATTTCTCTAGCGCTTCAGAAATTCAGGCAATGTTTATTCAATATCTAAAATAAAAAAACAACATAACTTTGTTCTTTTATTACTGATTGAAACACAAATCTTATTAATATAGCTCATTCCAAAATTGCAGTTAGTCTTCACCCGCTTTGCTGCGAGTAAACCGAAACTCGACTGATTGTTTTCATAATGCTTACAGGAGGCACCTTTGTTAGTAGGTGTTTGGTGAGTGTCGTCATCACGGACCCCAAGCCATGTAGGTTAGCCCGCCCACGCGTGACTGTGCGTCGCTTTCTTGTGTCCGGAAAAAAGGACATCCTGGAGATTCAGATCCAGGGACTATGTTTGGACCCTTCGGAGCCTGCCCTAGGAGGGAACAATACACCACTTCGGCCCCCGCTTCTCGTAGACAGGACTCCTGGTAAGGACTGGCCAGGATCATCCAGTCAGTCGCCCTCTCTCCACTTCTTCTCTCTTTGCATTATCTGTCCTCCTCCTCTTCTTACCACTTTCGCCTTTTTTTGTTGACAAGGGCTAATTATTGGTTGTGATGGACCACTGTCTCCACCCACACTTGGGTATAGTTTCCTGGCAGCACTGTTACAGTAACGTCTCCAGCAAAGCCATTTTTTGTTATAGTGCATCACCTAAGCCTTAATTGTGCTCGGTGGTTAGCGGTGCCCCGCGTATTCTAAACATTGTTTGCCCTTATATGTTTCCTCACCTCTCTACACCTTGCTCAAGGCAAGCCTTTGGAAGGCTCTGTCCAGAACGAGTTACCACTCTAAACGATCCTGGCTCAGAAACCTTCACAAAGTTTTTTTTGTAATTCCCTCTGAACATTATTCGAAACCCATAGCAGCATTGTCACCGTCTGTTGTAGATTAAGTACTTAAATAATTTATTGGGTACTCTTATAAGGCTAATAAGCAGCACTCTGATGACTTTTTTGTCCAGGCGAACACCAAAAGTCAAAATTAAGCACTCTCAAAAAGGACAAACATTGTCGACATCCAAGTGACCTCGAGCCCACACCGCACACTGAACACCATGCGAGGTATGCTCTCGGAAAACCACCTCCTTTACAGTAATCAGGAGTGCATTTTCGAGGGCCTCCGGACATTGAGCGTAGTCACGGCAAACCGCATTATGTTTCTGCGCGGTGGGAATGGGATCCCTTAACAACCACTGAATCGTAACATTCGAACGACACACTTTCGTGTGTCGCTCTAATCTCCTGCTATCCTGCCATTTAGCCGGAAATGTTTGGTATATTTCCCGCACTTGAGGTGGAGGACGGGGGAGTACGGAGAGGAGGGTATGTCACTCCACCTCTTCTGTACCCTCTCCTCCTCCCCTTGTCCTCTTCTCCTCTCTTGAGGCATTTCGATTTTGCGATATATCCTGCTAAAAGATCTGAGAGAGATGCACATATATATATATATATATATATATATATATATATATATATATATTATGACAGGCAAAGTGACGAGACGGCGTTCGGTGACGAAACTAAAGGTTTAATAAAGACAAACTTGTGTCCATACAAAGGGTTAAAAGAAAAAGTGTCGTAAGCGAGCGATGATGTCCGCGAAGATGCAGAATCCGGCGCTAGCGTAAGACTGACAGCGGCTTGCCACGCGGAGCCCCCTTTGTGTACGCGTGGGCTTCTTGAACAATCGGCGTAGAAGGTTGGGCGCATAGAACATTCTAACCTCGAGTCATCAACACGGTTCTCGAATTTACCAGAACATGACAATACAGTGCCAAAAAAAGTGTGTCCCCACGGCCAGGCATCGAACCTTGGCTTTTTGCGTACAATTCAAGCTCGATAACCATTAGGCCACGTGCGCGCTGCCTCTTTGGTCAGCTGCGCGCACGGCCTTACTCCCCCATTTAAAAAAAAGCGCATCGTCCCAATGCAGCAGAAAATGAAAACATAAATCCCCAACAAGAGAGCCGCAGGTCCGCGAGCTAGAGTTCACAGTTCACCCTTTGACGAGAGTCCAAAGCTCTAACGTTTGTAATACGGCTTGAGCCAGACGACGTGCACTACCTCCGTCGCGGCTGGCGTCTTGCAGATGGGCCCATTCCGTCGGGAAGAACTTGGTAGTTCAGATCGCCGAGGCGTCGGTTGAACATGTAGGTTCCGAAAAAGCGTTTCAGAAACTGCTCGCTGAGACCGCGGCGCCGCATCAATGTCCACACCCATACACGGTCTCCGAGTTGAAAGTGGAGGTCCCGGAGACAAAGGTTATACCGGCGTGCGTCGACTCGCTGTTGGTCTTCAATCTTGATTCTTGCCAGTTGGCGAGGTACCTCCGAGCGTTGAGAGATCAGTTGAGCGTCATCGTTGCCATCGTCGGTTGGCACGTGAGGGAGCATTACGTCGAGCATCGTGCTAACCGTTCGGCCGTGTACCAGATGGAATGGCGTCATTCTCAGGGTTTCTTGAAGCGCTGTGTTGTACGCAAACGTAACGTACGGCAACGCCTCGTCCCACGTCTTGTGCTCTACGTCGACGTTCCTGGAGACCATGTCGGCGATCGTATTGTTGAGCCGCTCTGTTAGCCAGTTGGTCCGCGGATGATAAGCGGTGGTTCGTCGATGGCTGGTGTGACTGAGCCGAAGACCCTCAATCTATGATCAGCACTTCAGGTGCGCCGTGTCGAAGGAGCATGGACGCGACGAAAACTTGGTGACTTCCACCGCTGTTCCCGATAGAAAGGCTTTCGCCTCGGCATATCGTCTTGGATAATCGATCGCGATAATACTCCACCGGTTTCCTTGCGTCGATGTTGGGAACGGCCCAAGTAAATCCATTCCGACCTGCCGGAAGGGCGTAGTTATGTCAGTTATCGGCTGCTGGAGGCCTGCTGGCTTCGTCGGAGGCTTCTTACGCCGTTAGCACTCATGGCACGACCGTGTGTACAGATGGACGGTTTTCGGGAGTCTCGGCCAGTAGTACTTGTCACGAATCCGGGCGAGCGTCCTGCTGAAGCCGGGGTGTCCAGCCGTCGGGTCGTCGTGACATGCTTGAAAAATTTCTTCTCGCAGGCTGGCAGAAGCAACCAGCAGCCAGGTAGGGTTGCTGGTTCCGAAGTTCTTTTTGAAGAGCACGTCTCGTCGCAGGACGAAGCTTGACAAGTTTCGTGCCAAGACTCGCGGAACTGAACTTCCTTGACCTTCGAGGTGGTCGATCACGGCACGAACTTCCAGGTCGTCTCGCTGAAGAGCTTCCATATCGGTATCTGTAACTGCGCCGACAAAACTGGCGTCATCGTCATCGTCGGTACTCTCGAGAGAAGATTCGACTAGGGCCATAGACAAGCAGTCGGCGTCAATATGCTTGCAGCCAGACTTATGCACAATGGTTACGTCGAATTTTTGGAGTCGAAGTCTCCAGCTTGCGAGGCGCCCTGACGGGTCCTTGAGGATGGCGAGCCAACAGAGAGCGTGGTGGTTCGTGACAACGTGGAACGGGACCGCGTACACGTAAGGGCGAAACTTGGTTTTTGCCCAGACGACAGCAAGACATTCCTTGTCGATCATTGAGTAATTTTGTTCTGCATTGGACAGTGACCCGCTTGCATAAGCGATCACCCTCTCCGCTCCGTCTTTTCTTTGGACGAGTTTTGCGCCGAGTTCAGTGTTGCTGGCATCCGTTCGAACTTCCGTTTCCGCTGAATGATCGAAGTGTCCGAGGATAGGGGGCGACTGGAGTTTGTCCTTGAGTTCGTTGACCGGTGGTTGGCTGACGACGGTCGTCGGCTCATGGCGGCTTAGCTTGGCATTGGTTCCTCTGGAACTGGCACGGCGATGGGAGCCTCCGCTTGGAGTGCCTGCTGAAGTTCTTCTCGAACCAGTTCGGCGACTGAAGCTGTGGCTGGCGATCAGAAACTGGAAGCAACTTTTTGAGTTCCTCCAGGACAACATCACGAATTATTTTGCGGAGGTCGCTGACCCCGACCCTGAAGTCAAGACTGGATGTAGTGTGATCGGGGACGTTGACGCTGCGGTTGTAGTGGCCGTCTCTGGCCAGCAGCGCTCTCTCGATATTTGTGACTCCGGCAACCAATTCTTCTAAGTTGTCGGAGAGTTTCGAACGAGGCCGCCGAATATCTCGTCCTTCATGCCTTGCATTAGGACTAGAAGCTTCTTGTCGTCGCTGACTGTAGCGTCGCTGCGTGCACTCAAACGGAGTTAGTGTCAGGCTTCCCTAGGTGCAAAAGCATTTACTTGAGTAGGCATCGAATGGACAACAACGTCACAAAGTGCAAGACGCTTAAAAGGCTCTAAAAATGCACTGAATACAAGAAATATACGGCAAAACAGAGCATGGAGTTTTATATTAAGTCATGGCTATCTATGTTTTTCTTGAACGTTTCTGCTGAAACTTCAAAGAAAAATCTTCAGTCGGGTATACACACTGATCTGTATGTCTATCTGCTGGATCGCGTTTGCCCGCTCCGCGAATGCACCCACTGGCGGCCATCTTTTTGGTAGAGATATATTACCTCTAGCCAATGTACAGCTGGTGCAGCAACTATCATCCATTCGTGACACACAGCGTTGTGGCAGTTGTGGTGGCAGGCTGCCATAAAATAGCAGTGGGTGATATTTCGTTCTTGATTGAAATTGTTCGAGGAAATATACAGTTGAAACCCGGCGTGAACGGTAGACCGATTTTTGAGGGCCCGATGAAAGTTTCACGAAATCGCAGCCCCGAGAAAAAGCAGCACAGCACGCATCGAATATCGCATCAAAAGAAACATCGAAAGCAGAAGCCGGTGCGGCGTCTGCTTTTGATGCGAGCTGCGCTGCTTTCCCCCGGTGCTGCGCTGCTTTCCCGCGGTGCTGCGCTTTCGTAGAACTTTCGCCGGGTTCTCAAAGATCAGGCTACCGTTCGCGCGGTGTTTAAACAAAATCCGCTTCGTGAAAAAACTTCAATCAAGCACGAAATATCACCCACGGTACAGTGTACTAGACCCGCGGCTATTTTTATGGCAGCCTGCCGCCCATAGCGCTGTCCGCCATATTACTATAATGGCTGGAGACAATGTATCTCTACCAAAAAGATGGCCGACCATGGCCGCATTCCCGTCCATAGGCGGAGCGGGTCAATCGCGATCCAGCAAATTGACACAGAAATCAGTCGACAGAGATATGGTCAATTCAATGATGGAGGTAAAACCAGCAGATATTGAATTATCATGTGCTGAATTTAATCGAGAGAAAGACTCCTATATACATCTACAAGCAAAAAAACTGAAGTGACATATCTCGATCGCGTTATAGATTTGTAAACACAGCAACTTCGAGGAGGCGAGGGAAAGTTGTAATGCCGTCCCCAAAGCTTGTGTGAATATGTGTGGGCGAAGGTGGGGTGCCAACATCCACCCGTCTTTTTTGCATCGCAGCAGCGAACGCAGAGACAGCACCGAATTCGCATGGTGCGCACAAAGCTCGAGTGGTTGCAACCCTCTGGGGGTCTCCGCCAAAGCCTGCGACGAGCGAATTCGACATGCAGATTCAATAGTTTCCCTTTTCGGTGCAGCGCCTTCGTTTCATATGCCCTCAAATTTTTTCTTTTCGTTTCTTTTTTTTTTTTTTTTTTTTTATAAGCCGCCGCCTGTTTCTGTCAGATATACGGGTGGGAACCATGAAAACGTTCAGAAATTTATGGCCGCGTGCTCACCGCATTTCAAAGAAAGTTGCCTGCGCTGCAGCTTTCCCTGAACGCTCTAGGTCGCCCTAAATGCGACCTAGAGAAATAATATCTTTACTTTTTCGCGGTTTTCCCGGATGCCTTTGAATTGGTGCTATCTACTAATGAGTTTTATTACAATTTTTGAAGAAAAAGTTATATAATCCTCGTTTAACGAAGGAACGACCTTGTAACCTGCGTTCCTTCCGAAAAAGAGATAATTTCGTCCCATAAAGCAGGGGGCAAAGTTTCTCCCTCGTTTGCATTTCATTATGGCTACCCCAAATCCAGCAAATCAAGCTGTGAGTCGTTTTGGAATGTACTGAGGGGAGTAATGTTGCGTAGTTCAAACGAGCTTGAATTTCGGAAGGGGGAGTGCTGCACGACAAAAGGAAGAATTATGGTCATGTAACTGAAAAGAAGCTCTAATAAAAAAAATCAGGTCTTACAAGAAAAAAAAAAGCCAGTTATATAAGAATGGACAGGAGAAAGTGGGTCCAAAGCAGTCAAACGTCCTGAACCTAATGAATGGGTCGTTTTGAAGCGTTCGGCTTCTTTGTTAAAGGAGGGTTCCAGGTATTGTTTGGACGTGGAGCCGTCAAGATTAGATATTGTGTCGTGCATTCAACAGCATAGCTGCGAAGGTTCCAATGGACGCGTGGCAAGGATTCGTAGACCAATCAATTAAGGCAGTTTTAAGATTGGTGGGTGTGGGGAATAGACCTGAAAAAAGAAATCTCACGGTAGTAAGGGAGCTTAAGAAAGAGTCAAATGTAAGTAAACTTTTGCGGCTTCAGACTGACAAAACCGGTAAGTTTGCGATTTTCCCAGAGCTCGAGTTTCAATAGAAATCGAAAGCAACGATTGGTGGATTGGACAACCTTGCCAGGTTAATCTCATACAGCCAAAAAGAAATGTATTGGAAATACTCCATGAGTGTGAGATGGAGAAAGTCGCAAAAATGTTGGAGAAGTCAGGAGGGACTCGTTTTCTATCAAATTCTTTCTAAAATATTACACGCCTATGTTGCCACTCGGGGTAGCTGTCAACGAACATGAAACTTGACAGAAAGTTTTGTTGACTTTTTCTACAAAGTTGTTTGTCGACAATCGAGATGACCAGTCCATTTGGTCTAAGGAAGTCGGAAGAGCTAGTGAGTTGTTTGACGTCTTTCCACCAGAAAAAAGTGCGAAGTCATGTCACGAGACATTAAGGACTTATATTCTTCCCTCCCTCAATCACTCCTTCTCTCTGGATTAAGGGACTGGTTGGAGGCAAGTTTGGTTCAGTTCCAGTCGCAGTCCGGGATAGAGGTAGGGAGACTTAACGAAATTGTTTCTGAGCTCCACAGCTGTAGATTTTGAGGGGGGTAATATTTCAAAAAAAGGAAGGGGAGGGCATCGATTCGTCGTTGGCACCGGTGTTGTCCAAGGTATATTTGGCTCCGTTGGTTTCGGCCTTGGGGCAAGTGGTACAGTCATTCCCAGCAGGGTCAGTGATTATCAAGAGATATGCTAATATCTTTTTGATATGTTCGGTGGAGAACGGGCACTACCTAGGATCAAAGAATTCATAGCATAAATAGAAAACACCAGGAAATGGAGAAAAGCAGAAAAGAAAACACTATTTTTGTATGACCGGTCACTGTAACCACTAAAGAAACGGGCAAGGCATGTAAAAATATACAAAAGACAAAGACCTAGTAAGACAACGCCAAGTTGGCTCTCCGTCGCCTGCCATCGTGTTTTCCTTCTCTCTGGCAGGAGAAAGCTCTTCGTGTTTATTTGTTTTTCATCTTTTACACCCTTTGACCCCTCTAACTTCGACGTCTCCCGCCACCTGCACAGACATCAAACGCGGGTCCGTACTCCCTTCATTCGCGGGTTCACAACTCGCACAATAGACGGTGTAGCCTCAGGCGAGGGTGTAGGAACCTCTGGTAGTCGTCGATGGTTACGTTCAAGCAAACTTTTATTTACATACATCTACAAGCTGCAAGCGATGCGATCTGACGTGTCGTTCCCAACCGTTCCAAACACGAGCCTCGTCTCGCGCCCAGGCCACGCGCTCCCCCGGCCGCCAGCTCCCTGCCACGCGCTCCCTTTTAAGACGTCTCTGGCCGATTTTCTTCTCGTCTTCGATGTCCTCGTGCCAGTGATATGGCTTATTAAGAAACACTTAAACGCTCCAACACACTCCCCACCGAATGGATGGAAGTCCATTCTAAACTTCCATTAACTCCAACGGATACACAAGCTGCACTGGCCTTCGCAATATGGTGCCGCGATGCACTCGGATCTCACACGACCGGATCCGAGAGTCTCGGCCGGGGAACACTCTTTCTACTCGCCCGAGCTTCCATAGCAGGCGTGGAAGCGGCTCTTTTAACAGAACAATTTGACCCTCTCTGATGGGCGCAGACTGCCTGTTCTGAGTGGCGTACGCTGATCTGAGTTCTCGAAGATACTCTTCCCTCCATGTTCCCCAAAATCGGTTAAGCAGTTGTTTTCGCTGCCGCCAGAGCACGCGAAGCTCCTCCGGTGTGGAAGCGAGCGTGTCCCCACCCGTCGGCGGAAGTGTCGTCAGCCGCCTTCCAACTAGGAAACTGGCCGGCGTCAGCGGGGTCCCCTCTCCGACCGCGTCGTGCACAAACGTTAATGGCCGCGAATTCAACACGGCCTCTACCTCAATCAGAACGGTGGTCAATTCCTCTGTGTCCAGACAGTTCCTTCCGATAACCTTTCTTAAGGACACCTTTACCGAGCGCACAAGCCTCTCGTAAAATCCTCCCCACCATGGGGCTCTCTCGACAATAAACCTCCACTGGATACCCGCGTTCGCAAAGTGGTTGACTACGTCTGGGTGGCGCAACGTCTTCCACAGTTCCGTGAGTTCCTTCGACGCTCGTTTGAAGGTCAACGCATTGTCGGAATAAATTACGCGGCACAGCCCTCGGCGCAACACAAATCGACGGAAGGCAAAGAGAAAGCTCCGGGTCGACAGGTCTGGAAGCAACTCCAGGTGCACAGCCCGCGTGGCTGCACACGTGAACAGCACCACGTAGGACTTGCATGTGAGGTCCTTGCCCTTGACGTAGAGGGGGCCCGCAAAGTCCGTGCCGACTACCTCGAAAGGGTCCGCTCGTGTTGTCCGGGCATCCGGCAGGAGTCCCGTGGGGGCACTCGCGGGGGTCGCGCTAAAGCGCTGACAGGTCACGCAGGCACGCACCACTTTCTTCACCAGCTCTCGGCCCCGCAGAATCCAATACTGGTTACGGAGCTGCACGAGAGTATCTCTGACTCCCGCGTGCAGCAGCTGTCGGTGCGCGTCGATTGCCAGCAAGGCTGAATATCGATGCTGTTTGGGCAGGACGATCGGGTTTCGTTCGTCATACGTCATGTTGACAGACTGGAGGCGACTTCGAATACGAAGTACACCTTGCTGATCGATGAAAGTGGCGAAGTCTTGGAGGGGAGAACCAGGCGGGGTCTTCGTAGCGTTGGTCGCGCAGCGAAGCTCGGTGGCGAACGCCGAGCGCTGCGCCTCCTTTATCCAGTGAGTTCGCGCTGCCTCGATCTCCTCGGCTGTCAGTGGTCCCGTTCGCCTTTCAGTTGACCTGACGTTGTGGAGAAATCGAAAAATCCAAGCCGTTGTTCTGTTCATCCTTGAAGCAGAGCTGAATCGCGAGATATCGATCAACTCTGGAATGGGCGTTACTGTGACTTCAAACACTTCTGCTCTCGATTCTCTCTCCACGAGGGCGTCTCGAGGGAGTTCTCCGCACCTTTCCTTGGGCCGTTGTTTAGCTGGCAGTGGCAACCAGCTGGTCCCCGAACAACAGAGGGGATCGGAGACCAATCCAGATGCGGGAAGACCTTGTGACATGAGGCCGACGGGGTTCTTCTTTCCAGGCAAGTGGTGCCACGTCGCGCTTTCACAGTTCTTCTTTAGCATCCGAGGAACCTTGTTGTCTGCCAACCTGAAGTCTACCCTCCATGGAAGGCCGACTTCGTATGTCCCCTTGGTCCTGGCGATCTTGGTTTCGGAGTCTCGCGTGACGTCGTTGTCCGAAGGATCCTTCACCGATGCTTGGATGACACCCATGCTCTCAAGTTCCCAGGATTGCTTAAAGCTTGGCAAGGTTTGGGGCTCTTGCACCGCCGTTCTCAGCACGACCGCCTGGGAACAACTAATAACCGCGGAGGTTGACATCGTTGGTCCTTGAACCGCCCATCCGAATACGGTCTCTACTGCAGTCAGACGTCCACTCAGTCGGTGAATTCTTCCTGTGATGCATTCCCAGTAGTGGTCTGATCCCAGCAGTATGTCGACGCCGCGTTGTTCCAGTCCGGTCATGTTGTCTCCCACGGGACAGCCAAGTTCCTCCAAAGTTGCCACGATGGCTTCATCTGGGCTCGGTAGGTCCTGCTCACTTATGGTAGGTGTCTCGAGAGCGTCGATGTCATATTGTTTGTTGTAGTGTTGGTCTCGCAAAGTTACTTGAACCCTGCGAAACGTACGTTCAGTGCTTTCGCCCCCGAACACGCCTATTGTGAGGATCTCTGTCCCGAGCAATTTGCAGTCCAGTCGCTGAGACAGTTCTTCAGTTATGAAGGAGCGCTGACTGCCGCTGTCGAAGATAATACGGGCAAGCTTCCTTCTGTTTGTACCTTCTGCCCACGCAGTAACCGATTGTAGGAGCACTGCCGGCTTGCTGTTCCTACCACGCACATGCATAGCGACCGGTGCCGGTTCCTTCGGTTCTGTCTCATTCGATCTGGTGGACGTTTTTCCCGGCGCGTAATTCGGGTCGCACATAGTGGACGCGTGTCTGCCTTGACATTTGCCACAGCTGGGTGCTCCTCGACATAATCTTGCCATGTGATTGGCCTTTGTGCAGCGGAAGCACCTCCGGTCTGCTTGCAACCTACGCTTCTTCTCCGCTAGCCCGATTCTTGCGTTACATTCCGGTGTTCCGTGCGCTTTTGACTTGCAAAGGAAGCACTCTAAGACGTCCACACTGCCGTGCAATGCCGCCGCGGTGGAACTGCGAGTCTGAGTGTTGATCGTTGACCTCTTCACAAAGCCATGCGTCAGAGAAGAAGGTCTGGGCTTACCGACGGCGTCTTCCAGCTGGTGTTTTGATGTCCTTTCGCGGCTCTCCACCTCGATACGTAGAAAGTCGAGGAGAAGCCGCAGAGCCCTCAGGTGTACTTGCTGTGGGGCGGATTCCAAACTGGCGTCTGTCATTGATGCCCTTGCGGCGTTGGCATTCCCGGTCTCCTCCGCCGACATCTTCCGGTTGAAATCGAGAGTGATATCTCTCGGTAGCACTCGCAAAAGAACTGTGTAGAGCATAGCTCCATACGCCTCTTCGCCCACCCCTAACGCTCTAAGGCCTCTGATGTGCGCCTGTAGAGTGTCGTATAAACGCCGTAGGGCTCGGGTGTTCCGTTGTGGTGGCACTGGCTGTATGTCCATGAGACCTTCCATGTGGTCCTGGATAAGCGTCTCTTGCTTCCCGAACCGCTGCTGCAGGAGCTCGATGGCGTCTGCGTAACACTCAGCGGTCGGCTGCAATCCACCGATGGCGGCTGCTCCATCGCCGGTCAGCGCTGATCGCAGATAGTTGAACTTTTCTGACGGCGTGAGTTCCGGATTTTGATGAATGGCGGTATCGAATTGCTGCCAGAAGGGTTGCCAGTCCTTTAGGTGCCCGTTGAATTGGATTAGTTTCAATTTTGGGAGTTTGATTTTTGATGTCACCGAGGATCCTCCGTTCCGATCTCCGTTCGATGGTCCCCTTGCTGGGTGGCTGCCCTCCACGCTCTTCATCTTTTGTTTAAGTTTGGTGAGGTACGTGACGATCTTGTCCGAATACTCGATCGCATGACTGAACTCTGCTTCTGCATCTTGTCCCGTGATCAGAGGTTCGATCGCCGCGTCCACGTCGTTCAGTTGGTCGCGGGCCAGATGAATACGCTCGATTAGAACCTCGAGGTCATTGACGCTTGGCGTAGCTAAGAGTAGTAACGCGTCGGCCTCACCAGTCAGTCGTGTCACTTGCATCCGATGCGTCTTCCGTTTTTTCTTGAGGACGTCCATGATCGCCGATCGTTCTGGCTTGGCTTGATGAAAAGTTGCTGTAAACCACCAGGTTCCCTTCGTTCAGTCGTTCCTCCCGGGTTTCGGCACCAATGTAGGAACCTCTGGTAGTCGTCGATGGTTACGTTCAAGCAAACTTTTATTTACATACATCTACAAGCTGCAAGCGATGCGATCTGACGTGTCGTTCCCAACCGTTCCAAACACGAGCCTCGTCTCGCGCCCAGGCCACGCGCTCCCCCGGCCGCCAGCTCCCTGCCACGCGCTCCCTTTTAAGACGTCTCTGGCCGATTTTCTTCTCGTCTTCGATGTCCTCGTGCCAGTGATATGGCTTATTAAGAAACACTTAAACGCTCCAACAGAGGGGGTCAAATTCTCGTTGTGTTTGATGTGCGCTACTGTATTCTGGCACGCTCTTGAGGCACGGCTGAAAGCGCCCGACGCGAGGCTAGGAGCATCGCCTTAAAGGGTATGGACGATTCTTCTTTCGGTTTACTTGTCTGGACATAGTGGTCGAGTCCATTCCTCACTTTACAGTCAACTGTAAACATAAAAGGGGGGGGGGGGGCAGGGTTACGTCATATAAGGAGTGCTGGAAAAGTGAGAGAGAGAGAGAACGCGTAAAGGTGGTGTGATCATCTATTGCTTTGTGATACCGATGGCCACCGCTTCTCTCGCTCTCTATGCCCTCTCCTCCCCTGGCCTCCACAAATATTTATATGAATGTAAGAACCGATGAAAGATCGATAACCCGTAACCGCCACTCTTCCTCAGACTGGTCGAGTGTTCGGTCATGGAGTGTTCGTCGTCTCCACTGCCACCTGTTTATGAGATGCTCAAAATTCAGGGTATTAAGGAGAACGGAAACTTATAGAGTTTCAGTGCATACTTTGCTTGCCCAAAATACACATTGTCATCAGCAAGAACAACAAACTCTAATCTACGGAAACATATCAAGGTAATCTGGGATACCTGCATTGTGCATTGAATATACATTGTAACGTTAGAACCAAGTCTTTCTTTTTCTTGTGAATAACAGGCGAAACACTCGAGTCAAAAGTGACGGGTGGCCGAGGGGGAGATCGAGCCCACGTGCCGAGCGTGCAAGACGTTCGAAACATGAGCGCCGTGGGAGCGTCTACAACGGCCCTTGCTGGCCGCGGATTTTCTGATCCTGCATCTACTGATGAGTACCAGGTTGTACTGCCGCCACTACCGAGTGGTGCACTTGCACTGAACACTGTACTTGTGTACTGTGATGTCAAGGGCCGCCCGTACAGGATTGAAGACTTCAAACGTGAGCTGGAACGCCTGAACGTCCTCCGAGAGGTGGCTTCAATAGGAGCATACCAGATGAATCACGTCTGGATCGTCACTCTGATATCATCAGCTGCCACGCTGAGGTTAGTTGCTGCAAAGGAGCTCAAAATCAAGGACCGGCGATGCCTAGTCATTGATCGGAGCAACGCTAAATTTAGAGTCAAGATCCATTGGATCCCATTTCATGTGTCGAACGACGCAGTACGCAAGGCGTTGCAGCCTTTCGGTGAAGTTTCAGAAGTAACCCGGGACAACTGGATGGCCGAAGGTTTCCAGGGCATCGAGTCTGCGACAAGGCTTGTGCGCATCACCCTCCAGGAGGGGACAACAATCCACAGCCTAACGCACCAGTTACGGCTCTTTGGAGCGAACTCTTTGTTCGTGTTCCCTGGACGCGCGCCATTATGCTTGCGCTGTAAGCGTACTGGACACATACGACGAGACTGCCGTGTGCCGCGTTGTTCAGAGTGTTATCGCTTCGGACATGAGGCAGAAGTCTGCGTGAGGACCTACGCTTCAGCTGTCGGTCATCAAGAAACTGATCCGGTTAATGAAATGACCATGGACGCTGACGAGGCGGAGAGCACTGCAGCCAGCACTGCTCCTGCAGTCCTGAGCCCTGTATGGAACAACCGGGATTTTCGCCCTGAAGAACAAGACCGAAAGCCTGGTGAAGATGAGAAGTCATCTGTCACAACAGACGAGAAGAAAATCTCAAGCTCATCAGTGCCTCAAGTTGAAGATAAAAGCAATTTAGAGCACCATTCGATAGCAGAGGAGGCCCCGGAAGTCGTCGAAATGCCTGACGCGAGTCAGGCTAGCAAGCGATCCCTGGAAAGATCATCGAAGATCCCGGAAACAGAGAAGGAAGTCAGTGAAAAGAAGGTTCCGTGGAAAAAGTTTACTACAAAAAAGGTCGTTATAACGCGCTTCGTACCCGACAGAACTCGCAGTAATGATGCAAGGTGAAAGACTGGATTGATCTACAGATGGCACTCTGCAACTATCAACTTATGCAAGTGTAATTGGGGAAAGGAAAGGAAATATCTGTATTCTAGGTATCCCGCATATGTGCAGCATTTCCTCTTAGAAATGTTTGAGATGCCTGAACCTTGTCGATTTGCGTCTTTGAATGTCCGGGGATTGAGTTCCAGCCGAAAGCAGTACCAGTTACAGTGGTTGCTAGCTAAAGTTCAACTGGATATTTCGGCAGTTCAAGAGACGAAAATGTCCGAAGACGAACAGGTTGAGCGAACATCGCAGCTATTTCTTTTAAGGTACGAGGTTTGTGTCAGCAGGGTGCTTTCTATTTCTAAAAAAAGACCTTAAAGATTTCGAATTTGTCAGTAATTTCTCATGATCAGGGTCGTTTCATTATTTGTGATTTTACTATGTGAGAACTATCTTGGCGAGTTATTTGTATCTACGCTCCAAACAAGACGAAAGAACGAGAACTTTGCTTTAATTATCTTCGCCCATACTTAGATTGTGACCGCACGGTTGTCTTCCTTGGAGATTTCGATTGTGTCTGCAACGCTTCAGATAGGTCAACGCAAAGAAATGTCAATGACAGTAGCGCGAGCCTGTTAAGCGAGATAATAGATGAATACGATATGAAAGATGCAGCGGGAATTAATTGAAAAGAAGCACAACTACAGTACACGCATTTCCAGGCATCCACACATTCGCGTCTTGATAGAATTTACGTGTCTTTTGATTTGATAAGTAATTTCCAAAAGTACAAAGTGAAGTCTCTTCATTTCACCGACCATTGATTGGTAACTGCTACATTTGGAAGCAGAGCCCCTAAAACAAATAATTTTGCTTGGGAACTCTGGAAGCTCAATGCCAAGCTTCTAAAAGATGAGCAGTTTGTTTCCAGCGCAATTGCACTATTTGAAAAATATACTGAAAAATGACCTCTCTTTACAGACAAGATGGGAGTACTTTAAGGAGGAACTTAAGTAAGTGGCAATTGAAAGATCAAGCAGTATAAAACTTAAAGCGACTGCTAGTGAGAGGCATCTGAATCAAGACTTACGGATACTTCACGAAATGGAATGTGAGAACCCCGGCCATCGGTTAAAGGAAATCAAGTTCGCGAAGTCGGAGATTGAACTTTTGCACAGAGAACGCTACGAATTCACGGTTGTACGTTCTCGAAATAACAAATTTCTTTTTGGGGAGCAACCTACCAAACGATCTTTGGCTTCCGGAAAAAAGTATGCACTAGCAAAGGATATTTATGAAATTGAATTAAACAATCTGATCAAGACTGATTCCAGCACCATTGAAAAGGCCTTTCTTCATTTATATACTGAGCTTTTGGGAAAAAGTCACCATATAGTGGCTCGATGGGCGCAATTAATTTGCTTTTGCATGTTCCCTAATTGCAGAACGATATAACGGAATGGGTTGAAAAATCAGTCACGCTAGGAGAAATACAAAACGCCGTTGACGAATTACTCAGTCACAAGGCGCCAGGACCTGATGGAATCACGTCGGAATTCTACAAAACATTCAAAACCCGTAGTTGCACTGTACTCCTTGACGTATTACACGAGGCATACGCCGTGAAAGAGCTTCCTCCATTATTCCTAAAAACACACACCATCCTAATTCCCAAATCAGAAGACCCTTTAAAACTACGTTGTGTTACCAACTATCGGCCGATCACATTATGTAATAGGGATTATAAGATATTAACGAAAATTATAACGAGGAGGCTTCAAAATGTAATTTGTCAAATTGCCGGGGAACACCAAACGTGTGGCATAAAAGGAAGAACAATCCAGTAAAATATTCATATTGAAAGAAGTGTTTCGGAATGTTGCCCAGATGAAATGGAACAGGTTGTCATGCTACAGATAGATCTCGAAAAACAATTTTATAGAGTTATTCACGACTTTCTTTGGCAGGTGTTGGCACACGTCGGAGTGGGAAAAGTTATTTTTGATGGAGTCAGAATGGGCCTATAGTGGATGCTCAACGAAGCTTATTGTAAACCATAATCTCACTACACGTATCCCAATGTTGTCTTCTGTCCGACAAGAATGCCCACTCTCACCACTATTATTTTCCCTTTATCTGGAACCTTTTTGTTTGAGCATCATTAAAATTGGGAAAGTCCGAGGTTATAAGTTAAACTCTGTAGAAATTAAAGTCCTTGCGTACGCTGATGACATTGCTATATTTTGTTGTGACAAAAACGTGTAATTGAAGCAGTTGCTTTAACCAAGAATTTTCGCAAAAAAACTGGAGCTACAGTGAACTGGAGAAAATGCACAGGGTATTGGCATGGTCCATGGGCGACGAAGCCCTTAGAATATGAAGGCATCGAGTGGAGTGAGGAACCTTGCAAATATCTCGGTGTACCACCATCAATTTCGTAACAGCCCGTCTTACTGGTCTGATGCTACCAGCGATTTGAAAAAGCGTGTGTACCGATGGCCTTCTCGTGATATGCCCATTTTTGCAAGAGCAACGGCTTGTAACATTTTACTCATTGCGAAGATTATGTATGTGCTGCAAGTACTACGTCGTGCCCACATGAATGTTCAAAAAATTCACAGGGTGTGTGCTTTCTTTATTTGGAAGTCCGGATCAGAGCCGATGAGACGAGATAACCTTTTTCGACGCATTTCACTTGGTGGCGTAGGCTTACCACACCTCTTTGTTAGACAACTTGTGTCACGGTTTTTCTTTCTACGGAATCAGGAAAACCCTTTGTGCGTACAATGATACAAACAAAACTAGCATGTCACTTTCCATCATTTCTGGTCTCATCCGTTAATTTGAAACCTATGGCAACCGTAGGTTTCCTAAAAGAAGTAATCGATTCGGTTTACTTTTTATCCGCACGGTTTTTACGAGAATACCTTTCCGGTGTAACCAGAAAGGACCTTACAAGAGCACTATTGGACACACTCTTCCCGGTCCCGCTTTATAGGGCACTCTTTACTGCTGGTCCGGGTCAAGATGTGCTATGTCGAGTTAAGGCCCGTTCACACTCTTGCGACTGCTTGCGACCTCTTAAACCTGGGTTCCTTAAAAACTTCTTAAACCAGAGAACACACTGGCGCCATCTATTAGGAAGCAGTGTAAACTCGGCGGTCCGGAATATTTTTTTTTATTTCTCGCGCAATATCCTTTCTTTTTTGGCTCGAAAAACTTTTGTCAATGTTATAAACGAGCCTTTCTATGGGTATTACGCACATTTGACCTCGGAAATCCCGCAAAACCTTCGCTTTTGTGAAATGCAGTTCTAGGGTCACCGCATAGATAGCGCCACAATGTCAGTGTGTCCCCTCATTCTAGAAACATTTAAGAAGTTGTAAGAGATCTCGTCTCTCTCAGTCGTACTCGGTCGCAAGAGTGTGAACGGGCCTTTAAAAAGATGTATATTCCACCTGCAGTGAAAACTTTCTTTTTTAAGCTACACACTAATACGTTGCCCGTGAATGTATGGATGCAACAAAAATGAATGTTTGTTCCACGGTCAGTCGACTGCTTGCTGTGTAAACAACCAGAGAGTATTGAACATGCCTTCATTAACTGTTGGGATGCTATTTTGTTTTGGGATATCTTAAAGTGGACTTTGAAAAAGATTTGCCCATCACACCACACTCCATTCGTTTCCGTCCTGTCGACAAACAAGATTTTATTCCATACGACCTTCTTATGGTCATCGGGCTTTTTAGTATTCTGAAATCACGCATGGCAGTGAGACATGCAGACATTAACCCTCAGGCTGTAAATGTGTATATCAGTGAAAGTATCACCCAGATTAAGAGCATCTATGCTCCCGTAGAGCGGGCTCCAGGGTGGGTGCCAATACTGGATAACATCATCCAGATGAATAATTGTAACAGCTGTTTATGCTTTACCCATTTACAACTACTGTTTACCAGGATTAAGACAAAACAATTTAGAACTGTTTTTGAAACGTTCCCGATGTCTTTATCTGCTAGCTAGCGACTTGCGTATGCGGAAATATCAATACCGGTGACAAAGTAGCATGTTCCGTGCATGCGGAAAAGTGTGGGTGTCTTATGTGTAAAAGTGAAATACGTGTAACCAATGAGTAAAATGACTGACTTTATTGCAACTGTTCAAGCTGAAATTAAATGATATGAAGAAAAAAAAAAAGAGATGGGTGGCCGAGTGGGCAAGCGCACACCAGCTCGGAGCGCGTGGAGCGAAAGCTCGCGCTGCAGAACCCAGGGATTTTGGGTTCAATCCCCACCCATGTCCGTTTTGATCTGGATGAGCATTGTACCGGCGTGCGGTCGTGTATCACTACTGCGTGGTGCGCGTTAAAGAGCCCAGGCTAGTGGTTCTACCACTGGCTAAATTGCTCATCTACAGCTGAAAGACTCGTCGCTCGTTGAGGTAGACCAAGATCTAGGATGTATAAACATACACACAACCCAATTTGTTTTTTTCAAAAGGGAGCTTTCTAATTTTGTAGCGGAGGTAGACGTTGCTACTGAGCATATGCACCGCTAGCTTTCTCTGCACGATTCCAGGGATCGCTTCCGGAGGCCGTAAGCTAGCGGGATAGCGGGTGTGGTTGCAGCTTACGGTGACTTATCAGCATGCAGGTGAACGGAGTGCCCCTACACTCTTTCTTTTAAATACAATATTTTATTTTTACGCGGACTACCATAATACGCGCGTATTAGGAATAAAAAGTTGTGTTGCAGAATATTTTTGAAAATAATCAAAATTGTTTTTATTGTTTTTTGGGATAAGTGTACAACAAAAGTAACGTGAAAGTAATTTTTGTAACGTAACGGGTAAATTAATCCGTTACTTTTAAGCGAAAGTAATTTGTAACGGTAATCCATTACATTTGAGGCTCGATAATATGTAATTGAAATTCATTACATTTTTCAACTAAGGAGCACAAGTCTGCTCGCGACGTTTCGGCATGGTGACGTCACTCGCCCCGAAAAGTCACCGCGGTGCATTATGGAACGTTACATAAATCATGCACCGCGCGCTGAAGCCGACGGCGACGCCGTCGCCGACGGCTACGGCGATGCCGACGCTGCTCAAGCCGGAAAGGGGCGCCAAAGAGCTGCGCTTTAAAGGATTCTCGAAAGAGCCAATCAGAAGCGCGACTGTAGGCGATTCTATCAGTCAGCCGTCGATCACACTAGTCGAATCGACCCGGAAGTTTTTGCCGCTGTAATATATTTTTTTGACGGTTTATCAGTTTTAGTCTGGGGCCTTTGTACGAGATGCGGGTTAGGTTTTGGAGATTGTGTGAATGTGTTGTGCGTTGGGTCCGACCTTGGAGGTTTGTGATAAGGGGCTTTGCTTGCAATGCCGTGTACGAAATGAGCTTGGTGGTTTGAACCGAGGTGTACCCTGTGGGAGCCGAGGGTGAAAGACGAGGCAGAGAGCACGTGACAGGCGGCCCGCGGAGAAGACACGAGCTGGCGCGAGACATTTGCGTGCTGAGCGAGGCTGGTAGCTGGACAAGGAACGTCGAAGCCAGGCTGCCTAGCCTGGCCCATAACGAACCCCGGAGCGGTCCACCAGCGAAATCTGGAGCTAGACTGGTGGAAACGGCGAGCCCGGGCCATATGACCTGGGCTATGACGATCGGGGGTGGTTCCGCAGCGAGACTCGGGCATTGATAGCCCGGGACAGCCAGCCTACGCAGCGCTGGCGTGGGAAAGGCGATCCGCAGGCCTGGACACGGACCCCGACTGTGAGCTCTGATTGACGGGTGACAACAAGGGCCGGGAGGCCCGGACTACCGGCTCTCGACGACGGGCAACCGAGAGTTACAGTAAACCCAAATCGCTGTCTTCTCGTTGCTGTATGTCAATCCCTGGGTGACGGGCGGAGCGCATACCGATCGGGCGGGATTATTAGTAGTGGACCTCCGTAAAGAATTAAAATGGCGCCCAACGTGGGGCCCGTTCGGTATGCCTCTGCTTCTAGTCATCCCCAGGGAGTCCCATATCTTCGTTAAGCGCTTGTTCACTGACGCTAACGATGCCCGTTGAGACAAAGTATGTTGGAATTTTGGTGACTTGTCTCACAGCAGAGCTCAGCAGGTGTCTCCTCGAATCGAGTACTTAAAGGTCTCGAAGGACGAGGTTGCGGACACGCTTTCTCGGGTACCCCAGAATAGTGGTTGGCAGAAGGTGACGCAAACGGGGGAACACGAGGAGCGCGGTTAAGATGTAAGAAAGTCGTCTTCGAAGGCAGAGGAGAGGCACGGCAGGTTCGTTGGAAGGCAGGATAGCGACTGGCAGGAGGGAAAACAGCCAGGATTTATTGCATCTTTAGGATTTAGGCTTGGAGTGATGCGGTGAGCCAGTAGGCGCTTGTCGAGGCCCGGGGTGCAGATCGGTTTTTGTCAGTGGGTGTCGGAAAGATTGCAGGAATTGCAGTCGACACCGGGAACACTGGCGGACGAGATTGTCAGCGGGTGTTGGGTAAACTGGCGTAAATTGCAGTTGACACCAGGAACGCTGGCAGGCGAGTTAAGGAGCAGTATGAGTTGTAACCGCTGGGCCAAGACGGCTAGTTGCTTCGCGTCACTCCAACAATCCATGAAGGGCAGAGGCGATTTATAGGATAATTTCTCGACTTCACTCTGGCCGGTCGTGGCAGTGACAGCAAGACTTTTAATAAGTTATGTCGCGTCACGACCTGGCCGGGGATGAGGCGGTAGACATTTAGGTGGCTTGTAGTTGTCCAGCTTGCCTTGAGGCGTGAACGGTTTAAGCGGGCTTGCTCGCTGAGCTACCGCCCCCTCCGAGGACCGAGCAGTTCATAGAGCTCGTATGTACGTGGACGGAATGGGACGCTGACGTTTACATCGAGTAGCACATGGTATAAGTAGCCGTTGCGGAATGCGGGTATGGTATTTGGTCATCCCGCCACAGGCTTTGGATCTTTTCGCTTGCGCAAAAGATGGACTAGGTTTAGGCCATCGTTACCTGTTCTGAAGGAAACTCACGCTTGGAGCAACGCAGCTAGTGGTTTTGCCGCATCGCTTGCTCCAAGGTGAGAAGCGCACCCGAGGTATAAAGCCGCGAGCGTCGTGTCTTACTTCTAGGCTTACTCGGCGAGATACAAACGAGGAGGCTTGCCCGGTTCACATCCCTGACTTGAAAGGATAGGACCGTTGTCGCGATGGGGAAGACGTGTAACATGAAGTTGCGGTAGGACACAAGAAATCCCCTGTTCTTGGCGACCCACGAGCAAGCTCTGGAATGCAGACTTGCTGAGTTGGCCGCATGGTACACGAACCCGTCGGCAAGCTATGTGGCGGTAGAGGCTATGGCCACTGCCACATTCTGCGGCAGAGTATTTGTTCGCTGTGTGTTGTTTTTACAGTTTGTTCTGCGCAGAATAGCTTGTTGGAAAGACGGCCGTATACAGACGGCGTAACCCAGGAAGCCCACAGGGAGGGAAGACGGGACCATTCGTTTTCCCAAGTGCTCAGGGTGGCTGACAGTTGTTCGGCCTGACGAACGGTTCAGGCGGGCAGTTCTAAGCCAGCTGTGACCTCTAAGCGGAACGGGACAAGTCCGTCTGCGTCGGCCGGACCAGCTTAGAGCAAGCCCCCTGCTGCATCGCGGTGAGTGGGACAGCGAGCGACAGACAGGTCGGCATTGTCTGCCGGCTTCGCTAGCCACCACCACCTACACCGCTTTCGGACGCTGCAACGTGGCCACTCCGGCAACAGCAACAGCGGCCGCCCATGAAGCCCAGCGGCTCCCTGAGACCCATGAAGTCCCCCGAAGTCCGGGCCTTGAGGGGGGAGAGTGTGGGAGCCGAGGGTGAAAGACGAGGCAGAGAGCACGTGACAGGCGGCCGGGGGAGAAGACACGAGCTGGCGCGAGACATTTGCGTGCTGAGCGAGGCTGGTAGCTGGACAAGGAACGTCGAAGCCAGGCTGCCCAGCCTGGCTTATAACGAACCCCGGAGCGGTCCACCAGCGAAATCTGGAGCTAGACCGGTGGAAACGGCGAGCCCGGGCCATATGACCTGGGCTATGACGATCGGGGGTGGTTCCGCAGCGAGACTCGGGCATTGATAGCCCGGGACAGCCAGCCTACGCAGCGCTGGCGTGGGAAAGGCGATCTGCAGGCCTGGACACGGACCCCGACTGTGAGCTCTGATCGACGGGTGACAACAAGGGCCGGGAGGCCCGGACTACCGGCTCTCGACGACGGGCAACCGAGAGGTAAAGTAAACCCAAATCGCTGTCTTCTCGTTGCTGTATGTCACTCCCTGGGTGACGGGTGGAGCGCATACCGATCGGGCGGGATTATTAGTAGTGGACCTCCGTAAAGAAACCCACAACCCTACCTGAAAGTCCAAGTGAATGTGTAGTTTTCGGGAGACGTGTGGGAGATATTGTATATGTCTGTTGCCCCTGCTTTCGTCCGTCGTAACCGGCTTTTCAAAATGTGTAACATCAGCCAGCTGGCCTGCCTACTCTCTATCTTGATCTAGGGTCGTGTAACGATTCAAATATCTTAAATGGAATCAGTGATCACAGTGCGGTGGTTAGAAAGCTAAACGAATCCAAAGTACACGGAGCAGGTAAAGTTTACGCAAGATATTAAAGTACCAAAAAGGCAACTTTGATGCTATCTCCACTTAATTAGATACATATTTTTCAACCTTTAGATGCTTGTCAAACTCTTGTAGTCCAGACAATCTCTAGTACACCTTGTGTGGTAAGATATTTAAACCATTCGAAACATTTGTACTTTCGAGATTCCAACAGCAAAGAAAGAAATAGAGGCCCATGGTTTAGTTCCGAGATGCTTAAGCTCATAGGAAGAGCGAGGCGTGCTTATAAATACTTTGGGAAAATAGCTCTGCGAGAAATGAACAGCGGCTAAAATAAATTAACAATAGTCTAAAGGTAGCAATCAAAACAACAAAAAAAGTTATTCTTCGCTCGACAAAAGGAAGATATAAGTCAAAAGTCAAAGGTTTCTGGAAATATTTCAAGTCAAAGAGAGAGGACGGTATATCTGTCCCATTCTTAACTGTGAACGGCGAAATTATAAATCTGGTTAATCGGAAGAAGTTGTGTTTGAATTCATACGTTCATTCCCTTTTTTTCTCTTCTGTCCACCGTGGCGACACTACCGTTACAGATCATATATTTGAGTAGCCTTATGCATGAGTTTGATATTTATGCTGAGGGTCGCTATTTGTCTTGATAAAATATCACCAGTTGTCCATGCTCAACTGTGGCGAAACTGACGCGCGGTACTTATGTATTATATTTAAAATTTCGCTCAAAATAAGCTTGGTTCCACTAGATTGGAAGACCGCAATGTGATTCCAGGTTTTAAAACTGAGAAAAATTAAACTTCGAAAAAATTGTAGGCCTATATCTTTGCTGTAAATTGTTTGAACATAAATTATATAGTAGGATGTTCACATACCTCGAATCATGAAATTTTTTCCCACTTTCCTAGCATTGCTTTCGAAGTAGGCACTCATGTCAAACACAATTAGTGAAATTTTAACACTACGCATCCCGAGCTCTATACAGCAATAAACAAGCAGACGCAATCTTCCTCGATTTTCACAAAAGTCTCCGATGCTGTACTGCATAACCTTCAAGGGATTAAACGAGCCTCCTTAGACATAACTTAGAAGATTAAAAGCTGCATAAAAAGTTATCTTAACGGCGGTGAGCAATCTGCTGTTTTGAATGGTAGCAAGTCTTCACCCTTAAATCTAAGCTCTAGTGTGCCGCAATGAAGCATTTTTGGACCGTTGCTATTTTTAATCTGTCCAAATAACATTGTGACAGATATTCAGCCTCCGATAAAGTTTTTTGCAAACAACTGTGTTATTTTTTTTTAAACTCGCCGTCAACATAAAAGGTATTTTAAAGCGACATAGACAAAATAGTATATCAGAGTGACCTGTTGGAATGAGGCTTAATATTAAGAAGTGTAAGCATCTCTCATTTTAAAAAGGTGCATCAACATTTCCGGAAAAATACACTAATAACTACGACGATCCGTGGTGTCTCTGAGTATAAATATCTAGGCTTTTATTTTACACAGCCAATTACATGGAATAGCCACATTAAATGCACGATATGCAAGGCGGGAAGATACAAACTTTTTTCGTGGGAATTTTAAAGAAGCGCCAATAGATGTAAAGTAGACACTACACATTTAATGCGAAAGCATTAACTGTCCCATTGAGCAAACAAACGTCATCAGCTTTGAAGCCGTGTCAAACGGCACCTTCTCCTGTCCCAATGTCGTCTGTAGCATAAATCTTATCGATAGGCTCCTATTGGCTGGCGCGGGTTATCAAGGAACGAAGCTCCCATTGACTCTCGTGCGGCGTAGTTCCAAGGGACGCCACCAGAAAACCTTCGCCATGGCGGCGCAGCGCACGGATCGGCTGGAGAGCTCGAATCATTTGATTTAAAAGGTTAAAAAGCGCAACACAACATGGACAATAAAGACGCAAAGACGACAGGACGGGCGCTAACTCACAACTGATTTTATTAGAAACAACACTGCCACTTTTATACACAAGATCATACGCCAAACCACACTGCAACCAATCACCACTCTCACAAGCAGCTATCTAGAAACGTTACTTTTTTCTGAAGCAAAAAGAGAGAAGGCATGCTAACGCATTTGTCATCTTTCTTTTTGATATAAAACGCCTCTATAATCTCTCTCTCCGTCTTATCTTTTGATTTCTTTAAAAACTTTGTTTCAGCCAAAAGAGGCTTACAGTCAGCACATCGCCTGCAGTGGTCTGCCAGGTGTCCCCCCGCGTTGTTCTGCACAAAAAGATCATGCTCACGCGCCCTATCGTTAAAACAGCGCCCGGTTTGTCCAATATAAACTTTTTCACATCTTAATGGAATCTCATAGACAACATTGGTCACACATTCAGTGTACTGTACAGCGTGCTTTTTAGAACAGAGTGCTTTTTTTTCTGCCGTGTAAGCATCGAACACATTTTTGAGAGCTTGCAAGGGGCTGAAAAAACAACATTTACATCGTATCTACTAGCTATCTTTTTAATATTGTGAGACACTTTATGACAATAAGGAATCACATGTACACGTCTTTTAACTTTATTTGTCTGGCCGCCCCCTTGTAAGTTAGTTCTTTTTATTTTTTGAAGTAGGCTCTCACAGCAGCTCGAAATTAGGTTATGTGGGTACCCTACGTTTTTTCGCCTTTTTTTTCCGCCTTTTTACTTGCTGAGGGTACCCACTTAACGCTTCTTTAAAAAAAGAAAAAAAAAAGAAAAGGCTAAAAAACGTAGGGTACCCACCTAACCTAATTTCGAGCTGCTGTAAAAGCCTACTTTAAAAAAAAAACAAAAAAACTAACTTACAAGGGGGCGGCCAGACAAATAAAGTTAAAAGACGTGTAAATGTGATTCCTTATTGGCATAAAGTGTCTCACAACATTAAAAAGATAGCTAGTGATACGATGTAAATGTTGTTTTTTCAGCCCCTTGCAAGCTCTCAAAAATCTGTTCGATGCTTACACGGCAGAAAAAAGCACTCCGTTCTAAAAAGCACGCTGTACAGTACACTGAATGTCTGACCAATGTTGTCTATGAGATTCCATTAAGATGTGGAAAAGTTTATATTGGACAAACCGGGCGCTGTTTTAACGATAGGGCGCGTGAGCATAATCTTTCTGTGCAGAACAACGCTGGGGGACACCTGACAGACCACTGCAGGCGATGTGCTGACTGTAAGCCTCTTTTGGCTGAAACAAAGTTTTTGAAGAAATCAAAAGATAAGACTGAGAGAGAGATTATAGAGGCGTTTTATATCAAAAAGAAAGATGACAAATGCGTTAGCCTGCCTTCTCTCTTTTTGCTTCAGAAAGAAGTAATGTTTCTAGATAGCTGCTTGTGAGAGTGGTGATTGGTTGCAGCGTGGGTTTGGCATACGATCTTGTGTATAAAAGTGACAGTGTTGTTTCTAATAAAATCAGTTGTGAGTTAGCACCCGTCCTGTCGTCTTTGTGTCTTTATTGGCCTTGTTGTGTTGCGCTTTTTAATCTTTTAAATCTGTATGAACCAACTCGCCCAAACACAAGTTTTAACTCGGAATCCTCTTCATCCAGTTGATAGTAAGTAGACTGTACTACAGTCCGAGTTCTAGTACACAGTATTTATATGAAAGAAAGCCGCACCAGTATACGGTCGTGTCGAAACTAAAATATTATGTGGAGTACTCAGATTAAGCTCTCCTTTGTTTCCTAGTTCTGTTCTTCAAATCCAATTGAGCTTCGTTGCATTCCAAAACGTCTCAGTTTTACATTGTAAAAACCGTTTTACTACGTCATTAGTCATTAATTTACTTTTCCGAACATCCCTTCGCAGTGTTCGATTTCCAGAACAGCCGCCTCTCTGTTCGTTATTAATTGACACTGCTTCCTTCAAACATCCATATTCACAGAGCTCTATCAATCTCATATGTCTGTAAATCATTTTTGCCCTCCACCCTCAGAACGAAAATATGATTACAACCAACAGCACAATTCAATCAAGCACCACATTTTTGGGCGATCGTGTGCAAGTGAGGTTACCCCAACAAAACAAAAAGCAGTTAGAATGAAATGACTGCAGCTGTCGGAAAGCCACAGCCCAGAATCACCTGCGCTTCTGATCTCCGCCATAATTCTATGGGTCTTCCAGTCGTCGAGGCTCCCCGTACGCCCTCCATCGCATTAATCTGTGCTGCCGAGACGAAGGGCAGTGGAAAAAGGGGACAAGAGGCTCCAGCTATGGCACTACAATAGACTTATTTGGGACAACAAAGCAAGCACCGAGTTCCGAGCTGCGCTACCCAGAATCCCTTCTTGAGCTGGTGTGAATTTTATCTCGGGGATTTAGCAAACATTTCTGTGCGTCGTTACCAAGGCTAGCGTAGTGTCTACATTTTTGCAGCCCCGAAATGCTGCGGAAGCACGTACCTATGGCTTGCGTTTCATTCGCACGCGCTCCCGCGTAAAAAAGACTCCAGATGAGGCCACCCCCTCGGTCAAGCGTCGTTGCAGCGCACGGAAACTACGCTATGCTATAGACAATTACAAGAGTGGCACCCAGAGCCGTATATACAGAGAGTTCGGCCATTCATTCGGAAATATGGGACACAAATGAGGAGACGCCTTTAGCCGAAAGCATGCTGAACGTGTTCCAAAACGTCTTCACAAATTCCAATGTGGCCAACCAGAAGCAGGAAGTAACACCCTGGCGATGGTCGCAAGAGACAAAATTAATAAGTGCGTCGGAGCAACCCTCGGTGATTGAAAATATGGTGCACGTGATGTTTCAACCTCGATTATCCAAAATTATGGTGGAACAGTGCGACTAGTGGAACGATTGACATAGTCCGTACGCCAGGCGCCGAGGGTCGGTAATTCGCCGTCTGAGCGGTCATACACTGTCCGAGCAAAACAGAGCTTGAGCCGCACATTCGTTTTTTACATCTTTCTGCATAATCATGATTGAAATATCACGTGCCTTCTATTTTCAACCATGAAGGGTTACTACATGTAACTCTTACGCGCTTATTAAAACCATATACCTAAGATTAAAACTCTTTAATGCTACCACCATTAGGGGATTCCTTTCGGCTTCTAATTGGCCAAGAAATCATGCCAAGCCCTTTTTATGCGTCTGTTGCACGCCCTGGGCGTGCCCGCGCCTTCCATTGACCAAAATATCTTTATACGAGGCTTTGATGGCACCTGACTGGTGCTCCATGCGGGCAAGTATGCAGCGTGCGCGTGAACATAGCAATGGCAAGCATGTAAATGCACGCACTTCCCATCACGAGCAGAGATATGGCGGTGGCCAGATGCACTGCTTGCAATCGCCTAGATGGGTAGAAATTAAGAGGGAGGAGAGGATGAATGCGCGCGGGGACGTCAGAACACGGAGCTCTGGTTGGAACGATTAGTTGATAGATGCAAAGCTAGCTGCCGTTGTCTCTACTCGCTGTTCGAACGTACTCGAACGCAAATTCTAACGCCGAACGCCGGCGTTCGGCATTCTAGTTCGTTCGAACAGCGAGTGGAGACAAAATTAGCTAGATTTGCGTCTATTCACTTTGTTGTGGTAGGTGTCGCTACCATTCGTTTGTATATATATATGAGAGAGTAAAGAGGCAGAGGAAGTTACTTGTTTCGTTCCACCCGGACCAGGCGCGTGTGTATGTTCGTTCCTCTCTGGCCTCGACGCTCAGCAACATGGCAAAAAAATGTAACTACCCGCCGCGAGAAGTGGAGGAGCGGCTCATTCGCGACCGTTTTGTGGTGGGCTTGCGAGACACAAAGCTGTCGGACAGACTGTGCCGAAACACGAAGCTTACGTTGGACGAAGCTCTCATTCAGTTCGGCAATACGAGGACGCAGAGAGGGAACGGAAGCTGCGGGACTTGTCGGTATCCACAGCCATGGCAGCTTCAACAGAAGCAAAAGCGTTCAACATTGACGCGGCAAAAATTGCCAAGAACCGCCTGCCAAGGCCGAAGCAAGCAAGCGGCAACGCAGCGAGTGCATCTTCATGCGGCTTTTGCGGACGTTCTCCGCATCCGCGCTCAGAGTGCCCTGATAACGCTGCGCAATGAAACAAGTGCCACAAGAAGGGCTACTTCGCGGCTGTCTGCCGCGCCAAGAACAAGTTGGCTTCGCTGGAGCTTGGTGCCGTCCGTTTTCCGTCCAAGGCTAGAGCGAAGTTTGTAGACGTGAACGTCAACGACGTACTGCTGAGCTTCAAGGTTGACAGCGGAGCGGAGGTCACCGTCGTCCCCATTACGTTTTCGGGGATACCAGCTTGCCTGGAGCCCCAAGAAGGGGAGTTGACAGGACCCGCCGGTCAACCGTTGGACGTGCTAGGAACGTTCATCGCGGCCTTGGAATGGAAAACTAAGCGCGTCAATCAAAAGCTCTACGTGGTGCGTTCGCAAGCTGTTCCCTTGTTGGGATTTCCGGCAATTCAGGCGTTGGGCGTGGTCAAGTTTGTGGATCACCTTCCGGAGCCTTCTGCCGAAAGCTGTCCTAGTGAGCCTGACGGGACTTTGTCGACGCAGCTCTTTCAGGGTTTCGGAGAACTTCGGGAGCAATACACAATTCGTCTTCAGCCGAACGCAGTACCGTACTCGCTGCACGTTCTGCGAAGGGTCCCGATCTAACTACGCGATGTCGTAAAGTCTCAACTAGACAAGATGGAGGCCTAACGCTTAATCCGAAGAGTAACCAAACCGACACCGTGGTGCGCGGGCATGGTAGTGGTGCCGAAAGCTTCGGGAAGCTAGCGCATATGCCTGCACCTGACTCGACTGAACCGGGCGGTGCTGCGTGAACGTCACATCCTGTCGATAGTGGATCAAGTGCTTGGACTTCTGGGCGAGGCGCGAGTCTTCTCGAAGCTCGACGCCACGTCAAGTTTTCACCAAGTGAAGCTGTCAAGTGAATCCTAGGAACTCGCAACGTTCATTACCCCGTTCGGACGGTTCTGTTTTTGTCGGTTGCCTTTCGGGATTACCTCTGCGCCGGAATATTTTTAACGCCGGATGTCATACATTCTGGAGGGCCGAGATGGAGTTTTCAATATGATTGATGTTATTCTAGTTTTTGGTACGAGATGGTGTGGAGCACGACACGTCTCACACAGGTTCCCGACCGCTTAAAAAAAAAAAAGCACATCTGACTCTGAACAGGCCCAAGTGCAAGTTTGGCGTCACCAGTGTTAAATTCCTTGGCGTGGTCGTCAGCCAGAATGGCATTATGCCAGACCCTGAGAAGGTGGAGGCTGTGCAGCACATGGAACCACCGGTCGACGTCGGAGGTGTCCGCAGACTGTTAGGCATGGTCAACCATGTAGGTAGGTTTCTGCCACATCTGTCTGACGCCACGGCGCCTATTCGAGAATTGCTGAGCAAGAAGAGTGCGTGGGTCTGGGGACCAAGCCAGCAGGCTGCCTTCTAGAAGTTGAAGACTATGCTCTCTTCAGACATTTGTATGGCTTGTTACAATCCGGAGCACCCGACCATAGTGTCTGCTGACTCCAGCTCTTTTGGTTTCGGGGCAGTCCTGCTCCAGGACCAACCGCCAGGCGAGCGTTGGCTAGTGGCTTTTGCTTACAGAGGTACAGCCAGACCGAAAAGGAGACGTTGTCAGTGACATGGGCCGTGTGTCGCTTCGATGAGTACGTCTGGGGACTGCGGTTTACAGTGGAAACCGATCACCAGCCCTTTACTGGGTTGCTTGGCGACATGGACGTGTACCTTCTTCCTCCACGAGTTCAGCGACTGAGGATCAAGTTGATGCAGTATCAGTACCAGATCTTATACGTTCCTGGGAAGCTCCTGGCAACGGCCGACACCCTGTCCCAAGCGCCGTTGAGCCGAGAAAATCCATCGACCTGCGACAGCCTAGAGTTGTACTTCCACTGCGTGGTTCACGCAATCCAAGAAGGTGCGCCCGTCAGCCTTGAGGTGGTTCGTCGACAACAGTCAACAGATGGCGAGTGCACAGCACTGGCAAAGCTCTCTGACCAACGCTGGCCTCAGAAGACCAAGGTTCCGTGTCACCTAATGAAGTACTGGAACTACCGCGGAGAACTAACCGTTTGTGACGGTGTGCTTCTCAAAGGAGGACGCCTCGTTATTCGTGCATCGCTGCGACCTGAGGTCCTGCAGGCCATTCACGAGGGACACAAAGGAGTGAACCAATGAAAGCATGGGTTTGAGACACGGTGTGGTGGCCTAGTATCGGCGATCAAATCAAAACCATGGTCGAGGAATGCGAGCGCAGCGCATCGACGAGAGTACAGCGGGCTGAACCTCTCATGACGTCGCCTCCAACAGAGCTACCATGGCAACAGGTGGGAGTCGATTTATTCCACTTGAACGGCCAAGATCTTCTACTGATGGTGGACTATCACTCACAATATCCTGAAGTAATGACACTGCGAAGCACGTCAAGTCAAGCCGTGATCTCTGCAGTAAAAAGTGTCATGGCGCGTTTCGGGATCCGTGAGGTACTTCGTAGTGACAACGGACCACAGTTTGCCTCCCACGACTAGATTCGCGGAAGACTAGGATTTAAGCACGTCACTGGCAGTCCTGGATTTCCGCAGTCAAACGAAGAACTAGAGCGTACAGTCCGGACAGTGAAGGACCTTTCGGTTAAAGGCCACGATCCGTTCTTGTCACTTCTCATCTATAGAGATACTCCTGGCATCTTGGGTTTTAGCCCTTTAGTTTTAGTCGCCGGTCTCTACACACTTATCATTCCAAGTGGAACTCACTGCTTTGACGTCCCAGGGCGCTCTCGTCTCCTCTATCCCCAAGGTTCTACGTGCATAGGTTTATAAAACAAGACCATGATGCAAGGCTGGTTCTACTCAAAATTTCTGCCGTATATCAGGTCGGCGAGATTCGTCTGCTTTCACCCAGATGCCCTCCGTCTTTCTATGCGCAAAAGCGTGTTTTCCAAGTCGCTTAAGTGATTTCGTGTCGTGATCGACTCCCGAGGCCAAAGTGGTCGGGAACATTAAGGTGCGCTGGTTGGTACTCTATTTTTTTATACATACCGGTCTTTATTTGGACCCCAGACAAGCCGGCTTTAGACGAGTCTGCTCTTGGGCTGGCAAAATGGCCCCGGTAAAGGCGACTGGGTGACTCCGAAGAGGCAGAGAACTGAAGAAGCTATGATTAAGAGCTACAAATACCTCCCGTATTTTGCATCTAGAGCTTTGTTTTAAACTGAGTCGCCTGCTCGCTCCTGAGTTTTACCAGCACTAAAGACGATGCTAATGAGGGATCGTTTTTACGTGCAGGCAAATAGGAAGAAAAGTTGAAGGTATCATCGGCAGGGCCGCGGGCGGGTTATTGACTTTGAACTTTTTAGTTTTCAAACACGTACCTTGGTAGCACCTTTCAAATTGACGTCAGGTGCAAAAGGCCTATGCACAGCGCATGTTCGCCTGCTTATTTTGTTGGAGTTGTTTGATGTCAAAACGCCTCGCTGTGATTGGCTCTCATTGAAGAATAGTGGTAAGACATCGCAGCAAGCTGCCTTGACTTCCACGTCTTCAATCAGAGCCAATAAATCTCGTCCTTCTGATATCACCACGAACCCTGAAAAAGAAGCACACAAACTTGAAGTACGCATAGGGCGTTTTCGACAACGCTTCTTCATCCCCGGTAAGTCGCGTTCTCTCATAACTGATGACCAGAAGACAATTGCTTATTGACGGCGCGTTTGGTCTTGATGAAGTGCATAAGCATGGCGAGTGGTTCCGTTGACGACATAATTTAATAAGTACGAACGGACACGTATTTCGGACGAATAGACACATAGTATTCTGATTTGTTTTTGGGGTTAGGCCCGGCTGCATTTAGTACATCTGCTGGGGCCAGACCGCCGCAGGCGGGTTGACTATAGGTAGTATTCTCTGGCGGCCATAGCTGTGTGCGCGACTGCTGAGCGCGTGCTGAGCGCGTGCTGATAGCGAGCTTCCACAGTTCTTTTGTAACGTGCATTCCGCACCCTCAAGATTGCCGGTCTTGGCAGCCTATTAATGTTGGCTCGTTCTGAGCATGCGCTCTAGACAGTACCCACAAATATGGCGCCCAGTGAATACTCCTTATTCAAGCGCTGTATCATCTGCACTCCAAATAAAAGGCCCGAGGTACACCTAAGCACTTGTTACGAGCTGTAAATGCGAAAGCATGCACGCCGCTCTACCGCTCCCTTTTTTCGTCTGCGGCGTACTTGCGTCGACGGTCGAGCGCATTCACTGTCCTCAGCGCGATAACCTTGCGCGTGGAGCGGTGGAGCCGCTACCTGGCGCACACGCAGCGCAATGGGGTGGTGGTCGTTGAAACTGACGCGAAGCGGCCAATGGGAGCCACGTCGACACGCGCCAGCCAGTGGGACCGAAGCAGAAATCCATCAGCTTCACTCCGCTCCTTTGGGATAGGGGGAACAAGGTGCTGTTTGGCTAGGCATTTCGCGTGATTTCATAGCTGGGAGCTGGCTTCACTAGCAGAAAGAATTTTAGGTTCCGTTTGGCGCGGCTTCAAAGCTGATGACGTCTGCTGGCTTCATGGGACAGTTAATGTTTTCGCATTAACAGGTGTGCGTATAAAATGCAAGTACCCGGCGAAGATGCTGCGCGTCGGCGACTACTCCGGCTGGCGTAGTCGATCACAACGCAAGAGAACTGGACCGAACTGTTAAACGCTGCCATGCGCGAAAAATTACATGTGGTAAAGGGTCCCACAACGAACTCCGGCGGGATTTCGAACAGGAAAGACTCGAGTGGAAACTAATGTCACGTTGAAACTGCCCTATTCAGATATACATTTTTTGTCGATTTCAAGACTTTAAGCGTGCGTCTGCACAGCTGACAGGCGCTGAAGGTGTCAATGCACGGCGCACGTTGATTTAATTATCTTCACATGGACAGCTTTCTGCACAGAAAGGCTTACAACCAGTGTAGGGAGTATTCACTGGCGGCCATATCTCTGTGCGCGAATTCTGTGCGCGTGCTGATGGCGAGCTCCCACAGTTCTTTTGCAACGTGCATTCCGCACCATCGAGAGTGCCGGTCTTGGCAGCCCATTGATGTGAGGTCGTTCTGAGCATGCACTCTAAACAGCACCCACAATTATGGCGTCCAGTGAATACTCCCTATAGGGCGTATTCACCGGCGGCCATAGCTGTGTGCGCGGCTGCATAAGAGCGTGCTGACGGCGAGCTTCCGCAGTTCTTTTGCAACGCGCATTCCGTACTTTCAATATTGCCGATCTTAGCACGCTATTAATGTGAGCTCATTGTGAGTGTGCGCTCTAAACATCGCCCTCAAATACGGCGTCCAGGGAATACCCCCTCCCTATAGCTTACATCTGCGTGGACACAACCAAACAACATTGCATTGAGTTTTGACGACAATGATTAGATAGAAGAGAAAGAAAATTGAAGGTTGGGCGCTCGTTCCTGGTCCCTTCTCAATTTGGTGCGCTTTGATCGCATCCTCTACAAACGAAATAATTTTTCGTGGATCGTATTCTATTGTCGTCTGCAAGTACGGCCTCTCCGCACCGCCATCTCGCAGCTGGTGTGGGTAGATCGTCTGATAGACAAGCATTGCTGAGGTCTACCCACGGTTTCCAGACTGTTTCCCAAACAAAGCGTTTTTATCCACGGTGGCCAGACTATTTGGTGCTACACTGTCAAAAATAAGCTTCCGCAGTGCTCCAACTTTGTATAAGCGCACGAGCACATGCGAATGAGGCGAAACACGAAGCCACGTGCTTAGCAGTGCGGGGCTGCAGCATTGTGAAAGCTGCGCTAGGCTTGGCGGTGCAGCAGCAAATAGTTAACGTCAAGTTGTTTTTGTATGTTTTTGTATCTTTAGGGCACGAACTTGTGCCGTTATTTTTAAGTATGAATTGAGTACGCGCCCGCTGGGCCCACTCTCCGCAGCGTAGGATCTACTAAAGCTGTAATGTCTACAAAGCTTTGGATTAGAAGGCCAACCGGTACACCGTGGAAAGACAAATAAATTGCACCAACCAGCTCTATTCGATTATAATGTTTTCTTAGGAATATTGCCGGCAACTGATCCTGGCATGATAACTACTGAATTTATTTTATTTTGCTACAGTCTACTTTTTGAGGTCACACTAACACTATCTTTATGCTCGCCAAAGTTTTGTTTTTACGTGACATATAAGAGCCCAACTACCCAGAAGACAATTTGCGGGTCGAAATCCGTTTCCTTTCCGCCCGAAAACCACCGACCCTGAACCGTTTGAGTCGCGCTCACTCCCTCCTCCGTGGTCACGTGCCATTTTTTGTTGTTCTGACACAACCACAAAATATAATCGAAGTCGTGGGTCATCAAAGGCACACACTCAATACTAAAACGAAAAATTATTATCGTAACTATTTTGTGTCGCTTCTCAAACCTGGAATTATGTAGATTAAAAAAAAAAAAAAAACGATGCACATAGAACCGGAAGCACTTTGTGCATTTTCTGCGTGAATCGCACGCACTCTTTTCTCCGGGGTCACGTGCCGCTCTCTGTGGTTTAGACAAACAAAGCAAATATTGCCGCGCGCAGGGTCACGGACTTGTAGAAAGTTCTCGTTCATTCTTGCTGCGGCCATAACTATCGTTCATCCTTGTTTTTGTTGTTCTAGAAAGTGCTTGTTCATTCTCGCCCCAAGCGCGCTACGCTCGAACCTTCTCCGCCGAATCTTCGAGACAGTGACTCACTCTAGATAAGAGGCCGCCCGCGACCTTGTCGAGTCAGTTTCGCCCCAGCGCTCGACTCTGCTGTCTCGCCGACCTCGACGCTCGCGACGCTTTGTTATTATTTTCTATTCTCTTTTTGTTTTGGCACAAGTTTGCCACATTAAACGTTTATTTCTTCCTGTTCATTTCTTGTTTGTTGGTCACCACCCGTGACATTTTGGTGGAGGTGCGGGGTAACCGCATGCCCGTGCAGCGCTCCCCTCCGAGTTCTCGGAGTGCAAGTCCGAACACAAGCCCCCAAGAACCCAACGAGGACCAGACCGAGACCCGATTAAGTCGCCGGAACCTTGGCCTACCCCCGGAGTTAGGACCCTTGCCACCCAGGACCAGGCAAACAAGGAGGACGACGATGGCCAACCAGTCGGAGACCCCGGCCGCTCCAGCCGTCTTTTACCTGCCCGTCGTACCGCGGACGGCTGCTCCATTCCACGGCGAGCAATACGAAGACGTCGAAGACTGGATTGACCAGTATGAACGCGTTGCCCGCCACAATTGCTGGACCGACGAGCAGCGCCTGAACAACGTCTATTTTTCGCTTGAGGGTACCGCCAAGCACTGGTACGAGAATCATGAGTCCTCTTTGACGTCGTGGGACATGTTCAAGACCGATCTCAAGGCTACGTTCAGCAACCACCACCGCCGAGAGAGAGCCGAGGACCTACTGCGAACCAGAACCCAGGGCCCCAACGAGAGCGTCACCGGCTTCGTCGAGGATGTTCTTCGCCTGAGCGCCCGCGCCGATCCTCAGGCTACAGAGGAGAAGAAGCTGCGACACCTGATGAGGGGTGTGAAAAGCGAGATATTCGGAGGTCTCATACGCAATCCCCCGACAACTGTGGACGGGTTCGTCACGGAGGCGACGAGTATGGAACGTGCCCTACTAGCACGCGCCAGGCACTACGAGCGACACCCTGGCGTGACTACTCTGGCGACATCCGGATACAACCTTGGTACCGACCTCCCAGGCATCCGTGACATCATCCGTGAAGTCGTCCGGGAAGAAATCCGCAAGATGCTCCCCGCTATGGATCGCCCGTCCTCCCTTTCGCTCGCCGAGGTCGTGCGAGATGAAGTTCATCGGGCCTTCCAACCTGAGGTTCCGATCAACATGTCGACGCCAGAGGAGCCGACTTTGAGCTACGCCACCATGGCCCGACGACCGCCGCAAGCTAACCGCCAGGCCACGGCGCCACCCCGACGAGACCCTCCGATGCCACAGTATCCTCGACGCCACGAAGGGCAAGTCCAGGACGTCCGCCCGGAGCAACCCTCGTCGAGGAAGACCGACGTGTGGCGAACGGCCGACCGACGCCCGCTCTGCTACCACTGCGGGGAACCCGACCATGTGTACCGCCGATGCCCATACCGACGACTCGGGCTGCGCGGGTTCCACCCAAACGACCCGCGCCCCCGGTATGGTGAACGCCCTCGGGAGATCGACGAGTACCTGCGACGACCCCAGTCCCCCGAGCCTGCGTCCCGCCGAGAGTTCCGGTCGCCATCACCGCGACGTCCAGCTTCGCCGATGCACCGACCCCGACGTGAAAGCCTGTCACCCCTCGCTCCTCGCCGGGGAAACTAGGCGCGGAAACCCCTGGAGGTGGAGTTGCCGAAGACGACCGACGCAAAGAGCCTCCAAGAACGACGGAGCGCTCCCACTCCCCCGACGCCACGCATCGCTACGACGCCCCTGCAACGGTGTCCAACAACCTAAACGTCGTCATTGACGGCCACGACGCATCGGCACTCGTGGACACCGGAGCAGACTACTCAGTCTTGAGTGGGAGGCTCTCCCGCCGCCTTCGAAAAGTCATGACGCCGTGGGAAGGACCCCAAATACGAACCGCCGGAGGACATCTCATCACACCAGTCGGGAGATGCACTGCTCGCTTCGAGATCCACGGTGAAACGTGCCCTGTCAGGTTCGTCATTCTGCAAGACTGTTCGAGGGACGTTATCCTCGGAATGGACTTTCTCTGCGAGTATGGCGCCGTCATCGACCTCGGAACAAACCGGCTGACGCTACGAAAACCTGCTCCACCATCGGAGGAACCCCAAGCGACGTTACCCACGGTCCGAGTCCTCGCAAACCACGTAAACCTACCACCGCGGTCGAGTGTTTTCGTGCTTGTCGGGATCGATGAAGCTTCCTATGGCGAAGTTCTTCTCGAGGGAAACCTCCAATTGCTCCTGGGAAGAGGCATAGGTGTCGCAAGGGGAGTAGCTGAACTTCAGGATGGGCGGACTGTGGCCCTCGTGACGAACTTCCGAAACGAAACGCAACACCTCACGAAAGGTGCAGCCGTGGGCCACGTCGAGGAACTCCGAAACCCCGCCGAAATCACCGCGATTACTGACGAAGTCTCGCCGTCCCAGCAAGACAGTACGTCGCCAGCGCAGCTCGACATTGACCCTAAGCTTCCGGACCCTAAACGACGTCAGCTGGTTAACCTCCTCGCCGAATACCGCGACTGCTTTGCGACGTCGTCGAAGGTGCGCCAGACCGCGGTTGCCAAGCACCGCATCGTTACCGAGGACGACGCGCGCCCTGTGCATCGATCACCGTACAGAGTCTCCGCTAAGGAAAGGGAGGTGATCCAGCAGCAAGTTCAAGAGATGCTGAATGACGACATAATCCAACCTTCAAGCAGTCCATGGGCCTCTCCAGTCGTGCTGGTTAAGAAGAAGGACGGAACTCTTCGGTTCTGCGTGGACTACCGGCAGCTCAACACGGTTACGAAGAAAGACGTCTACCCACTGCCCCGCATCGACGACACTCTAGACCGGCTGCGCCACTCTCGATACTTTTCATCGATGGACCTGAAGAGCGGCTACTGGCAAATCGAAGTCGACGAACGGGACCGAGAGAAGACAGCCTTCGTCACGCCGGATGGACTGTACGAGTTCAAGGTGATGCCCTTCGGACTATGCACGGCACCAGCAACTTTCCAGCGTGTCATGGACACCGTACTGGCAGGGCTGAAGTGGCAGAGCTGTCTCGTCTACCTGGACGACGTCGTAGTATTTTCAGCTGACTTCGACGAGCACTTGCGACGACTCCGCACGGTTCTCCATGCCATACAGACCGCCGGGCTCACTCTCAAGCCGTCAAAGTGCCGGTTCGCCTATGACGAACTGAAGTTCTTAGGTCACGTGGTTAGTAACGAAGGCATTCGTCCAGACCCAGAGAAGACTCGCGCGGTCGCAGCATTTCCAGTGCCAAGAGACAAGAAGGCCGTGCGAAGGTTCCTTGGGCTATGTGCCTACTATCGACGCTTCGTTCGTGATTTCGCAAGGATTTCCGCACCGCTCACAAACCTCACGAAGGACGCCGAGAAGTTCGAATGGGCCGAGGAGCAGCAGCAGGCATTCGACGAGCTGAAGCGACGACTGCAGACGCCTCCTGTTCTTGGACATTTCGACCAGGATGCGGAAACCGAGATTCACACGGACGCAAGTAACGCAGGACTTGGCGCGGTACTGGTTCAAGTTCAAGAAGGCACCGAGCGAGTCATCGCCTACGCAAGTCGGACATTGTCCAAGGCGGAGCGAAATTACTCCACGACTGAAAAAGAATGCCTTGCGGTCGTCTGGGCAATCACGAAGTTCCGCCCGTACTTGTACGGGAGCCCGTTCCGTGTAGTCACGGACCACCATTCGCTCTGCTGGCTTGCTAACCTGAAGGACCCGTCAGGACGTCTTGCTCGTTGGAGCCTCCGACTACAAGAGTTTAACATGACAGTGGTCTACAAGTCCGGCCGGAAGCACAGCGACGCCGACTGCTTGTCCAGAGCCCCCGTCGAAACCCCTTCCGGCTGCAGCGACGACAATGACGACGAGAGCTTCCTAGGAGCTGTAAACGCCGACGACATGGCACGACGTCAACGGGACGATCCTGAGCTGCGCGCATTAATCGAGCACCTGGAAGGGGGTGGGGGTACCGTGCCACGTGTTTTCTCACGAGTACTGCCGACCTTCGCCATTCGACAAGGTGTACTCTACAAAGAGAACTTCGGCGACAACAGCACACCGTGGTTGCTGGTAATCCCGACCGACCTTCGGGAGGAGATCTTTCAAGCATGTCACGACGACCCGACGTCGGGACACCTCGGTTACAGCCGAACACTGGCCCGTATTCGTGAAAGGTATTACTGGCCAAAGCTCCCCAAAGCCGCCCATCTCTACACCCGATCGTGCCACGAGTGCCAGCGACGTAAGAAACCGCCAACGAAACCGGCAGGTCTCCTGCAGCCGATTGCTCCTCCGACCACACCGTTCCAGCAGATCGGAATGGACCTACTTGGCCCCTTTCCGCCGTCAACATCGGGAAACCGCTGGATAATCGTCGCCACAGATTATCTCACGCGGTACGCCGAAACGAAAGCTCTCCCTTCAGGGACTGCTGTGGAAGTCGCCAAGTTTTTCATCGAGTCCATCGTCCTCCGGCATGGCGCCCCCGAAGCCCTGATCACAGACCGAGGGTCATCGTTCATGGCACAGCTGACCCAAGAAATCATGCGTCTCAGCCACACCAGCCATCGTCGCACCACGGCGTACCACCCGCAGACCAACGGGCTCACGGAAAGACTCAACAAGACCATCGCCGACATGATTTCCATGTACGTCGACGTGGAGCACAAGACATGGGACGAGGTGCTGCCGTACGTCACCTTTGCCTACAATACGGCCGTACAAGAGACCACCGGAGTGACACCCTTTCAACTGGTGCATGGGCGCAGGGTAACGACAATGCTGGACGCTATGTTGCCCCATGAACCGGCTGTCGACGTAAGCGACGACGCCCAGGTGGTTGCCCAAAGGGCAGAAGAAGTCCGTCAGCTCGCCAGACTCCGGATTAAAGCCCAACAACGCGTCGACACTGGCCGCTACAACCTTCGCCGTCGGGACGTCCACTTCCAGCCCGGAGACAGGGTTTGGGTCTGGACTCCCATTCGTCGCCGTGGTCTCAGCGAGAAGCTTCTCAAACGCTACTTCGGACCCTACAAAATCATCCGACGCCTCGGCGACCTGAACTACGAAGTTTTACCCGACGGAACGCGCCCATCTGCAAGACGCCCGCCACGACCCGAGGTGGTGCACGTCGTCCGGCTGAAGCCGTATTACGAACGATAGAACTTCCCACTCTCGTCGACGGGTGAACTGTGAACTGTGAACTGCGACTCGCGATTCTGCTGCCTTTTTGTTTTGGATTTGTTTTTGTTTGTTGTTCTTCGTTTTGTGCTGCATCGGGACGATGCACTTTTTAAAGGGGGGGGGGGGATAATGCCGCGCGCAGGGTCACGGACTTGTAGAAAGTTCTCGTTCATTCTTGCTGCGGCCATAACTATCGTTCATCCTTGTTTTTGTTGTTCTAGAAAGTGCTTGTTCATTCTCGCCCCAAGCGCGCTACGCTCGAACCTTCTCCGCCGAATCTTCGAGACAGTGACTCACTCTAGATAAGAGGCCGCCCGCGACCTTGTCGAGTCAGTTTCGCCCCAGCGCTCGACTCTGCTGTCTCGCCGACCTCGACGCTCGCGACGCTTTGTTATTATTTTCTATTCTCTTTTTGTTTTGGCACAAGTTCGCCACATTAAACGTTTATTTCTTCCTGTTCATTTCTTGTTTGTTGGTCACCACCCGTGACAATATAATAAATCTCGTAGGTCACATATAAAAAAAATATATATATATATATGATACCCATTTTGTGACTTCCAGAAGCTGCAAATGCCTTAACCCCACCCCCTCCCCCCCCTCCCCCAAAAAAAGAAGAAATAATTAAATAAGTAAAAATGAAGTTGCACAGCGAACCGGAAGCACATTGTGCATTTTCTGCGTAATTCTCGACATGTGGTACGGCGGGAATTGCAGGGCTGGACGGCTGAACAATGCGAACTAATTGACGGTGGCGGACGACGGGCGTGGGACCTCTCTTCATGCGGCTCGCGATACCGGCGAGTCTGTCTAGCTTCGAAACAGAAGTATTTTTCCGATCAAAACAATTAGGATCTATTCCGACCACCAAGCTGATTCGCACGAAGACGTCCGCGAGTCGTCGCCCCTTCTCCTTGTTGAAGACATCGCTCACCTTGCGGACACAAATAGGTGAGAGCTTGAAAAACGCGCAAACGTCAAGCACGATGTGCTTGACTTTGGCGTTTTTAAGGCGACGTGCGGCGTGCGCACGTTTCGCCTGTTTCCCACAACAGCAAAAATAGAAAGGAAAATAATAAAATAAAGAAACGCGATCGGGTGTAGTTACGTGACTACCGGCAACACTCTCCGCCTCTAAATTTCATCTTCCTCCCCGTGTGGATACACCTTAAAGTGTATCCACACGACGGACCGGGCCGCGGACGTGATCACGTGATGCGCGGCCCGCGGGCGGCCCGGCTGCAGTGAGCATCCACACCGCGGACCAAAAGAGCAGACGACAGACTGAACGGGCCGGTCTAACACTCTACCTCACAGCTCCCCCAAACGCATGCAGCGAGCTGCTTTGAGGCTATTTGTAAGGAGTCAAGATGGAGGTTGAACGAAAGAGACGTTTGGCCGCGGTGGCCCTGGCGTTTAAAATTGAGGATGACGACGACTTAAGTGAACCGAAAAAGGCATGGGGACATCTTTAGATGATTATTTGGGTAGTCGTCGCGACTATTGTCCCACGGAGCGGGGAACTGCTCCATGAGCGCGATGAAGTAAAAAGTTGCATCGTCGCACAACAAAAGGTTCGTCTTCTTCGTCTTCCACAGTTGGCGCCAAAAGAAAACGACTTTGGATTTGAATTCCAATCCAAACAACAAAAGTCAGCTTGTTTCCAGACTTAGCGCTTCAATTATACTTAAAACGCCGCGGTCCGCCGCCAAGGTCCGGGCGAGAAAAATCGCTTCTTATTTCTCACAAGCGCGGGCCGTGGACCACCGGCGGACCTCAAAAACCGGTGACGTAAGATCACATGATGCGCGGCCCGCGGACCAAAAGAGCAATTTGGTACGTCGTGTGGATACACCTTTATGGTTTCCCTTCGTGACGTCACAACTAGGATTTGCCTCGCCGTGACGTTACCTGTTGTTATTCTGGCTACTTACGATCGGGTGCGACGACGAGTGCGATGGTGTGTTCAAAAAGCACAGTAGAAAGTAGGAGCCATCGCAATTTGAAACTAACACCGTCAAAGTTGACAATCTGACAGCGCTCATATGCCCATGGTTTGTCCAATCGTGAAAAGCTGACCACAGTTACGCTTTTGGCCGCGTACATCGCTAATACCCGTGCCACACGGACATGGCAAATGCCATTCAGGGCGAATCTCATTCGATCCCGAAGATCCAAACTACACTGCCTTCCAGTGAAAAGATATGCAAAATTGTTGACGAGAATAAAGAAATTCGGTGCGCAAATACGCGGTGACGGAGGACGGCGGAGCAACGCAAAATATGAGTAAGTGTTTTTCTCTTGCCACTAATATATTACGATAGGTGACCTATATAATACCGTAAGTGATAGGTCACATAGTAATCTATCATGGGCGTCCGCAGAAATTTTTCCAAGGGGGTGGGGGGGTTCGGGGGGGGGGGGGGGGGGGGCAAACTAATTCCCATCCACGGGAATAGCCTGGCGGCACCACCATGAGGGGTCGTTTCGTACGCTTGGCCTTATTATAGTCCAGAAAGTTAGAGAAGCTCTCCTCCAGTAACCTCGTCCCACATACAACACAATAAAAGTATATTTATAGAATTACAACCTACAAGGTTATATAGAGGTTCGTAGTCATCATTCCAATTTCGCTGATATGAAATTAGAATAGTTAATATGACTTGAAACCTATACACACGCTGACTTTCTCGTTACCTTATGACTTCGGATAATTATTTCCACACCAAAACGTACTGCCCGTTGTTTTAAAACCCATGGTTATGAGATTGTTATTGCAACACAATTGTTTTTAACCCTAACGTAATACCGCCTTTACTGTGCTACATAATGAGCAGCCCCGGTGAGAAAAGAAAATAAACTGTAGAAACGGCAACTTTCCACAGCACAGAAAGAAGGCACACTTCATGCCATTATGCAGCATAGCATACAATTTGTTAAATAATAAGTTAATGAAGGGCAGCAATTCCGTCCCACATGTGTTGATGCGCCTCGCAAAGTGGAGGGCATTTCGCCGCGACACCACCTGCAGGAATGATCAAACTAGGCTAAATACGAACACACGGTATTCGCTCGGTGTCCGCTAAAGCATGAAGCCCTCAATGAAGAAGACAATACGCATTACAGAGTTGAACAGATTGGTCTACAGCTTAAGGTCACAACAAAGGCGGTTCGTTTCGATCGCAATGGTACCCAGCAACGGTTTCCAGCACGCCACCCGTCGCCATGATTGGTCCGTTCGTTACCATGGAGCAGACATTTGAAAGTTGGTTTTGGCATTACCTTAATTTACCATTTTTAATGGGTATTTTGAATTTCCACTTACTAAATAGCTTGTTGGGAACAGTAAATACATGGTACTCAAAAAATGTAGTTATATGTGTAGCTAAAAACACGCCGAAGTACCATTTAACTGGTGTGGGTGCAGCTCTCTCCCCCCTCACAATTCCAAGGGGGGGGGGGGGGGGTAACTGCTTCCCCCCCCCCGTTTCTGCGGACGCCCATGTGATCAATAAAGGTTATGCAAAGGAGTCACGTTCAGACTTTTGCCTGGTGATGCCCACAGGCAACAAAGCGATATCTTGCAAGCTTACATGACGATTTCTTTTTTTTATTTTTTTGTTTCAGAACATCTTTTTTTATTTAATCTTGTTAAGCTATAATATGTATTGAAATATAAATGATTCAAGCAATGCGTGTATATCTCGTGAATAAAGTGGTTTTAGAATGAGTTTCCTTGACTTCTCTGTCTGCAGCCCTGAAACACTAGTCTTGACTAGAGTTTCTGGGCTGCCGGCACAACACAGACCACATATAAACAAAGAAATATGAGCAAGCATTTCCTAGTAGTGACACACGACCGCACGATGCTACAATTCTCATCCAGATCGAAATAGGCAGGGTGTGGATTGGACGCAGGATTCCTGGGTTCTGTGGTGCGAGCCTTCGCTGCACGCGCTCCGAGCTGTGGTCCGTTAACACACTCGGCCGCCGATTACCCCAGGGAATCTTGCCATCTGTGCGTTCTTTGCCGCAAGAAAATTAGTGCAAGGCAAATTTGGCATTCAAGGCGTTGCACTTTCCCTCGTCGTCTTTACTTCCCACAGTTTGCTCGAGTGGAAGTATTGCAAAAATAAGCGATACCGCGACAACTGTTTTTCGTCGACAGCTCATATTGCGACCAAGAAGAAGTGACATTCAAATTGTTTAGTAAGCTCTTACCAAAGCAGAGAACGAACGGGTGACGAATTATAGATATCCCAGATTAAGAAAATAAATGAGCCATTGTCTTGTAAGACTGAACAACCCGTATTCACCAGCGTTGGCTAACTAGAGCTGCCTAAGAGTTAGTAGCACACCAGTACTCAAGAGTAATACCCCATTCACACGGTCAGCAGAAAGGTACCTTTAAAGGGGTACTGAACCAAGGAATTTAGTGTCCATAATAAGTAACGAACGTTCTTCCCACGAGCCAGCAGTCACCGGTGTGCGCGAGCACACGCAACAAAAATGACGTCAAAGGCCTCCATTCGCGGTTAAGATGTCAGTGAAATGTATGGGCTTCGGGCCAAAGGAGAAGCAAGACAAGTGTTTTACCTACACAGTGGCGTCTGGTGTAAAAGGTAAGCGATTAATTGGTCTAACAAGCACGTAGCTTTCACTTGTACAGACGAAAAGCGTGTCTTTATTCTCCTTTGGCCCGAAGCCCATACCATTTCACTGTCCTCTTAAGCGGGAATAGTGGTCTTTGACGTCATTTTTGTTGCGTGTGCTCGCGCACACCGGCGGCCGCTGGCTCGTAAAAAGAACGTGCGCCACTTATTATGGGCACTAAATTCTTTGGTTCAGTATCCCTTTAACATAGGTCCTTTTGCTATCGGCGAATCAGCCCGTGCTCCTGGGTCGCGAGCACACGCCACACGCGGAAGGCCGTGAATTGATTGGCCGCAGAGAATAAAGGTCCCTTAGCTGAAGGCACCTTTACGGTCGTGTGAATGGTGGCCTTAAATCAGGAATCGGCGATTAAAGATATATCATACTCTCTTTGGTTTCTCAAATGTACACTGATACTTAAAAAAAAAAAGAAAAAAAACTTTTTTTGGTGGTTCGATATGAGACACGTATTTCATTTAATAATTTTACGGGATAAATATTTTTAGCGCAATATTTACGCCGGGACACGCGATATGCCTGGATGTCGTGGTCCCATCTATGTCCCACTCAAAGTCCCTAAATGTTCCCAAAGAAATGAATTCCATTCAGTCCCCTTACGGTAAGTCAATCCCGCAGAATCCAATTCCGATTACATTCTCTGCGGCTTACCCGAACAGCGGAAGGGGCAGGACTGGTAGTGCAACCATTCTTCGGGACGCTAAGCGAAGACCGAGCTTTCGTCACTGCTCGGGGAAGGCCTGCGCATGTGCAGAACCATTTTTGAAAAAAAGTCCATTCTGGGTGCTACGTTCTGGCTCCTGGCTGCTCTCCCTTAGGACCACTTCAAAGATCGCCTTACCTCGTAGTTGGCGTCTTCTCAACCTTCCGCTTATTTTTTGCTTTATATCGTTATTTATTTCAGTGAATTTTTATTGTCTGTAAGTATATTCATTTCGTTCTCTTTGCTGAATTTTTATATTTAGTATTTCTGTGAATATTTCGGCGTTTTCGACGCAGGCGTCGGCGGACGTTCCGCCGCTCCTTACACCGCTGCCGAGGTGAGTACTGCCGTCGTCACCACACTATCGCGCTATAAACTTGAATGTTTGATCGGCATGCTCTCTCTATAAAGCTGTTTCGAAAGTCAGTGCACATGTCATCAGTGTAGGCAAAGCGACGACGTAGAAATCGCTATATGAGAGAAGACTGACCTTCGACGTGGGCGACCGCGCTCGTTCTGCTGAAATGTGAACGTAGGGCTCTCCAGCACCGTTAGCTTGCTGATAATGCAGGACGCTGCTTTGACGTCGCAAATGCTTTGCCCTTCGATGTCTGCATCATTAGAAAAAAATAATACGGGAAATATCCCTGCAGTGTTAAACTTGTTGCCACATGTTCCACCTAAAAAAATTATCAAGCTGCAGGCAGGCTGGTGTATGTTGATCATGATGTTAAAATCCTTAGACTGGGAACGAAAAATGGAAAAAAAAAGTGTAAGACAGAAAAAAGGGGAGACTACAAACGTCTCGAGAAGTTTGTCCTGTCCCATTATTTCTGTCCTTTTACACTTTTTCTTTCATTTTTCCTTCCCAGGTTGAGGACTTTAACATCATGTACCATGTAACTAAACTACAGAGCATGAGCCATAATTCCCTAGTGCGGGACATGTTGTGGCAACAATGTAGCATGCACGTTTCCCGTGCACCACTATGACGGTACAAGTGCCATTTGCTGCTAGCTACGCGAAGGGTTCCATCATGCTCTAGAACAGCACACGCTTTGTTGCAAAAAACGCTCAGTTTTCACCCAAGTTTAGCACAAGCTGTCTGCCTAAATGACAAAGTTTCAGAGCTTCACTTTATTTCATTATAACGTTATAGGTGCCTTTCGAAAATTTTGATATAGAAAAATGGCTCCCCACGAGCACATAGAGATGAATGGCATAAGCTTGCAGGAAAGGGCCTTACTCCCTCACTGACACTTTCTATAAATTGATCATAACATTCAAATAAGATGGAAGTTATGAAACATTACCATCGGCTCCGGACTGCTAGCGCTACATTTAAGCGGACACGGAGCGTTTGGCAATTCATAGATGTTTTTGTTCTGTTTTCCGCAGTTAAAAAAAAAGAACTAAAAAAACATAAAGATTTCGGGGACACGCCATATTATTGGGCAGGTGTTGTAAGTTCAATTCCTGCAAGATGTACCATTTTAAGAAGGTTTTTGTATGCTCCTATTGTGTCACATATAGCTGGTAAAGCCGAAGTTTCTTATGGTGTTGATGCCGCATATTTTGTGCAAGGAACTTTGATGGTAGCTTGCAATATGAACATGTACCAAGGGGAAATAAACTTCTAATTCATAAATACTCACCGGAAGGTGAAATATGTACTCATGATTCTTGAGGCTACTGAACCCTTGCATTGTTCACATTTTGAAGAAAAAACAAGTGTTTATTGCCTCCAATTTCGTAACATTTATTTTCAAAAGAATTAGTAACAGCATACTAGATAGAATGATCTGTTGTCAACATATAACTTACCTTGAAAACAAATTGTGAAAAAGTCTGTCGTAATGAATGAAGAAAGCCTCATGGCTGAATACTTTCATCTTCGTATGAAGATGTTGTTAAATAAATTTAAAATTAAACTTTGAAATAAATCTAATTTATAGTATATCGCAGTTTTAAAAAAGATATAAAAGAACCGAAAACGACCGCACTTATCTTCATGTTCTCGTTGGTTTCGTCGGCTCTATACCATTTAATACCATGAACTACATGGGCCAAATAAACACATTGCTGTATATCGCAGATTAAGCAGCGCGGCCCAAATCGCTCCTGCAAAGCCATGGTTAGTAATATCCTCCTTTCCACTCGTCTCCTTTCAAGCGTTCGCTCTGCTCAAGTGGAAAGAGTTTAATGCTCCGCGGGAGGAGACTATCCTGTGTTTCTTATGTTAAAACGAATTATACTGCTAAACTCTCTACCACTTCTTAAACTTCGGAAGTTCTTGGAGTCCTCCTTGAAAGTTCGGGTGCAGCAGAGCCACTTTCTGTGAAGACCTCAGGACCCCTCCTCCGGTTTGAAGCCGACGAGTCGTTTGCGAAAATGTTATGTTGAATGTGACATAGTTTTAGTTATAGGAAAACTTATATATATATATATATAGGAAAGCCGTACTTGTCCCATTATCTTGGCGTCGTCTTTACGCTCGTCGCAAAAGTCGTCCTAGACCTCTAGAACCACCTCACTAGTCACATTACGTGAAAAACATGCCGCGTCGGTGTTGTGCCCAAAATATGGCCATAAAAATATGTCATCATACGTCTTCACCCTGATATCATCAAACGTCATCATACGACATCAGCGTGAAGTCACCGCCGGAACGCTGTGTGCGAAAAGTGCGCTTCGGACCTCATTTTACTTCGTTGTGTGCTTCGTGCGATCGACTGTGAGTCGATTGCGTCGACGTCTAGGGCCTCGACATCCGCAGCAGCGTCGACATATACGGCGGCTTCCCCAGGCAAACGTGGCCGCCCACGCAAATACGCCACCGTTAAAGGGGCAATGAAGTTATTTTTGGTAAAGGTTGTTTTTTATCTTATATTGTTTAAAATTTGTTAGTTCCCACATTTACCTTGTCCTATATTAAAAAAAAACGCATATTCTTCTCAGGGCAAGACAAAAACATCTGGACTCTTTTTTTCTCACGGATTACACTGTGTGGACCAACGAAAGCCCACAATACCAGCAGATTCCAAATAATTTTATTATAACTCGTTTAGAAAAGACTGATAGGTACAGACCAGATCAGACTCGTCTTTTTCATAGCGGGCGAAGCCATCGCTTGCAACTCGCCCACAAGCGCCGTTTGTCGGCCACTTCACTCGAAAGAAACTTCTTTTCAAAAGCGGCGTGTCGCGATCTTTGAGCACGCTTTTAACGAGGAAATAAGCTACGCACCTAGATTGAGTTCTCACCACAAAAGGACGATCTCAAGATGAAGTTTCGTGCCTCTTTAAGTGCCCTTCCTCCTCTAGGCGCCGTTCTCCCAGTCGTCCTAGACGTCGTCCTCTATCCGTCGTTCTCAACGTTGTCGTAGACCGTCCTTAAGGTCGTCCTAGAAGCCGTCCTAAAATTCGTCCTAGACGTCTTTCTTGCCGCCCTCTTAAAGGTCGTCATAGAAGTCGTCCTAGACGTCGTTTTTGACGTCATCCCAGAGGTCATTCTAGAAGTCGTCCTCTAGGCATGGTTGTCGACGTTGTTCTAGAAGTTGTCTTCTAGGCGTCGTTTTCTACGTCGTCCTAGACGTCATCCTTAAAGACCGATATAAAACGTCGGTTTTCTGCAGGGAATGTAATGCTTTTAGTGCTCCCCTTCCTAAGCTGCGAGGACAAGTCAGCTGGGGCAAGGAAAAAAAGCGAAGTGTACCTCTGCTTTTGAGGTCGTCCTAAAGGTTCTCCTAAAGTCGTCCTCGACGTCGTCCTAGATGTTTTCCTTGGCTGGCTTTCGCCTTCCTAGACTTAAGCGGTGTTAAGTGTATTCTTGTAATTTATTTATTCATGCATTTAGTTCATTTTATTCATTTCGTACATCTTGCAAGTATTGCAAATATATTCGTATGGATTGGTCTGTTACATGCTCTGCCAATCTTGCTACAGTGTCCCTATGTCGAAAACGCCCCGAAGTCGAGTATCTCCTGAACTAGGTCAGGTTCAGTGAGTAACGTCATAGCATATGCCATCCAACATACCTCAGAACACAAACAGCATTCTATGTTGAACAGTTTGAGTGCATACCATAAATTGCACTAGTTCGAGCTTTTACTGCAGTTACGGTTTTGGTGGAAGCTGGAATCAAGCTTACGAATTGGCACTATCTTGTTTGAGACATAATATTCTCGCGTGAAATTCTCGCTTTAGGGCTGATTTGATTAATGTTTTATGATTAAAGTTTCAGTGATGTTATAGTCGTTTTGAAGCATTCTTCATAAAAAAAGAATAGTTCCGTTTAAAACAATAAAAAAAATGGTAGAACAAGCCTATATTTTATTATAACTCGTTGAACTGCATATATTAGGATAAAATTAACTATTGTTCGATTAAGTTAAGAAACAAGTCCTTTCTCGCGTTCCCACTCCTGTGAAAAAACCTCATTATTTTTTATTGCATGAAAGAGAGTTAAATTGCCCCACACTGTCAACTAGCTGTTAAGACATGCTTAAAAGAACCATAGACAGCAAAAAGAATGTTGGGAAAAGCACCATTTTACTCGCGGCGCCCTGTTGTCTTTCTGTCTTGCTCCAGAGCGCGTGAAAGAGCGTCTCCAGGCACGAACTCTTGGTATTGACAGGGTGCGGCACTTCGTTTCCAGGCTTTCCATTCATAATAATTAAACTTACAGCTTTTTTAATCCGGGTGTCCCTGACTTTAATACAGCTTTATTCAAAATTAATCCCAGCTGTCATCAAATTAATCTGAGCACAGATTAATTTATTCAAAGTTATCGCCAATGTAATCCCAACGCCATCAATTTTAATCAAGGAGCCACTCAATTTTATCCGTTCACATCTGTGAATTAGCAAAAATACTCGCGCCCATTTGTCAGCGCTGCTTGAGAGGCCTGAAATTCCTGCAAATGAGGCATGAATTTTACATCTATATGCGTGTTTCGTGACTGTTTTCGCATATTAAAAACCCACGCCTTCTCAGATTGCTTGCGCCATGCCGCGGTTTCATCAACGGCCGTTGACTGCTCCTCTAAATTCTCTTTAAAACATGGAGGTGTGCTTGCGCCATGGCGCGGTTCCAGGCGTCGCAACGATGTCTCGATGAAACGTCGTTGGACAAGCTGATTGCCACTGGCGTTTTAATGCCTTTGGGTTCAAATAAAAATGGTCAATACATCCGGTGCGTACATTGAGCCGTGGTAGAGAGTCAAGGTGACTTGGAATTGGTAGTCACCGAGCAAGCTCTTGGGGTGAAGCTCCTTGACAGGCCGCAAAGGGTTCGGGCGTCTTCGAGATGACCAAGGACCACATGGGCAGTGGTGTAGCCAGGGGAAAGGCTTATGGGGCTGAACCCCCTCCCATCTCCACCCCCCCCCCCTTTCAGAAAAAAAAAAGTTTAGCCGAATTTGTTGGAGAGGATATCAAACAGTCAAGCCTCTAGCAGCACGCTTCGGCTGTAGGGACCACAAACCGTATTTTCTTGATTGTTTTTATCAGAGATATCGAAATGACAATTCGAAGGCCGGTCCTCGTGCAACCAACGCACTGATAAGACCGAAGCGCTTGTGCCCAGACGGTTCTAGGCGAGGTTCAACTTCTTTGTTATGCTATGTTAGTCAACATCAGGCAGTGGGGACAACAAGCTCGATAAAGCGCCTCCTATAGTTCGATCTCTGCCCAATAGGCCTGTAACGTTTAAGTTTTTAGCAGTGCCCTTGGCGTGCACAATAGAAATTGAGGGCGCATTTAGTGTCCGTGTCATTATGCTGCTCTACATTTCTCAATGACGCTATGACAAAAAAAAAAAAACCGGAGGACATTTAGGCTTCCCCTTTACGAGTGGAACGCGATAGCTAAACCCCTCTCGCTCCCATGCAGCGTAAGCGCCTCTATGTTGCCTTGCTAAAAAAAAAAAAAAGCGTCTTCATGGTTTACTTGGTATCGTATCGGACTGGTAACTTGTGGGTTGTGGGTTCGAATCCCGCCTCCCGCAAAAATACTTCAGTTTTTTTTTTCTTTAAGCCAAACAAATTACTTTATAAAATGAAATCATTTGAGACATACTTCGGCCTTTAATTCACGTTACGTAACATGCTTTAAACACTTTCATTCCGCGCGTGACGTCACGTTCCGGTGAGCGTTGTGGCGTGTTCGAAATTCCCACTCAAGGTCACGTGGCTGTGACGTTATACGCTATCGACCAATCAGGATTTTCTCGTCCGCGACCTTTATGATTTTGTTCATTGATATTTCTTTGACAATCTGCTAGCGCGCATAGCCTAACACTGACAGCTGCTTCTATTTGAATATACCTCGTGCATGAACGACGCTATAGCCGCTGCCTTTATGGTCTCGTCTCTCAGACGCTACCGTCACTGTTACGTTGCTTCGACTTGAGGTCGCGTTCGCGTCAACTGGCCAAAAAAGACGGGCTTACACCATACAGCACTATCCTGACCTCCCCCCCCCCCTCCCCGTACTCCAAGTCATGGACGTCCCAACCTCCTCAAACTTCCCCTATTGCCTGCCTTCACCTGTTGCCTGCAACGCACGCAATAGGTGACCATGAAAAAAGTCCTTCGGCGTTTCAACAAGCAAAATATTATCGTGCAGTTCGTACGGAGTGAGAAACACGAAAAGGTGCTTGCAAAGGCAAAAAAAAAAAAAAAAAGCGACTCACGAACAAAGACTTTGGATTATCGACTGACACCGCGGTCTTCGTAAACGAGCATTTGTGCCCGACCTTGAAGATAGTGCTTGGAAAGGCCACTGCAAAAAAGCGAGACGCGGGATGGAAATACGTGTGGGTGCGAAACAGCAAGATTTGGGCCCGTAGATCTGAAACCGCAGATATCGTATCGATAGAACACGACGGTGATCTCGACAAGATTTGTTAAGCCAAAATTGTAAGATAAGCGTTTTCCTTTTTATTGTTTTTGCTAGGAAATGGCAGACAACGATCTGTTTCTTCCGCAAGATATTTGTAACGAAACAAATAAAACAAGTAAACTCTTGAAAAGTTTTCACCTGAATGTTAGATCAGCTAGATCTAAGATAGACGACCTTATGTTTCTTTTTGAGTCATGTAAATGCTCGTTCGATGTTATAATGTTCACGGAAACTTAGTACAGAGATGAAGCAGATTTTTTTACTCTCCCCCAGTATAATCATTTTTATCAAAATCGTGTTTCCGGGAAGGGGGGTGGTGTCGCTATGCTTGTCGCGAGTGATGATTTCGAAAATGTTCCTGAATACACATCTGTTACGGATGACTATGAAATACTGTGAATAAAACGGGACTTTTATATTTTTGCTGTTATATATCGCCCGCCCAGCGGGAACGTGGCACAATTTTTGACATTTCTAGATAAACTGCTGTGTCACGCAAACGAAAGCAAATATGTTCTTTTTATTCGTGGTGATTTAAATATTAATTTGCTAGAAAATTGTCCCAACGCGGCCGACGTGTTATTATTGTTAACGGCGAACAATTTTGCTAATGTAATTACTCATCCCACACGCACTACACTTTCTACATCAACATTAATTGATATTTTTATTACAAACTATGAGAAGGAAAAGGTTAAAGCTGGCGTAATAAGCTCAAATATTAGCGACCATCTGCCCATATTTATGCTAGCTGACACAACACGAGAGGTACATAAGCGTGACACAAATTCTATGACTTTCCAAAACAATACACCACTTACACTAGATGCATTTAGGCAGAAATTATTGGCCACTGATTGGACCTTTTTACTGAACTCAAAAGACGGGGATAGTGCATATAACGCGTTTTTGGAAAACTTTATACAGGTTTATTTTTCTTGTGTTCCAAATAAAACTATTAAACTTGCTCGAAAAGGGCGAAAGCCTTGGATGACCACTGCACTCCTTAAGAAGACGCGTATAAAATATAAACTTTATAAAACATTTCTTGTGACACGTGAGGCAGTGGCGTTAGTCAATTTCAAAGAATACAGAAACCAACTAATAGTGGAAATTAGAAAGTCTAAAAGAATCTATTATTCTAGTCTATTTGATGCTGAGTGTCTAAAAAACGCCGATATATTATGGAAACCTATAAGTAGTGTTTTCAATACGTCTTACAAGCCAGAAAGCTTTGAAATTTTTAAACATAATGGAGAGGTCTTAAGTGCCTCAAACCTGGGAAACGTATTTAACAACCATTTTGTGAATATCGGGAACAACTCTTATTATCATGAAGCGTCAGAAAATATTAAGCCTATCTCGGAATCGCTCTTTATGTACCCCACATATGAGACTGAAGTGTGTTCCTCTATTATGTGTCTGAGTAACAGTGGCAGTCGTGATGCGGATGATTTACAAATTAAACCCGTAAATTATGTAGTAGATATTATTGCCCCTCATATATAACATACATATACAACCTCGCAATATCTTCCGGTATCTTTCCTTAAAAAAAAAAAAATGCAAACCGCGAAAGTCGTAGCTTTATTCAAATCAGGAAACAAAAATGAGCTAGGAAATTACCGTCCTATATCCATTCTTCCAGTATTCTCAAAAGGGTTAGAAAAGATTACTCACTCCCGCATTATTAATTTCTGTGATAAGCACTCGCTCATTATTGACTGTCAATTTGGATTCCGAAAACATAGATCAACAAAAACAGCCTTATTAGTTCAAAAAGAAGATATACTTAGAAATTTCGAAGACCAACGTTTGACGCTTGGGTTGTTTTTAGATTTCAGCAAAGCATTCGATTGCATAAATCATTTATTCCTGCTAGATACATTATTTTCTTATGGCATTTGCGACCTTCCACTCAGACTAATCAAGTCATATATACAGCACCGCTCCAAATTTGTGGAAATTAAAAATCAGAGATCAACACCTTTAAATATATTATCAGGAGTTCCCTAGGGGAGTATCTTTGGGCCACTTCTTTTTTTTTATATATATAAATGACAGTGAACTCGATTAAAGTTGCAAATATATTATCTATGCAGACGACACCAGTGTATTTTTTTTCAGATTCATCCAAAGAGGGTCTTGTAAATAAAGCAAATGCGTTTCTTATAAAATTAAAAACATGGGCTGAAGTAAATTGTTTAACTATTAATGTCTCGAAAATAAAAGCAATAATATTTCGCCCACGCGGTTTCAGCGATAGATTATACAATCCTCTCAACTTTGGGTCCTTGCACATTGAATTTGTAAATAGTGTTAAAACACTCGGAGTTATTTTTTTGTGATAATATGCTCTGGACTAACCGCGTAAGAAAGCTCTGCTATAAACTGGGTAAATCTGTAGGAATTATGATCAAACATAGACATGTTCTACCGAAAAGCGTAAAAAGGGTGTTATATAACTGTAAGGGTTGTATATAACTTTTATATATCCTTCGTGTGGATACCCCTTTAATGGGGTATCCACACGAAGGAGAAATCCGCCCCTTTCCTCCGCGGAGCGCGCATCACGTGAGACATACGTCATCCCTTTCTGACGCCTCGCGGCGCCGTTTTCCTCCTTGGCGGAGGCGCGGAGGCTTCGTATTTTAGCATGAGAGCTCCGCAGGTGCACGCGACGGAGCCGGGGACGGAGTTTCCTGGGTTGTTGACGTCACGCCATCCGTCCGCGGAGTTCTCCTTCGTTTGGATACCAAACGAAGGAGAACTCCGCGGACGGATGGCGTGACGTCAACAACCCAGGAAACTCCGTCCCCGGCTCCGTCGCGTGCACCTGCGGAGCTTTCGTGCTGACAGAACGAAGCCTCCGCGCCTCCGCCACGGAGGAGAACGCGCCGCGAGGCGTCAGAAACGGATGACGTATGTCTCACGTGATGCGCGCTCCGCGGAGGAAAGGGGCGGATTTCTCCTTCGTGTGGATACCCCTTTAAAGGGGTATCCACACGAAGGAGAACTCCGTGGACGGATGTCGTGACGTCAACATCCCGGGAAACTCCGTCCCCGGCTCCGCCGCGTGCACTTGCGGAGCTTTCGTGCTATCAGCACAAAGCCTCCGCGCCTCCGCCACGGAGGAGAACGCGCTGCGAGGCGTCAAAAAGGGGTGACGTATGTCTCACGTGATGCGCGCTCCGCGGAGGAAAGGGGCGGATTTCTCCTTCGTGTGGATACCCCATTAAGGGGTATCCACACGAAGGAGAACTCCGCGGACGGATGTCGTGACGTCAAAAACCCGGGAAACTCCGTCCCCAGCTCCGCCGCGTGCACCTGGGAGCTTTCGTGCTGACAGTACGAAGCCTCCGCGGCTCCGCCACGGAGGAGAACGGCGGCGCGAGGCGTCAAAAAGGGATGACGTATGCATCACGTGATGCGCGCTCCGCGGAGGAAAGGGGCGGATTTCTCCTTCGTGTGGATACCCCATTACCGGGGCTATACTTCGTTTCAGCTTCGGTCCAGACGCAGCCAAAGCTACAAGCGCGAGGTCCGGGCTTTCAGCATCCCTGCCAAGCACGCCCGCTCGTGCAGTGCAAGCACTGTTCTGGGCCACATGCTCGCGCTTGTAGCGTCGGCTGCGTCTGGACCGAAGCTGAAACGAAGTATAGCCATGTCCGTTTGTCCGTCCGCCGTCGGGTCACGAGCACGTGAGGACTTGCTCCCTTGCTCGTATAGGGCGAAAAAAACACACCAAAAAACAACCGCATCTCCACGTGGTGAATGATGTTGGTTGGGGCTAGTGCCACTAAATAAGCTACGCTTCAGAGTAACGACACTTGGCCATTTTGTGTCGTAAAATCATGGTTGCCAGTTATCTGAAGCTTTATCTGAAATCACAGGAAACACTTTTCCGCTCTCCACAAATGTTTCAACAGTTCGTGACAGAGCAAAACAATATTACATGAGCTTCCTAACACCGAATCTAATGCTGAGGAAGTCGCACTTTTGAATCATGACGATCGGCAGTTGCGTCTGCTCTGCATACGAGCCAAAATAGCGGCGCCCACAAGAATGTCGGGGAACGGAGTGCCGATACTCTAAGCGCAGCTCATTCAGTGGCTTTAGTTGGGGCGAAGCTCTGGTGGGTGCTTGCCTGCGTAGACGGTGAGCCGCAGCATGCCGAGCCTTTCGATCGTTTTCATCCATGTCAGAAAGAGAATGTGTGGTATGGAACGTGGTTATATACTCATTTGAGCATTTGACCGCAGCGCCCTCTCGTCTATAAACGTTGAGCCATTTCATGCAAAGTTTTACGGGATTATATACGCATTTGACCGCAGCGCCCTCTCCTGTATAAACGGTGAGCGGCTACATGTAACGTTTCATCCATGACATTCCCAGCTCTTGAGTCACTACCGCATCTCAGAGCCCCCTATTCGCCCCGCATTCGTGGCCGAGTGGTTAAGGCGATGTACTAGAAATCCATTGGCATCTCCCTGCAAAGGTTCGAATCCCGTCGACTGCGCAAACATTCTTTTTTTTCTAAGAAGACAAATGAGATGGCACTCGATGTGAGCTCCGACGCCGGACAAGGCAAGACCCTAAGGAGCTTCGCCCCTAAAAGATGGTTTCAACATAAGAATAAACGGCTGTACAACACTAGAGCGCACGACCATAGCCTCCTCTATACGGAGAAAACCTGGCACATCGACGAAGAAGCCATAGGGCACGCGGCCGCAGGAAAAACGAGAGGAGGAGTGCGCGGAACGGTGAAAAATAATGTAGCGCAGAGCAGAAAGGAGAGCGATAGTGTGCGAGCGCTTGGGTCGTGCAGCGGCCGCTCCCAGAACGACGTTTGTTTTCGTGTTTTCGTCACCGTCGTTTTCGTACCCCGCATAGAGGTTACGCTGAGGAAAGGCATTTACTGCATGAGCGCGCGTGCAAAGCAAGGGACGTATGAGTGGTCGTTTCGCACGCCGAGCATTGCATTCGCTCGCACGTAAGATGAAAAGAAGTGTATCTTTGACTTCGTTCAAATCTATGGTGCAACGAAGTAGATAGCCCATGAATCGCCGAATACCTCAAGCACTCGATAAGGAGTATTCACTGGGTACCATATTTGTGGGTGCTGTCTAGAGCGCATGCTCAGAACGAGCCCCCATTAATAGGCTGCTAAGACCGGCCATTTTGACGGTGTGGAATGCTCGTCGCAAAAGAACAGTCGCGCACACAGCTATGGCCGCCAGTGAATACTTCCTATACCATCCTTTTCGGTCAGTTCGTCGCACAACCTCTAGCGCAAACGAAACCGACGACCACGACCGTTCAAGGACCGTTGCGGAGAATCGGAGGCAGGGAGGAGCGGGAAAATGTCGACGTTGAGATTCTCCTCTCCACGATACCGAAAACAGAAGAGGAAAAAGAAAAAGAGTGTTTCTGCGTTTGGCCGCTTGCTCTTGTGTGGCGCTAGCAGGCTGTCTCTCCTAGGGTGCCTGCATGTCTGTCTGTCTCAGGGTGAAGACATCCATTTTTGCCCTGAATGTGCCAGCGCATGACGCTCTCGCGCACTCGGTCCGTGGCTTGGGCGGTAAGATGGCCTCTCTGCATTAGCCAAGGCTACGCGCTCGAGCTGAGTGACACCGGATTGCGCGCGCTTCAAATTGCATAAAAAAACGATTGGGCGGAAAAATGGCTGAGATGTCACCACTCAAGCAAAAGCGCGTGTGTATGAAGGCACTCTAATCTCTCCTTCTCTACCGATTACCCGCCCCTCATTTTCCATTTTCGGCGGCCACCTCTATTCGCGACGTGCCAGGCTTTTTCACTATTGGCGACGTGCGCGATCAAAAGCGTCGCTGTGGTCGGCCTTCCACAATCGGTCGATCACTGACTATGAAGTCAGCAAGGGTTTTCTCATCGACAGAAATAAGAGGAACGTAAGAACTTCAATTCTGACGATGTTGGCACTGTTGGTTTCAGAGCGCAATGATTTCAAGCTTCCACCATGCTAATTACAAACACCGTCAAACTTATCGTTCGCAAGGGAATGCCGTCACGAGAGAAAGTTAAAGGTAGTATTCACTGGCCGCCATAGCTGTGTGCGCGACTCCAAGGCGCGTGCTGATGTCTAGCTTCCAGGGTTCTTTTGCAACGCGCATTCCACACCGTCAAAATGGCCGGTCTTAGCAGCCTATTAATGGGGGCTTGTTCTGAGCATGCGCTCTAGACAGCAACCACAAATATGGCGCCCAGTGAATACTTCCCATAGAGAGTATTCACCGGCGGCCATATTCGTGTGCTCTGCTGCCGAGCGCGTGCTGACGGAGAGCTTCCGCAGTCCTTTTGGAGCGTGCATTTAGCACCATCAAGGTTGCCGGCCTTAGCAGGCTATTAATGTGAGCTCGTTCTGAGCATGCGCTCTAAACATCGCCCTCAAATACGGCGTCCAGTGAATACCTCCTATGGGAGGGCGCCACCAAAACATCTTGCCGCTATACTTCGTTTCACCTTATGTTGTACCGCAGCGAAGGGTAGAAGCGCGAGCTCATAGCGTTGGCAGCTGCTCTTAAGTCACGAGAGCTTGTGCCGCCGCGATGTGCCCCAGAGCAAGGAGCTCGCGCTTGTGGCCTTTCCTGCGGTACATCATAAGGTGAAACAGAGTATAATAGAGGAGGCTATGGCACGACACAAGAGCGCCGACAGTAGAGCGCCACGACGTTAGCGCGCGCGACACGAGTGCCGTGACCTTAGAGCGCGCGACACGTTAGCAAGCTCGACTCGAAAGCGCAGCGATATTAGCGCGCGTGCCATTAGAGTGCCTGTAACGAGAACGCACAACCAGTCCAGCTCGAGTGGCCCGACCCGACCGACCACTTCTTCGGACATCACGTGTTTTATGTGAATTTGGCAGGACTTTACGCCGCGGCATTCAGCAAGGGCATTGCAAATGAGTCTACTAAATGTTTGAGTGTGACAAACCAAGATATCTTACAAAAAGCGGACAGCAAAAAAAAAAAAAAAAATATATATATATATATATTTTTAGCGTCCATTTTTGTAGAAAAATAAACTTTGCAGGTGACCTAGCTTATTTGTTCTTTTATTTTAATTGATAAAGTGCATCACCAACCTCATTATTTTTTAATTATTTTAAAAAGTTCAAAAGCAAAGAAGCAACACGCAGCATGCTTCCCCTTGTTATGGGGTTTTCGAGAACAATTTTGGGAAAAGAGCTGTCACGCGAAGGGTCATAGGCCAACCATTCATATTGCCGCCCGCAGGACCGAGAAAGCAACACTGGGTTACGGACGTCTGGAAGATCCGCGTTCATTTTTGCACCAGACGTAACTTTCCCCCTGCTTTCTTGCTCTCGAAAATGCCAGATCATCCTCGCCCGGATCGCGCGACACTGAACCATTCTTTGCCGAGCTTTCGAGATAGTGACGCACTGCAGATACGCACCTACCTGCGACCTTGTCGAGTCAGTCTCGCTCGCGCTCTCTGTTTTGCCGCCGTATCGCCGCCTGCTTTTCTGCTGCCTTGACGCTCTTCCGTTACTTATTTTTGGTTGGCACAGGTTCGCCCTTTAAACCCATATTTTCAGTTCACTCTTCACAGCCGAATTCATAAACGGGCCTCGACTCAAACTCGACTCAAACTCGACTCGAAACTCCACTCGAGGCCGGTTTTGCGCTTCATAAACCGACCTCCACTCCAAACGCTCCTCGACTCGAGGAAATACTCGACTCTTTCCTCGAGAATCTCAAGGTAGGTCCGGCGCTTCCTCGAGCCGCTCCTCGACTTGAGTTTGGGGTGTCATGGCGGCCGGCGAGTCGTTCGCGGAGTTCGTGCACTTCGTTTTAAGAACAGAAAAGATCCTCTACGACGACGCAGGCGACAGCGAGTCGAGACGTGTGACGAGAAGAAGTTTCAGAAAACGCCTGAACCCGCTGGAACACTTCATTGACCGCGGATGTCCTGTGCGGTGCCGCTTCACGAAGGCGACCGGCGAGCACTCTGCTGTCTCTGCCAGGAGCGCGAGTACTCAGGGCCTGACGCCCTCAACTATGCTGCAGCTCCTCGTCGTTTTCAGCGTTTATGGTGCCAGGACGTTCCAAGTTGTTACGGGAACCATGTGAACATGGCACAGCCGACTGTGTGCCGGATTGCGGAGCGAGTTTCGCGGCTCCTCGCACCCGCTCCTTTCACCCGCTCGGTGAAGCTCCCGCAGGGCGCAGCGAACTTTAATGCGTTCGAGCGGGGCTGCTGCGAAATGAAGATTCCAGGGGCGACTGGGTGCATTGATAAGAGGACCCGGCGGTCCCGATGTGGAAGTGTTCTCGAAACAGAAATGGATACTTCTCCATCAACGTGAGGTAAGTTCACCCCTTTCGTTTGCGTTAGGAGTGTCAAACTTAATTAATCAAACTGTACGCTGAGATGCGATATCGTAGGTCTAAACTCTGACGTAACGATATCAATCAAAACTTTAAAACAAATCTGTATCCGGCGACAGTTTGCACGACCGAGCGTGAACGTACTCCCGTTCTTATGAAGAAAAAAAAAATGTTATTAAATGGTTGCCGACTCTTGTGAGAACACAGAAATACGTTGAAATAAAACGAACTCCCGATCGGGTTACCGAGCACAATGATAGCGGCCCGAGCGCACCCTCCTTGCAAGAATGATCATGACCAAAGCACATTTCCAGTGAATGTGGGATGAGACGATGTGTGTTGCAACACAGTCTCATCCCAGATGTACCTTTTTGATAGTCAGATTCTCAGACATGAAAACTTAAAATAAAATAAAATTAAAATTGAAAATGATGAGCGAATGTTTACTTTCTACATACACATGAAAGCATTGATTTGGTGGCATTCACTAAGTTGTCTGTGCAATTGTTAACTACAACAGTCCCATATGTAAACAGTTTTTGTGTCTGCATGTGCTTGTGTCGTGTAAACCAAACTGCACGGCCAACATCCACTGCTCAATAACATTTCTTGTGCATTGAGGTTGGTTCTTTGTTGGTTCTTAGCATTTGTTGCTTAAATGAGACCGCGGCTTACTAGTTGTATTTTCAGGGTGTACTAAAAATACAACTAGTACCAAAGTCTATATCGTACAGCATACCACCCGAACCGAACTGCTGCCTGCAGCCATCTAAAAGAGACTTTCTGAAGCTTAAGATGTGCGCGAAGGGATATTATCCACTCACGACAAAAAGCTGTGTGTATACATCTGAAGAAGAGTGTTATCATACACAGCACTTTCTATCGAAAACAGTAGTCTGAGCATTAATTGGACATACACTACTCCACAAGCTAGTCCCACATTTTCTATCCAAACAATAATTGTGCTGTATTGTTCTTCATTTTTGTCTTATGTAGTTACCAAAAGGCCCACTTCTGGACTAGGAACTCAGTGCAGCGGGCCTAGGCACTTTCCGTGCGTGACATGTGCTAGCAGCACAAGCCTGAATGGTCACCTGTGATGATCACTGGTGGACTTGCACTGCAAAACTTGGCCCACCTGCAGAACGAGCCACTTCCCGCTCTACCAGTCCCACCCACCACCGACGATGCTGAAGGCAGTCTCATCTCCCATAGACTCCAGACCCCGTGGACACATTCAACGGGACATGGGTGCGGGCTCAACTCGTTGTGTGGTGTTTCCAGTAGGAACTGAATGCAGAGCATGTCCTTTTTAGCTTAGGTCACCGAAGAATCAAGTCACTGGCCATGTTAAAGCTCAAAATGCAATCGGGCAAGAAACAAATCAACCTTATACTATGGCCACACATTTTCTAATTTTAACTGAAACAAATCCGCCAGTTTCTCAGCTAGTTGGTCACCACAGATTGTTGCAATGTCTTTGTTCTACTCAGGTTCCCGCTAAATAACAGTGTTTTGAAACTATGCTGGTGGTTGCTGTTTTATCAATCTTCCAAAAGAAGCAAGACCAACTTGCCCTCTTTGTTGTGGAAACAATTTGCTCGAGAACAATTCAATATTTGTCATCACACAAAGCAGGGGGGTAGCAGGATACAAAGAAAGTGAGAAGCTTCAGGTAATTACATTAAAATAACTCAAAATTTTGCCGTGCTCATTCGAGACTTTTCAGCGAGTTGTTCAGTGCACATTTGTTTGAAATAAACTTATACATGAGAATGTCTGAAATGATGTCTTGCAGCTGTGACCCCACATGAAGAGTTTTCGGTTAGAATAAATATTACAATAGCGCAGCAATTCCTTGTGAGGACACCTTCGGGTGTTAGACAGTCAAGGGTGTCCTACCTAACAGTTACTTAAACAAGCATGCAGGGCCCATGCACTCAAACCGATGGCATCACACTACGTATTACTGAATGCGAGCATGAATGAGGTGAGCACCGACCAGGGTTTAGCTGGAAATGCTGCTCAATTACTGTATCACTGTGTGGTCAGCTGCAAACTTGGGCCCAATTGCTACGTCGGCACTGTAGTAGTGTGCAGTGAAAAGGCAGTGAAGTCAAATTTGGGGGTTTTACATGCCGAACCAACGACAGGCATCTGGCACACCCCAGCAGAGAACTGAGGATTAATTTTGACCACCTGGGGATCTTTGGACAAGCAACCAAAAGCTCTGTGACACGGCGCCACCTCCGCAATGAAAAGGCAGTGGGCAAGCCTCGTCAATGTGGTGTCGACTTTACTCTGGTAGGCGGTGCAAGTTCATAGAGGATTGCGAGGCACAAACCCCTGGACAGGAAATGAGACGTCTTAACTCAATGAAAACTATGGCAAAACTCTGTGACAACAGCATTTAATGAGCGAGGCTGCACATGGACTACACAATAATAAAAGAGACATTACATAAATAACAGTGGCAATGTTTAGGAACCACCTGGCTGTACATTCAAACAGATTCCTAATTTCCATCAAGGGGATCGGTGGTCGACTGCATTAACGGATCACAGCTTGGAGCACGTGGAGTGAAAGCTCGCACAGCTGAACATAGGAATCTTGAGTTCAATCTCTGCCTCTGCCTGTATCGATGTGGATGAACATTGTAACAGCATGCAGTTGTGTATCACTACTGTGATTTAAGTTAAAGACCCCAGGATAGCTGTGGTACGACAGCTATCCTAGGGTCTTTAACTTAGGGATAAAATGAAGCAAGTCACAGACTTTAATAAAGCATTCTTAAACACAAAAGAGAATGTAAAACACTGTAATTACTAAACAGGAAGATTAAACAAGTCGAATAAATCAACCTACTGTTGTGGCTGGGCCCCGAGAACAAGCAGTTGTTGCAGCGTGATTAGTTTGTTGAGCTGAAGCAGCTCAAGCTCGAACCAGCTCGTTACGCTGCTGCTGATGGAAAACCTGGGCCTGCGTCTGTTAATAGGCAACCTGACACTGACGTAGCTCCACCTGCAGCGGGTGCAGCTCCTCCAGTTGGTGCGGCCTTTAGTTGTCTTCACTCGGGCAACCACACGTGGCAGCTGAGGAGGTAGAGGAGGCGGGGGCTTGGTTGGTGGCGCAGCAACCGCAACCTCCATGATGGCACCCCAGTCCAGCAGCGGTGAGGCAGGTGAATCTAGGCACGCACAACACATTGACGCCGAGTGTTATAGGCACGGTGAAGACACCGGAGAACTGGTAGAAACTGTCACAACGACCTCATTACAGAAATGTTAAATGCCAACTGTTGGTAAACATGAAAGTTTTCCTTCCTTGTTCTGACCCTTTCCTTTCCGTGGTACTGTCAGTAGTGGCAGGGCAGACTCCAAATGGTGATACCGTCAAAAGAAACAGCGCTGTTATCTCGGACCTTGTTGGCCCTTGAGCACACGTGTGGTGTATTCGTCAATAAACATGTCATTATCCAGACCCAAGGAATTTACTGTGTTCCTATGAGGCACCCCTAACAAGTCGCATTCATGAAATGTGGCTCATTGTCACGGTTTTTAGCGTTCCTACGAGACAGTATGCCAAAATCGAAATAATAAACGGAAGAGCAGAGACAGATTTTTTTACAAATAAACATTGGAAGCTGTGTGATCAAGTAGCAACTAACCATCATGGGTACGCAGCAAATGCAATCGAAAACTTTTACCAGGCATCATGTCAGTTGTCACGCTCGTTCACTGTGGCTTCAGGAATGGTGGCTGGCAGCATTGAGAGCACCGGCCAACCAGCGCGGGTGCTGCCACTGTTGTACGGGCTTGGCAGCCGCATTGCCATATGGGACACCAGTGCCCCCACAAGATGGAGGGACGGGCTTATTGTTCAGCGGGTGCGACACCAGTGCCCCCTCCTGCAATGAAAGGCGGAAGAATATCCTGTGGCAGCATCCATGAGTTGAGATGTACAGAGCACAACGCAGAAAGAAAAACAAATCATACTACAACTTATACAGTACAATTTGTTGTTCAACACTTAACTGCAAGAAATAAATGCGAAACAAGTGATGTCATACCTGTGCTGTTTCTTGATATGCATGGAAAATACTGGAGTAGCTTAATGTGATCATCGACAAGTCATATTGTAGACACACAACTTTTCAAATCAATAATGTGTACTTCTACCCATATTAAATTTGTGCCAGCTTAATCATACCAGTACAATGCGCTGGTTAACCTCGAAAATAAATGACAATGGTTGCACACTAACATGGACACCTGAAAAAAGGCATCTGTCAACTGGACTCCAGCACGTCTCATGTTCACATAATGGCATTTCTTAGGAGGTTACAATTAAGAAATGAGAGCTGGTAGTCAATTAAATTTGTACAAGATTTTTTTTTCTTCAAAAGATTAGCACACAAGAAGATGAGGTGCTAGGTCTAATTGACATAGTCGAAACTCCTACTTAGCGTAACTTCTACGTGCACTAGTGTCAGTTTCGTGCGTCGCGTTTTTCTTTATACGTCCTGGTTGCCTCTCTAATCTCAAGAAAGGGGCCGGAGGCTAAGGTAGTGTGGCGCAACCAGAATGTTCGCAGCGTAATTTTCACTTGGATATAGCACAACACGCAAATTAAGTTGTCGACGTCGGCACAAGAAACACCAAAGATAGCGACAATTCCCCGTCACTGCCCACCTACGGCCTCAACAGTAACGTGCTTGACTAGCTGCAGGTGGCCACAGCAAAGTCCCTTGCAGAGTTATTTAGTACACACGTCCTGTCATGTGATTTTGCGAACCCGGTGCGTTTTTCTGCCCGAATATAGAAATTGCTTACACACCTGTTCCGTGGATGCCCTGATTCTTCTCGGAGTCTGTTTTCTTCCACTTGGGTTTACCTTTGTCCCAACACTCGTGGGCGGACGTGCGGCTGGCGCTTATACTTGGTGAAGACTCTTCTACGCGTCAAAAAAACGACGAAGAAGCTCCCCTCCTTCGTGGAACCACTCGCCCCTTCTTGTCACCTTCGTTGAACGACATCGTTGTAGGGCAAGGCACTCTAGTGGGACTCTGAAGAAAGAGGAAGGGTGAAAATGCTCGTTCTAGGCGGTGACAGCGAAGCAGATCAGCGGTGAGACGAGGTGAGACGGCGAAGAACGGGCGAGACGCAGAGACGAACGACGGTAGCGAGCTACAGCTGCCTCTACGACGCAAAAGCTGGAGAGCGGCCGCCACCGTTGCCAGACCGGAGAACGCTTGTGGCTGTTTGTCCGAAAACCGGCCGCAACGCATAAAACATGCGCACTGCGAAGCAGAAATCTTGCAGACTCCCGATTCAATGCTAGTAAAATGTGTCCCTTCAAAGAAAATGAACTAATACGTTCATAATTCACACCACAATATTGTTTTCAACTTCGTTTTTTGCTACAACCTCGTAACCAGACGCCTTTCACGTCTCCTCGAGTTTCCTCGTGTGGAGGAAGTGTTCTCGAGGAGCTCCTCAGCCGAGGAAACGCCGAGGCGCGTCTGTGAAGCCCGATGGCTCCTCGAGTGGAGGCGAGCTGCTTTCCTCCACTCCAGTGAGTCGAGGTGGAGTGTCGAGTCGAGGCCCGTTTAAGAATACGGCCGTCAGTCTCGCTCGGGCTCTCTGTTTTGCCGCCGTATCGCCGCCTGCTTTTCTGCTGCCTTGACGCTCTTCCGTTACTTATTTTTGGTTGGCACAGGTTCGCCCTTTAAACCCTTATTTTCAGTTCACTCTTCGTCTTCTCCTCGCCTTAATTCGTGACATTTCTGACGGAGGTGCGGGGCATGAAACCCGCGCAGCGTACCCCTACAATAACTCGTTCAGCAAGACCCATTTTCCGACGAGCCTCCGTTGAAGACTCGGAGCATCGTGTCAGCCGCCGTATTCAAGTGCAAGCTCCTTAACTCGGACCACTCCCGGCAAGGACAAGGCAAGAAATAACGACAATGGCTTCATTGACGGCGCAGACCATACCAGCACCCCCCGTCGTTTACCTGCCCGTCGTATCTCGTACGCCGACGTCTTTCCACGGCGAGATCTACGAAGACGTCGAAGATTGGTTGGAGCAATACGAAGGGTGGCGCTGCACAACCAATGGACTCCGGAACAGCGTCTGCAAAACGTTTATTTTTCCCTCGAGGGCACGGCGCGACACTGGTTCGAGAATCGTGAAACCTCGATTACATAATGGGACCAGCTGAAAGGAGAGCTCCGAGGGACGTTCGTCAGTCAGCACCGTAGGGAGAGAGCCGAAGACCTCGTTCGGACGAGGACGCAAGGACCCAACAAAAGCGACACCGGCTTCGTTCAAGACGTCCTGCGTCAGCGCGCGTGCCGACCCACGAGCCACCGATGACAGGAAGCCGCTTGTCCTCATGCGCGGGGTGAGGGACGACATATTTGGGGGCCTTGTCCGCAACCCTCCGACCACCGTCGAAGCGTTTGTCACGGAGGCAACAAACATGGAGCGCGCCCTCCAAGCACGCGCCTTCTACTGACAACGACATTCCGGCGTCGTTGCTTCCACGCGGCTTAACGACGAGATCGGCGCCCGTACCCGAGACATCCGTGAGGTTATCCGCGACGTCGTCCGGGAGGAGCTCCAGAAGTTTCTACCTGCGGATAGTCCTCGGCATCCCGCTCCATCGCTGAGGCTCTCCGTGAAGACATTCACCAGACACTCCGGCCAAAGGTTCCCGACATCATGGTGGCGCAAGAAGAGCCGACGCTGAGCTACGCCGCCGCAGCCCGCCGACCGCTGCCTGTTGCCCGTCAATGCCAGGCGTCATCTTGACGGGACAATTCAACGCCGCAAAACCCTCGACGCCAAGAACAAGTCCAGCACGTCCTCCCAGAGAGACCATCGCCAAGAAAAACCGACGTGTGGCAAACGGCCGACCGACGCCCGCTTTGTTTCCATTGCGGGGAAGCCGACCACGTCTACCGCCGTTGCACGTACCGGCAGCTGGGGCTACGCGGCTTCCATCCCGACGACCCGCGACCACGCTATGGCGAGCGACCCCGGGACATCGACGAATACCTCCGTCAGTCCCCATTCCCGGGACCGTCCCCCTGCTGCGGTTTCCAATCGCCGTCACAGCAACGCCCTGCATCGCCTCATAGGTCCCGCCGAAAAAGCCTGTCCTCCCAGCCGTGCCGGAAAAACTAAGTGCGGCAATGCCGGGATGTGGTATTGCCGAGTACGAACGACACGAATATCCTCCACACACGTGGGAGGGCTCCAACACTAGCGACGAGACGCACCGGAACGACGCTTCTGCGACGGTATCGAATAACCTGGACGTTACCTTTGACGGCCACGACGCAAAGGCACTCGTCGACACCGGAGCGGACTATTCCGTTTTAATTGGAAAGCTCTCTCGCCGCCTTCGTAAAGTGATTACACCGTGGGATGGCCCGAAAATACGAACCGCCGGTGGACATCTCATCACACCAGTGGGAAGCTGTATTGCGCGCGTGGACATCCACGGGGAGAATTGTCCCGCGAAATTCGTCGTCTTCAAGGACTGTTCCAGAGACGTCATCCTTGGCATTGACTTCCTCTGTGAGTACGGTGCCGTGATCGACCTTGGAGCAAACAGGTTGACGCTGCGAAAGCACGTTCTACCCCCGGAGGTATCCAAACCGACTCAGCCGCCGTCCGAGTCATTGCTGACCGCGTGAACCTGCCGCCACGTTCGAGTGTTCTTGTGCCCGTCGTGACCGATGCAGTTGCCAGCGGGAAAGCTCTTCTGGAAGGCAGCGTCCAACTACTTCTCGGAAGACGAATAGGCGTCACAAAGGGGCGTTGCGGAGCTGCGGATATAGGTTCTGTGGTCCTCGGGGCGAACTTACGACCGAAGTCGCAGTACGTCACGAAAGGTGCCGCTGTGGGACACGTCGAGGAACCCCGCCCCGACGCCGAAATCGCCGCGATCTCCGACGAGGCCTCGCCATGTCAGCCGTACAATGCACCGCCGCCGCAGCTCGGCCTTAACCCCAAGCTTAGTGCCACGGAACGATGACAGCTTGGAGACCTCCTCGCCGAGTTCGGCGACTGCTTTGCGACGTCGTCGAGTGTGCGCCAGAGAACTGTTGCGAAGCACCGCATCGCTACGAACGAGGATGCGCTCCCTGTGCATCGGCCGCCGTACCGGGTCTCCCCAAAGGAACGAGAGGCCATTCAGGAACAGGTACAAGAGATGCTCAGCGACGACATCATTCAACCTTCGAGCGGCCCGTGGGCCTCTCCAGTCGCTCAGCGACGACATCATTCAACCTTCGAGCGGCCCGTGGGCCTCTCCAGTCGTACTGGTGGAGAAGAAGGACGGAACGCTTTGATAATGCGTTAACTACCGGCGGCTCAATGCGGTCACGAAGAAAGACGTGTATCCGCTCCCCCGCATCGACGACACCTTGGACTGGCTGCGCCACTCCCGATACTCTATCGTCGATGTCCCTACCGACAACTTGGTAGGGACATCGACAACATGGTGGAGAGAATTGCCGGTTCGCCTACGGCGAACTGAAGTTCCTAGGCCACGTTGTGAGTAACGAAGGCGTAAGTCCTGATCCTGAGAAGACTCGCGGCGTAGCGTCATTTCCACCGCCCACCGACAAAAAGGCCGTCCGAAGATTCCTTGGACTTAGTGCATACTACCGGCGATTCGTTCAGGATTTCGCCCAGCTTTCCGCGCCGCTCACGCACCTTACGAAAGACGCCGTGCACTTCAAATTGGATGGAAAACAACAACAGGCATTCGACGAACTAAAGCGACGGCTCCAGTCACCAGCGATTCTCGGCCACTTCGACCAATCAGCCGAAACGGAAGTTCACACGGACGCCAGTAATATTGTACTCGGAGCAGTACTGGTTCAACGAGATGACGGTGCGGAGCGCGTGATCGCATATGCTAGCTGAACGCTGTCGAACGCGGAACGCAATTACTCAACGACCGAGAAGGAATGTCTGGCCGTCATCTGGGCCATCACGAAATTCCACCTGCACTTGTATGGGAGTCCTTTTCGGGTGGTCACTGACCACCACGCGCTGTGTTGGTTAGCGAGCCTGAAGGACCCACCGGGACGCCTCGCTCGGTTGAGACTACGACTGCAAAAGTACAATGTGACCGTGGTCTACAAGTCAGGCCGAAAACACAGCGACGCCGACTGCCTGTCCAGAGCCCGCGTCGGGTCAGCTACAGGCTGTGCCAAAGACGCCGACGATGACGATCACTTTCTTGGCGCAGTGAGCGTTCACGGTATGGCAGCGCTCCAGTGGGTCGATTCTCAGCTGCGCGCACTGATCGACCACTTGGAGGAACGAAGGGGTACGATTCCCCGAGTCTTCTCACGTGACCTGCCAAGATTCGCCGTCCGAAGAGATATCCTCCACAAAGAAAACTTCGGGGAATAGAAACTCGACGTGGCTCCTGGTGATTCCTACTAGACTTCGAGAAGAGGTCTTCCAAGCCTGCCACGATGACCCAACATCTGGTCACCTTGGCTACAGCAGGACTCTTGCACGGATACGAGAGAAATACTATTGGCCCAAGCTCCCGAAGACCGTACATTTATACGTCCGTTCGTGCCGCGAAAGCCAACGACGCAAGAAACCACCGACGAAGCCGGCAGGACTCCTGCAACCGATCGCCCTCCCCACTGCACCGTTCCAGCAGATTGGAATGGATCTTCTTGGAGCTTTCCCGCCGTCGACGCAGGAAAACCGTTGGATAATCGTGGCAACTGATTATCTCACCTGGTACGCTGAGACAAAACCACTCCCATCGGGGACCGCCGTCGAAATAGCCAAGTTCTTCGTTGAGTCTATCGTCTTCCGACACGGCGCTTCCCAAGTCCTGATTACGGACCGAGGTTCCTCGTTCATGACGCACCTGACACAAGAAATACTGCGCTTGAGCCACACCGACCACCGCCGGACCACGGCATACCACCCGCAGACCAACGAGTTGACGGAGCGACTAAACAAGACCATCGCCCATATGGTCTCGATGTACGTGGACATAGAACACAAGACGTGGGATGATGTGCTTGCCATACGTCACGCTTGCGTAAAACACGGCGGTTCAAGAAACCACTGGGATTACACCTTTTCAGCTGGTGCACGCCAGAAAGGTGACAACGATGCTCGACGCTAGCCCGCCTTCGCAGAAAGGACCAGCAACGTGTCGAGGCTGGCCGGTACAACCTTCGTCGCCGCGACGTGGAGTTCCAGCCCGGAGACAGGGTGTGGGTGTGGACAACCATTCACTGCCGCGGACTCAGCGAGAAACTGCTAAAACGCTACTTTGGACCCTACAAGGTCATTCGCCGCCTTGAGGACTTGAACTACGAGGTGCTCCCCGACGGAACCCAACCACCAGGACGTCGCCAGCCACAACCCGAAGTCGTCCGCGTAGTTCGACTCAAGCCGTTCTACGCGCGGTAGGATTGTGACACCGCATGTTCATTTCGTTTCGCCGTAAATGGTCTAGTGTTTTCCTTTCGCGTTGCATCGGGGCGATGTACTTTTAAAGGGGCGGATAATGCCGCCCGCAGGGCCGAGAAAGAAACGCTCGGTCACGGACTTCTAGAAGATTCGCGTTCGTTCTGGCACCAGACGTAACTTTCCCCCTGCTTTCTTGTTCTCGAAAGAGCCAGTTCCTTCTGGCCCCGAGCGCGCGACGCTGGAACATTCTTTGCCGAAATTTCGAGATATTGAGGCACTGTAGATAAGCAGCTACCCGCGACCTTGTCGAGTCAGTCTCGCTCGCGCTCTCTGTTTCGCCGCCGGATTGCCGCCTGCTTTTCTGCTGCCTCGACGCTCTTGCGTTACTTAATTTTGGTTGCACAAGTTCGCCCATTAAACCTTTATTTTCAGTTCACTCTTCATCTTCTCGTCGCCTTAATTTGTGACAATATTGTCACAAATGACAATTGAACTTAACACTTAATCTGGGAGTCTGTGCCGATAGTGAAAATGAAATATACGTTGATGTCAACGTCGCAGATACAGAGAGCGCTGTGGAGAAACTGACAGCATCCGGTGCGGCAAGCACAGTTGTCTGAAAGCTACCAAGAACATTCTGCTTTAAAACATCTTGCATTTCAATCAGTCTGAATTCTGCTATCGTATGTTCTCCCTTTCAAACAGGAATGGGGTAAGGGACATGGGATGACGCTTAATTCATCTTTTCTCTCTACCACCCTATTCAAAACGGGCAGCGGAAAAAAGTTCATCGAAAACCGACGGGTGCGTAGAAAATCTCCCCTCCGAAATCTAGCGATCAATTTAACTTTAATATTCTAAACTTTGGAGGAAGTTTTGTTTAAGTTCATAATTAGAGCGCTCTTGTCCGCACTTTGCTTTCCATTGATGCAACGTTTTGATCCTGTATGTTCTCGTTGAAACCCAGAATAATTGCTTGATTTCTTAGAAAGAGCAGTACCCGTTTTACTTCTATTTTTTATCAAAGGCATATTCAATAAATACAAAATCCTCAAAACTCCGATCTGATGAGCCGCATAATTTAGTTCTGTCTGTGGAGCCGCGGGTACATCACACATTTCCCGGTGTTCGCTCATCTGGGGTGCGCTCTCGTGTCATGCGCTGATCTGGTCGTGTGCTCTCGTGTCGCACGCTCAACTGGTTTTACGCTCTCATGACCTGCGCTCTAATATCAAGCGCGCTATACTGTCGCAGCGCTCTTGTGTCGCGCGCTCTAACGTCAGCGCTCTAGTGTCGCGCGCTCTAAAGGCGCCCTCTCAAAATAAACGCACGGATCAATAACGTGATGCCAGCGACGCATTCTTCGCGCTTGATTGGATCAGTTGCGGTAACACACGCAAGTAAATCCACCCAAAACGTTGTGACCTAGTAGTTTCCGAGAATCTCGATTGGTCTTGATGGATCGTAGCACTAGTAACCATGAGAATCAGGATTACACAAAGTAACGAGCCTGTTTTCTAGCCGTGTGAAACAATACTTCCAAAATATGCTAGATTGTTCGCATATGGAGTAGAAACAAACAAATATTGCTTTAAATTACGGGTGAAAGTTGCTCCTCAACTTTGAAGACAACAAAACTCGCGAGAGAATTTCAGTTACAGGCAATGGTGGCTCACAAAGCCCGCAGGGGGAAGACGTCCCCCTTATCCGGGATATGTTAAGAAAAAGAACCCCGCACAGCCTTAAAAAGGGGCACGTGCCTCGACATATGTGTATATATATAAATATATATAGATATTTTTTTATTGCGCGAGATCGTCTGAACGTCTACTGCTGCACGCCAACGGATACGCGCGAGTTGCATGGAGAGTCACGCACGGCATTCGGGTTTACCCTTCCGGAAGGCAAATTGTATGCGTTCTCATGGCAAACTCGAAGCAAGCAGACACCTATACGGCTTGTCTAGTTCGGAGAACGATTTTGATTCCTTGGAAACTTTGAAGTTTACATTTATTTAACGACGTCACTTCCTTCACACTTCCGTAGTTGAGGCGTGCTGGATTCTCCGATCGGATGCCACGAAGACGTGTTATAAAAAGATGCGCAGTCGCAATATCATTTTATTATTTTGCTGTATCAACTTTTAGTCGTTTATTTTGAACTCAAATCGAACTGTCCTTTTTAGCCTCATTTCCTTCCGGGCGTAGTGAGCCACCTCTAAATTATTTCTTTCCGGGCGCCGAATCAATAGATTAATTACCCTAGCGAATGTCGGCTGAAACGATGTATTGTATAGGTGTTTCGATTAGAATCGAAATATCATCGATGATGTTTCGTTGATAATCAAAAACATCGCAGTAACGCAAAAAAAGCAAAAAACCTCAAGGATGAATTAAAAATTTCTTTAGTCAAGTACCACTGTTTAGACCAAACAGAAAGTATATACACGAGCTCTAACTTTTATCACAACTTTCGTAGCTTAGCTCTTAGGCGCCCGTTTCCGGCTTGAGCAGCGTCGCCGTCCCATCGCCGTCACTATCGACGTAACCGCGCGTTGCATTATAGTACGCTTTCCATAATGACGTTACATCTCAAGTAGCATACTTCCTCGGCACATGCTTGGGCCAGGCTGCAGGGAGCAAGAGCCAACTTGGCTCAAGCCGGGCATAAGCTTGCGCCAAACTGGCCCGAGTATGAGCCGGGGAAGTGTGCTGCTAGGGATGTGACGTCACGTGAGAATTCACGCGGGAAAAAATTTACCACTAAATTTGACTGGGAGTGTTTCCGATAAATTTAGCGGGAAATAATTACCCTCGTGACGTCTTACGTGACGCCACTCAACCCGGGAATATTGTTCCGCTAAATTTAGCGCGAAAATGTTCCCGCTAAGTTTTGCGAAAAAGGTTCCCGGCCAATGGAAAAGCTTACCTTCGTGACGAAACACGTGACGTCCCATAGGACGTCACGTGACGTTACACTTGACCCTCCACTCCTCCTCCTCAAGAGCTAAGCTCCAATTAGGTATTACAGAGAATTGTATTGGTCTTTCATTTTGTGTGTTTCGCGTTGCTTGCCTTTTTGTGATTTAATATAATATAGTAGTTCGATGAAATGAACAATAACAAGGAAGCTTTTGAAAATCTCCACTTCACTAGATCATCTCAATCACTAAAACAAAAAGAACAATAAAGCACACACGCACTATAAAGTGTGCCGCAATCAGCTCTACTGTAAAAGTTTCCAAAAGTACTCAAGCGGCATTGAATCCGAGTTGATCTTGTAATTCCAGCTGCATTTTTAGTTGAATTTTGTTTTACCTTTCTAAGGATGAAATAAACGGCAATGTAGCGTACTGATTGTCTGGATGAAACACCTATCTCCGTGGAACCACGTGCGGAAGACCCATAATAATATTGATTAATATCTGAAACTGCACCGACATCGTATATATCATAAGTTCCATCACATCACTCATGAAATACAATTTTTATCTCAAGAGCTTGCCGTGCTGAAGCACTCGCATTTCTCTGCTTGATTTAAAGCTGTTACGTAGGAACAACAGTTTACCAAGCATATTTACCAAGAAGACGTGGCGCCTTCTATTAATTTTTCCACGTCTTCGCTAGCACTGACGTTTGAGCAGCTATAGTGTGGCTATACAAAAGCTTGATTTCGTAAGTCCTCTCCCCGCGATGTGTATTTTGTCATTTCATGTATGCGAATACTTTAGAGAGAGAGGCTGTCTGCATAACGCGGAAAGGGTACTTATGCTTCTTGACGCGGTAGATGTCTATGATACCCGAAGAGTCACGGGTTAAAACAAAAACAGAAATATAGTGAAATGTTTATCAAAACTTTTGTTTGTTCTTGTAGACATCGAAGAATGGATTGTAATAGCATCCTTCTTGTCGCTTAGCTTTTCGCCAAAACTAGCATTTTGGTTTGTGAGTAATTGGCAGAAGATGTCGGCATTGGCCGGAATTTCTATTCTTGAAATTGCTTTGGCATTATTCGGAATGACCCAAAATATATAGGCAATGAACGGAGTGGAAAATTTTTAATTAGCAAATAACTGAATTTTCGGGAGGTTACTGTGCGGTTAAATTAAGTTGATTGTTTTCAATTTTTATCCGTTGAATACTACGCTTAAGTAACCCAAGACGAAATATGCGTTAAATCGATTCATTCTCAATTCATTCTTCATACCGTTTTGTATGACTGCTACCAACCAGCAAAGCATAAGAAGTCTGATGGTCTCCAGGGAAGCATAGAGTCTGAGTCACATGGCGTCCATAATCCACGTGCAACGACTATTTTTAAGGCTACGGAGGAACACCTCTAGACGAACGCGCCTAGCTACTGTGCGAATACGAAGTACCGGATATGTCGTCAACGAAGAAAGCCAACCCGGAAGACTTGAAGCAGAAGTTAAGCAGGGGACCACAAAGCGAGGGCACCTAGTAGAATTACATTGGACGGTAGAGATATTTTCAGTTGATTTTTACTTCAACGGCTGTCCGTTCATGCAGCGTCCAAAATGTTACATGCAAAAAGGTCAAACTTTGCACGACAAAAAAGTCGTAAGAACGTTACATAACCGTTGAGAACAATAAAATTACGGGCGAGGCCAAACCGGCAGTCGTTTTGATGCTTTTTTTTAATTTTGGCAATAATTCCAGTAATTTTTTTTTCCTGAAAGATGGCAAAGACAAGGCTCGTTTCGTTCTTCAAAATATTTACGATTCAAATAAAACGAACCAATCTTTAAAGCGATGGCTCAGTTATGTAAGTCATCATTTTTTTGTTTTTTTTTTTGTTTTAATAAAATACGAAGGCTTGCAACAGTTTCCAGCGTGTCTGCGCCTGCGTAAGAAGTTTTTGACTGTTTTGATTTTTTGCCGACATCTCGGTTGTATTGGAAAGTAGGCGTCACTTTGGAAAAAAACAATTGAAGGATTAAATTTATCGAAAGCAATCTACTGATTGTTGGCCAACATAGGGAAGGCCAGAGACACACGTGATCATGATTTTTGCAGCAATTACGTTTACTATCAACAGCACGTACTTTTAAATCTTATGCATGTTTTGATTGATGTTTGATATTTCATAAAAAAAATGAGTTAATAACAAGGGAATTTCCCAATAGCACTATTAAGAGCTGATTGAACCCTCACCAAAATTAGAGGAACTGCCATAATCGATTTTAATACAATCAAAAGTATAAAAATGTTTCTACAGTTTCGTCGGAATTTGTTCTCTGAAATCCTTCGGGATCAACCTAGCCTAGGCACGTGCTGTAAAAAAAAAATTCAAATCCCATTTTGTTGTATGTACCTCACACCTAAAATCAAGGTGCAAAAGCAAAGCCGACTGAAATGCATTCTAAGAGGATCAGCAATCATTACGAAACGCCGATGTAAAAGAGCGTCACACGTTTCGTAATATCTCAGCCTGAAGAAATCGGCTCCTACAATCGAAGTCAGCGGCACGTGAAATTGTTCCTCGAAAGGCAAACAAAATGCGCACCGCCAGGCCGGCTAAACTGCTGATTTTTTAGATGCACGAAAGGCTTAGCGCACGCAAGCATTTCTTAAGAGACAACCTATTTTCAACGAGAGAATTCCGTCAGATGTTGTCAGCATTTTAAGCTGCTTCACTCAAATCAGGCACTCGCAACATAATTATATTTTATAGGTTCACGTCACGCGTATTGCGACTTTCTTACACAAGGGGAACTTGTTGCGTATGTCTCGGCCATACCAACGACTATGTCACCTCGGGTAACATTGACACAGCCTGAAAGGACTTTCATGCACAGGAACCCAAAGCGCGGGAGCACAAAAAAGGGAAAAAAGTTCCGTGGGTACTTAAATGCTGTTTGAGAAATAAACCAGTTAGCTGAGTTTGAGACGTTCTCTGTGTCTGTTCCTTCTACTGAAAGTTCTTCCGATTTCTTCCACAGCAGTCTCAGGTGTAATACGACATGGAGGAATGTACACCCTTCTAAGTGGTCTCTTCCTGTTTTTTACGTGAGCTGGAGAAAAGACAGAGAGAGAAGGGAGATGAGATTCATGCGTACTCGTCTCATTCTTTCTGTTTCTGCGTTATTTTCGTGTGTTTATGCCGTCTCACACTTGAATAAATTTTATACAATTTTATTTTTTTATTGTTTTTCTTCCAAGCGACCGAGTCACGGGGCCGTATTGGTTACACCCTTCCAGAGTGAGAGAAACGTTGTGACGAAGAGTTGTGTGACATACTCTCTGGCATGGGAGGAAGCAGTTAAGCCATGTTCTAGTTTATGGGAAAGGTCAACGTCGTCAAGAAAGGTGGTCTCCGAGATCTTGATGATCCATTGAGCTCTTCATAGGAGCAAAGCCAACCAAAAAACATTGTGCAAAATAAAAATGGGTGATATAAGTTAATTCCAGTTTCCTCCGCTGCCCCTAGCGTTCCGCAAATCTTCATTTCTTTTTTCTTTTTTTTTTTTGCTGCAGTGATTTTGCGCCGAGTACGAATATTCGTGTCGTACGTTCCCTCTCCGTCCATGAATCTCAGCGTTCCGCGAACTGCCTTCCGTTTATTTTTACAGTGACAGCAACAACCTTTGGCAAAGCTGAGAGTCTTGTTGGCTTCTCTTTTCTGCACTGTTTTTATAACTAAGTATTTTCTCGTTTCATCGAAATTCGTTTGCTGCATGGTCAGTGCAGGTTTGTCCAGTACAAAGCTAAAAGCTGGGCGGCTTCCGAATTGGGGCTTTCATACGAATAGGTCCGGTTTAAAAGCTAAGTTGGAGGCCTCTGCTCGTGAAACACAAACTACACTCATGAAATAAACATGCAGTTCTCTTTTTTTCTGCGCCTACGTTGTTTGTGCTTCACCGCTAAACTCTTCAGTGAGCTTGTTTTCACACTACAGTTGTCAGTATTAAAATGCGGAGATCTTGCATTGTTTCAAGGCAGAAAAACAATGCGAAAACAACAAGGACTTCACATTCATACGTATATATATATATATACATATATATATATATTACTAATTCCAATAGACCGATCTCACCAAGCGTTAGGCGCATGCGTGAAGCCGCAATAACTTTAATTCACAGGAGGCAATCGGCAGCGCACGAGACTGATCGTGCTCTTCACGCGCAGAGCTCCAGTGAGGTGTTGGCAGGTGCAGAAAAGCTAAAGTTCCCTGGGCGCATTGCGGCAGCGGTGGCGTACCCAAATTGGCGGGGGAAGTTGGTCTATGGTAGGTATGGGAGATAAAAGCAAAATGTATGGCGAATTGCTAGGCAATTTTGCTGGATAAGTAATATGTTCTTGCATTGCCACGAACGTTTAGTGATACTCTGGGCCCGTGTCCAGAGTATGGAAAATGAGGGGTTGCGGCGGTCATGTCTCAATTTTACCACTAAATTTAGGCGGTAAACATAATTTTTATGTAGGTGACGTGACCTCCATTCCACGCAAAAGATTAACGAAGAAATTATATTTGTGTATAGGCCATGTGACATATGGTTATGCGACATAACGTCCCCAGTAACATTTAGCGGGGAAGTGATTGGTCAGTGAGGTCACGTCATGCAGTTCTTCACGCTACTCCTACCGAGGAAACTGAATTTGTGTATAGGTCATATGACATGAAATTATGGGACGTCATTTTGCCCGCTAAGTTTTGCGGGGAAACTGAATTGGGTTCTCAGGTTATGTGACGTCGATTTTCAAGCTAAATCTAGCGGGGAAACTGAAGTTAATAACATTTCGCGCTAAAATTATCTTTAGCGTCTCACCTCAAGAAGACACAAGTTTCGCACTCACACACTCATTCCCTGGCGCTAACAAATGTGTGTACTTTTCCTGAAAATAAACTACATAAATAATCCCAATGAGATTACTACAACTGCGCTCATTCTGGAGATTTAAACCTACTTGTGGGCTACCTACGCTTAGTCACAAGAGTATGACCGTAAGCGCTAGGTTATTTCGGACGAGGTAGCAAGGTATAAGTATTTACGTAACGTCTCACCCGATGGGGTACATGCAAAGTGTTCAGGTATACTTTTTGTGACGCAATAAGATAGGTACAGAAGATGTAAAATTTTGTTCCGGCAGCGTACAGTTCACTTCAATCGGTGGGCTGAGCACGCCCAGTTAATCAGTATAACAAGATAAAAGGGTCGACTAAAACGCTAAGGAACAGAAATGAAAGACACATCCATAAAGATAAAATTAGGAATATGACAGTTCTTTTTCAGAAATATAAGTTTTTGTGTTCCGCCTTAACAGAACGTGGCACCGCTAACCGAGGAAGCGCTGATACACCTCGGCGGGCAAAGTAGCCAATTCAGACACTCGCTCGATGGGCAGAGAGCAAAAAAAGGCCAGAGCCACAGCGGGGCAACCGAAGCGCCGGAGTGAGGCGCGCTGCGGCGCACTCCGTTCCAATCAGGGTGTCGAACCGGAACCGAACCGAACCGAAAACCGGAACCAAACCGGTATTTTTTTCCGGAACTGAACCCGAACCCGAACCGTTATATTGTTATCGCGATGAACCCGAACCGGAACTGAACCGAAAAAAAAAATAACGGTTACCGGCTCATGTCAAAACGGTTCGGCCACGCGCTGTTGACAATGAATGTGCTATCAATGCCACTTGTTTTTGAAGTGCCGTCAACTTATTTTAATCTGAAATTACTTATGCACATGTTTACCCTACTGTCGCTCTTTACTGCATAAAAGATCGCGTAGATGGTCATTGTTAGAAACTCGTTATCACAAGGCACATGCTGGGTGTTTCGGAAGTTCAAAGCTATGTATTTTCGACCTAAATAACTGTGCCATTGGTAAAAAATTATAAATAATTTTTTGCATTATAAATGCAAAAATGAAAAAGCTGGAGAAAAAAAACTATCAAGAACCAGCCGGAAGTGTTGTATTCTTGCATATTCAGAGGCCCAGAATTACGAAACAAGTTTCTCCTACCAAAATGTGAACAGGCTAAAAGAAACACGTCCCAGAAACGTAAAATAAAAAAAAAAAAAAATAAAAAACGTTTTTTTTTTTTTTTTTTTTTTTTTTTTAATGACGTGCTGAATTTGAACAGTTTTCGAAATCTTGCCCCATGATTTAGTTTATTCCTCAACGTGAAAAAACAACAAATATATTATTTTGTATACTGCAGATGGCAATGATATATACTGTCTGTGGTGTTAATTTAAATGCGATACCTCAAACAATTTAGACGAAAAACATTACCAAGTTTAGGGAATAATTGCCCGTAGATACATGCTTGGATATTTTTTGAAACTCGTCTTGAACAACAATAATCATATCTTGAGACGACACTTACCTAGGCTATGTATAGATAGTTCTTAAAAAGTTTAACATCCTTACCATAAATAGTTTCGGCTATAGCGCGCTCCAAATATGGCACAAACGACAAATGTAAAAAACCCGTCCTTCTTCCTTGCTCCTTTGAGAATCTATTTCTTTAAAACCAAACATGTCAGATGATTGAAATAAACGGCACTGTCTTTCGCAAGGAATGCGGCCCCACATGTAAAAATGCGGGAAAAAAAATGCGAATGTACATCACCGCTTGAATCGAAATGAAACCGGCTGCCGGTCTTTCGAAGTTCGGCGAACTTTTGACTTTTCAGGAATCAAAAGTTCGACAATTTTCGAATTATTTAAATTATTAAGTTCGAAAGTTCGAAAATTATCGAATTTCTTAGCGTACGAAGTTCGAAAGGTCGAAAAGCTTCGACCTTTTTAGTGCAAGAAGGTCGAAAGTTCGAAAATAATCAAATGTTTTAGTCTATCAAGTTCGAAAGTTCGACAAGCATCGAATTTTGAAGCGTAATAAGTTCAAAATTTTGAAAAGCGTCGTTATTTTTAGTTTAATAAGTTTCAGAATTCTACTTCCGTCGAATTTCTCACCATGAAAAGTTCGAAAATTCGAAATCGTTTCACCTTTCGAACCGCGGGATCGATCATCGAACCTTCGGCCGAAAAAAGCTCGCGGCATCCCTAATAAAGAGCAGTGCGTTGTATGGCCGATGCAGTCACTGATCCTGTATTGCGATAGCCCGCTTGTTGCGCCGACGCATGGTCGCTTGCCGGTGCTGCCGCCGATGTTCGTTGCTGCTTTCCCGACGTGTTTTTTTTTTTTTTTTTCTTTACCGTTTTTTGAGCAAGTTCGCCTCCATTAAACCTTTACTTCATTTTTTTTTCCTGTTTCATCGTTTGTCATTCGGGAAAATATAACATTCCGTGGGTACTATGCTGTGGCAGTGCTTCCATCTGAAATTTGATCTCCTGACTTATAGCTCAGGAGATCAATTATAGGACCAAATTAACTCTAATGGAATACCGACATGTCCAATTAAACCTAATTGCCACTGGAGACGGTAGCATTCCAGCACTAAACTCGAGCGGTGTGTGACCCGCTGTCATACACATTCGTATGAGGAAAAAAAACAGGCTCTTATGATATAACACAAAATTAACAAAAGTTATTTTAAATTAGAAACTGGCGCTTTAATTACGTTTTTGTTTTTTGAAGTATTCGGCTTAGCAAGTATATTATGAGGATGCCAAAAAAGCAAATTGCTTCCGTACAGACTTTCCAGGATGCCGCGCACGTCTTTGAAACTCGGGCCTAGAGCTTCCTTGGGTGTCCCTGTTAAATATTCTACGTTTTTCATCTTCAGTGTCCAAGGCTGGGGCAAAAACTTTAAAAACTCAATCGGGCAAGAGAAAAAAGTGGGAAAAAGACGAAGTATGGAAACTAAGCTAAAATTGCATACAAGTACACCTCTCTTAGATATATTCCAACCTCCAAAGTCGACACCGTTTCCAAACAGAAGGTCAATTCATTCGTTAAGCTCAAACCCTCCTGCGAACCCAGATCACATCGTCCCTTCCACTTGCCTCTTATTTTCTGAACGCCCTCCGGGAAACTTGCGCAGTGACGTGTACTTCATCCCCCCCCCCCTAAAATATCACAAAAAAACACACACACACAAAAACACCTTATTTTGTAAGAGGGTTTTGGACGCATTACTAAGCTGCAAAGAGGCTTGGCTGTACCATTGCCTGTCATTTTTAAAGGGACCAGAAAACGATTTTGAAATCGAACTTCATCCATCGCACGGCGTAAAAGGTGTGAAAAAAAGCCCCAAAACACAAAAATAGAGAGCCAAAAAAAGTCGTCGCTATAGAACATAAAAGAAAACATGACTCTTTTACGCCTTCTTTCCTCCGAAAGCTGTCTGCCTTTTCACTGCGATGCATCCGGGGAATCCGCATCACGTCAGCCAAATCCACGTCGCCTATTGGGTAAGAGCCTACCTCACCAGCCGCGATCATAAACAATAACTAGCGGGCGAATTTTCCTAAAAGTTTTGTTAAATAATATTCAGACCTACATTTAGTAGCATAATTAGAGATTTGATGAAAATTGACGAATATGATAATCCTCGGAGCCAAGCGCCATCTACCGTGTGGTAAACGAAGCAAGAGAAAGCCCCGACTGCGCCTGCGCAGTTAACCGACAAACGTCGTCTGCTGAACGGGTTTTCTCCTGGTCACGTTTTCTTCGTAGCAGACATTCGTTTTCTGGCTGCTCTAGCAGTGTTTACATTGCTTGTGATCGATCCCTCGGTCGCTATGCCGAAAGGCTGCAGTGTACGGAAGTGGCCTAATTACAGTTTCTGCAGTCCGGTGGTTAAAAAGAAACAGTTGCAATTTCACCGCTTTCCACTCGATAAACTACGTCAAAGCACTTGGTGCAGGCTCATCGGTTTGAGGGCCCCCGGGTCTAAATTCATTCGTGTATGCTCGGAACATTTTGCCACCGAGCGAGATTACAGGCAGATTCACTGTGCTCTCCGCGAATGCGGGCAGGTTCCAAAAGCCCTCCACCGATTCCAATGAAGAACTGGAGCCTTCGCCTGCAGACTCGCCGCACTTCCCAACAAGCATACCGGCGTATGGGACTAGTACCATGCTGTCGCTGTAGTGCAACATATATAATTGAATGCGGAGGGCAAGTTCGTCTGCTTCTTGCGCAGGGGGTAGCGGTGACGTCAGAACGCCGAGCCCTGATTGGCTGATCGCGACTCCCCTATCTGAGCGTCGTCTGCTCCTTTGCATCGTCGTCTGCTCACAACGTCGTCTGCGTCTGTCTTACCTTTCCTGCGACTTTCGGAAAAGCAGAGGCCAGATTTACGAAACGATCTTACGCCAAAAATGTGCGTAAGACAAAACTTAAGAACAAATTCGTATTCACGAAACGAAATTTTCGTAAGTTTTGTGCAGGTTACGACGAAATCCTACGACAGCTCCGAAGCTGTCTTACGCACTTCTTACGATCAAATCAGCATGGCCGACAGCGTCGCGGTCGCGACGATCCACGAACGTTTATTTTTCTACGCGCGCTTCTCACGCGTCCCCACTTCAAGCAGCAAGAAAAAAGTAAAAAGCACTTGAAACAGATTACAACGAACAAGAACGCAGGATCCACAAACACCCGGGAAAAGCTCCAACGGCCACGATTACACCGAACACGACCAAGCGAGTACGGCAGTTAGGCCTAGCAGGCACTCCGCGACTCGGCGACCGTCTGCCCACAACCGGCTGGCGTGCTGAATGGAATATGCCCGCGCGACCTTTGTGAACCCTTCCCGTATTAAGCGCAGACCGCATGGCGCGTTTTTGCTCGCGATTCAGGCGCGTCGGCGTCAAACTGACGTCATTTCCTGTGCGCGGGCGCGAGTTTTCGCGGGAGCGTTGGTTTCTTGCCGATCCAGAACAAGACGCGCGCGCCGAGGCGTCGAAGCGGCTCTCGCCCAATGGGGGTCGGTCGAACTGTCACGTGATCCTGCACAGTGCGCTGTTTCGTATTCAGCACATTTCAAAGTGTTCAAAAGCATTTTTATTTCTCATATAAAAATTAAAAAGGTGTTTCTTTTGACACACGAACCCGTTTTATTTACTTATTTGTTCATTTAATTCTCATTTTGTAGTATTTGCGTCAACATTTACATCGCGTGTTGAGAATTCCGTTATCTGACAAGGGTGAAAACGCGCGGCCGGTGGTTCTTGGCTTTGTCTGCATGCAGGTGCCCCGCGTCAGCTTCCTCGCAAACGTTCATAGCGCGTCGCGTTTTCGCGTGCAGAACAACGCGCCATGCGGTCTGTGCTTTATACTTTGATCGCTGACCACAATTTTAGATTAAGAGGTCACTTTCTTCCTCTTGTTATCTCGTTGTTTCCCGAGGCAACGGTGACTCTCGCCGGTGAAAAAGCGGTGAATCTCCGACAGACGCAGGAAAGGTAAAGCAGCCATCGCTTTGACTAGCAGACGTAAAGCAGACGATGTTAACTGCGCCAACCCGCCGACGCCGTTAAAGAATGAGGGGTCTCGCCGCACACGAAAGGAGGGAAAAAGTATTTGGGAGGGAACTTGCGGGGCACAAACACGCTTACTCTCGGTTCTTAGCAAACAAACCTCAGCGCCTCGGGAGAGCTCGCCAGTGAGTCGTTTCACTTCCCTCCTTGGTGCGCGTCTGCTAGTTGTTAGACAAAAACAACGTACCGCTCGAGTTATTTCGTCTGCCCCCTCTGAAAGGCGAAGTCGAGCTCGCTGGTAAAGACCTGCACTTCCGAAAGTCGCAGGAAGGGTAAGACAGACGCAGACGACGTTGCGAGCAGACGACGTTGCAAAGGAGCAGACGACGCTGAGATAGGGGGGGTCGCGATCAGCCAATGAGGGCTCGGCGTCCTGACGTCACCGCTACTTCCTTTCTCATGCGCAGAAGACGAAAATGAGCCCACTTGCGAGGCGTATATCGCTCAGCTGCGATGTGTCCATGGCTATCGCGGCGATGAGAGGCGCCGATTCAGAAAATATGTCGGTGGCGTCAGCGCAGTAAAACCTACCGGCACGGCGTCAACTCGCCACCGCTAACGCTTCCATTCTCCTACTCCCAAGATAACTTCCGGTTCCGATGCCGGCGGACGTGCCGACCGTCAAAATTACGCCACAGCTTGGTTTGCTCTGAGTTCAAGAGGAACAAAAAGTTGATATTTTATTAAATTTTTGTAGAAGTTAATAAACCGAAATGAAAACTGATGGCTGTCCGGCATTCAGTCAACATTGAAGGTTTAATGTAAAAGATATTTGGCAAAAGTAAAAAGGCCATTTCATGGTTCCTTTAATAAAACTGCTGATCTCACCATCCTTTTTTGCATGTCATGGTTCTCCTTGTGTACGTCTTTTGTTTCTGTACATTGGATTGTACAATTAGTGCATTCTTGGGCGTGGTTCGCTACTTCCAAGATGAAAGCTTTTATTGTTGACGTCTTGCTTATGGCCGATATATTTGCCATTTAAACGTGTGAAAGTTTGGCCCAAGTATTTTAACTTACGGGCTAAATGGATCTGACACACTACCCCACTCTCACAGGACACCGACTTCACTTTATGCGCTTTTTGGCACCCCTTTCCTCTCTGCAAGAACGGAGTAAGGTTTCCGAACTTGCGTTCTAAACACAATGTCCCCACCAAACATCTTCGCACATGGCTTCGCATCGTGCGATATCTCAGGATTCCATTCCTCAACCGCGTTTCGTTATTTCTGTCCTCCTCTCCCCTTCTCTTCGCTCATTAAAACCATTCGCCTACTCGTGAAGCCTTCCTCGTATCACATATGAGGAGAGACCTAAGAAATGGTACGCGTTTAGGCCATAGTATCATGAGATATCGCTTAATGTGAAGGCATGTGCGAAGAAGTTGGGTGTCGACTTTGTATTTAGGAGCGACTTAAAGTTGAGATACCTTACCCCTTTCTCTTTGCGGAGAGGAACTAGTGCTTTCTAAAAAGCACATAGATTGAAGTCGGTTCCTTCTGAGAGTGGAGTAGTTTATGGGATTATTTTAGCCTGTGGGTTCAAATACGTAGGCCAAACTTTCAGATGTTTAAATGGCAGATTTACCGAGCATAGAAGAAACGTGAGAATCAAAGATCCCAACTCGAAAGCAGCGAAGCATGCTCAGGAAAGCAAAAATAGTACAATCCAGTGGGCAGAAACAGTAGTCGACCACAAAGGTGAGAAAAGCAGTCAGGAGAAAGACGATAGGCAAAAGTATAAGCCAAGCACTTTTGGAATTCAGTAACGCTTTCAAAGCTTTCTAAAAAATTTAAATGTTTTCTGTTTTTTTTGTTTTTTTTTTACTCTGTGCGTGTGTGTTTTTATAGCGACAGTGTTTATGAGCTTGTGTGGCAGAAATTCCGGCGTCGGCGTCGGTTGGAGCGTAAAATCACGGCATGGCACCTGGTGACATCACACGTCATGCCACAGTGATGTCACGAGGGCTAAATTTTCCCGCTAATTTTCTGGACAAATAATTTCGCTAAATTTTGTAGTAAAGTTTCTGCTAAATTTTGCGGAAAACGTTTTTGTCACGCGACATGACTTTATGCCAGAATTTACAGAAACCCTTAACGCTCATGAGTGACGTCACGTGACACGTGACGCTGCCGACTAGACCACGCACACACACATGCACGCCTGGGAAATGAGCGCGGGTTGATATGAAAAGGCTTTGTGAACGGGGCCCGGTAACGCTATGGCGTTCCACCCTCAAAGGCGAAGCTTAAAAGTCTCCAAAGTTTTCACATTATTTTTTTTTTGCGGTGGATAGGAGTGATGGTAAAGTGTCGATATAAGGGTCAATGACTCATAAGTATCACGCAGGGCTTCTCGGTTGTCTCTGTAATTATCTACACGAGAGTGCAGGTGACACGTGCGTAAAATGAATTTCTTTAAAAAAAAAACGGGATAATAGCAGGGCCGAAGCGGTTAGGGTTTGCTTCAGGGTTTGAGCTGAGTGAATGGAATTACCTTCTGTGTGCAAAAGGCGGGGACCTGGAGGTGCAGGATGTATATAATGTTTCTAAGTTTCACCCCAGTCTCGTGTAATTAATCATGGTGGTAAACAAGCACCAGTTCGCCTGGCCGTTCGTAGGCATACCCCTTTGATAACCGCTCTACGAATACTGTGATTTCTATGACGGTGGTCGCATTTACATCAAGCTTGGAATAAATTCTCCTCGATGATGAATGCTAGGGCTGCTCTACTGTGATGGAAGCATCCGATATATTTACTTCGGCAGACGGCCCGCGCGCGGAAGCGCGCGCTGGCCGTTTGGCGGCGAAACGTCCACGCCACAACGCCGCTGACGAACTAAGGGAGCCGAAGAGCGACATTCGTGCTTTTGTATTCACAACTCATAAGAAGTGCTTATGTTTCCTCGGGCCTTTAGTTTTTACTAGTGATTGGCCGAACTTTTGCCGAATCGATAGTTCGGCGCCGAATCTTGAGATTCGGCAAAGCCTAACGTTTGCCGGACTTTTCTAAAGATTCGGCCAAGATTCGGCAAAAGTACATTGTTACCAGACTTAACGTTGATATTTAATTTTTTTTCTAGCAAAAAAAAAGTCCGATGTTTTTTTTTTTTGTTTTAACTTAAATGGAACCTATATTGCATATTGACACAGTTATTACTAAATAAGGCGATATTCTACAAGATAATTGTATCAGTGTCGTTTTTCTGTGTTTACTGCAATTTTAGTGACTGCTTCCAGAAGTTGCGTGACAACGAGGTTGGGTAGTACCGAGCGTGGAGAAGTCACGAATCACGCTACTAGGGTTTCGGTTTTGAGGCATCATCAGCGCAAGCCTGCAAGTGTGTGTGCGTGTGTTGTTAAAATTAAGGCAATAACACCTGTTTTTCCTTCCTCTGGGGGTCACCGTTTCGTGCGCAAAAATGAGTGCAACGGTAGCTGAGCCTTCACCAGAAGAGGTAACAGTATTATGGTAAATAGGCATGCTTTTCGAGTTGAGTCACTTGACGTCATCTTTGCAGGAAAGTGTGCGTCCCATATTCGCAACTTCTCGTTTTTAAACTTTAAGATGCCGGTTTCTGTTGTTAAGACACACACGGACGTCTAGGAAGGTGAACAAGTTAGGAATGTCGGACATGCAACGTCGAGCATTATAGTTCTGTGTTTAGCTTCATGCAGATACATGAAAATCTCCAAATAACGTTAATTGAAAAAGCACTATTATCTTGTTCTGGCACACAGTGCGTCTGAGCCGAAAACAGAATCGTTATAATTGCAAGGAGTGCTTTAAAGTAATTCTCAGCCAATGTTTCAGCTACCTCGTTGCATCACTGGAATGGTCAAATGAAAATTTTACCATTTTCATTTGAACAAATTAAATTTTCGTTTTCATTTTCATTTGAACATTTCAAATTAACAAAAGCGTTATCCAGAGTGGACCGCATCGTTTGTCACTTGCGCAGTGAACTGAACAAGTTACTGGACGATATTCTATTCTTGAGGCAGAAAATATTGAAGACAACCACTCTCGCTCACAAACGCACAATTACCGTGTTGCCTCCTTCACACCTCGCCGTAACCGCTGGTAGTACTACACTGCACGATCTTGACCGCACGACTGCACGGCGTCCATTTGCAATCCATGGCCCCGTCGCGTTCTCGTACCTGGTCAGACATTTGCCAAATTCGGCTCATCACTAGGTTTTACCAGTGCAATAAATCGTGGTGTTGCAATCCCCTTGTAAATCGCGAACTTTTTTTTTTTTTTTTTAATAAGAAGAGACTGATTGAATGGCTGCCATTCTTTTTGGTGTGCCATGCCCATCCGGAATTTTTACCCCGAGCTTTCCTTTGCTCCCTTATTTATTAAACCTATTGTTGGATTTTCTGTAACTTAAGGAAAAAGACATATTTTCATAATTGTATCAAAATGACTTTGTTTCCGTAAAAGGGGATTGAGGCGAGGCCACATATACGGCACAACCCTGATTCGTAGCCTCGGTCTACTTTTCTAAAGTAACTGACAGCTTCATAACTGCGGACGGTGCGATTTCCGAGCATTTGATTATTGCTGCACTACCAATTAGATTGTGGTATCAGACAATAAAAAAACGTATAAGAAACTGCAAAAAACCCGTAAATCAATTTCAGCGTTTTTTTTTAGATTTTCAATAACTATAGTTTTGTTATTTATTTTTTTTTGTTTTGACTGAGAGACTCATTTGTATGATTGAAGACTGTTGCCCATTACATGGCGCGCATGTATTAATCATATCTGCTATAGGTATTAACATATCAGTTCATACAAGGTAAAACTATAAAAAAAAACACTTAGGGCATGTCGTTCATTGTTCCTGGTGCTCACTCCTTTTACCGGACTATCGCAAAGGAGGAAGCCCGCGATCGAAGGCCTTTAACAATGAATCTGGACGCTGCTTCCCACCTGCGTTTTTTCTCTAAATAATGAGGTAAATAAATATAAAGCTAGAGCTTGCAAATGGGGGGTGCAAATGGATCTTGGGAATCTATTAGGACCGATAATTTGTAACCGGAAATAATTATTTAATCATAAAAAAAAACATTACAACGGGTGTCACACACATCTGCGGGAGTTTCGGGATGAATTAAGCTATCCTGCGTAACGATACGCATCCAGGCAACTAATCATGGGCAAAATAAGAACGCACTCCGGCGCACTGTTCATTAGTTCAACATAGTGTATTCCCGAATCGCGATCGATGCCACCAGAATAACCAGGAAATAAGGAGCCGTCGTCTGCATTTATTTTTGTCACGCTCTTCTTTTTAAACATAGTTGGTTTTATTTTATTCTGGATGTTTTACATCGCCTTCATCAGGTTTTCGCTTGTTTTTCTTGTTCGGCAGGCATGAAACCTAATGTCTAGTAAGTACCCTGCCTTGTACGGACGCGAAACTTCTTAGTGAAATAATCGATTTGTAAGTAATCCGACGATCATCTTCTATATAGCCACATTTTGTTGATTTGTAGCCGAGTCCAAAACTAAGACTTCATTTCTGTTGGTACGGAACAGCACTAACGCTTCATCAAAAATGCATTCTGACACTACAAAAAAAAAAGAGAAAGCTGTAGGTTTTAGTCATTTGAATCATAAGGAAACTCTCAATGAACACCATGAAGTGTGTTTTTTGCCATGGTTGAGAGCCATTCGAAGTCAAGTGGAACGGCCAGCGCCCTTGAGGGATATTGCTCAGCCAGCAAGAAAACAAAATTCACACACATATTCACACACACACACACATGCACAAAAGAAATAGCTTTTTAGCCTATCGGCATAGTCAGATATATTGTCACGGGTGGTGACCAAACAAAAACAGGAAATAAACAGAAAGAAATAAACGTTTAATGTGGCGAACTTGTGCCAAAAATAAAAGAGTACAAAAGATAATAATAGAGCGTCGCGGGCGTCGAAGTCGGCGTGGCAGCAGTCAAACGCTGGGGCGAGACTGACTCGACAAGGTCGCGGGCGGCCTCTTATCTAGAGTGCGCCGCTATCTCGAAGATTCGGCGAAAGCGGTTTGAGCGTCGCCTGATCGGGGCGAGAATGAACACGCACTTTCTAGAAAACAAAAGCAGGGATAAATGATAGAAGTTACGTGCGGTACATGAATAAACGGGAACTTTCTGGAGGACCGTGACCGAGCGTTGCTTTCTCAGCCTTGCGCGCGGCATTACTCCCCCCCCCTTTAAAAGTGCATCGCCCCGATGCAGTGGAAAACAAATCAAAAAATAAAAAAGAACGATAAACTAAAGAGTTTTTTGGAGCACAAAAGGTCCACAGTCCTATCGAGCGTAGTACGGCTTCAGGCGCACGACGTGGACGACCTCAGGTCGTGGTGGGCGGCGTGACGATGTTCGTGTTCCGTCGGGCATCACCTCGTAGTTCAGCTCGCCGAGGCGACGAAGTACCTTGTATGGTCCAAAGTACCGTTTCAGCAGTTTCTCACTGAGGCCGCGGCGACGGATGGGCGTCCATACCCACACCCTATCTCCGGGCTGGAAGTGGACGTCCCTGCGACGAAGGTTGTAGCGGCCGGCGTCGACGCGTTGCTGGTCTTGAATCAGGAGTCGGGCGAGCTGGCGAACTTCTTCGGCGCGTTGAGCAACCGCCTGGGCGTCGTCGCTCTCGTTGTCAGATGGCTCATGGGGCAGCATGGCGTCCAGCATGGTCGTTACCTTCCGACCATGTACCAGCTGGAAAGGGGTGAATCCAGTGGTCTCTTGAACCGCCGTATTGTAGGCGAACGTGACGTAGGGCAGCACCTCGTCCCACGTCTTGTGCTCTACGTCGACGTACATAGAAATCATATCGGCGATTGTGTTGTTGAGTCGCTCCGTCAGCCCGTTGGTCTGCGGGTGGTACGCAGTTGTACGACGATGGCTGGTGTGACTGAGTCGGAAGATTTCTTGGGTCAGTTGTGCCATGAACGATGATCCCCGATCTGTAATCAGAACTTCGGGAGCGCCGTGCCGGAGGACGATGGACTCGATGAAAAAATTGGCGACTTCCACAGCAGTCCCTGAAGGAAGAGCTTTCGTTTCGGCGTACCGCGTGAGATAATCTGTGGCGACGATGATCCAGCGGTTCCCCGACGTCGAAGGCGGAAAAGGACCAAGTAGGTCCATTCCGATCTGCTGGAAGGGTGTAGTTGGAGGAGAAATGGGCTGCAGAAGTCCGGCCGGCCTCGTCGGCGGTTTCTTGCGTCGCTGGCACTCGTGGCATGATCGTGTGTATAGGTGGACGGTCTTGGGGAGCCTCGGCCAGTAATACTTTTCACGAATACGGGCCAGTGTCCGGCTGTAACCAAGGTGTCCGGATGTCGGGTCGTCGTGGCAGGCTTGGAAGATCTCCTCTCGAAGGTCACTCGGGATTACCAGCAACCAAGGTGTGTTGTTGTTGCCGAAGTTCTCTTGTTTGTTTGTTTGTTTGTTTGTTTGTTTATTGGAACTTTTGACAATACAGGATTGTCATGGTGCTGAGGCAAAAGGTGACAGTAAGTCACCTGACCAGGCCCCTAGCACCAGACTACACTTGCAGCAGATGCAGCAGATGCAGCAGGCAGACTAGTGGTAGAGTGCTATAGTTAACTATAAACAAAAACAAAAAATACACAGTAACTAGATCACTACACTACATACGCTCTTGCAATGAAAAATAAATAATTCGCAACATGCAACAAAAATATATGAACTACATTACTACAATTACATCTGTACACATAATTTAGAAGACAACAGTATTATGCGGAAAGTAAAAAATATGTTTTTGATTTTTTTCTGAAAGTCAAGAGGTTTGAATTATGATCGATTATATCGATCAAGCCAGGGTGGAGGTTGAGAAGATTGGGAATCTGCCAAGATAGTAATTGCGTACCGTAATTTGTTCTGGTTCTGATTTTTATAAAGTTTGTATTTCTAAAATTGTAGTGTGTATCAGTATTCGTATATGTAGAAAGGAATAATTCACGGTCAGTTTTAACTTGGGAGAATATAACCTCAGACAATCGTTGATTATACAGTGCCTCAATATTCAGGATACGATGTTTTTCAAAGTATTGGAATGTATGATCGCGGCTTGATAGGTTTTCAATAAATCGTATACTTTTTTTCTGCATTAAGTACAAACTAGTCATATTACATTTAGATGTAACCCCCCAGACAAGTAAACAATAGTGCAGTCGAGAATGAACAGTAGTGAAATAGAGCTGACGTTTTAGCCACATTGGTAATAAGGCACGAAATCTATTCAGCATGCCAATAGACTGTGCGATGTCACGCTTCACAAAATTCACATGACATGTCCAGCGAAGGTTTTCATGAAAATGTATGCCTAAGAATTTGTATTCGGTAACCCTTTCTAGTGACCGTGACTGGAATACTATTTCGGTAGTAAGGTTAACTGGTCTGTTAATTGAGGAAAAAAGAATATATTTTGTTTTGTTAACATTTAGAAGCAGCTGATTCGCATCAAGCCACTTCGATAAGTTTTTGAGCCATGCGTTTGTGACAGGAATAAGAGATGATAGGTCCCTGGATGAAAAAAAAACACTCGTGTCATCGGCGTAAAGTACTATGTCTGGCGTATGGGGGATAGCAACAATGTCATTGATATAAAGAAGGAATAGTATAGGTCCTAATATTGATCCTTGCGGAACACCAAATTTTATATATTCAGTGTCCGATTCTATACTATTAGCTACCACAAACTGGCTACGATTTGTCAGATAACTGCGCAATAGTTTAAGTGAAATGCCTCTAATTCCGTAGTGTGGCAGTTTATCAAAGAGAATATTATGCTTGATAGAGTCAAAAGCTTTATTGAAATCTACGAAGATGCCTATAGTGTAGGATTGATTTTCTATATTGCTGATAAGTTTTCCTCGAATGTTAAGTAAAGCTGACTCAGTGGATTTACCTCTCTGAAATCCATATTGGTTTGCAGAAATTAGTCGGTATTTATGAAGATGATTAATTATTCTAGAATTTATAACTTTTTCTACTATTTTTGAAAAAAGTGGGAGTATTGATATTGGCCTGTAATTGCTGATGCTATCAGCGGCACCGCCTTTGTGCAAAACGGAAATTTTAGCCATTTTCATTTTTTCGGGAAAGATTCCAGTAGATAAGATCAAGTTGGTTATGTGGCAGACTACGTCAGATATTAAATCTGAAACAGCTTTAATTGGCACCGCTTTTATTTCATCATAACCGCTGGAGCAACTATTTTTAAGATCACTTATTAGACTGAAAATCTCTGTGGGGGTAGTAGGGCGAAGAAAAATAGTATGCGTGAGATTGTGCTTTATGTACTCTTCAAAGTTTTCAGTGGTTGTTTGATCGGAGGCTCCAAAGGTTAAAAAATGTCGATTAAACACGTTAGCAAGAGCCTTTCCGCTTAAAAGTTTCATCGCCTATTTTTATTTTGGTTGGTACACTGTTTCGTGTCCTCTGCAATAAACCTTTGATAGTACGCCAAGTTTTCTGAGGATCATAGCAAATGTCTGCGAACTTATCAGTATAGTAGCGAATACGAGACTTCTTAATATCAGCACCTAATTTGTTTCTAACTTTTTTAAACTGTTGCAAAATCAATAAGTCTCTACTTAATATAAATGCATGATATAGTTTGTTTCGTGCCTTAATTCTTTGCAATAGATCTGACGTTATCCACGGCTTTCTTGCTTTTTTACTTTTTTTAATGCACAATCATAGAAACTGATAATTTTGTTCAGGAACAAATCGTACGCATTATTAGGATTTACCATCTGAAATATTTCACTCCAGTCCACTGAAGCTACAAGTTGACGAAAGTGCTCAATTTTTTTCTCGGTAATGATTCGCGCGGAAGTGTTTGTATTCATATGTCTGGCAGTATATGACAAGCTTTTTGGAATAAAACAAAACAGTGATAAATGATCACTTATATCACTTGTGAGTACACCTGCCTCAGTATCGTTTTTATAACAGCTCGTTAAACATATGTCGATTAGTGTTTCACTAGAATCTGTAATGCGAGTGGGTATATCAATTACATTTGAGAAACCGTTTGAGTATATAATATCAAGAAATTCATTAACTACGTTAGATTTTTGCAAAATGTTAATATTGAAGTCGCCCATAACTACGACAGGCATTTTGAACGGCGAAAAGAATTCTAGCATGGGTTCAACAAAACGAAGGAACTCATCTAATGAACCAGAGGGAGGCCGGTAGATAACGCCAAACACAAACGCGTCCGATTTCACAAAAAGCGATTCAAAGTTTTGATTAATAATGGTGTACTCAAGGATGACCTCGTAAACAAAATTGTTCTTTATATAAAGGGCAACACCACCGCCTTTTTTATTTGTTCTATATACGGCTTCGCATCGGTAACCTTCGAATTGTACCACATCATCGATACCAGTAAGCCACGTCTCACTAAAAGCCATTGCATCAAAATTGTGGTTTAAAGAGGACAAGAAAATACTGACGTCATCTTCTTTGTTTTTGAGGCTACACGTATTTAAGTGATAAAAAGAAAAGGAGGCAAGCTGCTTATGCCTCAAAGATTTGAAGCTACGAAAAGAACCAGCATCATGATAGCGACAGTGATTCACAAGTTCAACCATTCAGAGCAACAGACACGGCGTCTAAATTATACTGACAGTCAACATATTTTATCTAGGTCAGCTTCACATCCGATAGCGATTGCACGCTCGCCCGGGGATTTGCGCACGAACAACTGGCCGTTCTTTTGCCAAGCAAACTGGTATTGTTTTTCTTCAGCCTTCACCCTCATCATCCAGAGTAGCTTCTTGTTCTGTGGTGTCAGATTGTCCAGAAAGTACACGCTGGATTTAACGTTCTTCAGATGTTGCTTTTTTGCCATCCATTGGTCACGTGTAACGCGTGAGACGAAGCGAACGAGCACGGCGGGCGTCTTGCCTGGTTTTGGAAACAACTTGTAAAGTCCCTCTACCTCGTTTTGGGATAGTTCTGGCAGTTCTAGTTCGCCCGCTAGCTCGTTTAGTTTACGGAAAAGGTTTTCATTGTCACTTTGTGGCAAACCGTGTATTTCCAGGTTTTGTCGCCTGCTGTATTGCTCGAGATTGTTAACTTGCTGTCTTAGCGCCTGAACCTCGTGGCTAGCACTGTCAGCCTCGATTTTTTCCATTTTATTCTTCAATGTTGCAATTTCAGTAGATTGACGTTTCATCTCTTTTAGTACCTCATCGTACTGATCAGACATATGCTGAACCGATTGTTCAAGCTTAATGACAGTCTGCTTCATCAGCATCAATTCGTCTACTTTGCACCTGATTGCCGGAAGTTCTGCTAGTTTCGTGTTGATTTCTGTCAGCACCTTCTCAAATGCAGTTTCTTGTTCGGGTTTCTGCCTTACGGTTGCGATAAGGCTAGGCGCTTCGGCCCCACGAGCGTTCGAGATTTCGCATGTTTGACATTTCCATTTACATTTTTCTGCGTCCCCCTTGGCCTTGTAGGCTGTCTTGGTAACACCAGAACACGCGCCTAAGTGATAACCGTATTCACATAAAGAACGTGTTAAATACGCTCCGTTCTCAGGCAGTAACTTATTACAGACTAAACACAGATCAGATTCATTCATTTCAGGCTAGGATAGGAGAAGCACAGCACCTCGACACCAACAGTAACAGTAACAGCGGCGGCGACGACAGCACAGAAATTGTAGATAACGGTACGCAGTGTAAATTCCACCAACCTGCGAATTTGAAGATAGCTGTTATGCTAGGCTGCCTTCGCCGCCGCCACCGCCGCTGAGCAAGTGTCTTGCAACTTGAGAAACTTCGGCTTTTAACGGCGATGGGTGACGTATAACACGTGCTGGCTTGTCAACCAATGAGCTGAACCGGCGTTGGTACGATGATGACGATGTTCTCTCGGCGTTGATATCAGGGCAGCGCTTCAGCAGAACTGGCTTGTCGATGTCCTCTCGGTGTTGGAACCAGGGTAGAGCAGCCAATGAGCTGAACCGGCGTTGGTACGATGATGACGATGTGCTCTCGGCGTTGATCCCAGGGCAGCGATTCAGCAGAACTGGCTTGTCGATGTCCTCTCGGTGTTGGAACCAGGGTAGAGCTGCGAATTTGAAGATAGCTGTTATGCTAGGCTGCCTTCGCCGCCGCCACCGCCGCTGAGCAAGTGTCTTGCAACTTGAGGAACTTCGGCTTTTAACGGCGATGGGTGACGTATAACACGTGCTGGCTTGTCAACCAATGAGCTGAACCGGCGTTGGTACGATGATGACGATGTTCTCTCGGCGTTTATATCAGGGCAGCGCTTCAGCAGAACTGGCTTGTCGATGTCCTCTTGGTGTTGGAACCAGGGTAGAGCAGCCAATGAGCTGAACCGGCGTTGGTACGATGATGACGATGTGCTCTCGGCGTTGATCCCAGGGCAGCGATTCAGCAGAACTGGCTTGTCGATGTCCTCTCGGTGTTGGAACCAGGGTAGAGCTGCGAATTTGAAGATAGCTGTTATGCTAGGCTGCCTTCGCCGCCGCCACCGCCGCTGAGCAAGTAGAGTACACCTTGTCGGATGGCGAAGGTCGGCAGTACTCGTGAGAAGACACGTGGCACGGTACTCCTGCCCCCTTCCAGGTGCTCGATTAATGAGCGCAGCTCAGGATCGTCCCGTTGACGTCGTGCCATATCGTCGGTGTTCACTGCTCCTAGAAAGCACTCGTCGTCATTGTCGTCGCTGCAGCCGGAAGGGGTTTCGACGGGGGCTCTGGACAGGCAGTCGGCGTCGCTGTGCTTGCGGCCTGACTTATAGACCACTGTCATGTTGAACTCTTGTAGTCGAAGACTCCATCGAGCGAGGCGTCCTGACGGGTCCTTCAGCTTCGCAAGCCAGCAGAGCGAGTGGTGGTCCGTGACTACACGGAACGGGCTGCCGTATAAGTACGGACGAAACTTCGTTATTGCCCAGACGACCGCAAGGCATTCTTTCTCAGTTGTGGAGTAATTTTTCTCCGCCTTGGACAATGTCCGACTTGCGTAGGCGATGACTCGCTCGATGCCTTCTTGCACTTGGACTAGTACTGCGCCCAGTCCCGCGTTACTTGCGTCCGTGTGAATTTCTGTTTCCGCATCCTGGTCGAAATGTCCAAGCACAGGAGGAGTCTGGAGTCGTCTTTTCAGTTCGTCGAATGCCTGCTGTTGCTCCTCGGCCCATTCGAACTTCTTGGCGTCCTTCGTGAGATTCGTAAGTGGTGCTGAAATCCTTGCGAAATCCCGAACGAAGCGTCGATAATAGGCACAAAGTCCAAGGAATCTTCGCACGGCCTTCTTATCTGTCGGCGCTGGAAATGCCGCGACGGCGCGAGTCTTCTCGGGGTCTGGGCGGACGCCTTCGTTACTAACCACGTGGCCGAGGAACTTCAGTTCGTCATAGGCGAACCGGCACTTTGACGGCTTGAGTGTGAGTCCGGCGGTCTGAATGGCTTGAAGAACAGCTCGGAGTCGTCTCAAGTGCTCGTCGAAGTCAGCTGAAAATACTACGACGTCGTCAAGGTAGACGAGACAACTCTGCCACTTCAGCCCTGCCAGTACGGTGTCCATGACACGCTGGAAAGTTGCTGGCGCCGTGCATAGTCCGAAGGGCATCACCTTGAACTCGTACAGTCCATCCGGCGTGACGAAGGCTGTCTTCTCTCGGTCCCGTTCGTCGACCTCGATTTGCCAGTAGCCGCTCTTCAGGTCTATCGATGAAAAGTATCGACAGTGGCGCAGCCGGTCTAGAGTGTCGTCGATGCGGGGGAGTGGGTAGACGTCTTTCTTCGTAACCGTGTTGAGCTGCCGGTAGTCCACGCAGAACCGAAGAGTTCCGTCCTTCTTCTTAACCAGCACGACTGGAGAGGCCCATGGACTGCTTGAAGGTTGGATTATGTCGTCATTCAGCATCTCTTGAACTTGCTGATGGATCACCTCCCTTTCCTTAGCGGAGACTCTGTACGGCGATCGATGCACAGGGCGCGCGTCGTCCTCAGTAACGATGCGGTGCTTGGCAACCGCGGTCTGGCGCACCTTCGACGACGTCGCAAAGCAGTCGCAGTATTCGGCGAGGAGGTTAACCAGCTGACGCCGTTTAGGGTCCGGAAGCTTAGAATCAATGTCGAGCTGCGCTGGCGACGTACTGTCTTGCTGGGGCGGCGAGGATTCGTCAGTGATCGCGGTGATTTCGGCGGGGTTTCGGAGCTTCTCGACGTGGCCCACGGCTGCACCTTTCGTGAGGTGTTGCGTTTCGTTTCGGAAGTTCGTCACGAGGGCCACAGTCCGCCCATCCTGAAGTTCAGCTACTCCCCTTGCGACGCCTATGCCTCTTCCCAGGAGCAATTGGAGGCTTCCCTCGAGAAGAACTTCGCCACAGGAAGCTTCATCGATCCCGACAAGTACGAAAACACTCGACCGCGGTGGTAGGTTTACGTGGTTTGTGAGGACTCGGACCGTGGGTGACGTCGCTTCGGGTTCCTCCGCTGGTGGAGCAGGTTTTCGTAGCGTCAGCCGGTTTGTTCCGAGGTCGATGACGGCGCCATACTCGCAGAGAAAGTCCATTCCGAGGATAACGTCCCTCGAACAGTCTTGCAGAACGACGAACTTGACAGGGCACGTTTCACCGTGGATCTCGACGCGAGCAGTGCATCTCCCGACTGGTGTGATGAGATGTCCTCCGGCGGTTCGTATTTGGGGTCCTTCCCACGGCGTCATGACTTTTCGAAGGCGGCGGGAGAGCCTCCCACTCAAGACTGAGTAGTCTGCTCCGGTGTCCACGAGTGCCGATGCGTCGTGACCGTCGATGACGACTTTTAGGTTGTTGGACACCGTTGCAGGGGCGTCGTAGCGATGCGTGGCGTCGGGAGAGTGGGAGCGCTCCGGCGTTCTTGGAGGCTCTTTACGTCGGTCGTCTTCGGCAACTCCACCTCCAGGGGTTGCCGCGCCTAGTTTCCCCGGCGAGGAGCGAGGGGCGACAGGCTTTCACGTCGGGGTCGGTGCATCGGCGAAGCTGGACGTCGTGGCGATGGCGACCGGAACTCTCGGCGGGACGCAGGCTCGGGGGACTGGGGTCGTCGCAGGTACTCGTCGATCTCCCGAGGGCGTTCACCACACCGGGGGCACGGGTCGTTTGGGTGGAATCCGCGCAGCCCGAGTCGTCGGTATGGGCATCGGCGGTACACATGGTCGGCTTACCCGCAGTGGTGGCAGAGCGGGCGTCGGTCGGCCGTTCGCCACACGTCGGTCTTCCTCGACGAGGGTTGCTCCGGGCGAACGTCGTGGACTTGTCCTTCCTGGCGTCGAGGATACTGTGGCATCGGAGGGTCTCGTAGGGGTGGCGCCGTGGTCTGGCGGTTAGCTTGCGGCAATCTTCGGGCCATGGCGGCGTAGCTCAAAGTAGGCTCCCCTGGCGTCGTCGTTTTGATCGGAATCTCAGGTTGGAAGGCTCGGTGGACTTCCTCTCGGACGACCTCGGCGAGCGACAGGGAGGACGAGCGATCCGTAGCGGGGAGCATCTTGCGGATTTCTTCCCGGACGACTTCACGGATGATGTCACGGATGCCTGGGAGGTCAGTACCAAGGTCGTATCCGGATGTCGCCAGAGTAGTCTCGCCAGGGTGCCGCTCGTAGTGTCTGGCGCGTGCTAGTAGCGCACGCTCCATATTCGTCGCCTCCGTGACGAACCCGTCGACTGTTGTCGGAGGATTGCGAATGAGACCTCCGAATATCTCGCTTTTGACACCCCTCATCAGGTGTCGCAGCTTCTTCTCCTCTGTAGCCTGAGGATCGGCGCGGGCGCTCAGGCGAAGAACATCCTCTACGAAGCTGGTGATGCTTTCATTCAGACCTTGGGTCCTTGTTCGAAGGATGTCTTCGGCCCTCTCGCGTCGGTGTTGGCTGGTAAACGTCTTCACTAGCTCTTGCTTGCACACCTCCCATGAGGTTAAAGAAGCCTCGTGGTTCTCCAGCCAGTACCTTGCAGTACCTTCCAGCGAGAAGTAAAGGTTCTGCAAGCAGTGCTCAGCTGACCACCCGTTATGTCGGGCCACACGTTCATAATGTTGCAGCCAGTCCTCGATGTCCTCGTGGGTGTCTCCGTGGAAAGGCGTCGGAGTTTTGGGTGCGACGGGCAGGTATACGACGCTGGCGGTGGACGGGTTCTGGGACGACTGGCTGTCCATCGTTGGCCTCGTTGACTGCTTAGTCTTGGGCGGTAGAGGTCCGAATTCCGGGTGTAGACCTTGGGTGCGACGACTGAACCGGATCTCGGAAGTGCTTTCGTCGGTTCTTCGTGGGCTAGGCGTCGGACTTGCACTGTGGGCCCTCGGAGGGGTACGCGGCAGGGGCATGCGGTACCCCGCACCTCCACCAAATGTCACGGGTGGTGACCAAACAAAAACAGGAAATAAACAGAAAGAAATAAACGTTTAATGTGGCGAACTTGTGCCAAAAATAAAAGAGTACAAAAGATAATAATAGAGCGTCGCGGGCGTCGAAGTCGGCGTGGCAGCAGAGTCGAACGCTGGGGCGAGACTGACTCGACAAGGTCGCGGGCGGCCTCTTATCTAGAGTGCGCCGCTATCTCGAAGATTCGGCGAAAGCGGTTCGAGCGTCGCCTGATCGGGGCGAGAATGAACACGCACTTTCTAGAAAACAAAAGCAGGGATAAATGATAGAAGTTACGTGCGGTACATGAATAAACGGGAACTTTCTGGAGGACCGTGACCGAGCGTTGCTTTCTCAGCCTTGCGCGCGGCATTAATATCGCGTTTCACCACCATGGACGCTACGACCTACACGAGCCAAGCCATAATTCATAGCTTGTTTCAAGGTCTGTCCCACAACTTCCAGGAAGGATTTTTTGTAGTCGGCAACGCCGCCTGGCGGGGTGGGGCTTCAGGCGGTGAAGTTAGGGGGGGATCTAAGCTTCGAAACAACACGTGTCTTAGTTGCCTGTGCGCAGTTGTTGAGGCTGGTCACGCTCCGCGCAGAGGTATCTACCGCACCCTTGTCGAGGACAAAAATGGACCAGTTTTTGGAGCAGCGTTATGCAATCAAGTTTTGTGTGGAACTGGGTAAAAATGGAGCGAAGACGCTCGAAATGCTTCGGAAAGCCTACGATGACGACGCGATGAAACAAAGCCAAACTTTTATGTGGCACAAGAGGTTCCGGGAAGGTCAGGAGCCCGTCAACCATGACGACCACTCGCGACGCCCGTCGACATCACAAACAGACGTGCAAAACTGCGTCAAGTTTCGGACAAGGGCCGGCGATTAAGTGTTCGGATGATCGCAGAGGAGTGTGAAATACCCAAAACAATCGTTCATCGCACTTTAACCGAGGTTCTTCAAATAAGGAAAGTCTGCGCGAAAATTGTGCCAGATAGTCCTGACGAGTGAGATGAAGGAATAACGTTTGTGGAAGTGCCAGGAATTGCATGAATGCTACAGAACGGACCCAAAATTTTTGGACGGAGTAATCACAGGGGGCGAGACGTGAATTGTTTAGTACGATTCCGAATCAAAGCGCCAGAGCAGCGAGCGGCACACCACGGTGTCTCCTCGCCCGAACAAAGCAAAGATGAGCAAATCGCGAATCAAGGCTATGCTCATTGTGTTTTTTGACAGAAAAGGTGTGGTTCACAATTAATTCGTGCCACGGACAAACCGTCATCAAGGAGTTTTACTGTGAAGTGCTCAAGCGGTTGCGCAGCAGGGTTCGGTGAGTCCGAAAAGATATTCGCGACAATTGAATCTTGCACCATGACAACGCGTCAAGCCACTCCGCGCCCATTGTCTCCGAGTTTCTGGCCGAAATCGGTGTGGCAACACTGCCCCAGCCGCCGTACAGCCCCAATTTGGCACCACCGGACTCTTTTTTGTTCCCAAAAATCAAAAGAACCCTGAGAGGAACTCGGCATGGGACGCTGGAGACGGTAAAAGCAGCTGCGACTAGGGTGCCTTCATGTCCTGCTTGAACATGAATGCACTCTAGCTGCGACGACCTCACTGAAAGGGGTTCCCGTTGACGGTTTCCAGAGCGCCTTCAGTGATTGGGTGAAGCGTTGGCAACGGTACATTGAAGCAGGGGGAGTCGTAAGTACAAATCGGCAGATTTTAGGCTACATGCAATAGACAGTAATAATTCGATCTTTCCTTGACTAAACTGTCCTGGCTCCACAATAGCGTGCACGCGCGGCCTTAATGGCGATGAAATTCCTGCTGTTGGCCACTATCCGCACGCTTTATGTTCCTGGTGGCTTCTGTGTTCCACAAGCAGAGATCTAAGACGGCTCAACTCGTCCCGCCAACTGCAGGGTTCTTCAAGATTTACGCGATATACGTGATTCCGTTCTCTCTTTGGAAATCGTATGCAAGGTTTGCTCGGCGAGTAAACCATCTCCCGTATCACACGACCCTGCCTTCCTTATTAATGAAGTCGCTCCCTTCACGAAGAGGTTTACTTGTGCTTGTTTTTTTCCGTCATTTTGCGCACCAATATATTTAATGAAAGTAGCATTGAATAAATTTTCTGGAGAATGCTCAGCGTTAGTCGGGTTTCGCTGGCGATCAACGTGGCGCAACACGGAAAGTCCGTGCTTATCATGATATTTACTCTGTTATCGCTTATATCAAACGTGAACGTCGGCGCCCCGTATGAACCTTTAAACCTACTCAGTATAGAAGCTTGTTCTCTCGGTCCAGATTCGTCTCTGTATTAATTGCGCTCACACAATAAGCTCAGTAGCAAGAATCAGGCATACATCAATGGACTATATGAACTATACCTTGACACGGCACATTCAATACGGAAAAACCCTAGTTCTGCGTTATTTCTCGAATATTTTTTTCATTATCTCGCCTTAAACGAACATGGCATTCAAATTTTCTTATGTGGGACATCAATTCAAAGGAAGTGTGAAACGAAAGCTGGCAGTTGGGTAACGCGTGACCCTAAACTTTCTCAAGCTGTTATGTTTATTTCTTGTTTTGTCATTAATTTTGCTTAAAGGGACACTGATATGAAATAAAAACAAGAAAAACACTTTTTAAAGCTTATTGGGACAGTCATATTTTTTATAATCTTGGCACAAAAAAATGTTTTCGCGCAATATTCACGCGGTTAGACGTAATTTGGGCGGAGGTCAAGGCCCGTTCTAATCCCCATCTCCAGATTAGTGGCCCCGCCCATTACTACTGGACTGACTTAACATCTCTACCGAACACAATAACAAGCCTATAGTCGGTTAAAAGTCAAGAACGTAGGAGAAGCTCCTCCCACAAGTGTGATGCGCCCGTTTCAAATCTCTCCGCAGTCGAAAAAAGAGTTCACTGGAAACGCTGCTTGTTCCGCTTCAATGGATTCTCACTTGTCTCCGATCCCACTTTTTGAGAAAGCGACCTTTGTATTCATCGGAGAGGGAACCGAGCCCCTGAAAGCAGCCTTTGTATCCATCGGGGGGGAAGCTAATCCCCGAAAGTCGTATTTGTTTCCGTCGGTGGGGCAGAACTCTAATCTCCCTCTCGTGGCTTCCACAATGCTAAGTCAAAGTCGAAAGATTAAGCAAATATGTATAGAAAGGCAAGACCCTCCTCGCGCGTTGGCCGCGACGTCACGGAAACGGTGGGACGCAATTGGATGCGGAGGTGGCGGAGGGATATCTGATTCCCTTTGAGGGGCATTTGCCGCTACCTTCTTAACCTGTAACTGACTATAGTATCTCTCTTTCGGAGCATCCGGTGCGTCTTGCTTGGCGTCTGACACCTTCTGCTAATCGTGCGAGCAGACGAGTGAAAGCCACCTGCATCGTCTGCCTATCCCAGCAACGTCTATCGTCGTCTGCAATGCCCAGACGCGGACATAAAAGCTGCGCTTCGGCGTCCGTTTTCGGCTTCGTTCGTCTGCTATTTCACCTTCGTCTAAAAACGTTTGCAGTCTCCGTAAGACGAGACCATAATAACGGCGTTCTAGCATTCTATCGTGCACAAGCCACGGTCAAGTACAAGCGTCAGTCAGGGTCTGTCGATGTGCGGTAAAACCCCGCAGGGGGCACCTGTGAAAGCAGGTGTTTGGAGAGTGGCGTCTCCACGGACCCCGAGCCCCGCAGGGGACGCCTGCACCTTAGGTGCTAGGTGCTTGGTGTGTTGCGTCACCACGGACCCCAGCTACGTGGGCCACCATACCCGCACGCAGGGGGCACCTACTTTGGTAGGTGCTTGGTGAGTGGCGTCAGTACGAACCCCGAGCCATGTGGGCTCGCCCACCCATGTCTGGCTGTGCGTGGCGTACCCGTGTCCGGGGAAAAGGGGACCCTGGTGGTTGAGCTGAGCCCGGGGTATGTTTGGACCCTTCAGGGCCCCCCGGGCGAGGCAATACACCGCTTCGACCCCTGCTTCTCGTAGACGGGTGTCCTGGCTTGGCCCGACCAGGATGATTCAGTCAGTCGCCTCTTCTACCCTCTTCTTCCGTCTTTCACTTTTCCTTCCACCTCTTTCTCTTTTCTTCTACACTCTCTTCCTTCCTTTTTCACCTTCTTAGGCGGCAAGGGCTAACCTTGAGTGGAAACAGGTCCTGTCCCTGCATCCACACTCGGTTATAGTGCCCGGGCAGCACTGGTAGAGTAATTGTGTCAGCCAAGCCTTTCTTGCTATGGCACATTACCTACCCCCTTGTTAGGCTCCGTGGTGGGCGGTGCACCCGGGCACTGAATCTCCTCCCATCTCTCATGGGTTCCAAAGCTAAACCTCCCTCTGATCGGGCCCTGAAAAGGGTCCGCACCGAAGTCCCTCTGAAAGAAACGACCTCATCTCCCCCTACATTCCCCAAATTTTTGGTTATTCACTCTGAAGACGATACACCACTCTCCAAGATGTCCCCCTTTCTTGTTGCGAAAGTGCTAGAAAGTGTGGTCGGAAAGAACTTCAAAGCCAAAAAGATGCCCTCAGGTGACGTTCTCGTAGAAATTGAATCCAGACAGCAGAGTACAGCACTCCTTGCTTTGGATTCTGTGTCTGATCGTAAAGTGACTGTTTCACCCCATCGTACACTTAATACTATTCAGGGCGTTATCTCCGAAGATGACCTGACTGAGGCCTCTGACACTGAGATACTTGAAGGGCTCTCTGAACAAGGAGTTGTAGCTGCGAGGCGCATCTCCATGCGTCGGGACGGTCAAGAGCGAAAAACTAAACACATAGTGTTAACCTTTGAATCTACCACACTTCCCGAGGCTGTTAGGGCTGGCTACCTCCACTGCAGGGTTAGGCCCTATGTGCCTAATCCTCGAAGATGTTTTAAATGCCAGAGGTTTGGCCACGGCTCTCAGAGCTGCCGTGGTAAGGCCACTTGTGCCAAGTGTGGGAAAAATGACCATTCTGCTGACTCCTGCTCCAACGAAGCCCATTGTGTCAACTGTAGTGATCCCCACCCAGCGTATTCTCGCTCATGCAAGACATGGAAAGAAGAGAAAGAAGTGCTTAACTTGAAGGTCAAAGAAAACCTCTCTTACCCGGAAGCGCGCCGTCGCTTTGTGTTCTTGCGAAAAGGTGGCTATGCGCAGGTGGTGCAGCGGGGACCTGCACCACTGAAGGTTGCAGTGGCAACCCAGACGTCCTTTCTGCACTATGGGAAGCCACGGCAGTCCCCCACGCCCCAGCTGAAGATTCAGCTTCCGGGGCATGCAATCTCGGCTGGACGGTCTTCGGACCCTCCCAGCCAGAGTGCGAACCCTCGCAATCCAACAGGGCAACAGCCTGTATCTTCTCGGGCTGTTTCCCAAACCCAGGATGGGTAGGTGGCTGCCGCAACCGTCCCTCCTCTGCGGTCTCCTTCCAGGGAGAAGGGTCGACACTCTCGCCCACACTCCCTGGAGAGAGCATCATCGAGGGAGCGGCATGGCTCTCGTGCCGCACCTACAGCGCCTAAGGGACAGGAACGGGTGGACTTGGGCAACGCTTCGCCCAGCACCTCCTCTGCCCCTTTGGCTGGGTCTGGTCGCGGGCGGCGCATGGCGCCCCGTTCCCCGAACCCGAAGAAACCTGCAGAAAAAGGCTTGCCTTAGGAAACTGAGGCCATGGATGAGTGTGAAGTCTCCACTCCTGCGTCTGACCAAGACGACATGGAGTGGCAGACTACTAAGAGTAAGCACAAGAGCAAAAAACCGGTGATCCCACCAACGTGATGTTGTACATTCTTTATTGCCCTGCGCGGCAGAGTTGACATTTTTACTTTTACTTGTACCTTACTACTTTTACTGATTTACTAATTTTTAACTTAGTTTTAGAATAATGGCTAAATTTACTTTTATGCAGTGGAATTGCCGCGGCCTTTTAAGGAATATTGACGATGTTAACTTTTTTATGGACTACCTCCGTCCTATAGCTCTCTCTTTACAAGAGACGCACCTTAATGATCATCATGTGTCTATTTTACGTCGTCACCAAGTTTTTAGAAAAGATCGTTCCACATCAAACTCATCTGGTGGAGTAGCAGTAATCGTCCAAAGTGGAGTTGCTTGTTCTCAGATTCCTCTTTCTACACCTTTAGAGGCTGTAGCTGTGCGTCTCCTCTTGGACCGCTTCATCACCATTGTTTCCATCTATATTCCACCAAATGTTCCACTGCATATTCATGATCTTCATGATTTAATTACTCAGCTCCCTCACCCCTTTTTACTTTTAGGAGATTTTAATGCCCACCATCCCTTGTGGGGTGGCACACGCCAGGACTCGCGTGTTGGGGTCATTGAACGGTTTTTACTGTCATCTAGTCTCTGTCTTTTGAACAGCAAAGAGCCTACCTTTTTTAGCGCAGCTCACAACTCATCTACATCCATTGATCTTTCCATTTCATCTCCATCCTTGGTGTCTTGTTTCACATGGAGCGTTTTAAATAATCCTTTTGGAAGCGACCACTTTCCGGTTGCTCTGGAAAGCGTGAAATCGATTCCCAGTCTTATGAAACGGACTCCACGTTGGAAGCTAGAAAAAGCAGGCTGGGCTCTTTTTAGCCAAAAATCCAATCTTGTTCCCTCAATGTTCTCTTCATTAACTCATGACGATGCCACAGCCTACATCACAGAGCATATAATTGGTGCTGCTCTTTGCTCCATCCCTCAAACTTCTTCGAACATCCCCAAGAAATGTAAGCCATGGTGGAATGAGGAATGTTCGACCACAAAGAATAACCAAGATAAGGCTTGGGGTGTCTTTCGTAGATACCCGACATCTGTGAACTTAATGGAATTCAAGAGACGCAGAGCTTGTGCCCGCTGGACTCGGAAGCAGGCTAAAGGAAACTCTTGGCGAGGTTACTTGTCCTCCATCAGCAGCTATGTTCCAGCAAAGGAAGTGTGGGACCGACTTCACAAGGTCGAGGGGAAATACCGCTGTTTTACAATCCCCCTTTTTCCGTCTTCTGGAGCCTCATTGCTAGACCAGGCTAACGTGTTGGGCACTCACTTCGCTGCTGTTTCAAGCTCCGCACATTACTCTCTAGCATTCCTGAAGCGTAAGGCAAACATGGAAAAGACGAGGCTCTGCTTCACAGGGGGAGCGTCTGCACCTTACAATCAGCCATTTACAATGGTTGAGCTCGAAGTGGCTCTCAACTCCCGCAAGAATTCTGCCCCCGGTCCCGATAGAATTCACTATGACATGATCCGGCACTTATCTAGAGAGTCACTTAGTGCCCTTCTCACATACTTCAATGGCCTGTGGTGTGATGCCTACTTCCCTGTTGAATGGAAGCAGGCTGAAGTTATACCGCTGTTGAAACCTGGCAAGGACCCCTCCCTTCCTGCAAGTTACAGACCAATAGCATTGTCCAGTTGTCTGGGGAAAACCTTCGAAAGATTAATTAACAGACGTCTTATTTATTTTCTTGAGCAACATAAAATCTTGGATATTAATCAGTGTGGCTGTCGTCCTGAGCGCTCTACAACAGACCACTTGGTGCGGCTGGAGACCTTTGTGCGGGAGGCATTTGTCAACAGGCAGCATTGTGTATCTGTTTTCTTTGATTTAGACAAGGCCTATGACACCACTTGGAAGTATGGCATCTTGCACGACCTTTTTATGTACGGAATACGCGGTAGAATGCTTCAGTGTATAAAGAGCTTTTTGTGTAAACGCACTTTTCGAGTTCGGTTGGGAACAACTTTATCTGACTGGTTTGTTCAAGAGAATGGTGTTCCTCAGGGTGGAGTCCTTAGTGCCACAATCTTTGCAATAAAAATTAACTCTCTTAGCAAAGTCATTCCTCCTTCAGTATCTTACTCGCTATATGTCGATGACATTCAGATATCTGTAGCGTCATGTAATATGCCTAGCTGTGAGCGGCAGCTACAACTGGCCATAAATAAAATGACTACATGGGCTGATGAGAATGGTTTTAGGTTCTCTCCGGATAAAACTGTTTGTGTTCCTTTTTCTTTAAGGCGTGGCCTCTGTTTAGATCCTACACTTCTGTTAAATAGAAACAACATTGCTGTCAAAACGGAGCACAAGTTTCTAGGAGTTACTTTCGACCGTAAACTTACCTTTGTTTCGCACCTCAAACAACTCAAGCAAAAAACTCTGCAGGCATCGAACATACTCAAAGTTCTTTCGCACAAGTCGTGGGGCTCGGATAGGAAATGTCTCCTTCGTCTATATTCCTCGCTCATTCGATCCCGCCTTGACTATGGCTCAATTGTCTATGCCTCTGCGAGACCGTCTGCTTTAAAAATGCTCGATCCAGTACATCACCTTGGGCTGCGTTTGGCATCTGGTGCTTTTCGCACCTCCCCTGTGCTTAGCTTGTATGTTGACTGTCATGAAATGTCACTTGAAAAAAGGCGACAGCTACTTAGCCTCAACTATGTTTACAAAATTTTGTCGGACCCCAGCTCCCCCACTTATAGTTGTATTCAAAACTCTAGGTTTTCTCGCCTCTTTAACCATAAGCCAACTGTTGTGCGGCCCTTGAGCTGTCGTGTGGAGAGTCTTCGCTCCTCCCTCAATCTGACTCTTGATTTTAACCTCTTGAATAGTTCATACCATACTGCCCCATGGAATGTCAAACCCATTTTTTGTGACTGGTGCTTTACAAAATTCAGGAAGCAAAGAGTCTCACCTTTAATTTTACAACAGGAATTCTTTGCATTGGAGGAAAAATACAAAGATTATAATCATTATTACACTGATGGTGCAAAGTCGTCAATGTATGTTGGTGCGGCTGTATACTCTTCTCGTTTTTCCAAAGTCGCTCGTCTAAATACTCTTGCCAGTATTTTTACTGCCGAGCTGTATGGGGTCATGATGGCGCTTGACCATATAGTTCAGAGTAAAATAAAGAAAGCCATCATCTTTGTAGATTCTCAGAGTGTTGTTCGGGCTGTATGTTCTGTTTTATTAACAAAGAATCGGCTGACCCGGACTGTGCGTGTTAAGGTACAGCAGGGCCTACAGGATGGTCACGACATTAGGTTTTGCTGGATTCCTAGCCATGTGGGCATTGCAGGCAACGAGGCTGCAGATAAACTGGCCGTCTCTTCGCAAAATCTTCCCGTGTCACATGTCCGCATCCCCCACCAAGACTTAAAAATGCCTATAAGACTTGCAGTCTTGCAATCGTGGCAGTCTGAGTGGGATATAGAGGTTAACAATAAGCTTCACACCATCAAGCCAGACCTTGGTACCTGGGAAACATCTTACAATAAAAATAGATTCCACGAGGTCCTCATATGCTGCCTGATAATTGGCCACACCTACCTCACCCATAGCTACCTGCTTACTAGTGAAGAACTCCAGCCTGTGAGCGCTGCGGTGAACCTCTGACTGTTCTTCATATTTTATTTCTTTGTCCTGGTCTTCGGCAGCAGCATAAATTTTTTTTCCTGATCTTTTCAAGTATCACATTCCATTCCACCCTGCCTTGCTGCTTGGTGAGCGGCCACTAATCTCATTCAAACGTCTTTTCGATTTCCTTGAATATACCGGATTTTTAAACAGACTTTAGAACTATTCTGCTCCCCATAGTTTAATTCTACTCACCCTTTTTCACTGACTCACCTTGTTTGGCGCAGTATGGCCATTGATGCTCTTGCGCCATTAAAACCGCAAACAACAACAACAACAAGATGTGCGGTAAAAAGCGACAAAGAAGACTAAAATATCAACAAAACAAATATGCAGTCCTTCCAGCTTTTCTGTTATTGTTATTTGCTCGCATTGCGTCCGCGATCAAGGAGGGTGAGCGTCATTACACACAATTGAAACGCGCCCTCAAAATATTCGCATGGGCAGGCCAGGTGCACTGCAAGACTTGAGAACTACTTTCCTTTAGAAATAAAATGACGCGAATAAACGTGTACAAACCTGATGCGAGCCGAACGCCTCGTTGCCTCCAGCCAAATCGTTTGCCAATTCTTAACTGTATAGGTATCTTGTCGGTTTTAAACCTATTGTTGCAGTCACTAAGGTCGCACAATTCACAGAGCAGCGGGGCCGCTTTTACCGAAACAAACATTTTTATTCAGCATCGATACACGTAAAGGAAAAAGTCAAGCCAAATCAAGCAACATAGTTGAAGTGGGACGCTAGTCACCAGTGTTGCGGAGTTGCCGTTCCGGAAGGAAATGTTTCCGGAGTCATTCCCAGGTTAGGAGACCCCGGAGAGGAATCGGAATGGAATAGCGGCAGCGCTGGGAGGAATGCAGTGGGAATGGAATTAGATGCATATGCCCGGAAGCAAGTGGGAATGGAATGGGCGCTGTTGTTTTTCGAGCTGTGTCGATTATCATTTATAGGGCCCACAGGCTAATGGCCCAATTTGCTAGCGCATTGTAAGTTGCACTTGAAACAGCATCTTTGCACTGAAGGTGACTAGCGGCTTGATTGTCTCAATGGCTTATCCTCCTTCGAGGATCAAAATGGCAAGACCTCAGTGAAGTTACCAAAACTGAATAGTTGAAGACAGACAAGGTCTCGTTCCTAACGCCGTAAGACGGAACAAAGCGGATGTTGTAATCATGCGCAATTTGCATGTAGCTTTTAACCTGGGTGTCGAACCGAAGCCAAACCGAAAACCGAAGCAAAACCGTTATTTTTAAGTGAACCGGAGCAAAACTGTTACCGACATCAAAAATTTGATATTTAGCCCGAAGTGGAATGGAACAGTAATTTCATTTGGCGGTTACCGGTTCATTGAAAAAGGTTTGGCGAAATAAAACGCAAGTCGTGCCCTCTTGCGGGCGGCGGCACGAAGTAAATTAAATATTCTTGACGGTGGCGTCAGTGGCTTAGTTTTTTATACCAAACGGCAGTGATGACATGCAGACAGATCCATAATAATGTAACAAATATGTATATTCCACGTCTATGTGCAGCACGAATTGGTGTTGGCAAGGAAGCGTAAACTTCTACAAGGTCTGTCCCAAAAGTTCCCAGAAGGTTTTTTTTATAAATAGTTTATTCAATATTAAGTTATAATATTTTCAGGACTTTTCAAAGTCCTGATATATATATAAATAATATATATATATATATATATATATATATATATATATATATATATATATATATATATGTATATGTATATATGTACATATATATATATTGCTTTTGGGGTGTCGGACATATAATACGACGGCATTAAGAAGCTATGTGGCGTGCAGTGACATGGAACACTGCCTCAGAACAGGAAGATAACTCCTAGCTGCTTTCGGTCGTCTTCTTTTTATGGTCACGCCGGCAAAAAGATGGCCCTAAAAAAACCGCCAAGAATTAATGTGCCTCCTCACCCCTTCCCATATCCGCTAACTTTCTTCCGGTCTTTTTTCTAAATTATTATACTGTCCAGTCGTGTCCATAATCTTTCAAGAATTGGTCGCCCTTCTAATCTTTCCTGCCCGCTCAAGAGCCGAAAGAGAGTTCAGGGGGAGAGACGAATACTTTAAAGCAGCATCCACAGTTTGTTCTGCTGTCACTCCAAAAAGAAGTTTTTTTGTTATTGCTGTTGTCTTTTTTAAAAAAATTAGCATGTGTAACTTAATACTTTTGCAATTACCATTGCCCACGCTTTGTAATACGTCTGCAATGTGCAAAATGGCGGCGTGGCCTATACTCAACAAGTTCCGCATGTGATACTATATGCTGGATGGTGACTTTGTTTTTGCGTCTCAACTCTCAAGTGGACTTCAGAACTCTGGCATCGGGCCATAGGGTGTTCCGACAAAGCCAAATTAAAACTATGTTTTGAATACATCCAATATCTTTTTTTTTTTTTCGAGGGGGGTTTTACATTAAACTTTGTTCGAGCTTTGTTGGCTCTATATCTGCTCCATCATCCTGCGACTTCGATGGCGTGTTCACTTCTTCTGCTTTCCCCATTGATTATCATTGGGCCATATGTAGTTCTGATTTAAAACAATGTCCCTTCACCTGTTATATTTGAGGCTGCTAGTCTCTATAAATACGTTTCTACAAGTCGGTAAATAAATCTCCTTCGGTTCATTTCTGATGAAAAATAGTTCACTATATGAAAGTCCCGCAACACGCTGTAAAAGTGCTATAGAGTGCCTAAAGAAAAAAGCGCAATTCGCGTTAATTTCATTATACTCGGACGTTACATTTTAGGCCTTAGAATCAAAGTTTTGCCAAATGTTAATCAAATGTTTTCTTTGTTTTTCTATTTATTCAAGGATTGTGCTTTTTCTTTTCTTGTGGCAAGATCTTTTATGTGCCGAAGCCTCAATCCCTTGTCTCCATCAAAGAATAGGAAAAATGGATTGGTTACGAATGTAACTCCTGGCCCCAGCAAGTTGCAACTCATTCTCTCTAGGTCCGCTTGTTATAGCTCTTAAGAATAACAAGAAAACAATTGGTTGTTTATTTATGTTTTATATTCTCGATCATCACAAAACGGAACCCGATAAATCGACTAAACCTAGATTCTACCTTCCTGTTTGCACTGCTTTACAAGTTTAGTATAATTCCACAACCACTGATGTCAACTAGTTTAACTTTACAACAAACCCTTCACTCCTGTTACTATGGCATTTTGCGGCGTCCTGACAAATTTAGCCAGTCTCATTTTCGTACGTTTGCAAATTGATGAAGCACAAATCTTTAGAATGCTTCCTCTAAAAAGAAAAGACTTTTTTTTGTTCGTTTTCTGCTGTTTACAATGAAACATAACTCTGGAAACAATATTGGCCGCCGAGTAAAGGATCTCACAGATACCAAAATAAGTTAGCTTGAAATGGAAGATAAATTTCGTGAGAACCTCATAAAGGGACGCGGAAATGAGATGTCAAAAAGGATCCCCAAACGGCAAATTTTCAGCCAAGAGCAGAACGCGCTAGGCACCGAATTTCACCTTCCGTAATCAGGGCACAAGACACAAACGCTGAACCATGTCAACTAAAGGTATACGAAAATAGCCCAACTGCACAAGAAAGCAATAGGAAAGAGAAAACTAGGCCATCTAAATTTTGTGGGGGGGATATCTGAACTGTGCCGCAGTCAAAGCTCACTTATGGCGCCTGGAAGGAGACGATTTTCCGGTAATATCGTGCGCAAAGACGATAAGCAACAATTGAGAATTGTTCGGCTTTACTATAATGGAGGGTTCTTGTTCCATGGTATTATTACTGTGTCGACCGTGGCCACGTCGGCTTTAATAAAGTGCATTGGTCCCACTTTGTGCAATTCTCCTACCCGCGAAATTCAGTTTTGTTTTCTGACTTTCTGAAACCAACCTGAGTGGCGATCCTGAAGGCAGTGAAAAATAGCGTGTTTCATTCCAGCTCATTCAAATTTACAATTAACTTTTTTGTTCTATATCAAGCGTTGCGTTGCATGATACTTTTATTACTTCCAAAAGCCAACGTAGAATCCAAGTTAATATCTAGCGTATTTAATTGAACTGTGGGATTGGCGATTACGACTTCAAAGAAAATCTAGTAATACTAGTTAAAAATCTCTGAAAGCTACACTAATGCGGTCAGCGCAGGTGCGTTATACGGCCAGGGGGACATAATCTACGGCGATAATTGTCACGATACGTTGGTTAGTTATCTTCTATTTGTTAGTTTGCTTTTCAATTATTAATGATAAAGATATATTTCCTATTACAAACTGTCTGAACGTCTCTGAAAAAGCACTGAATAAGTAAATTTGAGAAAGATTTGAGGTGTTTAAGAAGCGCGGTGCTGCACTGAAATTACCACTCGTTCAGCAGGCGCCAAACTGGTGCAAAAAAAAGGCTGTGCGATGCTTCCGTCTCTCATCATCCCCATTTTTGCACCGCCAGCATAGTGTCTCCGTCTCAGGAGTGGTAGCTTCACCGCATCACCGCGCTTCACACGCGCCTCTAATCTGTCTAAACTTTACATATTGAATGATGTTTGATGGCGCTCAGGGGACATGTTTCTAATGGGAGGCAATTGTTTATTTTCACAAACTACGTATTATTTAACAATTAGGCTCCAATATTATGTGACCGTGGCAATATAACTTACCTGTATAGCCAGCCTTACTTTAACTTCCGCGGCATTTGTAAAACAAATCACTAATATTACAAAACCACAATGGGCAGGCAACGTAGCTGCATAAATAGAAGAAAACAAGAACCCCCCCCCCCCCTTCATAAAAAAAAAAGAACATGTTAGGTTATCGAAAAAGAATTGCTATTGCCAGTACCGTTCACAATACCATGGTACCGTACAATATTCCAGATTTAACAGGAAATCAATAGTCTTCTAGACCTTTAGTGCTATGTTTACAATTCGAGATACTATACAGTTTCCATTAAAGGTCATTGATATACAGGACACGACTAGCATTGCTTTTGTGGAAAGCTGAATAATGCACTCATAGTTCTTCACACAGTTTGAAAACATTATATTTATTTCAGAGCTAATTATTGTTATAACAAAATCACAATACATTGTAACGAGTCATTGTTTGCGATTAAAACATGAATGCGCATTTTAAAGTCTGTCACAATGTAGCAATACACTGGCAAAAAAAAATTATCGATGTAAAAAAAAAGAAAAACATTGAAATGCAGAAAACAAACATGACCATAACACTGAAATGAAGGTTGTAATCCTTGAACACGCAAATATATATTTCAAATTATTCAATAAACAGGTGACAATTATTTCAATATTATGTATTATAGATACTTAGTCACTGAAAAAGGTTCATATTTCGTATAATCGATGCTTTACTAAAATTCGTTGCAGTTTTTGAGCGCAGCTCTTCGGCGCCCGTTTCCGGCTTGAGCGGCGCCGCCGTCGCCGTCGGCGTAACCGCGCGGTGCATTATAGGCAAATTTCCCCGCTAAATTTAGCGGAAAAATTTCCCCGCTAAATTTAGAGGAAAATTTTCCCCGCTAAATGTAGCGGAAAAGTTTCCCTGCTATATTTAGCGAAAATTATCCCCTCTGAATTTAGCTTAATATTCCCCCCAAATTTAGCGCAAAAATTTTCCCGCTTAATTTAGCGGAAACTTTTCCCCGCTAAATTTCGCGGAAAAGATTTCCCCGCTAAAGTTAGCGGAAAAATTTCCGCGTTAAATTTAGTGGCGAAAAATCTCCGCCAATTTATCGGAAAATTTTTCCTAAGTGGGAGGCGAGCAGGAAAGGTGGAGGGGCATAGCCTCTTCTCCGTACCTTCCTCTCCTCCTCCTCAAGAGATGCGCTCTAATTTGGCGTTACAGGGAATTGTAAACGTCTTTCATTTTTTTTAAATATGGATATAGTCACATTTGTTTTTATGGGTCAAGAACAAAGTCGTCATTTACGCACCCTTCGGAAATCGCCTTAATATCAAGTTGTTTTTGGAAAAAGTTACCTCCATTTGTGTTATTTCATACTGCTTAAAAATGTATTACTTGGGATGTACTAAATCGTACATAATACTGGTCGCGAAGAGGTTAACCGAAGGGCTATCCGCAGTCATTACACGGGCTGTGAATTACGGGCGCTACTTTTTTGTCTTGTTTTTATCACTATACCACACATTTTAACGCCCAGTAAAACCTAATCCTGCGTCTCACCAATTGTGAATAGAACTTCTCAGAGGAAACACTGAACGTAAAAGACGCACGTCTAAAATATGCAGATAGCATTATAGCACGGGAGTGTAAATCTGTGAATTTGAAGTCCATATCTGCAGACTTCTTAATGGTTATCAGATACGGCATTAAATTTGTAATTGCAAATTACGTATAAAATATGAGCTAGATACCTCAAAGCGGAAATGCCTTTTGCTTTGAGTCAAGCGCCATTACCCTATTTGCTGCACCTTATGCAATGGCTACTTACAAATCCTTTACGAATTTTAATTCCCTAACGAAAGACGGATGCGCGTGCTGTCACACTAAAAATGAAATATTATCCTACCGTATATTTTCTCAATAAATGCAGCTAGGTTGAAGTTTACCGCCGTGTCCTGACTTTACAACTACACTTCCAGAAGGGCCCTGAGATTCGAAACACAGTGGGCACCCAGTTCCACTGCCCAGAATACTCCAACCAAGAAACAACCTCGGATGCTGGATAGGAGAGCATGCTCTTTTCCCCGAATCGTATCTGAAGGCAGACAAAAGACACTGCCACATCAATTTTCGAAACTCCGCCAAAGTTTGCGACTCTTGTTTCCAAGGACGCCAAGGAAAGATACCCATCGCTCTGAGCTCTACTCTTCCGTCCGGGGTCTAAGAAGCGGAGGGGAGATGGAAGTGCCGTCTACACTCTTCGCGGGCTCCCTCTCTGCCTTCTTGTTATTTTACTGCCTGTTTCCTAACTTGTATTTCTTCTTGTTTTCGAACGCTGGCTTTTCTATTTCTATTCCTACACTCGAGATAGCCATCCTTTGTTAAAGGACTCCCTCGAAGCCTTTTGATGCCTGTGCAATAATTGTAACAAAAGACTCTTCAGTGGAGCGACTGCCAACGTGGAACTTAGAAGAAACGAGTTGCGAAAGAGGCAAGAGAACATGGAGCATAGTCAACAAACAGAATTTTTGCTATTTGCTTCAAGTCGCCACAGATGGCTTTTTGAAAGTAACGAAGGACTGCTGAAACTTCCAGAGATGAAAGGCAGTCAACTCCTTTGACAGCCTGATACCTCACAAGTGCAGAAATAACGAAGCACACGAAGTTAAGAGCTGTTTTCATAATTGGCAGAAAACGTAATCATATATTGGCGTGTAATGAACCTCTAATATACGAACCTCCGTCTTTCTTTTGACAAATATGCTTTTTCGCTCTACTAAAAAAAAAAAAAAGCCCTGCGGCACATCGGCAGTTTAGACCCATGTTACTGTAGAAAAAAATTCGTCCCAAATGTGAGCTATAACATACATTTTGTGTGTGCATCTGCGTTGAGCCCTTCTTACGAAGTTTTTTTACAGCGCAGCTGTTAAGGGCTAGGTCCCCCAGGATTGTGTCCGTGTATGTCGACACAAACCTACCTAGACAGCTACCGCCATCTATAAGCGACGGCGGCAAGCACACAACCAGTATGGTTTCCGCCGTTGCTCGTAGATGGCGGCAACCTTTCCAGCTATAATAGAAAAATGTGTAGTTGGGCGCGTTGGTCGGAATCCACCGTAGGAAACAGCTCGAAAAACAGACGACGACGAAGAAGAAGCTCACAGTGTATCGAGTACAGCTCCGCTGGCCTTCCTTCTTCACGAGGGTGAAAAGGCTGAACGATTATTATTCCCTTGTACGCACGATGTCTCGCACCTGATATCGCCACCCACTGTCTTTTTACGGATAATAAAGTGTGTCTTCTACGGTCTTGACTCACCATGGAAACGACGCGTGTTCCATAGGAACGAACGTGCTTACGCAGCGTCTGAAGCTAGCAACGGCAGACGCCATTTTCGGAATACCATCTGCTAAAGTGAATGCTCCAACACTAGCCAGAGTCGCACGCGCCATTGTGGAATGGAAGTCAACGCCGAAAGAGGGAAGTGGTCGCCTGGCAAAACCTTGGCGATTCTGACGACGCTTGATGCACACTCGCGCCTGAGGTTTAAAGTAATTATCCCAAAGCAGAGCGAAACGAAGCGAAGGCTGATTGCGCGTAGCACGGTTTGTTTGCAAGCCTAGATTGGAGCACAAGCTAGCGTTAACGTTTCTTTAGCAGACGGCACGCAGAAGATGGTGCGGCTGTAGCTCGCGGCTGGCTCTGCATTCGTATGTAAGTCTTTTGACATGCGACAATCGTAGAAGAGCTATCATTGAGTAATGTAGAAAACCTAACAAGTGGCCACTGAAGCCCTATTGCGGCACAGCTGCTAAAATCAACCACACCCGATGGCTGGCCTAGTGGTGCCTAATTATTTATACATTTGTTACATTCGTAAAATAAAAAAAGAAATATGCATATTACCGCGCGCGTAGCTGGCCAAGTAGGCTGCACGCGCGTGGCCTAAAGGTCATCGCGCTTGCTTTCCTCGCGGAAAGCCAGGGTTCGATTCCTGGCCGCGGAGGCGCATTTTTGTTGACACTGTAATGTGTTGTTCTGGTGAATTCGAGAACCGTCTTGGCTGATTTGAGATAAGAATGTTCCACGCGCCGAACCTTCTATGCCGAACGATCCATAAAGCCACGAGGGTACAGTGCTCAACGAAACGAAATGGGCCAGCGGAACGCGTGGCCTCCAGAACTTGCTGCGCCATCTACCGATAAAAGACGGGCTGCCTGGTGACGCGAGTCGCACATGCGCAAAACTGATACGAGCGCTCAGCGGCTGTTCGCACACAGGCGCGCAACCCCCGATAATCTGCGCAGGCCATGATTTTGCGGAGTGACCACGTTTATTTTTCCTCAGAGACACTGTCGTGATGATGTGCATGAGTTTATCTTGCTTCAAATATATAAAAAAGAAAAGATAAAGCTTCATTTTTTATTCCATAAAAGATTTATGAGCCAGCGCGTCCGGCCTTTTGCAGCTATAATATATTAATGCAGATAGTTTTATTTTTTCGTGGTTTTATTCAATTTTAGCGAGCGTCTGACAGTCATTAAAAAGCGTGTGCTGTGTCAACATAATTTATTTGACATGTTACACAATGCTGCGCCTACCAGAAAAAAAATAATATAAGTAACGTGCTTGTTTTATTATCATCACCTTACTCTAATATTTGCAGAACTCTCCATTGGCTTCACAAATAGCATTCATGCGACGCGGAAGGGATTCATAAAGATTCACCACCAACTCTGGACATTGCCGCAGCCTGTCCCATTCTTCCTTCACAGCATCCCATAGCTGGTCAGTCGTGACGGAGTGAAGTCCTCGCCGCGATAGCTGGATCTTCATGTTTCCCCAGATGTTCTCGATGGGGTTCATGTCAGCCCCTTTTGGGGGCCATGGCATAACCGCCACTCCGCGTTCCTCTAGAAGGTCACGCACACGATTTGACTGATGAAAAGGACAAAGGTCATGTTGAAAAAAAAAGCATCCGTCAGGGAAAGGTCCCTCAAGAACGTAAGGAATGAGCTCGTGCTCAATGACGTCGCAATACGTTTCGGAGTTAAGCCTCTGGATTCTTACAAGTGGACCAAGTCCTTCCGCTGACAATGCACCCCAGACGTTAACGGTTTGTCGCCCACTCCTGCCCACACGCTGCAAGTAAGGGGCATCATACCTGAAACATCAAAATCACAAATTATAAGATCCGGCTGGTTAAAAATTGTCGTGTTGCTCAAAAGTAACATACCGTGCACCTCGCGGTCTCCAAACTTGTTTTCCTTGGTGCCAGTCAGTTGAGAAAGAGGACTCGTCGCTGAAAACAACGGTTTTCCAGTCTTGAATCGTCCATGATGTCTTTTCCATGGCAAACCGCAGGCGGATATCTTTTTGTCGAGGAGTTAAAATTGGCTTCTTGCACGCAGCATAGCTCCTAATACCCGCTTCTGCAAGACGGCGTCGCACAAGTTGGTCACTGACATTCAGACCAAGTTCGCCTCGAATGTCACGGGCCGTAATAAAAGGCTGGTCGACTGCAGCCACGACGATCCATCGATCTTCCTCATCGGTAGTAGACCTTGGGCGGACGTCGTGAGGAGCGTCATGGATGCGGCCGTTGTCGTCTCGAAACGCCGTGAAAATTCGGGCCACTGCGGTTCGGGTCCTTCCTGTCATCCGGGCGACTTCTCGTTGGGGCATTCCCGCGCGGCATAGGGCCACAATTCGCCAGCGTTCGTGAATTGGCACTCGCGACGGCATCTTCACGAATGGATACTGATGGCAGTGAACCGACAATTTATAGAAAAATAAATGTGAAGTGAAATGGCACTGTGCTTTTTATTAAAAGAAAAAAATATTGCCCTTTTGTTCCTTTTCTTTCATAATTGAGACAAGATAAAAGTATGCACAGGGCGTCAAACAGATCGCGATAAAACCACGCGGCGATTAAATAATAAAAAAAGGCTATCACTCTGCAGAGATTACCCATCGGGGGTTGTGCACAACGTGGGAACAGCCGATGAGCGCTCGTATCAGCTTTGCACACCTCCGACTCGCGTCACCAGGCAGCCCGTCTTTTATCGGTAGATGGCGCAGCAAGTTCTGGAGGCCACGCGTTCCGCTGGCCCATTTCGTTTAGTTGAGCACTGTACATAAGGGATTCCGCAAGGCGAGCGGAGTCAGTCTCGCCCCGGCGTTCGACTCTGCTGCCACGCCGACTTCGACGCCGGCGACGCTCTATTATTATCTTTTGTACTCTTTCATTTTTGGCACAAGTTCGCCACATTAAACGTTTATTTCTACCTGTTTATTTCCTGTTTTTTTTTGGTCACCACCCGTGACAATATTTAATATGATTTATTCATTTAGAAAACTATTTGTCGCTTCGACCGTTTTCAAAAATGTTACAACGACTGTGACTAGGGTTTTTGCCAATACGCACGATTTGACTTGGCAGCCGCCATAACGTCAGCCAAGGTGGAGGGGGCGGATGCGGCGTTGTTTTGCTTTCGTCGTGTGGAGTTCCCGACGTTTTTTCTTTGTGGTGAAGGTGAGAAGGTTAAAGCGAAACCAACGTGTAGAGTGTTTCGAGCGTCTATTGAGCGAGAGCTGCGTCGCCGAGAAGCTTTTTGCTGTTTCCCATACAATCAAACAAGCTGACGCTACAATCACGAACGTGTTGTCTTGAACTACGCCTTTACTTCGCGAGCGTGCTTGCATTACAGTCTACTCATTCCTTTTAAGCGTCCAGCTCACTCACGTAGCTCCCCTTTCGCTCGCCCTATAGGGCGAAATGGAGTACACATTTTTGCGAATGCCTGCGGAACAGTTATCTTTGTTCTGGTCGTCTTTGTGGTCAGTAGATATCTGTGCAAAACTCAATTATGTTATACGGATGTCCCTCACTTTTCTTTCTGGAATTGAACAGTTTTAATTTTTTATTGCGTCTGCTCTGGAATTTAGAATTTACGCGTGCACTCAAGCAATCGATTCCTGCCTATATTCAAAATTCTAGTACGTCATGGTAGTCTAGGATGCGCAAGATTCCGCCTAATACGAACGCAATCAATTAGATTAGTTATCCACCCATTCAGTCAGGAGCCATCTACGTCTCTAGCAACGTAGCGCTGGAAGCGCCTGAAAAAGAAGCCGAGACCAACTTCACAGCAGCCGCATGGTGCGCTGACAGTCAAGTGAACCGCTGAGGCCTACGGGAGTGGCCACTCTGCACATTAGTATCCACATATGTTATTTTCGTAAGATAGAAGTGTGGCGAAATCAGGTACGTGCTTGGGTTCTTTTGGCGTGTTTTCCTATGTGCGGAACGTGAACAAACAAAAAAATAGAAGTTCAAAATAACAACTTAACGCAGCTTGCCCTTTTTCTCAAGCGCGCAATATTTTGACGAGCATTACAATAAAAACTAATTTTTGTCATCCCGCAGTTGTTCTTTTTCCCTGGATCATGGGGCTAAGCTATCAAACTGCAAGCCATGCATGGACCTCAGAGTGAGCTTTTCTGACATACAATATTTGTCTCACCCAACACGTAGAGATAATCAAAGGTAGCAAATTGCAGCGGATACAATTAGAACTGCAGACATATACAATAGCTGTCGAAATCGAGATTGGTTTTGCGGTGGGTCCACTCAACAAATAAAATGGGACCGCATTGCCACTACACCTTTAAACATGAGTGAGAGAAAGCTTGCATATTAAGGCGGGAAACGTTTTGCTACGTTTTATTGTACACCGCATGCGCCAAAGCTAGCATGAAATTTGAAGATGCGAGTTATCACACGACTGGTTAGGTAATATACACTTCCCATCACATGATTTGTTAGGTAATATACACTTCGCTCAAAATGTTCTTCATTTCTGCCGCCAACTGTAGGGCTGCTAGGTCCTTTAGAATATTGCGTAGGTAGAAAAGAATATGCCCTCGAAGCGTATACAGACGTGGACTTTGTCAAGAATCTCTTCATAGATCAAAGTATCAAAACCAGTGCCACTTCACTCTAGATTGCACTGTTTTTTGATAGAGCACGACTGTTTTGCGGGGTCGCGCGGTACTCTACGAGTTAGAAGTTTGTTGCTATCCAAAGGGAATGTCTAAATTTTGGTTACGTGTTTGCAAATTAAAACTAAATCCAGTTACCCATGTTGAGAAAACAGGAGCGGACAACTGTATGCACTTTCAGTTTTGGTCTAGACTTGATAACGTCGATAAGTACAAAAACAAAATCAAATTTCGAGTTTGTCACTGCTTTTCTATAGAAATATCGCGATGGCACCTTATAAAAGCACAATTATAGACGGTACTATAAAAAAAAATGTTTTCATAACCTTGGAGTTCGTGAATTGTGATAGCCATGTCTCGCCTATGCCGTCCAAGTGAAAAGACGTTGTTGTTTCTTTCCAAACACCACAAACTCTGATACAAAAGCCGTATTACATATTTAACAAAAAAAAACAATTAAAAGTAAAATAGGGAAGCTGCGACAATGCCTTAGCTTCGCCTCTACTCACTGTTCTGTCGGAAAACAGGATATCACATTATTCGTTCTTACGATGCTCTCAACATACTTTTTTAAAAATACGATCAATAACAGCTGGTACCCATTCATGAGCCTGCTTAGCATGAAGGTCGAGGATTTGTTTTTTACAGTATTGGATTCAGTAAAGATCCTCAAAGTCTTTACCAATGGGGTGTCTGTTAAAAAGAAATATTTTAGGAATAAACTGGCAGCCATGGCGGACGTCAAGTATTGCATAAACATACTATACTCGGCGACAACTTTTCTTGGCAATGCAGTGGAAGGTACGTCCCGCGTCCCCTCTCCCATTTTGAGTGTACGCAGGCTCTCCTCCTCTCCCCGGAAATGGGGGAGGAGGAGAGCCTGCGTACACTCAAAATGGGAGAGGGGACGCGTGACGTACCTTCCACTGCATTGCAAGAAACGTTGTCGCCGAGTATAATTGCTGAATTATTAAGTAATACTTGTTAATACATTTTAATGAGTGATAATAAACATATGGCTTCAACTAGAAACTTCCTGAGCGTCACCAAAAACCCCAGAATCCTTTAATTTATGAGACGTAAACAAGGTGTGAAGCGTGAGAGTTTACTAAAGTTAAGACTCGTGCAGCAGCCAGAAGGCAGGCGATGCGGCGAAAATATGTATGATAAGAGTATAATTTGTAATATTACATCACAAGCCTTATGTCTGCTCCACGAATGTTGTTCTTTCGCAAAAAATTAAAAACGAAGGACTCGTCAGGATATAGGGCCCATTGCCCGCCCTAGTTGTTGTCATGTTAGGGATTCAGATGTTCCTGAGTTTGTGAATTGCAGGCGACCTTACGTTCCTGTGTTTTTGTGTGTCTTTATGGTCATTTTCAAATTTACATTAAATACTCATGAAGGTTGTGTAATGAGGAAGATGCCTTTTGGGCATTCTCGTGAAGATAAAACCTTGCTGAATTTACAAATGGAATTCTTCACGGTCCTATTTAACATTGTTTACTGTCAACCTTGATTTTATCAAAAAGATCTGAATGTTGAAGAAATCAGTAATAATTAAAAACAAGCGTGCTGGCGAATACTTACGACTGAAAGAAATCCTGTTTCTGTCCCCGTCCTAGATGCACTAAGGTAAATGTATCGTTAAGCCATTCTTGTGCAAACCTACATGAATTTCCAGACTTTTCTTGCTTTCCAACATAAAGGTTTGTTGATAAAATACGTGTTTTTCAGAATTGCACGCACTTATATCGACGCTTTAGCGTTTTGCCGTTACTATTGATAATGAAAACGGAAAGAAATTTTCAAATTTATAGAAGCTTGATTATCATTTAATCCTAAATATTAATATCTATATAATTCAGTGAGGAAGTATATGAATATATACCCTCTCGATCAAGAGCATACTAAGAAAACCCAAGAGGGTTTTGACAGGTCGACTACCTTAACGAAGTTACCAGTTCCGTCAGATGGAAAGGGTTTTGTGCCAAACATTGGACGGCTCGTAATTATTTTTTACCAGGCCCAAATACAATAAATTGGGGAAGGAAGCGGTTGCTCCTTCTTTCCTTAAAAGTGTAAAAGTTCAAAAATGATATCCATTAACCCGATAAAAAAAATCAAGGTGGATCGAAATGGGCGACATAAAGCGAACAGTGCCCGTTTGCTCGAAGCGCTAACCGCGGCTAAAGTTTGCCGCAGTACCTAGGAGAGAGATTTTTAAATCACGTGACTGGGCTCGGTAGGGATGCGGGGAAACATGGCAGTGCCGAGGTGAGTGAGCGCCGCTCGCTTTAGAACTAATATGTCGTTATAGCTGCAATATCGGGCGCCTTAGTCAGCAACGAATGGTGCAGGAGGCTTTCGCTTTGCCTTACCTCACTTAAATCGCAAAGCATGAGCAACGATCTCGCCCCATTTTTTAGATAGTCTTCCGATTCCTGCCATTCCTAAGCCTAAATCAACGCGATAATTGTCGGCATGGCAACCTCTTTGGAAAGTGGATTGCCTTGACTCAATCGGCCGGGCAGTGATAGCACACAAAAGCAGAGAGCGTCCCAATAGATTTTTTTCCAAATTTCCCAAGCTCCGAGGTGCATGCTACGAGTGTAGTTACACGCGTTGCACTTGCTGGCGTCTGCAGTAGTAGTTGTTTTAAAGCAAAAAGTCTAAAACAAATTTTGCCTAGCACACAAAGCCATATTATGGTTATTTACTTCAAATCTTTTATAAGAGGAAGGCCATCGCGCGCGGACCGTAGATTTACACTTCGAGCGTTCTCCTCGATGCTTGGGTAATTTAGATTGGGACTCGGTCTGGCTTTTGTGTGCTATTAATACCCGGCCGATTGAATCAAGGCAAACCGCTTTCCAAAGACGTTGCCATGCCGACAATTATCGCGCTCATTTAGGCTTTGGAAAGGCCAGAATCGAAACACTATCTAGAAAATGCGGCGAGGTCATTGCTCATGCTTTGCGATTTAAGTGAGGTGAGGCAAAGCGAAAGCCTCCTGCACCATTCGTTGCTGACTAAGGCGCCCGATATTTCAGCTGCAACGACATATCAAATCCAAAGCGAGCGGCGCTCACTCACCGGGGCACAGCCATGTTTCCCCGCATCCCTACCGAGCCCAGTCACGTAATTTCAAAATCCCTCCCTTAGGGACTGTGGTTAACTTTAGCCGCGGTAAGCGCTTCGAGCAAACGGGCCCAGGAGGTAAACTTATCACGGTGAAAGAGTTGCAGAAGAGTACTGGTGCTGTCCGATAATCAGGAACATATTCATGGCTTTCAAGCACCAGATGAGTGTTTTACAAAGAGTGTGTGCTTTATTAACCCGCACTGACCTTACTTTCCCAAACATAATCTTGGTAGCACTCTACGCCTCTCGGAGGGAATGATGCACATCCAAATTTTTTCTTAACCCGATGAGCTTTAAAAGCGTTCATATTTGTGAGATTTGTATTATGATTGAAAAAAAAATAGTTTATCGGACGATATTTACTCGAGAGGACAGGAATTTCGCGCCCTCACAAGTTAGTCGAAACCTCACTCTGATTAGTATCGTAGACACAGCTGGCTATAACTCTGCCAAATGGTTTGGCGTCATGTGCTTCGCGCCATAAACACGATCAAGTGGTAATGTGGTCGTCAACTGGAAGAGCAGGGGACCTATGTTGCGCTTTTTGAACTCCCTCGGCGACTAGGGAGAAGGAAGTGACGTCAACAACGCAACAAACGCAGATTGGATGTTTCTTCTGCGGAAATTTTTCACCAAAGACTCTCACCCATCAGCGTCCAATCTGCGTTTGCTGCGTTGTTGACGTCACTTCCTTCTCCCTAGTCGCCGTGGGAGTCCAAAAAGCGCAACATAGGGCCCCAGGACCATTGCTTTGAGCATGCGCAGTGCACTTCAACACCGTACTGGCGAGGAGCTGAGAAAACAAAAACGCCACCGGTTCCGTTTCAAAGAGAGCTGTGCAAACGATACTACATAATAACAGATTTCCGACCCATCTCTCTAACAAGTATTGTTTGTAAAACGTTAGAGCATATTTTATATACTAGCATTATAAAACACATCGACGCGCATGCATTGTTTAATCCAAACCAACATGGTTTTCGGCAGGGAGTCTCATGTGTTACTCAACTAACAGAGTTTGTTCACCAAATAAGTGAAAAATTGGATCAGCGAAGATACATAGACTGTGTATTTATAGATTTTAAAAAGGCGTTTGATGTCGTAGATCACAACTTACTTGTTCGTAAGTTAAATAGTTCTAATATTAACCCTCGCATAGTTCAGAGGATTCAGGAATATTTAAATTTAAGATCCCAATATGTGGTAGTGAATGGTGCTGCATCTGAAACTATTGACGTGACGTCAGGCGTCCCACAGGAATTGGTGCTGGGCCCGTTGTTGTTCTTGGTTCATATTAATGACGTCGCAGAAAATATCACTTCTTATATGAGACTGTTTGCAGACGACTGCGTCGTGTATCGAGAAATTTGAAGCGAGGAAGAGAACTATACATTGCAACGCGACCTATTCAGAATACACAGGTGGTGCCAAGAATGAAATATGAAGCTAAACCTAGAAAAAACAGTGCATATGTGCTTTTCAAGAAAAAAAGATGGACCTAAAAATGTATGCATGATTGACAGTACTCCATTAACAAACTGTGTTTGAATTTAAATACTTAGGGATATACCTAACACCATCCTTGTGTTTTCACAGGCACGCTGATTTCGTAACGGGGAAAGCTTGTAAAGTATTGGGTTTTTTACGACGCAATACCCGACAATTTCCGCAGAGTGCGCGAGATTTGTTCTACAAAACTTATATCAGGTCTGTTCTCGAATACGCGAGTACAGTCTAGGACCCACCAACTGCTGTTGATAGAAATAAACTTGAAAGAGTTCAAAACTTAGCGGCTAGATATGTTTCCGGTAATTATAGCAGGCGCCTCAGCATGAAAAGTCTGAAGGAATTCTTAGGCTGGGAATCTCTTGAAAAAAGAAGGAAAAAACTACGGCTAAAATTATTTCATAACATTTACCACCGCCGAACTGGTATACAGCGCGAAAACTACATTTTCCCCCGGCATTATATCTCTCATCGTGTCGATCACGAACGAAAGGTACGTGAATATAAATGTAATACAAACCAGTTTAAATCTTCTTTTTTCCCCAAATCTATTAGTGAATGGAACCAATTGCCTTCGGAGCTTGTTGACATTTTGGACAATGACGCTTTTTTTGCTGGATTGTGAGAAGTGTTTTTCTTTTTTGTTTTTTTCCCGTGTGCTGGGTATGCATGTGTGCGTTCTGTTGTGCGCGTTCTGTTATGCTCCTTTATATTTGCTTAAATGTATCACATTGATGTACACTTCCCCCCACTGTAATGCCACTGGCGCTGTGGGTAAGTGAATATATAAAAATAAATAAATAAAAGTCCTCGTTATGGTTTATGTCTTGGGTACGATGAACTAAGAACAGAGCGGTATCACCAACCGTTCGGCGCATGCTTAGCGCCGCCATAACTTTAAGTTTCTAGGAGGAAGCCGGCAGTGCTCGAGACTGCTCCAACCGTTTTCTGCTCTGCATGCGCAGAGCTTTAGCGATATCGACGCGCGCGCAAATAGACTAAAGTGCCCGGCATGAATTGCGGCAGTGGTGGCGTAGCCAAACTAGCTGGTGAGATCGATCTATTGGCTCATTCAACAAAGCATAGCGACCGAAGCTCCACAGATTCCTTATACCATACAAAAAAAAAGAGTGTGACGCGAGATGCTCGCCTCAGGAAGCTCGTTCCTCGGACGCTAGCGTCGAAGAGCCCGTCCGTGGCACGCGCAGAATCGAACGCCCCGTTCGTGGAACGTGCAGGAGTGCAAGATAGAAATACTGATCTCAATGTCTATTTGCTGGTTCGCGTTTGACCAACTCCACCTATGGACGGTAATGCGGCCACGCTCGGCCTTTTTTTTAATAGAGTTATATTATCTCTAGGCATTATAATAATATGGCGGACAGCGCTGTGGCGGCAGACTGCGATAAAATAGCTGTTGGTGTAGTATACTGTACCGTGGCTGATACTTCGTGCTTGATTGAAGTTATTCGACGAAGCAGATTCTTGAAACCCGACTTGAACGGTAGCCCTATCTTTGAAAACACGGCGAAGGTTTTAAGAAAGCGCAGCACCGGGGGAAAGCAGCGCTGCTCGCATTGAAATCAGACGCCGTACTGGGAACGGGCCCCTCCGCGGTTCAATATTGTTGACAGGTGGTAGTGTGATTTCTTTGCTGGTGAAGTCTTGTGTTGCCGAACGCTTGAATACGGATCAAAAGACGCCGTGGATGTGCTCGCGATCATTTGGGAAATTCTTGCTAATGCATATATTCACCGGGGTCTCTCCACAAACTTGTGTGCCGATGTGCCCGTGAGTGATTCATATATATTTTGTACCATATATTCACCTGCGACGTTTTAAATAAAATGCATTTAAACGAAGTGAATTGATGTCTTTTCCCGATCATACTGATCAAAGCCAGAGGCCCAGAGCGCCCTCCGCTCGACAAAGAGAGCACACACAGGGCGTCGTCAGTGTCGCGCGAAAGCAGCTGTGTGTCAGTTGGCTGATACACAGCTGACCTATGCCTGCCCAGCGCGACGATTCTCCGCGGACACCGAGGCATGACGCGCTTGACAAGACTGCTGTGCGTGAAATATCCTGTATGTTAGCTGGAGTCATGTAGACGACACCAGCTGACGGCAACCACGTGTTTGAGGAGCCTGCTGTTTTCCACAGGCGTGCCAGCAGATGTTCACGGCCTATCAATGACGGGCGGCCCCCTTGCCGAAGGCGCAATACACTTAGAAAAAAGGGTATGGATGGTCCTCCCTCAGGGGAGGAACGGTCTTGTAACCTATGTTCCTTTAGAAAGGGAGAAAGTTTCGTCCCTGAAGCAGGGGAGCAACTAGTCCCTCCGTCGCCTGCATCTCATTATGGCGGCCCTGAATCGAGCAAATCGGGCTCAGTGAGGCTTAACGAGGACGCTACGTCTCGTGTACGGGACGAGAGCAGCAGCAAATAAAAGCGTAACACGAGCTTTCCACGAACTGTGTTTATTTCCGAAGCCAGATTCACAGGTACAGAAACTTGCGTTTCGAAAGCCGTTAGTCGGCCTTCTCGTCGACAGCACTGCGATGTTAAACGGAGACAACCGATACACAGGTACTTCGCGCACTTCGCGTCTTACCTTTCGTGTTCCTCGAGTCACAATTCTTTCGCCAACCGCACATCACGGAGAAATGGCCCACCAATCCGCGAAACCAAAAGCCGTTCTCAGAAGAACTCGAAGCCGCTGTTTATCGCGTAGCGTGAAAGAAGGTTAAATCGCTTGCCACCAGATGGCAGGGTCAAGCAGAGTAATTGCAACTTGCTAGGCTAGGTGGCGCCAGGTACCGCCCAATTCACGTTCTACAAAAAATAATTTCATTTTCTCACTGCGCATGAGGATCCTCTACTATACACACATTACGCTAAGTACAAGCATCAGGTGAACATACATTTATCACATACACGGCACATACAAACATCAATACAGCGGCTCACCACACTAGCAAAAACACTGCACCCACTACACCCGTGCTCGGCGTTTCCGTCTTTTATACTGGTCGTTTTGAACGTACATAATGTTTCGGTGACTGAATAAGCAATAAACGATATTACCAGGATGTTCATTTTTTCCGAGCAATGTCATACCTCTGAGAGTATTTGGAATGGCTCAGGGGATGAATCTCTTATTAAAAAGCAAACGCTCGATCACGCCGTAATTATTTGGAAGCAATAAATCAAGCCGCTCCAATGCGGTTCGAAGCCATGAGTTTGTTTCCCCGCACGGCACGTCGTAGCTTGTATTTCTATTGTAGTGTTTGTTTTTGCAATTCGTGCTGTTCGCGCAAAGCTGCATTGCCGTCTTGAATTAATCTCTGTAGCGGATATTCACTCAGCTGGAAGTGATGCTTCACGGGCTGAGAAATCCCTTTTCGAGCAACTTGAATGCAGACAAAGCCGCGACTTGCGGCAGGTGTTAAGTGTACGGAGCTACGCCGTGGCGAGCTCGAAAACTTCTGGCGCTCATCCCAGCTCGCCACTTGGAGGGCACTTTCTCCAGGAACCGTAGTGTATTTAAACAGCAAAATAAAGGGTAGCTTTTTTTCTCGATTTTACCTACTATTGGTTTTTAATGCTGGAATTCTACAGTAAATATACGCACTTTCCGTCACGATTTCGTACTCTTGTCCTTTCCCCAGAGCGCAATCGCTCTCGGGGACGAGACAACCGACAGTCACATTGGCCACTGTACGATAGGAGCTTACTGTTCATACCAGCGTTCCAACATGACTATCCGCACGTCGATCGATTGCACCTAATCCCTCAAGTGTTATTAAACTTTTTAATGTAAAGCGGAATGTCAACCTGCGACACCTCGCCCCCTCCGATCACGGCCCGACCAGCTGCATAAATGCCCGACGGTTCACGATCTCATCTTGTTGCTACACCACTGATACGCGAACACACGATCACATCGGCGATAATTCCAGTCTTCTGTTCACGATCCACAACACTGCCATCACGATGTTGCTGCTATGTTGCCGACACGCACAAATACAGAACCACGTTGAACGCCGGTTGCACTCGGCATCGGAAAACAGAACCGAACTCAGCGCGGAAGGCACCCAGGCAGCTGGCAGCAGAAGCTGCCTGTCTCTGCCTGTCTTGGACGCAGTTACTGCGATTTTTATAACGTCGAAAACGGCGACACAGTTGCGCGTGGTTTCGCTACTGTAGTTCCGTGCCATGTGAGTCCCGCAATCCGGCGACGGCCACCTTACCCAGTGTACGTGGTGCTGCTGGCACTGCTCCGGAACTGCGCTGTTTCTAGCGGCTTCGTTTGCTCATTTGATAAAATTAGTGATAAAAACGTCAATGCAACCGAAAATTTCTGCAAGCTTAGGCTAGAGGACGGATTTACAGGCGGCCTTTCTGCCGCTGAAGCTCAATCAACTCAACAGCTATTTATTAAACAACGTGCGCGAACTGCTCGAAAACGAAACCGCAAGAAGATGAATCGGGAGGGCGAACGCTTGCTCCCATCTGCCTGGAGAAGGAGAAAAACGTTTTGTTCCTCCCCTTCTCTGGTGTCCGCTTGGGGGCGCGCCACTAGGGAGGAAGACGCGCCGTTGCTACTTTTTTCCTCCATTTTTTCTTAGAGTGTAGTGCCATAAGACATAAGAGGAGCCGGAGATACACAAAAGCGTCTGTGCGCTCCGCCATCGTCCAAATCCGCTTTCGATGCGAGCTGTCCTAATTTTCCCCGGCGCTGCGATTTCGTGAACTCTGGCCGGCTCCTCATAGATCGGGCTACCGTTCACTCCGGGTTTCAACAATATGCTTCGTCGAACAATTTCAATCAAGCACGAAATATCACCCACGTCCATTTTTATGGCAGACTGCCACCACAACTGCCACAACGCTTTCTGCCATGGATGGATGATAGTGACTGCCCAAGCTGTACCATATACTCTAAGAAAAAATGGAGGGAAAAGGTAGCAACGGCGCGTCTTCCTTCCTTCTACTCAAGCGCCCCCAAGCGGACACGAGAAACAGGGAGGTACGAAACGTTTTCCTCCTTCTCCAGGCAGACGGGAGAAAGCTTTCGCCCTCCCGACTCATCTTCTTTCGGTTTCGTTTTTCGAGCACGTCGCGCACGTTGTTAAATAAATGTTGTTGAGTTGATTAAGCTTCAGCGGCAGCGAAGGCCGCGTGTGCTTCCTTCTTCTAGTCCAAACGTGCAGAACATTTTGGTTGCCTTGACGTTTTTACCACCAATTTTATCAAACAAGCAAACGAAGCCACTAGAAATAGCGAAGTTCCGGAGCAGTGCCAGCAGCGCTACGTACACTGGGTAAGATGGCCGTCTCTGGATTGTGGTGGGACCCACGCGGAACTACAGTAGCGGAACCACAGTACCGGAACCACGCGGAACTGTGTCGACGTTTTCGACGTTATGGAAATCGCAGGAACTGCGTGCAAGACAGCCAGATTTTTGCTGTCGGCTGCCTGGGTGCCTTCCGTGCTGAGTTCGGCTCTGTTTTCCCGTCCCTAGTGCCAACCGGCGTTCAACGTGGTTCTGTATTTCTACGTGTCAGAAACATAGCAGCAACATCGTGATGGCATTGTTTTGCGTAGTGAACAGAAGACTGGAATTATCGCCGATGTGGCCGTGTGTTCGCGTATCAGTGGTGTAACAAGATGAGATTACGTAAACTGTCGGGCATTGATGCCGCTGGTCGGGCCGTGATCGGAGGGGGCGGGGTGTCGCAGGTTGACATTCCGCTTTACATTAAAGAGTTTAAGACGACTTGAGGAATTAGGTGCAGTCGATCGACGTGCGGATAGTCATGTTAGAACGCTGGTCTGAACGGTAAACTCCTTTCGTACAGTGGCCAGTCTGACTGTCGGTCCCTGTGAGCGATTGTGCTCTGGGGAAAAGACTGAACAGTACGAAATTATGACGGAAAGCATGTATACGTACAGTAGAATTTTAGCATTAAAAAAAAAACAGGTAAAATCGAAAAAAAGACTATCCTTTATTTTGCTGTTTAAATATACTACGGTTACTGGAGAAACTGCCCTCCAAGTGGCGCGCTGGGATGAGCGCAAGAAGTTTTCGAGCTCGCCACGGCGTAGCTCCGTAAACTTAACACCTGCCGCAAGTCGCGGCTTTGACTGCATTCACGTTGATTGAAAAGCGATTTCTCAGCCCGTGAAGCATCACTTCCAGCTGAGTGAATATCCTCTCTACAGAGATTAATTCAAGACGGCAATTGCAGCTTTGCGCGAACAGCACAAATAGAAAAACAAAGACTACAATAGAAATACAGGCCACAAAGTGCCAAGTGTGGAAACAAACTCATGACTTGGAACTGTATTGGAGCAGCTCGACTTATTGGCTTTCAAATAATTACGGCATAATCCTGCGTTTTCTTTTTAATAAGAGATTCATCCCCTAAGCTATTATAAATACTCTCAGGTGTATTACATTGCTGCAACAAAATCAACATGCTGGGAATATTTTTTGTTGCTTTGGGAGTCACCGAGAAATTCCGTACGTTCAAAACGACCGGTATAAAAGCCGGAAACGCGGAGCTCGGGAGTAGTCATCGGGTTAGTGTGCTGTTCTATTGATGTTTGTATGTGGGGTGCATGTGTATGTAGCTTGTACCATGCGTAATGTGTCTACATGTGTGTATGATAGAGGTTCCCGAAGTGCAATGGTGTCGTGAAAAAATAAAAATATTGCTTGTAGAACATGAATTGAGCAGTACCTAGCGCCACGTAGCCCAGTTACTTGCAACTACTCTGCTTGACCCTGCCATCTGGTGGCAAGCAATTTAACCTCCTTTTACTCTGCGCGGCTAGACCATAATTTCCTCTTTTACCGTGCTGAAATGAGTCAAGAGGCTGCTTCGGATTTGCTTTTTTTGAGAGTGGCTTCTGGTTTTGCGGGCGGATGGTTGACCACTCCTCCGTGATGTGCACTTTACTCAACAGTTGACGAAGGAAATGTGGATCGAGGAATAGCAAAGGTAATACATAAAGTGCGCGAATTGGGTGCCGGCTATCTCCGTTTAACATCGCAGTGCTGACGATGAGAAGTCTGAATGACTGCTTGCTTTCGATACGTAAGTTTCTTTACCTACAGGGGGAAACCGGCTTCGGAAATTAATACAGTTCGTGGAAAGCTCGTGTTACCTTTTTATTTGCTGCTCCTCTTGCTCCGTACAATACACTTAGTGTTCTCGTTGAGCCTTACTGAGCTCGATTTGCTCGATTCGTGGCCGCCATAATGAGATGCAGGCGACGGAGGAACTTTTGCTCCCCTGCTTTAGGGACGAAAATGTCTCCCTTTCTGAAGGAACATATGTGTCAAGAGCGTTCCTCCATTTAGTGAGGACTATACTGACCCTTTTTTCTAAGAGTGTAGAGCTGTACCCCATCTAACGGGCGATAGATGGCGACACCATACTACCATGGCATGGCTAGAGGTGATATAACTCTACCAAAAAGATGGCCGCCAGTGGCCGCATTCGCGGACGGGAAAACGCGATCCAGCAAATAGACATAGAGATTCAACGAGGTAGAGGGGCTTAGAGTGTTAAACCGGAAGTTCGGAAGTGGTACCCCCCGGTTGCCGCCACGTTGTATGCAAATGTGACCCCTCGGCACGTGGCCTGCGGTGGCAGCGCCCAGAGCTGGCGGATGCGAGTTTGATCGCTACTTTTCGACGACTTCTGGATTCTTCGTGTTCGCTGACACAGGCATAATGTGAAAAAATGAAGAAATGAGACATTATACCCTTTTTCCGCAAGATCGCTCTGGATCATCTGGATATTAACACCTGTGAGACAGCATCAGCCGTATCGCCATACCGGTGCTCGGATTCCGGGATGTGTTCGACGATCGATAGAACTTTGAGTGCTTTTAGCCTAAAATTTTCGTCTTTTTTTAGCTTTGTTTGAACGTTGAAATGTCTAAGAATCGACGCGAAATGTATGCGTCGGATGTAGGGACTAGGGAACTTGTTTCAGCCCTAGGTAACTGCATAATCACAGCAACGTTTAGCGAGGAAGCTCCTGCGATCTTTACGTTTTGCCCTTAGCAACAATTTTACGATATAACTTCAGGCATAAAATATTCGCATTTCTCTAGCTTCGTTTGAACGTTGGAATGTCTGCCCTGCTGAAAAAAAAATCATTTTAAATTCAAACGGGTGGGACACTGGTAGACCCGTTTGAATCAAATGGATGGGAAACCTGTCGATCCGTATGGATCAAACGTGATTATGGGATACGGGTGCCCGTTTGAAACGGTACCCGTTTTGATGCGGGTGCCCGTTCGATCGGGCACGTGACCACACATTTGAACGCGCAATTCGGATAGGCAAATTATTCGCTAGACCTAAACGGGTGTCGTCTGGAAGGTTGGTTATCTTAAACTTAATTAAGACGTCCCAAAACTCATAGGCCTATTCCTAACATCGAGGAAACACGTGGAAACAATCGTACTCGCGCAGGTGCTTGCAAATGAACAAGAAAACAGACACAAAAGATTGTTTCCGATTCGCCTAGAAGTTTATTACAACTTATTTCGTAGACAAGTACAAACGTGCAAGCGATCTGTGAAATGTGAAGAGGCACTCTAAGCTTTTATGCAGCCAATGTAATTTCAAACTATATTGTAGACTTTGGGGTAAATTATTCTCTCGGCTGCCACGAGATTAGACGCTGCATAATTCTATGGATAATCTGAAAGAGTACGCGTAGAAGAACGGTCAATCGTTGCCAACAAGTAGGTTGCAGTGGACTCACCATAATAATACCCGACTCGAAAAATGTTGTCAAAATATATGTCGACACGGTGAGGAGGAGGAGGAGGAAAGAACATTTATTGTCCGACAGAATTGGCATTCTCCCTCCCCCCTCGGCACCAGGCCAGGGAGGCAGGAGGCACCGCTTTAGATGCTGGCCAGGAGGTCTTGTGTCCCGGCGGCCTCTTCAGCCAGTCGGACGAGGCGGAGCTGGAGCTCAGGGTCCGAACTGCGCAGCAGGGTCTCCCAGGATTCTTTAGAAGCGATATTTAGCGCCCTCCCAGGAGAATTTGAGCATTCCCAGATTATATGGTCGAGGGACCCTCTCAACCCGCAGTGTGTACACTCGTCTGATCTTATATCCGGGAACATGTGGTTCACCAGGATTGGGTGTGGGTACGTGTATGTTTGGAGTCGTCGCCACGCGACTGCCTGCGTATTATTTAATGACGGGTCTGGTGGGGGTACCAGCCTACGTTCCAATCTGTAATGTTGAGTAATTTCCCCATATTTTACCATGCGTTCACCGCTCCCTTGCCAGAGGGGGTCCTCACCAGCCCGGTGGTATAAACCTCGAGCTAGCTCGTGAGCCGCCTCGTTGCCGGGGACGGAGGCATGTGCCGGTGTCCAGATCAACGTAATTTTCCTCGCAATTTGTCGCTGATCGAGAATCTTCGCCGCCGCAGGCGAGATTCTGCCTGCACTAAAATTGTGGATGGCAGTTTTACTGTCGCTTATGATGAAATTTGCTTCTGTGCCGACGCAAGCCAATGCTACCGCAACTTCCTCCGCCACTTCAGCAGAGCGCGTCCTTAAGGAGACTGCCGTAACGGCATTTCCGCGGCCATCAACCACCGCGGCTACCGCACGTCCGTCGTGGCCACAAGCGGCGTCCACATACGCTACCTGCTCCGAGGGCAGCTCCCTATACCGGAGACTAATGGCCTCTGCTCTCTTCTCTCTTCTGATCTTATTATGCTCGGGATGCATATTCTTAGGTAAAGGGGGGATGGTTAGCCAGCTTCTGATTCCCTCCTTAATTTCTGCCCTCAGGATTGGGCCCCTGTGCGGATTGATTCCTACTTTAGCCAGGATAGTCCTGCCCGTTTTTGTGGCGCACAATCTCTCAATCTGAGATGTGCGCACCGCTTCCGCCAGTTCCACCCACGTGTTGTGCATCCCGAGCGCCAAAAGTCGCTCCGTGGATGCGCACGTGGGCAGGCCCAGCGCGCGCTTGACGCATCTACGTATTAATCCGTCAATTTTCATCTTTCCTGCCGACTTTAAGTCGAGATAAGGCGTAGAGTAGCTAACTCTGCTGAATATGAAAGCTTGTACCAGCCTCATTAAATTCTTTTCTTTTAATCCTCGCCCTTTGCTCGCAACCCGCCTGATGAGGCTCAGTGTCTGCATCACGTGGCTCTCCAGTCGCTTTAGAGTCTCTCCGTTGTGGCCGTGAGACTGGAGAACTAGGCCGAGAATTCGTATCTGTTCTACTTTTGGGACCTCTGCTCCCGCTACCTGAATTAGAATATCCGACGGTGCCTTACACCGGAGATGCCTAGTGTTGTAGACGAATAGTTCCGATTTTTGTGGCGAACAAGCCAATCCTCGCTCGGCCGCGTACCTCACGATTGTGTCGGTCGCCGCCTGGAGTCTTTGTTCAATTTCCGAGTCACTACCCTGGTTGACCCATAAGGTAATGTCATCTGCGTAGAGGCTGAATTGTAGCCCCTCGATGCGTTCCAACTGCCCGGGGAGCGCGCACATGGCCACGTTAAAGAGGAGGGGGGACAACACCGAGCCCTGGGGCGTGCCCCTGCTGCCCAGCTCAAGAATGGAAGATTCGATAGATTGGAATTTTACGCAGGCCGTCCTGCCGGAAAGCTGGACACGGTGAAAGCTGGACAACCACACAAACACAAAATGGAGAAGGAAGGTTCCTTGAAGTTTTAACACGATGCGGCGCGCAAGCTGTCATTTGCCGAATCCAACAAAACCGCAAGCATTACTGATTGCTTTGAAGAATCGCTTGTTGCCGATATAGACCTTTCCAGCGGCAGTCTCGAACGAAGCGATTGAGAGCGCGCGTCCCTGGTTTTGAGAGGGTATGTCAGTGTCGCCCGACTGCGCTGAGCTGTGGGTTTTCTCCTCAGTGGGCTATGGCAGCCTGCGTAGGTGCACTTCTGGACGCTGGTAGAAGCTGAATTGCCGCGTTCCATTTTTTATTTTCTTTTTATTTATGTTCTATCGCGAATAGAATTTCTCTGGGTTTTTAAGAATGCATTTTACTATTTTTGGGGACAAAAACAAATAAATGAAAGCTGTTTTGGTGAGTCCGTGCACGACAGAACAAATGCAACTGGGATGTTTGTTTTATATTATATTGATCTTTTTACGGCACCATACACTCTGCCGTGTCACTTTTCAAAGGCTTTAACCGTCGAAATTATTTGACCACACCACAGGATAGCTGAACTGAATGGATATTCCCCGCCCACAACTTGAAATTCAACGAGTATCATCAATCGAACAACATAACTGTACGTACCCCACGGTGCCGCATTATCCGAACAGGATTTGAGAAAGGTCTCGGATGGAATCCGGTGTGTTTTGGGGCACATGTAAAAGAGAGCTGATTTTTCGCAGAGCTTTAAAGCAAATCAACGAACGTGTCTATAGACCCCTTTCGGAATTTCGGCAACACTGAAAAAAATTTAGCCGGAATAGTAAAACATCTAGCAACATTGGGTGATCGCCGCCATTACGCAGGGTTCGACAAGTTCTTTCTTGTTTTCTAGTGATTTTTTTATTAACATTCCATAATTTTAATACAGTTAATCATAGTGATCGAGCTTTTAGCGTGGCCACTCCAAACGACCCAGTACGCTGCCCCCGTCGTGAACTTGTCGTTCGGTGAAAGCCGAGAACTCACTCGTTTCGTTTGTCGTACCCCTCCAATAAACTTACGACCGCATACCAGTAACTGCAAAACGCGCCTCACGAGTCACAACCTTGAGTGTTGAAGCAATCGCAAATCGTACAGAACAGCAGAAAAGGTTGTACGGGTGGGTGGCAGGCAGCATTTTAAATTCCTTCCTCGGTAACCTTTTAAAGACTAAGAAGTTAGCGGTTTATGGGCATTGCTCACAAAGCTAGAGTAAACCTTTCAGGACCACTGATGTATTGGGTTTATTTCACGGCGTTTGTAAACGTACCACGTTTGTTTGAACCCACTCAAAATGCGACATTGCAAAAAAAAAAAAAAAAAATGTGCTGGAACTGCACACTTTTGCACAGAAAATATGCACAGCTGTTTGAGTGTAAAACCGGTGTATAATTTTTTTTTGTCCCATTCAGTGCAGGAAGTTTCTTCATCAAGGGTTCCTGCTACCGAAGCAAGAGGAAGACCCAAGAACAACATACAATGTGTTCAGGAATAAAAACCGTCGAACAGAATAACAATTGTTGAATATGCTCTAAACACCAACTCTTTGGCTGCATTCTTACAAATTTCCAAACTGATTAGTAGCGTAACGTCCCTAAACGTCTAGCGGTACGGCCTTGGCACTCTGTTTAGGCCACCACTCCAAAAGTTCCCACGATCGCAAGGCGGGTTCGAGTGATCTTCAGATTCGGTGTACACTGCATTTAGTCTGTACACCCCCTCCACCCGACGTCTGTTTTCTGGAAAACTCTTTACCGGCGTGAGTAAAGGGAATGAACTTGCGGAAGAAGTAATCATGCATCTACACGCCGAAAAAGTACCTAAAATGGCCTCGGTTGCAGTGAAGAAGCACTGAAGGAGGGAGCCGCTTGCGCATGCGAGCCGCGCACTGAACCGCGGCCGTACCTTTCTAGTTAAGGACGGGGCTCGACACACGGCCACACTGCTACAACATATAATCGTTTGCGATGCTTCTACTTACGGATGATAAAAGCGTCTTCTTGTCTAACCCGCGAAAGTTTTGTAAACAACACGAGGACACGGTTTTTCTTTTTGACCACTTTGAACTTGTCTGACACGTACCTTTTTTCCGTCTCCGTAAACGTATCCATCCTGCGTACACAAAGGTACGCAGCAATGCGATGGCATATTGATGCGGCGCGCGCAGACTGGGACTCAAAGTGAAAGCAGTACAGTTGTAGGCGGTAATGCAGGCGGTTCTGGCGGGACCCCTGCGTGATGGCGGCGGACCTAGTTGCAGTTGCGTGCAACAGGTGGCGCTCTACTCCGAAAGGGGTCTATTCCGTCCCCACAGCCCGGACCCGACCCTATCAGCTATTTTTCGCGAAGACCCGGAACATAACCGAGAAGGCTTTTCGGAGATTATCTCAACTGAAATAATCCTCCAGGAACGCGTCGAACTGCCAGCGTCGCGGGCTGCTTGACGTTCGCTCTCTTGGTTCGTTTCCTGCGAAGGCCGAGCCCTGGTATTCCCTGGTTCTCACATGGAAGATAACATACAAAGGTTAAGCTTCCTAAACAGGCAAATAAAGTAAAAACTTCCAAGAAAAGCCGCCGAACTCCGAATGCACAATGCAGGTGGGGAGTCACGCTGACCGGGTTTCCACAGCTCAGGTGGGTGGCAGAAATTTCTGGCTGATAGGGGTCGCTCGTTTCGCAAAATGGCGGCACCCAGAGAGCTCTTTTTGCAAAGGTCTATACGCGTGGGACTTTTCGAACACTGATAGCTTTGGTGCACATCCAATATGCTGTCGAGAGACATCCTAATAAAACCGCAGGGTTAGACGACAGGTCGAAGCAGGTAGGACGAGCGAAGTTCGAACTGCAACTGACAACAAGCAGACAATGAAAAAAGCGGCTGCCAGGCGCGCCCTTGCGGATCTCGATGCTTATCAGCGTCTAGATCGCGCGCTGCTGCGGGTGACGTGACAGAGCTGACCAGAGAGGAGGGAGGGGGCGAAGTCAAGGCGCAGGACACCGGGAATCGGGACAACCCCCACCCTTCTATAAAAAAAAAAACAAAAAAAAACCTAAAAACTCACGGTTTATTTTTTTTATTTTTTTATTGCAGCCAATGCTAGGGGAGAAGGTGCACTAACCGCTGTACTGCTGTACACGCGCTTTCCTCCTCTCTTCGAATTGCCACAGAAAGTTGACTACGCCGCGTTTGCAGCCTCGGAAAGAAGGCGAATTTTTTCAGCACGCTTGAACGCTGGAAGTGGCGCGCGCCGGCCTGAAGCTCGGCTTGCGCCTGAGCGAAAAAAGCACCCAGTGCGAGCTCGTAATTTGACTGCTGCAACAGCGGGCCTGTTCTCGTAATGCTCGATGTTCGTGCAGCCACGTGATCGCGCGTTAACTTCGCTGAGTCTTGAATTGAGGCGAAACGGAGTCAAGAAGTATATTCTTTCACGCGGTCGCGTCCTCTGCGAGAGAGATTCAAGCTGAATAAGTAAATTGAGGCAACAAAGAACGCCAAAGTTTTAAAATTCTGTAAAAAATATCGGCTCGGCAACGTCGCATGTTTACGTAAGAAAAATGTTTATTGTTGTTGCAGTATAAGCGAACATCAACGCAATCGAATTATAAATATACTTACTTGCATTACGCGGACGATTGTAAATCGATGAACCGGCGCTCCCGGCTTTCCCGTAACAGGCTGACACAGCTGAAACTGGCGTGCCCATGCCCCCGATTTGTACGTTCAGTAATAAACGGGCTCCGGATAGCCGTTTGATTAAACCGGTACAGCTTGCCGGTCACCGGTCACCCGTCTGTGGAACATGGTCACCGGTTTGAGCAAACGTGCGACAACTTTGCTCAAACGAGTGACCCATTTGCCCAGACAACTGACCCGTTTGCCAAAGAAGTGACCTGTATGCCCAAATAGTTGACCGTTATGGCTCATACGGGGACCCCTTTGACAAACTGGTGGCCGGAATGGCTAAATTGTTAACGGTATGAACTATGAACCCGTTTACTTTCATATAGACGCCAAATGTTTTTTTTTTTGTTTTTTTTCTCAGTAGGGTGATAATCAAAGCGAAAGATATACGTCGCGTTAGCGCCCAGGCCAAGTTGTTTCAGCCCTCCGTCACCGAATAACCATAGCAACTTTTAGCGAGGAAGCTCCTGAGACCTCTAACCGTTTCTGCTTATCAACGATCCTACATTTGATCGCTTTTTTTTCCGTTTTTTTTTTTTTTGTGAGTGCGAAAGGCACTTTTATTTTCAGATTGAAAAAAGCGCATCGTTTCGTCTATTCCTTCTGTTGTCCTTGTTTTCTGGCGCTTTTCGAATCTAAGGTGCACCAACTTGCCCAACTCCAAATTATTCTTCAAGGATGACGTTTCATTGAGTGTGGGGATGAATAAATCGTTGCAGAAGCCTGCTTCAAAGCTATTCGACTTGCTATAAGAACAGCTTTTTTGCTGTACGCATAAATTAACTCCACATTTTTCTCTTTCATAGGTTTTATTGCACCCACATTTTTTTTCATCAAGAGTGCATTGTATTAGTCGGTCAATTATTTACTTGTTCTAATTACCTGGATAAGGTGATTCATATTTGTGTTCATCCCACGCCTGAAGAGCAGTCTTATTAAAAAATGTTGACTGCCATTCCATTCGGTCTCTTCAATATACTTTTTTTCAAAAGTGTGGGCTGCCTATACTTCGTGTCACCGTAACTTGGAAAAGGGCAACCGCCACAGCCCCTTCGAGCCAATCAGAGAGACGGAGCGAGGGTGTGTGACAAATCTGTGCAGACGAGCACCCTGGCGATATGTTGTTATGTTCCTCTCTCCAACGAGCATATTGACTCACCGAGACTGCAGCCTTTGCCGTTAGCCAAATTGTGAGGAAACGATTTACAGTAGCTACTACTCTAATTACCCCAGGCCTTCATACTTTGGGCATTTGTTCGACAAGAATGTTATGCCCACCATCACCATGAACTCGGCTCAGCGCCCATTGGACTCGAATGCTGCATTAGTGCTCGACGTGAACTGGGGACCATTCGTGTGCTTTACGCCGAAAACAATGTGGTGACAGTTGTGTTGCTTGATGGGGTTCTGCAAAGGGTCTATTTTGTCATACCGATAAGAAGAGTCCTGCTATATAACAAGGCATCAACACTTACTATTAAACTATATGCTCAGAAGTGTTTTTGTTTTTGCAATTAACAAGTTATAGCAGTGTGCTTTAATATTATTATCATGTGTGTAGTTTTAAGTATCCTCTCTTCATTGCCTACGAAGGCCCCTGGAGGAAATAAATTAATAAATAATATTTTCACATCTCTGGAGTTGGTTTTTGGATGCACCACGTGTTCAGGAAAGGTGGAACGAGTGCAGCACCATGCAACAAGTCTGCCAGTCTGGTATGTCCCATTAATTGATATTGAAGGGTCAGAGACGCCAGTGACCTCAAAAGGACCTAAGCGTGAAGTGAACACAATTCTTGGTGTATAGACTCTGAAGGTGTAAAGGCAAGTGGAAATATACTTATCTGGTTAGTGTATCAAATATGTTTATTTGTACTTGATTACCCAATTATTAATTCTTAGTAAATGGTTTCATAACGAGTTCCTTCTGTGACAGTCTCGTGTCAGGCGTTCAGTCGTGGTACTTCTGGACCTTGTCGGATGACGCTCCTGGCACGTCGGTGTTCAGTTTCGTCGAGTGGCAACTTTGACTGACTGATGCCATCTTGTAATCATACGTCATGTGGGGCCACTGACATCCGATGCACTGAAGCTGCAGGGCTGGCTTCTAATCCGCGAATTTTCCTGGTAGTTTTCTGCGTCAATGCAGCAAGCTCGGGAAAGTATTGCTTACGTGGCTGTGTCTTTTGCTGTATCGTTGACTGGATGGCTGGCAACAATGTTTGTTTGCTGTCCAATCCATTTCACTTCCATTTCGTAATAGCGATTTCTTCTGCATCCCGCGACCACTGCAACTTGCGTAAGTCTCATGTGGCAAAGTGATGTCCGGTGAAGCTTGGTGTCATCTTTTGAGAACAACCAACCATTTTATATCTTCAAGTAACTCAGCGGCATTCTCCCTCAAAGTTGAGAATTGTGTGCTTCGTGGAGTGGACAGAGATAATTGGTATCAGCAAATTATTCGGTGTTGTCTTTGGACGACAACCGACACCAAGTCAACTGTCATTGAATCCGCTCACCTGCTTTGTCGTGCTTACCTCCCGTTTAGGTGATGGACATCAGGAGCTTCGGCGTAATGTCGGCATCAGGGACAGAGGCCGCCGAAGATAATCCTCAATGTCCCGTGGTTGCTCCTCGAGACGTGATGGAGGGTCGTTCGGCACGAACCCTCGCAGGCCAATTCATTGGTACGGGCAGCTCTGTTAGACATGGTCGGCCTCGTGCAGGGATAGCAAAGTGGTTTTCGGTCGGCCATTAGCAACGCCTACGTTTTCCTCGGTGTACTTTGTTCAGCACAGACCTACACACGATGTCGGGAATGCTTCGGCGTCGGGGTGTCTCAGTGATTTGGCATTCAAGACTACGGGGCAGCCGGTGGCGGTCGTTGTGCCATTGCGGTGTTAGTTGCCCTTAGTTCGTCAGATGCAGACGACGCTTGACTTTCAAGTTTGAAGTTCTTTTAGGGCCCTTTCAGCGATCTCAAATTCTTTGGAACGGTGTGAGGTTGAAGAGAAGGCGCAGTGGACTTTTGTGAGCGACTTGAAGGGCCACGTCTCGCCAGTTCTGCATGAAAGGCTGCCCCGGAGGAGTCACAACTGAAACTACGATACACAGACAACAAACCCAGTTGTTCTGACCGTTTGACGATTTCCTTTTTGAAGTCTTAGAGATCGTCGGGCCCCTAGAAAAGACCATTTCGTACGATTCCCGGACTCACCGATCATCCTCTGCTACATCCGTCGAGCGCCGCCATGTTTTCTGAGGGAGGATAAAAATCCAGAAGGCGACATCACACTGGACCGCGATTTTCGGTATTTCAATGAGAAGGATCGTAGTGCGTTCGCGATTGCGTTAATAAACATGTTTTACGAATGCCGTTATTAAAGGTAACAGAAATGTCGCGTACAAAGCTTCTAATTTTCACGATATTTGGCGTCACAAACCAAAACAAGCGAGGAGGTAAGGAGCGGGAGAAAACAGCGCCACAAATTAAAAAAACGCGCCCGAGGGGATAATTTTTTTTTTTTTTTGCGTTGCGTTTTTTTTTTTTTAGTGTTTAGGACTATAATTTGCATCGTTTTAGACAATAAGAGAAGACCTTTGGGGTGTCAGGGCTCCTCTAAGGAACACATTGTGAGAAAGAAAATGTTTGCTCACCACACAAACTTAGGTGGGTGACCAATTAATTCTATGCATTATCTTACTTCACTCTGGGTCATCCGGGACGGTGTCCATACTGTCGCTCTCTTACACGACGTGCTCCACTCCGACGATATGCTCCAGCAGGCGATGAACGCAACCGGGATCTCGTGGCCAGCACCATCCACACTACAGACACCCCCTCTGGAACCCCAGGCACACCCCCGGAGGGGTTACATTCACAAGATGACGCACAAAGTAAGGAAGAAGAGGACACACTCGGTATCGTGTCGGACCGCATCCTCAAATGGTTGGAAACAAATCCGACGCCACCTTTGCCACCGGATCAACAACCTACCGACGATACCGACAACGACCGGACCGACAAGGACGACAGCCGTCGAGCAGCTGCCCGATCATGCATCTGGTCCACCTCACCACCCCGTCTGACTGAGCCGACCCCCTCCCTATGTGGACTGGGCAAAGTTTAGCCGATCTTTCGGATACTTCCCTCCAGCCAACCCTGCCAACCTGACCTTGCAATGCAGCAAGGCTTGAAACCCCGCCCTCCGCGGACCAGCTCTCTCAGTTGCGAGCAGCTGTCTACTCTATGCACCACTCCGGAGTCATCGAGAAAACCGCAAGGACAGCGTACCTCAACCCCATCCAACAGGTCCCAAAGTCCAGCACGGAGAGTCGTTTTGTGACCGGAAACATCGAATGTCCGGCATCCCAGCCCTCACCACTGCCGGTAGACATCCAATAAAGACCCCTCCTAAAAAAGTTTTTTTTTTTGTTGCAAAACTAGACTTTGAGGAGGCGTTTGATCACTTCGGATTTTACCTACTACCCGCAACCTCACAACCTTCCGCATAAATGGCGAGTTCTATCGGTACACTGGGATGCCGTTCGGCATAAGACCGGCTTCCATCGTCATGCAGATGACGGCCAGCGCCATTTCACGAGGAAGCGCGCGAAAGGGCTATGGTGCTTGAACCGTTAAGATAACTTTTTGTTCGGGCATCACGATCCAACCGTCCTCACAGGAACGACTTCATATATCGTTCAAGAACTCCTCAAGTGTAGTGTCCGCATTAACCACAAAGGCCATGACATGCAGCCCTCCCAGAGCATAATGTTCCTCAGGTTTGAACTAAACGGTACCAACGGGACCATTGGGCATACCACGCAGAGGGTGAGAGGGTTTACCAGTCGGTGAACACGTACCAATGAGTAGCGGCCACTGGGCATTCTACTTCAGTCTATACTGAGGGCGCTACCACACATTGGGGCCCGTGCATGGCAATCCGTGATATTTCGTGATAATATTGAGTCGGTGATATTTCGTGATATTTGTGAGTCTGAGTTTAGTGATATCCATGATATTTTTTTAGGATAAAAGTCGGAGGAGATATGAGAGTCGTCAGTTTTTCTTTTATTATCTTGATAAGCTCTGTGAATAAGTTGCGGTGACATTTGAATATTGACGAGCTTTGTGATATGACTTATGGTGATTTTCGAATCTTTGAAAAATATGCTATAGGAGTGCTAATACATTATGGAAAAACGTGGTGAACGTGATATTATATTGCGTGACTTCAATCCTAAATGCCGACCTATAGACAATTCGAACGCATGCTTGAACTCGTAATCATTTAGCCTCCGGCAAGCAGCTTAGTGCCTTCCTTGTACATGGTCTCCGAAAAGGAAGGAAGACTGGATTCCATGTGGCGACTATAGTGCACTCTAAAATCACACGAATCCTGACCGATACCCACTCCCAAACATACAATATTTTAAAGTCAACTTCCAAGGCCCTACTCTATGTTAGAAGGTCGATGTCACCTGCGCATACCACCAAACTCCCGCTGCTGATGAAAGCCAAGAATCACAACACTGTTTTTTTTTTGTTACCCCGTGTTTTTTTTTTGTTTTTTTTTTGGCCTGAGTAATGCACCTCGTACATTCCAGTCCAGCGTTTCATCGATACTGTCATGAGCGGGAGCTTATTTTATTTTTTTGTTCATGCGGAAAACTTGCTGATGGCTTGTTCGACACTAGAGGAGCGAAACGTTCATCTCCGACTTTTTTTCGAAAGACTCTCCACGGCATTATTATCACCACAAAAAGTGAATTTAGGAAGTCTTCACTAGAGTTGATCGGACACCGACGGTACCGCGAAGGCATTGGAGCTTTGCCGTCGTAAGTTAAAGATATCAAATACTTTTCACTACCTACCTCTATCATGGAGCTGCGTAGGTTCCTTCGCTTAGTAAATTTCTACCGCGCCTTATTGAGGACTGTGCAAGTTTGATCCTACCCCTTGATTTTCTCCCGGCCAAGACTTCACGCACATCCCCTAGTCTATCTTTGAGCTATTGAAGCGGAGCAATCCTTTTGCGAAGTTGAGACAGCTCTTGAAGTCGCTGAACTTCGGTGGCTTCCAGTGCAGGACGCCCCCGCATGGACCATGACTGACACTTTATTTTTGGATGATGGCGAGGTCTTGCAACAGAAGATACACTTTGAGTGGTTGTTTCTGTCTTTCCATTTCAAAAAGCCGAAGCCCGCCCAGACCCGCTACAGTGTTTTCGAACATATTGTGGGGTACATGTCCGTCCGGTATTTCTTTCACGTTTTAGAAGGTCGCCTTTTTGTCATATTGGCTGGGCGCAAATGACTGAAGTAAGACATCCGCAACTCCGGCTCCGCCCGAGCACCTCAAGAGATCCGAAAACTGGCATTTCAGACGGAATGTAAGGTTGACATATGGCACGCAAGAGGGGTTCTGTAGCGACTAACGTACCACCGATTTGTCGTTCTATACAAAAGTCTAGAAAGTGGCTGAGATCCGAGACGCTAGCCTCAGAGAGCGCGTCCCTCGGAGACTAGCTTTGGAGAGTGCGTCCGACGGACGCGCAGAAACACAACGCAGAATGCTCAGAGCCGCGACAGCAACCGGATGTTCGATTTGTTTTTTTCGTTCAACTCTCGGGGTGTGAGCGCCGTTCCTCATCACAAAAGGATTGCGATTTCTGCATTAAACTATATATATATATATATATAAATAAATAAATATATATATATATATATATATATATATATATATATATATATATATATATTGCGACGAAGAGAATATCTACGGTTCGTTGGGGAAAAACACTGAGGCTGAGGGAAGACGAGGAGGAAGAGGTTCGTTCGGGCAGAGCGCGCGACTAGCTGGATTCCGAACGGCCTTTCTCTCAACCTAGCTACCACACTGTAAATAATAAACCCCCATCAGTTTGTACACATCGCGACACTGTTAGCGCGAACACGACATCGGCGCATTTTGACATTTTACTTCGAAATAGTATTAGCGAGCACGAAATTTTATCACTTGAATTATAGAACTAAATGAGCTCTTTCGGTAGCAATAATAACTTGGATGGCATCCCTTGGTTTTAAAGAGAAAAACTGGAAAAACCGGCGATCGCTTGTTCGCGCTAACAGTGTCGCGCTCTGTACCATCGTTTCCTTACAATTGGTGGAGGTGCGGGTTTCCCCAACTATCCGGACTTCACTCGCAAGTGTCCCTGCATCCTACACCACTGAAATCGATGCGACGCCAACCGATATCACGCCAAGGAGCCTCGGACGAGGCAGCGCAGGACACCACTCCTGACCAGGCACCTACTGTTGCAAGTGCAACCACTATCCTACGCGCGGGAGCCCTCCGTCAGCGGGACCCAAAGCTCTTCAGCGGAATCGGTGACGATGACATTGAGGACTGGGTGGAGTCAGTTGAAAGAGTGAGCTTCCACAACAAATGGGATGACACCGTGAAGCTCAATAACGTAATTTTTTATTTGACCGACGTTGCAAAACTATGGTATACCAACCATGAGTCAGAGCTGGTGACCTGGCCCAGTTTAAAGCAAAGATCCAGGAAGTATTTGGAAAGCCTGCCCAGCGGAAGCTCGTCGCGAAGAGGACATTGGCATCACGCACCCAACTGCACGATGAAAGCTTCGTTAGCTACATCGAAGATGTCCTGAAGTTGTGCAAGCGCGTTGACACCCGCATGACCGAAGATGAAAAACTGAAGAACATCATGAAAGGCATTGCCGAAGATGCTTTCCAGATCCTTGTCGTCAAAGCGCCAACGACTGTCTCTGAAGTCATCGACATCTGCCAGAACTTCTCTGAGCTGCGCCTTCAGCGTTTGCCAGCCAAACGCAAACTGGAACCTTCCGCAGAGCTGGCCAGCCTGACAACTGCAATCGAAGGCTCCGTCGACAAATGGGCCGAACTCCGATGCGTCATTCAAGAGATCGTACGTGACGAAGTGGCTCGCCAATTAGGAAAGCCTTCGACCCCTCCGGAGTCCTTTATCTCGCCTTCGATCAGAGCGCTAATGAGGATCAAGTCAAAGCCGCGATTCCTTGCGCCGTTATGCCGCCGGCCGCGTCACCGCCGCTAGTGCCTCAGGTGCCAACGTATGCCGAGATGCTAACACGCCCGGTACCTGCTCGAGTCTTCCAACCACAGCCGCCATTTTCTCCTCCTCGCTGGCAAGCACGCAGGGCTGACCAATGGAGGACGCCAGAAAATCGTCCCATTTGCTTTTCATGTGGCTATGTTGGGCTTATCGCCCGTTTTTGTCGCCGTGGAAACTCTGAGAGTTACGCTGCCCCACTGCAAGCGCAATATCGACCAGCTTTCGGTTCTGGTCGCCGCAGTGATCAGTATTCATACCAAGATTACACTGGACCACAACCACGGCAAAGGCAAGGCAGATCTCCATCTCCCAGGCGGCGTTCGCTGTCTCCCCTGCGACCACGCACTACATCGCCCATTGCAGAGGGAAACTGCTAGGAGCAGTTCCAGAGGCGAGAGCTGCAAATCCTTTCACATCTTTAAGTCCTCGTCCAGTTACCCGAAATATGATAGATATAGTTATTGACGGTTTGCGCACTCAAGCATTAATTGACACCGGTGCCGCAGTGTCAGTTCTTCGGGCTGACCTTTGTCGTAAGTTGAAGAAAGTCACAACCCCGTTTTCTGGTCGCCCCTTTAAAGCTGTTGGAGCACAAAATTTTGTCCCGACCGGTGTCTGTACAGTACACGTCGTCATTCAAGAAGTGTGTTACTCTGTCCAATTACTGGCGTTGTCTTCCTGCTCTCACGACGTCATTCTTGGGTGAGACTTTTTAAAAGCAACAAACGCTGTTATCGACTGTGGACGTGCAGAAGTAGATTTCGCTCAAATCCACCTTCCCGACGACAACATTGCTGCGCACACGATCAAATTATCGCTCCTCGATGACGTACAAATTCCTCCATTTTCGTCTGTTCCTTTACCGATTCAATCATCCAGAGTCTCGGCGTCTCCTCTAATGGTCGCCCCTTCCGCATTTTTTTTTCGGAAGACAGGTATCCTTGTCCCTTTTTCTCTGCTTCACCTTCACAATGGCACCGCATTCCTTATGGCTCTAAATATGTCTTCTCTTTCAATAATGCTTCCTGCAAATACAGTCGTTGCTTTCGCTGAGCCATACGAAGCTATCGAAGTTTTTGATTTCAATAATTCTTTTTCTGAATATTGTTGTCCGTTAGCCCCGCAGCATAAGGACGACGCCCAGTTCTTGTTAGCGACTATAGATAACCACCTTTATTCGTCCCTAAAGGCTTCACTCCTTGCCATTCTACGCAAGTTTAGCTCCATATTCGATCGCCCGCAATCCACCTTGGGACGTTCCACGTCGGTAGTTCACCACATCGATACGGGCAACGAGAATCCCCTGCGTCAACGCCCATACCGAGTTTCAGCGTCTGAACGAAGCGTCATCGATAACCAGGTCAGCGACATGATTGACAAAGGTGTCGTCACGCCCTCTACGAGTCCATGGGCGTCACCAGTCGTCCTTGTCAAGAAAAAGGATGGCACCATCAGATTTTGTGTTGACTATCGAAGATTAAACAAGATCACCCGAAAAGATGTATACCCAATGCCAAGAATCGACGATGCCCTCGACTGCTTGCAGGGAGCGGAGTACTTTTCATGTCTAGACCTCCGTTCAGGCTATTGGCAAATTCCTATGGCCTCCAACGACCAAGAAAAAAAAAACAGCTTTCGTAACACCCGATGGCCTGTACAAGTTCACCGTCATGCCCTTCGGCTTATGCAACGCGCCGGCAACATTCGAACGTATGATGGCACCTGTGTCGATTAACCGCCGTATTGTCCTGTCTCAGCAACGCCGGCCTTCCGCTCAACGCAAAGAAATGTCGATTTGCAGCGCGGCAAATTAAAGTGCTTGGCCATCTCGTGTCCAAAGAAGGCGTTCAACCCGACCCTAGCAAAATTCGGGCCGTTTCTGACATGCCCAGGCCAACCACCGAAAAAGAAATTCGAAGTTTTCTTGGGCTTTGCTCCTATTTTCGACGTTTTGTACGCGGAGTCGCATCCATAGCGGCACCCTTGCAGGATCTTCTAAAGAAATCCTCACACCCGTTTTCTTGGACATCGCAGTGCGAGGCTGCTTTCAACCAGCTTAAAGATATTTTAACATCTGCCCCGATACTTCGGCATTTGGATCCTACTGCCCCAACAGAACTTCGTACTGATGCTAGCGGCTTTGGAGTTGGGGCTGTGCTGGCACAAACCAAGACAGGATTCGGCGACTACGTTGTTGCCTATGCAAGCAGGGCTCTCACAAAACCAGAACGAAATTACACCGTAACTGAAAAAGAATGCTTGGCAGTCGTCTGGGCGTTGCCAAGTTCCGTCCATATCTTTATGGCCGAAAATTCAACGTTGTGACCGACCACCACGCGCTTTGCTGGCTGTCATCTTTTAAAGATCTCACGGGACGCCTTGGTCTATGAATGCTGCGGCTGCAAGAGTACGACTTCGTTGTTCTGTACAAATCCGGCCGCAAACATGGCGACGCCGATGGTCTCTCTAGATGTCTTCTGCACTCTGAACCACCAGACCTACCTGACACTGATGAAGACCCTATCACCTTATCGGCGTTAAACATTGACGACATGGAGCAAGAACAAGCAAGAGATCCTTGGATATCTAAAATTTCGGCTGTTGTCAGAGACCCTGCGTCTTCCCCAAACCACTCACTACAAAGACAGTCCAAGCATTTTCGCATTCGAAATGGGCTTCTCTACCGGCGCAACTATTCGCCCGAAGGCTGCCATTGGCTTCTTACCATTCCCCGTCACTTGCGACGTGAGGTTTTAGAATGCCTCCACAACGACCCAACATGTGGTCACGGAGGTCTACTCAAGACCTACAATCGGGTACGCTCACGGTACTACTGGCCAGGGCTTTATGGAAGCGTCCAAAGGTTTTTGAAATCATGCCTCCCATGCCAACGCCGTAAGCGGCCTTTATATTCATCTCAAGGCCTGCTTCAACCCATTCCGTGCCCAGAACGACCATTCGACCGTGTCGGAATAGATCTTTTTGGCCCACTTCCTCACTCCTCCTCTGAAAATCACAGGATCATCGTCGCCGTTGATCACCTCGCGTTATGTTGAAACTGCTGCTTTGCCTACCGCCACAGCGGAAAATGTGGCCAACTTTCTCTTGAACCAGGTTGTTCTCCGTCATGGTGCCCCGAAAGAACTCCTCAGCGACCGCGGAACTGTGTTTCTCTCTAAAATCATCCAAGAGGTCTTGCGAGCTTGCAGCGTCATCCATCGAACAACCTCCCCATATCATCCGCAGACCAACGGCATGACCGAACGCTTTAACCGAACACTTGCCGATATGCTCGCCATGTACATTTCCCCCGATCATCGTAATTGGGACAAGTTTCTTCCGTTCGTAACCTTCGCCTACAATACCGCCGTTCAAAGCACTACTCAATTTTCACCATTTTTCCTTCTTTACGGGAGGTAGGTCTCTTCAACATTAGATCGCTTATTACCCTATTCACCCGATCCTTCTGAATGCCTTCCAGACCGAAATCAGAAATCATGCTGAACAATGCCGCCAGCTAGCACGAGCACGCACGACACACCTGCAAGGACAGCAAAAAAACCGTCACGATGATACATCCCACCCAACTTCTTTCACACCCGGCGATCTCGTCCTTTTGTGGATTCCACAACGCCAACCCGGTCTCTCCGAGAAACTGTCATCAAACTACACAGGCCCATATCGCGTGCTTCGTCAGACCTCACCTGTAAACTACGAAATTGAGCCTCTCTCCCCACCTGCCGATCGCCGCCGACGTTCTCGTGAAACGGCCCATGTCAACCGCCTTAAACTCTACTGCCCCCCTACTGACCACACCTAATACCAGCTTCGCCAAGATGGCTATCTCTACCAAGAGGGCATTGTGACGAAGAGAAGATCTACGGTGCGTTGGGGAAAACACTGAGGCTGAGGGAAGACGAGAAGGAAGAGGTTCGTTCGGGCATAGCGCGCGACTAGCTGGATACCCAACGGCATTTCTCTCAACCTAGCTACCACACTGTAAATAATAAACCCCCATCAGTTTGTAACATCGTTTCCTTACAATACATATATATATATATATATATATATATATATATATATATATATATATATATATATATATATATTATCACCGTACACCGAGAAATAAAGTTGGTTCTATACCGTTCGACAAGCCCCTCGGTGTTCCTACAATACCGTTTTAACAGAAATATATTTAAAAAAATGTTAAAAAATCAAACAACCAAATACGTGTTTTTGTGTCAAACGTTATGTATAATATTTTAGTTCAAAAAATTATTATACATTTTAAATCTTGCTATAATATTTTATAAGTCTGAAAGCGCGTACTTACCTCTCACGTTCAAAGTGACTTTGACGTATGGAAATATGGCAGGGATGTAGGTAGCGTGCTCGAAAAACTGAAATGTGCAAACGAAGGTGAGAAATGTTTGAAATAGCTCTCCAAAGCACCAGCCGCTTTCTCCCGAACTTAAACTCCGCAGAAGCCGGACCCTAATTTTATTTCAGATTGCAATACGTCGTAGCCTTTTCACTTTCAAATCACGATGTCTAAGCAAAAATAGTTCAACGAAGCAAAGCAAACACAACGGTCTTGATTTTAATAACGTTGAGCAGATTCGCCCACGCGCCTGATACATAAAATATCATATGTTAAAATAAGAAGCAAACGCCCCACGGATATGCAAGTTTCGAACATAGAACTGAAGAAATATGCATGTCGCATACGCGCATCGCAAAAGAACGGGTGGATGCGTCGGGGAGATTGAAGCCACTCGAGCTGTTTTCGCACCATACAAATCCCCCAACACCGCAGTCGCCTTCACCGCTGAGAGGTGGAGCGCTGTATGGATATTGGTTCCTCGCTACCTTGGCAACGGCTTACGCTTTTCAAGGGCTCATTCGTGCTTGTTGCCATAGCAAGGTTCCCCCCATTTCAAGCAAGGACACGCAGTTTTCAAATCTTTCCTTGATGGCTTAGCTATGCGTATTTCATTCCACGTCAGGCGTCTGTTTTCTTTTGGATTTTTTTAACCTACCGTGCATATACAAAAATATGTATGTATTAAATTGCATAGTTTGTGAGGAATTAAAAGGCGACTCACTCGTTGTGTGGGAAACTTGTTATGCTTTTGTGCGGCATCGGTATCGGTTGTCTCACAGTCCACAACAAATTCGGTCTTCACAAGTTGTCCTTTATGCATATGGATTCGTAACAAACATTCGAGAGAGGGTGTTAAGTTTTAACCGCATAAACTTTCTTTTGTGCACATAATGTTAGGTGGCCTTTCTTAAAAAAAGAATATAACAAAACAGCACTCCTTTCATTTCTCTACAGCTCTACTGAGGTATATCATAAGAATGGTGGGGCGATAACGGACAACAGCCTCAGCCGTCTTTTTATTGCTGCTGGTTTAGTTACTTCCGTTCTTTTTTTTATTTTTATTTTGATTTAATAGCGACTCCTTTGCAGCAGGGGCCCCATCGCCGGAAGTTCCGGTGAGGGCGTGCCAAACGCTAGATCGGCTGGGTCCGTCAAATGCCCAGCAAAGACTAGGCTAATCCTTCAACTCTTGAATCGGTTGGCTTCGTTGGGTAGGCGTGGGTGGGTCCCAACAGTCTGGCTTGTGTATGAAGCACCTGGAGTTCGTCCGGGCGAGCTGGCGTCTTCCACAGCTGACAGGAACACTGCAACGACAGACCCGGTCTGCGTTTCGTGGTCTCCATGTGCTCCATGTGTCCCAAGCCGTCGTCCTGAAACCCCTTCGTCCGAAAACCCGACGACTCCGGCAACCCGTCACCACCAGAGCGTGAACTGAAGAGCCTCGCACTCCAGCACCGGATGCTCGGTCGTCGCGTCTGCCACTCCGTAGACAACGCAGGTAGTCTGCGAATTGGTGTCAGAGCGCGATATCCCCACCCTTGTCTTCAATGCTCCCATGTCTGCATCGAAAAAAAGGCAATCTCCCATGTTATAATTTTTCCATCCTATAATTCGTTTCCAATATTATAGCCAATGTTGCCAACTGTTTTTCGTACAAATCACCACAGCCACCTTTGAAAAACTCTGGATATCCCTACATTTGCCAGGAGAGACCCTAAGCGACTCGATGCGCATATAAGAAATGCCTAGATCTTGAAAACAACAACGCGCACGCTTCGGGGGAGGGACTACTTAGTTCTGGAATAACTACAGGTTCGTTTTCTAACAGAAAGTGTAGAACATTAAATCAATTAAACACTTTATAAACGTGCCTGCTAATACACCGAGAGACAAAAAGCAAATAAAGCACAATTCTAGCGAGTGCTTATAAAAAATACAAAATAAAATAAGAAACCAAAAACTACATAGACGACGCGTCTTTATCTGTTTTCTCATTTCTTGCATTTATGCGTAATAATTCAGTCATACGTCCAACCTTAAAAAAAAAAAAAAAAAAACTTTTTAGGTAAGTTTAGGAATAAAAAATCGCCTGTGGCTTTTCGCTCTAGCATTGCATGACAAAAAAATTCAAATGAAATTAACGTACGAGCTTCAATTCATTCCCTGTGAAATGTCATTGAATAAATATGCCTCTTTGAATAAATGCCCTTTCTTTAAATGTTCATTTAGTCAGTTCAATTCTAGCAAAGCAATAGCTGCGCGAGCTATTTCAAGCAAGTTCAATATAAAAAAATTTTTTTCCTGCTTTCAATTTTCATGAGCTGTAGGGCTTAAATACGTATCTCTTTGGTATGGTGTCTTATGGTCGTAAGATAAAAAATTTGCGGGAATCTTAGCCGTAGTGGTCCATGCGTTGATTGTCTTCTGAAAACTGTTCTATTTCTTTTTTTTTAAATCTTTCTTCCCACGTACATTGGGATTCTGGAATTACTTTCCTATGATCAATGTATGAGACCGTATCACAATTTCTTTAGGGTGCCTTTAATATTTTGTTGCTTAACTTTCCTACGGTTCTGGACACATCTCATGAAGTGCACAATATCTATTTTTTTTATAAATAACTGTAAGGGCTCGCAACTTCTATCTTTTAAAAGAATATTTCAATGCCAACGAAAAAATATAATGCAGGTACGGATGTTATTTATAAACTATTTATATTGATTTGACACTTGCAATGCCAGATCAGTGCTCAAACTATAAATAAAAAAAAAAATAGATCGGTGTTTTTGTCTGTAGGGCTAACCGAGTAAAGCAGGAACAGTAATACACAAACGGCAACGCTCTTCACTCCACTATTTTCGCTTTCAAGCTTCAGGTGTTCATTTGGATTGTTATTTTGATTTGCTGGCGTCCCCTTTGTATCAGATGGCCCCTCGCCGGAAGTTCCGGTGACGGCCTGCCAAAGGTCAGCCTCGCTGTACTCATAAAGCGCCCAGCCGGGACTGGCCGGTTCCCTCTTCGTCCCATTGGTATCCTTCGTCAGTAGGTGGGCGTCTGCCAGAGACGCTGGGGTGTGCAGGTTTGACTCGGTCGTGTGTGTCCGGGTCCGTACGTCTCTGGTAATCTAATTTCCGCAAGGAACGCTTCCACCACTGCTCCAGCCTTCAATGGGTCTTCTTGTCTTGTTCCGCGTGGTCCTCTTCACCGCGTGCCGTCCGAAAACCCAGCGCAACCGGCAGTCTGTCCACCCGGGTGAAAGGGCTGAGGGCCTTCGAATGGACCACCACACTCTTAGAAAAACGGGTATGGATAGTCCTCCCTTAGGGGAGGAACGGTCTTGTAACCTATGTTCCTTTTTAAGCAGGGGAGCAAAGTTTCTCCGTCGCTTTCATCACAATATGGCGGCCCCGAATCGAGCAAATCGAGCACAATGAGGTTTGACGAGGACGCTACGTCTCTTGTACGGGACGAGAGGAGCAGAAAATAAAAGCGTAACACGAGCTTTTCGCGAACTGTGTTTATTTCCGGAGCCAGATTCCCCCCACAGCTACAGGAACTTGCGTTTCGAAGGCAATTACTCAGTCTTCTCGTCGAAAGCACTGCCATGTTAAACGGAGACAACCGATACCCAGTTACTTCGCGCACTTTGCGTCTTACCTTTGGTGTTCCTCGAGTCACAATTCCTTCGTCAATCGCAAATCACGGAGAAGGGCAAACTCAATCCGCGAAACCAAAAGGCGCCCTCGAAAGAAAAAACTCGAAGCCGCTGTTTATCGCGTAGCGTGAAAGAAGATTAAATCGCTAGCCACCAGATGGCGGGGTCAAGCAGAGTAATTGCAAGTAGCTAGGCTATGTGGCGCTAGAAACCGCCTAATTCATGTTCTACAAAAAAAATAATTTGATTTCCTCAGGCCACTATTGCGCTTGGGGACCCTCTACTACGCACACATCACGCTTATTAGAAGCATCAGGTGAACATACATTGAGCACATACACGGCACACACAAAATATCAATACAACGGAACCCCACTCTAACCCGATCACAATACCCGTGCTCTGCGTTTCCGTCTTTTACACTGGTCGTTTTGAACGGACGGAATGTCTCGGTGACTGTATAAGCAATAAACAATATTCCCAGCATGTTTATTTTTTTCCAGCAATGTCATACCTCCGAGAGTATTTTGAAGGACTCAGAAAATGAATCTCTTATTAAAAGCAAACGCTCGATCATGCAGTAATTATTTGAAAGCCAATAAATCAAGCCGTTCCAAAACGGTTCGAAGCCAAGAGTTTGTTTCCCCGCACGGCACGTCGTAGCCTGTATTTCGATTGTAGTGTTTTTTTGTTTGTTTCTTATTTATGCTGTACCGCAAAGCTGCAATTGCCGTCTTGAATTAATCTCTGTAGAGCGGATACTCACTCAGCTGGAAGTGATGCTTCACGGGTTGACAAATCGCTTTTCGATTTGTCAACCCGTGAAGCATCACGGGTTGACAAATCGACGATATGGAAACCTGAGGTTTCCATATCGTCGAAAACGTCGACACAGTTCTGCGTGGTTTCGATACTGTAGTTCCGTATCGCGTGAGTACCGCAATCCGGAGGCGGCCATCCTACCCAATGTACGTGACGCTGCTGGCACTGCTCCGGAACTTCGCTGTTTCTAGCGGCTTCGTTTGCTCGTTTGATAAAATTAGTGATAAAAACGTCAATGCAACCAAAATGTTCTGCACGTTTAGTCTAGAAGACGGAATTACAGGCGGCCTTCGCTGCCGCTGAAGCTCAATGAACTCAACAGCTATTTATTAAACAACCTGCGCGACCTGCTCGAAAAACGAAACCGAAAGAAGATGAGTCGGGAGGGCGAAAGCTTTCTCCCGTCTGCCTGGAGAAGGAGAAAAACGTTTCGTTCCTCCCCTTTTCTTGTGTCCGCTTGGGGGCGCGTCAGTAGAAGGGAGGAAAACGCGCCGCTGCTACTTTTTTTCTCTATTTTTTCTTAGAGTGCAGGGGCTCCATGGTCTCCTCCACTTCTCTGCAGACGACACAGGTGGTTCTAGATTTGCATGGTGTCGAAATGCGACCTCCACACCTTCGCCTTCAGTGCTGCCGTGCACGCCTCGAAATGTAGGCCGCTGCCTCGGGAGTCATCGTATGTCTGCTATCGCATGATGGCAACCGTGGATGCGGCACACATCTTTCTTGTCGGCTTGCGAGTTGCTGACTTCGTCCAAGTTCTCGTCCCTACCTCCTGCATGTGCTTCTTGAGGTTCGCCAAGTCCGCTCAGAAGCAGTCTGCCATCCAGCAGATTTGTGGGCACCTTGTACTTCCCCGCGAGTCTGGCCACTCGTTTGGTTAGGCGCGATTCTACGTTCTCGTACTCCATTCACTTGAGTACCCTCCTGGCCCAACGTTCCTTACTGAAGTCGCACAGCCGCCTATCGTAGGTCAGATTGGCCACAGCCTCTATCGTGTCGGCCGATTCCATGGTTGCCTCTTTATTATTTTCTACCGCATGTTAGGTCATGAGCTTGAGTAAAACACACTTCAGGTTCAGTGCTGTATCTTAAAGTAGTATCAGGATTTCGTAAAGGCCTCGGAAGATATCTGATACCAAACTTTTTGATACCTCCTACGAAATCTGTAGTGTGCCTACTCCTCTGGACCGCAAAACGTGCCGGGGCGCCTGCGGTGCGTAGAATTCTTGAAAATTAAAACAAAGAGCAGCAGCTGTAAAAGTCCCTACGCTTTCCAGTAAAAATGGGAGGGCGTCCCTACGTCTCTACAGGAACAAAATGTCGCAAAACGTCCCTACCTTTACATTTGGTAACAATGGTTACAACCACTTCGTCATTTGTGTATGCGTGTCGTAAAAGCCTCACCAAATGTACATCTGAATTATACTTTCTCAGTTGCGCCCATAGCTTTTCCCGACTCACATTGTCATAGGCCCCTTTAATACCTACAAATTCACTTCGTAACGGTCTTTCACGTATTCGGTCCTCCTGTATACATGCTTAATAAGATGTCAGTTGTTATCTAACCGTCTGTCTCTTCGGAACCAAATCTGTTGCGTTATGCGTTATATTGATGCGTTGTATAAATGAATATCGATGCATTGTATCAATATTTCTAGTTTTTAGGGGCGAAGCTCCTTAAGGTCTATCGTTGTCCGTCCGTCCGTCCGTCCGGCCGGCCGTCGTCCGTGCTCACATAAAAAGAAAAAAAAAGTTTGCGCAGCCGACAGGATTCGAACCTGTGCGGGGAGACCCCAATGGATTTCTAGTCCAACGCCTTAACCACTCGGCCACGACTGAGGGACAATTAGGGAGCTCTGAGATGTGGTTGTAACTCAAGTGCTGGGGATGTCATGGATGAAACGTTGCATGTAGCCGCTCAACGTCTATACAGGAGAGTGCGCTGCGGTCAAATGCGTATATAATCGCGTCAAACTTTGCATGCATTGGCTCAACGTTTATAGACTAGAGGGGGCTGCGGTCAAACGCTCAAATGCGTATATAACCACGGTCCATGTCACACATTCTTTTTCTGACATGGACCGTTGACTTAAGCGGTGGAGATGCGTTCCCCCAGCTTCTAGTGAATCTAAGCTGATCCGCTAGAAGAACCACTGGTACTGCATTTCACCGACCATAAAGCAGTAATAATGAAGTCGAAACGCAACCCGGAACTCAGCACTACCTATGAGCAATAAAAAAAACAGATCAGCACAATCAGCACTACCTATGAACGATAAAATCAGTATCACCAGCACCACGAGAGCTTCGCCCCAATCAACATCATTCACCACGTGGAGATGCGGTCATTTTTTTGGTAGGGGATATCCTCCGCGTCGTTTGACTTAGTGGCTATTGTACTCCATTTTTTAAAGAAGTTCTGATTACTCGGATCTCTAGTTTCAAGCAAACGCTGCGGGTAGCTCTGCTGGTAGACAATACCGAAGTAACACTTATCCTGGCGGAAAATAGACGTGTAGGCAATGATAACGGGAATGAGGTTGGACGAGCTTCCTCCACTCTGTATAGAAACGACGTGCCTCGTTAGTGTGTTCAATACCTGTATCATCGGCAGCCCTTGCCACCCCACCGACCTCACAAAGGGCTTATCCATAGGAAGAACAGGATATAATATGATATTATTGCGGGTGTATTAACAAAACAATAATAGCAGAAAAATCTAGGCAATGGTGAACTGTCTTATGGTAATTGGAGACACTTTCTAATGTCAGCTTAATAATTAGGTAATTATTATAAATTCGTGCCCCCTGGTTCTATACCGGTATTAGTTTAAAATGCATTCGCTGCGTAGCTCAACTACACGCAAAACTTCCACGCATGCGCATGCCGTCCACACAGAAGCCCATGCATCGTTGTGAGACTAGACTACATATCGGACACTTCCGCTATTTTGGACGCTTTAAAAGGTGGGTACCGCGTATCCCAAGCATTTTGCAGTGTCCCACATAGACCTACAATTAATTTGGGCTTCCGGACAGTTGGGTCGTGCGACGCTAATCAAGGAACATACTTTTTGTTAAAAACCAAGTTTATCGAAACAGCTTTTCCACGCTCCCATTCGCGATTCTTTGAAATAAAAACGCATATATGAGTATACTTTATAAAGGTTGTTATTTTTTATCTAAGTTGTTCTTTAGAGTACGTTTTACAGCCTTGTTCTAGTTACCACTCGCTAAACTGTTTCGTTTGATTTGTATTGTATTTTAATATTGCGCTCTTTTGTCCCATTAATAAACAATGATGGGATTATCCTAATAAAACAGCTCTGAAAGGCGGTATATGTGTTCTGAATATGTTCTACGAGTTCTATTGGAATATTTATCTACAAAAACAAGACACAGAACGAAATACTCGATTATGATTTTTTTCATTCTTTATAAAACGTGATACAACCTGAAAACTATATTTCGTTTCAGCTTAAAGGGATACTTCAAAGAAATTTGAAATATTCCCGTCGTGTTCAAAAATAGGTTGAATGTGATCCACAATATCCGAAAATGACAATCGCACGTTTGTATTTCGAGCCTGGTGGCTGTATTTTCGTTATAAACGGCCCACTCTGGCACGCGCTCGGAGGAGGCCAAGCGGAGACCACGTGAAATCCAACGCAATCGTGACGTAGGTCGTGTGAGGACGAGCAAAGCTACGGCGAGGCTGACATCGAGACCTAGTCGTTCCAGCCACCGAAGCGGCTGCTTTTGCACGAATTTTGAGTGACGGGCTAATCTTTTGTAATCTTGTAGGAGGACAATAGCGACTTCTGCTACACACAAAAGGCATTCTCAGGAAGAGGGGAGCTCCTCCTGAGAATGTCGGAGGCGAGACAACCTCCGTCACTAGCTGTCAAGGTTCCTAGACGGGCATTACAAGCGAGGCGTTAGCGACATTCACCAGGTGCTCTTTGCTAATCGTTTAATTCGTTTTAAAATTCCTTTTCGTGACTTTTTTAACAAGATATTGGTATGTTCGATGTGATGCTGCTCCTTTGAACACATATAGACCAAAAAATAGCGCCGAAATTTCGTTGTAGTATCCCTTCAAAAGGATTCTTTAATGGCATTTGAGCTTCTGCCCTATTTATGGTATTATCTAATTAGTGGTTCTGGCTACTCGGGAAACATAAGAAGCCACGAAATACTTGCCTGTCATATTTTATGATCAGGCAAAAGCAGCTCAACGTCCTGTGGCGACATAGTGCGATTGAAAACGCCCGACCAGTGACATCACCGGTAACCATTTTGTGATTGCCGTCACATTTTTTTTTCAGGGATGCTAAACAATGTGCTTCGCTCCGGAAACAATCCTTATTATTAAAAAAAAAAACATTTTTATTGAGCGAGCAAATGAAAAGTAAAGAAAAATATATTTCAGGCGTGCAGAAACAAGGGAGAAATATGGGCCAAAATATCTTTTGGCGCTACGCTGATCCCCGAAGAAATGCCTTAGCATTTCGCGCAGCGGGCATATATAAAAGAGCATGGTGACTGCAGCCTCTAGGCAATTTTCCGCAGGGTGAACATTTCCGAAACCCCTCTTCTCCCTGGTGCAGTCCCATCAGGTCACTTAGCTCGAGCATGAAGGACGTGTGTGTGATGTGCAAAAAATAACAGAGCCATTTGGATGTTGATCATACATCTGCACACAGAAGCGACAAAACCGTGCATTTGCGGCCCAGTGACATGGCAAGAGGATTGAGCGTCAAGAACGGCGTGGCAGGCGGGAAGAACGAAACCGCAGCCCATGTGCTTCCACAGGTCTTCAAAGCCGATGCTAGTAGCTTTCAGGGCGTCCAAAGCGCGCACCCGTACGCCGGCCGTGTGACGTAAAACCTAGCAACCGAGGTGCAGTGGCGGACTACGAGGCTAGGGCGCACTTGGCACACAGGTAAAGCGCCGCCAGAAGGCGTGCAAGGGCGTCCGAAGTTGGATTAATATTTGTAATGACCAGTGTTGGGGAGTACTTTAAGTACATTGTACTTAAAGTACTAGTTCAAGTAGACTTAGGAAACTTGTACTTTACTTGAAATACATTTTCTGAGTATGTACTTGTACTTTACTTAAAGTACTTTTTTCGGGTACTTTCCTGGGAAAGTACAGTCTCTGACTTCGAAGTAAATTCCCCAAATATGGTTTTCTTGAATTTGTATCACGAAATTATACTTTGTCAACTCCGAAGAAATACTGGGCGGGATATTCTACTCTCAGCAGAGACGTGAGCAGACGACGCATCGCTCCGATTTGTTCTGGGGGTGGCTTTCCAGCAGCTTATTGAACTCTCGCTACTTCTCGGTCGTTCACCGCAATTGAGGAGGTTTAAAATATTACGAGGGCCAAATAATCATAATCTAGCACCCGAAAATGTGCTGTGGAAGAATTAAACTTCAGAGGAGAACGTCACAATATTTTGAGACATTATCTTTTTTGTCTTTTCCTTCGACTTGAAAGTTCCTCAATTGTTTGGCACCTCAATCTCAGGTATCACATTATGGCTAATTTCACCAGTTCGCTTGCACACTCACTGACGTCATGCTCTCTCCTAGTATATATTTAACACGCTTAAGTGCAAAAATACAGTGAGTGCAAGCGGTGCCAAATTCAGAAGAGCGACTTCTGAATTTAGCTCAATTCATGAAAATAACTACTCTGAGGCCACTTGACTTAATCAAATATTCAACGCTGTTTTTTAAAATAGGTCATACACCCTGACTACCCCTGGGCAATGCTCACCAGTTAAAAAAATCACTGTATACACGTTTGCAAGTCCGTTCTCAGGTGCCGCCATCTTTCCCAGTGGGGTGCGCTTGGCGGCGGCCATAATCCTGTCATGACGCCTTAGCAAGGCTTCGTAATTGGATTAGGACGTTTCCAAGCGCACCCAGCGAGCAAGATGGCAGTGCCCTAAGGCCGGACTTGCAAACGTGTATAGGGGAATTAAAGTGAAACATGAAAGATTGTATTAAAATACGTGTACTTTACTTTGAAAGTACATTGTATTTATAGTACAAGTACATTGCACCCAGTGTATTTACTACTTTACTGAAAGTACATCACGTCTAATTTACTTTGTACTTCACTTAAAGTACTTTTTAGATGTACTTTACCCAACACTGGTAAGGACCCATTGGCAGACTGTCACCGCGAAACGGCTCGAACGGGGGGGGCGGGGCATTTGACGCACGCTCCAGTGATACACCCGCCGGCCCCTAATGCGCGTATCCGAAATTGGCGAAAGAGAGGTCGTCGGCGATCTTTGGTTGCTAGGGCTGTGGCACCATCTTGTGGCAACATCCTGCCTGTGGCGACGTTGCAAACTTTAGAAAAGAGTGTATGGCCTCCGAGAGCCGGCGTACGCAAAGGGTTCTCCGGCTGTCCCATTCGACTCGCTGCCCAGCAGTACGAGCGTAATTGCGCTAACTCCGTCGCTCGCCGCGAGGTGGCGACGTCCTCCTAGTCATAACAGAGTGACGAACCGTCAGCGTCGAAGGCGTCTCGTGTGAGTGGTGTCAGTCGCATTGTCGGGCTTAATCTTCCGTTCACCCGGTCTCTGTGGTCTGCTTTGGTTTCGGCAACTTCCTGGTCTGCCTAAAAGGGTAGTGGGAGTAAGGGTGACGATTTCGGGGGGAGAAAAAAAAAAAGTTGTTCTGGTGGAACTGCCGAATTGGCTTTTCTTTATATGCCGAAACAGCTTTCTACGCAGCTCATTTTACGCGCGTTTCGCGTTTGTATAGTAATCGCTGTTATCGGTTCTTCCCCCATTCAAAATAATGCAGGGCGTCCGTGTTGTCAAGCGACTTCATGATGTCTTGTGACGTCCAAATGTCACGTGGCATCACACTGTAACGTGACATCATAGTGTCACATCACGTCATAATATCACGTAACTACGCGAGTAGTCCCGTAACATCATTTATTAGGATAGTTTTATGGTTATGGATCTGTGTGTTAATCTCCGAGCAGACATTCGCTATGGTTCCTCCACGTAAGATGCAACACGCACGATGATTCTTTAGGGTTCGATAGCTCTCACTAATTCCAGAGAGCCTAGATTGTAGAGAAGGACGTCCATCTCAAATCATAGGAGGCGTTTGTAATTTAATGACCGACACCCGCGCAGATTGGTCGCGAGTGCGCTTGCGCAGCGTTTTCGGGTGGTAAGGACGAAAGCAGGAGGAAAATCAGAAATTCTTGCTGACGACCAATACCAGTATTTTCCAACGCGCTCGTCACCTCTGCCAGTGCTGGCAACTGTCAAAAAAATGTTGACATTGATGTTCGACATATAATAAAGCACAGGGTGCATAAAATTACACAGCACTAAATCTGTCGCATTTAGAGAAGCACCTCTTTGCAGCGAGACCAGCAACAGAAGGCGATAAGATGAAAAGCTTCTAGTATTGTAATAGGGAAGATTCTACGGCGATTCCTGGTCATCATGGGCATGATTATGACATATAGGGTACCGTATCGAGAAAAAAAAAAAAAGATCAAAGCCCCTGCATCGCAATATATTTCGCTTCTAATCTAAAAATGCAAGGCTTGTAATCTGTAAATAAACCAGGTTGGAAGTTGGTGAGGCAGTCTAGTTTTGAGGTGAGGCAGTTGCCACCCCAAAACTGGACTGCCTTCCCCCTCCCAAGCAAGCAGGGTGACCGGTGGTTCGCAGACAAGCGGAAAGAAAAACGAAAGCAATTTGAAAATAAAATCGAGACCAACTATCCAAACATAAAAAAAGGGAGATGTCCTGCTCCACATTCCGTGGGAAAAAGAAATGGAAAGAAAATGGCAACCAATCCCTACTTTTGCCCCTGCGAACCCTTCCGCCAAACCTGGGCGGGGGCACACCCGTTTCTGAGAACACCGTAGTCCCCCGCAATGAACGCTTAGTAGTTATGAAGTTCAGAGTCCAGCCCAGTCCACAAAGTTGGTGAAACGGCCCAAAAAAGAAAAAATTTCTGAGCTTTTCTTCGGGCTCTTTCATTTTTGCGTACTCTTACATTCGCATCCACTTGTCCGTCGAAATATTCCCTCTATATTATCGTCGTGTGCGGCGTGTGCTCGGGCCGCGTGGACACCCGTAGGGAGGTTGGGAAAAGTCGTGCCAAGAAAAGAGGGAAATAACGGTAACTATATTCACGGGGCAAAGACGAAACGCACCCCGTTTTTAGTTCTTCGCTAGCCTAGCTCCACTTGACATTTTAATAGGCAATTTCTCCTGTGTTCCCTCCAACTCCGCACCCATGTGTTGAGGACGCGGGGTTCAGGTTGCTTCAGAAAAAGCCGCGCCAAGAGCTGCATGGCGGACGCACCGAAAGACGGGCAGTTTTGGCCTCGAGGACGGGGCTCTCCAGCCTGGGTAATAAAGCACGTGTTGTCGAGACGACTCACTGAGGACCAAGCCATAAGCGGAGGTGAACAGGACCAGAAGAGGAGTTTGGGGGATGGAGGAACGTGGGGGCGGGGGAGTCAGGGGGTGGGTGTCCGCGTTTGGACGATGCACAAAACCATGTTCACACCAAGTCGTCAATGCAGCTGACCCTCGGGCCATGATTCACTGGTTCACCGTTTTACCAAGCGTCCCTCTTTTGCCGGCTCTGGGCTTCTCCATCGGTGTCTTCCCGCGCAAATGACTGGAAAGACCTCGCGCGTTCCTTTTCTTTTTTATATAATCGCTGGCGGTCAACAGAGGTCAGAAAATATAGAAGGAAATATCAGGGCCCTATTCATAAATCTCATATGTATGAAAAGTTTCTGTGTTCTAATAAACACATATGAATCATATAAGATGTATTAAAACATATAAGAACCGTATAAAGAAACTATGAGACGTTTCAGAGAAGTTTCTTATATGGTTCTCATATGTGCTTATATATCATATAGTTCTTATATGTTTATTTTATGTTCTTATATATCTTGTATGATTCATATTTGTTTATTGGACACGACACTTCTCATACAAATGGCCTTTTCACTAGAAGAACTCTTTTAAACGTAAAAAATACACCGATCATGGCTTTTCATTTCGTGGGACGAAGAAAGCAGTCACGTCTCACCCGTGCAGGCACCCGTGCCGGAGTCGGAATCTATAGAGGCAATTTTTGTTCAAGTCACTTCTGAGAAATTCTGGCACTCCAAAATTCATTTTGATATAAGATTCACCCTCAACTCTTTTGTTACAAGTACGCCCAGTCGCTTTTGTTTTTTTTATTAAGGACATATATTATGTAAAGCTAAAGTTCACCAGAGAAATACAGGACTCGCATAGGTATAGCAAGCAGAAAGCACTAACATCCTCTTTTTAAATTATGAAATAAAACAGAGTCCCATTTATTTATCTAAATTCTCTTTACTGTAGCTTTAATTTGAGGTGACAAAGGAGAAACCTAGCGAAGAAATATATATAAATGCAAGATTATTTTCAAAACGCTAACCCAAAACGTTAGTGGTACCAGGTGAAACGTTGGTTAAAGTTTTGCTCTAATTAATCTTGATGCAATAGGAAAGCCTTGAGCAGTTTTTGTATCCGGAAAATAAATATAATGGGGGATCTGCATTTGTGGACTTTTTATTTGGGGTATTGGCGACTCGCAGTTTGGTTCTTTTTTTTATAAACTTGTCAATTTTATGACTTCGCGTCCCCGAAAGTGAAATGATAAGTTTTCGTGATGGAAGTGCAGTTCGTCTATAGAATTTTTGGACTGAATTTAATTCGAAGACCCGAAACATCGAAGACAAGGTTGCCTGCCTTCTAGCACATTCCTCGTGTTTTGAAAGTATATAGATGGACATTCGAGAAAATGTTTGAGTTCTGTTTGTGTTGCCGTGTTGCAGGATCTGATAAATTAATAAATGACCGGTGGTTCCTTCGTCATGAATAACCCGTTGGCCCTGATTTTTTCATGCCGCGTTCACCACCCACAAGAGTTTTGCGTCCGTGCTGCGGGAATTCAATCGAGAGTAGTCACAATACCTGTGGGGTCCTTTTTACATGAGCGATTAGAACTGCGAACTTAAAAATGTTTACGCCAAAATTTGTTTTAAAAATTTACATGTATATTATTTTGTGAAGCTGCCGCTCGAATGTATTGGTCGGGACGCATTTTTATACAATTCTTTTGTTTATCTCGGCCATTATATTTTCGTAGATATAAAGGAATATTTTTTAGCCTGTGTGACTGCCCCCAATTAACAAAAAAGAGCGTCGGTTGCAAAAGTTTTGCCCCACCTAGTAAACGTTCTGCCGACGCCTATGACACGACGTAACACGACTTTTTCTTTGACTCTTTTCCCTAGAGCCATGCTGAAACCACTGAAACGGTGAATTTGACGCCTGAGTGGAGAGCACTTCCCTGCGGAAAGACGCCACCGCCTCTTCTTTTTCTGCTTACGCCCTCTCTGCACGAACGGATCGCCGGAGAAGCGTTCGCGCGCTTCTAGAACTTGGAGGCCATGAAGTGTGCTCCAACCACGTCAAAAAATCAGCTCCTGTACCAGGGCACCAGTGCCTACACATTGAAAACAAGACGCCCGCCTTCCAGCGGTGGCGACAGCCAAAGCAGCTGGCGCGCATGCACAATGGCTGTATGAGATGATTGAGCACTGCAGCCTTCGCGCGGAAGCCCATCGCACCATCGGGAATCGGGAATCGGTTTGTCGGGCTACTCGGACGTTGCATGTGCGCGACGCTAATTTCAAAGACTTGGATCTGCCATGTGCCGTGTGCTGTTCTCGCCGTTCTGTACTGTGCCTCCGTGTTTGTCTTTGTGTGTACAGCGTCCCTGCGCTCGGTTGGACGAGTCTGTATGTGGGCGGCTCTACGCCCTACCCCAATAAGCTACCATAGGCTTAACGAGCCGGACGCACTTTCACGGGGTGCCTGCCACATCCTGACGCTCAATGACGAACCAAATGTAGAGTTAATTAGAATTCAGGACGACCTCGTAAATCAGCTATGTATGATCATGCGCTAGTCGTATCTCGACAGCAACCGTTCCATCTCGAAAAAAACCGATGCCAAACTTAGAAGCGGTGTGCAATGAGAAAAAAAATATTGAAGCCCGGAAAGTTTATTTGGAGTGCGCTACAATTTCTAACGCGCAAAAGGCGTAATTTTGGGATTATCCGCTCCCTTCGTTGTTATACGTAAATCAAAGCGGAAGGCTGCTGCAAAACGCGAGTGTATCAAATCTTTCGAAGCAGCCCGGCGGATTCTTTAATGCATCCACCGGGCGCTTTCCTTACCGTAATGAAGCTAGACTGACGTAGTAGCAACGGGTGAGGCTCAAGCGAGGAATAGGTTTCTGTTTCTCATCTGGCTAGAAGGCGCTACAATAACTGAATATAGTTAAACTCTGTCGATGATATCAGGCTCATTGTGCATTTACTTATGTTAAAACGACAACATTTTTTTTTAAATATAGCGTTACATTGACCGCACATTGGCACATCTTGCCAACGTATTACAATGTACGCAGTAGTGCGTCACGCCTTAGTTCCCATGGCCGCCTCCACAAGGCTGAAAATCGCGAATTGTTCCGGTTCTTTGCTAGTCTATTACGCAACAGAATCGCGATACTTCGAAACAATGAGGCGGTTTCTTCATCCCTTCTGTTAAATAAGCAGTATACAAATTAAAAAAAAAAACTGCAAGTAATTTTGAAGTTAAAATTATTACATCGCCCCTTTAAATATCTCCCTAAAAAAAAGCATATTGAGCACAAACCACACATCCTCTTGAGGAGCGAATTGAAGTATAGGAGTCTTTCTGTGTATGTTTTCATGTGCACTCCGATGTAAGTGTAGTGGACAGAACTTTGGGCTGTCAACCGTGTTTGAGTAGGCCATCCAAAGATGCGTGCCGTGACCAAAGGTGCTCGGTATTTCCTCGGGGGGCGTTCATCTCTGTATTCGACACCTCTGATGATTAATGGCCTTTTGATGACTCGTTCCTCAAGATAGGAATTTTCATGAAGATATGTATAAGAATTTTTTCGGGTACACGTATCGTCAAAAATGTTTTGTTTAGCTATCTTCGAAGCAAATTTGCTATCTTTACTTCATTTTTTTGTCCAGCTTGGAATTTTGCTGCATTCATAGCAAAAAGAGGCGTGCTTTTAAAAGGACCAAAGATATTCACAATAATGCAACTTATTTTACTTTCCGTTTATGCATATCTTACGTTTCTTTATTCCTGGTGTGAAATTGGATTACGACCTCGATAATTCTGCAATATGCGTTTATGAGGTAGATGTTCGTCAATAAGGCAGCGCATACAGATGGACATCACGAAAATGTGTGTGCTTCGATATTCAATCAAAGACAAATTTACAAATTTATCACCAAGTTTGTTGGAAGCAGAACAGCTTAATGAGTATCAGTATAGTTTGTCTCATTCATAGTTCGCACACCTTTGGTAGCACCAATAGAGTTGACTGCTAGTACAGATTATCACACTCTGTTCGCTCAGTGTTGTTGTTTTTTTGTAAAATTGGCTAAACTTAAAAGTCAAAGGGTCAATTAATTAAATCAGCTATGTGAGCAAGGAGAAAGAGAGTGAAAGATAAGAACAATTGAACGCCAGATTAGATAGAAAGGTGATAGTCCAGGAAGAATTGTCTGCACGTCGGTGCTCAGCCACACATTTTATTTCTTGTGTGCCTTCGTTACTTCCCCCTGCCCTGCCCCCCCCCCCCCCCCCGTTTGCCAGTATTCATACTGGTTTCTATCTTTCTATACAATCTATTTCCGTCTTCCGTTGAGGTTTATCGCTGACTTGGGGTACACTTTCAGGCACTCCAACCGCGGGGTCTCCGAGATAGCTCTTAAGCGTAGAGGAGAATCCATCATGGTCACCCCACCGGCTTGTCATGGCATTGCCAACGAAATACTAGCAAGCCTGAGTGAGCGTCGTTTGCGGACCTATGCAAGCGGACCTCGTCAACCGTAATTATGCATACACAAAAAAAAGGCTAAAGAAGAGCTATCCATCATTCTGATATCTTTAGAAGTATGGCCCAGGAGTGTCTGGTTCGGAAGGAAAGAAAGAAGGGTCAGAACACGAATAGAGATTCCATGGATAAGTTCTGGACAAGTAAAGTGAGGGTAAGGTTCATCCAAGCGATGCTGATCATACTCGAAAAACAGCAGTAAATCGGGGCTCTGTTCATCAAGCTTACGAGAGTACCCCCCAACTAATTGCGTTTCAAAGTGAGCTTTGTTCCTACTATGCTTAGTTAGGTTGTTTCAATCACTGAAAAACTTGACTTCCTGTAGGCATTTTCTTACTGCATGCATAATAAATTTGATTACGGAGCTCCTACTGAATAAAAACAAAAATCAGTGTACAATAGAAAACAAAAATGAAGCACTTTCATAAAGCGACAAATGCATAAGTATGCACAGCAATCGGCATGACTAAGACTGCTCTACCAGCACAGAGAAAGGCCGTACACGACGAGAACAAAAGCAAAGTGAAACAATAATAACTATTCAGAGAAGCTGACTGTCTGATGTATCTCTATATAATTTTATTTATACATTGTTTTTTTTTTCTTAGCCCAGAATAATCTCTCGGCCTTAGTAGTGTGACGTTTATGAGGTTTTAAAAGCGAAACTAGAGCGACACCAATAAAACTAAATTGTATGGTAGAAAAACATGTGCCTGAGGGAATAGACACGAACGGAATCAACAAGAGCCCAGCCATAAAATTCCCGTGCGATAGAACCGAAGTGTCCCGCTAAATTGACCTTACTCACTGGCAGCATTACAATGCCATTTTCTTCTGCCTCCGTAGGAAAAAGAGGTGCCAAGAAATAGAGTCGACTCATAGTTTCTAGTTTTATTTAATTTGAAAAAAAAAACCTTTATCACAATGTTTGTTGTGCTCGACCTTAAATATTTACTATACATGCAGAACCTAAATTCTGAACGACATCCCGCTGAAGAAATTATTTTAAAGCTACAGAATTGTATATGCACGTACTCCGTAGTACCATATTTTTTAAAGTAACCATTTTTTCCAAAATGTTTACCGCGGACATGTGCTACGTGGCACATTCCCTTTATTTTCTTCTACGGAGGTTCAATATATTTTCCGGTCAGTAAGATGAGATTACAACAATATTTCAAACACAAACAGTAATCTTGTTTTCTAGATCTGACGATATGTGTTGGCACTGCAAAAGAGTGTTCTCGTTGTAAAGTTTGCCGAAATCGTTGTTTTACTCAACCAGTGCACTTAGACCCCTGAAAGAAATGCAAAGGTTTTGCAGATCAGAAAATATCTCACCTTTTGTGACTGCGTGAAAACCGGGATATGCTACAGCAGAAATCAGTGTTGAGCCATGCCTAAAAAAGTGCTTAACCTATGCTAATATGTATTTCATTCGGTTAACGATCATGGCCGACATTGTTATATCGCAATATCTGGGTTTTCTATCTGCTTATTGAAGTGTTGTTCGCTAAAAATACACCTATAGACAATGATGTAACGCAACGGCAAGTATCAACGCGTACTGAGACTCCAGTTTTCTACACACGTGCAGCTTGACATGGATTTTCACGACTTAACGCATCGTTCATGCACTAATCAATGTAGTACATTTTAACTTTGTAACCAAAAGTAATACTGAAGTAATTACTGGTGTTTCCATCTGGCCACAGAGCTCTCAACGACCTTATACACAAAATCAGTGCAAACAAAGAAGATATTTTACCCGAAACTCAACTCAATTCAAGAACTTTATGGTTAACAGCTACCCTTGTGGGAGACGCAAATGCTCCCCAACCTTGAAACCGTCGCGTGAGCAGCCAGGGTAGCCTTCCTTCATCGCCTGGTGCGTTAAAGAAGGAGGTCTATCCCAGACTTATGCCTATCTGAAATACTCTACTCAAGATACTTAATTTGAAATACGTTTTTTAATATTTTGGTTTCTTACAAATACTTTTATCGAGAGTATTTGATATTGTATAATAATAAAATTTTTGGGTATCTTGAACTCATTATCTCAAATACATTTCTAGCCTTCAGCCATTTTCCTAGTTTTTTGGTATGAAGTGGCATCGGCGTGGCACGAGGGAACGTGAATATTCTTTCCAGCGACCAAGTCCTGTTGCTAGCTCCTATAAGTTACGGTGACTTCTCAAATCGCGACAGGTGTCAGGCGAGATTTCCTCGAACGATCGTTAGTGATCCGATCAGGTCTTGGACTCTGACTTAGCAGCGCATCCGCAAGCTGTCTGACACGAGACACCGTGGGACTCGACGCGGCCGCATCAGCGGGGTAACACCATGAAAACTGCTCTCATATTATAAAAGCCGCCTTCTCGACACTCCATTGGCTGTGATACACTTCCTTTGCTTTCCCTTCTTCAATACTCTCACTCAGTCAAGCTATCACACTCACCATGATGCGAGACGAAGGTTCTGCCCTACCATGGCTGAATCTAAAACCTTATTTTGAATGTGTGCCCGAGACAGGCAGCAATCTGCAAGCAAAATGCAAGTTATGCCTCCCCAAGACGAAGATGATGTACGTTAGAAAAGCTTCAAATTTCAATATCCGGAAGCACCTGAAGATATGATTGAAGTTTTATTCTTGCTTTCAGGCTTCACCTCTACATATACAATTGTTAATGTTATCTCAAAGCATTTGCATTCCAGGCAACTCCTCTGTGTATTTATTTCCCTCTAACTGTAATTAAGATAAAGAACCTATCGATTTTAGTATAGCATTTCCGCATTGCACTTACTTTTGTCAGGGTAAACCTAAATTATGGGGTGATATCTTCCTGCGCAAACGAGAACGGATATCCGACGAGATTCTCGAGAATCAGCATCTGTTGCGTGCCAATAAACGATTTTGGTAAACCAGATTTGCGCAACTGTATAATTGTGTGTGTCACTGACGTCGATACAAATTACACAATGCGGAAGTATAATTAGAAGTAATTGAATTACATCTCTCAGTATTTCTACTCTAATCAAGATACTTATCAGTGAAAGTAACTTGAGTGGTTTCTTAAATATTTTACGAAGCAGGTATTTAGTAACCTAATTAAAATTCTTTTATCGGGTATTTTGTCCAACACTGGTCTATTCTAGCTGCTATAACTTTAACTAACCGGACACGCAATCTGACACTTACAGAACGAACTAAGGGGGGTTTGTCAGGTTGTGAGACTTTTCCTTCGGCCGACGAATTCCCAAGAATTCTTTGGCTATCTATGCCTACCGAGATGCAAGCTGAAAATGATTTCCTAATTTATTTAGAATCGCATTCATCATGTTTTTGCCATCAAATCTTATTGTAACTTTTTTTGTTGTTGTTTTACGTGGACAAGTACGTAAAATGAACTTACCACTTTAGTAATATAACGGAAACAGGACCTTTTTTGTCGCGGGCCAATCCGGGCTTTTCTTTAGTTTAATTGTGATGCAACAGCGAGCTCCCAAAGTCATTTCTGAATTCGCAGGATTAGTCCGTCGCTTTAGCGTAGAGGCTGTTTCTTTTAGACATGTAGGGTCGTACCATAAATTTCCGGGGAGCCAGTCGTCCGTTTGCCTTTCCTCTCAGAGCTGGAACACTGCACACACGTTTTGCGAAACATATCCCGTCGCCCAAATCTTTTGGGCACACAGCAGTACGCACGACCAGGGAGACGAGGACATCCCCCACGCGCGTTGCCCCATCAAAAAGCAAAGCTGCAGCCAAGTATAATCTGCAAGAATGGACCTCAAGTGCTGACTGCGTCATGTTCGTAACTTTTGCTTTCCGTTGACTCAAGCCCTATATTCCGTTCACCCTTAGCTGACCGTGCAATCGCCCGAGCAATAAACTATCTCCCCTTCATCATCTGAGCCTCCTCTCGGCGCGTGGGGGAGGGCGGGAGCGCGATAATACGTAGAAGAGTGACTCGCGACTGGTCCAAAGAGAAGGGAGCTTCCAATGCACTCTGAGTTTAGGTAAAGTGAAGTGTACCATATCCCTTCGCGCGCACACAACGGGTATCCATTCGCGAGAACAGAATGCACCAGTTAAACGAAGGTATTGGAAGGAGTGGCAAACCGTTTTTTTGACAGATGCCACTACTCCGAGTAACTGTGTTGAGCGCTCACCGTTTGGTTCTCAATTATGGTGGCCCGCCAGTGATTTCGTTTGTATAGTGTTTTCGAACATGGTGTCTCAACGCCTTGGGTCTACAAAACAGCTTGAGGCGTTGCACTGCTCTTGGGCTGAGCCTCTGCGCTTGCACAGTGCGCCTGATCGGTGTATCCAAAAAAGTGGGGCACCCTATTTTAAAGCTCTAATATGTTTTTCTTTTTCTATACGCAGAGACCTTGGTAGGATGCTGAGTCCGATCGGGTATTTACGTTTTGATTGCATGGTGCTTTAAATCGTATGGCATCAGTAACACGGTTATTGAATAAACATTTCAATTTTTTATTTCGCCAGCAGCACTTTTTCCCGCCATTAGTGTTTTTCTTCTTTCTACGCATCATATAGATTCCTCATAAGATTGCGGTTTAAAATATTATCTGATATAGTTTTAATTTTTTTTCTACCGTTTGTGTTTAGGTACAAACTTTGGTATAACTATACTGACTACCATACCCCTGGGTGTAAAAATAAGCAATACCAGTAAATTACAGTTGGCACAAGAATTGAACAACCCGCACATATTATGGCTAGCTTATTTGAGTTTAGTTTTTTTTTGTGTAATTGTGAAATGGCCTATAAATTGAGATTATATCCGAAACTAATTCAAGCTTAACTGTTTACACCCGAAAGCGATTCACGCTTAATTCCCCTGATGTAATTATCCAACACGATATGCTATTCAGGAGGCAGGTTACATGTACTGGGATGCGTGTTCATTTCTGAGCATCAAGTTTTTCTATATTTTCCCTACATCGGCTCAAGTCTTAACTTATCTTTTATATGCATTTACGAGATTATTTCGCATCTAGGAGTTTATTCACCATGAAATTAATCGGTAAAGCTGCTTGAATAAATGTTTTCGTTCTTCCAGTTTGAGGGACGCAGGGTATGAGTAGGGGGCTTTTCATTTTCAGGGTTTATATATATATATACATATATATTATTTCCAAGTTTTTATGTTTTTTTAAATAACAATGCGACGAGTGCAAAATATTTTGTTTAAATTGCATTGAATATTTCTTCGTAAAAATTGACAGTGATTTACAACCAAATAACTGAATTAGAAATTTGTTCATTCGCTTTCTGAACAGAAGTGTATTTGAAATAAGTATTAACGTTGATGATGTTTTGCTGTAAAATATATATATATGTTTTTGCTATGTTTTGTCTTTACTTTCACAATTAAATAATTGTTTGCTAGCTCTCTCCCTTACCCCACTGCTGAGTTCGATATTTTGTCCGAAAATGGTGCATTCCGTAACTTCAGAACGGAAGTTACGTTTAATCTTAATATTAGGACGTACATAGCGATTTAAAAAATATGTTAAAATATTTGTTTTACGGAAAATTGTATAAATCACAGACATGCTTCAGAAATATTTCTCTGACGTGGTATAGAAAATATATATGCAAGCTAGACACATTACGCACTAAGCACCATCGTGACGCAGGCTCACAAAAGCTTATCCGCTAGCAAACAAAATACAAAATAGCTTGTATAGATCGGACGCGGTACTTCTACTCAAACGCTCTCAAAATTGCTGAAACGGTATCCTATACATGTGGCCCTAGGCTCGGCGGGTTCAAACAACACACAAGAGTTACAAACGTATCAGGTATACTTCTAGTAATTTTATTACTCTTGAATTTCACCAACTGCAAAATATACTGTTTGTAAACAAGTAGAACACCTGAATACTGCTTAGGTCACGAATAAGCCGGTGCTGACGGAAAATTAACTTACTGATATAAAAGTTCGTGAGAGGACGGAAATCCCCTCAAACGAGTTTAACTCGCTCCGCAAGCGACTTCTTTCCACTAGTTTTCTTCACATCGCTAACTTAGCTGTTTTGGGAACTTTTTTTTTTCTTTTTTTCATGGCAGTGCTTTTTGTCACGCTGGTGACGGCGTTAAGAAGCTGCGAAATCTCGCAAGAAGATTTTTGTTCTTTGTCCGGGTTTACGTCAGACACTAGTGTTGGACCGGTTGCCTTCGAAGTGTTAAATTTGCGCAATTTTTCAAGGGAAGTCTTTCCGACCGTCGAGACTGATACTATAATACCCTTTGTCGGCGCCGTGGCATCTTTACGTTCGTTTGTTTCCCGCCCCTGAATCAGGTTACGTCGCAAAATTGTGGTGGTATTAGCGTTTCTTTGTAGAGGGGTGTGCGTGGAAATGTGGAAACTCTCCGGCCACCACCATTGACGAGTTACGCTGCGTGAGATGCTTGCGTGACAATTCCGCCTTGGTTCTAATTGAGCTCAGACCTTCCCTGACAGCTTTAGTTATAAACTTCGCGGACTCAAATAACGAAATCAAAGCAATATTTATTCCCCTGTGAAGAGTACCGTCCTTTTTTGTATCAGTTTTGCGGTCTGTCGAATGAGCCTGTTAAACAATGATTACCTCGCCCTATATCACAGGAAAGCGTCGCGAGACCAAGGGCCCTAAGCTGGACGCTTGGCGAACACGACGGCGAGAAATCTGGCGGCTGAGATTGGCCAACGCCACACTTGACCTTGGCGCCGGCCAATCATAGCCGCCGAATTTCTCGCCGACTTTTCCGCCAAGTGTATAGATTAGGGCCCCAGATAACCTTCTTTACCCTCAATGACATGAGGTAGAACATGCTTTTTTTTTTCTTTTTGCGTATTGTGTAAAGTAACGTATGCACTACTGACTTTACTACTTCGCAATGATGTCGTCTAGCTCAATCACCAGCGAGTTTCGCTTCCCCGCTTGCTCCCGAGACTGACGTCGCAGAGCTGGCCCCGCACTACATTCCCGACAACAGAGGGACTTGAAGCGGGCGCAATGCATTCATGGGTCGACCATGTCCTGCATTATTTGTCTGCCACTGGTTATATGCCTTCAGTAGAGAAAACATCCGCCGTCATGCAGGAATATCACGATTCATCAACCGCCGTGTCTCTAACGGACACCTATACCCCTAGGCATGACGCTTTCTGTTTTCCACCTGCCAACACTGTTAACCCCGCTCGACTACCAGCTACGTAAGACGAGGCTACAAATAAATTGAGGTCTGAAATGCAATAACAACAAACAACGGAAACAAAATAACAAGATACCAGAAAAGAGAGAAGTTATTAAAGCCTACTCCGCACACCTATCAAAATGAATATATCGACCTGCAAGAAGAGCAATTCGAGAATTGAGCGCGCAGAAACCTTAATTTCGGGAACAACTTTTCTTTTCGTAACTGAAAGCCAGAATTTAATTCGCGCCGCGACGTTTTTTTTTTTTCTTAATTCAAATATATCTTTATCTCTATCACATTCCTTCTCTCTCGAGCTTCCTGCTCCGTGTGTGTTTTGTTTTTTTTATACCTTCCGGCGCCGTCTTTAATCGTATGTTGATTCTAGGAGCGGCAGACAAAGCTTGGATGAACAACGGTAATCAGACCTTATTAAGATTTGGTTTTATTTCGTCTCACTTGCGTATTTTTTTATTGTGCCTTATCTCCATCATCAATTTACTGTTCAAACCCTGAATACTTTTGAAATCAACTTAAAATATACCTCTCGGTACATCAAAAACATGCCAGCCATATGTGATCATATTTTTATCTATTTAAAGAATTGCCAAGAATAAAGCTGCATTATTCTCATATAATTTAAAGTATACCTGAGACGTGAGGGCTTTCTTTATATATTTAGGACTACGCCATCGCTATGTCTGAACACATAATATTTTTGTAATATAAATGAAATATTTTAATGTATTATGAATGTATATGAACTAATAGTTGTGGTGTATTTAAGATAAACTAAAATAGGACAGCATTTAGGTTATATTTACTACTAAAAGGTATGACCAAAGTCATCTTGAAATGGTGGGTCTACACTCTAAGAAAAGAGGGGAGCGCGACTTAGTCTCCGAGGGGAGCAAGTGCGTTGCAAAAACCAGTAGTCCCCTCGGGGACTAACGGGAAGGGGAGTACCAGTTTCACCCCTCCATTAGTCTCTCGCAGTTCCCCCGATGGGATCAAATGTTGCGCCGTTGCAATTGACCCCTGGAGACTAACTGTTAAGCCCTTGCACTTGGTCCCCTGGGACCAACTGTTACATTATTTCAATTGAACCCCGAGGACAAACTGTTAGGCCCTTGCACTTGGACCCCTGAGACTAACTGTTACACCGTTTCAAATGAACCCCGAGAAACAACTGTTGGGCCCTTGCACTTGAACCCCTGGGTCTAAAATTTGCGCCCTTGGATTTAGACCTCTGGGACTAAAGGTTTATCCTTTACATTTGGTCCCGAGCCACAAATCTCCGAAACGAAATAGTGCAGTTCAGTTTAAACATAGCTTTATTGCCTCGTAGATACACATCGCATTCAAGGATGACTGAATTTGAAGTTCCTGGGCGGTAAAATCCACAATAAGGCCAAATTCTGAAGAGTGCACTATCAACGATGGCTTGGACACTGGGACGTCTGTCCAAACCGGTCGTGGTCCAAGCACCGTTTATTGGGGCACCGGCAGCTTCTTGCCTGTGTGCGAGGAATTGGGATTATTAGTAACAGGGCAAGCGTGAAATACCCGATCGCTCGAAAAACGTGTGAGATATAACACACACATAATAAAACAACAAACAGGCTGCATAAGTGCTACAATGGTTCGCATTCAACATGCGATCTGTTGACAGCAGACCAGCGCAGTATTCGATTTTAATAGACCGGTCGCTGCGAACTACCCAGGCAGCACAAAATGAACGGCCGGGCAATGGCTGAAGCATTTTGGCCAGTCACATTTCCTCCGGCCTAAGGCTGGTCAAACTACTATGCCCGAACATGGCTGTGGGCCTTGGCCAAAGACTTGAGGGGACTGGCTGTTGGAGGCTGGCCGATGACCGGTAGCAGGACACAAGCCGAAGGCTAGCAAATAAAGACCGGCCAAAGACTTTGGTATGGACAGAGGCCAAAGGTTAGCATCCGTGCACTGGCCAATGCCATGTAGCCGAAGTTGCGCAACAGGACATTGGCCAATCACCTGCGATTGAAAGCTGGCCGGAGTTTAGCAAATGGAGGCCGGCCGAAGACTTGTGTCAGGACACAGGCTGAAGGTTAGCATCTGGGCACTGGCCAATGCCGTGTGGCCGAAAGCAAGCCGAAGTTTAGCAACAGGGCATCGGCCGGTGTCCTGTGATCAGAGGCAGGCCGGAGTTAAGCAACTGGGCATTAGCCGTACATTAGATGTCAGGTGCTAGGCGAAGAAGTTTGACCGGGCACAGGCCGATGACATGCAGCTGGACACAGGCCGATCCCTCGCAACTAATCATAGGCCGTACCTTTGCGATTGGGTGCTGGCCCTACAGCCGAGGTCGCACATTAGTGAGCGACTTGCAGTTAGGTGTTAGCCTTGCAATTAACTCATGGACGCACTGCAGAACAAGAGCCTGTGCCTGACATTTTGCCTGCACACTTTGCAGTAGCTGTGGATGCTGTATCAGTTAAGATCAACCACTTGAGATCAAATGTTGGGATGCACAAACTCACTGAGAACTGGTTTGTATTGTTAAAACAAAAAAGGCTGAGGATTTTCTGGGACTATTTTTATTTAACCTTTTCCATTTCTTCATCCTGCTTCTTGCTTCGCCCACCATCACGGTCGACAAATGACCACAGCCATCTCTTTGCGATATCTTGAACCGTCGCCTCGCTCAAGTCCGTATACTTCGCCTTACTGGCAGCTGAGAAAATAAAAAGCATTGAGTTTAGACATACAATTACAGTCAACAACGTTTATTGAACTCGCAAAAACTCTCTACCAGTCTGACATACTCAGTAATTCGATATAGACCGACACAATGTTTAATAACAAGCCCGCGTTTGCCCACACCAGGTGTGGGCACTGCGCACGCGCAGCAACCGATTTCGAGTGAACTGAGGCTTCTGCGCATGCGCAGTGCCGTCGACAGCACCACCGCAGCTGCGTGACGTCAGGGAGGCGTGTGTGTCTATAAAAGTTCTAATGATTTTGACAACAAACAAGAACGCCACATTTAGGAAAGTTGTTTGCTCTCAAAGGAGCGTCTGTATGTCACGAGGGACGCGTCACGCGGATAGTCAGTGGCCGTTTCTTCATTTTTCAAGGTCTCACCCGCTCACCCTCTCCCCACACCCTTTACAGAAGAGAATTTTTTCTTCTCTTCCGGGTGGTCGACACGGCCTCTTGAAAAAGAAAAGCCAGCTTGATCTACAAGCTGGCTTTTTTATTTCAAGCGGCCTCATTGCCAGCAGGCGCACTGGGGGAAAGCCAGCTCTGCAAGCTGGCTTTCCCTCAAGGGCTTGTCTGCATTGAGTGAAAGCCAGCTTGCAGAGCAAAACGGCGCTCTTGGTAGTTCAATCTACACATGGGTAGCACGCGACGTCATTCAAAAAGCGCTACGATGACCACCAGGGAGGAGGGCAAGAAGAAGCTCGCCTCTTATCAGGGCCCCCTTTTGTGCCTCCCAAATCCGGTTCTACTCGACCACACACCAATTAGTCTTAGCTTCTCACTTGTGGGAATAAGATGCAGAAAATTGGTTACTAAGTAGTTGCCAGGTCATTACTCACTCAGAAATTCTAGTTTTGCAGGCACCTCCTCTCTTCTTCGCCCCCCCCCTAAAGCATTTTGACCTGCTTCAAATATGCTGACACATAGGCCAGCACAAAGCAGACAGACCACGAGTGCTGCATCAGCATTCGGCTGGGGCTCGTGTTCTCACTGATCAGACCAAGAACTAGAGATGAAGCAAACATTTTCCAAACCTGAGGTCTGAAGAATTCAAAGATGTTAAACCTTTCTAACTTTGGCACTAACAAATATAACACTGAACCTATCATGTCAAAAATTCGACTATTTTAGTCATTATTTCTCTACACATTTGTCAAACTTCGAACCCGTGAAGTCCAAAAGTTTGACGAAGCTTAAACTTTTGATCTGAGGAACTTCTAACGAAACAGGATTCAATCGGTACCTACATGTTCAGAACACATAGCAACTGCTTCAACGCTTGAACCACGCTTGAACTGTGCAGATAACAATTGCTGTCGCATGAGACTGACTCACAGCTCAAAGAGGCAAGCTAAGTGGCCGAGTGCCGACCTGCCCAGCAAATGCAGCAAGCTATCTGGTGGTAGCAACAGCTGTACCCATCTCTGTTTTCCGCAAGCTTTGTTTAAACTCAGTTAAACAGAGCTCACACATCAGAAAATTAAGAAATCACTCGAAACTAAAACTGGGACCCTCGTGCGATTTGAAGACTTCTAACTTTACAAACTTATACTTGGAACAAAACTCTTAATCTTCGAATAATTCTAACTTAAACCAAGAAATTTCAAATCTTCAAATATTTTTAGAATCAAAATTGCAAAAAAGAAAGAGGAAACTGTTGAACTCTACTTTTATCAACATCGAAAGCAACTTTGTAAATTTAAACCATGGCAATGTTCGAAAGTTGTTCATTTTGCAACCCTTTCTAACTTTACCAAGGACCCTGCCGAATGCAGATGCGGCACTCGTGTTCAATTTGTGCACTGCAGTGGCCTACCTATGCACTGTCAAATTTGAAGCATGCAGGCCTTAGAGATTTCAGATGTTGTCTAGACCCCCTGGTGGCAATCAGTTCATCAAAGAATGTCTCACCGACAAATTGCTTTGTCGATGAAGACTGTCTGTTTCAGCAACACATCTTGCCACATTTCATAGATAGCTTCCTTTTCATGACAGCCTTGAAATTGATTTTTGTTAACATGAATATCGCCAGACCTCTTTAGGATCGAAGCTCGGCCAACAGCGCCCCATATCCGCCCTTTTGATTGCTAGCATAGCTTTCTAAGAAGGCTCACTGCAAGTTCAAGCCCAAGAATAGATTTATTTTCCCCTTGCAAAGCAAGGGGTGACTGCACAAAGCGCGGCATGTTTGGAATTGTAGCTTGCTATCACGGTGCCAATCAAACATCGCAACAGTTAAGGTTGCGTAATGAGTGTTGATAAAATGTGCACTGATGAAAAAGTTGTTTATCAAACATGCATGGATAAAACGATAGCACCATGGGCATCCTGCTGAAATTGCAAGGCATTAATATGAGGTTACTAATGTTGCTTCCTCCAAGAAAAGTTTGAACTAGTAGCTAGCCACGGCTAGCATTCCGCATCGACTGCTATCTGTGGACTGGATGCCGTGAAATTACAAAATTACCTATCTTTGGTGCTGCATGCAGAGTTGCAGAAATTATTAAAAAGCAAGCAACGACATCACACTTCAGCCAATCCCGGTCCTCTGTTTACGTGCTCTTTAACAAGCCAAGATGTCATAAATGTTCTCACCCCTTCGGAGAAGTTCCCTGCATCCAGGTTGTGGTAGACGCGGCTCTCTTCAGCCCTGTAGGGAGCAGAAAAAAAAGACGGCCTCAAGTAAGCAGGAGTGCACAAGAGATAAAACCAAGAGCAAAATTGAATGTGTTCTGAAAGTGGGACCAGCTATATTAGCTTGAGATAGTTCATAATGAGCCCGAACTAACCTGATACATGATAAGCTGGCAGGACTGAACCTGAAGTAGAAGACATTCAAACACGAAAAAAGAGAGATGCTTTGACCGAATCAGAAAAAGTGAAACTGTTTTGTAGATACAGAAAACAATGCTACAAAAACTATAGGTATGTAAGCAGTGTTTTTTACAGTGTAGCCTTTGCAATGGCTCCCAGAAACAAAGGTAGGACTTATGAACTCTTACCCACATTTCTGACACTTCTCTGGCAATCCATTAAAAGGAATGCAGGACTGACGCTCAATTCATGCAGACTGCTTTTGTAATATCCTACCGCAAGAATGCACAACTCTGATGACAAAAATGTTTGGATTGAGGCCACATCTGTGGCCTCAGGCCTAGAGCCTAGAATAGGCCATATTGCTTAACCCAAAGCTACAGCATATCTAAGCACCTTGTTCCAAAATGTTCTTGTGTTAGAGGTATGGTGAACAACTAAGGCACTTTTTTTTATTTCTTATTTCAGAGTGCCATTTTCCGAGCTATCTAGAACAGCGAACAAAAAGCTCAATCGCATGGTTGTCTGAAATAAAAGCTTTCATAAATTTGTTTTTAGAGCCTTTTCAAAAGTTTGTACCAACACCCGGCCACCATTGCTTGCTCACATACTCTGAGCATGTAATGGACACGGCAGTTGCGTCAGCGTTCGGCGTGAACTTAGGTCATATTGCAAATGAGCGCTCTGTCAGAGTTCGTCGAGGACTCGGATCCAATCACAGGCTTCGTGATTGGATTCGAGTCCTCGCCGTGTCGATTGTACCACGTAAGTGAAACTAGATTATGTATATAATATTTGAAAGTATGAAAGATTGAGCCCAACAAAGTCAGAAATCAAAGACCACCAACAAGGCATTATAGACTACTGACATTTCTTGGGGACCCCATGGTCAACACCTGTTCACTTCATGGCTGAGAGAACTACCCTGGGCGCAGGCTGGGGACATTTTTGTCTGGAAGCTTCGTTGGACAGCTAGTGCACTAGTACCCAGTTACACGGGCGCTCTCAGCTGCCATTGAGTCCAACAACAGTCGAGTCCATCGCGATAAGCCAAAGTTACACGGCACCGCCAACCGTCATTGAGCCGCTAATGACAGTTGAGTTCGACTGAGCTCCCCCACCTCAGTTCAACCGAACGGACTTCCCCAACGAAGGTAAATTGGCACCTGTTCGCGGGACCGCTGCCAGCAACCATTGTTTGTGAGGCACTTACTGTTTCGAAATGCAGGGGGAGGCGTCTAGAAAAAATCGTAGCAGCACAATTCTCGGGAAGGAATAAATTTAGGCGTCCGAGCTGCCAATAATAGCATCCCGGCTAGCCGGCAAGATTCCAAACGAGCAAAAATGGCGGAGGAACCTGCTGCATAAATAGACAAATAGTAGTGGGGCACCCATCATAGCGGGCAGTAGCACCTAGCCTAAATGATGTGCAACCTAGCCCTGAATCTGCTTTGGTACTCGTGTAAATGCCACTAAAAAGCAACAAGGTATCAAACATATAGTATGATCTACTTAAAATAAATAAAACGTGTGTCTCCGAGTAAATTACTATAAAAATTAGACTGATCACACGGCACAAGAACCAGTTTCGTGCTAGCTTTAACTGGGTTCTAGAGAGTTGAGTTGAGTTCAGTCAAAGTTGAGGCTGATAAATGTCGGAGACTCAACGATAGTTGAAAGTGTACGTGTAACTAGGGTAACTAGGGGACTGGCTTGCAAGGTTTCAAGGACAAGCAATTCTATCTGATGTGGTACAGTCTGCAGCAATATGAAATACCCACTCAGAGCGCATGGCCGAGGCGGTGGCCGAAAGGGGCGCAGTACATGATTCGGACAGTTCCATGTTGCTCAGAGGGGAGGCTCGCTCAAGGCTGAACCACTGTTGGTTGTTTCAGGCACTGCACAAAATTTTCCATTCAGAATTAAATGTTGCTAACTGACAGCTCTCAGCTGTCTGTATACATCTTTCGTGCTTTCATTCTTTCAATTTTAACTACTGAACTTTACAATGTGCGTGCACTAACCAGACTGACCTACACTCAGTGATAAATCAAGATCAAAGAGCGAGGAAAACGAAGGTGGGAAAGGAGAAAACAGATGGGGTGTTGAAGGTGAGAGGACAAAAACCTCTTCTACCTTCAGTCTGCTTTCTCCTATCCAGCCTTCGTTTCCCTTGCCCTTTGTTACTGACCTGTTACTGACTATAAGTATTTAGCAATTTTACAATTGAATAAGGAGCTAAAGTTATTCATGCAAGTTTTGATTCACATTGAATAATAATTTATAATGAACAGCCTTATACCGGGACACACTCTTTCTCTTGAGGCATCGTCCGAAGAGTCGCTGTCCATATGGCCAGCAGGCCTCCTCGCCCTTTCCTGTCTTGGGGCTACATCCGGTCTGTCAGTCCAAATTGGGTGCTCAGGCAGCTGCGACCAGATGGTCTGAAGCGTGCTGCAGTGTGGCTGCATGAGAAACGATCATCTCAATTATACGCTCAATTAAAAAAAAAATCGCCAACCTAATGTAGGAGTGAAGAATCTTCACTGGGTGATTCGACCAAGTCAGTGTAATCTGTTCTTTCTCTAAAATTGCACTGAGGACCTGCTGCTTTTGCTTGTAAGGTGGCCAGTAGGAGACGACTTGCTCTAGCTTCCTCACCAGCCAACACTCCGAGACGACGTATGCGCTCCCTTCATCTAAAGTGCATGACGTGGTAGCTATAGAGAAAAAGTGTGGAATATGCATTCTACCAGAATATTAGAACCTATTTTAGACAGCTTGGGCAATGTTGGGGGCCCCGCCGGCAACCACTAACAAACCACTGCCAGATTTGTTTATTTTTGGATGGAGAAATCCGCTAAACAAATTTTTAAAAAAGTTACTTACAAATGCAGGTTTCTGATACAAGCATAAATCACTAAACTCACAAAAACTGTAGCAGAGATCCAAAATAAATACATCTAGCAAAACAGGCACGTCAAACTTTCAGCGAGACGCAAAACGTCTGCACTTGACCCGCAGCGCGTGACATCTTTTTGCCGCACGATTTGAAAAAGGAGCTCACTGTCACTCACGAGACACGACCACAGACTGAACAGTGAATACGCTACACTTAGGAGCGAAGCAAGAGGTCTGTTTAGGGCATAGGTTCATGATGATGTTGTTCAATTGATGTCGTGATGCTTCTGCTATCTATTTCAAGCCAAAATAAGAAGTCTTTAGCCACTTTACTGTCAGCCCCTGTTAATGTTGACACAGCAAGGCTGGGGTGCAAAGACCAGGCACCTAGCCAGGGGGGGGGGGGGGGGGGGACCATAGGGCCCCCCCCGCAATCTTCCATTTTCCTGGGACCTCCTCCCCCCCTCATACAGCATTTTGTCATGGGCTGGCGCGCTCCTCCTCTCCTGCTCCTCCTCCTCCCTTTCCCCTCCCCTCCCCTCCCCTCCCCCCCCCCCAAAAAAAAATCCTGGCTACGTGCCAAGCAAAGGCCCCTGTCGAAACTTCACTGCCCAACTACTCAGCTGCTTTGTTGTAACGCAAATGAACTTCTGAACGAGAAACACCAATCGAAAGTTAGACATGATGATTGAAAACCTGAGACTGTGGTTAAAAAATGGAAGAGATGCTCTCTGTCACTTTGTCTTTCTACTATGGTGCCTGGAACGCGTCTCCGACTGGTGTGTTTACCGTGTCCAAAAAAGTGGTCCCTCGATTTCCGCCTGATGACGTCATAAAAGTGTCATGCTGTCGCTGGTCGCGAACCTGGTGGCGTCCCAATAGTTGTGGTGTATGTGGCGACGCCTGTCCTGCTGCAGGTCGCTCTCCACTGCGACAGTCCATGGAAGCTACAGCAGCTGCAAGTTGGGACGCCGTGACGACAGCGACACTCGCGTTCGCTTGTGCTTTTCGCCAGCATTTCTATGGCCAACCGCCAGGATCGCGACAGTCAACAGCATGACACTCCGGCTTCTGTGACGTCATCTGTTGCCACTTCGAGACCACTTTTGATGTATGGGCGGGATAGGACGCTAAACACACCAGTCATAGACGCGATCCAGGCACCATACTTTCTACATCACGTTTTTCCGTTTTCCAACCACAGACTCAGGTTTTCAATCGTCATGTATAACTTACACCAGCTCGCCCGCACTTTAACCGTTTTTTCATTGAAAGTTAGAAATGAACGAACTTCTGGGCGAGATCGAAACAATCGAAAGCTAACATTTTTGTAACGAGCAGCTGCAGACTGCCGCCGAAAAGCGGCGCGAGTGCAGTGCTGGGGAGTGGGTTAAGACACGCCTCCGTTATTCACTCAAATGGCGTTGTTCGCTAAAACGTCATTCACGCATATGATATAATCAATTACCAGTAAAAAATCAATTATAAAAAAAAAACATTATCAGTAAAAATATTAATTATTAAAAAAAAATCAATTATCGGTTTAAATAAAAAATAAAATATATTTATTTTCAGCGATAATTGTCAAAAAGAAAATGTGTAAATATCGCAAAAAGCTATCAATTACCACTAAAAAATCAATTATAAAAAAGAGCACTATCACTAAAACATTAAGTATAAAAAAAAATCAATTATCGGTGGAAACAAATAATAAAATATATATTCATTTTCAGCGATAATTGTCTAAAAGAAAATGTGCAAATATCGCAAAAAGCTTGACAAAAAAAAACAAAAAAACAAAGAATACCCACTGGGGATCGAACCCGGAACTTCTGCGGCAGAAGCGGACACTCTACCACTGAGCTACTGCCGGCACGTATATTTCTACTCTTACAATTCGTGTTATACAAGAAACAACATGCCAGTTCGGCGTTCGCGACAGTTTTTCTTCGTAGGTTTGTCATGACGGTTGCCGGCAAAATCCCCACTTCCCATTAACAATCACACAATAAGCAGAATCTAGAAAGTGCACAAGAGCCGCTAACATGCCGCTGACCGCCTGATTTTGCAATGACAAGCCAGTGGCCCGAGCTTCCCCGACCTTGCGAACCAAGCGGGCTGCGACGACAGCGTCATCACGCTCGCACGAACGGACGGGGCCGCCTTTCCGAAGCACCGCTAATGCAGAGCTTGTCAACTGAGCCGTTACTACTAACCCTATGCCCATTGTGTTCCAATCACTTTGCAAAACAAAACACCGAGTAGAAAATGGACTTACTCATTGATCAGCGTATTCATGGCCTCTTGTCTCTGGACGCCGCCGCGTGCTATCTTGGGTGGCTTGAAATGTGCACAAACCGATAACAAAGCTTCTCAAATCGTCGAACCTTGAACGCCTTGAACCGCTTGAAGTTGAACTAGGCCTGATGAGTCCTCCATCAGCCAGCTGCACCGGCCATTGCACCGGCATCAGCGCGACACGATCGAGTGGATGGGTGAATAATAAAATTATAAGTTCTCTTTTTGCAATGGGAGGTAGTTCGCGCCACCTGGCGGACAACTATCACCGCGCAGGGAATCTAGTCAGATTTTCGGGGATTAGGACCAGGGGGGTAAAGGTGGGTGAGGAGGAGTGGCAAATCCCGTGCGCCGACATCCTGGGTCCCGAGTGAACGAACGCAAAAGAGAGCGACAGAACACGAGAGAAAGAAAGCAACGTTGCCATGGTAACGCGAAGAGTGAAAACTCTTAGCAATATAAACAGTGATAATTTAACGTTGTAAACTAAATTATGAGCTATTCTAACGCTTATAAAAAGCAATAAACTGATTACGCTGCATTAACTTCCCTTCTGTCGAAATCTCGGAAACCTGGTGGTTGCGCAGTTTCGTATTCCTCAACCGCGCCCAGCCGCGCCCCACTGGCGAAGCCGGGTATATGGTTTAGTTTAGCTTTAACGCGAGGCCGTACATCTGCGCGCTTTTCAAAAAGAAAGCTTCGAAAGGAACGTGAATATCTTTCCACCGGTAAGTTCGTGAATTGTTGAAGTTCACGAAACTGCTCTGATGATGTAACCGTGTTTGGGACCCAGAAGGTCTGCCTGCATGATCCGCCGCTTGCGGCAGCCAGAATGTATGGGAAAATGGCGGACCTTTTCCTCTAGAGTTAGTATGTATGATCTCTATGATTAGGACGAACATGAATATATTTTAATTAAAGCACCCGTCACTTCTCTTTTATGCAAGAGTCGCCAGTTTTCGTGTTCACCCTACGCAGTCGGTGTACAGGGTCGTGGGTATGCATAAACAAGTAATGGCGGAACTGGCGGAACTTGCTGGGACGAGATCACTTCCGGTTCACCTGCTTCATCTGTATGTTTGCTCGGTAAGCAGGGATAAGCAGCGCGCCTTTTTTTTTTTAAATTTTTTTGTCGGAAAATCGGAAAAGGTATGTCGAAGACCGGACAATTGGCCTTGGACCGGACCTAAGATAGATCGGTGTATGTTTCTGGACCTTACGGAGCCAAGAAGAAGCACCGCATCTCGTTTTATTTGGCCTCCGTAGCCAAAGTTACGTAACCCTATGTGACGGGTCAGTGGAAATCTGTACACGTGAGACATTCAACGAAGTTAGACGCCCACAAATCAACCGAGGCATCGGCATGTGATTGTTTTGTGTTTTTCGTGCACGGGAGAGCGTTTGTGAGAACTGCATCGCATCGTCAACTGCGCGGCGTCGCGGTGAGTGTTCGAGCTGGGCAAAGCGAGACTACGCTACGCCTGTCGGACGTAGTTGAAGGAAGGTGCGCAGGATTGTGCAACTGGTGCTCGATCGTGCCGTGGAAGAAGAGGCGGTGCGTTTTCGACGACGTGTAGAGATATCGTGATCGGGACAAAGCCGTCGCACTGTGTATAGTACGATTGTGCCGTTCGTTCCCCTCAAAAAGCTAGCGGCGTGTTTTCGACGACGAGTGGAGGTCTCGTGATTGTGACAACGTCGGCCTACCACGGCGGAAAGTGTGATTCGTTCGATAAAGTTCTTTCGTTGTCTCGAAGAGTCGGATATGTGTTTTCCTCCATTTTTTTCACCCAATATTTTTAACCATGGCTTAGTTAGGAGAGCTTTTTTTTTGTTTGTTTGTTTTTTGCTCTGCACGCGCTGCCAATAGCCCAATGTGCTTCTTTTGTAGCCATTTGACGACGTCCTTACTGCTACCAGTCACCTTGAGGTTTCCTCAGGTGGAGAGAGACCCGACTTCTGACCGTGATTTCACCCAATATTTTGTGACTGTAGCTTATATAATTTGGTTTTTAAGTGATAGAACTTCTCTGTTATATTTGATATAGCAATACTGCCAGCCAGGTTTTGGTTATGAAATACATGTGCTTATTGTGTGTTTGTTTTCAGGTTTTCTGGTTTTATCTTGGCCAGAAATCTGTGATTAAAGAAAAGCTGTTGTTATGAAGAATTTTGTAATTGGCAAAAGAATACCAGAGAAAGCTTTTTTTCATATTCTGGTTCATTTTTGTTGTGTACAACAAGTCCAGAATTCACTGCTCTGTTAAAGGCACAGTCATTTTTTAATGTTTTCACATTTTGTACATATAATGTGTGTTCAAATAATAAAATATAATTTTTATCCAAATGAAGTTTTCTGAGCCAATTTTATAGTATGGAACGCGCCACGGCCTGGATTCCTCAAGTGTTAATACCTTCTCCCAGTCTTACCTGGCCTGGGCAAACATGTAGCCACCTACATGTGACCAGACTTAATATTTGCAGAACAAGCGGAAGTCATTGCTTACCAAGCCTGTGGCTTGTATACTGTATTGTAATGGGCAATGTAATGCCAGAGAGGATTGGTGGTCCTGAATAAAAGCAGCACTCCGCACACCCATGTTCTATGGGACACTTTTTTTCTTTTGTTGACCAATTTGAAACAAGCCAAATAGGGTGACCATCTTTCGGATTGGTGGCCTGGGATAAAAGGAGCGGTCAGTACCCAGTCTTCTACCAGACAGTTTTTTTTTCATCATTGAATAAGTTACTGCCAGTCAACACTGGTTGGACATGTGCTGAGGATGTTTTTAGGACTGGTGGCCGGGGATAAAAAGTGTGGTCAGTAGCCAGGCTTCTACTGAACACTTTTTTGTCTACGTTGACCAAGTTACTGCCGGTCAACATTGGCCGGAAAGGCGCTGAGGACATTTTTAGGACTGGTGGCCGGGGATGAAAAGAGTAGTGAGTCCCAGGCCTCTACCGGACACTTTTTTGTCTTCGTTGACCAAGTTGCTGCCAGTCAACATTGACCAGACAGATGCTGAGGATGTTTTTAGGACTGGTGGCCGGGGATGAAAAGAGTAGTGAGTCCCAGGCTTCTACCGGACACTTTTTTGTCTTCCTTGACCAGGTTGCTGCCAGTCAACATTGACCGAACAGGTGCTGAGGATGTTTTTAGGACTGGTGGCCGGGGATGAAAAGAGTAGTGAGTCCCAGGCTTCTACCGGACACTTTTTTGTCTTCGTTGACCAGGTTGCTGCCAGTCAACATTGACCGGACAGGTGCTGAGGATATTTTTAGGACTGGTGGCCGGGGATGAAAAGAGTAGTGAGTCCCAGGCTTCTACCGGACACTTTTTTGTCTTCGTTGACCAGGTTGCTGCCAGTCAACATTGACCGGACAGGTGCTGAGGATATTTTTAGGACTGGTGGCCGGGGATGAAAAGAGCGATCAGTACTCTGCCTTCTACCGGGCACTTTTTTGTCTTCATTGACCAAGTTCATGCCGGTGAACATTGGCCGGATGAGTGCTGGTCACCTTTTTGAGGCGGGTGACCAGGGAGGAAACAAAGACTTGGTGGCCAAGCCCTTCCCGAACATAATTTGGTGATTGGTTGCCAATGGAAAAACTAAGACTCTGTGGCCGGGGACTTAATAGTGATCTTTTGGGGACCTTTGGCCAGCTGCTTTCCAGTGGCCGGGCTGGCCAGGCAGGTGCCGAGCAAAAATGAGGCATTGGCCAGTGTCGGGCCAAAATTTTGTGCTGCCTGGGTTCCGACCCACCGTGTGCGTGCTCAAACTATACTTCAAAGTGACGGCACGAGCTCCCGCCATCAACACGAAAGTCTAGCGTACAATCGAAGAAATGTCTCCATTAAGGCCGGCTCTCACACTCTGCGAAGCCAACCTCCGGACACAGAGCGAGTTGCGCAGCCGGAACACGGGTGGCGCCATCATAGAGGTGTAGAGCAGCGCTCGCGTGGTCGGAGGCGCTCATTACTAAAAACTAAAAAAACAATAATGAGTCAAACTTCATTCAACTGTAGTTACGATTGCATATTAATTCACTAAATGCAAATTACGTATTCCTAAAAATATCACATATTTTTTAAAAGTTAATGTCAACATCACAATCTTGAAATTTGTTTTTTTCTGTTTTTTTGCGTTTCTAAAACGAAACCGCTGCCTCTCCGCATGCGCGCTTGCGCTCTGCGCGTTCTGAAACCAGTGGACCGTTATGGAGGCGTCCGTGGGTCTGCTCGGTGCTCTCGCGCTTTCGTTCGCCTTCGGTGCGTCAAGCGTCGGCGTCTCGATCATCGCACTGCGCGAGCCTCGCACTTTCGGGCAAGTAGAATGCTTTTATGTCTTTGAACTATACCTCATTCGTGTGGTTACGCAAATTCGTGCCCAAGCAGCTTCGGGGACAAGAAGCACCCGTTCGTTCGATCCCAACTGACGACGGTGAGTTTGAAAGTTTTCACCCCAATTGAAACGTTTCCTAAGCTGATCTTCCAACCACAAATTGCACCATTTGAGGGTTTTCTATTCTTTTCGGGAATTTCTGAAATTTAGAAAATGTCTTCGTGATTTTATTGCGACGCACACATTTCGGCGAGCGTTCGCACGTGGTTTTGTGGATGAAGACCGCCCTCCAAATATTTTATGATCTGTAGACTACTGTTGGCGAAATATCACCTCCTCTACCTCTCGTCAATTTCGTGCACAGCAGTGTAGATCCCCGTCGAGTAAATTGTAGTCTATATACAACTATTCTTCTCCCAGTTTTATAATATTTCAGAGTTCATCTTATAATATCTGCCCATTTTTATTAATGCATCTCGTGTAGTATTTTACAGCCCTGCGACTAGTTTTGCCACGTTTTATTTCTTTCAGAAATAAATAGAAAGCTGGATAGTAAAATGATTTAACTTTTAAAGACACTTTTAAAATCGTGAAAGATTTGCGCATAGAAGGGCGGAATGCAGACAGCAGAGCTTGATCGCGAGATGTGCTATCCGTCCTTCCATGTGTAATTCTTTCGGAAGTTTTTACACCTCCCAACAAACTCCCCTCAAAACAATTAAAACTCGCGTTAGGCTTTTTTTTTTCTTGTTTGTTGTACATAAAATAGCATCATTTGCATTATGTGTTCTTCTTTGTGTATCCATAGAGATTCTCAAGGCATGAAAATCACTCCAACAAGCCTCAGGGACAGGGAACCCCAATAGACAATAGGTAGTGTCCGTGGTAACTTTTTTGTGAAGTGCACTTGATTGCTGGCCAACCTATCAAGCTGAATATGTAACCATAAGCATGCTAGGTTCTGCAATGGTGATCTATGCAGTCTAATCTACGACCAACTGTAATGTAAAGCGAGAGGGACTGGGGCAAAGAGAATTATAACAAAAACAAAAGAATAGTAGGAGCAGCCCTATGCAATGTTTCATAGCCCTGTTTCTCTTCTGCAAGTGTGTTTTGATGAGACCAACTATAATGTGTTCTTACATTGTCCTGTGCAGATCCTGAGAGGAGAACACATACAACAAAAATGAGAAAGAACAATGAAGTGGCTGGTCCATCCCATGGGCGTCATAGGATCTCGGTGGCCACACCAAGAAAACCCGGTTGAACTCGTGGTTCAACTTGACGGCGCAAGCGACAGGTATCGGAAGCTCATCAAGAGGCCAAGAAAAATGAGAAATACCAAAGTGGTCCACAGAGAGCTAGGTCTACACATTATTTAGTCTGCGGAAAAAATGAATAATGCGCGCAGTATCTACGTTACTACGTTAGCAAGAGGTGCTAGTAGCATCTCTTGCTAACGTAGATACTGCGCGCATTATTAATTTTTTCCGCATGGCAACATTTGTTTAAAGTGACAGTGTACATTGTTTTTCCTTGTCATGCAAATGACTGAATAAATGCGTCAAAGAGTGCGAAAAATGCTGCATCTGTTTCGATTCTCTGGAAGACGCCGACGACAAGTAACGGACTGTGAACTGCTGGACACGGGGTAGGCAAGCAGAACTTACAATTCTTTGCCATAACAAGTGGCATGGCACGCGCGAACCGTAAATGCCGGTACCGCGGTAGGGAGCAGCGGCAGGGCACGGCGAAGGGGCTGCGCCATGTTGGATTTGGAGCGGCTTCGTCTTCGCAAACGGCTAGGAAGCCGCTCAAGTTAGCTCGACGGCGTCAAAAGTAATTATTAAAACGTTAGCGCTTCATTTTATGAACATAATTCTCGCTGCTTATTTTAGTTTCGCAATCTATTAATAGAGCAATGAGGCTACGATTCCTTGCAGTAATGAGCGCTTCCGACCACGGAAACGCTGCTGAGCGCCCAGTTTGCACAGAAATCGACTTCATTGGGTCTATGGCAGTAACCGGGCACTGGCGAAGCGCTGATGTTGCGCTGCTCACGTGTCGTGAGCTACTTTTCGTCTGCCATGAGCAACAGTTTGACGGCGCGATACAAAGCAGGTGACCGCTCCCGTCTGCACGCGCTTAGCGCAAGGTCAGCGCTATGCTGGTAGCGCTCCGCTGTATATGTGGACATGCCTTTATTGTCAAGTTATCATGCCAAGGTCTGCAAAACACTCACAAAAAAAAAGCCATCGGTAGAACTGGCGTCTCGCTCGATACGATTAAATATGAGGTCTCTGTGCTGCATAACAAAATCAACAACCATGGTGCCAAAAAGAATAGAGCATGGAACGCGCTTTGCAAGCTAGAGAACGTGCTCAAAATAAAACACATTCTGAAGCCGCAGTTAATGAGTACATCATAAACAGAAGTAGTTCGACATACCTTAGTCGAGGTCCCTTGACTTGTGACTTCAGTACAGATAAAGTGCAGTGCTGCAGCACCGCGAATCCAAACCGGATCTCGCAAGGATCGGAGACGACACAAAGAGAAAAAGAATCCCGGAGAAAAGCTCACCGGAGAAAAGCTCACCGGAGAAAAGCTCACCGGAGATAAGCTCACCGGAGATAAGCTCACCGGAGAAAAGCTCACCGCAAAACCGGCGGATGCGGAGAAAAGCTCACCGATTTTTTTTTCTTTTTATATGGAGGCTGTTGAATCATGCGTAACATATATCAATTTATTATCACTAAAGTTCGTCAGCTTTGTCAAAAAGAAAATGTCCGTTTTTGTATTATTCGCCAAGCTTATTAAATATATTGCTCCCAAATTAATAATGGCGGGCCAGTGTTTTCTTCGGCTTACTCTTTGGGCAACTAAAGCCTAACTGAAAATTTTATGAAATTGAATAACATAAAAAAGTTCGAAAACTTATGTCTCCCTAAAACCTAAAAATCAAAACTAAAAACCGAAAATTCGAAAGTGCATGCGCAACAACGCGGTGCCTGAAATTCTCTTTGAAGCTTTTGTTAACCTTTGAAAACAGGATAAAACAGTCAATAGGATATCGAGGCTTCTTTTTTCCAAGGAGATGCACGTTTTCTAGCCGTTCGTGGCGTGCTGGTGTTTCCGCACGTTGCCTTTGTGTGATAGTGCCCTTCTAAGGTGAGCCACTCATGACTTTCAGAGCTGCACACTGGCACGTTGTTACTTGTGACCTATTAAGGTAGCGAATAGGGCGAGCTGGTAAACGTTATAGATTATGAAAACCGCTCAAACGACGACGACGGAGGGAAGACAACAAACACGACAGGACGAAGCTGTTCTTGCAACCAAAGTTTTTTTAGTGAAATTAACAGAAAGAAAACAGCGTAGCCGACACTGATTGCATCAACAAATACCTACTTAACCATTAGGCACTACAGAATATTTGGAGCTGAAACGGTTCACCACACCGCTATTCATATTAGCTCACAAAGAACAAACCTCTTTATTTGACAGAGCTACCCTTAGTTGTCAATAAATTGTTGTCTTCTTTTACCGGTGTACGACGTCCTGATATAATTTTTCCGGCTTCATTAATATACAGAATGGGTGATTACTAATTTCTGAAGAATTAGGAAATATGCGCAATGACCTTCAAGCATATTACAAGAACGAGGACTTTTTTTTAATGAAGTGGCGAATGCGAATTGTGTTAAATGCCACGTTTAACGCAGAATCCGCTAAGTTAAAAAAAAAAAAAAAAAAAAAAATCGGTGAGCATTTTTCCGCATTTGCCGGTTTTGCGGTGAGCTTTTCTCCGGTGAGCTTATCTCTGTCACGGAGTGGGTGGTTAAATTAATAAAAATAAAGCTATGATCCACTCTGAGGATAAACGAGAAATTACGGAAAAAGAACAAAAGAGCTAAGTTCGACCGGTGACTAGCGCTAGGTCCACGCCAGGTGTAAAATCAGGAAAGAGAGACGATGACACAGGGAGGATAAGCAAACAAAAGATTAAAAATTTAATAAAGTGAAATACTACGCCGCGGACGGCAAAAGAGCACTCTACACAAACCTCGCTCCAGTTAAACGCAATGGGGTCCCGCGGGCCAGAAACTAATACGAAAAAAGTCACGACACTCGTAAAACAGGATCGAGCCGACAAAACCGCGACGAAATCCCAACACTAACCAAAAACAAGGGCAAACCGAGACGGAACTCGAACGTTACCGCTACCCAAAAGGGACAATCCCCCAAAACAGTCGCGACAGAAAGTAGCGCTACGTATAAAAATGTCCCAAAGTTCAACAGTTCGTACTTCAGAGCCGGAGGATGAAGTAGACAAAACAAACAAAAACAGCTTAGCTTTCCGGTAGGTGCTGAGTCCAGAGCAGTCCGTTGTCTGGAGATGTCGGCCGAAGAACGATGTCTCGGAGTCAGGCGGTCTGGTTAGAAGCTTGATGAGGTCGACACCGCGCACCACACAGCCACGCACGCTTCAGCACAACCAACTCAAACACTTGCCCGACAGGGAGGGCAGAAGCCGAAAAATTAAACGTTCAAAAACTCACGTGCAGGGAGTGACTGCGTCGAGCAGCACCCCGGCCAGCTCCGGGCTCGACTACCTCCTTTGTTCCAGAACCCCTTTTTATAGGTTCGTCTACCGACCAACCTCCCGTCCTCCCGCCTTTCGGGTCCGTCAACTTCCCAGAAAAGCAAAGGTATCCGGCGCCGACCCAAATGGGAAAACATACAGGCCATCCATTTCCCCCGTACTAGTCCAAAAACATCAATTATCGTCGATACGTAGAACCCGACAACAACGACAGGCGCCAGACTGAAGAAAGTCGCCGCCTTCAAAAGGCGCGCCAGCCAGCTTAGACATCTTTGTATCCCGGCGTCGCCTTCGCGTGTCAAATCGGCACCAGAGTCCGCAAACGCACCCCTCCGCCCGCGAGGCCCAAGCCACAAATTAACTTTGCCCCGGGGTGAAGCCTAATCTGAGTCGCCCGTCCACAAATACCTACCCCGAAAACGAGCAAACCCGTTGGGGACGTAGAAAGGATAATACGACGGGACGAACTGGAGATTAAAAGCGGCACGGCACTCCCCGTTCCCGGACCGTACCGACACTTAAAGTGGTCCGAGAAAAAAAAAAAAGATAATAAAAATGAAAAAACAAAACCAAGAAAAGCCTGAATTTGTGACAATCTCCGGTGAGCTTTTCTCCGGTGAGCTTTTCTCCGGTGAGCTTTTCTCCGCCGCCCAGAGAAAAAACGGCGACTAGCTTCCGACGAAGGCTGTATTTCAGCTTTCAACTTAGTAAAAACGGGTTCTTTTCAAAAAAAAAACCCTTCCCATTTTCCCGACGGACCCTATCCCATCTGCCCCACCCCCCGCGTGAGCGAGGATTACAAGAAATAATGCGGGGTAGGGGTTGGTTGGAGGGTGAAGGGCGCGCACGAAAATCTCTTTTTCCCCTCCCACTACACACAACACACGGACACAGCACAACCCTAACAACGAGAGAAGGTCGCCATTTTCAACACGCCGGTCGAATGACGTACAAGCAAGCACGTTTCTTTTTTTTTTTTCTCTTTTAAGTATTTTCAATTTTCTCCGGTGTTCTTTTTTTTCGCATTTTTTTGTATTAGCAGGGCGTTGCCTTGGATGACGTTCCGGGCGCGGTTCGTTCTTCGTTGTTCATCTGGAATGTTATCTGAAACAGCGACGACGTTGGCATGAAGGCGTCTGAATACTGCCCCTGAATGTGCTTTTTGAGTGGAACGTGCCGTGCATCAAGTGTGTCGTTGCGGATTTTGAGTTCGCCATTGGACTACCCAGGAAGGTTGGTCACTGGGAGACGCAGGGACGAGGCTCGACTTGTTCTCAGTAACTCAGTTTTAGCGATTGAAGTGAACCTTTATTCTGACTGCGAGACTCCGGTGTTGAAAGCGCGGCTTCTACAAACTCTTAAGTTTTGTTTAAGAGAAAAAAAAAAGTGTTAGTATTTGGAGGTGCTCCGTTTGGATAACTGCTAATCTTTTGCGCGAAGGCAAATTACGTGAGTGCGACTTGTAAAACGTCAACAGGTCATTTTTGGCGAGATAGTTGGGTGAAGTAGAGTCAACACATTCGTTAACTCGCATTCGCACAACGTGCGAAGCTCTATCATGTTATGTCTTAACGTTCGTGGCACATTAAACAAATTTGCCAGTTTCGTCCGAGTTTTGTCAACACTTTCAACCGTGCTAGGCTGAGTCTCGCCGATCCCAAAGACAAGCAAAATAGCACCCGTCCTCCTGGCGAACATTTTGTTTGCCTTCGGGGACTAAACGATACAGATCCACCCTGTCTGAGGGGGAATAATGGGTGCTTTTGCTCGCGCACGCATATCGATTAGTCCCAGTCGAGCGCAGTTAGTCCTCAGCTTTTGCGCATGGTGCCTAGTTTTGACCATATCGTCCTTTCGGGGAGCAGCTCGTAGTTCAGAGGACCAAATGCTGACGTTAGTCCCTTGAGGCTTACTTTTTTCTTAGAGTGTAGTAATAAAAATATTTGATCGTCCCACGCAAAAGGCAGAACTACATACAGAGATAGACGCCCCCTGAAGAAGCGGAAACTGCATTTCCGCAATGTGGAGGCTTTTGCTGTTAGTAACCCCACTCTCCATGCGCGAGTTCATATTAGCGGTGAAAAGTTGCTTTATAAACACAATTTTTTGTACCGTAACATGTTTTCTGTCTGAAATTTGTCACTATCCAAGCACCGGCATATTTTATGTATCTCCAAAGCAATACCTTATATATCGCTTCACGCATGACCGAGACGATACGCTTCTCCGTTCATCTAGATTCTAGAAGATTCGCGTACGTTCTTACCCAGAGAGTAAAAGATAAGGAGGCCAGGATGTCCTTGTCTAGTCAACCTCGCCCTAGTTCTTTTTCGAAAATTCTAGGTAGAATATTCTAGATGACGAGCATAGTAGATAAAGGAACGAGAGCCGTATTGCCAATTCATTCCATGATTCTCTCTCGCGATAGCCAGATGTTACGCCGACGTGCCATCGCCTGCTGCTGCCCCCTCCGACGCTCACTGCTGCTTCCTCGGCGTGTGTTCTTTTCTTTTTCGTCTCTGGCACAAGTTCGGCCCCAGTAAATATTTAGTTCATTTCGTTTTCTTCTGCATCATCGTTTGTCATTCGTTACAATATAACCTTTTTTTTTCTCCTGCTTTTTCGCAAACGTATGCTTTCTCAAACGAAAACGAATATGGCAATTGAGCGCGCGGGTGAGCAGCGCGTCTCCTAGCTGTCGCCGGTAACGGCACTGAATTTTGGCGGTGGTCAGGTTTGGGACATAATATTCAACATATTGAAAGTAAATTTTTGACAAAAGAGGTTTGAATTCAAGATCATATAATTTTAAAATATTCTAGCAGATATGGAAGTTTGAGCGTTAGTATTTGAACACAGTACTAAAGACCTTCACATTAACGAAAACCACTTTCATGACAATGGGCGGTCGCCGAATGCTTGGCGTGCGGAATGGAGAGTGGGTACGAAATTCGACTAGGCCCGATGCCAATTGATAGTTGCATGACTACCAGTTGTAGTTGCTAGACTGTTCAAGAGTGCCAAACTCTCCTAGTATAAAGTACTCCCTCAAAAACGTTGTTCTGTCCAGTCAAATACAGTAGTGTGGAACAGGAACAAGCAGTCTTACTTTGGCGTTTTTTTTTTCTCTAAGGTTTCGAAATACGCTTAAAATGTACTCAAACTGTTTTTTATTTGTTATAATAATTATATACTTATAAGTCTTCGTTTTTGTTTACAAAATACATTTGAATTGTGTTTGAAATACATTATGTGTACATTTCAATATTTGGCATATTTGTACAGGACAAAGAGTGCTCTTTTAAGAACGGCATGTTCAATCTAATTACAATTCTGTTTTTAATATTGAGTAATATTGCCGCGAGCGCAGCTGACCAAGCAGGCAGCGCGCTCGTGGCCTAACATTCTTCTTCCGACACTCGTTGGGTATGGACGGCGAATCATGAGCTCCGTCGGAGCGGCGATAACGGCCCAGCCGGGCCGCGGTGTCAGGAACGACTCTGCAAGACCAGAATACAAGAAATTATGCCTCCCCTGCCAACTGGGCCTACGGTCCTAAACACCGCGTTTCTTTATGCTGATGTTCGTGGCCGCCCGTACCGCGTCGAGGACTTCCGCGACACCCTGGGCCACCTGGTATGCCCCCAAGGCGAGAACCCCGAGGTTCTCGCCTTGGGGGCATACCAGATGAACCACGTCTGGGCCGGGACCTTCAAGTCACTCGACGGCAAGCGGCGGTAGACCTCGTCGTTAAAGGTCATTGCTGCGTCAGGATTGACCCGGGAAACCGGGACTTTCGAATCAAGCTGCACTGACTGCTTTACCTCGTGCCGGACGACGAGGTAAGGGCGGCTTTCGCGCCCTACGGACATATGAGCGAGGTAGGGACCGAAAAGTGGAGAGTTCAGGGAGTTGTGGGCTGCGGGTCTATACTCGCACCGCTGTCATCCGGCTCAAGCCTGGGCTGAGTTTAGACAAGCTGACCCATCAGATACGCATCGCCGGCGGGATGGTACTCGTCGTGGTGCCGGGCAGGGCTCCACTCTGCTTGCGTTGTGAACGGACGACTACATCCGCCGTGAATGTCGGGTGCCCAAGTGCGGCAGCTGCTACCGGTTTGGTCATGACGCCGAGCATTGCGTGAAAACGTACGCAGCGGCTGCGGGTCCTGGAGGAGAAGAGGCCAATAGTGAACACGACATGAACGAGGCATACGCGGAAGAGACGGTCGAAGGAGTGAGTCCGTCCGCCGAGGTGCCCGTGGAAAAGGCTACAAAGAAACCTGACCAAGTCGCATCGGACGGACAGCCGAAGCCCTTGGCTACCCAGTCAGCCGTTGTGTGTGCGGTAAAACTTGACCCGGCGACAGGGAGCAAGGGAGGTGCGACAATGAAGGCTGCATCACCGGGCGATAAGTCGACGACGGCAACTGCAGTGCTGCCGGTGAACGAGGTTGACATGGTGGACGCTAGTGTCAACGCGCTAACGACGAAGCAGCCTCGGGAACAGGAGACCGACGCCCAAAAGATGGGGGGAGACTCGAGCGCTACAGAACCTCCTGTGAAGACATCCCCGCAAAAGAAAAGGCCAGTACGACTTCCTTCCAGCCCTGCGTCCGATCCCAGCGGACCGGACAAGCCGGCTGGTTGATGTTGTACAGGTGCCGCACCTCTGGATCTTTAGACGAGGTGAGTCCCTGACTCGCGAGGACGCCTAAAGTTGCCGATATCCTGAAGGTAGGAACGCTGAACGCGCGAGGTTTAGCCTCGCGTCGTAAGCAATGCCAGGTTCGAAGGCTTCTTATTGATAAAGGCATTGACGTCCTCGCGATTCAGGAGACAAAAGTTCACAGTGATGAAGAGACCGTACGCCTGCTGGCGCCCTTTTTACCGTGTTTTGAGGTTTGCGTGTCACGCGCAAATGGCCTGTCAGGAGGTTGCATGTTGTTTTTAAGGAAGTCGTTAAACGCACAAGTTAAAAATGTAATTGCTGACAGTGCAGGTCGATTCGTTATTTGTGACTGGAGTGTTAATAACGTGGAGTATCGAATAATCAATGTGTACGCGCCAAACGCTTCAAGTGAAAGGAAAATATTTTTTCAGAGTATGGGCTCATATTTAGATTGTCAAAGTAGAATTCTAATGATAAGTGATTTTAACTGTGTTTGTGACGCGCGAGACAGATCTAGTACAATACGGTATTACGATAACAGCACGAAGGTGCTGGAAGATTTGACAATAAATTTTAGTTTAGTTGAAGTCGCGACTTTTCAAAGGAACAACACGAGTTTGCGTTACACGCACTACCAATCCTCTTGTCACGCTCGCCTCGATAGGGCATACGTGTATATTGGTCCCTTGTCAGGGTATGACGGTTACAATGTGGCCCCAGTTTTTTTATCTGACCATGCGTTGGTTTCATTTGTTCTCGGTGGGAGGGGAAAAAAGAAAACTAACTTGCGGTGGGAGATGTGGAAGCTTAATAATAGCCTTCTCAAGGACGATGTGTTTAATGAGACCGTTAAGGAATTATTTAGTAAGATGGCAGGTGTAAGTGAAAGCGTGAGTGAGAGATGGGAATGGTTTAAGTGTGAATTTAAATTGTGTGCGATAGAACGCTCCGGTATTTTCGCGTACTAGAAGAACGCGGAGGAAAAGCTACTCATAGAAGATCTTGTACGAAGACATCGTCTTGAATGTGAGAACCCCGGCGCGCTCACAGAGGAGCTTAAATGCGTAAAGAACAATATCGCGATTTCGAAACTGAAAAACATAAAGGGGCACTTCTACGAGCGCAGGCAGAAAAGTATGTTTTAGGTGAGCAACCGACCAAACGGGCATTAAGTAGCGAGGCTCAGTATGTAACCAAGAAAAGCATTGTCGAAACAGAATATGGTGGTCTTGTAAATAGCTGTCCCGATGTTATAGAAAAGGTGTTCGTCGATTACTACAGCGCATTGTTGCAGCGGCAGGACGGTGGCAATGACTCGAAACTCGGCGACTATCTGTCGGTGAGGCCACGTGTAAACGACGAGATGAAAGAAAGATAAGAAGAGCTGATAAGCGTCGCCGATATCGAGCGAGTTATCGAGGAACTGCCAACGAAAAAGTCTCCGGGACCTGATGGTCCGACAGCGGCACTGTATAAAAAATATAAAAGCGAAATTTCTGAGCAGCTTTATCAAGTCATACGTGAGGCATACATGATAAACAGCTTGCCGCGGTCTTTTCTAAACACGCATACCGTACTCATACCCAAGAATGATGACGGCCAAAAGCTAAGGAATGTTAAAAATTATAGACCGATTGGGCTTAGTAACGTTGATTACAAAGTTTTAATGAAAATTCTAGCCTGTAGGTTACAGAATGTTATTACTGAAATAGTTGGGGAGCATCAGACTTGTTCTATTAAAGGTAGATCCATTTTAACAAACGTGCATATTGCTAGAAGTTTATTAGAGCTGCGCGACGAGGAGGCGGACCAGGTCGCTATGCTCCAGATTGACCTGGAAAAAGCTTTCGACCGGGTTCAGCACAGTGTAATGTACAAAATCTTAGAATGTGTAGGGGTGGGTGAAGTTATAACTAGCTTTGTCAAGATGGCGTACACCGAGTGTACTACACAAATCATCGTTAATGGGAAGCCGCCTGTGCGCATCAGCGTACAGTCGTCCGTCAAGCAAGGCTGCCCTTTGTCGCCCTTGTTATTTTGTATTTATTTAGAGCCCTTTTGTAGAACTATATTGAAGAATAGATTAATTAATGGTTTTTCGCTCCACGGAACAGAAGTCAAACTACTTTCCTATGCAGATGATGTCGCAATTTTTTGTAGAGGCGAAGCAAGTATTGTACAAGCCGTTCGTGACCTAAAATATTACTGCGACCTGACCGGTGCGGCAGTTAATTGGCAAAAGTGTTGCGGGCTTTGGCATGGAACGTGGGCCACGAAGCCTTATGTATTTCAAGATATCAATTTTATGTCAACGCCTACGCAGTATTTAGGAGTACCGTTGCAGCATAATAAAAGCTCGAAGGCGTACTGGTCAAATGTTATCAAGGAAACACGCGATAGGCGTAGTAAGTGGCGTGGGTGGGAGTTTATATTTACGCGCGCCACCGTCTGTAACATCTTTTTAATTGCAAAAATTTGCTATGTGCTTCAAGTGTTCGCGTGCGCGCGTGTAAATGTGCAAAAGCTGCACCGCGTTTTTGCTGAGTTCATCTGGCGGTCTGGATGGGAAAGGATTGTCGGGACAATTTGTTTCGTCACGTCAAAATGGCGGGTTGTCATTGTCACAGATTTTTTTCAAGCAGGTTGTGGCGCGCTTCATGTTTCTCAGGGACCAATCAAATCCATTTCTTCGAGCTGTAATTCAAACCAGATTGCCAGATGAAATTCCTTTGTTTGTCGTTTTATCGTGTTGTCGGAAACAGCGCCACATTGGTAGTTTTCTTAAAGAAGTGGTAGAGGCGTTCCGTTTTCTGTCTGTTCGTTTTTGTCTTGAATACTTGTCGGGTGTCACGCGTAAGCGTTTAACGCGTGATATGATTGATACTGTTTTCCCTGTCCCTTTGTACTGGTCCACTTTCCGGGCAAGTCCTGGGCAAGACGTGTTATCCCGGGTTAAAAAGATTGCAATCTCGCCTGGTATAAAAACTTTTTTTCTTTTACTTACACACAAGCACCCTCCCTGTGAAAGTATGGCTTGAGCAGAAAAACATTTTTGTTTTATGGGGTGTTCATTGTTTTCTTTGCAAGAAATCTGAGAGCATAGAGCACGTATTTTTTGACTGCTCGGACGCTTTTCTGTTCTGGGATGTCCTTCAGAGGACTATCAAAAAAGAGTTACCGTTAACGCCCCAAGGCATTAGATTCCTTCCTGTTGACAAAGATGGTGAAATTCCTGTTGATTTTATTATGGTTTTGGGTTTGCACGCGATTTGGCAAAGCAGAATGGCTGTGCGGCACGCGGATGTTGATGCACGTCCTATGTGGATGTATTTCGTGGAAACGGTCCGCAGACTAAACTCAGTTTATGCCACGCTGAAGTGCCCACCTGACTGTATGTCAGTTCTGAATGTGCTAGAAAATGTGAGAACTTTTTAACTCCATGCACGTCGACCATTCGTCGTGCATGTGTTTTTATCCATATGATTGTGTTTGTGTTCTTGTCTAAGCAGGCAATAAAAAAAAAAAAAGCGCTCGTGGCCTAAAGGTTATTGCTCGTACCTTCCACGCAGAAAGCCAGGGTTCGATTCCAGGCCGCGGAGACGCATTTCTGTTTACCCTAACGTAATGTTGTGGTAAATTTGAGAACCGTGTTGCTGATTCGAGGTTAAAATGCTCTACACGCGCAACCTTCTACGCCGATCGCTCCAGAAGCCCACGCGTGTACGAAAGGAGATCCGCGTGGCAATCCGGGGTCAGTCTCGCCCAAGCGCTCGATCCTCCTCTTACGCCGCTATCGACACCTGCGACGCTCTATTGTTATCTTCTGTTTTCTATTTATTTTTGGGCACAAGTTCTCCTCATTAAAAGTTTATTTACTTCACTTTTCGTCGCCTCATCACTTGTTATTCCTGACATTTTGGTAGAGGAGCGGGGTACCGCATGTCCGTGCAGCGCTCCCCTCCGATGCCCCGCAGTGCAAGTCCCAACCCAAAGCTTTGAAGAACCCAACGAAGACCAGACCGAGATCCGATCAGGCCTATACCCAGAATTAGGACCCTTGCCACCCAAGACCAAGCAAACAGGGAGAACAACGATGGCCAACCAGTCGCAGACCCCGGCCGCTTCTGCCGTTGTATCCCTGCCCGTCGCACTTTGGACTCCGACGCTTTTACACGGGGAGATACGCGAGGACGTTGAAGATTGGCTACAATATTACGAAGGAGTGGCCTGCCATAACCGATGGACACCCGAGCAGTGCCTTCAGAATGTCTACTTGGCTCTGGAAGACACGGCACACACCTGGTTCGAGAACCACGAAGCGTCGATTTCGTCGTCTGAAGAATTCCAGGCCGAGCTCCGACGCACCTTTGCCAACCAGCAGCGACGACAGCGTGCCGAAGAGCTCCTACGACCGAGAACCCAAGGGCCGACCGAGAGCGACACAAGCTTCGTCGAAGACGTTCTTTACCTGATGAATCGCGCCGACCCAAACCTCCCGAAGAAAAAAAGCTGCGGGTATTGATGCGCGGTGTGAAGGAAAACATTTTCGGTAGTCTTGTGCCGAGCCCGCCTACCACCGTCGAAGGCTTCATAACGGAGGCCACCAACATTGAACGTGCCCTTCAAGCACGAGCCGCCCACTATCATCGAGTTCCCGGCGTCGCTGCCTTTTCGTCTTCCGGCTGCAACACCACGGATATCCGCGAGATAATCCGGGACGTCATCCGGGAGGAGATCAACAAGCTTCTACCTGCTGCCGCAAGCCCAACTTTGCCCTCAAACGCCGAGATTGTCAGGGAAGAAGTCCAGCAAGCGCTGCAGCCTCAGGTTCTAGTCAGCACCGCTCCGGAACCACCGATGCTGAGTTACGCCGCAGTGGCCCGACGGCCACCGCCTCCTCCTCGCACCTATGTCGCGCCGCCCCGACGTCAGTCTCCTGCGCCGCAGCACGACCGACGCCACGACGACCAGGTCAAGTACGCCTGCACGGAGCCTCGCGCACCCAGGAAGACCGACGTGTGGCGAACGCCCGACTGACGCACTCTGTGCTTTCATTGCGGGGAAGCGGACCACACCTTACTCCGATGCCCATACCGACGACTCGGGCTACTCGGGTTCCACCCGAACGACCCGCACACCCGTCATGGTGAACGCCCTACTGAGATCGACGAGTACCTGCGACGACCCCAGTCCCCCGAGCCTGCGTCCCGCCGAGAGTTCCGGTCGCCGTCGCCGCGACGTCCAGCTTCGCCGATGCACCGACCCCGACGTGAAAGCCTGTCGCCCCTCGCTCCTCGCCGGGGACACTAGGTGCGGCAACCCCTGGAGGTGTAGTTGCCGACGACGGCCGACGTAAAGAGCATCCGAGGACGACGAAGCGCTCCCACTCTCCCGACACTACGCATCACAACGACGACCCTGCATCTGTGTCCAACAACCTGAACGTTGTTATCGACGGCCTCGACGCACCGGCACTCATGGGCACCGGAGCAGACCACTCAGTCTTGAGTGGGAGTGTCTCCTGTCGCCTTCGAAAAGTTATGACGCCGTGGGATGGAACTCAGATACGAACCGCCGCAGGACATCCCATCACGCCAGTCGGAAGATGCACTGCTCGCGTCGAGATTCACGGCGAGACGCGTCCAGTCAAGTTCGTCGTTATACGAGACTGTGCGAGAGACATTATACCCGGAATGAACTTCCTGTGCGAATACGGCGCGTCATCGACCTAGAAGCCAACGAGTTGAGGCTGCTGACACCTGTTGTTATGCCCGAGGTTCACAAAGCTACGGCAGCCACGTCAGCTGCGGTGCGTGTACTCATCCGACCACCTGAACTTTCCACAACGCTGTAGTGTACTTGTGCCTGTCGTGACCGAAAAAGGCATCTGCGGGAAAGCTTTGCTGGAAGGTAGCGTCCAAATGCACTTAGGAAGAGGAATCGTCCTCGCAAGAGGCATCGCGGAGCTTCAACACGGACGAACTGTTGCACTCGTAACGAACTTCCGACGGGAGGCTCATTACCTCACGAAAGGCACCGCCGTGCGTAACGTCGAAGAACTCCAAAAGGCAGCTGAAATCGCCGCGATTACTGACGAATCCTCGTCACCTCAGCAAGACAGAACGTCGCCAGGGCAGCTCGACATTGACCCTAAGCTTTCGGGCCCAAAACGACGGCAGCTGACTAACCTCCTTGCCGAATACCGCGACTGCTTTGCGACGTAGTCGAAGGTACGAGAAACCGCCGTGGCGAAGCACCGCATCGTTACCGAGGACGACGCGCGCCCTGTGCATCGATCGCCGTACAGTGTCTCCGTTAAAGAAAAGGAAGTGATCCAGGAGCAAGTCCAAGAGAGGCTGAAAGACTACATAATCCAACCTCCAGTCGTGCTGCTTAAGAAGAAGGACGGAACGCTAAGGTTCTAGGTGGACTACCAGCCGCTGAACGTGGTGACAAAGGATGTCGTCTACGCACTCCCCCACATCGACGACACTCTAGACCGGCTGCGCCACTCTCGATATTTCTCATCGATGGACCTTAAGAGCGGCTACTGGCAGATCGAAGTCGACGAACGGGACCAAGAAAAGACACGTCACGCCGGATGAATTGTACAGTTCAAGGTGATGTCCTTCGGGCTATGCACGGCGCCAGCAACTTTCCAGCGTGTCATGGACACTGTACTGTAAGGGCTGAAGTGGCAGGGCTGTCTCGTCTACCTTGACGACGTCGTGGTATTTTCGACTCACTTCGACGGGCACTTGTGACGACTCCGAGCAGTTCTCCAAGCCATACAGACCGCCGGGCTCACCCTCAGGCGTCAATGTACCGGTTCGCCTATGAAGAACTGAAGTTCCTAGACCACGTGGTTCGTAACGAAGGCGTCCGCCCAGACCCCGAGAAGACTCGCGCCGTCAGGGCATTTCCAGCGCCGACAGACAAGATGGCCGTGCGAAGATTCCTTCGACTTTGTGCCTACTATCGACGCATCGTTCGGGATTTCGCAAGGATTTCCGCACCGCTCACAAATCTCACAAAGGACGCCGAAAAGGTCGAGTGGGCCGAGGAGCTGCAGGAGGCATTCGGCGAGCTGATGCGAAGACTACAGGCTCCTCCTGTTCTTGGACACTCTGATCAGGATGCGGAAACCGAGATTCACACGGACGCACGTAACGCAGGACTTGGTGCGGTACTGGTTCCACTACAATAAGGCACCGAGAGAGTCATTTCCTACGCAAGTCGGACACTATCCAAGGCGGAGAAAAATTCCTCCAGGACTGAAAAAAGATTGTCTTGCGGTCGTCTGGGCAATCACGAAGTTCCGCTCGTACTTGTACCGGAGCCCGTTCTGCGTTGTCACAGACCATTACTCGCTCTGCTGGCTTGCGAAGTTCAAGAACCCCTCAGGACGCCTCGCTCGGTGGAGTCTCCGACTGCGGGAGTTCAACATGACTGTAGTCTACAAGTACGGCCACAAGCAAAGCGACGCCGACTGCCTCTCCAGGGCCCCTGTCGAAGCACCTTCCGGCAGCAGCCACGACAATGACGACGATGTCTTCCTAGGAGCAGTGACCACCGACGACCTGGCACGACGTGAACGAGACGATCCTTAGCTGCGCGCAATAATTGAACACTTGGAAGGGCGCGGGAGTACCGTGCACCGTGTTTTCTCACGAAGCCTGCCGGCTTTCGCCATTCGACAAGGTGTGCTCTACAAAGAGAACTTCGGAAACAACAACTCGCCGTGGTTGCTGGTAATCCCAGCCGACCTTCGAGAGGAGATCTTTTAAGCATGTCATGACGACCCGACGTCCGGACAGATTGGTTACAGCCAGACACTCGCCCGTATTCGTGAAAAGTATTACTGGCCCCAGGCTCCCCAAAACTGTCCACCTCTACACCCGATTCTGCCACGAGTGCCAGAGACGCAACAAACTGCCGACGAAGCCGGCAGGTCTCCTGCAGCCGATTCGTCCGCCAACTGCACCGTTCCAGCACATCGGAATGGATCGACTTGGTCTTTTTCCGCCGTCGACCCTGGGAAACCAGTGGAAAATCGTCACCGAAACGAAGACCCGCCCTTCATGGACTGCTGTTGAAGTCGACAAGTTTTTCATCGAATCCATCGTCCTCCGGCACGGCGCTCCCGAAGTTCTGATTACAGATCGTGATCATCGTTCATAGCACAGCTGACCCAAAAAATCCTCCGGCTCAGTCACTCCAGCCATCGTCGCTCCACTGCTTACAACGTACAAACCAACGGGTTTGACTCAACAAGACAATCGCCGCCATGATCTCTATGTACGTCGACGTAGAGGACACGACGTGAGACGAGGTGTTGCCCTACGTCACGTTCGCCTACAATATGGTGGTGCAAGAAACCACTGGATTCACACCTTTCCAGCTGGTGCATGGTCGGAAGGTAACGACCATGCGGGACGCAATGCTGCCCCATGAGCCAGCTGACAATGAAAGTGACGACGCCCAGGTGGTTGCTCAACGGACCGAAGAAGTCCGCCAGCTCTTCCGACTCCTGATTCAAGACCAGCAACGCGTCGACGCGGGCTGCTACAACCTTCGTCGCAAGGACGTCCAATTCCAGCCCGGAGACAGGGTGTGGGTGTGGACGCCCATCTGTCGCCCCGGCCTAATTGAGAAACCGGTGAAACGGTACTTTGTACCATACAAGGTACTTCGTCGCCTCGGGGAGCTGAACTACGAGACAATGCACGACGGAACAAGAACATCATCACGCCGCCCGCCACGACCTGAAGTCATTCACGTCGTGCGTCTGAAGCCGTACTACGCTCGATAGGACGGTGGACCTTATGTGTGCCAAATGACTCCTTAGTTTCCCGTTCTTTTTATTTGCTTTGTTTTGTTTTTGTGTCGCACTTTTTAAAGGGGGGAGTAATGCCCCGAGCGCAGCTGACCAAGCAGGCAGCGCGCTCGTGGCCTAACGGTTATCGCGCGTGCCTTCCACGCAGAAAGCCAGGGTTCGATTCCTGGCCGCGGAGACGTATTTTTGTTGACTCTAACGTAATGTTGTGGTAAATTCGAAAACCGTGTTGGCTGATTTGACGTTAGAATGCTCTACACGCCGAACCTTCTACGCCGATTGTTCCAAAATCCCACGCGTGTGCAAAAGGTGCTCCGCGTGGCAATCCGGGGTCAGTCTCGCCCAAGCGCTCGATCGATCCTGCTTTTACGCCGCTATCGACGCCCGCGACGCTCTATTATTATCTTCTGTTTCCTTTTTATTTTTGGGCACAAGTTCGCCCCATTAAACTTTTAGTTTACTTCACTTTAGTCGCCTCATCACTTGTCATTCGTGACAATATTTTGGTGGATATATTTTAGCACATTGTAATGCAGCTATCTTTACCAAATATACTCGAAATGCACTCAAAGTCTATGTGGGCATATTTTAGGCGTACTACATTTTGTTAATGAGCGTTACCCCAACATTAATTACATCACAGACAAGGGTCCTTCTAACTCCAGGATGTTTGCGTCACTATGCTCAAATATGCGCAAAACCAACGCCTACAGACATCTCAACATACGAGCCTCCTCCTCGCTCAGCAGCAAAACAACATGTCGGACTCCAATCCCTCCGACTCCCCCCGCCCCCCGATCCTGGGATTTGCTTCCCCCCATAAAGCGCGATCCAAACCAACACTTCTTTTTGCGCCTGTAGGTCGTGCGGCTGCGGATGTGACGTATTTTCGTGACGTCGCGCCGCTTCTTCGCTCTTTCCGGGCGCGCACAAGAAAGTTGGATAATTTCAACTTCTCGACGCGCACAAAAACGCGCGGTGACGTAGTAGGACGCTCCTGTGTCCCGGCCAATCGGTGGAGGGCAAGCTAGTTCCGGCTCCGCTTTTCTCGCCGTATGGATGCCCTCTCCTCCCCCCCCCCCCTTTTATTCTCTTCCAACATGACAACGCGATCTCCCTCTCTCTCTCTCTTTCTCTCGCCGTCTGGCCGGCCAGTCTGTCGCCAGTGTTGCTAGGTCTACTGATTTATCAGTAGATCTACTGATTTTGTTCCGGGTCTACTGATTCACTGAAAAAGAAGAAAATCTACTGACTTTTTTTAGTAAACATATTAAAAATTTATTATTAGGCCCCCTCAGTTCCCAGGGTCGCCCATCAAAGGAAACTCATACTCTCCCACAATTAAAAACGAAGAACTGGCTGGACGGCCCGGAAACCCAACCTGTTCGAGTTATTTAACCGCATATTCATATCTATTCATACAGAGCAGGTTCGACCAACGTTGGGTTCGACGGTGACATCCGGGCCAGAGCCATATAGGGGGAGAGTTTGGCCAGTCTATGATCTCGCCGCCGTAACGTCTCCCTCCCGAGTGAGCCAATCAGCCTGCGGCGCAAAGCGAGAGGTGTGAGCGCATGCGCATGAACACTCGGCTGCTTCCAGCTGAGCGGAGAGGACCGCCATTTTCATTCATTCGCCCGGTAGTATGCATGGGGTCGACATCCAAATTTCGGTTGTTAACTTTTATTCGCCAGGCTTTGGCAAGAAAATGATATAATGTTATTCCTCGGTGGCTTAAAAAGCTAACGAATTAAGTTTCTCCACATGCGAACGCAAACTTTGAGTCAGGCGAAAAAGATGTAAGCCCGCAGCAGACGACGCGTAGCCTCGACAGTGCTCCGCGCCGACAGCGTTGCGTCAAAAACCTTCCACAGCCCAGTAAGGAAAAATGGCAGCTTGCAGAGGACATAAAATGAACATACACGCGTGCACTTGCTGGAACGTCTTGTTTTGGTTTCATTTCACTAATACCGACAGGTGGATGTCCCACTGTCGCCCTCATCTGTTGATCCCAAAAGTGGCTCAGTCTCGGTTTCAACGAATAATCCTCGAAATCGCAGCACTAGTCAATGCTGATAATATATATATATATTGTGGGAACCACGAGTTTCCCGTCTCCCTATCTAGGCCTAGCACAAGCAGGCCGTGGGAGCGTTATGGCGACGTCATCCCGGATACGGGGGTAAAGCGCGAAACACATGTACGACGAAACCGTCCGATCCGACGTCCGACCGCGCAATACGACGGTCGGAAGCGAGGGTTTTCAACGCTCTCCGATGCTACGAAAACCCTCGCCTCCGACCGTCGTATTGCGCGGTCGGACGTCGGATCGGACGGTTTCGTCGTACATGTGTTTCGCGCTTAAGGCCGCATTCCTCGAAGAGGGCGTGTCTTCCCTCGCCCTTTTGGGTGAAAGTGCCTCCGGCGCACCCTTCGGAAATGATTGTGGACGCGGCCCATCTGCGGGATAAGCCACACTACCTACCCCGGGCGCGTCCACTTTCCGCTGGCTAGATAAGCGGCCGCGAACGGCGGCCCTGGCTCTCGTCGGCGGAGGCCCTGGCTCTACGGAGCTCGGTTTTTCTTTGTGGGCCTCCGACTTCCCGTGAATCTGTCTAATGCGGCAGCGCGGGAAACCGACCGGGTGATACTGGCAATTGAGCCAGCGCCCAGACTTGATTGTCTAAGAGCGAAGCGTGCTGACATTGCAGTCAATAAACACGTCTTTATCCGAACCCGAGGAACCTTCTTTGTGTTTCTAAGTGGTACCCTCAAAAAGGAAAATACCACATTTGGCGCCCCAACGTGCGGCTTTCCGTGGACTGCAAAGGCAGCAGCATCCATCTCCTTTCGCTAAGATAGCGAACCAGGTCAATTTCCGGCCAAGGATCAAACAGGTGGACAAAGGGAGCGGCGAAC